>NW_023425346.1:29615971-34415971 GCF_014108415.1 Molossus molossus
TCTTAGGTTTCAACATCTATAGTTTCTAGATAGAAAGTTTTTCTGCAGGCTTTGATTGAGATCCCCTCAAAACATGGCAAAATCAGAAATGCTAAGTAATTCTACTAAAAATATTTCCAGCCTATGTAGTCCCTAACTTTTCTTTGGCTCTTGATAATTTGAATAGCTTTGCTTACATGTATCAAGTTCTCATAAATAAATAATAAATGAATAAAAAGGAATTGGTAAATACTTGTCCAATTTATGTAAATTATAATTTATATATAACCTGACAACTCTTATGAGGTCTGCAGAGTTTCTTATGTCTGAGAATGTCACAGGAAATTCTAATATCCCATTTAAAAAAGGAATGTCCATGATCCAGGTGTTGACTACATGGAGGTCTTTGGTGTGTAAAAATTTAGCAAGTACACAAAAAATAAGTATCATTTTTTATAGCTCTAACATAGTCCAGAATGTTTAAAAGATTGTTTATTTTTTATAAAGAAGAAAATCTTGGGACTTTTCCTAGCAAAACTTTGCTCTTTTCTTTTTGTACATCACTTGCTTCTATAACTTCTGTAACTAAAATACACAAGACTCTTTTTTTTTTTTTTTTTTGGTATGTGCCCCTAGGTGTTAGGGCCTAGCGGGAACTGAACCCGGGTCTCTCTGGTCTGTGGGCTGAGGCTCCCACACTGAGCCAAACTGGCAAAGGCTCACAAGAATCTTTTCTACCACAGTGACCGACAAATTAATAAAGTATTTTATTTTTTATCCCCACCCAAGGACATTTTTGCATTTTATCTTCAGATAGAGCGGGGGGGGGGGGGGAAGAGGGAAGAAGAGAGAGAGAAACATGAATGTGAGAGAGATACATCGAGTGGCTGCCACCCACACAACCCCAACCAGGGCCAGGGACAAACTGCAACTGAGGTGCGTGCCTTTAGCAGGAACTGAACCCAGGACTCTCTGGTCTGCAGGCTGATGCTCTAACCGCTGAGCCAAACCGGCCAGGGCCTTAGAACGTTTTTTGAACTGTATGAGAAATGCTGTGGTCCCAGATAGTATTGTTATTACCACTCACTTTAGTTTAAGTAGGGATTAAAATGTTTAAAATATAGCCCTGACCAGTTTGGCTCAGCAGTTAGAACACTGGCCCACGGACCAGAGAGACCTGGGTTTGGTTCCCGCTAACGGCATGTACCTTGGTTGCAGTTTGTCCCCGACATGTGGGTGGCAACCAGTCGATGTGTCTCTCTCACATCCATGTTTCTCGCTCTCTCTTCCTCCCTCTCTCCCTCCCACTCTATCTGAAGATAAATGTAAAAATGTCATTGGGTGAAAAAAAAGTAAAATGTTTAGAATATATATTTTATTTTACATGGTGTATTTCTTCCTGTAAAAATTAAATATGGAAAGATGCCTCCATTTTTATTCCAAAGAGTCTCCCTCAAGTGGATCCCAGGTTTTGATATCGCACTGCAGTGACTGTGTACTGTCCTGCTATCTATAGGAAGATTTATTAACTGGATATAGCCATTAGTGCTGATTTAATTTCACATACAGAAAGACTGTAAAATAGGTCTCTGCAGCTCACTTAAATAAGGATGGTCTTTCATTTGCCCTCATCCCCTTGACCCACATGAAATACTTGGTCTGCAACGACTGGGATTTCTGGCCACCTAAGAAATATTGTAGAGTTTAGGTATAAAAATGAAATAAACACTTAGGAGAGTCTAGTTTATCTTGGCTTTATCTTTTTGTTTTGTTCTTTAACTGTGTCTTGAGTCAGGTTTTGACTTGACGAAGATTGCACTAGTGAGAAAGTAAATTTTGGTGGGAAAGTACTATATATGTTATGCATACACATATCTATTAGTACTATAAAGAATAGCCTACAGCCCTGGCCGATATCTCAGTTGGTTAGAGCGTCATTTCCCATACTCTCAAGTTTGCTGTTCTGTCCCCCGTCAGTGTCAGGGCACATGCAAGAATCAGCCAATGAATGCATACATAAGTGGAACAACAAATCAACGTTTCTCTCTCTCTCTCAAATCAGTAAAATAAAAATTAAAAAATAGCCTACATAATATGGTAATGGGTTTTCAGTTTTTCAAAAACATAATATGAATAAACCAACATATTTAAAATCAGTATCTGGGATCTTTATTAATGATTACCCTTCCCTTGGCAATTTAGTATTAATGACAGTTTCACTGACTATATAGTTTTGTTTTAAAATTAAATTAGAGTAGCTCCCTATAGTTCTATTAGTTTATAGCATTAACATTCCAAACAATTAAGCCTATGTAAATAGAATGCATCCGAATCATTGAGATTTTAGTATTTTATTTTGTAAAAAAAAAAAAATCAGATCCTCAAAATTAATAAATTGTTATTATTTAAGGTAGCTAGTTGATAGTGAGCAAAACTTAGAACTTTTAAATATAATTGAATGCAGGAAAGAATGTTAGAATATGACAGCTACTTCAAAATGGGTGCCTCGGTGTAATTTTCGAGCTAGCATTAGAAAACTATAAGCCACACTTAAGAAATAGCTGCAAAATTTATAGCAACTAACATCTAAATTGTGATTTTTCTTTATTAATTTGATTCTTTATTTCTGATGCATATGCAAGAGTTCCTGAAATATTTCAGCCCCCTATGGTTTCATATAAATCTCAAAATATAAAAGCATCTTGTAGAAAATTAGAAAGCAGATGAGACACTTGGGGACTTAAAATAAGTTTAGATGCACATTTTAAGACAACTTCAATACGATTACCCTCTGCTTGTACTTAAACAACCACAACAAAAACAAAACCCAAACAACCTTACCTCTTTCATTTGTTTTACTCTATGACAATTGCTTTTTTAACTGATTTGTAAAAGAATCCTTGGTTTGAAAAAGATTGGCCAGCAGAAAGACTTGAGACTTAATAGGATCTTAAAAATAACAAAGGTCACATTTATCAGTTATGTTCAAAACTTCAAATAATAAATTGCAAAAATTGTGTGCATATAATGCAGTATGTAGAACGTTGTCAGGTTATATTTCACTACACCTTTCCTCATTTTCAAATCATCTGTTATTCCTGCATTTGTATATCCAAAGCTCTAAAGTTAATGACTGCAGGTGGCATGATTGTTCCAAAGCTACTATAAGAAACAGCCTCATTAGAATCTATGACACATCAGATATTTTATGCAAAACAACAAAAACAGTATCACTTGTTTCATTTTCACTGGGTTTGTATCTCTTGAAATGTATAGAAAATGAATGTGCTGAGCTTTTCAAATAACCCTGACATCACTGAAAATATGTGCATGTACTGTTGAACTACAGAGTCAGGGAGACCTGGCTGGACACCCTAGTTCTGCCACTTACTTGCTGTAGGAGTTCTGGCGATCTAAAAACAGTGACATTCTAGTAATGGGACTTATAACTAGCCTTTCAGAGTTGTTATAAAGATTAGAAAAATTGTTATTTTTAATGCCTAGCAAAATGTGTTTATAGGGGGTAATGTATTAGTTATTACTATAAATAATATCCAATTATTTAGGTGAAAAATCTGATACTCTAAGGTCTTCAAAAATATAACATAGAAATGAAATCATTTTGATTCTATAAGAGGTGATTTTGCAAAGAAAGTATGACTCTCAGGGAGAAAATCTTGTTTAAAAGCATTTTATAAAATACACATGCTATTTTTTATTTGAGTATATTTAATATGTTTCTAGTTTAAAAATAACAAATACAGAAATCATCTCTAGAAATATGTAATCTTTACCAAAATTTATTATTCACATTCACATGCTCGATTTAGTCAATTAGAAATATTGTTATATTGCTTAACCTTTAAAATTCTTTGAATTTTTGTTCTATAAAAATTTAGTTTTTATTTGGATGCAACCTTTAAAATTCAGATATATGGTATCTTAAATTATTTTAATTTTAATAAGAATAATTCTCAATACTTCAATTTTCTGTTTATTCTTTATAATGGGCAGACAAAGAAAAATATTAATACCTTTTAATGTATTGAACCACCTTGTTAAGAAATAGAATTGCCTTCATTTTTTTTGAAAAAGCTCTTAGCCCTGTTTTTAAAGAATATAAAGCTCTTGATCTCAAATGTTTCAATTGAAATGAAATAACGTTTTTAAAGACATGTGATAAAGAAAAGACAAATATAGTGGATGACATTTGAAATATGACTAATAATTAGTAATAATTTTATAGTTTGATACAAACAAATTTTATTTAAAAATTAGATGCATTGTAACAAATTCCACTAGTAACAGCAATATTCTAGGTCTGGTATTAATAAAAATTCTTTACTTCATTGTAATATAAAATAAGAAAAAATATGTAATGTAGAGAAAATAATTTACATAAAATTCTGTAAAATATGAAAAAAATTAAATTAAAATCTTTATGTATGAAAGCTTATAGGAACACAATTGAGAGAACAATAGTTTTTTTTTTTTTTTTTTTTTTTTAATCCTTACCCAAGGACATTTTTCCATTTTTTGTTCAGGTAGAGTGGGAGGAAGAGAGAAGAAGAGAGAGAGAGAGAAATATTGACATGAAAGGGACACATCAAGTGGCTGCCACCCGCACGACCAACCAGGGCCGGGGACAAACTGCAACCAAGGTACATGCCCTTAGCGGGAACCAAACCCGGGTCTCTCAGGACCACAGGCTGATGCTCTAACTGCTGAACCAAACAGGCCAGGGCAGAACAATAGTATTTTTAAAAATTAAAACAAAGTAAACTTTTTATAATAATTGGGGTGTGTAAGTTATACAATAATTTATAACATATGTGAAAATGTTTTTGTTTTTATTTTGCATCATGGTACATACAATATTATCCACCATGGGTTTTTGTTGTTGTTTTGTTTTTATTGAACTTTTAAGTAGAAAATCATTTCTACTGCTACAGGCATCAAGACATCTAAAAGGCATCAAAATTTTGCCCTGGTTGGTTTTGTTCAGTGGTTAGAGCATCAGCCCTTGGACCAAAGAGTCATAGGTTCGATCCTGGTCAAGGGCATGTACCTCAGTTGCTGTTCGGTCCCGGCCCTGGTCAGAGTTGTGGAGGAGGCAGCCAGTTGATGTGTCTCTCTCATATCGATGGTTCTCTCTCTCTCTCTCTCTCTCTCTCTCTCTCTCTCCTGCTCCCACTCTATCAGAAGATAAATGGGGAAAAAATATCCTCGAGTGAGGATTAAAAAAAATAAATGAAATTTAAAAAATAAATAAATAAAAGGCATCAAAATTTAGACAGCAGAGCAATCCCCAATAGATCTTACAAGAACTCTTCCAAGATACACATGTGAGGCAGCTGCACCAGGCGCAGGAGGGTAGAGGAAAGTCCAGGCAACTCTCTGGAACTTCATCTCGGGGGCCAGACCCCACAACCTCCAAAGGAAGCTGCAGACTTCCAACCATGACCCTGAAAAATCACATTATCTATACGGTGAAACAAAACTCACTTTCACATTAAATATGAAAACTCCCAGCTCTATTTTTTTTTTATTAGAGATAGATTAGAAGAAAAGGAGAGGGAGAAAAAGAGAGAGAAAGAAAGAGAAATGTTGAGCAGCTGCCTCCTGCATGCCCTCTACCAAGGACTGAGTTTGCAACCCAGGCATACGCCTTGACTGGGAATCAACCTGGCAATCTTTTGGTGCCGAGTACAACACCCAACCAACTGAGCCACACGAACCAGAGCAAAAACATCATGGTTTAAAGAAAAGACAAATGACCCCATACTTCCTCATCCTGGGTCAATAGCTCCCACCACCTGTAGTCAGCTAGGCAGGGATAATCCACTATATTTTACTCAAGGCATTTTTCAATTCCAAGGTGACTCAGGGCTCAGAGCAAAAGCAGACAACAGGATATTGGAGAATCCCAAGAAATTCACAAGTCTAGATGGAAAACTTTTCATTAAAAAAAAAAAAAGTTAAAATTTTAAGAATCAAGATCCAAAAGGAAACATAGAGAAGTGAGTTTAATATTCTGTATTATTTTTATCTGCAAATAATTGACCACTTCGTAAGTTGCATGTGGTAAGTTTCTAATCATCCAAGCAGAAATAGGCACTGAAAGATGAAAATTTAAATAGAACTTTTGACAATCTCACAGTGCAGGTAAAACAGAAGTTGGAGTTTGAGCCCAGGGCTTCCCGAGAAAAAGGGACCAAGTATATATACAAATTCTCGGTTGTGACTTCAGAAGGGCTGAAACTTGGACTAGAAACACCTCAATCTTAGTAGGTCAAGAAGATCTATTGAACTTTAAGTGTTTGTCAAAAAAGTCAATCATTTCTGAAGAAAAATAATGAAATTCAAGGTTTATATACATAACCAATGTCTGGCATTTGTTAAAAAATTATCAAATAACAGTTCTAAATGAACAAAGAAAAGAAAATAAGAATGTTGATGATATTAAGATATAGACTTAAAAGTAAGTGACATTAATATGGTCATGAAACTATAGGCAAGATGAACAACATTACCAGAAACTTGAAATCTTTAATAAAATAATTAATAAAAATTCTAGAACAAATGTTAAGAATTTGATAAACTGTTTTAACAATAGATCAAACAAAACATAACAGAGAATTAGTTACTAGCAATTTAGACATAAATTATATCCAGAAGAATACAAAGAGAGAGAAAAGCCTGGGAAATATAGCAAAGACTATACGAGATGTATAGGACTTTGATAAATATCATATATATATAATTGTAATTCCAAAAAATGAAATGGAGAGTCAAGAGGCAAAAGCAAGTTTTGAAAAGGTAATGATTCATCTCTCGCATGTGATGATCTTGGAAGTTGTCATTTTCATGTACAACAACAACAACAACAACAAAAAGGCAAAAAACATTAACAAATTTTCTTAAATCTCTCAGAGAATTGAGATCATAGGGACATACAGCCACCTCAAAATATGTAGAAACAGGTACATACAGAGAATGGGAGCCAAGATTAAATCAGATTACCTGGTGTGGAAGCCACTGGAGCCATGAAATTGTAGGAACGAATAAATAACAACTTGGACATATTTCTGAAGGCAAAGCATGGTCCACTGTGAGAGTGATAAAATCTTGGGGTTGCAGTTCCATGAGGATTCCTGTAGTTTTGTGGATTTTACCTCCTAGAAATCCACCAGGTTCTCACAAGTGAAGGGCCAATAATATCATTATTATGTCGGGCAAGGTAATCATTTTCAAATACAACTAGAGCATTCTCCATAGCAAAGGCCCACTGAGAAAAAAAAAAAGGCATATTTTTACAGCTTATCCAACACCAGGGAAGGGAAATTACCTGATTCCAATCCTCTCAAGCGTTCCTTTGTCACCTGAGGAAGAATCAAACCTGTAAAACACCTGTGAAAATGACAGCCCTAGGACACAGGTCCACTAAGAACTGAGACTTAATCACAGGACTGATTAAGGACTTTGACTCATTCTTTAGCCATATCAAACCTACTCTAGTATAATAACAGTAGATTACAGCTAAAAGAGCTCCAAGACACTCATTCTACTT
The DNA here is from genome assembly GCF_014108415.1 of Molossus molossus. Classification (NCBI taxonomy): domain Eukaryota; kingdom Metazoa; phylum Chordata; class Mammalia; order Chiroptera; family Molossidae; genus Molossus; species Molossus molossus. Next base: position 29,623,521 of record NW_023425346.1, read on the forward strand.
AATGAAATTTAAGAGAAACCCTAAAACAATAGGGAAGGGAAAAAAGAACAATGAAAAATCTCAGAGAAGTACAGAAATCAAACATTAAACACAGTCCAACTCCTAGCCATAGTAACATAAAACCTCACATAAAAGGCCTATGGACCTCAGTTCTGAAGCAACATGCCCAGCTGTCAAAAAAAATTACAAGGCATGTCAGAGACAAGAAAAAACAGTTTTAAGAGATAATACAAGCATCAGAACTATCCTAGATATAATATAGTAGTAGAATCATCAAACAGCAAATTTCAAATAAGTATTATTAATATATTAAGGGACTTGATGAAATAGACAACATGCAAGAACAGAATAGGGCAATACAAACAGAAAGTTGGAAATTCCAAAAAAGAATTAAGTGGAAATACTAGATACTTAAAACTCTGTAACAAAAATGAATAATGCCTTTGATGAGCTCGTCAGTAAGCTGACAAAGTCAAGGAAAGAATTAATGAACTTCAAGATATTTCAATAGACTATTCCTAAAATAGAATGGACACTAAAAAAAAAATCAAAGTAGAATAGTTTCTACAGGAACTGTGGATCAATTTTAAAAGGTATAACATGTGTACTTGTACAGTTGGAATAACAGGATATAAGGCAGAACAAATAATGACAAGGAATTTTTTTTAAATTATTAATGACAGACAGCAAACCACATATCCTGAAAGCTCAGAGAATTCCATACAGAACAAATACCAATAAGTCTACACCTGGGTATATCATAATCAAACTATTGAAATTCAAAGTCAAAGAGAAACTCTAAAAGCAGCCAAAGTAAGAAAATGACCTTATTTATAGAGGAATAAAAATAAATACATTGCATTTTTTGGGTCAAAACTCACACGTGCAAGAAGAAAATGTAATAAAATCAGTGTTAAAAAAATAAAACTACCATTGTGGAATTGCATATTTAGTAAAATTATCTTTTAAATAAAATATAACTAGAGAAATGTAGTAATATTTTATCATGAGTTTAATTTTCTTATTTTCTAAAAATGTTAAATTTCTTTTTATGTTCTTATTTGCTTCCAGTATAGACTGTGATAAAATGATTACATCCTTGTTTTGTTTTGTTTTTTAATTGAGTTATTGTGTTTCTTACTGTTGCATTGAAAATTATTTATATATTTTTAATACAAGACTTGTTGGATATTTAATTCTCTTATTCTGTAGTTGTTTTTTCATTAGTTTTGTTATTTCAGTGTGTTTCACAGAACATTGTTTTCAGTATTTATAAAGTCTAATTTATCAACCTTTATAAGGAACATTTTTTTTTTTTTTTTTTGGTGTCATGTTAAAAAACCTAACTTAAAGGTCATGAAGATTTTCTCCTGTCTTCTTTAAAGATTTTACTGTACATTTCTATCTATGATCTATTATGATCAAAATTTTCATTAAAGTATAAGTTTAGGTTGTGCTTTATATGTTTTTGGATGTGGGTGTCCATTATTCCAACACTATTTGTTTAAAAGTTGATGGAGAAATGTGCTTGAGATATTACCTCGTTGTTGTCTGTTGTAATCAAATATTTTTTTCCAGCCTTCTGGTTACTGAACATTCTCTGTCTGAGAGAGTTTGGATACCCATAGATATCAAACTTAGAAAGAAGAAAGATAGTGGATTGGCATGAATCATGACTGATAATCACTTATGAATGAGAAATACTAAATAGTAATTTCAAAGGCACAAACAACCTAAGAATACACATTCTATAATAGGTAAACATGAACCATCTAAGCATATGATCTTTGTTTTTGTTCGGGTAACAATGCCTTCGATGTTCATGTGTTTCTATACACAGATAAGTATTCCTGTATCTATCACAACTGGTAAGTCTCAAGAAAGTATTCTTTAAGGAGATGCATGTGTAAAATCTTAAAGTTCTATGAGGTAGCGTTATAAAATACATATGATGATAATGTGGCATGAAAGGTTCTTTAAGCCTACGATGATTCCATGCTGTTGAAAATTGGGAGGGTCATTACGCACATTCTGGCAGAGACGTGGGTATTGTATGTCAATGAACAACATGAAACATGTGAGTAAACACTAAAAATGTGATGGTGTCCTCCCAGGTCTCACAATTGCAAATTTGGTTAGAGTTTATTATGGGCAGCTTCAATGCAAAAGAATGTTTGTTCTCACTGTAACTGGCATAACTATTTTAAGCCTAACCTCTTCCACTGATTTGCTAAGTTTGGTTTGTTATCATGAATTCAGGCTTCAGATTTTATATCTGGCAAAGTAAAGGGGATCAGGACACTAGTAGCATTCAATATACTATTCTCAACATATTAGAGATGTCTGAGTTTCATCATGGACCTTTTAAATCAGTCCTGATAATTTTTTTTTTTTTATCCTCACCTGAGTACATTCTTTTTCCATTTTCTGTTCAGATAGAGTGGGAGGGAGAGAGAGAGAGAGAAACATCGATGTGAAAGGGACACATCGAGTGGCTGCCACCCGCATGGCCAACCAGGGCCGGGGACAAACTGCAACCAAGGTACATGCCCTTAGCGGGAACCGAACCCGGGTCTCTCTGGACCGCAGGCCAACACTCCAACCGTTGAGCCAAACCGGCCAGGGCTGTCCTGATAATTTTTCGAATGCACTAGGTCTAAGCCTGATGAGTAAACACACAGTGGTAACTTATTTCATTTTCACATTATGACCATTAGAAGCTAAAATACCATAATAATAGAGAATTTCTGCTACTTACACCAGTCATTTTATAATGATCTGAGCTGTACATGTAAAAGGTTATAAGCTTAGACTCTGGAAGCGGATTTCAATGAAACATTCTTTTTTCCAGGAAGTCATCTTTGGAAGTATTTGTACTGGGGGATTCTGGATCTCCCACAACCCTTTCACCTTATAGTGTAAATGCTTCTCTTCCTTGATGAAATAGAAGAAATGAAGACAGAGATGCTATGGGTTGTTTACCTTTGTATTCAAAGCAACTAATATAGTATCTGACTTGTGGTGGCTATTTGATAGATATTGTTAGGTTAATGAATGGAAGAGTGAGTGAATGAATAAATAAATAGTATGACATTAATATAGTCATTAAATTGTTAAAAAAATTCATGCTGCGGCAGGGAATAAAGATTTATTAGTGGTACACAGATAACTTGCACCTTTTTTCCATTTTCACGTGTAAGAGATCTTGTGAATCCATAAAAACTTGCATTCTGTAAATGGGTTATTTGATTTCCCTGAGCATTTTTGTGAATACCTTCAATTATTTTCTGTTTTATAGCCAATAATGTCAAGGCGAGCTGGCCTCAAACAACTGCCGTTTCCCCGTCGTGCGGGTCAGCATCCTGTGCTGCATTCAGCTGGCCTGTTCCACTGCTCCCCTTTGAAGTGATTCGAGCAGCCACCTTACCCAGCAGCTTGACTGAGGCCAGAGGTTCTAAGATGGACTCACGTCTGTGTGGCAGTGGGGGCTGCTCTTGGTTGGACTACATGTGTGTAGTAGGATAACCGAGGCTTATTCACCTGACAATGGAAGAATTTTCAACAGCACGAGAAGACAACACCCACTGTGTGAGTGCCTATCAAATTAATACTTGAGCCATGTTTGCTAATGTCCTATTGGTCAAAGTAAGCCCTAGGGCCAAGCCCAGAGTCAGTGTCAGAGGGGTTAGGAACACAGCAAGCTGTTATTCCCTTGGGAGCATTGCTGTGCAATCTAACATGAAGTACACCATATTGGCAAATTGATCATTGCATGACACAGCACACACACACACAGCCTAGACTCTATCTGACAGTGAAAAAATGTACAATAGATGCTATTCAGGAATGAAACAAACAACAAAAAACAAACAGGAAACAAGGTTTAACTCACCTTCCAATCATTCCGTGTCCAGGACTGGATCTGGACTTTGGCAAACCATTATGAACCATACATTCTACTGAGAATATAATTGGGTATCTAATTGGAATACTTTTCAATTCAGCTAGTTTTTTAATGTACCTATATAACTTGATCTAATTATCAAGGAATCTCTGATTTATGTATATTTCATAAATTTGTTCATTACTTATGTGCAGTTAACCCAAGATGCATAAATGCTGGAACACCTCTAAATGCATTCTCTCCACTAAAGACTTCTACTCATGCCCTGGCCGGTTTGGCTCAGCGGTTGGAGCTTCGGCCTGCGGTCTGGAGAGACCTGGGTTCGGTTCCCGCTAAGGGCACGTACCTCGGTTGCAGTTTGTCCCTGGCCCTGGTTGGTCGTGCGGGTGGCAGCCACTCGAGAACACATCAATGTTTCTCTCTCTCTCTCTGTTCCTCTCTCTCCCTCCCACTCTACCTGAACAAAAAATGGAAAAATGTCCTCGGGTGAGGATAAAAAAAAAAAGTAAAAAAAAAAAGACTTCTACTCATGCCGGAAAATTTTTCTCTTCTCACTCTTCCCACAGGTTGGTTGAGGTAAATCCCAATAATTCTTTTTATGTCAGCCTTTCCCTGGGAAATCATCCACCAAACAAGGGCAATGTCCCCTCTAACACTTGTTAGCGCCCAGAGTCTGCCTTATAACACCTCTTTATCAATACTTAGCTAACACAAATAAGTATCCATTCTAGTATATGTATACATAGTGAGTTCACTGCTTTATGTATCTTTTTTAAAAGTTATAAATTTAACTTGATCTAATATTTGAAATTAGATGTATTAGTATTTTATTTTATGTTTTGCTTTACAAAAGGCAGATTTTATAATTATTATATTATAAATTTCATTGATGTTAAATTTTAACCCCAAAATGATAAATCAAGGTATGAATAATACGTTCTGCAGATGCATTACATATTAACCCTCACAGATTCAAAATGATGGCCAATAATGTAAAACCACATCTGATAAGCAATAAAATTAAGTCATTATTAGTAGGTACACTTGATTTGAGATGTAAGATGTGTTAATGGCTGTTGAATGAGGTATTGTATATAAAGATTTATATTATGAAAGATGTCTAAATGATTTCAGGAATAAGTATGACAACTACCAATCATGGCTCTCTTATTGCTCTTATTTTCTAAGATAACGTCATACAGCCGCAGAACTAATTCTTAAAGAAGTTTTCCTTGTGAGTGGAGAAATGACTTGTTAGTAAATAAATAGTAGAAGATATTCAACAGCAAATTGGAGCTGTCATCTTCCAAATGAAAATCTATTTTATATTTCAAAATATATCCCTATATACTGAGAGTATAGATATTAATTCCCACTAAGAGCTCATTACACTTTGGATATTTTAGGAAATGCACTTCAAAACTATTTTCCAAATCTGGTAAGTTCTGGTAATGATAGAGGTGCTTGTGTAGATTTATAATTGTACTATAACTATGTGTTTGTATTTATAAAATAATTTTAATATGAAGGTTTAAAATCACAGCTGGCTCTGTGCTCTTACACTTGCATTGAATTGTATAGAAAAAAATTGAGATCTAAGGTCCAATTTGGTCTCTTATTAGTTTTTATTTGTTTCTGTGTAACTTAATTTTCTAATTAAGAAATGTATACATTAACACCTACTGGAGGAGAAACATTCAAACGTCTATTACAATCTTTAGCAGTCTATGTCATGACCTGTAAGGTTCTTCTGGCCTGAAGATTTCTTTCCTCAGTGGGCACTGCATTGCATTTTAGCCACTGGGATTACTTTGAGTGCAGACTGGATGTGGATGCAATGTGTGTGTGTGTGTGTGTGTGTGTGTGTGTGTGTGTATAATATATTTTCTATAAAACATATACATTAAAATATATGTAATATCCTGGCCAGTGTGGCTCAGTGACTGAGCGTTGACCCATGCACCAAGAGGTTGCCAGTTCAATTTCCGGTCAGGACACATGACCAGGTTGTCCAGGTTGTGGGCCTGATCCCCAGTGGGGGGCATGCAGGAGGCAGACACTCAGTGTTCTCTCTCATCAATGTCTCTATCTTTCTCCCTCTCCCTTCCTCTCTCTCTCTTTCTAAAAAATCAATAAAGAAAAAAAATTAAAAATATTTATGATAGATAGATGATTCCCTTGCAGATAAAGATGATTGCAAAAAAAAGGAAAACATTTAATTTTTAAAACACTGATTTTTACTATTTTTAGTATTGGGAGATAGGGAATTCTTTGATTATCTGCTAAAACCTTTTTAGAAAAAGTACACATACATATATAGTTTTGCATATAATAAATATCATGGATATCCCAAAGATATCATAAATGATGAAGAATGTTAAAATTATCTAATGACCATAATCCCTGATGTGAGTCCTGTTATATTCTGATAGAGTAACTGAAGCGCCATTGGTCACCTGCTCTCCACATTTAGTTCTAACCCTACCAAATTTCCCCACTCTTTCTGACCTCTTATTCTCTGTGAGCAGTGTAGAAACATAATCACTAAGATCATTTGCCTTTCCAAACTAGGTATGGTATCTCTTGAGAATCTGTTCACATTTATTTCATAGATTTTTTTTTTTCTTCCATCCTCACCCAAGGACATTTTTGCATTTATCTTCAGATAGTGTGGGAGGGAGTGAGGGAGGAAGAGAGAGAAAGAAACATCGATGTGAAAGAGACACATCGAGTGACTGCCACCCACACGACCCCAACGGGGCTGGGACAAATTGTAACCGAGGTACATGCCCTTAGTGGGAACCGAACCCAGGACTCTCCAGTATGCAGGCTAACACTCTAACTGCTGAGCCAAACTGGCCAGGGCTATTTCATAGATTTTTTATAATGACTTAATAAAATTATGGAGAAAGTGTCTTTTCTATTGCCTGCCAGATGATAGGTCTTAAATGAATGTTAGTCATTACAACCCTTATTGTGTTATTTCTTTCTTTATTATTACTATTGTTATTATTTGGATTGTTATTTTCAGCCAAGGTTTTTCTCATTTTATTGCTTATGTTTTTACTTCATACATTTACTATCACCCTTTACTGTGACAGTTAAAATATGCTCCATATATATATATATATATATATATATATATATATATATATTCTTAGTTAAATACATTTCAAAAGATCCTAGAACACAAACCCATAGGGCTAAGGAGAGAAAAGAATCATTCTTCTCAGTCTATCATCCATACTGTTTCTTTAGAAGCCAAATTTCCTTAACTTAAAAAAGTTTTGAGATAAATGAGAAAATGCTTTTTATTTTTTTCTAACCAAAATAAACAACATTTTCTTCCTTTATGTACATGTTTCTTTTTTATTTAATTACATTGGCATTTATACTTCTTGGAAAACATGTATTGAAACTTCATTTGCATTGTGTTTATTCTGAAGACAAAGATGATTGTTTCAATGAATGAATTAAGTTGATAATAAAATGTATCATCTCATCCAAATCATGCTGAATTTAAAACGCTAATTTTCTTCATGCTTAATCCTGGAGATCAATTCAAGTAAAAACAATTCACAGAAAAGATTTGTGTTTTGAGAGAATGACACAAAGGCAGAGAAGTAAACTTTTGCAGACACAAATTACAAAAAATTAGTGTATATTCCAGCAAGTGAAAAATTCAGATTTGGGTTGGAAAGAACTTTAAATCTACAAACACAGAAAGACAAGAACACATTTCTGCCATGCTGGGAGACAATAATATGTCTACCATTTCTGTGTAGAACTAACTACAAGTGTGATTGAGGACAAGGACACAATGTAAATGGACAGGAAATGTACTGGGATGTTTTCCCCAGCAGAGCGGCTGCTAACCCAGCTTACTTATGACTTGGAGGGCAATATTTTTTATCACAATTTTCTCTAAACAACAACCTATCATTTTAACGCATCTGGATAGCTTTCTCAGTATATTACAAAATCATTTGAAAATATATGTTGGGCCTTATGGTTTTTACAGTAGCAAAATGCCAAGTACTTTCAAACAAGGAAGAGAAACATAGTTATTTCTAAGTTATTGTTTGAACTGTCAGTAACTGCAACATCAGGGTTCATTAAACAATAGCTGGTTTTCTGTGAATTCAGAGAAAATAATTTGAAGTTTTTGCAATACTCTTTTGTTATACTGCATATTGGCTTCTACACATAACTAAGGGAGGCATGCTAAAAAAATATTCTAGGATAATGGTAAATATAGCAATTTGTTTCACAGTTCACTTAGATGGTAGAAATTCATACCAGAATGCATTCTAGAAACTCATCAAAAATAAGCACATCAGAGCTTGGTAATTTCAATGTGGCATATTTTAATTTTAATAGATTTTTATTAAATTCATAAAAGTTAATGGACTAGGGATTAAGTCATTATGAACTCTGTCCCAATTGTCTGTTATTAATAGCATCACAATAGTGATGCCATTGTTAAATACTTTCATTCTGAAAGCCTTCATTTAGTCATTATGATTTTTCATCTTGCAGTTCCTACTCCAACAATTCTTGCAGATGATTGTGTTTCTTATTTTTATTCCCCAAGTTTTCAGAAACCCCAAATCTTTGATGTTTGCATTATATATTATATATTTAAAGCATGCAAGGCAAACAATGCAAAATATAAAAACATGTGAGGCCTAATTTATCCTTATAGGTTAGAAAGACATTATTGACCACACCATTAAAGCTTCACAGAATTAAGAGATGACAAAAATAATTTTCTTTTTAAAATGAGAAGCTAAATTAACATGCATCCCAAATCTGTTTTGTTTAGGCTCTCTGCTTTACAAGTAAAGAAAATAAAATTTTAATTTAAGAAAAACTGAAAGTTTGCATTCAAGATTTCTTCCGGGTTTTAGAACCACACCTTTTTTTTCCTTATTAAGCACTCATAGGCACCACTACCCCATCTACCCCATGCTCTGGCATACACATGGATTGCTGATGGAATTCTTCTTCCAGTGAAGTATACCTATTTGTCAGCTCATCTGTTCAGGTAAAATTTGCCAGTGATATAATCTGATAAATTAATTTAAAGTATTTTGTGGTACTCAGATTTCTTTTTAAAACTGACCTTGTAGAGTTGATGATTTATTTTTAGAAAGCTTTCATTGAAATGAGATGGGTCAAGAAAAATATTCATTATTTGAAAATAATTTGTGGTTGGGTTATGTACGATTCAGCTCTTAAATGTAAACGGTTATACTTATTTGTTCATGAATGCTTTTTTTTTCCTGCTAAATTTTATAGGAATAGCTACTTCAACGGTTTAAAGACGTACATTTTAAAGCGAAAGTTGACATAAGTAATGCGACATCTAGAAGACACACTTTTGGAAGCCTAATGCAGTTGAGAGACCCGATTTGGATGCCCACATATATTTTCTTCCACTTCAAGAACTCAAAGAACAGATCCTAAGGCAACGTACTTAACTCTAGAATTTGAGAGTTCAAGTCCTCTTGGCAAGATTAACTTTGTCCTTCTGGGCAAAGGCATTATAATACTATCTTTTATTATGGAATCACATAACACTTTGTGACATACCATTCATCAAATAATAAAATAGGCACTACATTTGTAGTATAATCTTAACTGTGCATATAGAGCTTTTGTATTAGTGTACAGTATGTCCTGAAGCTAAATTTGATTACTGTTCCTCTAGCAAGATGTTTAAACTAAGTTGAATTATGTAGAGTTGTACTTATGGCTTAAATGGCACTCTCCTGTGTAATGTAAATAAAGTAGCCCCTGTGGTGCACAACTATATGCATGTAAGAAAGAATAACATCAGATTATTTGGTACCCAAAGGTTTAATGTATCTTTTTCTGGGAAATCCCTGATGCATTTAAAAACTTTCTCATTGTCATATCAGTAATAAGTATTATCTAAACCAAGCCTACAAATTTGAAACTGAAAATAAGGTCATGCATTTTCAGTCCACCTACAGTTCAGATTTCTTTATCCCTTGACCCTTAAGGAAAGCATTTTAGATGGAAGAACAAATTAAAAGTAGTATAGATGTATGCTGTAAATAAAATGCATAAAGGACTCATTATGCTGAAAAGGTAGTAGATTAAAACATAAATAGGTTTAAAAATAATGTATACAAATTTATGACTAATAGATACATGATGGGTTCTTAATGGAAAGTTAGGAACAATGGGGTGATCAAATAAAATGTAGAGACTGTGTCTACTATGATTTAGCCCTAGGATTTATTTATGTAACAATCACTTTTATCATTTTATACAGCTTTTTTTTCTTTTTCATAAGAAGGGTCATTAAAAATAATTGATTATTATACAGTTAACTTACATAAAATTAAAATTATAAAATTTATGGATAAAATTCTTCAACTTTCTGCTCTTTCTTATCTCAATGAAAAAATTAGAAGCCTCTCTACAAGGTTAAAAACTGACAAATTATGTAGGAATATTTGGAAACATTAACAATCATGGTGCGATACATATTCATCCGTAGTTTTAGTGGAAATAGATAAAAATTTAAGGAAATCTATTTCTGATACAAAGTAAATATATAATGTAGAAATTTAACAATTAACTCATAAATATTTGTCTGTTGCAAAACTTTAAAATATTTGATATAAAATGTCCCCAGTGTCAGTAGAAATAGAGGCAATAAATCAGACCCAAATATGTTAAATCTGTTTAGAAGTTTAAAACATTTGTCAAAATAATCCACAGGATAAAGAGACAAGGATGGTGGTGATAGGAAAAGAGATTTGTGATCTTAATTACATTTATTTATAAAATGGAAATTCTGCATATACGAGGATTCTAAAGAATTCAGGGGGGTGGAAACGAGCAAACCAAACAAAAGGTAAATAGGATACTGAAAGCAAATATTAAAAGTAATATTAATTTTAAAATAAAATATAAGATTTTGGAAAAAAACGAATAAAACAGAATTGAAAATGTCAAGCAAGATATATATTTTTTCAGCTTTAAATTAAAATATATTTTTAAAATTAATGAAACAAAAACCATTATGTGTTAAAAGATGTATACTTAGATGTAAAACAATTTATTTAATGTGAGAAAGAGACAAATAAGAAATTTGGGGGGATCCAGTAGCCATCATTCATTTTGTATTGTGTCTGTACATTTTAGTTAAAGCTGGGATTGTTTCTGCTAAAATAATTTTCTCAAAAATTTTATGATTGTCATGTATTTTGTTTTTATTTTCAATATTTTATTTACTGAACTTATTGAGATGACATTAGTTAATAAAATAGATGTGTCAGGTGTACAATTCTATAATACATCATCTGTATATTGCATTGTGTTCACTGCCCAAAGTAAGGTCTCTGTCCATCACCATTTATCCCCCCTTTATCCTCTTGTCATGTATTTCATTAAAGTCCACTTCATTAGACCAAAGTCACACCCAGATATTTTTCAGATCATCCATTTTTGGCCTCTTCGGAGATGGCTAAAGGACAATGTCCTTAATCATTGTAGAGATCCTATAGTTTGTTTGGGAGGACCTGTTCAGTACAATCTTAGCCTTCTGCGTAACTGAATAATTTCGTTTTTTGAGGTTTAAATAGATGGTTGTAGAATCACACTCTCAGCTTTTCTCTGGGGTGCACTTTTCTTACAGTGAATTTCTTATTTTTTTATACTTTTCAGTATAAAGAGACTGAGCATGTTCTAAGGCATCCAGTCCTCATTTCTCTTCCTTAACACTTATCTTGTTTTTCTCTCTCCTCTTGCATATTCCTGCAAGCAGCGAGAAGAAACTGACCACCTTCCGTAGGAAACATTTTACCTATACAACCAAACTTACCACTTGCAAGTTCTGCTTTCTACAGAACTGCAGAAGGCAACTGTGTGAAGAATTCCGCCAACTCTACAGCAAGGATCCCCCTACCTCCAGTTTTAAAGAACACATCCTCACTTGCCTCTGAGCCTTCACCAACAGCATCTTTGACGTCTAGATTTCTCCTAACAATCTGTTCAAGGCAATTTAGGCTTTCTATAACATGCTTCTAAAAATTCTTCTGGTTTTCACCCAGTTACCAGTTCTAATCCCAGCGTTAATGTTGGTAAAGATAGGGAGGAAATCATGCTCCCACCTAATAGTGAAACTTACCTTCATGAAACTTTCTATCAATTGACTCCAACAGATCCTTAACTCTGGGGTTTTTGAAGTTGGCACTACACTAGATGCAATTGTAATCACTGTTACTTAGCTAAGGTGTGTAAAACTGAACCCATTTTTTCCTATCTACAGAGCTCTGAGTTTGCTAGTTTCTCTATATTGGTTACTTTTAGACGAAGGAAAAAAAATCCAGATGAAAGAGGAAAAGAAGGCCTACTGCAGAATTACACAGAGGCCATTTTATTTTTCTTTTATCTTAAATAAATATATAAAAAATATGTCTTAACACATTTTACACTAACATTTATTTATATTTAATTTTTAAATTTATCGATCTTTATTGTGTTATGCATAAATTATGGCTTCTTTTATATGATGATCAGATCTTATATTATTAGACAATTTAAATTTCAACCTTATGCATTAAGTTTTGGATAATTTATTTGATATTAGGATATTCAACTCAAATTATGTGGGTGATTATCTTTCTCAGGAATGATCACATAGCATTAATTTTTGGTTCTTGATTCCCTGAACAATGATTTATAAAACAATACAATCCTATAAAAATTGTATTGCTGGGGACTAAAATTGGTTAGAAATATGAATTTGGAGAATTTATGAAGAAAGACCCGGCTGCTTCAACAGTGCATTGTAATGTCACTAACAATAGAACAGATTCCCCTTAAAGGCACAATACACAGAGTTCAATTACTCCGACACTTAGAACCTACAAGACAGTGGACATTTCATAAACTATTCTTCCTGCTACCTTCACATCCATGACATACTAAATACAAATACCCTGTGTTGTTCATCAACGGCCCATAAGCATCATTTCATTTTTCTTTGCATAATCACATTATTCCCTCAACTCATAAATCTGTATGTGCTGATTACAATTCTTGCCCATCAATCTAAATTCCTTTTTCCCACATGCAGTATTTATTGAATGGATCAAGGGAACAATCCTTCAAATAAAAATGGGATTGGCTAGTCACAATTAGGTCATTAATACATCAGTAAAGTTACTGTTCTTCAAAACAATGACAAAATAAATCTTTAAAAAGATTTACATTAATGTAGACCTGTTAATGAGCAACTGTGGTATAATTTCTCAACTATGTGACTTTGTCACTTAAAATTTACATAATATTTTAAGGTCCACATTTTTGTAATAATTATCATAGAAATCACTTATTGTAGCACATTTCTTTCTGACTATTGACAGCTTCTAAGACGTTCCTCTCAATTTTAATAAAAATATTAACACATTTTTTAGTGAATTAGTTATTCTAATATATTAACTAGGGTATCAACTATAGTTGCACTATCACCAAATTTTATTACTGAAACATTAAATTAATCCAAATTACTTTTTTAACAGATTATTTAAGGTAAAAAAATAGCTAGACAAAATGTGATCTAAAATTTATAAATTTCAACAAATGATTGTTTGGGGGAAAACACATTTTAGAGAAATTGTAATTACATAGAAAATTAATATTATAGATAAGCCTACACAAGCAAAGTTTTGGTGAAAATAATAAAAGGTATTTTATCCTTTGAGTTACAAACATAAATTGTAATAATCTTTTTTGTTTAAATTTTTATTTATTTTTTGTATTAATCCTCACCTTAGGATATTCTTCCATTGATTTTTAGATATAGTGGAAGGGCGGGAGGGAGGGAGAGAGAGAGAGAAACAATGATGTGAGAGAGACACATAGATTAGTTGCCTCTTGCAGGACCCTAACCAGGGAACCTACAACCCAGGTACGTGCTATTGACCAGGAATTGAACCCACAACACTTCCGTCCACAGGCCAACACTCTAATCACTGAGCCAAACTGGCCAGGGCAAAATAATCTTCTTATTTGCTACTCTTTGAGAATTTTTAAATTTTAGAAAATAATCAGAATTAATTTTTACTCAATATTGAAGGTTAAAGGCACATTACCAATAAGAGTAAGAGTAAGATGGTCATGTATAACCAAATGAAAGTGCATACCTTTCACAAACTAGACTAGAGTTTGGGGCATCTTGGCCCTGCTATGGTTTTGAAAGGAGATAGATAATGTAATACCATACATGATGAATATCAAGTTTAATTTGTGATTCTATGCATTAATCTGAACAGGTCAAATATCAGTCAATAAAATATTTATATGGCACATAGATAAAAACCTGAAGGAAATATACAGATAGAAATTTTTAATTAATATATATAAACAGTTTATATAGTATTGATCACAAAAATAGTATCAATTACTAATTAACAAAATTTATCTAAAACATAATTTGTTTGATTTAAAATAAATTATAATTTTAAAAAGAATATCACTATTTAAATAAAATTATTAATTATGATTGGCTTGTCTGAATTTGAATCAAATAGTGTTCTAGTCTGAGTCTGAGTCAGTTAGTATATGCATACATAATCCACATGTGTACACATACACATGTACATTTACCACAAATAAAAATGCACCGAAGTAAATACATAATTGAAATGCCAACAACCTATATTCCAAAATTATAAGATATTAAACTTCACATAATTATCATACTGAAGACATTGCTATGTGATGGTTTAGCACATGGTTTTGGGTTTTAGGTGTTGTTATGGTTGATGTTATGTCACCTTGGCTAAGAATGCTTAATTATTTATTCATAACTATCTACATGGTGCTATGAAGGTATGTTGTAGGTGTGATTCACATATGACGTTAAGGGCATTACTTGCAATAATGTGTGTGGGCCTCATTCAGTTAGTTGAAGACCTTAAGAGCAAAACCTAAGGTTTCTCAGAGAAACGATTCTACCTCAATGTTGTAACATAGACATTCTTTTCTGAGTTCCCAGCCTAATGTGTTTCCTATAAACTTAGGACGCCAGGCTGCAACTTCAAATTTTACCTGAGTTTTCATCCAGTAGTAGAACATTGTTGATTTAGGACTTGCCAGGCCCCCAACAATCATACAAACCAATTTCTTTTTTAACATGTTTGTATTGATTTTATTTATTTATTTATTTATTTATTTATTTATTTATTTATTTATTTATAAGAGGAAGAGAGAGAAACACTGATGAGAGAGAAACATTGATCAGCTGCCCCGCTATGCCCGCTACCAGGGATCAAGGCCTGACTGGAATCAAACTGGTGACCTTTGGTGCATGGGGCAACACTTGGCCAACTGAGTCGCACCAGTGGAGCCAAGCCAATTTTTAAAAATAAATATCTCTCTCTCTCTTTTCTCTTTCTCCATATATGTTATATATTTTATTTATCATAATACGCATCATGTATATAATAAATAGGTAAGTATATATTATAATCTTTATCTGTAGTTTCTGCTAATATTTGTCTTGAGAACTTAACTGGTATAGTGTGTTCTGGATTACTACTTACTCACTACACAATCCTGGGGCATCTCTTTGACATCTCATAGTCTCTGCTTTATGCTTAAAATAAGGTGTGTTTCACTTTTATTTTATTGTGGTAATAACACAACATGAGATCTACCCTCTTAACAAAATTTTAAGAATTGTCTTCAGGCACTATTTTATAAAGCATATCTCAAGAATTTTCTCATCTTGCACAAGTCAAATGATACCTGTAGACTAATATATCTCTATTTCCCCCAGCCCCAAAGACTACAATTCTATTTTTTTTGCATCCATGAGTTTAATTGTTTTAAATACCTCACATATATATAGACTCATGCAGTGTTTTTGCTTCTGTATAAGTAGTTTATATTACTGAGCATGATATTCTCCAGGTTCATCATGTTGTTACACATGGCATGATTTCCTCCTTTTTTATAGCTGAGTAACATTTCATCATATGTATGTTGTATTACTTGTAATGAGAGGTAAAGACATCATAAGTAAAAAGCACACCTTGAGAGTAGCTGTCACTGTGTAGGCACTTCTGAAAAGATAGCTACTATATTTGTACTACTTAAACAATCAAGTTTAAAGAAAGAAACTAAAATAGATAAACCATTGTAAAATTGATAACTGTTCTCTTAGAACTATTAACATTACTGAAGTGTTAGTTTTCTGACACAGTGAGCAAAACTTGAAAAGGACCAATTACAAGAATTAAACACATTCACAACATTAAACATGACAGACATGGAGAAAGAGAAGTAGGTGTGTCCAACATGTGGCCATGGCAGACGCTGGCTCTGGGAAGGTGTTAGTGATGATGCTAGGAAGGAGCCTCTTGTTTTCTTTAAATAATTTCAGGTGATGGGTGTGCTTTCCAGTTCTTTGGTCTTCTCATTGCCTTTCTATACCTCATTCTCCAGTTGTCTATTGTTTTTCACAGCCCTCCACTGTGTCACAGATTTTTATACCTGAGTATAAGGCACAGTCAGTCCCTCCTCTGTGTAGCAAAAATTGTTAACGAGGGCAGTGATCACTGTGATCAGACAAACTGGATTTGTGAAGTGCTTTAAGCCCCTCAGGGATTGTTACTAAGGAGCAGGTGATATTTTAGTTCTGCATTGTTTTGATTGGTATTTTTCCTTGTAGGAACTGCCTCTTCCCAATTTTCCTGCAACTGAAGACTTGTAACTTCTGTTCATTATAGTACTTATATTTTTACAACATTAGAAGGGTAAGAAACATTCACACAGAATGTAAGCACTAGTGTTATATGATAAATATTTAAAAGAAAAAAAATACCTTTTGGAGTTTGGGTTAATCATAAATCCAGGACAAACTCGCCATGCAAAGAATGTCAGAGTAGCACATGTGACTACCTAAAAAAAAAAAAAAAGCAACTTGACCTCATTATTGGGGTTGAGATGGATACCTCCATTCATCTTAGAGATCTTTATGTTTTTCACCTATTAAAGAGTAAAATAAATCTTGCAAATATTTGTTAGTATTGAATGGTAAAATATGTGTGAATGCACTTTGTTCACAGTATTTTACAATATACAAAACATTACTATATGAAAAGGACCCAGGTATGTTTGTTTTTCCATAAAATCATGGTTTGTTTAGGGAGCCTATCTTCTAAGGCATTTAAAATGTCCAGGAAAAAAAGTATTTTATTAAAAAAAAAATCAGCATTCAATTTTGCTTATGCATCTTTTTTTAAAAATTTAATATTAGTCCCCTGTTCCTAAATATCAAAGATATTCTTATGTGCTTACATATAATAACCTTTCTCAGTAAAGGTCATATCATCAGATTTTTTTCAGAATCATTACTGCTTGAGTTCTGAGCAGGTCCAGTTTGCATGCTATTAAGGAGAACATCTAAAAGATTATCATTATTATTATTTTATCCTCACCTGAGGATATTTTTCTGTATTTATCTTCAGATAGAGTGGGAGAGACAGAGGGAGGAAGAGAGAGAGAGAAACATCGACATGAGAGAGACACATCGAGTGGTTGCCACCCACACCACCCAACCGGGTGGGAACAAACTGCAAACAAGGTACATGCCCCCAGCGGGAACCAAACCCAGGACTCTCTGGTCTGCAGGCTGACACCATAACTGCTGGGCCAAACTGGCCAGGGCTAAAAAATTATTAAGTGAAAAGAATTTGTTTTCTATTTACTTTTCAGGTATTTTAACAAGGTAAATATCAACAATGTAAATATTTAATGATGTAAATATTCCAATTACCTATTTAAGAATTTTTCATCAAATAGTATCATATGCCATAACAGTGTGGTCTTGAAACTTTAAATATGTCCCTGTCTCTCTTCATAAAAATCAGGCCCAAAACAAGAGCTTATAAAACTGTTTCTGAAAACCTGTCAAAATAATAAAGGACATGAGAGCATTAAAAATACATTGGAGTAAAAATATCTCTGAAATGAGGATGTAATTTCTTCTCTAATCATCTATCGCCATTAAATTGGAACATTGGTTGAATTTCAAATATAATAAGAAGTCTTAAAAATCAACTGTCATATTGTTTTACTCTGATTTTATGAGATGTTGTGTTAGCAAAGAATGAGAAAGCATTGAACATAATTCAGAGTAGTATAAAGTAAAGTGACTTAACTAAAATTTAAAGGGAAAGTACTTATTGTAGTTTCATATCAAATAGCCCATCAAGTTATAAATCTAGCATAGAAGTTTAGTGTGAAGGTCGGTAAAAAGATATTGCCAGGAAATATATAGATCAAATTTCAGGAAAGATTCAAATTGTGTTGAGTAGTTTTAAGATGCTTCTTTGTTTCTGAAAACAAAACTAAACGAACACAATAAAACAAAACATAGAAAACCTTTCTTGAAGTGTTACAATGTAAATATAGCAAAAAAGTGTGTGGGGGGATGGGGGCAAGATCAACTTTAACAATAGCGCACTAAGCAATTTGAAACTAAATCCTTATTCTTGCACATTTATTCCTGGAGGAGATAGTGAGATAAGATCTCCAGCTTTGAATAATAGATATTTACAAGGCAAAAAACCATCTCTAAATAAAGACCCTTTTTAAAGCCATGACATTATTTTATTTAAATCATCAATATTCTGGACATGGCTTACTTTATGAAAAGAAGATTCATTCTCTGCTGAAGCATAATTGCATTATCAGATATTAAGAAGAAGCCATAAATCACAAAATGGAAATTAGCCCACCAATGGACATTTTATACTCTGAAGATGATTTTATTTTAACAATTTTGTTGTCAACCACAGCGGTAGCATACTAAGATGGGAAACCCAAATTTCAACATCACTCCAACCTGAATAAAATTTAAATATATGAACACTAAATTGAATAATCAATAATAGATTTTTAGGCAGATAACCATCTCTTTGGCAGTAAATGGCATATAGGCAAATCCATCTGAGCAAGCTCCGTCTTCATTAGTGTCACAGCTTTGCAGGACCTTGTAGGAGCAAGGAGACATTTCCATGTTTTCCATTGCTCCAATCTTCTCCAGTCTCCATTAAAAATGTGCAACGACACAACCACTTTCTCTTCATTGCCTATTCAGATTTGTAAATGGAATTTATTGCAAGCAATGTCATTTTACAGATTAAATTAATGTTATTATAAAGAGCTTTAAAACTCACAGATATTTATGAGTCATGCTGAGAAAAGATCTGTACTCAGTTATAATGACGAATTGAAGTCCTCCAGGATTTCACGGATGAAATTGCCACCATGTGCATATTTTGAACACAAACTGATCACTATGATTCTGAAAGGGGCAGGAAAGAAATACTGTGCCATGGATGCATCAGCTGGGTTTAGCATGTTACTGGTGGAGTGAGTGAAGTTTTGCTTTCAAAGTTGGTTGAGCTGTGCATAAGCAAAATGGAAAGTAATGCAAACTAAGTGTATGAGTTTTTCATACTCATATATATTGGTGATAGATCATTACAATAAAATCTCCCAATCGATTTCACCTCTTCGCTGGTAGTTGTTCCTGCCATCAATAGGTGGAGTCTATTCTCCTCTGTATGGGATGGTCTTGTAACCTGTGCTGGCAAGTAGAGAGTGGTTCTTCTAGTCATCATCTGAATGATGAGCATGCATGAGGCCATTGAGATGAGCTGAGCAATTGCCTAGTCAACCTACACAATCAAGAGAAATCATAAGTCACTGTTGTTGAAGCCACTAGTTTTGGAGAGAGTTGTTTCAAAGAAATAAATAAAATAAACAATATTAAAACTAAGGTGATAATTTAAAGATAATTAGATATTACATCAAATTTTCAAAGCTGTTCCCTTTCTGTTATTTATATGAAAAGTATAACACTTGTGATTCAAGAACTTACAGATACTTAGAAATTACCTTTTGCAGGTTGCTGGGGTTGGGACACAAAAGGAAGGCCTAAATTGCAAACTGCAAATTATTATTAATATTATTATTATTATAGCAAAAACTTGGTTAACTGGAAGTTTTTTATTTTCAATTATGCTTTTATTGATTTGTGAAAGAGAGCGAGGGAGGGAGGGAGGGAGGGGGAGAGAGAGAGAGAGAGAGAGAGAGAGATCGGCAGCCTCCTGCAGGCCCCCCCCCACCAGGGATCTGCCCCTCACTAAGGGCCCTGACCTAGATCTAACCAGTGACCTCTCAGTGCATGGGTTACTCAACCAACTGAGCCTAACTAGTCAGGGCAATGGAAGTTTCAATCAAATGATTAAAAGAAAAGTGATAACAAGTTAAGCTAATATTAAGGATTTATTTGCAGGTGATTTTGAGTTATGTGTAAGTATGGTAGTTCTCAAATACAGGGAGTTTTTAAAAACACCGATACCTGGTAGTGTGGCTCAATGTTTAAGTGCCTCCTGTGCACCAAAGGTCAAAGGTTTGATTTCCAATCAGGGACTCTCTCACATCGATCTTTCTCTCTCTCTCTCCCAGTCCCTTCTCCTCTCTCTAAAAATCAATTAAAAAATTTAAAAAATTAAAACCACTGATGCTTGATTGCTGCTCTAGAATCTCTGATTTACATGATCTATGTAGGCCTGAGTATCAGGTTATTTACTCAAGCAGAGAACATAGTCTAAATCTCTTCCCCATACATGTTTGAGAAATTTAAAATATACAGATATAATTTTTAATACTTTAATAAACAATATTTTATATATACTTATTTTAATATATGCATATGTGTGTATATAAAATATATACATATATACATATATGTATACACAAAAGAAATTATAAATTATTAAAATATGTATAAAATATGCATATATATAAAACTAATAGTAATAATGGTGACTGTACTGTTGCTAAATTCTAAAATCTGAAATAATCCTGTTTATATTATTTTGTAAAGAAGATAGGATATTAATATTTTTAGAAATAATGAACAAAAAAAACTGCCAAATGTTGGGAATGTCTCTGGCTAGAGAATGAGTAATAAAACTACATTATTCTATTACTTTTAATCTCATAACGTTACTGTTAATCTCACAGGTTTACAAGGCTGATTTTCTGAGGCAGTTGACATGAAACAACTGAAGTGTTCATCTGAAATACATGACGTGCTTTTTAAAAATTAAATATGGTTAAGATTCTAGAAATGCACATAGTATTATCATTCCAAATAATCTAATTATCATCCATTCAATATCTCAGTATACAAATACTTATCAAATTTAATATTGATAATATAAACACAAAAGTGACCATCCTAGAAATAGATGTTATTATAAATGTTCTATCTCCTGATCTTTCACCTAACTGCAGTTTACTTACAGATTATTAAATCCTGGGCTAAGTCCCAGAAATTTCCTATACAGCTCAGTTTATTGGGAGCAATTTAAATTTATATATATATATATATATATATATATATATATGCATGATAATTTAATAGAAATTTTTCTCTTTATTTTTAGATTTAAATTTTTATTTGGCCTTTATAAAAAATAATTCAAATAGTATAGTCTCCTCATCCTATTCTCTAAATGTTCAAAATTAAATTCCTCTCCAAAGATATTACTCTACCTTTTTCTAATTTGAAAATCTTCACTATTCAAATTACCCCACAGAAAGGTGGTCAATAAATAAAAATCAACATAAGTATCCAGCTATTTCTTAATGGTCTTTGACTCCTTTTGATTTTTACTGCAAAATTTGATAAGCACTGCACACATTTTCCTTTTGATTTATGTCTATTATGATAGAAAACATTAATTATTTTCTCTGTTAATACTAGGTATTAATGTTAACATGATGATTGACTAAACTTTGCAATTTCGCAGGATTTTCTCCCAGGAACCAAATATCTCTCCTAGAATTATAGCTCTGTTACTCAAATGCAGTTGAATAGAATCACTTTGGTGTATGATTTCTATGGTAATACATTTTGGAAGTCTGATGGTATTTCTTCATAGAAAGACTTTTTGGTCACTAAGTAGCAGGGACGGTGGCTGACAAAGCATATTTTGTAGCAAGACAGAGGGACCTTTATTCTGATTAACTGGATGCCCGAGAGCAACTACTTCTGGAATCCGAATATGATGTCCTCGGTCCATAACAGAGCAGTAAAATACCTGCTCTCAAACTGTGCGAATGGACTTTGCGAGAATACACACATTCACATTTAGAGCAACCCATGTCCAGTGCTCTTCTGGGTGCTAATGAAAGACAAACGTCCTATTCGTCAGAGAACAGGGGAGTGGTGAAGTGTGACTCCAGTACAGCACTGTCATGGCTCTAAGCAAAGAGAAGGTAGATACATCCTCTTCCTGGCATACAATTTTATGTTATAATGTTGTTACTTTATATACACACACACAATGTGTATACATAATGCAATAAAAACTAGCAACAACACATATATTTATTTTATCTTATCCAATATTAATAGATAATACACATATATTTATTATTTGTCAGGCATGGTCTAAATATTTGTATTCATTAAGTCACTTAATTCATATGAAACTCTTATTTGGCACATTGAGCAGATACAAAAGAAATATGGTACAAAGAAATGAATAACTTGAATAAAACCACTAGTACCTGGAATATGTTTCGAAGTTGGGATTTAAATGCAATAAATCTAGCTCCCAGACACTATGTTTTCAAAAGCTATATGAATTGACTTCTAACAGTATAATTATCACAATAATACTGCATTTCAGCTTCTTTTCAGATAATGTCTCCTGGTGACTTGGGAGAGTCTTATACCTAGTTATTATTTCATCACAGGAGAACAAAGTGATTAGAATATAGTGTTCTTTTACTATAATCTGTTTGTAATTGTAAAAACATATCATACAAGCTTCAACACTGGGATTTTACTACTACTTTAACTTTGAAGATGGCGATATATGTACTATTGCTGAAGGCAAAGTTGCATTAATCACCATCCTTCCCCACGTTGAGAGGATAAAATTGCCTTTAAATAACAGGAGCAAGCAGTGCATGTTGGTAAGACAAATTATCCTGGTTATCAAGTTTGAGAGGAGTAAGCATACAAAATAGATATTTAATGGTCAAAATGACTGATGACAACATGGAAAAGAAGAGAAGATGGGTCATTGAGAGTAAGGAAACACAGGAGAGGAGGGTGGAGTAATCTTAATCCCTGATAAGGAGGACAGCAAGACCAACACCGGTGTTTAAAATGACAGAGGCCTGGATTTTTCTCACTGGCGTCCAAATAAATGTGTGAAGCACTTTGGTCATATTTGAAAATAAAAATTTGGATGGAGGAGCAAACAATGGGAGAAAAAAACTACTGAAAAAGAGGAAACTGGATAATCTATGCATCTTCCGTGTGGCTGAGATAGGATGGGGACATGTTAAAAGGACATGGGTTGTAAGTAGCTATCCAAATGAGGGCAGCCCTGGCCAGGTGGATCGGAGCATTGTCCCAAGCACTTGGAAGGTTGCCAGTTCAATTCTTTCAATTCCTGGTCAGTGCATATGACCGGGTTGCGGGCTTGATCTCCACTCTCATATCAATGTTTCTCTTGCTGTCTTCCTCTCCCTTCCTCTCTCTCTAAAAATCAATAAAAACATATTTTTAAAAAGAGAACTGGTTCTGGTGAATTTGTTTTGCTTTGTTTTCTGAATGAGTCCAAAAGACAATCATATAATAAATAACTTTCTTGGCAGTAAGTGGAAGCTTATTTTTAAGGTCTAGAGTTAATTGGTTTAATGTTTGGAGATTTAATAGATAGGGAAAATGCTCAGTCATTCTGAAAAAGTAAACTTTAGATGAATCAACTTTGTGTGTATTTCTAAAAAATAAATAGTAGCCTGAAGAGGCATCACAATTATAGTATCATTTCAAGTATATGTATCATGTAGTTTTGAAGTTTGAATTTAAAAATATAAAATTAAAACACAAAGTAATTAACCTTACTATAAGAATTCATATATAAACCAGCTGGTGTGGCTCAGTGGTTTGAGTGTTTTCCCATGAACTGAGAGGTCCTGGTTTGATTCCTGGGCAGGGCATATGCCTGGGTTGGGAGCTCAATCCCCAGTAGAGTGCATATAGGAGGTAGCCAATCCATGATTCTTTCTCACACTGATGTTTCTATCTCTCTCTCCCTTTCTCTCACTCTAAAAAAAAAAAAAATCAATACAAAACATAAAAAAAGAAAAGAATACACACACAAGATTATGTGTGTGTGTGTGTGTATATGTAAAACAAGATTGATAATAACCTTCTGTTCACAGCCCAGCTCCAGTTCTAAATCTAGGGAGACTAAAGTTTTTAACTTCTGGGAGGGAAGTCAAGAGGTAGCTGGAAGGGCTGGTCAATCCAGGTAAGGAGCAGCAGGTAACCCGACCTCAGGAACAGATGGACGGAAAGGTGGGTTCCGTGTTCTCCTACCCAGATCTCTCCTGATTAAGCACAGAAATTCAGGAAATCAACTGAAAGACTCATGGAATTACTACATTGTTTTATAAACTCCAATAAGCGGTAAAACTAAAAATCTCCATTAATATTTAAATTGAACCTGACATGTACCACCAGGTGGCACTACATTTCAGTTGAGACTTGAATGGATTTGAACTTGATCTACACTCACTGGTGCTCTCAACTATTGCACAGGCTCATCCTAATAATCACATCAAGCTCTCTACAATATAACACCAATTTTAAATAATTGGATTTTCAGATTCCTCTTAGTGTGGAGTTTTACTGTATATGCCAAAAAAAACAACAAACCCCAGGGTTCCATAAGTTTTATATCTACCTAGCGCATATCATTGAGAGACAAAGGGCATTTACCTAATCTAGGAAATCTACATTGGCTACCAACTGCTCTGGAAATCACCCGAGGACTTACCTATCTAGTGAAAATAAATTCAGTTACTTGGGTCAACAACTTTCCAACAAAGAAAAAATTAATAAATAAACACAAACACCAATCCCACTTTAATATATATATATATAAAAAGATAAGCCCTGGCCGGTTTGGCTCAGTGGTTAGAGCGTTGGCCTATGGTTCTGAGAGACCCGGGTTCGGTTCCTGCTGGGGGCATGTACCTCAGTTGCAGTTTGTCCCCGGCCCTGGTTGGGTCGTGTGGGTGGCAACCACGCGATGTGTCCCTTTCACATCGATGTTTCTCTCTCTCTCTCTCTCTCTCTCTCTCTCTCTCTCTCTCTCTCTCTCTCTCTCTCCCTCTCTCTCCGTCCCACTCTATCTGAACAAAAAATGGAAAAAAATGTCCTCGGGTGAGGATAAAAAAAAAAAAGATAAGATAGTGAAAAATCTAAGAGAAAATGAGAACCCGGAAGACATTTGCTTATCTTTAAGAAACAAAAAATGGGGATTTTAATTTTTACACAAAAAACTGATTTACTAATAAACCATCATCACATAGATAACAACTGTACTATCCAGGCAAAATATTGAGATCTGAAAATAAAGAAAAACAAGTAGATTTTAAGAGAAGCCCCAATGTGAAGGCAGTTACCTACCTGTCGATTTCCCTGTGTTCGAGGTTTTATAAACAAGGAAGTTCCAGTGACACATAAAACTCCATTAGAGCTCATTCTATTATTCTGGCTGTAAAAACAAGAAAAGAACTGTGACCACAGGGATAAAATATCAGAAAAGAGATCTAAAAGGAAAGAAAGAATTCAGAACTTCTGTGTAAAAATCCTGTCCATGTGTCCGGCACACCTTTGAAACATGCATTCGTGGGCTAAACTAAAAGTATGCGCTAGACTTGAAAGACAGCAAGGGAAATAAAGATCTGATATGCTGTCTACGCAGAGGCAAGGTGGAGTTTTAGGCTTGAGTATAACCAGGTTCTTCTAAAACAAAAACATCAACACTCTTCATAGGACTTGAATAGTATCCACAGTCTCTATAATAAAACCTAAACAATGTCAAGGATATGATGGATAACTTTATGAAATTAAATTTAGACACATGGAAAAATCGTTAGGGAAATATTACTTATGAGCCATCAAGAATTATTTTGGATCTATAGTAATTATGATAGTGATAGGGATAAAACAATAGAGCAATAGAGGAGAGCCCAGAAATACATCCTTACATACATGGATGCTTGACTGATAATAAAGGTGTAACCATAGTATCAACTACTTCACCAAGCACGCTAGGTTTTGTTTGTTTGCTTTAGCAAGATTTTCTCAATGAAGATGCTATACACTGATTTACATTCTTGTGTGTTCATTTACATTTACCGTGAACTCATTACTTGAGAACCAACTCCTTTGAGTGGAATTGATATACAGGAAGAAAAATGAAAACACTATAACAAAATCTTAAAAATATAAGTTTAGCAAAGAAAGAAAACACTAACATGTTTCATGTACTTAAAGATCTAAACAAGAAAAACTAATCTATATTAATAAGTATTTTAAAACTGTAAAAAAGAAAATTGAGAAAATAATTGCCATAAAAGTGAAGGTGTTGGCTCTATATAAAGAGGTATATTGTGTGTGATCACTAATGAACTAACAGGGGATCTCAGGGGTTCACAAGTGGTCTGTTGATTGAATTAGTTGCTGGTTACATAGATGTATATTTAATATTTAACAATCTAAATTTGTACTTATGCAACTTTATATGTGTGTGCTATATCTCATATGAGACAGCATGAGAAGAAAGAAATCTTCTGCATGTAATGTTGAAATAAGAAAATTGTTTCAGACAAAAAAAAAGAGAAAAGATTACAAAAATGCATACCTTAAATATAAAGAAAGGAGTTTGTCCTTTGTCCAAATCATACTTATCTGAATTGAACAGAGCAATGATTAAAAAAAAAAAAAATTAGACAATCACATTAGACCAGGTTGAAGATTCCAAAATGAAAGGGGATATGAGATTGTTGTACTGCTGAAAGGAAGGAGGCGGCTATAAGATAAACATGAGGCAAGGAGGAAGATACATAATGGGATGAGAAGAGTCTTAGATGGCTATATTGGCCAGATTTGAGGGGTCATGGGAAAAAAGTCTGGGCGAGGTAACTATAAAGGAAGAAGGGAAAAAAGAAAAGTAAAGGAAGGAAGGAAATAAAATTAAAAAAAAAAAAAAAAAAAAGAAGTTCTACACCACCCCCCACCCTTCAAAATCAAAAGAGGGGAGAAAATAGAAAGTTGCCTATAAAGAAGTACAATCTGAAGATTACAAAGAAAAAGACCAGGGTAGGATAGAATATACTAAGTAGAATAAGTGAATACAAATGGATGAGCCACTATATATGAAAATTCCAGTTTCTAGAAGAAATGAGTTATGTCTCAGGATCTGCATCCACTCTGGACGAGACCGAGGCTCCTTGATAGGGGCTCCTAGTTGTTTGGAGACTTGTTAACTGAAAAGAGAAGTGTCTGTCCCCATGCTTGCACCATATAATGGTGAGATGGGAACAGGACTACCATAGACATACCTGTTCAAAACGGGAGAAAGGGAAGCAGGTAGCAGTCAGTGATCTGAAGCCTGCTGAAATCCTGCTGACCATCTGGTGAGAAGCTTGTGGCAACCTTGGTCACGAGGAGTGGCATACGTGTGAACAGGGAGAACAAGGTGAAACATACAGGCGATTTGCATCTGTGTGAAGTTCCCTCTAACCACAGTTTGAGATCACAGTTTGCTACCCGTTTATAAGGAGATGAGTATAGAAATTAGAATAAATATTTAGAAACTTAAAAGGACATTATCAACCAAGTGAATGACCAGTGGATTCTTATTGTTAAATACAACATTAAGAGGTCTGAGTGTTAATCAAAATTGTATGATGAGTTACAAGTGCACAGTTGAAACATGACCCAACATATGATACATTTAGGTGGTTACATAATTATAACTAACAGAACCAATTTATTTTGATGTTTAATTTATACAACCATGAAAATATTTTATCAAACTTGTACTTTTAGTTTAAATTTTAATATTATTAGCTACATTCGGGAAGTAAACATTGTATTATTTATCTTAACCCTATCTTACATATGGTGAAATAAGCTTCAACTTTGTGAACACAGCAGCAGGGGAAAAAAAAAAACAAATGATGGCAATAAAAATGATTCTGAAGAAATGGAGATCAAATGACCATATACCGTTTTGTTTTTTTTTTAAAGTATGACCTTTTATGTATTTATCACCATTGATGGTAAGTTGCTACAACAACATTGTATTATTTGTGGCAGTGTAACAGCAAATGAGGCAACTAAACTTCCAAAGCTTACAGGCATTAACATAAAAAGCATGAAGAATTAAGTTCAAAACCAAAGAACTATTTGAAAGACAGATTAATACATTTAAAAGTCTGCAGAAGCAGGTGTTCAATATTTTACATATAAACATGAGTGCATCGCGAGCTTTTTGTGAAATAGCACTTTGCTAAGACTGAGAAAAACATTAACAACTGCAAAGACAATAGTGAAATACTGCATCAAATGTATTTGCTTGAATATGTTCAGTGATTGGGACAAAGAAAGTAACTAAAAAATAACCCTTTTCAATGACATACCATCTCTCAAACAGAATGGTACTGAGGACTAGTTAGAGTAGCAAATAATACTAACAAAGTATTTTGCATTAGCTTGATGGATGCACAGATATTGTTAAAAGGACTTCTTTTTTTTACTATATGAAAAATGAAGTTTGATGAATTTAGGATGGAAGATTTCTTTTGTTTGCTAATTATTTAACAAACAAATACCTCTTCACTGTGTAAAACTATAACTTCTTGCATTGCAGACAAATGCTATTTGGAGTTTAAATTTTGTGTACTAATATATTCCAAAGGTGCAGCTGCGATTGCAGAAAACATTCTGGAACAGCCACCTTAATTAAGGACCTTGTATCAGAATGTAAAGCAAGCCCAATAGTTCCTTCTTGGAAAATGGTATGACAGGAACGCTGAGGGGCCGGAGGCTGCGTAGGGTCCCTGGCCGGCCGCTAGTGCCTCCCTGGACTGGCCAAGGTGGAGTTTCTGGCCAGATGAGGCTTCAGTCTGGACAATATCTACCTCTTGGGGGTGGGGTCTGGGGAGGGGCTGGACCCTTTAACCCGGGCTTACCTGTGCAAGTGCCCCTGTAACCCGGGCTTACCTGTGCAAGTGCCCCTGTGGCTGGCGATGAAGACAGACAAGTCCGTTGCTTCCTCCGCAGTGGGTGGATGTATAAAAGTTGGAGAAGATTGGGAATCATAAAGGAATGAAGACACTTTACCCCTATGCCTGGCTTATACCACATGGAACTGACTACACTCCTGTTAAATCAGGCTTCAGGCAACAGACGGAAAGCAGATGAGATCCGCGCTCTGATCAAGGATGTGTGGCACACTTTCATGGCCAAACTCCAGTGTCTGCTGACACCTTATGTGAGGCAGCAAGAGGCACAACCAAGTGGGATAACTTGACCTTGATAGGGGTCAACACCAGCGGGGCTTTCTGCACACAGGCGCCCGGTCACAGGTACAAACTCCGCACAAACCTGCGCACTTCTGAACGTGCCCAGTCTCAGGACCTCCCGATGATGACCTTTGAAAGGTAAAGCCCTCGGTGTCTGCTGGCAGGAGGCTGGCCGGGTGCGTGTGAGAGCTCAGGGCTTGGTAGAGGTTCTCATAGGTCTGGATTTCTAGCATCATTTTGAATGTAAGAAAAACTGTAATGAAGCAAGGGATGAATTTATAACATTATTGGAAAGCAACAGGTTGTACTTCATCCCCGAGATATTTTTTTTTAATTCCACATCTACCACTAGAAGCCAACTGTTCTTTTTTGGGGGGGAAAAAAAACTTTGGCAAACAAGCAATTCTTCCTAGCAGGGTCTCAGCTCTCTCATGGAACTGTTATGTGTGGGTGAGTGTTCAGTGACCTTAGGTGTTGCTTTGAAAAGATAGACATACAAGTGGTAATGTGGCCCGGGGGCTTTTTTTTTTTTTTTTTTTCTTTCTTTCTTGATATGATCTCTTGGGCTAAACTTAGAATCTAGATATTACTTGCACAGAGACTAAACTGTTGGAAATCCTATCTTGGTTATTTATCTTAGACAAAGGATTAAATCATGATTTGTTTTTCAAAAAAAGAAAATGTTATATTAAAAAACAAGTCATTTTTACTAACAATATGCTTAGTGATGTAGTAAAACTATAAATGGTGTGAAAGCTAATGGGTTAAATTTGATATTATTCTTCATTAAGTAATAAAATAGAAAGTGATTATAAATAACTATTATAGGCTGAACTACTAAGTTTACTGATGTTAAAGAGTCTATCAAAAATGTCTGCACTAAGAAAAAAATGTTGTGGTGTTTTGTCAGGTAACAAACCAGTTTGATTCCAACTGTGAACAAGATGTGAATAAAACAGCTATATTTGTTTATTTGTCTGATATATTTGTCATTTTAGTAACCCTACTACTTTATGCAAAAATAATGCAACATTTTCCCCCCAATGGTATAGAAAGTTAAAGAACAAAAACAAAAGTGAAAAGTTGGAGGCTTTCAACAGATTGCAATGTCAGGTTCCAAAATCTAACTATTTTTAAAGAGGTAGACGATGATTCAGTTATTATACAACTGCTAAATTTATCACAGAACACCATATAAATTTTGTAGTATACTTTGAGATTTTTCCATCCAAAGAAGATTTGTTCTTATGAAATTCATGGAACCAGAATCCATTTATTTCACTAAACAATAATACAAATTAACTATAACTCTGCAGCATAAATTATTAGAAATGCTACTGATGAAAAATTGAAGACATTTTTGAGCATACAACATAACTTGCTTCACTTTTAATAAATATGAAAATGAATATACTTAGCTTGCTAAAACTGCTTTAAAAATATCTTCTTCCCAGAACAGAGCTTCTGGGAAGGGAAGGTCAGAAAGAATGGTTTCTCTACTCTAAGTCCTATTAAAACAAAACAGAAACAATTTAGCTATGAATTATCCCCTGTAAATAGCATTGCCATCCATCCAACCTATTTTAGAGAAGTTAATAAGCAAGACGTGAGCTCATTTGTCACATTAAAACTTTAAATATTGGTGGAAACAGTGTTTATTCAGTTTACTTATTAGCATCTCATATGGGGGGGATTGCTATTCTATTCCCAAGAGTTTTCTAGCTGTTGTGGAATTGTGATTCCCAATGTGTATCATCACCGATGTGCACACTTAGTAATCAGTATGTATAGTTTTACAGTTTTTTCTATACTATATCTTTCTGATAATATTTATTAAAATTCATTTTATTACTGTTGAACAATAAAAATTTTAAAAAAGAATTTAAACAGTGTTTTTAAAATGTTATTTTAAATAGCTGGAGCAATTAGTAACATTTAGAAATCTATAAAAATGAAATATTTAAGTCAAAACAATTTCAATTAAAAAAGTGAAAGATGCCAGCATAAATAGTCAATGTAATGCAATAAATTAAGACACTGTGAAATTATGACTTCAAGTGCAAGAAAGAAGATCAAGGAACCCAGGCTCTAAAGTCTGAGATTGAAAAGTGACTTTGAAAGAGAATTTAAGTCATTATTTTCTACTGGAGAAACAGTGAGATACTTGTTTGATGTGCTTGACGTAGTGAACAGGACATGTAGACCTTAAGCTCTTCTCTCCCCTTCTCACTTTGGATCTGAGAGGTGTCCTCTTGATGCTCCTAGCCATTCCGTGACCTGAAGATAAAGACTTTGTCCTTGAGGAGTAAGGTCTCAGTTTTACAACATAGCATATGACTATATGATTCATAAGGTACATTCCTTCACTTACATCAGGACAAAAGCTGGTAGTTCTGTCTCCATCTGCTTGGCTCCTTTGTCCATGTAATTTTGTACAGAAATCTGGCAAGTGGCATTTGTCACTGTCAATTCCCAATGCCTACTAAGAAAGGCGGTTTCATAAGTCAGAAGCTGAAAATTTGAGAGGAGATACCACTTACATCAAAATAGCAATTTATTATTTGTCTTTTGTGTGTGTGTGTGTGTGTGTGTGTTATAGATCTCCCCCAACCCCATCTAGCACTTACCTGTCTATCTGTCATCTAATATTCTAATATTCTGATCTTTGAACTGGTATCCTTTCACCAAGAGATGTCATAAATACTTTTTAAAATTGATTTGAGAAGGGGGGTGGGGGAGAGAAACATCAATTTGTTGTTCCGCTTATTCATGCATTCATTGGTTGCTTCTTGTGTGTCCTGACCGGTGATCATACTCACAACTGTGGCATATGGGGATGATGCTCTAATCAACTGAGCTACCTGGCCAGGGCCCATAAATACTTTTAATAACACTCTTATCCATATATTGTTATCGAAAACAAAATCATATTTTGCAATTCATCCTGTTGTGAAATACAATATGGCTGTTACTCTGATCACCAAAATATTCTTTGTCACCTGGAAATTTTTCTGTACTTACAGAGATGATCGTAAGTGATAAAAATAATTCCATCTTTCCAGCTACTTTAACACAGACTTTTAAATACAGACTTTTCATACTCTGCTTCATTCACAGGAGTTCTTGTCAACTAGCATTATATGTGAGTAACACATAGACTTAAAGACATTCCCTCTGGTTAAATAAGAAAACCTAACAGTTTTCCAGAGCACACAGGATTAATCACACATAATAATTATGCAAAGTGATAACACACTTATTATAAAAGAATATACACACCATTAAACAAACAGTGGCAGAAACTTCTAGGAACAAGAAGAATAAACATTAATTGGTGATGGTAAGGGGGAAGGAAAAGACACCTAAAAATATAAATTCTCATTTGCATGAGTAAAGTATTTTGGGTCTAAGAATTTCAATGTTCTGGTTCTTCTGTGTCTGTGTCAATGAATCACCTGGCACGTAGAACTGATTACTAAACATTCTGTCTTTTATTTTCAAATTGATATTTTTAAGCACTTCTTCATGTCAAAGGGGTCAAGTGGGAGTACTATCCAAAGGAGGAAATTTTAACACCACAAAATAGAAATAGATGAACAGACCATTATTGTTGTTGTTAATCATTATTCAAGGATATTTTTCCATTGATTTTTAGATAGAATGGAAAGGAGGGAGGGAGAAAGATCAGTGTAAAAGAGACACATCAATTGGTTGCCTCCCACATGGCCCCACCACTTGCAACCCAGGTATGTGCTCTTGACCTGGAACCAAACCTGCAATCCTTTCGTCTTCAAGCTGAGGCTCCAACCACTGAGAAAACTGGCCAGGGCTGAACAGACCATTTTAATTGTGTACTTCTGTTTCTGAAAGCTGCTTCCATTTTGTGTGCTGGGTAAGGGATTTCTTTGGTTAACCTACATGTTATGAAGGAAACACCCTTCTTATATGTGACATTGTTAGTGTAAAGCATCAAAACCAAACCAATGGGGCAAAGAAACTATTGGTTTTTACCAATTCTGTTTTTTAAAAATGAGTCACATCGTGACTTTATAGTTAATATTGTCCCTCACATTCATGAAAGAATGGTCTGTGTATTCCTTTTGTTTCCTTAGGTTTTCTTGTAGTGCTAGTATCTTCAACTCCCAGCTCCCCCATCAAATGTGTAGTAAAGGCGTTTATACGTTATTGGTGTCTATCATAGCCTCTTGCATATTTCTCCAGGTGACGGGTAGTTGAACGTGGCTGGAAGTGTTTACTCTATTTGTGCATCACTGACATTTCTAGAAGTAACAGACATATAGATGGAAAGTGTAATTGTGTCATTAATCCTGTTGACTTGAGAGACAACCTATGTCCCTTTGTGTGCTCTGGAACTTTGAGTTCTCTATTCTTTGAGAAAAAATTTCTCTACCATTACACACCAATATAGTTTCTGAGAGCTTCAGTATTTTGAGATATTCAATTACATGTAATGAAAATGCCATCCTACACAATACTTAGTGCATCATATTAAAACTTTCAGATACAGTAGGAGCTCTGAGCTGGGAACCAGAACTTTAGGTTATAATCCCCAATTTGCTGCTAATATTTGGGGCAGGCTAAATATTGACTCTGTCTCAGTCTTCCCCCTCATAAAATGATGAAGTCATGCAGATAATGCCTCTAAGTGATTCAAGTAAGATGCATGGTAAAAGGATATGGATATTTTGGAAACTATTGGGCCCAAGTTCATCACAAGGGTGCGCAAATTCCAAATTCTTTCTTTCATTTTTTTTTTTTTTTTTTTTATATACCAGTCTGTTAGTTGAAGAACATGCATTTGTTTTGGATTTAACTTGGGAGGTCCTAGTTTGCAACTTGTGCTGTTAAGAAGCTTTTAAGCCATTTCCAATTCAAGCTCCTTTGATTTTACAAAAGTCCTTTACATTAATATTCAAACTAATTTAGTGCTATAGAACCAAATGCAGGCATGTCTTGCAGAAGAAAAGTAATAGAGATCAAAAAGGTTATTGCCCTCATTTCCCTCTGCCTGTATAGCCTAAATAAAACTTGTGTTTTTCTAAACTTTATAGTAAATAACATCATGAACAGGAACCATCACTATGGAATTTTCCCACTAGCACACACAGTTAGGCCACTAAGAGAGTGCCACCATATTAGTTGGCGAACCTCATTATGCATTGCCTTTTTTCTTCAATGACTTTTTACTCTCAGACTACTTTCTGGCTCTATATGTGGGGATCATTAAATGTATAAGAGGCCCAGATAGCTATATTTTAGCTTCTTGTCAAATATTTACATGTCTTGGGTAGGACCTGGCAAAGGAATATGATTAGTTGCCAAGGAATATCAAGACTCAAATGCAATTGTTAGTATTTAACGGTTTTTCTGTTTATTTCTGCAAATGCAGAGGATAAACACTGTCAGTTCACAATAAACTTTAGAGTATATATAATTTTCAAGATGATAGTTCTCAAAGTTTTGCATTGTTCAAAACACATGGCATAGTGTAAGATTTTCAGTAAGTTCTTTGGGGTTAACGATGCCATGTGTGAAGAATCAAGCAACTGCCTTGCCCTCTGGCCTCTTTGAAATTAATTAGAAACTTCAATTAAAGAGCTTCAAATCTGATGGAGACCTACTTATAAGTGAAGAAAATGAACCTAAACAGAACAAATACAATCACAGTTGTGAAGGATGCAAATTCTGAGTTTCGTATTTGGAACAAAGAGGAAAACACAAACAATTTGAGTTTGAGAGAGAATAATAAAAGCACTGCATGGGGAACACACGCTACTGTTCTGCAAGATGCTGTTTTGAGTGATGTTCAGATGATTTTGATTGGAAACAGTCATTTGTCTCAGTCACTTGAGAACTATTTACTAACATTGTCCTCCCTGCCAAATATTTGTCCCTCATTCCCACTGATGTGATTAAGAAGCTAATTCTATCTAATGAGGATTCCCAGTTGGTGACAAATATCACTTGCTCTTATCACTTGCTCTATAGATTTGCTAATAATTCTCACCCCTCACCAACTCTAGGAATATCAAAGGTAGGAATATGGAATCTGTTTATCCTTAAAATGAGTTGTTATAAGAGAAGGCGACGTTAGTATTTGTGCTATAGTTATTACATTATTCAATCCCTCCCTATTCCTTCCTCTTCCTCAACCTCTTTATTTACCTTCCTTTTTTTTTTTTTTTTTTTAATTGTCATCACTTAGACATACTTCATATCCTGGGGAGTTGAGCATTTTTAAGGTCTTCACAAAATACAATAGTAATGACTATCCCTTCTGTCAGTAAACTCCAGTCTAAGGGGACTTGCAAAAGAAAGAGCATACAAATACTATCTATCTATTTATCTATCTATCTATCTATCTATCTATCTATCTATCTATCTATCTATCATCTATCTAAAGACATAAAAATAATAGAAATGGAATATCTGCAGGATTTGATGAAGATTCAGTAGGTATCTTTTTATAGTCTAGTGGATAGGGCAGTGTACTAAGAGTTAACGGATCTGGGATCTGATCCCTGCTATGCAAGTCATTAGATATACTGAAAATTTGGTTTTTCTTATCCTAAAGGTACAAGAAAGAAAGCAATACTAAATGTAGTAAGTGCTATAAGAAAAATGCCAACTATTTGTTATGGGAATACATACAATAATAAGAAAGAATTTATAGAAAAAATGATGTTTGAACTGGGCCTTGAAGATTATGATGAACTCTAGTAGTCAGAAGAGAGAGATAAGAGGAGAGGAAGACAGGCATTTTAAATGAAAACCACAACACCAGCAAAGGAAAATATAAGCTGTTATTCAGTAATGCAAAAGGGTTTAGTTCAACAAAGGCATAGCATGTTCTTCTCAAAATTTGTTGTATTTATGATGATAATTCCCAGTGGCCACTTAAGTGATTCTGAATATTCTTGCCAATTAAAAAATTTAGTGAAATGCATATAATGTCACAAATATGAAATACAGTATATATTTTTTGCAGTAATGTCAGTAGTTCTTAAGAATATTTATATTTTTGAGGGTTGTCATGTTCTGCAAATGTTAATTTTTATTCAACATTTAGTGAAAAAGTTTAGTTTGTTTTAACTGAGGTATTTTAATGTCATCTCTATTTTATTATTAGATTTGCTAAATTCTGTTTTTTATTATTATGGAGCTATGTTGCAGCCCACTTATAACAAATAAGAGACATAGATCAATGACTCAAAATGGTAAGTTGAGACCTAAAAGTGGGAGATGAAATACTAACTACAAGAAAGCATATTATGACTAGGACACTAAGGTCACCGAGCAATACAAATCTGTTAGGTACTAGAACTACCAACCATGCAAGTATGATGGAATTTCTCAAGAACCTGGACTGAAAAACTAAACACAGGGACTATGATGATAAAGCCTGGAAAAATAAGACTTTGCTGGACCGTCAGTCTACCAGTCCCTCTCACACTCACTGTCTGCTGTGAAACATGAAAGCCTTCCATGCTTTTACCATTTTTTTTTTTTTTAAACAGAGCGCAGTGACCTCTCATAAACCAGCAAAAAAGTTAAAGACAAAATTATTCTAGAAGAATAAATGAGACATTGGCAAACTTTTCTCTGTCATATTCCCCGTTTGGTAGGTAATGATCACTTCAAGGGCACAAAGTGTGAGACAGCAGTTATGTCATGTGTGTGTACAGCGGATGCTGGCTTTGCAGCTGGAGGAAACACTAAGTTTCGGTGTTTGAAAAAGTGAAGGTGACGTGGAAGGTTTCTGTTTTGCTCATCACTAAAAGTCACACTGCAAGAAAGGGGATTTTTTTTTAGAATATGGAAATGTTCTTAGCTCTCACATGGATTTCAAAAAGTACCTTGGGATTAAGACTCATGGATCGTTGAAATAGATAACAAGAAAGAGTCAGTAAAGTCAATAAAACAGTTTTCACCTGAATGATGATTCCCACATCATTATGGTTGCAGAGATCAGTTTGTATTCAACAGTATACTCCAAACTCTTAATTTCAGGATCAATAA
This sequence comes from Molossus molossus, assembly GCF_014108415.1. Lineage (NCBI taxonomy): Eukaryota > Metazoa > Chordata > Mammalia > Chiroptera > Molossidae > Molossus > Molossus molossus. Next base: position 29,660,938 of record NW_023425346.1, read on the forward strand.
ATGTTTGAAAACTGAGACTGTGTACAATCTTGTTTTTATACACAATTGTACAATCATGTACCATTACATGTACTTCTTTGGGTAGGGATTATCTCTATTTTTTACCTTAAAATAGGTTATTTTGAGGGGAAATCTGTACATCGAGGATAAGACAAACATGTTATTTTGAGGCACTGAAAATGACAGAAAAACATACCTGCTATGGCCCTGGCCTGTCTTCTCAGTGGTTAGAACACCAGCCATCAGACTGGAGGATCAGGGGTTTGATTCTGGTGTAGGGAACATGCCTGGGTTGTAGATTCAACCCCTGGCCCTGGTCGGGGTTGTGAAGGAGGCAACTAATATTCTCACATAGATGTCTCTCTCTCTCTCTCTCTCTCTCTCTCCCCCACCCCCCCCTTCTCTCTCCTCCTCCCTTCCTTCCACCTTACCTAAAAATCAATGGGAAAATATCCTCAGGTGAGGATTAACAATGACAACAAAATTTCCTGCTAGGATTTAAAGGAGAAAACTCAAATAGATATAATGCATACCTTAAATATCATGAAGCTATTATTTTCTGGACATAGTATGGTGTTCTAACTTGAGAATGAACAGTCAGTCTTATTCAGGACACTAAGATACTACTGATAATCACCTTTTCATTTTTTTTTAGCATCACTTAATGATGTTCAAATCCTCTTGGAAAAATTAGTTATTTATTATTGAAAATGAGACCATAGAATATGGAGAAATTCCATTATAAAATAGAACTAAATACTATATTAAATTCATTTTTTGCTGTCTTATTCTAATCTTTAATGCTCTCACAGGTTGTCTATATTCTAAAAGTATTGTACTGTTCAATTCAACTTGACAAAAATTAAGCTGAGAAAATAGGTCTCTCAATATAGGTATTTTCATGTCAATTACCTGTTAATTGTGATTTTTATAACTGTGTTGTTCCATCACCAGATCTTGAAAATGGGAGATGTCTCTTGACTTAGTATTTATTTTTATTGCATTGAAAATAATCATTTTTAAAATAATAATTTCTAAAAGTATTATTTTAAATGATTATCTTACAGTTGATTTAGTAGTTAATGTTAATGTAAATATAGATTCATAAATATATATATTTGTTAATTTTTATTTTTATTAAATATATTGGATGACATTGGTTAATAAGATCATCTAGGTTTCAAGTGTGCATTTTTATGATACAGGATCTGTATATTGCAATGTGTGCACACGACCCAAAGTAAAATCATCTTCTGTCACCATATATTTGACCCCTTTTACCCTTTACTACCCCCCACCCTCTTCCCTCTGGTAACTACCAGACTGTTGTCTGTGTCTATGAATTTTTGTTTTCCTTGTTTGTTCATTTGTTGCTTTCAGTTTTATATTCCACATATGAGTGAAATCATATTATGTTTTTTCCTTTTTCTTTCTGCCTTATTTCAAAGAAGATGTGATACACATATACAATGGAATACTACTCAGCCATAAGAAGAGATGAAACTGCCATCTGCAACAACCCGGATTGAGCTTGAAGGCCGTCTTCTGTAAGGGCTTCTTGTTTCATCCAAAAGTCATTGTTTCATTATTTTCCCATTCTCACATTGATGTAACCTCACTGGCCTCAGTAGTGTTTTTGGGACTTGCCAGGCTATAGACTTTACTCTAGCTGTTTCCTCTGATTGAACACTCTTATTCCAGATCTCCCATTGCGTAAATCTCTCACTTCCTTTACGGCTTTGCTTGTATCTCAGCTTCTCAATGAGGACTGCCTTGGATCCCCCATCTCTATGTCCTTCACAAAGCATTTGTTTCCCTCTTACTCTGGTCAAACTTTTATAGCCCTTATCACTTTCTAAAGTACTAAATACTCTACTTATTCATTACATATATCATTTATTGTCTGTCTTCCCCTTTCAAGATATAAGTTCCTCAAGGGTCTCAAGGGTTGAGAATCTTGCCTGCTTTATCCCATGGACCTAATGTATTCAAGTATCTAAAATGTTTCCAAGCAAATAAGAAGTATTCAGTAAATATTTATGTTGACTTTATCGATTAGTTATTAGAGTGATGAGTTAAAGTTGCCTTGTTGACTAAAAATATTGAGTGAAAAAAAAAATCCACAAAAAACTGAATGTGGAAACTGATAAATGACCCAACCTGTCAACAGGGCAGATGTATATACCTTTGTGAAAGGCTGAAAATCAAATAATCCCACCCCTAATATTGAATAATTAATACTATTTATAATAAAACTATAATGTAGTACTATGCTTTATTTTGATATATTTATATAATCATAAACTCTTTTAATTTGAATAAAATTGGTTGTGTGTGAGTTTTTTTGTTGTTGTTTTGTTGTTGTTGTTGTTGTTGTTTGCAAACATCCATTACCTGGTTTGCATATGCTAAATTTCTGGAAAACCTTAGTATATTGTATACAAGAAAAAGCCCTAAGAGATGATGTTAGAGACTAAAGTTCAGATCAGATTGTGAAAGAAGTGATTTCAAATAATCAGTAAGAATTAATGAGGACCAGCAGCAGAGGGCACACCAAGGAGATTACTGATATAAGGAAAAAGTCACAGATATTTCCCAAACACCTCATCTAACTTATCTAACTTAGTAAATCAAATGTCCTCCTTCATAATTTGGAACAAATAAGTGACACTTTATACTTCTTTTTACTTAATTATATTTATATTTTAGGGCTATCCAAAGATAATATGGATGGGCCTAACAGATAAAATGGAAAATATTAGCAATAACAGGAAAAAAAATATATATATATAATACCAATACCAATATAGATGCAGATATAGATAAAAATCATTCTGTTTTTATTGAACTTAGAATCTGGCAATATTTTATTAGAACAAACTAAACAGGAGAAGATATTTTCAAATGATACCTCTGATAAGGGGCTAATATCCAAAACATATGAAGAACTCAAAAACAATAAAAATATCTGATAAAATAAAAATGAGCAGAGGATCAGAATAGTCAGTTTCCTAAGGAACACGTGAAGATGATGAACAGATACATGAAAAGAGGTTCTCTGGTAATCATCTTTGCAATACAGCTGGGCCACAGCCCATACCTTGTCTCTTAAACCTGCTCTCCAGTCACAGGGAAGACCTCCATGGCTAAGCTTATTCTTTGTGAATGAATTAGTCAGAAGAAACTGGATAAGGATGAAAAAGAAGGAAATGTTTCTCTCGCAGAATGGGAAAGAAAACACTTTGGAAGATCTATGTATTGGCATCGCTGTGCATTAAATGCCCAAGATATTCCAAAAGTCAACAGAACAAACTAAGCAGAATTCAACTGCTACAGATGCAATTGACCCAAACCTCAGTCTTATCGTATCAACCTATCAACTTGGATTTATTTGTTAGATAACAATTACCTTGCAAATGACAAGCACGACCCTTGCAAAGCACTGGCCCAGAGAGTAGATGATGATAAGGGAGGTGAATGGGGTGTGGGGGTCACAAGAAATGGAGGCAAGATCCAGGCAATAATAAAAGAGTAAGTTCTGATGGAAAAAAGATGGGAGGGGCTTAGAAAAGCATGCTGCAACTTGAGTCTCTGTTCCAACAAGACCAGGCCGAACTGAATGACATGCCAGATTTTAAGGCCCTAAAGTGAAAGCCTAATGGTCAGAAGAGCTGTGACATGAGGTCTGCCTATCCTTAGATTCATAGCACTTCAAGAATGCAAAAAATAAAATAAATAGAATAAAATAAAATAAAATAAAAAGAATTGGTTTGCCTTCCCTGACTTCCAGATCTATTTTATCTCAATTTATTTTTCTTTCTTAAGTTTGGTTCTCACTTCTTTCTGTCCATTAAAAAGGAGTGAAAATAATAATCCTGCTAGCACAAAGTAAACAAATTGATTATAAAGAATAGTTTCAGGGTTGTCAGCACTCGCAGGGACTTACTGTATAACAGGATTGCTGTTCTGATAGTTTGGGTGCAGATAATAATTTACTTGCGTGACTGTTGACTGAGATGACAAGTCCTTATGTTAGCTAAAAGAATGATTGATTTTTTTTAAATGGGGCAAGAAATAAACAATTATACATTCCTGCTATGTGCTTGGCACTGTCTTGTTTTCTTTGAAAGGTTATCTTATTTCATCCTCTCAACAAACATATAACAAACAATGAAACAAACATGTTTTAATAAAACCAATTGCAGATGAGGTAACTGAGTCTCAGAGAGGTTAAGTCACTTTCCTGAAGTATATAAAAGCTTTCATAAATTATGCTGTAATACTAATCCATTCACCCCCCCCGCCCCAAGCTTTGTGTTAGAGGACATAAATCTTCTTTTACAAGTTTTACTTGACTTATGTTGCATAGATCCAGGAATTCTTCACAAGCCCACAAAAGGAGTTTTCTTTTTATACTTTATTTTTTCATGCATGTGTCACTTCCTCAGGCAGGCCTTCTATAGTCATCAAGATTGGCTTCGCTGAAGTGCTTTACACTCTCACAGGGCCTGCACTTTTCTTTTTAGGGTATATCACTATAGCAATTATGCAACCAAGTGTGTATTGCTTAGTTATCTGCCTTCTATCGCCACACAACTTCACCAGATCAGACTGTGCCTGTTTTACTATTTCTCCCCAGCATTTGCTCTGTGGAAAGAAGGGAGAGGGGAAGGAAGGGAGGGATGTAGGAGAAGGAGCTTCTGCTTAAAAATTATCAGGACCATATTCTAGTCTAATAATCTAGCTATTCCAAGGTAGCTAGGTTACCTGGGGAACTGGCAGGCTGTCCTCTTGTCCTCTGCAATGTGACTGCTGTGCAGTAGCTTCTCCCCCTAGCAACCCAGTGTTCCATTAGAGTTCAAGATCCTCATCAGTGATTCTTACATTCTGGAGAGACAAGATTAGTGAGTGTGGTATATATACATAATTTACTCAAATGGTGTGTTTATTTTTTCCAAAGTTTCCTGTAAATTTTAATTTGATTTCTAAGTAGGATGTCAAAAAGGAAAGAAGAGAAATACATTGAAAACTGACTCTGTGTGTGTGTTTAGCTTACTTCCCATTTCCATTATATTCAAAACATAGTTGGTGAAAAATGCAGATTCTCACGTCAAACTATCTGGGTTGTAATTATAGTGCAGTTATTTACAATCGGCGTTACCTTGGGCATGCTACTTAAGCTGTTTTTGTCTCAGTTTTCTTTAATTTTACCAGTTAAACTGGGATAATATTACTCACCTCTAAATAACATAAAAATAACAGACCAGATGTCTGTTAAAGCTACAGACCGATGCCCGAAACACTATAAATACCCAATAAACCCTGACTATATATCATAGTGATTATTTCAAAGAAAAAACAGAAATAGAATAGGTGATGATTTGGAGAAATTCAGAGCAGCTTACCTCTAAAGAGTGTAAAAATATCCTGGTAACATCTTCCACTATACAGGTAAAAATATTTTACTATAAATTGAATTATAATTTGGAATGCAGAGACAAAGTAGGACTAGAAATAAAAATGCATTTCAATATGTTACAAATGCCTTTTTCTTGTTTCTTCCTTTAAAACGCATCCCTAAACTACATGGAGAACAAGAACTATAAATAAAAACTTGAATTTGTCTGAGTTAGGAGATATCTTTAACCATTTAACCCACAATATCTCATGACAGAGACAGTGGAAAATAGTAAATGACTTAGAGTGGAAGAAAGTCAAATCTGAAAAAACAGATCATGAAAACATTTTCTCAGCTTGTAGATCTCTTAAAAGTATATGGAAATGATGGGGGGAATTATTCTGGATCTAAAAACTGGAACAGATTGAACTAAGAATGAGTATCAATTAGACTAAATTTCAAAAGAATAAATGGAAAATTCCAGAAATAAACAATTTATAGGTTTTAAATTGCATACAGTTCTGAGTAGCGTGATGGAATTTTGAACCACCCTGCTCTGTCCCACTTGGGATTCGAATTATCCCTCTCTCGGTTATCAGAGAGAGAGAGAGAGGGAGACAAAGAGACAGAGCGATACCACAGTCTCAAAACTTTCACTACAGTATATTATTATAATTGTTATATTTTATTATCAGATACTATTGTTAATCATTTACTGTGTCTAATTTATTAGTTAAATTGTATCATAGGGACATATGTATGGGAGAAAACATAGTATACATGGTCGGCATTATCTGAAATTTCAGGCATCCAATGGGTGTCTTAGAATGTATCCCCACAGATGAGGGGAGACCACTGTGTAGGTTATTAAATCCATAAATCATTTACATCTTAATAGAGGTGATTCTTCTAATCTACAAACGTGCTACCTTTCTCTATTTAGGTTTTATTTAATATCTCCTAGCAATTTTATGTTATTTTCAGAGTCTGTCTTACATATATTTTGTTAACTTTATCCCTAAGTATAGAATTTTTTCATGCTATTAAAGATATTACTTTTAATATCAGTGCCAATTTTATTGTAATTAATATATAGAAATATAGTACATCTTTAAACTAAGCTTGAATGAGGGCTAAATTTTGTCAAATACATTTTCTGCACATATTTAGAGAAGCATAAACTTTCATTTTTATTTTAACTTGTTAATAAGGTGAAATAATTAATTTATTTCTGAATTCTAAATCCACCTTGCATTCCTGAGATAAACTGAAAATTTTAAATTTTACATTATTGGTTACAGGGTTTCACTGTATTTTATTTTTTTAACTAGTGTTCACTTCTATTATGTCACTTAAGTTTCTTGGAGTAGTTGAATCCTCTTGAGGCTTAATTTCAAGTTTTTAGGGCAAGCTCAGAGAAGCCTTTGGTCCAGGCTAATTTTGCCTCACTACTAAGGCAATATTCTGAGGATTTCACTTATCTCATTTATTACAAGATATTTGCCATGCTGATTTCTGGGATCGTGACCTATTTTTCCACAAGCCTCTGTCTACTCCATTCGAGTGGTTCTTTCCCTGTAGATACTTCTCATACAAGTATAGATGAGCCAAAGAAAAAAAGGAGACCCTTCTGCAGAACATTATGATTTGAGAAATTCTGTAGGTTTAATCAAGACAAGGTAGCATAAGGAATCAGACAAAAAATGTCTCTTATTTGGAAAAGATATATATAGAATTCCCTTTGATGCTAATTTAAAAAATATTTTTAACCTCAAATATTATTGCCTGGTTTTTATTCAAAGGCCATAATCTCTTATAAAGACTAAGAATCAATTAGCATTTGAAGCCATTATCGATAATGTATTTTCCCTAAGTCAGAAACTTAAGCAAATAATGACTTCCAACCTAATATGTATTTTGATTTGATTTTTAAACGAATTAACTATAATCATAGTATATTTCAATGTGATTATGCTTTTTATATATGATTAAATATTTTTTCTCACTATATTTAAGAAAAAGAAACTTCCCTCTTTCCTGGTAGGATATATGAAATAATTCAGTGAGCTACAGAAATTTCTCAATATATGCTGAACAATTCTAATAAAGCAAGCTGACACTTATTGAGATTTTACTATGTGCCAAAAGCTTTGCAAACATTATTGTGGAGTGATGGAAAGAATCTTGGAGTTAATGCCAATTACTTGGTTTTCTTTCTCAGCTCTCAATCTCTATGTGCCAATGGGAAACTCATTCAAGTTTTCCTTTGTTTACTTACCTATAAAGTAAGATGCATGACACCCAGAGAAACACACCAGAAACAAGATAAAAAACTGTCTAAAATCCTATGATACAATATTATCTTTGAAGACATGCCATAATGACATTTGCATATTCCCTTTGATATTCACATTGCATTCAATATTTTGCTTTATTTCATAACATATTTTATTACATATATTTAATTATATGGATTTGCATATGTATGTATATATGTATTTGTGTGTGAGTATATATATGCAAATGCATATACATATATGCACACATGTGTACATACATGTGTGCATTCACATATTTCTTAACACATACTTCAATTAGTTTTTAAGAATGAAAAACAATGGCCAGTCTTTTGTTTAAGACTGAGCAGTATGTAAACTCCTCTTTTCATATTTAGACATCCCTGCACATTATATTATTCATCATTGTACTAGAATTTACTAATTCGATAAATAGTTTAGATTTCACTTTAATGTCCCACAGTCATAATTTTTCCATTTCATACATCAGTTTCCTTGTTTTAGTCTTTAAAACTCATGCTAAAAACCACTGTTTATCTGAATTAAAAAGAATTCACAATTTTTCAAACACTTATCGAGTGACAAAGTCTTCTGTGCTGCTCAAAAAATTACTTTAGATTCCAAGATCAACTCCCATGAGTTTAATTTTATCAAAGAATAGATGTCTTACAAATACAGTCCCAACCAACATAATCAGTGGCTTTCGAAGTGTGTTTGGCATTGAGAAGAACTGAAAAACAACGTAGGAGTCAGAGAAACAGACATCGATGGCCTGTCAGAATTTTGTAGACATCATGCTATTATCAAGGCACATCAGGATAAAATGAAATGACCTAGCTGACCACAGGCTTACAAATGTCTTGGGAAGGGAAGAAAAACGGTGAATCAAAAGGTAGCTTTGTTGCATGTCCCCCCAGGCCTTCGTATTGACAGGAATGACAATGGTCCCAAGATGCACCATTATCTACGACCAGCAAGCTGACATCAAATGCTCCTGAGCCGTATCTGTCAGAATAGAAAATTCTGCTCAAAACAGACAGGGCTTGTTACATTTTGTTCGGCTAAGGTTTGTCAAAAGCCAGGGTCACTTGTATGTGCCCTGCCCTGAAGGGGAATTGTAAAGCCAGAGAAGTACAGGCTTCCTCAATGTTTCTTCTGCAAGGAGACTTTGAGTCTGCTTGACCAAATTGTTTTGAAAGTCAAGTCATGACTCAAAGGAAGTGCAAAACAAAGTTAATAGTCTGTCATTTAAACTACTTAGGAATGAGACTCACATGCTAAACAGGCAGAGTTTGAAAAGATTCCTACATTTAGAGAATTTTAGTGTTAAGTGTGATTTGTTATTTCAAGCTCAAAAAAGAAAATACTACCGTTACCGAAATGAGAGAGGACAAGTTAATGTGTTCTGGCCAAGCATTTGATGCCGGGTCATTATGGAGCTTATTACAGTCTGAAATATTTACACTGGTAAGAGATCCCTCTAATTTGCTTCTTTTTGACTAAAGAGAGATTTTATATACAAATGTCCAGCCTCTGACACTTAAGTAAACTCAATAACTTGGGGAAACATCTGTTAACCACTCATAAGAAAATGCAAGTTGAGATTATTTCTTTAATTGACTCTTTAAAAAAGTTACACAAACTTTTTTCCTCTTTTAATACATCTAAAGGTGAAAACGTAGCCATCCCAAGGACTAAACAAGGGATTGTTCCTCTTCTCCCCACTTTATCTTTTTTAAAATTTTACTGAATTTAATTGGGGTGACATTAATTAATAAAATTATATAGTTTTCAGGTGTGCAATTCTATAATACATCATCTGTTTATTATATTGTGTGTTCACCACCCCAAGTCAAGTTTCCTTCTGTCAAAATGTATCTCCCCTTTACCCTCTTCGTCCTGTTCTCTCCCTCCTCAAGTGCTTCTTTTCCTCCCCTTACTCTTCTCTCTCTCTTTTCTAGTTCTTTTTTTATCCTCACCTGAGGACATTTTTCCATTTTTTGTTCAGATAGAGTGGGGAAGAGAGAGAGGAAGAGAGAGAGAGAAACACCGACGTGAAAGGGACACATCGAGTGGCTGCCACCCCCACAACCCAACCGGGGCCAGGGACAAACTGTAACCGAGGTGCATGCCCTTAGTGGGAACCGAACCCGGCTCTCTCTGGACCACAGACCGATGCCCTAACCGCTGAACCAAACTGGCCAGGGCTCTCTCTCTCTTTCTTTTTAAATTGTTTTACTTCTCAATTTATAGCTTATCAATTTTCCTAGGTCCAGAAATAAGTTTGATTTTGATCACACTTTTATAGCTGTTCTTATTTAAAAATGTTATGATGTTATAACTCCTATGCTTATGTAATTTTTTAACGAGTTTGCACAATGATGGCCATGATTATTTTGTTTTGCCCCCATGATCTTTTCCAAAAGCCTAATTTATTTGCCATCTTTAAAAATTGGGAAATTTTACATAATCAGTTTAATTTCCAGATTCCTAGAAAAGGGGGTGTGGTAATCTGGCAGTGCTGAGCTTGAATTTCCACATAGCAATATTCTTGTGAAATACGCAGGGTGAGGAACACAGCTAGACAGGATCTGTGACCCCCCCAGGGTGTCACAGTTCCACCAGGTTTATTTCTCTCACTTATCCCTAGAGGTTTGGTTTGCTGGTTCTGCTCAAATTCACTTCACAAGTTAAACTAATCATCTACTTTCCATATTGGACATGACCACAATTTTAGTTAGAAATTCACAGGTTAAAATGTTACTTTCTAATTCTTTAATAACTGAAAATTCAGTCTCCATCACTAGACTATGAGTTTTGCCAAGAAAGCAACCATATTTTAGACATTATTTATTATTCATATTTGTGCAGATATAGAGTGGGCACTCAGTGAATGCCTGTGACATAAGGAAGAAGGGGAGGAAGGAAGGAAAGAAGGAAGGAAAACATTTTGGATAAAGACAATTCACCTTTCAATGTGTGTATCTCCAATAGTAGCAGTGTATCCTTTAGTAAATGTTCTTGTTTAATTGATTAAATAGAAAAAAATATATAGGCCTGAAAATTTTATTTATTTATTTTTTAAATCCTCACTGAAGAATATTTTTCTGCAGATAGAGTGGGAGGGAGGAGAGAGAGAGAGAGGGAGAGAGAGAGAGAGAGAGAGAGAGAGAGAGAGAGAGAGAGAGAGAAACAGTAAGAGCAAGAAAGAGAGATAGACAGAGCCATCCATTGGTTGCTTCCAGAACAACCCTGATCAGGGTTGGGGAACCAAACTGCAACCGAGGTATGTGCCCTTGACCACAGTCAAACCCATGACTCTTTGGTCCGTGGGCTGACGCTCTAACTGCTGAACCAAACCAGTGAGGGCGGCCTGAGAATTTTATATCCCCAGCAATTATATGGTGAAGTTCACATGAGATCCTGTAAGTATTTGTCTAATTAATTTTAGAGAAGATTTATGATAATAATAGAGGACATTTTTCTTGATAATGCCTTATTTCCAATAATGTTGCTCAAGGTCATATATCTGTCTTAACCATTTCTCAAACATCAAGTTCACAATTCTATCCCCCTCTAATTATTGAGGCAAGGAACTGTTTTCTGTGGTGAAATAGCAATTCCTCAGGACTTGGAATATCTTTTCATTTCTGATGGCTCTAAAATTTTCTCCACACAAAATTCCATTCCTCAGTAATAATTAGAGAAAAAGGATAGTAGATTTGGAGACAACAGCCCTTAGGTTCAATTCCTAGATTCGTCACTTATTAGCAGTACTATAGTCAACAGTCACTTAACCTTGATATGCCTTAATCTTTTTATCAGTAAAGTGGAGTCAAAGATACTTCCCTCAATAACATTACAGTATTATAAAAACTCAATTGAAAATGCTATGTAAAAATGTAAAGATTTTATGTTTTTAAGAAATCTATAAGCATATTGTTAATAAGAAACATGAAACTTGATAATACATTCCTGCCTTTACAATAAAATATACAATTTGATATTTTCTGTTTATCACTCAACCTGATAATGACAATTGATTTAAACAGTCAATTAATCCTATGGGCAAGTTGACTGAATTAACCAATTAACCAATTAACTCTGTAACAGAGCCAAAGAATTGATCAGTTTATGCTAGCAGAGAAATGCAAATTATCAGAAATTGTGTTTTAGGATTGCCTAAATTAATTTACTTATTAATTTATTTCTCATTCTGAGATTTCTAATGCTAGAGTAAAGTTTCTGTGTCCTTGTAAAGTGCAAAAATTCATAGGAGTACACAAAAATTCTAACCATACAATAGTGAACTTGTCCAATAATCTCTGTAATTAATTTTCTCACTTAATTCTGATACACCTTTGAAATTTCTATTCATCTCTCTCAAGTAAGATCAAATGACCAACTCTATGTAGGTCTTTTGAAATTCTCAGAAGTTAAAAACTATTCACAGTATTCTGTTCATGTTTATAGCCTTCTATAAATTACATTTTATTTATTTATGTGTTTGCCTCTGATAAAATTGGGAGAACCTTGAACACAGACTGTGTAGCCTTCATGCAGGAACCAAAACAAATAACAACAGCAACAAAAAAATCTAACATAACACTGGGACTTTGCAAGTATTTAGTAAACATTGTTTAAAAGAGAAATGTAAGAGTTATTGTACTACTGATCAACATATAGAATACATTTTTAAACAATAAGAGAAAAAATAATATATGAAGAAGGATAATAAGTAGTTTGACGTTTAATTTGGTCTCTTCTCTTTTTCTCATTTGCTGTTCTCTTGGAGCATCTTTTGGTTGACTCTTCCTTCTCCCATAGAGGTCGCCACTTTCTGTATGCGCTTTCCTTCAGGTGGGTACACATGCTCTTGAATAAAGGATTACCTTGAAAGTCAGTGCTTCCTATTGTACTTGGTATTTTACGCTCTTGTGAGTACTTGAAAAGGAGTCATCACAACAACAGAGGAGAGATTTAATTTTTTTTTTTTTTAAATGAAGTTTAGAGGTATATTACAACCTAAATCTAAAGTAACAGTTGCATTTTCAAGTGGGACTCAGAGGTTCTGGCGAAGTAGAAGAGGCCAAGAGGCTAAGAGCTGGGATTTGGATAATGTTGTAAATGTAGACTTTTAGGGCACAGGCTACAGAAGAACTGAGGATGTCACTGATAATTGTCAGCACATAATGAAAGCCAAGATTGAGAGGAACCAGGGACCACAAAGTCAAAGCCACCGTGGCCAGAAAAAGTCATTCAAAGCCAGGACCTTTTGGTCAATGAAAGTGATAGGTAGACTCCTAGATATTTCAACAGTTCATAGGGAGAAGAGAGAAAAAGGGTAAGGAAGAAAAAATATTGGAATGAGTTTAAAATATGAATACACTAAACCTAATGCTAGCAATGATGAAATCTTGAATTAAATATTGAAAAATCACAGCTGCTAATTAAAATAGGAATATCAAGAAAATTTTTATTATGTTTAAAAAGTTATATTTCTCATTATATTCAGATGTGGGTATTGTTACAACCACACAATTTTAAATAGCTACATGTATTTCTGTGTACAGCTAGGAGTTTAAAAGGTTCTATGGGGTCTTTTAGGATGATATTAATAGATATTTGGTAGGTAAAAAATGGGTTTAATTAACTTGGATAATCCATTCCACATTATTCTCATAATATATGATAAATAGTTTGTGTTTCATTCTGTCATTATTCGTGATTACAAAGTTATAACATTACAATAATGACCATTAATACGTTATGTTTTCATTTTAAATGTTTTTTTGGGAAATAAAGCCTGAGCTTTCATTAAGAAAATAAAAAGCGATCCTTTCATTCCTTTTGTATCTGGTTTATTAAAAACATTTAAAAATAACCTGAGTGTAAGTTGACACTCAGTCACTTACAAATTGTGTAGCTTGAGCTAATTGATTGACAGGTCTGAATCGCCTGGCTTCTGTAGTTCATGTGATGGGGATACATTCATGTGTTCCAGCTTCCCAGAAAGACCACTGATGCTTCCAAAGCCTTAAGATATATGGGAAACTGTACTGACAGAAAGAGCTCTGCAGTGTAATTTATTGTTTTGTCAATATGTTATAAATATTTCTAAACATTATCAAAGGTACTATTTCATTTTCATGACAGCAGAGTACTTCTTAATTATTCATAAAATAAAATCACCTGACTATATAAATTGGTCTGTTCCCTTGGAACACCTAAGCTCATCTTCATGATTAACAAGTTACTTTAATGTACAGTATATAGCATTAAAACAGTAGATTATTGAAAACATGTGCTAGTTTATTATGTTATAGTTTAAAAGGACATTGTCAATGTACATGACTTAAGAATTGCTTTAGTTAAAAATAAATGCAATTTTAATATTCACTGCTTTCTTGCTCTGGCCGGGTAGGTCAGATGGTTGGAGAGGTAGACCAATAGCTACGGTTCTGAGTTTAATCCTTGGTCATGGCACGTGAAAGAATCAGCCAATGAATGTGTAAATAAGTAGAACAAAAAATCAATGTCTCTCTCTCTCAAAAATAAAATTAAATGAAAAATTAATAAAAATAACCTCAAATTTTACTGGTTAATCTAGAATTAAGAAAACACCAGAATGGAAAATTGACTTTCTAAATCTTAGTTTAAATAGGCCAAGCTTTTAAATAGGCTAAGCTTTTAAGAAACCACAGAGGAATCTACAGAAATGTTCATGCACTGAGAATCATTAGTAATTACCTTCAATTTTAGCCCAGTTTTATAGCCACCTCTTCTGCCAGTTTAAACTCAGTCAACGAGATGGTAAGAGCAAAAGTTTTCATAGATATTGAGAGAGTTTATAATGGAATTGTCATCAATAAAACAAAATGTTAAACATTCAGCAAAATTCCTGTAACATTTTCACAGGGAAACTTGAATTGAGACTTCAGTCATTATTGTAAATCTAAAAGAGCAATTTTTTTTTTTTCTCTTCCATTCCCAAACACTCTTAATAAGCCACAAGAAGACACTTCTCTGCTACAAAAAACAAAGCAAAACAAAACAAAACAAAAACAGAATGGTGAATCCAAGTTGATCTATTATCCTCCATGGTAAATAGATGCAAAAATTTATAGTAGGGTGTGCATAAGATACTGATGAAGTTGAAAGCAAACCAAGATGAGTTAAGGGAAGAAGTTGGGTTGTATGAAGTAGTTTCATTTACTGACTTCTCTGAGCACTTAACCATTGGGCCTATATTTCTATGTATATTGTATAAGCCTAGTTTAACCAACTAGAACCAGGAAATGATGATCCTAACATCAGCTGCCACCAGCCTGAAGTAGTTTAGGGAATAAAGATTTTACTTTTTACTGATGAGAAAAGAAAACAAATGTGGAATGGGGATCACTATAGACCACTTTAACTGTGGTCCCATACCATACTTTTGCCAAGATATATGAAGTCATTTATTTTTCATTTCTACTATTTGGTTTGAATTTTACCCATTGAGTAGCTTGCCGAAATTCAATGACTGTAAACATTGTTCTGAAGGGAGAGAACTTAAAGTGCAAATTTAAAAAGTTTCTGAGTTTTAAAGTTAAGCCACAGAACCATGTCATTAATCTTCCAATGGAGCAGGTTTTAGTAGAAGACACTGCTGAATTTTTCATACTGTAATTCATCTTTTTTTTTTCATTAAAAAAGAAGGTATTCCAAAGCTTTGATTGTACGCATTTCATGGTTCTTTTAGTCAGTTTGAAAAGAAAAGGTTAAAAAGATTTTGACTCCTGACCATTCATTGTTTGATATGCAGTTATAAATGAAGAGTAGGTGATGATATAAGCAAGACAAGTTTGATCTCATAAGACATCAGAAATGGGTAATAAATGTTCTTGCTTTCATATAGGGCTCTTCAATTCATTTATTCTACAAATTATTAGCTGCCTATTATGTACCCAGTGATTTTTTGGAACTTTGTTTCACAAGAAAATTTCATTAGCCTGGATTTCATCCACAAAGTGGAACCTGACACGAGGACTTGAGTGCTTGCAGTTTATTTTAGAAAAAGATCCCAAAGGAAGGACATAAAATGAACAAAACACCACATCGCCAATAAGTTATCATCTTGGGCAACTGTGGTTTGATTATGCTGCAGACACTTTGAGGCACTGTGTCAAGTATGATTTAGAGGGTTCACGAAATGGAAACAGGAGCATTTATATACCATAAAGCCACCATCCTCTGTTGGAAAACTGTTGCCCTCTCAGGTGTTAACTCTCTCAGAATCCTAGGTTTTCCCAGTGATCAGAACACCCAAGTGGGTTTCCCCATCACTCTGTCATAAAGCCCAGGGCAGGAAGGAAGATTTAAGCTCTGTAGTGGAGGAAGTGTTATCAGTAAAGTGGGGGCCAAGAAGCTGTGGGTTATGGAAGCATATTACAAAAAGCAAAAACAAAAACAAAAAACAAACAAGAACAGGGGAGTCTATCATATTCATATTAATAGATTTATTTACTTATTTATTCATTATGTTTTCTGAATACTTATGAGGTGCCTTGTACTGTTTCAGGGATGGAGATACAAACATAAACAAAACAGACTACAATCCCTGCTTTCAAAGTTAACTACAGTGGGGGCAGGGGTGGGGGGTAATGCGGTTTATCTGATGGTAATAAAGCAGAGTGGGATGGAGAGCCCTGCACATATCTGGAGAATCATCAGTCCTGAAACAACTAATAAGTTCGTGAGTTCTAATATAAAATGTGTTTGGAATGTTCAAGGAACAGATGAAAGAGGGTGATCAGGTTCTTCCAAATGACTGTGGTAAGAAAGGGAGAGTGGTATTCTCTGAAGCCATAAGCTTTAAAACATTTTTATAAAGCAAAAATGAAGAAACAATGGTCAAAAGTAGCAATAAGCATTAAGGAAAAGACCTAACTCACCACTAGCCTCAAGAGTATGATGGATTTGGGAGAGGAACAAGAAGACATGGAGTCTCTCTGTATCTGTTACTGGAAGTGTGAAGGCTGGGGCAGGGGTAGTGTTTATCTAGTTATAGGGGATAAAATGGTAGTTATGAAAGTGATCTTTCAAAACATGAGCAACACATTTAGAATACATTCACCTTTATACTCCTTATAGCTAATTAAAATCTCTCAGAATATTGTCAATGAATGACTTATTAGTTTATATTTTTATTTGCTCATTTAACAAAAACTTGTAGAGAAATTACTTTGTCACAGATACTGTTCAGAGCACTTTGAAAATGTTAAGCAGTTAATTTTCATAACAACTTTAGGAGATAGAAACTGTTATTATCTTCACATCTCAGTATACTGAGATATGGAGAGATTAAATAAATTGTCCAAGGTTGTATTTTAATGGTAATGAAATATGTCATAATGACAAATTTAAATTAAGGAATTGGATATGCAGTTAGTAATTCAGTTATTGTAATAATAAATTCATGATGAAAAAATAAAACTAACTTTAATATTAACCCATTTAGCCCTGGCCAGTATGGCTCAGCGGTTGAGTGTCAGCCTACGGACCAGAGAGTCCCAGGTTCGGTTCCTGCTAGGGGCACATACCACACACACACACACAAAAAAAATCCATAAAATTAACCCATTTATAATTAGTTAATCTGAAACAGTTTAACAATAACCCACAACCTTTGGACTGAAACAACAATTTAGGTAAAACCATGCATTCCAAATAATCAGAAGGAAGTCTGAAAGACTGGCATGATTGTTCAGTTAAAAAGCAACAACATTTTTTTACCTTGCTGCTTTGACCCAGCTGTTAGAGCATCTTCCCATGGACCAAAGAGTCAAAGGTTCGATTCCGGTCAAGGGTTCGATTCCGGTCAAGGGTATGTACCTTGGTTCCAGTGCAGGAGGCAACTAATCAATGCATCTCTCTCACATCGATCTCTCTCTCTCTCTCTCTCTTCTCCCTCCCAATATATCTGAAGAAAAATGGAAAAATATTCTCAGGTGAGGATTAAAAAAAACAACAACAAAAAGCATTTCTCAGTGCAGAGCCTTTCAGATACTTATCATTATTATGCATAGAAGAGTGAGAATAGAGCCTTGACTCTAAGTAGCTATCTCATGAAGCGTCCTAGAACTGGAGGAGAATGTCCTAGACCTGGAGGAGGTGTGAACAGGGAAAGCAAAGGGTGTGGTGCAAGCACAAAGGGAAAAGATTCTCCTGGGGGTGCACCAAGGGTTCAACATTCAAGTGACAGTTGACCTTACTGAGTAGAGGACCAAATTGTCATGATGGTGGTAGAGCAATCCAGGCAAAGAGAGTTTGCAGGTCAAGAAATGGAGAAAGATTCGAGGTCATTTAAAGACAGGACATGTTCTGGCAATGGTGAAATCCTTACTGTACCTGAATATAAGGTGTCTCCATAGGTAGGGGGAGCGGTGATGGAAGGGGCCTACTATGGGAGTGATATGATCATATTTATTTGAGTAAAGTACAGCTGGCAAGTCTGAATCAGAGAGAAACTAGTATTATGCTGAACTACAGCATGTTCAGCAGTAACCGAAGAGAGGAATCACCAACCTCCCCCAGCACCACATTGCTTCTTGCTACCCTTGATCCAACCGTGTTGGCATCCTCACTCTTCCTTCTTGCCAAACGTCCTCTCACTACAGACTTCTGCATATGATTTGCCTTCCACTTGTAACATGTTTCCCTTTGCAGTTAGTTTTTACTCATCCTTCAGATTGAAATTTAATGGTTAGTTCCTCAAAGAAGCCCTGATGTCCCTGACCAGTTCACCTCCCCGTTTCATATGCTCTGACAACTCTACTCACCTCTTATTCTAGTACTAAAGTGAAGTATGGATTTATATTAATTTATAGAACAATTTGATTAATTTTGTCTCCACTATTAACTATAGACTTTCTGAAATCAGGGATTCATGTCATGTTTTAATTATCCATATTTTCCCAGCACAGTGTCAGGCACATAATAGGTACATAGAAATATTGCATGAATCAATGAAAGCTTGGACCAAGGGGATTAAAATGAAAAGTCAGAACTTGGTAGAAATTTTGACATGGATGAATGCATGACTAAGTGAATACTGCTTGATGTTATTTTAAGATTAACTCACATTTCAAAAGTAACTCTTCAAAACTTACAAATTAATATGTTTCATATTTATAGAATTTGGTACAATGAGAAAACAAGGCAAGTGTATTCAGTACTTTGATTTTGAAAAAAATGAGTAGGCACAATTTTCTACAGTGAATAAGGAAATTGTGGAAATGGCACATTTCTTTCAGCGGAGATTTTTTTCTCTTGTATTCTTTTCTCACCATATTATCTTCTTGCCATCCCCACCTCATTCATATTTCAAAACATAGCTAAAACCCATCTCCTTCATAATGCTTATTATAATATTCAATCAATATTGATTACACTCAAACCCCTACGTCTGGTTAATGTGCGTCTAATTATCTTTTCTTCCTAATTTCACAGGTAAAATATTCACAACAGTAATGGATCTACACAACCACCAGCAGGAAGGGAACTGGATGATTGATTAACAGCACATGGAGTCATTTTCTTACTCCCAACAAATATTTTTCCTAGTGGCAGAATATCTGTATGTCAAATATGTTAATAACTGTGTACCTTACCTACAGCTTTAGTGACAGCAACTTATTGTCAAAATGACCAATTATTTTGCTATTTGTATATTAATTATTTTTTGCTCTATGCTACCTTGATTATCTTATTTATTTATTTTTTTTACAAAATTTCTCTGAATCAAAATCTGTTAGAGTTCAAATTATTAAAGTTAGTTTAACTCTAACTTGAACAGGTATCAAGATGACTATAATAAGAAACAGTGATTAAATGAAATGAATTAACTAAATTATTGAACTGTTATGAACAGTATACCTCTTTAAATCCGAGCCTCACAAATGTTAATAGAATATATGAGTTCAATCTCATGTCACAGTTCACCTCTCCCTCCCGATGCCTTGTCACACATGCCACATTTTCCTCTGCCAGGTGCCTAAATAGTAGCCTTGAACATTTGTCTCCCTTTTCTCATTAGTCAGGGAGCATGGATACCTTATTAAAAGAATAAACAAAAGAGTCTTTTTAAAAGGCAAGTAAGACATGACAAATCAGTAAGAGAATGTTGTTTGTTGTTAAGTATTTCTTTTATCTTTATACCCTTAGAAATGGAATTGAATATTAAGTCTCTAGTTTATAGCTCAAAGTTATGTTGCTATTTTTATTCTTGTTATTTCTGACAGCAATATTTTTTATATATTGAAATATACCCAATTAAAAAATAAAGAACTGGAAAAATGGACTTTGCCAGAATAAAAGGAGTTCAAATTAATCAAAAACTGTATTAAAGAACCACAGGCTACGTAATGGATTGCAAATGAAAAAATCTCAGGCATGTGTAGTGTGTCTGTGTTTGTGTGAGTGTGTGTGTGTGTGTGTGTGTGTGTGAATACATACATATTTTAGGCAATACAGCACAGTGGATCAAGAAAAAAATTATGGATACAACATCATAGCAAAAATTAAGAAAATCTTTCTAGTCTGAGATAATGAAATAAATTCAGGTTTTCATGAGAAAAATCTGTGTCTAAATACTGACCAAGACATTTACATTCTTTGTGTTTTTCATATCAGTAAATTGAGGACAACAAAATCTTCCATTCTAACATAGATAATTACTGAGGATGCAGTAAAAAAAAAATCACATGTACAAAAGATTTGTAAATGGTAGTGGCATTTGGCACTACTATGGTATAGTGTGTTAAGTAGTAGAACTAAGTACTATAATAATAGTATGAACAATATTGGTAGCATTCATTGATAACTAGATTTATCTACTTACTAATATATAATTTAATTTAATCATCGCAATAACCCTAAGGTAAGTCACATAACCCTAAGGTATATGTCCCATGTTTCAAGATAAAAAAGAAACCTATAGCTTAAGAAACCAAATTATTCCTTCAGGGTCACTCAAGAAGGAGGTCAGAGGTAATCTATTACCCAGTGACCTACAAGCCTCAACCCCTTAACTCCAGGCTTGCTGCTTCTTTTCTCCCCTGTTTCATCTTGGGGGGGGGGGGGCTCCTAGAGCTTCTCTTTCACTGTGCATGTCTTGTCCTCCAGAACTTTGCTTATTGTGTTGTGATTATCTGTGTACCTTTCTCCCCACTAGACTGTGAACACATTAAAAGCAGTGCTGGAACGTCACCCATTTCTGTATTCACAGAATATAGCTTTATGCCAAGATCCTAAGAAAGAATAGTAAATATTGGCAAATGACTGGTTGAACATATTTTCATTTGTTACTTTAATCAAAACCACGTCGTCTGTAAGTAACAATGATTATTAGAATGCTTTGAATACCTTAAATAAGCATTACAATCCTTATAAACATTTGATTGTCAAAAAATAAATAAATAAACATTTCCTCCTACTCTCAAAACAAACCATTATTTTAAAAAGTCTCAACATTTGGGGCTGGCTTTGATTTGTATTATTTACTTTATTCAATATATTAAGAGATATATTTGTGACTTAATGGTTCATTATAGTACATAATACTTTTTAAACTACTTATGTGGTGCTTCCCATAAGTCACACACTGCTCTAAGTGTTTTATTAGTTTAATCCTCATAATAATCCTATGAAGAGGACACTACTATTATCCTTGTTTCATAGAAGAGCAATTCAGCAACTAGTCCAAGGTCACATCTCTGGGAATGGAGGTATCAGCATCTAAATGGTTGCAATCTGGATTTCAGAGCTGTTTTCTTAGCCATCACGCTATCATCTGTCTGTTTCATGGGCTTTGCTATAATTTATAGAACTCCAGTTTTCCTCCAAATATTTTCTGAAAATTCTTTCTCCATAGTAGCTCCTGCTTCCCTCCCCCCCCCCTTTTTTTTTTTGGCCATTTTCAAAATAAGGCTCATTGAGATATAGTTTACAGTTAGTAAAATTTACTGACTCGGTATTTATTTTAATGAGTTTTGACAAATGTATACAGTTTTGTAACTGCAGCCACAAATAAGATGTGGAACATTTCCCTCAGCCCTAAAAGTCCCCACAAGCCTCTTTGCAGTTAATTCCCAACCCCAACCTCAGTTATTACAAACAACAGATCTGATATCTCTCCCTATTCTTAGTCTTTTCCAGAATATCATGTTAATGGAATCATACAATATAGTCTTTTGTATCTGGATTCTTTCATAAAAGTGTAACGCTTTTGAGATTTATACATGTTGCTGTATGTATTGATAGTTTGTTTCTTTTTATTGCTAATTAGTATTCCATTGCATGAATGTCCCACAATATTTTAAGCCATTCATTAGCTAAGGAACATTTGGATTGTTTCCAGTATGGGGCAATTATCAATAAAGTTTCTGTAAACATTTACAAACATAGCCATATATATGGATACATATTTTTATATTTCTAGGCATAAGTTAGTGGAGTCATATAGTAAATACATGTTCAACTCTATAAGAAACCGCAAAACTGTTTTTCCAAGGTGTCTGAACCATTTAAATGCTCAGTGAGAATACATATGATTTCTAAATGCTTTGCATTGACACTTGGTATTGTCAGGTCAGTTTTTGTTTCCTTTTTTTTTAGACATTAGATAGATAGATAGATAGATAGATAGATAGATAGATAGATAGATAGATAGAGATAGAGATATTACTTTCACTCTGAATATGACTACCTCGGGTAGTTCAGATAAGTGGAATCATACAGTATTTTTGTGATTATCTTGATTCACTTAGCATACCATTCTCATGGTTCATCCATATTGTAGCATGTATCAGACTTTCTTTGTAAGGCTGAATAATATTCCACTGTATGTACATGACACATTTTGTTTGCCCATTCATCCATTGACGAACATTTAGGTTGCTTTCACCTTTTGGCTACTTTGAATAATACTGATATAAATGCAGTTACAAATATAAGTACAAATTATCTGTCAAGGTCTCCATGTGCAATTTTTTTGGACATGTATCCAGGGTGGAAATGCTGGATCACATGGTAACTCTATTTTTAATATTTTGAGGAACTACTACACTATTTTTCATGCCAACTGTATCATTTTAAAAACTAAAAATCAACACTGAAGGGTTCCAAATTCTCCACAATCTTGCCAACACTTGTTACTTTCTGTTGTTTTGATAGTAGTCATCCTAATAAGTGTGAGGAAGTACCTCATTGCTGTTTGAGTTTTATTTTCCTAATTATTGTGATTTTCAGCATATTTTTATGTCTATTGGTCATTTATATATCTTCTTTGGAGAAATATCCATGCAAACTCTGCACAATTTTTATTTATGTATTTTTATTAATTATTGAGTTGTAGGAATTTTACACAATCTGCATATTAATTCATTATGAGAAATATGATTTGCAAATATTTCTCCTATTCCACCAGTTCCTTTTCACTCTGTTGACTGTGTCTTTTGATGCACAGAAGTTTTAATTTGATGTAATCTAATTTTTTATTTTGTTCCTTGACAGAGCTAATGTCATAAAACTTTTCCCATTTTTTTTTTCTGAAAGTATTATAATTCTAGGTTTTACATTAAGATCTTTGATTCATTTGGAGTTGATTTTATCAGTGTAAAGTAAGGGTCCAACTCTAATCTTTTGCATGTTGATGTCCAGTATTCCCATCACCATCTGTTTAAAGACTTTTTTCCTTATTAAATGATCTTGCACTCTTGTCAAAAATTACTTGACCATATATGTGAAGATTATTTCTGGGCTCTCTATTCTATTTTACTGGTCTATACATCTGTCTGTATACCAGTACCACATTGTGTTGATTATTGTAGATTTATAGTAAGTTTTGAAAGAAGGACATGTGAGATCCTAACTTGGTTGTTTTTCAAAATTGTTTTGGCTATTTGGGATTCCTTGAGATTCCATGAATTAGGACAGACTTTTCTATTTCTGCAAAAAAAGAAATGAATGGGGATTTGGATATGGATTGCATTGAATGTGTAGATCGCTCTGGGTAATATTAACATCTTAACAACATTAAATCTTTAATCCGAAAACAAAATGTCTGTCCTTTAATGAGTGTTTAATTTGTTTTAGCAAGTTTTTGTAGTTTAAGTGTACAAGTCTTCTGATTCCTTGGTTAAATTTATTCCCAAATTTTTATTTACTTTTGATGCAATTGTAAATAGACTTGTTTACCAGAGCCTTCCTCCCCTCCCCAGTGGGAACTACCCTCTGCTTTGTATTAGTGCAGATTCTGGGCCCACGCAGGTTTTCCACCCTTCTCTTGGGGCAGAGACCTTCTGCTTCTACTCCCACCACCCAGAAGCCAAGGAATTTTATTTGGGCCTTGAGGATTGACAGCTTTCCTTGCTCTCCTACAGAGGCTTAATGTTTTCTTGGAGGAAATAAGGATCTAGGAGATGTGTGTAACTTCAGGTTTCTGACTCACTTAGGAGGGGCTCTCTCCAGTCTTGCACACGGCCCCAATCCTCCTTGTGTGCCACCTGTGCGAGCCCACTCAGCCTCACGAGGAGAGCTGCCAGGGATTCTAATCCGTCACACTAGACCACACTTGGTATTTAAGAATTCACTAATAATTTTAGATGATTTGTTCTAAACTACTTATAATGGAGGCCACCTTCTTCTCCCATTTAAATCCACACAGAACCTTTATTTCTTTAGTATGAACTTTTCCCCTTTGTTTTCCTTTTGATTCAAACTGGCCTCACAGCACCCTGACTCACCTGCCTCTTTCTCCCTGTACCACCACTCCCTTAATCATTAAGCCCCCAGGACAATGAGGTTCTTCTCAATATCAAATAATCTTAGGGACAAAACCTTGGGTATGTGACCACAGAGACAGTGTTTCAGTCAAAGTAGACCTCAGTTGTATTTCAGCTCCAAACTCAGAAAAGCAGACCAACCCCACCACCCACACCCTTTCGAAACCAGACAAAGCAATGCTAAGGCTCACATTGGACCAGATGCAATGATCAAATACTACCTACCCGAGTGCTGACCAAGCAATAAAGACCACACCCTAAATCCCTTAATCCCCTATTTAACCCAAACCCTTGAAGTCATCAGGGAGCCAGTCTTTGAGAGTACAAACACACCTGTGGGGCCAGCTGTGGCACCATTTGTTTAAAAATAAGCCTTTACTTTCTTGGTTGCAAACCCCT
This sequence comes from Molossus molossus, assembly GCF_014108415.1. Lineage (NCBI taxonomy): Eukaryota > Metazoa > Chordata > Mammalia > Chiroptera > Molossidae > Molossus > Molossus molossus. The sequence goes on from NW_023425346.1 coordinate 29,685,858, forward strand.
GTTCAAGTTTGATGCACACAGGAGAACAAACTCCTTTAGTTAGTCCTGAGGAGAAGGGCTTTGGAGTGTGGTTCTCCTAACTCCCTTACAACCCACAAAAATATAATAATTCTATACATTATTTGGCCCCTTTCTCTTTGATAGATGATGGGCAACATTCTCTGGCAGCTTTCCACACCCTACATGGAAATAGAATTGTTTTATACTAAAAATTATACAAATCATAGTTGATTTATATCTCAGATATAAACATACTTCAGGGTCAGCAGGTATCAAGGGTGGGCAGAAACATAATTTTCTGGATTTGTCATTCTGATGTATTCATGATTCAAGCAGTTATTCTCACTCTTTTCTGAGCCTTGTTATTTTCTAAAGTAACCTCATTTGCAACAACATGGATGGATCTTGAGGATAGTATGCTAAGCAAAGTAAGTCAGATGGAAAAAGTCAAGAACCATATCATTTTACTCATATGTGGGCTATAAAACTGAAAGCAACAAACAAACAAGCAAAAACAAAAACTCACAGATGTAGATAACAGTATTGTGGTGACCAGAGGGAAAAGGGGGTGGGAGAAGGTAGTAAAGGGTAAAGGGGGTCAAATACATGGCGACAGAAGGAGATTTGACTTTGGATGCTAAACACACAATGAAATATTCAGATGATGTACCATGAAATTCTGTATTTGGAACCTGCATAATTTTATTAACCAATGCCACCCCAATAAATTTTAAAAATTAATAAACTTGAGTTAGAGGTAATGTAGAAATATTTTTTGTTTGCTCACTCTGCCTAACTAATTATTTCCCTGATAGAGATACATAGTATTGTATTAGTAAGTTATAAATGGAATATAAACTGTAAGTTAAAATATTTATTTTTTAAAATCTGTTTTCATTTGTATGTCCTGTTTGGAGAGGTGTCTATTTCATTCCTTTGCCCATTTTTTAATTGGATTCTTTGTCTTCCTTTTGTTGAGTTGTATGAGCACTCTCATATATATTGGACATTAACCCCTTATCTTATATATCATTGACAATTATGTGGCAATACAGTGGGTTGCCTTTCCATTTTGATGATTGTATCTTTTGCTGTGCAGAAGTTTTTTTATTTTGATGTAGTCCCATGTGTTCATTTTCTCCTTTGTTTCTGTTGCCTTAGATGATGTATCAGTGAAAATTCTGCTGCATGTGATGTCTGAAATTTTGTTGCCTTCATTTTCTTCTAGGATTTTTATGGATTCATGAGTCATATTTAAGTCATTTATCCATTTTGAGTTTATTATTGTGTATGGTGTAAGTTGATGGTCTAGTTTCATTTTTTTTGCATGTAGCTGTCCAATTTTCCCAAACCCTTTTATTAAAGAGACTGTTTTTACTCCACTGTATGCTCTTGCCACCTTTGTCAAATATTAGTTGAGCATATTGCCTTGGGTTCATTTCTGGGTTCTCTGTTTTGTTCCACTGGTCTATATGCCTGTTCTTGTGCCAGTACCAGTATATTTTGATTACAGTGGCTTTGTAGTATAACCTGAAATCTGGTAATGTGATCCCTCCAACTTTATTCTTCTAGAGACATATGAAGAAATGCTCAACATCACTAATCATCACAGATATGCAAATTAAAACAACAATGAGGTATCACCTCACACCTGTCAGAATGGCTGCCATCAACAAATGATCAAACAACAAGTGTTGGTGAGGGTGTGGAGAAAAATTCCCACTGCTGGTGGGAATGCAGACTGGTGCAGCCGCTATGGAAAACAATATGGTGTTACCTCAAAAAGTTAAAAATTGAACTGCCATTTGACCCAGTGATCCCACTTCTAGGAATATACCCTGAGAAGCCTGAAACACCAATTAGAAAGAATATATGTACCCCCATGTTCATAGCAGCACTATTTACAATAGCTAAGATCTGGAAACAGCCCAAATGTCCATCAGTAGATGAATGGATAAAAAAGCAGTGGTACATATACACAATGGAGTACTATGCAGCTGTAAGAAAGAAAGATCTCTTATCTCTTGAGACGACATGGAGGGACCAGGAAAGTCTTATCCTAAGTGAAACAAGCCAAACAGAGAAAGACAAGTATTATATGATCTCACTTATTTGTGGAATATAATGAACATAACAGTCTGAAGAATGGGGTAGTCCCAGAGACGTGGAAGTGGGGAACAGACTGACAATCCCCAGAAGAGTGGGTGGTGGGGGAAAGATAAACCACAGAACTTATATGCATTTATGCATGAACAGTGGACATGTACAACAAAGCTGGGGATGGGGCAGGGTGCGGAGGGGTGAATCAGTGGGGGGAAAAGGAGAAACATCTGTAACAAAAATAAATACATTAATTAAAAACAAAAAAAAAAAACATAAACAGAAAAAAATATATATTTTCATTGATTTTTAGAGAAAGCAGTAGGGAGGAGAGATAGAAACTTTGATGAGAGCGAAACATCCATCAGCTGCCTCCTACATGATTTGTACTTGGGATTGAGCCTGTAATCTAAGCATGTGCCCTGACCAGCAATCGAACCAGCAATCGAACCAGCGACCTCATGGGTAGATGCTCAGCAACTGAACCACACTGGCGGGGTTTAAAATATATCTTAACTTAGAACAGGAAAACAACTGAACTAAAAATAATTTAAGCAATTTTTGAACTCTGTTTTCTTATTAAGAAGAACATCAGAAAATGTACTAAATTTTAATATAAGATTAGTTACTAACACTACATTTTATAAATGTTAAGTATTTGTTTCATATATAATTAAAATTACTGTAAACATAGTTTCATTTGACTTTTTGTGTGCCTCAAGGCTTTTTAAATTGCTTAGACACTACTATGATTCATTCACTTGCCCTAACTAAATTCAAAAACATATAGTGTAAACATCCTCTGTACAACAAATTTAATAACGGGGTTGAACTTATTTTAAGACAGAACACAACTATGAAGACAACACTTGGCTAAATATGAACATTTATACTTTAAATATATATCTACATATATATATTTAAAAATATATATATATATATATATATATAGTCTATGGACATTATCATTGCAACTGGTCAAATAAATCACAGAGACATTAAGGCAAGGAGTTAATTAGACCTAAAATAATTAAAATGAAATATCTTAATTTTCCTTTATCATGTTATGAATTCATTGTCATTTTTCTTTCTAAATTTATCTCTCCTTAAACACTAAAATAAAACAGAAGTCACAATTGATCCAATTTTACTCTTTGAGTCCATTTTTTTGTTCAACAAAGAAGTCTTGAGGGTCTATCTTATGTGAGTCAACACTATATTAGATATTGGAGACTTCACTGGATAAAGCAGTGTTGTGGCTAACTCCTGGTGCTCATGTATAGTCTTAGAAATAAATAATAAATTACTATGAATTTAAGTGGTTATTAAGTCAGAAGTGGCAGAGATTTTGTAGGTGATAACAAAGTAATTCAGTTTATTCCAGGTATTTCGGAAACATCATGTTTGTGTTTGATGAGTTCAGAATTGCTATTCTGAATGTTTATAGCATAAAAATATTTATAGAATGAAAATGCAATACTATTGATGTGATGGAGGTGGAGTTACCTAAAAGTTTTGTTCATTATTATGAAATAAGATGCTTTTGCTGCAGCATTTGCCTACATTTAGTGAATATGACCTAGTGCTCTAAAAACCAAACAAGTCCATTGAACATCCTCTTTAGGCATCCTTCCCAGCATTGTATCTGAGGTAAAGGAGCCACAGGGAATCTTGCAAGACATGCATAGAGAGTGAAATGTTCCAGAGCAAGTACTTTTGAACATTGCTCTCTCTTTCAAGGATAGTCAAATCTATATATCTATATATCTATATAGTGTTATATATAGTGATGTATAGTGTTATATATAGTGATATATATATATATATAATATATATATATAAACAAACAAACCAACAAAACAGAATTACTCAAAATCAGAAGGTAACCATTTACATATAGTAGGAAATCCATGATGTCTGTAACTGGAGCATACAAAGAACTAGAGGATGAAAAGTGAACACACTGTATGAAGAATATATTTACATATTTGTCAGTGATACATCTGATAAGGGGTTAATTTCCAAAATATAAAAAGAACTCTTACAACTCAAGATCAGGAAGACAAACGATCCAATTAAAAATGGACAAAGGACCTGAATAGACAATTGTCCAAAGAGAACATACAGATGGTCAACAGACATGAAATGTTCAACATCACTAATCATTATAGAAATGCAAATTAAAACCACAGTGAGATATCACCTTATACCTGCCAGAGTGGCTACCATTTAAGTAAATCAATAAACAACAAGTGCTGGCAAGGATGTGGAGAAAAGGGAACCCTAGTACACCGCTGGTGGGAATGCAGACTGGTACAGCCACTGTGGAATGCAGTTTGGAGGTTCCTCAAAAAATTAAAAATGAAACTGCTTTTGGCCCAGTGATGTCACTTCTGGGAATATCTCTTAAGAATCCCAAAATGCCAATCAGAAAAGAAACATATATACCCCTATGTTCATAACAGTCCTATTTGCAATAGCCAAGATATGGAAAAAGTCCAAATGCCTATCAGTAGATGAGTGGATAAAATTTTATGGTACATTTACACAATGGAATATTACACAGCCATAAAAAGGAAGGAAATCTTACCTTTTGTGACAACATGGATGGACCCGAAGAGTATAGTGCTAACTGAAATAAGCCAGTCAGAGAAAGACAAATACCATATGATCTCACTTATATGTGGACTCTAATGAACAAAATAAAATAACAAACAAAATAGAACCAGAGGCATGGATACATGGAACAGACTGATAGCTGTCAGAAAGGAGTGGGAGGGAGACTGGAAGAAAGAAGGTGAAGGGATTAGCCAAAGAATACACACACACACTCACACACACACACTCACACAAAGACACAGACAATAGTGTGGTTATGGCCACAGGGAAGGGGGTGGGGGTGGGTGGGAGTGGGAAAATAGGGGAGCAGGGATTTGGACATCTATAATAGTGTCAACAATAGAAATAAAGTAAAATAAAAACAAAAAACAAAGACAGTTTGCCAAATCTGACCGGAGCGGAGCAGATCAGAGCAGAGCAGAGCTGTCAATTTGTAGAGGGAACTTGCCCACAGGAATGCCTCCCTGTTCCTTCCTCTACCTCTGCCTGGCCTGTCTCCTACCCAAGGGAGCTTCTGCCTCCCGCACCACCCAAGGACCAGGGCTGCCTCACAGCTGTGTTGCTTTGTAATTGAGCTGTAACCCTCTCCTAGCCATGCTGTATCACAACTGAGTTGTTTGCAACTGAATAATATGATCCACAAATTGCTGATGTTCTTAGAAGTCACATCATGAGGTTCTCAGCTGGCTTATCGTGTTCAGAAGAAATATCAGTAATTGTTTTTGTTTTTGTTTACATACATTTAATAAATTTAAAAAAGTAAGATTGGTCTCATGTTCAAAGAAACTTTTATATTTTTAATAAATGTTTCATTCATAAATAAATCAGTGTGTGTCAACCACCATGTAAGTAATAGGAAAAATAACATCCTTTCACTTAATACTCACTTGAATGCTGTAATTTTAAATTCACACTTTTGATTCTTCATACTGAGGTTCACTGTATTTACAATTCATTAAAATGAACCAACAATTAAAAAGTGGCTTATTAAAGCAAATAGTAATTAAATTGATAAATATCTAAAAACGGAATTTTATTAGAAATCTGATCAATTTGTTGTTCCCTGTTGCCTTTAAGGCCAATATATCACTAATTACAGATTTTCACATTAGTGATAAGAAGTCATAGAAGATTTTTCAAGGTTTTGAATAAAGTATAGGGACCTCTCTGAGAAGTCAAACTCATTTTAGAAAATAAACACCAAGTAAAATATTTCATAGAATTGATTAAGTTTATCACCGAAGATAGGAAAAATCATATAACTAGAATGATATCATCTAATATTATACACTACTTATTAATGAGATATAAAATTTCACTCTGAGAAAGTAAACCAAGCCATTATTAATTTTAAAAATTTACAAATAAGGTCTGTCTACTCCCTCTAGAACCAGGGACCAGAGCCACCTTACTTTTTGTGGACCTTCCTTCTATAAATGTTGCATAACACCAGAAACAAAAAAGGTAATAAATAGAAATTTTTGATGAATTCACTTAAAGTATCACTGCTAATTATTGTTTCTAGCATATACTCTTTATAATGCCCACAACCTGTACTTTGCTCCATCTCCACATCCCTAACCAAGGGCACCATTATTTTGAGCTTATACTACTACATTTTTTTTTTTCTTTCTTTCTTTTTTTTTTTTTGTATGTGCCCCTAGTGGGAATCGAACCTGGGACTCTCTGGTCCACACGCCGACGCTCCAACCTCTGAGCCAAACTGGCCAGGGCTACACTTTTTTTTTTTTTAATCCTTATCCAAGGATATGTCTTTTTTTTTTTTTTTTTTATCCTCACCTGAGGATATTTTTCCATTTTTTTGTACAGATAGAGTGGGAGGGAGAGAGAGAGAGAAACATCGACGTGAAGGGACACATCGAGTGGCTGCCACCCGCACGACCAACCAGGGTCGGGGACAAACTGCAACCGAAGTACGTGCCCTTAGCGGGAACCGAACCCGGGTCTCTCCAGACCGCAAGCCGACGCTCTAACCGCTGAGCCAAACCGGCCAGGGCACGATATGTCTTTTTATTACTTTTTTTTAGAGAGAGAAAAACATCAATGTGAGAGAGAAACATCCATGGATTGCCTTCCTAATGCGACTCAACTGGGGATGGAACCCACAACCTTTTGGTGAATGGGACAATGGTCCAACCAATTGAGTCACCTGGCCAGGGCAAACAACTACAATATTTTATAACTAGAACCCTGACCCATTAAATCCATTCACCACAGAAGAGTCACAATTAATCTTTTTATAACACAACTTTGATCTTCCCCCCTCTCCTAGGATTAAGTTCAACATTCTCAACAGACTCAAAATGATCTTATACGAACCCAAAATTTTCTCACCTGGACTTCCTCTTTATTTTCAGCTCTTTTCCACTCTAGCTGACTAAGTAAAGCCAAGCTACACTGGGCTTATTTCACTTTTGGAAATCACCGGGCTCTCTGGTTTTACTAAAACCACTGTGTGTGTGTGTGTGTGTACACAGAAAGATACAGGTTACTGTACTTTATAACTCTGGGGGAAATATCATGTAAATGGAACCTCCATGGCCGATACCTGTCTCCTTGCCCTGGAGTTGTATATGTGGAGGTCATGACCGACCATAAGTTAACATTTTCTGCTTGATATTTCCACACATCCACCTCCTTTTATTTAAGCATCTCCAGTCATTTTTTGAATCTCAGCATGTTAGAGGCTTAGTAACATCTTTTATCATCCAAAAACGGTGTACATGGACTTTTCCAGTTAATAAAACCCTTGTCATATACACAATTTAATTGATCTCTTCTCAGAAATCCTATGTGATTGGCTACAATTTTTATTGTATCCTCATGTGTATATGAGAAATTGAAGTTCAATAAATATGTAATGTCCCACGTTACTGACAATAGATAACAGCATAAAACATATAATCACTAAATGTGCCAATGGAAAGTTCTTAGTTATTTCCACCAATGAAAATGCCTATTGCTTAGTTATATATAATACTATTCCACATCGGCATTCTTTTTAAAATTACTGTTTTCTGAACCAAATTGTATGTATATTTTGAGAATATACATTGTGCCATCTTTATTTAATGAAAATTTCATTTAATGGTTTGAAATTAGCAATATTATTATATAATAAATGAGAATAAAATTCAAAACAAGAAATCTCCCATATTAATATTTTTTATTATATTATTTAAAAACATTGACCATAACAGTCCAACCTAATGTGATAAACTTTGTATTGACAAAATACTATGGGCTGTACAAAATTTATTTTTTGAAAATATTATATAGAAATGTTCTACATATTTTTAGTAGTCAGAAAACTTTTAAACACATAACTAATGCAAATCTGTTAAAGTTTTATCAAGCCTGCCAAAGTTTCAGGTGTTTGTTCACTCCATGTGTTCTGAGAGCTGTCTTCTGACAGGATCATGCAATATTATTGAGCACACCAGCTAATTTCTAGTATTTGACCTCAATTCATGTGGAATTAGTACAAAATTAATACCAATTTTAAGAGTGCAATTTAATTTGTGCTTGTTAGTAGTGGTTAATGGATTATGTAAATATAAATTACTGATATAAAAAAATAATTTCAAAATATATGACCATCAAAGAAAGCTAAGTCCCTTCTCATAAAAGTTCTAAATTTGTTACATCAGTCATTGAACGAACCACTAGATCTTGTGTTTTCAGCAAAACTGGTTTTTCCCCATTATATTTACATTATTGGTTTTGGGGGGTTTCCGCTGTGATATAGGCGAAGAAGTCCAGAACTTCTAGGCTCTGCTTGTCACACAACTTTTATGTGTAGAATCATTTAGAGAGATCAGTTTTTCTATAAGCTCTCAACATAGCAATGCTGCCATGTTACCCAAAGTCCTTGCCCAGGAGTCCTGAAGGTGTTCCCTCAGTTCTTCTGAGTCTAAGCTTCCCACTGACTTCTCTTTTTCTGAAACAGTCATGTTCTAATCGATTCTACATGCATACTACTGCTGACTTCTCATCTCTCCCTTAGGATGGAGGAAGGAAGGAAGGAAGGAAGGAAGGAAGGAAGGAAGGAAGGAAGGAAGGAAGGGAGGGAGGGAGGGAGGGAGGGAGGGAGGGAGGAAGGAAGGAAGGAAGGAAGGAAGGAAGGAAGGAAGGAAGGAAGGAAGGAAGGAAGGAAGGAAGGAAGGAAGGAAGGAAGGAAAAAAGGCTCCTCAGATTGCTTTTCACCTATTTTTGTTTTGTCAACAACAAATGCTTTATTTTGATAGAACAACATACAGTATCAGTGGTGTATGACTTACAACCAAAAGGCAGTGGTGTCGCATAAAGTTTTTAGATGTTTCATAAAACATCGATATGAAAAATATACTCTAACCCAGTCCGGTTTGGCTCAGCGGTTGGAACGACGGCCTGTGGACCAGAGAATCCGGGGTTCGGTTCCCGTTAAGGGCACGTACCAAAATAAATAAATAAATAAATAAATAAATAAATAAATAAATAAATAAATAAATAAGTAAGTAAGTAAATAAATAAATAAATAAATACATTCTCTCTCTCTCTCTCTCTCACTGAGTAACAGAGACAAGATTCTGCTTGCTTATCTTTGAAGAAATGAAACGTTTGAGAACATTATTTTGTGTCTTCACTAGTGTACCTGTCACACCCTTTTAATTAAAAATGCCTTGATGCACGACTAAATTGTTCTTGGTGAAACAGGGTCGCTTTCATGCCGTTGCAGTAATGCACACGCAGCCCAGTGAAGGAAGCCCGTGCGGTCTCAGTACAGGGGCAGCTGCGCACGGTGAGCCTCTCACACGTCCATCTCAAGCAGATATGGAGGGGGGGGGGCATATCACAAATCTGTGTGGATTCAATCAGCGCGAATGTATTTACTAATCTACTCTAAATACCTGTAATGAAGCCATTTCACTAATCTACGACCCATTAAATAGGAGGAGAAATTAATGTGGAATAATGATTAACTTTCCTTTTCTCCCCTCGGAATTGCATGTCAGAATTCACTAAACTCACTCTATCTACAATGTCAGTGGCTGAAATAAAATGCAATATTTGCATATTTCAAGTAGTGATGGATATATGTTATCAGTTTAAAAACTAAATCTAAAAGGTCTAATGTAAACTGACTTTTAAAAAATAATTTCCCTCACAAAAAACTATCCAGAAATACAATCAAGCCCTGAAAATGGAAGTCATTGACTAATGATTGAGACTTTGATTTTTAGTGAATATTTTTGAAATGGTCACAAAGTATAATGTGCTTTAGAAATCTCCAAAAACGTAACCCAGACAAGAAGATCATAAAATAATAACGTACTCAAGTTTGATTTTTCTTTCCATTCCTAAAGCAGAACAATAAATAGAAATAAAAGTTGCAGTTGATAATGAAGTAACACAATTGAATCAATAATCACTAATTTATGATTCTCTATTACAACCCAGTGTGTGTTGTACTTATCACTGGGAAAAAAGAGAAAAGACAGTATTTAGTTCTTCATAGAGAGGATTCACATTAGGTGCTAGTGATACCATTGTAGTTAACTATTAATAACAGAAAAGAAGCAAAGGGAAGGCCAGACATTAGAGTCATAATCCCTACAAAACACTGGGGATAGGGTACTGGACAAAGAAAAAATAGACAGATGCCCAATAAAGTTGGGGTGACAGGGAAGATATCTGCATATCAATCACACCTGGTGACAGAAATGGTTGGCCAGAATGGGCATGGCCACTGCAGGCCCTCAATGATTTGGGATCCTAATTCCCTCAATATAGAAACTCTCTCTTTTGTGCTCTTGTGCTCTCTGCTCTTTTGGAACTTGTGTGACTCTGGGCTTATGGGGCTCCTTGCTCCTGCTTCCCTACATTCGCCCACATTGCCTGTGGCCACGTGGACACCCCCATACTGTGGACTAATGGACTGTACCTAACCCGATGCTGAACTGGGCCTGGCTGCAACATGGAAAGGAAACTGGACATTGGGTTTGATTTAACTCTACTGAACCCACAGATATATTAATTTTATGACTGGACTAAGGGAAAGGGAATTTTAGAAACACAGAGATTTAATTCCATGCAAATAAAAATCATTCATTCTCCCATGCAAGTCTCAAAAAATTCTTTATCTCTGGATATCGGAAGAAGTCCACCCCCAGCAACATCCAGTATGGAAGAGGACCCCCCACTTTCTTCAATACCACTATCACATATGGTATCTCATTTAATCCTGAGGACACTTTTGAGAATTGAGAATTTTTTTTTCTGATAAGGTAACTGCCACTCTGATGCATGAATCAGCTTTCTGCACAGCTTGTGAGTGACAGGTTCAAACTTCTTATCCTCTGACAGCAATATTTGGTTCCTTCCTAGCATTGGGATGAACTGGCTGATGCTAATACTCAAGTAACATGGTCAAAAAGGGGAGTCATCTATGAGAAATTACACTAACATGTGTGACTCTAATATACATACTCTATACGTGCATACTTCACCATACTTTATTATCGTAATATTTTAGACATTTAACAGTTTTATGTTGCAATCTTCATTTTATAGTAAAGAAAAGGGTTAAAAGAGATTACCTATGTCACCCAAAGTTACTAGTACATTGAGGCTTACAATTTAAATTTAGGTCTCCCTGGTTCTCAAAGTCCTGTTTTTCTGGACTTTATACACAGGGATGTTTAAGTGGGAGGTGAATGTGAGAATCCTACCATTTGGATTTGGGGAGTTGAAATTTAATTTGAGTTATCTAGACTTGGACAAATAATAGAAGGTTTTTAGGTGGGAGAAAAACATTTATGGACATCTTGCTATAAAAACAAACAAGGTAATAATAGACATATCTTGTGGCAACATGAGTTGATTTAAAAGGGACAATATTGACATGAGGCCATGCAGTAAAAACTCTGATGGCCTGAGAAATGACACAGCAGAGAAATGGAGCCGAGATGGACAGAAGATTGTCAGGGAAGTAGAATTGAGTGTATCATTCTATTTAATGGCTGAGTCAATGATGTATCAACCCTTGGTGAAAAGAGAAAAATATGGCACTGAGGAGAAAAAGCATGAACGGTAGAGTAAAATAGAAGACATCGATGTTGAGAATAAACTCTTTATTTTACTTGGCAATTTGGGGTTCGATGAATGAAACAAAGATCAGAGCTAGATATAATGATCAATGAGCCATTTGTATAAATGTGGGAGCTCCAGCTGATTTTGATAAGAAATGGGAAGATAGACATGAACTTAGCTTCGGGGAAGATCTTTTTTTGTTGGAAAAAAGAAGAATGATATGAATGGTCATAAAATGTAGTGAAGAATCAAGAAAAACAACCTCAAGAATATCAAGAGAAGGTCAAAGTTTTATAAAACAAGCAATGATACAGCACTAAATTTATGTTAGGTTGTACTCTTCTCTCTAAAATCTGGAATTACAAGGGAATTCCTATAGTCTCTACCAAACAAACACATTGGTTGATGGCTCTGAAATTAATATGTGTTATGGGGTATAGTAACATGTATTTCTAGAATTGCTGCATTTTTGGAGGGAGCAATTAGAAGTCCCTCCATTTTCATGCCCTCAGACTTCCACTATTTTTCTTATATCACAGATATCAAAGGTTCTCTCTGCGTTGTCTTTGTTAAAATTATTTATTTATTTATTTATTTGCTCATACATTTGTTTATTAATTAGGTATATACTTTCTGGTAAAGTATAGTATGCTAGAGACTGTGTAGATTCATTTTTTTAAAAAAAAGTGGAGAGAAAACCCTGTTCTCCTGGAATACAGACTAACTCCTCATAAATGGGTGTCATAGGAAAACAGGACAGCAGATTCCAAACTTAGAATATAACGGAATAAAAATGCTGCAGGAGCCCAGACTAAAGAAGCAGTGATTTTGAAGATGTTGCTGTATTTCTAATTATTTTTGTATTAAGAAATCAAGTTCAACTCAGTCTTATTTTTTCCAGATTCTACCAAGCCTATTTCTTTAGCTGTGGTTTCACTGTCTGGGAACAGTGGAAATTGTGTTTATCCATTTATTTACATCTAACATGATATGATTTGCTCTTAAACTACATACCCTCAGATTTAATCTCTCTGCTCACTGTTATGGAAGACAAGAGAAGAGAGTGAGATTAATTCTCTGGTAGTAGGAGCCATTGAGCAATCTTTTTTGGGGGGGCAGGAGGAGAGTAGAAGGGAGAGAAAGAAGAGAGGAACATTGATGTAAGAGTGAAACATTGGTTGACTGGCTGCCTCCTTCATGCCCCATACTGGGGATAGAGCCAACAACCCAGGGCATGTGCCCTGATAGGAACCAAACTGGTGACCTGTCAGTGCATCGGGCAACACCCTACCATCTGAGCCACACTAGCCAGGGTGGCAGTCATTTTCTTATTCATTTATCTCACTCAGGGCTCCTGTAAGAAATAACAGGAGCCCTGAGTTAAAAAAAATAAAATGAAAAGCAAAACATTTGGCTTGCTACTGAAAGTGTGACCATGAATCTGTACATAACGGAATATAAAAGAGATGACAGTAAAGTTTCCCAAATTGCTACTACTGTGGTTATTATGTTCGTTGCTTTGTGTCCTTTTCTTGAAAAACAATTATTTTGTAGAAGTTGTTTTAAACAAATTAAAACTTCAAACTGACACCATCAGAGTAAACTGGCCCTTCGTCTGGAGAATTTGGATCAACAGGGGTTGCTCTGAGTGCCCACGGAGTCAGAGGATGACATTGCCCCTTGTAGAAGTGAACTGACTCTTGTAACACACATGGAACCCGTTTTGTTTGTAATTCCAGTGACCAATATAATTCATTTTCACTTACACAAATAATTTAGTAAAAGAGAAATGGCGTGTTTAAATAGTGAACTTTCAGCATAGTGTGCTGGGAGAGATTTATTGCTTGTAAGAGTTGAATCCTCAAATGCTGAGAGCCAGAGGGCAATGCAGATGTGTGCAGAAGGATTCAATCATGGCTCAGGTGCCTTCCTACACGGTGCTGTTGCTGACTGGGGCATCCCCATAGAAGCCGTCTGTTCAACATCTTGAGAGAACATGTGGCATTTAGAAAGACATGTTTAGGACAAGACGTGTTATTGAACAGCCCTTTCCTCCTTAGTGTTCATTGGTGTCTTTCATTTCCCATCGCTACAGCCTCAGCCACTGCATGTTCGCTTGTCCCCCCCAGTCAATTTCCAACATTTTCAAAAGATTCATAGATCTCAAAATCCACAAATAGGTAGTTTTGGTCTAATGCAGATCCAAACAAATTCTTAAGCAATTTCTATAAAGTCCTATCAAAAATATGATAAACAATCCAAAGAGTTGTTTAGCATGCCTGTAGCCTAATGTTCAGGTTTCATTGAAAAATAATTATTTTTTTAATATGAAAACCTGACATGGATCAACATAAAGCTCATATGTGCATCTGTTACATAAAAATGTTAGGAAGAATGCCCCTTGAAGCCTACTTCTCAAATGTTTTCATCACAAAAACAAAAAACAAAAAACAAACAAACAAAAAAACTATTCCACCCCAAGAGATTATATTTCCAATGTTGCTCCAATAGAAAGCAAAACGTAAACTTCACTGATTCTTCATTTAGGACTCATGTAGCAAAAGAATGGAAAACTTGGCCCTGGTCAGTTTTCCTCAGTGGTGAATGTGAGCCTGCTTACCAAAGAGTCACAGGTTCAATTCTGGTCAAGGACACATATCTCCGTTTTGGGTTCCTCCAGGCCCTGGCTGTGGTCATGTGTCAGGCAACAAGTCAATGTGTCTTTCTCACATCGATGTGCCTCTCTCCCACTCTATCTGAAGATAAATGGAAAAATATCTTTGGGTGAGGATTGATTTATTTATTTTTTCAATCCTCACCCAAAGACCTTTTTTTTATTCCTTCTATTTTATCTTCATATAGAGTGGGAGGAAAGGAGAGAGAGGAACATCGACATGACAGGGACACATCGACTGGTTGCCTCCCACAAGACCCTGAACAGTGTTGGGGACGAACCGCAACTGAGATTCATGCCCTTGACTGGAATCAAACCCACGACTCATTGGTCTGCCGGCCAACACTAACCACTGAGCAACTGGCCAGGCTTTGGGTGAGGATTAAAAAAAAAAGAATAGAAGACTTAGAGCAAATTCGAATTATGAACCCAAACCAGTGACCCCCAAACAGTAGTATAATACACACACTATAGTACAGTTTGTTATATACTTATAGATACAATGATAATAAACAAACATGAATGTGGAAGGTATTCAGAACAAGTCTCAGAATATTCTTCTTTCGCATGCAAATTATTTTGAACTGAAAAGTCAAGACTCAAAAGACTCAGCTAGAGCTTTTTTCTCCCCCTTAACTGTAGGAAGAATGCATAAAGGGGCCTGCACCAGGAACAGAATATCACCAAGATAACAAGGACATGGGGCAGATGTGGTGAGCTCTGAAGGTTTGGTCAGGTTCCTCTTTGTGTCTGTTGTCCCTGCATGGTTGGGCAAACATTTATTCAGCAAAGGAAGACATTAGTCTTCCTTCCCTTTGTAGACCTGACCCCTTCCCATTCTCCTTAGTTCATGATGGCAGCTTCTCCTGTCTTTGTGACATCCCTATATATATATGAGATTACATTTGTTTTTCTTCTGTTAATCTGTGTCATGTCAATTTAATTATTAGACCAACCAACATAACTTAAAAAGGTACAGGAAGATTGGGGGGCCCTTATAAATATGTAGTATATTTAAGTTTAGCTTATTTAATCATATTTAGTGGTCATAAAACATGCACTATAAGTTTAAATACCCACTTATTTGTATTCCTTAGTACTAACTTTATTTCTATCACTTGCAAAGCTAAGTTTCTCATAAATTATAAAATGTATTCATAGAATATTTATCCTGATACTTTTCACTTATCTTTAACAGATCAAAAGACTTCATTGCAATCCCTTGAGAAAATAATACATAGTTTCATGTTTCCTTCACTAAACACAGTAAATGGTTTCATTCAGTTAAAAAAAAAAAGCTGTCAACTTTATCAATGAACCTTAAATTTATAAGATGTTTCTCCCCGTTTTAGTTGAGTGTGAGTCAGAAACAAACCATTTGAGACAGTTCTCCAATTACTCATTTAGAACAAACTTAAAAATATAGTGTGAGCAATTTATTATTGAATTTCTTTAGTTGAAGGCAATTTCTGAATATGCATTTAATACTTTCCTTGCTATCTTTACCTATTACTTACTCAAGCAGCGGTGAATTGGAAGCATGGCCTTTTGATATGCTAATATAATCACTTTTTTATTTAGAGTTCAAAAATTACAAAGAGACTAACTATATACATTCAGAATTTATCACCAACAACCAAGTGCCAAATAGAGTTGAGCCTTGAATATTTAACTTTCAAGTGGCCAAATCTTCAAACTCATGTGTTAATTGTCACATAGTTGCTGCCCCATTAATGAGATCAAATTCTCCATGGCTCAAACCTTGCTCAAAATTGAAAACTTTTATAGTACTAACAGGTTTAGGCAGATGTGAATGTGTTCGGTTGTCAGCCTTGTCTTTCCATCTTACTTCAGGAATAAGTCACTCTATCCACAGCTTCTGTGACTTTCTTGTGTCTGTCACTTCTCACTTGTTACCCAGAAGAAATCCATCCTGCTGCAATGGGTAAAACATTCTTTATCTGTCTCAAAACAGCTTTCCCTATTATTTGCATTTTCAAACATTTTTCTAAACATATCCATGCATCTACTCAGCCATTTCCAAAAAGATGTGCATTGGGGGCACCTTCATTGAGCCAGCAATGGTAGCAGTGAACGCCTTGCTCCTCGGAGAATTTGCAAGTTCAAAACCCCATGGTATACATGGAGAGTTTAGATTATAATTTTTCAATATTCCTTCCTGTACATTTATCAAAAATGAATTTCATCTGCCACTGGGCTGCCCAATTCTCTGGTATGATTAGAGCCATCTGGAGCATTTCCCAAACCTCATTAGTTTTTAACTAACCAAAATAGTGAATGTTGTCAGAATATTTCACCATCTCCCTGTTTATGTTGTCCTCTTCCTCATTAGCAAATACACTGAACTACGTAAGTCCCAACACCAAAAGCCACCATCCCATCTGTCAACTTATCACACAGAAGAATACACATGTATTATCAATCATTGTTCTAATCTCTTAGTCACTTTTCACAAAACCTATATATTCTGATTCATTACCGTGACACCTTACCCAGATGAGTAAGAACCAGACAATTAGTATAATGGTAAAGAAGCAACATTTCATTTCTTGTTTACCTTTTGGCAACTGGAACCAAAAACTGAGAACATGGTGGAAAGACAAAGAGAAAATTTGGGAAACATTTACTAAATAAAACTTGTTAGAGTTTCACAAGTTCAAGTCTATTGCAACAGCAAATACCACAAGGCAATGCCTAGAGCTCTTTCACCACTAAGAGCAGGGCCTTCTATAAGACCTTCAAGCTTTTGGTCTTTATGACATTGACTTTGGTGCGAATACAGATTAAGTCATCTGACCTGTGTCTGTAGTTTTTTATTAGTATATTGTGATGTTAGCCCAGGATATTATCATATTAGCTATTGAACTGTTATACAACTATTAGATAAAATAATTATTAAATTATTCAAATTCTAACATTGATTATTATTTATCAGAGATTCTAAAATATATCTTCTACTACATATACATAATAACTAGCAAAATGCCATAAAGGAGGAGAAGGAGATAATTGGGTAATTACTTAAATCACCCCTTAATTTCATTGTGAACTCACTTTGAAGAGATAAAATTTCTGACTTAAATTAATCACATCTCAGTTCTTTTATTTCCATACATTATTTTTAAAAATAAATTCTTATAGAGTTTTTTTATCTTTAAAATACATTATTTTCATATTATCATTTTTCTTAGATTCTATTTTACTGTATTTTCAGAAACATAATTGACTAATATAGGCAAAATACTGCAAAGATTATATCAATCATCATATACAGCCATCTCAGCGTAATGGGATGATTTAAAAATGCAAATGCTTAGATGACTATTCAATTTTTATATTTCAGTTAGTAAACTGTTTTGCAGTGAAAGTCAAAATATTAATTTCATATTACTCCTTTGAACATATTATTTCCTGTTATTCATTAATATACTACATTATATATTTTAGAAATGATGTGTAACCATTATGTAAAAACATGAATAGGTAAAAGATTTCAGTATTTTGTGAAATGTTAAGCAAATAAAATTTTTAAATTGGTTAACATTATTTTACTCTTTAAACAAGAATCTTTCAATAAAAAATAAAATAAAACTAAACACAAAACAAAAGTGTCTTAGGAATCGATTTCCTTGTTTAGCATTCTCAATATAGATTAATTGGATTTACAAAAGGAGAGCTTTAAAAGTGATAATAATATGCCACTTATTGGCATGCACAGTTTAGTCAGATTTTTTCATTTTCATATGCATTTTGATTTCCAGCACATCGAATATGCACTGCTAACCTGTTGTCTCCATCTCTTTAATTATAAATCTTTGTAATTAAAAAAAGTCAGGCTTTACAATGATTAATTTAAATAAATTTAATTTAATCAATGCTCTGGAATGGAAGACTTAGAATTCCAAAAAACAAGTTTTTCAGACTACTTCTAATAGTGCTATTATAATTATGGGTGCGTATAAATTTCTTTTTTTCCCATCACATTTTTCAAACAATTTAATGTGCCTTGTAACATTTGCAATTCTTGTTAAATAACACACTGTTACTCACCCTTGACTAGATAGAAGTAGCTTAGTCATTTAGATAAACTGTATCTTCTGTATATTATTAAAACATTGTCTTTCCTTCCAGAAGAATACCATAAATGTCTTGAAATCTGCATGAATTTACTTTTTAAAAATAGCATATTTGGGCTCTGAGCAGTGTGGCTCTGTTATTAGAGTATTTATTGGCTTGTACACCAAAGGGTCATGGGTTTGATTCCTAGTCAAAGCATGTATGTGGGTTGCAGGTTCTATCCCTGATGGGTCAGGGGCATGTGGATGGCAACCAATTGATGTGTCTCTCTCACATCTATAGTTCTCTCTTTCTCTCTCTCTCTCTCTCTTTTTCTCTGTCCCTCCCTCCCTTCCTCCACTCTCTCTAAAAATCAATGTAAAAAATATCCTTAGGTGAGGATTAACAACAAAAACAACAAAAAACAGCATATTTGAGTTTAAGTTCCCTATGTTAAAATATTGTCATTTGTAAAACACTAATGATAATTCATGCATTATCATATTGTCAGAATTTTGTGAGGATTAGATAAGAATACACACACACACACACACACACAAATATATATATATATATTTCTATTATTAACTCATGGCTATATATTTTATTTAACTTTTTCTTTTTCAGGAAGCTTCATTCAGGCAGATGATTCAGTAATGAGATAGGGAAACTTGATCTCAGTTTCCGTTTTCCTCTTCTCAAAGGGTAGAACCTTAATATTTTGCCAAGCTACCATAAAACCTTTTTCCTCCTATAGAAGTACTTGAGAATATGGATGAAATTATCAAGTTAGACTTAAACTGAAGGAAGTTCAAATAACCAAAACCTGTGTCCATGGAATAAACTTTCATGTCCTTCATTTCTAATGTTATGAGAAAGATACACCTTAATATACAAAATGTCCTAGCTTCTTTCATATTGTACACAATCAGCTGAATCTATATCTTCTTCATTCTTTATGTTGAACATTATAGAAGTTTAACTACATTTAGCATATGTAGTTAATATGTTAGGAAAATATACATATAATACAATGACTGGGAATTTTTACAAATATAAGAAGATCATTCTTACATAAACAGATTTCTACCTGAAAATTCAGTTACTCACACTTTTTCTTTTCCATCGAATTAGTAGCTTATTTTTTGGTCTTATGCATGTGCTTTTTAGTTGTTACAATTGCATCTTTATCAACTAAAGTAAGCAACTAGATTTCCTATAACTTGAAGTCCTTGTTTTTTTCTCATTAGCATAAAAACATTTATAGCCATGTGTTATTTTCCATTTGCTTGGTAAATTTATGCTTTTATTACAATTGATAATTATGTAAATATAAATTTTTTAATTCCTCACCAGAGGATATTTTTTCACTTATTTTTAGATAGAGTGGAGGAAGAGAGAGAAACATCAAAGTTAGAGAGATATATCAATTAGTTGCTTTCCACATGACCCCCACCAGGGCTGGGGATCAAACCTGCAACCTAGGCAGATGCCCTTGATGGGAATCAAACCCAAGAGACTGGTCCTGAGGTTGACACTCTAACTGCTGAGCCAAACCAGCCAGGGCTAATTTTTATCCCAACTTTAATTTAGAAATATTTTCAACTTTAGAAAAAAGTTTTTCTTTACCTAGGTTCACCAAATGTTAACATTTTATATCATTTGTTGAAACATTTGAGAGTTACTTAAAGATATAGTGGTATTTTACCTTTTACTATTTAAGTATATATATATATATATATATATATATCGTAAAAACAATATTATTATTCTATAGAAACACAGTAAAATTTTCACAGTAAGGAAAGTTAACATTAACACATACTAATTTCTATACACAGTCAATATTCAGATTTTTCCATCCCAATAATGCTGTTAATAGCTGTTTGTTTTTATTGTTGTTTTCCTTCTGTTAAAGTCAAGAATCCAATTGAGTTTCATTTTTTTTAACCTAGTTGTTATTTCTTTTGTGTTAGAAACAGAAATGCTCAAAAACCAATTAGTCGTGCTCAGGGATATAGAAGCCACTCAGAAGCAGCTTTTCTTTCTTTTTTTTTTTTTTAATCCTCACCCGAGGACATTTTTCCATTTTTTGTTCAGATAGAGCGGGAGGGAGAGAGAGGAAGAGAGAGAGAGAGAAACATCGATGTGAAGGGACGCATCGAGGGGCTGCCACCGGCACAACCAATCAGGGCCGGGGACAAACTGCAACCGAGCTACATGCCCTTAACCGGAACCGAACCCAGGTCTCTCTGTACCGCAGGCCGACGCTCCAACCGCTGAGCCAAACCGGCCAGGGCAGAAGAAGCTTTTCTTGATTAGCCAAATTAGAGACAACTTGCTATAAAATAAATATTAACAACGACTGATAAAATATTAGTTTGGCAAAGGATTCACGAGTCCTTACTAATACTAACAACAGAACATTAAAATGGGTGATTTGAGGGGAAGGGTTCTTCCTAACAGATTACTATCTATCAATATACAGAGAGGGAATAACAGAAATAGAAAAGCATCACTTTATCACACATATAGAAATTAGTACTTTAAGTGAAGATTGCTAATGAATGTTCAAATCGTTGGCGAAAGACTGTAGGAGAACAAGATACTCAGACAGTCTCAGTATATCTCCCCACGAATTACATGTTAACACAGAAAGAGAAAATAATTAGTAAATGAAGAAATCTTGTGGATTACCTGAGCCGCATGACTAACCTAGCATCACCAATAATGAAAGAAACTGACATCATATGCCCTCTGATATGAAAGGACAGAACATCAATTTCATAACAGGTTCAAGAAAGAACTGCATTCTACTTTGCATGATAGTCCAAGAAGTTTCTCAGAAATGGAACAACTAGCTGATTTAATTTTTACACTTAATTTGTTGTGATGGCATGTATATGTCGTCTGATTCACAACTGAAAAGAGAAATAAAACTTCTCTAGTTAAATATGTGGGCGGTTCTGGGGAAAAAGGAGGTTCTGGGGAAAAAGGAGGTTCTGCGAAAAAAAACCTCACAGGGTGATCTGATCATACATTTGTAACTGGGCAGGTCGTGGTGGGTAGTCATGCCCAGTCCTACAACTTCATTAGTGAAAGGTTTGAAACCAGCCTTGTCCATTGTTCTTGTGCTTCTAGGTTAACACACTTCTGAAATATCAGAAGTAATTCTCCTTGAAGGGGGTATTAACCCTCAAGAGAGCATATAATCTTGTTGATTATTTTGTAATCCAATCCTTGCCTTGCTTTTCCACACTTCAATGGAATCTCCCTCACTTTTCCTCCTTCATTTCAAAGGCAGAAAGAAAGTTTGCAAAACTGTTATTTTACAAAGAATATGAGCTCTTGCTCCCCTGCATATGCTATCAGTTTGACTCAAATGAACTCTTTTAAAAATCCTCTACAGGTTTGGATGTTTCTTAAGTGGACGAATAGTATCTGATTCTCTGATAAAAAAGGTTTAGTAAAACATTTAGATATTTCTGAATTTGAAGATGTTTTGATGGGAAATCAATATAGTTGCAACTCAAATTTTCAATTTCACTGGATTGTTTTTTTTGTTTGTTTGTTTGTTTGTTTGTTTTTTAAATAAGCCTCAATATATAATAAGGTGAGCAGGTTATGTTAATTTTGAAATTAGTTTTCCTTCTCACATAAAAGTATAGAATCATGATTTTGAATCACAAGCAATGGATGAGTGACAAAATGCTTACCAATTTATTTTATCAAGTACATGCCATTTGCATATAAACCTTTATAAAGATACTTAAAAAATAAATTGGTATTACAGACAGATATGTGTCCTTGCTTTTAAAATACTTTAGAGACAACTATATCACTTAATGCATATTTACTACACATGGTTTCAGAATAACCATCAAGACATCTAAATTTCAGCTTCACCTACTTTTGAAAAACTTATTTTGTAGATACGCTTTTTTAATTGGAAAAAATATATTCCTTTTCCTAGGCTTTCTTAATACTTTGGCAACTTAAA
This sequence comes from Molossus molossus, assembly GCF_014108415.1. Lineage (NCBI taxonomy): Eukaryota > Metazoa > Chordata > Mammalia > Chiroptera > Molossidae > Molossus > Molossus molossus. The sequence continues at coordinate 29,708,420 of NW_023425346.1, forward strand.
TACAGAAGGAATTTTTTTCATGGTGCAAAGACCATATAACGCCATGAAAACCAGGGTTTATGATGGCCTTCAGCAACAGTACTATGCATGGCGCCTCTATAATTTTATTTGATCCAGAAAAAAACAGCTTAAGTTATATAACAAACATTCCCTTCAAATTTTCTTTCTTTGCAGGCGTGCACATGTATTGTTTTATATATGCCAATGTGAGCCTTTGTGATACATTGCTGCCAAAAATATTCTTTGATGAATGCTAATAAATTCAAATGCTTTATATTACCCTATAGTTTTTTAAGGTTAGGGGTGGGAAAGAACAAAAGCTAAGTCTGAATAAATTATAGCCTACAATTGACATTGAAAATTGGGCCAAATACTCAAGGCTTCAAAAGATGGAATCTATCCAGTCAGAATACTTCCTTTTCCCTGTCCGTGTTAATCAATGGGACCGCTTAATATAAAAGTCTTTATAGTGCATACCAGCAAATATGGGATCATACGTTACAACACAATAATCTATAGTTAATGGACGTGGAGAATTTAACAAAATTCCATGACATATTGGAATGCGTATTATAGCTATGTTTCTTACAAATGAAACTTGTAGCACACGATCTTGATTTTAAAATATTCATCTATTCCAGTAATAGCACTCTAACAGGGCTTTGTTCTTGATGAAGAGGGTAGAATTTTCCACTATTTGCTATCCATTAATTATAAAAGTTGTTGTAAATTATTATCCAAGTGAAAAAGTAACATACTGTATCACTAACAACATAGTGAGTACCTATTGTGACTATCCTTGGAGCATTTCACTTAATTTAGGTATTCCATCTAATTATTTGAGGATCCCATATATCAGTTTTCAGGCTCTGTAACCCCTTATAAAAATATGGCATGGAAAGACTGAAAGCATTTTGACTTATATAGGGTGAGAGTGTAAGTTTCACTTTAAAGCAAAAGAAGATGCTATCCAGACAGGATGCAGGCAACTGACACCATCCTGTGAGAAAATGAGGCCTGTAGCAGAGTAAAAACCATTTCGAGTACAATCAAATAGATTATAACTGTAATTGTCAAATACCAGACTTGAGTCTTCAAAGACTTTTGCTTTATATTTTCTTATATATTATGATATCAATCCCAACTTAAAATGTCAAACATGACAATTATCTACATGTTTGACTTCCTCCCAACTTCCCTGTTTTTTCAACTTTACATCATTCTCCCAAACATTGATTTTCTGTAGGAAAAAGAAAAAAAATCTAGTCTGGCATTGGTATTCTTCCTGGGTCTGGTTGTAATTTACATTTCATTTAGTACACATTTACTTATATAATATTCCTTATATGACAAATACTGTAAGCATTTTCTCAGTCGTATTTGATATTGTTAGATTTCTTAATTTTCCAATTAATTATATGTATATGTAGTTCTTTTATATTTTAGACATTAATAAGTTTCAGTTATAGTGTTATAAATGTGATTGCCCCCTTTATTGCCTGTATTTTCACTTTATTCATGATAGCTCTGGTGGATCAGAAATTCTTAAACTCAAAAATGTCAAATTTATTCATCTTTTCTTTTGTGGTTATGTAGTGAGATGTTTTATTTAAGAACTTTCTTATCCTGAAGTAACAGAAAAATTCATCTGTATTTTCTACTTGAGTTTAGAACATGTATCTTTAACACTCATTTATAGTTAGTTCCCAATCTATATGTAAATAGATGTCAGTGTGGAGAAAGTTAACATCTTCACTATTTTCATTTTTTTTTCCTTTATTGATTTTACGTAAGAGAGAGGAAGGGAGAGGGAGAGAGAGATAGACACATTGATGAGAGAGAACATTGATTTGCCACCTCCTGCATGATCCCACTGGGGATTTGGCCCACAATCTGGGCACGTGGCTTGACCAGGAATTGAACCCGCGACCTCTTGGTGCATGGGTCGATGCTCAACCACAGAGCCACACTGGCCGGACTCTTTACTAAATTGAAATCTACTGCCCATTAACTTGATTTATCACTCTATTCATTTGGCTTTTAGTGCCTTATGATATATATTTTTTTAATTTTCAATAAAAGTTTAAGTATAGATTTTGTTGGATTGATTCCTAGGAATTCATTGGTTGTTGCTACAATTATAAATTGCACTGATTTTTAATTATATTTTTTGTTATTGTTGAATAGAAATTTTTTATTACTAATAATTTGACTAAGTATTAGGTTTTATATGTAAATAAGCATAAAATTTATTATGTTTCTACTTTTCTAGTCACTTTCCTGAATTAATTTAATTTTTATTTAACATCTATTTTATATTATTTTTGGTTTAATTTTTAGTTTTATTTTGAAGCAATTTATAAATTTGCTTTGGTTTCGTAGTTATGTAAGCACTATAAATTTAATGACACTAAACTTTGTTTTATAATTGTCTATATTTAGGTAAAATTGCAATGAAATCAATTAAGTCAACACTGGGAGATTTTTGAGAATTTTTTACCAAAAGATAAAGTTAGAGGTTTTCATAAAACACTACAGTGGAAAATACAGATTGAAACTCCTTCACGTGGCCTCTGTGAATCCTCATCCAATCCAACCTCCTTCTCCTCATAAGCTACTAGCAGACAGAACGGATAAGAAATTTGTTATGTGATATCTAAACTGGCGAGACTCTTTTGCCTTCCAGTGAGAAAGAAATCTCCATTATTGGTGAAAACAAACAAACAAACAAACAAAACAAAGCAATCGGGCATTTGTTTATTCCATCTCGCAAATATTAAAGCTAGAAAGAAAATGAAAAGATTGCAATTTTAAAGCTTCTATTACATCTTTTTGTATTTCTATAGGGTGAACCCCAGAGCATACAGCCCATTTGGTTGAGCTCAGTTAAAGTGGGATCCTGTGACAGACCTCTTCCCCAGGAAGAGGGTTGATGTTGCAACAACTGTAGGAATAGGGAGAATTAGACCCAATAATAGTTTGGAGGTTGTATTTTTAAGCTGTCCAAGGAAGAGGGCAGAAAAGGCCTGTGCAAGGCATGGAGGTGGAACAGATAGCTCCTTAAGACACAAGGTCCTCTGAATGTTTCAGGCACAGTTGAAAGAAAAAAAAACAAAAACAAAAAAAAAGAAACTCCAGTGTGTAAGACAACAAGGAAGCTTGCTTCTGCAATTTATTTATTTTTTATTTTCTTATCTATCTGCTGGCTAGAACATTTAGTACATTACTGAATAAAAGTGTTAATAGATATTTTTAGTTTTTATATCTTATTTTAGAGGTAATCCTTCAAGCATTTTCAGTTGAAAATAGTGCTTATTGTGCTTTTTCAGATAGATATCCTTAATGGGTTGCCTTGCTAAGAGGTATAATGATAAATAGTTGTTGAATATTATCAAATACATTTTTCTGCTTCTTTTGAGTTTTTCAAAGGGTGATTTTCATACCTTTATCCTCCTTTAATCTGTTTATGTGGTATATTGGCATAAATGCTCTAATATTAATCCAGCCTTAAAAACCTGGAGTAAAACTTGCTCATGATTGAAAGTATTTATGTATTTATTTACAATGTGGGATTTCACTTGTCAATATGAAGACTTTTGATGTATAGTCACAGATTGGCTCGTACATTGGTCTTCTTATGCTATTATTGTCTGAATTTGAAATTAGGATTATACTGGTTTAATGGAAATTATTGTATCCTATCTTGTTTGTTACATATAACTGAAGCTATCTGATAATTGAAACTGTAGAATTTGCCTGTAAAACCATTTCTATCAGGGGTTTCCCCACAAGGTTTTAAAATGACTACTTTGATTTCCTAACTAGTTGTAAGGACATTGATTTAAAAAAAAAAAAAATTGGCTTTAGTAAATTTTAGCTTCCCATGTATTTGCCCATTGTTATTGAAGTGTTCAGAACAATTAAGATAGATTTATTAATAACATTCTCTACTGCATTACACTATGTATGTTCCTGTTCTGCAACATTGTGATTATTTGTCTTCTCTTTTTTCTTCATTAACCTTATAGATGGTTTGCCTATTTTATTAGACCCTTCAAAGTACAAATTTTATCTTTTTTTTTTCACCCCAATGCTGTCATTTTCTTCTATTTTAATTTCTAATGTTACTTTTATTTTTTTCCTTAGATTTCTAAGTTTAATTTTCTGGGTTCTACATTTCCTCACTGCTCAAGTAGGATGTTAGCTCATTTAAGCTTTGTACTTATCTTCTAATCCATATATTTAATGCTATGAATTTCCATTTCAAATCCCTTTTGCTTAATTTCCCTGGTTGTAATATGTAGCAATTAAATAATAATTTGTTGTTAAGCGGTAATGTTAAATGTAGTTGTATGTGTTTCTTAGGAAATATTTGTGATGTTATTGTAAATGGGTTTGCTTCCTATTTAATTTTCCAATTGTTAGTATATAAAAACAATTTTTGTTTTTGACTTTATATACTGGTATCACAAGCTTTAAGATTCCTTTTACAATTTCTTTATTTTTGCATGTGAGTTATTTGTATTTATTTACATCACCACAGGCATGGCAATTTTTAAATTTATATTTTCGTGACTTCCAACTTAACTATATTTTAATTCTTTGTGTTTATATTATTTTTTTCATTATCGAGAACTGCTAGTCAGCTTATATACATATTTTACACATATTTGAGAAGAATGTGTGATCTTTAACTGTTGCACACAGAATTATGATTTTTCCATTTTGCTTCCCAGTTTTTCATTGTTAATATAGACAAGTAGATAGATAGGTAAATAGATAGATAGGACAGACATATCCTAATACTTGAACTTGATATATATTTGAATTACATACATAATAAACTAGATTGAATAAATATACAGACTGTCTATCATCTATCTATTTATCATCTTCTGTCTATTTGTCTATGCTTATATACATAGTTGTATGCAGTGGTTTTGTGTTCATTCAATCTAGGTTATGAAATATGTAGTTCAAATATTATTCTATAACTTTATTATTTTATGTTTAACCTATCGAGGATGGAAAGAGGTTTCTTGAACACGCAAACGATTGAAAATTTAATAATTTATTCTTATAATTAAATTGATTTATATTTTTAATTCTATAAGCATAATAATATTTAATTTTAATAACTGATGGCTTTCCCTGTGAAATTTTGTATTTTTATGTAGTGACTATCCATTATAATGTTTTTTCTAATCTCCATTTTGACTGATATTAATATGGCTACCTCAGAGTTTTTAAAATCATATTTGTGTTATCTTTTTTCAGGAATTTCAACTCTTCAGTGTATATATTCTAAATAGCATACATCTGGATTTTTAGTAAATTATAGTGTAGCAACCACTGTCTTATAAATGGCAAATTTAGTACATTTATGTTTATTGAATTTTTTCATATGTTTAAATTTGTTTCTAATACTACTCTTTCAATTCAACACTTCTACATTCCTTTATGATGCATTATTTATCCTTAACTGTCCATTTATTGATATTTCCTTGTGTTACTTTTTTTCCTTTCTACTTTATTTTCTCTACTGATTTGGGAGTAATACACTATTATTTTCATATTATAATGGTTACCCTTAAAATTTGACTATGTATTTTCAATCTACCCAAGTCTAATGATAATTAATTTACTTTCATTTCTTAATGACACAATGATGTTATAATTCAGAGTACTCCCAATCCAAGTGACATGCTGTTTCATAACCAGTAGTTGAATTCCATCGCTTAGTATATGTTAATACCACATTAGATGACATTTTTACTGTCACTAATAAAATATATGTTTTTCTAATTACATATTTGCTTACTTACATATTCTCTCTTGCATTGAATACCCTTCTTTTAGGATTCAAAATAATTTTCCTTGAATAATTTTTGTAGAAGTTCCTTTATTGTAAATTTCTTAATAGTAATCTCTTTATTTTTACTTTATCTATAAATTTCTTCATATCACCAGATCTTAAAAAATGCTGTTGCCAGGTACACAATTACCATTATTTTTGTTTGTGGTACTTGAAGATGGTTTTATCTCTTCCTTATTTCTGTTAAGAAGTCTACTTTAATATAAGTACTTTTTCTTATATGTAATCTTATTTTTTATTCTAAACTGGTTGCTTTTACATTATTTTCTGGTTTTCGTAATCTGAAGTTTTACTACAAATTCTGTTGTTTCAATATTTTTATTTATCCAGCTTGAAATGAGTTGTATTTCTGAAATCTATAGCATATTGCTGCAATACTTTGTAATGGTACTGGGGAACCACACTGTTTTTGTTTTCATAGCAGCATCCTCTTATGTTAGTTATTCTATAGGTATGTGTTTATTAACTGCACTCTATTATTACATCTTACTATGAAAGAGTACACTTATTTCTTTCTTGTAAAGCATTGCAATTTAAATCAACTAATTTATTACAAAGTATGAAAGGTAATTTATGTCTCATATGAAAGCTCCTTTAAAGCAAATTATTTTATTCATTTTTGTATTCTGTAAATCTAACACAATGGCTGTTATATAGGAGTCATCTAATAAATTTGATTGAATTAATATAAATGTATACAGTAGGAAAGGAAGGAAGGAAGGAAGGAAGGAAGGAAGGAAGGAAGGAAGGAAGGAAGGAAGGAAGGAAGGAAGGAAGGAAAAAAGGAGGCAGGTAGTGGCATAGTTTTCAAATGAATAAAAGCTCTTATTTAATACAGTAATGATTATCAGAAAAATTTTTAATATTGATTTACAAGTTAATTGCTCAGGTACAAAAGTTAGAACTACCATAGAGCATAATGACCTCTGTACTGTTCATTTATTAATTTTATCACATAATGATATATATTACCCTACTTAATGGATTATGCTGGTTGCAAGTAGGTTAAAGGTTTAATTAATGCAAGTATGAAGAAGGACTCAAAACTTTTTTATTAATAAGTACTATGTCCTTTGGCTATTATATATATATATATTTTTTTTCTTTTATCGATTTTAGAGAGAGAGAAAAAGGGAGAGGGAGAGAGAGAGAAACATCATTGAGAGAGAACATTGATTAGGTACCTCCTGCATGTCCCCCACTGGGGATTTAGCCCATAAGCTGGGCATGTACCCTGACCAGGAATCAAACCAGCAACCTCTTGGTGCATGGATTGATGCTCAACCTCTGAGCCACACAGGCCAGGCTATTATATTAAATCCACATGGAATGATGCTATTGCAGTAGGAACAGTCATAAATTGCCAGGCCTTTATTTTTGGTGCATCTGCTACGCATCATTTGTCAGTATAGTCTCTTAAACTCCTTAATTGTTCATTATATTAATAGTTCATAAATGATAACTGATGGTTTGGCTGATACAACAAGATCCACAGGTTAGGATGAAGTCCATTTAGAGTTACTTCTATTTAGTTTAATAATACATATATTCTCAATCAAACATTTGATCTTAAAATTCCATATATATTCTGGAGATCCTTAAATAGTTCATAAATCTGTGTTTTACTAGATTGCCAGTGGCATATTTTTTAGGAATTGACTCCTAGAAATCATATACAAGTTGATAGGATGATATGCATCCTCAAAAAAAATTAGAGTTTAATAACACACTCAGTCCATGTCTGTTAAACAGAAAATTTCTAAAATTCTACCACTGTCAAAAGTCAATTGAATGACTTTTGGGTGGTGATATGGTCTCATTCCAATGCTCACAGAATTATTCTATCAGATAGCAAGTCAGATTTTTCAATTACATGTTGGAGTGTGTTAGTATCTATGAGTTGACAGGTCTGTACACACAGGTGTAATCCACCCTACTTTAAACCTAAATAATTTTTTTTTTATCCTCGCCCGAGGACATTTTTTCATTTTTTATTCAGACAGAGTGGGAGGGAGAGACAGGAAGAGAGAGAGAGAGAGAAACATCGACGTGAAGGGACATATTGAGTGGCTGCCACCTGCACGACCAACCAGGGCCGAGGAACAACTGCAACCGAGGTACGTGCCCTTAGCGGGAACCGAACCCGGGTCTCTCTGTACCATAGGCTAGCGCTCTAACCACTGAGAAAACCAGCCAGGGCCTAAATACATTTTTGTCAGTGGATTAAGGAATTCCAAAATTTTAAATATCCAGATTAAAAAGAGGCGAGAGAGAGAATAGATATAAATTATACTATTTTATTTCTTTGATGTCTGTGGTAACTTGATTTTAATCTTCTAAGTTATAGGCTTATTGAGGACAGATATAATTTCTAGTTCAATAATAAACAATAATCACCATTAAAATGTTAACTCAGTTCAAGCGTATTTTATTCTCTTCTATTGGGTCAATTAACAAACACTAGTAATTAAGTAAAAAAAAACAAAAACATTTTACTTATTTATTTAATCCTCACCTGAGAACATGCTAAGAGAGGAAGGGGGAGGGGGAGAGAGAGAGAGAGGCATTAATGTGAGAGAGAAACATTGATTGGTTGACATTTGTAACTGCCCTGACTGGGACTGAACCCTCAACCTTTCATGCACAGGATAATACTCAACCAACTAAGCCACTCTGGCTGGGCAAAAAAAAAAAAAAATTTATATGTATATCTCCCAAAAATTAAACCATAAATTTAAGATCATTAGTCTTAAATATATTTTTCAAGATTAAAAATAGAAATTTCTCTTTAAAAACTAATAATAATGACCAATATTTGTAAACTAGTTATCATCATTTATTGATTTCATTTGTTTCATATTTTGGCTCTTTGAGGTGGGTTGACATCATCAAACATTTTTTTTTTCTTTTTGCTAAAGTTACTGATATTTACAAACGTTCAATAACGTGTCCCAAATCATACAGCCCTCACTTAGAGAGTGAAGACTTTAACTCAGGCCTTATGATCCTAAATTCGTTGCCCCTCTCACTACAACTTGCTTACCATAGTTTTCTAATAAACTTCAATAGCTTTGCATCACACTGTTCATTATATTGTTTGGGGGCATGCAATCAAAATGTGTATGGCCCATGTTCAGAATAATCATTATTCAAGTATTTTTTAAAAAATACATTTTTAACACTATCTAAAACCCAAGTATTTATAGATAGGTTTTTATTTATGACACCTACTATATTTATTACTACAACAGGGGTTTTTATATTTTATGGTTTTATTATCTATTACAAAAGTTCACATATTATAAAAGGCATTTTTGAAATTTAAAATATTCTTTAGTTTTATTTCTTCTTATTAGAAAAACCCAAGTGTTTTCTTCACTGACTTATAAAGACTGGGGGGAAAAATGTTTGCCATTCTGTCTGTTTTCCTAAGCATTTGGCATTAGAGGATTTTCTGGAGTTTTGTTTCTATAGAAGCACTTTGGATCATAATTTATGAGGTAGGCTGAATCAGATAATAATGTATGCCATTTATACTTTATCATACTCACATAGCTTTATGGGTGTGTACCTTAGAGGCACAGAGGCAAATTTTTATTAACACATGTTTATACATAATTGACCAATTGGGAAGTGGTAAGAAGTAATGGCTGTGATTTACATAGACTAAGAAATGTCTTAGAGCACCTCACCCTGTCTAGAGCCCCCACTGTGACAGATGAGCCAATGCCTGTGGGGGATGACAGCATGCTATTTATGGCATTTCCTTCTGAGACAATTAAGTAACATATGCCAAGACCATAGGGATTATCTTTGAGCTACACAGTATGTAACTCTATCTAAAGAGAAATATAATATTTTACAAATTTGACAAACCATAAGAAAGCTTAAATTGATTTGCCTATTTTAATAAATGCAATAACTTTTTTGTGCCTTAATAAGATTTATTTTCTGATAAGGGTATGTTATAAAAGATTAACATGTTATATGCATGTATTATTCAGAAAACATGGCATATTTATTTTGTTGTGGTACAATGTTTATAATGAACTCTTCACACAGGCTACTTATTTTAACAGCTGCTTTTCCTTCTTATATTCAAACCAGACCAAATAGAAAAGTTGGTTCACTGCAGAAATAAAAACTAATTTCTTATGGTAGAACTGCACTATTACTCAGCGTGCTATGGTTTGGAAAAGACAACAGGCTAACTGGGGCTAATGAGGGGTAAGAAAGAGGATTTCGATACCAGGATGGATACCTCTGTTGTAGCTGTCTTTGGTGACATAGCTGAACTTGAACTGAATTGCTGAGTTTATTGGGAGTGTTGATATAACCCAAACTATGGCCTCTAGGCACTTTAGGTTTATCATTCCCATTATTGAAGCCATTGAGGCCCACAGAGATTTATCAAAAATTCAAGTTTCAGTGGGAAGTGAATTATAAATTAGAGAGAATACATTAGAAAATGATAGGAATAGAAAGTCCATTCAGAAAAAGTCAAGTAAATGGTGTTTGGTATAATTCTATCTTGGAGCTTACAGCCCAGGCCACAGATTTGGCATAATATAGTAACTCAAGGAATAGTTGTTAGATGAATGAATGAAAAGAAGAAATAGTTTTTCTGTGTTTCTTCTTTGTATTCTTGTCTCAGTCAACTTGGTTTATGACCTGATATCCCCTGTGTTCCTGAATCTTATGCTGCATAACCCTTGATTTCTGCAATTATGATTTATTTCCATCCTAGGGTAAGTGTACCAGTTGTCCTCACTGGTAATTAAATTCAATCTTGACCTAGTTTTTAAAGATCTTTATAAAGATCAGTTTCTGAAAATTGTAAAAAAAGAAAAAAGATTGAGTGGAGGTGGGGGAAGGAGGCAAAAAATAGGAGGAGGAAGGAAGGAAGGCAGGAGGGAAGGAAGGAAAGAAGGCAGGAGGAAGGAAGGCAGGAAGGCAGGAAGGCAGGAAGGCAGGAAGGCAGGAAGGCAGGAAGGCAGGAAGGCAGGAAGGAAGGAAGGCAGGAAGGAAGGAAGGAAGGAAGGAAGGAAGGAAGGAAATGAAAAGGGCAACTTTAATGGAAGTTAATAGACTTACTAGCCCTTCTGAAGTTATTATTTCATTTCTCAAATGGTAGCACAGTTTAGTCGAGTTATTTTGTAACAGTTTTTGTGCCATAGGAATGCATATGCTACATCATTCCTTATGATCCTTCAATGACATGTCATTTTTATTTTGTCAGTTGAATAGATGAGAAGCCAGGAAATTGGTGGTAAGAAAATGGCAATATCAGATGTGGATATTGAATCTATAGACCTTACAATGGGCTCTGCTAGATTTCTGAGAATTTGACATTGTAAGTCTTATATTTACATAGTGCTTTTGTGTTGAGAAATGATTTCGTACATACCTTATTTAATCTCCGTTCCAACTTTTTTGGTAGTAATGTATGCTAGAATCTATGTAGGCCCTAAAACTCACCAAGAAATGTAGAAGAAGCAAATTTTCTTATTTGACGATGTTCAAAAGTCTATGTTGTTTCCATTCTTTTTTCTTTCCTCCCTCTCCTTTCCTCTCTCATTCTCTCTCTCGTTCTATCCATCCTTCTATACATGCTTATTGAGTTCTTCTATGAGCCAAATATTGCAGTAAGCACTACTGGCTTGATGCTGAGCAGCCCTAGGCGGTTCTTTGTGGTTTCTGAAAACCTACACCCTTAAAATCAAAGCACCCTTTTGGCCTCACTATCTCAAACACTTTTCATGTAAAGAAATAAGACAAAGTAGCATAAAAATATGTATTAACTAAGCATTAGCCACATTTATTTTCATCTCCGTATTGCATCCCCTCTTCTAGGAAGGAGAGAAAAATCATAAGCAAGCTAGCTATATTATTCCTTCTACGAATTGTTTAATCTTAATATAGAATACCTATAGTAAAATAAAAATAGACTATTTATTATACTAAATGTAATAATTTTTTGATAATAGATATGTCAAGTAGAACAGTTAGTAAGCATTGTAGTACCTGTTACAGTGGTGAGAATACAGTGTCTTTCACAAATATTACTTCATGAATGTTGCCCTCCATATATTAACCGCTTAGATAAATGGATTTCCATTAATTATTTCTAATTATATGCACTTCCTTCCAATTAACAAAAGCTGACAATGATATAGTCTTGTAACATAGGGTTTTATTGCCCTAGCATTTTTCACTCTTTATTTTCACTCTTTTTTAATGAAAGTTTTTTTTCTGTTTCCCATAGTTACTTTTTGTTAACTAGAACAGACTTTCTGATGAATAAAGACCTAGTGGAGAAGGTAAATATAATATTTAAAAATACTTTAGATTGTAAAGAACAGACAGTAGTTTTAACTATTCGAAGGGTATTGGGGATTTTTTAGGGTTGTTGACAGACTGGAAAACAGCATTGAAAAGTGGTCAGCAGAATGTGCTGTGTAGAGAGGGCTCAGCCATCAACACTGAGTGGAATGGCTAGATCAGAACAAAGGGGCTTCCATTAATTAGTCATCCTGTTGTCTTTGATGCACTTACTGAAGATACAAAACCTAACTATGGGCATTCAATTACCTGACCTTAGATGAGGGGCCAGCGTCCTGGCTACCAACAGTGGGCAGTAGGAATAGTTCAGTTTTCAAAGTGGGTGGGACAGTGCTGCCTCTAACCTGCTGCACTGAAGAGTGGGTGCTAGTGAAAATCCCTAAAAGAGAAAGGAAAGATGGATGCTAACAAAAAGGAATATTTAAGTAGAACCTATTGAAATATGAATAACTTGAAATGATAGTAAGCTTAATGTAATTTAGAGTAACAAACAGAGATTGGCGGGCTGACTGTGGAAGGTAGCAGAGATCAGAGATTGCTAAAACTTCATGGAATCCCAGTTCGTCGAGTCTCAGAGCTGGAGGGACCTGAAGAGAGCATGGTATTCATAGTAGTAATTTTGTTGATGATCAATAAGATGTTTAGGATGAAATCATTTTCAAACAGGACTTGAGTCCAGTTTTGTGATATCCTTTTAATGCTTATTCTCATTTTCCCACAATATCAGGCTCATCATAATGGAAAGAGCTTCTCCCAGGACCTTGCCTTACTCAGTGTAGCTAAAGCATCTGTGGTCTTATTTGTTGAGCCTCCCAGAATTCCTTTAAAGCAGCAAACGAAGAAGATCTTGCTGATCATAATCAATAAAGTGCTGGGGACACCCTGGCTGGTTTGACTCAGAAGTTAGAGCATCAGTCTGTGTACCAAAGGGTTGCAGGTTCAATTCCTGGTCAAGGGCATGTACCTGGGTAGCAGGTTTGATCCCTGGCCTTGGTCAGGGCATGTGCAGAAGGCAACCATGATGTGTCTCTCTCACATCAGTGTTTCTCTCTCTCTCTCCCTTCCACTCTCTTTAAAAAAATCAGTGGAGTCCAGCCGGTGTGGCTCAGTTGTTGAGTGTCGATCCATGCACCAAGAGGTCACCAGTTTGATTCCCGATCAGGACACATGCCCAGGTTGTGGGCCAGATCCCCAGTGGGGAGCATGTAGGAGGCAGCTATTCGATGTTCTCTCTCATTGATGATTCTATCTCTCTCTCTGTCTCTCTTCCTCTATCTCTATAAAAATCAATAAAAGAAAAATTTTTTTAAATAAATAAATAAATGGAAAAAATATCCTCAGGTGAGGATTAACAAAAAATAAAATTAAAAAGTGCTAGGTGCATGTATATAATGGTTGAGAGTACTACGAAGGTTTATGCACAAATCCAAAGTTTAATCATTTTGATTAATTGACCATTTAATAACTGAATATTAAAGTGTCAGTTAAAATAACACTCATAACTTCCAACTGCTATATTGTAATTATTGTAGTTCTGTTTATTTCATGGCACTGTTAAAAATGTTGCCCCTTTTATAAGCCTTTCTTTATTCCTCTAAATTAGTATATCTTCTTTTTCTGGAAACTTCTAATTTTGTTTCTAACCTGTGTATGTTTGAGTCCAGGAAGTATGTCTTACTTATGTTTGTATATTTCCATGTATCTATATTTCTATATAGCATATAAGCAACTTTCCCAGCAGCCCTCCTTAATACCCTATAAACTAGAGAATGATACATGTACATCATGAAGAAATCTATTCAAACCAAGAGTGTTCAAGAATCAACCTCCTCCTAAAATGGCAAACAAATATTGGACACAAATGGAAAATAAGCAAAGATCCAGCAATATAAAATAAACGGAAAATTTGTACTATTGAGAAACGTTTATTTTTGGCCTATTAGATGGGCAAACTTTAAGTTAAACATTAAAAATGTGCAATGAGTAGAAAACATGTACTCTCCTACACTTTGAAGGGGGTTTATCAAAATCTGATAAAATAATAAATATGGCTCTCTCTTGATTCAGCAATTCCATTTCCAGGAATTTCTCTTACAAAAATTTTGGTGTCAGTGAACAAATATAAAAACATATGAATTTCCCTAAGATATTGTTGGTAACATAAAGAACTGGGAACAACCCAAATGTCTAGAAATAAGTAATAACTTATTGAATGTCATATATTATCATAATAAAATAATATGCAGCTTTTTAAAAAATTAACAGATCTTAATGTACTGATTTAGAAAGATGTTCAAAATATATTGTAAAGTAAAAACACTACATCAACAGTATATATAATATATCAAATCTATGTATATCATTATATGTGCAAAATAAATATTCTGTAAACATGCACAGAAGAGTGAAACAATTTTTTTGGTGAGAAAAAAATTGATTACATTTTAAATTTACATTTCTATATTTTGCTAACTTTTTCAAATATATGGTATTACTCTTACAATAAAAAAAGTTAAAAAGCTTATATGTAAAGTGGAAAAATTAGATTACAAGACAAGGGGCACAATGTATTTCTAATTGTGTTTTTTAAAAGGCTTATTTAGATAAGAGATCAGCCATGGTATAATACAAATTTAGCAGTTTTTATTGTTGAAAGGAATTTGTGATATTTATGCTTCTCTGCATTTAAAACTTTTATAATAAAACTATTGTTTCTATAACTAGAAAAACACAAAATAGTGTATTAATTTACAAATGACTTAGGTATTTTTATGTATGTTATAAAAGATATTGATTTCCATTAATTTTAATGATCGCATTAAAATTTTAGAGAAAATTTGAAGAACTCATAATTTAAAAATATTTTTCCAGCCAGGTTGGGTGTCTCAGTTAGTTGGAACATCATACTGTATACCAGAAAGGTTGCAGGTTTGATTCCTCATGAGGAAACAGGCACAGAGAAACTAAGTAACTTTCTCAGATTAAGATATTTAATCAGGGCAAAGAAGAGTTAGTCAAGGAGTCTGGTAACGTTTGATACCATAGAGTTCTATAAATATGAAAGATAAAATCTGCACTACAGTTCACTTTCCCCAACTGCTTCTTTTTAGTCCCTTACTACAAGCTTATATGTCAAATGGGAAGCTTTCTAATGTTTAAGAATTCTGAGAGGATTCTACCACCTTGAGTTATAATCCCTATATATCTTTCCTTATTTAACTCATTTCTTTAATGTATGGATTATAAATTTTAGTGAATATTTCAAGTCCTGAGCATATGCACCCAAGCCAGCTACACTAAGGAGATGAAAAATCCATCTGCTGTGTCTTCTTTTCCAAATTTTGGCACTCTGTCCTTCCTCAGTGTTTACTTAGTGCTACATTTTCTCATCGTGAGTTTTTAGTTAGAGATTACCTTGGATAAGCCATTAAAATATTCATTAATATGCTGTTTTTTTCTTAGGCACGTGCTTTCTTGTATTTTTATGTAGAACATCAAAGATACAAAAAGAATGTAAGATAAGTTATTTTTGAATAATAACATTTTTGTGAGCATGAGATATTCTGGTATAAAATGGTGTTGCCAGCTCTCCATACATCTTCTGCACAAAAGCAAATCTTTATGATATTCACAAAGGAATCTCATATACTTATTTTTAACTTCTAGCAGAGTTACATAAATATCTGTCCAAAGAAAGTCTTACAATGTGGTGAAAAAAATATTAATTTTTATGCAGATGCAGGGACATTAAAATAAACTCTAAAGGCTTAGACTATAATTATTTCTTTCTACATTTTTATTTACCATCTCTGGCCTTATCTCCAATCTCTGCAAAACATACCTATTTCATTAATGGACTTTATTGGAAACCACTCTCCTCATCTTGGCTGCATAGAATTAGACAAGTTATTAACCTCTCATGCCTCAGTCACCAAAACTATATAAGAGGGAATAATAACAATACTATCCATAACAAAAATTGCTTGCGGGGATTAAGTAACTTAATACAGATGCAGTAGTTAGCAGATAACATAAAAGAGTCACGTTGTAATTAGTCATTGTCATTTTTTTATATTAATTAATTTATTTTTATTGCAGATGTTTCTTCTTTTTCCCCCTGTCATTTTTTAAAATAATTTTTCTTTAGTGATTTTAGAGAGAGAGGAAGTGAGAAGGAGAGAGATAGAAACATTGATGAGAGAGAACATCGATAAGCCGCCTCCTGCATGCCCCATACTGGGGATCGGACCCACAACCTGGGCATGTGCCCTGATGGGGAATCACATGGCAACCTCCTGGTGCATGGGTCGACACTCAACCACTGAGCCACACTGGATGGGTCATTGTCATTTTGTAAATATTAAACCAGGCAATGTGTAGTTTCATGCAGTTCTATTGAACACTTAGTTCTATTAGATATTTTATTTTAAAGTCAGTACATGTCCATTACTGAAAACGTCAAAAATACATATAAATACAAGGAATATAAAATTTCTCCTAGTTCTATTTCATAGACAGCTGGTGTCCTACTTATTATGCAGATATTGCATGTATCATATACAAACATACAAACATACTTTTTTTTCTGATTATAAATAAATTAAACTCTAAGGAGACTTGGTTCAGAATTGTGGATGAGTACCAGCATGTACTTTCCATCTTCCCATACCTTTCTGTCCCCAAATTTCTTAAAATAATCTGAAATAAGTTTGTTTTTTAAATAGTCTAGGGGAAACAGTGTGCAAAGGGTTATTATGATAAGCTATTAAATATAGAAATAAAAGAGGTTATATAAAAAACCTGAGAGAAAAATTACAGCCTTCTATATAGTATAAGCAAAAAAGATATTGAGAAGAGGGAAATATTTCCAGAAAGACTAAACATGCGAAATCAACAAATACGCAGAAAAAAAAAGATGGGTCCTAAAGTTGAGAAATTGCTTTCAGTTCTGTATGCAAACGGGCAGTTTTTCCTCTCCAATCTTAATTTCAACATCAACAAAAGGAGCAGCAGGCTACAGAGACTCTTAATCCTGAGACCTGTGTGAACAACAGGCATTTGCTGCCCAGGTGTTCAACCATGAGAGTGAGAAAGTAGTTAGGTCAACATAGATTCCATAATAGGTCAAAGAAAAACGAAGAAAAGGAAGCTCTATGAAAGACAGAAATAGTTTACATCCGTCAATATAATGGCAAGACATCATTTTGGAGTCTGCGGGAGTTGAAACTGTTAGCTAGCTCTACATCTAAGCACCCTGAAGCAAAGCCTATCGGTCACATTGCTCACTCCATCCTTACAGGGAGCTTCAATCCCATTTATGGAAACATTTTATTAAACTGCAAAGGAAACCAACACCAAGTACCCACAATAACGACTTGAGTTCATCAACCATAGATGTATATATGATAGAAACAAATATCTTGAAAGAGAAGGACCAAGATGAGCATATAGAATAGAGCAAATATGTGCATTAGAAGAAAGTATGCGATAATTAAAAACAAAATAATAGACCTGGCCAGTTTGTCTTTGGGGTTGGAGCATTGGCCTGCAGACCACTAGGGGCATGTACCAAAAAAACAAACAAACAAACAAAAAAACAAAAATAAAAATAAAAACAAAATAATAAATAACACAATAAATAGTTGAGACCTTTTTAATAGCAGCAGGCTGCTGTACAAAGGAAACATTAAAAAATTAAGGAAGTTCCTAGAAAATAAAAATTTCCTGTGTTCCTTGCAGCATTATTTACAATAGCCAATACATGGAAACAACCTAAGTGTCCTTAGACAGGTGAGTGGATAAAGGAGATGTGTCACATATAAATACAGTGGAATATGACTCAGCCGTAAAAAGGTAAAATGTTGGCAATTGTAGATGATTAGATCGTGAGAGTGTTGTGCTAAGTGAAATAAGTCAGGTGGAAAGGACAAGAACTGTATGATTTCTCCCTTCGTGAGGTATAAAACAAACAGCAGAAAATGAACAAACAAAAAGTAAACTCATAGATGCATACACAGAATGGTGGTTACCAGAGACGAAGGTGGTTGAGAGGAGGACAAAGAGGGTCAAATTATGATAATAAAGGAAAATTAGACGTTGGGTCGTAAACATACAATCAAGTATACAAATGTCATATCATAATGTTGCACACCTGAAATTTATGTTATTAACCAATGTTACCACACTAAATGTAATACAAATAATTTTTTTAAATAAAAATTATAATAAAACCTCAATAATAAAAGAGACTTTCTTGACAACATACATTTTTATATTGAAAAAGTTTCTTAAGTGCTGAACAGGATAAATTAAAAAATGTATGCTTAAACATCTGAAATTTCTAAAGTTACTAAAAGTTTTCTAAGATAGGAAAACATATAAATAAGGGTCATGGTTCTTATTAAGTATATGTGGAATGACAAAATCTTGAAATAGAACAAGATCCTATAAAACAATAATTGAAACTAAAACACCACGTTTAATTAAAGTAAATATAGAGGGCAACATAAAAACATTTACATCAAGAATGCCATAAGAGTATCTCCTTTCAAATTTATCTTTGAAATAAGTTTTTAGAAGGCACTGCAGCAAAGTTGAAAAAAATACACACAGACAAGAGCAATGTTCAAGAAACAAAGTACAAGAAAAGTACTAAATGATTTTAGCATTTACATCAAGACACAATGATCTATTCTCTGCCACAGATTATGCAACTGTATTTGCCACAAATAACACCTTAATAACCTTATTATATAAAGAGTTTCGTAAAAACAACAGCAAAAAACAACCCATCAGATGTATTTTAAACGGGTAATGTAGCAATTTACTTGATAAGTAATATTCATGTCTATAACAAATAAATACATGTTAAAACTCAGTAGTAACTAAGATATGCAAACAAAAACAATGTAATTTCATACTATTTATGCCACTGGGGAAAAGAATTACATGTATGTGATAATATCCAGTGTTGAGGAAAAGATACTCAATATGGTAGGAGAAAAATTAGTTGAGATTCTTCAAAATATCCACCAATCTTCAAAATACATATATTTTCAAACTAGTAACTATACTTCTAGGTATCTACCTTCATAAATATACATGCATGTACAATAATATTAATTTTTGCATTGATTTCAATAAGAAAGTATTGGACACCACCTCATCCTCTACCACGTAAAATTATTGATGTATCATTAATACAATAGAATAAATCCACCTGTTAGAGTTAGATCTGTATGTACTAAAATTAAAACATCTTAAAAAGGTCATTAACTCAATCAAAGCAATTTGAAACAGAATATCTACTTTATGATGTCATGTAAAACTAGAAACATAGCTATAGTTTTAAATGTACTTAGACACTATCAGCTAGGAATTCAGATCAGCTTCTTGCAACAGGAAATATAAATAACATTTGCTTAAGCAAAACAGGGGCTCATTATTCTGTCACAAAGAAAGAAATGCAAAGAAAAATCATTTACTATTAGAACGATATCAGTGGGCATTCAGCCTCTTTTAGTTTGATGGGTTTTGTTTTTGTTTTTTCAGTTTTTTTTTTTTTTTTTTTCCAGATTGGGTGTTGCTGTTACATTGTGTTTACAAGATAGGCTGCAGTCATGCCCATGTCCTAGCCTCAAACACCTTGCCAAAGCTCTAGGCAGAAACATTAAAAAGAATAAAAGAAAAAAAAAAGACAAGGGGTAAAGGGATTATGATTCTAGGTCTGTTCCACATTAAGAAGTTTCCCAAAGGTTAACATAATGATGTCTGCTTATATTTTATTGACCAGAGAACTTCACACCCCTGTTCTCAAGGAAGCTGGGGAAAAATTAGACAACCTATAGTCTCCTCACACACAGTATACAGGAAAGTAAGTGGAAAATAAAGGTCTGGGCAGTTCTCACAAACAACTAATACCAGTTGCATCTGGGAAAGTATTGGGTTATTGAGGGTAGAAGTCAGGAGAAGGATAAAAAGTGTCAAAATATCAGGAAATAGTATTTTACTCGGTATTTTTGTTTATTGAAAAACTTTACAGCAAGAATAGTTTTTTGTATTACTTGATTAAAATAAAAATAAGTAATTATTTATATTGTAGAAATTTTGAAGGCTTTAGAAAAATCCACAGAGGTAACTGAAATCTCATAAAATTTTATTGCATTTTGACAGACTATATTATGTATAATTTTAACTGCACACACACACACACACACACACACACAAGCATGCATATACCTACACACATATAATGTGCATGTTGGATTTTATTCACATTAAATACAAAAATGATCAAGGCTTTTGAAAAAATATGTTATGTGGAGATACTTCATGGCAGATAGTATTTAATACTAGGTAATCTTTCCTAACAATAAAAAATAAAACCTCTATTTCCAATAAGTTTAAAAAATATAAAGGTGTATTATTTAAGTCCTTCGAAATAAAAATAGTCATGTTGCTCTACCCAGTTTTGCAGGCAAAGGCTCCAGGTGTTAGACGCATGGGGCTAAACCTGACCTGGGTTTATCAATCTCGATGCCTGAGTTCTGGCTAGGAAAGAATTCAGAGCCAAAACTCAAACTATAAGAAAACATTTATTAGGAAAATCACAGAGATAGAAGAAATAATCTGTAGAAGAAATGAGTTTAGGAAACAAGTTATAGAGGTAAAGGGAGGACCCTTGGAGCTTAGGAGTGAGGAAGGTAATGGTAACACCCTCGAGGTGGGTTGGGGAGGGGGACGCGAAGGTTCCAGCCTGCTCCTGGGAGGGAGAGTGCTCTGGGTCCTCTGTCCTGAGGATCTAAGGGTGGAGATTTAGGGAGGTCCCAGGGGAAGATTTCAATAGAATATTCAGCAGTTTTCCAGGTGTGTCATTTCAGGGCTGTGGTCTTCACTGGCTGATTGGTCAGTACCAGGGCAGGGGGACATTATTCAAAGCAGCTATTCCTGAGGTCAGCCATGGAGGGCTCTTTTCTAGTTTTGTTGCTTTTCTGGGACTGGAGCTGAAATACTACTGAGGCCTAGATGTTATCTCTAAGGAGAAAGGTCAACCTAGGGGTCAGGTCTCACCCTACAATTGTCCTTTGCTAGCCACTTAGGGACTTTCTGGCCCTGGTGACCTAGTCCATTGTCCATGCTCTACTCATGTCTGTCTGTCTACCACATTGGGAGGGGGAATACTTGTTGGTTTGGTAATTCTGTATATAATGCGTCAACTAATGAATTGTAAATAATTTTAGTTAATAATTTAATAATTTGTGACAACAAATATTTCTAAAAGACAAATCTTATACTTTTACAATGAAGGTCACTCATTTTTTAAAAAGTGTGTTCAAGTTTAATATTATCATATCAGCTGTAATGGATATATGAAAGAAATTTCAGATTGTCATAAAAAGTTGTGGTCACCTCAATGTAAATGTTAATTTTTTGTTAATCCTAACATTGACATTTTTTTTTTTTTTTTTTTTTGCCACCTTGCTCTTTACCTTCTGGGCAGTGTACAGGGATCTAGGGTCTGGGGATGAAAGTACAGCCAGAGCAGCCAACCTCTACCTGTTTTTCTTCTCTCCTGCCCTTGTTCTCTTAAACTGTTAGGGATTTATTTCCAAATGTTTCTCTATCTCGTAAACTTGTCTTCTAGACTTCTAAATAATTTGTTTAAATAAGAGATAAAAAAGTAAGAAAACAGAACTGGAAAGATGCCCGCAAACTCTGTCACATTTTCATCTTAGCACAAGAATCGTCTTTCTATTAGCCTAAGAGGTGAGGATAAACTTAAAGCCAAGAAAATTTGGAAAGACCACCTATTGGGCCACGAGTGGAGGGATGAACCCCTAGAACATGCTTAATAAAGAAGCATAAGTATGAATAATAACTGTATGAACAGTTATCCTCAGGGTAGAACAGACTAGGAAGTTGATATATTAATTATACATGTGGCTTTTTGATGCTTTGGGTAAGAGGTGTCTGTCTCTGTTTCTGGATCTGTGAACTGTTTACGTGGAAGAGACATGGGAATCTAAGGCGTTTCTTCCAACTGTGATTTTATTTAAAAAATAGCCTTCGTAAGGCAATAGAGATGGAACATACTGCTTATTTGTATACCATAGCACACTTTATATTTGCACAGAGTTCTCCTAAATTTAACAAAAATATTTTCTTGCAATAACTGCATTTATTTGATAAAAATAGAAATAGTAAAGAAACCAGCCTTGGCTTCTGATTTCTGACTGTAACTACTGTTTCCACTCTGGATTTTAATCGTAGTTGGTTATTGTTCTATAGAAAAGAATGTTCCTGGAAGGGCATTTGCAAGTGTTTTCATGAGGGAAATATTAAATGCTTTAAGAACTGAAAGCATAAAATCTTGATAAAAAATAAAAAAATATATTTTAACAATTTATTGATGAATTGTGTTTTTACCCATGTTCAATATTTTCAAGAGGAATCTGAGGAATTAAAAAAAAATGTGACATTTATATTTCTTCGATTGTCTCATTCATAATTAATAAAATATACTCAATAATTTCATGATTCAGAAAAACATTACCAAAAGTGAATTTATGTTTTTGTCTTTTAAACTTGAACAGTGTCTTTAATATCTACTGTAAATATTCAGTTAATGCTTTTAATCTCATAGGTGAGGAAATGACATACTTTGCCAATACTATATTTTTAACATGAGTTCAGTTACATCAATATTATTATAATTAATAATTACATCATACTTTAGAAGGAAAGTACAGAGAAGGTTGGTATTAACATGCATGGCACACCATTGTGATATCAATACTCATTTTACTGTTCAGATTTTTTTAAGCTAATAGCTGTCAAAAATACCCATTATAGGCTAGTCTATAATTTGTAGAAGTCAAGTAATACATTTTTTTCTGAAGGTATAATGGATGCTCCATGGAGCAATTATTTTAGAAAGACAACTTCATCTCAGCTGTCTTGTGCCAGCAGAACTATTTAAGAGCCTGGGATGCATAATTCAACATGGAAGGGCTGTCAGAGTTGAGAATACCTTTAAATTATAAAAACTTAGCACCACAAGTCAGTTATAATTATAATGAAAATGTAGTTTTCTGTCATTTTATATGGCAAACATCTCTCAAGAAGCAATTTCGCGTGTTAAAATATTTTGGCAAAGTGACTTTTGATTCCAACGGGATACAGATTATCTGGTTTTATACCTGAATATTTTTCTTACAAATTAAGTGTAACAGCCTGTACGGCTTAAGATGGCCAACATAAGAGTACTATTAAAATCCCATTGGAAAATCTCAGGGAGACTATAGGCTACAGTAACTCACCAAGACAGGTCTGGTTATGCAGAAAAATATATTATTTTAATAGCAAACTATGACAGGCAGTTCTTCATCTGACATCCAATTATTTTACATGGCAAATATCTGAATATAAAAACAGTTGCCATTTTAGACAGAGTCTCTTTTCCTAGCAAGTGTTTTCATGATTAAAAATTAAAGTGAGGGAGTAATTATTCAAGCTCTTCCTGGATTCTGAGGTTTATTGACTTTGACCCCTTTTCCAAAACACTACTCTCCAGGTGGTAGATTTGTCTTCTTCTTGTTCTACAGAGCTTTTACTAGCATGTGGGATGAAAACAATAATAATTTGTTTTTTTAGAACATAAGTTACAGAATAAGGGCATAGTAACATATATCACATATTTCAAGTCTTCCTATAAATTCCAATAGCTGAAATGATTGCATGAGTCCATATTCCACAGTTATGTTCCATCAATTTTCAGCAACAGGAGTTGTACCAAACTCCTTAATTTTGCAAATTAGCATCAAAAATACTTCTCAAAGACAATGAGTATATTTGTTAACTTTATATTGGCATTCTTTTCATATCGGGCTTAACAGTAAACTGCTATTCTTCTTTCCAAATAGTTTCAATAAATTTCAAACACTGATTTATTTCCAAAAATTATATATATAATTTTAATATTATGTACTTTAAAATGAAGATAATTGTCTATTATTATCCAAAATATTTAATTACTCAATTAAAAAATCAAGTCAGAACTACATCCAATTAAAGTAGATTGAGGAAAATAGGTAACAATTTGAACTTTATTGTATTTTCAATTTGACAAATGTTTGTTGAGTGTATGCTATGTCTGAGGTGTTTTTCTAGCTACTGGGAATATAGCAATAAAAAAAAAGACACAAATTCTATCTTTTATGAGGTTTATGTTACTCATCTAATAGAAAATCCAGTTGGCTAAACAAAAACTTCAGAGATAATATATTTAATTTAGATTATTTTGTCCTAAGGCTTCAATACTTTCTGGAAACAAAGATGCTATTCAATAAAACTAAAAAGAGTCTTATTAATGTTCTTATTTTAAAACCTAAAAGAAAATAATTACTCTAACATATATGAAATACTGAAAGTAAAAACAAAAACATATCTGAAAGAAAGGGGCCAGAAAGAAGAAAGGTGTGTTGCGTACTTATTTTATGCTAGTTGCTTTAATGTATTATATCCTTTAATCTACATAATAACACTGAGGAGTGTTATTTTCATTCTTTAGTTAAAAACTGAAAATCATAGAGTTACGTAATGTCCTTAACAATTTGTAAGGTTAAAAAAAGGAATTAATTCAGGTATTATAAATCTCTAACTTCTACCAAATAATTATTTTTTAAAATTTCACAGATTGACACCTGAAATGATATTTAGACATGCATTAATTCATTTCCTTGTCTCTGAAGGTAATCCACCATTCCTAAGGAACATAAGTTCTCCAAGAGAACATTTTATAAACATTTTAATATTATTTTTGGTGACACCTGGAGCATGTCTTTTTCTCTTTTGTACTTTTTTTCTTATGCACACACAAGCTTCTTTAAAAATATATCATCAAGGATTTAAATTAATTTTGGAATGCCAAACTTTTTCCCACTGCCCACTATTTTCCTTGTTATAATTCAAGAAAATACACACTTGCAATTAGTAACTGCATAAGAGTATTAATCCTGCATTATTTTTTCCATTATAATAGAATCTTATAGATATTGCAACACACTGATTTCTTCATCATTACCAGAATTAAATGTATTTTGCTGAAAAATTGAATGCAGTTATGGTATTTTATTACTGTATCACAGAGGTAATCATTATCTAGAAAATAAGGAGTAATGCATTACAGTAATGCACTACACATGTGATTACTTCTAGTGTAATGCAGTATAATGCTTAAATTAATTCCAAGCAACTTCCTAATTTTATTTCAGTACAACCATATCACAAGTCACAGGGAGTAGAATATAAAACTTAACCAATATTTTATTTGATTCATTTTGTCTGAATCATGAACTGTTATAATACATGAAGTTTCTGAAAATGTTAATTGCTTTAGAAGGAAATGTAATAAGTTGTCTTTGGTGATCACTGAATAAACAAATGGAATTCAGAACTGAAATTGTGACAGGCAAAGTTCTATTCATATGGTAGTGGAGTGGAAGAAAATTAAAAAGAGTAGGGGGACAGAAGAAGGAGAAATAAGGAAAGGGAGGGAGCAACAGAGAAGGAGCTAGATAAAAGAAGTAGGGACCTAAAGCAATTTAGAAGGGGGTGGATAGAAGGCAACAAGAGGAGAGAGTATATGCATGTTCAGCAAATTGGAAATCTAAATAGGCAAAGCTCTCAGTTTAACTTTTAGATTTACCTTTTTTGTATTCTCCTCTAATATAACAGTTCAAATGGGGACTTAAAATTAATGCTATAAATACAGCCTTTTAATACAATGTTACATTGTGCAGAATATCACATTAGGTCTTTCTAATGAGTCAACAAAATTTCTACATTGCCCTCTAATACTCTAAAATTAAGGAATTTAATAATAATTAATAATAAATATATGCATTTTAACAGAGGAAGAGTTAGTTGTACATTTATGAAGCTAGGCTTTGTATTCAGTTCACACTGTGAGGCTGAGTGTTTGTGGTATGGGATCTTGAAAATAGTATTCTTTAGAAGACAGAGACATTTTGAAGTTGACTCATATTCTCATTAACCAAAGGGACAGTGTGTCAAGCTTTTTATCTAGACATAGAATCTTGCTTAATATGGTTAATATAACTTTCTCTCTATTTCTCCATTCTCCATCTCTTACTCTGCCTTTCTGTCTCTGTCTCTTTTTACCTCTCTTCTTTCTCTCACTTAAAGGTCACTAAAATAAAATCCAACTATTAATTCAGGAGAAGTAGATGTCCATATTAATTATCCTATGTCTGAAGCTATTAAGTGTAAAAGTAATTTTCTAAATCTTATTTTACTTGTGAAATTTGTTTTAATGTTATAACTAGATGGTTAAATGAACCTTAAAACAGGTCCCACCAGTTTATTTAGTATTGTGGATGCCATATATAATAAGTTTTAAAATAGCAAATGATAGAACTAACAAAGACATATTATTGATAAGAGTTATATTTAAATCACAGAAAATTCAAAGGTCCTAAAATGGTAGAAACTGTCTGAGTAGTACCTTATTCTACATGACCTATTGTGCTCTACCATAATTTTCTGCATAAGTAATCTAGGCACTTTCAAAGCTTATTTCTTCACAATAATACTTTTGAGTCTTTTGACACTCAATAATAACACATATTCCAGCAGATAATTTTGAAAACATGCAAAAGCACAAAGGCGAGTATTTCCAAGTCACTTAATATCCCAATAATGCCCCCAATGTAACAGAGTTTTATGAGTTTTCAATGCATATATGATGTATGGATATGGTTCTATCCTATTATCTATCTATCTATCTATCTATCTATCTATCTATCTATCTGTCATATCTATTACATATATAACAGGTTTTTTTTTTAAACTTGAATTCTGCAGTGCATAGAAAATTATAATAAAAATAAAATAATACTTATTTAAAATCAGTATTTGAATGAATGCTAAGAGACAAAAATAGCATTTTATTGTTGTGTGGCAAGCATTAAAAGGAATTAGTTTCTAAACCAATTTCAAAGTATAGGCAACAAATCATTAGGGTATAATTAGGGTGGGAAACACAGTGTGGGTTGGGTAGAAGAGAGATGGCCACAGATATAAAACTTGGATTTTTAATTTACTACTTTTTATTGGTGTTTGATTGAAAGATGTCATTTTGTAAATGAAGTGGTTGTGGTAAATGTTCTTTGTTGTACTTCACTTTCTTTATAGCCAGAATTTTTCCAGGCTAAGTATGATGTTTAGACCTGCCCTCTCAGATTTCGCTTTCTTTGCTTTTCTTCATGTACATCCACTTCCTAGATCTACATTACTTTTTAATATGAACTATAACAGAAACTACAAATATCTAACTCTTTTTATATGGACTGAGGACTGGTAAAATGGTTATGTGGACTGAGTTGAGGGAGCAGACCCATCTAAAGAGAATTCTGTGCCAGTCTAATGTTCTAAAATCAGTAGTTTAAACCTGAGTTGCATTTTATTAGACTATGTTAAAGCCAGATTCCATCATAGCCAGGCCCACCCTCTCCCTTCCTTCCCTTTTTCAGGGAGCCTTTATGATCTAAAAAATTTCTTGGTGCAATATTCGTGAATTCTATTAATGGAAGCCTTCTTGCACTTACGTCAAGTTATACAGCATATAAATGGAGGATAAAAGGATTACCAGATTATAAATCAAATGAGAGTTTCTGGCAATATAAATCTCAGCTATGTCAGGCTCTTGTGTTAATGGAATTGCAGAATTCCATTGGCCAGTAAGAATTTAAATTCTTTATTAGAAACCTCGCTAATTTTTCACAGGACTTCCTTTGGTAAAAACCTAAAAAAATAAAGTGGGAAGTTTGCAAGCAAATTTATTTTATATCTTGGAATTGTTTTTAAGATAGTGACAAAAATATTATTGGCATTTGAAATTTATTATAACACCCATATTATACAATTCTAAGTGTGTCTTGAAATTTATTTACCACTTAATCACTTAAATAAATGTATTAAATGCAAACTAGATAGTATATTTAACACAGATAAATGATTTGATTTGATCAATAGATTGAAATCCAATAAGATGGTGTCTGGATTAGTCAAATGATAAAATTACATATGTTTAAGGTAATCAATTCATTCAGTCAAATAACTATGATAAAATATGTGTTTATAATTATGCCTGTTTTATATACACATAAGTACAGAATTAACTAGTTGTTGGAATTAACATGTTTTAAGCATTTGTGTTTTGTTACATAGTAATTAGCTTTATCTCTAAATATATATCTAATATCAATATACATGGTAATATTAACTTGGTTCATGAGAAGTCATATTCAAAATGTGGTGGTTATATATAGGAATGGATTTTTAGATGAGGAAAACATTCTTTTTGTACAGTGACATTCAAAGAGTTTTTCTTCAGTATAGTCTGGGTATTTTCTAATATGTTGAATAGTAATTCTTTCATGAGACTAATATTTGTTGAGCATCAGGAATGGACACAGAAGTGTGCTAGGTGTGGAGTTATGAAACATAATAAGGTATTAGTTCTGCCTAAGGAAATGAGATTATTAAGGTTGCTTTCAGTAGACATTGAGGAATTATTCTTTCCATGTTAGCAGTGATGATCAGAAACAATGTCTCGTCTACTCAATATTTTTATCCAAGCTTCCTCTAGGATTAGGCATATGACAGACCCCTGTCAATCTGCCAAAGGTTACTTCATTATATCTTTCAATATATTTTTATTGTCATAATCTATTTCTGCCTTTATTTTTCCTCTGATCATTGATGTTAGGTAGAATGGAGAGGAAAGGTCCCATTTCACATGTCTGACCAAGATGTGCGATGTAGCCTAAATCTTTAGTGTTTAAGAACAGTGTCACAGAGGTCTAAAGTTCATTAGAGGAGAAAATAGATCTCATAATTAAAACTTTATTGACTTCATGCCTCACAATATCTCTTAAAATTTTTCTCTAAACGTCTTTAAAATTACACTCTAAATCTGGACAGAAAGCGTTTATTACATTAGGTCCCACGATAAATTGTGGATATAAAATAGTCTAAAAGAAGAGCCCACTCCTGGCTTTATGCTCTTCTACTTTATCCCAAGTCCCAAAGAACCATTTCTCCCAAAGTGGCTGTTTCAGAACAGTTTCTGTAGTTTCAATATTTACAATGAATTTAGAAGTACAGACCATGTTTGAGCAGACTTTAATTGAGACTTTTATATGGACCTTCAAGAGCACACCTGATATGGAAGATGGCAAATTATGGAGGATTTTAATATCTGAAGGAGTCATCATGTGGATGCAAAACAAAGAGACATGTTGCAATTTGCATTTCAGAGAGCTGTCTCTAAAAACTGTATAAAATGAAGAACTGGGAAATTCAGCATAGAAAGAGCAACTGGGCAGTTATTTCAGGAATTATGTAAAAGGTTATAGAGCCTGATGGTTAAAATGAAAATAAAAAATAATTATATTCAAGAATTAATTCAAAAGAGGAACTGGGAGGGATGTTTTTACTGTTGTCTATACTATTATTTGTTTGTTGATGTGGGAATGCACCTGGCATAAGATTTAATTGTGGTCAATATATTGATGGTACTGCTTATTAGATGTGTAGCTTTGAACACATTATTTAATCTTTCTAACACTTTAGCTTCATTATCAAAAATGCAAACACAAAAATAAATTCCTAATTTATAGAATTTTGGAATTTACACTTCATAAATAGTAGCTTTTAGATATTAGAGTTTTTTTTTTCTTGCTATAAGCATCCCGAGGTCTACACAGTGTTAGGGAAAAAAAATTATAACTGTTTATAAATTTAGAATGGATATTTTGACTTTATCACCTTCTCAGAGATATATGATACATAATATCAACTTTACCTAAATAGAAAATACATAATATATCGTAATCTGTAAAACATGGGAAAACAACACACAAACGGTGTTATTTGGGCTCAAAGTCAGGGCTTCTCAGCTTTGGGTACATGTTAAATTCACCAGAGACTTTTGAAAATAGAATTCCTAAAATAAAAACCAAACCAATTTAATCAAAATATCTGTGAATGAACTGCAGGAGTCATTATTTTTAGATCCCAGGTGATTTTATTGCACAGCTTAAATTGATCACCACTGCTCCAAGAGTTCCAGGTCAGCACTTCTCAAAATTTAATGTGAGTAAAAATCACCTGGGGAATTTGTTGAAATGCAGATTCTATGCCTGGGTGGAGTCTGAGATTCTGTATTTTCAAAAAGATCCCAGTGGAGGTCTTATAACTGATAGGTGGAGCATAGTTTGTGTAGTGAGAATTTAGTTCAGAGAGGCTGATCTAGACAGGACCTATCCCTGAATCTTGGGTTAGGAATGGGCCATCTTTCTTTCTTTAGTGTTAAGTGGTATGAGTTCTTCATATCTTTTGGATGTTAACCCCTTATTGGGTGAATCATTGGCAAATATATTTTCCCATCCAGTAGGTTGTCTTTTTATGTTGTTGATGGTTTCTTTTGCTGTCCAAAATGTTTTTAGTCTTATTTGTTTATTTTGTATTTTTTTATCTTGCCTGAGGAAACACATACAAAAAAGTATTACTAAGAGCTACATCAATTATTTAAAAATGGGCAGAGGACCTGAATAAACACTTTTCCAAAGAGGATATGCAGATGAGCAATAAACATACAAAAAAGATGCTGAATGTCACCTGTTTGTCCTGGAGTTAAACACTGGCTCCTTAAATGAATCTTAGGACATCCAGGATGTTTGGCATATGAAATTGGGGTATGATAGGCCTTTGGGATAAGATATTGAAATATAATAGGCTTTTTTAAACAGAATTTTTTAGCTATAATCTGCATATCCTAAATTTCACCATTTAAAGTATGAAATTTAATGTTTCTAGCATATTTAGAGTTGTTCAAGGTCATTTAGAACATTTTATAACCTCAAAAAGCAATAGTCTTGCCTGGCCCGTGTGGCTCAGTGGTTGAGCATCCACTCATGCACTAAGAGGTCACCTGTTCAATTCCTAGTCAGGGCACATGCCTAGGTTGTAGGCCCAATCCCCTGTGAGGGGCATGCAGGAGGCAGCCAATTGATGTTCTCTCTCATTGATGTTTCTATCTCTTTCTCCCTCTCCCTTCCTCTCTCTCTAAAAAATCAATAAACCACAAAAAGAGTGATGGTTCAGCCATTTAAAAAAACAACAGTGGGCCCTGGCTGGTTTGGCTCAGCGGTTAGCGCTTTGGCCTGCCTTCCAGAGAGACCTGGGTTCGGTTCCCACTAGGGGCATATACCTTGGTTGCAGTTTGGCCCTGGACCTGGTTGGGTCACGAGGGTGGCAACCACTCCATGTGTCCCTTTCACGTCGATTTTCTCTTTCTCTCCCCCCCCCCCCCCCCACACACACACACTCTCTATCTGAACAAAAAATGGAAAAATGTCCTTGGGTGAGATTAAAAAAATAATAATAATAAAATAAAAAATCAAAAACAACAATGGTCCCAATGCCAGCCCTAAGCAAGCACTAATTTACTACCTATCTCATAGACATGTGATTTTCTATTTATATAGTTTTGCACGTTTCATATAACGATATAGTATATATATGGTCTCTTCACTGGCTTAGTACAATGTTTTGAGGTTTATCCATGTTACAAATGTCTGAGCACTTCATTCATTTATATTGCTGAGTAGCATGCTCCACATTAAGAGTATCCATTGATCAGTGAATGAAAATTTGGTTTCTTCACTCATTTTGGCTACAGTGACTAATACTGCTAGGAATACTCATGTATAATTTTTGGTGTGAACATACTTTTTCTTTTCTCCTGGTACCTAAGACTGCAAATCCTGGGTTATATGGTAACTCCACATTGAACATATTAAGGACCTGCCCAACTATTTTTCAAATTATGTTGTTTTACATTTTAACTAGCAATATATGAGAATTCTATTTTTTTTACTTTGCCAGCACTTCTTATTATCTGTATTTTTATCCTAGGCATACTAGTGGGTATGAAGTGATATTTCACTGTGGTTTTAATTTGCACTTTCCTAATGATTGAGGATATTGAACATTTTCTTATGTGATTATTGGTTGTTTTTATAACTTCTTTGGACAAATGTCTATTCCCCTTTTATAATAAAGTTGTAAATGTTCTGGATACAAGTCTCTTATCAAATATATAATTTGTAAATATGTTCTTCCTATAGATTGTCTCTTGCTTCCTTGATGGTATCTTTTGAAGCACAATGGATTTTTTAAATGAATAAAGTCCAACCTGTCAATCTTCTCTTGAATCACTTGTGCATTGGGCGCCATATCCAGGAAATCATTGCCTAGTGTAGGGTCACAAAGATTTAATCCTCCTTTTCTCTAAGACTCTTATAGTTTTTAGATCTCATATTTACACCTATGATTTATTTTGAATTAATTTTTGTGTATGGGAGAAGATAGGAAGAAAGCTTATGTTATTATGCTTGAATTTACAATATGCAAAAATGCCAGTGACTTTATAATAAAACATCAATTTGTTAGTTTATTCAGGAGAAAGACTTGAAACAATTTAGTACCTTGGAGAATCTGTTCTAAAATTTCCAACTTGTGTATATTGACCTAGAAATGTGCTATGACCCAGAATAAGATAAGATTACCCTGGACAACTGAATTTGGAAAAGCTGTTACAAAACCAGAAATTTATTTTTTTTAATGAGAGTCTCATACAAATAATACAGTACCCCCAGACCCATTTGAAGAATCAATAATAAAGGTAAATGATTTGCAGAAAAGAGTGAGAACTTGAAGACACTTTCTGTAATATTTAAAAAAAACCCACAAAACATGATAAACCCAGGGGGATCGTAGACATCCTGGCCCTGAAGATTGAGAATAATTTTGCTGTATGCCGTATATATGTATTACTTTATTATAACTATAAAAAGTATACCTCTGTCTTCTAAATCTTGTTTTCAGTGGCTATCCAGCGGGAATATGAACATCATCATATTCCTGTACTATAACAGCCCACAGAAGATTCTGGCTCAAGATTACAGGGAAAACAGTTTTAAGTAGAAATTGTCCCAGAGAACTGTAGAACATGCCAGCACAATGCACATATTGTCATGAACATATTCTTTCAGTCAGTCTAACTCTGTCATTAACATGCAATGTTATCATCCAAATACCATATATTTTATATGTTTTCTTGCTATTTTCCATTATCCACCAACATCTCTTTAAGTATCGGGTCTTACTCAAGACAACACTGGGAAGAGTTGTCTTGACAATTGTTTTTAAACTAAAAGCTGCTCGCTTATCATTTCTAATTTCTTTGAGGGATGTGTATAAATGGAAAGAAGCCCCTTCTGAAACCAAAATGGAAACATTATAAATATAAAATTGATGGAGCAACTTACGTTTATTCAAAAATGTGCAACATATATAAAGAGAGAAGCTGCCCTATTAAGCAGGTGTGATGCTGTAGTGTGTTTTGCTAATTGTAAGAGAGCACAATTGTTAAAATCTTTCTTTATTGTGAACAATTTTATGCAGAAATTGAGTAAAATTTTGTTTTTGAAATTTCGCCATTATTTTTTAACAAAAATGTGGAAAGAGATGAAGCTGAAAATGTTTTGCCTGTTTAACAGCAATTGTTTTAAAAATATATAATTATGTGTAACTTGAAAAAGGAAGATTATAGGACATTGTCATCAAACTGTGAGCTATACTTTCTTACAACTCACAAGGAAGGCCAAATAATGTTAAATATTAGAAACCCCCAAATAAAGGGAAATCAGTGTCTGTGGATGCTTCTCAGGATGATAAATTTAAGATAACATTTCTGAAAATCACATTGTAGGGGTTTTAGGAAAATATGTGACAGCTCAGATGGAACTTGGAAGAGAAAATAAATGAAAAATATCCCCAGAAACAGAGAAAAACAAATCTAAAATTGTGACTCAAGGGCAACATGAATGTATTGCCTTCTGATTTTCTTCACAATAATACTTTTTTTTTTTTTTTTTTGCTGATTATTATAAAAAAGAAATGTCAATGAGACAATATGGCAGAAGTTGATTCTGCTAGGTTGGTAAAAATGTGAAGGCTATTTTGTCTCTGAAAGGTTGGCTGAGAGTTTATAAATATCATTTCCAGACAGATTAAAAACAAATGAGCTTCAGAGTAAGATGTGTCAAGGTATGTTTTATGCTTTTTTGATCTCTGAACAATCAGATACTTAATGTTTAGCTAGCCATAAACTATTTATTGGGAAAGAAGGAAAAAATCAAGTCTTTAATTCTACTTTATTTTAAAAAATGGAAAAGTCCTTTGAGTGCTGTGATATGTACAAAATATGTCCACCAACGGGGTTTTGGTAGCAGCTTATAAATGTGTGCCATACATCAGAATATCCTATTTGAAATAATGGGAATGCCTTGAGAAGACATGACCCTAAGCAATTTGGGAAGGAGGGGAGAGGAAGGTGGCATAGAAGATATTAAATCATGCTTCCTTCTGTCATTGCCAATTATATATTCAATTTCCAAGTCAATGTTTAATATATCACCAGAGCAATGCATTATAATGTAGGATGGCTGGTACAGTCATAGTAACATCACTCTGATAACATCTTAGAGTCTGGCAAAGGGCCACAATGAGCATGAAAGTTTAGCCATCCTAAGAAACATTTCTTGTGTTTTTTTTTAAATGATTAATATTAAGCCAAACTAAAGAAACAACTTATTTGAAGAAGTGGAGGTCATTTTCCAACTGTTACTTCATCGTATACACTGGCATCATGCCAAGGAGACAGAAGGGAAAGCCCTGTAATAAAATATGTTTTAATAAATTATTAATTTTTCATAGCCAGGCAGAAGATTTAGAAGGAGGGTGGCATTTTCTAACTAGGCCACGGGCTTATTGAGGTTAAAACTCTTTTTCTTTTGCCCAACATTGCAATATAGATGAGCTTTTGCTCTAGCTTATCGTAACTGTAGTGCACAATCAATATTTAAATCCTGAAAGATCAGCAATAATGGATGCAAACTGAACAGATCAATATTTAGCCTTTTGTGGACTATAACTTTTATCTTAGCCCCAATTACTCCATGGCACAGGGGTTGATTTTTAATGTCTTGGGTATTTGGAATCTCACTAATTTTAATTATAATTTTTAAATGCAAAGAATACATTGTGAGACAAATGCAGAGAGAAGTGTTGCTAAAAATTATTCTAAAAAATATGCTTAAATAGGTTTGATATATTTTCAAGAACATTTAGTAATAATACATTTTAATCATGACATATATTGGATTTTTAAAAATTTGTTGGCAACCAGATAATTTTAAAATTCATGTAAACATATTTCCTAATCATGTCTTTCAGTAATATCTCATGACCACTTGAGAAACATTTGGCCAGTTTATCTTCTTAGGATAAAAAATAATTACAAATCTGATAAAATATTGGCATTTAAATATTGTTTAACTTATTCAGGTATCACAGTAAAAATAATCAATTATGATAATTTGAATCTGAAATTCCATAAATGGTTTTAAGAAAATCAAGATTCTAGAAAAAAAAAACACCCACATTTTCCTTAGAAATAACAATTTCAATTTATCACTCTTGAGACAGTAAGTACTCATAAATGTGAGCTCTCTTCCAAAAGCCCAATCCTATCTAATGCTAACCAAAAATAAACAAAGAAACTAAGCCCTGTAACTTTAGTGACTAAGTAAACTAGAACATTTACTATAAAAAAAGTATAAAATTATCTTTTTTTGCCAGAATGCCAGGGGGAAAGAAAGAGACCTGTGACCTCAAGAAAATAGGAATAATTCTTCATTTTCTCATTTTTTAAATGATCTTTCCAGTTCCAAAGCCAGCCTCATTGCAGAACTAAACACTGCAGTGCCGGAGTGCCACAGGTACCTGGAGACCCAATAAAAAAAAACCATCACTCTGTACAGAGTAGAGGGGTCCTGTTAGGCTAAATGTGCACGAGAATTCCCAATGTTTTCTCCATCTCTTCTATCTATGTTTTGCCTCAAGGAAAAGTCCAGATATATTGAAATACACAACAGCTTAGGAGGCAAAATCAATGAGAGAATGGCTTGTGTGTGTGTGTATGTGGTCTGGTGAATCCAAAACAAAAAACTGAGTGTCAAAAAAATTTTATAGAGAAGCGAACTGGAAAACTGCTCTTTGTGTATGAACCAAAACATTTCCTGAACTTCCCTCAAGTGTTGGTGTGCACAACAGACCAGAAAGCATAATTAAGGGTTTGAAAAGTGAGTGAGTTGTTTATGGGAGAGTTGGACTCAAAGATAGAGTCAACACTTTGAAAATTGAACTTTCCATTAGACTCACCACCTGAAGAAGGTAGTCTGACTTGCATTCTACACATGAATTGATTGTTTGATAAAATAAAGAAACAAAAAAATCAACATTGTACTCTGGATTTTAAGAAAAATCAATTTCTCAAAACGTAGTTTTCCAGGGTACAATCTAAAATTACCCCCAATCTTAAGACTCAGAACAATCTGACCAAGAATCAGGAAAGTCTGATCAATTATCAAAGAAAACAAAACTCAACACATGAAAATTCTAAGATGATGCAGATATTAGAATTACCACACAAAGACTTTGAAGAAGTTATTACAATTATGATTTATGAAGTAAACATTAACACTCTTGTATTGAGTGGGAAGTTAAACAGTCTAAGCAGAGAAATAAAAACCATAGAACAGAACCAAATAACAATTTTAGAATAGAAAAAAATAGCAACAATACCTGAAATTTTAAAATCACTGGATGGGCTCAATAGCAGAATAGAGATGATAGAGGATAGAGACAATAAAATTAAAGACAAAGCAATACAAATTATCCAGTCTAAACTAAACAAAAGAAAAAGGATGAAAAACAAAATAGACAATGCCTAAGGACTCTTTCAAATAATATTTAAACATTTAATTTTGTTTTTATTGAAGTTCCTTAAAAAGGAGAAATGTTAGCTAAAGCATATTTGAAGAAACTGTAGTGCAAGCACACTAGATTTGGTGATAGGCATACATATACAGATTCAAGAAGCTCAATAAATGTCAAATTTATAACAATTTTAAAAGCATTTGTACATAGCTCAAAACATAAGAAATATTTTTAAACTAATTTAATAAAAAATAGTAAAATCATCAATATAAGCAAGGATTTTAATACTTCTTTCTCTGTAACTGTTATAGCAGGTAGAAAATTATCAGGGATAAAAAAAAATCTTAGTAATACCATCAACTAACTAGAACAGGTTAGCAAACTATGGCTCACCAATCAAATCTGAGATACCATGTTTATGGGTATGGCCCATGAGCTAAGAATTATTTTTACACTTTAAAATGATTGCATTTTAAAGGGTTATATAAGTACCTATATAATGTTCTCAATTTTGCTTCTTGGTCTGAAATAGCTAAAATAGTTACTACTTTTTCCTTTAATAGAAAGTTTGTTAATCTCTGGAATAGAAAGGAGTTGATATTTGTAGAACACCTCACTCAACAACTATAGACAGACATTCCTAAAAATGTTCATAAAAAAATTCACTGAGAGTCCATATTCTGGGCTATAAATCAGAACATAAATGATTTAAAGAATGAAAACCATACAAAATAGGCTCTCTGATAATATCAGGATTAACATAGAAATTAAAAATAGAAATATATATGGGCAATCTCCAAACAGGTTGAAATTAAACAGCACATTTCTATATAACTAATGGTTATTAAAATGTGTCACAAAGGAAAATGAAAACATCTTAATTGGCTTATTATATATTAAGATTTATGGAATGCAGATAAAGCAATGATAAGAGGAAAATTGATAGCAGTATATGGATTAATTGAAAATAATA
The DNA here is from genome assembly GCF_014108415.1 of Molossus molossus. NCBI lineage: Eukaryota > Metazoa > Chordata > Mammalia > Chiroptera > Molossidae > Molossus > Molossus molossus. The sequence continues at coordinate 29,746,540 of NW_023425346.1, forward strand.
AAGGTCTTAAATAAATAATCAGAGCTTCCACCTTAAGAAAGTAAAAGAAGAATAGCAAGTTAAATTAAAAAACAAACAAAATGAATAAAAAGTTAAAGGTACATAAAAATAATGATGTAAAAACAAAATAGAATCAATGGAAACAAAAGATGTTTCTTAGAAAATATCAAAAAAAGTATAAAGCATTACTTAAACTGACAAAAATGAAAAAGAAAGAAGACAAATTAATAATAACATCAATAAAAGAGAGGATATCACTACAAATGCTAAAGATATAAAAGATAAATACAGAAATGCAACAAACAAAATACAAATAATTATTAAAGAAAATTAAAAATTTAAGTAATCTAAATATTTATAAACAATTCCATGTTCATGGATCAGAAGACAGTATTTTTAAGGTGACAATACTACTCAAATTGATCTACAGATGCAATGTAATCTCTATCAAAAAATTAATTTCTAAAATTCTAATGGAAAAAATCAAGTACCTAGACTAGCCAAAATCAGAGGGGTAAGAAAGTACAAAATTGGGGCCTCCCAATTACCAACTTTTTCCTTTTTATTTTATCCTCATCAGAGAACATTTTTTCATTCTTTTGGTTGTTGTTGTTCAGATAGAGTGGAAGGGAAAGAGAGGAAGAGAGAGAGAGAAACATCAATGTGAAAGGGACACATCGTGTAGCTGCCACCCTCACGACCAACCAGGGCGGGGGACAAACTGCAACCAAGGTACATACCCTTAGCAGGAACTGAACCTGGGTCTCTCTGAACTGCAGGCCGATGCTCTAACCACTGAACAAACCTGCCAGGGTGCACTTACCAATTTTAAAACTTGGTATGAAGCTATAATAATTAAACAATGTAGTTCTAGCATAAGATCCGAAATATAGACCCATAAAATAGACTTGAGAAACAGAAATAAGCCTTAATATATATACTTGATTTTGACAAGTGTGTCAAGACATTTTAAAGGGAAAAATCAATCTTTTCAAAAATTGTGTTTGGAAAACCAGAAAACTGCATGCAAAGGATGAAGTTAAATTATTTATACCATACGAAAAAATACCTCAAAATAAAACATTTTGATTTAAATTTATGACCTAAAGCTATAAAAGTCTTGGGGAAAAATATAGTAAATATATAAAAATATAGTAAACCTTTGTATCCTTGGGTTAAGCACAATCACCTTGAGGGTTTGGCTTTCAATGTATGAATTTGGGAGGGTTCAAACTACAAACCACTCTCAAGCTTTATGCATAATCCTGTTCCATACATTGTCTTTTCTCATATGTTCAGGGGAAAAATTGGCCATAAAATAAGTGGGTTAAAATAATTACTGCTTCATAGATGGAATTATGAAGTCAACATAAAAATACTTAGTTTTGGTAAATCATTTAAAAAGTCATGGAAAGGTTTTCTGGAGAAAAGATGGCGGGCAAGACAGGAGGAAGGGTGAGTGTGTGAGAGAGTGAGCAAGAGTATGAATGGACATGAAGATGGACAACAAAACCCAAGCAGTGCACAGCCAAGGAGCAGAAAATTTCTGTGCTGTGGACAGGAGCAGCTGGCTACCTCAGTAAGGGGCCCTTCAGGGCTCGTCTCCCTGTGCCGCGGGGAGGGCCCTTCATTTTGGAAGATCCCAGCTTTTCCCTGGAAGGAGGCAGTGGGAGCTGCGAGGGCACAGCAACCTGAGCCCACCAGCACACCTGGCACCATTGGACCAGTGGACACTCTGGGTCAACACAGACCTATGCACGGTAGTGGAGCTCCCAAGGTGCTGTTCGCATAAGCCACAGACAGCCCAGAGCTTACCACCATCCCCCAGAGTAGCAGCCTGATCAGAGTCAAGATATACCCCTGCAACAGAGGCTGGGGAGCAGACATCCATTCCCAGGCAACAGAAGCACAGACCATCAGCTGAGACCCATGCCCAAAAACTACAGCAAAAGCTGAGCAGAAGTTGAGCCCCACTGGGCAGCAGCACTCCCCAGGCTCCAGCAGCTGGACCTGGGGCTCCACAGAGGCCTGTGCAGTCCAGTAGCCCACAAGAGCAATGGGAAGCCTGAGCCCCAGAGAGACTGGTGCCATCCAACTGCCTGCCCTCAGAAACTGCAAAGTGCAGGAGCACCAGAGAGGCCTGTGCAACCCAGCAGGGACTGCGCAATCTAGTTACCCTTGGGGTCTGTGGGGTGCTGAAGCACCAGAGAGGCCTGCATGACCAACAGAGACTGTTCCATCTTGTTACCCATAGGACCTGTGGGGTACTGAAGCACCAGAGAGGCATGTGTGACTCACCAGTTCATAACATAGGCATAGAGCCAGTTACCCAAAGGGACTGTGTGATCCAGGTATACGCGGGACCTCAGGGTGCAGAGGCACCAGAAAGGCTGGTGCAATCCAGCTGCCCACAAGATAGGCTTAGAGGATGTGAAAATAGAGGCGGAGTGAATAGAAGCTACACAGACAATCTCCCAGGACCAAACAGAAATTACAACTAAAATAAAGACAAATTCACAGAAAAAAGCAACAGAAAAGCAGCAGGACAGGACCATATAACCAGGGACACTGGTAGGATCTGCTGAGGTGCGAGAGGGTGGTGAGCTGGGAGCCCATGGACGCAGCAGTCTTAGCTGTGAGCCGCACCCTTGGGGAATAAAGGCCAAGACTGATCCACAGCTCAGAGAGCCTGGACAGAGTGCTAAAATAGCCACAGCCACTCACCTGAAGGCTATGGCAGAGGGAGGGCTGACTGGGCTGGACTCTGTGGAGACAACCAGGATTTGGAGGGAACTCAGAGTTTTTGCTGAGTTGCAGACACAAAGGACGGTGGCCAGTGTGCTCCTTCCCAGAGCCGTGGGGTAAAGCAACAGCCCCCCATTGAAGATTCAGACTTTCCCAGGTGAGGCAAAGAAATGCCAATTAAAGCTCCTTAACGACCAGCATCAATCCCACCCTATGGAAACCTTCTTATGCAGAAAACCCGGGCTACATTCCAAGGCACCAAGTAACTGAGACTACTAGCCACCAGGAAAAAACTAGAGGATAACTGAACCATTCCTGGGGTTGCAAATCTACCCAGGAAAGAAAGACTTGACAGTGGTGAATAACGTGGGCCCACCCAGGCTCATCCAAACCCAGTAGAAGGAGCCACAAACAGCAGAACAGCAACACCCATGGGAAAATTTGACAGGCTTCAAAACCCACTGAGATAGCCAAAGTGGTGAAACAAAGAAACAATCCCAAATAAAAGAAAAAGAGAACTCTATCAAAGATGAGATAAATGAAATGCAGTTAAGCAAATAATCAGAGGTAGAGTTCAGAGCCATGATCTTGAGGAAGCTCAACAGCATGAGTAAGGACTTCAGCACCATGAGTAAAAATATAGAAACATTGAAAACCAACAAAGTGGAAATGAAGAATGACATAGAAGAAATTAAGTACACAATGGATGGACTAACCAGCTGAGTAGAGGAAGCTGAGGACTAGATCAGTGAATTAGAAGACAGGGTAGAAAAAAAAAAAAAAATCAGAAAACCAAAAGGAAAAAAAATTAAAAAACGGAAAAATAGCTTAAGAGAACTGTGGGACAACTGGAAACATAATAACATTTGCATCATAGGAGGCCCTGAAGAGAAAGAAAATGAACAAGGCTTAGAGAATATATTTGAAGAAATAGTGACAGAAAAGTTTCCTAACTTGGTGAAGAAAGAAGGCATTCAAGTACAAGAAGCACAGAGGGCCCCAAGTAAGAAGAACCCAAACAGGCCCATCAAAGACACATAGTAATTAAAATGCCAAAAATTAAAGACAAAGAAAGAATCCTAAAGGCAGCAAAAGACAAGCAACAGGTTACCTACAAAGAAAACCCCATAAGGCTCTCAGCTGACTTCTCAACAGAAACACTACAGGCCAGAAGGGAGTCGCATGAAATAATCAAAGTCATGAAAAAGAATTATCTGAATCCAAGACTACTCTATCCAGCAAGGCTATCATTCAAAATAAAAGGTCAAATAAAAAGCTTCTCTGACAAAAAAAAGGCTAAGGGAATACATTAACACCAACCAGCACTGCAAGATACGCTCAAAGGACTGCTGTAATTAGTAGAAGAAATAGGAAGAAAAATAGAACCACACTAAACAAAAATTGCAATAAATAAGTACATATCAATTATTACCTTAAATGTGAATGGTTTGAATGTTCCAATAAAAAGACACAGAGTAGCTGACTGTATAAGAAAGCATGACTCACATATTTGTGGTTCACAACAGACCCACCTCAAAACAAAAGACTCACATAGGTTGAAAGTGAAGGTATATAAAAAATCTTTCAAGCAAATGGAAAGCAAAAAAAAGATGGGGTAGCAATACTCATATCTGATAAAATAGAATTCAAAATGAAGGCCATAACTAGAGACAAAGAAAGCCACTACATAATATTAAAAGGAACTATCCAACAGGAAGATATAACCTTGGTAAACATATATGCACCCTATATACGAGCACAAACATATATTAAAAAACTTCTGGAGGACTTCAAAGGAGAAATCAACAGCAATACAATCGTAGCAGGGGATTTCAACACCCCACTGACATCACTGGATAGATCTTCTAGACAAAAAATTAATAAGGAAATACAGACTCTAAATGAAGTGCTAGATCAAATGGATTTCATAGATATCTACAGAGAATTACACTCCAAAACTGCAGAATTGACATTCTTCTCAAGTGCACATGGGACATTCTCAAAGACAGACCACATGTTACGGCAGAAACTAAGTTTCTACAAGTTCAAGAAGATTGAAATCATATCAAGCATCTTCTCAGATCACAATGGCATGAAACTAGAAATCAATTGCAACAAGAACATGCAAAGACATTTGAAAACAGGAGGCTAAATAGCATGTTATTGGACAATGAATGGATTACCATGGAGATCAAGGGAGAAATTAAAAACTTCCTGAAAACCAATGAAAATGAACACACAACAACACAAAATCTATGGGATGCAGTGAAAGCAGTTCTGAGAGGGAAGTTCATAGCACTACAGGCCTACCTCAAGAAACAAGAAAAATTTCTAACAGACTATCTAACCTCACAACTTAAAGAACTAGAAAGCAAACAAAAAGAAAACCCCAGAGCAAATAGAAGAAAGAAAATAGTAAATATCAGAGCAAAAATAAATGACATAGAGTCCAAAAACACAATTCAAAGGATCAATGAAACAAAGAGCCAGTTCTTTGAAATGAAAAACAAGATTGATGGACCCTTAGCTAGACTCACCAAGAAACAAAACTAGAGAACCCAAATACACAAAATCAGAAATGAAAGAGGAGAAATAATAACTGACACCACAGAAATACAAAGGACTGTTATCAAATATTATGAACTATTATACGGCAACAAATTTGACAATCTAAGCAAAATGGGCAAATTTCTAGAAACACAGTCTCCCAAAACTAAAGCGGGAAGAGATAGAAAACTTGAACAGACCAATAACAACAAAAGAAATTGAAGAGGTAATCAAGACTCTTCCAGCAAACAAAAGCCCAGGTCCAGATTGCTTCACGGAGGAATTTTACCGAACATTCAAAGAAGAACTAATACCCGTTCTCCTCAAACCATTTCAAAAAATTCAAGACAAAGGAAGACTTCCAAACATGTTTTATGAGGCCAGCACAATTCTAATTCCAAAACCAGAAAAAGACACTACAAAGAAAAAAACTACAGACCAATATCCCTGATGAACGTAGATGCCAAAATCCTGAAAAAAATACTAGTAAATCGAATCCAGCAATACATCAAAAAAATTACTCACCATGAACAAGTGGGATTCATCTCAGGGATGCAATGCTGGTACAATATTCACAAATCAATAAATGTGATACACACATAAACAAAATGAAATATAAAAATCATATGATCTTATCAATAGAAGCTGAAAAAGCATTCAACAAAATCCAGCACCCATTTCTGATAAAAACGCTCAGCAATCTGGAATAGAGGGGTCATATCTCGACATAATAAAGGCCATATATGAAAGACCTAGAGCCAATATCATATTCAATGGGCAAAAATTAAAAGCATTTCCCTTAAGAACAGGAACAAAACAAGAATACCTAGGCTAGGAAGGTCCTCCCTGAGGACTGAGGTACCACTCTTATTTAACATAGTACTGGAAGTCTTAGCTCCAGCAATCAGACAGGGAGGAAAAATAAAAGGGATCCAAATTGGAAAGGAGGAAGTGAAACTGTCATTATTTGCAGATGACATGATACTATATGTAGAAAACCCCAAAAACTCCATCAAAAATGTACTAGATTTAAAAAATGAATTTGACGACTTCTGGTGGCAGCGTAGGTAAACGCGGTATCGCATCCTCCCACAACCACATCAAATTTACAACTAAACTACAGAACAACCATCATTCAAAACCGCCTGAAATCAAGCGGAATGGAAATCCTACAACTACGAAATTAAAGCAGCAGCCACATCCAGACTGGTAGGAAGGGTGGAGGCATGAGGCGGGGAGGCCCGACAGGCTGGTCCCACACCCACGTGTGACGGATAAAAATCAGGAGGATACCTCGGCTAGGAAGGTCCTCCCTGAGGACTGAGGGGTCCCTGTCCCATACCAGGTACCCTGCTCAGGGTTCCAGTGCCAGGAAAAGAAGTCCCCATAATTTCTGGCTGGAAAAACCAGCAGGAACTGAGGCTCAGGGAAGCTGAGGTGGCTGGAGCCCCAGGCAGCTCCGTAAAGGGCCCACCCACAGACTTATTGGACTCACTCCCACTAATCTTGGAGGGGAGGCAGCTCGAGGAATACCAGAGCATTACAGGGAAGAACTGAGCTGTTTGGCACTGGAGCGAGGGCTGGAGAGGGGGCTTTCTCCGGGACAAACGTGCTGTCAGAGGCCTTTGTTCTTCGGTGAGCCCTTCCCTGGGGCGGCAGACAGTCACCATATCTGGGACTCCAGCAACCTGGCTCACACTAGTAGCCCCACCCTGCTGACTCCCTGAGGCCCCGCCCTGCCCCACACAACTTTCAGGCCCACCCAAGCTGTTGTCACTTGCTTATCCATAGGATCCTGCTTCAGGTTTTTCCTAAATTCTTTCAAACAAGCAGCATCTGGTCTCAGCTAACCCCATACTGCTAGTTAAGTAATACACAGAAACAAACACAGGGAGGCAGCCAAAATGAGGAGACAAAGAAACAGGTCCCAAATGAAAGTACAGAACAAAACCCCCAAAAAAGAACTAAGCAAAATGAAGATAAGCAACCTAACAGATGCTGAGTTCAAAATACTGCTTATAAGGATGCTCAATTAACTTAGTGAGAACCTCAGTGAACTTAGTGAGGGCCTCAAGAGCATAGAAAGGACCAGTCAGAAATGAAGGATGCACAGTCAGAAATGAAGGAGGCATTAACTGAAATAAAGAATAATTTACACAGATTCAATAGTAGAGTATGTAAATCCAAGAGGAAAAAATGGTGGCGGAGTGAATGAAAGCTACACAGACCGTCTCCCAGAACCAAACTGGAATTACAACTATTAACACAGACAAATCGACGGGAAAAAGCAACAGAAAAGCAGCCTGCGAGGACCATACAATGAGGGACACTGACTCCATCCCGGTAGGCTTGCGAAGGCGCGAGACGGGGGCTTCCCCACGGTTGGCAGCTCGGCAGCGGCCTTAGCTGGGAGCAGCGCCCTCGGGTCACACTCCCAGGCGGCCCCACAGCGCAGAGCCGGGACAGAGGCTGAAACAGCCACAGCCACTCACCTTGGGCTCCGGCAGAGGGAGGGCGGACTGGACTGGAACTGTGTCGGGACACTCGGGGATTGGAGGGCGCTCAGAGCTTTGGCTGAGTGCAGCCACTCAGGATGGTGGCCACATTGCTCCTTCCCAGGGCTCTGAGAGAGGCAGCAGCCCCTCCCTCGGAGATCCAACCCCACCCTGTGGTCCATTGAAGTGCTAATTGAGGCTCGCTAACAACCAGCATCTGCCCCACCCTCGTGAAAGCCCCTTGGCTGAGCACCAGAGGGAGTTTTTCAATCAACTGACAACCCAAAACTCATCAAGTAACCTAGACTGATAGCCTCCAGGCAAAAAGCTAGAGGATAACAGTACCTTTCCTGGGCTGGCAACTTTAACCAGGAAAGTAAGACTTGACAATGGTGTTCAACGTGGGTCCTCCCTCCCTCATCTAAACACAGGAGAGGGAGCCACAAACAGCAGAACACCAACACCCACAGGGAGAACTTGACAGGCTCCAAAGCCCACAGTGACAGCCAAAATGGTGAAACACAGAAACAGAAGCCAAATGAAAGAGTATGTAAATCCAAGAAGCAAACCATCAATTTAGAATATAAGGAAACAAAAAACTCCCAATCAGAACAGCAAAAAGAAAAAAAAAATCCAAAAAAATGAGGATAGTGTAAGGAACCTCTGGGACAACCTCAAGCATGCCAACATTCGCATCTTGGGGGTGCCAGAAGGAAAAGAGCGAGAACAAGAAATTGAAAACCTCTTTGAAACAATAATGGCAGAAAACTTTCCTAACTTGGTGAAGGAAACAAACATACAAGTCCAGGAAGCACAGAGAGTCCCAAACAAGATGAACCCCAAGAGGCCCACACCAAGACACATCATCATCATCAAAATGCAAAAGGTTTAAGACAAAGAGAGAATCTTAAAAGCAGCAAGAGAAAGGCAGCTAGTTACCTACATGGGAGTTCCCATAACACTGTCAGCTGATTTCTCAAAAGAAACTTTGCAGGCCAGAAGGGAGTAGCAAGAAATATTCAGAGTGATGAAAAGCAAGAACCTACAACCAAGATTACTCTGTCCATTTAGAATCGATGGACATATAAAGAGTTTCCCAGGCAAGAAAAAGTTAAAGGAGATCATCACCACCAAACCATTATTATATGAAATGATGAAGGGTCTTTTTGAAGAAAAAGATAAAATATATGAACAAACAAAATGGCAATGAATACATATCTATCAATAATGGAATCTACAAACAAAATGAACAGGCAGAACAGAAACATTCTCATAGATACAGAGAACATTTTGTTGGTTGCCAGACAGGAGGGAGGATGGGGGAATGGCTGAAAAAGGTGAAAGGATTAAGAAGTACAAATTGATTGCTAGACTGACAAACCTCAAAGGGAAAGGGGTTGGGGGGTGGGAAGAAATAAACCAAAGAACTTATATGCATAACCAATGGACAGAGACAACAGTGTGGGAAAAGGTGGGAGGGGAGGGGGAGTGGGGAGGAAGAGGGTCAATGGGGGAAAAATGAGGAACATCTGTAATACATTCTACATTCAACAATAAAGATTTTTTTAAAATAAATAAATAAATTAATTAATTAAAAAAATAAATTTGGCAATGTAGCAGGCTACAAAATTAACATCAAGAAATCGATGGCATTCTTATACACCAAAGATGAACTCACAGAAAGAGAAACTAAAAAAAAAAAAAAAATCCAATTTACCATCGTGGCATAAAAATTAAGATACCTAGGAATAAATTTAACCAAAGATATAAAGGACCTATTCGCAGAAAAATACAGGTCATTGGGGAAAAAAATAGAGGAAGATATAAAAAGTGGAAGCAAATACTTTGTTCATGGATTGGAAGAATTAACATCATTAAAATGTCCATACTACCCAAAGCAATCTATAGATTCAATGCAAGCCCCATCAAAATACCAACGACATACTTCACAGAACTAGAACAAATACTTTAAAAGTTTATATGGAACCAAAAAAGACCTTGAATAGCCACAGCAATCTTGAAAAAGAAGGACAAAGTTGGAGGAATCACATTACCAGATTTCAGGTTATACTACAAAGCCTCTGTCATCAAAACAGCCTGGTACTGGCACAAGAACAGGCATATAGACCAGTGGAACAGAACAGAGAATCCAGAAATGGACCCGAGGCATTATGCTCAATTAGTATTTGGCAAACGGGGCAAGAGCATACAGTGGAGTAAAGACAGCCTCTTTAATAAATAGTGTTGGGAAAATTGGACAGCTACATGCAAAAAAATGAAATACTACACAATCAACTTACACCATACACAAGAATAAACTCAAAATGGATAAAAGACTTAAATGTGACTCATGAATTCATAAAAGTCCTAGAAGAAAATATAGGCAACAACATTTCACACATCATACGCAGCAGAATTTTCACTGATACATCACCTAAGGCAACAGCAACAAAGGAGAAAATGAACATATGGGATTCCATAAAATTCAAAAGCTTCTGCACAGCAAAAGATACAATCATTAAAATGGAAAGGCAACCCACTGTATGGAAGAGCATAATTGCCAATGATATATCAGATAAGGGGTTAATTTCATATATATATATATATATATATACATACAGTGCTCATACAACTCAACAAAAGGAAAACATAGAACCCAATTAAAAAATGGGCAGAGGAACTAAATTGACACCTTTCCAAACAGGGCATACAAATGGCTAAGAGACATATGAAGAAATGCTCAACATCACTAATCATCACAGAGATGTAAATTAAAACAACAATGAGGTATCACCTCACACCTGCCAGAATGGCTGCCATCAACAAACCATCAAACAACAAGAGTTGGCGAGGGTGTGGAGAAAAGGGGACTCTAGTACACTGCTGGTGGAAATGCAGACTGGTGCAGCCACTATGAAAAGCAATATGGTATTACCTCAAAAAATTAAAAGTGGAACTGCCTTTTGACCCAATGATCTCACTTCTAGGAATATACCCTAAGAAGCCTGAAACACCAATCAGAAAGAATATATGTACCCCCACATTTATAGTAGCACTATTTACAATAGCTAAGATCTAGAAACAGCCCACATGTCCAACAGTAGACAAATGGACAAAAATACTGTGGTACATATACATAATGGAGTACTATGCAGGTGTAAGAAAGATCTCCCATCCTTTGAGACGACATGGAGTGACCTGCAAAGTATCATCCTAAGCGAAACAAGCCAAACAGAGAAAAACAAGTATCATATGATCTCACTTATTTGTGGAATATAATGAACATAACATTCTGAGAAATGGGGTAGTCCCAGAGACATGGAAGTCGGGTACAGACTGACAATCCCCAGAAGAGGGGATGATGGGGGGGAGATAAACCACAGAACTTATATGCATGTGTGCATGAACAATGGACATGGACAACAAAGCTGGGGATGGGGGGAGGGGCGGGATGGGGGGAGGGGCGGGATGGGGGGAATAAGTTGGGGAAAAAGGAGAAACATCAGTATCAAAAAATAATTAATTAATTAATTAATTAAAAATAAATAAATAAAAAGTCATGAAAAATATGCTAGTGACCTTACTGCCTGAGTGCTTTCCTGTCCAACAAGCTGACAGAAATCTTCAAGGAAGAATAAACATTTGTTGACGTGGTGATAAGGTCACCGGTAGTTTTATCTATTTTTTTTTATCTTACCTCATGATATGAATTTTGTGAATATGTACACATTCTAAATCACATGTTAAGATTTATTTTGCACTGTTTGTAATTAATTTTAAGGTTACCTTCCTAAACCCTCCAGAATATTATTTTTTTCCTATATAAGAAATATTTTATCTCATAATCTGCACTGTCAGTCAAAAGTTCTCTAAAATAATTAAACTGGCACATATATTAACTTTATATTTCAGGTGTTCTGACAAACACATATTACTACAGTCGTATTGATTACATAGCTATCCTTAATTAATTAAACAATGGTAATCACTATAACAAACTATAAATCCTCATGTTGGCTAACCAGTAGAAAGATTAGAGATGAAGTTTCTGACAACCAAAGATAATGTCTTCAATCATTCAAAATAAAATATATCTGATTCCTTCTGTTAGGTCAAATTGAATATGATTTATTTTAATTGTTCATTTATCTGAATCTCTTCATTCTAATATCATTTGGCCTTTAAGCTCATTAGACATTTGTTATATTTTAATCTGACAGAAGATTTCAGAACATATTATCATCTTAACCAAAGCAGAAAAGAACAAATTATAAAGAAAACTTCAGAATTGATTTTTATAAGAGAAGTTTGAATCTGTGTTATTTACTATCACAAATTTTTAGTCTAATCGAATCTTGATAAAAAGCTATATCAATTTCACATTTTTAGGAATGAGCTATACTAAAATCAAACAAATGTTCCTGGGAAAGTCTAATGTTTGTTTTCTTCCACCAAATAAAGTCATTAAGATTTTGTCAGTAACCACTTTTCATTTTTGGGTTTACATTCCATCTTTAATTGATTTCAACAAGCTTCTCTATGGGCCAATTAATAGGACATTGACATGTGGAAGAGAAGTTCAGTAACTGCAGTCTTTTGAAATAAGAGAGATGATGCTTTTTAAAGGAACACATTAAAACATCATCAGTAAACAATTTTGGGTTTTCATTACTTTATGGCATATAATACTAAAGAATCATGTTTGAATGACTTACCACCAACAAAAAATTATTTAAAATAGATTCTTGAATAATAATTATTTATTGAATGTTAATTAGATGAGCAGTCAATGCTTCTTCTGTAATCACTGGGTAACTACACATCTTTAAAATATTAATTTTCATCATTTGAAATTGATCATACATTGATCAATTGATCACTGATCATACATTCTGTTATTTGCCAAAACAACATACCTTTTTTTTTATCCAATGAGAGAAGAATATGCTTTATTTATGCATTTTATCATTAGACTTCAATGATCACAATTATTTTGTTACTCCAAAATTTTTAAACATAATTTTTAACTTTTCTGCATTTCTTTGTTGCCACTTGGGATTTCTCAAGCAATGTAACAAATATATTATTTATCTATTAGAAATCAATATTTAATTTTTTTAATATTAAAGATTGATTTCTCATAGATAAATAATATATTTGTTACATTGCTTGAGAAATCAATCTTTAATTTTTTTAAAATTATAAACATAGTTCATTAAAATAAGAGAGATGTGGACTATAATCTTGAGCTTTATGACTAAACAATATAATTGTTTTCTTTCTATGGATTCTAAAACCAGGTGGTATTCATCTGCAGGACTTACATGTTCTATTTTCTTATTCCTCAACATATCTAAACCTTGTATCACCACATTTTATCTTGAGTTTACTTTATAAGCTACCAAAAGAGTGAAGACAATCGGCATGCACAAGAAAAAGGAAAACAAAAGGAATCTCCAATCACCTTTATTTTTTTATATTTTAATCCTTACCCAAAAATATCTTTCCATTGTTTTTTAGATAGAGTAGAAAAGAGAGAGGGAAACATCTATGTGATAGAGACACATCAATTGGTTGCCTCCCACAAAGTTCTCACCAGGGCTGGGAATCAAACCTACAGCCCTTTGGTCCATGGGCCGATGGTCGATCTGCTGAGCCACACTAGCCAGGGATCCAATCACCTTTATGTCTGAGGCAATAGGAAGTTGCAGCTTAGTATGTTGTTCTCATAATGATCAAGTCTGGTAGAGTGTCCCTGTTGCCTGAGGTTACCACTGGATGTCACTTATATTCCATTACTTACTAGGATTTTTCATTGGAGTAATTCACATTAGGTTAACTGAAAGACCCTGGAGTTAGAGCATATCATGAATCTCTCTCTTTATTAATTACTTCCTATAGACTATAAATTAGAATTCTTTTTGAGACTTGAATACATTGCATTCCACAAACCACAATTGTCATTAAATAGAAAGAAAAAAAATAGAAACCGGAAAAAGAAGTGTTGAGATTTTTTTGACTATATATAAGACTTTGTTTTTTAATATGCTTGTCAGTTTCTTTTCATTTTATGGACCTTACTAACTTGAATTTCACATAACAGTGAGAATAGTAGCAGCATGAAAAAATGCTGACTGTGGTACCGGGATTGAACAGCTGGTGCCCCTTTATTAAGAGTATTGCATCTCTGATGATCACTCTGATTATCAATATAATTGACTTAAATAGTTAGAATTCTGCTTTATACTTCCCCCTTCTTTAATTGTTGGAGAGAAAGGTACCATAAGCTCAAGTTTCAACTCAAGTTTGAAAACTTGCATATTATTTTTAATTTGAGCTACAGTTCATATTACCTGAAACAATATTCTTTAAGGATATAAGAGGTCTGAGGGATTGCAGGAATGTGTTCTTTGTACTCTGAAACTTTCTCTTTTTCTCTCTCTCTGAAACAAAATCCTTTATCACATTTTCCCAAATTAATTATAAAAGTTAAAAATTAAATCTTACTTTGTCTCTCGCATTAATCCTAAGTAGATCAGTTATTTTGTCCATATTAATGGGAGCATAGCACTAGTGAGATTTAATTTCAAACTTTTGTAATTATAGCTAAAATTAAATTTTACCATGAATGAATTGTCCATGTCCTAGATGAAAGCAGAGTAGGCGGATTAGCAACTGGACCTCTCGGATGACTTATGTTATCTTTGATAATTAATTAAAATCAATGTGTAGAAGCCTATATTTGGAAATTCAAGGAGTTTCCAAGCAGGGATTTTTCAAATTCCCTTACAAGTTTGATGTAAGTGGTGCAGGAGTGGCAGTACTTTGAGGAAACTCCAGAAGATCCTAAAGTAACGTGGTGAACCTACAGTGCTTTTTTCTGTTTACTGGGTTAAGCAGGACTGGGTGCTCCTCCTGGATGACTGAGGAAATCTCATGAAGTTGAAAAATATGCTTCCTATTTCCCTAAAGGCTCAGTAGTTGAGAAGCCACTACAGGAAGTGAGGAGATTGAATAATTTATCCTTAAAATTGAACCAATATAGAGAATTATAGAAAAATAGAGGAGGAAACCTGTTAACCCTGAAGAACCTAAGTGGCAACAAATATAATAATAAAATTTTTGGTTAAATCTTAAAACTTAAGTGTCTTAGTTTTAATGCCAGAGTAGAAAATGGTACAATGTGGTTAGTGCAGGCACATACTAGCAAAATAGAATATTATTTAAAAAGCATTGTTCAGAGAAAATGTTAGAAACATATGAAGAGCAAGGTCTTATAAATTCTCAAGTAGCAATCAGAACAAACAAACATTAACAAGTCCAGGGACTATGCAACTAAAGGGTTTTCCTCGGTTTTTAGTTGTTTTATGAAAGGCATACCAAAGCCCCATGCATTATGTCAAAGTGGTACTCTATGAGTAAGTCTAGCTGGGTGTCTGTTTCCCTGGTTCTGGCAGCCCTGTGTTTCCAGGTGCAAGATGGTACTTAAACTGGCAGCATCCATTTCTTGCAACCAGTATGGATGGTTTTGTACCAGTGTCATGCTGGCAGTGACGATAACTGTGACTTGCACATATGTCCTCTAATGCCTTTCGTTTTGACATGAGTCCAGTTTTGTTGCACACCCGCATCCTGATTGTATATTAAGAAAACATTTTTGACATTGCTAATGAGAAATTTAATGTGTTTTCCCCCCATAAATTAATACACAACAAATGGCAAAAGGCATAAGAGTTTAGCCTTGCCTATAATCTCATAGCAATTGTGTTTGTGTGACGAAGGGATAGGGTAGACCTTTATTTTGTTTATTCTATTCTAATGCCTATTTACTGTAGATTGGACAGATTTCTTTCCTTCCATTCCTCCCTTAATATTTCCTTATAATCTTTAGTTTGCTCATTTGATTTTTTAGTGTTGGCTGATTCACCCTCCATAACCGGCTAGACGAGCTTGAACTTAACTTAAAAAAATAGATAAAGTGCTATACAACCTACTTCTAAACCTGGTTATTTATAAATATGTCCACATTAGGAGGCATGTCCTGTGCTCTTTGGTCTGATTCTGTGTTCACGGTGACTATGCTCTTCTGTTTCTCTTTGTTTTATCTGCCATTAAGGACAGTGGTAGCCTCAATCTTCAAAGAAGTCTCCTCAGTTCAGCCTGGAACACTGCAATCTCCTCCACCACGCATTCACAGCATTTTATACCATGGTTCTTCAAGTGGAAACTTATCTTGAATTGTTCTGTGGCCTCCCTTGTGCTGTTGAAATAATATCTAATGTTGATATTTTAGTAAGTTTTCTGTGTACCTTTAGTTCATCTGTATCACTAGACTGTGGTGAGCACAATATGCATGTCTGTATCTGCCCATCTTTCCCTATCCTACCCCCAGATGAACTAAGACAATACCTTGATTAATGGTTGCTCTGTTGGTTGTCAATTCTAAGAAGAAAATATCAAATTTAATCCCTATCTATAATAGTCAGACATTTTTAATAACTGAATAAGAACTAACAGATAACAAAACAAAAGAGATTTGAAGAAAGTACAGTTTTAAAAATATTCTTTTGGGGAACTAACTGAGTTGCTATCTGTTACTATTTGGTCTGAGTGGACGATGAGTCAGTAATCGGTCATTCTGTGAAAATAGGTTTATTCAGTTTGTCCTAGAATGTAATAATAACATAATAGCTTCAATAATATATTTTTTTTCAATGAGAAGCAACATGTTAAAAGCCAAACTCACAGTGGAGAGACCATGCCTTCCATAATTATTGTCATCTAAAATATGGTCTAAATCTTTAAAGTTACTACTATTAGGCCACTAATAATTGGCATTTCATAGTCACAAATTTCCCATGACAGAACAGCATGTCAGACATCTGTTACCACTGCACTCCATTGCTTCTGCATAGTTATATTAACCTCCTTATTGACCTAATATCTGTCTTCTGCTTCCAGATGCAACCCAAGAAGGTACTCTGAAGTCCATTCTGGTATTTGTAGGGCACACCACTGTGTTACACAGCAGTCTATATCTTGAGAACCTATGCCATCAGCTCGTTGAATCTTGTAGTAGATTTTTATGCTGTTTAGCTATAATTTCACTCAAAAGCCATTGAACACATTAGAAAGATTACTTTGCCCCTTCTGACTCTAGCAAAAGCAATAAACTTAAATGCTATAAAAAGGCTATGAATTGCTGGCCCCTGAGCTTAACAGTTGAAACTAACAAATGACCAGACTGGCTGTTATGACAGTGTCCGTCACTGGAAGTCCACAGGCTCTCATGTGGTCTATTTGCAGTTTTACTTGGAGCACACATCTTCCTTTTCAGTCATAAGGGAGCATTGACTATATGCTTGACTGTGACCCTACAAGGTCCTGGATTATACTAACCAGGAAAATGCACATCCCCGAATGTTTCTTTCAAGTTTTCTCTACCCTTTCCAGAGGTTTCTAAATGCTCTTATCTTGGGATTGATTCCACTGTGAAGCTCTCATTTATTTTTCCAACTTTAACTCTTTTGCCTTTGTCAGCAGAAAGGGAATAAGATAACTATATATTTTTAAGTGTCCTATGGAATATCCTTTATTTTAGGTATCTGAATAAAATTCTTGAGTGGATTCTCATTTTTATTATTTTTTAATCACGTGGCCACTTGTTTCTTGTGTTTGTCCAGATATGCACTTAATAAATGATTCCTTGCTGTGCTCATGCTTTTCTTCTTTCTTTTATCCTATTTACTACTTTCTGTCTACCCTCAAAGTTCACTAGCTCTCAGTCTTTCCCTCACTTCTCAGTCATTCAGATTGTATCATAGCTGTAAACGAAGCTTATGCCTTTATACCTGAGAATCTTCACTCTACATATTCCCCAGATTGCTTTATCCTTTATAAGAATTAGATGTAGAGCCTGGCCAGTGTGGCTCAGTGATTGAACATTGATCCATGCACCAAAAGGTCACTGGTTCAGTTCCCAGTCAAGGCACATGCCCAGGTTGTGGGCCAAATCCCCATGCAGGAGGCGGCCAATCAATGTTCTCTCTCATCAATACTTCTATCTCTCTCTCCCTTTCTCTTCCTTTCTCTTTAAAGTCAATAAAGAAAAAAAAAATTAAAAATAAAAGTAATTTGATGGAGAAATAAGCCCCCAAATGTTGGGAGGAGTTTGGTCAAAGGTCCTGACAAAATGTGTGATGAGTAGATTTTCAAGGTTTAATGCAGTTGGACACTGTCAGTCTAGAAAATGCATCCCTAAAACCTGTCACAACTTTCAGATGAGATTAGTAATGAGATGAGGCAGGAAAATATTATAAACCTTCAAACAGAGACTGGAAATATTTAGCAACCATTCCCACAATCCTTCCAACACCTAGAATCACCACTCTTGTACAGAAAACTGCTGGGAGGAAGCATATTTCACTTCATGGCAGGAAGGTCAGCACCCGATGCAGATTTTCTGAGTTAAATGAAACAAAGTGGGAAGGTGGGAATAGATGGTATCTAAGGGGAGCAGTGAGCCTTCCTCGGTGAGATAATGGAATGACTTTTTCTAATCACAGGAATTGGGGAGAGAATTGGTAAATGTCTAATAATAGAAGAATTTGCTAAATTTTATGGACTTTTTGGAGGGAAAAGGAGACTAAAGGTTTAATAATGAAGAAATGTTAACTTAAAAGCACTTTTATTAGTATGATTTATAAAATAAGGTATCACCTGCCATCATTAGAGAGCCATGATGAGTTGGTTTGAGAGGGTCTGGTATAAATAACAAAAATGACTCTTTTTTTTATATTGTTATTGATTTTTTTTTTTTTTTTAGGGGGACAGGGAGAGAGAGAGAAACTGATGAGAGAGAAACATTGATCAGCTGCCTCCTGCACACCCTCTACTATGCTACCTGGGCATGTGCCCTGACCAGAAATCAAGCAGGCAACCTTCTTTCCGGTGCAGGAGACAATGCCCAACCAACTGAGCCACTCTGGCCAGGGCAAAATTATTCATATATATATATATATGTATATATATATATATACACACACACACACACACACACACACACACACTCCTCTGTGACAGAGACTAGAAACTGTTTTAAAAAACCCAAAACTTAAATATGTGCTATGAAAGCCTCACTCAGCACAACTTTAGGAAGTGGGTGTCGCCCCATTTTTAAGAGTAGGAAGCTTATATGTGGAGACTTCAGCTGATGTGTTTAAGGTCACAGAGTTGATAAGGTGGCAGAGTGAGCAGTCTGCCCTGTCACCAGTGCTAATGCAATCACATCTTGTAGTGATTTAGAACAGTCTAAAGACTGCTGTTAGTTTGTTTTTACTTTAACTAGGGGATAAAACATTTTACATGACTTTTTGGATTAAAATCTTGTAGATGAAGCAGTGTGCTTACTTTAGTGCTGGCATGGAAATGGATCTTTTATTTCCTCTGTACAGTCTAGTACGTGCTAAGGGAAAGGATGCTATTTTCCCATGCACTGTGTTATTAGGTGCACTGTCTTTGGAGACCAATATAATCTCAGCATGTTTTCTCCAGAGAAGACATAATGATACAGGATTTTCGGTTTGAACCATCCACACACAGCAGAAATAACAATAGTTTCCATCTGTGTAAACTAGATGACAAACAACTAGAATTATTGGAAACCAGGTACTTCCCAGGTTTCAATCACTGGAAAAGTAAGATTCTGTCATGTCTTGATAAAGTGTATCTTTAAAAATAACGAATGCAGTAGCCTTGGAAGAGAATTATGCCAAAAAGAGGAAGCTCCAGAAGACAGAATCCAATACAGAGCCTGGAATCCTGAACCACGAATGTACCTGCCAGTTGACAAATACATTAAAAGTTGAGGACTCCTTATTTTCCTTGCTTGTGCTAGGTGATCTTATAGTTGCATCTCAATTGTATGTATGGGTTTAGCTGAGGTGTTATCCTTTTAATGTTGTTCCAGTCTTCTCTCTAGAATCGAGAGTCTAGACAAATAAATTCATAGGGAAAAAGAAAACATGGGTTGCTTTCAATGGCCTGGGGGTACACACAGCTTTCAGTGATAGATTTAAATGGCCATGAATTTACATTGACCATACAATGTTCCTGTTTATCCAGAGGTGCACATACCGTTTTCCCCCTTTGGTGCTTTGATTAATGACTCTTCCCTTCTTTTCTGTAGTTTCTCTTTTCTTAACTTCCCTGTTGGTAAGTATGTTTCAATGTGAAAGCAGTGTCACTGTGGAGTTGGGGGTCAGTTCCTGTTGGTCTTAGTTACTTGGAATTGCCAGCCCCATGGGTTTAACTTTTACAGAGCTACAGATATTTCATCTTGGTGATGTAGTCCCTGTGACTGGGCCACATTGTCTCTGATTTTAGATTGAGTGGCCAGGGTTTTCTTTTTTGTATGGCATTCGAGGAACATTGTGTGACTGCTGACCCTAAAGAAAATGAGATGTGCCTCCCACAAGACAAGAGCTAAGTGCCGGCACTTCTAAATAATGTTTAAATAATAGAAGGCAGTGCTCTAACTCTGGACTGTAAATCTACGCACACTTTCTAAGTTCCCAAACTTAATTTCCCGGACACGCCCCCCGGTGCTAGTTTCACTGGAGTGGAGTCCTACAAACTGCATGATCCTTAAGTACCCTGTCCCTTTTTAAGCATCTGGGGGCACAGACCTAATTGTGTTACAGAGTTTGCTCTAAGAAATTAAAACTGAAGACAAGACTCTGGCCTGGTCAGATTCGAGCACTTGGCAACAGCTGTTTCCTCACGCAGAACAGAAGCACCACAGCCCGCAGGTAAAACTTGAGGTTTCTAGTATTTTTCATAATCTGATAAAAAGAGAATGAATGGCAAGGTCGTGTTCCTTGTATTATCAAATGCAGCTTTTGAAGTAACCTGAGAATAACAAAGATGGCCTGTACTTGCCTATGGAATCGCTCTCTCTCCCCGACCCCATTCTCTGAGGAACAAGCTGTAAGAAAACAAATCTCAACTGCAATTTGTAACATTTTTTCCCATGATGCAGTCTATCATTATTTGGATGACTAAAAGCTTTAATTATTTACTTTTGGGAGTCCCTGAAACCCATGTCATCACAAATACTGAAGAATTTTCTGGGAAAGGTTTGAAACACTTCCAGTTAAACTCTTGACTTAATATCTCAAGAAGAAAAAAAAAATAATGTTTCTACCACATATTTTATTAAACCCTTTAGGTCCTTTTACAAGAGAGGAAATACCAATTAACGTATAATTTAGCTGAACAAAATATTATCCCATTTCAACCAGTACCCACTTCCTTGAAGTTTATTCAAGCATTAATAACCATTTAATGCAATTTAACTACACTGAGGTATCCATTACATTAATATAATATATCCATCAGGAAATTAGAGTTTTGTTTCCATGAATTTTGTATTACAAGATGGTCTTTATAATTTTATTCTGTTTTATAATGTCCGATTTCAACTCTTCAGTCTTTGTTACAGTATGAGAAAATCAAAATGTTTCTAATGTTGAAAGATTACAATTATTGATTTATTGAACTACAAATCACTTTTTTAAATATGTTTTTATTGATTTTAGAGAGAGAGGAAGGTAGAGGGAGAGATAGAAACATCGATGAGAGAGAGCGGCTGCCTTCTGCATGCTCTCTACTGAGGATCAAACTTACAACTTGGGCATGTGCCCTGATCAGGAATTGAACCAGCAACCTCCTGGTGCATGGGATCATGCTCAACCAACTGAGCCACACTGGCCAGGGCTCAAAATAATTTTTATGCACGCATATAGATTTTGTAAACATATTTGAGGATTTAAACAACTGCATATGTCAGGATCATCAAATCTCTTTAGGAATATAACAATGTGACTGTCTTTGAGAGCCAATCATTAGCAGTGATCCTTTTAAATCATGCATTTTGAGGTAGTAATGTCTTCATGATCTGGAGATTTATGCAGTGTTGTCATGGATAAATTATATTACCTGTGTGGGCAATTATATCAGTAGATATATTCTTGTTTGATTTAGTTCAAGAAGTATCTGATTATGGCACTTTAGCTATGTTTCAATGTGCAAGGAAAAATGAAACTGCATGAGAATGTATGTAAGAATGATAGAATTATAAGGGACCTGATAAGACTTCTAGACATTCTTTATATTACAGTAACTGCTAAGAGAACTAAAATAATAATAATAATAATAATAATAATGAAAGCAATTGGCTACCTAGAGTCAGAATCAGAACTCAGGGCTCTTGATGGATAAAGCATTCCCTTTGACCTAGTGAGAGCTCAGCGAGATAGGGAATAAATAAGTGCAAAAGCAATGAAATACTGAAATCCATACTTTAGACTGTCTTTGTTTCCACATCAGGAAGGTTGAGGAAATATTCCATCAGACTTCTCAAACCCTTTCCATCCATGCTCCATACCACAATGACAAACCACAGTGTCAAGGGGTCACCTGTGTCCATGGAGAAAGGCTCAGGAACCCATGGGGATCATATTCGTCCCTGCAAATAAAATTTGAATCTTCATCTGAGAATTTTTACTCTTTTGCCTAATTATTATAATATGCTCGTCACCCTTTCTTCGATACATAGCACTCGTGTAAATGGTGTGGGCAAAGAGAAGACTTCAAAGAATTAGTTTGCAAGGAAGGAAAAAGAAGAGCGAGAAGCTCCCAAAATCTTGCCAAGGGAATTTTGAGGTCATAATTTTGTTGATTCAAGAAAAGTTTCTATTACTTACAAGGTCATCAATGTGTTTACATGGAGAAAGTGAATATAAGGTCAGGCAGATGACCTATGGATTTCAGCAAGGTAGACCAACCTTATGGACAGATCCTGTCCCTTATCCGTTCTAAAGTTGAGACATTTTCTTAAAAAAAAAACAGAACAATTTCCTAAGTTTTCCTGCCTGCATCTTCTAATTGATTGAGTTCAGATGGTTATTCGTGAACACTGTTCTGAATGCTAGAAGGCACACGAGTGTAAAAAAGATAAATGAATTTTCCCAGCAATTTTTTAGCTAAGTCCACATGAATAAGTGTTATATGTCCTAAGCTATCTGTTTCTACTCCATCTTTGTTATCTATATGCCTTATAATGAAATAAAGTGAGATCATAAACATATGTTGTTTGACTCTATTTATCTTACTGATCCAACAGTTAGGATGAAGTCCTTAAGGAGTAATGCCTCAGTGAGAATAGATCAATAGTTTTAAATTCAATGAGTAGGGCTTTCTTACTAGACGACAAGTTTGTAAGGGCAGAAGAGAATGAAGGGAGGCAGCCAAGTATTTACTTCACAGAGAAATAAATCCTCGAAAGGACTTGAGAGAAGGTGAGTCTAATCTGTTTTTGTCACGCTTTCCCTATGGTTTCACGGCTCCTGTCCTTGTTTTTAATTTTTGTTTTGTTGTTGTTGTTGTTTTGTTTTTTGTCTATTCCCTCATCTAGCTTCAGGTATATAAACATAGAATTTCTTTCTTTCTTTCTTTCTTTCTTTCTTTCTTTCTTTCTTTCTTTCTTTCTTTCTTTCTTTCTTTCTTTCTTTCTTCTCTCTCTCTCTCTCTCTCTCTCTCTCTCTCTCTCTCTCTCTCTCTCTTTCTTTCTTTCTTTCTTCTTTCTTTTATGTGTCGGTCAAACCTAAAGGCAAACTTTCATGTGCATTCATTCAGTAAACATTTATTTGGCACCTATTATGCGCCAAACCCCGTGCTATGTGTTTGTTATCTTCTGACCCTTGCACCTGTGTTTGGTCTGCGTCTGCCTCCTGGCTCCCCTCCGCCTTGGGGAGAGGTGCGAGGAAGCTGGTGCTGGATTGGTAATATCCAAGCTTCTTGTCTAGAATCCCAGGCACTCAGAGACTGTGCATGGCCCCGAATACCCAACTCCAACGTTATTTCTCATAGTTGATCAATTTCCTAGTTGGACAGAGGTTAATTTTAGTGAATAAAGACTGAAAAAAAAAAAAAAGAAAATTGTTATTTATTCATTCAAAATAAGTTGTGAGCCCTGCCCAGGTGGCTCAGGTGGTTGGAGCATTGTTGCATGCACCAAAAGGTTGTGGGTTTGATTTCTGGTCAGGGCACATACTAAGGTTGTAAGTTCAATCCCCAGTTGGGGTGCATACAGGAGGCAACCAATCCATGTTTCTCTCTCACAGTCTCTGCCCCTTCCTTTCTTCTTTCTCTAAAATCAATAAAAACATATCCTCAGGTGAGGTTAAAAAAATTAGGTGTGACTGGCTTTAAAAAAATCTTACTAAGAATATTTGCATTTAATGATTGAGGAAAATTTGTGTTTAATTTCAGTCAAGGGAGTTAAGTTTAACTATTTGAACCTTGGGCAGCAGAGATGGTATGCATAGGAAGAGAATGGGAGGAAGTGAGAGAAGAGAAGAAAATAACTTTGAGCATTTCTAAGTGCCAGGCAAGTTAGATGAATGTATTTTTTAAAATCATAAGAATTCTATGATACATGTATTAAGTGGCAGGTTTTACAGGTGAGGAAAACTAAGACTTACTGAGGTCAAAAACATGCTTAAACTCCTGCAGCTAAAAAACAAAGCTAGAATTTAGTGCAATGTTGGATGATTGTATTTAAATAAATGTGTACCCCTCTAAATTTTTTAAAAAATTAAAATTAAAAAGTAATTGTCTCAAATTATTTTAAATGAATTATTAATTGCTTAATTATCACAAGGTTTTAGAGGGAATCCCCGTCCACTCGTCCACTTACCTGTCAAATCCTGAGATTCGTTTTCTATACTTCTCAGTCTAATGTTTAAGACCAAACCTAATCTAGTAAAGGCCATTTAACTTGCAACATATAGAATTGACAAATTGATTCCTAACTTATCTGATTATCTTACAATGGGGTGATAGGGTCTCAAACTTGATAGTAGGAAATAAAAATTAATGGCAGAATTGTTTCTCATGTAGAAAACAAGGATCACTGAGGAAAAACAGAACACAGACATGAACATATTGCTCACATTGATAGAAAACAGTCATGTGCGAGAAAACACATTTAAATATATTTAATATTTTTTATTTCAGTGTCTCAGAATACTTATGATTCTGAATTCAATAATTTTTATTCACCAAATAAAATATTAATAATTGTGTATCCACCAATAAAATAAACAACACTTGAATCTACATTGGCCCAAATCAGTGGGGAATTAGTTGATTTGCCAATAGTCTTATGGATGATCACATTGTCTTTAACAAATTTAAAATAGATTTACTAGTAAAATATTTAACTTAAAAAAAATAACAAAATGCACGTAATTTCAGTTTCAGGAGATAGCAGTACTTAGAAATTTTGTATTTAATTTGACTTGGCCTGTTTAGATTTAATATTTCCAGTTTAAGTTAATGTGGAGACTCTCTTCTTCTATGACCTAAAACAAGGGTTGAAGTTTAAATTGTGTGAATTTAAGCTTGTCCAAATCAAACAAAACAAATTATACCCAGAAAAAAAAAATTAGCAGTGGTACTATATCCCTTTAGGTATTAAACTTTAACTTCTTCCCCTAATAAATGTTACCTTCCAAAGTAAGTAACTCAATTCTTAAGTCTTTTCCACAAAATAACTTTTATTTTCCGATTGCTTACAATGTACGCAGAACTTTGGGAGATACAATCAACAGATTACTCATGACATGTGAAAGAGTTATTATGATCTTCAATTTCCAGGGTCAAAGATGGCTACTCCACAGAACTACGATAGCCTACCCTTGGTATTCAGTGCTATGAAATTCAGAATCTAATAATCCAATCTGATTGTACAGCTTATGTTCTTCACAGCGAATAGCATGAACTTGGAAAATTTGATGATATCTCTGGCTCTGAAAAGTTAGGTCTTGTCTTCATATATGTGTAATTCACATATATTTTGTCTTCAATGTAAATTATGACTGCAGACATAAACAAACTATTCTTTAAAAATTATAAGTGTGAAACATTGAGTGTAGAATGGATTTTTTCACTTGAAATCATTTCGAATGCAGGTGTTCAGGATTCGTGCTTTCTTTAGTTTATAAAAACAAATAAGTAAGAGGAAGTTCATAATTTGTCCATAATCCTGTTTAGTAGTGAGTTGGTGTTTATTTTCTAATCATGTTTATTGATAATAAAAAATGTAGATAAAAATATCTGGAGAAAAAACTGTCATATCTCACAATTGCCAGGCAGATCATCCTTTCAAAATACATTTTTAACTTGCAAATGATCATTTATGGCAAAAGTAATTGCCCTCATAATTTAATCATAATAAGCATGTTAAATTGAAAAGTAACCTCAGAAATGCAGAGATAGTCTCCATTCATATTCTCCTTACTCCTTCATTGCGAGTAGATATTTGCTCTGTAGGCTTTAGCAACTTTTACTAATTTCCTTTAATACTTAGACCTCTCACCACTTTTAAGTGCATTTCACAATTGTGCTGTTCATTTATATACTTCATTATTGTCCTCTGTATCTTAGTTCCTGTTCCACCGAGATGATAAGTACCTGGGGAACCAGGCTGTGTCTCATCCATGTTAATCCTGTGTAGACCACAATCTCCATAGTGTTGAGGAGAAAAACTAGCTAGTTGGCGAATAAATCTTAAGATTTCTAGCTGTAGTAAAACTTGTGGGAATACAAACTTCCTTGTGCACTTCCAGTGTAAATATAAATTGATATTTCTGGAAGGCAATTTGTCATTATGTATCAAAATATAAACTGTCCAAGATTTCTAACCTAGTGAACCCTAGCTGGAACACTTTTCTTGGGGTCTTTCTCTGTGCATCATCTCCCCCATTCCACTACCACTTTATTTCCACTTCACTAATTTGTGTATGTGTGTATGTATGTGTGTGTGTTTTGTTTTGTTTTTCAGTTGCCTAAATCCTACTATTTCTTATATATCAGCTTAAATGCCACATCCTTTGGGAAACTCCTAATCTTAAAAATGCTAAGTGGCTTTATTTTGAATTCCCGGAGCCCCCAGTACAGAGTGGGGCAAAAGTAGGTTTACAGTTGTTCATATGGAAAACAATACAATAATTGAAAATAATACAAGAATAAATGTTGTTTTGCATACTCACAACTGTAAACCTACTTTTGCCTCACTCATCTCAGCATTTATTTACAAAAGTGTTGTATTCTTATGCTCACGATTGTCTGCCGAGTTTATATGCTTAGTAAGTTAGATGTCCAATAAATTAATGATTAAGTCAGTAAAGGAATGAATAAATTGATGTGTTTGGATCCATTATATAGAATAATTGTAAGCATTTAAAAATTACAACATTAAAATTTAGCCGCCACTGTGAACTGTTTTTTCATAGTAGACTGTCTTTATTTCATTAAAAGATTATTAAAACATAAAAGTGAAGAGAAACCTAATTTGATGTTCTCTTTCTACAGTTTCTGCATCAACGAATGATCCCTATGTTTACTATAAGCATTCTCTCAGGAAGCATGATATGAAGCTTTATAAATAGAAAATCTGGGCCCTCCATTAGGGAGAATCACAGAACTAAGAATGAACTATCCTATGATCTCTAAATCCCTCATATCCATTTTCTATTATAGTGATTCTCTTGGATCACTCCAGCAAAAAGAAAAACATTTTCTTTCATCTACCTTCTTATCCTACTAAGAATTCTATAATAACTAATCATCTCATAAATATGTAGTAAAGATAAAAAAAGCTAAGAAATCAGCTATACGACAGGAAGTTTATTTTGTCCATTTAATTTGCTACTTATTTGTTGTAAGTATTGAAAAGACTCAATTTAACTATTCCTGTTTTCCTCTAAAATGAATCTAAGTTTCTACATAGGCTAATATATTGCAATGTGGAATCTTATATTGATTTTAGGGGAAAACAGAAATAATGAAATGTATAGTATAAAGTTTTTAAGCAGCAAAATTTTGTACGCATCTCATTTGATCATTAGCCAATTAATTTAAATGATTTAGACCTATCCAAATTCTTAATTAATGTTTATTTGATGCAACACCTAAATATACAAGCGGGAAAACTAAATTACAGAAAGAATTTTTTGTCTTCTGCAAGGACTGAGCATGAGTACCTGATAAAGCTGACACTGCAGAACTACCTTTTTCACTCTTGTCCAGGGCTCCAAGCCCCTGCGATTCGCTGCCACGTCAATCAGTGTGTTTCTTTAAAGTGTTGTTAATAACATTTTAGACCCTAAACTGTAAATGTCAACCCAGTAATTACTTATCCCTGAACTCATTCTCATAAAAGATCACAAGTTGAAAAATAACATTTTAAAGTTTTTATTATATCTATTTGCCAAAAGTGACACAGCAGTAACCAAAACACACACACACACACACACACACACACACACACACACACACACCCTACTAAACCAAGTTCCTTTCTAAAAGAAAGAAAACGAAAAAAAAATGACATCAATTATTTGGCATAAGTATGTCTGTCCCATGACTCCCTTATGCCATTCCCCTCCTCCTCCCGTGAGATTCATCGTGTGACAAATGACATGAGATGGCCTTATGAAATTTTGTCTGGAGCAATTTTTACTGCTAATGGAAATTATAAATAATATGTGCCTTTCGTCAACTGCATTCTTCAGTAATCTAATTGTATCAAGCTAATGAGACCTGGGTTAGGAAATGTTCTGAGGTTCCCATGCCCCAGGTCAGAGAATGCTGAAAACATCTCGGAGCAGATGTGCTCAGTCTCATGAGAATGGCAGCTGGAGCACTTGGTCACTCCACAGAGCCCTGACTGTGCAGGGCCTGTGCATTTGACCTCCTGCTAGAGGTAAAGAGCCTTTCTGTTGGTTAGCTGAAAACTGAGGCGGGAGGGAGGGCAGAGGGAGATAAAATTCCCCTCCTCAACCCCCTGACCCCAAACTTTTCTTTTCTTAACGATATGCCAAGATTTGGCTGTAAAGGTTGCCTTTGCAAAACTAGCAAGCGTTGGCATCTGCAAGTGTTGAATGGAGCCAGAGGGCCAGGGAAGAATTGCATGAGAATAAAATCACCTCTTTTCTCCGTTTCTCTGAATCAATATTGTTTACTCTACATTTACAAAGGTTGATGCAACATCACTCCAGGCTGTTATAGACTTAAACTGCTTCAAAGACGATTTTATATTATGGTTGGATGAGGAGCGTTTAAATAAAAAAATTCCAACATACCCGGAAAGTGGAATATGCAATGAACCCTCAACCTTGAGGTGAGGAAGTGTGGGCAGCAGAGCTGGGATATCACTACCTGCATCCGCTGAATGATGTCACGCAAGGGCAAGATGACCTCAGGAGTTGATTGTGATATTGGTCAATACGCAAAATTCAACAGGAAAATTTTCCCCCTCACTTGTAAGTTTTAAATTTTCGCTATATCAATGCATCTAGGAAATCTTTTTCTTGTTGTTATTTTTGTTGTTGTCTACTTTTTAACCAAAGTACAACTAACCACATTCCCCCATCTTTTCCCAACTCTCGGTACGTGTTAGTGCATATACGCATACACATGCACATGCACATGCACACACAAACACACGCATACATTTGTGCATCCTTTCTTCCCTTTATGATGGGATCTCTGATTTCGTAGTATTGCACAGCAAAGAATTGTTCCTTCAGTAAGTTTCTTAGTATTTTTATTGTTTATGCGTTTGCTTTTGTTTTGTTTTGCTTTGTTTTGAGGATGCTTCAAATGTCCCAGGAATGAGGAGACACTGATTTTCCTGGGATGTGATCGGTTCTCACAATTAACATCTTCCCTCTCCCTCCTCATTTTTTAACTCAAATTCTTTCCTTTTAGTGCTTTGTGCAGTTCATTTGCATCCTGCCAAAGGATTCTTCCTCTCCTGAGGCATTTAACATCTTTCACATATTTGCTGACTGTTATCATGCTCCTCTTAGCAATCACTTAGCCAAAATATACATTACTCTATGCTCTTTTAATCTTTCCACATAAATCAAGCCCTTGGTCCCCTGATCATTTTGCTGTTCTTCTATGAAGTCACTCCAATTTGGCTTTGTGTTCTGAGGTGACAAAAATGGAAGACAGATTTCCCTGTTTAGACTCAATTCTGTCATGCTGAGGCACTATCACCTCCTGCTCCGTAATATGAAACTTTTTCATATGCCAACTAACTCAATACTTCTTTCATATTGTTGGATTATGTTGCTGTTACATCCTTTTCTCCCTGGAGGTCTAATCTGGTGGGAACCTTGAAGTGGTTTATTATGTTACGTTTGAGCAATAATGAGAGTAGAAATCACGTTTATTTTTGATAAAGACAGCAGAAGCAGACCTCTGTGTCCTCACCCCAAATTTCCCAAGCATTTATTGGATCTATGGACTTTTTCACATTTTTTCCAGGGAATTTCCATTAAAAATAAAACCAGACATGGAAATTCTAGGCCCCAAAAGGAAAGATTTTAGAAGAGGGAAACAGGAGTTTATGATGAAAATACCTCTTGCAACGTTACCAAATGTGCTTTCATGTAGGCACAGAATCAAAAGTTTATTTTATCAGTGCTTGCTAAATTTCAGAAAGAAAACCAAATGGAACCGGGATTCTTATGAAGTTCTTTGGGAGCATTTTCTTCCTAAAGTGGATCAGATTGCTGCCTTTAAATTTGTGTCATCCAGTGCTAATCCTTCAGCTTCCTGATTGGCTAGGTATTTGGATCTGACAGGCCTTTGAGTCACTCTCTTAAAACGAAGGGGTGTGGATGCTAATCTGCGGGTCATTAACACCTCATACATGTTAGTTCAGAGATCTGGGGTGTGCCTGTGTTTGCGCTGCCAGCGTGCACAGCATTTCTTGAAAAAAATCAGAGATTTTATTTTCTGAGCGTTTGATCCTAAATATTTTCCACACAGGCATTTCACTCACTCTGAGCTATCACCTTTTTTCTTCTTCTGGAATTTGGTTTTATTTTAACCCTCCTTTTCCTAAACCATTGATCGGTAGCAATATGCACCAGCTAGACAGTCGGAGGAGGTACAAGGCCTCCTTAATTGTCCTCTAGAGATGATATCTGTGGTAAAATGAGTATATTACCCTATCAGCTTTACCTTAATTCAGATTCCTAATCTTTATCTACAACAATATTTTTATTCTTGAGAAATTTCCAAATTCCCAGGTCAACCCTCCTTATAAATCTGAAACTTTACTTTGCTATTGCTATTCAAAACTGAATACATTCCTTTGTCATCCTCTCTTGAGCATCAGATCTTATGCTATCACCTAGGTCATAAGACCTTCAATAAAAATATTACATAAAATAAATATATGTTGCCCTGGATGGTTTGGCTCAGCGGTTAGAGCGTCGGCCTGTGGTCCAGAGAGACCCGGGTTCGGTTTCCGCTAAGGGCATGTACCTCGGTTGCAGTTTGTCCCCGGCCCTGGTTGGGTCATGCAGGTGGCAGCCACTCAATGTGTCCCTTTCACGTAGATGTTTCTCTCTCTCTCTCCTACTCTATCTGAACAAAAAATGGAAAAAAAAGTGTCCTCAGGTGAGGATAAAAAAAAAAAAAAGAAATATATGTTAACACAGTGTCAAACTAAGGGATTTGTGCATATATATATATGTATATATATATAGCCTTGTTTTTATTACTTATATATGTACATATATTAATGTATAATTATTGCTTTTTTTCTTATGAGAATATATGTTCAAAAGCACATTAGTCAATGTAAAGTTCTTAACTACTTTGCCCTTCATTTCTCAAATAACAAAAATTATTTGAAAAATAATATACTGTAAAATATCAAGGTAATTAAAAAACACATTAGAGAAAGGGTTGATTTTGGAAATGTCCCAGGTGCATTCGCTTTGTATTATGTAACTGGGTTTTGTAATATCAGAGGAAACACGGTAGTAGTCCCAGGCACTGCATCATTTTGGCGGTGTTTCTTGCCACCAAGCCTTTGCAATCGCTCTTCCTTCCTCCTGAGTGCTCTGCCCTCAGATATATGCATGACCATCACTTTTGCTTCTATCACAGTTTTACTTAAACCTTCCTTTCTCTGTGAGGCTGTCTTTGATCAATCAATCTGAAATTAGAGCACTCATATGAGTACTTCCTATCTACCTTCTCTGCTTTATTTCTTTTCTCAATCACTTATTACTATTGAACATGCCAGATGTTTTACATTTTATCCTGCTTTTTTTCCATCCTTTCTGTTAAACGTGAGCCCATAAAGACAGGCATTCTTTTATTTTGCATTTTTAAAATATATTATTTTAAATCCTCACCCGAGTATATTTTTTTGCATTGCTTTTCAGAGAGAGTGGAAGAGAGGAAAGTACTGGGGGGAAGAGAGAGAGAGAAAGAGCGAGAGAAACATTGATGTGAGAGAGACACATCAATTGGTTGCCTCCTCTGCCCCAACTGAGGCCAGGGATCAAACCTGCAATGCAGGTACATACCCTTGACTGAGAATTGAACCCATGACCCCTTGGTGCATGGCCATCAATCTAACCACTGAGCAACACTGGCCAAGGCTATTTTGCATTTTAATAAAAATGTAGTTGACATACAGTGTGTCATATTAGTTTCAGGTATACATCATAGTAATTCCACATTTGTATACCTTATGATGTGATCACCACAGTACGTCTAGTGACCATCTGTTGTCATACAAAGTTATTATAATATTGACTATATTCCCTGTACTGTACATTACCTTCCCATGGGTTATATATTTTATAACTGGAAGTTTGCAGCTCTACTTCCCCTTCACCTTTCACACTCATCTCCCCCCTCCCTCCTCAGGCAACCACCAGTTTGCTCTCCATATCTATAAATCTGTTTCTGTTTTGTTTGCTAGTTTGCTGTGTGTGTGTGTGTGTGTGTGTGTGTGTGTGTGTTTAGAGTTCACATATAAGTGAAATCAATGATATTTGACTTTTTCTCTCTGACATTGCACTTAGCATAGGTAGGTTTTGATTTAAATTTTTCTAATGATTAGCAATGTTGAGCATCTTTTCATATGTGTTCTGAACACCTCTTTGTCTTCTTTGGAGAAATGTCTATTCAAGCCCTCTGCTTTTTTTTTTTTTTTTTTAATCAGAGTGTTGTTGTTTTTAGATGATAAGTTGTATAAGTTTTTCATATATTTTGCTTATTGACCACATATATATCGTTTGCAAACATCTTCTTGTGCTTAGTAGGTTGTCTTTCCATTTTATTGGTAATTTCCTTTGCTGTACAAAAGTTGTTTAGTTTGATGTAGTCTTATTTGTTCATATTTGCTTTTGTTGCACCCAGACATATCCAAAAAAATTTTGCTAAGACTGATGCCAAAATGTTTACTGCCTATGTTTTCTTCTAGGAATTTTATGGTTACAGGTCTTATATGTCTTAATCCATTTTGAATTAATTTTTGTAGGTGGTGTAAAAAAGTGGTTCAGTTTCATTTTTTTGCATGTTCTGTCCAGCTTTCTAACACCATTTATTGAAGTGACTGTCATTTCCCCATTGTCTATTCTTGTCTCTTTTGTTGTAGATTCACTGACCATATATGCATGGCTTTATTTCTGGGCTCTCTATTCTGGTCCAATGCTCTATGTGTCTATTTCTGTGCCAGCGCCATAGTGTATTGATTACTATAGTTTTGTAGTACAGTATGAAATCAGGGAATGTGATACCACCAACTTTATTCTTTCCCAAGATCACTTTGGTTATTTAAGGTCTTTTGTGGTTCCATATACATTTTAGGATTATTTGGACATTCTTGTCTCAATAGTATATATTCAGAAACTACACTGTTTTCACTCAAAATATATTTGCTGAATGAATTAAAATAAAATCCCAATACAACCAAACAAATTAAAAAGTACCTTTGAGTTTCTTGTAACAGACAGATGTCTAAAATATACCTTTCTATAAAGCAAACTTTAAAGGAGAATTTTTGAATTTAGAAAAATTTATGTGTAATATGAAATTTTCATTTCCTCTTTCCCTTTGCATACACATACATGCATGAGCATATATTTAACTTGTAAATAAATCATTAACTTCTAAGTGATGCTGTAATAGGAAGAGACATGCAGTTCATCCTTAATGTCATCTTCACCAAGGTTCTGTAAGATATAAAATAGAGAAGAGTATTGATTTAATTAGGAGCAGCTACACAAAAATAATGTTTTCCAAATCCTCTCTGGGCTAGATAAATCATGTTTCCTCCATAAAACCACTGCCAACAACTGTGGTCCACACATATCACTCCCTTCTTCACATTTGTATTTTCAAGTTAATCGTTTTTGAGAATCGTTTTGTCCTAGGCACCACCCCAGTGCTGGAGAGACAGAGCTAAGGAGATAATCTCATGAGACAGAGTCTCCTTTAATCCAATTTTGCCATTATCATTTTAAAACAATAATCTCACTTCCTATTTCCTTCCCCTGCTCTCTTTTTCGTTCTTGCACATATTTCTATCTAACATACCACACATTGTACTTATTTTACTGATTTATCCTATTTACTGGCAGCTCTTCTACTACAAGAAAAGCATGCAACCCTGCAGTTTTTTGGACAAAGTTAGCACAGTAGATCTTCTTATTCTGCCTTTCTTTGATGTCACCTGGGAATATGTTAAGTGGACTTCTACATCTGTTAGGTTCCACCCAGAAAAAGACTAACTTTCCTGAACACCTAAAACAGGGACTTTAGGGCAGGTAATTGGTTACATCAGGACAGGGAAGAGGTTGCCAAGGCAATTGGGGTAGAGTGAGACAACCCAGAGATTATCTTGAAGCAAACGCATAGTAATTTTCTGTTCATGAGGAAGAAATTTTCTGTAAGCTTAGCGTTTTACAGGGAACTAAAAATAAATTGATTTTGAGAAATCAATATCTCCCTGTGGTTAATCAACTTAAAAAAATAATTTATTTATGAGGGATGCCGAGGGCTGGGGAAGGGCCTGGTCCAGGTGGCAGGAGTGTGGGTGTTTCCTGTGTTAAAGAACAAAAACACAAACTAGTAAACTTAAAGGTCTAATTGAGAGCTTTGTGAATTGGGAGCATCTCCTCTAGTAAATACAGAGGTGCTTTGAGAAGCTGTACAATATGATGGCTTTTATGGGCAGAAACTGAGTGGGACAAGAAAGTTATTAGTAAAATAAAAGAAATAATTGCTTCCGGCAAGGTTACTTGCCCTTAGAGGAAGGCAGGGGTCTTATCAGACAGATTTCCTCAGCTTACTTTGTGGGGAAGGAGTGGAGAGGACCCACGTGACAGTCTACTTCATTGGTACTGACCAGACAGACCAATTAAGAGTGCATTTCTGGAGTGGGTTGAAACTGAAATTAGGTCAGGTATTCAGTCTAAGTCTGGTGTCATGGGCTTTAGCACAGGTGACTTCAGTTTGGGCCTGTGATTTTCTTTTTAACACCAGGAAAGCAAACAGCGTACACTATGTGACTACAGGTATTTGGGCGAGGTAAGTTCAGGTCTTAAGAGAATGGGCTGGGATACGCTGAGTGTCAGGGACCACAAAAAACAGGGTTGAGAAAGGGCATGTACCAGAACAGCTGCAATCAATAAAAGCTGCAGGAGCTGTCAAGAAGAAGGAAGACCAACCCCCACTGGATTTATGGCTTCAAACTGGCAGAGGCCAGCTTGACCCAACCTGGTGACTAATTTCACATACAGGTACCCCTTAGCCTCATTATATGCTCATTGTAATGTATTAACATGCTAAATGACACATCCAAACCGTCATGATCAGAAACGGAATGTCCATATAAAGACACAAACTGGCCAACTGAGGTCCCTTGAGAACTGTTCACCCCTTTCCCAGGAAGATCCTGAATATTCCTTCCCCTTATTAAATATCCTACCCCACCCCAGTTAAATGAACCACAACAAAGGAAGCAAATTCTACTAACGGGAGGCTGCTCTGTCTAGAAGTTGCCCATTCGCTGTCTCACTGCCTCAGTAATAAACTCTGTAATGGCTAGTGTTTGAATTCTTTCCTGCATGAAGCAAAGAACCCACTATGGGTCACAGACCTTTATTTAGGTCTCTAGACTGCTGGAATGCCTGAATCAGAATCAGACCCCAGGTGCAGCTGAGGTCACCATTTCCAGAGGAAGCCTAATCTCCAAAACATCTCGAGTTCTGTGGGAGTTGCACATTTGGGTGCCCTGGATGCCTGAGACCCCTTGGCCCAAATTCATCCATAAGGAGTCTGGCTCAAACTACCTGTTATGAAAACCCTATCCATAATCCTTCCCTCAGAGGCACAGTGTGATGGTGTCTGGCCCAGGAGGCCAGACCAGATAAGGGGGGCTGGCTCTGGCCCAAAGGCTGTGCAGGGCAGGAAGACCCAATGTCAGAACCACGTAGTGAACAGCGCATGAGCAGCAACAGATAGTGTTTCCCACTGGTACATTAAAGGGACCAGGCAGGTTACTGAAACACCAGGCCATGTTCAGGTTGAGGAGACTGGGACCATTTTGGGTTCCTCCAGCTGCAAATGAACCACACAAGAGACAGTATTACTTGGGGAGACACTGTTAAGGGCAGGCAAGTGAAATCACTTCACATTCCCCACTGCCTCTGGTCTCTCAGCACTGCTTCTCACTGGTAAAACCAACCAAATGTCAGCTAGGAAACTCATCCTGCAAGAATAAGGCTCGGCTGCAAGACACAACACAGAGCCAGGGGCCCGGGAGAGTACCTCTGAGAGTGAAATCCACACCTGGAAACATCTAGGAACACAATTTTGAACATGTACTTCAATAAAGTTTTTGTTTGTTTGTTTTTTGAAGATTCTGGAAATGACGAACAGTGAATATTTTAACTGTGAAATGGCAATTCAAACATGGAAAGGCTTCAGAGAAAGGAATTCCCAGGTGCACAGCCTAATTAGATACTCACACTTTATCATGTGGATAAAGAGTAGGCTTGACTCAAAAGGGTGAGGTTAGTGGTGGTGGTGGCAGAAGGGAGATGTTTCTCCAAAATGTATCATCTGAGGATAATTTAGAAATTGGCATTAAGAATGAAATGTCCTATGATTTCATCTTTACTTTTTGCAGATCTCAACATTACCCAAGGAACGAATCCGTTTAAATTGGTATTTATATTTTCTGTGTAAGATAAATAAGAAATAGACAGTGATTGTATAAATTCAGGTTTTTTTTAGGTGAATTAAAAATGAAAGGCAAATCTGGAAATGCCATATTGAATGAGGACTCTGTGTAAATACAGAAGTTTGGTTGGTATTTTTTAAACTGCTTAATACTGCTGACTGGACATCTTTACATGACAAACACCAGATGGAAAAATCAGTTGAGAGTCACAAGCTGAGGATGATTTCATTATAAAATGATCATTTACATTTACTCATAATTATCCAGAAAAGCCCAAAACCCTACAGTGCTTTCATAATAACATTTGTGTTACCAAAATATAACAAGAGTATACTTTTGCTGAAAGTTTACATTCTAATCTGCTGGACAAATCTAATTATTCTAATATGATAAACACATAAAAATGCCTGTCTAATTTTAAAATTGGAATTTCAGTTTCCAGTAACACATTTCACCATGAAACCATTTGAGCTTTTCTTCTAAACTGCTGTCTACAAAGATACTGTAATAGCACAGCTTTTCTGATTAACCAAACAACCTATAATCAAGAAGACAAAGTGACTTACTCTCATCCTTATGTAAATAAAAAGCTTATTTTCTCTATAGCGGCATATAACAATGATATGCTTTTGATACGTTTTAAGAGACTTTATTATAACAATAAAATGTGTTTAATAAGTTTTAAGACACTCAGATCAAAAATCAATTTAGCAAATGCTCCATCCAGTGACCACACAGCATGTTTGGGCTGCACCATGACATGTCCGCATTGTTATTTGGTGATAAACAAAATAAAAAGATCTGTCATTGAAACTTAAATAAGAGAGATTGGTTACATAAACTGCAACATTGTAAACTTTAGTACTGCACAGTCTCCAGCTTGAAGCAGTTCTCCCAGCTAAGCACAGTTGGATTGTTTTCCCAGAGAGGAAAGATTAATAGCTAAAAATCATGACCTTTGACTTTTGACATAAATTCCAAGAAGTGAAATGCAATTGGAAACACTGGTGGAGCCTTAAATTATTGCTACAGAGCAGAATAATAACCACATATCTATACTAACTAAATGTATACACACAATTTTGGGTCACAAATTTCCTCTCTAGCTCATATTATAGCATATCCAATGAGTGTACAGTTCCACATTTTCATCCCCACTGTACAGCTATGGAATAAAGCCTCAAATTGCTGACTCCCTAGATAATGCAAATTGTTTACAAGTATGATTTCCAGAGAAAATAAACCTGTATAAATATAGGGAATTTGTTTCACCTGACATTTTAATAACCCTTATTTAGAAGTCACTTTGCTCAGCCATTACTTCACACTGTTGCAATCCTGACTCTTCCTGAGGAACAGACACCAATGGCTTCCCTTATACGTTTAAGTAGCTTAAATTAGAAAATTAACATAAAATGTTGGCATATGTGTAAGTTCATTGAAAGAACAATGTGTATCTTTTATTATGGTCCATGATCTTTAGTAGTGATTTATCATATTATCATTACTAAAATAGGAATGCTTTTATAGCTTAATTATAAAATAATGCAATATAATACATTATGGTATCATTCAAAATTCATTTACGACAATAATAAATTATCAGATATATTCAGTGACCAGAAACAAGTTAGACCAGTAACTTTTTAATTGCCTTCAGCCATGCTTTCAATAAGAGAATAATTAAATTAATACCTGTGAACCAAATGAGTTCATGATAAATAGTTAATGGCCCTTTTCACTACCATGTAAAATCAGACACCAAATAGTGTTCAGTGGCACAGAAGTAGCTCATCAAGCTACACTTTTCATATCCCTTTAGGAGTAAGAGCTATCATATAAATTCTGGAGGAAAAAGATCCCAGGATGACAGCACTGATAAGTAACAAGCCATATACTGATGAGTCAGATAAAAAGCTTCCTGTAAAACACTAAAACACCCTTACTCAGAAATCCCATAATCACGGCTAAACCTCTGCAATGAAATAGGGGCAGTATCAGTAGTTTCCAAAAGAAAAAGGAAACACACAGAGAAACACAGTCATTTAGTTCATCTTTATGATCTGGAGATTCGAATGCTAAACATGACTCAGCATTTGAACATCAAATATCACATCCTTTCATTGGTTATGGGCATGTCTCATGATGGAAATGGAAAGAAACCCTTAAAGGAGAATTTTTATTTGTTGGCCTTCTCTTAAAATGTATCATTCTGTTCCCAAGAGCTTTATAACTTGTTATAATTCTCTTAGAAAAAAGAAACAAATGTTTCATTGTTGTAGTTAATTTTAAATGTGCATGTCATTAATATTTATTTATATTCAAAATGAGCTGTTAGGAAGCTGAGCATTTCCATATCTCTTCTTGACTTTTAATTCAAGATGATATACTGAGAAAATAGATTAATCTCCTTTTCCTCCTGAGGCCTACACGAAAGAGAAAAGAGACACAATACATATAAAATTAATAAATACAGAAAACCAAAGAGGACATGTGGCTATCAACACCATCATAAACATTTCAATGAAGTTTTGCGAAAATGAAAGTAGATGGAAGAGTCTAAACTAAAGAGTAGAGCAGAGTTTGCTATGAAAAGGCTGCTCTGGGAGCTGAAAGCCCACCTTCCCCTCGAACCACAGAGGGGCTTGGGGCTCAGGAGCAGAGCACAGGAGGGAGGGGGAGGGGGAGGGGGAGGGCTGGAACAGAATGATTACTGAGGGTCGGTCTTTGAGATGATGGTGCCAAGCAGCACTGTCAGACCCCACAGAGAGCCCAGGCAGCCCCGCATTTGCCCTAGTAGGGAAAAAACAACAGGGCATTCTTTTTAGTAAATAAATTAAATTAGATATCTGGGGAAAGAAACTGGAAGAAGACTAGTGTACATATTGAACCCTGGAATAAAATTGACTATTCTGATGTGTGATGTGTGGCTACACACCCAGGACTTTGCCTGGTGAATCCACGATGAAGCCTGCCAATTGACCCTTCTTACTGACACACACTAGTCCCACGAACTACTCAAGGGAGGGGATGAGCAGCAGTGTGTGCATTGTGCAGATTTGCTAACAAAACCCACGTCTGCTAACCATTCTCTGTTCTTAAACATGAACAAATGAGATAGATCATCAGATGTGTGAAAAATCAATAGCATCAAAGAGAATTAGCAAGAAAAACAGAAAAGCTTATTACAGAGAAAAGAAAGATAACAGGTAATGTAATAAACAAAGAAAAGAGAAACAAACAACAAAACCTCTCTTGTATAAATGGAGAACTTGGAGGTACATATATGTCAATATAATGAAACCAAGATGCCATGTGAAAGAAAATAAAAATATATCAGAGAATAAGTAAGTGAGGTGGGTATTTGTTGATTAAAATGTTGGAACAAAAAGAAGAGAAAGAAGAGGTGGAGCAGGAGGAGGAGGAGCTCAGTCCCAATATGTAGGACAGAAAAATTAACAAAAAGTGTGAGAGGAAAAAACACTAGTCACAGAGATTGAAAGTCCTACTAAAAAAAAATTCTAGAAAAAGAAGATTGAGAAGAAATCTGGGAAGAAATTATCTGATTATTAGAAGGATAACAGGAGAGAATTTATAAGCTTAAGTCGGA
Source organism: Molossus molossus (assembly GCF_014108415.1). Lineage (NCBI taxonomy): Eukaryota > Metazoa > Chordata > Mammalia > Chiroptera > Molossidae > Molossus > Molossus molossus. Next base: position 29,787,071 of record NW_023425346.1, read on the forward strand.
AGTATTCAGATGTAATGATTTAACAAGTGCCCAATACTCAATGAAATATATTTTTTGACTATTATAAAAATTTAAGAACATCAAAGATAAGACACTACAAATTTATAAAGAAATAAAACAATCTATTAAAACTGAAACTGACATTGGAATTCCCCTCAGCAATACCAAATTATAGAAGAATAAAGCATTGCAAGAAAAACATGTTTTTGATTTTGAATTCTAGGTCATGAAAAACCTCCTCAAATGTGAAGAGCCAAATAAATCAATTTTCAAAAGACAGAGTCTCCAAAAATTTACCTTCCACATATCATTTTCTAGACAGTTCTTTAAATATGTGCTCCAGAAAAAAAGTTAATTTCTGAAAAATAAGACTAGGAAGAGAATGGATCTAGAGAAGGGTGGTGATAGCCCAGGCAATCCTTAATGCCAGTACATGCTGATGGGTGTACATTAGGTAAAAACAAAAAACAAAACAAAACAAACTAGCAGGTTCAAATTGGAGCACACAGGTAGAGTGCCTCAGAAAAGAGGTTTCCAGGAAAACAAGGTGGGGGTGCCCTGGCCAGCTTGTCTCAACGGTTAGAGCGTCGACCTGTGGACCAAAGAGTCTCAGGTTTGATTCTGATCAAGGGCATGTACCTCAGTTGTGGTTTGATCCTGGGCCCTGGTCAGGGTTGCTTGGGAGGTAACCAACTGATGTCTCTCTCTCTCACATCGATGTTTCTCTCTCTCCCTCTCTCTCTCTTTCCCCCTCACTCCCCCTCTGCCTGAAAGTCAATGGAAAAATATCCTTGGTGAGAATTAAAAGAAAAAAAATAAAAATGGGGGACTTTACGAAAGACAGCATGTGAGAAAGAAGGGAAACATTAAGATTTTAATAAGTACACAGAAAGAGTAACATTAAAGTTTTCAAGAAAATAAAGAGGTGACAACATAGTATGGTCCAACTAGAAGCCCAAATAAAATGCACCATGATTCTAAGCACTTGGATGGCATGTAGAAAATAAGTTTCCAGGAGACCTTGATACTAGAAATAATTTTCTTGAGGTGTCCCAGGCATCGTGGTTTTTAATGTTTAGAGAAGGAAATTGGTCTTATTTGCTCTGGCAGTGAGCAATATGGTCATAATAACGCAAACACCATAAAAGGGTTTTCAACTTTGAAAATCAACCTATGGACAAAGCAATCAAGCAGGGCTTGTGTGTGAAGAGAATGTAAGTATTAACCAGCTTGACAAGTTAAAGTGGATCCAAGGAATAAAGAAGGGAAAGAGGAACTGTGGAGTGAAAGGTAGTTTAAACTACTGTCTGGAGTTGATGGCTCCATAAGTAGAAATATACATATTATTCAAAATTACATGGTAAAGGATGGAAGATCTCAAAGTAATGATAAAACTGTCTAACTTTGGGGGAGGAAGGGGGAGGGAAGATGAGATGGGGTGAGATACGTCCAGTCTTTCTTAGGAGGTGAACAGATATTGTCTCAAGTGGGAAAATTAAGAAACAGAGACATAAACATACCTAGTGTTAGGAAGATAACCCACAGAAAAATGAACAGAAAAGGTCAGAAAAAATTGTCCATGGAGAGTGAGGATGGGAATGGGAAAAGACGTGTTGTGTGACTGCTTTGCATTAGAAATCCCTCTGTGTGACTTGATTTGTTACAGTGCACACATAATCCTGATAACATTTAGAAATAAATGGCTTTCAATGGCCAAAGAAAAGCACATTTTGTATTCTGAAAAAATATTTCACCAATTTATAAAGCCCTTTGTGAAATCACCACCACCTCCAACTACAATACCTACTATACCAACCAGAAACTTGCTTTACCAAGTAAATGAGTATCTCGATTTAGGAACCCTAATTTAAGTATGAGTTCAATCTTAATAGAGTGTAATTTGTTAGAATGTTTGAAAGCATGATTGAAGTGTTACATTTTTTTTTTCAATGTCTACTTGCATATCTGTGACTGTTTTAGAAAAACTAAGTGAAGTATTTTATTCCTTGAAATGATTTCACTGTGCGAACTTTACTGCTTGGTTGGCAGAGAAGGCTGTGGAAGTTCCCAAGGACTCGTGATGATTTCCAGGACCTTTAATCTGTGAATTAAAGCACACTCCTGTTATGTAGTCTTTGGATTAGTAACCGTGTCGAGTGAATGGGGCAAAATTTCAAGTAAGCAGAATACATAAACAATATACCATTAAAACACACACACACACACACACACACACACACACACACACACACACAGTTAGCCAAGCCCTGGTTGGGTAGTTTGAGGGTTGTTTTGATAAACCAAGGTTGTGGGTTTGATCCCCAGTCAGGGCACCTACAAGAATCAACCAATGAATGCATGAATAAGTGGAACAACAAAGTGATGTCTCTCTCTCTCTCAAATCAATAAGTAAAAATAATAATAATAATATAAAAAGTAATATAAAGAAATAACAATTAGCTAACACCAGCCACTGACTCTTTTCTTGGTATACTATTAACTACTCCAAGCCAATGGGCAATCAGCTGGATTGATATAAATGATTCCAAGAATTGCCCTATGAGGTGTGGTGTAGTGTATTGGTCTACGATACAATGAGGAGTGTTAGAAATTCATTCCCAGCCTGTCCTTATTTCATCAGTGGTTAGAAAAAATAAGGTTGATGTGTGTTAACAATTGTTCCTAATATGCATGTAACAGACCCTATCAACCTGTTGCAGTAAATGTGAAATTTGTACATGAGATGCACGAAAGTTCTCTGAAGCAGAGCTGCTCAGTGTACTTTTATATTATTTAAAGAATTAGGTAGAAAAAATTGTAACCCAATGATATATTTGAAGAAATAAAATAAATATAAATAGTTGAATTCACTCCCTATTAAATTCAATTGTTTTGGATGATTCCATACTTAACCTGCTGTAAAGACGGTAGCGGACCACTTCAACCATGGTAGATTTTCAAATGCAATGTCTCCTTTTAGGAATCCAGACACAATGCCATACAGATGAAGGTTGGGAGTCACATGTACTAGGATTTCACTTCAGAAATCTAGTCTTTGTTTTTCACTGAGATGGTCACAGAGTAACTGAAAGGAATCTCTAGTATATAATTGCCATACCCGTGTTTTGGTAATCTATCACCAAGGACTGAGGCATCTAAATCAGGGTCTCAAAATAGGAGGAATTATAAAAATGGTCAATAGTTTGCAGTTTGCCAAGGAAAGTTCTATGCATTTTGCCTGCTTTTTCTCATGAATCCTCCCCACAGTCCTCTGAGGTGGGCATGGTTTGACTATTTCACACATCTGGGAAAAAGGCTGGTAAGAGACTTAATGAAAGGCCATGCACAGCTAATAAATGTCTACAACAGGATTTGAACCAAGGCCTTCTGGCTATAGAAGCACAGTCTCTCTTTCTCGGGTTCTGTACCAGAATATATCAGAAACAGAATTTCTTTCCACTCTTTCAGGCATAAGACTTCATATAGTAAGAATATAAAATGCATCATGCCCTAGACATAAAACAAATGAGAAATATTGTCATTGTTGTTTTTTTAGGAACAAAGGACAGAATATGACTGTATTGATTTTCTTTGCATGAAAACTCCCCCTGCCCCATGCATACGTGGCACACTACAACCATGTCTCCTTCTAAATGTCACCATATCAAAATGGTCTTCATGGAAATCAGTATATTAACATACTACTTTCTGCCTCTAGTTCTCTATTCCCTTAATTTTCTGTTCATTTATAGCACTCTATAGCATTTAATAATATATTAATCTGTTGATTTTATTTTGTGTGCTTTTTTCCATGGGAGCATACATTCCAGGAAGACAGAACTTGTGTCTGTTTTGTTCACTGATACATTGTAAGCTCATGGGATAGTGACTGATACTTAGTTGTTGCTCAATAACTCTATCTTGAACAGATAAAACATTTTAAGTCTTATGTTACAATCTGGATAGAAAATAGTTGTTTTCGCAGTTGAATAGTCATGAACAACACCTTTAAACCAAAGCAGACTTTGATATGAAGAAGATATGGTTGAAAGAAAGTGGAAGGGTCACCACAATGTATCACAACTCTTGAGAAAAAAAATTAAAGACTGTATCCAACAAAAACATACAAAGGGAGCCTGAGGTGCACCGTTTTCACAACAAAAGTAGTCTAAATTCATGGATAGCCCTGTTCCTTGTGGCTACAATCACCAGCAACATGATTTTTACATTATCATGTTCATGTAAAAATGCATTTTAGGTCTTTATTATATTAGACGAAAGAGCTTTCTCAATACCAGCCTAATATTAATATATCAGTTCCCTCCCTTGTTTTCACTCTTTTCTTAGAATTTTCTGTATTTTACACTCAGTATTGAAGGTTTTATAGACCGTGCTCTGGTAATGCAAAACTACTTTCCGCGCACTTTTTGTTTGTATTGGAATGTTTTAAATGTCTGAAATATTGGAAATACATCGAAAGCCTTTGTTAACAAAGCAGCACACAATCTACAGCTACGGGGGCTGCAGGCTTTTTGTTTTTTCAAAGACGGATTATACAGCTATGGTGCAGGGAGGACATGATTTCCCACATGGCATAAACTAAAGGAGTTGAAAGGAACACTGTTTTATGGTAGGACTTTAAGTAGTATAAATGTAACTAAGATTTCTATTTCATCCCATTTTCCCAGTTTGATCAACTGGTGAAATTTACTAGCTGATCATAGAGCTCAGAAAGAGTAATTATTATTATTAACAGCAAGAAGAGAGTCTCAGAGAAAGTAAACAAAATGAAACACACTTTAAATTAATTTGATGTTGCTCTAGAGTCTGGAAAAGTAAGGGGTGTATATTTATGCTGGCTAAAAAATGAGACAAAGCACCACAACTTTCCTCAGTCAGTTGCATTATAAAACAGAATATATATAGTAACATTAAGACGCTAATACATGCTTCTTAAATTAAAATAACGTTGTTACCAGGCACTACAATCCATAGCCTTACACAATAGCAAAGCATCTAACAGTAAATAACTGAAATCTGCACGAGTCAAGATGAATTCCATGGTGAGATTTGTGAGAACAGGTACTTTGTCTACCCACAAGTTGTGACTCCATCCCTGCTGTTAGGACTGGAACAGAGTAGGTGAGCAGTAAACTCATCGTGTGAACCAGTGTCCACTGCTGTGGTCATGTGTGTCATCTTGTAAGGAGAGTTTCAACATGCCCTGGAAAATCAGACTACCTGGGTTCAACTCCTGAACTCAGGATTTCCTATAATTAACTATGTGACTTTGAGGCAACAAGTAAATGTTTCTGGGCCTTGGTTATTCACATGTAAACAAAATAACAAAGGTTCCCACTGCCTAGGGGGGTTGGGAGAATTAATAACAAAATCCATGAAACCTTGTAAATCTGTACTTGGCACATCGTTAAGTAGTCCACAAATGTTAAATGCTATATTTATTCATACCCAACGCAAATACTCTCAACCTATTATGACAAAGTTGTGTATACCTATTTGTGTGTGTGTGTGTGTGTGTGTGTGTGTGTGTGTGATAGTGGTTAATGAATTTTCTTTGGTCCTATCACATACCTTTTTCTTATTATAAAAAAATATGCCTGGAAACTCCAAAACCATGCCATGCCTACATTTCTGTTCACACATGTGTCTGTGTGGGCATTCTCTTTCACTAATTTTGTAGAACTGGAACTATGACTATTTTTATTGCCACCAGACACCTGGTGACTCATTGTCAAACATATAGTGACAACATTCTAAAGGAATGGCCAGTTTCATCTTTATACGGTGTTCTAAATGTCCATCTATAAATAAGATATAATAAAGTAGAATGTAACTGATCCTTATAGAGGTAATATTTCTGTGCTAAATTTTTTCTCATCTACTTTTAATTTTTATTGCTATGACCATGATTGTCTTTCTCTCTTTTTCTTTATTTATTTCTCCATACACAGGGACTGAACACAGATATCATATCAACCTGTAATTCAAGACATTTCAGTAACTTCCCACTGTTCTAAATACCTACTTTACTCCATTAAATTCCAGAATTTGTCAAACTGCTTAAACCCCCATCAAAGCCTTGTGTGGTATATTATGGAGGCACATCTATTCTTCCCAATAGAGTGGAGTCTAATTTCCCTTTGCTTGAGAGGATACGGGCTGCTCTCAGTGGTTTTTCTGACCAATAGAAGTGCCATTATTAGTCTTCCGAGGCTAGTTCATGGGAAACCTTTCAGCTTTTACCTAACACTCTTTAAGTTCTTACTCTTGGAAGCTAGCTGCATGTGTGAGAAAGCCCAAACAACCCTGTTGAGAAGCCATGTGGAGACAAACCAAGGACCAGCCATCAGCCACTGAGCTCCAAGCTGGCAAGCAGGATCAACTTGCCCCTTTGGAAATGGGTCCTCTAGCCCAAGTGAACCACCACAGATGATGTTGTAGAAGGAGAGTCCAGCAATAATTTCTGAGTCCTGCTCAAAATTTCAGGTCCATGAGCCAGATAAATGATTGTAGTGGTTTTAAGCTGCTAAATAATGAAGTAGTTTGTTAGGTATCAGTCAATAACCAGAACATCTTGCCAGCATGCATGCTCAGAGACTCGTAACCACTTCAGCTTCCCCTTACTCATCTATTTCTCTCTGTACTGGCCTTCTTGCTTTTCCTGGAACTTACCGGCCAAGTTTTAGCTCCTGGGCTTTGGGTTTGCTATTTCCTACTTAACCTGGAGTCTCTTACTTACTTCTGTTCTTCCTCACCTTCTTCAGACCTTGGTTCACATGTCAATTACTGATCACCCTATCTAAAACTGGATCATCCACAGCCAGCTCTCTCTAGCACCCTTCACAAGTTATTTTTTACTATAACCCTTATTTCCATCTGATATTAAATGTTTTGTTTTATTGTTTGTCTTCCCCAAACCCTGGGATTCAAGTTCCATCACCTGCTCACTCTGCTTTATTTACTGCTGAACCCCCATTCAGCAGAGCGGTGCAGGGGCCCAAAGGTACCTGCTTAACAAATGGATGTGCAGGTATCAGTGTTGCCTTCTTAATTAGAAAACAAATGCACCACCTGCTTCACTAGCACCCTCAAAATATCTAGCACACATTTAAGGATATGATAGTTTTATAAAAACCCTTAACGATTGATTGCAATTAAACAAAAGTTTCTCAGCAAATTAGTAGGGCCCACAGGACACTGTTAATAGGCTTTAAAATATTTAGTACTGCATTAGTGCTCATTTCCAAGCAAAATTGTTGTCCAAAACAAAAAAGATGCTGTCTGATGATAACATTTCTCAAATAAACTCCAAGACCACTGTGGGTATACAAAGTAATAAAGTTAAATTTCATTAAAAAATCAAATACTCACACTTTATGTTAACATAATCTGTAACCATACCCATATATTTAAATTATTGCAACAAATCTTTGACAAACTAAAAATACTGAGTAACCTTTAAACATAAAAAAGTTACTCCTACTTGTTTCTAAAATTTCTCTTTGGATTTTAGATTTTAAATACTGTATAAAATTATAATTCCCAAAAGTATTTCTCATTATGTAACTACTAACTAATAGGTAGGTTTGGAAATAGAATTGAGTATTTGTGGGTACTTTAATTCTTAAAAGGAATTCAGAAGTTTCCTGTGTTCAAATACTGAGTACTCCTGGGCAATAATATTTGATTTTTGTATGCCCACCCCACTTTGGCAGAGACAGGCCACGGACATGATGGAAGGAATAAAATTTGTTAGATTGCAGCAAGTTTGGGCTAAGATCACAGAAGAAATCATAGTTAATAGTAATTGGTAACATTTAAGCTATAAACCCAAATGTGTCTGTTATTGTTATTGTGTATTATTTTGTGGGGCTTTTTTTGTTGTTGTTCTGCTGCGCTATCCTAAGAACCTGATGTCTTACCTCATTTAATGCTCACAACAATCTAGAAGAAAGTATTATTATTTTTCCAAGTTTACAGATGAGGAAATTGGAGCACAGAGTTTATCTACCTTATTCAAAATCACAGAAAATACTAAGTGGCTAGGTTGATATACAAACCTAGACAGTATGGCTCCTGACCTGTAATGTTAAATGTCATACCATGTTGCTTCCCTAATATTGAACATACACACAATACAACATAACCCTCCCCCGACACACATGAACATACTGACATATCATTTCTAGAAGTAAAAGAGGTATTTATACATAGTTTTTTTTGTTGTTGTTGTCTGTTTGTTTTTTAATGTTTTTATTGATTTTTTTTTTCTTTTTTAGAGAGAGGAAGGGAGAGAGAGAAGCATCAATCCACTGCCTCCTGCACGTCCACCACTGGGGATAAAGCCTGAAACCCAGGCATGTGCCCTGACTGGGCATCAAACCAGGACTTCTCAGTCGGTGGGATGATAGTCAATCCACTGAGCCATGCTGGCCAGGCTTCATAGTTTTTCTAACTGCATAGTTTTTGGCATTTTAGGAAGGTCCATGAATTGAAGTGTATTTCCATTCACGATCACTACCCTGGTGTGATGGAGTGTCTCTTTCAGTTATCATCAGAGCTGAAACCCCTATATTTACATGTGTTCCTGGGGTGGGGAGGCAATGAAGTTCCAAAGGTAAAGATTAGCCCATATTTCTATTCCTTAACAAGAAATTATCCAAGTAAAATCTATCGGTCAACATAAGTGTGCTTTAATTTTTAAAAACGATGAGAAGCAAACATTTCCTAATTTTCTACATAAATACCACCCAATGTTAAATAACCTTCCATTTAAGAATCTCCTATATTTCTCTATTGAGTTCACCCCGCTTCAGCTAATGCAGTTCCTTCTTTATTTTTACTGAGATGTAAAACAAGATGATCATTGCCCTGCAGGAATTCCATCCTCATAGCTCGCTATCAAATCTGGGCATCTCCTGTAAATCCACATTTTATATAAAAATTTTCTATAATCCACCCCCCTCTCCCTCAAACACACAACAAAAGACAGTGATCACAATAAAAAAAAAATAGAATTATATTTGCAAATAAGGATCAACTTAATTTGGCGAGTGGGGTCTGAAAGTAACACAGTTTCTTTAACAAACACAACAGACAGGGCTTAACATAGGTTGGGCTGACAGCCCTCACAGCCTCTTGTCTCCTCCAAGATTTACAATGGCAAAGCTCCCCTTTTCAGCAAATTAAACCTTATGTCAAGGCCTCAGATTAAATCCAAACCCCTTGTCCTTTCTCTGCAGCAGAAACAAATTGGCCCCACATGCTGGTAGCCAAGGAGGCTGATAGGAAACAGTACAGTGAGGGAGCCCCAACCTGAAAGGCGTCACATGGCCAAATCCACCAGCATAAACAGTCAACTCCACTTAAGGTTTTACATAAAAAGACTGGTAAAATACAGAGAATTTAAATATAAGAATTTTGTTTTTTTTTTATACCACACAAAACTGACTGGGTGCCAAAATTTTACATTTCTGTGCTGTGCAAGCACTTTATGGGGAATGTGCTTTTTATTCCATTTTTACGTGTTTGTTATGGGTCTGTTTTGCAAAGATTGCTCCAAGCCTAGGTAATAAAAATAAAAAATGCACACAAATGGCCATGATTAACGCATAGCGCAATCTATGCTCCTATATGTATGAAATGCATAATATCCCTTTCTGGATATTTCAATATAGCAAATGTGTGTAGGTCGCTCTAGGTTTCATAAATTCATTGTAACAGCAGATCTTGCTGTGGAATTATTCTAAAAGTCCAAGAACACAAAGTTCTTAGTTCTGTAGAGTTATTTTGCCAGGAAAACATTGTGAGTCTGTTTCTTGTAGGTTACTTGGCATTAATGTCTATACTAAGAACTGACAGGACTTGCTTCTCTATAGGAATCTGAGAATATGGCACACATATGAGCATTTCTATATATATTATTAGATCATTATCTTAAAATGAGTTGTACTATATCTGTAACTATTCAAATACCACTGTCTGATTTTTGAGGACACTCTGATTACCAAATGCTTGTGATGTTTTCTAGTAAAATTGGGACAAAATCTGGTTCAAAACACTCTGTAACCGGTGGGTAACATGGTGAAGTTCCTGATGAGCCATCACTTTGTACAAGGTTTTATGTTCAAGGATGCATTTCTAAATATGGGTGTTTCCTCACTGTTAAGACAGCAGGGAGAGATACACAAATTCTTCATGGAATACCATAGGTGTAGAAAAGTAAATAGTTTAAAACATTGGTCTAGTTGGGTGCTGCATCATTCTAGAAGCATGATGTTTATATGTGTCGTCATCAAATATTTGTGTGTTTAGTAAGTGTTTCATGAAAAAGCCAGTTTTTTATTTGTTTGGTTGTTTGTTTTTGCACATCGCTACTATTTGGGCAAGAGAAGCCAGGCATTTCAGTAGTAAGAGGGACAACTATTTTTACGACTAAAGGGATGGTAAGTAGGTGAAATCAGAGCATGCAAATTATATTTTTGTTTGTTTTGTTTCACATGGAACACTTTCCATCATTTGAACAGACTCTTTGTTTTAATTCTCTTAGTGGTACTTTGAGATTCTGAGAAAATTGTAGGAAACTACTGTCTAAAGATGAGAATTTAGAAAACAAGGTATAGAAAAGGAAGAAGTTTTTAGCCTATTACCCAAATTCATTCTTACCCAGTTTCTTCTTTCAGATACTTTTGGCTTTAATTTGTAACTAAATTTTAGGTTTAGTTTATCCCGACTCCATAACTGGCAGCATATTACAAGGAATATGCCAGTTGCCAATTTATTTTGCAGCTATTCGGTTTGGAGTTACACATGCATTGGTATAAAGGATTGATCTTTATGTGTTATAGTGTGGTCTAAATTCAACATCAGTTTCACAAATTCTTGGATGGGAAGCAACATCAGGTTTATTTTACTAGCAAAATTTTATTTTTAATACACACCTAGTAACATGTTTGGGGAAAATAAAAAGAAACCTGATTCATCTGAAAACATGCAATTTCATGTATGTACACACACACATACATGGGTGCTTTTAGGACAGATAATTAAATGATGATATATTTTCTGTGGTTTACATTTTAAATCAAGAAGTCATCCGTTGGGGTTGCATCAATCTCAGAATTATTCCTGAATACTTACCCTGCAATTTCTTCCACTCATTGCCAGGGATCCTGTGATTGAAACTGTCATGAGTTCTGTGAACGATTATTTTCCATGACTCCACAGCCCTGCACCCACTAAGCCAATTTTCCCCCCTTAGTATTGGATCAGTCCTCTTACATATGAACCACAACTCCCTTAGAGGATCCATTTCAGTATTGTTCATAAGTTGAAATGAGAGTAAAATAATCTTTTTGCCCTATTTTCTTCTTTACATTTAAACTGGATAAGTTCTTCTGAGAACTTGCTCTTTTAGAAAGAAAGTTAAAAAAAAAAAAAAAAAACCCTGGGCAGTTTTGCTCAGCAGTTAGAGCGATGGCCCACGGAACAGAGAGTCCCAGTTCAGTTCCCGCTAAGGGCACATACCTCAGTTGCAGTTTGTTCCCAGTTGGGGTCATGTGGGTGGAAGCCAGTCGATGTGTTTCTGTCACATCAATGTTTCTCTCTCTCTCTGGTCCTCCCTCTCTGCCTCCCCCTTCTACCTGAAGATAAATGCAAAAATGTCGTCAGGTGAAAAAAAAAAAAAAAAAATAAAAATAAATCGAATCACATAGTGGAGAATGAACTCTTTACATTTCAATTAATTGGGTAGTAACGGGTCAGAGGATGTGTCCTAACAGTGTTAAGAACAGGGCATCAAGAGAAAAGCCAGAAAGTGTGAAGTTACAAAGGAAGCACACCATCTGCTGTTTCAGCTGGTTTTTCTATAGCTGTTTCTCCAAAACATAACATTTCTATGTCCCACCAATACAATGCACTGTCAGAGAAATTGTTGGTTCACTAAATCTTAATTTGGGAACAGATTCTCATTTGACAACTGAATCACTGTAACTCGTTTTAGTCCCGTCATATTTTGCTTCCTTCCAACCACACACAGGCCCTTAGATTTCTTACTGTTGCCAAACGTCTGTTCCTTCTAACTAGACATCATCTGCCTGTTCTCAGAGTGCAGTGAGTGAATGTCTACTTGGCCTTTACAGATCTGGGAAGAAGTCCTTTGAGAATGGAAAAAAACAAAAAACAAACAAACAAAAAACCATTTAGGCTTGCATCCATTGTTTAGAGTACATAAAAGGAATGTTATTTTGAAATGATCACAGAAATGGTATTCCTCTCTAAGACCTCAGGAATTAAAATATATGTTGAGTGTAAAGATTTGTAGCCACTTTCTAAAGTTAGGCATATCTGTGAAGAAAATTTTGTGTAGAAGTTTTCCAAAGACATTTGTTTTAGAAGAAACTTCAATCTTCATTGTTATCCTTTAACTTGTAAAGCTGTGTTTTATAGTCCCAAGATTTTTTAAAATTACCTATATTTGGTATTTTTATATCAAGCAGCAAAGGTAACCTTGTCATCAAAAGACTAAAAAGAACTATAATTTATGAATTATCAAGAAGTCAGCACTCTGGCCAGTGTGGCTTACTTGGTTGAGCATCATCCCATGCACCCAAAGGTTGCCGGTTGTGGGGTTGCATTCTTGATCCCCAGTAGGGGGCGGGCAGGAAGCAGTTGATCAATGTTTCTCTCAAACACTGTTTCTGTCTATCTCTCCCTCTTCCTTCCTCTCTCTCTAAATCAATAAAAATGTATTTTAAAAAAGTTGACTATGGGATGGAAATACATGGGATAAGAGTCTATATGAGTTTATAATTTTAATATAACTGTAATGATATCAATATATATTTTAAAGTAATGTAATATCTGTTATAACACAAGCATAATTTTCCAGATACAAAATATCTTGATATTATGCAGTGGTCAATAATATTGCTTTATTGATTATCACAATAAAATATATTTAAATGTTCCAGTAAATGTTCTACTTCAAAATAAATGCATTGTATTTTCATTTTGTAGATGAAAAAATACAGATTATTTCAATGCATTTGTCAGACCAATAGATTTTATTTTATTTTTCATTTTCATATTAATGTTTATTTATTAACTTATTTTTGTTACAGATGTTTCTCTTTTTGTTCCCCATTGACACTCCCCTCCCTATCCCCGCCACCCCATACCCGGCTTTGTTGTCCCTGTCCCTTGGTTATGCATACATGCATATAAGTTCTGTGGTTTATCTCTTCCCTCCCCAGACCACCCCCTCTTCTGAGGGTTGTCAGTCTGTACACTACTTTCATGTCTCTGGGTCTACCCAATTCCTCAGATTATTATTTTCATTCTATTCCACAAATAAGTGAGATCATGTTATATTAGTCTTTCTCTGTTTGGCTTATTTTGCTTAGAATAATACTTTCCAGGTCCATCCACGTCATCTCAAAGGATAAGAGATCTTTCTTTCTCACAGCTACATAGTACTCCATTGTGTATATGTACCACAGCTTTTTTATCCATTCATCTACTGATGGACATTTGGGCTGTTTTGAGATTTTAGCTATTGTAAATAGTGCTGCTATAAAAATGGCGGTTCATATATTCCTCCTGATTGGTGTTTCAAGCTTCATAAGGTATATTCTTAGAAGTGGGATCACTGGGTCAAATGACAATTAAATTTTTAATTTTTTGAGGTAACAACATAGTGTTTTTCATGTTCGCTGCACCAGTCTGCAATCCCACCAGTAGTGTACTAATGTTTCCTTTTCTCCACACCCTCAGCAACACTTCTTTGATGATTTGTTGATGAAAGCCATTCTGACAGCTGTGAGGTGATACATCATTGTTGTTTTAATTTGCATCTCTCTGATGACTAATGATATTGAGCATTTCTTCATATGATTCTTGGCCATTTGCATGTTCTGTTTGGAGAGGTGTCTATTCACCTCCTCTGCCCGTTTTTTAATTAGGCTCTTTGTCTTCCTTTTGTTGAGTTGTATGTGTATTCTATATATTTTGGAATTAACCCCTTATCTGATACATCATTGGTAATTATGCTCTCCCATAGAATGGGTTGCCTTTCCATTTTGATGATTGTATCTTTTGCTGTGCAGAAGCTTTTGAGTTTGATGTAGTCCCAAGTGTTTATTTTCTCCTTTGTTTCTGTTGTCTTAGGTGATGTATAAGTGAGAATTCTGATGCATATGATGTCTAAATTTTGTTGCCTACATTCTCTTCAAGGATTTTTATGGATTCATGGGTCACATTTAAGTGTTTTATCTAATTTGAGTTTATTCTTTTTTTTTTTATCATCCTCACCCGAGGACCTTTTTCCATTTTTTGTTCAGGTAGAGTGGGAGGGAGAGAGAGGAACAGAGAAAGAGAGAAACATTGATGTGAAAGGGACACATCGAGTGGTCGCCACCCGCACAACCAACCAGGGCCGGGGACAAACTGCAACCAAGGTACATGCCCTTAGCGGGAACTGAACCCGGGTCTCTCCAGACCGCAGGCCAACGCTCTAACCACTGAGCCAAACCGGCCAGGGTGATTTTGAGTTTATTCTTGAATATGGTGTAAGTTGATAGTCTAGTTGCATTTTTTTTTTTTTTTTTTGCATGTAGTTGTTCAATTTTCCCAACACCATTTATTAAAGAAGCTGTCTTTACTCCATTGTATGCTCTTGCCTCCTTCGTCAAATATTAATTGAGCATAATATCTTGGGTCCATTTCTGGGTTTTCAGTTCTATTCCACTGGTCTATATGCCTGTTCTTGTGCCAGTACCAGGCTGTTTTGATTACAGTAACTTTGTTGTATAACCTGATATTTGGTATTGTGATCCCACCTACTTTGTCCTTCTTTTTCAAGATTGCTGTGGCTATTCAAGGTCTTTTTTGGTTCCATATGAACTTTTTTTTTTAATCCTCACCCGAGGACATTTTTCCATTTTTTGTTCAGATGGAGCTGGAGGGAGAGAGAGGAAGAGAGAGAGAGAGAGAGACATTGATGTGAAGGGACACATCGAGTGGCTGCCACCCGCATGACCAACCAGGGCCTGGGACAAACTGCAACCGAGGTACGTGCCCTTAGCGGGAACCGAACCCGGGTCTCTCTGTACTGCAGGCCAGCGCTCCAACCGCTGAGCCAAACTGGCCAGGGCGGGTTCCATATGAACTTTTAAAGTATTCGTTCTAGTTCCATATAACATGTTGTTGGTATTTTGATGGGTATTGCATTGAATCTATAGATTGCTTTGGGTAGTATAAACATTTTAATGATGTTAATTCTTCCAATTCATGAACAAGGTATGTGATTCCACTTTTTTATATCTTTCTCTCTTTCTTTTTTCAATGTCTTGTAGTTTTCTGCAAATAGTTCCTTTATTTCTTTGGTTAAGTTTATTCCTAGGTATCTTAAATTTTTGCCATGATGGTAAATTAGATTGTTTTTTTTTAGTTTCTTTTTCTGCGAGTTCATCATTGGCATATAAGAATGCCGTCGATTTCTTGACTCTAATTTTGTATCCTGCTACTTTGCCAAATTCATTTATTAAGTCTAGTAGATTTTTGATGGAGTCCTTAGGGTTTTCTATGTATAATATTATGTCATCTACAAATAATGACAGTTTCAGTTTCTCCTTTCCAATTTGAATCCCTTTAATTTTTCTTCATGTCTTATTGCTGTGGCTAAGACTATGTTAATTAAGAGTGGTAAAGTGGGCATCCCTGTCTTGTTCCTGTTCTTAAAGGAAATGCTTTTAGTTTTTGCCCATTGAGCATGATGTTGGCTGTAGGTCTTTCATATATGGCCTTTATTATGTCAAGAAATGATCCCTCTATTCCCACACTGCTGAGCATTTTTATCAGAAATGGGTGCTGGATTTTGTCAAATGCTTTTTCAGCTTCTATTGATATGATGATATATTTTTTTTATCATTTATTTTGTTTATGTGGTATATCACATTTATTGATTTGAGAATATTGTACCAATCTTGCATCCCTGGGATGAATCCCACTTGGTCATGGTGAATAATTTTTGATGTATTACTGGATTCAATATGCTTGTAATTTTTTCAGAATTTTGGCATCTATGTTTATCAGGGATATTGGCCTGTAGTTTTCTTTCTTTGTAGTGTCTTTTTCTGGTTTTGGAATTAGAATTATGCTGGCCTCATAAAACAAGTTTGGAAGTCTTCCTTCTTGAATTTTTTGAAATAGTTTGAGGAGAATGGGTGTTAGTTCTTTCAATGTTCCGTAAAATTCCCCCATGAAGCTGTCCGGGACTGGCTTTTGTTTGCTGGGAGAGTCTTGATTACCTCTTCAATTTCGTTAGTTGTTATTGGACTGTTCAAATTTGCTATCTCTTCCCAGTTCAGTTTTGGAAGACTGTGTGTTTCTAGAAATCTGTCCATTTCACTTAGTTGACTTTGTTGCCATATAATTGTTTATAATATTTGATAACAATCCTTTGTATTTCTGTGGTGTCAGTTATTATTTCTCCTCTTTTATTTCTGATTTTATGTATTTGGGTTCTCCCTCTTTGTTTCTTGATGAGTCTATCTAAGGGTCCATCAATCTTGTTTATCTTTTCAAAGAACCAGCTCTTTGTTTCATTGATTCTTTGAATTGTTTTGTTGGTCTCTATGTCATTCATTTCTGCTCTGATCTTTACTATTTCCTTCCTTCTACTTGTTCTGGTTTTGTTGTTGTTGTTGTTTGTTTGCTTTCTAGTTCTTTAAGTTGTGAGGTTAGATAATCTATTAGAAATTTTTCTTGTTTCTTGAGGTAGGCCTGTAGTGCTATGAACTTCCCTCTCAGAACTGCTTTCGCTGCATTCCATAGATTTTGTGTTCTTATGTGTTCATTTTCATTAGTTTCCAGGAAATTTTTAGTTTCTCCCCTGATCTCCTCGGTAACTCATTCATTGTTTAATAACATGCTATTTAGCCTCCGTGTGTTTTGATTTCTTTGCATGTTCTTATTGCAATTGATTTCTAGTTTCATGCCATTGTGATCTGAGAAGATGCTTGATATAATTTCAATCTTCTTGAATTTATAGAGACTTAGTTTGTGCCCAAACATGTGGTCTATCTTTGAGAATGTTTCATGAGCACTTGAGAAAAATGTGAATTCCACAGTTTTTGTGTGAAATTCTCTGTAGATATCTATTAAATCCATTTGATCTAGTGCTTCATTTAGAGTCTCTCTTTCCTTACTAATTTTTTGTCTAGAAGAGCTATCCAGTGATGCAAGCGTGATGTTGAAGTCCCCTGCTATGATTGTATTGCTGTCAATTTCTCCTTTGAAGTCGTCCAGAGGAGTTTTAGTATATTTTGGTGCTCCTATATGAGGTGCATATATGTTTACCAAGGTTACATCTTCCTGTTGGATAGATCATTTCAATATTATATAGTGGCCTTCTTTGTCTCTAGTTATGGCCTTCATTTTGAAATCTATTTTATCAGATATAAGTATTGATTTTTTTGCTTGAAAGATTTTTTTCCATCCCTTCACTTTCAACCTACGTGAGTCTTTTGTTGTGGGGTAGGTCTCTTGTAAACAATATATATATGAGTTATGCTTTCTCATCCAATCAGCTACTCTGTGTCTTTTTATTTGGTATTCAATCCATTTATGTTTAAGGTGATTATTTATATGTACTTATTCATTGCCATATTTTGTTTAGTGTGGTTTTATTTTTCTTCTTATTTCTTCTACTATTACTGTAGTCCTTTTAACAAATCTTGCAGTGCTGGTTTGGTACTAATGTATTCAGTTAGTCTTTTTTTTTGTCTGTGAAGCTCTTTATTTGACCTTCTATTTTGAATGATAGCCTTCCTAGTAGAGTAGTCTTGAATTCAGATCCTTGTTTTTCATGACCTTGATTAACTCATGACATTCCCTTCTGGTCTGTGGTGTTTCTGTTGAGAAGTCAGCTGAGAGCCTTATAGAGATTCTTTTGTAGGTAACCTGTTGCTTATCTCTTGCTGCCTTTAGGATTCTGTCTTTGTCTTTAATTTTTGGCATTTTAATTACTATGTGTCTTGGTGTGGGCCTGTTTGTGTTCTTACTTGGGGCTCTCTGTGCTTCTTGAACTTGAATGCCTTCTTCCTTTGCCAAATTAGGGAAGTTTTCTGTCACTATGTCTTTAAATACATTCGCTAACCCTTGCCCATTTTCTTCTTCTGGGACTCCTATGATGTGAATATTATTACATTTCCAGTTGTTCCACCATTCTCTGAAGCTGTCTTTCTGTTTTTTCATTGTTTTTTCCTTTTGGTTTTCTGATTGGTTGATTTTTTTCTACCTTGTCTTCTAATTCACTAATCCATTCCTCAGCTTCCCCTACTGTCCTGTTTAGTCTTTCCAATGTGTTCTTTATTTCTGCTATGTCATTCTTCATTTCTTCTTGGTGGTATTTAATTTCCAATTGGTTAATTTTCAATGTTTCTATGTCTTTACTCATGGTGTCCATGTCCTTAAACATGCTGTTGAGCTTCCTCAAGATCATGGGTCTTAATTCTAGCTCTGTTAACTTGCAGAAACTGCATTTCATTTATCTCATCTTTGGTAGAGGTCTCTCGTTTTTTCATTTGCGATTTGTTTTCTGTTTCACCATTTTGGCTCTCTCAGTGGGTTTGGATTCTGCCAAATTTTCCCTGTGGGTGTTGGTGTTCTGCTGTATGTGGCTACCTCTGCTGGGTTTGGATGACCAAGAGAAGACCCATGTTAAACACCACTGTCAAGTCTTACTTTCCTGCGTAGAGTTGCAAGCCCAGGAATGGTTCAGTTATCCTCTAGCTTTTTGCTTGGAGGCTATTAGTAGTGGTTACTTGAAGAGCCTCAGGTTCTCAGTTGAATGAAAAACTCTCTCAGGTTTTCAGGGTAAGGGGATTTCCTGAGTGTGGGGCAGATGTTAGATGTTAATGGGCCTCAATTTGCATTTTAACAGCTCACCAGATGTGGTTGAATCTCTGAGAGAGGAGCCAGTGTTTCTCCCCAGAACCTGGGAAAGAGTAAGATAATAAGATGACCACCACCCTGTGTGGCTGCAACTCAGCAAAAGCTCTGAGCACCCTTCAAATCCTGAATGTCTCCACATAGTACCAGTCCAATCAGCTCTCCCTCTGCTGGAGCCCAAGGTGAGTGCCTATGGACATTTTAGCTCTCTGTTCCGGCTCTGTGCTATGGAGCTGCTTGGGAGTTTAACCCTGAGGACACTGCTCACAGCTAAGACCACTGCTGTCCAGTCCCCCCTCTCGTGCCTTCTCAATCCTACCAGGATCAGTTCAGTGTCCCTGCTTATATGGTCCTCACAAACTGCTTTTCTGTTGCCTTTTCCCAATGATTTGTCTTTATTTTAGTTGTAATTCCAGTTTGGTCCTGGGAGATGGTCTGTGTAGCTTTCATTCACTCTGCCACCTTTTGGAATCTCCCAGACCAATAGATTTTAAGGTACCATCAGAGCAACAAAATTTTCCATGAGCCAAAAGAAAAAGAAAAAGAAAAACAAAAACAAAAACACTATGACATCAAATTTATTATTTTCTTGTTCTCAAATCTTTCTTTCTCTTTCTCTTTGATATACAGTACATGTATCACTTTCTCCATATGTACACGGACATTACTGGGATGGGCAAAACACTTCAGAGGAAAACAAAGAAGCTAAATCCTTTCCTTCCTCTTTGCCATCACTTTTTTTTTTCTTTTTTAATCCTCATTGGAGGACATTTTTGTATTTATCTTCAGATAGTGCAGGAGGGAAACGGGGAGGAAGAGAGAGAGAGGAACGACAACATAAGAGAGACACATTGAACAGCTGGGGACAAACTGCAACCAAGGTACGTGCCCTTAGTGGGAAACGAACCTGGGACTTTGTGTTCTGTGGGCTGACACTCTAACCACTGAGCCAAACTGGCCAAGGCTTTGCCATCACTTTTATCCACACTCTCTACCCAGCCCACAAGTTTTATTCAATGATGTATTAAAAGTTGTCACTTGAAAAGACAATTTTATAAATTTGATTGAGTTGTCAAAATAGGCAAACACCTTTCTTTAAATAGAACAGATTCTATTTTAAATACATTCTTCTGAAATCCACTGACTCTTTTAGCAGCTAAGTGTGCAGGCAAGACAACACCTTACTATTTATTTGATCTCCATACCATGGTCCTAATATCTGGAGAAGGCTGTTTTGTTTTCAATGCCACTGGACACAACTGCCTTTCTCAATTGTTCAACTTAAAAAAATTGATTGCTATAAAGTGAAAACAGTATTTTCATATAATACAATTCAAATAGCCAGTTGTAATGGACATGATAAAGATAATAAAACTATTTTGGCAAAAGAGTATGTGAATATCTTTGACAATAGGCAATATATTAGACAAGCAAGATAAGCTATGATAAAATCTTCTAATCAAATTATATTTGACCCTTAAACAACATGGGTTTGAACTTCACAGGTCCACTTTTACATAGATTATTTTTCAATAAATATAAGTAATGTTTTTGATTCATGATTGGAGGTCTGTGGATGTGGGGGGCCAACTGTAGGCATTGATGTATGCCATTTTACACAGGGACTTGAGTATCCACAGATTTTAATATCTGCCAGGATGCTGCTACCAATTCCCCTCCAAACTTCCACCATGGATAGAGAGGCACAACTATGTTTTTAGGGAGTTAAAATTACACATCAATTTTTTTTATTGTGGGGATGGGGGGCAGTGCCCCTAAACCCTGGTCTGTTCAAGGGTCAACTGTATTTCTTTCTTTCTTTTTCTTAATTGTTGATAGTGTTGCCGATGACCCCCATTTCGGTCCCACTCTTTGCCCTCCTCCGTCCAACCCCTACCCCACCCCAGACTTCCCCACATATTGTCTGTGTACATGGGCTATGCATACATGCAAATATGTTCTTTACTTAATCTCATCCGGTCACCCCTACCCTCCTTCGCTCTGACATCTCTGTCTGTTCCATGTATCCATGCCTCTGGGTCTAGTTTGTTTGTCAGTTCACTTCGTTCATTAGATTCCACATATAAATGAGATCATGCATAAAAGAAATGCCTCAACTATATTTCTTATACATACTCTTTTGTCAGGGCCTTTGCAGGAAATAGATGGGAACATTTAAGAGTTTAATAAATAAACTCTTTTCAATGAGGTAGGCAAAGTGTAACGTGACTCTTAGGAAGAGTAGAACTCTGGAACCCATAAGAATGAAATGCCAACAACCACAGGAAGGAGTTCACTACTACACCCCAGATGCAGGGAGGGCCACAGAGAGAGCCCCTGCCCAGATCTCTGACTTCAGGTCCTGGAACCCAGTCTGCCAGTGCTATGTATTCCCTGCAGTTTGCCCCAGTGGCTGACCCCACTTTAAGCCAGAGGGCAGGGGACTTGTTTATATTTTCTGTCTGGATCATTGCCTGAGACTTAGAGCAGAGGGGAGAGGACAACAGATAGGCTCAAGAGCAAAGGACGACACAAAGAAGGGTTTGCTTTAAGCTCATAGACATTTATATTCATAGATATTTTAAGGTCACTGATGGTAACTGTTTCTTTTGATGTCTATACCTAAAGTTGATATGAAGGCTCATTTTTTTTAAAACCTTACCAGCAGCTATTTTCAGTTTATCTTCAGATAGAGTGGGAGGGGGGAGAGAGAGAGAAAAAAACATTTATGTGAGAGAGACACATCAATTGGCTGCACCCCACATGACCCCGACCAGGGCTGGGGATCAAACCCGAAACCAGGTACATGCCCTTGACTGTAATCAAATCCTTAACTCTTTGGTCCGCAGGCCAACACTCCACCCACTGAGTGGAACCAACCAAGGCAAAAGGCTCTTTTTTATGTAAAACTCGCTATCAACACTCCTGAGATATTTACATCTATCAACCCATGAATTTTTCTCTTGTAGTCACATTTTATTATTCCCATTTTGCACATAAAATAACTTAGGCATTGGGTGACTAGGTCAGATTTCATAGCTAAACTGTCCAGCCAGAGCTCTGAATGACATTTCATAATAAATCCAGTCCATGCTGAACAGCAGCTGCCAAAGCCCTGTGATAATTCCATTAACCCAAGTGGATCTGATAGTTCAAAATGCTACCTGCATTTTATTCACTGATAGAAATAACTATGTATGTTGACACAATATTGAGAATACATAAAATGCCATAGGTTTTCATTCAACAAAAAGTATTATCTTTTATGTACCAGAGTTTATACCAGCTAATATGGTTAAAAACTGAACATATTAATGTTAAAAGACTTATTTATAGAAGAAATGTCAAATTTTATTAAAGTTATTTGTTTTACTTATAACTGGGGGTATGTAAAATCATTGGATGGGATATACTTACACCAAAAATTATTTGGTATTTACCTGAAATTAAAATGCACCTGGATGTTCTTTATGTTTATTTGCCAACTTGGCAAACTGAAAATGAATAGAAGTTTGACCCTTGGAGAATGTGGAAAAAAACAAACATTTCATACAGAGTCAATATGAGCAAAGAGACATGTAAATAAAAGTGTAGGTGGACACTACAGTGCACTTGTGGAGAACAAAGAAGCAGTTTGGTTCTGTGAGGTGGTTTCATGATGGCCACAGAACAGCAGATCAGAAAATTTGACTGAAACTTTAGGTTGAGGTCAGATAATTAAAGAATTATACCCTGTCAAAGAGAATCAATATGAATCATGGAGAGATTTTAATTAGGGACAGGTTAAAATTATATCTGCATTTTAGAACCATAATTATGATGGCACTGTGGGTGATTAACCAAAGTAGGAAGCTGGAGACATTTTCAAAAGCTCTTGGAATCATCTAGAAATGAGATGTGTAAAAAAACCTAAATAGAGCCCAGCTGGTGTGGCCCAGTGGTTGAGCATCAACCCATGCACCAAGAGGTCGCTGGTTTGATTCCCAGTCAGGGCACATGCCCAGGTTGTGGGCCAAGCCCACAGTGGGGGTCATGCAGGAAGCAGCCAATCAATGTTCTTTCTCATCGATGTTTCTATTTCTCCCCACTTCTCCCTTCCTCTCACTCTAAAAATAAATAAATAAATAAATAACCTACATAGAATGAATATATATAGATATATTCAATCTATGTAGATGTATTTTATGTATTTATATCACATATAAAAAAAAAGCTTTTATTCTCCTTGTTATATTTTAGACCACATACTTGTACTGCCTGGTAAGTTTAGTTGTTGTTGCTGTTAGTTTTCAAAATTCAAAATTTTTACCTCCACAGGCCTTATAAGATTTGGTAACTAGCCCCCACTGACTATAGTGACTCCTGACCCTTTTTGGAGCCATGAAGGCAAAGACAAATCATCCTTGATAAATGCACTCGGCCAAGGCACCTGGTGAGTGCCTTCGATATGTGAGACTGTCAGGGCTACTGTAGCAAAACGAGAACCTGAAACAAATGATTGAATCTGTTGGCATAGTTTCATCTCTCCGATGTTTTATGCTTAAGTTTTAAGATGTCCTATTACATATATGCCCTCTAAAGGCAGCCTCACTGCAGTCAACTATACGCAATCTGGATTTTCATTATGTTCACCACATTTTTTCTTGACTAGTTACACAAATAAGAGGTTATGCTTAAATATGAAATTGATCATAAGAAAATATTTTTAGAAAAAAATATCTTTCATATGGAATGGTAGCTGTTTTCTGTATTTTCATATACAATGAAATAATCACTTATGCAAAGCACATGTTCTTTTTATGTTACCTACAAAACTATTGACATAATTTAATGCAAAACACAGAAATTGTTACAAAATCTTAATATGTTGCATATAGTATTAACTTCCATTATTGTTCTCTTTTAAAAGTTTTTTTTTTTTTAATTAAAAAGAAGATTCAGAAATCATTTATGGGCTTATTTTTGTTTCACACCACAACAGAAAGTGATTTGAACAAGAAGCAATATAAAAACAAATGGATCAAAACTGCCAAATAAAGTAATAAAATCCATCATTGCATTTAATCTAAAATGGGAGTTAGGTGTTCTGAGAGCCTGTAGAGGGGACAAGAGCTTACATCCCGTTAATATAAAAGAAGAGCCAAGGTTTTCCCCTGTATGTATCATCAAATTCAGTTCAGATTAATTAAAAATGTCTTAATATATAAATGTTACCCATAAGGGAAAAAAAAGGAAACATCAATACCACCCCTATATAAAGACCCACTGATTTATTAAAATAACAACAATAGAAACAATGTTGTTATGATTCCACAAAGAATGAACCCTTGCTCTGACTATTCAGGTAGCCATTTCCATTTGTGATGCATAAAAACAGTAAGGATGGATTCTCTACTGGCTATGGGGTGCTTACTTTTCTCCAACGATTATTGTCTTAATGCCTGTTTTAATCAGTATTAACTACTAGCAATAACATGCTTTTAATTATGTTTTAAACGAGTCCTTTATTGGGCTGTTTTGGGACGCAAATTAGTCAAAAGGAGCTGTTAATCAAAAACGTGTTACTGGCACAAAATAAATGTTCATTTAAGGAGCCATTTGAAATAAACCTGGCTCATTGCCTCTGACAACCTGCAAGGACACCAGGGCTCCCGAGGATAACTCCTTCAGTACTTGCTTGGATACGCCTTGCTGCTCAGAAGTTATAAGGAGAAACATTAAGCAGTTTAGGTCATTCATCAGCTAACTTTTACTACTGTACTCAAGAAAATGAGCCTCCTAGGAACTTCACAGCAGATCTATTCGTTCATTAGCTAAGTAATATTGAGAGAGATGTTCCTGTCACTGCGAATGGAGAAATCTATTGCACTGAATTGTAGTGGTATCCCTTTTGTCTATGAGCTGTCTTTGCAAATTCCAAGGTATTTAGGCTGAAAAACTAGCATAATTATCTCTGAACATTTTTCGTATATATTCATTTCTTTTATTGAACGATCTCTGGCCGGAATGTACCACTGGGCAAAATTATATATTTTATGTGACTCTCCAGTCTTAGGACTGGCCTTTCTCACCATTATCCTCTATTAGCAAGATGCAAATTGAAATACAGCTTTGGAAAAGATCTTAGAACAATTGTTTTGATGGTTTAATTCCTCAACTTTAAACTAACTTAAAATGCTGTGTAAAAAACATGCCATGTTGTAGGGATAACATTGATTTTGAATTTTATTTATATTCATTTGTGGGCTAGTCTACTTGCCTTCAGGATTTTTTTTTTTTTTACAATTTACAATTCTTTTTCATCTTCCAACTTTGAAAGTTAAGACTACTAAAAATTAGATGTCCCTCGGTGACTTTTTTCTGCTATATCATAGTTTTAGAAATCCAACATTCAAAGTAGAACTACTCCTTTTGAAACGCTTATTATGTATGTGG
The DNA here is from genome assembly GCF_014108415.1 of Molossus molossus. Classification (NCBI taxonomy): domain Eukaryota; kingdom Metazoa; phylum Chordata; class Mammalia; order Chiroptera; family Molossidae; genus Molossus; species Molossus molossus. The sequence goes on from NW_023425346.1 coordinate 29,812,478, forward strand.
TGGATCTTTGCATAGCTGAATTAGCTCACCACAACAAGCAAGGATACATGTTTGGCAAATATTTGTTGGACACATCTGTGTATCAAGCACCTCCAATGTGTCAAACATTGAGCACGTGTGAGGGGTACACAGGGAAGAAGACACAGCAGCTCTCCTGACAGAGCTGTACGGTCTGGTGGGAGGTTGAAAGAGTTTCCTATTTTTGTTAATCTATACCCAAGGATATTTTCCCATTGATTTTTAGAGAGAGAGAGAAATGTGAGAGAGATACATTGATTGATTGCCTCCTGCACAACCCTGACTGGGGAGAGGGATCGAACAAGCAACCCACGTGCATACCCTTGAGCGGAGATCAAACACAAGATCCTTTAGATCACAGGCTGATGCTCTAACCACTGAGACAAACCAGCCAGGGCTTTTCCTTGACATTTAAAATCTGATTACATTTTGAATGGATATTTGAATATAACAAAACTTTGTTAGGGTGGTACTGGAAGTGGGTCTATGCATTATGATGGAGGCTGGCCTCTCAACTTTTCAAATGACCATTTTCCACATTGAGGGTTATAACTCACAACAAGAGATTACTTCTGACCCTACTCAGTAAGTAAAGGAATTTTCAGTTCATGATACAAGTCCAGTCTACCTACCTTAGACATCTGGAACTGCAGAAATGTAATCTCTGCCATAAAAAGTACTTACCAATCTCTTTTTTTATATCACCCGACACATTTATTTCAATCAGCACTATGGTAACTTTCTTCTGGTTTTAAACTTCTATCAAATTCCTCTTTCCTTTGCTCTGGGTATCGAGTGAAACAGTTATTACTGGAGGAAGAGGACGGGAAAGCCAGTGGTCAGGCTCATGCATGTCTTAAAGCATAACTGTCCAGCATCCATTTTCATAGCCAAGCTAGAATAAAACCTTATCTGGGAGCTTTAAAAATAAAAATAACAGTGCTAGTTTTCAAATTCAGATGTTTTGGTCCTGTTGGTGCCTTTTTTTTTTTTTTTTTCTCTCCTCTATTGATTTTTTTGAGAGAGAGAGAGAGAGGAGGGGGAGAGAGAGAGAGATAGAAACATCAATGAGAGAGAACATTGATTGGCTGCCTCCTGCATGCCCCTCACTGGGGATCAGGCCCACAACCTGGGCATGTGCCCTGACTGGGAATTGAACCAGCAACCTCTTAGGGCATGGGTTGATGCTCAACCACTGAGCCACATCGGCTGGGCTATTTTGGCCCTTTTGTATATCACTCAGAACCAGATGTTATAGAAATTCATCTGCGAAAATCTTATATAGAATATTTAAAAAAATTTAATAATATAATTTGAATCATTAAAAAAATACATCCATGGTTTTGATCCTTTAAAAAGCTAAATTAAACTTCAAGAAGCTTCAAAGTGGGTGATACTGCCCTGAGGGGAAAATAATTAATTATTTATGGGTTGAAAAAAATCTTACTCTTTTTTTGTGTATGTAGCACAGATATACATTTAGTACATAATACAGAGTACACACACTAAAATGTCATGGGAGGATAAAACTATAATGTCTAAAGACTTCTAAGAAGAGCAATAATAAACAAAAAGTTGAGAAATACGGTGCTTTTCTAATGCATTTGAAGGTCAGAAGAAAAGTCAACATATGATATAAATTTCATAGCAATTTATAGACCTATAGAGTTTCTAGTTGCTGTATTTTATAAATGAAGACGACTATTAATCCAACTTCTTCCATTTAAAGTATTTTTTGATAAGTTATGTTCTAGGAACAGAAACCTTCCAGCTCTAAATTATCCATCTATGTCTTCTTATTTCCTTCTATTGAACATAGAATCAAAAGTAAGATGTTTAGCCACTATGAAATGTTTTGTTCATTTCCTAGATACTTTTTTACTTGAGGTATAAATGACATATAACTTTCTATCAGTTTAAGTTGTTGATTTGTTACCTTTTTACATTGCAATATGATTGCCATTTGTAGCATTAGCTACTGTCTCTAATACTTGACATAATTTTCTTTTTTTTATGATGAGAACAATTAATATTTAGTCTCTTAGCAACTCTAAAGTTTATAACATGGTATTGCTAGTATAATCACTATGCTCGGCATTAGACCTCCTGGACTAATGTATCTACTGGTTGCACGTTTGTACACTTAAACCACATTTTCCCAACCCCTCACCCTCCATCCCTGCCTGCTAACCTCACTAACCACTATTTTACTTTCTGTTTTTATGAGTTCAGTGTCTGAGATTCCACATATAAGGGAAATCACACAGTATTCCTCTTTGTCTGACCTATCTCACTTAGCATATTGATCTCAATTTCCATTCATGTTGTTGCGAATGACAGGATTTTCTTCTTTCTCTGGCTGAATAATATTCCACATCTTTTTCACTCATTCATCCATTGACAGACATGTAGGTTGTTTCCATATCTTCCTGATTGTAAACAATGCTAAAAGGAACTTGAAGTGCAGATATCTCTTCCATATCCTGTTTTCATTTTTTTGGATATACACCCAGAAGTGGAATTGCTAACTCACATGATAATTCTATTTTAATTTTTTTGAGGCACTTTCATGCTATTTTCAACAATAGCTGAACTAATTTATATTCCCACCAACCATGCACAAGGCTTTCCCTTTCTCTATCATCTTCACTAACACTTGTTATCTCTTGTCTTCTTGATTATAGCCATTCTGATAGGTGTAAGGTGATAGCTCATTATAATTCTGACTTGCATTTTCTTAATGATTAGTGATGTTGAGCATCTTTTTATATACCTGTTGTCCATTTGAATATCTTAGAAAACATGCATTTAGTTCTTCTGCCTGTTAATGCTAATTTAGAATTCATTGGCATTTTTTACATCAATACTTTTCTTCCTAGGTGAATCACTTATTGATATTCATTAAACACTACACAAATGCACATTTGGGTGCTGATATTCTCTAACCAGGTAAAATCACTGACTTGTTAGTTTAAAGTGATGTATTTATAGGGATATGTACGATATCCTTCTAAATTTTAGATAATAGATACATTTCACAGAGAGAAGCCAAGATCAAAATATAAAGATGAAGGTTAATCGTCAGTGACTTGGAGACCTGTTACCACTACTAACTCTACCTTTTATTTACTTACCTCACAATATTTAAGCTTCTATTACCTATGGGAACTACCACATCTTTAAGAGTAAAAAAGCTAAACAAGGAAAAAAATATCTGCACCTCACTTTTTCTCTGGCCCGCAGGCCAATGCACCAACTGCTGAGCCAAACTGGCCAGGGCTCTGCCCCTTACTTTGAAAAGACTGCCAACACTTATCCTAATACATATAAAATAACATGCTATAATTTATCACTTACAATTTCTACTAAAGTTAAGGAATGCATTATTGTGGGGGGAAAAAAACCTTAAACTTATCACATCACAAACATTTACAATATTTTCATAATAATACTGATTTGAGAAAATACCACATTGGGATGGGGGTAATTTAGAATAAAAACACCATAATGTTTTTATTTTAAGTCCATAGTTAAAATATCTAAGAATAGCATTGATTGTGAATAAGGTAATATTTTAACTCAAAAAGTTTGAACAGAAAAGAGTATTAAATTCATTAAATCCCATTAAATTAATGGAATGCATCTACTGCATATTAATAGAACAATATTAAGCACAGTAATCAAGACAAAAATTAATCAGAGTTCTCAATTAATTTAACATGTTTGTACTTAGTCGTGAAATAAAGGCAAGGGCTAAAAATAAAAAAAAACAACTTTTTTAGACTTTGTAAGTTAGAAATTCAGTCTAAGATATGCTATATAGTCATTATAGATTAAGAAAGGTCTTAATGTCTTTTTCACATTTTATATCTCTAAGACAACATATCTATGTAAAACATATATGACACTTGTCTGTCTTTCTACACATATATAATACACACATTGTTCACACACAATATGATATACATATGTATGGAAAAAGAGAGAATTAATAAATATTTCTAAATCATCACCTTACAGTATGCACAAATACTTCCTTACACTCACAGTGTTCTCCTACCACACCAAAGTAGTAATGTAATCAACATAATATTTTAAAATTAGAAGCAATAAGTATTGTATCTGGGCAATAAAAGAATAATTAAGATAAAATGATAGTTTGGGAGAATACAAACATTCATTCTTAAAGACTTAAATGATCAAAGGTCAGTGTGTCTTAAAATATCAAATCTTATACATGAAACTCTATTTAAAAACATAAAAAATAAAGAAAATGCATACTTAGCTCTGACATTTTTAAAAGAAATTTCTAAAATGTTTCATGTAAAATATTTTGTACCACCTTATATACCAAAACATACAGTATTTAAATTTTGAGGAGGAAAGCAACTGATCAGTTCATGATCTTGGAGAGAAGACAACACGTCCTATGAAATTCAGTCATCATGATAAGCATTATACTTTTTTGGCTGTGTTTTATAATCATTGGTTTACTTTGGGGTTAGTTATATTGTAGTAGCTCTTCAAAGGAAAAAATAGATCATTTTTGTATTCTTTACTTAAAAGTTTATTAATAACTCTAGACCAGGTATTTAGGTTCAAGAACTGGTGTAGGTGCCGGAGGCATACAAGAAATAACCACAGAATTTGGGATATTCACTGAAAGTTGTTCTAGGCAATAAAAACACCTCTTTTTTCATGATCGAATTCATAAGCATGAAATTTTATAGATTGACATTGTGTTGTCCTAAGAAGCTGATTAATGGACTCTCAATGGAACCTTTAACCATAGAGTGGGAATTGGTAAGACTTGGACATCATCCATAGTGTTTTAGTGACTTAAGTACCAAACATTCTCCTGTACTTTGCAGTGTCTCATTAGTCTCTAACGATAGTACTCAGAAGGACCCCAGGGTATTAAGTAGTGATACAATTCATTAAGAATAGATCCATTATATGTATACTGATTGGATAAGCAAGCAATAGTACACCAGAAAATTATTACATAGTATTACATACTAAAAATTGATATTCTTGCACTGGCCGGTTTGGCTCAGCGGTTAGAGCGTTGGCCTGCGGTCTGGAGAGGCCTGGGTTCAGTTCCCGCTGGGGGCGCATGCCTCGGTTGCGGTTTGTCCCCAGCCCTGGTTGGTTGTGCAGGTGGCAGCCACTCAATGTGTCCTTTTCACGTCGATGTTTCTCTCTCTCTCTTCCTCTCTCTTCCTCCCACTCTATCTGAATAAAAATGGAAAAATGTCCTCGGGTGAGGATAAAAAAACAAAAACAAAAAACAAAACAAAACAACAAAAAACCCTGATATTCTTATAATTCTTATATAACATTAAAAATTAAATCAGGAAAAATAAAGTTATAATTTGATAAAAGTGCCAACATATATTCTGGGGTTTATAAAGCACCAATTTTTAAAATAGTTTTCAAGGAGTGATTTTTAAAAAATCATTACCATCATATGAGTATGCCAACATTTTTAACACAAGTGCTGTTTAGAAAAAAAAATTTATAGCACAATAACTTAAATCTTTGTGTTTCTAGGTGTTTTAAATAATTTAGTTATTTTCATAATCTTGGAATTATATGTATTATTATTTAAAAATTTTTAAATTCCTTTAGGGACACTTGACAAGCTGGTCATTACTTCACAGACCCTGAATACAGTCAATTATTTACAAATAATTTAACTTTTAAAATGAAATCATGACTAGGCTCAGTAGGAAGCTGATTTACTATGTTCTATATCATAAATATGCCTTGTGAGAAGTTCTGAAAAGCTTATTCTAACCAAAGTGGTACCACACTGAACTATGTGTTATTTAGTAAAATTCTCTGTCTATAGCAATATTTTTACTTTGTGTATAAATTATATTCTAGGTCTTGTTATTATTGTATCGTCTCATGTAAATACCAAAGTTTGAAAAACCCAAAGATACCTATTTTACTAAATATATGATTTTTCAATCAAAATTTTATTATACTTTTCAAATTGAAATACTTTTCAGAGCATCACAAGAAATTAATAAAAAGTCAATCATTGGGAAGAGATACTATTTGTTTAATTTACCATGGTTGAACTGGAACTCTCTCTGTGACTAGCCTAATGTTTGAAGAAAAGTAGGGTATTAGGGAGGGAAGATAGGGTAGAAGATAGAGTTTCTTTAATATACTAAGATGAAAACAAAAGTTATCATTTATTATACCTTAAAAATTTTTTAAATTTACTGTTAAATTCAATAATTTTCATTTTTATTCCTCTTCATTTGTACGTAGTTCCTGTTGAAAGTAATCCTGTTATAAAGATCGCATCATTCTGTCACATGTTTATTGTGACACCTGTTTTCTCGTTTAAAGAACAAATGTCTGGCCTGTGTTATCTCCTTATCTCCCTAAGTCTATGTTGATGAAAGCTCATGCAGGATTCTAATACAAGACAGACATTTATATTTTTCGTTCACACATACACGGCATTTAGAAGAATTTAAAAATCTACCGAATCCATAATATCAAGAATGGATTTGAAGAGCCTAAACATAGCGAAGATTTTGATGAACCTTTAAAGCAGCTAGCATATTAATGTACACTAGTGTTGAGAAAGCTGAAACCCACACAAATGAAGACTGTAGCAAAGGTGAGAATGTGACAACTGGATAATAAAACATGTATGCTCAAGAGGACAGTGACTTTATCTTTTAAGATGGGAAACACTTGAGCATGTTTAATTATTGATGGGAGGGATCGAGCTGCAAGTACATGCCCAAGTAAACAGGATTCAAATTGAAAAATCATTTGAAGCTAGTGTTAAGATGTTTATGGTGAGATTAATACATTCTGTTGTATAAATTTCTCCACTTATGCTGAGATACTCAGGGATGGGTGCAGAGAATAGAGAAGTAAAGATCATCCAGGTTTGAATGTTCACTACATAAGTGTGATAAAAAGACAGAAGGTGAAAGTTGGTTATTGGCAAAAATGTTCTTAAAATGATGGATCATGAGACCTAAAGTGGATATAAAAGGGAGGGCTGATGGATTTGGACAAAGTAAAAGGTTAATGAACTGGGGGTTTTGAATGTGCCATTGAAGAATAGTTGCAGAGTAATTGAAAATGCAACTGAGAACACCCACCACATCCTTAATCAAGTATGAAGGCAAAATAATGAGTTTCAAATATTCAACAATTTAGAAACATTACTCTAGCACATCCTTGCAAAAGATAAAAAAAAAAAAAAACTTATTTGATGTCCTCCAATAAATTAAACAAGGAATCTATGACAGTCAATATTATAGAATTCATGAAGAAGTAAAACTCACTCAGAAATATAAAAGAAATTCTAGACAGATGGTTTGGCCACAGGTCTGAAATGTAATGAGAAGAGGAAGCCAGGCACTCTTAGTTAAATGTTTTCATGAAGAAAGAAGGAACATAAAGAGTATGACTAAGAATCTGAATAGTCTTAGTTTATAATGAGGTAGGCCAGTTTCTTGTCTTAAAAATTACACAGAAAGTGAGTAAAATTGCAGGAAAAACAGAGTTGCCAAGATGAACCAATTATGAATCAAATTGAAACATAGCAAGCACATTTTTCAACATTTTATATATTATATATTATTTGACCCTTCACTGAATAATAGAGCAATAATATTATAAATGAAGTGCTGGCGAGGGTGTGGAGAAAAGGGGACTATCGTACACTCTGGTGGGAATGCAGACGGGTGCTGCCACTGTGGAAAAGAATATGGTGTTTCCTTAAAAAATTATAAATGAAACTACTATTTGAGCCAGTGATCCCACTTCTAGAAATATATCCTAAGAAGCCTGAAACACCAATCAGAAAGAATATATGTACTTGTATGTTCATAGTAGCACTATTTTTAATTACTAAGATCTGGAAACAACCCAAGTGCCCATCAGTAGATAAATGGATAAAAGAGTTGTGATACCTGTACACAATGGAGCTATGCAGCTGTAAGATAAAAGACCTCATCCTTTGAGATGACATGGAAAGACGTGGAGAGCATTGTGCTAAGTGAACTAAACCAGTTAGAGAAAGACAAGTATTACATGATCTTACTTATTTGTGGAATCTAATGAACAAATTAAACTGATGAACAAAATAGATCCAAAGACATAAAAGTAGGGAACGGACAGCTAAATCTCAGAGAGAAAGGGGGTTAGGGGTGGGAAGAGACAAACCAAAGAACTTACATGCATATAAGCATAACCAATGGACATAGACAGTGCAATGAGGGCGAGGGTTGGGTGTGGGAGCAGTGAAGAGGGTGTCAATAGGGGGAAAAAGAGGGACATCTGTAAGACTTTCAACAATAAAGATACATTTTAAAAAAACAATGCATATGCTTTTTCTATGTTTATGGACATTAAAAAGTAACAAAACAACATATGATATAAAACTTGATAGTGCAAAGTAATATATAAAACTGAAAAGTGTCTGAAGATGAGGTGAAGAATATAGGTAGATAGATGAGAGTATAGCGGAAAAAAATAGAGGTTTGACTTATGCCTTAAAACATAGATATAGTTACTAGACAAATTAAAACTAGTAACATAACTAACCAAACTTGAAGTAAGAGAGTAATGAAAATAAGAAGTAACATAGTCACTTCCTAATTTTCCATGTAGATAATACGTAACATTCATCAACTATGATTCAGATATTAAAAAATGATATTTAAAATTATTTTTGTAACTGACAGAAGAACTAAAAACAGAAAATGCTGAAAGTGTTACATTTTGGACTAATAGGAGGAAACAAGGTTGACAGAATACATTCCTTTCCATTACTATCTTTTTTAGGGTTTAATTATTTGCTTATAATACAATCTGTTTATACTCTAATACAGTGATTTGCAACTAGTGTGCTGCCACACCCTGGTGTGTAGCAAGAATTTTTAAAACATGCAATACCTGACTAATTTAGTTAGGGCCACTGACCTCTTTTCCCTTAGACTGTCAAATAAAAAATGACAACAGCCAAACACAAAAATAGCCATATGGTGTGAATGTATCAAAAGTTATACCTATTTTGTTGTTGTTGTTGTTGTTGTTGAATTGGGAAAACATATATTTTTGGTGTGCCACAGAATTTTAGTAATTAGTTTATGTGTGCCATGAGATGAAAAAGGCTGGAAATCCCTGCTCTAGTACAAAGATAACATATTATTTATTTCCTGGTTTCTTGAAACATTTTGACTTTCTTTGAGTTTATTACATGCCATTCTCCTTGGAACCTTCCAGAGAAGACCACCCAACAGCCAGAGCAGGAAACAGAATGACTGATGAGTAATTGCTCAATGGTTTAAATCATGCTAAAACTCCACATTCCTTAATAATTACTCATTTTACTTTAGATACAACGCAAGGTATAAAACTGTTACATAAATCCCTAAATAACTGCATCCTGCTTTTGAGATTGTGCTCTACAGTAGACTCATTTGGAAAATGATAATTAACTCTGCTTCTGGCATTTCCCAAATTTCATCCTTAAGGAGTTAGAGGCAAATTATCTCTCTGAAGGACTCGCTCTTATAGATCTCTCCGACTTATCCAAGCTTTAGTATCATTCTCAAGAGCGTAGTGCAATACTTTTGCTAGGTATTGGTATAAGAACATATTAGTCAGAATTCTCCAGACAAACAGAGCCAAAGGAGAGAGAGAGAGGGGGAGAAGGAAAGAAAGAGGGAAGAGAGAGAGAGAGAGACTTTAAAGAATTGGCTCACATGATGTGGAGGCTGCAAAGTTCAAAATCTACAGGGCAGGTGTTCAAGCTGGAGACCCAGGAAAGAGTTAATGTTGCTGCTTAAATCAAAGGATTCCTGGAAGTAGAATTGTTTGTTTCTAGGGGAAACTCAGTCTTATTTTTCTTAAGGCCTTCAACTGATTGGACAAGGCCCACTCACATCATAGAAGGTGATCTGCTTTACACAAAGTCTACTAATTTAAATGTTAAAGAATATCTTCACAATGACATCTAGACTGGTGTTTGACCAAATACCTGGGTACCAAGGCCTAAGCAAGTGGACACAGAAAGTTAACCATCACAATGACAATTATTCTAAATATGACTACTTTAAATTACCATTTAATATAGTTCCAATAAAAAGCACTAAAAAAAATATTAATTATTGCAAATAGGGCATTGAATTTCAAAAATTACCTTAGCGCTAAACTACTACAAATATGCAATTAACATATGGCTTTCTCCTGGATCTCCAATAAAATTTGTTTTTCTTTCTCCACACCAAAAATTATATTGGCCCCGTTTTTCTCAAGGCTTCTGGATAAATTTTTAAAGACTTTAAAAAATGAACAAGGTGAACAAATTGAAATGTTCCACTTTTTATTTCTTCCTGTAACTTTCATAAGGTTTCATGCTCGGTTTCTCAATCTGTGTTTCTTTTATCCTGTGTATAAAAGTAGGTAATAAAAATATGTCCTCAGATCAGTTCCACCATTTGACTTTATCTATTTCCATACCATGTCATCTTAAAATATATGCACTTAAACCAAAACAATTCTAGAATGATTTAACTACCAAAGTGTCCTAACTTACATTGTAGAAATTAATTTTTACTGTATAATTTTACTTTTCAATGTGAACGAACAAAGCTAGCATTAAGCGTCCATTGTTTTTTATCCGTTTTGCAGTAAAATTAAAAAAAAAAAAATGTCCACAGACCTGCCAGCCTTGTTTGATGTGCTAACACTGAAGCAGAGTTTGATTAGCGAGTCTAATTTATTTACTTTTCTTCATTGCTGACTTCTGTGTACACTTGAATGGCTGTCATGTTCTGATTCTGGCTCAAGGGAATATGAGTTTTAGGAGAGTTAATGAGAGAAGGATGTATGTGCATGCAATCAATGTACACATATTCTGTGTGTGTATATTTATATATGTATGCATGACATATTGTGTGACTCTACTTATAATTTACTTACCTAGTCTGTCTAGCGTCTATCATAAAATGCATGTATTCCCTCTGTGTGCACACATTTGTGGAAAAAGTCCACATTCACTGATTTAAGAAAATATGAAATTAGTATATAAATGTCTGTGTGTGGAGAGAAAAAGAGAACAGGCACTCTACCAGGTTCCTAGTCTGCGTGTATGACTTATCACCTGGAAGATACAACTATTCCGTGTTACATTTATGAAAGGTGGAAGTTTGTAGAAAATATACAAAATATCTTGTGAAACCATTCATTGACAGTCCAATGATTCTTAAGCTTATAAAAGTTGCATGATTTGTCCGTGATGATATATGGACAGAATGGCAGGATTGAAATTAGAGGTCAACTTTCTTGAAGATTAGTTCAGACCCACATTCCTGTTCTGCAGAGACTCAATTTTCATATTATGCTTCATACTTGGTATATTTCATGTGCAGCGAGATTTAGAATAATTCTGAAAGAACTTGGAGCGAAAAAGGAAATTGTTTCCATAAGAACAAACAGGTCTTGGTTCTGCTAAGAATAAAAAAAAAACCAGATTGGTCAGATACATGAGACATAATTAATAGAAACTAGTGAAACTACATGAGACGTAACTAATAAAAAACACCCAAGTGGAAAGATTAAAACAAATCTTTCGTTTGTGTTGCATGTACGACTGTGGTATAGAATCAGCATGTGTTCTGACTCACAAAGCCAATTTATCATCCACGGTACCAAGCAACGGTCAGCTCTTTCATGAAAGCATAAAGTTTGAGTTTCTGCAGTCAAAAAGTTAGTTCAATTTAAAAGTCAGAGATTCATCCAAAAGCTGTACATGTTATGATTAATCAACAAATATAACTTACATAGATTTTAGTTTCTGGAAAAAAACTTTCAGGAATGACTTAATAATTCTGCTTTCCAAGCAGCCTAAGAGCTGTCATGAAGAAAATAATGATCAGCTGTTTTCTGACACCATATATAGGGCAGGTAGTTTTATAAAGATCTAAAAACAGTAAAACATGTTTCAGCAATACCATGAGAGCTTTGTCAATCACACGAAAAACAGCGATAATAGTAATCTTTCTTATTTCTTGAATTCAGCTAGAAGAGATGATTCTGAGCTTCAAAAATGAAGGAGAATCTCAGGATGACGTGGATTAAACATGGAATGACTAGAAATGGTATGACTGATGCCTGTTTAAGATCCTTTTGACTCCACAATTCTATTAGACTTTAATAGTATTATGTCTCAAGAAATGCTTTTCACAGGTCTCAAATAAAAATCAAATTTTGTGTGAACTCAGGCAAGTTATTAAACTTTCTGGGCCTCTGTTTTTTCATTTGTAAAATGAGTAGGTCAAGTTAGACTGCAAGATGTGTGCTATGGCCCTGGCCGTTGTGGTTCGGTTGTTTGGGCACAGTCCTGTGCATTCAGCGGTTGCCCTGCAGTTCCTGGTGAGGACACTTGTCACAGTTGTGGGTTAGATCCCCCAGGTGGGTGTGCGCAGGAGGCAGCCCATGCATGTTTCTCTCTCTCTCTCCCTCTTCCGTCTTCTCTTTCCAAAAATCTTTTTTTTTTTTTTTAAGGTGCACTATTTATTTCCTGCCTGAGATATGCCAAGAGGTAAAGTGAGAAGTTCACAGACTCTTTCTTTTACGTGCACAGCTTGATCCTAATGTTGGAAAAACTTCTGTGTGAATTTCATTTGAGCAAAGATATCCACGTTCTCTTTCAGAAGCAGTGAAATGAATTCTGACTCCATTACAGACCTGGGTTCAAAAGCACTTTTCAACAGACAGCCGCCCTGAGTCTGGGCGCCCTTGTCTAGAGGCACTCATAATGGCACACTGTGATGGCAAGAGCAGCTGAACAAAGAAAAAAGAATAAAAGGAATGCAACACTGTCCACCATTACAAGACACAAACAAACCCCATTTGTTGGTGTAAGAGCATGTGTCCATCCACGTTAGAGCCTATTTAAAATAAGTGATTTGAGGTACTATGGGGCTATCTTGAAAACAATGCCAAGTAAATCTTTAAATGAACTGTTGCAAACATTTATTTGACTATAATGCTGCTATAACATTATGTTACTATGTTATGTCTCTGTATATGAACATAATATAGATGTACATACATGTTTATGTCTCATTGTCCCTTAATTTATTTTCCTAATTATAGTTAATGTGCTTGAAAGCCTAGCCCTCAACAGTCAAGTATCTGAAGCAAAAGGGAAAGTAGACCAGGAAAAGTGTATATTATTGGTAAAAGTAGAAACCCTAGAGGAACCCTACTTATTCATCTTCTCCTGTGTTATCAAGTCAGCTCTTGGTCAGTAATTGTGTTTAAGTACCGGCCTTTATGGCCTGCTTAAGCCTGAGTGAGCCATGTATGATCGTATCACCAAACATGGACTGAACACACAGAGGCTTCAAAGTTCTGAGCTACATGTTAAGTTTCAGGAAAATCGATTACTCTGATCAATTTATAGAGGGTCTAATCATTCTGAATAACTCTAAAAGATCATCATGAAAAGTAACAAACAAATATTTCAATGAGTTTTTTTTTTTTAATTATGAAGGCAGATATTTAATAGAAAATATGAAGAGAGAGCATGCCTAGGGGGCCTAAAAGAAATAGTTTCACTCTAGAACTCAAGTTTTCAGGAAATGCAATGGAACCCAGGGTCCTAGGAGCAATCCACACTGGGATCTCTGTTGACTTGGGAATTAAATTGTGACATTATTTCCCCCAAGAGGTGACCTCACTATTGCAGATTGCTCGAATAGACTGACTACGATTATGGCTGTGTTGATAAAAGTTTTAATTTTTAATTTTTGTGAGGATCGATTTTAGACAAATATTATTAGTGATATTTGACTAAGACAATCTGAACAGGATAGATTCATTTTCATATGTTTTCTCCCTGGATTTCGAGGAGAAAAAAAAGTGATATGAAAGCATTTGCAAATTCTGGCTGTAGTTCAGCTAAGAAGTCACTTCCTACAATCACTTCAAATTCATTAAAACCACCGGAAAACTCAGAACTTGGCATATGGTAGGTGCTTAAAAACATAATTGCTGAGAATACAAATAATTATTATTTCGCCAATTTTTTCTCTTAAAAAATCCAAAACTAATTTCATTACATAAACACTACATAACGTCACAAAGAGAATGCTGGGAAATAGAGAGAAGTCATTTATAATTTTATTTGGAAAACAAAGGTAGTGTACTTTTTATTATTTGACTGTTAGTATTTTCTCATATGGCTATTTCCAGAGTTAAGGTAATAACACTGTAATATTCTGTATTTCCAATTTCTCAAGTTATAATATTATTTCTATTTTTATCATTTAAATAAATATAATTTTATTTTTTGTTATGCTATTGGTGAATATAAGGTTGTTTATTTCACCGTTTCAGAGAATATAACAATGAAGAAGTGTACTTAGCTTTTCCATTTTTGTTGTTTTTTTCTATTGAGTATATTTACAGAAGTGGAATTATTATGTTAAACTGTGCAAAAATTTACATGACTAATTTTATAGGTCACCCAATTATATTTTAACATTGTAATACACTATTCATTAGCAAAGTTCTGAAACCCCAAATTCATAGCAATTTTACAAGTTCTGGAAATGATTTAAAAATAATTCTTTATTAATGTAATTGGAAAAAATTAGCCTTCATTTTAACATATTTCTTGGATTACTATAGATGTGGAAAATATTTACATTATTATGAATTATACAGGGTGTGGCAAAAGTAAGTTTACAGCTGTGAATAAATGAGTTTATTCATATGTTATTATTAATAAATTATTGTAATATTTTCCATACAAGCAACTGTAAACCTACTTTTGCCCCACACTGTACTTTTTCTATGATAATTCATAAGAGTCAGGTGATGGGTATGTTCATCAGAAAACAATAAAAGTTAATATTCCTAGTAAAAGTTTTGCATGTATTACCTGATTTAATCTTTATGCAACCCTATGAAAATATCATCTTTTAAACTCATTTTATAGATATGGACACTTAATAAGTAAAGTCACCCAGTTCATACATATCACAGATAGAGTAATTCAAATTTATCCAAGTGTCTAGAGAATGGGATGCAAATTGAGATTACACCATTCCCTGTGAAGTCCTAAAAGTCTCCTGACTTGGCTTCTTTGTTGTTATATTTGGCTTGTTTGTTAATTTTGTTGTTTTAAAATTCCTGGATACTCTACAATCATTTCTTGAAACTGACATTTCACTTGATACTTTAAAGACCATGATAGAAAATTATCTTTACCTTTGGAAGCAATACTGTAAAAAAAATAATAAAATAAATAATATATATATTTATTTATAACCTTGTAGGAACCCAAAATCTTACAGGATGGTTAAAGGTCAATGTAACTATGAATTTTTAGCTGAGTAATTGGAGACCAAGCAGGTGAAGTGGCCCAAATCTCAGTCAGGAAATAGTAAAGCTATAATATTTTCTTTGTTACCCCACCTTTCCTTGTACAATCTTGATATTGATTCTTCTTTGTATGGAGAGATTTGCTTTGATGATGGAAAACATAAACTCAATAGTCCTCTGTCTATGGTGGGATTGAAATGTCATACTCTCTTCCAAGCAAGGTGTTAAATTCTTATTATTATAAGACCTTACCTGTGCATTAAATCCTCATGCAGAGGAAGAATGTGAGAGTACAATACATGCTTCCAAGGGTACAATTAACCTCATTCCTATTTGTACTGTATGTCACATGGTCACATTAAAAAATTTTATTGTTTTGCAGATAAAGATTGTTTGAGGCATGCAAGGCTCATCTTGAATTATTCATGCAACATCATTATTTATTCATTAGTTCCTGAGCAATCTTGCTTAGCCCAAGTACCTATACTCTTTTGTTTCTTATATGAAGATGTGTTAGGATATTAACCTTATATGAGATGCACGGTTTTAAAGGGCATCCTCTAACCATTTAACCTAGCATGGACACTTAGACACAGACTTACTGGTATATAATGAAATTAAGTTATGAGATATTAATCAGAAAGCCATCTGTTTGCACTAATGAGCAACTGTTCAAATGCTAGTGTCTCACAATTAATAGAGCTTATTTGGAAGCTAACATCTGAGTCTCTGAAAAGACACAAAGACTGAAGGAACTCAAAATATGAGTTTGGACAAGGAGAATATTCAAAAGCCTTAGCTTAGAACATATCTAAATGCTCTCAAGTAGTGTTTTATCCACCTGTTGACTTGAGAGTAGCATAGAAATTTCTCAAGGAGGAGATAAAATAGAATTTTATGAAAAATGATGCACTAAGAACTGGTCTATGTGGACGAGGAATCGGTCAGTGAGAAGTTAGAGGATACAAACAGAAATACAGGAAAAATAAGGTGGAAAGGGCTCAAAAAGTGGTTGTGAATTATTTATGAGAATTGAAATAACATGCCTCACACAAAACTAAGATGTGAGTTTATAGATGGAATAACCGTATAATATATTTTCCAAGCTAGTTCCTTTTAAGAGTAAAAGAGGAAGGGGGTGCTCCATTACACCGGGAAAACAGGCATAAACTGAGACTATATTGAGTAAATCAGGGCATGTCATTATCCTAAGTATAGAGGACTTATGTGAATAATTATAATAAATAGGACTTTATATTTATCATGCCACTCTGGAATATACTATTTTTGGGGTATCATACTTCAATAAGTATAATGCTCAGTAAAGTGCACTGAAAGAGAAAAAAAATTAGAAAAAAATAATACATGTAAATGGCTGAAGCAACTCGAAACATTTGGCATGGCTAAACAAAGACAGATAATAAGTAATCATAATAATTAGTTTTAAATAGTTGAAGGTATATCACATTATCTATGAATGAGACTTACTTGGACTAGACACATAGGATAGAACGGGACCCATTGTTTGAGTAAGAGTGATGAATAAAATATTTCAGTACAACATTTAAACTTATGATATCATGTCATGTTGTAGGGAGTTCGAGTTTACCTAGGTTGGAATCACAGTATTTTAAAAAATAATAACAATTTTAAAATGTCAGCTTTATACTTACCAGCACTTTTTATGTTAATATGTGTTTTCTGTTACATAAAATACACATAATTTAAAAGCACATCCATACAAACCTCCTATAAGCTATACCTTCATAATGAGAACCCATAAACATAGAATATCTACTTCCCTGCCTGTGGATTGGTTTCCTGTTGAGACAAAAAATGACAACAAGACCTGTGAAATTCAAGGTGGGGTAGAAACAGAAGAATAAATGGACTTTGCAGCCCAGGGTCAAAGACCCCCAAAAGAATTCAGATCTCCTCCTCCTTTTTTCCAAGTGGGGAATTTTCTTTCTTTCTTGGAAGACGGTGGCTGTCTTGCTGTTGCAACTTCTCCTACTTTGCTCAAAAAGTATTTCCCTTTGCATTCCAGTGGGCAGCGGATGCTGGAGAACAATGGAATGCTTTCCACAAACTCGAACATACATTACACTTCTACAGTCCTTGTGATCTGGCTTGCTTTTATCATTCCTCAGGGCTTCTAGGAGGGAGCAAAGGATTATTGTCATTATAGTTATCATTTTCTTTCAAAAATTTCACCAATGCTTCACTGTGTGTCTACAGAGAAGTTGTACATCTGTTGCTGTTGCTGTTGGCCAACTGCTTGGCCCCAGCTGAGTGCAGGAATGGAGAGTTTTCCTTTCCCAGTCTCTCATCAGTGAGAGATTCCACTCGACTGTTACTGTCTACATGACTTTGAGAAAGTATCTCTGTGTCTTAATTTTCTTATACTAAAGGAGTGACTTTTCTAAGGCTATGCATGTAGACTTCTAGGCTTCTTACTGCTAGCCATGCAGAGAAAATCATATAAAGAAAGATAGCTATAGCGTCAACCCTCATTCTTGGTTAACAAGACATCCCTTGGGTACCTTTCTCTAATTGCAGTTATCCTCACACCTCTTTAGAGTTGGATACAGCTCTTCCTTTAACACTGCATCCCATATAGTCCACCCAACACAAGATTGGACGCATAAACAAAATTTGAGTAAGGGGTAGATATAAAACAAGGAGGAGAGAATAACATGAAGCACATTAATTTAGCATTTAGGAAGTCTTGAAATAGGTTCAATTCGGTGTCTTACACTAGGAAATTCTCAGTCTGCCTGCAATGGGCAAGTGTCATCTATCAGAAGAACAGTTTTCCTTCTAGTAGTGTGCACTCACCCTCTAGGCTAAAAGAAAGGGTCATTATTTCAATATATTGTAAGGCAGAGTTTTACAACTTTTTCAACTAAATATCCCTGATAGAAAAAGCAAGAGACCAATGAAGCTCTGTGTGTAAGTGTATGTGTATATGCATGTGTGTATACACGCAAATTTTGGGGGGCTTTATGAGACATTATGTGTTTGTGTGTTTGTTTATGTGCTATCAGGCTGAAATGGTCCATCAAAACATAACATTTCTTTGAAGTCTAATAATTTTCTTTGAAATCTATTAAAAGATTGCATGCACTCCCTATCTATCTTGTTTTCAAATAAATATAATGATATAAAATAATAAGTACACAAAAAGTTGATGATGCCAACAGATTCCATTTTTTCCCCGGGGAATCTCATATACTTTACATTCTGTACAACTTGCCTGATATCTGCTTAGTCAACTTGGGTTGCTACAGGAGAATACCACAGGCTGGGTGTTTTATAAGCAACAATTCTCACAGTTTTTAGGCTGAGAAGACCAAGCCAGCATACCAGAGGTGAGGTTACACATCCTGGTTTCTAGACAGCCATCCTTTCTCATGTCTTCATCTGGTAGAAGGGGCAAGGGAGATCTCTAGAGTCTCTTTTATAAGGGAACTAATGCCATTCATGGAGGTTCTACCTCATGACCTAATCACCTCCTAAAGGCCCCACCTACAAATACCATCACTTTGAGCATTTGGGTTTAATATATGAATTTTGTGGGAGACACAAAATATTCAGTCTATAGCAATATACCCAAGGTGTCTTGTTTTTGTTTTCTTGTGTGTGTACATTTAAGAGATAAGCATTACATTAGCAGGTAAAGAGGATAGAGAAACCCCCTTCCTAAATTATATATATTCTATTTTAATTAAAAAGTATATTGAGCCCTGGCTACTTTGACTCAGTGGTTAGAATATTGGCCCAAAAACCAGAGTTTCGAAGTATTGGGTTGGAATCCCAAACCCAAACCCTCGCTTGTGGGTTTGATCCCCGGCCCCTGTGGGGTCAGTCGTGAGGGAGGCAACCAATTGATGTTCTCTTTCACATAGATGTTTCTCTCTCTCTCTCTCTCTCTCTCTCCCCCTCTCCCTTCCTATTCTATCTAAAAAAAAAAAAAAAGTATATTGAAGGTAATATTACAGTCTAGAAAAATGAAAACATTAATTGCAAAATAAAACTGAAAATACTGGAAATTTTATTTAAGAAGAAAATGGTGAGCCCTGGCTGGTTTGGCTCAGTGGTTGGAGCATCGGCCCATGGACCAGAGAGACCCAAGTTCAGTTCCCGCTGGGGACATGTGCCTCGGTTGCAGTTTGTCCCTGGCTCCCGTTGAGGTCGTGTGGGTGGCAGCCAATGTGTCTCTCTTACATTAATGTTTCTCTCTTTCTTTATCCCTCTCTCCCTCCTGCTCTATCTCAAGATAAATGCAAAAATGTTCTGGGGTGAGGATAAAAAAAGAAGAAGAAGAAAATGGTGAAACTCATAAAAATGAAATAAAATTCAGAGAGATGAACATTGTGTTCTTACAAATAAAGTCCTTTTAGGATGATTTCATAATTTTTAAAACAAAGTTATAATAGAAAACAATTAATAAATACATAAAAGGAGACAAAATTCACGGAGATGAGCCTGATGGGATATTATGTATTTTCTATGTTAAAGAGTTTTGTGTGTCGCACAGTGGGATGGGACAGGGAGGACTGAACATTTTTTTCTGGTCTCAGTAACAATGGCAATTGGGTTGTAAGGACTTATGAGACTTTGAACCCATCAAGGAGAGAAATTCTACGCAACCAAGGAGTGTCTCATGTTGGATTAAAATGGCAGTGGAGTGCTAGAAAATATCCGTATGTATGTAAGTACAGGGAAAGGACGAAAGTACATGCTTATTTTACCTGGGGCTCCCAGGTGGAAAACGAGTTCTAACCTGGAGTTTGTCAGGTTAAAATCTGGAAGTAAAACTAATTCAAAAAGGTGACCCAGGTTGGCAATAACCCCTTGGCCCTGGATTTGTTTCCTAAGGCTATTGTAACAAAAAACCACAAACTAGTGGCTTAAAATAACAGAAATTTATTGTTTAACAGTTCTAGAGATTATAAGATAAAACCTAAAGTGTTGACAGGGCCATACTCTGACTGAAGCCTAGAGGGACATTCTTCCTTGACTCTTTCTGGCTCCGGCGATTTGCAGATTGACATTCCCTGGTTGGCAGATGAATAACTCCAATGCCTGTTTTTGTCATCGCATGGCATTCTCCCTGTGTGTCTCTGTCTTCACATAGAGACACCAATCATTTTGGATTAGGGCCTGCTACTCCTATGTGACCTCATCTTAACCAATCAAATATGCAATTACCCTATTTCCAAGTAAAACCACTTACTGTGATACTCAGGTAAGGACTTACAAGTTAAAACATATTTGTGTGTATGTTGTGGTGGTGAGGGGTTGGGGTGGGGGGTGGCAATTCAACCCATAACAGGCTTCTGGTAGGAGAATAAAAATTCTCCATAGAAAAATATTTCAAACTAGGCCACAGAGTGTTCTTACTAATAAAGCCCTTTATTTTATTTATTTATTTATTTATTTATTTATTTATTTATTTATTTATTTATTTGGTTAATCCTCACCTGAAGATCATTTTCCTTTGGTTTTTAGAGAGAGTGGAAGAGAGGGAAGGAGAGAGAGAGAGAGAGAAACATCTATGTGATAGAGACATGTAGATTGGTTGCCTCCCGCATGACCTGAACTGGGGACGGGGTTCAAACCTATAACTAAGGTACATGCCCTTGCCAGGAGTGGAACCCAAGTCTCTTCAGTCTGCAGGCTGATGCTCTAACCACTGAGTCAAACTGACCAGGGCCGAATAAAGCCCTTTAAAGATGAGTTCATAATTTAAAAAAATTATAATAGGAAACAATTCATACTAAGTGAATATTAGCAAATAATAGACATAATAAATAGCAAAATAAAAATCCCATGATTTTGAGACAAAAAAAAAAAAACAAAACAGTGGATAGAGAACATTAAACAGTGATGTTTTAAAGATGATATATGAATGGGAAAATAAAAGTCCACTTATAATTTTTTTATTTAAATTATTAATTTATTTTTGTTACAGATGTTTCTCCTTTTTCCCCCACTGATTCCCCCCTCTGCCTCCCTCCCTGCCCTCTCCTCAGCTTTATTGTCCATGTCCATTGTTTATGCACACATGCCTATAAGTTCTGTGGTTTAGCTCCCCACCCCACCCCCTCTTATGGGGATAGTCAGTCTGTACCCCACTTTCACATCTCTGGGGCTACCACGTTCCTCAGACTGTTATGTTCATTATATTACAAAAATAAGTGAGATCATATAATACTTGTCTTTCTCTGTTTGGCTTGTTTCACTTAGGATTACACTTTCCAGGTCCCTCCATGTCGTCTCAAAGGATAAGAGATCTTTCTTTCTTACAGCTGCATAGTACTCCATTGTGTATATGTATCACAGCTTTTTTACCCATTCATCTACTGATGGACATTTGGCCTCTTTCCAGATCTTAGCTATTGTAAATAGTGGTGCTACAAATATGGAGGTACATATATTCTTTCTGATTGGTGTTTCAGGCTTCTTAGGGTATGTTCCTAGAAGCGGGATCACTGGATCATATGAAAGTTCCATTTTTAATTTTTTGAGGTAACACCATGTTGTTTTCCATAGTGGCTGCACCAGTCTGCATTCCCACCAGCAGTGTACTAGAGTCCCCTTTTCTCCACACCCTCGCCAACACTTCTTGTTTGATGATTTGTTGATGGCGGCCATTCTGACAGCTACATGCAAAAAAATGAAACTAGACCATCAACTTACACCCTACACAAGAATCAACTCAAAATGGATAAAAGATTTAAATGTGACTCATGAATTCATAAAAATCCTAGAAGAAACTGTAGGCAACAAAATTTCAGACATCACACACAGCAGAATTTTCACCGGCACATCACCTAAGGCAATAGAAACAAAGGAGAAAATGAACACATGGGACTACATCAATCTCAAAAGCTTCTGCATAGCAAAAGATACAATCATGAAAATGAAAAGGTTTCCCACTGTATGGGAGAGCATAATTGCCAAAGATATAGCAGATAAGGGGTTAATTTCCAATATATATAGAATGCTCATACAACTCAACAAAAGGAAGATAAAGAACCCAATTAAAAAATGGGCAGAGGAACTAAATAGACATCTCTCCAAACAGGACATACAAATGGCTAAGAGACATATGAAGAAATACTCAACATCACTAATCATCAGAAAGATGCAAATTAAAACAACAATGAGGTATCACCTTACACCTGTCAGAATGGCCGCCATCAACCAGTCATCAAAGTCCACTTATAATTAAAACAGAACAAGAAATGACTTTGAAAGAGAAATTTTTTTTAAAAGTTTTAAACTCATAAATGTGGCAAATAGTAGATTAGACTTAAAGAATTAATGAACTGAGAGTAGATCAGAGGAAATTACTGAAATGAAACTAAGAAAAATCTATCAAAAACATAAAACGTTTTTTTAAAAAAAAACAGGAAATAACATGAGAAAATTCATAATTTTTAAATAATTTTATTGATATATTAAGATAGGATTCAAATTGTTAAAATGTACAGTTAAGTAATTTTTTGTATATTAAGAAAAATCTTCAAACAGCATTATAATCATATTTTAGAGTATTTTTGTCATATTAAAATAAATAAATAAACATCACCCTGTACCTATTAGGTATCACTTCTCATTCCCACCTCCCATCAACCCTAAGAAACTACTAAGGTATTTTCTAACTTTAGAAAGTTATCTATTCTGTGCATTTTATATATAAAGAATCATACAATAGTTAGTCTTTTGTGATTGGCTTCTTTCACTTGGAATGATATTTTCAAAATTCATTTAGGTTGTAGCATATATCATTACTCTATTCCTTTTCATTGCTGAGTAATATTCCATTGTATGAGTATACCACTTTATGTTTATTCATCAGATGATCATCTATGTTATTTCATTTTATGCAATTATTAAGAATGCCATTATAAACATCATGTACAAGTTTGTTTCATGAAGGTATGCTTTCATTCTTTTGGGTATATATCTAGGAGCAGAATTGCTGAGTCACACAGTAATGCCATATTTAACATTTTTAAGAACTGCCAGACTGTTTTACAAAGTATCTGCCACATTTTACTTACATTCTCATTAATAATATGAGAATTTGGATTTCCCCACATCCTTGAGAATATTAGTTTTTAACTGTCTTTTTGATCATAGCCAATCTGCTTAATATAAAATAGTATCTCATTGTGATATTGATTAGAATTTCCCCAATGACTAGTGATTTGAACATTTTTTTATTGTATTTATTGGCCATTTGTGTATCTTCTTTAAAAAATATCTACTAGATTCTTTACCCACTATTGATTGGCTTAACTGTCCTTATATTACTGAGTTGTAAAAATTATATATTCTGGGTACAAATTATTTATCAGATATATAATTTGACCATATTTTCTCCCACTTTGGATTATTTTTCACTTATTAATGGTATATTTTACAGCAAAAAAAGTTTTTAATATTGATGAAATTCAATATTTATTCATTTTTTACTTGTGCTTTTGGTTTTGTATCTACAAGACTTCACTTAACTCAAATTAACAAAAATTTACTTACATGGTTTTGTCTAAGAGTTTTTGCATTATGGTCCATGATACACCTTTAGTTAGTTTTTGTGTATGGTGTCAGACAGGGTTCCAACTTTATTCTTTTGAGTGTAAATATCCAGCACTATGTATTGATAAGTAATTCTCTTCTGACTGAATGACCTTAGCATTATTATAAAAAACTATTGGACCATGTATTTGAGGGTTTATTTTTAGTTTTTTTAATCTTTCGTATTGGCCCTTATGTCTATCCTTTGCCAATATCACAGTGTTTTGATTACTATAGCTTTGTAAAATGTTTTAAAATTAGAAAGTCTGAGACATTTAACTTATTCTTGTTTTTGAAGACCATTTTAATTATTTGGGGTCCCTTGAGATTCTACATGAATTTTAGGATAGATTTTCTATTCCTGTGAGAAACACTGTTGGAATTTGGAGAGACTGAATTGAGTCTGTAGATAAATGTTGGTAATAATGACAGCTTCACAACATTAAACAACTTAAACATAATTTGAAGACTTAATTTAACATCAAGTTTTCTAATCTATGAAGAAGAGATATGTTTTAATTTATCAGTGTCTTTAATTATTCTCATTTTGTAGTTCTCAATGTACAAGACTTTGCCTTCATGGTTAAGTTTATTCCTAAGCATTTAATTTTTTTATTTAATGATAAATGGAATTTTCTTAATTTCTTTTTTTATTGTTTATTGCAATAGAAATACAATTAATTTTTGTGTGTTGATTTTTTATCCTGAAACTTTGCTGAATTCATTTATTACTTCTAAAGAATTTGGAGGGATTCTATAAGGTTTTGAACATATAAGGGTCATGTCATCTGCAAAATAGATCATTTTACTTTTCAAATTTTAATGCTTTTTATTTATATTTTTTTTTTTCCCAAGTACTCTGGCTAGTCCTTCCAGTACTGTGTTGAATAAAAGAGGTGAAAGCAGGTATCCTTGTCTTATTCCAGGTTTTAAAGGAGGACCTTTGAGTTTTTTAACATTTAGTATGATTTTAGCTATGGTTTTTAATACATGATGATTACTGTTTTGAGGTAGTTTTTGTTGTTGTTGTTGTTTATTCCTAGTTTGTTGAGTGTCTTTGTCATGAAAGAATGTTGAACCTGTCAATGGCTTTTTCTCTATTAATTGAGATAATCAGTGATTTCTCTCCTTCATTTTGTTAATATGAATTGATTTTTATATGTTGAGCCATCCTTGCATTCCAATAATTAAATCCCATTATGGTCATGGTGTATATCCCATTTTAAATGTGGTATTCAAGTGTCTATTCAGGCCCTCTGCCCATTTTTTGATTGGATTGCTTATCTTCCTTTTGTTGAGTTGTATGGGTACTCTATATATTTTAGAAATTAACCCCTTATCTGACGTATCATTTGCAAATATGTTCTCCTATACAGTGGGTTCCCTTTGCATTTTTTTCATTTTGATACTGATTTCTTTTGCTGTGCAGAAATTTTTTAGTTTGATTTAGTCCCATTTATTTAATTTTTTTTTTAAATAAGTGATGAAAAAAATAGATCCAGAGACATGAAAGTAGGGAACATACTGACAAACGTCAGAAGGAAGCAGGGTGAGGGGGCAGGAAGAGATAAACCAAAGAATGTATATGCATATATGTATAACCAATAGACACAGACTCAGTAGGGTGAATGTGGGGTGGGAAGGGAGGAGGGTGTCAAAATGGGGAAAAGGAGGAACATCTGTAATAAAACAAAGTGTTTTAATGCAAAAATGATTAAATAAATAAATAAATAAATGTGCTATTGAACTAGTATTTTGTTGAGGATTTTTACATCATTATTTACCAGGATACTAGTCTAAAGTTTTCTTGAGGTGTCTTTTTCTGGGTTCAGTACCATGGTAATGCTAGTCTCTCTGAATGAGTTTAAATGTGTTGCCTCTTAAATATTTTGGAAGACTTTAAGAAAGATTTGTGTTAATTCTTTAAATATCTGTTACAATTCATCATGGATCCTGGGCTTTATGTTGATGGGAGGTTTTTACTTACTGATCTCTTATTAGAAGTAGATCTATTTGAATCATCTATTTATTCATTATTCAGTTTTGTTAGGTTGTGTGTTTTTAAAATGTATCTA
Source organism: Molossus molossus (assembly GCF_014108415.1). NCBI lineage: Eukaryota > Metazoa > Chordata > Mammalia > Chiroptera > Molossidae > Molossus > Molossus molossus. The sequence goes on from NW_023425346.1 coordinate 29,838,547, forward strand.
TTTCATCTAGGTTATTCATTTTGTCATAAAATTATTCATAGAATTCTCATATCCTTTTTGTTCCCATAAAACTAATTTTAGTTCCCCTCTCTCATTATGATTTTGGTTATTTGAGTTTTCTCTCATTTTCTTATTTAATCTAGCAATTTTGTTGATTTAAAAAAAACAACAACAATCAACTCTTGGTTTTATTGACGTTCTTTATTGTTATAATAGCCTCTCATTATCTTTGCTCTAAACTTAATCTTTTTTTCTATTAGCTTTCAGTTTATTTTATTCTCATTTCTAGTTCTTTGGAATGTAAAGTTAGGTCGTTGACTTAAGTTATTTCTTCTCATATTTCTCTATCTTTTTAATTGTCCGTAGGATTATAGTCATGTCTTCTCTTTCATTTCTGATATTTATAATCTGTCATCGCTATTTTGTTGTTGTTGTTGTTAGTCTGGCTAGTTATTTTCAAAGAAGCAGCTTTTGTTGACATTTTCTCTACTGACTTCCTGTTTTCAATTTCAATAATTTCTTCTTATTATTATTTCTAATTCTTATTATTTCTTTTATTCTGCTTACTTTAAATTAAATCTGCTGTAATATTTTAGTTTCCTAAGGTGGAAATTTAGATAATTAGTATAAATTTATTTCTAAGCATTACTTCTGCTTTACCCCACAAGTTTTGATAAGTTATGTTTCATTTTCATTTAACTAAAACATTTGCATTTCTCTTCAGATTTCTTTGACCTCTATGTTATTTAGAAGTGTGTTGTTCAATTTTCACAAACTTTGGGATTTTCCAATTATCTTCTGTCATTGATTTCTAGTTTAATTCCATTTGGTCTGAAAGCAGACATTGCACTATTTCCAATCTTTGAAATTTATTAAGGTGTCTGTTGTTGTTGTTGACAGACCCTGGTGAATATTCCATCTAAAACTGAGAAAAAAATGTCTAATCTACTGTTGTTGATGAGATAGTCTATAGATGCCAAGTATATTCAAGTTACTGATAATACTATTGAGTTCAACCATGTCCTTCCTTATTTTCTACCTGCTGAATCTGTCCAAATCAAACACAGAGGTGTTGAAGTCTGCACCCATAACAGTGAATTTGTCTATTCCTTTTTGTACTTCTATCAGTTTTTCACACTTAGTTTGATATTCTGTGGTCAGAAACTTATGTGCTAGAATTGTTGTCTTCTTGGAGAATTTACTTCATTATCATTATGTAGTGCCCTTCTTTATCCTTGATAATTTTTTTTTTTTTTGCTTTGAAGTCTGCTTTATCTGAAATTAATATAGTTACTCCTACTTTGTTTTGATTCGTGTTAGCATAGTACATATTTTCCAACCATTTTCTTTTAAGCTACATGTGTCTGTATAGTTAAAGAAGGTTTATTTTAAATAACATATAGTTAGGTTGTGTTTTTTATCCATTCTGATAATCTTTGTCTTTTAACTGGTACATTTAGACCATTGATGTTCAAGATAATTATTAGTATAATAGGATAAACACTTAATACATTCATTACAGTTTTCTGTTTGTTGCCCTTGTTCTTTATTCCTGTTTTTGTATTCCACTCTTTTTCTTCCTTTTGTGGTTTTAACTAAGTATTTTATGTGATTTCATTTTTCTCCCTAACATATAATGATTATGCTTCCTTAATTATTATTATTATTTTTTGGCTTTCCTAGAATTTACAATATACATTTACAGCTAATCAAAGTCAATTTTCAAATAACACTACTACTTCACAGGTAGTACAAGCATTTAATAATAACAAAATAACCCTAATTTCTTCATCCTGTCCTTTGTATGGTGCTGTCATTTATTTAACTTTTGTATATACATATGTATCTGAATGCATAATTTATTCTTTAATTGAAAACATCATTAGTATCATTTGAACAAACTGTTATTTGTTCAGTCAATTGAGAATAATAAAGATAAAAAGATAAATCATTTTATTTTACCTTCATTTCTTTCTTTCTTCTTCTTCTTTTTTTTTTTTTTATCCTCACCCAAGCACATTTTTGCATTTATCTTCAGGTAGAGCAGGAGGAAGAGAAGAAGGAAGAGAGAGAGAAACATCGATACGAGAGAGACACATTGACTGGTTGCCACCTATACAACCCCAACCGGGGCCAGGGACAAACTGCAACCAAGGTACGTGCCCTTAGTGGGAACCAAACTCAGGTCTCTCTGGTCCGCAGGCCGACACTCTAACCACTGAGCAAAACCAGTCAGGGCACTTATTTCTTATTTGCTGCTCTTTATTACTTTATTTACATCCGAGTTTCAGAGCTATATTCTTTTCCTTCTCTCTAAAAATAAAAACGTGTTTTAACATTTTTTAAAAGGCAGTCTCACTGACAACAGTTTTCTTCAATTTTTGAGAAAATCTTTAAATCTTCACTTTTGAAGAATAATTTTGCAGAGCACACGATTCTTGGATGACATTTTTCTCTCTAAAGGCTTTAATTATATCACTTAACTCTTCTTGCTTTCATGATTTCTGAGAAGTTGCATATTATTTTAATTTTGTCCTATTAAAGGTAGAGTGTTTTGTTTATCTGGCTTCTTTTGAAATTTTTTTAACCTTTGATTTTCTGTAGTTTGGAAATATGCCTAGGTGTCATTTAAGGGTAATTTAACCTATTAGTTGTTCTCTGAACTTCCTAGATCTGTGGTTTTGTATCTGACATCAAGTTGAAGGAAATCCTTAGTTATTATTATTTCAAATATTTCCTCTGTTCCTTTATTTTTCTCTCTCTGTCTTTCTAATATTCCCATTATATATATAGATAATATAGATATAGATAGAGATAGAGATAGATTTAGATATAGATATAGATATATATTCAACTTTTGTAGTCATTAGATATTTTGTTCTATTTTTTCAGTCTTTGTTTTTTTTCCCAGTTTTTAATGATTTCATTGATATATCCTTCATCTCAGAGATTCTTTCTTCAACTGTGTCTCTATTAAAAAGCATATCAAAAGCATTCTTTATTTGTGTTGTAGTTCTTTTTATTTCTAGAATTTTATTTTTTATTACTTTTTAGGATTCATATCTCTGTTTACATTACCCATCTGTTCTTGCATACCATCTAATTTATCAGTTAGAGCCCTTAATACACTAATCCTAATTATTTTAAATTTCTACTCTAATAACTCCAATATCTCTACCATATCTGGTTCTGATGATTGTTCTGGCTCTTCAAATTGTGTATTTTGCCTTTTGTTATACCTTACAGTTTTTTTTTTTTTTTCTTGGTAGGCAAACATGAACTAGGTAAAAGAAATAGCTATAAAAGGACTATCGTAATGTTTTGATGAGGTGTGGGGGCAGGGAAAGCATTCTGTAGTCCTATAATTAGATCTCAGTTTTTAGTGAGTCTGTCTGTGGACTGTGAACTTCACAAGTATTTTTTAGCTTCTTTCTTTCTCATTAGGTAGGACAGGATAGTGATATTGGGCTGGACTTGGGTTATCCCTTCTCCCACCTGGAAGGCTAGAGTGGCCTGGAGTTTGGTATTTCCGTTCCTCCAAGTAGTCAGGCTCTGATATTGCCCCAATACATTAGGTTCTGGTTAACTAGTTTCCTGCTAAGTGCAGGCCTTATTTAGAAGACCAGTGCTGTGATACATTTCAAAATAATTCCTTTTCCTCTCCTACTACTGGAAAGACAAAGACATTTTTTCTTTAATACTTACTGTGGAATTTTGGTCAAGCTCTTAAAGGTAAATTTTACAATAATGTGGGACTCCTCTCTCATTACAGAGACTCCCTGGAGTTTTTAATTCTCAGGGCTATCTGCACTAAACTTCCAGCAATTTGTCAATTACAGTTCAGATTTTACCACCCTGGTACTTGTTTCCATGGTAAAATTGCTGGTATCTCTGCACTGGTAAGCCTTGACTCCTTGAATTCTCCTCTCCTGTCTGTCTGGGAACTAAGCAAAGAGCAAACTTTTATTAAGGAGACCGACCTCACTTTCAATCTTCATTTCTGCTTTAAAAAAATAAAAATTGTAGGTATTAAACAGCACATTTTTTTGCCACTTATTTTTTTCCTTGGATGTTCATTGGATCCGTTTTATAAAACCCTATGGCTCAAGCCACCTTGGATGCTTCTGCAACCTTTCCAGTCACTAAAGTAATTCAATCCTCCTAGGTCCTGGTAGCTAAGCACAGTTAGTTCCCCTCAAATACTTCAGGAGCTTCATCAAATCAACATGGATGGTAACAAGTATGGCATTGTGATGGCTTCTCCAAACATCCTCCTCCACAAATTAGAACCATCAACAAACATAATAACGTTGCTAGTTCCTTTCTTATCAGTATATTCCTTATGATCTTGGTGAATGTTGAATCTACTGAGTCTTCCCATTAAACATAATCCTTTGGTGAGTCTCTGGCCTTACATAATATATTAATTCTAGTGTGCCCACTTACTCCAGTCTATTATTTCCTCTACCATATGCCAGGGTAACAAACAGGCTTTTCCACTTCACTGAAAGTTGGTCATCATTTTACCAAGATTCTAAGACCAATTTTTCTACCAAGTTTGCCCCTATCCTGTCTCCCCACCCACTACACACAATGTGTTAAATTCTGTGTCCTGAAAACGTATATTTACTTCAAAGAAATGTTATTGGCATAGTCTTACATTCTAGTCCTCTTGGACAAAAATAGTCTGAAAAATCCAATCTTAAGAGTACTTCCTTCATTTTTAGCAATTCTTTAGCAATGTTATCTTTATACTCCCTTATCAAGCCCAGAAAAAACCTTGTCAAACCATGTTGGGATTTAACCTTAGTTTCATTCCTGGCAGCCATTAAAAGACGTAGAAACAGCTCTCGATGAATAACCATTTGTCTGTGCGAGATTTGTGTAGCATCTGCCAGCACAGCTAAGTCTACATCATAGTAAGGAAAAGGGGACCATTCCTGCAAGCCTGCAGGGTTCAAGGAAGTTGCAGAGTCAACATTTTCAGGGACATTCAAACTGGTATCTCTACATGATATTTCAGGATATCAAATTCCCTTCTCTCTTCTTATAAAAGGTCTGCTTTGCTGAGCAGACACATGTCTCTAGGGCTCTGTAGTTTTTACAATTATGTCTCAGTCAGCTGCTTATCTGTTCAACCCCTCCACTATAGAAGATAATGCCCTCTTTGACTCTTCCTTCACTGCTTGTAAAAAGCTTTCAGTCTCTTACTGTCCACCGCAGGGCTTTAATATAATGTAGCAGTAACCCGCCAATTCCACTATCATTGTAACATTCATATTTTCATTTGTCCATGGCTTTATACTTACAATACTGTTCCCTCCAGGTGGAAATTACCCTAGAATGCTGCTGGTGAAATATTCAGCAATTGAGTCTCCACATATTGGGTAATATGCATGACCTACCTATCAATAAAATGCTATTATGTTGGGCAAAGAATCATTCCCAAATTGTAATCTTATAGCCCATTTTCTCAGACTAACCCAGCAGCAGTAGCACTTGTATAAATCTATGTCTTCCATTATTGTATCCATAATGTATCCTTTAATGATTATGTGGTAGAAACCAGTGGTCCTTTTGAAACCTGGCCCCTTTGTAATTCAGAGGGCAGTAACTGGACCTTTAGACAATAATGTCCCCTTGTAGTTAAAATCTGTAAGCAGTCTCATGCCTGTCATGTTACATAAGTTATCATCTACTCAAGGCCAGAAATTTATTTTTCAATGGATTAATTTGGGTTTATAATAAAAGTAAAATACTATTTTAAACATAGATAATCTATTAATATACCTAATTAAATTAATACATTTAAAAAAACAAGGAAAGATTTTGTCATCACTCCTTAGTATTACAAATGCTGTAAAAACAGAAAAAAATATATATATGTGGAAAGAAATAATCATATATATAATTATTGATAGATGATAAAATTATATACATTATTAGATTAAAAATAAAATTTAGCAATTTTCTATTAGGTCTATGATAAAAATTAAGCTTGTACCTTTAGGCACAAAACAATTAGAAATTGTCATTTAAATGTAAGTGAAATTTTCACAATGACTAAAAATATAAATAGTAAGAAATAAATATTAGAAAAATTGTACAAGAACTTTTATAATGTCATTTGATAAATTTATTAAAAGATAAGAAACCCTAAATAAGTAGGCCTGAAACCATACTCATATATAGAAATACTTCCAATTATGGAAACATAATTATGTAAACATTATTTTGCCCCACCTTGTATATAAATCTATAGTATGAATAAAGTCTGAAATATATGGAGAGATTACATAAATAGATCAATAAATCAGGTTAGATATCTACATATATGTAGAAATTTTTAAAATGAGAGGAGTTCTTCCACTTCTAACCAAGAAATAATAACAGGGACCAGATTGATCCTTTGTGCCTGAAACAACCAAATCTCTAAAAAGATATATGATAAAACCATTTTCAGAGATTAGGTAGTATAGAACAGTGACTCCTACAAGAGGGGAAAAACAAGGTGAGAACTTTGATTGCTCAAACTTAATGCCTGGATAAAATATCTAAACCTCAGAAGCAACAGGGAAAAAGAGACAACATTGGAGCCAAGTAGTCTTCCTGATGTGAAGAAATAAAGCTGTGAGTACTCAGGAGCCAAAGCAGCATAAGTTCATTGGTTAGAGGACCAAAGAGGAGAGAGATACACAAAGATAGGGTATTGTAGTTCTGCAGATGATCCCCTACAAATCTTCAGGTAACTACTAATCAGAAATTTCCTGAGACCCAAAAAATATCCACCTAAAAAGATTAGAGGGAAAAATCTTGAACTGACCAGGGATCAGGACTAATTTTTGTTTTATAACAGCCAGAATGGAAAAAACCTTGTAGCTCATGAAAAATCAGAGCGCATACTTAAATATATGTAAATAATGAGTCAAATTTAACCCTAGATAATAGGCTGCTTCAGTCCTGATCCTAACAATAAACTTAAATGCAAGCCTTGAAAGGAGCAAACTGTTTTTAAGTAACTTAACTGCACACCAAAATAAACTAATGAACAAAATAGGGCAAGTGACATGGATGCATGAAACAGACTGATATATCTTAGAGGGGAGGCAGCAGGGAGAGTAGAAGAAATTAACCAAAGAACTCACACACATATATACATAGACAATGAACACAGACAATAGTGTGGTGAAGGGTTGGGGTGGGACAAGGGCTTGGAGGAGAGGGGCAAAGAAGGGAAAATTTGGGGGACATCAATATTGTCAACAATAAAATAAAAAAAGAAAGAAAAGAAAAGGCACCCAACAGAGTAAATTTCACAATGTTTCACATCAAATTAAAAAAAAATTATGCATGCAAGGAAAGAACATTACAACCCATAGTAAAGAGAAAATGTATCCAATAGAAATTAATTAGTTATTAGGCAAGAGCATTTAAACAAATAATATAAATTGAATATTCCAAATGCTCAAGGATGTAAAGATTGATCATGTTAAAATAGACATAAAAGATACAGAAAAATAACCCACCCTAATTTTTTAAAGATGAAAATTAAAAGGACTGAGGTGAAAAACACACATAATGAGATTAACAACAAATTACATTTGTGAGAGAAAAGATAGATGAACCTGAAGACACAGCAATGGAAAGTGCCCAAAATAAAACACTGATAAAAGGGATCGAAAATAAATGAACAGAGCATTTTGAGTTGAGAGACAACTTCAAGCATCCTAATAAAAGATATGTAATTGGTTTACTTGAGGATACGATAGAAATTGGAAAAACAAAATAAGGGTTGAAGATGTTGCCTAGGAACAGGTAGACAAGGAATGTCTAAAGGAAGAGATTACAAAAAAAAACAAGAAGAATGCCGGGGTCCAGGTTTATGTCCTTGACTGTAGAGATGATACTGTGACTGCAAATATATGTAAAAAATTAGTTCATACAACTTCAATATGTGAATATTTAAATATTTTATTGATACCTTAAGAAAACAGAATTTAGGATGAAATAAATGTTCTTCAGATTTTGGGACACATTATAATAAGAAAAAATTTACTTTCTACCTTACATAGCATATAAAATAAATACTAACTGTATTTAAGATTTAAGATTGAAAAACAAATTTTGTGACATCATGAAGAGAGTATCTTTAGAACTGCAAAGTAGATATTAATTTTAAATAATTAATACCTAAAAAGTGAAAATCATAGAGTGAAAGATTGAAACACAGTAATATTAAACTAAAATATCCCATTTATCAAAAGACTTTATAAAAAGGTGAAAAGACATCTTGCAAAAAAAATTTTACAAGGCAGAGAATTAATGTAGAGAATAAATAGAAAATATCTTTCTAATAAATAAGAAAAATACAAATTATAAGATAAATTATTAAACATAAACCAGTTGCCCAGCTGATGTTGCTCAAGTGTTGAGCATCAACCCATGCACCAAGAGGTTGCCAGTTCAAATCCCGGTCATGACACATGCACAGGTTGTGAGCCTGATCCCCACTGGGGGGCATGTAGGAGGTGATCCATTGATGTTTTCTCTCAAGGATGTTTCTCTCTCTCTGTCTCCCTTCCTCTCTCTCTATAAATCAATAAAGACCAATTTTTTTTAAATTAATTAATTTATTTTTGTTACAGATGTTTCTCCTTTTCCCCCCACTGATTCCCCCTCCCTCCCTGCCCTCACCTCAGCTTTGTTGTCCATGTCCATTGTTTATGCATACATGCATATAAGTTCCCCACCCTCTCTTCTGGGGATTGTCAGTCTGTACCCCACTTCCACGTCTCTAGGACTACCCCATTGCTCAGACTGATATGTTCATGTTATTCCACAACTAAGTGAGATCATGTGATATTTGTCTTTCTCTGCTTTGCTTCTTCCACTTAGGATAATACTCTCCAGGTCCCTTCATGTTGTCTCAAAGGAATTGAGATCTTTCTTTCTTACAGCTGCATAGTACTCCATTGTGTATATGTACCACTGCATTTTTATCCATTCGTCTACTAATGGATATTTGCACTGTTTCCAGATCTTAGCTATTGTAAATAGTGCTGGTATGAACATGGGGGTACATATATTCTTTCTGATTGGTGTTTCAGGCTTCTTAGGGTATATTCCTAAAAGTGGGATTACTGGGTCAAATGGCAGTTCAATTTTTAATTTTTTGAGGTAAAACCATATTGTTTTCCATAGTGGCTGCACCAGTCTGCATTCCCACCAGCAGTGTACTAGGGCCCCCTTTTCTCCACAAACTTGTTTAATGATTTGTTGATGGCAGCCATTCTGACAGGTGTGAGGTAATACCTCATTGTTGTTTTAATTTGTGTCTCTCTGATGATTAGTGACATTGAGCATTTCTTCATATATCTTTTAGCCATTTGTATGTCCTTTTTGGAGAGGTGTCTATTTAGTTCCTCTGCCCATTTTTTAATTGGGTTCTTTGTTTTCCTTTTGTTGAGTTGTATAAGCATTCTATATATATAGAAAATTAACCCCTTATCTTCTATATTATTGGCAATTATGCTCTCCCATATAGTGGGTTGCCTTTCCATTTAGATGATTTTTTTGCTGTGCAGAAGCTTTTGAGTTTGATGTAGTCCCATGTGTTCATTTTCTCCTTTGTTTCTGTTGCCTTAGGTGATGTATCAGTGAAAATTCTTCTGCTTATGATGTCTTAAATTTTGTTGCCTATATTTTTTCTAGGATTTTTATGAATTCATGAGTCACATTTAAGTCTTTTATCCATTTTGAGTTGATTCTTGTGTATGGTGTAAGTTTATTGCATGTAGCTGTCCAATTTTCCAAACACCGTTTATTAAAGAGGCTGTCTTTACTCCACTATATGCTCTTGTCACCTTTGTCAAATATTAATTGAGCATATTTCCTTGGGTCCATTTCTGGGATCTCTATTCTGTTTCATTCATCTACCTGCCTCTTCTAGTGCCAGTACCAGGCTGTTTTGATTACAGTGGCTTTGTAGTATAACCTGAAATCTGGTAGTGTGATCCCTCCAACTTTGTTCTTCATTTTCAAGATTGCTGTGGCTATTTGAGGTCCTTTTGGTTCGATATGAACTTTTGAAGTATTTGTTCTAGTGCCGTGAAGTATGTCGTTGGTATTTTGATGAAGATTGCATTGAATCTGTAGATTGCTTTGGGTAGTATGGACATTTTAATGATGTTATTTCTTCCAATCCATGAACAAGGTATGTGTTTCCACTTTTTTATGTCTTGCTCTATCTTTTTTTAATGACCTGTAGTTTTCTGTAAATAGTTCCTTTATTTCATTGGTTAAATTTATTCCTGGGTAGCATAATTTTTTTGCCACAACGGTAAATAGGATTGTCTTTTTATTTTCTCTTTCTTTGATCTCATCATTGGTGTATAAGAATGCCATCAATTTTTTATGTTAATTTTGTATCCTGCTACTTTGCCAAATTCATTTATTAAGTCTGGTAGGTTTTTGATGGAGTCTTTGGGGCTTTCTATGTATAGTATTATGTCATTTGCAAATAATGACACTTTCACTTCCTCCTTTCCAATTGGGATCCTTTTATTGTGCTTCCTGTCTTATTGCTGTGGCTAATACTTCCAGTACTATGTTAAATAAGAGTGGCGAAAGTGGGCATCCTTGTCTTGTTCCTGTTCTTAAGGTAAATGCTTTTAATTTTTGCCCATTGACTATGATGTTGGCTGTAGGGTTTCATATATGGCCTTTATTATGTCAAGATATGATCTCTCTAATCCCAGATTGCTGAGCATTTTTATCAGAAATAGGTGCTGGATTTTGTCTAATGCTTTTTCAGCATCTATTGATATGATCGTACAAATTTTATCTTTCATTTTGTTTATGTCGTATATCACATTTATTGCTTTGCAAATATTGTACCAGTCTTGCATCCCTGGGATGAATTCCACTCGGTAATGGTGAATGATTTTTGATGTATTAGTGGATCCGATTTGCTAGTATTTTGTTCAGACTTATGCCATCTGTATTCATTAGGGATATTGGCCTGTAGTTTTCTTTCTTTGTAGTGTCTTTTTGTTTGGTTTTGAAATTAGAATTATGTGGGCCTCATAAAACGAGTTTGGAAGACTTCCTTCTTCTTGAATTTTTTGAAATAGTTTGAGAATGGGTATTAGTTTTTCTTTGAATGTTCTGTAAAATACCCCCATGAAGCCATCCGGGCCTGGGTTTTTGTTTGCTGGGAGAGTATTGATTACATCTTCAATTTCTTTTGTTGTTATTGGTTTGTCCAAGTTTTCTATCTCCTTCAGGTCCAGTTTTGGGAGACTGTGTATTTCTAGAAATTTGTCTATTTCACTTAGATTTTCTAATTTTTGCTGTATAATTGTTCATAATATTTGTTAACAATCTTTTGTATTTCTGTGGTGTCAGTTATTATTTCTCCTCTTTATATTTCTGATTTTATGTATTTGGGTTCTCTCTCTTTGTTTCTTGGTGAGGGTCCATCAATCTTTTTTATCTGTTCAAAGAACCAGCTCTTTGTTTCATTGATCCTTTTAATTGTGTTTTTGGTCTCCATGTCATTTATTTTGCTCTGATCTTTACTGTTTTCTTCCTTCTATTTGCTCTGGGGTTTTGTTTTTGTTTGCTTTCTAGTTCTTTAAGTTGTGACGTTAGATAGTCTATTAGAAATTTTTCTTGTTTCTTGAGGTGGGCTTGTAGTGCTATGAACCTCCCTCTGAGAACTGCTTTTGCTGCATCCCATAGATATTGTGTTGCTGTTTGTTCATTTTCATTGGTTTCCAGGAAGTTTTTAATTTCTTCCTTGATCTCTATGGTAACCCATTCATTGTCCAATAACATGCTATCTACCCTCCATGTTCTCAAATATCTTTGCATGTTCTTGTTGCAATTGATTTCTAGTTGCATGCCATTGTGATCTGAGAAGATGCTTGATATGATTTCAATCTTCTTGAACTTGTAGAGACTTAGTTTTTGCCCAAACATGTGGTCTATCTTTGAGAATGTTTCATGAGCACTTGAGAAAAATGTGAATTCCACAGTTTTTGTGTGAAATTCTCTGTAGATATCTATTAAATCCATTTGATCTAGGGCTTCATTTAGAGTCTCTGTTTCCTTGTTAATTTTTTGTCTAGAAGATCTATCCAGTGATGTCAGTGGTTTTTGAAGTCCCCTGCTATGATTGTATTGCTGTTGATTTCTCCTTTGAAGTCCTCCAGACGATTTTTAATGTATGTTGGTGCTCCTATATTGGGTGCATATATGTTTACCAAGGTTATATCTTCCTGTTGGATAGATCATTTCAATATTATGTAGTGGCTTTCTTTGTCTCTAGTTATGGTCTTCAATTTGAAATCTACTTTATCAGATATGAGTATAGGTTTACCAGCTTTTGTTTGTTTTCCATTTGCTTGAAAGATTTGTTTCCATCCCTCACTTTCAACCTATGTGAGTCTTTTGTTGTGAGGTGGTCTCTTGTCAACAACATATGTGTGAGTCATGCTTCCTTATCCAGTCAGCTACTCTGTGTCTTTTTAACGGAACATTCAAACCATTCACATTTAAAGTGATTATTGATATGTACTTATTTATTGCCATTTTTAAAAATGTGGTTCTATTTTTCTTTCTATTTCTTCTACTTTTTATAGCAGCCCTTTTAGCATATCTTGCAGTGCTGGTTTGGTGTTAATATGTTCCCTTAACCTTTTTTTTTTGGTCTGAAAAGCTCTTTTTTTGACCTTCTATTTTGAATGATAGCCTTGCTGGATAGACTAGTCTTGGATTTAGATCTTTGTTTTTCATGATCTTGATTACTTCATGCCACTCCCTTCTGGTTTGTAGTGTTTCTGTTGAGAAGTCAGCTGAGAGCCTCATGGGGTTTCCTTTGTAGGTAACCTGTTGCTTATCTCTTGCTGCCTTTAGGTTTCTCTCTTTGTCTTTAATTTTTGGCATTTTAATTACTATGTGTCTTGGTGTGGGCCTGTTTGTGTTCTTCTTACTTGGGGCTCTCTGTGCTTCATGAACTTAAATGCCTTCTACCTTCATCAAGTTAGGAAAGTTTTCTGTCACTATTTCTTCGAATATATTCTCTAACCCTTGCCCATTTTCTTCTTCTTAGGGGACTCCTGTGATGCAAATGTTATTACGTTTTCAGTTGTCCCACAGTTCTCTTAAGCTAGCTTCCTGTTTTTTAATTTTATTTTTTTTTCCTGTTGGTTTTCTGATTGGTCGATTTTTTCTACCCTGTCTTGTAATTCTCTGATATGGTCCTCAGCTTCATCTACTTTGCTGGTTAGTACTTCCAATGTGTTCTTAATTTCTGCTATGTCATTCTTCATTTCCACTTGGCTGGTTTTCAATGTTTCTATATCTTTACTCATGGTGCTGATGTCCTTACTCATGCTATTGAGCTTCCTCAGATCATGGCTCTGAACTCTACCTCTGATAATTTTCTGAACTGCATTTCATTGATCTCATCTTCAATAGAGTTCTCTTGTTCTTTCATTTGGGATTTGTTTCTTTGTTTCAAAATTTTGGCTATCTCAGTGGGTTTTGGAGCTGCCTAAATTTTTCCTGTGGTTGTTGGTGTTCTGCTCTTTGTGGCTCCTTCTACTGGGTTTGGATGAGCCTTGTTGGGCCCACGTTAAACACCACTGTTAAGTGTTACTTTCCTGGGTCTATTTGAAAGCTCAGGAAAGGTTCAGTTATCCTCTAGCTTTTTCCTGGTGGCTAGTAGTCTCAGTTACTCAGTGCCTTGGAATGTAGCCCTGGTGTTCTGCATAAGAGGATTTACAGAGGGTGGGATAGATACTGGTTGTTAATAAAACTCAATTTACATTTCTTTGCCTTACCTGGGAAAGGCTGAATCTCCAATGTGGGGGGAGGGGGGTGCTGCTTTTCCCCACAGCCCTGGGAAGGAGCACACTGGTCACCGTCCTTTGTGCCCGCAACGTAGCAAAATATTCTTAGTGTCCTCCGAATCATGGGTGTTCCCACAGTGTTCCAGCCCAGTCCACCCTCCCTCTGCTGTAGCTCCCAAGTTAGTGGCTGTAGCTGTTTTAGCACTCTATCCCAGCTCTCTGTGCTGTGGAGTGGACTTGGTCTTTATTCCCCAAGGACACTGTTCACAGCTAAGACTGCTGTTGTCCATGGGTTCTCAGCCTGCCACCCTCTGCCTCTGCAGATCCTGCCAGTGTCCCTGGTTATATGGTCTTGTCCTGCTGCTTTTCTGTTGCTTTTTTCCGAGGATAGGTGTATATTTTAGTTGTAATTCCCGTTTGGTCCTGGGAGATAGTCTGTGTAGCTTCTATTTACTCAGCCTCCATTTTCACTTCCTCTATGCCTATCTTGTGTGCAGCTGGATTGCACAGGCCTTTCTGGTGCCCCAGCATGCTGCATGTCCAGCAGGTAACTGATGGCACAGTCCCCTTGGGGACCCGGTTCTATGCCCATATTATGGGCTGCTGGGTTGCACAGGCCTCTCTGGTGCTACAGCACGCCATAGGTCCTACAGATAACTGGATGGCACAGTACCTGCTGGGACGCTCAGGCCTCTCTGGTGCTTCAGCACCCAGCAGGTCCCAAGGGTAACTAGATCATACAGTCCCTGCTGGGTTGCACAGGCCTCTCTGGTGCTTCAGCAAGCCTCATATCCCATGGTTAGTTGGATGGCACAGTCTCTGCTGGGTTGCACAGGCCACTCTGGTGCCCCCACACCCTGCAGGTCCCACGGGTAACTGGATGGCACAGTCCCTTTTGGTTTCTGGCTCTATTCCTATGTTATGGGCTGCTGGGTCACACAGGCCTCTCAGGTGTTTCAGCACCCCGCAGGTCCAGTGAGTTACTGGATCGCACAGTCCCTGCTGGGTCGCACAGGCCTCTCTGGTGCCCCAGCACCCTGCTGGTCCTGAAGGCGGGTAGCTGTATTGCACCAGTCTCTCTGGGGCTCTGGCTTCCCACTGGTCTTGTGAGCTGCTGGACAGCCCAGACCTCTGTGGAGCCCCAGGTCCCACAGCTGGTGGCTGGGGAGTGCTGCTGCCCAATGGGGCTCAAGTCCTTCTCAGCTTTGGTGTAGATTTTTAGAATGGGTCTCAGCTGCTGGTCTGTGCTTCTGTTGCCTGGGGATGGATGTCTGCTCCCCAGCCTCTGTTGCTGGGAGTATTTCTTGACTCTGATATGGCTGCCACTATGGGGGATGGTGCTGGACTCCCAGCTGTCCAAGGCTTCCATGACTGGCACTTTGGGAGCTCTACTACTGTGTACAGGTCTGTGTTGACACAGAGTGTCCACTGCTCCAATGGTGCCAGGTGCACTGGTGGGCTCAGGTTGCTGGGCCCTAGCCGCTCCCACTGCCTCCTCCCAGGGAAGACCTGGGATCTTCCAAAATGGTGGGACCTCCCCATGGCACAGGGAGAAGCGCCCTGAAGAGCAGCTTACCGTGGTAGCCGGCTGCTCTGGTCCATAGCACAGAAACCTTCTGCTCCACGTCTCTGCACTGCACGGGTTTGGTCATCCACCTTCACGTCCGTCCACTCACACTCTCACACACTCACTCAGTCTCTCACACACTCACCCTCCCTCTGGTCCTGCCCATTGCCATCTTCCCTCTTTCAAGTAAAAATTTTTTAAGTAATTAATTCATAATAGAAGAAATTACATGTCTAAGAAATATTTTAAAAAATCCGCAGCCTCATAAGTAATCAAGAAGGAATAAGTTAAAATGACAGTCAGATTACATTTGTATTTCAATAAATTTGAAAAAGATTAAAAATCTTGATGTTGTGCACTATGAAAAAAATTAGCATGACTGTAACTGATATTATTATACACTTTTAGTGGAAATGTAAATTGTTTACAAACCTTGCAAAGCAATTTGTTGATATTTATTATAGTAAAAAAAATTATAATAAATATACTTTAATTAGGAATTCCAAACTTACTCTACACTGTGGGAAAAATCTGATGCATAATTTATCAGGAAACACTTGTGAAAAATCCATAATCCAGTAATGTTTATACTAGAGAAGAAATGGAAAAAACTCAATGTCCATCAGTAAGATACAGATTTTTTAAATTGTGTTTATTTATACAATAACATATCATACAGTAGATAAAATAGATGAACTAGTTATATATATCAACAAAGTAATCTCCAAGATATAAAACTGAGTTGCCATAAATCAGTCATTTAAGGATATGTAAGCAAAATAATAGGTTAGAAATAATCATATTTTACTTTATTTTTGAAAGATATTTTTGTTAGGTATGAGATTTTTAATTGACAGTTTTTTATTTTGGTACATTAAATGTAAATTTATTGTCTTTGGGTTTGTATAATTTCTTTGGAGGATTCAGCTGTATTTTTTTTTTTTTTAATTTATTTATTCTCTGGCTGCTTGTAAGATTTTTTTTTTGCTTTTTTAGCACTATGAAAATTTAAATATTATGTGTCAAGGGTGTATATGTGTGCTTTCCTACTTAAGCTGCATGCATTTCCCTCAGCTTCTTGTTTCTATGATTTAATATCTTTTATTATTGTTAAAAATGTATTAGCAATTATCTTTCAAACTTTTCTTCTTCCGTGTTCTTTCTTTCCTTCTCTTGAGGGGCTCTAATTACATATATGTTGGACTATTTGACATTGTATTATAGTTGTATATGCCTTTTTTAAAAATTAACATTACAGCCCTGGCCGGTTTGGCTCAGCGGTTAGAGCATCGGCCTGCGGTCCTGAGAGACCCGGGTTCGGTTCCCGCTAAGGGCGCATACCTCGGTTGCAGTTTGTCCCCGGCCCTGGTTGGTTGTGCGGGTGGCAGCCACTCGATGTGTCCCTTCACATCGATGTTTCTCTCTCTCTCTCTCTGTTCCTCTCTCTCCCTCCCACTCTACCTGAACAAAAAATGGAAAACTGTCCTCGGGTGAGGATAAAAAAAAAAAAAAAAATTAACATTACAGCTTTTATAAGCTCTGATATTCTTCTGATTAAGATTTGATAATTTTATAGGCCAACTTTCAATTTTGACTAGTTTCTTCTGTTGTTTTGAGGATGAACTCTTTTGAAGCCATTTTCACTGCTGTTACCTTATACTTTCATGTCTATCATTTTCATTTAACTCTTCTTCCATTTTCATTTCTGTGTCAAAATCCCACATTTGTTTCTGCATGCTCTCCATAGTTTTTACTGGATCCTTTAACATATTAGTCATGGTTATTTTAAAGTTGAGTCCCATATTTAAAACATCTGGATATTATGTATGTCTGACTCTAAAAATTGCTCTCTTCATAACAAGTAAATATCTCTAATATTTCATTTCTTCATTTTTTCTTGTAATTCTTTATTGAATGTCAGTCATAATGTAAAAAAAAAAAAAAAGCAGTAGAGACTGAGTAAAATAGATTTATATGGGAATATCTTTTCCTCTTTCAAGCTGTTAGTATGCGATATAGGATGGGTCTATCACGTATCTATCTCATTTGATGTAAATATGTTCAAGACACAACAGGCTTCAAATTTCTTTCTTTTTTGTATCCTCACCCGAGGACATTTTTCCATTTTTTGTTCAGATAGAGTGGGAGGGAGAGAGAGGAAGAAAGAGAGAGGATAAAACATCAACGTGAAAGGGACACATCGAGTGGCTGCCACCTGCATGACCAACCAGGGTTGGGGACAAACTGCAACCAAGGTACGTGCCCTTACGGGAACCGAACCCTGGTCTCTCTGGACCACAGGCCGAGGCTCTCACCGCGGAGCCAAACCAGCCAGGGCTCAAATTTCTTTAGTGGTGAGATTCTACGGCCTGAACTTAGAGTGGGGGCTGGAGAGTAAAAAGGATTTTCTCATGCTTCTATCCTCAGCTTTCATCTTTTCCTATGCTCTTGAGCCAGAGATGTGGTCTCTCCACTCTCTTGCCCTTCCTGGTGATACACTTCTGTTGCTTATTACTAGATGATTGCTCAGCCAATTCTAAGGAGCATGTACTTTTATCTGTTGCCCTGATTCAACCTAAGTCTTATGCAGGCTCTATATTCTTATGCCTCAAAAGGGTGGTTTTATATTTTGAAATATACAACAAAACATTATTAATATTTTGTTTATGGAGACATACATATATTTTGCCATATGTGAGATGGATTAATACTAAATACAGAATTATGGTACACTTTTGCAGAAAGAGGATGGAAAATAAATTTGAGTAAGAGATACAGAATTATCATGTATGTTATTTCCTAAACCTGTTAGCTGTTACTAGAACATTTTATTTTTATGTTTATTTTATTTGGATATCACACACATTTTGTATTTAATAAGATAAAAATCTTTCACTTAGCTTGAAATTTCATTTTGGTTGGTCTTATTTTTCCATTCTGCAATGATAGCCATTCGTATGCACAGGCACGACACCTCTTTACCAAGACCTGTCAAATTTTTGTAATGTGATGCTTTCTAGAATATAAATAAAACATAAATTTTAACCATCTGCAGAAGAATTACACAGCTATTATTTTTCTACAAATACTTAAGATTGTTTAAATTGAATTCAATTAATTAGAAGTGATGATCTTCACCAAATAAAGGGGAAAATTATGACAACTTGAAATTATTACTTAAAATACAAAAACTAAAGCAATGTATAAATAAGGCTATATTCAGACCTGGCCAGGTAACTCAGTTGGATAAAGGATCGTCCCACTATACAGGGTTTGTGGGTTGGATCCCCGTCAGGGCACATACAAAAATCAGCCAATGAATGCATGGATATTTAGAACAACAAATTGATGTCTTTCTCTTTCTCTCTCTCTCTCTCTCTCTCTCTCTCTCTCTCTCCCTCTCTCTTTCAAATCAACCAATAAATAAAAATAAAAGGCTAAATTGAGTTGAAGAAGAATGGTCTTGAGGTCATCCTCCGTCATATTAGAATCTCAGATCACCACTTGCTGGTTGCATAAACTTGGGAAAATTAATTAACTCTATGCTTTTCTTTCCTCAGATATAAAATGAAGATAATATACCTACCTTGAAATAGGGATTAAATAAATGGGCACCTACTGTGATTAATTTTTTTACTTTGTGAATAATAATACTAAGAATTCATCATTAACTAGTTCTGTGACTTTAGAAAAGTCACTTAACTTTTATATGTTTCAGTTTCCTCCTTTCTAACTAACCACAATAACATTTATTACCTACCTACAAAGTAAAATAAGGATTAAAATGAGATAACATATAAAACTTGTACAGGAAAAGTATGTTACTAATTACAGTGATTGGATCTTTGTTTTTGTTCAGACAAATGAGTATCAGAATGAAAAAGCACTAAATTAAAAAAGAAATAACTAAATTGAGAGATTAGAGACTTATCATTTTTCAGGGGTGAGGTAAGCACATAATTACAGGTTTATAAGTCCAAAAATAAAAAAAATAGAGCTATGGACAAATTTTTTTTAAATAACATACAAACAAAAAAAGCAAAGTATCAGAAATCTTGAGTTTTGCTGTTTTTCTTGGCTTTTATTTTTAATATCATGATTTTATTTTTTGTGAACAAGATTCACATCTTTTTTAGGTGAATGGGAGTGTGATGTGTAAACAGGTCCATAATAAATATAAATCATGAATTAGATAATCACATATATTGAACTTTGACGTACTGGAAAGATTGTTCAAATATACTATTGTAAACTTACACATTTTTGACCATCAGAAAAAGATTCAATAGATATAACTTAGGAACACTATACATATACCCAAACTTTAACCAAGGAATAAATCAATATTTATTAGGAATTTGTTATTGTTTTCCCACTTCATAGTCATTCTCATTGTATTTAATTTTAACAATATTAAAGCTTATCCACTTTTTTCTTTTCCCAATTAAAATTATTCTTGAAAATCCAAATTATTGTGCTTTAGGAATTTTCTTTATTTTTTGCCTTTTTCCATGTTTGGATGTTGTCCACTGTTAACTATTCTAACTAATCTCAATTCTGTTCTATTCAATATTTTTAAAGATGGTGCTGAAAAAGTTTTATGAGGCACATTGAGAGAATTGTTTTTCTTTCCTTAAATTAAAAAAAAAAAAAAATAGTCAAGACACATTGGCGATTTCACAAGATGATAGTACTGGTTATAACATGAGATCATACTTTCTTCTAAATGCAAACAATACATGTAATGACTGATTTGGATACCATTTTTAAAAGAAGAGATAACATTTGATTGAAACTTGGATCAGATTTCAAGCCAATCTAAATGATCCCATTGCAGAAAAACCTGACTCTTGAGGGAAGAATTTAGTTTAATTATCTACCACTTATGCCAGGAAAAAATTATCATGAACAATTTGAACCCATTTCTAAAGTTCACCATGAGACTCCAGTTGTAACAGGAAGAGAGCATTAGTGACTTCAAGCTCAATTTACTTAGTTTTCACTTTGGTGGGAATATGTACTGAAAGTTGAGACATGTGTTACCCTTTCAACAAAATAGCAGAGGTGCTGGCTTTTTTACCCTATTTGGTCACCCATAGATGGAAAGGAAAAAAAAAAGAAAGATTTAAAATCAGAGCCCCAACACGTGAATGTGTTTTTCTTCTTTCTCATTTGGGTTAGTGGTCCTCGGACATCAAAAGCATAAGGTATTTTGAACTCTTCTTTTCACAGCATAAAAGTAAGTAGAAATTTCAGTAATGGCTTTTTTTTCCATATATATAATCTCCTCAATCCCAAAGCAGACATTAAAAGACACCATCATTTATCCAGTTACAGAAGCAGCACAGAAAAGATCTGAAGAGAATTGTTAGTCCTTGGCATGGAGCTAGGAAGCCAAGCCTGATTTTCTGCATTTATTTCTTGGATTAAAGAAAATATGTCTCAAAGTAAGTGAAGTTTAAGAGGAGCTCTCAAGACATCACATATATGTATAAGAAAAAGCAAAATAAAAAAAGAACAGAAATACATGTGAAATAAAGAACTAACTTGATTCTCATTTTTTAAAGATCCTTCAACAAAGAGGATGAAAATTAAACTTCTTTGCCCAAAATGAGTAAACTTTACAAATCAAAGTTTCACACTATTGCAGGATGTGTTTGCACCTGCTACAAAACTGATTCAACATGATGATTTCAAGTGAACCCTTTAACGAATTTCAAGTTGGCTAAATAATAGCTTTTTTATTTATTTTTAATTTTTTATTTATTAATTTGTTTTTGTTACAGATGTTTCTCATTTGTCCCCATTGACACCCTCCTCTCCTTCCCCCTGACCCCATCCCTAGCTTTGTTGTCTATGTTCACTGGTCATGCATACATGCATGTAAGTTCTGTGGTTTATCTCTTCCCCCACAAACCTCCCCCTCCTCTGAGGCTTGTCAGTCTGTACCCCACCTCCATGTCTCTGGGTTAATTTTGTTCAGCAGTTTGTTTAGTTCATTATATTCCACAAATAAGTGTGATAATGTGATATTTGTCTTTCTCTGCTTGGCTTCTTTCACTTAGCATAATATTCTTCAGGTGCTTTCATGCCATTTCAAAGGATAAGAGATCTTTCTTTCTTACAGCTGCATTGTACTCCATTGTGTACATGTACCACAGCTTTTCAATCCACTCATCTACAGATGGACACTTGGGTTGTTTCTAGATCTTGGCTATTGTAAATAGTGCTGCTATAAAAATGGAGGTACATATATTCTTTCTGATTGGTGTTTCAAACTTCTTAGGGTATATTGCTAAATGGGGTCACTGGGTCAAATGGAAGTTCAATTTTTAACTTTTTGAGGTAACACGATAGTGTTTTCCACAGTGGCTGCCCCAGTCTGCATTCCCACCAGCAGTGTACTAGAGTCCCCTTTTCTCCACACCCTTGCCAACACTTGTTTGATGATTTGTTGATGGCGGCCATTCTGACAGGTGTGAGGTGATACCTCATAGTTGTTTTAAATTGCATCTCTCTGATGGTTAGTGATATTGAGCATGTCTTCATATGTCTCTTGGCCATTTGTAGGTCCTTTTAAGAGAGGTGTCTATTTAGGTCCTCTGCCCATTTTTTAATTTTTTTTTTTTCCTTTTGTTGAGTTGTATGAGCACTCTATATGTTTTAAAAATTAACCCCTTATCTGATGCATCATTGGCGATTATGGTCTCCCATTTAGGGGGAACCATTTCTGTTTTAATGGTTGTTTCTTTTGCTGTGCAGAAGCTTTTTTAGTTTGATGTAGTCTCATGAGTTCACTCTTTTCCTTTACTTCTGTTGTCTTAAGTGTTGTATCAGTGAAATTTCTGCTGCGTATGATGTCTGAAATTTTGTTGCCTACATTTTCTTCTAGAATTTTTATGGATTCATGAGTTACAGTTAAGTCCTTTATCCATTTTGAGTTTATTCTTGTGTATGGTGTAATTTGGTGTTCTAGCTTTATTTATTTTATTTTTATTTTTTGCAGGTAGCTGTTCAATTTTCCCAACACCATTTATTTAAGAGACTGTCTTGACTCCACTATATGCTCTTGCCACCTTTAACAAATATTAACAAAGTATATTGTCTTGGGTCAATTTCTGGGTTCTCTATTCTGTTCCATTGATCTATCTGCCTGTTCTTGTGCCAGTACCAGGCTGTTTTCCTTACAGTGGCTTTGTAGTATAACCTGAAATCTGGTAATGTTATCCCTCCAACTTTGTCCTTCTTTTTCAAAATTGCTGTGGCTATTCAGGGTCTTTTTTGGTTCCACATAAACGTTTGGAGTGTTTGTTGTAGCTCTGTGAAGTATGTCATTGGTATTTTGATGGGGATTGCATTGAATCTATAGATTGCTTTGGGTAGTATGGATATTTTAATAATGTTAATTCTTCCAATCCATGAACAAGGTATGTGCTTCCACTTTTTTATATCTTCCTTTATTTTTCTTCTTCTTTTTTTTTTTTTTTTCAGTGACCTGAAGTTTTCTGTGAAGAGGTCCTTTACTTCATTGGTTAAGTTTATTCCTAGGTATCTTAATTTTTTTTTTGGCCGCAATGGTAAATGGGGTTGTCTTTTTAGTTTCTCTTTTTGTGATTTCATCATTGGTGTATAAGAATGCCATCAATTTCTTGATGTTAATTTTGTATCCTGCTACTTTGCCAAATTCATTTATTAAGACTAGTAGATTTTTGATGGAGTCTTTAGGGTTTTTTATGTACAATATCATGTCATCTGCAAATGACAGTTTCACTTCCTCCTTTCCAATTTTTTCATGTCTAATTGCTACGGCTAAGCCTTCCAGTACTATGTTATATAAGGGTGGCGAAAGTGTGCATCCCTGTCTTTTTTTTATCCTCGCCCAAGGACATTTTTTAAATTTTTTGTTCAAATAGAGTGGGAGGGAGAGAGGAAGAGAGAGAGAGAAACATCGATGTGAAAGGGACACATCGAGTGGCTGCCACCCACATGACTCAACCAGGTCCTGGGACAAACCGCATCTGAGGTATGTGCCCTTAGCAGGAGCCAAACCCAGGTCCCTCAAGACCGCAGGTTGATGCTCTAACCGCTGAGCAAAACTGGCCAGGGCAGCATCCCTGTCTTGTTCTCATTCTTAAGGGGAATGCTTTTAGGTTTTTCCTATTGAGTATGACGTTGGCTGTAGGTTTTCATATATAGCCTTTATTATGTTGAGATATGAACCCTCTATTTCCACATTGCTGAGTGTTTTGATCAAAATTGGGTGCTGGATTTTGTCGAATTCTTTTTCATCATGTATTGATATGATCATATGGTTTTTATCTTTCCTTTTGTTTATATGGTGCATCACATTTATTGATTTGCAAATATTGTACCATCCTTGCATACCTGGGATGAAACCCTCTTGGTCATAATGAATAAGGTTTTTTGATGTATTTCTGAATCCAATTTGCTAATATTTTTTTAAGGATTTGGCATCTGTGTTCATCAGGGATATTGGCCTGTAGTTTTCTTTCCTTGTAGTGTTCAGTTTTGGAATTAGGATAATACTGGCCTCATAAACTGAGTTTGCAAGTGTTCTGCCTTTTTGGATTTTTTGGAATAGTTTGAGGAGAATGGGTATTAGATCTTCTTTGAATGGGCCTGGGCTTTTGTTTGCTGGGAGTTTCTTAATTACATCTTCAATTTCCTTAGTTGTTATTGGTCTGTTCGAGTTTTCTCTCTCTTCCTGATTCAGGTTTGGGAGGCCATGTGTTTCTAGAAATTTGTTCATTTCCCCTAGATTGTCCAATTTGTTGGTGTATAATTGTTCATAGTATGTTTCAATGATCCTTTGTATTTCTCTGCTATCAGTTCTGATTTTTTTATTTGGTTTCTCTTGTTTTGTTTCTTGGTGAGTCTGGCTAAAGGTCCATAAATCTTGTTTATCTTTTCAAAGAACCAGCTCTTTGTTTCATTGATCCTTTCAATTGTTTTTTTTTTATCTCCATGTCATTTATTTCTGCTCTGACCTTTACTATTTCCTTCCTTCCTTCTACTAGCTCTGGGTTTTTCTTTTTGTTTATGTCCTAGTTCTTTAAGTTGTAGGGCTAGAAAGTCAATTAGGAATTTTTCTTGTTTCCTGAGGTGAGCCTGTAGTGCTATAAACTTCCCTCTCAGGACTGCTTCACTGTGTCCTATTGAATTTGTGTTGTTGTCTGTTTGTTTTCATTAGTTTCCAGAAAGTTTTTAATTTTTTCCTTGATCTCGTTAGTAACCTATTCATTTGTTAATAACATGCTATTTAGCCTCCAAGTGTTTGAATGTTTTTGTGTGTTTTTATTGTAATTGAGTTCTAGTTTCATGCCACCGTGATCTGAGAAGATGCTTGAAATGGTATCAATTTTCTTGAATTTGTAGAGACTTGCTTTGTGTCCTAACATGTGGTCTATCTTTGCGAATGACCCATGTGCACTTGAGAAGAATGTATATTCTTCAGCTTTGGGGTGAAATGTTCTGTAAATATCAATTAAGTCCAACTGATCTAGGTTGTCTTGTAAGGACTCTATGTTTAATTTTTTTTTTTTTTTTTTTTTTTTTTATCCTCACCCAAGGACATTTTCCCATTTTTTTTGTTCAGGTAGCGTGGGAGGGAGAGAGGGGAACAGAGAGAGAGAGAGAGAGAGAAACATCGATGTGAAAGGAACACATCGAGTGGCTGCCACCCGCACAACCGACCAGGGCCGGGGACAAACTGCAACCGAGGTACATGCCCTTAGCGGGAACCGAACCCAGGTCTCTCAGGACCTCAGGCCTACGCTCTAACCGCTGAGCCAAACCGGCCAGGGCTATGTTTAATTTTTTGACTAGAAGATCTATCCAGTGGTGTCTGTGGTGTGTTAAAGTCACACACTATGATTGTGTTGCTATAGATCTCTCCCTTGAAGTTCACCAGAAGTTTTTTAATGTAGTTTGGGGTTCCCGTATTTGGTGCATATATGTTTACCAGGGTTATATCCTCTTGTTGGATTGCTCCTTTTAATATTATGTAATGACCTTCTCTGTCTCTTATTATGGCCCTTGTTTGAAGTCTATCTTGTCAGACATGAATATTGCTACACCAGCTTTTTTTTTCATTTTTATTTGCTTGGAAAATTTTTTTCCAACCCTTCACCTTCATCCTGTGTGAGTCCTTTGTTGTGAGGTGGGTCTCTTGTAGACAGTATATATATGGGTCATGTTTTCTTATCCAGTCAGCTACTCTATGTCTTTTCATTGGAGCATTTAAGCCATTTACATTTAAGGTAATTATTGATAGATAGTTATTAGTTGCCATTTTAATTCTATGCCTGTCTTCCCCCCCCCCCCACCCCCCCACACTCATTTCTTCTTCTTCTTACAACAGTCCCTTCAGCATTTCTTGCAGTGCTGGTTTGGTGGTGGTAAATTCCTTTAGCTTTTTTTTTTTTTTTTTAATCCATGAAGCTCTTTATTTCTCCTTCAATTTTAAACGATAGCCTTGCTGGATAGAGTAGTCTTGGATTCAGACCCTTGCTTTGCATTACTTTGTACACTTCATGCCACTCCCTTCTGGGCTGCAGCATTTCTATTGAGAAATCTGCTGACTGTCTAATAGGAGCTCTCTTGTAGGTAACTTTCTGTCTCTCGTTTGCTTCCTTTAAGATTCTTTCTTTGTCTTTAATGTTTGCTATTTTTATTATGATGTGTCTAGCTGTGGGTTTTCTGGGGTTCATCTTGCTTGGGACTCTCTGTGTTTCCTGGACTTGTGTGACTTTTTCCTTCACCAGTTTAGGAAAGTTCTCTGTCATTATTTCTTCAAATAGGTTCTCTATTTCTTTCTCTGATTCTTCTCCTTCCAGTATCCCTATAATGTGAATGTTGTTAGGTTTTGTATTGTCCCAAAGCTCCCTTAAACTTTCCTGCTGCTTTAATTTCTTTTTTTTCCATGTGCTGCTCTATTTGAGTGTTTTCCTCTACTTTGTCTTTAAGTTGCTGATTTGGTTTTCAGCTTCTTCTAATCTACTATTAAACCCTTCTAAGGTATTTTTCATAACCGCTGTGTCATTATTTATTTCGTCTTGATTTTCATGCATAGCTTCTACCTCTTTTTTTAGGCTGCAGTAGTTCCCAGTGAGCTCTTCATAATTCTTATTAAGTTGCTTATAGTTCTCACCAAATTGTTTGAGCGCCCTTAAAATCATTGCTTTGAATTCTTTATCTGACAGGTTGCTGTCTTCCATTTCCTATAGTTCCTTTTCTGGTGATTCCTCTTTTTCTTTCCTTTGGGTGTTGTTTTTTTGTCTCCCTATTTTAGCCGTCTGGTAGCTCTGTACCTGCTGAGGGATGTTTGGATGTGTATGCAGCTCAATGTATATTAAATAAGGCTACTGTGCCTCCCAGACTGTTTTGTTGCGTGTCGCCTTTTGCCTGCTGTGGATCCTGGAGGATTGACTATTGGAGGCTGGTATTGGTGTGTCCTGGTAGGTGCTGCTGCTGGATCATGTGGGCCCCTCTGGAGCTATGTTGCCAGCTAGTAGGTGGTGCCACCTGTAGCTGTATAGCTCAGGCCCTGTTGGACCCACACTTCCTGCCTGTACTGTGGGAAGCTGGATCGCACAGTCCCTTTGGAGACTGGCTCTATGCCTATCTTGTGGGCTGCTGGGTCGCACAGGCCTCTCTGGTGCTCCTGCACACTGCAGGTCTCACAGGCAGGCAGCTGGATTGCACCAGTCCCTTCAGGCTCTGGCTTCCCACCACTCTTGTGGGCTGCTGGGTCACACAGGCCTCTGTGGAGCCCCAGGTCCCACCACTGGCAGTTGGGGAGTGCTGCTGCCCCATGGGGCTCAATTCTTGCTCAGCTTTTGCTGTAGTTTTGGGGGATGGTTCTCAGCTGCTGGTCTGTGCTTCTGTTGCCTGGGGATGGATGTCTGCTCCCTAGCCTCTATTGCTGGGAATATATCTGGACCCTGCTACTGTGGGGGATGGTGCTGGGCTCCCGACTATCTGCAGCTTCAGCAACCAGTACCTTGGCAGCTCCACTCCTACGCACTGGTCTGTGTTGACACAGAGTGTCCACTGCTCCGATGATGCCAGATATACTGGTGGGCTCAGGTTGCTGGGCCCTGGCTGGTCTCACTCCCTCCTCCCAGGGAAGGCCCAGGATCTTCCAAAATTGTGGGACCTCCCTGCGGCACAGGGAGAAGTACCCTGAAGAGCAGCTTACTGTGGTAGCCGGCTGTTCCTGTCCACAGCACAGGAACTTTCTGCTCCATGTCTCTGCCCTGCTCGGGTTTGGTCATCCACCTTCACGTCCACTCACACTCTCTCACACACTCACTCTCTCTCACACACTCACGCTCCCTCAGGTCCTGCCTGCTGCCATCTTTTTAAATAATAGCTCTTTTAAATCAGATGAATACCCATAATCTACATTAACATCCCTCCAACAGAAAATGAAATTTGAGGACTAGGGTTGACAAAGGAACCCTAAAGTATTCTTCAGATTTCCGAAAGATCTGTTTTTCTGCAGTAAACCTGGCTATATTTTCTGTCAAAATTTTGCTTGTTTGTTAGTGCTGAATTTATGTTCCCTCAAAGTGTGCTTAATTTTGACTTTCCTATCTCTAACGTCCTTTTGTTCTAGAGTATCATATGTCAGAAATTATCTCATTGTTTTAAATTTTGTTTTGAGTATACATACATATGTATATATGCTTTTTTGAGTGTTTTTTAAATTTTTTCCCTTTATTGATTTTAGAGAGAGAGAAAGGGAGGAGAGAGAGAAACATCAATGAGAGAGAATATTGATTGGCCGCCTCCTGCATGCCCCCCGGTAGGGATCGGGCCCACAACCTAGGCATGTGCCCTGACCAGGAATCAAATGGGCGACTTCTTGGTGCATGGGTCAATGCTCAAACACTGAGCCACACTGGCTGGGCTGTGTATGTGTTTTTTTATGTTTTATTTGCCCTTCTACTACCTATAAAATATGGCAATGTATTGGGCATTCGGGCTTAGATATCTAGAGAAGTAAAGAACTTCAAACTGTGTACATTTATAACTACTAATTATATTTTTAGAAATGTGATCACATTACTTGTTACAAGCAAAATAAAATAATTCATTATAAACCATGTATTACCATATTAAAAGGATCAACTCCTTGCCAACTGATCCAGTGCTAATCTACAAGGGAAGGTCTCAGATTCTGTAGGCCTATGAGGAACACCACTCTGCATTTTCAGTCAGTATATACCAGTATATACCAGTGTCTAGTCTGGTTGTCAGTGCCCACTTCATACTGATTGTTCAATGTGATCAATGTCTTAGAAATATTCCTATGTCTATAGTATGCCCGATCCCTGCACAGCCATGGAAAGCATTGGTGTACTATTCTGAACTGACCCAGAATCAAGTATATGTGTTTAGTGGGCACCAGTTTTGAGTCTTATTCAATGTTTTATCTATATGGTGACATTCAGAAACAATTAGTAATTATTACAAAAGAGAAAATCAAGCAAAAAGATGAAAAATTATCAAGTAAACCAGTTTTTAAAGTTTATCCTCCAAATAAGTCCCAAATTGTATATTCCAGGGAATATAACTTAATTACATCTAACTTAATTACTCAGGCATAGCTATTCACATGTCCTTGCTTGGCATTTGGTTTATATAAAAGAATGCTGAGTAATGGCAAATAGGCCTCATTTCTGAGCTCTAACCTTAAGAAAAGTCACACTGCAAGATTTTCATACTCATGGTCACATGTTTTGTGCTTCTTGTGTGATATCAGGGCTGGGTTTTCAGTGGAGCCTATGAACCACAACATTTTTAAAATAAGAACGAAATTTAACCTGTAGGGGCATTTTTTTTTTTTTCCTCAACTACTTTCTTATCATTAAGTGTATTTTGCAACCCATTATGACACTTAATTGGAAGAATCTAAATATTACTTAATTTAAATACTTTTTTAAATAGAAAATGCCCATTATATAAAATAACTTTAAATTTATAGAATATTTTCACATATTGGATCTGTGACTTGATAATAAAAGAGAAGCAGGAAAACAATTTGATGAACACATATCTCTGAATACAAAATGATATTCATGAAGCTTATTTCCCTTTAGAAATTATGGCTAAAAAGTAAACCTTTTTGCTATATTTAATAAGCCATTACAGTAAATTGCTAAATGTAACTGCTCTTTATAAAGTCCTCATTAAAATATTTTAAACAATAGTAGAAATTAAATACACCCTGATCACCGGGTAGAAACAAATCTACTAAAACCTAGAAATTGTCTTCAAAGTCTGAATTCATGATTTCCTCAGATGCTAAAAGACATCTCCAATAGTTATATTCCATTGCTTCCCACAAAGTTACATAATAAATAGAAAAACCACAGCAACTAAATCCTAGTTATGTTGTTTTACATGACATATTTCAAGTATGTGTCTTTAATGGAACGAGCTTGAGGTAGGGTAAAAAGAAATGAGAACAATTCCCTGCAACCAACATTTCTTGTATTCCAACCCCAATTATAAAATTAATGAGTCTCCCTAGGCAACTGGCATTCAAAGAGTGGGTTAAAAGTTCACAGAAAGAACAAAGTTTCAGGTAAAATTGAAAGGTAGGCAAAAGAAGAATGAAGATGAGAAGTAAAATGGAAAAATCTAAAGGGAAAGAATATTGTGAAATACATTGCACACACATAGAACCTTTAAGAAGAAAGGAAAATGAGGTAATTTGCCATTGTTCTCCATGGCAATCACTGTGGATGGAGGTTGGTTAGATAATTATCAAAACCTATTATTTGTATTCAAATACTCTCTCATTTTAATATGAACCATCACCTCCCCCAAATAACATTTTAAAAGTAATTATATAAATTAATTCTACTGGGGGATAAAGTGACCATTTCTTTGGTTTCAAATAGGGCAGGATAAAAATGAAACACTATAATTTCTAAGATTATCTACATAGAAAAATATGCATGGGTTTTGGAAAATGTAAATTAACTGATTACATTTTAAATTCTAAAATTAGGTATCAGCACAGCTCCCTATTCCTTAATTAGAAATAATTTCATTGCTTGTTCTCCTGGGTTGGTACTGGTTTCTCCTCTTATTATTTTAATGATGGATCTTGACTACCTTAAGAAGGAGTAAAGGACCATCCAGAAATCAACCTTGTGTTAGAATTAACTGGATTTAACTTGTGTACAAACTGAGTCAATAGAAATCACTTATATGTGGGGAACAGCTCTAAATAATTGTGACTGATTTTGAATAATAATTTGGGTTTCATATATCCAGAACTTTTATAGTCTTAAAAAGTGTCGTTACACATTTTCAATTACCTTACTAGTTTTCAAATACTTCAGTGCCTTCTTAAAGAACTGAGATAAAATTGACGCTAGAAACTACAGTCAAGTGAGCTGTGATGATGGGCATTTTTATTTCTTTTTCCAGGTAAAGAGCCTGAGATTCCACAAGGTTAAAACTTGTATTTCTGCACCCTGTAATATGGAGTAATGTGATAGAATTGAACTGTATGACACAGTAAGAGCAAGAGAAATCACGATAAATGAGATCTGAAGAGATTTACAAATAAATTTTTAACCATTTTTTGTAACCTATGATTAAACTAAATACACATTAAATATTGAAGGTTAACCCTGCTATGACATTGTAAAATCTGTACATCTTAAAAATATTGTTATTCTTAGTTTATAGTCAAACCTATTCAAGAATCATCTTGGGGGGAATCATGCATTTTTACTGTATCTGTGAATTAAATGTAATTTTTTCTTTAAAATTTAGATCAATGTCTTTTATTTTTCTTTTTTGATTTGAGAGAGAGAGGAAGTGAGAGGGAGAGAGAGATAGAACCATCTATGAGAGAGAACATCGATTGGCTGCCTCCTGCATGCCCCCGACTGGGGATCAGGCCCACAACCTGGGCATGTGCCCTGACCATGAATCGAACCGGTGCCCTCTTGGTGCGTGGGTCAACGCTCTCAACCACTGAGCCACACCAGTTGGGCTAGATCAATGTATTTTTATTCCAGAGCATAATGAATCTAATTTTTAAAAATTATTTATTTATTAATTTAAGAGAGAGAGAGGGGGGAAGGGCGAAAGGGAAACACTGACTTGTTCCACTTATTTATGCATTCATTGGTTGCTTCTTGTATGTGCCCTGACCAGGGATCAAACCTGCAATCTTGGTGCATCAAGACAATACTGTAACCAAATTAGCTAGCTAGCCAGGGAAAAACTCAGTGTAAGATTTGAAGAATATTAATCTGTCTTCAATGAATCTAAGTTTTAAGCAACATCATTAGCCTCGTTTCTATGGACTATTTCCAATATTGTTCCTGTCCACTATAAACCTGGACCATCAAGGAAGCAATTCGAAGTACATCCTCTAAATTTCTGATTAAAAGAAAAAAAGCAGTATCTATATCATCCCTGCCTCTTCTGTTCCTTATCTAATACAATAGTAGTTGCTGGGGTTATATTCATGCATTTTAAGTAAAAATTGTACTGAAACGGCTGCTTACTCTGACAGATTGTTTTACTGTCTCCAAATCTTCTGAGTGGGTCCTCAGTAAATGCACACCAGAAGTAAATTAAACTTCAGCACATGCAATAATGTGTTTTCAGTAAGTGAAACAATTCTTTAAATTTCCAGAGGGCACTGCATATAATGAAGTACCTTATGTGACCTTAAAGCAATCAGTGTAATTAACTTAACAACCTTCACCTAGGTCTGAGGAGAACCATCACATTTGATATCAAACTTTCTAAGTACAAATCTAGGAGGGTTTCAGTTTCAGAAACAACCTGGACAGCAGCAAGCCAAAGATAATCCATGACATCCAGAAATCTAAGAGTTATAGATCTCTAAGACTTTATGACCAATAGATGCTATGACATGTTTTAATTATGTAGAATGTTCAGAATATCTCATATTGAAAGCTTTACAGAACATAATATGCAGACCACAGACACTATGAAAAAACTTGCATTCAGTACTTGTTTTATTGTTAGAAATTTGAAATTTATGGTTTCTAAGTGCAAAGTGATATTTACTCATGCCCATGAGTTCATTGGTTATTACTATGGTGATGTGCAAGCTATTTTCCTCTGTTAACAGAAAAGGTTTCCTTTTCTCCAATACTCCAAAAAACCAGAAATCTAGTCTTTGAAAGGCAGAAAAATAAAACAGGTGACAGACATTAGAGAGGTGTCTCAGACTCACTGACCCAATATAAGTAAAAGGGTTATTTATAGGTATAGGTGAGTGTCTCCTATAGCGTACGTTCTTGTTATTTGTGGGGTGCAGTGGTAACAGGTCTTGCATTGATCTAAATTCCAGAGAAGTTTTACTTCTATTTACCTTAGTCTCTGCCTGATAGAAGTCTATTGCTCAGGAGGTTTCAAAGGTACAGGACCAATATTTACTTCTGAGGTGCAGAGAGGTGGAGGTTTACAAAACTTGTCCCAGATGAAAGCGATTGGAGTTTTTTAGATGTTTCACTCAATGTTAAACTCTTGATATGTGACCATCGTCAGCTACCTGAATATTTCATCCTGTTAATAAGGTTGATTGTTTTTGGCTGTTCAAGTTTTAAGTTTACTTTATCAATAAAATGATATTCATACCCATTATGAGAATTATAATAATTATTTCATAGTTAGAAGTTAAAGTTTATGTTAAGGTAAATAAATTAGAAAAGTACTTATTGTCAGAATAACGGAAGTATACTGATAATTATTAAACATTTTTCTAAGGATACATTTTTAAAAAGTTAAAATTTGATATTATGGAATTTTAATAATAAACTGAATAATAGCCATATATAAAATATAATATGAGAACCCTTTCTTCTGTTTTCTTAATTACCAAAATATCTATAAATGTTTTGGGAGACATCAGATTAACTAGATGTCTATAGACGGAAGAATGTGTGCTACTTGAAAATAAAAGCAGAGAAGTTAGTGTGCTGTGTCTCCTATTCAGCAATTTCTCTTAAATACCTACCTATACATGATGATCATTATCACTGATTGCCTTCTCAACATGCAGAATAATTTAAAATCCTCAATTTTGCCAGATACATGTAAAAAATAAAATAAAAAGAAAGTGAAAGACATGGACTTGCACTGAATAGAAATTAAAATTCTACCCAGCCAGTATAGCCGTGGAAATTCACATTAATTTGGAGAGATATCCATTTGTGATATATGTTGTCATGGGTTTTAAAAAATAAGTTTGGGGATGGAGTAAAGATTAGAAAAGGCCTCATATTTTACACTAAATGAATGACACGTTTCCTAGTTATAGGCTACTATTAATTTCCTTGCTCCTGACATTTCCAGAAGGAAACTACAAAATAAAGGGATGTTTAAAAAATTCACATCCAACACAAATGCAGGGAAAGAAGCTGAACACTCTGTGTAAAGAAAGCTCACACCTACAAATATTACTGAAACCCCAGTTAATCAAGGCATCAAAGTAATGAAAGCATTTATACAGATTTTATTGAAAATAAATCACTTTATCATATTCTCAGTTGTATGCATGATTTTCTCATAGAGATTTTTCCTTGATCCTCTGTAGGATTTTTTATTTTTTTATTTTTTATAGAGTGTCTCCTGCCCTCTTTAGTCCAGATTTCATAACTACATTTAGGAGAGAGAACTAGTTCTACAGCATAATTCTGACTTCAGCTTCTTCTACTGGGTGATGAAATAGGTCATTATTAGCCTTTTCTGGCAAGAACAGTTGACAGGAAACAGCACAGGAAATGATATAATGATTCCAGAATTGTATATTTCCCCTATGCCCTGCTGTTTGGGGAATGACCTTACAGTTAACCAGGAAATTGGGAGGTGGTACTGAACCTCAAACACTCATACTATTGAATTCTGTTTTTGTCACTTGGTCCTCTTTACTTAAAGAAATTGAGTAAAATTCTGGGACTAATAAAGATAAATTTAACAAAGAAAAGATTTTTCTTTTAAATTATATATATTTATAGATTTCTGAGCAGATTATTCAAAGCCCACATTAATATCCAGTTAGTTAACACAAACACCACACGTAAACCACCTAAATATTAAAACAACAAACTTTAAATGTTTCAATATTTATGAATTTTTACACTATTTTCTCATGAAAATGTAACTTTGATACTATTTATTATTAAATACATAGTTTTTATTTACAGTCAAATTGCTGTTTTAAAACTGTTTTTTAAGATATATGTTTTCAAATGCCACATAATGATAAATTATATTAATATGTGGCCCATTGTTCATTTCTTTTCTAAGATAGATGATATCTCCTGAATGAAATATACCCAATAAAAATGACAGGCCTAAAACTCACACAAACACACAGGCACAAAGATACATAGCATAAAATACAAACTCCTCCATCTAAAATTTTATGTACACTCAGCATCTATAAATTCCATTTATACTTTTTGTGTGGTTTAGTTACTTTATATCTTCAAAAAGAGAAATTCACTTCAAAGCACCACCTAAGACAATTAATTGCTCCACAAACAAAAAGTGCTACAGGAAGTCCGATGTTCACAGTGTGATCTAAACCTTTTTAGTTACTCCAGCGAGGAATTAAGCCCTTTAATATTTTAAAACAGTTAACTATTTTATTTACATTTCCTTAGTCATTAACTTCAACCTGTTTTAAATTTATGTTCCTGGAGGATCGAGATTAACAAAGCTGTACAAATTTAACAATTAGCCTTACTATGTAATTGCTTAGAATAAACATCCTGATTAGTCAAATCACTATTAAATTTTAATCAATGTGAGTGGGTGCTTCTATTTTTGATTGGGGATTCCACATGGATTTTCTAAGCAACTCCTTTTTGTACATGAAGTTGATATGTTTTCTCTCTTCATATTACGCCTAATAGATTGTAATGCACTGTTAGTGAATAGTCAAAGACATTTTTCTTTAATAGGAGTTTTCTTTTACCATGTTAATGACACATTTTTCTTTTCTAAATTTATGTATTTTTTCTTGATGTTTAAACAAATTAAGTTCTGTATAGATATTAAATCTAATAGTTATATAATATTTTTAAGAAAGATAATTCAATTTCATGAAAATATTTTGCATTATTTAGGTATAAAAATAACATTTTTTGAAAAAGTTAATGCTTATTTGGAAGAGAAGTATTTATTTTTGAAAAGTAAACTATTCTGTGATTCTATTTTTGTACAGAAAATACAATGTCAGAAGTTAAGAGATATCTAACAGAAATTGTAAAATTCAGAAAATAGGTAATTTTTTTTTCCAGGAAGATTTATTCTTATAAGCATATGACTGTAGGTTTTTTTTTTTTTTTTGGTTTTACAATCTATCACAAACGATCAATGAACATAAAATAGCATTTTCTGTGTTTAATATTCTACAGACATCTTTTCCATGGATTTTCTTAATGAATGCTTGTGAAGTCTTCAGGTGTTTTGAGATGAATAACTCATTTCCTATATATTCTCTTATTCCATCACTGTGAGAGCATTATCCCTGCAGTCAAATGTTCAGAAGTAGTCCCTCTCTTTCAGCATTCTCTGCTAATTCAATATAGTCTACCAGGGGACAGGTAGAATGGCTTTCAGAGTAACGGGCTGTATTACAAATACAATCAATTCTGTGAAACAACAGGTTTCATTTTTTTCAGAAATACATTTGCTTAAAAGACCAAAATAAAATAATACATACACAAACATTGCATTTATAAAAATGACTAAAGTATTTTTTCCCCATCACAAGAATATTTTCAACATGCAATCTTTGTGTTTTCCTTGCTTTTTACAACAGAGCCAGTTCTGAATATAACATTACTTTGAAACTTATCAGAATAAAGCACTATCGAATTTACTTTCTACTCTTTTGTTACTCAAGGTACAGTCTGTGTTCCACAATGTCCATTTAGTGTGTTTTTCTTAAATAATTATCCTGCTTTTTGACAAGTTCCAACTTTAGCATGTGACTGTTAATCGGCAGATAACTAAATGTAGTTCCTCTGTAATCTACCACCTCTAAGAAATATTTGCAAGGGAACAAAAGAGATTTCATATTTAAAAAAAAATAATGATGACAAAGTGGTGAAATTGTATTACTTACTAAAGTTAAGGACAAGTTTAATTGTGCCTTTTGCTTTTCGTTTGGATCATTAAATAGTTAATCCTAACAAGCATGGGGGGAGGAAAAGAAATTAACTAAAGGAAGGCCCTCGTGATACAATGACACTTGCTCTGTGCTCTTACAGAGAAAACACATGATGATAAAACAGCACAAAGTGGAGTGTTATGAATTTTATTAATGACTAGGAGACAGTGTGCAAAACATCAAAGGTCTGTGGAAAAGATTAATGACCCCGTGTGAGACTGTTTAATTACCTCCAGCTAATTAGATTCTTGACCAAATTTTTAATATCTGCATTCCTTCTACAGCCTAATTGAGATTCCACATTATTTATCAATCTTTCAAAAAGCCCTTAGTGGGCTGCTTTTTTAGTTTTTCCCTTTGCACTTTGACTCCATTTATGGTCCATTATTAAATAAATAGCAAAGTAACTATTCCCCACAAATTGTATACGCAGAACACTTTATGCCTGTTTATTTTGACTAGGAGACTATCATTGGCATCTTTTATACATAATGAAGCACTCAAACTAATAAACTGACTAACTCCACTGTAAACAATGTGCATAATATTTTTGTTATCTGTGCTATGTTCAGGAACTCCTCATGTGGTTTCTGTTAATTAGTCTTTATAAAGTCAGTTAATCCTTATTTCAGTTTACCTTGGTCAAGGCTCAGAGACCATGATGGAATGTTACCCTCAAAACTAGAGAGAACAATTCAATCAATTCTTTTTTTCTTATAAACTTAGATTCCTGTAGTATTCAGAAAGTCTTAATGTATGATAATTTTCATTAATATCAAGGGGTTCCTTCTGAAATGCTAAAAACCCAAATGCAGTTTGATACACACACACACACATATACCACACATCGTATTATCACATACTGAGACAGGATAGTAAGAAGCCAGGAAAACTCCTTGGCAAGTGGAATGGGGAAACAGACAGTGTGATCAGCTGATCAAACTGGCCTTATTCTGAGGCTGACTCACCTGCCCCCTTCTTTCTTGCATGACCACTCCCTTAAGCCTTAAGCCCTGAGGAAAATGAGGTTCTAATTAGCATCAAAGAATCTTAGGAACAGAGCCTCAGATCTGTTGTTCACAGAGATAAAGGTTTGGTCAAACTAGATACAACATTTAGGCCTCAATCCTATTTCAGTTCCAGGCCCAGAAAACCAGTAAAATTAGACAAAGCGAAACCATGCCTAGCATCAGGACAAAATGCGGTGAGATCCTATATGCTCATTTTGTTGTATACGCATATTAAAGGACACACATAGAAAACTGATAAACATTCTATTGAGATCCTCTCCTGAGACCTCCCCTTAAATTTCTACCTTTAAAAAACATTAAAACCCTTAAGACAAAGAATGCACCCCTGCCTTCTTTCTTCAGGTATGTAGATTTGCTGTTTTCTGTTAAGCTTTAAGGGTCCCCAGGAGACTTGCAACCGGGGAGCAGCTAACCCTCTGAACCTGTCTGTAAGGGCCCTACTTTTGCCTCTATAACTTGTTTTCTGAGTCCACACAGCCCAACTGGCTCATTTCCTCTGCCTCTGTGACTTTTATTCTAAAAGACCAAGGTAGATCTCTGAGGAGCCCACTCAAATCTTCTCTTCTAGTATACTATCACTTTTATACTATCACTTTGCATGCTAAATCAACTTCTTCTTGTACTAGAATTCTTGACTCTGAGTTCTTTCTTTGCCAAACTATAGAAATGAGGTCTGACATTGCAGCTAACAAGAGCATTTGTTTTTGTTTTTTTTTATATCCTCACCCGAGGACATTTTTTGATATTTTATTCAGATAGAGTGGGAGGGAGAGACAAACATCGACGTGAAAGGGACACATCGAGTGGTCGCCACCCGCACAACCCAACCAGGGCCCTTAGACAAACTGCAACCGAGGTACGTGACCTTAGCGGGAACCGAACCCGGGCCTCTCGGGACCACAGGCAGACGCTCTAACCACGGAGCCAAACCGTCCAGGGCACTAACAAGAGCATTTGTGAAGGAGAAACATCTGATACAGCCTCAATGGTGGAAAAGGGCACTGTTATGGAAAACCTACCAATGACCTAGAAAACACTGATAACATGGGTGGTTTTTAAAAATCACTAAGTCAGGAAGTCCCAACTTAGCAGCAACCAGTTGAATTATCTTTGTCTACGTAACATAATTTCTGAATGATATATAAAAGCTTACCTTTTAAAGTGAAAAATTTTTAAAGGAAAAATTTATTGGCATGGCAGATCAAGTTATTGTGTCATTTATGTCCTTACAGAAGCAATGGGGAAAAAAAAAAGATAAAAACTACTGTGATGAGAACACATTGATAATGTCAACACAGGCAAACTGTAAATCTAACAATGTAATTATATTGAGGGATTTCTGACACATTATTTCATGTGTTTGTAAAACCTGGACAACATATATTCAGCTTTACAATGCACAGCAAATTCTCTGTATTAAAAATTACTGTCTTTACATGTTTCTCAGTATTAGTCTTATGTTCAAGAGAAAAGGAAAAAAAAAAAAAAAGGATTCATCAACATTTATAAAAAAAGACACGGTAATTTTTACTAGTTATTTCATAAGAATTGTAACTTCTCCATCATACCACATTTAAGTATGGCCAGAAGAGCCATTTACCTTTTTTTTTTTTTTACCCTTAGTACTTGGTGCAGTCTATTGTGCCTAATGTTTCATTTATGCATACTGTTGCTCATCTTTAAAGTGACAAACAAAATAACCTGCTAAGGTCACTTTTACTTCTAAAGCTCTATGATTCCAAAAGATTCTTATGTCTTAATAACTCAGATACTTCCTTCAAGTATTGTAGCTAGTTTCAGATCAATGGCTAGAGTCTAGAATCTTCAAAATAACTTCACCTTAGGGCTGCCTCATACTCATGCCAAAGATTAATGTTTAGGTTAGATTAATATTAATAATAATAAGAGGAGAACCTCTATGAAATCTCATGGAAGTGAAAAAAAATTAAAAAACAAAACAGGTAACTTGTCATGCTCCACTAGAGAGAGAGAGCACAGTAACAGTGATGAGATTTGGGAAAGTCCAAGATGAATAGAATACATGACCAAAGCAACATGGGGCAAAAATAATCTCCTCATTGTACTTGAGAGAACTGTAAGAGCTGAAACCAGCCAGACCAGGGACTAAACAGATAGAAGGTTAAAAAGTTTACCTCTGCAAAGTCTCCGAACCCAATACTGTCCCACCTCCAGGTCATAGATACTTGGATTTCCACATAGGACCTCTTTCCTCTGGCAAAAAGAAATAAAGGAAAAAGTAGAGAGCTTTTCTGGTGTCAATGTATAGATGGCTATGGGAAACACAAACATTAACCATATCAGTCATTTGCACCTCTATGAAACTACAATTTCTGGGTTCTTCTCCAGAAAAAATTTCAATGAAAGGGAGATAGCATGAGGAGATTGGGCACTTAGATTGAAAACATGGGACAGAGAACAAGAGATAATGTACAGAATGCAATAAAATTAATGTTGATTTCTTCTTTATTACTGTGACTAGGTCTGACCCAAGAACTGCCTCACACAGCAAGCCG
This sequence comes from Molossus molossus, assembly GCF_014108415.1. Lineage (NCBI taxonomy): Eukaryota > Metazoa > Chordata > Mammalia > Chiroptera > Molossidae > Molossus > Molossus molossus. Next base: position 29,878,746 of record NW_023425346.1, read on the forward strand.
TCTCTGGGATCCAACGATGGCAGAAGGAAGGAACACAACTGACGTTACCTTAGGCAACTCCTTTAGTTTTTAACATACTGATCAGATGGTCTAGTCAGACTCTTCCAGGAGGTTTTAGACCAACAGAGAAACCTCAGAATAGCCCCATGTTCTTAGTTTTGGCCTTAGCTAATAGTATTCATTCACTCTCTCAGTGCACACAGTCACTCACTCATTTACTCACTGTTTTAAATAACTATATTGTGAGTGCCAACTATGTGTGTGATGGCAAATAACGATGAGTCAACCATGCTTCCTGTCTTCCAGGAGTTTGCGCTCCACTACACTCTTATGTACTATCTATAAACATGAGCAAATCTGTAGTCAGTCTACTGTAAATCCTCAACCGAAAGTAATACAGAGGGATGCTCAGTAACAGTGAGGGCTCACTTTATTTTCCCAGAAATCTCTCTTCTTGTTTTTGGCACTAGATTCACATTCAGTTGCACTTACCTTTGGGATTCCTCTATTTTTAAAATCAAGGCAAAAGGGACTCGGCCAATAACAAACTTCAGATAATTTTGACAATGGGGATAAAGCCCACTGCTCTTTCCTGAATCCTACATACACTTGCGAAAAAAACCTGTGGAGGACTTTATGACTAAATCAGAGATATTATCTAACCCCACTTCCAGATCATTATGAAAATTCATTTTACAGTATCCTTCATAATGTTTTCCTTTCAAAGCGTCTCTTCCCAAGAGTTGGGAAATTTCAAGTTACATTTTAACATATTGTTAGTTGTAATGCTGGCATTTATGCTTATTTACTATGTAGTAGTTATTTGAGCAAACACTCGAAATTTCTCCATACAATTGTTATCATTTAAATTTTTACAATTATGTCCTCAAAAAACTGAAGGACTAATCTGGAAATAATTTCTCATCATTAGTTGTCTAGCTGCAGTGTTTTTGCTCCATTGTAAATCACTCAGTAATTTGTTGGAAATGCCAATAGATCTTGGTGAGAATTGGGTTGAAACTCTTATTAAGAACACTGTTTTTTTCCTACCATTTAGTGCAAATTATACAAGGAAAACTTATAATGAGGCCATCTAAATATGAAATTTCAGGAAATAAGTATTCTTACAGACTTTGGTATAAGTATTATATTAAGAAATTTACTATAAAACAGGAGCCTGAAAATTTTGTTTCTTTGGAGCCAATATTTCCTATTAATAAAACTTAATAAGAAGAAGAAGAAAAAGGAAGAAAAAAAAGCACAGGTATCCAAACTGAGATAAAAATTATGAAAATGTTTATTTCTAAATAATACAATGGTTTATTATGAAATTAAGAGAAAACAATATGAAAATATTACATAATAATGACAAATTATTCTAGTTAAAATTATAAGTTTAAAAAATGCAAACAAGCTTATAAGTAACCATAAATTCATATTTTAAAAAACACATAGAATATACTCAACTAGAAGTCTTTATTATTTTGTTTATCTTTGAGTGAAAAAGTTTTCAAAAGAGCATGTGTAAAATACATAACTATAACTTGTTATCTTGTTACATATTTTAAATTCATGAGGAAAATCTGTAAAATTATAGAAGCTATTAATATTTAGTAGTTCTGGAAATAAAATGTTTATTTTTCAGCATAATTTTTGTAATGTTTTAGCTGTTTATAATAAATATATACTTTGTATCCATAAAAATACATGTTTATGTATAGAAAAATTCAAACACAGACATAGCTGCAAAAGACAGAACAATAAAATGTTATAAAGGATTTCTTTGTGTGTCTCTCTGTTGTTATTTTTTGAATTATCTAACATAACCATATATTATTTCATAATTACAAAAACAAAATAAATTTTAATTAGAATGAAACTATCCAAATAATCAAGCTAGATGGATTTATGAATTGAAATCTAACTTCAGATAAAATGCAAAACAACATTCAAGTAATAAAGCACATATCTATTAATATTTAGAATATAATGCTAACATAATAAAGATTCTTTTTCTGATATTGTTATATGTTACTTGTAAAGATTTCACCCATTAAGTTTTGCACTATAAAAATGCTAATCAAGTCTGGAAAGATTTGCTTATGGATATACAAATCAGTCAGACAATTTTAGATCTTTCTTTTTCAAGACTCACTAGAACTAACGTCATGCTGAGTGTAAATTCCTCCAAAATATGGTCTTTTATTAATTTTAAATTGCTCTAGAACATGCCCATTAGACATCAATTTTTCATATATTTTCCCTTAAATATACATAAAACAATAAAAGGCACCCTTACAACAAAGCAGGCATTGGGTTTAGATCACTAATGTTGACATTACTATTTAAAGGATTCAAAAGGAAGACATGTGAGTGCAGTCAGGTTTCACTGCCTGTTAGATTACATGGAACAAATCTTTAATTCCATAGATAGAAAAAACACCAAACCTTAATCAATAAACCTTATAAAATGCATGTCAGTTATTTTATACTATTTGCTCTCCAGTTTGGATAATTGCTGCTACCTGTAGCCTAAACCATTAACCTCTCAACCTCAGTAAATTGAGATTCCTAGTAAAATCACACTACCAAAAGAAAGCCACATTTCCAACAGGAGATGAGAGAGAGAGAGAGAGAGAGAGAGAGAGAGAGCAGTTTGTTAATCAAGAGACTGTACCACACTGCATTTGAGAGTTCATGAAAAATTGTTGGCATTTTGTATTTTCTTTCAAAAACAGCTTCTTATAAGCTCCTAAATGGGCTCTCCTTATCCCCAGCCATGAAAAACAACAGTGTTTCCAACTTTTCACCTTTTAACCAATGTGTCCCTGTAGTATTCACCGCACTAATGAAAGAGATTCTTGACAATGTCACCACAGACCACCCCAGAAGTGGAGTCCTGCCAATGTAAACCATTATTACAGTACTGACTGCTCATCTCCTGCTGCGTGGTTATTCAGAGACTTCCCCTGCTCCCCTATTGCTCACACTGTCTCTGAAGAGTGACATCCTCCCTTGAACCACAGACATTGGGGCAAGCCCCCTGCTACTGATTCCCATCCAAATCTCTGTGGACAACATTCACACTTTGATGCTACTGAATGGACTTTCTTTCTTTGGAGAGAGAATCAAAGAACATTCAAAGAAAAAACAACTTGGTGATGACAAAGAAATGTCTACAAACTGATGCAGTCTTTAATTTGAAATTCTCCTCACATCCTGAGCTTATAACAAGCAGTGGATCTCCTTGAGCATAATTATTTTATAATAAAAGCACCAAATAGTATAAGAGCTATGTTTTTGCCAGAATCACACTCAACTTCTGGGAATGAAAATGACTTGGGTACAAATTTAGTCTACAGTTACTTACACGGGAGGATTTAAAGATATGGACTATGGGATATGGGGACTATTAGTTTCTATTAAGTAACTGTGACCTGTCACAAACCATTTGTGTGAGGTTCACAGAAAGTTTAGGGTGCTATATTTCGAGAAATTGCTATTCAAGGATAAAGGAACATGGTCAGCAACCAGTGCCCTTGAAAACAACTCATTTAATCCTTTTTTCCCCTAAAATAACTACCAGCTATCAGACGTGTTCATATATATGCCCAGACCACATCAGGTGGTCCTTATAGAATCAGGGGAACATCTATCCTGTCTTTAATAAAAGAGTCTTGCCTTCTGCTGGATTGGAGAACTTAGTTCCTCATGGTCCCATCTTTCACCTTTGCTTTTTAATTTTCTGTCCTTCTTAGTTAATAGAGCAATGCCAAGGATAAAGGATTATCTATTTTATTTCATTCGCAAAGAGATTAACTTAGTCTATCCATAGCAGATACCACTATACTCTTGAATGGAAAGATTCCCTTAAGAATATATCATCAAGAAAAGGAAAATATTGTGTCCTTCTTCTTGTGGAAATAAATCATTAAGAGACAAAAAAGAAAGCATGTAAAAAGATCAAATGTGATGAGAAGTGTGCTCATACGAATTATGAATATTTCTGCGTAAAGTTGGAGAAGAATTCACAGCAGAGCTGATACATAAAAAAAGGATTTTCATGGATCATTAGGAGTTTTCCAATGGAGGAACCGAAAGGTGAGTATTTCAGGGTAGAAGGACAGACAACAGCACATACAGTGGAGAGACGGCCTGGCAGGCGTTGGTTGGAAGAGATGCATTGGTGTGCTGTTAAATGTTTAAAAATTGGCTTTTGGGAAACAAACAAAAAACATGATGTCAGTGAGTACAGAGTTGAGAAAAGACCCACCATTTGCTCTTGTGAGCTAGGATGGGCCAGTTCCATCACACCAGTGGAGATGAGTTACATGTAGGTCCCCAATCTTCTTGTATAGACGATACAAACAATGCAACATTTATGAAAATACTCAATTTTACCATGTAGTAAATCTACATTTTTAACTTTTCTTTTGAGCAGTAGGATCTCCTTTAAGTATCAGTGTGTTTTGTCACCTTTCCTTTCATAATTGTGCTTGTATTGAACAATATTTCTACTGTAAACTGGGCTGAAGAAAGATAATCAAGTTTGTTAAAATCTTATGTTAAGAGTCACTAAGACCCTCATGGAGGTCAAAAGGTTAACAACGCACGACCAGTAGTCAGAGATTTCTGACAGCTGCTGTAAGACCAATACCTTATTTCCAGATCCAGGACTGTGATTTGGGTTGTTAAGGTGTCCTGAACACTTATCAGATTCCCTGATAAGTGGAATTACAATAGATGAGTAGAAATATCATAAACAGATAGGTTACTTGTATTGTTTAAGCTCCAAAATATTAGTGTTTTCATTTTAGAAAGAAGCAAAAGCAACAACAAAAGAGTGCCATTGTTTTATTCATAGGGGGAAAAAAGCTAGTGAATACTGATGACTTATTTAAGTAAATTGCTCATCTCATTAATGCAGGAGCCCCCAGCAAAGTCTTTATAGTGTCTAGCAGGTCGTATAAATGAATACAACAGGGCCAACTAAAATACACCAGCAGAAATAAAATGGAGTATCAGGGTCCATGAGGGACTAAAGAAGGAGTGGTGACCACTCACATTCCTTTGTTCTCATGGAATAGAGGCCCCTTTAAGAAACACTGGGATTTCGTGTAAATTTTTCTGATTCTTAAAGGTTGGCAAGTATTTCATATTTTAAACACACTGTGTGGGCCAAACAAAACATGTCAGTGGGCAGGATTTTGCCTGTTAGCCACCAACTCGAGACCTTTGCTTTCATTCATTCTAAACAGTGCAATGTGGTTTGTATTATGTGGTATTGGCAGGCAGGTAGCATGTGGGGCTAACGTGCCTGGATTTATTTTACTTATTAATTACTTTATATCCTGTCTTGTTCCCAGATGTATTTGAGGTCCTTATGTAAAAAAATCATACAATAATATGATAACGTAATTGAGGTGAAGGAAGAAGAGGACATAAATTGCAATAAAATTATTGAAGATGAGGTAACAATGCTTCATGAAGCTTCATAGTAGCCAAAGAAAAGAGTGAAAAAAAATTATAAAATTCATTTATATCATGTGTGAGGTAAAATATGCAAGAAAATCAAGAGAAATTTATCAGAGAAAATTTCTGCCAAGGGTGTTTATATATTTTAGCAATGAAGGAACTTTTCTCTTCACATAAATGGCCTGGTCCCCTTATCCAGTAATTAATAGCAATGAAATCGCAGCCAAGGCTAGAAGCACGATATTCACAGACTGTTTTTTTTTTGGGGGGGGTTGTGTTTGTCAAAGACTGCCTTCTCCTCCATTCTGCTCATACAGATATTCCAAAAGAGGCAACTGACCCTCTCCCCCCGACAGATTCACTGGTTTCTAGTATCAGTGAATTTTGCAGCCAAAATTTTAGTTAAAACCAGGACAGTTCTCAAAATTAATTTTACTTAATACACATTAAACACTCATAATATGTCAAATATAGTTCTACATAGCTGCTAATTTACTATGATGAGTAAGAAAGAAAAGAAAAAAAAGTAACCTGCTTTTAATGAGCTTCACTTTTAGTAAATGAAACAAACAGGTTTTTAAATAATTATAAGAGAGTGTATTAAGTAATCTTAAAAATGTCTACAAAACACAGTGCAACAAAGAAAAGAACATGATCATTTCTTTCTTGAAGTTATGAGAAAAGGTTCCCAAAAGTATACATAACAGTCCCTTCAAGACTATTTTGAATGATGATTAAAAGTTTACAAGTGACTTTGGTAATTGTAGTGCCCTTCTGGAGAAATGCAAGAAACTTCATTGATAGTCTAGAGAGAACTTCCATCAATTTCTCTCAGAGGTGTTCACACCACTGGTAGCATCTTATCCTCAATTATATTCATATCAATGCATTAAACTCTCCCTTCTATTTCTCCTATTGCTTCTATATGACTCACCCTTGATGCCCCACATTTAAGAACTCTATCCTTTCCAACTAGCCATCATCTTTTTAGCATACATATTGTTCCAAGGAAATTGGTATTTTCTATGTTGGTTTCCATACACTGTCCCATATGGCTTCAAACCATATGGTACATGTGGTAACAATATTCATTCTGGTATTATTCAATAACTTGGAAACACAGACAATTGTAACTCAATTCATTGGTAGAATTTTCATCAGATTTCCTGAACATTTGATCAGATTCACGGGTTCTCTTTTGTTCTTTCTTATATCTTCACTCTGGGCATTGTTTCTTTCATTCCTCTCACTGATTATGCCATTCCTTTTTTATGGTTTAACTTTTTCCTCCCTTTAAAAGCCCATAACTTCATGAAAATCCCATTATTCCTTTGCAAGTCCTTCCACTTGCCCAGTGTAATGGCTCTCACTCCTCTTTGGGGAACACTGCATCAGCTTCTAAGAGAGCCTAATTGCTTAACTAAACAACTATGATTTTCCCAAACAGTAATGATTCCAAGCTCTCTATTGCTTTAACACAGTGATCTCCCCACTCTTAACTTGGTAGTACAAACTCTGCATATGGAAGAACAGGTTCTTAGGAAAAAAAGACATTTTAAGCATAGCACTCAATTGCAATTTAACTCCACATCCTAAGACAAGGGAAACAAATTTAGCAAAAGATACTTTCGTGATGATCTACACATGAAGAGTCTTTGTATATACATATTGAAATCTAGGGAGGAGAGAAAGAATCAGAAAAGAAGAGCGGCCAAGTGTTAGTTAGACCAGATAGACAAATAAATTCAGTCTCAGGAAATCCATAAAATAAAAAGATGATCTTAAATGCACTAGTCCAGTCCTTTAACTCCCATTTTGAGGAACCAAGGAGGTTTGCACTCTAAACATTGGTTATGAGCTCTCCTTTCAATAAGAGGCATAAGCTACCACAGGTAAAAGTTCTTAGACATAAAAAGGCAGAATCTCTGAAAAAGTTACTTCTTTGAATTTTGCCAGGATCAGGGGTCTAACTTCAACAGCAGTATCTCCCCTAACACCCAAAATATACATAGAACACCATGCTCTAGTGAATAAGAGTACACATTCATTTTACTAAGTTTTGCATTTCATGATTTTGACTTATGATTCTTAAATATTGTATATAGTGATCCACTAGAGCAATATAACTTCCCCCTGGGGGAGAAAAGAAGAAAAAAATGTTTTCTAAAAGGAAGAATATTTCCAAAGATGAGGAAGATAATCGGAAACATCAGGAGGGCAATGAGTAATTTCTCCTATCTCAAAGGCAGAGAACAGAAGAGGGGATTCACTGGGTTAGGAAGTACAAGAGACTATATTACAGAATCCTTAAAGTATAGAGGAAGAGGAGTTTTCATTCAGTGTTAGAGTAAAATAACGAACAGTGCAGAATGTGAAGAAATTCAAGCAACAGTAAAATAGCTCAGTACACTTCAATAGTTATTAGACTTTTAATAAGAATTCATTCTCTCCCTGGCCGGTTTCGCTCAGTGGTTACAGTGTCGACCTGTGGTCCAGAGAGACCGGGGTTCGGTTCCCGCTAAGGGCACGTACCTTGGTTGCAGTTTGTCCCCGGCCCTGTTTGGTCGTGCGGGTGGCAGCCAGTCAATGTGTCCCTTTCATGTCAATGTTTCTCTCTCTCTCTCTCTTCCTCTCTCTCCCTCCCACTCTATCTGAACAAAACATGGAAAAATGTCCTCGTGTGAGGATTAAAAAGCAAAATAATAAATAATAATAATAAAAATAGAATTCATTCTCACTCTAATTACAAACTCATTTATTTACGTCAATATCAGTTATTTCAGTATAATCAAGGATGTAGGAAGAGCTGTAGTCTTTTGATGGCAAACAACTATTCCCCATGATTATTAATAGTTCAACCTCAGATACTAGATTTGCAACCTGTTGGTGAGCAAGTAAATACCCTAGTCTGTTGCTCCAACAACTTCAGTAAGAGGTGAGAAATAGAAAAATTGCTGAGTCAGAGTTAGGAAAGACACGTAGGAGGATTTTATTGACCTGAAACTTTGCATTTATTTTTTTTTTAAATTGGTTAAAAATAAAACCATTAATTTAGGTCTCTAAGAACATCTTGAGTCTTTACTTAATAACAGAGTTGGCAAAGCTGTTGTGAGAGAAACAAAAGAAATAAACTTAGTGTGCCTTTTAACATACAATTATTGTCCTATTAAATGTAAATTTAATCTCTATTTGAGACAAGTAATTTAAATTGTGACCAAAAATATTATAAGCATGCTGACTACTTCTAATTAAATCAGGTGGCCTCATTTTAATGAAAGGAGAATTTGGAGGCGATACCAATTGCCATAACATGCTGATGACTTGTTTTTCATAGTAAACATATCATTAGCATTTGTACCCCAGAAAGAGAGTAATTTTTTTTACAAATAAACTTAAAATTAAAGACTGGGCATACATAACATAGTCCACCCCCGAGTTTCTTTCTTTCTTTTTTTAAGTGCTATTTGAAATAGACATAGACTAAACAAATTAAAACCTGCAAAAACACACCTGGTCCTTATCTGACCAACAGCTAAATCTTGGTATAAAAACTACATAAACTTATCAACTGCTTTCTTTGCTCAGTTAGCATTGTCTTCTGGGTTTATTTTTTAAGACTTGGGGTATGCTCGGTAATCCACTTAAATGTTTAAGGCTTTGTTCAGCTTTATGGAATAAAATATAAATTGTTTATTGAATTGGGGTATGGAAAGGAGAGCTAAATTCTCTTACTTTTAATATTTCTCTTTGATATCTACTCTTCTGGACAGAAATTTCAAGCAACAGTTCCCAGCAAACATATGGGGAAGCCCACTGGAAATATTGTAAGGTAAATTAATAATGGCAGATGCCGGCGTGTCTGGATGTTGTTTATGCTGAAGAGTCCTGCATTCTTTATGTTTTGAAATGATTCTGTTGTAAACATTTTCAGATTCGTTTAGTTTGGCAATGTATTCTCCTCTCCAAAGGTGTCTGCATTTATTTGACTACAGAAAATATTTACTTTAGTAAAGGGCAGCTTAACCTTTGTTTAAATCTGAGGTGAGTTAAAGGTCACTGTAATTATTTGCTGTATTATTTGTGTCAGATTTGAATTACTATGAATACAGCACATGCATTGCCCTTTATTATGAAATAAGCTAAAAGAAACTCAACTTCTGCATCTAGCCAGCATATTTTATGGAACCAATCAGTGTTGCAGAACATTTTCAAGGTTTTCTCTTGGACTGTGATTGACTGAAAGTGCTTGAGGTTAAGGTCCTTTCCCAGAGGGAGGGAAGGAGGCGATTTAACATGGCAGCTCACTCTCCCCCCTTCACCCCCAGCTATGTTTTTGATGGCTAGCAGCCAGCATATGGACAGAGTGGGGTTCAAGGCTATTAGTGAAACACTGTAAGCAGTCATGGTGGAAAAAAAATATAGAGACGGGGCTACAAGGGTGGAATTGCTGAGCAGAGGATGATTTCAGAACAGATAAACAGGAATCCGCAGGTTTTCACTGAGGGGAAACTCAAAGTTAAAACATGAATATTGGGATGAGAAAAGTCAGTGAAAAATAAGGAGAAAATGGTGAAAAAATTTTTAATTGAAATGGGTTAGGGCATAAAAGTAGGCAAGACTTCATCCACGCTCTTTATCTTTCAACTACGGAGAGAAAATTATGTAACATACATGTTGATCCCACCTTTAACAACATATAATGACATATAGACATATACACCAAAAACACGTATGCATGATTCTGGTGACAGTGTAATATCAAGGTTCAATGAGCAACTGAACTGCAGTAATAATTTGGCTTTGATAACTTGGGAGGATGCATGATGAGACAGAAATAGGAAGCACATTCTACACGGTAGAAACAATGGAAATTATTCTTCCAAAGAAATTCAATGTGCAAGCTAAGAGTATCCTTCTTTTCCTCATAGAAAGATCATAGCACCCTTTCTGTTGTGTAGTATGTATTAAGAACACTAATACATTTATAGCATATAGAAAGTGACTGTCAGATAGTAAGCATTCAATAAATATGAGCCCTTATTTATTGGGACGATCAGTATACTGTTACTTAAATATTTAAAACTAAAAACATTCCTACAGCAAATGCAAACTTTTCAGAGAGCAAAAGTGAAGAAAAACTGCAATCAACTGTTGAGCTCTATAGCCAAGAAATTCATTACTGATAAAGTCTGGTGAAAAGGCTCATTCAGGATATGGGGAGAATGGGCCAATATAATTAATAGATGGCCACAGAAAGTGGTGATAATGTGGTTAGAATAGGAAGGAAAATGTCAAAATATCATTCAAAAGCATCTGTAAATGTTGGTGATAATGATAATGATTATAGCCTAACAGGAAGCCAGGATATTATTTCAGTTTTGGGATAGATACTCTCTGTTCCATTACTACCAATCTTGCTTTTAGGGACAAAGACACTTGAGAGAGAGAGAAAAAAAGAGAGCAAGAGAGTGAGAGAGAGAGAGTGAGAGAGAGAGAGAGAGAGATTTGTTGTTCTACTTATTTGTGCATTCATTAGTTGCTTCTTGTATATACACTGACTAGAAATCAAACCCACAACCTTGGAGTATCAGGATGATGCTCTAACCAACTGAGCTTACTGGCCAGGGCTAAAACATTTATATAGCAATGCAACCATTCCCTTACTCCAAATATTTTAATGGCCTTATTGAGATGTAATCCACCTACTATATTATTTACCCATGTACATTTTATAATCCAATGGCTTTTAGTATATTCACAGAAATATTTGTGAAGCTATCATCACAATCTAATTTTACATTTTCATCATCTCAAAAAGAAACCCTGTACCACTCTTATTTCTCTCAAACTCCCCTTTTCCTACTCTTAGACAGCTACTAATCTATTTTCTGTCTCTATAGATTTGACAATCATGCAAATTTCATATATATAGAGATGGACATTCACATATATACAATATGTGATCCATTGTAACTGTCTTCTTTAGCATGTTTTCAAGGTCAATCCATATTGTAGCATTTTATCAGTACTCCATTCCTTTTTATTGCCAAGTAATATTTCATTGTAGTAATATGCTACATTTTGTTTATCCATTCATCAGTTAATGAACATTTGGGTTGCTTCCAATTTGACCTATTAAGATACTACTGCTATGGGAACTTAAGTGCAAACATTTGTGTGAACATATATTTTAATTTTTATTGTATAGATACCTAGGAGTAAAAATACTGGGTCATAGGCAAATCTATTTTTAACATTTTACTCCAGTACAGCTTTGCTCCCATTCACCATTTTCTATTTTATTGTCAACTATATCAAATTTCCATATTATATGAGGCCCAAAATACAACTATATACACTTGTTTTATACGATTGCTTTAAAATCAAAGCATTTGAGGACATAAGCATTATATTTTCCTTTTTCTCTCTCTCTTTTTTTCCCCTTCAGGTAAGGGTGGGGAGCGTGGCAGAGAGAGCAAGAGAAATATAGATGTGAGAGAGATACATCGATTGGTTGCCTCCGTCACAATCCCGACCAGGGCCGAGGACAAACCCCAGTGGAGGTATATGCCCTTGACTTGAACCGAACCACAGCTCTTTGGTCCGTTGGTTTACACTCTAACCTCTGAACCAAACAGGCCAAGGCAGTATATTTTTCTTTTTAATTACATGACTACAGTTACTGATTCTCTTTGTTGTGTGTGTGTGTGTGTGTGAGTGTGTGTGTGTGTGACTTGCTTTCAGCCAGAAGAACTGCCTTTGGTTTTTCTACCAAGGTGAATCTTCTTGCAACAAATTCTCTGTTTTTGTTTATCTGAGGATATTTTTATTTTGCATTTGTCATGTTCATTTTGAAAGATAGTTTTGCTGGATATAAGATTATTTTTTATGATATATATGTGTATTTATTGCCATTTTATTATTCATATTTTTAATCTTTTATTGATTGATTGATTGATTGATTTTTCTTCTCTTTAAAGAAGACCTTTAACATTTCTTGTAATATTGGTTTGGTGGTGATGAATTTCTTTAGATTTTTCTTGTCTGGGAAGCTGTTTATCTGTCCTTCCTTTCTAAATGATAGTTTTGCAAGGTAGAATAATCTTAGTTGTAAGCCCTTGATTTTTGTTACTTTAAATACGTTGTGCTAATTCCTCTGGCCTGCAAAATTTCTGTTGAGAAATCAGCAGACAGGCTTATGGGAGTTCCATTGTAGGTAATGAACTACTTTTCTCTTACTGCTTTTAAGATTCTCTCTTTGTTTTTAACTTTTGCCATTTCAGTTATGAGGTATCTTTGTGTGAGCCTCTTTGGGTTCATCTTATTTGGGACTCTCTGAACTCCCTGCACTTGTGTGTTTATTTCCTTGACCAGGTGAGGAAATTTTTCAGTCATTATTTTTTCAAATGCATTTTTATTTCTTGCTCTTTCTCGTCTTCTTCCAGAATCCCCAAGATGCTAAATTTGGTACACTTGAAGTTTTCTCAGACACTCCTTAAACTACCCTCATTTGGGGGGCAATGGGATTCTTCTTTTCATTTTGCTGTTCTGACTGGGTGTTTTCTGTTTCCTTCTCTTCCAAATTGCTGGTTTAATCCTCTGCTTCATTTACTCTACTATTGAATCCCTGTAATGTATTCTTCACTTCAGTTAGTGTATCCTTCATTACTGTCTGGTTCCTTTTTATGCTTCTATTTTTATGTTTCTTATCTCTTTGTTGAAGTTCTCACTGAGATAATTGAGCATCTTTATAACCAATGTTTTCTACTTTGGTAGATTTCTTGTCTCCATTTTGTTGAGATCTTTTTCTAGAGCTTTGTGCTATTTCATTTGGGACATGTTTCTGTGTCTCCTCATTTTAGCTGCTTCCCTGTTTGTTTGTTTGTTTTGTTGTTGTTGTTTGTTTGTTTTTTTCTATGTATTATGTAGAGATGCTATGTCTCCTGCTCTTGGTAGAATGGCCTTATACATTAAGTGTCCTGTAGGGTCCAGTGGCACAGACACTGTGGTCACCCCAGCGGGAGCCTCAGGTGCACCCCCATGTGTGTACTGTGTACATCCTCTTATTGTAGTTTATCCTTGAGTGCTACCACTGGAAGGGATTTACTACCAGATTGATCAGCTGTCAGCACTGGAAGTGACCACAGCAGAGGGTCTGCTTTGTAGGGCTGAGCCCACACTGAAGGACTCTGCACTCTGGTGCACTCTTAGTCATCCACATGAGTGTTTCAGTTGTGGAAGTGGTTGGATGGTGCTTCAGCACAGTCTGAAGCTGTCCACCTGGGGCACTGGCTCTGGGGCCCCCCAGGAGTTGCAGGCCAAGATAAGCTGTCACCTACCTGTGCCCTGCCAAGAACCACCTGGCATATGCTACAAACTCATCTGCAGGTGGCTCCTACTTGCACTGAAATTTGAGGTGCCTGGGAGAGGCAAAACTGTGAACCAAGGCCAGCTGTACCTATTGCTGGGCCTGAGGCCACTGAACAAGAGGTATGGGGCAGGCTGAGGCCAGATGTGACTTGTTTGCAATTTGTGAACCTTTGTGAGATTTTAAGAAAGTCCACAGCATGAGCCAAGACTGGCAGTTTGTTTTCAAAAGCCACTGTAAACAGCTAGGGTGGGCTAGCAAGTTGAGTGGGCCTGGATCATCAGGTTGATGGAGACTCAGATATAGCATCTGCCTGCCAGCTCTTCGGGTGGAGGGCTCAGCAAAGGAATGATGGCCTCTCTAGCACTTCTATCCTGGAGAAAGCTACCCCTCCAGCCATTGTCCTGGAGCCAGATAATGCACTTCCTCCCCTTATGTCTCTGTTGCCTTTCTAGCTGCTGTCGCAGAGTTGGAGCTCAGAATGAGTGACTCCAATGAAGTCTGTGCATGGACCATTTAAAAGGAATGTTTAGGCCTCTAGAAGCCCTCTGTCTCACTCAGCTCCAGTACCCACTGGTTTTCACAGCCAGAAGTTTGAGAGACTTCTCCTTCTGGCACTAGAACCATGGGCTGGGGGACCTGGTATGGGCTTGGGACCCCTTGCTCCTCAGGGAAGACTTCTGGTGTTGAAATATCCTTCCTGATTTTTTCCCAAGGATATTTTTTCATTGACTTTTAGAAAGAGTGAAAGAGTGGGAGGAAGAGAGAGAAAAAGAGAGAAACATTAGTGTGAGAGAGACACATCTATTGGTTGGTCCCCTACACATGCCCTGACCAGGGCCAGAGATCAAACCTGCAATCCAGACATGTATCTTTGACAGGGAATTGAACCCACAACCCTCTAGTCTATGGGTCAATGCCCTAACCCCTGAGCAACACTAGCCAGGACTCCTTTAATTTTAACTGCCACATGTGGTTGTGGAACCAGCCTGTTTTGCATCTCCACCTTCATTAGCACTCTTAATGTTGCTGCTTCTTTGTATCCTTAGTTGCAGGACTTCTGTTTAGCTCCATTTCAGTAGTTTTTGAATGATGGTTGTTCTGTAACTTAGTTGTAATTTTGATGTGCTTGTGGGAAGTTCCAAGTACTGCATTTACCCATGCCATCATCTTGACTGGAAATCTAACCTTTTCTGTCTAAGATTATTGATTGACATAGTGTTTTTTTTTTTCTTTCAATATTTAAATATGTCAATCCTCTGCCTTTTAGTTCCAATGTTTCCAATGAGAACTGAGCTTTTAACATTTCTGGTTCCCATTCTGATAAAATGTTTTTCTCTTTGCTGCTTTCATATTGTTCTTTTTTTTTTTTTTACTTTCTTTTTCAGTATTTTTACCATGATAGTTCTGAGTTGGGATTACTGTTTTTTCCTTACTTGGAGTTGAGTTTCTTGGATGCATAGATTAATATTTTTCATTAATGAGCTCATTAAACATTCTTTCTTCAAATATTTTTTTCTGCTTTTCTCATTCTCTCCTCTTTTTCTAGTACTCCTATTATGCTTATGTTGATGTACTTAATGGTATTCCACACTTCTCTGAAGATATGTTTAATTTTCTTTATTTTTTTTCTGTTCATCTTTATAGATATAGCTCTAAATGTGAAAATTCCTTCTTACGTCAGATCAAGCCTACTGGTTGGTTCCACTAGTAAAGATTTTATTTTTAAACGTTTTTTTTCTTTTATTGATTTTTTAGAGAGAGAGGAAGAGAGAGGGAGAGAAAATAGAAACATCAATGAGAGAGAACATCACATCGATTGGCGGCCTCCTGCATGCCCCCTACTGGGGACTGGGCCCACAACCTGGGCATATGCCCTGACCGGAAATTGAACCAGTGACCTCTTGGTGCATGGATTGACGCTTAACCACTGAGCCACACAGGCCGGGCTAGTTTATTTTTAAATTTATGTCTTTCTTAATTGTTATTAGATGAGACACATAATCACACCATCTTTTACTTCTTTAAGCATGGTCTCCATTATTTATTTATTTATTTTTAACCTCACCCGAGGACATTGTTCCATTTTTTGTTCAGATAGAGTGGGAGGGAGGGAGGGAGAGAGAGAGAGAGAAACATCGATGTATAATAGTTGCTAAGACATACATTTGCACCTTTTTTTTTCTCTTTTATCCTTACTTGAGGACACTTTTCAATATTTTGTTCAGATAGAGTGGGAGGGAGGGGGAGAGAGAGAGAGAGAGAGAGAGAGAGAGAGAGAGAGAGAGAAATGTCAATGTAAAAGGGACACATCGAGTGGTTGCCACCCACACGACCCAGCCAGGGCTGGGGACACACTGCAACCGAGGTACATGCCTTTAGCGGGAACCAAACCCGGGTCTTTCCAGACCACAGGCCAATGCTCTAACTGTGAGCCAAACCAGCCAGGGCACATTTGCACCTTATCAAAGGCTCTTTCTTGACCAATTATTTTTCTTTGTATATGTCACATTGTCCTGTTTCTTTGTATGTTCTGTAATTTTTATGAAAATGTGGACAATTTACATAACCTCTTAAAGCAATTCTGGGTACTAATTATCTTCTTCCCACCTCAGTGTTTAACCTTTAATGTTTTTCCTCAGAGGGTAGAGTCTTGAGCATATGCATAGTCACCCAAAGTTGACAATGGTTTTAGCAGAACTCTCTATTTCCATGTTTCTTTTTTAAATTTCAAATCTTCTTTTTGTATTACACTGAGCCAAACAGGCCAGGGCAGATTTTCTTTTTTCACAGCAGAGTAGTATTCCATTGTGTAAATGTACCACAGCTTATAATTCAGTCATCTACGGATCGGCACTGTAGCAGGAAGAAAGTAAAATATTTGATGGATATAAAGCAAATAATTATATTTTTAAACTTTATTACAGGCCTTATTATATGAAGAAAAAGAGAATGGTCTATGTGTTTTCTCATATTGGTAAATATTCATTATTTTTTAATATGATTGAGCACTTATTGGACTAAGCTAAGTAGTAGATTTTAGACCCCCTGGAGCTCTGTTTAGTTTATTAAACCTCACTTCTTCTGGTTTGTTTTTTAATAAACTGAAAACTTGAACCCCTAAATAAATATTAGGCGGTTTCAGATCTCTTAACAGTGTCTCTACAGTTCTTGAGCTAATTGCTGTTTCTTTGGGGTGATGGCTAAGTGCTATGCCTTATTCAATACACATGGGATTTAAAGGAAACTTAATAAATGCTTACAGAGTAGATTCGCAAGCTATGTCATATACAGGTGAGAGCACTGCATTCCCTTGGCCAGAGGAAGATATTAATTCCAGAAAGAGAGATCAGTCAATTTTGTCACTGGCTGCATGGATAGCTTCATTTGGTAGTAGTCCTGGGTGGGAATGATATAATAGGCATTAAAAAAAGTCTGTATCTTGGCAGAATTTATATATACATATATACATATACACACACACACAATTTAAATATATATAATTTAAATATATAATTCAAATATATAATTCAAATATATATAATTTAAATATATATAATTCAAATATATATAATTTAAATATATAAAATTTAAATATATATATTTTAAATATATAATATAAAGAAATATAATTTAAATATATATATAATTCTGTAGTCTATGTAAATATGAGTTTGAGGCAATATTTCTGGTTTAATGCTTGCCATTTCTAGGTTGTAGAAACTTATTGATTTTCTCCATGGAAATACTAAAACATACAGATCACACTTAGAAGAAGGAAAGGAGAGGAATATAAAGAATGCGTTAGAATGAGAAAATGGCATTCCTTCATCAGCATACTGGATTCATGTAATCTTTACCTTGTAAACTTCAGTAAAACTGCAACACTTAACAGAAAATAGTCATACAATATTTTTGCATTTTGGGACATGAAACCAAAGAATAATTTTGCCTCAGTGTGTTGCTGCAGATGAAAGGAGGACCCAAATGGACGAAGAAGCTTCCTCTACCTAGGAGCTCATGGCACAAAGTGCACATCTTTGCACTGCCGCTGAGAACATGCTTACCTACTGTTCAGTTTCTCTACTGCATGTCCATGTTTGTTTAAATAACAGTAACAACATCATGAGCAGGTTGGAATTCTGTGTACAAGATAAAATATAAATGTGTTAAAAAAACTTCTAGCAAATGGGAGCCCATTTTAAATTTATAAGATACCCAACTGATGTAAAGGGAGCAAAAATTATAAACTTCGGGGACCCAGATGTTATTATATAGCCAACCTAGTGAAGAGAAAATAACCCGGCTTATTTCATAACGGGGGGAAAAGAGGCAAGCAGTATGAAATGCTGATATTATAGAACTCTGCATCAAATTATTTTTCTAGTGTATAAATAGATTGTTTAATGCCAGGAAATATAATAGTAGGCGTAGGGATTTGTTCATTAAGAAACTTATTAACCGTTCAAATAAGCTCACTTTGAGAATTCTTGTGAACTAGAGAAACATCAACAGGTTATACTAAAAAAAGTATGCCTTAAAACTAATATCAAATGGTTACAGTGCTGTTTACCAGTACTTTTTCTTATTAAAATGAAGGAAAGAGGCCCATAGGCCACCGACTTTAAATCAATTTGTCCATCCTTACAGAAATGGAAGACTATAAAATGAAAAAATGAGTCAAGATTCAACTTGTACATCAGCAATAACATCACATATTTCTTGCTAGACTACTAGATAATCATAAATTGGCAGCTTCTGTATCCCCACTTTTTGTTCTAGCAATTATACCAGGCATTAGAGTCATTATAATCATTGAATTAGTTGATAAAATAAATAATCTGGAAATGAGTGCAGTCTGGAAATTTAGGACCCATTGTTAAGGCTTCATAGAGTTGTAAGTGACAAAGAATCAGATCATTTTCCAACTTTCTCAGCTTTACCTGTTACTCTCATTTTTCTTTTTCCAAACAATAAAGAAAAACAAAGACCAACAAAAACGATATAAACATTTTATATGTCTATTCACATTTGATTTGACAGAGATTCTGAGCTCTCATTCTAAGGTTCTCTCTGCTTGTATAACTCTCTTACCTTCCTTCCTTCGGACAGCTCTTCTTCAACCATTAAACATTTAGTTCAGATGTTATATCTCATAGAAAGTATTTTATGGACTTCACAACTTGCAATGCATATCCCCACTTTAAAAACCTTCTTCATAGTATTATCACATTATAGAAAAATTAAATGTTTATATAAGTGTTTTAAAACCAGCCTGGAACCCTCTTGAGTGTAAGGGACTGTGCCTTATTTTCTTAGTACCTGACATATTATAGATCTTCAATAAATATTTGGTGGACTGTATTCAAATTCAGAATAGCATTATGGGAAATAATTGACCCTATAGAAAAGCCTTCGAAATATTAGAAAAACATTAAGGCTGATGTGAATTTGTAGTCACCTCACTGAAAACATTTGGGTTGCAGACAATGGAGATAATATTCTAGGACTCATATTTAGCACCCGCAATTAAACTATTATGGTAAATTATTTCATTAAACTCGCTGAGACCTAGGTTTGGCAGACATATAATAGTGATATTTATAACACTTAGTTCACTATGTTCCTCATAAGATCATCATTATAATGACCTTGTCTGATATATTGTAAACACCTATTAATAATAACTGCTACTGTTAATGTTATCATTGTTAAGAATGGTAGTTAATGTTCTATAGGTAGTAGTAATTAAGATTAAGAACCTACAGACAATATGCTGGATACTTTCAAATGGTTAAGGCAGTTATTTTAATATGTTTAATCAATGTAAATATAAATAGTAGGTGCCTTGTCACATTTTTATTAAAAGCTTTACTTCCAGGGGTAGCATTCTAGTTTTTTCTTTCTTTTTTTTTTTTTTTTTTTTTTTTTATCCTCACCCTAGGACATTTTTCCATTTTTGTACAGATAGAGCGGGAGGGAGAGAGAGGAAGGGAGAGAGAGAGAGAAACATCGATGTGAAGGGACACATCGAGTGGCTGCCACCCGCACGACCAACCAGGGCCGGGGACAAACTGCAACCGAAGTACGTGCCCTTAGCGGGAACCGAACCCGGGTCTCTGCGGACCGCAGGCTGACGCTCTAACCGCTGAGCCAAACTGGCCAGGGCTAGTTTTTTCTTTCAGATTGAATTTAAACTCCCTCCTCTTGCTACTATAAAGTATCCAAAATATGTTCAGCCTCTTTAAGAACTTGGATATTTTGAAAATTTTTAAATTAATATATATATATTATTCTCAATTTTGAAAGTAGAGTGTAAAGCTTTATACACTGTCAATTCAAAATTTAAAGAAACAAAATAAATACATGTTGAAGTAAGTATGCTCAATTGAGGCACTATTTTTATGGCAAACAGTAAGAATTTCACTGGCTGAGGGATGATTGCTTTGGATGTCCATTTATTCCAATAAGACACAACTTTTAAAATCTATAATGTACTTTATTGAATAAGGAGTCCACTCAATCTCTGTGTGAATATCCTGTAATTTATAATAAATGGAAACATTTCAAAAAATATTTTACAAACATTAAGGTATCCCTTAAAACACATTTTTTAGGACTTTAAGAATTTTTTTAAATTGAAAAAAACACATTTGCTCTCCTTTTTCTTTATGATAAATCCATAGATGAAACCATTTTATTTTATTAAAATATCAACATGAAGAATTTAAAAATAGAAAGTGGCTATTAAAATGTCTTAGGCAAATTGCTTCCTTCTATAATACCGTCTTTTTCAGTGACATCAAATTTATTTTGCGAGATTGCTATAATTCCAGGTGACTTGATAGGTATTATATGCTCACATTGTAAGTATGGCATGTGACTAAAGTATCTATCATTGGTTTCAAACATATTGGAAAACAGCTATTTGTTCTTAACTGTAAATTTACTTTATTTGTGTTAATCACAATTGCATGTCCCTGTCTATCTAATCTTGGAAGTTATAAACTCAATGAATTTACAACCTGTTTCATTCACAATGAATTGTGCCTCTGAATTTTAACATCCGTTTCCTAAAACTATTAGCTGTGTATCTGCTTTATGGGACGCTCCTACATAAGCTGGCTGTTCATCAATTTGGTGTCCATACATTTCTTTGAAAGCTATATTATAATTAGAGTTTAGGTTAATACTATTCAGTAACCATAAAACAGACATAAAATAATTATAACTCATTTAGTGAAATTAGAAAAGGAACAATTATTAGACTCCCATTGTGAAGCTTTGCTGTGAGGGATAGATAATCTATCTGCAAGATGTACTTTGAGAACACCATTTTCAAAGAAATAAACTAGATAGATTGCTGCTTTTTGTCTTTGTGCACTTGCGGCAGAAGTGGAGCTGAAAACTTGTGTTGTATATGTGTGTTTCCTGAACTTCCCTGAATGTTTACAGGCAAATTTTTAAAAAATTCTAGGGCCAGTACATACTTAAGAGATATTTATACTCATTCTAATATTCGCAAAGCTGAGAAATTATATGTCTGAGGGTTTGCAAATATGCTACATAAATTAATTTGTACTGATAAAGTACATTTCACATAGATTTGCAAAAAATAATTTTTTTACTGTCTAAGGCACTTAAACGCTGTCTGAAAATCTTAATGATCAGCCATTTTTTTTCAGTGTGCTCCAGAGTGATTGATTTGATTGAGTGCCAAGAGAAGTGTATTGGGCTTTACAATTTGCCTGATTATTCAATCATGCTGCCCCAGCAAAGGTATGCTCATCCATTCAGAGATAAATGAGGAGAGGTGATGTCTCCGACTTGCTAGTATAAAATGGAGAAAGTAACAGACTTTCTCTGCTTCCCTTTTATTAACCCTAGTTCTATCTATATTGTTTATTGTGACATGAGACTTTCATTGCCCAAGGAAGAAAAGATAGATAGATGATAGATGATAGATAGATAGATAGATAGATAGATAGATAGATAGATAGATAGATACATAGATAGATAGATAGATAGATAGATAGATAGATAGATAGATAGATAGATAGATAGATAGATAGATAGATAGATAGATAGATGATAGATAGATGATAGGTAGATGATAGAATCATAGATAATAGATAATGTTTTACAGAAAATAAATCAGACAGCTCTATTATGCCTGTACATTTATTTCAATTGTTACTGAGAATAATATCAGTGGCAAGAATTCATATTTCTAAACTGGATGAAATGGTACATTTTACTAAATAAAAGGACCTAAATAAAGATGAATCTATACCAACTCCATTTGGCATTAAAAGGGAAAATAAAATCTCTTAGAATTGGCTTTAGAAGAGGCAAGAAGAAGGTCCGTTCTTTCTTATTATCTGTAATGATCTGGTAATTTTGCTTTTTGTTATAATATTGTGAAATCTATAGTATAATCCCAATTAAAAAAAATGTTTTGACACTTTGGAATTGCGAAGGCATTGGGTTAACAAAGCAAAAAAAAAGGGGGGGGGGTGGTTAAAACATTAAAAAATAGTTGAGGTCATCACTAATATTATTTGTTTAATAACATAAACTTTTGTTTTGATTCTCATTTAATTCAAAAGCAAGGATACATCCAGAGAATAATCTCTGACAGCTATGAACAAAAATAAAGAAAGAAAAGGTTTTCTTCTGAGAGTACTTTTCTGTCATTTAAGCCGTTTACATGTTTCTATGCTTTTACCTTTCTTTCTTGTTTTTTGACCACCAGGGATCCAATGTTAGCACAGGGTCACTGGGGCTCTGTCCAGCTCTAGACAGATGTTGCTATAGTCAGTTTTATGATGACAGAATGAGATTTCCAGAATGCACTAGTGACTTCTGTGACAATTCTTAAGCTTGTCATTTAGAGCAAAGTAAAGGCAAGTCATTGATTACTTTCAACACTCACTACTTTTTCTCTGAGTGTGTGAAATACTTTTGTTTTTCTCATCTAAAAATAATAGTTACATAGCAGCCCCCCAAAATAGAGCACATTACTCATAGTTCAAGACTCTCAGGCATCATAATTTACATTGAGCTAAAAAAATTAAGACTTTTAAGATGAGTTCAGTCTTGCTAGACAAGGGAAATTAATTGAATGAAAATGCAAAATTAAGAGCAAATGATGAATTTGGCTAATTTCTTCCTCTTCCAATGTTCCAGTATATTCCTCTGACCATTCTCCAGGAACATTGCTTGAAATAACAGCTGTGAATTATAGGTTCTAGTAAAGTATGAAGTTTTTTTTTTTTTTCCTTTAAAAATAAAGCATCTAAAGAAAAGTTGTCTCAAATATTTAAAGGATTTACCCCAGTTTTTAAAAATCCCATGTGGCTTTAAAATTTTAATACTTCCTCAACATTTTTCCCACTATACAGCTGTGAAATAAATAGAACAATTGAAATGGGAAGAGCGGTGTCCTTATTTTTCTGTATCACAATTATTTGGGGGATCAGGTAAGAACTTAACAACAAAACAAAAACAATGTGTTTAATAGTTTGGTAATTGAAACTTTATTTAAAAAACAACTTTTCTGGTTTCTTTGATTTTAAAAATTAAAATTACTATCTATCTGTAATTGAATGGTCAAATGCATTTATTCAAAATCATCAGATTAAGTATATAAGATACAACATAGAATAAGAAAACTTACTCTGACAAATTGTTTTGTTTGCCATAAATATTTTCCCTGCCACATTTCTCTTAGATAAATAAGATAGATACTGTTTTAATATTGATAAAATTTGTCAGGTGGAAAAGAGTTAATAAAAGGAAAAAGGAGATTATAATGATTATATAAATAGGTTTATTAATAACCTCACATAAATGAGTGCTAAAGACCTTTGATAAGGTATCTAAATTTAAGTAGCCACAATAACTCATATACATGTTGGAGGCTTTAGGAAGGAAGGAAGGAAGGAAGGAAGGAAGGAAGGAAGGAAGGAAGGAAGGAAGGAAGAAAATAAATAAAAACTAGGTATCAGAAAAGTTAGAATGCAATAAAGAAAAACATGCCAAGAACTATCTGAAAGGTGATTCTTACTATAGGTACATATTTCTTATGTTACAAACTGTTAAGGTTACCCTATACATCATTTTAAAGATATTAACAATAAAAAAAGTAATGTTTTTTTAAAAGTGAGAAAAAAATTTGAAGAGTGCTAGATTTTGTGGAAGTTATGTAGGAAAATTAATATAAGCTGATTTTTTTTTCAAATTTTCAGGTGATCTAAATCATTCCAATTTAAAAATAAGAATATTCATATTTTATATGAAAAATTAGGATCCAGAGATTTTTAGATATAAAAGTATAATTTTCTTTTTATACTGCTTTTATTTAACTTTTAAAATGTAAAATACCTTTCCTTCAGTATAATATAACAACTTATTTTTTTTTAATTTGCAAAATTTATTTGTATACCTCAAAAATGTATATAATTTATTTGTGATAGATGTGTCTTTTAACATCTACTAAGGGACACAAGCGACCCTTTTAACTATCCATAAAATTTATACAGAAAATTAATGTTTATAGGTAACATATATTCAAATAAACAAGGAATAAAAAATAGCACCTTAATATTTTCCCAACATATGAAATGTGGATGGTTGTCTTAAGCAAAATGAAAGATTTTAGCATAAAACAATATTAGTGTTCATTGTGAGTATGTGAGAACAGTGTTCTGCACATTGTAATGTAATCCTGATATGATAAAATGAGCATGACCTTCCATTCCTACCCTCTGTGTCCAGGTCACTTCAGAGCCCTGCGGTACTCTTTAACTTCAGCTTTAGCCCTTGAAAAAAAATTTTTTTAACTTATTTTATTTAGTTATTTTTACTCTCCACTACACTTCAGTAAAATATTTTGAAAATTTTAAGATGAAAAACGAAGCAAACTCATGAGGAAGTCTGCAACAGTAAGCAGTAAGAATAGGGTGATTTTTAAGTCCTAAATCTTGAGTGTCATTTCAGATCATTAAGGAGTATGGCTAGAATAAAAGTTAAATCTATACCATTTTGAAACCAAGCAGCATGCCCATCTTTTCGGAATTCTTAAGAGATTTCCTTCTCTAAAAAGAGTGTTTTTTCTTGTAGGTTACTTAATCAAAGTGAAATATAAGATTAAACTCAAAACTAACCAAGATGTAACTTTAGTCGTGATCTCCAACTGGATGCCTTTGTAATTAATTACCAGTTTAGAATGTCACAGTTTACAATTTGAGCACAATTCAGTCACCCGAGGGATAACTCACACAGCACCATAAAGTGTGCTGAGCTAACCTAAATCTAAAGCTACAAGTTTATTTTGGTTAGCAGAAAAATAAAAGTACAGACAACTGTTAATGTTTTTTCCTCACACACTGTCATGCGAATAATATAAACATATTGCAGAATGTTGTGGAATTTGCATATTTGAGGTGATACAACTAATTCTTTCTTTAGAGTCCCTTAGAATATTAATTCTTTGAATTCATATCAGACCCCCAGAAACTTAAAAGAAGGAAGAGAATAAAATAAGAATAAGAGTAAGGAAGAGTTATAAGAAGGGAGAAAAAAAAATAAGGAAAATTGAAAACTTGAGAATGGAAGCAGAAAGCTAAACAAAATCGAGTATTGCTGTAATTTTGATACAATATATTGTAGACTGGCCAGGTAAACATTCTTTTTTACAGACAACTCAGAACATTAAAACTTGTCTCAGTAGGATGATAACTCTGATATTTAACTAACATTGTTTCTCAAAATCAAATTTGTACACTCCGTCCTTTTCGTATCATTTCTATAACTGATCTCAATTTTATAGCAGTAAATTAACACAGACATCTAATAGAAGGAGGCTCTCCAAATAAATGAAGATATCTGTCTTTTTAAAGAGAGACAGAGATCCTATAGAGGAATGAAGAGAAAGAACGATTTCCTTATGCAGTCAGAGCATGGCAAGAGGCTGAAATGATTCCAACTTTATCTATTCAAAGCCAAGGTGGTTATTCTTCCATCATTCTTATCATGAGAAAGAGAGAAATTTTGGTGGCATGCCTACACACACAAAAAAACACATCCAAGATAGGAAAATACTGAAGAAAATATTTCAGCACAAATGAAGAAATCACTGCACATCTTAAAATTACGGTGAATGATATGAATTCTATACAGATGAAAAGATCAGTTCAAAGCTAGATATTCAGTGTTGAAATAATCCCCATAATGTGTAATGCCAAAAACAAGGTGTTGGTAGTGGTTATAATAACTCAATAAAGTTAACATTGACCTGATATGTCCAAAAACACTTTGTTTAAATGATATAATTTCTTTTCTATGATCATATATATTCAATTTGTAAGAACTAAATATTCATGAAAAATTGTTGCAGTAGAAAATGTTAGAGAATATCAGAATTTAAAGACTTTTAAAGGAGAACAATACCTTGAAAATATCATAGTCCATCATTTATATTTCAAAAATGAGAGAACATCCCAGCTGGTGTGGCTCAGTGGTTGCGCATCACCCATGCACCAAGAGGTCACCAGTTCAAATCCCGATCAGGGCACATGCCCTGGCTATGGGCCAAATCCCCAGTAGGGTGCATGCAGGAGGTGGCCAATAGATGTTTTCTCTCATTGATGTTTTCATCTCTCTCTCCCTCTTCTTTCCTTTCTCTCTAAAATCAATAGAGGAAAAAAATTAAAAAGAAAAAAAAGAGAGAGAGAGAGAGAACAAAGACACAGATGTATAAAATTGTCTTATCCAGAAATCTCTTAACCACTGATACAGATCAATAGATAAGTCTGTTTAAGGCAGAAAAAAATAGATGTAAAGTATAGATATAGAT
This sequence comes from Molossus molossus, assembly GCF_014108415.1. NCBI lineage: Eukaryota > Metazoa > Chordata > Mammalia > Chiroptera > Molossidae > Molossus > Molossus molossus. The sequence continues at coordinate 29,905,448 of NW_023425346.1, forward strand.
AAGACACTGTTAAAATGTATAAATACATTTTATCTATGTCTATATATCTATTAATGTAAATTATCTCCATCTGTTTATCTGCCTGTCTATATAAGATCAATTATAAAGTTTTTAAAAACATAATGTTAGCTCTTATAAAGCAAAAGTTTCTATTTATGCATAGCCCACCTCTTTTTAAAGAAATAATATTTACCTGATTGGTTTCTTAAAAGTTTTCTCTGGCAATCATAGGTGTCACCTGTTTTTAATTTCTGTTTTTTGTTTGTTTTGTTTGTTTGTTTGTTTTGCTTTTTATTTTCAAAGTAAATTTATATATATATATATATATATATATATATATATATAATTATTTTCCATAGCTCCAAATTTCCAGTCCATTCAACAAATAAATCACTATTCACAGTGTTACATTTAAACTTGAGTTAATATATTTGAAACAGTGGATAGCTCTTCTGGGTCAAGAATATATTCATCAGCTTATTAGAGAGAAGATTGAATTCCAGTTTCTAATATTTAAATTTCTTCTGACTCTAACAGTAATGCTTGGGTCAATCTATATTATTGCTTACCTTTTGCCTATTAACATCAATAGCATTTCATTTTATTAGTCTCTTGGTACTCATTGATGTTTTATGCATAATGATGCTTAATTTTCATCGAGCTGTAAGCTTCTGTTTAATTATGAAGCCCTGTGATACCTTCAACACGTTTTCCTTCTTTGGTTACTGTGAAATGTCTCTATAATCCCTTTAAAATACTTAATCTATTAAACTCCTAGCAGACAAGCCATTTTAAGAGAAAGAATAATTAAAACTTTGCAATTATCTTTATGTAATTTTTGTATTTTTGCAAAAGTCTTTCTTTAAATACACCTTGTGGAATAGTCTAAACCCTGGCCTTTAATGCCTAGTTCTTACTAGAAAAGTCTTTGGCTTGAAAATCAAATATATATTTAAGCACAAAAAAGTGACACATTTCAATCATGCTTTGTTTTCATTCTAGTTAAGCTTGTGTTCAAGTGGTGCTATTTTCCACAGCAAATATCTCAGTGTGAGAGTTCGTCTGATGAGTTAGAGGCACAGAATTTTCTACCGTAAATGGCATTCCATCAACCACTTCGCAGTTAAACCTGTGAAATCTTCATTATGTGTGATGTCTATAGGTAAAGTTTCAAAATTATTGATTAATTATTTGGAGAACATGACCTCACATGAAAATATTTCCAGCCACTTTGATATTAAGTATATTTTCTCCCTTTGTTCTGGGATAAATATGCAATTCTCCAAGAAAATTTAGAAACTAAAATTTTGAGTCTTCGAGTCAAAATTTTGAAACTGACAGTAGTTATGGAGGAAATGATGCTTTCTATGTCCTCCAATCCATCTAGTTAACTGGGTTTTAGGGAATCACTATGGAAAAAATGTCCTTTATTTTTAACATGAGAATCACATATTACTCAAGTATTCTTAAATTTTACCTATAGACAGAATTTCCAGTGACATGAACCTCTGGAAAAATTCTAGGATTATATTCTATAATTTTGTGCAACAGACTTTGTATTTATTATCCTTTCTACAGCGCTTGGCCAGAAGTGCCCTAAGAATGGACATGAATATGCACGATTGAAATTCTTGGTGTCTTAGGTTGCACCCATACATTGAGGGAATGTTCACCAGGAAAGCTTGTACTTTATATTCCCTCCTGTAATATAAAGGAGGGAACAGGGAATAGTACAAGCAAGAGCATAGTTTCTGATAAAGATAAGCCTTGGCCTGCAGCATAGTAATGAGACTCTCCTGTTGTTGTCTTATGTCAAGGCAAGGGGATCTTGTACATTCCTAGGGCATGATTTGAGAAGGTCATGTACCCTTCCACACATCCTCTGTGAGGTGGTTCCTAACAACTAGATCAAGTCCTGTAACAAGCTCAAGGGTGCAAATTAGTTAGTCACATAAATTTAAGCATTTAGGAGATATTAGCAAGGTAGCAACTGCAGCATGTACACTTGGCTTTTAATCTTTTTAAGCAGTAGCTCTCAAAAATGTAATCTATGGAGCAGCAGCAGAAGCAATACAGAGGAACTATGTGCTATACAGCTACAATAATCAAAACATGGTCATGTTAGTGAAAGAAAAGCCATATAGATTAATTAATTAGTTAACTAGTTCAGAAAGAGATCTACACATTTATGGGTAATTGATTATGGTTAAGTCAACCAAAGTGCTGTTGTAATAAAATGGTGAAGAGAATAATCTTTTCAACAAATGGTGATGGCATAATTGGCATGTTAATTATCAATTGCTACATAACAAATTACCCTACACGTAGTGGCTTAAATGTGTTATCATCTCAGTTTCTGTAGATTATGAATTCAGGTAAAATTTAGCTGAGTACTTCTGACTCAAAGTCTCTCATAGGCTGCAAGCAAGGTGCCAGATATAGCCACAGACATCTTAAGACCTGCTGTGATCTGAATATCTGTGTCCCTCCAAATTCATTTGTTCATAACCTAACCCCAAAGGTGATAGTATTATATGTGGAGCCTTTGGTAGGTGATTAGATCATGAGGGTGGTGCTCATGTGAATGGGATCAGTGCTTTTGTAAAAGAGGTTCCACAGAGCTCCCTAGAGCCTTCTGAAGGTGAGGATACAAGGAGGCCCCTCATCCAACCATGCTGCTACCTCATCTCGAACTTCCAGTCTCCAGACTGTAAGCAGTGAAGTTGTGCTGTTTATAAGCTACTCATTCTGTGATGCTTTGTTACAGCAGCCTGAACAGACTTAGACAGGAACTGCTTCCAGCTCCCTTATATGGCAAATTTAGTTCCTCACAAACTGGACAGAAAGCTTCAGTTCTACATATGCTATTGTCCAAGGCTGCCCTCAGTTCTGTGCCACGTGGGGCTTTTGCATTAGGGAAATTCATAAAATATCAGACAGTGATGGAGAGAGAAAAAGAGAGAGAGAGAGAGAGAAAATAAAAAAAAAAAGAAAATTACAGTCTTACATCCTAATCATGCAAATGACATCTATTACTGTACCATGTTCCCTGCATTTTCAGCCATTCACTAGGTACAGCCCACACTCAAAGGGAAGGGCTACACAAGAGTATGAATAGCAGGACACAAAGATTATTGGGAGCATTTTAGAAGCAGTCAACCACAGTCTACCCTCTGGACCCCAGTGATTCATGTCCTTTCTGTGTGCAAAATATATTTACCCCCATTCCCCAGATTTGCAGAACTTTTCTCCCCTACAGTAGGAGCTTGAAGCCCCATCATCTATATTAGGTTCAGAAGTGGATGAGGCACCTCAGGTATAGTTCTTTAACTACACTTCCTAGAGCATAGTTCCACTTATTCAGTAGACTTGTACTGAATGATAAAAGTTATCTTCTCCCCAGACACTCAGTATACAGTGTGAGAGGGGAGCATGATAACTGCTACACATTGCCACCCATACAGAAAAAAAAAGAGCTGTCACTCTTACTTTTATCTTGGTACCATATATAACAATTAGCTTAAAGTAAACCATAGACATAATAGCAACCCCAAAAGAAAACATAGCAGAAAATCTTAATATCCCTCTGTTAGGCAAAGGTTGTCTAGTTACATGTATTCATATATTTTATATATATATATATATATATATATATATATATATATATATGTTATATATGCTATCTAGCTATACATATATAGCTAGATAGCATATATAAATTGAACTTTATCAAAATTAGAAGTTTATATTTAAAATGATACTGTTAAGAAAGGATGACGAGTGATAGATAGGGAGAAGATCTTTACAAAATATTATCTGGTGAAAAAGAAGTCAAAGGACCCAATGAAAAGGGGCAAAAAAATACGACACTTCACTGAAAAAGGCATGTGGGTAGTGAATGAGAACATGAAATAACTCTTAACCCTGCTAGACATTAGGAAATAAAAATTAAAGCCACTACATACCAACTAGAACAATTAAAGTTAAATTGAAAATGCTGAGTGTCGGTGAAGATGTGAAGCAAGTGGAATGTGCACACATTGCTATTGGGGAGTGCACAATAATCTAGCTCTGTTAGAAAACAGTTTGCCCATTTCCAGTCAAATATATATGTGTAGCACATAACACATAGACATAGAATGCCACCCTTAGGTATTTACTCAACAAAAGTGAAAATATACCCACCCAAATACCTGTATGCCAAAATGCCCTCAACCCACTCCTAGATGTCAGGAAATATATAGCCCATAGAGACTTTATTTATAGTCACCAAGTCTGGCAACACCACAAATATCTATCAACACCACAAATATCTATATACAATAAAATATATTCAGCAATATTGATGAATGAACTACTGATGCATATAACAATATAGATGAATCCACAAAGCCTTAAAGTAAGGGACAGAAGCCAGGCACAAAAAACGGCATCCTTAATTATCACATTTGTATTGTTTATTTGTTCTGGAATAGGAAAAACTATAGAAAGAGAACATAATGGCTGTTAGGGGCTAGTAGAATAAAGTCATTGATGGGAAGGTGCACAGGGAAACTTTTAGAGGATGAAAATATTCTATTTTCTATGTAATGGTTGTGGTGGTGATTATATGGCTGTATGTGTTTGTCTAATTTTATTAAAGCACATACTTAAAATACAGTAAATTTGACTTCCGGTCAAGATGGCGGGTATCGCGTCCTCTCACAACCACATCAAAGTTACAACTAAACTACAGAACAACCATCATTCAAAACCACCTGAAATCAAGCTGAATGGAAGTCTTCCAACTACGGAATTTAAAAAAAAAAAAAAGCAGCTACATCCAGACCGGTAGGACGGGCAGTGCGAGGGGTGGCGGTGGCACTGCGACGCTAAGGGCACGTACCTCAGTTGCAGTTTGTCCCCAGCCCTGGTTGGTTGTGCAGGTGGCAGCCACTCGATGTGTTCCTTTCACATCGATGTTTCTCTCTCTCTCTCTGTTCCTCTCTCTCCCTCCCACTCAACCTGAACAAAAAATGGAAAAATATACTCGGGTGAGGATAAAAAAAAAAAAAAAAATCAGGAGGCTCCCGCAGCCGGGAAGGTCCTTCCTGAGCACTGAGGGGTCCCCGTCCCACACCAGGTGCCCCGCTCAGGGTTCCAGTGCCAGGAAGAGAAGTCCCCATAACTTCTGGCTGGAAAAACCAGCGGAAACTGAGGCTCAGGGAGGCTGACCTGGCTGGAGCCCCAGGCAGCTCCTTAAAGGGCCCGCACATGGACTTATCGGACTCTCTCCCTCTAAGCTTGGAGGGGAGGCAGCTCGAGGGGCACCAGAGTCATACAGGGAAGAACTGAGCTGTTTGGCACTGGAGCGAGGGCTGGGGAGGGGGCTTCCTCGGGGACAAACGTGCTGTAAGAGGCCTTTGTTCCTTTGGTGAGCCCTTCCCGGGGGCGGCAGACAGAAGCCATATCTGGGACTCCCGCAACCTGGCTCACACTGGTAGCCCCGCCCTGCTGACTCCCTGAGGCCCCACCCCGCCCCGCCCTGCCCCACCCCACACAACTTTCAAGCCCACCCAAGCTGTTGCCACTTGCTTAACCATAGGATTGGCCTGTCTTGGATCCTGCTTCAGGTTTTTCCTAAATTCTTTCAAACGAGCAGCATCTGGTCTCAGTGAGCCCCATACCTCTCATTAAGTAATACACAGAAACAAACACAGGGAGGCAGCCAAAATGAGGAGACAAAGAAACAGGTCCCAAATGAAAGAACAGAACAAAACCCCAATAAAAGAACTAAGTGAAAGGGAGATAAGCAACCTAACAGATACTGAGTTCAAAATACTGCTTATAAGGATGCTCAATGAACTTAGTGAGAACCTCAGTGAACTTAGGGAGGGCCTCAAGAGCATAAAAAAGGACCAGTTAGAAATCATGGATACACAGTTAGAATTAAAGGAGGCATTAACTGAAATAAAGAATAATTTACACAGCTTCAATAATAGAGTGTAAATCCAAGAAGCAAACCATCGATTTGGAATATAAGGAAGCAAAAAATCCCCAATCAGAACAGCAAAAAGAAAAAAGAATCCAAAAAAATGGATAGTGTAAGGAGCCTCTGGGACAACTTCAAGTGTGCCAACATTCGCATCTTGGGGTGCCAGAAGGAGAAGAGAGAGAACAAGAAATCGAAAACCTGTTTGAAACAATAATGGCAGAAAACTTTCCTAACTTGGTGAAGAAAACAAACATACAAGTCCAGGAAGCACAGAGAGTCCCAAACAAGATGAACCCCAAGAGGCACACACCAAGACACATCATCATCAAAATGCAAAAGGTTCAAGACAAAGAGAGAATATTAAAAGCAGCAAGAGAAAGGCAGTTAGTTACCTACAAGGGAGTACCCATTAGGCTGTCAGCTGATTTCTCAAAAGAATCTTTGCAGGCCAGAAGGGAGTGGCAAGAAATATTCAGAGTGATGAAAACCAAGAACCTACAACCAAAATTACTCTGTCCTGCAAAGCTGTCATTTAGAATCGATGGACATATAAAAACTTTCCCAGACAAGAAAAAGTTAAAGGAGTTCATCACTACCAAACCGTTATTATATGAAATGATAAAGGGTCTTTTTGAAGAAAAAGATAAAATGTATGAACAAACAAAATGGCAATGAATACATATCTATCAACAATGGAATCTATAAACAAAATGAACAGGAAGAACAGAAACATTATCATAGATACAGAGAACATTTTGTTGGTTGCCAGTTGGGAAGGGGGTTGGGGGAATGGGTGAAAAAGGTGAAGGGATTAAGAAGCACAAATTCATTGCTAGACTGACAAACCTCAAAGGGAAAGGGGTTGGGGGGTGGGAAGAAATAAACCAAAGAACTTATATGCATAACCAATGGACACAGACAATAGTGTGGGAAAAGGTGGGAGGGGGGTGGGAGTGGGGAGGAGGGGGTCAATGGGGGAAAAATGTGGAACATCTGTAATACATTTTACATCCAACAATAAAGATTTGAAAAAAAAAAAGGCAAAAAATAAATAAATAAAATATAATACAGTAAGTTTTACTATATTAAGATTGTATTTTCAATAAATCTAACTTTTAAAAAAAGGAAACTACACTGAGAACTCCCACTGAGAAGAATGTGATAGGTTGCCATAGGAAATGCTCTCAGTGAATAATTTAGAAAAAGCCAAGGACACTTCATGATCATCACATATTTTTTCTCTGGTGAAATTAACCAATATATGAGCATTTTCTAGTCATAGGTTGATATTCCAGCTTACCCTAAACTTTTATACTCTGATGGAGTAAAGAAAAACCAGCTAAATTCTTAATTTTCTAGAAGTACAGAAGTAATAATTTAGAAATTTGAGAAATCTCATCACTGGGCTAGTGTTTCCTAAAAGATACAATAGATTTTTAAGACTATGAAGAATGATTGGGAGTTTAAATTTTTCTAAAATGTATTACGGAACATCCTAGAGTCCAACAGACCTTGGAAAACAAAGACCTTCTAAGGGAGTAGACTAATTCAAACACTTCTCCGGCTTCACCTCAAGATATTTACCTGGTTACAATGGTGAATGAGCTTAAAAGCTTGAGAGCTGAGTTGGGAAACTCTAGAGGATAAAACTCAGATTCCTGCAATCTTGAAAAGATAACGACAGAGAGAAAAACCAGGCTTTCAATAAAAATCTCAAGAGGGCCATGCCCAAGAAACAAGGCAAACAAAATATAGAATGAGTCTTAGTAAGCACAACCAAGTTCTGCAACATATCAATCATGATTTAATTGAGATTTTAGCCCTTTCTATCTTTCTAGCAGAGAAAAGAACACCCCCAGGTAGAGGTAAAAATATCTTAATGTTCTTTTTTTTAAATATATTAATAGCTGGCATACAATAAAAATATTATATACTATTATATATATATAAATATTATATACTGAGAGGAGGCAGAGACTTAAGCAAAAAAAAAATTGAGGTAAAACATACAGAAGACATTTACCAATAGATTACACAGAAATTCGAGTTAACTAGCAAGCACTTTATACATGATTGCTATGTTTAAGAGAATATAAAATAAATATGAAAATATATGTAGCGAAGGAAGGGATATTTAAATAGAATATTGAAAGATATCAAAACAAACCTAACTGAATAATAAGATATCTGAAATTTAGACCTCAATGGATGGGATGAACATCAGACTGCAAGCAGAAAAACACCAGATTTTGAACCTGAAAGAGAGTTCAATAAAAAAATATAAAAACTATCCCTGGCAGAGAGGCTGGGTGGGTGGAGCATCCACCTGTACAACAAAAGGCAGAGGTTTGATACCTGGTCAGGGCACACACCTAGACTGTGAGTTCAATCCCTTATTGGGGCATATACAGGAAGCAACTGATCGATATTTCTATCTTTCTCTTTTCTGTCTCTCTCCCTTCCTCTCTCTAGACATATCCTCAGGTGAGGATTAAACAATAATAATAATAATAATAAATAAGAACTAAAGTAAAAAAAGAAAAATACGATGAAAACAAAAAAAGAACAAAGAACAAAGCATAGAGTCATGTAAAACATGTTTGAATATACCTGCAATAAGAGTCATAATGGAAGAGAAAAAAGAGAAAAGGGCATAGTATTTGAAGAAAAATGGCAATAAATGTCCCAATCTATTAGAAATGTCAACTCATATTTTTGTGAATATCAGTAAATTCTAAAAAGGATAAGTACAAAAAAAAAAAAAAAAAAAGAAAAGAAAAGAAAGAAACATTAAAAAATCTTAACAGATACACAGACCAATGGAGCAAAATTCAAATTGAGAGCCCAGAAATGAAACCACATGTAAATGGGCCAATCATTTTTAACAAAGGAGCCAAAAACATACAAAGGAGTAAATAAAGCCTCTTCAATAAATGGTGCTGGGAAAAGTGGAAAACCACATGCAAAAGAATGAAACTAGACTGCTGTTTGTCCCCATATACAAAAATTTATTCAAAATGGATCAAAGACCTAAATATAAGATCTGAAACAATAAATTACATAGGAAAAAAAAATAGGTTCTAAATTTATAGATATTGATCTTAGAGAAGATTTTATGAATTTGACTCCAAAGGCAAGAGAAGTAAAGGCAAAAATAAGTGAATAGGACTATATTAACCTAAAAAGTTTCTGCACAGCAAAAGGAACTGCCAACAAAACAAAAAGGCAACCAACCAATGAGAGATAATATTTGCAAACAACAACTCTGACAAGTAGTTAATATCCAAAATGTATAAAGAACTCACAAGTCAACATCAAAACAAACAATCAATTAAAAAATAGGCAGAGGACATGAACAATCATTCCAAGAAAACATCTAAATGTTCAACAAATATATGAAAAGATGTTCAACTTCACTAGCTATTAGGGAAATGCAAATAAAAATTACAATGAGCCCTGGCCGGTTTGGCTCAGCGGTTAGAGCGTCAGCCTGTGGTCCACAGAGACCGGGGTTCGGTTCCCGCTAAGGGCAGGTACCTTGGCTGCAGTTTGTCTCCGGCCCTGGTTGGATCGTGTGGGTGGCAGCCACTCGACGTGTCCCTTTCACATCGATGTTTCTCTCTCTTCCTCTCTCTCCTTCCCGCTCTATCTGAGTAAAAAATGGAAAAATGTCCTCGGATGAGGATAAATAAAAAAATAAAAAATTACAATGAGATTCCACCTCATACCTGTTGAAATAGCTATTATCAACAAGACAAGTAATAAGTGTTAGAGAGGTTGTAGAGAAAAAGGAGCCCTCATTCATTACTGGTGAGAATGTGCAATGGTTCAACCAATATGAAAAATAGTATGGAGGTTCCTCAAAAAATTAAGAATGGAGTTACCATATGACCCAGCATCCTCTCTGCTGAGTATCTACCCCTCAAAATTGAAAACATCTATTTGCAAAGATAAATGCACTCCTTTGTTTATTGCAGCATTATTCATGATGACCAAGACATAGAAACAAAGTATCATTGGATAAAGAAGATATGATACAGCCCAGCCAGTATGGCTCAGTTGGTTGAGTGTTGTCCCATGCACCAAGAAGTCACTGTTATGATTCTCATGTGTGGGTTGCAGGCTCCATCCCCAGTAGGAAATTTGCAGGAGACAACAGATCAATAATTTTTTTCATTGATGTCTTTATCTCCCTCTCTCATTCCCTCTCCTTGCCTTTCTCTCTAAAAAATAAATAAATAACAACATATTTTTTAAAGATGTGGTATATATATATACAATAGAATACTACTCAGCTTTAAAAAAGATGATATATTGCTATTTACAACATATATGGACCTTGAGAATATTTGCTAAGCGAAATAAGAAGCATATTATTTCAGTCATATACGGGTCTAAAACTGAAACTCATAGACTCAGACAACAGTGTGGTGGTAACCGGAGGGAAAGGGGAATAGGGTGCCAAATATATGGTGAGGGAAGATTACTTGACTTTGGGTGGTGGGCACATAATGCAGTATATAGATAGATCATGTAGCATAGAAATGTACACTTGATACCTATATAATCTTATTAATCAATATCACCCAATAAATTTAATTAAACATAAAATTAGCCCTATCTGGTGTGGATCATTGGTTAAAGCATTGACTCTTGGACCAAAGCGCCATGGGTTTGATTTCCAGTTAAAAGCACATACTTGGGTTGCAGGTTCTATCTGCAGCCTTGGTCAGGGCATGTGTGAGAGACAACCAATCAATGTGTTTCTCTCACATCAATGTTTCTCTCTCTCTCTCCCCTCCCATCCTCCCTTCCACTCTTTCTAAAAATCAATGGAAGAAAATACCCTCAGGTGAGGAGTAAATAAATAAACAAATGAAAATTGAAAAAGAAATAGAGCAATAAATGGATACATTATTTTAACAGGCACAAAAGAAGACTGAGAAGTGACTAATGAACAGAAATTATGAAAGACAAAACAATGGAATGGCATCTTACTGACAGAAAATACCCACTAACCTAGATATTTATGCAAAATATCCTTCCAAAGGGAGGGTAAACAGAGGTAATTTCCTTTTTTTTTCATATTTTATGAATTTTTATTTATTTTTTTGTTACAGATATTTTACCTTTTTACCCCATTGGCACCCCCCACCCCACCCCACCTCCGCCCCGTCCCCGGCTTAGTTGTCCATGTCCATTGGTCATGCATACATGCATATAAGTTCTGTGGTTTATCTCTTCCCACCCCCCCACCCCCATCCCTCTTCTGAGGGATGTCAGTCTGTGCCCTACTTCCATGTGTCTGGGTCTACTGTATTCCTCAGACTGTTATGTTCATTATATTCCGTATATAAGTGAGATCATGTGGTATTTGTCTTTTTCTGCTTGGCTTCTTTCACTTAGGATAATACTTTCCAGGTCCCTCCATGTCGTCTCAAAGGATAAGAGATCTTTCTTTCTTACCGCTGCATAGTACTCCATTGTGTATATGTACCACTGCTTTTTTATCCATTCGTCTACTGGTGGACACTTGGGCTGTTTCCAGATCTTAGCTATTGTAAATAGTGCTGCTATGAACATGGGGGTACATATATTCTTCCTGATTGGTGTTTCAGGCTTCTTAGGGTATATCCCCAGCAGTGGGATCACTGGGTGAAATGGAAGTTCAATTTTTAATTTTTTGAGGTAGCACCATATTGTTTTCCATAGCGGCTGCACCAGTCTGCATTCCCACCAGCAGTGTATTAGAGTCCCCTTTTCTCCACACCCTCACCAACACTTGTTGTTTGATGATTTGTTGATGGCTGCCATTCTGACAGGTGTGAGGTGATACCTCATTGTTGTTTTAATTTGCATCTCAACAGAGGTAATTTCTGACAAACAGATAATTTGCCATCATCAGGCCTTCACTAAAGAAAAGCTACATTAATATCTTCAGGCAAAAGGAAAAAATTCCTTAGCCTAAACATGAAAATGGGGAAGAAGGATTATTAAAAAATAATAATTCTTTTACAGGATCCGCCAAATCCTGTAAAATTTGGGGGAATTTGGAGAAGGCAGAAGGTGAATAATCTAATGTTCTAGCAGCATTCCATTAATAAAGTAAAATCTTTTTAGTAAAAATCAGTAACAAATGCATAACATCAATAACATTTTTATTTCAATGACAATAACAAAAGGTAATAAATTATTTAAAATGAAATATATTATGGTTGTGGATATATAAAAATATATCAATATTAATTTAAACATGGACTACTTCAAGTAAACTTCTCAGATTTTCAAAAGAATTAAAAATGCATACATACATTTAATCTGCTTATAAGATTCAGGGAGAAAGTTTGAAAGTTAAAGAATGGAAACAACTGAAGACTGAGTTGCTTGGAAGAGTGACATCTTGCTGCCCGGAACCAGGAACCCTGACGGCTCCTCCATTGGCTAGGTTTTATTCCAAGCTACAGGATCAATCTCAAAATTTGTTAGCACACTGTGAGTGTAGTTAAGCCACATTTTAGAAAGAAAGGCATTTTTATCTATTTTTTTATAAGAGAGTAAAAGAATGAAGAGCATAGAAATATTAACCAAAGAAAATTTGTTATGGCTGTACTAATAAATATCAGGCACATATAGCTTAACTCAAAGGTATTTTTAAATAGAAAGGACTATTTATCTTTAAGGTGCTAATACAATATTCAATTATCCTAAATTTGTGCACACCTTATAACATAAAGTCAAAATCTGCAAGATAAAAATTCAGAGAATTAATATGAAAAATATTCATGAGATCATTCCAGATTTGGACACAGAATTAATTTTATGTAAGTCAATAAATTTTATATTCACTGGCAAGATATCTGAAATTTTACCTCAAAGTTTGGGAATAAAACAAATGTAATAAAGAGTCAGACTCTGTTTTTCATGCTTGACCCTTGGAAGGTTTTAAGTCCTTCACCTGCTGGCTCACCTTTGGTCAAGCTGACAGAAAAAGTGAGGTGCCTTCTCTTCTGCCTCTGATGTCAAGTTCAAACCCATGTCACAGCCTAAGTGAAGAAGCTCTTACTCCAGCTTCATCCGAAACAAATATAAAATTTCAAACCCATCACTCCTCCAAAGTCTTGGTCCATTTCAGACATGCTTGGGAGCCTGCCTTGCTTTGCCTAGAAAACTTCATTATGTGAGTGATAAACCTTGTCATAATCTTTTGAAATGTGTGTGGCATCATCAGGCTCAGCATCCAAATCAAATATTGAGTTGAGTGTCCATATGCTTGTATGGGGTGCTATCATTTCTTCTGTTAAATATTGTACTGGACGTCTTAGCTAGTGGAAACACACACACACACACACACACACACACACACACACGATATAGGAGAGAAAAGAGAACGTTTACCGCCAGTTTATCATTTCTTAAAATAAAGCTTTAGTGTCTGATAGTAATTAAGATAGCAGGATTTTGGCATACAACAAAAAATTAGCCAGTGGAACAGAATGAGAAGCACAGAAACAGATGAATACATAACTGGTCACATAATTTTTAAGAAAAGTGACATGTAGTTTATTGTAGAAAGAATGGTATTTTCATTAAAGAAACTGGATAAACTACTTTGTTCATTTATTTATTTTTGTAATTGTTATGCTTGTCTTCATTTTGATTAACCATTTTTTGGACTAAGTTGTTAGTTACTAATATGGAAAAATAATTTTAGGCCCTTTCTTTACAGAAAATACACAAAGATATTCCATGTGAATTTTAGTTCTTTTTTTAAAATTAATCACTTTGAGTTATAAATAACATATAACATTATATTAGTTACAGGTGTACAACAAAATGACTGATTCAGTATTCATTTTCATTGTGAAATGGTCACCACAATAAGTTTTTCCTTGTAAGGAGGACTTTTAAGATCTACTCTCTTAGCGGCAGCAGTATTAACTATAGTCACCTTGCTGTATATTATATCCCCATCACATAGTTTCTTTATATACTGGACGTTATAAAGTTGTAACTGTGATTTTTGAACCTGTTGACCCATTTTGCTCACCCTCCCCCACCTTTGGCCATCACCAATCTGTTCTCTGTAGCTATGAGCTTGGTTGTAGTATTGTTTGTTTGTTTTTAAGATTTCTTATATAAGTGAGATCATACAGTATTTATTCTCTGTGTCTGACTTAGATCAGTTAATATGCCCTCAAGTTTCATCCCTGTTGCTTCCCATGGCAAGATTTCATTCTTTTTATTACAACTGAATAGTATTCCATTGTGTGTGTGTATTACATCCTTTTATCCATTCATCCATCAATGGACACTTTGTTTTCATATTTTGGCTATTGCAATTAATGTTGATATTAACATGGAGGTGCATGCATGTTTCTAAATTCCAGTTTTAGGTTTGTTTGTTTACTTTTGTTTTTTTATAAACCCCGACAAGTGTAATTGCTGAATCATATGGTAGTTCTATTTTTAATTTTTGAGGAACCCTCATACTGTTTTCCATAGTGGCTATACCAGCTTACATTCCCACTAATAGACTACCATTCTTAATGGAAATGTAAAGCAATTATATTTTAATCAGAAAACAGAGAAGAATATCTTCATGACTTTGAAGCAAACAGGAAATTTTTAGCAAGACCCAAAAGTGCTAACTATAAAATAAAATATTAATTAATTGAAATATAATTAAGAGTTTTTGTTAATCAAAAACAGAGTGAAAGACAATACATAGATTTGAATAATATATGTGCAAAACATACTATTGACAAAATATGTTGTACAGTGTATTCAAAATACATAAAAAATAACATTAACAAGAAAAAGACAGCCCATCTTTTTAAAAAGGTACTAATGGCTTGAACCCTTAACAAAAGACTTATTCCCATACCCAGTATAAGTAAGCAAAAGTGTTCAATATTATTAGTTATTAATCAAATTCAAAATAACATATTCATATATTACTACCTACCAACTAGTAGGGCTAAAATTAAAATAGAAAATACCAAGTGTTGGCAACTATGTAAACCAGTGAAAATTCCAATGAACTGTTGGAGAAAACATAAATTGGAAGAACTTGTGTAACAGTTTGACATCCTCTATTTCAGTGAACCATATATACTGTGTGACTTTAATCAACTTGGGCTGCCCTAACAAAATTCCATAGTCTGGTGTCTGAAAACTAGAAATTTATTCTCACAGTTTTGGAGACTGTAAGTCCAAGATCAAGGTACCAGCAAGGTTGGTGTCTGGTAAGATCTTTCCCCTTGAGATTCAGATACCCCGCTTCTTGCTGTGTGTTCACATGGCTCTTTAACATATGAATTTTGGAGGGTCACAACATTTAGTTTATAACATTATTTCCCTGGCTCCTACAATTCATATCCTTCTCATGTGCATAATACATTCATTCTATCTCAATACCCTCCAAATTGTTGATTGTTTACAGCCTGAAGTTTAAAATTTAAAGTCTAAGGTCTCATGTAAGTATCACCTAAATAAGATATGGATAAGACTTGAGTTATGATTCATCCTGAGGCAAAATTCCTCTCTAGCTCTGAATAGGTCAAATCAGACAAATTAAGTACTTCTAAGATAAAATGGTGGAACAGGCATAGGTTTGACATTCTCATTCTAAAAGGAAAAAAATGGAAGAAGGTGATGTGTCCCAAAGAAGTCCAAACCCAGCAAGGAAATTCTATCCGACCTTAGGGCTCCAGAACAGTCCCCTTTGGTATAAGGCCCTACCTACTGGCCGCTGGGGTGGTGGCACGGCCTCCAAGTCTCTGGACGGGGGTCATGCCCCTGTGGCCCTACAAGTGGAATGCAATATCACCCCTGTGATAGGACTGTGTCATAGGCAAAAGTGAAAGGATAGGTCAGACATCAGTGAGGCCTCTAATCAGTAAAGTTAGTAAGAAGCAGGAATGTTACATCTGGGCCTGCCCTTTTAAAAAGGTTTAATAGTCAGTGTCAGAAATCAGACAGATTCCATTTGCCAGAGGTGTTCTCCTGCTGTCCTTGGTAAAAGTGAACAGCCACGTTTGGAGAGGTCCACATGGCAGAACACAGTGGGTACCTCCTCAGAGCTGAGGCCTTCTGGCCTACAACTGTGAGGAACTGCATTCTGGCAACAGGTGAGCTTGGAGGAGGACCCCAAGCCTCTGATGAGACCACAGCCCTAAGTGACACGTTGACGTCATCCTGGGAAGAACCTCAGCAAAGGACGCAGTTCACAATGTCAGGAATCCTGACCTTGGAAACTGTGCTCTAACCTACCAAGCTGTAACTTGTGTTACCCTGAGGCCCTAAGATATGGCAATAAAAAACTAATACACACGACGTCTTGCATATCTTCATAATAAAGAGAGAAAGTCCATTCTAAAACACATGCCTATTTTCTCAAATTCCAGTATTGCATGTGCAAAACAAACAAAACAAAAATTAAATTAATTAATGAAATCATACTTGCAACACACAGATTTAATAAGTTATTATTCTGTTTAATTGGCCGTAAAGATTATGTACGTGGGCTCAAGGTGTTTCAGCCTTCCAAATGCCTAATACAGCCCTGGATGGTTTGGCTCAGTGGTTAGAGTGTTGGTCTGCGGTTCAGAGAGACCCGGGTTCGGTTCCCACTAAGGGCATGTACCAAATGCCTAATACGGTCTCTAAAATCACATACTGTATTACAAAATATATTTATTTAAATTTCAGAACTTAGAACAAGAAGGCCATTGCTTACTCTAATGTACTGCATAAGTGTCAGTGAGCATAGAAATAACAGTGCATATTGTATCAGTACCTTTGGCCCCAGAGGATTCTTTAGAAACATTGCAGATATGTCCAAAAAGAGTAGTTTAAATTTTTGACAACTTGCTCTCTAATTTTTTTTATTGTTGAATTTCTTTAAACATTATTCATTATGTCACATTTTTGTGGTGATGAATTCTTCCTGAATGTAATTTCTGTTAAAAAGATTTGGATAGATGGCATGATTCTTTTGAAATGGATCTGGTAGCTGCCATTATTAGTCATTAAAAATTCACCCTTCCGAAATCAAGTGCAGTAAAATCTTGTCACATAATGTTCAAATATTTTCTAAAGTGATAGAAAATAAAGTATATACTGTGGTACCAATGATAAGGAGCTGTGTGGCAACAGGCAGAACAAGTAGCATGCAAGAAAATGTGTATAGTTGGTAAAGAAACGATCAATTTGGAACACAAACTTTGGAAAATAAAGGCTTCACGACATATTTCTGTTTGTAGAGACTGCAGGAGTGAGTCAAATATCACATAGGAATCAGGATTTTTTAAGAGAAGGAGACAAGCTATGTGAAGTTTGACTTTAAAACTTTCTCTAGGACAGATCAAGTGATAACCGAAGGCTAAGCCTTGTCCCCCTACATTTTTACCCTAATTTTGAAACAAGAGCTTATCAGAATTACTTATCTGGCTCTGGACAGGGGCCTTTCTTCCACTATGCTTGAGTAAGTGTTGGGTTCTTGTACCTTAGGGCAGTCTTTTGACCTAAAATGTAGTGTGTAAACCAGCAGCCCCTGGATCTTGGTCGAAATGCAGAATTTCAGGACTTGTCTCAAGATGACTGCATCAAAATATGCTTCTCCACAAAATTCTCAGGTGCTCCACACACACTGTAAAGAACTAGCTCCCAGTCATGGTTGTACGTTAGAATCCATCGGGAACATACACCACAAAATCAAACAAACCAAAACCAAAATATTAACAAACAACATCAGCAAAAGAAGAACAGCAAAACCCTAATGTAAAGCCCTACCCTGGAATAATTAATTAAACTACAATTAATTGGTCTGGGGGTGGGTTTTGGCCATCCTGACACAGTACATATTTTAAAGTTCCACCAGGCGATTCTAATGGGCAGAGTGCTTCGAATCACTGTTCAAGACTTACTAAGTACAGAACCCAGCTTTGTCCATTCACATTTTACCTTTAGAGATTGGATCCCTGTGCCTGAGTCACAGTTGAAGATTTGGACCTCTTTACACATGGCCCAGACGACTGCGTGCCTAAACGTCAAGTGTTCATTTACTGACGACTCTCCTTTGTCCTACTTTTCTTATCCATCAGGAACTAAAGTTCTCTTGTATCCCTGAAATTAACTGCTATGTTGAAACACAATCATGTAATCATATGTTTCCAGACACTTCCTACACCCTGGAGAATCTCTCATAATGTGTAAACATAAAAAAGAAGAACTTCAATCTCTGGCCCTTCTCATGTTTATCTGTCGGTAACTAGCTTAGACATTTATTCCATGGGCTGGATGATGACCATCTACCTTGTACTTTTCCTCTTATGAGATTTTTTTATACTATTATCTTAAGTTGTTGATATTGGTTATTCATAAACCAAATCATTAATTACATTAAATACCTTAATTATGTATTAATCTCTACAAAAAATGTACATTCACTGCTCTGACATTTGTTTGGAATTCAAAACCTAATCATAAAAACTGATAATCCTTCTTTGATCATCAACAAATGAACTATATTATACTATTTTAAAAATAGAAGTTCTCTTCTTGAATCCCATTCTTGTAGGCTACTGTAAGTGTTCATTCCTTGAAGGCAAAAAAACAAACAAACATATACTCCATAAATAAAATGCTTGTTTCTATTTCAAAACACTTTAACCAAATGTGTGATGAGAATGTTATTTTGTAATGGATTTTTTTTTATACCTGTGGGTATCTACTTCATGTCACTTAAATCCATTCATTAATCCACTGATGGCTAAACAGTGAACACTGTCTGCTTGTTAAACCTGCTAAACAGTTGGATTTAACTTATATAGTTCTACTAATTTTTTTATCCTCACCCTTTTCAACTGAGTTTATCTTAAATGTATTTCCTGTAGAGTATTTTGGTTGGACATTACACCTCAATTCTATAAACATGTATTGAGTGCCTTTCATGTGTCTACACTGAATGCATTTCCAGGTGTTAGCATTCTGACACCTGTGCAACATCCATCAGTGCTGAGGTGAAGGAACTATGAAACAGAAAGCATGTTTGGAGTAGAAACAATGTTTATTACTGAAAGTAGCTATTGGGATAATTCAGGAAAATAGAATATAGTACCTTGCACAAGGTTGAAAAATAATGGACAGGGCCTGGGAAATTCAAACTGGGTCTTGGTAGGCAATAAGACTTGTATATGTCATATTTGGATAGCAGGACACCTTGAATGTGCTGAAGGGGCTGCCATGAGATACTGAATGACTGCACAGTGATTCTGCAAGATTGATCCATATATGAGAAACAATAACAACAACAAACAAAAAGCCCACCCCATGATGCCAGAAGTTAGGACTGACTTAGAAACTAGAGGAACATGAACCTATATAAGGAATGTGACAGTGTCTTTTACTTGCAAGAGGCTGCAATGACAGGAAGTAAGACCTATAAATAAAATACACACAGTAACTTAAGGTAACAAATAGGGCATCGTGGGTAGAAAGGAAACACACATTTTGGCAAATATCTCTCTCAAAATGATGTTTAGTTTAGGGACTGAATACCAAATCCAACTAATAATCTTTTCCCTACAACGCTAAAGCTTTGTGGTTTATGGTTTATTAGTAGAAGACTGAGAATATCTGCATAGAAATATATATTATTTTAATGTTAGTATTTGTGAATCTTTTATATTTTAAAAGAGGGGCTCTGGTTCAGATTGCCTGGGTTTGATAAATTTACCACATTAGCTCTTTATCCATGGGCAAGTATTCTAACTTATCTGTGCCCTAATTTCTTCGTCTGTAAAACAGATGAAATAATAGCAGCCACTTCTTGGGATTCTTTAAGGTTAAATAAATTAACATATATAAATAGTTTAGAATTATGCCTGGCATACAATAAAGGCTAAAAATATTTGATATTATATTGTTATTATCCAGTAGAAATAATAAGTCGTTTATTAACATTACCACAGTAATTCTTTACTTTTTCCTACAAAACCTTTATTTTTGGTAATATCTTAAAAATTATTTTCCTATTAACATTAAAAACTACTAACTAATGTTCCTGAATAACATTAAAAATATGTTTATCAAAGCAAATCACATTGTAATGACATGATATAATTTATATTTGAAATAGAATTTCAATAAAAATTTCATAAACATGCATAAAATGTATGATAATTATGCACCAAATGCTGAATAATTAGACAAATGCAGGACTGTTATGATAATGCACAGATACCTGAGATGGAAACTTGAATAAATCTAAGGTGTCTTCAGAAATATAAATAGAGAAAGTAAAAAATAAATAAAACCAATATAAATACAGAAATTCTTTAGACAGTTTTAGGATTTCGTATTTCAAGACACTACCCAGAATGCAGAGTGGTGGTGATATTTTTTTGTCATAATAGAAAAAAAGAGAGGAAAAAAAAGTTCTCATAATTTATCCATACACATCTTGCCCTTTCTGACACCTTAAAAGCTTCTGACAATTTTTCCTAATGCACATTCTTGGATAATGTTGCAATAGTACAAATTGAGTCTTGAGATTTGAAGACCAATATTTTATTTTAGTTTTCTTTTTGTCAAGTGCAGTACAATAGATGAGCTTAGCTCATTACAAACTACATTATTAAAAGGTGAAAATAGTAAGAAGGTTGTCTTACAAAATGCATCTGCTATTGAAATACCAAAGATGAATTATATGAACAACTCATAAAGCAAGGGAATCTTAACATTCTGAGACTGTTTTTAAGAAAACAGATAAAATGTGAAGAAATATATCCCCTAGTCAGGAAAATGGTGGCATTCAAATAAAGATGTATGTTCATTGATATTGATAGCAGTATGATACAGCAATTGTACAAGAGTTGAGAGGATGAAACCTTCACTTGGGGCTTCAATTAAACATTCTCCCATGTGTCTTAAATTGTTGAATTAAGAAACCATAGGCACTACCTCAATGTTTGACCTCTTTATTCCATATTACTTGGACCTGTCATGCATTCAAACTACTATAGGTAATGCCTAGTTGTTTTCCTTAACATCTCCATGCAAAAATACCTTTATTATCCTTTTATACCCTTACCAATGAAAAGTAGAAAAGGAAAAAAAATCTTTAAAATACTCATGTATCACTTAGTTTTTCCTAGGTGATCCCTTCAAAGCCAAGTATTTTATAATAACCGAAGTTGTTGCCCACTCCTGTTGCATATTGGCTGGGTGGGGGATATGGGTCTTTATTTCTCATATCTTTTTTTATCATAGGATCCAGGTTGAAGGAGCAGCTGCATTCTGAGACATATTACTCCCATGGAAGAAGAAAAAGAGAATAGCTAAACCATTTCATGGCTCATAACTTTTTGCTCAGATATGATGTCAATATTTCAACCTTTATGCCATTGGCCAAATTAAATCACATGTCTTTGCTTCATATTAATGATTCATAGATGTAAATGTCTTCTAGGGGGATACATCTTCATTCATTTGGCAATAGAAAGATACGCATAATCCTCTTCATAAAGAAAAGTGAATAACTTGGAACAATAGTAAAATCTATTACACCTTATTATATATCTATTATACCTCTTAGTCACATATATTCACTTGCTTTCTATCTGCACACAAAATAAACATATTCTTCCCCAAATGTGGCAGCACAAAAAGTCTCAGTCAATCATGGAATTAGATTCAAGTCCAGGTTCTCATGCTTGTCTCTACATCATGAGGGCTCCTCTTGATCCAAAGATGTGTGAACTACAAAAAAAACAAGTTATCTGTACCTTATGTCAAACATTGAGTGAAAAATGACACATTAATCTCAATAAATACTGCATTAGGAAAGGAGAAGAATGGAAGGCACCAAACTACATGTCTATAGAAACGTTAAATAATTTGAGAAACACATTTTTATGTATCACCTACTTTGTTAAATAGAGAATCTTGCAGGATTCGTCCTCAGTTCTTCTTCATGGTTATATCACCAGGTTCTGATTGTTATGTTTCTACCTCAAAGAGATCCTTCCTTTTATATTCTCCTTGGACATATCTAGAGAAAGTATTACATTTTATTTCCTCTTTGGTGGCTGATTAGTATTAACAGAAGTGCCTTGACCATAAATAGTTGGGAACTCAATATTATTTTGTCATAAATTTTGTTTTGTTTTATTTTGTTTTTAGCCCAAGTTAAAAATTATATCAATGATATAAACTTAAGTGTTTATCTATATAATTCCAGTGAGCACCATATTTCAGTAGATATGCCCATGATGCTTTTTGAAATGCACCTTTTTCTCTCTAGAATTAATTGTCAAAACCTTGAGTTTATCAGGCTGTATGGTTTTCCCTGTCCAAATGAAAAGTTTTTCTGAGAGCCAACTTAACCACTTCCTGAAGTTTAGCTGAGGCAAATCAGTAGCTTGCTTGATTTGGTCTTTGCCCTAGGCCAGGCTTCAATCAGTCTTGTTAATTGAAAGCATTTCTCTATTTTAATTTTACTTGTTGGAGGAAAAATATTGCATCTTTCAACCCTGAAAATTCTAAAATTTCTAGATCCAGTTTTTCTTTTCATTATTTTTTAAGATTTTTTTCTTAATCTCATGTCTTTCTTTTATTAACTTCTTTAATGCAACCAAAGAAACCAATCACTCCTGTTACATTTTGTTTCCCAACATATTCATCTAAACCACAGGTTTATTGATTATGTTACCAGCCTTTCAAGTTATTTCTGGAGACCTATTTACCAAATATATCGCCATTCTATAAAGTTTCTCCATATTTCCTGTCTGAACAGTTTCTGCACCTCTTACTTTACAGCCCAAAGTCAGTGCTAGGCATTTTTAAACTCTTGCTATGGAAGCACCCCACTTATAGGTACCAATTTCCATACTAGTTGGTTTGCTCTTTCTGTGTATGTTGTGGTAACAACAACAAACTATACTTGTAACAATTTATTTCTTGCTTGCATTGCATTTAAGTTGGAGATCATCACTACTTCACTTGCCTTTTTCATCTAGGAAGAAAGGAACAGTTACCATTTAGGAGGTGATATTCTCATGGAAGAAGGAAAATTAAAGTACTATCTAATAGTTCTTATAGCTCTGCTCAGACATGATGGATATCAGTTCTGATCACATTCAATTAGCTAAAGGAAGACACATGACCAAGTCCCCCAAAAGGGCTGGAGTCCTATGTGCCTGTTTGCCCAAAGATAAGCAAATAATTTTAAATAATAATACAGTCTATCATAACCTGTGATATCAAATTAATATGTTAGTACTAGATCCAAAGTTTCTAGGTAGTGTGAGTCTCTCTGTTTGGGTGTTACCTGTTTATACAATGAATAGATATTTGCCCTTTTAAAAATACAATAATCATATTGAAACAATAAAATGTGTTCTTATGTTGTGAGGAAAGACCAATAAAACAGAAAAAGAAAAATACCAAGGTGCTGGGTGATATTCTTAAAAGAAGCTATTCAATGATTATATTACTTGCAATAGACTAAGTCTTATTGTTTCCTTATGCTAAGATGGTGAAATTACAGACAAACCACATGCAGACAAACCACAGACTCTCAAAATAAACACATACAAAAGAAGAAAAAAGTAGTAACATTCATAATTAATAAAATTCAAAACTCAAACTTCTCACTTTTGGTGACAAAGTACATCTCAATCTTGTATTTGTGAGGATTTAGAAACTAAATGGTACATATAGAAGACTAAGAATTGATCAGGCATCTTTTTACAGATAATCTTACAAAATTGAAAATGTTTAAGGGGTCCAAAAATGCTTCTATTGTGTCACCCAAACAGATATGCCATAGAAGTAGAGCATTCTAATCTGGACTAAATGAATCTTGTCCCAAGTAAAGAAACTGCTGACTTCTCTCATTCCTGCACCAGCTGCCTCAGCTATTAACAGTGTTAGCAGCAAATGATAAAGGTGACTAAGAAGCTTGAATCTAGGGGAACACTTGTGGGGTTTGCTACCCCTGATAACCACTAGTAGATATTGCCTTCAAGTATTGAACATAAACTGAATGTAAAATCCAACAAAAGGGCACACTTAGTTATATCAAATTAGCATCTGAGTGCATGTAATAGCAGAGTTTAGACCAGAGTATTAAGCTGTCCTTTGTAGCATAGTGACAAGGACTAAAAACGATCCCACGGCATAATGTAAGGGGTTTTAGGAATGCACAGTGGCAGCCTTTACAATGTTTGGATGCTAACAATGGAGTTTTACAGAGCATTTCCACACATGCAAGGCCGAGAGGAAAGAATATGCTTCATCTTTTCCAAAGTATTTTCTGGTCATTTTCAATTTTGCCATTTGACAGGGTTCATATTTTTATGCCAATCCTAGATTTAGAAAAATAGAAGCATGAGTATGATCAATAGAGATAAAGTCCACAGTACCTGGATCTGCGAAGACAATGACAACACTCTAAAGATCAAAGTTAAAATGTTTGTAGCCTCCAACAATTCTCCCCAAATGTCAAAGAAAAAACTACATTTCTGGACAAAGGCAGTAGAAAGAGCAGGTATGAGACCAACAACTTTAAATGAATAACTGCATCACTTATGTGATGCTCCTCTGACCCACTCATAATTTTCATTGCACACAGGCACAATTCTGAACCAATTCACAGATAAAAGGGGCTGGTGGTTTCTCCTCCCCCACCTTTGGGGGTGGGGGAGGGGGAGACAAAGAGAATCCATGGCCATAGGCTAGGAAACATACTTTACATCTTGATATTGATCACACTGTATTTTCCCTTTTCTCTGAAGTTTAGCCTCTTCTTTACTACATTGCAAGTCCCTTGAGAGCAGAAGCTGTTTGGTCTCTCTGACATGAAACAGACACATTGAATCCTGACTCTGCCCTTTACCAGCTATGATGTTTATAGTTTCCATAACACAGATAAAACAATTGGGCTAGATGTCTCTTTTTCCCATCTGTACTTCACTTCTCTTCACAGCCCACTTAGGCTGACTTACAGATTTCATTGAGCTGGTTCGTCCTATGGTTTCTGGTTCTACCTAATAACCGGGTTTAGGAGATTGTGTGTGGCAGAAAGACATGCAGTGGGAGTGCCTGCAGAGTTATGAGGGCTGGTGTACACCCCCACAACAGCCCTTTCTCTCCATCTTCAAGTTTGGAAACCACTTTCTCCACTTGTTCATTGAGGCCTCTGGGTGGCAGAGCCACTCATGTCTCTTAATAAATTCAAGTAACCCACGCTCCCTTGTAGACTATCTCAACTCTTCCTGGTTCTTCGAGTTAATCTTTTTATTCATTAACTGAATAATCTGAATTTGAATATGCCTTCGAGTTCCTTTAAAGATGCAAACAGAGCGGTATATTCCTCCCTAGATTTTTTAGAGATGTTAGTATTTATGTATATGTTTTTTTATGCTTAACACCTAGAAAAATTGTTAATATATACATTATACATTTTTAATGAATCAATTAGTTAACCAATTAATCCAGAGTTAGATGATATGGCTTGTTTCAAAAATATTAGTATAGGATATATGCCAATGATGGATCCAAAGAGCATAGCTTTTCTTCCTAAAATTAATCATCTTCATGTAGTCATTTTATGTGCTCTCCATCAAGGCAATCATTTATGAATTCTTTGATGATCATAGAATGCTGGACCTTCTGCCTATTTCAGTTTAATAAACTAGTCCAGGACTACTAGTGCAAATTGTATTATAGAATGTTCTGCCTTTCTTCAGTGATCTTTTTTTTTTTTTTTTGGTACATGTCCCTAGCGGGATCTGAACCCTGGACTCTCTGGTCCGCAGACCAACACTCAAACTGCTGAGCCAAACTGACCAGGGCTTATTCAGTGATCTTAACAGAAGTAATAGAATATAGCCAACATCAGGATTAACGATTCAAATCCACACTAACAACTTGTTCTTATAGACTTTAAGATCTGTGATATTACCCTGATTTTAAGTCATAAGTCACATAACTCTATTATTGCTATATAATCTCCAGTTTAGAAATCTCTTCTCAATTTTGAAAAATAATCCATCACCATTAAGTAATTACAAATAATTTCTACTCTGTTATTTTCTTGAACTACCAGTGATTACATGATTTCTTGTTCATCTTAATATCCTACAGAACAAGATATGATTGGTTACTATCAAGATAATGGAGTTAACACATATAACCTCAGTTCTTAGTAACAATTCATGTATAATGAAAAGTCTTCTGTCAAATGTAACCATTTTTTTTTTATTTTGTCATAGATTTTTGTAACCCCAAATGTATTATAGTCATAGCTTTCTGTAACCACAAATAAGCCAATGAGGATATCACTTCTAAAATATTTCATGATCTAAAAAATAAGTCACTACTTGGAAAAATGATGACTTCTCTAAACAAATTTACAAGTAAAGTGAGGTACAGTAAACCATCCAAAATTATAAAATAATGACATAAATTCTTTGAAAAAGATAATTAATATCAATAACTAATTATAAGATGACTTAAATCACTTTGATAGAAATCTTAGATAACTTCTGTGGTAAAAAAAAAAAAAAAAAAAACTTTCATAAACACAAACACTAACAATCATGGAAATATTTGTCTTGAGTTGATAAAAGTAAAATTTATGTGGCAATAGAGAGACGAACATTCCACATATAATTTCTGCCTTTAGTTATGGAGTCTTCTACCTCCAACATTGATGTGTTCCCTTTTCCCTCATAAAACGGTACCCATAGCTTGAAAGATAGGCAAAATACTTGACAACAAAAGACACTTAATTGTACAAAAGCAATATCTGATTCCTGCAAAACCTAGTCTGTCAAACTTTAAGATAATATTCTAATTTATCATACTACATCCAATGGTCATCTTTACCATGGATGTTTATATGCAATATGAGTCAATTCTGTCTATTTTTATCTTGACACTTTAACTGAATCTCTATGGCAAAATATTACCAATGGGTGGTATAGGATCCATTATTCAATGTTTATCAATTTCCTGGTCAACTTTCAAGGTAGTCTTTATGATTAGAGGTACTTTTTGAAAGTCAGAAACTGTATTGAGAATACCCAGGTGATGAGGAAGAAGTACATGAACTAATCCAGAAAAATTATATTTACATTAATTCTATGATATAGGGTGTATGCTAGAAAATGTACTTTTTTTCTATTATGACAACAAGTAATTCTTAGTGTTTGAATTGAGAGAAAAATAAAATGTGTATAGAGTGTAGCAGAGTTAAAGAATAAATAGTTTTTTTATTTGTTGGCTTTTTAAAATTAAAGAGTGCTTTACTGGAAAGGAGAATAGAATAATCAATCATAAGAGCTGAACAATGTATAGTATTAGAGAAACTAAGCAAGCCTTTGTTATTTATACTGTGCATGTAGTAGAGAGGTGGCTGGAATGTAAAACATTTGATGAGGTCTTCCAAGGCACCAAATAATATTTATTCTGTAGGCAGCAGAGAGCTACTGAAGGTTTTTTGAATAGGGAAAAATACAGAAAAGGAACATTTTATAGAAAATACCTCTGACTAAAAGGAAAATTTATTGGAAGAAGAGTGTATTAGGAAAAGTAAACCTTTGTCATAAATAAATCCTATGATGTAGTGGCTCAAACACAATAGACTTTTCTTTCTGTTTTATGGACCAGTGCAGGGCAAGTGTTCCTGGTAAGGTTCTGCCACATTCACACACTGGCTACAGGAACTCTTCCATCGTCAACATGTGATTTTCAAAGACAGAATAGTCCTCACCTTCCATCTCTAGGGAAGGGACGTGAGAAAGAAGAAGTAGTACATAAGGGAATTTTTATGGAAACAGACATGGAAGTGGCAGACATCACATTAAACAATATTCCATTGAGGATAACTAAGTTACATGATCAGTAAAATGGAAAAAGGGGCTAGAAACTGAATTGTCTAGCTGGGCAGTTACATCCCAGATGCAACTTGATTACCATGGAAGTAGAAATGAAGGCTGCACCACAGATTCCAACAAATCCACTCTCTCCTTGCCTTCTTGGTGACTTCTTCTTCTTTTTTATTGTTGAAAGTATTACAGAAATATAGAGGGTAAGATGGCTGCGGGCAGGACCAGAGGGAGGGTGAGTGTGTGAGAGAGTGAGAGATTGTGAGGGGACATAAAGGTGGACAGCCAAATTCGTGCAGGGCAGAGATGGGGAACAGAAGGTTCCTGTGCTCTGGACAGGAGCAGCCAGCTACCACAGTAAGTGGCTCTTCAGAGTGCTTCTCCCTGCACCGCAGGGAGGTCCCACTATTTTGGCAGATCCAGGATCTTCCCTGGGAGGAGGCAGTGGGAGCGGCTAGGGCACAGCAACTCGAGCCCACCAGTGCACCTGGCACCATCTGACCAGTGGACACTCTGTGTCAACACAGACCTGGGCACAGTAGTGGAGCTCCCAAGGAGCCTGTTGTGGAAGCCATGGACAACCGGGAGTCCAGCACCATCCCCAATAGTAGCAGCCCTATCAGATTTGAGATATACCATCAGCAACAGAGGCTGGGGACCAGATATCCATCCCCAGGCAACAGAAGCATAGACCAGCAGCTGAGACGCATCCCGAAAAACTACAGCCAAAGCTGAGCAGGAGTTGAGCCCCACGGGGCAGCAGCAGTACCCAGTCTCCAAGTGCAGGACCTGAGGCTCCACAGAGGAACGTGCTGTCCAGCATCTCACAAGAGCAGTGGGAAGCTGGAGCCCCAGAGAGACTGATGCCATCCAGCTGCAGGGTGCGGGGGCACCAAAGAGGCCTGTGCAACCCAGCAAGGACTATAGAATCTAGTTACCAGTGGGACCTACAGGGTGTTAAAGCACCAGAGAGGCCTGTGTGACCCAGCAGGAACTGCACAATCTAGTTACCCATGGGACCTGCTGGGTGCTGAAGCACCAGAGAGGCCAGCGCAACCCAGCAGCCCATAACAGAGGCATAGAACCTGGTCCCCAAAGGGACTGTGCAATCAAGTTACCTGCAGGACCTGCAGAGTGCAGGGGCACCAGAGAGGCCTGTGCAATCCAGCTGCACACAAGACAGGCACAGAGGATGTGAAAATGGAGGTAGAGTGAACAGAAGCTTCACAGACAATCTCCCAGGACCAAACAGGAATTACAAGTAAAATAAAGACAAATCCTTAGAAAAAAGCAACAGAAAAGCAGCAGGATTGGACCATATAACCAGGGATACTGGTAGGATGTGCGGAGGTGCAAGAGAGAGGCGGGCTGGGAGCCCAAGGATAGCAGCAGTCTTAGCTGTGAGCAGAGCCCTTGGGGAATAAAGACCAAGCCTGCTCCACAGCACAGAGAGCACTAAAATAGCCACAGCTACTCATCTGGGAGCTAAGGCAGAGGGAGGGTAGATTGGACTGGAACTCTATGGGGTCAACCTGGATTTGGAGCGCACTCAGAGTTTTTCCTGAGTTGTGGCCACAGAGGATGATGGCCAATGTGTTTCTTCCCAGAGCTGTGGGGAAAAGCAGCAGCCCCACCCCCACCCCCTAGGAGATTCAGCCTTTCCCAGGTGAGGCAAAGAAATGCCAATTGAGGCTCATTAACAACCAACATCTATTCCACACTCTGGAAATCCTCTTATGCAGAACACCAGGGCTACACTCAAAGGCACTGAGTAACTGACACTACTAGCCACCAGGAAAAAGCTAGAGGATAACTGAACCTTACCTGGGCTTGCAAATCTACCCAGGAAACTAAGACTTGACGGTGGTGTTTAACATGGGCCCACCACGTCCATCCAAACACAGTAGAGGGTGCCACAAACAGCAGAACACCAACACCCACAGGGAAAATTTGGCTGGCTCCAAAACCCACTGAGATAGCCAAAATGGTGAAACAAAGAAAGAAATCCCAAATGAAAAATTAAGAGAACT
This sequence comes from Molossus molossus, assembly GCF_014108415.1. NCBI lineage: Eukaryota > Metazoa > Chordata > Mammalia > Chiroptera > Molossidae > Molossus > Molossus molossus. The sequence continues at coordinate 29,935,348 of NW_023425346.1, forward strand.
CTATAAAAGATGACATAAATGAAATGAAGGTAAGTAAATTATCAGAGGTAGAGTTCAGAGCCATAATCTTGATGAAGCTCAACAGCATGAGTAAGGACATCAGCACCGTAAGTAAAAATATAGAAACATTAAAAACCAACCAAGTGGAAATGAAGACTGACCTAGCAGAAATTAAGAATACATTGGAAGGACTAACCAGCAGAGTACAGGAAGCTGAGGACTAGATCAGTGAATTAGAAGACAGAGTAGAAAAAAATCAACCAATCAAAAAACCAAAAAGAAAAAAAAAAAAAAAAAAACAATTAAAAGCAGGAAGCTAGCTTAAGAGAACTGTGGGACAACTGGAAACGTAATAACATTTGCATTATAGGAGTCCTCGAAGAGGAAGAAAATGGGCAAGATTAGAGAATATATTTGAAAAAACAGTGACAGAAAACTTTCTTAACTTGGTGAAGGAAGAAGGCATTCAAGTCCAAGAAGCACAGAGAGCCCCCCAAAAGAACCCAAACAGGCCCACACCAAGACACATAGTAATTAAAATGCCAAAAATTAAAGACAAAGAGAGAATACTAAAGGCACCAAGAGATAAGCAACAGGTTTCCTACAAAGGAAACCCCATAAGGCTCTCGGCTGACTTCTCAACAAAAACACTACAGGCCAGAAGAAAGTGGCATGAAGTAATCAAGGTCATGAAAAACAAGTATCTGAATCCAAGACTACTATATCCACCAAGGCTGTCATTCAAAATAGAAGGTCAAATAAAGAGCTTGACAAAAAAAAAAAAAAGTTAAGGGAATATATTAACACCAAACCAGCACTGCAAGATATGCTAAAAGGACTGCTGTAATTAGTAGAAGAAATAGGAAGAAAAATAGAACCACAATAAACAAAAATGGCAATAAATAAGTACATATCAATAATCACCTTAAATGTGAGTGGTTTGAATGTTCCAATATAAAGACACAGAATAGCTGAGTGGATAAGAAAATATGACTCACATATATGTTGTTTACAAGAGACCCACCTCACAACAAAAGACTCACATAGCTTGAAAGTAAAGGGATGGAAAAAAAGCTGGGGTAGCAATACTCATATCTAACAAAGTAGATTACAAAATGAAGACCATAACTAGAGACAAAAAAGCCACTACATAATATTGAAAGGATCTATCCAACAGGAAGATATAACCTTGGTAAACATATATGCACCCAACACAGGAGCACCAACATATATTAAAAATCTTCAGGAGGACTTCAAAGGCAAAATCAACAGAAATACAATCATAGCAGGGGACATCAACATCCCACTGATATCACTGGATAGATCATCTAGACAAAAAGTTAGCAAGGAAACACAGACTCTAAATGAAGCACTAAATCAAATGGATTTAATAGATGTCTTCAGACAATTACACCTCAAAACTACAGAATTCACATTCTTCTCAAAAGCACATGAAACATTTTCAAAGATAGACCACATGTTAGGACACAAACTAAGTCTCTATAAATTAAAGAAGATTGGAATCATATCAAGCATCTTCTCAGATCACAATGGCATGAAACTAGAACTCAATTGCAACAAGAACATGCAAAGAAATCGGAACACATGAAGGCTAAATAGCATGTTATTAAACAATGAATGGGTTACTAAGGAGATCAAGGAAGAAATTAAAAATTTCCTGGAAACTAATGAAAAGAACACACAACAACACAAAATCTATGGGATGCAACAAAAGCAGTTCTGAGAGGGAAGTTCATGGCACCACAGGCCTACCTCAAGAAACAAGAAAAAATTCTAATAGACTATCTAACCTCACAACTTAAAGAACTAGAAAGCAAACAAAAACAAAACCCCAGAGCAAGTAAAAGGAAGGAAATAGTAAAAATCAGAGCAGAAATAAATGATATGAAGACCAAAAAAAACAATTCAAAGGATCAATGACACAAAGAGCTGATTCTTTGAAAAGATAAACAAGATTGATGGACACTTAGCTCGACTCACCAAAAAAACAGAGAGAACCCAAATAAACAAAATCAGAAATGAAAGAGGAGAAATAATAACTGACACCACAGAAACAGAAAAGATCGTTAACAACTATTATTAACAATTATATGGCAACAAATTAGACAATCTAAGCAAAATGGGCAAATTTCTAGGAACACATAGTCTCCCAAAACTGGACCGGGAAGAGATAGAAAATTTGAGCAGACCAATAAAGACTAAGGAAATTGAAGATGTAATCAAGACTCTTCCAGCAAACCAAATCCCAGGTCCGGCCGGCTTCATGGGGGTATTTTGCCGAATATTCAAAGAAGAATTAATACCCATTCTCCTTAAACTATTTCAAAAAATTAAAGAAGAAGGAACACTTCCAAACTTGTTTTATGAGGACAGCATAATTCTAATTCCAAAACCAGAAAAAGACACTACAAAAAAAGAAAACTACAGGCCTATATCCCTTATGAACATAGATGCCAAAATCCTGAACAAAATACTAGCAAATCGAATCCACCAATACATAAAAAAAATTATTCACCATGATGAAGTGGGATTCATCCCAGGGATGCAAGGCTGGTACAATATTCACAAATCAATAACTGTGATACGCCATATAAAGAAAATGAAAGATAAAAAATTATATGATCATATCAATAGACGCTGAAAAAGCATTCAACAAAATCCAGCACCCATTTCTCATAAAAACGCTCAGCAATCTGAGAATAGAGGGATCATACCTTGACATAATAAAGACCATATATGAAAGACCTACAGCCAACATCATACTCAATGGGTAAAAACTAAAAGCATTTCCCTTAAGAACAGGAACAAGACAAGGATGCCCACTTTCACCACTCTCATTTAACATAGTACTGGAAGTCTTAGCCACAGCAATCAGGCAGGAAGAAAAATGCAAGGGATCCAAATTGGAAAGGAGGAAGTAAAACTGTCATTATTCGCAGAGGACATGAACTATATGTAGAAAACTCCAAAGATTCCATCAAAAATTTACTAGATTAATACAGGAATTTGGCAAAGTAGCAGGATACAAAATTAATGTCAAGAAATCGATGGCATTCTTATACACCAATGATGAACTCACAGAAAGAGAAACTAAAAAATCAATCCTATTGAACATAACAGCAATAAAATTAAGATACTTAGGAATAAACTTAACCAAAGAAATAAAGGACCTATTCGCAGAAAACTACAGGTCATTGAATAAAAAATAAAGGAAGATGTAAAAAAAGTGGAACCACATATCTTGTTCATGGATTGGAAGAATTAACATCATTAAAATGTCCATACTACCCAAAGCAATCTATAGATTCAATGCAATCCCCATCAAAATACCAATGACATACTTCACAGCACTAGAACAAATACTTCAAAAGTTCGTATGAAACCAAAAAAGACCCTGAAAAGCCACTGCAATCTTGAAAAAGAAGAACAAAGTTGGAGGGATCACATTAGCAGATTTCAGGTTATACTACAAAGCCACTTTAATCAAAACAGCCCGGTACTGGCACAACAACAGGCAGATAGATCATTGGAACAGAATAGAGAACCCAGAAATGGACCCCAGACAATATGTTCAAATAATATTTGACAAAGGGGAAAGAGCATACAGTGGAATAAAGACAGCCTTTGTAATAAATGGTGTTGGGAAAATTGGACAGCTACATGCATAAAAATGAAACTAGACTATCAACTTACATCACACATTAGAATAAACTCAAAATGGATAAAAGACTTAAATGTGACTTATGAATCCATAAAAGTCCTAGAAGAAAATATAGGCCACAAAATTTCAGACATCATACACAGCAGAATTTTCACTGATACATCACCTAAGGCAACAGAAACAAAGGAGAAAATGAATACATGGGACTACATGAAATTAAAAAGCTTCTGCACAGCAAAAGAAACATCCACCAAAATGGAAAGGCAACCCACTCTATGGGAGAGCATAATTGCCAATGATACATCAGATAAGGTGTTAATTTCCAATATATACATAGAGAGAGTGGTTATACAATTCAACAAAAGGAAGACAAAGAACCCAATAAAAAAAATGGGCTGAGGAACTAAATAGATACCTCTCTAAACAGGACATACAAATAGCTAAGAGACATATGAAGAAATGCTCAACATCACTAATCATCAGAGAGATGTAAATTAGAACAACAATGAGGTATCACCCCATACCTGTCAGAATGGCCATCATCAACATATTAGCAAACAACGAATGTTGGCGAGGTTGTGGAGAAAATGGGACTCTAGTACACTACTGGTGAGAATACAGACTGGTACAGCCACTGTGGAAAACACTATGGTGTTACCTCAAAAAATTAAAACTTGAACTGCCATTTGACCCAGTGATCCCATTTCTAGGAATACCCTAAGAAGCCTGAAACACCAATGAGAAAGAATATATGTACCCCCATGTTCATAGCAGCACTATTTATAGTAGCTAAGAACTGGAAACAGACCAAATGTCCATCAGTAGACCAATGGGTAAAGAAGCAATGGTACATATACACAATGGAGTACTATGTAGCTGTAAGAAAGAAAAATCTCTTATGCTTTGATACGACATGGAGGGACCTGGAGAGTATTATTCTAAGCGAAACAAGCCAAGCAGAGAAAGACAAATATCACATGATCTCACTTATTTTTGGAATATAATGAACATAACAATCTAAGGAATGGGGTAGTTCCAGACATGTGGAAGTGGGGTACAGACTGACAATCCCCAGAAGAGGGGGTGGGGAGGAGAGTTAAAGCACAGAACTTATATGCATGTATGCATGAACGATGGACATGGACAACAAAGCTGGGGACAGGGCAGGGAGGGAGAGGAAGGGGGTATCAGTGGGAGAAAAAAGAGAAACATATGTAACAAAAATTAATTAATTAAATTAAAAAATAGAATTGTAGGTCATTCTATATATATATATATATATTACAGATGTCCTCCCGTTTTTTCCCATTGACCCCTTCCTCCCCACTCCCACCCCTCTTCTCCTTTCCCCAAACTATTTTCTATGTGCATTTGTTGTACATATATGCACATACGTTCTTTGGTGACTTCTTTTGATCTCTTCTTTCAATTGTTTTGTTAATGAAATTATCAACAGTGCTTTCTAATCTCCTCAACTAAACTATATCTCCTACCTCCCACCAAACCTCATGGTTAGAATAAAACAATATTTGAAAAATATAATTAAAGGAAAAAAAAAACTTTGCAGTTAGATATTTTTATTTCAAAGATTTCCAGTGTGGCAAATTATATTATTGCATTTACAAATATAATAAATTTTATTATTGTCCCAAAATTATTTTCTATTCTCCATAAAAGTTATACATTGCAGTCCATTTTCCAGGTACTTGCAAAGCCTTCCATGGGATGTCTCATAGATAAAGCATGTGTATCAGGCTTGCCATATGACTTTCTCTGGCTAATAAAATGTGAGAAGATTTGACAGAATAAATTAAAACTCATAATATTGTTTCATAGTGATATTTCAGCCTGAAATGAAGAATGAATAAAGACATGTAATATGATAAGAAATAAATCTTTGCGTAAATATGATGGTGATTTGTTTCTACGATATAACGTAGCAAAAGCTAACGCATTAGAACAACTCTCAATCTATAGGCTGGATATATACTTAAATCTACAATGTGAATTTTTCCATGTACATAAACACCTAGACTCTGGTGGAGAGAGGGCAGAGCTGATTAGAGTTGTGTGAGGAGAGACTGTGGTTTGTAGCTCTGGCAAAGACCTGAAGGGACAAGCACCAGGGTCCCTGTGCTAGTCAGGCTCCCATACCACAGACACCGTCTTTCTTGGGTAGAGCACTCTTCTCTAAGTCATCAGCCTATTGCAAAGCAATAGCCCCACCCCCTGGACTCCTTGTTGCCCCTACACTGCAAAGCGTGCACCCTGCTGAGGAATTAGCTGTCTGGGCTGGGTACAGGTCTGGACAGATTTAGGAAGTGTCAGTGACTGAGTGGTGCAGCTTTAGTGTAGAAGCCATTCTCCTCACTTTCCCATGGTCTCTTCACAGGACATCCACCAGCTTCAATCTCGGTGCTACCAGTGGCCCCAACCTCCAAATTCCTGGTGACTCTACCCTGGCAAAGTCTGGGCAGAATCCAGGCTAGAATGAGTTGTGTGGCTCTGGGGTGAGGAATACTCCTCCCACATCCCCCCAAGGTTGAACAACACCTTCCCCTCATGGAGATTCATTAGCCCCATCTTCACAACTCTCAGCCTCCCCACCCTGCTGAATTAAACCTCCCAGCAGAATCTTGAAAGACTGAGTTTTGTGGCTCTAAGACAGAGGCCACTTTTCTCTCACATGTCCAACAGGTGCAGAGCCCTCCTTTTACGTGACCAATCTTGGTCTGTTTGGGCCTGATCACCTCTGCTGGCCTTATCCTGAAAACTTCCTGAGAAGCTGCCCCATCACAAAGGTGTGCAAGCGCCTAACAGATGGGAGGTAAACTTGGCATTTGCTGAGTGGCCTCAGACCTAGCATTGGCACCGAATTTCAACCTGTGTCAGTCTGATGAATACCAGGTTCCTCTACCTGTTGACTCACTGAGAACTTACATAATGGTACTCAAGCACCATCAGAGGCTTATTCAGTGACTGAGCCTAATAGGCAGCTGGCAAGTAGAGATAGGGGGAGGTGGATCTTGGGGTGTCATGGGAATTTTGCGGGCCTTCTCCTGGGCCCAGTGCTGGTAAAAGCCAGCTTTACTGCACAGCTTGGTTCTTCCCAGGTGTACCCAGGCCTAGCTGAAGCAGCTATAAACTGTGGATCTTTCTGTAGTTTTAAACATGTTGCCTAGGACTAGTCACAGGCAGCATCGGAAATTGGCCTGCACTAGAGTCCCTCCCAAGAGATTCAGAACCAACACATCCGTGGTCAGCTTTATATAACAACATATCAGGATCCAGTTAGCTTCACAAGCAGCATATCTAAAGAAAGATCTCAACAGACATCAGACACCACTGAGATGAATTCCACTTTGTGTGGTCGGCACCAGTACAACAGCTCATACACTGTGTTATGAGTTGATTCTTCAAGTCAGCCAGCCTGGGGTTGACCCCAAGCATGTACAGGTTACTAGAAATCAAAACTTTATTACAACAGGAGAGCCCACACAATCAACATTCCTGAAGGAACCAGCTCAGGTGATTAAGAAGCCTGCGCTACTGTGTCTCACAGAAGACCACACTACCAAAAAATGGAATTTATAAAAGAACTACTTAATATATATAAACAAACACAAAGAGGCAGCCAAAATGGAAAGGCAAAGAAACATGCCTTAAATAAAAATAGAGGAAAAATATTCAGAAAAAAAGAGCTAAATAAAATGAGGCAAGCAATTTAGCAGATATAGAGTTAAAAAAAAAAAAAGGTTATAAGGCTATTCAAGAAACTTAGTTAGAACTTCAACAAAAAGGTAGCAAGCATAAAAAAAGGACATAGAAATAATAAAATAGAACCAATCAAAATAAAGAATACAATATCTGAAATGAATAATACACTAGAAGGTATAAACGGTAGGTTAGATGAAGTCAAGGATTGAAGCAGAGATTTGGAAGAAAGGTAGCAGAAAATATCCAATCAGAGCAGCAAAAAGTAAAAATAATTTTAAAGAAGTGAGCATAGTTTAAAGGACCTATGAAGCATAGGGACAATATGAAGTATAAAAACATCCACAGCAAGGGGGCACCAGAAGTAGAAAAGAGAGAGTAAAGGATTGAAAATTAATTTGAAAATATAATGACTAAAACTTTCTTAACCTGGTGAAGGAGAAAGACACACAAGTTCAGGAAGCACAGAGAGTCCCAAACAAGAGGAACCTAAAGAGGTCTACACCAAAACGTATCATAATTAAAACGGCAAGTGTTAAAAACAGAGAGACTCTTAGAAGCAGCAAGAGAAAGATAGTTAGTTACCTAGAAGGGAGCTTTCATAAGACTGTCACTAATTCCTCAACAGAAACATTTCAGCCAGAAGGGATTAACATGAAATATTCAATGTGATTAAAAGCAAGGATCTATAACCAAGACTACATTACTCATTAAGGTTATCATTTAAACTGAAAAAGAAATAAATAGCTTCCCAAACAAGAAAAAACTAAAGTAGTATGTTACCATTAAAGAGTCTTTTTGAAGAAGAAGAAGAAAGAGGAAGAGGAGGAGCAGGAGGAAACACAGAGGAACACAGGTAGGAGAATAAAAATCCAATAAATAATTACCTATCTATAATCACTTTTAATGTAAATGGCTTAAATGCTCAATCAAAAGACATAGGATAAGCTGAGTGGATAAGTAATCAAAATCTATATATATGCTGTCTACAAAAGACCCCCCTCAGAACAAATGATACACACAGACTAACATAAAGGGGTGGAAAAAGATATTTCATGCAAATTGAAATGAAATAAAACCTGGAATAGCAATACTTCTATATGACAAAATAAACTTTAAAACAAGCACTATAGTAAGAGACAAAAGGATATTACATAATGATCATAATGATTTTTCAAAAAAGCAATTTAACAAGACAATATAACCATTGTAAATATTTATGTACTCAACACAGAAGCAACTAAATATATAAGGTAAATCTTGATAAACAAAGGGAAAGATCAATAGTGAAAAAGTCATAGTAGGGGACTTTAAAACCCCATTGATAACAATGGATAGATCTTCCAGACACAATATCAACAAGGAAACAGAGGCCTTAAAACACTAAATCAGATGGATTTAATGAATATCCTCAGAGCATTTGATTTCAAAATAGCAGAAAATATATTCTTTCAGGAGAACATGGCACATTTTCTAGAATAGACCAAATGTTAGAGCATAAAACAAATCTCAATAAATTTATGAAGTTTGAAATCATATCAAGCATCTTCTTTGACCATAATGATATAAAACTAGAAATCAATCACACAAAAATATTGGGGGAAAAAAACAACCACAAAGACCTGGAGGCTAAATAAAATGTTACTACAACAAGTGTGTTAATAGCAAGATCTAGTATGAAATCAAAACATATCTTAAAACAAATTAAAAATGAGAACACAACAACTCATAATCTACGGACACAGCCAAAGCAGTTCTAAGAGGAAAATTCGTAACATTACAGACCTACCTCAAGAAAGAAACAAACAAAAATCTTAAATAAGCAATCTAGATTTACACTTGAACTTGAAAAAGAATAATAAACAAAACCAAAAGTAAGTAGAAGAAAGGAAATAATAAAGAACAGAGCATAAAATATAGTCTAAAAAAATAATGCAAAAGATCAATGAAACCAAGAGCTGGTTTTTTGGAAAGATAAACAAAATTGACAAATCCTTATCCCTACTCACTAAGAAAAACAGAGAGAGGACCCAAATAAATAAAATAAGAAATGAAAGAGGTGAAGTCAAAATTGACTGCACATAAATACTAAAGTTTGTAAGTAAATATTATAAACAACTATATGCAAATAAATTGGACAATCTGGATAAAATGGGTAAATTCTTATAAACATGCTATCTTTTAAACCTGAATCAGGAAGAATCAGGACATTTGAACAGACCACATGCAACAAATGAAAATGAAACAGTGATGAAAAACTTCCACAAAACCAAAGTCATGGACCAGATGATTTTACAGGTGAATTTAACCAAACATTCAAAGAAAAACTAACACCTATCCTCAAACTATTCCAAAAAATTCAAGAGAAGGGAAGACACTCAATCTAATTTATGAGGCCAGCATTATCTTAATTCCAAAATCAGATAAAGACACTACAAATAAGTAAAATTATAGGCCAACATCTCTGAAAAATATAGAGGTTAAAATCCTCAACAAAAATCTTAGCAAACCAGATCTTGCTATACATTAAAAAGATTATACACCATGATCAAGTGGGGTTTATTCTAGAGATGCAAGTTTGGCATAATATCTACAAAACAATAAATGTGATACACCACCTAAACAAAATGAATGATAAAGTCACGCAATCATATCAATAGATACAGAAAAAGAATTTCAATAATATCCAGCACCCATTTCTGATAAAATCTCTCAGAAAAATAGCTATGGCGAGAATATACCTCAATGTAATAAAGGCCATATGTGACAAACCCATAGCCAACATCATACTCAATGGGCAAAAACTAAAAGAACTTCCCTTAAGATCAGGAACAATACATGGATGTCCGCTTTCACCACTCTCACTCCAGAAGTAATGGAAGTCCTGGCCACAGCAGACAAGAAGGAAAAATAAAAGGCATTCAAATTGGAAAGGAAGAACTAAAACTGTCATTATTTGCAGATAACATGATACTGCATATAGAGAACACTAAAGATTCTACTGAAAAACAAATAGAACTGATAAATGAACTCAGTAAAGTAGCAGGATGAAAAGTAAATATCCAGAAATTAGTTGTACTTTTACACACCAGTAATGAACTATTCGAAAAGGAAACTAAGCCCAGCTGGTGTGGCTCAGTGGATTGAATGTAATCCCATGGACTGAGAGGCCCCCTTTCAAGTCCCAGTCAGGGCACATGCCCATGGTTACAGGCTCCATTCCCCAGTGTGGGGACACACAGGAGGCAACCAATTGATGTTTCTCTCTTACATCAATGTATCTATCTCTCTTTCCCTTTCTCTCTCTCTTTCTAAAAAAAAAAAAAAAAAATCAATATAAAGAAGGGAAACTACAAAAACAAACCTGGGAATAAATTTCACAAAGGATGTAAAAGACCTGTATTTGGAAAATTATAAAACACTGAAGAAGAAAATTGAAAAAGATACAAATAAGTGGAAGCATATACCATGGTTGTGGATAGGAAGAATTAACATCATTAAAATGTCCATACTAACCAAAGCAATCTGTAGATTCATCGCAACTTCTATCAAGATACCAATGGCATATTTATTTCACACAACTAGAACGAATATTTCAAAAACTTAGATGTAACCACAAAAGATCCTGAATACACAGAGCGATCTTGAGAAAGATGAACAAAGTGGGAAGAATCACGCTACCTGATATTTAACTATACTACAAGGTCATAGTAATCAAAATAATATGGTACTAGATACCACTTCTTAGAATATATCCTAAGAAGCCTGAAACTCCAGTCAGGAAGAATATATGCACCCCTGTGTTCATAGCAGCACTATTTATAACAGCTGAAATCTGGAAACAGTCCAAGTGCCCAACAGTGGATGAGTGGACAAAAACGATGTGGTACATTTACACAATGGAATATTATACAGCTGTAAGAAAGAAAGATCTCTACCCTTTGAGATGACATGGAGGGACCTGAGAGTAGTTACCTGACTAGCTAAGTGAAATAAGCTAGTCAGAGAAAGATAAGTAGGACATGATGTCACTTATTTATAGAACATAATGAACAAAATAAACTGTTTACTAAAAGGATCTGGAAGCATGAAAGTAGGGAACAGACTAACAAACCTCAGAGGGATGAGGGGTGGAAAGATTGGAAGAGATAAACCAAAGAACTTATGTGCATATAGCCACAGCCAATGGACACAGATATTAGGTTGAGAAAAGCAGGAGGAAGGTGGGAGCAAGAAGGGGGTAGTCAATAGAAAAAAAAGGGGGACATCTGTAATGGTATCAACAACAAGAAAAACAGACATAGACCAAAGGAACAGAATAGAGAGCCTAGAAATAATCCCACTTATTTATGGTCAATTAATATTTGTCAAAAATGGCAAGAACATATAATAAAGACAATCCATTCAATAAATGGTGTTGGGAAAATTGACTGATATATGCACAAAAATGAAATTAGGACATTTTCTTACTCCACACACAAGAATGAACTCAAAAGGGATAAAAATTTAAACGTAAGACTTGAAGCCATAATAATCATAGAAGAAAACATAGGTGACAATATCTTGGAGATTTCTTGTAGCAGTATTTTTTCTGATGTATCTCCTTGGGAAAGAAAACAAATAGAATTACATCAAACTAAGAAGTTTTTGCACAGCAAAAGAAACCATCAACAAATGAAAAGACAACCCACTGAATGGGAGAGCATATTTGACAATGATACATCTAATAGGAAATTAATATCCAACTAAACATAAAAAAATAAAATAAATAATGCAATTTCAAAATGGACAAAGGACCTGAATAGACACCTCTTCAAAGATATATAGATGTCCATTAGATATATAAAAAAATGCTCAATGTCACTAATTATCAGATAAATGCAAATTAAAACCACAATGAGATTTCACTTCACACCTGTCAGAATGGCTACCATTAATATATCAGCAAACAACAAGTGATGGCGAGGATGTGGAAAAAAGGGAACCCTCATGCACTTTTGGTGGAAATTCAGATTGCTGTAGCCACTACGGAAAACATTATAGAGTTTGCTCAAAAAATTAAAAATGGAACTGCCTCATGACCTAGCGATTCCACTTCTAGGAATATATCTGAAGAAACTAAAATACAAATTCAAAAGAATATATGAACCCCTATCTTTATTGCAGCATTATTTGCAATAGCCAAGATTTGGAAGAAGCCCAAGTGCCCAGTAGTGAATGAGGAGATTAAAAATCTGTGGAACATTCACACAAAGGAATACTACTCAGCTGCAAAAACGGAGGAACTCCTACCTTTTGTGACAGCATGGATGGACCTAAAGAGTGTTATACTAAGTGAAATAAGCCAGTCAGAGAAAGACAAGTACCATATGATTTTACTTATATGCTGAGTCTAATTATCAAAATAAACTAATAAACAAAATAGAAACAGACTCATAGATACCGAAGACAGACTGACTGCTGTTAGAGGGGAGTGGTGTTGGGGGCTGGGTGAAAAAAGTGAAGGGACTAAGCCCAAACCCCCCCAAAACAAAAAATTTATAGACATAGACAACAGTATGGTGGTTACCAGAGGGAAAGTGGAGGGCCATAGAAGAGGAAAAAGGGGTAGTAAATGGTGCTGGAAGGAAACATGATTTTGGGTGGTGAACACACAATGCAATATACAGATGATATATTACAGAATTGTACACCTGAAACCTATATAATTTTATTAACCAATATCATCCCAATACATTCAATAAAAATTAAGAAAAAATAAATAAAACTGTCTGTAGACATTTTTTTATATCCACTGGTTAATAGTGAGCAAAGTTTTATTTGCCCTTCAAAATGATACAGACTTCTTTGAGAAAACACACACACACACACACACACACACACACACACTCGAATGAATATGTCTCTCCCCAAAAATCTCATCTGATAATAAACTTTTGTAATATTTTCCTGCTAAAGATTAATAAACTTCTCTTGAAACTTATATCTAATTTATGTGACTTTAAGGGTCATGCTTTAATAACAATGATGAAACACGATTATTACTTCCTAATGCTGAAATTACAGTTTTTACATTGTAAATTTTTCCTGCTATGCGCCCTGTGGCACTAACATCTTTATCACTCCATGTGTTTCTAGTTTTAAAACCTTTACCCCTGCTGTTTGAAAAATATTTCTCATTTTCGTCCCCTATGGAGTACAGAAATCCCTAAAGGCAAAGCCATTAGTGATTTCTCTGCCTTTCCCCAAACACGTATTATGATCACCAGTGCTGCTCCCACTGCCTCATTGGCTTTTGGTAAAGTATGCAAATGAGATGTTCAAAATACACACTTTTTGCAACTGTGCAAGTTCATACTGATTTATAAAATGGGCAGGCTATTAACGTGACTGAAAATGTCAGCAAGATTTATGCATGGGTGACAAATTGTATTGGAAATGTTCATTTTTAACATGCTGCCCTAGGTTTTTTTTTTTTTTTTTCCTTTAACAACCTAGATATTCCCTGTGATACATTTGTTTTAAGGCCATTTTTTCCTCCCCAAACATACTTTGACAGTGACTTTTTGACTGGAAAAATAAACAATGCTACTTCACAATCATACAAATTGTATTTTATCACAGAAAGCAGTACTTGGAGGATAAAATAAATTTCCTTCTGACACTCATTATCCAGACATACCATTAGTCCACTATGCTTAAATAGTTTTCCTTTATAACAGATATCTTGAATTGCATGCACAAATATTTTATCACTAAGATATAAAATTATGTAACTATCAAAACAATTACCCAGTCACCTCTCAGAAAAATATATCATTCATATTAAAAATGCACAACTTAGGGAACAAAAGATAGGAGTGACAACTGAGATATATCTTCTGGAGTTTATAACTTCATCTTTGGAAAATTCCATGTTAAAAATGGCTTAAGTGATATTGAGATGTTTTTCTCTATTATTCGTGAATTTGTTTTGGTATATCCCAGCTCTGTCTGTGATTTAACCAGGCAGTTCTAGCAGTTTTGCCAGTCTAAGTGGGGTCTTTGAACAGAGGTCTTGATATTTTATATCTCTGGATTACAGCCATTCATTCACTAAAGGAGGCAAAGAAATAGGAAAAATAATACTGAGTTGGTTTATGCAACTTCATTTAAGAAATTAACTAGACCATCCTAGCAGACCGCAAGACATATACACACAGCAGAGATATCACAAGTATAACAGTGTGGTGTATCACAATTACAGAAAAATGGATTATAGAAGTCAAATGCAGTAAATGAAGAACTGCCTATGAGTAATTTTACAAAGAACAGATCTTATGAACATTATTATGTAGTCTTTCTAGTTGGAAAACTATGGTATTAGAATTCTAATTCCACTTTTTATATTCAGATCAGTTTTTACCAATACTATTATTGCAACTGATTTTCCTAATTAGTTCATTAAGTTGCATAACAATTGGTTTACAACTAACAACTTTTCTTGATGTTAAAATGGTGAAGATAAAATTGATTTAAAGCCCACTTCTGATCATTAATTCTTGCACATTTGTATGTCCTGGTGTTTGATGAAGCTCTGCTTATATGACTGCCAGCCTCTGCGCCCTGTTTTCACTTAAGTGTATGGCGATGTTTTTGCTTATTAAAAAGAGTTACCATTATACATTGTACTAAAATATCTAAACACTCTTAAAAGGAAAAACAAGCAACAAAAAAACATCTGCTCTTCATCAAAAGGCGCCATCTTATAGCTTCTATGGGTTTTAAGAGAAAGCAGTAAGAATTATGAATAAGCAAAGATTTGTATAGGTGAAATGCAGCTACAAAAGAGTGGGGGAAATAGATTATTTATTTATTTTTTGCTGTTGTTTCTACCTAAAACAGATATTACATGTTCAAACATTTTCAGTTTAAATTTTTTTAAAAAATGATATTTTATGTCAATGCTGAAATAAGCTCATAGTAATGTTTCCCTCTAGATTTTTAACCTTGCTTCCATGACTAGTCTCTTCCAGTCTCTTCACAGCAGTAAGAGTTTGCCTTCAAGTAATTATCAAGAAACACACTTTCCTGATTGACAGTCATTCCCATAGAAACATCTTTATCCCAGAGGACAAGTAGAAATGTTCAAGGAGGAACAGGAAATATTCAAAATATTCAATTTGAGAACATCTGGTATAACATCAAGAAAATCTGTCTACAAGACAAACAAAGTCCTTCTTCTTTTTTGCTCCTGTATTGAGATGCATTAGAAGGGTAATTTTCTATATGTGGTTCAATCAAGAATTTTATCCATAAAGTCTAGTGTTAACCTAACATATTAAAAATAAATCCACATATACTTGCATGTATATGTATGTGTGTATGTAAATATGTTTCCATGGATATAATGTTTAATATAAGATCATTTTCAATCATTTGATTTTGTTGTCATCCTTAAAGATTACATAAATAAACGGAATGAAAACCCCCAACACAGGGTGAGTACAAGTGGAGCCTTTACTTTGCATTCAACCTGCTGATTGCACCTTCTGTACAATTGCAAATGTCACTATTTTCTTCATAGTGTTGCTTCTCCCTCCAGAGTCTCATATTGAATTATTTTTTTAGTAATAACTCTTTATTTGCAAAGTTAGCCTTGCCAGATCAAAAATAGAATAGTTTACTTGAAGAAATATTAATTGAGCATTTAATAAATTGTAAATACTTGAGGTAGGCTGTGGAAACACAACGTTTAATCAGGCATTCTTTCCACCTAGGAAGGAATAAAGTATAATGACAATGCACAGTGCATCTAGGCTCTCTCTGAAGATAAAGTTCCATAGTCAAAACAGTTGTTTTTTGGGGGTGGAAAAAGGGAGGATTGCTTACCAAGATCTTAAATTTTGTTATCCTTTCACAACCAGGGAGAGTTTACTGCATAGATTGGTGAATCTCTGAGATAATCTCTTTTAGTTATACTATTTCTATGTTTTAAAATATAAGGGACTTCTAAAACCCATCCTCCAAAAATTCAGGCAAATTTCCCATTTCTCTAAAAATAATTCCTAGAAAAGCAGGCATTTTAACTGTCTTCCTTGCTCCACTTATATCATCCTCATTTATCTTTTGAAATCTCAGCCTTGATGTTATTGGACAGTAAAAAGGCTGCAATGGGACCCCTGTCAAAAGACAATTTTCTTACTTGAATGATAAGCAATGGAACATGTAAGAACAAAAAGCCAACTGATTAATGGCATGCAATTCATCTACAATTATCTTGCCCATGTTACACAGTCATTGTATAGATTGGACTAGATCATTAAATTATGTGACAGCAATCAGCCATCTAACTTTAAAAGAGGTGGGAAGAGCCAATTTAAAAACTTAATATCTCAGGATGACACAGTAGCCTGAGAAAACCAGCCAATTTAGAGAAAATTACCATACGTACCAACCAGAATGACAGATGCGAGACTTAGCTAAGTATTTGTCCCCGTGCTGATGATGTTTGGAAGTCAGTAAGGAACTCTGTGCTTCTTCAAGATGTGTTGAGAATGGTGATGGTCTGGGGTAGTAAACAATTAGAAAAGTAAAATATAGACTTCTGGAAGAATATTTTCATGGTAACTTTCCATTCTTCACAATTTTACTGGAAACTTTTGAGTCACATTCTGAGATATGAAGATCAAGGTTTTATTATGTCCTTCTGTGTGTAATGCTTGGTTGACCCTCATATGTATTGTGGTTTCACTTGATATACTTATGTATTAGATATGAATTTTACAAAACTTATGGCATGAGGTTCTCATTCAAAATAGGATCAAAGAATTTAAAGGACAATGGAAAGGGCCAGTGTGAATTACTCCTTTAATTACAAGAAAATTATTACTGGCAGTCAGAAGATAGGAAAGGAGCCAAATGTTATGCTGGGAAAGTAAAACATAAGTATCCCCATCTCATTCTTTCAATGTGATTGAAAATGTAACATTGTGCAAAATATAGTAGTAGGCACTGGGGTTTTGGGGAAATGGGGACCTAAAAGAGCTCAGAAACCAGTGGGCATACAGAATCTCTAACTATAGTTGACTTAGGAAAATGCTATATGATGGGAAAGAGTACTCTGAAGGGAAATCTAGCATTAGTCACCATCACAAAGAATAATATCACATAAAGTTAAATAGTACAATAGAGCCAACTCTAAGTCCTTTTAAATAAATAGAGGATAAATTCCAGTGCATAATATCCAAGTCAGCTCAGACTGCCGTAACAAAATACGACTGACTGGATGGTTTAGACCACAGAATTTCTTCCTCATACTTCTGGAGGCTGGGATGTCCAAGATGGAGCTGCAGGCTGATTTGATTCCCACGTGAGGGTCTTCTCTTCTTGTCTTGATGATAGCCAGCCTCTTGCTGTATCCTCAAATAGCAGAAAGAGAGAAAGCTCTGCTCACTCTCCATATTTTTTCTTCTTCTGTTTCTTCATTGATTTTTTAGAGAGAGAGGAAAGGAGAGCAAGAGAGAGATGGAAACATCAATGAGAGAGAACATCAACTGGCCGCCTCCTGCATGGCCCCCACTGGGGATTCGGCCCACAACCTGGGCATGTGCCCTGAGCGGGTATAGAACCGGTGACCACCCAGTGCATGAGCCACGCCGGCCGAGCTCTCCCTCTTCTTATAAGGACAATAATACTATCCTAGGGCACTACCTCCCAAAGGCCCCATCCTCATCCCATTGGGGATGAGGCGCTTCAATACGTCCATTAAGAGAGACATGAACATTCAATCTATAATACAGATTTGACCTCACACACACCAGTGGTGGTTTCCTTATAAGTAAAAAAGGACTTCTTTTATTTCAAATATGCACCTACATGTAAGTTGAATGTTTATCATCAAATCTTCACACTGAATAAATGGATGTAAACTGGACGTTTATAAGCAGTGTTCAGGGTCAGCTAGTATTTGGTGTCCCACTGAGGAGTAAATGCCCGAAGATCATCCAGATCGATGGACAATTTCTGTTTTCTCCTGGTGAGGAGCAAGTTGATTATATGGCTCTATTGTGGATGTGCTATTAGTGGAAGGAACCTGAAAAAATGTGTGTTTATATAGTATGATTTCATTTCGAATCATTTTGACACTCAAGGAGTAAATCATGCACTATGACTTCTTTCTTCTCTATTTTGACAAGAAAATCTACTTTCTAGAACTTCTGACTGTTGAGCACAATAAGTCAGAAACTGAGTCAATGATATCAACTGTTCTTTTTCCTACAACTGAAAAGAATCCAAGATCCAGAAGATAGGCCAAATACAACATAAACAGAACCCCATGAGTCTCTGGATGGTTCTCATTTGGTACTTCACAGCAAGAGACCTGTGAGATCTCACACTTTTCTTTGAGTGTCATTATTAAAACCTATATAACGTCATGTAGATATTCTCATGAAATAACTTGTAAATGATCCCTGAGGTTGTGAGCCTCACATACTTCCATTTATGCCCAATTCTTTATAATGAAATAGATCAGGTGAATTTTTGGCCTGATAATAACAAGTAATAGCATGTTCACAGTCTGCTTGAGAAATACATCAGTTATTCTTCTAAGCATAACTTGGTAGGAATGCGTATCATCTCACCTAGTCCTGACAATAACCTTATTTAATCCACTGAGGCAAAGAGAGAGCTAATTTACCTAAGGTAAGGTAAACAAGAGGATGGGGCTTAGCTTGAACACAGGCAGTCTGACACCACAGATAATTTCCAATCATTACACCACAGTAGTTGGTAAGTGACTTGAAATCACAGTTGTACTTAGAACTAAAAAGAATCAAGACCTAGAAGACAAACTGAATACAATATAAACATAAATCTGAGTCTCTGGATGATTCTTAAGTCATTACAGTAAGCCTAAAACTTTTATAATTTTGATAACCCTCTTAGAGAAGGACACACAATTATGAATACATTCATTTATTTAGAATGAAAAAGTACACCAAAATAGCATTTTGAAAGAGTTGTTGAATATAATAAGCAGCTCAATGTCTTGAAAACTAATACTTTTATCAATTGATTACCTGGTGCATATCCATAATCTTTTCTCCTCCTACCTTTTTTGTTTGCACTTTCTTTGATCATGTTTTCATATAACAATAATGCCTTAATGATTTTAATATGTTATACAATGAAGAAGTGATTAAAACTTACCTCCAGTACATTTTTTTAAAATTAGTAGTTTAGAAACGTTAGTTTCAGGATCACCGTTCTTGTTGGTAAGAATGTGTGAACTTTTAGTATTGTTGTCAAATTTGGGGACTCTTCTCTCAGGACCTTTTTGTTTTTTGTTTGTTTATGAACTGTAAGATTTGAGGGAAATTTCTACAGCTTAACTTCTAATTTAGTATATATTCTAACCTTGTTTCTCTTCCACTACTTACATTCTTCTAGTGCCAGGGCACCATAGGTCACGGTCATTTTGCAATGTGACCTTCTGAGCCCACACCTTTGGATCCTGATGCAGGAAGAGTAGGCACAGTAGATGAGGGGCAAACCAGGTGGCCATCCCCCACCAGGATGGCTAGCAGAAATCAAATAAAGGAATATACCATGGCAAGATTTAGCAAATAAAAATACAGAATTTCCAGTTAAATTTGAATTTCAGATGAACAACAGATAATGCTTTTTAAACATACACTAAAAAATTGTTATTCATCTAAAATTCAGATTTAACTGGTGTCTTAAATTGTGTCTGGCATCCCTATAGAAGTGTCTGTGAAACAGAAAAATATAACCCATTAGCCCAAATTAATGTATTACCAAACTTCCCCAGACCAATATCCTCAAATGACCTATGGCCACTCCAATATAATCCTGACCAAAAGAGCAACAAAGAGGAAATTGGAGAGGACATAGGAGGCAGTTCTAACCATTTATAGTTAAAATATCTTACTTTTATAACCTTTGACCACATATGCAAATATATGACAATATAAACATCTTGCTAGAGGCAATACCAGTACCAAGGTCCATATATCTATGTATATACTGCTGCTTTTCACAATGAGATTTTAAATTCTTCCAAGGTATTATGAAGCCCTTCCCCCACTGGCTTTCTATGTTTTTATGGTTATTTAGTAAGACCTAGGTGGTAAAAAAGAAAAAAAAAATAGTACAAGATTATATTGTGTCGATTGTCTTTCTATAATTAAGGAGTAGTGTAATTTACATGAAAAATGTAAATTTTTCCTGTTTAGGAAACTTGATTGATATCTCTTTAGGTGGGTAAGACCCCCATTGGTATGTGATCTTAGTGAAGAAAGCAATATAAAGAAAGAACTGAATGATTCTACATCATCATAGAGGAATATTTCTAGAAGCAGCCCAAGACAGAGAAAGAGTAAGGGTAAACAAAGACCAAGATGTAGAGAAAGACTGGGTGAGAATGGAGAGCCCAAGTTTCATGCAAAGAAGCCAATGTGATTTTTTCCAAGATGGGCAATGGTAATATATTTCTAGGTCTTACAAAACCCAATACTGGATTTTTAAGAATGTTTTCTCATTTTTCTAAGTTCTAATAACTCTTTTCTATTTAGTACACTTTAGTCAAGGCAAAGTACATACACTAAATTTGAGTTAGTGGTACTTTGGCAGGAGTAAAAGGAATAGGTAGTCTGTTGTAGGGAAAGGTGGTCCAGTAGAATAAAAATAATTGAAATTAATTTTAAAGTAGCTACGTTCTCTGAAGCAGGCTAGATTTTGAACTGATGAGGTAATAATACCCAGAAATCCACAGGGAAACTAATTGAGACTGTATAGTGTTTGAAATGCTGATCTGTAGCCGTATTTTTTTAAAACTTAAAAAACAACTGGAAACAAAGAGGACATGAAGATATCAAGTGGGCAAAATGTATCAGTTAATGCTTACTGACTTACCAACTGTCCATTCTCTCTCTCACCTGTTCCACTCCACCCACTTAAAAATTTTTTTTTTCTTTATTTGTTTTAGTAAGGGAGAGAAAGAGAGAGATAGAAATGTTGATGAGAGAGATAGAACATTGATTGGCTGTCTCCTACATGCCCCCACTAGAAATTTGGCCCACAACCTGGGCACGTACCCTGACCAGGAATTGAACCAGTGACCTCTTGGTGTATGGGTCAATGCTCAAGCACTGAGCCACACCGGCCGGACTCTACCCACTTTTTAAATGTTCATCCTTTATCCCTCATCTATCAATTACTTGGGTAAAACCTGACGAAAAAAGAACTTTGCTAGCTGCATACCACTTCAAGCGATGTCTACCACACAGTGCAGTCTACTCCCAGCCCTGCTGAGTAGCTTGCTTTCTCACTGCCCTTTATTTATAGAACTTCCAGCTAAATGCTCAACACAGGTAAAATGTCAGGCAATGTGAACCATATTTCCCCGCAGCCCTTTGGCCATAACATTATAAAGAAAGCACCTTTAATTTATCATGTCCTCCTTGAGTGCCCAGAGCTGTTTCACTTAGCAGAGCCCAGCATCCTTCTGTGGAGGCCTTGGAGCACTGTGACGAGACTGTAACATTAAGGGACTGCATGGCGTGATCTCTAAGATCCCTTCCAGCCCGAGCAGTCTGTGTTGCTGTGACTCTGCCCTCCACAGATAAATGATCAGCTGAGTGCAGAAGGAAACAGTCATGCTTTACTAGTATCCTGTATTAAGGGCAAGATCACTTGGCGGTTTGCATATTTCTTAAATATTTTCTAACTAATCTATAATATAAGTTATGTTATAATATTCTAAAGCTGAAATTAAATTTTTAGAAAAGGCAATTGTAATATTTAGCATCTATCCATAGACATTCTTGAGGATTTGTAATGGGGGAGTTTCTTGAAAGCATTATGTGACACCTAGTGAAAAAAAAATCTTGAAAAAATATATTTCTAAGAGTAATTTTATATTTATTGCACTTAATTTAACAAATTAATGCAGGAAGCACATAGACAGCATTTTCCCAGTAAAATTATTATACTTAAATGAACTTTTGACAATGTATTAATTACAAGGACATGACCACATTTATTTTGCTGATCCAGTAATTACACGCATTAAAGAAATATTTATCCACAAACCATGCAGTGTATTTCAAAACAGCATTTATTGCCAAATTACACTTCCTGGATATCTGTTCCCTATTTCCAGTTACCAATACTTTTTTAATTTTAAGAGGAAGAGACAAGTGATGAGAAATTTGAAAAATACTGTATAAATAAATGCTTACTGATGTAAAAAGATTGAAATGTAGATTTTTAAAATCATAGACCTCAAAAAAATAATTGTGTGACACTTAAATCCATGTGTATTTGATAGAAAGAGTATAAAAACAATATTTTAAGCACCTTTTCCCCTATCTTTAGTAATGAATAAAAATATAACATAAATTTAAACCAAAATATAACTACTCCTTAAATAGAAAGCCAATTAATATCCATTAAATTTGTCTAAAATATTCAAATATAGCTTTTGTGGGTTTGGCTCGGTGGTTAGAGCATCAGCCTGTGGTCCAGAGAGACCCAGGTACGGTTCCCGCTAAGGGCACATACCTCAGTTGCAGTTTATCCCTGGCCCTGGATGGGTAGTGTGAGTGGCACCACTCAATGTGTCCCTTTCACATCGATGTTTCTCTCTCTCTCTCTCTCTTTCATCCTCTCTCTCCCTCCCACTCTATCTGAACAAAAAATGGAAAAATGTCCTCGGGTGAGGATAAATAAAATAAATAAATAAATAAATAAATAAATAAATAAATAAATAAAATATTTAAATATGCAGTTTATTCAGAAGCTAGAAGATGTTTGTGAAATATTAGCAATTGTTTACAATACAACCAGAACTGTTCCACCACTGTAGCAGTTCCCAGATATAAATATGCTCAGGAATTGTCTCTGCAGGAAGGGAAGTATATTCCTTTCCTAAGATCCCACAGCTGGTGAGAGGCGTAGTGAATTCTGAATTGAAGAAGTAGCCCATTAAACTTAACCAAAGAGATGGTCTCCCCTCTCAGTGGCATATTTTATTATTATTTTTTTTTATTTTTTTCTTTATTGATATTTAGAGAGAAGAATGGAGAGGGAGAGAGAGATAGAAACACTGATGAGAGAGAACATTGATTGGTCACCTACTGCATGCCCCGCACTGGGGATTTGGCCCACAATCTGGGCATGTGCCCTGACCCGGAATCGAATCAGCGACCTCTTGGTACCTGGGTCACTGCTCAACCACTGAGCCCCACTGGCCAGGGTCAGTGGCATATTTTATTACACCTCCCAAATATATAAAAAAACATACCTATGAAGGCATCTGGAGTTCTGACAGTAAATTCATTTCCCCATGTCTTTGGAAGAGCACACATTTCCAGCTCTGAGTATAGCACTTAAATATTTTAAGCCCTTGGGTATTTGAAGAAAATTGCAGAACTTATCGTGATTTTTAATTTTTTATGCTTTCCCACAATCTTTTTTTTGTTACTCGAGCTGAAAAAAAAATGTTATTAAAGCTTAGCACTTAGTGTGAACATTAATAGTAATAATAATAAAAACAACATGTAACACTAAGATGACAATATCTATTTTTAAATGCCTTTTGAGCTAATGTTTTACATATATGTCATATAATCCTCACAACTTTTTTTTAATGAGCTTAATGGCAAAATACACACTTTAATCAGATTAAAACTAGTATGTGTCATGATGTGATTAAGCTTAAGGAAATTATTAAAACATGAAAAAATTACAACATATTGTTTTTTTTCCACATTTTAACTTTTCAGAAAATAAAACAGATCATCAAATTGACATCTGTACTTAATGTGGCAGTATATCTACTCCTCTTAGATTCCTGTATCAATTCCCAAAAGCAACCGGTAAATCTTAGTATTGGTGAAGTAGGGGAGAGCTCTTCCTCAAATATCTGAAAGAGACAGGCATGAAGAAGTCTGGATGATGAGGGTCATCATTAGGAATTACTTCTGCATAGGGCATCAGATTCCACTGATGCATGCAAATATACCACCGTATATGTTCGCAGTGGGACTACATCAGAACATGGCAGAAGGCAGCATATATATGATTTAAAAGCCTACACACAGAGCAGAAAACTTCAATTTCAGTTGTCTTTCTTCTGTGGGAGCAAAGATAAATTTGTGTTAGATGATCTCTAAAGTACGTTTTAAGCTCTAACTCCAATGAAGATATTTTATAAATAACAAAACACTACTTGAATATAAGCATGTCTTTTAAAAACCAACTTGTAGATAGAAGAAGAGTGTATGCTTTAAGCCACATAGACAACTCATGCTATAACATTTAAAGTATTACTTTTATTAAAACACGGAAGGGGTCATTTATAAAAATATGTGTTAAAATATTTGTAGGCATAAAATTGAAAAGATTGTTCTTGCCTTGGGGAGAACAAAGTAACAGGAGAAAAGTAATAGGGGTCTCATGCTCAGAACTCTATTTATTATGACTTGAACACCCCACCCCCAAAACAACCATCACTACCAAATCTAATTAGAATGCCTCATTGTATTCTGCCTGAGCTACTATAATCTGTTTCTAGTGCTGGCAGTGATGAAGAAATACTATAAATTAAAGCACGTTAGATCAAACAGATAAATGTAGGCACAACTAAAAAGGCAAATGAAAAATTAATACACATTATATTCATTTATTTTTAAATGCTTCATTTTGATAGCCTACTTTCTCCAAAATTATGTGTAGATGAACAGCCAGGGAAAAGGTAAGGGTTTAAAAGGTGTTTTAGGTTATTTCTTCTCTATGTAATAAATTACACATTTATTATTCCTGAGTCACAACTACTGATAATTTTGGCTTCCAAAGCATTCTGTAAAAAATTCAGTGATAAATGCCCTCCATTGACTTCACACACCAAAGTCTTCTCTATCTCCCCTAAATCTATTTTTGTGGGTTTTGTGGCTATAGAAATAGGCTTCCACATCTGGCTATGTCCCAAGAGTCAGAGAATCTGGTCCTTGGAAAATAAGGCTCCCAACATAGAATCCTACTTCTTTCTATGCAATTAGATAGGAAGATGCACTTCCCTTTCAAAAAATGGTGTTAATTTGTGAAGTTCTCAATCAAGGATTCCTCCTTTCTGTCACTTATTTCTCATCATCTATCACAACAACCAGAGTATATGGCAACAGAATTTTAACAGGAAATTAATCATTAATTATACTCATATACTACATCAACGCACAAAAAGAAGCACATAATATTATGTTTAAAATATAATAAAATTTAACATCAATTCTTGGAAAAAAAGGAAACACTAAGAAATACTAGGCTTAACTTTTTGTCTGGAATTTAGAGACTACATAATCGTGATTGGTGAAATTCTAAAACAAAGAACAATGGGACAGATTTATTGTATAAAAACTGTTTTTAAACATCGTGTTGGCAAATTGTGGTCATGGGAACAAAGCATGAAATGTAAAAAAGAAGTAGAAATATTGAAAAGGTGATCAAAAGTTATTGTAGAAATTTTTCGGTAAGTTTTCTCTGCAGCAACAGTAACTATTTACTGTTTAAGTGGTAAGAGCAGGAAAAAAAAATGCAGCTAAAATAAATAAAAAAAAAATAAACATTTCTCTAAGAATAATTTTTACCAATGTTCATATTAGATCAATACATTTAAAAAAAAAACAATCTTCTGGAAAACACAAACACATGTATATTAATAGAAAATAGAATCCAATCCAGATATTTCTAAATCTTAGAAAAAAATAAATATATAAAATAAGAATTCTTCAGAATTATAGCTTTAATATGATAGAAATTACAATCTTAATCAGCCTATTTTGTGGATCTTATCAAAATAATTATAAAATTCATATAAAAGACAATAAGAGGTATTTATATGTATGTGTAGGGAAGTTCAATGTAAAGATGTATTTACCCTATATAACTACAGTAATTAAATCAGTGACATGACAAATCAATAATCAAAAGACAAACTGCTCTTCTTCCCTAAAGAATACTAAATAAAGAAACAAAGTTAGTTTTTTACATTTGAAACAGGAAATTCCAAGAATTAAGTATTAACAAGATAGCTAGATTCTTTCCTCCCAACTCTCCCCTTTATTAAATAAAGGGCCTTTGAATTGCCCAAGAAGTTTTATTTTAAAGCAAAAAACAAAATAATAATAATAACAATCTAGGTATAAACAAATAAAAATTCAGGCATGTTTAGAGTGATTATCATAAGGCAGAAAGATGATAGATTAGATTACCTTTATGTTTTTTATATATAAATACTTATGCTTTTTTAAAAAAATCCTCACTTGAGGATATGTTTTTATTGATTTGAGAGAGAGAAACATTGATATGAGAGAGAAACATCAATTGGCTGCCTGTTGCATGTACCCGGACCTGAGTATGAGCCCTGATCAGAAATAGAACCTGCGACCCTTCGGTGCACAGGACAAAGCTCCAACCAACAGAGCCACACCCGCCAGGGTTACTCTTGCATTTTTCAGACATTTTCCAATGATTCTGTATTTTTTTATTAAAAAGAAAAACTATCTTGAAAATCTCCTTACTAAACTTATCGCACCCAACCACGTTGGCCATGCACTGTTTAATTTAAGAGAAACTGTTAACATAGCTATAATACACAATATACCAATTTCCAAATAAAAGATTTTGTGTGAAATGTTGGCCTTTGGCATTCTGAGAACCATTATATTATCCCACAATGATATGCTGTATTTGGATCCTCTCTGACAAACTCTGTGGTTATGGGAAATTTATTTCTTTCTTCTGAATTTCCATATTTTATCTTTCAAATGGATTTATTGTGTGATAAATAGTTCATTTATAATAGAGTATGGTTAACTTTCTACCCTTTCGAAAACACCTGTTATTCTTATCAATAACCTAGGCATTTCTAATGATGATGATGGTAAGGATGAAAACTAACCTTTAGTAAGCATTTACTATGGGCCAAATACATTTTAAGCAATTTTACAAAATTAACTAATATAATCACAACAACTATTTTATAAATTGGGAAACTTGGGCATCATTTCCTCTATGCTACTAAGTGGCAGAGCAAGGATGTGATCCTAAGCAATTTTTTCTCTGGAGTCAAAACTCAGAAGCAAGCCCTAATCAATGACATTAGCCTTGAGCCTGCATCAGGTTTTCTGGCTTGGTGTACAGCACTGCACACATTCAGTTAACAGAGAAACTTCATTCATTGATCCAACTTCAATCAACTGTGAATACATATCCAGTTAAGTGGATTTTCTGACTGTATTCTTTAAACTAAATTGCCTAAATAACTAAATAGTTTCTAAGTAAAATATACTACTGAAACATTGATCCCTAAGCACAATTTTAAGTTTATACAGCTTATTGTTTTTTTACTTCTATTTCCTATAAGGAGGCTATAGCTTTTGGTCAGGATCATGAAAGTGTTCATATTGCAGGGTCTTGGAAGGTGAGAACCGGATATGCGTAGCTGTAAGAAGGCCTGGAGTGTGTGCTCATGAACTCTGCCAGGCTGTAACTGTTGCCATTTGCCAGACAGTCCTCCAGGTCTGTGCCCTCACTGTGAAATACCAGTTATTTACTTTGGCTAAAAGTAATCATTAATATTAGAGGTTGAATCTATGCTAACAGCAACAGTGACCAAGAAATAAAACTGTATGTTTGCTTTCGTTTTTTTGAAGAAAAAATATAGTTTTGTCCTAAAGCTGCAGTTGTCAATTTTTTGGGTCTCTGGACCAAGACTTTTAAAAAATTTTAAGTTGCTCTCAATGAACTTTTGTTATAGGATTTACTTTCAGAATTTAACTTAGTAGGTATTAAAACTGAATGATTATTACATTTGTTTTTAATGGATAATTTGTAAATAAGAATAATAAACACATTGCCTGTTAACATAAATAATATCTTGATATTGTGTTGAAAATCGTTTCGACCTCTCAGACCCCTGAAGAACCATTGTCCTCAAATAAAATGTCAGTTTGTTTCATACTGTGAAAGAGCCTAATAAAAGAGAAAGCTTGGAAAGGAACTTTATTTGCCTTAGTCCATAATAGATACCTAAGTTTGTAAAAAAGTGATAAAGATGTTAAAATTTTGTTAAAGTTGACATTATCTTATTAAGCTTACTTTCTTGGTTTACTAGTTACTAATTAACTAATTTGAGTACTACATGAAATATGATATGTATTTTTTTACCTGTTTTATCTAATCTGCTTTAAATAAAAAGATTCCATATTTTACCAGAAATTTATCTGTGCTTTATGTTTAACTCATTATGCCCTTAGCTTGCTATTAAAGAAAAAAGGTTTCCTTGCTTATAAAAATCTAGGGTTCTTTATAATTATGTTACCTTGTATGTTTATTGTTAAATGTTTTGTTGTCACTGTGATTAAATAGGTAGCCAAGTACTGACTTAAAAACACCAATGATCCTGTCTTAATAGGTGTCCATGTCTTTTCTGAGAAGTATTTTGAGTTTGTCTTCCCCAAATCAAATATTTTTTTAATTTAATTAATTTATTAATTTTGATACAGATGTTTCTCCTTTTTCTACCACTGATTCCCCCCTTCCCCTCCCTCCCCGCCCTGTCCCCAGCCTTGTTGTCCATGTCCACTGTTCATGCACACATGCATATAAGTTCTGTGGTTTATCTCTCCCCCACCACCCCTCTTCTGGGGATTGTCAGTCTGTACCCCCCTTCCACGTCTCTAGGACTACCCCATTCCTCAGACTGTTATGTTAATTAAATTCCACAAATAAGTGAGATCATATGATGCTTGTCTTTCTCTGTTTGGCTTGTTTCGTTTGGATGATACTTTCCAGGTCCCTCCATGAGGGGTTAATTTCCAATATATATAGAGTGCTCATACAACTCAACAAAAGGAAAACAAAGAACCCAATTAAAAAATGGGCAGAGGAACTAAATAGACACCTCTCCAAACAGGACATACAAATGGCTAAGAGACATATGAAGAAATGCTCAACATCATTAATCATCAGAGAGATGCAAATTAAAACAACAATGAAGTATCACCTCACACCTGTCAGATTGGCAGTCATCAACAAATCATCAAACAACAGTGTTGGCTAGCATGTGGAGAAAAGGGGACTCTAGTACCCAAATCCAATCTTGAACATGGAAAAATTTAAAAGTTTTAGCATCATTGTAACACTTAGAGCTGTGTTTAAAATTTCCCAGAAAGCCCACTGGATAATTACAATGTACTTGTTTTATCATCTTATAAAAAAGAAATGCTAGAAATAATTAGGCTTGTTTGCTGTACTACTATCATGTTATATGGGAAAATCCTTCAAATCAGAAGAGACAAGCCACATGCCTATGTTAAATTTGTGTAGGTAAATTGTAATTCATGTACATATTTCATAAATTGTATGCTTCATGGGAATTCTCTGGAGATGTGTTAATGCTATTGCTGGCTATACTGTGATTTACCTGCAGAAGAAGCACTATAAAAATTCTTCTAAAATATTGTCTATCTTGAAAGACAACTATGATCTTCTCTGATATTTTGCATTATACTGGTAAATAAAACAGCCATTAAATCTCTCTCATCTAAAATGAGATTTCATTTTGATTTAATGTTTGCATGAAGGCTCTGATAAAAGCTTTAGGTTGGAGTTTGAGCCTTCAATCAAGAACATTTTCAGAGCCTTGTGAGAAATTACTGTACCAGGTACTTCTAACTTTTGATACTTCAAAGAATTAACTCTCAAATACAGGCTTCTGAGCTTATATCAGTTATAAAAATTTTTTACTGTATTCATGGACTAAGTCAAGCTTTTCAGAACTCATTTTAGTCAAGTAGACAGCTTTATGGAACATACCACTAACCAAAAATCTAGCAGAAGAGGGATCAATTACATAGGAATAAATGAGTTAATGAGAGAAACTTCATAATGATTTGTCTAGAATATGGTTTCAATGTCATTTTTTCTAAGTATAAAAGATACCTTTTCTCTTTCTACTTCGGTTATCTTGAACTCACAAGTATGTTTTTTATAAACTAAAATAAAATATTTTAAAATTATATCTGTTTCTCACTGATCTCCAGAATATTCTACCAAATCTTCTTACCTTTTATTACTTTGAAAATAAAGTTTTTTACTCAGGGTCAGTAAGAATCTATCTTCCATTTACCAAAAGATAATTGGGAGAATCAATTGTACAACTAAGACCATATTTGAGAATTATGCTACTTAAGCAGAAAGGAAAGAGAGACTTTTAAGGGGAAAAAATTGGTTTATGTTTGGAGTCAATGATAAAAATGTCCTCTCATAAAATTGGCCTGCTACCTGATTTACCAAGTTCCAGTCTTACAAGGATCAAGAAAAGTCACTCAATGGCAGACAATGAATATGACAACTTTGAGGACATTGCAAAAGGAGTCAGGCATCCATCAAAATTTATAGGTAGAGCTGGTAAAATCTGGTGATGTTTCTTGGAATTAGTATTCTTGCCTTGAAAGAATAAATTATACAGGCTTTAAAAAGTCTAATCTGAGATTCCTTAGAAAAAAATTCCAGAGAGAATTTAATTTATAGCCTCAGTAATCTCAATATCTTAATTTTATTACCTCAAGAAATAATCTATGAAATTTTATGATTATGATAAGGGAGATGGTCAAGGAAAATTATGACACTTTTAACGAGGCATAAAAGATCACTGGAAGTCATGACTAGAACAGTGCTCCAGATTATGGACATCTTTTATTGTCTTTGAGCCATTTTACATTTAGTAAATTGTGGAAAACAAACAGTAATGCAAATTATTGTTATCCATTAAAATACAAACTGATTTCATCCAGTGCAATGCAGTTGATTATTGCCTTGTGAATAGTGATCATTTTTATATCAATTTGTAAATTCACACACACACACGTGTATATGTATAATGTGTTCTTTAAAATACCTTTTAAACTAGTTATAATATCTTAATTTACTCATTAATTAATTAGTTAAATAAAATATTGGACACATAGTCATTTAAAAAATAAGCAACAAATTTAGAGATCATTTATCCAGATGACGGTGAGAGGCAGGAGGAAATTGGGTGTACTCCAGAAAATAAAATAACATGTGTAAAATCCCTGTAGCAGGAGAGCAAAAACTAGAAGGGCAGGAACATGGCACAGATAGTGTGTGGTAAGTATGCAGAGTGTAGGCAGAATCCATGAGGGAAACTGTGGGCCATATTAAAGAGTTTCGTTTTTATTTTTTTCTCAAAAGAAATGATATAAATTTACCAAAGTGCTTTCAAGTGGACAGATGGAGATTGATTTTAGGTACTCAGATTTTATTTTAAAAAGATGGCATTGTGAATTATGGAGAATTAATTGAAAAGGAAACTACAAACAGGGTGTTTTAGTCTAAGAGAGATATTATAAAAGCTTGAAAAAAAAAAAGTGGTGGCAGTGGAGATAAAGATGTAGCCAAAAAATAACTAAAAAGTGGAAACAACCTAAGCATCCACTGATGGATGAATGGATAATAGAAATATGCTATGTCCATGCGTCTGGTTCCATTTTGTTTGTCAGTTTATTTTGTTCGTTAGATTACACATATAAGAGAGATTGTATGGTATCTGTCTTTCATCGACTGATTTATTTCACTTTGCATAATAATCTCTAGTTCCATCCATAGTGTCACAAAAGGTAAGAGTTCCTTCTTTTTTTTACAGCTTCAGAGTATTCCATTGTGTATATGTACCACAGCTTTTTATCCACTCATCTACTAATGAGCACTTGGGCTGTTTCTAGATCTTGGCTATTGTAAATAATGAGGCTATAAACATAAGGGTGTAAATATTCTTCCTGATGGAGTTTCAGGACTCTTAGGATATATTCCCAAAAGTGGGATTTCTGGGTCAAAGGGCAGTTCCATTTTTAATTTTTTGAGGAAACAGTATAGTGTCAGAAGGGAGAGGGCTGGGGAACTACATGAAAAGTGGTAAAGAAATTATCTAAAGAACATGTATGCATAGCCCTTGAAAACAGACAACAGTGTGGTGATGACCAGGGTAGGATGGAAGGTCAGAAGCTGGGTGGATGTAGGCAAAGGAGAGGGGAATGGGGGACATCTGTTATAGTGTCAACAATAAAAATAAAGTAAAATAAAAAAGAAAATGTGATATATGTATATATAATAAAATATTATTCAGCCATAAAATAAAGAAGGAAGTCCTGCCATTTGCAACATGGATGAACCATGATGGCATTATGCTAAGTTGAAATAAGTCAGACATATAATGACAAACATGATATGATCCCAGTTATATGTAGAATCTGACAACAATAAAAAGATTAAAAAATCCTGAATTCATAAATACAGATTGATGGTTGCCAGAGACAGAGGTTGGAGGGTGGGCAAAATGAATGAATGTGGTCAAAAGGTACAGACTTCCAGATATAAAATAAGTAAGTCATAGGAAAGCAATGTATTGCATCATGACTAGTTAATAATACTGTATTGTATGTACCAAAGTTGCTAAGAGAATAGATTTTTAAAGTTCTAATCACAAGAAAAACATTTTTTATTGTGTAGGGTGATGGATGTTAACTAATCTTATTATGGTGTTCATTTCACAGTCTATACAAATATTGAATCATTATCTCATATACCTGAAACTAATATGTCAATTATATCTCAATAAAGAAAACTTTGAAAAGTTACCCAATTATTAGTTTTTCCAGTTTTGCTATTCATATATTCACATTTGTTGTACAAATATAATCCAATGACGTGAGGAATAGTCTATAATTTCAAATGTATGTGTGTGTATATAAGTGTGTATATATACACAGATAGATGATAGATAGATAGATAGATGATAGATAGATAGATGATAGATAGATAGATAGACAGACAGACAAACATTTACTTTTGGATGTTCATTTAATTCCCTATTAGTTTGTTTGATAGAGTAGGGACAGGAAGAAAACTGAGATGAAAATATTTAGCAAATTACCTATGACAGTCAGCACTTGCTAGGATTTTTTTTTTTTTTTTTTAGGAAAAAAGGCTGAGGCAGTGTTACAAGCCAAAGCCATCAACCAGCAGGAAAACAAAAAGTGTATCAGAATATGGGAATGATGTGGATTGTCTTATTATTTTCTAGTGTGTGTGTGTGTGTGTGTGTGTGTGTGTGTGTGTGTGAGAGAGAGAGAGAGAGAGAGAGAGAGAGAGAGCGCAAGCTGGGAAGGTGGGGTATGGTGTTGACACTTGTGGACTTCCAGCCAGTCACGGAGATATAAAGCAGGCTCCCTTTCCATGTAATTGAAGGAGGTGGGGTTGAGAAAGTTGTGTTTCTGAGTCATGAGAACAGCATTCCCCTCCCAAAGGAGCTGGAGAGAGGACCGCAGCTGCCAACTTCACTCACCTCCACCACCAACAATCTGAATCAATACTAAAAATAAATAAATAAACATTCAAGAATTCACAAATGGTTTTATTTTAAAAGAATAAATCTTGAGAAACAGTTCACTCCCTGTATGCAGAAAATATTTTTATTCCAGTTTCCAATACCTCCGTGTAAGAGGCTGCCTTGGTTTGCAGTGTTTCCTAAGTATGTCAAGAAAAGCAAACCCAAATCAAACCAAACCAGAGGTTAGTGCTAGAAGGATGTCATTTATCTGATTAGGGAGACAGCAAGGTGAGTAAAAGGTGTAATATTTAAACTTATCTGCTTCACATTTTGAGTATTTTAAGAAACCTGTGTCTTAAGGAGGAACCTACATCTACTTCCCACTGATCCTAATCTTTTAAAAATTTTCTTTTATAAATGTTTGCTATGTTATTTTTATAAAAAACAGTTATCACCCCTATAGATTGCTTATTGCTTACAAACGACAAAAAAAAAAAGAAAAGAAAAAAGACAAAAAAACAACCTTTATAATTGAAAAATCTGACAGACTCCACCTTAATTAACTGCTCACCTAATCTCATTTATGAGACAAACTGACATTTCTCCCCATGACTGATAGACCAAGAAGAACCCCATCACCCGAGTCCTTTAGAAAATATTTAACTAGAGTCTAAGATGTACACTTAGATGTATCCAAATTGAGAGATATTAGGTCTGAATTCTTCAAATATCAGTATTATTAATATTAAAATGCTGGGGAACCAATAAATGTGACTCGTGATCTTTGATTGCATCTTGGAATAAAATGAAACAAAAGTATTGAAAATAAAAAATAAAAAAACAACAAAAGCAGTTACAGAGAACAAAATTTGGATCATGGGAAAAAATGGATAATGGAATGCATTTTAGAAAACATGATTATATTAATGTTAAATTTCCTGAATATTTTCATACACGTGGTTGCGTAGAAGAATGTTCTTGTTATTAGAAGACACATGCTAGGGTATTAGGGATGACAAGATAGAGTGAAAGGGAAATCCATATAGTAAAATGCTGATGAGTGAAGAATTCCAGTGAGGAGTTTACATGTGTTTATTGTACCCGTCTCTCAATCTTCCTGTAAGTTTGAAAATTTTCAAATATTAACTTAGGCCCTGGCTGGTTTTGCTCAGTGGTTAAAGCATCGGGCCACAGACCAGAGAGTCCCAGGCTCGGTTCCAGCTAAGGGCAAGTACCTCGGTTGCGGTTTGTCCCCGGCCCAGGGTGGTGTGGGTGGCAACCAGTCGATGTGTCTCTCTCACGTTGATGTGTCTCTCTCTCTCCCCCTCTCTTTCTCCCGCTCTATCTGAAGATAAATGCAAAAATTTCCTTGGGTGAGGGTAAAAAAAAATTAACTTAGGCCCTGGCCACTTTGGCTCAGCGGTTAGAACGTTGGCCTGTGACCAACAAGTCGAGGGTTTGATTCTTATCAAGGGCATGTACCTGGATTTGGTTTGGTTCCCGGCCCTGGTCAAGTGGTGCAGGAAGCAACCAATCAGTGTGTCTCTCTCACATCAATATTTCTTTCTCTCTCTCTCTCCGTCCCACTCTATCTGAACAAAAATGAAAAATAAATGTCCTCAGGTAAGGATAAACAAAACAAAAAAACAACAAAAAATATTAACTTAGGAAAATAAAATAAACATTTAAACTTTTTTTCCCCCTTTATTGATTTTAGAGAGAGAGGAAGTGAGGAGAGAGAGATAGAAACATCGATGAGAGAACATCATTTGACTGCCTCCTGCATGCCCCTCACTGGGGACTTGGCGCACAACCTGGGCATGTGTCCTGACCGGGAATCGAACCAGCGACCTCTTGGTGCCTGGGTCAATGCTCAACCACTGAGTCACACCAGCCAGACTAATTAAACATTTTAAAATTCATTGTTTTTTAGCGCATAGTTGTTTTCAAAGAAAAATCAATGTGGGGTGACTTTAGCTACATGGCTTATTCTTAAAACAAACCTGCAAGTTAAAGGCTCCTTTCTTTTTTTAAATCCTCACCCCAGGATATTTTTTCCATTTACTTTCAGACAGAGTGAGAGTGAGAGTGAGAGTGAGAGAGAGAGAGAGAGGAGAGAGAGAGAGAGAGAGAGAGAGAGACATT
This sequence comes from Molossus molossus, assembly GCF_014108415.1. Taxonomy (NCBI): domain Eukaryota; kingdom Metazoa; phylum Chordata; class Mammalia; order Chiroptera; family Molossidae; genus Molossus; species Molossus molossus. The sequence goes on from NW_023425346.1 coordinate 29,971,305, forward strand.
GATGTGAGAGACACACCAATTGGTTGCCTCCTGCACCACTCGACCAGGGCTGGGCACGGAATCAAACTGAGGTACCCTTGACGGGAATCAAACCCGCCACAATTTGGTTGGCTGCCTACATTCTAACTACTGAGCCAAACCAGCCAGGGAGAGGATTCTTTCTTTATAGATGAAGAAATAATGCTGAAAGCAAGCGAGAGCTATGAGTCCACATTTCAGACGCCAGTGCCATTGACTTCTAGGCTTTTCAGAAGGAGGAGGGCTCCTGTCTGCCACCATTACGGCCACTTCTTCCACCTCTTCCAATGCCCAGGGTAGAGAAACTCTTACTCAAAAACTGCATTTCTAAAAGCCAGAGAATAACCCTAAAAAAAAAAAAATTTTTTCCCTTTATTTCTGTCTTCTAACCCCTAATCCATCATGTTTACTATTTAAAAAACAAACAAAAGACGAGTGATATTCTTCAAAGCCCTTTTTACATCAACAATAAATATCTTCCTCTTAACATCTGCTTCAGTTCCTCCCAGAACTCTTTACAATATTTTTCCTTAAGTCCTCAACTTTCAGTTTCCTAGTGAGTTTATCTACTAAAAAATCAAACAACTCTTTTTCCAGCTTAAACTTCGTCGTGGTCTACCTAATTGATTTCTCAAATGCAGCCAACAGCCACGTAACCTCTTCTGTTCACCCTGCAGTTATGACTGTGTTACGGGGTCAGCCTTCCCTAGGAGGCTGCTCCTCTGCCGCTCACATTGGACCCCAGCTTTCTTTCCCCAGGATTGCTACGCAGAGCTGCAGAGATCAGCGCTGTGCGACCCGCGGGCAGAATGCCTTCTTACTGCTTCATTCCTCCCACTCTATAAATTATGCTATAAATCTGATGCATGGACAAGCATTGTTTTGTTTTTCTTTTACTATTTTCAGTATGATACTACTGTGGGGGGGGGGGTGCGTGCACGCGTGTGCATGTTTAGGACTTATTTTGAGAGCATTTTCTCAAATATGAAACCAATAGAACACAAGTCCTTTTCAAAATGTCTCTCCCCACCCTTTTTTGGGGGAGGCGGAAGTTTCAGCTTGACCCTTACCTAGTTTTGTAATTCAAGAACATTGACATTTATCTGAAGACCAGGTTAAATGGGATTATTATAAATTAATTTGGGTGGACTGTTTGAAGTATGGTTTTGGGGACAGGAGACATCTTAAAGGAAAAGGCAGTAGATCTGGTTCAAAAATAATGGCTTTATTGCCTGGCCCGTGTGGCTCACTGGTTGAGCATCAACCCATTCACCAAGAGTTCAATTCTCAGTCAGGGCACATGCCCAGGCCCAGGTTGTGGGCCAAATACCAGGGGGTGGCCAATCAATGTTCTCTCTCATCAATGTTTCTATCTCTCTTTCCCTCTCTCTTCCATTCTCTTTAAAAACAATAAAGAAAAAATAAATAAGCCAAGGGTGAGTCAGAGGAGAGCAATGACATGGCTCACCCCTATGTCCCTGGCCACCCTCCTGTGAACGTATGCCTGACTCTTAAGGGAGAGGTACAGAAAGGAGTAGGACTCATTTCTCTATGATTTCCACGGACACTGAGAACATTATCTCACCATTGATGTCCCGGGGGCTAAGGCAAACTTGGCAATGGTAAACAGGAGATGTAGGCGATGGCGGTAGTATAGCTGCCTGCAGTAGCTCTGCTGCGGATGGCAGCATCTCTTCAAGGCTTGGCCTGGAGTACACGTGTGCTGCTGGCACAAGTACCTATGATTCCGGCCTTAGGCAAGAGCAGGCTTCATTTGACTTTCATAAACCTAAGCAGCAGCAATGGAAATCTTTGCAGATATTGGTATGATCCCTTTTGATACTGCAAGTTAATAGAAGCATTGCAATGAGCCAATTGAGGAAAAATAAAAACAAAAACAAAAACAAACTCCACATGCTGGCAGAAAGAGCTATTTTCTAGAGCATATTTGAGCTCTCTTTGTTTTAATTAATTAAAATTAAATTTTCAACAATTAATGTAGAGATGATTAGAACTAGAGTTCTTATATACTGAGTGAAGGGGGGAGGGGTCAGACAGAGAAAAACTATGGTTGGCTCCAGCTGTTATTCTATAATTACCTCAAGTTGGGGGGCCCATTGGTACAATTGTTAAACTTTCTTGTACCAGAAAACAAAAACATATTTTTACAGGTCTTCACACCACTGTCTTAGTTTGTAATTTCGTCTTGACTAATAAATTGAGTCATACCTACTTAGAGAGAAACTCTTAGAAATGCCACAAAATAGAAACCAAACATCAAACATCTGAGATCCTGGAGATTTGGGGGTAAGAGAGAAGAAAATATAGAATTCAGTGAGAGGGACCAAATTTATTATGAACTGATGGATTTGGTTTAGACACATCAATTTTATTGTAACCATGCTATTTAATATATTATAGCAATTAGGCAGTTGAGGCAGAGACCTATGAAGTGATAGATGCTACTTGAAAGGAAAGAAAGAAGCCTTCCTAGGTTCCTCAGCTGGGAAATGATGAATTATTATTAAAATAATAATAATGTATTAACTCTATTTTATATATAATAAAATCCAACAAAAATCATATCAAAGGCCTCTTGATGTTGTAATGCAGTGGTAGGTGTCCACCATCAACCTCCCCCCCCCAAAAAAACCCACTAGAAACACCTGTTAATGACAAAAGAAACTAAGATTCTTTTAAAAAAAATACATGTTTTTATTTATTTTAGACAGAGAGAGAGAGTATGGAGAGGGACAGAGAGAGAGAAACATCAACAAGCTGCCTCCTGCATGTTCCCCACTGGAGATTAAGCCTGCAACCCAGGCATTTGCTCAGACCAGGAATCAAACTAGGGACCTCTTGGTGCATGGGACTAAGCTCAACCAACTGAGCCACACTGGCCAGGGTAACAAAAGCTAAGACTTTACTAAGTAAGCACTAGAAAGAATGCTACCTTGACACAGGGGAAGAGCATCTATATGATGTTTGTCTTGCTCCAGATAATTCTGAGGTAGGTGGGCCCGGGTGGAATGGGCCAGGTTATGGAATAAATGCTTTGATCTTAGATACTAAGAACTGAGGACTGATGACCAAACAGTCAATCTTGAAAAGTAAGCCCCTTAATTGGTTCACATTATTATTTCCTTGCACAAGTATTACTTCAAACAAGCAGCTAATTGTTTTATGTCATGAAATGGAAACAAAAAAAAGAGATAAATATGTTTAATTTTAAGATTGTTTAAATCAAAGACAGAGACATGTATATTGGTTTTAATTTTCAAAGAAAACACAAGTTTGTAGCTTAAGGTATTTCAATTCTTTTTTAAGGGATATCCATCAGTTGAATCTTAGACTCTCAGATCTAGAAGTGCAAATTGCCTAATTCTTAACATAAAAAACAATATTGTCCACTGGAAGAAGTGATATTTTAATATTTCTGAACTTTTCTGATGAAACGTCCCTCCTACCATTTCTAAATATAAAAACAAGTGTTTATCTGTTTTTATATATATTTCTATGTATGTATATAGGTATGCTTTTATGTAAGTAGTATGCAGTGAATATAATGTATATAACATGCATATTTGCTTTTAACCTTTTAAATATAGCTTGTATTTTCAAATAATAGACATATATAGTGATGAATTTTAAAAAATAGATATGTTTCTGCAACTCAATTATTCTTCTTAACAATGTTATGAACCCTTCACATGTGTGTGTCTCTATATCTGTATAATCCGTAAAAGGGAGGAAAATAATTTTTACCACATGACTATATTATGAGGTTTTAAAGATGGTATATATAAATTATGTCAAATAATGATGGACACGTAACACCCATTATACAAGTGTTTAGCAAACACTTTTATATTGTCACAAATTATTGTTTTGTATCTTGTCTTCTAGAGAAATTTGAGTCAAAATAATAGGCTATAGCCCTGGCTGGGTGGCTCAGCTAGTTTCAGTGTCATCCTGTACACCAAAAGGTTGCAGGTTCAATTCTTGATCAGGGCACATACCTAGGTTGCGGGTTTGATGCCCATTTGGGGTGTGTCAAGAGGCAACTCATGAATGTCTCTCTCTTACATCAATGTTTCTCTCCCCCCACCTCCTCTTGCTCTAAAAAATCAATAAAAACAGCCTCAGGTGAGGATTAAAAAATTATAGGTTACAAAAAATGCTATGGCTGTTTTGATTCAAGTATTATATAACTTCATAGATTAGCAAAAATTGACATATTTGTCGTATTGAGTTTTCCTATCTAGGAACATAAAATGTTTCCCTCACTTATTCTAGTTTTCTTTTACATCTTTAAGGATATTTTACAGAGTTTTATTGTAGTTTTGTTTTGTTTTTTAAATTTGAGAGAGAGAGAAATATCGACATGAGGTCTGTAGTGTTTCTCAAAAGAGAATTTGCACATTTTTTCATATTTATTTTTTGTATTTGTTTTTTTTTTTTTGGTTTTGTTATTTCTTGCATATGGACCCATTTTGTCCCTTTAACACACATTATTTGTACATTCCCAATGTTTAGGAAAGCTACTAATTTTAACTTTGATATTATATCAGCTGTTTTACTGAACTCTCTTATTTCTCTCTTTTTTTTTTTTTATCCTCATCCGAGGACATTTTTCCATTTTTTGTACAGAAAGAGTGGGAGGGAGAGAGAGCAAGAGAGAGAGAGAGAGAAACATCGATGCAAAAGGGACACATCGAGTGGCTGCCACCCGCACGACCAACCAGGGCCGGGGACAAACTGCAACCGAGGTACATGCATGCCCTTAGCGCGAACCGAACCCGGGTCTCTCTGGACCGCAGGCGGACGCTCCAACCGCTGAGCCAAACCGGCCAGGGCTGAACTCTCTTATTTCTTGTAGCTATTTTTATGTTAATGATCTCAGATTATCTAGGAAATTCACTATATCATCTAGAAATAATCAATATATTATCTACATAGCTCAGATTATCTAGGAATTTCACTATATTATCTAGACATATTACCATATCATCTAGAAATAATGGTGTTGTCATTTTTTAAAATCTTTTTCTTGTAATTTTTCTTCTTGATATTATCCTAGAATCTAACTTCTAAGACAATGTCCAAGAGTAGAAGTAACAGGGACTTATTAACAGCGAGATTGTTTGTCTTTATCTCTTCTCCATCTCATCCTTCCCCACCAAGTAAAATCTCATGACAGATTTTCATTTTCCTTTCCCCCCTTGTTATCCATGTTTAATTCAAACAGACTTTTACTTTTAGAAAACTCATTATTTTATCATTGTGCACCAAGAAACATTGGTCTTAGCTATGTATTTAGTCCCCTAGTTTTTTCTCAACCTCTGTTCTTGTGTTCTATATCTTCTTTTTAAAATTATGTTATTATTTTGCTAGAGTACCACCTTTAGAATTTCAGGTACAGCCTTGCATAGAAAAATTTTCGGAGTCCACATTTCTGTAAATGCCTTTGTCTTGTCCCACCATTTCGTGTTAGACTGTATATGACAGCTAAGTTTAAAATCACTTTATCTCAAGACTTTAAAGCTATTGCCATTGAGAAGGCTGAAGCCATTCTAACACTTGTTCATTCATTAAGATTTAACCTTACTAAGGCTGATTTCCCCTTATAAGGTATATTTGCATCTTTCGTTGAGGATTTGTCTTTACTTTCTCTCTCCCTCCTTTACTTTCAACAGTATACGTTATCAGGAGAACCATACCATAGTCCTTGAAAATATAAGGACACTTGGCAGTTATGTCCAAAGCAGCTGTTAGAGTTCTGGAAGGCAGCTGTAAATGAGTTATTGTTAAAGCAGTAATTACTGCCTTGTTTGAGGAAGGATTGGGAGTGCCTGCTGTGGAATCTCAGGAAAATTCCACAGCTGGTGAGCAAACAGCTTTTCCTTTGTACCTCTGTAAATAGCTGACAATCTTTCTCTCCTCTATCCTGTGGATATAACAATATCCTTGCTTCCTGACCAGGTAGGAATCATCTATAATCAGTGGTACATACATAATTTGTTTCTCCAGCAACTCATTTTCTCCAAAATAGTTGTTTTATCAACAGTTCTGGGAAGCAATATAGAAGCTTTTAATCTCATCATTGATTATTTATTTATAATACAAAAGTTTATTTTACAGGACACTATAAAAGTTTCGTACATCTGGGTGATATAATGGTTTGTGTTTAAATTCTTTTTTTTTTAAATATTAGAGGTACTTGTCAATTTACAGAACTATACTTTTGAATTTAAATACTTTTGAAATACACTGCATTTGTCCATTTTTATAACTTATATTGTTTTTGCTATAATTCTAATGCATATTGAATATAAAACAGTGAAAAATAGATATAAACAAGAAGAAAATAAAAATCACTGTATTCCATTATCCAGAAGTAGCAACCAAAATGTTTGGTACATTTTTTTTTAAATTCTTTCTCTAAGCCTAATTGTAGTAAGTTTTAACAAGAGGAGGCTTATCTACTGGCAATGTGTCTTAAGACTGCATTTGATGGTTGTTTCAGGTTTCTTAGGGTATATTCCTAGAAGTAGGATCACTGGATCAAACGGCAGTTCAATTTTTAACTTTTGAGGCAACACTATAGTGTTTGCCACAGTGGCTGCACCAGTCTGCTTTCCCACCAGCAATGTACTAGAGCCCCCTTTTCTCCACACCCTCACCAACATGTGTTACCTAAAACACCAATCAGAAAGAATATATGTACCCCAATGTTCAAAGCAGCAGTATTTACAATAGCTAAGTTCTGGAAACAACCCAAGTGTCCATCAGTGGATGAGTTGATTAAAAAGCTGTGGTACATGTACACAATGAAATACTATGCACCTGTAAGAAAGAAAGCTCTTTTATCCTTTGAGATGGCATGGAAGGACCTGGAGAGTATTATGCTAAGCGAAACAAGCCAAGCAGAGAAAGACAAATATCACATGATCTCACTTATTTGTGGAATATAATGAACTAAACAAACTGCTGAACAAAATTAACCCAGAGACATAAAGGTGGGGTACAGACTGACAAGCCTCAGAGGAGGGGGGTTTGTGGGGGAAGAGATAAACCACAGAACTTACATGCATGTATGCATGACCAATGAAGACAACAAAGCTGGGGATGGGGCGGCGGGGAAGAGGAGGAAGGTGTCAACAGGGGAAAAATAAGAAACATCTGTAACAAAAACAAACAAATAAATTAAAAATTAAATATATATATATGTTTAAAAAGACTGCATTTGAAATTATGTTTTTCTTTGTTCTGTTGTTTTCCTAAATATAATTTTAGTTTTATGGTTCTTAGAATGTAATATAGTATTAGATAAAAAAAAAAAAAGGACCTCAAATCTCACCTCCTCCAAATGTAATTTACTTAAGAAAACTCAAGGATACTTCTTTAAAAAAAACTTCTCTGGTTGTATGACATGCACGGGGCTATGACTAAGTTTCCTGATGATCTGGCTTCTTACAGCATGGCTCAAGGACAGGATGGGTAGCTTCAAAATCACCTGAGATCTTGTTAAAACTGCAGAATCTGAAGCCCACCACTGAGTGACAGAATTAGAACCTGCCCTTTAACAATATCCCAAGGAGATTTACACACATAAAATTTTGAGGAACTGTTTATTCAGCCACAACTTCTGTCAGGCTCTTTGGTCCCAAGGTTCTAGTTCTCCCCACACTCTGGAAACATCAGTCCCTGCCTTGTCCCCTTCAGCTCAGAGACAGGGATGGTTTCTCACTCCCATTCCTCTCTGGGTTCTTGCCTCCTCATTCTTTGTGGAATCACTTAAGCCTACTCATAAATACTGCCTTCCATAAAGTATCTTTAAAATTCTAGCAGTGATGCCTTCGGTTTCCTTCCAGGAACCTGACTGATCACTGATGAGTGGTCTTTGTGGTGGAGAGTTGGCAGAACGCTTCCTCTGTTTTAGTCTTTTTGAGGTCTTTAAATCATCAATTCATAAAATTCCATTTGTGCATTCTTCCATACTTAGTTTCTTTTTCTTAAAAATATGTTTGATTGATTTTAGAAAAGAAGGGAGAGGGAAAGATAGAAACATTAATGAGAAAGAAACATCAATATGCTGCCTCCTGCACATCCCCCACTGGGAATCGAGCCTAAAACTTGGGCAGATGCCCTGCCCAGGGATCAAACCCATGACCTCTTGGTGCATGGGAGGACCCTCAACCAACTGAGCTACACCAGCCAGGCCATATTTGGTTTCTTGGATTTGATCCAGTTATTCTGAATGAACACTAATGTACCTTGGTTAGTTTCTCTCCCATATTTTGTTACTTCCAAGTCACCCTACACATAATTATTCCCTGTGAACATTCTTGTATATTGTAGCTGTTGTTCTTCAGAGAGAATATTCTGGCAGATATGTTATAATTTATCCCATGTACTTTTTGTTTTGATAAATACTTGCTTAATTTTTATAATAAACTCATGTTGTAAATACTGTTATAGATGGGAAAATGGAAAAATAAGGTTGGTTACATAACTTTTGCAAGATCACACAGTAGATAGCTGGCAAGGCTTTCTGACTTCATTATCAGATAAATTGGAGTGTTTCTTTCCCACTGGGTGCTGGGAGTGAGAGCCTCATGATATCTTGAGAACAAGAATTTTCTGAGACTCTCACAGGAGGATGAGTGCTTTTTATTTGCACGGTATTATATCCCTGGGTTTGCAAAGTCTCATTTATCCTTAGTCCAGCTATAGAAAATGTGTAGCTGATGTTTCAGTAGAGCTAGAAGCAAAGTCAGTGGCCAGAGTTTCTTTCCATGTTGTAACTGTGTCTAGTTCAGCATCAGGCTAGCAGCAGTCCATTAGTCCATTGTGTGGGGGGGTCCACATGGCTATGGGCCATGTGAGGGAATACAGGAGAGTGTGCCGGAGCAATAAGAGACCCAAGAGCATAAGAGGAACCAAGGGCACACAAGAGCACAAGAGAGCAAGAGAGTGAACCCCTTTGTTTAGGCACTTTAATATCCCACATTTTTCACCCTTGCAGTGGTCACACCCATTCTGGCCAATGAACTGTTCCCAGGAGTGACCAATAGGCAAGTGCCTTTACAGTATCACCCCAACTTTACTGGGCATACATCTATTCTTCCTGTCCAGTCCCTTCCCCCAGCAATCTGCAGGGAATAGACTGATGGCTCCCCAGGGAGTGTAAAGCTTTAGCTTCCTGCTAATATTTGGCCTTCTCTTCGCTACTTTTCTATTAATGAAAACTATGTTAATTATGATGGTATCAATATTAGAGGCCATTCTGTTAACAGCAGTGGTGTTGGCTTGTCCACATATTTTTCTGCTGATTACTTCCAGGTAAATGTTTGTTGATGAAACTCAGCTAATTTCTAAGCAAAGATTTTATTGTTCATCTTTGAAAATGTACTAGATTCTTAATCATTCTAATAGTTTAAGCTACTAGTAACCATTAGACCCCATTCACCAACTTCATATTCATCACCAGACATTCATTCAGCTAAAGATTTCAAAGGACATACACTCTGCTAAGGACAATAAATGTTATCCCCAATAGCCATAAATGTGTCTCCAGACCAAACCTAATCCCTCCCCCCTCAGAAACCCAAGTCCTAGATATATCCTCCGGATGTGCAGAGGTTCTAGAATCTCAGGGTAACATCCTAAGTCCTTCATTCATCCTTGTCTTTCTATCCACTGGCCTGCAGTCTCCTGCAGGAGCACCATCTATCTCTTCTAGGTGTTCACAGGGTCTCTGCATTTTTATAACCCAGGCAGTCTCATGTCTCCCATGGTTGTACTCAATTATAGTTTTTATTGGGGTTGGAGGATTACTGTTTACTTAGGATGTGAGCAAAGTGAGAATCAGTGCTATTTTCCACAAACCTACTGTCACTAAAATATCATGTTCAACCACTAACTCCAAGTGCAAGGGGCTATAATTAGGCATCAACAGTGATATCACGTAAGAAGACATCCTGATCCACCTCAGTTTAAGTGAGAACACTGTACTTTTCCACATTTTGATATAAAATGTTTGAATTCCTCTTGGGTGTCAGATTCTGTGCTAATTGCTTTCATATGGATGTTCACATTTAAACCCAAATACAACTTGTGAAGTAGATAATGTTATCCTTTTAATTTTACAAATGTGGAAATTGAAGTATTCTAATGCATATGTACAAAGCCCATCTGATTAGCAAAAGAATTTAGAAGTCAGACAATGCAATGATATAAACAAACAAGAACTCTCGCACACTTCTGTTGTGTGAACATGCATAGCCAATATAGAGAACAATTTACTAATATCCATGAAAGCTGAAGATGCACCCACCCTATTACAAGTCCACTACTCTTCATACATTCAGAGAAACTCCCTGACGTCTACCCACATATAAGAATGTTCATTGCCGCCTAGTTGACATCATGGTAAAATGTAAATAGCCACAATGCCCAATACAAGGGAGACACAGCAAGTTAGGCTTGCATGCAGAATGCTGTAGGTACTATGTAATACCATCCGTTTAGAGTTTGCCTCTTGTAAAACTTTAGTGTGTTGCTTATTTCTAACTGTATATGTACTACAACACTAAAAATATTGACTATGGGACGGCATTTACCTGTGAGGAGAGAGGAAGCATAATAGATACAGAAGGGGCACACAAAGGGATTTCAGCCTTATTATTAGAAGTAGGTGATAGGTACTCATCTGTTCTGTTAAGTTAGTTTATATTCTCTTTTCTGATTATAATACAAAGTGAGAAGTTAAGTAGAAAGTGCCAAAGCAAAATAAAAATGTGATAATAAAATACCATCTACAAAATACAATGACAGGCACACAAATGAATATAAGTAACACTGGGGAAATCTGAAGACCAGTGAATTGTACCAATGTCAATATCCAGGTTGCAATGTGTTATTATAATTTTGTAAGATATTACTATTAAGGGAAACTGAATAAAGACTATTCAGGATATTTCTGTGTAATTTCTTACAAATGCATGTGAATTTATAATTATATCAATAGGAATTGCAATGAAAAGTTAAAATGATAAAAATAAATTAAAAATACTGTGTTCCCATAAGTATACCTAAGGTATCATTGACTTTTATTAAAAAATTTAAAAGATAAATAAATAAATTCATAGAGATCTGGAAGATCTGCAACAATTACCAGTCTCCAAGCGTTGCTTTTGCTTTTCAAGTTAATTTTTTCTTTCACTGAGTAGCATCTTTGTCTCAAGGAGACAGTGGGTGTGCTAGGCTTGCCTATAGGAATCAAAGTGGGAAAATGCATTAAAAAATCACCAAAAAAATGTATCTGCCTTCTGGGAATTATAGATGTAACCTTAAACCTTACTTAATGCAAGAAATAAATGAAAAAGAACAAATATTAGTTCTCAGTCTGTATATATGAATAAACAAACCATCCTTGTCAATAACATTAATAAAGTTTGCAATGAGTCTTACCAAACAATTTTAATAAAACAGTAGATAATCAAACAGAATATTTCAAAGCTGATTGGGTGCCGGCTCATAATAATCTTTGAAACCTGTGAAAAATGCAGAATCCCAGTCAAGACTCAAATTTTCTGAATTGGAATTTCTTAGGATGAGACTGATAAATCTATGTTTATATAAAATATCTGTGTACTGCTACTGTACAATGAAACTTCACCATGGCTCATCTAAATATTTGAATTACCTTTGTTGGCTATCAGAGTTTATAAAATGAATCTAACTATAGTCAGCACTTCATACATAGTTAGCATTTTAAAACTATAAAATTCATTCCTCTTCTATCTGATGTGTTATTTTGTGTATAAATGGGCATGATTGGTAAGCACCTATGTGTAGCCAAGTGAGATCATTAAAGCTGCTATGATGTTTAGACCCTAGGTGAGCTTAAGAGAGTTATTCGAGAAACAGCAAGGTTGGGGGGGGGGGGGCGGAGTTCATTGATTGTGTTTCATCTTTGTGAGAACATTCATTTCATTTGTATTAGTACAAAATAACATATGCATGTAAAAAAACAACATACATGAGAATAGAGAAGCTCACCATTTGGTCCCTAGCATTCTGGCTGATGAAAAGGTCCAATAACTATTTTTTCCTAAATAAGTTAATGGCATCCCTGAAGCACAATATGCCATGTAGACAAAGCTTTGAAGATATTTTCTAAACTATCTTTTAACCATGTCTCAGAATAATTAGGTTTCCCTACCGGCAAGCACACTAATAATATGATATAGATGTCTAATTTCAATGTCTTTCCACATCCCCAAACTATTTCGAGATCACCTGATTTTAACCCCTAGGACCCGAAGCTGTTTTGCTGGGCTAATGAAGAGTCTGTGATATAGTAGCTGCTGCTACTTCTCATTGCCCAATTGCCTGACTGACTCATAGAAGCCATAGCTCATGGAATCATGGAACTGGGCACAACTGGGAACACCTGTGCACATGATCAGACAAAAATGATTTCCCAGACCCAAAAGTCACACACCTGCTCTAGCTGGGACTGAAGACGGGATAAGGTAGCCAAGAGGATTTTAAATAACTACAAGAAATGCAAAACTTCCTTTTAAATGCTTCAATTTAAATGGTTCCTGTCACTTTTTAGAACACCCAGCTCTCAAATATTTAAATTACAATCCTAGTTTTAATTTGAAGGAATCTAACAATGAGCTCTTTCTGCTCCCATAGTATTTTAGGTCTGACTTTTCTTTAATTTTCTGAAAATGCAGATTTGGGAAATGAAATTAGCAATGCAAGGTGAACCTAGTGTGAATTTTGCTGAAGATTATGCAAATGCAGGAAATTATAATTCTATCAGGATGTCATTACATGTGTCTACTCAGACATACATTTTCTGCAGTGTTTAAGTTAAACAAAACATTAAATGACTATGTCGTATGACATCTCATTAATATGTTTCCATTCACATCTGTGTCTTTAGTATAAAAAAAGACTGCTCCAGTGATAAGAGATTAGGCCCTTCAATTAGAAACAAGTGACAAATCACTGTTAACCCCATGTGATGCTTTCTACAACTTCCATCAAATATTCCTCTTAAAACATTATTAAACACAAGTTCCCCAGATCTACTTCCTAGAAAGTGCCATTTAACAAAACCCAGGCAGGATGTTAATACTGGAGCCGAATTACAGGTTGCCAAAGCATTTCCTGTGAGGGGATTGACAGGGGATCATTTTGTTATGGGGCCACCTCCAGTGTGTTGTGACAACCACTCATTACACCTCTGAGCATAGCACTCAGCTGTAGGTTCTACAAGATGCAAATAGCTTGAAATGGGCTCAATTTAGAGCGAGTGGATAATATATCATTCACTTTTCTAAGGTAGAAGCTTTTAATTTTCCAAGAACAAGGAAGAGAAGAACATTGCAGTTTCTGGAAATTAAGATTTAGTTAACCAGCTACGCCTGCGAGATGGAGTCACAATAGCAATATCTGTTACATTATAAATAAAAACACTTCACCTGCTTTGTTTCCCCTTGGCCCAACCCAAAATACCAAGTGGTCAACTGAGCATCACCTCTCGATAAATATAATTATCCACTTAAGAGCGCAATGTCAAAAACTAGTAACCTCTAAGTGATGGTAGGTTTTTCTCTTACAAATGGAACTGCTTACAAAGCTACTATAGTTAATTATAATAATATTCAAAAAGTGTTTAAAACACATTTTGATATGGAAAAAAATATCATGGAAAGCTTTGCACAGTTGGACTTTAATATTTTAGTGTGCTAGCTTTTATACTCCTCTGTGATTTCACTCCCACTGTTCTATTACTGATTTTAGTAAGTGTTGTTAACAATGGAATGCAGTCAGTCCTACCACGGGCTATCTAGAAGAGAGGTATGCTAATATGGATTGGAGAAAGTCAATAAGCCCATTTAAGATTTCTGTTTTTAACAAAGGCACAGGAGAAGCCAGGGAACTACAAAACAGGCCCTTGTGAAAAGATGGTTGTTTTCTGCTATGAGTACATTAATGAGCGCTATTGCTCTTTACTCTAAATCGCCAGCATCGCTTTGAACATGATTACTAAAGTCCTCTGGATGTTAATGTCTTTTTGTTTTGAGCATTCTACTAAAAAATTAATTATTCACTGGAAATCCACTGAGGTGGACCTATATCTGACCTATATCAACGTAAGACACATTCAACCCTGTAAGACTTTTTATTGGGTTTTTTTTTTAGTCAAATTGAGGACAATTGCTGGGAGCAAAATCTCAATAGATTGAGCAAATACTCCAATGAATGACAGTTTTGCACCTTATTTTATACATTGCAATCAAAGGAGGGGGAATAAGGGGGTTACATGAAATTCACTGGTGATAGATAAGGGAGGCGGGAGGAAGCAAAGCAGCAGGGGGGATCGCTGGGTTGGATAAAAAGTAAAAGGAATAGACAGGTGGGTACAGGATAATTAACAGTCAACAATTAACAGGATAACAATAACCATGAGGGAGTTCGTGGTCTCTGCTCTTGTGCAGTGGTTGTGCATTGTAGGGTCTGGAAAAATGGAATTGCCCCGACATTCTAAAGCTATGTTATCCTAGATGCAAAAAGACAATAGACAGACTTAGCTAGGCTAAAGATGGGCCTTTGTCAGGGAAGATACCAGCCTATAACACGACTACCTGCCATGACCTGCTTTTAGTTAGAAAGTTTTAATTTCAGACCATCCTATGTGGTTACTTTTGGTCTCTGAGTTTGTAGGGCTGCCAAACAGGCCTTCCATGAGCTTGTCAGGTTTAGCTTGTCAGGCTCATTTTTTTTCTACACTATGTAAAAATAATAATGAATCCATATGAAAAGACTTCAACTGAAAAAACAAGAAGAAATTTTCTTTAAAACTAGTAAAGATGTAGAACACTTATTAAAATAATCATTCTTGAAGTTTGTTATTCTTTTTTCTAAAATTGAACTTTAAAGATTATTTTTCAGTAAAAAAAGTGTATATTGATATTCATAGAGAGAAGTGAGTGAGAGAGAGAGATGGAGCAGTCTATTTGGGACGTGATTGAAGGAAACACTAGTTGTGGAGAATGAAAGAGACACTGGTAGGAGAAGGCAGTCCCTGAGTACGCATTATCAAAGAAGTTGTTTAACTCTGCTGAGTAACTGAAGGTTGGTGTAATGAGTACCTCAGAACTACCTAATCCCTAGGGCAAGGAGGCTGACATTTACACACGCTCTTCCATCAGTCATTGGCAAGATGCCAATATGAATATGTATAGGTGTATTTATCCACATATAAGTTATGAGGTTACAATTGCAAATCATGGGTAGAAATGCTGGAACATGGAAAAATACAAATGGATTCTCACCTAATAAAATTCTATTTCAGATCAAACAAAACTTAAATGAAGAAGTAATGTTTCAATATATTTAGGAGAAAATTATAGTATAATTATGGCCTTGGAAAAGATACAAAACACAAAAAATTTAGAGCTAAGTTTGTATGAATTGCTTATATACAGCAACAGGTATGAATCTAAATAATATTGAGTAAAAAGAAATAGCAGAAAAATATATATACAGTATGACTCCATTTATTTAATGTTAAAGAAGACAAAAAATAAAAATGTCTTCATTTCTACCCATCAATTATTGTGATAGGAATTGCTATCCCATTATAGAAGCAAAGAAAGAAGAGAAGAAAGAAATAAAGGAAGGATGAAAAAATTCAAGAAAGAAAGAAAGAAAAAAAGAGAGAAAGAAATATGAAACTATGTTAAAACATTTGACAATAGTCTGTATAGCACTGTGATTCCTAGGAGAAATGAAACAAACAAGGTGAGCCACATACGTGTCCCAGTTTACTACCAGAATTTAGTTTCTAGACCACATCAGAGAAGGGGAAACCAAACAAAACCTGGTGTTCTCAGCGAGGTGAGAACACAGATGCAAGAATTCAGGGAGAAAAAGCTATAGAAAATAATTGAACTAAAAAGAAGCAGAATACCTGACATGTTCAGCAGGGTTCCACTGGGGGCCTTCGTTCTCAACTCATCTGGACATGTGGGGCATAGAGAATGGGGAAGACCCAATGATTCTTGGCACCAATAAAAGTCTAAGAATACTTTAGGTTATCACTAGACAGAATGGTGAAACCTCTTTTTTTTTTTTTTTAATCCTTGCACGAAGATATTTTTCCATTGAGTTTTTTGAAAGAATGAAAAGGAGGGAGAGAGAGAAAGAGAGAGAGAGAACACCGATGTGAGAGAAACACATGGATCGGTTGCCTCTCACACAACCCTGACCAGGGCCAGGGATAGAACCACAACCGAGGTATGTGCCCTTGACCAGAATCAAACCCATGACTCTTCAGTCAGAGGGCTGATGCTCCAACTGCTTAGCCAAACCGGCCAGGGCTGAAATCTCATTTTAAAATTAAATATTGGGCCGGTCCAGTGTGGCTCAGTGGATTGAGCAATGTCCCATGGACTGAGAGGTCCCTGTTGGATTCCTGGTCAGGGCACATGTCCAGGTTGCAGGTTCCATCCCCAGTAAGGGGTGTGCAAGAGGCATCCCATCAATGCTTCTATCTCTCTCTCTAAAAAAATCAATAAAACATATTTTTAAAAATTAAATTAAATATTGGTTAGAATCTTCACAAGAGTTTTCCATTAGTGGCTAAATTAGGCTCAGAATAAATATTGCACTGTACCTTCCTTAGCAAAGCTTATAAAAGAAGGCTTAAAAGACTTAAATTGATCCACTAGCAACTTAACTGCATGCCAGAACATTGGAAGGAATGTTACAAAATTCAGCATTCAACAACAAAGTTAAAGAATGTTTGGCGTCCTGGCCAGTTTGGCTCAGTGGTTAGAGTATCACAGACCGGAAAGTCTTGAGTTCGGTTCCCGCTAAGGGCATGTGCCTGGGTTGCAGTTTGTCCCTGGGCCCAGTTGGGGTCATGTGAGTGGCAACCACTTGATGTGCTTTTCTCATGTCGATGTTTCTCTTCCTCTTCCTCCCTACCTCCCCCCTGCTCTATCTGAAGATAAATGCAAAAAAAAAAAAAAAAAAAAAATGTGTCCTAGGGTGAGGATAAAAGAAAAATTAAAAAAAAAAAGATGTTTGGCATCCAAAAAAATATTACTAGGCCATGAAAAAGCAGGAAATGATCAATTAATAGAAACAGATGCAGACATGAGGAAGAGGGTAGAATTAGGAGCCAAGAAACATAACAACTATAATAAAGGTTATAAAATCTTAAAACCATCTAGAAAATAAACACTTTATGTGCATAGGACAAAGATAAAAAATAACAGCAGACATCTTTTCCAAAACTATGTTTAACTAAAGGTAATTGAGTATCACTTTAAGTATTGGGGGGCATGGTAGAATGGACACTGTCAAATGAGAATTTTTTAATTAGCAAACTTTCAAAAGTGAAGATTAAATAATATGTTTTTTTTTTTCAGAACAATTAAAGCTGAAATAATTCTAATGAAAATAAATAGTAAAAAAATTATTTAGAAAAATAAAAAATGATAGCAGATGGACACTCAGATCTACATAAAGAAGGAACACAGTCCACCCATAATAACATGGTAAATAAGTGATAACACATGTAAATGTTTTCTCTCATTTTAATATCTGTGAAATTTAATCAACTATTTAAATAAAAATAATGGCAATGCATTTTAAGTTGTATAACATCTAAGAGTAAATTATATGACAAAAAAGCACAAAAGAAAGATCAAAGAAGTACAGTCTTGATAGTCTTACACTCTTTCGAGAGGCTATGACAATACTTACACTAAACGTGTAACTGTTTATCTTATTAAATCTAGAGCAACTACTAAAACCATAAAAAGAAGCATAGATAATAATCCAAGAGTGGAGGTAAAATGCAATCAGAAAACACTCAAGTGATTTTTTTAAAATGGCAGAAAAAGAAGCAAAAGAAAGAAAGAACATATTATATAGGTAGAACACAAATAGCAAAATGGCAAATTTAAACACAACCATATGAAGAATTGCATTAAATAAAAATGGCTTAAATATTTCAAATATAAGACAGAAAATTTCAGATTACATATAAAAGTAAGACAAAGCTTCATACAAAGTTTATACAAAATGTATACAAAGGCATGCTTTAAATATAAAAACAATACTTGTTAAAAATAACAGATTGGGAAAAAATATACCACATGCTCCGAATCAGAATGTTGAAGAGTCTGTAATAATAATGGAAAAGTAAGCTTCAAGTAAAAAATATTTTAAAAAGTAAAGAAGGACTGAGAAAAGACTCAATTCACTAAGAAGACATAATCCTGTATGTGTATGCACCTAATATCAGAATCAAAAAACATAAAGCAAAATCTGGCAGAACTAACACATTAACAAGTATAGTTTGATATTTCAACACTCCTTTCCCAGTAATTGGTAGAACATGTAGTCAAAAGTCAAGTAATAATGGGGAAAACTTGTACAATGTGTCAACCAATTTGACCTAATTGACATTTTAGAACACTAGACACAAAACAGCAGAACACACATTATTAACAAGTAGATATGGAATATTGACAAAAATAAACAATATTCTGGGCAAATGTATGCTCATTCATCACACCAAAAAACAAAACAAAAAAACTAAACATCAAGAGAACTTAAAATAAATTAAAGAAAGATATTATGACAATCCATGGGTATATGGCAATTGTATAACACACTCGTAAACAAAACAAACCATGGGTCAAGGAAGAAATTTTGACAGAAACTTTAGTAGACTTAATTAAAATGAAAATATACTATAACGAAATGTAGCAGATTCAATTTAAACAAGTATGTTTGCTAGGGTTACCTTAATTACCACAGACTAGGTGGCTTAAACAAAACATATTTATTTTCTCACAGTTCTAGAGGCTAGAAGTCTGAGATCAAGGGGTCAGCAGGGTTGGTTTCTTCTGAGGTCTCTATGCCTTGTGGGTGGACATCTTCATGTTTGCATGATCTTCCTTCTGCTCATGTCTACAGTTCTGACACCAATTACAATGTGTATTTTTTTCCACTCCACTAAGCAATTATTGGCCAACAACCAGGTGTCCTATAATTTTTCTGATCCCACAAGTTAAGCACTCAGTCCTACAAGACTGTCCACCCATTCCCAATTTCAGACTCTAACAGCAAGTCCAAGTTGTCCCCTGTGATTCTGACAGACTGGCTATATATTGGAGGTTACAAAAACCCTCTCCATGAGTTTAATTAAGTCACTAGATCAGCTCAAATAAAGGACACAAGTTAGAAACAGCCAGATGAAAGAGACTCACAGTGCAAGGGATGGGAAAAGAACACAGATCGTCCACGCTTTTTCTGGGTGTGCCACTCTCCCTGAATCTCCACATGTTCACCACCAAAAATTTGCCAAACACCATTTTTTTTAATGGAGGTTTCATTACTTAAATGGTTGATAAAGTCAATGTTTGAACTCAATCTCCAGCTCCTCTCCCCTCCTTGGAGACAGAGAGATGGGACTCAGTTGCAATTCTTTAATCATATGGTTAGCTGCCCTAGACAAATTTATTGCTCTCATCACAGCAAATTCCAAGGATTTTAAGGGCTCTATATCTGTAACAAACCTGAAGACTAAACATATATTCTTATTATAGAAATCACAATATCCATGTCCTAATTTCCTCTTCTTATAAGGGCACCAGTTATATTACTCATATTGGATTAGGGCCCACCATATGATTTTTTCTTAATAACTACTCAAAACACAGTCGGATTCTGAAGTCCTGGGGTTAAGGACTTCAATACATGAATTTTGTAGGGATGGTAGTCAGGATACATTCCAGCCCATAATACAGTGCTCATATTGAAAATAATAATAATAATAATAACTGTTTAAAAGCAAGGATGTGAGCTTTCATGTTAAATAAAATAAGCAGAATGAAGAAAATCATAAGCATAAGTGTAGAAATTAATAGAACTGAAAACAAAATAGAATAAAAATCAATAAAACAAAGAGCTGATTACATTAGAAAATCAATGAAATTGATAAGCCTCTAGCCACACAAATAAGCTGAAATGAGAGAGAAAATGAGAGGGAGAGAGAGAGCTCAAAATATCAGAAATGGAAGACAGAATATTACTATGGATCCTATCAAATTTTAAAAAATAAATGTATAAGAATTTTATATAATAATTTTGATAACTTATGTAATGGAAACTCCTTGTAAATCAGAAATTATTTAGCCTCACTAAAGAAGAAGCAAATACGAGTATCATATGATCTCACTTACTTGTGGAATATAATGAACATAACAGTCTGAGGAATGGGATAGGCCCAGGGACGTGGAAGTGTGGTATAGACTGACAATCCTCAGAAGAGGGGGTGGTGGGGGAGAGATAAACCACAGAACTTATATGCATGTATGCATGAACAGTGGACATGGACAACAAAGCTGGGGACAGGGCAGGGAAAGAGGGAGAGGGGAGAATCAGTGGAGAAAAGAGGAGAAACATCTGTAACAAAAATAAATAAATTAATTAAATTTTTAAAAGTGAAAAAAAAGAAGCAAATAATTTGACTAGACCTATATATTAATAAAATTAATTTTCTTATTATAGACCTTATTACAAAGAAAACAATACCATTTTAAGGTGGCTATACTGATGAATTTTATAAATATAAAAAGGAATGATAATAGTAATTCTATACAAATTCTTTCAGAAAACAAAAGTGAGAACACTTTAAAATCAATTTTATTAGACCAACAATGTCTTTATTCTAAAATCAGAGAAAGACCTCACAAGAAAAAAAAAAATGCAGCCGTTATGAATATAGGTACAAATGTTATTAACACAATTTTTTATAATCAAATTCAGATATATATTTTAAAAGTGTAATACATATCATGATCAATTAGGTTTTATCTCAGGAAGTCAAAAAATTACCACTGTAGTATATTAGCATACAGGTGAAAACAATAGATGCAAAAATCAAGCATTTGACAAAATTTGCCATTGTTGAATGATTTTTTTATAATCCTCAGAAAACTAAGTATAGAAATAAAGGTCTTCAGACTGATCAAGGATATCAACAGAAGCCCAACAAAGTAAATGGTGAGTAAATTAATAATGCTCTCTCTCTAAGATTAGGAATAAGGTAAAGATGTCTACACTATCACTTCCATTCACCACTGTACAATAGGACAAGAAAAATGAATAAAAAGACTCAAGATTACAAAGAAAGAAGTAAAACTTTCTTATTCGCAGATGACAAAAATTGCTATAGAACATAGTAAGGAATCTACAAAACAAGATATTCATGTGTTAAGCAAGCCATAGAATGTAAGTTAAATATGGAAAGGTCAACTTTATCTCAATAGCCTAATAATAAACAAAAGAAAAATTAAATGTAAAAAAATAAGAGCATCAAACACATGAATAACTTAGAGATGGATTTAACAAAATATGTTAAATAACTGTAATCAGAAAATGATAAAACATCACTCAGAGGTATTAATGATAATTGAAAAAGATAATATATATATATATATATATATATATATGGATTGGAAGACTAGCTATTATTAAGACATATTTAAAAAAAATAAATCTATGGTCATAATTACAAAATCATTAGAGGATTTAATATCAAAACCACAGTGAGATACCACTTCAGACTCAATAGAAGAGCTGTTGTTAAAAAGAAAAATAGGAAATAAGAGTGATGAGAATGTGGAGAAATTGGAACACTTCTGTATTGTTGGTGGGAGTGTAAAATAGTGTAGCCACTGTGTAGAACAATATGGGGGTTCCTCGAAAAAATTAGCTATAAAATTACCGTATGATCCAGCAATTCTTTTTCTAGGTACATACCCAAAAGAGTTGAAAGCAATGACAAATATCTGTACACCCATGTCAGTAGCAGCATTATTCACAATAGGCAAAAGATAGAAACAATGCAAAAGTCCATCAGTGGGTGAATTTAAACAAAATGTATTATATACATACAATAAAATATTAATCTTAAAAAGGAATAAAATTCGGACCCATCCTGCAACATGGGTGAACCTTGAAAACATTATACTAAGTGAAATAACTCAGACACTGAAGTACAAATATTGTATAATTCCACTTACATGAGGTACCCAGAGTAGACAGATTTATAGAGACAGCATGTAGAATGGTGGTCGCCTGAGGCTGGGGGAAGGAAGAATGCAGAGTTATTGTTAAATGGGTACACAGTTTCAGTTTCAGAAGATGAAAATGTTCTGGAAGAAGATGGTGGTAAGATGGTGGTAACGGTTGCAGAACAATGTGAATATACTTACTGTCATTGAACTGTATACCCAAAATGATTAAAATGATAAATTTCATGATTGTATATTTTGCTACCATAAAAATCAGTCCATAGATTTGACACAGTCCCAATGATATCCATGCTAGAAATCAAAAAGCTTACTCTAAAATTAATAAGAAAATTCAAAAGATAAGTAATCAAAACAATTTCAACAAGAAAGATTAAATTTGGAGTATCTAATTGACAGGTATACAATGAAGTTATAATAATCAAGTTGAGGTGGTTTGGTATAAATAAAGATAAACATACAAATCATTGAGAAAGAACAGAGAGTTTGGATATAGATTTCCAAAAAAGGAGTCGAGGTAATTAAATGGAGAAATAATAGTAAATAAAAAGGGAAATCAACTGTGCATGGAAGAGCCGGGTATCTTCATGGGCAAAGGAAATAAACATTGATCCTTACCTTGGACCACATAAAATAATTACCTCAAAATAAAAAAAATGGACCTAAACATAAATGCTAAATCTATCTATCATCTATCTATCTATCTATCTATCTATCTATCTATCTATCTATCTATCACTTCTAGAAGAAAACAGAAAAGATTGTCTTGTGATCTTGGAGAAAACAAATATTTTTAAGATTTAAAAAATATAAAAGCATTAACCAAAAAGAATAAAAAGCCACATAGGGCTTTCACAAAAATAAAAACATTTGCTCTTTGAAATATATTATTTAGAATATAAGAAGTCAAGAAAAAGACTGTGTGAAAATATTTGCAGAACACATCTGATAAATGACTTTGATCATGATTTAGGAATATATAAAGAATTCTCAAAACTCTCTAATATAAAGACGAACATCATGAATAAAAATCAAATGCAGAAATGATTTCAAGTTCATGAAGAAGATATATAAATTCTACATCTATATTGAAGGGAAGTCACCCCAAAATATGCTTTTTGGGATATTGATTTTAACATGGTTATTAAGAAACAAAGACTCAGGACAAACCTTTGACCTTCCTCCTAACTCTCTAAGAATAATTCAGATAGAGGACCTGCTCCAGGAAGAGAAATACCATCACAGATATTGGTAGTTCAGTAGGAATTAGGTGTGAGGGACAGGGAGAAACCAGCAAGTCCATTTGACCAAAGTCTCTTCTGTGTCCCATTGTTAAAGGTGGCCCAGCAAACATTTTGTTACCAAACTTCAGCTTTTTCATCTCCATGTGAATTGCCTTTCTGCCTTTGAAATCTCAAACCACAACCCCTCTTTCTCCTTGGCTCCAGAAGGACATGAAAACCTTGACCTCCCAATAGCCCTTTGGGTGTCATCCTCATGGCATCCCCAACCGTGCATCTGTAAAATAAAGTTTGGATATTTTCTCCCATTAATCTGTCTCTGTTCAATTAGATTCTTAACCCATGTACAAGAATTTAGAAGGTGGAAAGAAAGTTATAGTTTTTGTGCCCCACAGTATCATAAAATGTGCTCAACATTATCACCGATTAGTAAAATGAGAAGTGAAACCTCAATTAGATATCACCAAAACCCATTAGAATGTTAAAATAAAAACACTACTAAGACAATACTAATCCATGGCAAGAATTTGGAACAATTGAAATACTCATACACTGCTAAAAGTTAATCACATATTTACCATGCTTAGGTATTTTCCCAAGAGTAATAAAAACATATGTCCATACAAAAACTAGTATGCAAATATTGTAGCATTTGTATGCATGATGGCCAAATAGCTGAAACAACCAGTGTCTATCAAGTAACTAATGAATGGAAAAATGAAAAAAATAAATTGGAGTATATTCCTGCAACAGAATACTAATGAACACTTTAAAAGATGAACTACAGATAAATACAACATAGATGAATCTCAGAAATATTATGTAAAGCAAAAGAAATCAAACATGAAAGACTATATACTGAATTAGTCCATGCATATGCTATTCTAGATGTGGCAAAACTAGGAAGATAGAAAATTGATCAAATGTTGCCAGGGCCCATGATGGGAGCAGAAGTTTATTGACAAAGAGACTCAGGGGAACTTTTCACAGTGAAAGAAATTCAACATCTTGACATAGTGATATGTTGAATTTATTAATGAAAACTCAGCAAAGTGTAAACTTAAATTAGAAGGTTTTAATTATATGTAAATTATGTCTAGATAAAGCTGATTAAAAATGAACATTATGTAGTTTTTGAGTACACATATATATGGTAAAATTATAAAGGATACAGGTTCTTAATTAACACAAATTCAGAACAGTTGTAACTAGGACTGAGTGAGGGGCACAGTGTCCTTCAAAAGTCTGGGTCATTATTTGTTTATGAGTCTGGGTGCTGGGTACATAGAAACCTATTTATTTATGTATTTGCACCATTTATTATTAATATTCTGCTGCAGGTATATGCAATATACATTATTTTGCATATATAATCTATTTAACTATAAGAAATAAAAAATAGGAAATAAAAGAAATGATGAAATAACCTTCTAGAACTAGATTATGTAACCAAATAGCATTATTTAAAGAAAAAATAAAATGTCAAGAGGAGAGAAGAACCTCCAAAAGGTGTTTGAATGGGAAGTATATATGGCAAATGTAGTACTACTTTTAGAAAGCTGAATTCTAGAAAGTTCTTCCTTGAATTCCATCAGGAATGTGGAAAAAAGAAGAGCAAACACACATCTTATAGAGGTTGCTGGTTGAGAAAAGGAGAATTACGGCATCAAAGGAAAATATTATCTGCCCAATATTTTTGTTTATTCAGAAAGTCATAGGTCTTAAAGAGCAAAGTACCATAGATTCATAATTCAACCTGATTGTATATGTGCATATGTGTTTTATAAACACATTCAAGTTACTATAATTTTTTACCTATCTATAATTAGTTTATACTTGCCTGCATTAGAGTTTACTTTTCTCCTATCCTGTAGTACAATGCATAGGTAAATCGAATAAATAAATGGTTATGAATAAGCATATGTCTGAAACTCATGGTTATATTCAATATGTTTCTGAGTACACTCCATTTAGTATATTATTTAATGACCATTATTAAAGATATATGCATGTAAAAAAAAACAGATATTTTTGTCTAATTAGTTGATCATCTTACTAAAAAATAAAGACAAAAACAAAAGCAAATTAAAAAACAATTCAATAATATCAAGTAGACTAAAAAATGGCAAATTGTTTTCACAGACCCATTTAGAATGATTGTCTAGAGTTCTGTTTGTAAGTGTAGCTTACATTTAAAAAAGATTAAAAAAATAAATAAATAAACATTTTGTTCCTAAACTCAGACTTGAATCAGAGTCTATTTAATGAACAAGGAACACTTCTTGTTAATAGGTTAGTATGTCTGTCCTTGGTGGAGAAAGAGAAAGGCATTGTATTTGCCAGGCAATGCCATCGCTAATGTGGGTAGTTATATGACAAGTCAACCAGCTTAGATAATCATTTTGTTTATTTAACATTAGATACTCTACATCCCTAGACACCCCCTACTTCTGTGTAGGAATGTATCCAATTGATTCTTACACCATAATTTGATGGAAAGCTTATGATTCTTATGCTATCTTTGATTTATTTTCTTTCTTCCCTTCTTCCTTTATTCCCTTCTCTTTTCCCTCTCCCTCCCTCCCTTCCTCTATCTCTCTCTCCCTTTTATTTGTTCATTCCTTCATTTACTTATTTATTGCACTTTCAGAGAGGTTGGATATCAGTATATGAACTAACCAGACATTGGCCTAACTGACATGAAGCTTAAAGTGGATACAGTGAGACAATAAACAGCTAAACAAACAAATGCAACAGGAAAATAATTACCAATGGTGATGACTGTTGTAAAGAAAAAATATCAAGATCAACCTGGCTGGTGTGGCTAAGTGGATTGAGCATCCATCCTCCCATGGACCTAGAGGTCCGGTTCAATTCCCCATCAGGGCACATGCCCAGGTTGCAGGCTTGATCCCTGGTATGGGGCATGCAGGAGGCAGCTAATCGATGTTTCCGTCTCACATCAATATTTCTATATCTCTCTTCCTTTCTTTCTCTCTAAAAAATCAATAAAAACATATTTTTAAAAAAATATCAAGAAAAGGGATGTAGAATAACGGGAGCAGCTACCGGGGCAAGGGGTACTCCTGGCAGCAGGAGCAGTCCCTGTGAAGGTCTCATGAAGAGAAAACATTTGGAGGCGTAAGCAATGTAAACAAGGACACTGTGATGAAGAGATGGGTTCAAATTGTGGCTTTTTACTAAACAGATCGGTGATCTTGCCTGGAATATTTAATTTCTTATTAGTCTCAAATTTATCACTTACACATTGAGGACAGGTTCTAGATAATCTCAAAGATTCCTTGAGATTAAAAAATAAAATGTCTTCTATCAAATGATCTGTGCTCTCTAACGTGGTAAATTTATTCACTAGAAGTAAGATCATAGCAGCTGTGATCAGAAGAATTCAGTAAAATAATAGGAATTTGGTATCGACTTATTTTCCTAGGTATAAGTGGAAGGATCTCTATATACTTCAAAGAAATTCAGAACACGTAGAAAGGAAATACAGTTTTTGTCTCACAGTGATAATAACAACAGAATTGAAAAACATTCTTACTTGTCATTCAACCAAACTGCGGTTGAAAAGTGAGAAACAATTAACAAGTAATTAAAATTCAGGAGTATTCAAGAATATTATTTTATAATCACAGCAAAATGTAACATTGCATAAATATTTGGAGCAGAATATAAAAATCAAGCTTCAGAATATTTTTCAAGTGATCTTTCTGCAACAGTTTACCAGTCCAAAAAATGGGTATATATGCAAATGTATATTTCTTTTTAGAAAGTTGTTTTGTAGCTTTTTTTTTTTTTTTTCATTATGATTTACAGAGATTGAAATCTCCACTGGAGTTCAGGATAGAAGGGGTGGGTCATTAGGTTTCTGCTTCAAGGAAATAGGTCTCAGCATGCTACTAGCAGAGCTCAAACAGTAGTAATAAGGTCATCAATTATCTTGGTCGGGATATAGTTTGAAACCCTGGGAGGTGAAACTTACATCCAGAAAAAGATAAATTACCTTTCTGTGGAATTAAGCAACATCATCATGGAAGACAGGTGGTTTGAGTGTTTGTCTAATATGGTCTAGGAAAATGTCTCAGAAGAATTAAATAATAAAAACCAACACCCTATGTACTGTGAAATAGAATTGTTTAAATTTCCTTACCCAGGACTTATTTCTTAAATACCCAACAAAATTTATTCATGTTGATATGTATTTTCCCCAAAATAAACAAAAATAAAATAAATTTGTTCATTTAGGTTGCATTGATTGATATCTAAACAGGTATAATTTGTATTATAAATACACACATAAGCATGAGATTAAGGCAAAATATTACAGACCAATAAGAATAAATTTCAGAGATACCAAGAAACATTAAATATGTTAAATAAATTAAATTACCATCTTCAAGATTCACTGCTCTAACACACAACCCCTTGGAGACAGACCAATTTAAATAAATGGCACTGTACTCCCTGCCCTCAAACTCTTCCAGGGCAAGGTGGTCAGAATACTGCATAGGAGTCTTTGCAAGAAGGCCCGTCCTCTGGGGATGCACCCTGGCCAGTGGGATCTGTTTTCAACTAATTAGATGTAAAGTAGTAATTTCCCGGAGGGGTCATTATACCTATGCACAAACTCTCAATACTTAGCACCATACCACTCACATTAACTTGACTGTTTGTACATGTAAATGATTTACTTATCCTTTGTAGCAGTGCACTCTCTCCTTAGGGGACTTCTAGGCTTCAATTTTACCTCATATAGTTAACTTCAAAGGGTCCAGGACTTGCTGGTAAACAGGCAGGGGTATGAGGAAGACAGCTGGTATTGGCTTGTGAGAACAGAAAGTGAAATTTTCAGGAATTTTGTAAGCCAATTGTTAAACATCACAATTACTGTAGCTAAATTATATAAACATTTAGTTAAATAAACTATGTTGCAAACAAAGGTAATAAACACAACTTACCAATTCCTAATGATTTTTACTGCATTTCACAATGAACTATGTTCTTCCATTTACATCTATTTTATCTGTATGGTGAAAATACTATATAATGATGGACTACTGTGCATCTCTTACAAGCTCTGTGTTCAGTAACATCACATTCATAGCTCAAAATTGACCTAGGTGGGTGTGTACATGAAAAAAATAAACTAACATTGCAAAACAGAACTCCACCCTGCCTCCCCCTCCTCCACAGCTGTTTATGAAAGACTTACCAGCATGCCATGGCAAACCTGTTTTGTCCAATGACTTACCCAGGGACAGAACATCAAAAGACCTTAAACATTCCCTTTGAGAACACTGACATCATTGCTACAAGTTCACCTGAATCCTCTTTAAGCAGACATGGATGAGAGGTTGATGGGTAGAGAGAACTAGCATGTAGAGAGAGCTTGCTAGGTGAAGGTGCCCTGCTTCATCACCTCCATCAAGCCTCCCCGTAATCGGAGGAGGTGCAGTCCTATTTTGCAAATGCACAGATTGAAGTGTGTACAGGCTTATAATATTCTGAAAGATATCCATATGACACATGGTAGAGCCTAGTTCCTCAATCAGAGCAGACTTTTTTTTGAGTAGGAACTCTTTTCCACATGCCAGACAGAAGGTCAAGGTACGTGACACTCATCCAAGTCCCAAACCTAAGAAATCAGCAACCTAAAATCCTCATTCTATCTCAAAGACTTGGAACACACATGTATAGGTGAATCTGAAAAAATTGGGAGGGGTAGATATTATGTGGCCTTCTCAAACCAACAAACAGATTAAGTAATGAACAAATACTAAAAGCCCCTGGAACATGCAGAGCAGAAGATAAGAGAAATGCTAAAGAATTAATCTTCAAATATATGTATTCTACTACCTAGAGAATAAAATGACAGCATAAAAGGTACGGAACTATTCTCATGCCAAAGCATTTGATAAAAGCTTTGTGTGCATTTGTAATTTTTCATTTTCTCCTATGGTAATATTATACCTGCTATAAACAAAAGAAGACTGTTCATATTGAAATAATGCTGAAAATACCATTCCCCAGGGAGCTGCTATTCATGCCTATCCTTTACTCTTTACAGAATAACTATGTAGCAAGCATTCATGCTAAATGCCAATGTACTTGGAAACTGACATGTTGATTATCATGTTTGGATATTATTCATTTTATTTATCTTTGAAAATACAAACAAGCAGTCCCATTCTATAAATATTATCTCCACTGGAAAGCTACTGCTAATAAAAAATCTACATCTTTTTGGCTACCAAATCCACTAAAACTTATTGTAAACATACAGTGTTCATTATAATAACATAGTTTTTTCAGTACTCACAAAAGAGTATTGGGAAGAAGGGAGAGGGGGTGTAAGGAGGGGAGGTGTAGAGAGTAAACCAGTGGAAAGATGCAATTAGAGTTATGTTGGCTTGGCAAAGCCCCAATGAATAGCAAGCTGGTGTTTTATTTTGCCAAACCACTCCAGGCTCTTTGGGAGGTCTCATGTCTGTAAAGAGGGCTTCATTCCAATAAGTATCTTCTACAATAGGAGAAAAATAAAGACATAAAATGAATTACCAAACTAAAACCTACGTGCAAGTGCACGCATAGGCATGCACACACAGTCTCTGGGTGAGAAACACACTCAGTGGGAAATATTAGGCCTTTCAGAAGGTAATATTAACTTGACTGTATTCAATTTATTGTAGGTGCAAATTAAGAAATCGTCACGAAATAGTAACTTGTGAAAATGTGCACTGGGTTTAAAAGTTGGAAGTATTCAAGTGGTATGTTTGTATTATGTTCTTCCAGCCAGGGGTGCAGTTCAAAGAGAAAGGTTTTTTATAATTGGCTGTATGATGATTTGAGCTTGTGCATGGGAGCTCACTAAATTGAATTTTTAAAACATATACCCAAAATATAATAGAAAAGTCAATTTTTGCCATTAGGATGGTAGTATCTTCTTCATCATCACCATCCTCTTCATCGTCATCATCACTAGCAATTACTGAATGTCACTAAGTTAGCCAAAAATATTTTGGTGTGACAATGTGCCTGACTTTTGTTTGTATGTTTGCTTTGTAGGAGAGTTGGACATTTTTTTCAAGTTGAGAGATGGAGCTGACATGAACTGGCACGGGGGTTGGTTTCTTCTTTGCACACACAGTACAATCACCTGGGGGAGGTTTCATGCAGTACCTCTTCTTAAATTACAAAGCTAGATTGTTTTTTCAGTAGCCCCACTGAGGAAATACCAGAATGGTGAAAAAGAAGAAAAAGTGTTGGAAGTTGAATGTAGTAGAGTTTGTTACTATGGTTAAATGCAAACCTACTGAGGTATTTCCCAGCTTCTCAAGCAGTGTCCAGAACCCCTTTGGATCTGTTGTTCAGGTGGACGGTAGGTCAGCCTCTTTTTTTACTTTTGTTCTGCAACTTCAACTGAAGTTCACATAAAGTAAGAGGTAATCACCCTATTATGGACACCAGCAGGTAAGAGAGAACCAAGAATAGGAATTCTAGTACTAAGATAATAAGGCATTTTAAGCACTTTTGGTTGAAACATAATAGGTATGATGATGAAAGTAATGCACCTTCTTCATATTCAAGCTTTATGAATAATTAAATTGTATTAGTAGTTGCAATGATGGTGATTTATTAGTCTTAGAAAACAGATAGGATCTAACGAAATCAATTTAAACAATGAAGCATAAACTATGCACCCACAGGGATCACAGCAGGATGGAAGCAGGACAGTTCAGAACTTCTGTCCCCCCCCCAACAAAAAGCACACTGGTTTTAGCTAACATTTTAGTAAACAAAGCTTGGATTCATCAATGTTCTTAATGGGTCTGTGAATTCTCTACTTGGACATTGTTAACACCTTACCAATGTGAAATATATATATAATTTGAGAGAGAGAGCAAGGGAGAGGGAGAGAGGGATAGAAACGTCAATGACAGAGAACATCAATTGGCCACCTCCTGCATGCCCCCCACTGAGGATCAGGTCCACAACCTGGGCAGGTGCCCTCACCAGCCACTGAGCCACACCAGCAGGCAAAGTGATATTTTTTAAATATAAATCTGAAGAAGCTAATCAACTGATCAGAATTTCTCTTTCTGACCTGGAGAGTATTATACTAAGCAAAATAGCCAATCAGAGAGAAATAAATATCATATGATCTCACTTATTTGTGGAATATAATGAACAAAATAAGCTGATGAACAAAATAGACCCAGAGACATAGAAAGAAGTATGATTCAGACTGACAAACCTCAGAGGAGAGCAGTGTATGTGTGTGTGTGTGTGTGTGTGTGTGTAGGGGGACGAGATAAACCAGATAACTTACATGCATGTATGTGTAACCAATGGACATTGACAACAATGCTGGGAGTGGGATTGGGAGGAGGATGTCTTGGGTAAAAAAAGGAGAAACATCTGTAACAAAAATAAATAAATTAATAAAAAAAAAAGAATTTTCTTTTCTGCAAGATCATTATGACGTCTCCACTTACTCCTTTCTTGTTAATGGGTGTTTCCTACCCCCACCTCCACCTCCTCCATGCATACATAATTCCACGCACAGAAATGCTGAACCCTGAACCCGCTCACAACCAGCACCTGAAACAGCCCTTCTCTCTGCCCAGATTAGACAGTCCTGGCTTTTTTCATCTATATGGTCAACTCCAAGAAAGCACCGTGTCCTCTGTTTGGCAGATGTTAAGCAAAAGTTAAATGATTCCCTCTTCAGTGTTCCCAAGATTTTATTTATGTTTATCTACTATTAATATGTGTTTACAATTCAGACTTACCAACTAGAACAGAAATTCTTGGAAGGTAAAAATTTTGTACTATTCATGCAGTTTTCTCCAATGCTTAGCACTTAGGCCTTAATAAATACTCACTGGAAGACTACATGAAAGAATGTAAAAGATATTCACAAATAATATTTTTAGCAAATCAATTTATTTAATGTAAGTTTTATGTGACACAGGAGCTCTAATCAAGAAATAAAGACTCAAAGTGGCAAAACCTTAATGCCTATATATTAGGTTTTGAGAGACAATTATGGAAAATTAACTAAAATATATGGAGAGTCTAGAGGAAGATGAGTTATATTATTTCATTTATTTATTTTGCTTTCCTGAAGTTATTGTATTTAATTTATTTATTTTGCTTTCCTAAAGTTATTTTATTTCATTTATTTATTTTGCTATTCTTTTCACATATCTTAGCTGAAAGCTTAATTGTTTTATATTAATGCTTTCTTGATAACAATGGAAATATTTAAGATGTGCTATTGTCCCTGAGTGCTGTTGTGGCAACATCCCATAGTTTTACATAGGCAGTCTTTTCATCAATATTTTCAAAGTAATTTGAAAATAGATTTTCCCCTACAGGTACAAAAGCTATTTATATAGTATCTTCTCTTAATTTTATGATAATGGGTTTGTTTTATTTAAACTTGGCATTGTAATTTATAGGGTATCTTTTACATGCTATTATACATACTAAGGTTGATTTTTAAAAATAAATATGTTATCAGTTTGTATTAATGTATCATAGACATTTTAAAATAAAATGGATTCCACTTTTTAGGATTCAAATTTGGTATATGTCTATTATATTATTAGCTTTAATATTTAAATTGCTTATAATCCCAATTATTTGTGACTTCCTGCATAAAGATCAAGAATGACATTAAATATACTATTGTGTTTCTGTTCATGTCTCCTTGTATTTTTAGTTGATGTGCTTTATGTGCTTGGATGTAATGTTTTTAGTTGTGTGTATGAATTATATTTTCATGATGGAGTGTGCCTTTTGAAATATATTATGACAATACAACTGTCTTTTTTCTGTGTAAAGGACTGTCTTCCATTTTACTTCAATATAAATAGTTTCACTCATCTTTCTTTGAATGTCAGTTTATGGGTAAGTCTTTAACTATAAATTTTACTTTCAGGTTTTCTGTAATTTCAATTAAGATGCATTGTCTTTAAAGAAACAGATCAAGGAATAGAGGAAGCACATTGGGAGTTATAATATATTCCACAAGGTAATCATTCTTATTAACATCCCTGTGAATGACACACTTGAGGGTGATGTTCAAAATTAAAGTTAGAAGAAGTCTAAGACATTAGAATCTAGCTGGAGCAACAATATATATTCACTGATACTTATATTAAGAAGCAATGTTGGCTAAGACATTAAAGAAAAATTAAGAATATATGTATCTCTTTTTTTCTATGCTTATTTTCTCTTTCATTTTACTCTACATGCATTTGCCTAGTTGTGTTCAATGTCAACTGCATCAAAGTTAACTGCACAAGTATCAGAATAGTGAGAAAATCATTGATGAAATTAAGATTTGACAAGTTCTCCAAATGATACCGTTGCTATGTTTTAGTTTATCATATAACAACATGATGATGCTGAATGCCAATTCTCATTTTGGAAATAGATATATTACAAGTTATAGGTTAACAAATTATTTGTTTCATTTTATTTTACTCATAAAATTGCCTGAACTAATTATTTTGTAGGAATGGTATAAATCTTAGAAGCATAGGTAGAATGACAAGATTGTCTAGTCTAGCATTCATGTTTTACATTTGAAGAAAATTAGCAAAGTGACAGGACTTGTACAAGTTGACGCAATGTGTTAGAACAAAGGTAAGAACCTGAAGTTCTCAATGTTCAAGTGAATATTTTTTGAAGATTTTGAGAACATTTTAAATAATAACAAATGCAACATGAAATAGATATTTCTGCAGCTAATTCATCTCAGGTTCTTTCCTAGACTATTTTGCTTCTTCCATTAAAATAAAAAACTAACTTGATGAGTCCTCATCCCTATTGTAATATCTCAAGTCAAATGTAGTGTGTGTGTGTGTGTGTGTGTGTGTGTGTGTGTGTGTGTGTGTGTCAGTGGGAGGTGTAAGTAAATTGTAGAGAGAATTGACAGAAGACAAATGAGGGTGGGAGGGAAATCTCTTTCTCACAACCTATTTCTCAGACTATATGCCCCTATCTGCATGGCCAAAAAATTCAGTATTTGGCTTCAACAGATTTGACCACCAGTGGACACTTAAGAAAAAAATAAATTCTATTAGCTGGGGAGACCAAATTACATTTTTTCAGCTGCTAATTTAAACTAAGATGACAGTTGGTGGTGTTCTGTATTTTTAAGGTCCTGTTGAGTTAAACAGAGAGATGAAGTCATTTATTCATTATTCAGTAAACATTTATTGAGAGTTGCTTTGTGCTAGGCAGTCGTGGAAGCAATTAGGACACATCAGCATATAAAAGAGATAAAGATCAAACCCTTAGGGGTTTATGATCTAGTGGGTGAAACAGATAATAAACCATAAACTTAATAAATAAGACATGAGATAATATATATGAAAAAATGAAAAATCCTATGAAAAAAAGAAAATACAAACAGTATAAGGAGAGTTATGATTACTGCAGTGGGAATGAGGAGAGGCACACTTTTAATTTGGGAAGATAACATTTGAGCAAAGATTGAAGGGCATAGGAAAGGTATGCCTACCAAAAAATAAATAAATAATGAAAGCAACTCCAGGCAGAGGGAACTTCCAACAATTAGAGTCATCCTGGCATGTTCCAGAAATATCACAAGGAGGCCAGAGGAACTGGAGTACAGGAGGCAAACAGGGAAATCAATACGATGAGACAGTGAAAGGCCTAAAGCAGGTGTGGCATTAAGTGCAAAATCACAGAGAAATATTCATTGTACAAACTGTGATTATGAGACCACAGAGAAAATGTGATTATGAGATCACAGAGAAAAATATTTGAAAGGGAGGAGGTTAAAAATATGCAGAGAGCCCTGGCCAGTTTTGCTCAGCGGTTAGAGCGTCGGCCTGAGGTCCAGAGAGACCTGGGTTCAATTTCCGCTAGGGGCACATGCCTCGGTTGTGGTTTGGCCCCGGCCCTGGTTGGTTGTGTGGGTGGCAGCTACTTTATGTGTCCCTTTCACATCGATGTTTCTCTGTCTCTCTCTTCCTCTATCTCCCTTCCACTCTTTCTGAACAAAAAGTGGAAAAATGTGCTCGGGTGAGGATAAACAAACAAACAAACAAAAAACGTGCAGAGAGAGGTTGATTTTGTGACCCTCAAAGGGAGGAAGTTGCTGCGTCTTCCACATTTTCCACAGTTTTTATTTTTCAGATTACCCACTATTCTGCAGGTAAATGCCTTTACTCACCTGAATTAGCTAGAGAAGATCTGTAAAAAGAGAACCTGGAGTATATGCCATTAGTTTCAAACAAATATGATAAAAACAGCTACTATACAAGTAGGTTTTCTCCAAAGCAGCATTTTACATCAGGACAAAACTCAGAATAACATTAATGTGAATATTCTTTGAATGTTCAAAATAAAGGTTTCTAATGTCTTGCATACATTTTGAAAATTAAGTTCGGCCCGTGTGGCTCCGTGGTTGAGCGTCAACCCATGCACCAAGAGGTCACCAGTTTGATTCCCAGTCAGGGCACATGCCCAGGTTGTGGGCCAGATTCCCAGTGGGGGGCATGCAGGAGGTGGCTGATTGATGTTTTCTCTCATTGATGTTTCTATCTCTCGCTCCCTCTCCCTTCTTCTCTCATTAAAATTAATAAAGACAAAAATTTTATTAAATAAATTAAAATAAAAATTTGAAAAGTGCTTTTCAAAATGAAATAAAATATATTATTAACATGAGAAATATGACTGTTTAAAGCAACAAAGATTATGTACACTAAAATAACACAGTTTTTGTAATCTATAGGAGTATATTTAGGCAGCTCTGATCCAGGATGGACCAACCTTTCAAACCCAATGATGAAGAAGACATAATAAGACAAAATGGCTTAAAGTCTGTATTTAAGCTGAAACAATACAAATAAACACTAAGAAAACTCATAACCCCCAAAAGAAAGAGAAGTATTAGAAGCAGTTGCCTTCTGAGATAAGAACAAGTTGAAACAACAACAAAAAGTAAAATAATTAAATTAACTCATTAACTGAGCTCTTTATCTCTTTACAAAATAAAGAACTAGAACCAGATGATCTTCAAGGTCTTGTGCCCCACAGGTATCCATGTGACAAACAAGCACAGGTACCAAGTCACCCATCAAAATCTTGTGAGAAGATTCTTCTCTGGGGCAATAATTAATGACCAAACAAGTAATTACCCAAAGAACAGAAAACGGGTAGAATCTGGGGGTCGGGAAATAATGTTTAAGTGGGAAAGCATTTGAAATGCTTGAAGAACCTAAGTACTTGGTTAAGGTCAGAAACTCAGCAACTTGGAGAATTTCTTGATGTTGCTAAGGAACCTCAGACCTTCAAGTCTAAAGAAAAACAACTGGAAGATATGACCTTCATTTTTCAGTTCACAGAACTGTTTTAAGTTGTTAGGGAACTGCAAAGTAATATAAAACAAAACAAGACAACCACACAACTTCCCCATTACAATAAGAAAACCGGATCTCAGAGAGATCAGCCAGTATTGTTCGAGGTCATAGAGCTAGTGGCAGAGCTGGGATGTGAGCTCTTGTCTCTGGACACTCAATGAGTTATTTTCCTTAAACTCACATAACAATTCCTTAGAGAGCTTAGAAACACACACCTCACAGGAATCCTGATTATTTAGTACAACTGCCCCTTAGCCATGCTCCAGCTTCATGTGGTTGATACTGAAGGCTTTTCAATGCAGAGGATGGAAAAAAAAGTACACATCTTAAAATGGAAAAAAAAAGATAAAATTCTGAAATACTATATAAAAATGCAAAAGTCACAGGAGTACCAAAGGTGAACATTCGTTGCAATGCCATCCTGAGTGTTCCAATTAAGTGAACTCCCAGAGAGATGTTGAGAGACTAATCTGGGACTAAATTTTGAAACCTCGCCCTTTTGGGGCTGGGGAATTTGCATGTGCAATTACTACATTTGCATGCCTAATTACCCCACAGGAAGATGCATATACCAATTGGCATTTGAAAACGTGTTAACGGAGCACACAGAAGGGTGATGCTTTAAAATGTTGGCCCTGGGAATCTAATCATTAAGAAGGAGCCATAGGAGTCAGAGCGGGGAGAAAAGGATGGTCCATTTGGAAGTGATCTGAGCGCCAGTGTGGAGGCACACAAGGAGAGCGATTGATGCCTGAGCAGATGAAATACTGGGTTTCGATACAGTACTTTGGAAACCAGCAGAATCCACAGGGAAAGCATTTCAGGCATTAGAAAATTGGATTAGTTGTGTTTTTTTCTGTAAATCATAAGGAATTCATAAACTGTAGATTAGAATCATCAAACAACTCTAGTCACAGAGGTGAGGTGGCGCTTTTTTTATGCTAGTAAACATTTAGTCTTGTGGACGATAGACATATTCAACCCCCTTCCTCTAAAGTGGATAGAATGTATTCCATGGGGTTGGAAGTGTATATCTTTTTTTTTTTTGTCTGCATTTTGTCAATAAGAATCCTGGGAGAAAATAAATCATAAGTTTGAATCCTTCACTGTGATAGAACAAAGATCGCCTGTTCTCCTAGAATTATGTAATTTCCTCTCGGCAAGGAACAATGACGTATAGTTGGTTTCCTTGCTTCTCAAGTCATTTCCTCAGCTCTAGATAACTCTATTTAGCAGTCTTTTTTCTCTGCTATGCAAAGAAGAAGAAAAAAAGAATATGAAGATTCCAGCAGGGCCAGATGCAATCCTTGGAAAAATGATTGTTAATCACTAAATCTCTTAGGATATACGAATAAAACAGGTTGGGGGTATAAACTCTAAAGATCATGTGGGCTAGTGTCCCAAAATACCTGATTCTAAACACTGGCAAATTCCACAGTGGAGAGTTTATTTTGGACTCTTCAGATATCACTCTGAAGCCTATCTGGTTGTTTTTTAACTTTCCTAAGCAAGCCATGGACTCTTTTAATGAAATAATTGAAAATTG
The DNA here is from genome assembly GCF_014108415.1 of Molossus molossus. Classification (NCBI taxonomy): domain Eukaryota; kingdom Metazoa; phylum Chordata; class Mammalia; order Chiroptera; family Molossidae; genus Molossus; species Molossus molossus. Next base: position 30,009,676 of record NW_023425346.1, read on the forward strand.
AAATATTCCTTGCCTTTGAAATACTGAGTGTATCATGTAAATGCTTTTCTGTAGTGAATTTATTTGAATGTCTTTTGTAATCTCTCCTTCAGGGGACCAAAGGTGTCTTTTCAAATGAGGACTCAAAAATACATTACTGCTTATATCATCAAATCTTATCATCTAATTACACTAATTAAACACAGTGAACTTTTAGGCCATCAAAATGTTTTGTTTTGTTTTGTTTTTTCTAATTTTAAGTACCGCCTGATTTATCGTAAGAAAAAAAAAATCTGAAACAACTATTGAATGCATGAATACTTTCTGTACTTTTTAACAAAAAATACAGGAATAGTAGAATGATGAACAACACTGTTCTGGGAATTTATAGATCTAAAACCTATACAAATACTAATGGCTCTCATGGCTCCTTCTTCCAATCCAAGTTCAACTCAAATTCAATCAATACCTTTACCATTCACATCCCATGTATGACTCTCCATCTGAGAGACATCTTCTCGACCACCAAATGCAAAGTGGCCTTCCTCTCCCTATACTCTGTCACTGCATGTAGTTCTCCGTCTACTTAGTACTTTTGTGGTTCTAAGATTATCTTTACATATTATTGTTGTGTCTAGGCTCAATCAAACCATAAGAGTTAGTTCCATGACAGTAAAAACAAAGTGAATATATTTGTCTGTGCAACACCCTCATCACCTAAAATAAAGCCTGATATACTTTATTTACTCCCTAAATATTTGTTCAGTGAGTCCAACGAGCATTTGTCAGGTGATTTTTACAACATTATCACATTGAATCCGCAACACAACCTTATGAGAAAATACAGTAAAAGGAGGCTGAGATTCTAAAGAGGAGAGTATCCTGTCCAAATGTGTAGCTAATAAAAGGGGAGTCAGGTTTAATTCCTAGACCTGTCCTACTACAGATTATTTCTTTCCACTTCATGTTGTTGACTCTGTTCTGAACTGTGTCATAATTATAAAGGTGGCCCTAGATAAATAATTCATTATGGCCAAATATTAATTATTTACCCAAAAACATAAGGCTTTGGATTAGATATTTTTTAGGCTCTATATTAACTATAGAAATCCTGACATTATTACTCCTATTTTCTCTAAGACAATATCATAAATATTTGACTTTTCTAAGGGACACACATTCCTATTCAAGGCACAAATATACACTTTGATTTTTTTTAAATGAATTAAGAGTTTTAACATAAAAAATTGTCTTACTCTCTTAAATTTTATCAATTCAGAACTACTCTTCCAGACATGATTAAAATAACAATGAATTTTATAAAAAACTAGCAGATAAAGAAAAAGTGTGGTGACTCTGACACACTCACCATCAAGCTTTTAAGATAATTCTGATTGAAATTATATGAATATAAGAGACTCTTTTTTCTTTTTCTCCTCAGAGGAATTTTAGTTAAAATCAAATGTAATCTTAGAAGGGCTGTACTGTTTTCTTTATTTTTCAAGTGTGTTTTTGCTAATGCTATTTGATCTTTAAGTGATTCCCGTTTTCAAAGAATAGTTAGACTTAACATATCAAAATCTTTGTTATTTTGAGAATTTTAGTTGCTAAAAAGAACTACCAAGTGCAAATCAGTTTGCCCTTTTGGCTTTCGTTAAACTCTTGTGTAAAGAAAATATACATATTTCAATACAATTTATGATACCTTATGAAGTCTTGAACAAAGTATTTAAAAGTAAATTGGAAGCAATTATTGATTTTTAAAAAGCTCACTTTATCCAAAAGTTTTTTCTCTCTTGCCCATTTCCTTATGTAAAAGAACTTAACCAAAGAAAGCTAGCATTCTAATTCAATTTCTCCTCCAAAGTATATAATTTTATTTCATCATAATGGCTGCTTTTATTTCCAGGGTCAGATTTTATTTAAATTTCAGTCCATTAGGAACAAAAACTTGCCATTTTCTGATAAACAAAATCAGCAGGGGAGCCTCTTCAAACGAGAAATGTATTTCCATCGACCTTTGTTTTATTTGATCTAAATGACAGGTATACACCACTTTTCCTGTGTTTACTTTTAAAGATTCTGAAAAAATGGGGGTGACATTTTTAACAACAAAACTAGCAATCACCCTAGTAGTCCTGTGACAGGCAGATGGAACAAATGATAAAAAGATGTAATCCATTGCTTTAGACCACCAAAGAGGCTTAATACGAGTCATTAACAGAGAACCGTTAATTTTCTTTTTTCCCTGTTCTGACTGTTGTTTGTAGAAGTGCTCAACCTCTTAGAAACTGGAACATTGAACTGTTTTTCCTTCTCTTTCTTCCTTTCTTTCGTGTGTGTGTGTGTGTGTGTGTGTGTGTGTGTGTGTGTGGTTATTTTGCAAGAGGGAGAGAAAGCATTAACAGAAGGGAATTAAGGAATATATCATTATATAGTTTAAGAAGTCTGAGTGATATAAGTGATGTTTTAGAGGCTCTTTGATTAAGCTTGATAATAGTTAATAAGAATGAACACTAGTTAATTCTTTAAGCACTTTAAAGATTAAAAAGGACTTTCTCAAACAGTATCTCAATTCTTGGACATCCTCACAAAACTTTTGAATCCCAGAAAGTCAATCATGTTGAAAATGAGGAACTAAAGCTTAGGTCATTTGATTCCAATTTAAAACCATTTTAGTTCATAGAGACTCATAGCAAATATGATTCTATTCCAATCTAACAATGATGAAATCATGTTCACATCGTCCACCTTTGTTCTACAAAATATTAGTTCTCTAGGATGCTAAATGCTATCGATTAGGGAAAGCAAGGATTCATGATAGGTAGAGAGAGAGAGGTGCAGTGATTCTTCATGATATAAATATCAAGGAATCTTTTACTCTGAAAATACCTAAGGATTAAAGTTAAAGAAAAATTTTGATGAGTGAATGCTATACCAGAATTATTTACTCTTTTGGATCGTTTCCCCCATAACTACCCCACCCTCTCAATAAAGATGATATAAATAAATAGATATAGACGTGGAATAGATACAGAACAATAAATATATAGATTTAGGTATGTATACATAGTATATAACTATATATTTGATGTCTATACATTGTATATATATACTCAATATATATTTATATATTATACATATATTATATGTTTATACATATGTGTATATATATTTTCTTTCCTCATTGAGAAAATTCATAGATTAATTGTGAACTGGCTTTTTTGCAACCAAAGTTTAGATATAAAAATGTTTCCCAGTCACTCTGATATGACAGGCAATTAACAATATACTTCAAAGCACTGTAAGCCTTAGTTAGTGCACTTTCTGTCAATAAAAATGCATCCATTAGTGTCAATGTTTGATTTAGACATGTCTATCTTAAGAAACTCTAGGGTGGTTTATCATTTCTTTTTTATAATTATATGAATCTTATTTAAACTATGGTTTTTAAACATGAATACATGAAGGTGACTTCTGTAAGATAACAAATTATTAGTTTAATTATGTGAACCAAGATAGTGAACAAAAAATAATTGAGAAAAGCTTATTGTATATGTTATTTTACTAGAGTTCTTAAATGACCAGATTCACCCTAAATATATCTTTAAAAAAGGCAGGTAAACTAATTTATTTTCATACCTTAAATAATTTCTTATACATAGACTTTTCTTGTTTTATTCACACCCATAGTTGGTGTAGAGATTACAGATGCCTTGTTTTTGAGAATAGAATAGGGAAAAAAAAAATTGAAATTGTTGTAAAGGATTATAAAGCCTTTACCCAATTTGCAATTCTCCTCTTCAGAACTATTTTGTCATCCAAGAGATTATGAAGACATTACACTGGACAACTAATATTTTATTTCTATTTTGTTTTGTTCCCTACATAAAAATAGCACTTTAAAATTGAAAATGTACCATTAAATTTTGAGAGGAAGGTCTGGGTGAAATTATGATCTTTTCTATCTGTTCTACAATGCACATATTATTTACAAAATTAGTTCAATATTCTATTGTAAGTCAGGCCATTAAAAATTTGGAGCAATAGAATTCATGGTTTTGAAACAAACTGTAAAAAGCAACTGGCTAGAAAAATAATGTTTCTCTTAAAAGTTTATAATGTGTTACAAACCAGAAAATGTGGTATCATTAAAATATTAGTTAAAAATAATTTAGAATATATCATCAAGTATCTGTGCAAACTATGGATGATCACTTCACAACCATAGTCAAAGTTAATCTAGGGGTTTGTGAGGAATCTACGCGGCTTTACCTTTAATGGTATAAAATATATTCCTGCTAGAAAGTCTGTCAGAATTAGGGTAAACAATAAACAAATCTCTCTGGTATTCTACCCAATTTTATTAGCTTGTTTTACCATCTGGGCCATAAAAACTAGACATCAAGTCAATAATCAAAATTGTATAAAGACTGTTTCTGATATTCTTACATGATTTGAAAAGATGGTGTGATTGTATTTTGACCTTTATCATAGCTTGCCACAAGAAAAACTCCATTATAACTTTTAAATACAGAGAAAACAAAATCAAACTAAATCTAGCATTTTTTTCCAATAATATAATACTGCAAGTGCTCTAACCCAGTGGTGCTAAACCAGGTATGATTCCACCGAAGGACATAAGACAAAGTCTGGAGACTATTTTGGTTGCCACAGTTGTGCACTGGTACTAATATATAGTGGCTAAAGTTTAGAGATGCTACTAAACTTTCCACAGTGTAGACAACAGCCTTCCACAGCAAGAATCATCTGACTCAAATGTCACTAGTCGCTGAGGAGGTTGAGAAACCCTATCCTAAGCAAAGACTATTGGCATGTAAAATATTTATTTTTTCACAAAGAAAAGGTGTCTTGGCGAAAAGTACATTAATGGAGTAGAATATATATGCACTCATATATCACCTCTTAAGCAAAATACCAATGAAAACTGTTTATCAAAACTAGGAAGAAAGTGGGAGTGTAATTAGATGAGATATAGCCTAAAACTGGGAAACAATAGTGAGCCCTTGCTTATTCCAAGCAACTATCAATGTTAGTAGTCAAAATAAAGGCTCGAACTTCAACAAACAAAATTTTTTCTGTTCAAACTTAGGGAGTTCACATGTTGCATGCTGATTGCTTTCTCTTTCTAAAGCGGGAAATGCCTTCCATTTTGCTGTACTTAGTTTACTGCCATTCACACTTTAAGATTTTTAATGCAATATGATAGATTTGTTTTTAAATGCTTTGAGTTTGCTTTTCAATTTAATGATTTGTTACATTATTTAGAGACTAATTTACTGAACCTACATAAGATTAATTGCATGGTCTTTTAAGACACGTGACAAATCATTAAAAAGTGATAAAACCAGGCAACTGAAAAACAAATGGCTTGTGACATACGAATGGAATCCCCAGTACCATTTGTTAATGCATGTTTTGGTAAGACTTGTAAGATATAAAGCAATACTAGCTCAAAATTGAGTACAGGATTATGTAATATTTGAAACTAAGATATCTGGATAATTCAATAGACCAGAACAGAGTAATGAGTTTATTTTTGTAAGTAGAAGAAAACACTGACATACAAATTAATAATTTAAAAAAACTAATCTTTAGTGTCATATTTCTTATAAAAATAATTGACAAAACTGTCTTAGGGGAGCTTATTTAATTTTATTTGAAAATAACAACATTCTAACAAGTGTATTTTTTATTCTGCTTGTGTTGTAGCATCTAGATAAGGTTCAGGTTAAAAATAAAGGATTTTGCAATAAAGTTAGATTCTACAAAAAAATGCTTTGGGGGAAAGAAGAGGTATTTGTTGCATATGGTTATATCATCTTGTCTTTTATTTAAATGTAGAAAATATTCTGTGGACTGAACTGAAGGCATCCATTTGCCTGCACACATCATGGCTTAATAAAACACAGACAGGAGTTTGCAGCAAAGAAAGTTTGGGTTTATTAAGGAGATGGTGTGGTGTCATGTCCAGAGTTACAGGTAGCTCATGCTCAAAGATTTGGCTCCTCGCTGGCTTCCAGGGGATAAATTATGTAGGGAAATAAAATTATTAATCATGGTGACTAATAGAATTAGAGTTGTGGTCTCTACTGATTGGTTGATGCAATTACTTTAGCTAGTCATGGTTCTTCACTCAGTGGGGTGACCCAAACATTCATTTCTGGGCCATTACTAGATTGGGTTTTTGTAGTTTTCCATTGATATTAATCTTAGGACATGGTAATGCTAAGAGACACCCCAAGGGATCTCCTGTATTATAGAAATATTCTTCCCAACCTTCATTGTGGAGTAATAGTTTAACTTCCTGTTGGTTGTCTTGATCAATCAATATTTATTTAGTATTTACTACTACTTGGCATAGTAAGAGATGCAATAGTTCATTCAGGGAATAGAGACCAGAATTGCTATATCTGTTTAAAAAGTAATTTCTGTTTTGTGAATCTATATAGTAATATCACATGCCTGCTATGTGCCAACACTACTAAGAACCTGAAGATACAGGTGTAAAGAGAGATACACCAAGAAGTCTTCCTTCTTAAATTTCACATTTTATTGAGTCTAATATGAGGGCTACTGCTTACATGGACCTAAAAAGTCTCATTAAAGGTTGGATATTAGCATTGATAGAAAGTGAAGGACTAAATATAAATGCAAGATGAGAGGATTATGGAGCCAGGGACTCTACTGTATTGAGAATCAATTATTTGGGGATGCTGTCTTTCCTCTTCAGATTGTTGAATTAAATGATAGTTGATAATGTTGGTCTGACTCTGTTAGACTCTCATTGGTCTGGCCCAATGAGATGTGGCCAATGAATCTCAGTAGTCAAATGTATTTCTCACTCTGCTACACCTGCAACCTAAGTCAACTCATCACATTAGTCAGAGACTTAGAAGAAAGGCATAGCTCAGTAAGTACATGCTTACATACTTCTCACTGTGAAGGGAAGGAAACCTGTAGACTCATCCAAGTTATGTATAAAACCTTCTGATCATTAATGATACATATTATATTTACCAAAGCAAGTTATATAGCTTTACCAAATTTGGAGGAATTAGGAAAGAATCATTTCCTGATATACCCAGAAAAAAGGTAATCAGAATATTCGTAAATAACTTTGATTAACACTATACACTAAAACCTTGATATAATGGACTAATTCTGATTGATGTTTTGGGATTCTTAAAATATATACTCACAAGTGGGAACACTGGGTCAAATGGTAGTTTCATTTTTACTTTTTTGAGGAAATCCATACTGTTCTCCACAGTGGCGGCATCATCTGCATTCCCACCAGCAGTGTACTAGTCTCTTTCACATCCTTGTCAGCACTTGTTTGTTGATTTATTGAAGGTAGCCAATCTGGCAGGTGTGAGGTGATACCTCATTGTTATTTTAATTTGCATTTCTCTTTGAACACTTTTTTATATGTCTCTTGACTATCTGTATGTCTTAGGAGTCCCAAAACACCAACCAGAAAGAATACATACACTCCTATGTTCAAAGCAGCACTATTTATATGAGCTACATCTGGAAACAGCCCAAGTGCCCATCAGTAGATGAGTAGATAAAAAAGCTGTGGTACATTTACACAATGGAATAATACTATGCAACTGTAAAAAGAAAGGATTTTTTACCCTTTGAGACAGCATGGAGGGATCTAGAGAGTATTATGCTAAGCGAAATAAACCAGTCAGAGAAAGGCAAGTATCACATAATCTCACTTATTTGTGGAATATAATGAACAAAATAAACATACCAACAAAATAGGCCCAAAGACGTGGAAGCATGGCACAGACTGATGAATCTCAGAAGACAGGGAAGAGAGGGGTGGAAAGAGAATAACCAAAGAATTTATATGCATAGGTACTTAATCCATGGACACAGACAATAGTGTGGTGAAGGCCTGGGGTGGGGTAGAAACCAGATAGAGGAGGGCAATGGGGAAAAATGGGAGACATCTATAATACCCTCAAAAATAAAGATAACTATATTTTAATAATAATAATAATAAATAGAACAATTATACTTTGTAAAAAAAAATAAAGTCTCTATTCATTCTGGCAAGACATAGAAACCACCAAAGTGTCCTTTGGTAGGTGATTGCATAAAGATGTGGTACATATATACTATGGAATGTTACTTGGCCATAAGAAAAGATGAAATACTGCCATTTGTGACAATATGGATGGACTGTGAGAATACTATGCTGCTAAGAAAAATAAGTCATACAGAAAAAGCTAAGAACCATATGATTTCACTCATATGTGGGATATAAAACTGAAACTCATAGACACAGACAACAGTAAGGTAGTCAACAGAAGAAAGGGGATGTGAGGATAATAATGAGTAAAGAGGGCCAAATATATGGTGATGGAAAATTATCTGACTTTGCGTGGTGGACACACAATGAAATGTACATATCATATATCATAGAACTGTATACTTGAAACTTTTATATCTTATTAACCAATGTTACTCCAATAAACTTAAAGAAAGAAAGAAATGTCTCAAAAGAAAAAAACAAGAAAGAAAAGAAAAAAGAAGACATAGTTTACTGAAAAATTTTCGGGTTTAAAAGAGTGTTCTCTTATCTAGCCTTGCTACAGGCTCAGTGCAGCATTCCAATATGCTATAAAAACTTCATATAACACTGACTCTACTAGAGCATAGAGGCTAAATGTCAGAGCTACTTGAACTGCAGCCTAGGTCAGCGAGTTAACCTTTCTTAGCCTGGGATCTACTCAAAGACAGCAGCTTTAAAGCTCAGGAAAAGTCTCCCCAAATCCACCAAGCACTGTTTTTTTTTTTTTTCTGAGAGTAGAGTGTATGAGACTCAGGCACTTATTTTTTTCTTTTTGTAGCACCTATTCCAACATGATCTAGGCCATTAGATGACAGAAACCTCACATAACTGTAATGCCTCTTAAGTTTCATGGAGTTTATCCCCACCTTATGGCACAAAAATACCTCAGTAAGGTTTTAAGGGCTTGTATGATTCACTCCTCATCAGGTCCTACCAAGATGATATCATATTTTGGGTTGGAATGATACCCTTGATAGTAAGATGTTTAAGGTCTGTCAGAATTCAATCATGGTCCAGAGGGATACTGGAGAGATAATAAAAGGGTATTGCCATCTCTATCAGAAGGAAGCAAACTTTCTGCTATTCTATTCTTATTGGATTAGAATAAGAAAATAGATTTGTCTGATCAATAGCTATATATTTAGTACCAGAAGCTGTGTTCTTTTCCTCTAACAATGAAATTACAACTGAAACCATTGGCTTATTTGTGGTTACACCTTATTAAATGTATAATAATCTATTTTAACTGTCTAAGATCCATTTGTTTTCTGGGTGGGACAAGCAGTCCAATTATACAGGGAGAATAGGATAGAGATTGCATAACTGTGTCTTTTGAAGATAGGTTGGTGGCATTGATTTTGAGATTCCTCTGGAATGTGATACTTTGATAAGGAAATTGAAGTCCAGGACTTCAGGTTTACTATTTCTATCATGATAGTTCTTACTCTCTGTTGGTAGAAACCAATGTTGGGAATCTGGCAGTTGCTGAGGATTTTTTAGTTATATAACAACAGGACTAGAGTAATAATCATGAGTAGATTTGGGGACACAATAGACTTACTGTGAGATAAACTTGGGCCAGACACCCATTTATTATTCTCATTTGGTGCCTATAGCTCCCTATTCTGACTGAGGTACTGTTATAAATCCTCAAGAATGAGCATCACTTCAGAGACAGTGTCCAAGAACCATTGAGAGGCAGTGGTATTTTCTCTCATTAGTTCATAATCATACTGGTAAACAATTCCAAACTCATTATTTTAGGGTCCTTTCTTACTGCATACCAGTGATCTCCTATCAAATAAAAAGGATATAAAACTAAAATTCATAGAAACAGACAACAGTGCGGTCGTCACCAGAAGAAAGGGGATGGGAGGGTATTAACAAAGTCACTTAGATCTGAGAGTTGGAACGTGGGTATGGTTTGCTATCATGATTTAAGTCATGTCTGGTCACCAGATTTCAGGTTGTTTCATTATACTGACCAAGTTATGCTTTGGGTGGTTGTTTCTTCATTAAGAACTTTATGATCCGTGAGCCATTACTAAAGACACACATGAGTCAAGCAATTCTGTTGCCGCTGTGTTCCTGCCGTTTGTTGGGCAACCTGGCTCACCTGGCCTCTGAAACTCAAGTCTTATTATTTAGCTCCTGTCATACTTGGGTCCCACCACGTTCATTGAAATCAGGGATTTTCTATGAATATCCATCTTTCCTCCTTTCATGTTTAGCCTAGAAAGGTTAAGCATGTTTCAGGAATGTTGGTGCTCTACTCACTCAACAATTTAGTGAAAGAAATGTCCTTTTGGTCCTCTAAGAGCACATGGGGAGGGAGCAGCGAGATGAACAAAAGGATATGCAGGATAAAGTTGCTCAAAGATATTCCCATAATTCTGTCTATATTATGCCAGGAAATTTCAGGCTTGTAAATTTTGTTCATCACAGAACACCTTTGAGAACCAGTTTTCACATGAGCTAGCACACTGAATCCATAGCTGTAATTCAGCCCAATCTAAAAGTACATTCTTCCCTCTCTGGCAGTTTCCTTCTGCACATAGTCATTTGTTTTGTTCCAATAGGAAGAGCACAGTTTTGCAATTCTTGGTAAACAAGCTTCTTCTTCCAAAGTTTGACTTAGCATTTGGACTCTGGCATACAGAGAATTGACTGTAGTAAAGATCTAGAGACAAATACGAGTGGTAAGGGTATGGGATGAGGAGACTCAGTACCTTGTTATAAGGCACTGCTTAAGCAAAATCAGAATTAGGTATTCTTGTACAGCGATGACAGCTTCATTAGACAGAAACACAGTTGATAGGTTTGCTGGCACAGAATTCCCAGGTCAGTTTTGATTCAGTATACTAAGAAGAAGAAATTTTTCTATAACATGACCTCTGTCTGAGCTGTGAGCTGGACCCAGGCCAGAGGCAGAGATTGATTCCCACAAATATCCCTAAAGACTCTGATCAAAATTTATGTTTTCTTCTAACATATATCACTACCCCTCACCTGCCTCCCACTGTGTGCTGGCTCCTGGAACAGGCTGTTGTCCTGACCTGGTTCAGCGTGTAAAGTAACTTTCCATACCTCATAGCAGTCATGAAAAGTACCCTTGCCTATCTCCCCCTTTCCCTATGTAATTCTTTGGCACCTGCCAAGCAGCACAGAGGATATTTACTTCGTCTTGCAGCTGCCCAGGACATGCCTCGCAAATTCCCCTTAATTAACTCTGCTGAATGCCAGGGTGGAGTAGCCAGACTCTTTCTTTGGTCTTTTAGTGCCTTCTGCTTACACAGGTAGATTTTCAGACTCAGGGCATTTCCCTGGATCTGAGAATTAGGATTACCTTAATTCTCTTGATTAAAATGACTCAATTACTTCTCTTTGGCTTCAAAATAAAATTTAAATGCCTGCCCTGGCCGGTGTTGCTCAGTGGTTAAAGTGTTGGCTCTCATATTGAAGGATCATGGGTTTGATTCCCAGTCAAGGGCAGCACCTGGTTTGCAGGTTTGATCCCTGGGTGCGTGCGGGAGGCAACCAATCAATGTGCCTCTTTCACGTCAATGTTTCTCTCTCTCTACCCCTCCCTCCCTTCTTTTCAGTCTCTCTACAAAAATAACAACAAAACAATGGAAGAAATATATTCTGATGAGAATTACCAACAATAACAAAAAATTAAATGCCTAACTTTACAAGACTCTACATCATAAGTCATCCAACTACAGGCCCCTGAACAAATCCAGCTTGTTGTCTTACTTTGTAAATAAAGTTATGTTGGAACACATTTCTGCTCATTTATTTATGTGTTTTCTAAGGCTGTGTTCACACTATCTAGGCAGAGTTGAGTAGTTGTGGCAGTAGCTGCAACCCTACGTCTTCATTAAGCCTAAAATATTTACTGTTTGGCCCTTTATAAAAAACGTTTTCTGATACTTGTTCTAAATTATCAGTCACCTGCATATCTTTCTACTCTATTCCTCAGTTGCTAAGTTCCAAACATGTTTGTACTCCTGTCATTTTAGAAACTGTTAATTCTTTCCTCCATTGATGTACTTGTCCCAAGATTTTGAATGGGCTGTACACTTGCCTGACTAGTTATATCTTTACTTTAAAGTCACATCTTCAAATAAGTCTTTATTTAATATCCTAACTTAATTACCTTTCCTCTGTCCATCTCTTAGTCTTTGTTTCCTTCATTTATTATTATTTTCTTTTTTTTTTTTTTTATTGATGTCAGAGACAGAAGAACAGAGAAGGAGAGGGAGAGAGAGAGAGAAACATCGACGAGAGAGAACATAAATTGGTCACCTCCTACATGCCCCCCACTGGGGATTTGGCCCACATCCTGGACATGTACCCTGACCGGGAATCAAACTGGTAACCTCTTGGTGCATGGGTCAACACTCAACCATTGAGCCACACCGGCTGGGCCATTTATTATAATTTTCAACCATTTTACAATTGTTAATATTTTGATATATTTTCCTCATCAAATATCTATCCATCTGTCTATCAGTCAGTCCACCTTATTTTTTAACTTTTTTATTATAGAATGACTACAGATTCACAGGAAGATGCAAAGAAAGTGCATAGTGTTTTTATGGGACCTGTACATACATACTTTCACTCGAAGGGTACATTTTATATAATGATAACATCAAAACTATGCCATTAGTACATGTGTATAGTTCTATGCCATTGTATTAAATGTGTAGATTTATGTAACCACCACTATCAAAATGCACACCTATTCCAGGACCATAAAGCTCTGCCTCAAGATACCCCTTTATAGTCACAACTACCACCACACCCTACTATTGTCCCTAACCTTTAAAAATCACTAATCTGTTCTCCATCTCTATAATTCTTAATCTATAATTTTAAATGCATGTTTATTTAATCTTGGACTGTCTCTTTTACCAGAAATTGAGCTTCAAATAGACAGGCACATAACTGTCTTATTTCCTATTTTCTCTGTCTTCTGTATTCTGTAGAATCTAAAATTGGTCTCTTTTGATACTATCGTGTAGATTTCCCTAATCCAATCTCAATGTTCTATTTAAGAGCATATTTTTCTCCTTTTTTATTAAAGAGGAACTCTCAATCAATTCAATGTTCTGCCAAAATTTTAATAACATTTCTTTTTATTAATAAATACTCTATTATTCACTAGCAATAGGCAGCAAACATTATGTGATAATGTCAATCAATGTACTGAAAAAAATGCATCATAAATGAGATATAAAAGTTAAGAGGGCAACTATTTCAATATGCACAGATTCATAATGTTTTATAAAAAAAAAACCTATTAGGTTACAGTGTTTTTTAAGTATTATTTATTACAAAACTTGAACATTTTGTGAATAGCTATGCAAAATTAAACAGCTGGATGGAGTTTCAGAATCATTTACCAACCAGTCATGTCTCATGAACAATTGCTCCAAATGCATTGACTCGATTTTTAAAAGAGCTGCTGACAACTTTGTAAAGACCTTGAAAAGCATTTCATTCAAAAACTATTCTCCTAGGACTGCGTGTGATTTCTGTGTTTATTTTATCTGCCTTTTATTGAGAGTGTATTTTTGTTTCAATTGTTAACTTCAGAAATATTTACCATCCCTTGGAAAAATGATTTGCATCACAGCAGCCTCTTTAGCTGTTAAAACTTCGTCTACCCTGCTACTTATTTGTCTCCTGACATCATCTTTTGTGTCTGAAATCAGGGCCATTTGAAAATGGAATGATTCTAACATCATACACAGAAAAGAATTGGAGCAAGATGCCAAATGTGTTTCACAACCATTAATTCTACTCCTAGTGTATTCTAGTATTTATAAAGTGTACGTTGCTTTATCCTCAGGATCATTTGAAAATTGTAGAGCATCTTTATTTTTATCGATAACCAATGTGAACATGCACAAACTGAAGTCCTAACAAGCACCTGCGTCGTGAGCAAGTTCCTCTTTTTTTAGCTGAATGGGATACAAAAATGTCAAAGTAATTATTTTTGACAAAATGTTTTTATTTAAATAATAAAAGGATCAAACTATAAAAATAACTTGCATATAAATATATATTTTCTCCAAGAAAAAAAACAGATAATATCTTCCTTTTCATATAGCTTCATTTAGGAGATTTTGATGAATGTTGACATGTAAACAAAATGTGAACATACAGAATTAAAAACTATGATAAGAGAGTCAGGAAATCAGATCCATCATAACTTTATGAAAAGAGCTGAAGTATAAAATAAGACTCTGTGTAAACCATACCTAAAGGAGACATTATAAAGCACATTTCATTGTCAACTATTAATCATTTATAATAAAAGTAAAAGCATTATAAAATATGTATTAAACACCATTATGTAATGTGCTATTAACATTTCTAGAACGTACAATTAAGTCTTAGGAAGATTTACAAGCCCTATTACATTACTTTTTCAGCGTATTTCTCAAAATAAAATCTCATATTTATTCTAAGGATATATCTTGAGGAAAACATCTAGAAGTTCCCTAAGTTAAAAGAGAGGAGAGAGAAAAACATCAACTGAAAAATAAATAATATATCTAAAAATATTTCTGAATTAACACCTGACTCATATATTTTGGCCATTTTTTGTTTTACTATCTAGAAAGATCTGTTTTTTAATTGTTCAAAAGGTTTTTTAACATTGCTTTGTTTACTTAATGATGTACAGGTAAATAAATTTCCAGCAGCAGAAATAAATGATATCAACTTTTAGATGTGACACAAATTTTAACTGACTGTCAAACTGACTTTTAATTTGGAATACGACAAGTACAAGTTTTGAGGTCATCAAGACACAGGTTTAAATATCAATTCCAAAATTTCCTGACAAACAAAATGACATTGACTAAATTTTTGATCCACTCAGAGCAATATTTTCTTATGAGTAAAATAAAAACATTAACCTTTGTAGAAATGGTCAGTGTTTAAATTAAATGAGAGTATCTACATTCACACATACTAGATGCTCAATAAAATTTTATTTATTCTTCACATACACTTTATCATTTTGATATTCTTCTCTGACTTTGTTCCCATCTTCATGTCTTTAATGATAATATTCCCTAGAATATCTAGTTAAACTTGTCTTTTACTCATTCTGTAGTTTATTCCCCAGAAAAATGTCATTTATTTCCATGACTTCCATTGCCAGTATAGGCCAAAGTTGTCCCAGTTCGCACACCTCACCTCGACAACATCACTGCTCTTTTGATCTTTAGCTCCCAATTTCCATCTACCATCCCTGAACATCAGAAGATTCTTCCAAACCCTCATAACCTAAAGTACAATAAGGATCAAGTGATTACTCCCCAAAATTGCTCTTCTTTCTCTAGTCTGTACCTCAGTTATCGATAGCACCATTTTATCAACTGACAAAACATTTCAGAAACACCCTTGTCATCATTGAGTGCCAGCTTTTCTCAGCTCCTTTCACTGGGTCAGCACATGTTTTCTCAATCCCATCTCGGATTTATTTTTTCCTGTCCCTTGTCCACATCACAATTTCAGTCCTCACAGATCAGGCCCTCCCTGAACCTATTATATATCCCCTCTGAAAAATTTATCATAGACAGGTTTACCAGATATTTATTCTTTTAACAATGTCTCTCTATAATCTGCAGAATAAAATTGAAATATTGAAGATCCCAATGTCATTTATCTCCCATATTTGCCTTAAGAATACCCTTCACACTGATGCCACCATTTGCTCTTCCATTTTACTGGGCATACTGTTCTCTTTTCTTTGTAGGTTATAAATCCTACTTACCCTTCCAAGATTAGCTAAAGTATAAAATATTTTATATTTTGTAAAGCAAATTTGTTGTATCTTCTTTTGTTCTTTAACAGCAGTCTTGACAAGTTTAAATTATTGTCCTCTTCCTATTGTACTGTACCCATTTGTTTATAGATTTACATGAACAACATATGCCAAAATTTCCCATTGCATAGGCAACTCTTGGATATAGAGCCTTGGGTTTTATTTACTTTTTTTTTTTTTTAATCCTCACCCAAGAATATTTTGTTTCCATTGATTTTTTAAAATTTTAATTTTAATTTTTAGAGAGAGTAGAAGGGAGAAAGGGAGAGAGAGAAACATCGATGTGAGAGAGACACATCGCTTGTTTGCTTCCCACATGACCCTGACCAGAGCTGGGGATCAGATCAAACCCGCAACCCAGGTACGTGCTCTTGACCAGAATTGAACCTGTGACCCTTCAGTCTACAGGCTGAGCCTCTAACCACTAAGTCAAACAGGCCAGTATGGGTTTTATTTACTTTTGAGTTACCTTTGTAACTATAATCTGAAAATGTAAGAATAACTCAGTAAATCAATGTATTGGGTTAATGAATGAATTATGAATGAATCATGTGGCACCCTCTCAGACTGAAACATAGAAGTACAAAATAAATGTTTGTTGACATTAATTAAAATGAGATAGAATGGGGAGTGCTAACTGTGCAAAGAATTATAAGAACTTTATGCAAATTACCATTTATATTTCAATGTATATTTAAAAAATTTATAGGTTATAACTTTGTATTTTGTTGATAAATAACTTATTATCCTAGACAACCTTTTAGAAGTACATTTTAGAAAATATTTACAAAATAAGTAATATATGTTAAACATCAAACTTGACAAAAATAGTTTTTCTGTGAGCTTTTACACACCATTGTTTTCAACTCAAATACTATAGCAAAGCAAAAGCTAACTTTGCAATCTCTTATTAAATGAAAAAAGAAATATTCTAAGCAGCTACAGAACTCCAAATGCTTAACCCCAGTTCTGCAGCCCATGCTTCTATCCAGTTCTACCCACTTCTACCACATGCTAACTTTCCAAAAGGAGCTCCAAAGAGCACCACTCTCAAACCAGAATGAATAGGTTAGTTGCTTTCTATTCTAAGGCACAGTCATTTAGAGCAGATACTCAGTGATTTCAGGAGCAAGAAATTAGAATGAGAGGGATGGGCATTTTAAGTGGATTGACTGATTTGATCATCAGTTAAGTGTATATCCCTAATATATTTTTTTTTATCCTCACCCAAGGACATTTTTGCATTTATCTTCAGATAGAGCAGGAGGAAGGGGGGGGGGAGAGAGAGAGAAAAACATCCATGTGAGAGAGATACATTGAGTGGTGTCCACCCACACGACCCCAACCAGTGCGAGGACAAAGTGCAACTGAGGTACGTGCCCTTAGGGGGAACGTACCCCGCCTTTCTGGTCCACTGGCTGACACAAACCATTGAGCCAAACCAGCCAGGGCAATCCCTACTATTTTTTATGCAAAGTCTTTCCCTGTGCTATTATATCATCAACTTCTATTCTCTTTTGTGCCAAGTGGCTGTCCAAAACATTCAATTATAATCTATATTAATCTGGGTTGTTTATGAGAAGATAAGTGGCCTGCAGACATTCATAAATGCATTTGAACATGTCCTGGAAAATTTTATTTCCATTATTTCAAATATGTTGACACTTGGTTTTTACTCATGACCTTGACTTTATCTCAGATGTGGGCAGATTCTACGAGGATGTGACAAACAGGTAGGATAACTTGTGCAATATGAAGTAGCATATAGGAACATTGAAAATATTCAGGAGAAAGTCATTCATTGCAAATTCCCTGCAGCTCTGATAATTTTACAAAAGGTAGTTATACCTCATGATGATCCCCCCCCTTTTTTTTTCTTATACAGATTTCAGGATTCTCTTCATTGATTATTTTTTAAATTATCTTTACTGTTGAGAGTAATACAGATACTCTCCCCTATTATCCCCCACTGATCCTTTCCATTCTGCTCCTGGCCCCCACCCAGGCCTTCACTGCACTAGTGTCTGTGTCCACTGGTTATGCATATAGGTATATAAGTTATTTGGTTAATCTCTTCCCACCCCCAACTCTCTCTTCCCTCTGAGATTCACCAGTCTCTTCATTCATATTATAAAACAAATAGTGTTGACTCTGATCTTGGCACCGTTCTGATTCCTAAGGAAACAGAGTGAACTTTTATTATGGTGGTGATAATAAAAAATAAAGATAAATGTGTAAAATATAGAGATTGTTTTGTTAGTAATAAATGCTACTTATAAACTGGTATCAATGTAGCCATTTAAAGTTTCCCCCATGTTTCTTATCTTTAACTTAAAATTTTAATATACTTTCACTGAATTTTTCATAATTTTCCAAACACTTTAGGCTTTTCTCTACGTTCCTTCCTTTCAACTGTGATTCTTCAGCCACTGCAACCCTGTCTTTCTCTAACAATTCCTCTCTCTAAATGATTTGTGTTCTACTGGCAGCTCTGTGCTAAAGAAAGTGACATATCCTGATGAAGCCATTAAGCACTATACCACAGACATTAAGAGGATGATATAGGCATGATTTCAATCTTGCAAAGGGAAACTACCCTAGTTCTGAGAAGGAAAAGGATCAGAGAGCTTATCCGACTCTAGTCTACATTTTCATTTTATTAGATTCAAATCTGGGGGATGTCAGAACAAATTAACACTTTCCCTCCATAAGGCGATCACTGTACGTATCATCATCAGATGCATATTGAACATCCATAGGGAGAGAGGTTGGAGCTTATAACGTACAACACATTGAAAAGAACCAAAGAACAAAATGAGTAAAAATGGGTTGATCATATACAAAATACATGAAAAGAAAGTCGGACTTTTATACTCTATGCTGTTGTGCAAATTTTCTTTAAAAACCACTGTTACATAAAAGATGTTTCTAAGCTCTGTTATAACCCTAAATTATGTTTAACTTTGTTTAATTATGCCCGCATTTAACATATTCCAATTTTCAACTTTTTGAAACATAGAGGGATCTTGCTTTATTAAATAGATCCTTAAATAAAATATTGAAATTTTGCATTGTTAGTAAACCAAGTTTTACATTAAGAACAGTAAGAGACCCAAGTCTATGAGAAAATGTGCTTGTCAAAAGTAGAATCATTGTGTTTTAATTTGAAATTATTATAGGAATGAAAATGAAATAACAGAGTGGTTATGGCACTTCATGTGTATTGTCTGTTTTGTTAAGGTTTGATTTTTTTTAAATTGAAATACTTCTAGATTATACAGGGGTTGCCAAGAGTAGGTTTACAATTGTGCGCATGCAAAAGAGTTTATGCTTGTATTATTATTTATAAATTATTGTATTATTTTTCATATGAAAAACTGTTAAATCTACTTTTGCCCCCCCCCCGGTTGTACATATGTATCTTACAGTATATATGATATCAGATTAAGTTCTATAGAGCATATGATACTTTGTTAAATGATTAATAAATGTTGTGTAATAAGTCAGAGATGTTTGCCCTTAAGGAGGGCCAGTCCAATGGGGAAAAAAAATTATACTGCCTAATTCCTCTAGCAATTAGTTACCAGTATTTTATCAAAACATACCTTTTGTAATGACAAATTCTAGAAAACAGAATGTATATTTTTAACCATTAAAGAAAAAAGAAGCAGTTGAAATTAAAGTTATATCAAGATATAAAACTCACTTATCTTCTCAATGGGTAACTTAAACCAGTTGAACACTAAGCCACGGATTTTCGGGACACATCTCCTATTTTCACTGAAATATATCTATATTTCAATATGTTATTAGTGCCCTATGTTCACATTAATAAACAATTATTCAGCTGAATTTTATTAGCATGAAGACCCCAGGGCCTGTAGAACACTAAAGGGCCATTCGCCTCCATAAAATCACATTGAACTGTTCAGATTTAAAGATCGAAGGCCCTGCTTTTCTAAGCTTATTTTTCCATCTCTTCATTCCCATCATATTGAAAACTTTCAGTTTTTATTGCCATTTCTGCAGCTGATAAAAATATCTTCTCTCCTCAATGTGATCTTGGGTAGCAAATATCTATCTTGTTAGAATGAAGTGTAAACTAAAGTGTATAGTATATAGTCCTTGAGGAACCTAGGATCTTCTCTTTAAAATATACACAGATAGTAAAATTGCATTCAGCAATCATTTTGTGTGAGTGCATGTATGTGTGTGATGTATTACTAATTTGCCTTATCTTAATAAACAAGAGAGCCCTGGCCAGTTTGGTTCAGCGTTTGGAGCATCGGCCTGTGGACCAGAGAGTCCAAGGTTCGGCTTCTGCTAGTCCCTAGTGGCTAGGGGCATGTACCAAATAAATAAATAAATAAAATAAATAAGAGAGGTCATTATTTGGAACTCATGAATTAGAACACATGAATTATATTTAAAAATTGATCTGAAATTAAAATGGCACTAAGAACTCATAACTGGTCTGTCAAACTTGTATTCATATTTACTCTTTCAACTTTTCTATAGGTGATATTTCTTATATAGGTGAGATACTTTTTTTTTATCCTCACTCGAGGACATTTTTCCATTTTTTGTTTAGACAGAGTGGGAGGGAGAGAGAGGAAGAGAGAGAGAGAGAGAAACATGGACTTGAAAGGGACACATCGAGTGGCTGCTTCCCACATGACCCAACCAGGGCCGGGGACAAACTGCAACCAAGGCAGGTGCCCTTAGTGGGAACCAAACCTGGGTCTCTCTGGCCCGCAGGCTGATGCTCTAACCACTAAGAAAAACCGGGCGGGGCAAGTGAGATACTCTTATATATGCTTAACACTAAATTAAGTGGTTATTTATTTACTTATTATTTTGAGAGGAGGGACCAATGTAAGGCAGGGACTCTTTCGTAAATGAATTTGAACACTAATTAGAGAACAGTGAACTGTGTACGTGAAAAGTTGAATAAAAACCCAGGATAACACCATGAGAATTTGGGGTTTCACATTATAAGTGTGGGAATTTTGTATTTGAAGTGTGATTTGTGGCCCAGCACCATCTGGTTCATCTGGAGACTTGTTAGAAAGGCGGACCTGCAGGCCCCATCCTACACCTACTTTCAAATTTGCATTTTTATAAGATCTCCCCGCAGTTCATACACTCATTAACATTTGAGAAATGTTTTCATACTAGATCATTATAGATTTATTCTGATTATGAATATTTTCCATGTACATGGAACACGCCATGTTCACCAAAGCAGAAACACAGAACGGAATGGACACCACAGAGGCTCTGGATCTCGGAATCCAGGCAGGGGTGACTCCACATCCAGGCATAGGAAACACACACTTAGGGAGATTGCTGGGAGGCAGAAAAGGCTGAGTGGTCTCCCACATAATCCCCAATCATAAATTTTTTATATCCTACTAAATATAATCTTTTGTCTTTTAGTGTACAATCTTCAGTAAAATTAAAGTACCCCCTAAATAAATCCCACTTTATCTCTCTAATTCCCGCCATTCTTTTTAGGCTCCTATTTAAGGCCCATTTCCAATCTGAGATCTTCCTCGGGCACACCAATTGGAAGGGAATTCTCACTCCTTAGAATAGTAAAGGCAAATTGTATCTGGACCACTTCATGATACCAATTTTCTTTATCACAGGCTAGGTGGGGCAGTCTATAGGTGTGTGGCTGACTAAGCATGCTTGTGTGTACCGAATCTTAAAGGGTGTAAGATCCTTCATGGGAGCACCCACAGTGTATGATTCATTGTCTCTCTATCAGCTTATAGCACAGAGCCTGTCTCATTAAGGCTTGAATGCAAGCGCTAAGCAGAACACATAATAAGGAGAAGCATGATAGACCACATACCTGGAACTGGGAGGCTACAGGGAAAAAGTGGGCTTTAATAGTTGTCCCTTTTTTCAGGCACGCTCAACTACTAATAGTCCTGCTCTTCATACAGCTCTTTTTGGGAACCTCAGGAATTCTGTGAAGGTATAAATACCTGTTGATTTAGTTAGCAACTGTGGAAGCATTTAGGGCTAAGTGTAGTTGCTGTACTCCTGCTAGTGACTTGCTTTTCTTCTTCTCCAACCCAAGTGAACTTTTACGCACTACTCTAAACAATCCTGGATGCTTTGACATCAGTCTTTGGCATTCGCTATTGTTTCAGAAAGTAACATTCTTCTCAGAATCAGATTGAGGAAACCCAAGGAGATTCCTGGGCAATTTGTCTTTAATTCAAGTAGATGTTAAGGTTTTCTGAAGGGAGAGCAGACAGGTAGACTTTAATTTGGCTACACTAGCTTAAGGGCCAGATGCTTGCTAGCAGGGAGAGAGTAAGAGTAATCAGGATGAAGGCAAAGCTTCTTGGTACCAAGACCTCAAGGAACCCCTTCCATGGGAGTAAGAAAGTGTGCCAGTGTCCTAATGCCATCATCCAGAAACAAAAATTCAGTACGTGTAAAAATTTTGCATTAGATATAGTTGGATTTGTATTGTTCACATCTAGGTGTACTATAGTAAAAGTGGTAAAATTTTTGACTTGGTTGACTATGTGATATAAGGGGTCAGATTCTGATTTTAGACACACCCAAGTTGGACACACCTGTCTTCTATGCAAGCCAGCTCGTGTGTGCATGCGAATCACCTGGGGAGGGTGTGAAAAGGCAGACTCCTTGGCCCCAAGGCTCAGTCATTTGATTTTGTAGATCTAAAAGGGTATAGACTTTAACTGTTAATGGAGACCCCTTGTCATTATTATGAGAAGAAAGACTACCTAACCTGGATCACTGTTACAAAGAGCAAAGTAAAAAAAATATGGCATTAGATGTCAGCCAATCCCTTAGAAATCAGGTTGGTGGCTTTTTTATTTTTAAATTAAAGTTGACATACATGAGTTGTATTAGTTTCAGGTGTAAAGCACGGTGGTTAGATAATCATATAATTTACAATGTGATCCCTTGATATTTCAGGTACCCACCTGTCACCATACTTAGATATTACAATATTATTGACTGTATTCCCTGTGTTGCACTTTACATCCCCATGACTATTTTGTAACTACCAATTTGTACTTCTTGATCTCTTCACATTTTTCACCTAGTCCCCCAACCCCTTCCCTGGCTACCACAAAAAAAACTAACAATACAGAAACAGACTCATAGATACAGAAAACAAACAAAAGTTTGTTTTCTTTTGGAAAGTTTCACTGTCTCCCTTCACTCCGACTTGTTTGATTTCTAGCCTACTCTGGAGTGAACAAACAAGAGAGCGTATGAGTATTCAGTGTGTTGATGAGTATTCTAAAGCAATCATCTGGAAAGGGTTCTCCTATGTCCCAAGAGAGTCCCAGTGTATGCCATTTGTCCCAGAATGTTCTTTCTATCATTCTCAATAGGTCTAAGTTTGAACAATGTGTTATATGATCACCCAAATCCTGTATCAACAACGACAGGTGAGAGGTGTGGAGAAATGTCTTTGCATTGAAATAATTCTATTTTTTTGCTTTTCAACGTGCTTTTTAAGTGACGAGAATAAGGCCATTCAAATAATGTTTGTTTGTTTTTTACCAAAATGAAGTGATTCTATAACTTTTAAAAGGGTTACCCTCTCTAAAATGTATCCTTAATAATAAAATCTCCATCTTGCCCCTTGTGGGCAGAGAGGGGAGGGGGCAGCTTAGGAAAACTATCTAATGTCAACAACTAAGATAAAAGTCTAATGTCAATAAAATGTCAAAACATAAATCTAAAAATAATTTAATTTAAAATAAATGAAACCATCATTTATATAATTCCATTACGTTTTTCTGTCAGACCCTAATTTGAAATGTGTAAATTATTAACCACATTACTTTGTATTCAGTTCGTCATTTTTCACTAATAGGTGGCTGCCTAAATTTCTACAGTTGTTATCATTTTTCTTGAGAATTTATAGAATTTTAATATTAGATTACATGAAAAAAATACTAGTATTTTTTTTTTAACCTTACATTTTTACTCACCTGGTTCAATTCCTAAAAATCAGTTTAATAAAGTGTGTAGGTAGCTAGAGGAAGCAGGATACTGTACTGCAGCTGACACAAATCCAAATCTCTGAAAATTGATGTCTGCTTCAAAATCTTCAGCGTCCCCACCTCAAAATACAGACTGGCACTACAAATGTGTCTTCTTTCTTAGACATTTAGGGACCTGCCATTATATGGTTGTTGTGATTCTAATCTTACATTTCTAATAAGCCTTATGCCAACCTTCAGGACTTTCTTATCTGTCTTTTTGTATGTCTGCCTGGTCACCTGCTTACCTACCCATTTATTTGCAATCCATCACCCTAATTCACCAGGGATCTTTAACATGTCTGCTCTCTGTGAAGCAAGCCCTTAATTCCTTGATCTGTGAAGCTGCCTTGATTCCAGCATTTGAGCTGACATCACTCCCCCAGCTCTTAGCATCATGTCTCATCTTAATCAAATGCCCAAATCTGATCATTACCCCTCCATTCTCAGGAAATAGGACAGGACAGCAGCACATTCCCTCAAATTCAACCAGATATGCTGGAAGTACTGTTTGCCAAGACCTGGTACTGAGAGATCATCATGCAGGAGGAGGTGGTGTGAAAGGAACCTGCCCACATCTAGTATGTACGGCTGGGCTTTCAGAGTCAGAGTCGAGTGACTCCAGCCATGGTGGCATCAACGGAATGGAGATCAAAACAAGGCAAGATCTGCTGAGAAGATGATTTTTCTGGAGATGAGAATGAACTCAGAGGACGGAAGGAGAGTGCACTAGAAAGAGCTTTTAAGTGAGAGTTAGAATCTTAAGATTGATACCCAGGTTCATTTTTTCTCATCGGCTATTTAATTTTATGTCATTGCACTTCTAGGTCTATATGGAATGAAACATTTTAGTGATAATGTTCTTCCCAGTGAACTTTAGGTTTTAACCTTATACTGATAGTAACATATTTCAGCATCACCATTATAAAGAATCATAAAAAAATAATTCACTAATAATCTATGTGCACAGTGCTGATGCAGTATTAAAGATACATTTATATTCATTATGTCATTTAATCTTTGTGATTCATCTACCCATCACATGTAAAAAGTAAAAACAAGAACAAAAACCTGAGCTTTGGAGAAACCATGTAATTTACTCAAACTCATAGAACTGGAATGAATCAGACGAGGGATTTGTAATCTGGTTTTATACTTAGTATCTACATACCTCATTAAGAAGGCATTGTATGAATTTGCATTTGTTTATTTTTTTGGGGGACCTGTTGATGCTTGGGAATCTAAGAATAATACTAATAGGTATGTTTACCAGCATCTAACAGAAAGGACAACAGCAACAATAACAAGAATAAGTAGGAATAATGTAAACCAATGGAAAAGTGCAAAAGATAAATCAGGATAGAAGTATCAGAGCTTTTACTCTGTCATATTAACTATATACACAAAAAAAATATATTGAAATATATTAGTTAAGTTTATAGCAACAATTAGTAAAATTATTTATTCTGATTTAGGTAAACCTCAGTGTTTATGGCTACTACACCTGAACACTGTGATCTCCAGTGTTGTATTTAACCTTGAATTACACTTTTGTAGAATTTGTTCTGTGATTTTAAATAGAATATAATTACAGGCAAAATCCAAATAATTTTGCAAATTTTTGTGAATGGACAAAGTTATGAAGTAATGCATCTAGAGTAGCACTGTCCAATAGGACTTTCTGCAATTATGGAAATGTTCTATATTTGCACCATCTATACAGTGCTACTGAGTACTTGAAATGTGGCTAGTGGAACTGAGGACTTGATTTTTAAATCTTATTTAATTCAACCAATTTAAATAGAAATGGCCCCACACGCCCAGTGGACACTGTATTGAACAGTGCAGGTCTGGAGACTGACCACCCAATGAGTGATGAGAAGAGGGGCAGCATCGCCATCATGAGGGAGCTTGTTATAAACACAGAATCCAGGCTCTCCGAAGCAGAACATGAATGAACTGATTCTTCAGTTGATTCAAATGCCCTTTATAACATTTGAGAAGGAGTTATCCAATGGTATTGTCTATGCTGCACAATTTCAAAATTTAATAGAGAAAACATAAACGTAAATCTCGACACTGCTTTTATGGGTAAAGAGTTTGTGACTATAGCTACCGAAAACAAACTATTTCTACAAACATTACAGAGCTAGGCAATGAGTTGATTTCCAAATATCCAGATGTTTGGCATTCTGTTTCCAAAATATGCAGTCCCACCCCCCTTCAAATGAAAATGTGCCTCCAGATGTCTGGCATCATGTAGGTGCCAGTATGTCCTTCAGAGCTGCTCGTGGCTAATTTACTCACTTTACACTTGTGAATTTCCACGATGATCTGTAAAGAAAAACAAGTGTTGTCTTCCGGAAGTGTTTTCAGTCATAAGAGGCAATTAATTGCCTTCAGGGAGGCAGCCACCGAAGTGTAGTGCTGTGCCCTCTGCTTTTGCTGTTTCGTACACACGGACCAGAAACCTCAACTCCCCAGAGAATGAGAACTAAAACTGCCTGAAATGAAAAACAGATTATCTCCAGCTCAACCACCCCATCTTTCCCTTAATGTTTTAGTTCAGGCATGTTTTAAATATAGGCAGCTTTAAAGTAGACTTGTAATATATTATCTCCAGCAGTTTCTTGGAGAACAATAACACATTTATGCCCCTTTCATTCACCTGCTAACACAGATTGTTTGTTCAGTTAGTCTATTTTGACTTTGGGAGGCATAGAAAATCAAACCTTCTTCTAACAGGGTGGAAATGAACAAGGAAGTTTCCAGTAGAGGACGTTGAAAGGACAGTGGTATACGTGATGGGGAAGCATCCTGTGTACAATCAAGAAGGATGAAGGATGGCATGGTGAAAGAGTCATTAGCTCATTGGCAGGCATCACAGCTTGGAGATGGTTCACTATATATGTGTAGTCTCAGACTCAGTTGATCAGAACAGTTGCCTACAAATCCTTCTAAATATTTTTTTGTCAGCTTCTCCCATTTTCAACAGGTAGAAATTCACTGCTTTAATATGTCTGAAATGTACGTATTTGAGGAAAAGGGCTGTGCCCTATTTGTTCTTGTATTTTAAACTCTACACATAATCAATGATCAATATACATTTTTAAAACTCATATTTATGTAAATAATCAGATGATGAGGACTTTGAAAACGTGAGAAAATTGACCTGTGCTCTTCACTCTCCTGGAAATCACAGAGGGGGAAGAGAAGGTTTGACTCTCTCAGGATTTCATGCTAAAGTCAATTTATCTGGTTATTTTTCTCTTTTCAAAGGGTGTTTTCCTGTGACTAGGTCCTGTTATTACTGTACCTCTCTTAGGAACTCCCTCTACCTGACTTCCTTATGCAATCTATTGTTAAGTACAATAATTTTCAATTTGCAAATACTTCATGAGTATGCCCACTTTTATCTTTCCTCACTGCAACTACTGTAATCTGGGTTGTATCACCTCTTTTCAAGTCTGCTAAAATAACGCTGATCCCCTTGTCTTTCTAAACCAGTCTCCACATAATAATCAGATTTTTTTTTCAAAATATAAATCTGTTTGTGTTATTTTCTGTATTGGTTTCTATTTGTATATAGAAAATAAAAATGCCAACTCCACACCATAGCCTGCCCAATGCAACATGGCTGGCCCTTCCTTACTTCCCACCCTTGGCTTACATCCTCCTGTAACAGAGTCACTCTAGTCCCCTTGTAATTATTCTTTAACAAACTATAGTGTACACTGTTAGAGCTCCATACAGACCCTTTGCACCTCATTTATCATTCTGTGCACCCTTCATCTGGACTGTGTGAGCTGTTGCTTGTAATTTCTTGCATAGCTCCTTTCAGAGAACATTTTTTGGGCTACCTACTGGATCCTCTTTTCTTGGACATACCAAGATCTGGAAATGCCTAGGAATTTGAACAGGTTCTTACTCAGTGAGTGATTGGGGCAGAAGACTGAAATCTAACTCTATGGCATGGTGAAAGACTCACTCTGGGATGTAATTTAAACTGTAGGGTTCTGCTGCAGCATCAGGCTGAGATTGGGGCTTAAATCACAGCTATTTGGCTCCTTCTGTTTCCCTTCCTTGCCCTGTCATACTGAGTTCTCCTAGGAGCATTTTCCTAATAAATCACTTGCATAGGAACCCTCTTCTCAAGGTCAGCTCCTGGGAACCACAAATTAGCACACAAATCAAGTTATTTTTTACCACTGGAATTTGCAAATGATATTTCTTCTACTAGAACAGCACCCTCCCTCCCCGTTTTTACCTTTTGGGTAATTTCATATCTTTCAAGTATCATTTAATGTTACCTCATTGTCAGACTTTTCCTGACCACTTGAGTATCAAACACCCTATTTTCTTAACTTAAAATTATTTTATGATAAAAACAGCTAACATAAGATCAGTTAAGTATACAATACAGTATCATCATCGGTGGGCCCAATGTTGTACAGTAGATCTCTAGTATGTATTCATCTGGCATAACTAATGCATTATGCCCATTGATTAGCAACCCTGTTTCCCCCTACCTCTGGCAACCACAATTCTACTCTCTGATTCTAGGTGTTTGACTGTTTCAGATACCTCCTATAGAGGAATAATGCAATATTTGTCCTGTGACTTGGCTTATTTCACTTAGCATAAAGTTCTCAAGTTTCATCCATGTTGCTGCAGATGGAAGGGTTTCCTTATTTTTCAGTGGTATGTAAGTCTCTCAAAAAATTAAAAATAGGACTGCTATATATTCCAGCAATACCACTTCTGGGTATTAAACCAAAAGAATTGAAATCAGAATCCTGAAGAGATATTAGCATTTGCACATTCATTGTAGCATTATTCACAATAGCCAAGATGTGAAAACAACCTAAATATTCTCTGATGGATAAATGAGTAAAGAAAATATGGTATATACATACAATGGAATATTATTCAGTCTTATTTGTTTTTATCATAGCCCTTTCCATAGGTCATATTATTTTTTATCTTTTTATGTTTTCAGTGCCAGTCTCTCTCGCTAAATTGAAATTCCATGCTGGTAGGCACTATGGTGTTTTGTTCACAAAGGTCTAACTGTCATCTCACACATAGTAGACATTCACTGACTGGATGAACTAAAACTTCTAGTTTTAGAGTAAAAAGTACAAGTTGAGTTCACAACCACTAAAGAAAACCATGACATAAATCATAAAACTTTGTGATGCTTAATTATACCCTTACCTGATAGGCATAAAAATCCAATTATCTGGTAGGCAAAAAAAAAAAAAAAAAAAAAAATCCAACAATGTGTTTACATAAAGGTGACCATTTCAACATACCTTATGCTCATACAGCCTGCATTTACTACAATTAACATGCTATAGAAATAAAGTTTTCTGAATTATTTTCCATGCCAAACTGAGCAGGTGGCTGATTCAAAAATAAATTATTTATTATTTTCTATGTTTTGAAAAAATTTTAGTAGTAAAAATCTACATACGTGTTATGATGGGATGCTTTCGTTCTCACATTATAATGCCAGGGGAAAGAAACAATTCACTATTGGCTCTAAAGAAAGGACAAAAACTGTAAGTTAATTTCTAGATTCTTTAATAAAGGAGAAAAAAATTTTAAATCAGTTTTAAAATTTAGTGTCAGATAATGGCATATGTTATCTTGTGGGTGCCTAAGAAACCACCTTAGCTAGGAACTGTAAGAAGTAAATAACTAAACAGGCAGCAGAAAATCGAAAGGGTTATGAAGTATTCACCACATAAACAATTTCTGGTAGCTTTCTAACTAATATACAATTTATATTCATATGTATTTCTGCCTCTTGTGCCTTACGCAGAAGATGTATTGAATATGTTTCAACTGAATAAGTTATTTTTCATCTCTAGTGAAGCCTGGTCTTTTCTTGTCTTCGACCTCTCTCTCTCCTTCTTTCTCTCTTGCTTTTGAACATTCCAGGCACCTAAGATACTTAAAGCAGTTAAAGCAGTACACAGAATTCCTACATTTAACCACTAGTATCATATTTACCATGAAAAGCATGTTGCTTATTTCCATTTTTAGATTAGATTCATGTTATAGGTAGATTGATTCTGAATATTAAATGTAGTTTTAAATGTATCCTTTCCAACTACATTTATACAAGAGCAAACTCACGATGTTCCAATGACCTTTTAGACTCGTTTTCTACCTCATCTGTCTTGCAGCTCTTATCTAGCAACTAAACAAAAACTTCTGGAAGTTGATGTGGGAAGTCTCTGTAAAGTAACTATATATTATATAATATAAAATATATATTATATATACACACATATACAGATGCATCGATCAAGTTAAAGTTATAAATAATGAAAAAAATAACAATAACTGGTAAATTTAAAAAGTGTTGATTTATATCTCAATCTAAGAATTCATTTATTTATTGATGCTAGTCTAAGATAAAGCAATATTAAATTTTAATTTGGGAAAACATATTATAAATAATCACAGATGAATATATAATATAAAGGTACAACTTTTTTGCTTTCCTAATTGGTTTATAACAATAAATTTTAGAAAATAAAGCTCACTAAAAGCCTAATATTTTACAAATGACCACACTGGTTCAAATCAAATGATCCATTTTTAGTATTGTAATCAATGTTGGTTAACATCACAGCATGTGGCCCATGGTATGTCCTCAATTGATATTGATTAAAATGATATAATCTGACATAGGATACCGGTAAAGAAAAAGAAAAAAAAAAAGCATTGTCTTTTGTAAGACATATCAAGATTCTTTAGGTTGCAAGTAAACCAAAAAGTACTGACTAAAATATGCCTGAGACATGCAGCAGCTTATTAGATCACACAATTTAGTTAAGTAGAATTGGATTCAATGAAATCATGAAGTCATATACTCTTTTAATCATTTAGCTGTTTTTTTCCAATGCAGTGTCATTCTCAAAATTTATGTGGCAGCAAGATGGATAATAGTACCTCTAGGTGTATGTTATCCCAGGCTCAAATCAAGCTAGAAAAGGAAGGATGGAAGGAAGGAAGGAAGGAAGGAAGGAAGGAAGGAAGGAAGGAAGGAAGGAAGGAAGGAAGGAAGGAAAGAGGGAGGGAGAGAGGGAGGGAGGAGAGAGAGAGGGAGGGAGAGAAGGCCTTTTTTTTACAACAGTCAATTAGCAATGAATCTATGTTATTTTCTACTCTCAGGTGTGAAGGAGTAGCCTTCCTGCCATAAACTAAATAATTTGATAAAACATATAAAATAATTATTTACAAGAGTTTTATTAGGTGCAGTGCAGGATTATAATTTCTTCAAGAAGGGAAATAAAGAGGGTGAGCTGCCAGTTGTCCTGGCTTTTTGTATGGTGATGCTCTGTTCCCCACAGCACAGAAGATAGAAGAACAACATTGCAGGTCACTATCGATGAGATGTGAAGACCGAGAAACAAAAGTGGTAGCAAAGAATAAAATGGAAATTCTAAAATTTCATACTATAATATCTAAATTTAAATGATCTCTAGATCATCTGAATATCAAGTTGACAGCACAATAAAAAGTGGGTACACTTAAATTCAAGAAAAAATAGACTATCTAAATTTAAGAATAGTAAATAACAAGCATAAAAAAATTTAGCAATGTAAACTAGCTTAAAATGTACATAACTGAAGTACCAGAAAGAAAGCAGAAAAAGAATTAAGAAAAAGTATTTACCCCCATGTTCATAGCAGCACTATTTACAATAGCTAAGATCTGGAAACAGCCCAAGTGTCCACCAGTAGACGAATGGATAAAAAAGCTGTGGTACATATACACAATGGAGTACTATGCAGTGGTAAGAAAGAAAGATCTCTTATCCTTTGAGACGACATGGAGGGACCTGGAAAGTATTATCCTAAGTGAAAGAAGCCAAGCAGAAAAAGACAAATACCACATGATCTCACTTACATACGGAATATAATGAACATAACAGTCTGAGGAATACAGTAGACCCAGACACATGGAAGTAGGGCACAGACTGACATCCCTCAGAAGAGGGGGTGGGGGGGTGGGAAGAGATAAACCACAGAACTTATATGCATGTATGCATGACCAATAGACATGGACAACTAAACCGGGGACGGGGCGGAGGTGGGGTGGGGTGGGGGGTGCCAATGGGGTAAAAAGGTAAAATATCTGTAACAAAAAATAAATAAAAATTCATATAAAAAAAAAAGAAAAGAAAAAGTATTTAAAGAAATACTATTTGAAAATATTTTCAATTTGATAAAAACTATAAACATACAAACTTCCAAACCATAATGAATGCAATAGGGATAATCACGAAGAAAAATACACCAATGATTCACATAAGGAAATTTTTGAAAATTACTGAAATTAAAAAATCTTAAAAGCCAGTCTTCCAGGAAGTTGGCAGCTGGAAGGACCAGAGGGAGGGTGAGTGTGTGAGAGAGTGAGCGAGTGTGTGAGAGAGTGTGAGTGGACATGAAGGTGGACGAATAAACCTGAGCAGTGCAGAGCCAGTGAGGAGAAGGTTCCTGTGCTGTGGACTGGAGCAGCCGGCTACCTCAGTAAGCGGCCCTTCAGGGCTCTTTTCCCTGCACATCGGGAAGATCCCAGGTTTTTCCTGGGAGGAGGCAGTGGGAGCGGCTAGGACCCAGCAACCTGAGCCCACCAGTGCACCTGGCACCATCGGACCAGTGGACACTCTGTCAACACAGACCAGTGCACAGTAGTGAAGCTCCCAAGATGCCCGTCATGGAACCCGCGGACAGCCAGGAGCCCAGCACCATCCCCCATAGTAGCAGTCCTATCAGAGTCCAGATATACCACCAGCAACAGAGGCTGGAGAGCAGATATCCCTCCTCAGGCAACAGAAGCACAGACCAGCAGTTGAGACCCATCCCCGAAAACTATAACAAAAGCTGAGCAGGAGTTGAGTCCCACGGGACAGCAGCACTCCCCAGCCACGGCAGTGGGACCTGGGGCTCCACGGAGGCCTGTGCAGTCCACTAGCCCACAAGAGCAGTGGGAAGCCCGAGCCCCAGAGAGACTGGTGCAATCCAGCTGCCTGCACTCAGGACCTGCAGGGTGCAGGGGCACCACAGACGGCTGTGTGACCCAGCAGGGCCTGTATGATCTAGTTACCTGCGGGACCTACAGGGTGCTGAAGCACCAGAGAGGCCTGTGAGGCCCAGCAGCCCATAAAATAGGCATAGAACCAGGTCCCCAAAGGGACTGTGCAATCCAGCTACTCTCAGAACCTGCAGGGTGCAGGGGCAACAGAGAGGTCTGTGAAACCCAGCTGCACACAACATAGGCAAAGAGGATGTGAAAATGGAGGCAGAGTGAATAGAAGCTACACAAGTGATCTCCCAGGACCAAATGGGAATTACAACTAAAATAAAGACAAATCCTCGGAAAAAGGCAACAGAAAAGGAGCAGGACAGGATCATATAACCAGGGACACTGGTAAGATCTGTGGAGGCATGAGAGGTTGGCCAGCTGGGAGCCCACAGACAACAGCAGTCTTAGCTGTGAGCAGTGCCTTTGGGAAATAAAGACCAAGCCCACTCCATAGCACAGAGAACCCAGACCCAGTGCTAAAATAGCCACAGCCACTCACCTGGGGGCTAAGGCAGAGGGAGGGACGATTAGGCTGGAACTCTGTGAGGACATCAGGAATTTGGAGGGCACTCAGAGTTTTTGCTCATTTGCAGCCACAAAGGACGGTGGCCAGTGTGCTTCTTCCCAGAGCTGTGGGGAAAAGCAACAGCCCCCTCACCACCCACCTCAGAGATTCAGCCTTTCCTAGGTGAGGCAAAGAAATGCAAATTGAGGCTCATTAACAACCAGCATCTATTCCACCCTCTGGAAATTCTCTTATGCAGAACACCAGGGCTACATTCCAAGGCACTGAGTAACTGAGACTACTAGCCTCCAGGAAAAAGCTAGAAGATAACTGAAGTTTCCCTGGGCTTGCAAATCGACCCAGGAAAATAAGACTTGACAGTGGTGTTTAATGTGGGCCCTCCCAGGCCCTTCCAAACCCAGTAGAGGGAGCCACAAACAGTAGAACACCAACACCCACAGGGAAAATTTGGCAGGCTCCAAAACCCACTGAGATAGCCAAAATGGTGAAACAAAGAAACAAATCCTAAAGGAAAGAACAAGAGAACTCTATCAAAGACAAAATAAATAAAATGCAGTTAAGCAAATTATCAGAGGTAGAGTTCAGAGCCATGATCTTGAGGAAGCTCAATAGCATGAGTAAGGACATCAGCACCATGAATAAAGATATAAAAACATCGACAACCAATTAAGTGGAAATGAAGAATGACATAGCAAAAATTAAGAACAGATTGGAAAGACTAACTAGCAGAGTAGAGGAAGCTGAGGAACAGATCAGTGAATAAGAAGACAGGATAGAAAAAAATCAACCAATCAGTAAACCAAAAGAAGAAAACAATTAAAAAACAGGAAGATAGCTTTAGAGAACTGTGGGACAACATTCGCATCATAGGAGTCCCCAAAGAGGAAGAAAATGGGCAAGGGTTAGAGAATATATTTGAAGAAATAGTGACTGAAAACTTTCCTAACTTGGTGAAGGAAGAAGGCATTCAAGTTCAAGAAGCACAGAGAGCCCAAAGTAAGTAGAACTCATACAGGCCCACATAGTACTAATTACATAGTAATTAAAATGCCAAAAATTAAAGACAAAGAGAGAATCCTCAAGGCAGCAAGAGATAAACAACAGGTTACCTACAAAGAAAACCCTATGAGGCTCTCAGCTGACTTCTCAACAGAAACACTACAGACAAGAAGGAAGTGGCATGAGGTTATCAAGGTCATGAAAAACAAGGATCTGAATCCAATACTACTCTATCCAGCAAGGCTATCATTTAAAATAGAAGGTCATACAGACAAAAAAATGGCTAAGAGAATATATTAACACCTAACCAGCACTGCAACATATGCTAAAAGGACTGCTGTAATTAGTAGAAGAAATAGGAAGAAAAATAGAACCACACTAAACAATAATGGCCATAAATAAGTACTATCGATTATCACCTTAAATGTGAATGGTTTGAATGATAAAAAGACAGAGTGACAAGAAATCATGACTCACATATATGTTGTTTACAAGAGACCAACCTCACAACAAAAGACTCACATAGGTTGAAAGTGAACGGATAGAAAAAAACCTTTCAAGCAAATGGAAAGCAAAAAAAAGCTTGTGTAGCAATACTCATATCTAATAAAGTAGATTTCAAATTGAAAACCATAACTAGAGACAAAGAAGGCCACTACATAATATTGAAAGGATCTATCCAACAGGAAGATATAAACTTGGTTAACATATATGCACCCAATATAGGAGCACCAACATACATTAAAAATCTTCTGGAGGACTTCAAAGGAGTAATCAACAGCAATATTATCATAGCAGGGACTTCATCACCCGCTGACATCACTGGATAGATCTTCTAGATAAAAAATTAAAAAGGAAACACAGACTCTAAATGAATCTCTAGATCACATGGATTTCATAGATATCTACAGAGAATTACACCACAAATCTGCAGAATTCACATTCTTCTCAAGTGCACATGGGAAATTCTCAAAGATAGACCACATGTTAGGGCACAAACTAAGTCTCTACAAGTTCAAGAAGACTAAAATCATATCAAGCATCTTCTCAGATTACAATAGCATGCAAATAGAAATCAATTGCAACAAGAACATGCAAAGACATTTGAAAACATGAAGGATAAATAGCATGTTATTGAACAATGAATGGGTTAGCATGGAGATCAAGGAAGAAATTAAAAACTTCCTGGAAAACAATGAAAATGAACACACAACAGCACAAAATCTATGGGATACAGTGAAAACAGTTCTGAGAGGGAAGTTCATAGCACTACAGGCCTACCTCAAGAAACAAGAAAAATTTCTAATAGACTATCTAACTTCACAACTTAAAGAACTATAAAGCAAACAAAAAGAAAAGCCCAGAGCAAGTAGAAGGAAGGAAATAGTAAAAATCAGAGCAGAAATAAATGACATGGAGACAAAAATAAAAATAAAAAAATAACTCAAAGGATCAATGAAACAAAGAGCTGGTTCTTTGAAAAGATAAACAAGATTGATGAACCCTTAGCTAGACTCACCAAGAAACAAAGAGAGAGAACCCAAATACACAAATTCAGAAATAAAAAAGGAGAAATAATAACTGACACCACAGAAATACAAAGGATTGTTAACAAATATTATGAACAATTATACGGCAACAAATTCGACAATCTAAGTGAAATGGAAAATTTCTAGAAACACGTAGTCTCCCAAAACTGAACCGGGAAGAGATAGAAAACTTGAACACCAATAACAACAAAAGAAATTGAAGATGTAATCAAGACTCTCCCAGCAAACAAAATTCCAGGCCCAGATGGCTTCACAGGGGAATTTTGACAAATATTCAAAGAAGAACTAATACCCATTCTCCTGAAACTCTTTCAAAAAATTCAAGAAGAAGGAAGACTTCCAAACTCGTTTTATGAGGCCAGCATATTTCTAATTCAAAAAATAGAAAAAGACACTACAAAGAAAGAAAACTACAGGCCAATATCCCTGATGAACATAGATGCCAAAATTCTGAACAAAATACTAGCAAATCTGATCCATCAATACATCAAAAAAATTATTCACCATGACTGAGTGTAATTCATGCCAGGGATGCAAGACTGGTACAATGTTCACAAATCAATAAATGTGATACACCACTTAAATAAAATGAAGAATAAAAACCACATGAACATATCAATAGATGCCAAAAAAGCCTTCAACAAAATCCAGCATCCATTTCTGATAAAAACACTCAGCAATGTGGCAATGGAGGAATCATATCTTGACATAATAAAGGCCATATATAAAAGACCTACAGCCAACATACTCAATAGGCAAAAATGAAAAGCATTTCCCTTAAGAACAGAAACAAGACAAGGATGCCCACTTTTGCCACTCTTATTTAACATACTACTAGAAGTCTTAGCCACAGCAATCAGACAGGGAAAAAAAAAATAAAAGGAATTCAAATTGGAAAGGAGGAAGTGAAACTGTCATTCTTGGCACATGACATGATACTATATGTAGAAAACCCCAAAGAATCCATAAAAAATTTACTAGACTTAATACATGAATTTGGCAAAGTAGCAGGATACAAAATTAATGTCAAGAAATCAATGGCATTCTTATATACCAATGATAAATTCACAGAAAGAGAAACTAAAATAAAAATCCCATTTACCATCACTGCAAAACAATTAAGATAGCTAGGAATAAAATTAACCAAAGAAATAAAGGATCTATTTGCAGAAAACTACAGGTGATTGAAAAAAGAAACAGAGGAAGATATAAAAAAGTGAATGCACATACCTTGTTCATGTATTGGAAGAATTAACATCATTAAAATGTCCATACTACCCAAAGAAATATATAGATTCAATGCAATCCCAATCAAAATACCAATGACATACTTCACAGAACTAGAACAAATACTTCAAAAGTTCATATGGAGCCAAAAAAGACCTCGAATAGCCACACCAATCTTGAAAAAGAAGAACAAAGTTGGAGGAATCACATTAACAGATTTCGGGTTACACTAAAAAGCCACTGTAATCAAAACAGCCTGGTACTGGCACAAGAACAGGGAGATAGATCAATGGAACAGAATAGAGAACCCAGAAATGGAGCCAAGACAATATGCTCAATTAATATTTGACAAAGTGAGGAAGAGCATACAGTGGAGTAAAGACAGCCGCTTTAATAAATGGTGTTGGGAAAATTGGACAGCTATGTGTAAAACAAACGAAACTAGACCATCAACTTGAACCATACACAAGAATAAACTCAAAATCGATAAAAGACCTAAATGTGACTCATGAATCCATAAAAATCCTAGAAGAAACCATAGGCAACAAAATTTCAGACATCATATGCAGCAGAATTTTCACTGATACATCACCTAAGACAACAGAAACAAAGAAGAAAATGAACACATGGGACTACATCAAACTCAAAAGCTTCTGCACAGCAAAAGAAATAATCATCAAAATAGAAAGGGATCCTACCATATGGGAGACTGTAATTGCCAATGATACATCAGAAAAGGGGTTAATTTTCAATATATATAGAGTGCTCATACAGCTCAACAAAAGAAATACAAAGAACCCAATTAAAAAATGGGCAGAGGAACTAAATAGACTCCAAACAGGACATACAAATGCCTAAGAAACATATGAAGAAATGCTCAACATCACTAATCATCAGAGAGATGCAAATTAAAACAACAATGTGGTATCACCTCACACCTGTCAGAATGGCCGCCATCAACAAATTATCAAACAATAAGTGTTGACAAGGTTGTGCAGAAAAAGGGACTCTAGTACCCTGCTGGTGGGAATGTGGACTGGTACAGCCACTATGGAAAACAATATGGTGTTACCTCAAAAAATTAAAAAATGAACTGCCATTTGACCCAGTGATCCCACTTCTAGGAATATACCCTAAGAAGCCTGAAACACCAATCAGAAAGAATATATGTACCTCCATGTTCATAGCTGCACTATTTACAATAGCTAAGATCTGGAAACAGCCCAATGACCATCCGTAGACGAATGGATAAAAAA
This sequence comes from Molossus molossus, assembly GCF_014108415.1. Classification (NCBI taxonomy): domain Eukaryota; kingdom Metazoa; phylum Chordata; class Mammalia; order Chiroptera; family Molossidae; genus Molossus; species Molossus molossus. The sequence continues at coordinate 30,048,325 of NW_023425346.1, forward strand.
GCAGTGGTACATATACACAATGGAGTACTATGCAGCTACAAGAAATAAAGATCTCTTATCATTTGAGACAACATGAAGGGACCTAGAGAGTATTATCCTAAGCGAAACAAGCCAAGCAGAGAAAGACAAATATCACATAATCTCACTTATTTGTGGAATATAATGCACATAACAGTCTGAGGAATGGGGTAGTCCCAGAGACGTGGAAGTGGGGTACAGACTGACAATCCCCAGAAGAGGGGCCAGGGTGGGAGAGATAAACCACATAACTTATATACATGTATGCATGAACAATGGACATGGACAATAAAGCTGGGGACAGGGTGAGGAAGGTGCGGGATGGGGGTATCAGTGGGGTAAAAAGGAGAAACATCTGTAACAAAAATAAATTAATTAATTAAATTTAAAAAATCTTAAATGCAAAATGGAAATGACAGACACATCACTCACAGGGAAACAACCATAAGAAAACCAAAGACATTTCATCATACATAATACAAACTAGATGACACAGAAAGACAACTTTGTAGTGCTAAAAAAATGTATTATCCTAAATATCTAAATTTAACAAAAAAAGAAAAACACTTCAAATAAGAATACTTATCTAGACAAACACAAGCTGAAATAATGGGTCACCAGCAGATGAACACAGTAAGAAATGCTAAAAGTAGGCATTCAGACGAAGGGAAATAATGCCAGATGGAAAGTTGGGGCAACACAAAGAAGTGAAAAGCACAAATATATGGCTAAGTTAAAAAATAAATTTTTTTTCCTAGTCTTTAAGTTCTTTTAAAACTAATTGACTATTGAAAGCAAGAATAACATTATCCTGGAAAGTTTATAACATATCAAGAAGAAGAAATGTGTAATGACAGTAAAAGAGATGGGAGGAAAGAAAGGGAAGAAGAGGCAAAAGCTTGAACAAGCTCTTAACAAAAGAATATATGTGCATATGATCAATAGGTGAAGATAGATAGATGATAGATAGATAGATGATAGATAGATAGATGATAGATAGATGATAGATAGATAGATAGATAGATAGATAGATAGATAGATAGATGATATATAGATAGATAGATTTAACTGGTCAATGGTACATGGAATAATGCTGAATATTATTACTTAACAGGGATATGAATATTAAAACTACAATAAGAATTTATTATACCTGTACTACGATGGCTAAAATTAAAAAGAATTAAAACACCTAATGTTGGTGAGGACAGGGAGTATCAAGTGACACACATTCTTTGGAAATGTGTCTGGATTTTTGCCTTAAAACAAATCGTACCCCCACACTAGCAATTCCACTATTATGTGTCTACTAAAGATAAAGAAAAATATGTGTCTACAAATAGACTGTGTAGAATGTGCAGACAACCAGCTTTTTTACAAAGGCCTTTCAAACACCATGTCCCTCAACAGAAGAAATAAACAATATGTGATATAGACTTAACAATAAAAAAGGAATTGGTAAAACATGCAACACTATAGAGAAAGCAAAAAAAAGTTAGGCTAAGTAAAAGAAGCCAAACAAAAGAGTACATACAGTATTATTTTGTTTATGTGATGATCTAGAAATAGAGGAGCTATTATATAATCTAGATTATTCAGAAACTTGTCAAATCTCATCTAGAAAAGGCAAAAAAACATTTGATAGTGAATAAAATGAGAAAACTGGTTGCCTTTTGGGGCGGCTTAGAATGGATTGACCGGAAAGCACAAAAAGCATTTCTTTAGGTGATAAAAATAATCTCTATTTTTTAATAATTAATTTTATTAGCTTTGTTTTTACTGTTTACACTATTACAGATGTCCCCATTTTCCCCCCTTTGCGCAACTACTCCCAAACCTTTCCCTCCCGCTTCTCTCTGCCAACCACAGCACTGTTGTCCGTGTCTGTGGGTTATGCCTATTTGTTCTTTGACTAATCACTTCACCTTCTTTTAGCCCGTTTTCCCCTCCCTGCTCCTTTCTGACAGCTGTCAGTCTGTTCCATGTATCCATGCCTCTGTTTCTATCTTGTTTGTCATTTATTTTGTTCATTAGATTCCACATATAAGGGAGATCATATGGTACTAGTTTTTCACCCACTGGCTTATTTCACTTAGTATAATAATCTCCAAGTCCATCCATGCTGTCATAAAAGGTAAGAGTTCCTCGTTTTTTACAGTCTCATAGTATTTCTTTGTGTAAATGAACCACAGCTTTTTTATCCATTCATCTACCAAAGGGCACTTGAGCTATTTCCAGGTCTTAGCTCTTGTAAATAACACTTCTATGAACATGGGGGTGCATGCATTCTTTCTGATTGGTGTTTTGGAATTCTTAGGCTATATTACCAGAAGTGGGATCACTGAGTCAAAGGGTAGTTCCATTTTTAAAAAAAAAATTTTTTCTTTGATTTCTAAAGAGAGAGGAAGGGAAAGGGAGAAACAGATAAAAACACCAATGAGAGAGAACATCGATTGGCTGCCCCCTGCACGCACCCCACTGGGGATTTGGCCCACAACCCGGGCATGTGCCCTGACTGGGAATTGAACCAGCGACCTCCTCCTGCACGGGTCAACGCTCAACCACTGAGCCACACCGGTGGCACAAGGCAGTTTCATTTTTAATTTTCTGAGGAAACTGTATTGACAACGAGGTGAATTAAATTACATAGGCACTGTCAAACTCATCAAACTGTAAACTTAAAAATCTGTGCTTTTCTTTATATGTACATTGCATATAAATTTTAAAAAAATTGTAGGAGCATTAAATTGAATATGCATTTGTCTAGTCCCAATCTATGTACATACCAATTCACTGTGGCTGAAGAAACTTGGTGTTCTGCTAGACATGCCCTGAATCACATGACCCGAGTGGACCCTTCCCAGGGCATAGAGGGAGAGGGAAAAACATTGTGCACTAGATAAAACCACAGCATAGGTAGCAGTTTGAATGAATTGCAATGAAAATGATAATGAATTGAGACTAGAAAATTTTAATAATCTTTGAATTATAGGAAAAAAATGTTAAGTGAGCTATAAAAGTAAGATGTAGAAATTTAGACTTCATGTATCAATAGGGATAAAACAGGTGAATGTCATTATGTCATCAAAGTGGTCCTTTTGGAATATTAATTTGAACTAATTTACAAATTGCAACAATAGGGATGAGATTATAGAAGCAGATAAAAGAATATTGTAAATTATAGCTCTTTATATATCATTCTTATACAATATGATAGACTGTAAAGTCTAAAATAAATAAAAACTTTAACCACACATTAAAAGTCTCCATTTATTTTTGTAATATCGTATTAGTACAGGAAATCCTTAAGTATTTGAAATTTTGTGAATGGTTAAACATAACCATTTTTTATAGAGAAAGAATATATGTTTTAACAGATTCTTAAGAATAGTGTTACACCAAAATAAGAAATGTCTGTGTAGTTTATTTTTATTTTATTTTATTTATTTATTTATTTATTTATTTATTTATTTATTTATTTATTGCTCAGATGGAGTAGGAGGGAGAGAGAGAGGAAGAGAGAGAGAGAGAAACATCGACATGAAAGGGACACATCAAATGGCTGCCACCCACACAACCCAACCAGGTCCTGGGACAAACTGAAACCGTGGTACATGCCCTTATGGGAACTGAACCCCAGTCTCTCTGGACTGCAGGCTGTTGCTTTAACCACTGAGACAATCCAGCCAGGGCTGTCTGTGTAGTTTAAACAAAGCTTTAAGAAAAGAGGATATGCTACTGAGCACAATACAATCTCCACTATCAAATTTGCTTTTCCTTACTATAGGCAGAATTAAGCATTTTTTCTATATATTTGGATAGCTATTTATTCACAACATTAGTATAAAAGTTATACTTAAATTTTTTTTTTCTTTATTGATTTTAGAGAGAGAGGAAGAGAGAGAGAAAGAGAGAGAGAGAAACATTGGTGAGAGAGAACATTGATTGGCTGCCTCCTGCATGCCCCTCACTGGGGATTGTGCCCACAGCCTGGACATGTACTCTGATCAGGAATTGAACCAGCAACCTCTTGGTACATTGGTCGATGCTCAGTCACTGAGCCACACTGGCCAGGCTACAATTTATTTTTAGTTAGTTAATGGAGTTGTTTTCTGCTAATCTCTCCTATTAGATCAGACACTTGAAAAATAGGAAGTTGGAGTTATTTATTATCTAAACCCAGTATCTAGCATGAAGCTGGCCCCCAAATGTCTTTTTATTTAAGGTACTTCATTTAAACTGCCAATATTTCTTAATGAACATGTTAATGAACCATTAAGAGTCACAATACCTTGTTTCCATAGGAATGCCATTCAGAATTTGTAGAGAATTTCCACTTAAAGAAAATAAAGAAACCAACACTGGCCCATTAATAGCAATGTTATCTGTTATATATTATAGGAAAGAAATTCCTTTCATCAAACTTCTTGTATTGTGAATTCTCAAAACCTGTCTAGAGTGAAATTGCTTTAGGAAAGCCTTCTTCTCCATTAATAGTTTAGCCTTTACCAAACTCGCTTTCTTGTGTTTTTCCTTTTGTACCACATCCTCAGCACACTATTTCAGTATTACTGGGGTCTTGACTGCTATGGTCTTCCTACATAATTTCAGGTCTTGATTGCAGTGGTCTTTTGCACAAAAACCTTCACATTTTATCTGAGGCTTATTTTCATTTTAGATAATATTGTCTATTTTCTTGGCCTCAATTACTATCTATAAGTTGATAACTCTCAAACCTATTGTTTTGGCTTCAGTTATTATCTATACACTGACAGTTTTCAAACCTATAGTCCTGTTCTTAACCTCTTTCTTCAATTCCAGGTTTCCATAGCAGGTTGATTTATCATTTACTCTCCTTATACAGTGTTCCTTAGCTCAGTATTTCCTCCATGACATAGTATCTCACTGAAGCCAGATATGGGTGTCTCCATCACCCACACCTCCCACACACACTAGGTCAAAATTGAATGTTGATTTTTCTCACAATGGGCTTGCAACTCCTTGCTGCCTCTCCTTTCTCACTAGCATGACCTAAATCTTTTCTTTCAGGCTTTGCTATCTCAATGAATGTTATCATCCATTTCAGCCAAGAAATTAGGAATCATACTTTTCTTTCTCTCTTCCATATCTAGTTCTTTTCAACTCCCATCAGCTTTAGCTTTAGAATTTATTCTGAACTGTTATTTTAAATTCTGCTAATACCACCCTTAATCAGAAAACCATTGATCTTCTTCCTATAATTCACCCCCCCGCCAACCATTCTTTCTATCACAGTAGTCAAAATCATCATTCAAGATTGAAAACAGCCAGCTAACAAAACAATAAAAAGGAAAACTGTTTAAAGCAGAAGAGACAGCATTTATAAGGGATCTGCACTGACAAAGATGTCAACGTGTGTGCATCATGGAAGAGGAGAAATGTTGTTGGTGTGCAGTGAGAAGTGTGGAGAATGAGTCAAGATGAAGTAAGCAGAGAAAGGAGGGACTGTGTGTATGCAGCATTGTAGTAACATAACTGTACTTATTACCTTAAATCATCATTCTTGTTACTAAGCAAAAAATGGATTATGAGTGACGTGTGGGCAAAAAATTAAGTGGAGTTTGTTACAGGTAGGAGATGATAAAATCAAAGAAAAGGTTATCAATGTTGAAATAAAGAAAAGTTCTTGAAATTTGTATATATTTTGGAGATTAAATACCACTGTGTTGTAGACACTAAAATGAGGTGTGAGGGAAGAATTATTGTTGACTACTCTAGTTCTGGCTTTACCAACTGGGACAATATTGGTGCCATTTATGGAAGTAGAGTTGGAAGAAAATATTTTGGAGAGGGGACATTATAAATCAAAGTTTCAAGCTTGAAGACATCAAAGTTTAGATGTGGTGAGACATTCAGTTGACATTTCCTAAAAGTGGATGAATAAATAAGCCTTCCGTTGATTTCTACAACATTCTTGTCCTACTACTAGGTAAACAGAAGAACTAAGTAATGTTCTGGTTAGGTTCTGAGCATGTGCAGAAGTGGCAGGAAGAGTTGAGGGTAGGGATGTAATTGCCAAGGTAATATATAATATTAGCATAATCACAATTTGAGACTCAGATTGCCTTTCTTAGAAAATACCCTTCCAGTTGAAAATTAACACCTGGTTTTAGTGTTGTTGTTTTATTAAAGTATAGTCAATATACAATATTACATTAGTTTTAGGTGTACAATATAATGATTTGATATTTATATACCTTATGAAGTAATCATCAAAAGAAGTCTAGTAACCATCTGTCACCATACAAAGTTATATTGATTATGTTCCCTATGCTGTTCATTACATCCTTGTGACTTATTTATTTTATAACTGGAAGTTTGTACTTCGTTGTTGTTTTTGTTGTTAATTCTTACCTGAGGATATTCTTCCATTAATTTTTTTTTTTTTTTTTTTTTTAAGATAGAGTGGAAGGGAAGAAGGAAGACAGAAACAGCAATGTAAGAGAGACACATCAATTGGTTGCCTCCCACATGACCCTGACAGAGCTGGGGATCGAACCTATAACCCAGACATGTGCCCTTGACCAGGAAGTGAACCCACAACCCTTTGGGACTGCAGGGTGATACTCCAACCACTGAGCCAAACCAGCCAGGGCAGTTTGTACCCTTCCATGGTGAATGTTTTTAAGGAAGCAAGCAAGCAAGTAAAACTGACACAGTCAAATACAAGGCAAGACTAAATGATCATTCTAAAAACACAATGCTTCATCTAGTTTACCTAATTGCTGGGAGGCATGCATGCATGAGCTCAGGTCTTCAGACTCCAAATTTAGTGCTCAGGTAAACTAAATGAGCCGCTTAATATCTCTGACCCTCACTTTCTTAATTTTTGAAATTAATTTATTATAATATGTATCCTCAATGGTTATCACAATGAAATATATCACAACATCCTCTATAATAAAATGTTATAAAAATAATGTCAAAACAAAATGTGATAATGCTACAATATGAACAAGCCTTTAATACATTATGCTAAGTGAAATAAGCCAGACACAAAAGGGCAAACATTGTATGATTCCACGTGTAAATACATAAAGTAGTTTAGAGGTAACTAGCATCTGAAGAGAGAGAGAATAAGGAGTTATTGCTTAATAGCTGCAGAATCTCTGGTATGATAATAAAAAAAAATAGAAATAGTGGTGACTGTTGCAGAGCACTATGAATGTAATCAATACCACTTAATGTTACACTTAAAAGTGGTTAAAATAAAAATTGTATGCTATATCTATTTTAACACAACACTAATAAAAAAAAAAAAAGTTGGTTTTAAGAACAAAAAAATAAGCCCTGGCCTATTTGGCTCAGCTGTTAGAGCGTTGGCCCTCGGACCAGAGAGACCTGGGTTTGGTTCCCGCTAAGGGCACATACCTCGGTTGCAGTTTGTCCCCAGCTCTGGTTGTGGTCGTGTGGGTGGCAAACCACTAGATGTGTCTCTCTCATGTCGATGTTTCTCTCTCTCTCTCTTCCCTCCTCTCTCCCTCCTGCTCTATGTGAAGAAAAATGCAAAAATGTCCTGGGGTAAGGATAAAAAAAATAAAATAAATAAGTAAAATAAAATAAACCAACAATGCTTTTATTGAATAAAATGTAAGGCCAATAATGTATCCAGTGTCAATATTTCTTGACCCCAAATACGGTGATAGTCCTTATTAGAAATGGATAATGATGGCAATAACAAACTAACACCAAGACTTAGGATTCTGAGTCCTAGATAAGAACAAATGAGTTATTTATCTTAAGTAATTTAAACCAGTGTAAGCAATTTGAAGGGGGAGTGAAGTATTACCCTTGAGGAGGGAACTCGGAGATCAGAATTGCTGGAATAATAACACATGTCACATTTAGGAGAGGCGAGGAAATAAATAAACAGGAAAAGTTAGAATCTAGAAAAAATATAAGTCAGAGTGAATACTCTATAGATCAGGAAGAGAGCAGTTGGACATTGGCTGTTACAGCTTTGAGATACATCTGTCCTCCTGCCCAGCAGTCGTGGTCACTGGTGGGGCTGAGGGGAGATAGAAAAACAAAAAAATGACCAAGCCTGTTCATAGTCATTTGAAAATATCTATTAACTGAATAGTACTCATCATGTTCTTCAAGCTCATTTTAAAGGATATATTTTGATCAGGGTTTATGTAGCACCCAGAACTATTGTTAGTAGAGTTAGAGATTATTAATAATTCCTTGGCAAATAGCTTTTTTAACATTTTACAACACTCTGGATTTTCATAAGTCACAATTACTTGAATATTTTATGTTATATAACCTTTGCCTATAAGACAGAAACATGAGTTCTAGGCTGATGAAGCTGCAGGATTGTGTCTTAAGATAATGAAAAGAATAGTGGTTTTCAATTCTTAAAGCTTATCAGAGTCAACTTGGGGAATTTATAAAAGACATGGATATATGGGCTCCACCCACACAGAATCTGAGTAAATCAGTCTGAGGTACCTCACTATGGTTAAAAATTCCTGGAATGGACTAATGAAATAAAAGAAGAGTCTATGCATATTTCTGGACATTTAAGATATTTTTCTTAATGTAAGTTAAACACCTAATAAGAAATAATTATGTAAGTAAGAATTTTGAAATATACTGTTTTCAATTTTAGAATTAAAGGTCTAAAACCTAAACAAATGTTAACTTTGGTGGCTTATTTCAATGTGACAGTTGCATGATCTGGAGCATGCCAGTCAGGTTAAATGAATGAGTAGATTCTAAAACTCCGATTCGGGTTGTAAACAATGGGTATAAAAAGGATGTTCTTTTCTTTGACCTGTTCTTCTTGTCTCCTTTTCCCAATGCTGCACAGACAAGAAATTGGAAATATTATAACTTGACCAATATAAACAGGAAAGCCTGAGTAGTAGTCTGAAATCACAAATGAAGGTAGATTTTATATTAAAGGTATATATAAAAGACTGTCTAAAATAGAGAACTTCCAAAATCAGTGCAAAAATTAAAATTAACAGATGAGTGGTTCACTTCTCCAAATAAATTACTGAAAGAAAAATTTAAGATTGAATCAACATTGATGTAATATAGAATTTGCAGAATCTTCGGAGAGACTGATTCTTTACAAAGAGTAATGCACTATTGAGAAAGAAAGACCACTTCACTTTGTCAATCCATTGCTGCAGGGAGGTTCTCTCTTGTGAAGACAGAGGAATGGACACCCACTGCTTTTGGCATATACAGGCCACAAGAGTATGATCATGACCACAAATGTGTTGACAGAGTTTGTTTTGTTTTTCTAGCTGTCATATATAAACAAATGCCTAAACTGATATTGGTACTAGACATATCTTTATGGACAAAAGTAATTTGTTTATATCCAAGAGAGATTGGAGGAAATCTGAATAATTCAGTAAAAACAAGATATATATGAAAATAAAGGGCAAGTTATATAGTAAAGAAACCATTGGTTCAACAGATAAAATACCTGAGCTTTTATTCCAAATTAAGCACTAATTATACATGCCTTTAGGCAAAACTACTAAACTCTGTACCCTGGGGCAAAATTTTCTCAACTGAAAATTAACTATTTGGACCAGACAACTTTTAAAATCTTATCCAACAGTAAAAAACAAGAGTGCAATACTGTAATTTATAATAGGAAACATACAGTAGTCATTCCATGTGCAAGGGGCTATGTTCCAAGACCCCAGTGGATGTCTGAAATGCAAATAGAACTGACTCCTATGTAAACTATTTTTTTCGTATACATACATACCTAGGATAAAGTTTAATGTATAAATTAGGCACAGTAAGATATTAACAACAACTAATAATGAAATAAAGAAATTATAACAATGTACTGTCATAAAAGTTATGTGAATGTTGTCCCTCTTTCCCTCTCTCTGTAGCTCTCTGTCTCTCTCTCTCTGATAACTGATCTCCTAACCTAGCTGGCTACTAAATGAGTAAGGGGCAGGTAGTGTGTATACAGCTTGGGGATGATAAACAAAGGGGTAATTCAAGGGATCACACAGAACCGCATAGTATTTCATCCCAATACTCAGAATGATACACATTTTAAACGTATGAATTGTTTATTTCTGGAATTTTCCACTTAATATTTTCAGACCAAAGTTGATTGCAGGTAACTGATACCAAGAAAGTAAACCACAGATAAAGGGAGATTACTATAAATTTGATAATATACCCAATTTCTGGCTAAGAGTTTCTAAAACCATTGGAATACTTAAGTGATGAGAGCTTTAAAGCTGTCTTATGTTAATTTTTGAGATGATTTTTGGAAATCCCCTAGATAACCTAAGGAAAGGGGCTGGTTGACAGGGGACCCAGCCATGCGATTAGAGCTTGAAAATGTTGGTCCATCCTTAGACATCTGGGGAAAGAAGAGAACTTGGAGGTGAATCAATCCTAATGGTCAACATCAATCCTAATAATCAATCCTAATTAATCAATCATGACTATGTAATTAAGTTTCCATAAAAATCCAAGAGAAGGGCTTTTAGAAAGCTTCCAAGTGGATGAACCAGAATGCTTCCATCCCGAGCCTCAAACTTCATGAGGACAGAAGTTCCTTTGTTTGGGGTCTTGCCCTATATCCCTCTTTATCTGGCTGTTCATTCATATTCTTTAACATTTATTGTAATTCACCAGTAATCTAGTAAATAAATGGTTTTTCTGAGTTCTGTGAGCTACTTTAGCAAATTAATCAAATTCAAGGAGGGTATCGGGAGAACCTCTGATTTATAGTCAGTGGGTCAGAGGCAGAGGTGACAAACTGGACTTGTAACTGGTATCTGAAGCAGACGGCAATCTAGTGGGCCCTGAACCTGTGGAATATGATGCTGTTTCTGGGTAGACAGTGTCAGAATTGAGCTAAATTGTAGGACAGCCAGTTAACTGTCTCAGAATTTTTGGGGGGAGTGGGGAAAAAATCCCACTACAAATATTGGAATTGGGTGTACCTGTACAGAGATTGCAAAAGAGTGACATCATGCCTTGTTGATTAGAACACTAAGCCTGTAGTCTTATCTCTATGATGAATAAATTATCTGACTTGAGAAAAACCATTCATTTATTCATGCATTTCACAGATATGATTAGTCCCTGTTATGGCCAAGCAGTGTGCTAGGCACTGGGATATAATAATAATTTTAAAAAAGGATAAAGATCCTGCTTTATAGAATTAACATTGTAGTATAGGAGAGGGATAACCAAACAGTTAAACATGATCATTACCAATGTGAACAAATTTTTAAAAGGCAGTAAATGGAAGGATGGACTTTAAAGGGATCCTCTCTGAGGCAGTGACATTTGAGCTGAGATTTAAGGGAGAAGGAAGAGCCAACCATTTGACAACCTAGGGAAAAGCATTTCAAGAAGTGGGGAGAGCAAGTGCAACAACCCAGAGGTGGGAAAGGCTTGCAATTTGCTGAACAAGAAAAAGTAGACCTCAGTTTTTTGTTTTGTTTGTTTGTTTCACAGTAAAATAGAAGAGGTGAGCTAGATCAATGGTTTTTACCTAGGGAGAGATAGGAAAATACAGATTCCAGGGTCTCTCCAAGTTACTGAATCAGACTTGTGGAAATGGGAGCAAACCAGCTGTATAATTTGAAATCTAAAATTATACTGATGTAGAATTAAGTGGCCTTAAATGTCCTTTTTTGTCTTTGATATTCTATGGTGCTATGGTTAATTATCTACTTATTTGTTTACACAACACATGCAGATGTTATTCATGTTATAATATAATTAATAAGACAAGATATTAAAAAGAAAAAAAACAGTTCTTTAAAAAGTACAAAATAATGATTTATATATTGTTATATCAATGCTTTATTTTAGGGAATAGAAGTATAAGGAATTTAGGTATCTACTTCCCCCCACTCCAATCCACTAGAAATTAAACTTTACAAGAGTATCTAAAATTTACTCTTAGTGTGCAGGAGAGTACCTGGCATCTGGTAGTTTCTCTACATGTCTGTTGAATAAAACATGAGAATGTTGAAACCAAATCATAGAAGAATTAGATGATTTGCCCAACTTTATATAGTGATTGAGAGGGAAAATTTTGCAAACTGAATCCCAAAATTCAAAGAAAGGTAAGTGTATTTACTGGCATCGATGGTTTTGTTTGCCAGTGTAACAGACATAGCACATCATAGGTCATCCAACTTTCAAATTGTATAGATACAGCTTTGGAGGAAGGTTCAGGGACCAACAGACATTTATTTGAATAGTTTATGTTATGCCAAGAATTTGAAAGATTCTGAGGGAATTGAGGATTGGGGGTGTGCAGGGGGCAGTTTGGGGGTGAATGTCAAACAAGAATGGAATAAAATTTTTGACTTTAGTGAACTGAAATCAGTGAGCAAAATCCAGACTTTAAGTGAGAATACAGAGCCCTGGCCAGTTTGGCTCAGCGGTTGGAGCGTCGGTCTGCGGACCAGAGAGTCCCGGGTTCGGTTCCTGCTAGGAGCACCTACCAAAAAAAAAAAAAAAAAATTAGAAGACAAAATTTACATACTAAAATCACATAGAACAGTACAGAATTAACAGTTATATGCACATAACTGTTATGGACATCCTACAATTTCCATGTTTAGAAGAGTGTGATTTAACAAATCTCTAAGGATATCTGTTAGGCTTTGATTTACATATTTTAGGCAGGCAAGAACGTTCTAAGTTAGTTTGAGGCTGAAAAGAAACAAGGGGTGATGTTTGTGGTCCTCCACATTTGACCATTTAGAGTATAAAATTGAATATATTCTTCAAAAGTCACTCCTATATTTGTGGTAACCCCCTTTTTTAATTTTAGAAGAGAAATATTTACAAAATTAGCATAACCTATATGCTTTTCTATTTAGTAGTTTATACAAAGACTATAATATTAATATTCATAGGTACAGCTAACTTCACTTGTGTTTTTCCTGTCTTGCAATCACACAGTTATTCTCTTAAGTGTGCTATTATGTATTGTTCACCCATTTTTTCCTCTTTTCAAGATAAATGTGTAACCTTTATTAAAAAAGAAAACTTTCTAATGTGTCATGTGATCAATAGATATAAGTACCTTCATTTTTTAAATTAGTCTAAGGCTATTTTCCTTTTACTGTTGTATAAACAGGAAATTGAAGGGTAAAATAGTTAAAACTTAATGCTATAGTGCTAATGTGGCTTTTAAATCACGTCAGCTGCAATCACTGCATTATAATTAACAATTTATTGAACCAGCAATAAAATGAACATCACATTACTTCTTAAAGCAGCAGAATAAAATGGCTAATAAATAGCATAAGCCAGACAAATTGCAGAGTAATAGAAATTTTCTTAAGATTTATGGTGTGCAGAAAGATGGATGTGCTATTAGTAGGAGCTCCAATACTTGACAAAATTCTTTTACAAAGACATTGTTACCATGCATGTCAGAGTTCACAAGTCTAAGTGGTTTATCCAAATTTCAGCTCTCTGCTATTACAGTGGAAAATACTCATTACAAGGTTTTGAAACTGCAAGCAATGTGTACATTTGCCAACATTCAAACTGCTACTGCCAAAAAGATACTAAAATATTTTATAAACTGTCAAATAACAAGTCTGCTAGCTTAATCTGAGTCTATTTTATACTATACAGACTGTAAAAACTATTACATTAATTCACTTCCTGCAAAACTTTTAAAGAGCAGAGAACAGCCTATATAGAAGCTGAACAAAGTGACTGCTTTTTACCTTTTGAAACCCTGACAATGTCATACTTCTGTTGGGGAAGCATCATTGTTTTTCTAAAATGCAATCACATTCCCTTTAACAATCTGCCATACTAGAGCAATCTGTGAAATAAAGATTGGGGAAACAGATTAGAATCAAGCTTCATGTCTCCCATTACAAGGAGAAGATTCCATGGAGAAATGAGATATTTTCAATGTTTCTGCTGATAATATGCATTATGATACTTAGTTTCTGCCATAGAGCTATTATGTTTATAATTTGGAGTAAAAAATACTTTTCTTATTATGTGATAATATGCAACAACAATTAGCAGTACTTAAGGAATTTCTTTTTTAAGTTTTAATTTTTAAAGTATTATTGTTAGGAGTAGTTGTCAAGGTAGTGGAAAGCAAGTTCAGCCCTCTTTTAAAATGTAAAAAGAGTTAGTGGCCCAGATTTTTGTCACTAATTAGTCCATTCAATAATGAGGTCCATTTTTTTTTATATATTTAAAGTAAAATAAATTAATCAAATATATATCAACTATCCCAGGTCCAAATCTACACACTTAAAGTGGACTGTATAGTATATTTGTACCAATTACTTGCTAAACTAGATTGCTGTAGTTAAGCTACATGATACTTTGTAATGATGTGTTCATGTTAATAGCAGAGAGTACACTATGATTTGCTCATCTTATTACATCATAATACATATGGCACTGTATGAGTTAAGGTAAGAGAGAGGAGTGTTAGCAATACAAAGAAAAATATAACTTAGTGGATAAAATTAAACAACAACAAAACAATCCTACATTTAAAAGATGTACTGGTCCAGCCAGTGTGGTTCAGGGGTTGAGCATTGACCCATGCACCAAGAGGTCACCAGTTCAATTCCTGGTCAGGACACATGCCCAGGTTGTGGGCCAAATTCCCAATGGGGGGCATGCAGGAGGCAGCCAATCGATATTCTCTGTCATCTCTCTCTCTCTCTCTCTCTCTCTCTCTCTCTCTCTCTCTCTCAAAATCAATAAAGGAAAAATAAATAAATAAAATAAAATAAAGGGATATACTGGACCGTTAATGTGATATCCCAAAGCTTCCATCCATTCCTACTTTTTTCAAGTTATATACTTAGAACAAACACCTATTGTTTGCCTCGTAACTATTTCCTGGCTTCTAGAACAGTCACATATATGTGGTGCTCACAAAATGCTTGCTGAATGCATAACATCTTGTATTTGAGACAATTCTCCTTGAGTTTCTCACATTTTTGCATGTCTTATAAGCAGAGGCATTGTGTGTCTTTGCTTCAAACTATCTGCATGTCGAATAGCTTTGGAAAATAGAAATAGTGGCTTCCTTAAGAGCAATGTTCAGTATAAAAGATAAGGTTCCCTGAACTCAAGGTCCATGTCCTCTACTGCAACACATTGTGTGTGCACTTTACACCTGACTCTCTCCACAATATCCTGTGGAAACTGAGACTTGGGAAACTTGTACAAGAAAATTCTGATTGCCCATCTACTGCTACTACTTTGAGTAGTAAACTGTCCCTTGTTTCTGAATCAGGTGCTTCCTGTGTCTTTTATAAGTATCCACAAAGTGGAATTGCAAGTAGGTTAAACCTCAGACATTTTCACAGTTCTGACAATTTCAAAGAGGAGATAGATTAAAAACACTTGTTATGTAAATTAGTCCCTACTTAAAACCCTTACCTTAAAGTCATTAAGTAGCTTATCGTTTTGTGCTTAGATAAGTAGACTACCCAATGCAGTTAATACAGAGCAAGAGAAGAACATGCCACAGAGACCTACAAATCGCTGCGAGATAGTCAGAGGTGGAGGATACCACCTGTGGCTGATCAATCAGGGAAGCTTCAGGGAAGGGATGGCATTTAAGTTCCACCTTAAATATGTGCTGGATTTTTAAAGATGGAAATAAAGAAGGGGAGAAAAAATGCCAGTCCCCTCTTACGACATGCATGTGAGTAAAATTTCCTAAGCAGGGCGGTATGAAAATGTTGCCATGGCAGGGCTGAAGAGGGTAGAAAAGAACTGGAGAAGACATTTGGAAATATAGGTAAGGTGATATAGATAAACTGTAACATGTGTTCACAAGGCTTTCAATAAATTTTGGAAATAGTTTTGAATATAATATGTGCTATTAGTTTTACTTAAGTGTTAGAAGAATAGAGAATCATGTCTAAGTGCCACAATGCTAAGAAGTCAAATCCAGATTATAACTCGTATCCTTTTGTCCGAAGGCCCATTATTCTCTACACCAGAAATCTTTTAATTTTATTTTCTCTTTTTAAACCACTCAACGTTGTGCTAAATAGACTATTAGCAATTAAAATGATAAAAAACTTGTGTTTCTCAATAAACATAGGGAACTATGATAGATGCATGGTCTTGTCTCTCAGACTCTTACCCTCCACACCCCATATAATTCTTTGGTCTGAAGTACTTACAGAGAAACTTAGGGTTTTCAGTGTACAATTTAAAAGTGATACTTTTATCCATATATTCAACAAAGGATTTGAACTAGCATATCTTTTGGGCTAACCATCATTTCAATAAACTCAGCACTTGACAACCACACCAAAAGACATACTTTAAATATCGTCCATGGCTATATCTGTGCATCACTGTTAAGTGAAGCAAGGAAAGAAATGAGCACACACATATTCACTGAAATATAATGTTTTCCTGTATATTTACATATATAAACTAGCCATAACTAAAATGATTTTAAAGAAGCTGAAAACTGATCATTTAAAGTACTCAGGATATCCCCAGTGAATTGATGGTTCCTATATGTAGCTCCCCATAGTCTCGATCTATTTATATTTACTATATATAATACCCATTTTTCAGTGTCCTGCAAGTTATAAATAGAGTCACTACCAGTTAAAATCAAAATGCCAGATATTAGAGAACTTCATTTTCTAAATTAGTCACTTGAAAACCAAAATGGTGACTATAGCTTTTCCTAAAGACTTAAACTGACTTACTGTTCTTTCAAACCTTGTGCACTCCAATTCCAAACACTATTATCTTCTTTCATTAGATAACATTTGGTAGGGATTTTCTATGCTAAGAGTACTGGATTGATCACAAATTTTTGATGAAATTTCAAAGCCAGGATACAGGAAAGAAAAGAAAATTGTATTGAGTTAATCAATACAATTATTTTATATGGAAAAACAATTTTCATTATACAAAATAGAAGAATGTGATCATAATCAAATCCAAAAATCCAGTTCAAGATTTACCAAAAAATGAGCATAATGAAGAATGATTCCTATCCCTCAAATAAAAAACAGTAGCCTTAACACATATATTAGAATATTAATATGCATCAGAAAAGCATCTTAAATCACTTAACTCCTAATCAAACTCAGTCACAATATTTCTTGTGAGGAAAGGAGGCACATTGATTTTTAAATCTTAATTTTGGTTATTGCTAACAAACAAACAAAAAAAGTTATCCATTTAGCTTGCACAGAAAAAGGAATTTGAAAAATGGAAGCAAAGCCCCATACACACACACACACACACACCCGCTAATAAATGAAACAGTAGGACAGAGATTCTTCCCCAGCTTCTTTCACTGATGCTCCAAAGCATCACCACATTACTTTTGCTATGCTTTTCAATCAAAGATCAACCTCAGGTATAGAAACATTTTCTGAAATTCTTAGCCCCCCCACCCCCCATGCCCATAAAAGGGCCACATTTTATCTCTCTGAAAATGAGCTACCATCCCTGTTTGCCTGGGATTAAGAGCATTCCAGAACCAGGGAACTTCGATGCTAAACTTGGGGAAGTCTAGGACTATTCAATGACTCTACAGTAGCCTCTGGAAGGCCTAATAAGGCCCAGTAAGAATCACTCCAGGAATGATATCCATAAGCCACTAGTTTTATTAAATATTCTTAAGGGTTTTTATCTGTTCTCTGGGTCCAGTAATAAGGTCTTTGTTCAAGAAACAATTGATCTGAGATCGATTTCCCTGTCCTCATGTTTCTTCCTTATTCTAGCTTTCATTTTGCCAAACCCAACTTCTCTGTCGTAGTTTCTCACTATTTGCATACACTGTATATTTATAAAACTTCCAATAGACATCTTCACAGTTAGGTATAAATGTCTGCTAACATGTTATCCAGTACCTTTCCCAGAAAACTCTATATTTGAAGAGAGAAAACTTGATTCATGGATAAGCACTGAAACTCCAATTATATAATTTTGTGTATAAGAAAATCAAGTGGACCAAACACTGTCTTTATTTCCCTGTCCTGAATCTATCAAATATTTCCACCCATGAGGCCTACTAATCTCTCTCATAGGTGGTTCACTTATATCCCGATCATAGACCACGGCTTTGACACTGCTGCTTAAAGCAACTTCAAAGTGCATTTCTCAGGCTGAGCCCCAAGTACAGCAAGGCTTATTGTCACGTCCTCCTCCCTGTTAGACTGACTCCTATTGTGATGCCCCTTTGCAGACCTTTGCTGTCCTGGTGGTGCCCTACACTGACAATCAGCAAATCACACTTACTTGCCTTTGGAATTCTGTTAAGGAGTTATCTGTGCACCAGTTCATAACACTGGTACCCATAGCAGACTTGTGTTCTCATAACCGATGTATTATTTTCAAAGAATAGAACTCTGCCTTGTTCCTTGCTTTGATCTGAGTTCTGACTATGAATTCCAGTGCCAAGTTTTCAAACATGGGTTGTGGGAACAGACTAAAAAAATCTTGACTATCAGCCAACCTAATAATCTTCACTACCACAAACACGTAATCCCAAATCACATTGAACAATGTATAAGGAAACTCCACTGTATCATCTTGAGCAATTGCCAGAGTTGTAATGGTTAACCGCACCGCTTACGGCACTCAAATGATAAGCTAAATTTCCATTAGTCAAATATGGACTCTTTTAACTATCCAATTCTAGAGGGATATCTGGTAAGAAGATGAAAGAAACATTACATGATCTGTGTGAATAACTCACATTTCTGTGCCCATGAACACATCGCTAATCAATCACAGGACACTAAACTGTTGGATTTAAATAAGGTCTTAGAGTCCTTTTGTCCACATCTCTCCAGGCAGCCACTACAAATCAACTAGACTTGGCAGCCAAGATGAAACCTATCTGCCATCCTCAATCTAGTGGCATGCTTCACCTTTCTGATGAGCTACTGCGAATAAATTGTCATGCTAGGTCAGTGGCTTTAACAGCTTCTTCCATGCTACTCTGAGGATGGAGATTCTTTTTCCTAAAGCTGAAAAGCTAATCCTTTATGAATTCAAACATTTTCCTAGGCACTCTCTTCTATCTTGCGCTTTTAATCATCGCACTTACCTTGTGTCACAGTTTTCTAGCCATTTGTTCTCTACCTGGATTGTCTTTTACTGCCAATTTTATCAGAAGAAGAAACCACCTGGACAGTCTACCCAGCAATAAATTTGACTTTTCCTTAAGTCCACCTTTTGGGTTTCTCCTTTAGATTTTCACTCTATTAAAACAGGCAAAGTAGTGGCCTTCCACTCACCCTGACATAGTTCCCAGGAGAAAAACACCAGCCCAACTGTTAATGATAATGGGAAGAGAGCAGATGAATCCAGGATAGAACAGAAGGTATGGGCCAAAGTGGCACTATATAGATAGCAAATGTACCTAACCATGAGGCTGCTTTCAATGCCTCTGCTCCCATTAGCCATCTTAATTTACAAAATAGGTTAGATCAGTTAGGGAGTGTGTGCATGTGTGAGAGACTATGCACAAGTATATGTGTACACACTTGTATGCCTGTGTTCTTTTATATCACAAAAATAAATACTCTAGAACTCTTTTCACTAAAGTTGAAATGTGATATATATACTTTTATGTATAGATAATTTAAAACACCTACATACTACATAAAGCAAAATATCAATGACCCATCAAAATAATTATACATGTTTGTGATCCAAGTATTCTTCTTCTCTGTCTCTGTATCCTTTTTATCCTGCCTGGAAAGGATGATGTGAGGCATTCATTTCTAAAAGGATTTACAAATGTCTGGTAGTTACAGGAAAAAGTTTTAATTTATTTTTAAATGAAGAAGCTTCCTAGTACTTTTGATTTTAAAAATTTCCCTTTGTATATTTGAGTACTATAACTCAGGTGATATGTCTCCTGAGATCCTCCTATGTGTTGTTCTATTGACCCATTCATCTCACATTAATAGCTCTTTTCTTACTTTCTTATTTTTCTTTTCTTTTTCTGCTTTTCTTTAGTTCTTTTTTTTTTTTTTTTTTTTAATCTTCATTGTTGAAAGTATTACAAATGTTCTTTCTTAAGTCTAGTCTGACTAGAATCACTTTTGACTGGATAGATTCCAAAACCCAATAGATAATAAGTCTTTCCTCCACTGTATTAAATAATAAATATGATTTATAAGTGATTCTGATGAACCTTCTAGACATATCATCTAGGAAAATTTCGAGTCTAATATCCATTGAGAAGGTGACTGGTATGACTTTTCTGTAGACTTTCAGTTTAATAAATCATTGCTATGCATTCTGCCTGACAACCTCCTGACACCCGTATACCCAGAAAGACAATGATCTTTAATATTTGTTCTCCTCTTTTCTTCTTTGGGTTAAGCTGTATATCATTAAATGATGTGAAGCCTAGGTAAAAAAAAAATGAAACAAAACAATCCTTAGGAATTTTCCTGGTTCTGGATAATGCTAAGAAAACTTGTGTAAGTAGAAACTGTTGCTGCTGTGAGTTAGCAATTGATTTCGGTATTATTCACACTAATCTTATAGGTCAGCAAGACCTTACGTACACCAGATGTCTCAGGAAACCAGATGTTCTGAGATGAACAGGAAGATGCGGAAATGAGGAATTGCTCATGTAGCTTTCGAACAGTGGAGACCAATAATCTACCCAATCCAGAAGCTAATATATGGCACATAGAAATTTAATCCAGATGAAAATGACATATCAGCCTCTTTGTCGTCATGTTTTACTAACTTTTATATGACATACTGGGAGACAGGATAAGAACCCAGGGAATCAGACACATTTCAGTTTGGGATTCTTTCTGGATGTTCCTGCATTTTAAACAAAAATGCCCAAGGCAAACATGGGATGAGTTTACCAGACGGGTGCATTTTTAAAATCTGCAAGCATAATTCTTTATTCCAAATCATTTGCCTAATTGATTGGCAACATGACATAGTTGAAAGTTTATTGAGTATTAAATCAGAAGTTTGGTTCTATTTCGAAGACTATGTGCTTTGGTTCAAGCTAACCCGAATCTGACTCCCAGGTCTGCTCTTTTTTTGTTTTTTTCTTTCCTTAACTGTGAATGAACAAAATATAACCACGATTTTTTATCTGTGAAAATTAGAATTAAATGTGATGATGCAAGTGTTCAGCTCTCTACCTGGTACATTTCAGGTTCACTACAAATGTTAGCTTCCTTTATCCTCTTACTCATGTCTCATCTCCTATAAACCACTTCAACTCTCTAGACTGATTTCTCTAGATCAAAGCTTTCTAATTTCTAATCTACTATTGTTAAGTAGTTATCTTCATCACTTTATCAGCACCCCAGATTGTTGATAGGGCTTTCAGAGAATAGATCAATCATAATTATTTATTTATTTATTTATTTATTTATTTATTTATTTATTTTTTATCCTCACCTGAGAACATTTTTCCATTTTTTGTTCAGGTAGAGTGGGAGGGAGAGAGAGGAACAGAGAGAGAGAGAGAGAAACATCGACGTGAAAGGAACACATCGAGTGGCTGCCACCCGCACGACTGACCAGGGCCAGGGACAAACTGCAACTGAGGTACGTGCCCTTAGCGGAAACCGAACCCGGGTCTCTCTGGACCGCAGGCCGACGCTCTAACCGCTGACCCAAACCGGCCAGGGCTATTTATTTATTTTTTTAATATTTGTTCTTTATTGATTTTAGAGTGAGAGGAAGGGAAAGGGAGAGAGAAATAAAAACATCGATGAGAAAGACCATCGATTAGCTGCCTCCTGCATGCCCCCCACTGGGGATCTGGTCCATAATCTGGTCATATGCCCTGATTGGGAATTGAACTGGTGACCTCTTTGTGCATGGGTTGATGCTCAACACTGAGCCACACTGGCCAGGCGATCAATCATAATTTTAAGTCAAACTAAATTAGTGACAGTCTGTGTAAGAATTTTTCATGGACGTTGGAATCTCTGGAAATATATGTTTTTGAAACTATCCAGATCATCCCAGAGGAAGAAGGGAGAGTTCAGAAGATCCAATCTGAACAGAGTTTTTGTTTGTACCTACACCGTGCCTTGGTGGTGAAGAAATGACCTCTCAGCATCCCATTGAGAATCATGCCTTAATGGCAGACATTTTTTTCCTTCTCTGCCATGAATATGTCTGAGAAACTGCAGAATAAAAATGCAAAATAACAACTATATTTAGATACACTCCCACACAGACTCTAAAGCTTAATATTTCACTGAACACAATGTGGAAAGACTGAATTAATATCCATAACTCTCCCACATCACTCATGCTTCAAAGTTCTGTCGTTATAGATTTCTTTGGCCTATATAGTTGCAAAATTAGCTAACAACAGTAATCTTTCTTTAATACAACATTCCATTGTACTTCATAAGAAAAAAAAACTCATTAGATGTATTCCTCTTTTCATTCTGGATAGTCACAGAGTTTTTATTGATTTTAGCATAAATGACAAATGTCTACCAAATAAAAATTAAGTATGAGTAATATTACAACAATTATTTATAACACAAATCTAAATATTACAAGATAATCATAAGATCAAAATCATTTATAGTATAATCTGTTTCTAACTTTGTAACCAACTGGTTATGTCACAATGTATAAATCATTTAACTTCTCTGACTCTCAGTCATCCCTTATGTAAAATGCAGCATTAGCAGAAGTGACTTCTCAAGTTTATTCTGATATTTACATTTTGTGATTCTTAGTGGAATATATCCCCCAAACTGATCATTGAACAGAGCACAAAAATTATTAGCAATGCGACCATGAAAAATTGAGAAAGAATAAGGCATCAAAAAAGCACGAGGAGCTTGACCCCTTGTTGCACTGCTTCTTCATGTAGTGCAAATGTTAGAAAATGTCTTCCTACTGAAACAAGAGACAGAAATATTAAAATAAAGCATAAACTGAAAAATACAAAATTCTAGAAGTATATACACAGATTGTGATTTGAGATGATCAGTTGAGGAAGGTATAAAATCATTTTTTTCTCCCCTTGAGTTTTAAATATCAATTAAAAATGTATTCAGCTTTGACAAATAAAATTAGTCTCAAGTTTGGTGACTATATTCCTAGCAATATCATTTATAATAGGGCTTACATGGTAATACAAATGGAATATAATTTAAATTCTTGTAAATTAAGCCATATTTCTTAAAATCATCTTATTACTTTATATTTTTAAATAAAGGTTTTTTTTATTGGTTTTAGAGAGAGAGGAAGGGAGAGAGAGAGAAACACCAATGAGAGAGAACATCTATTGGCTGCCTCCTGCATGCCCCCTACTGGGGATTTGGCCCACAACCTGGGCATGTGCCCTGACTGGGAGTTGAACCGGTGACCTCTTGGTGCATGGGTCAACACTCAACCACTGAGCCATATCGGCTGAGCCTCTATATATTTTTTAATTAATGAACAACAATGGTGATAACAAACAACTATGAACAACTTTTTTTACTGCATTATCCTGGAGTCAGATTTCTGAAATGGCTAAAACAAACACTAAAATTCTGACAACACTAAGGAGCATTCTTGAATTATTAAATAATTGTCTACATAGAATTTTATGTTTTTGTTTTTGTTTTGTTTTTTTTTAAATTGAGGCATTGTTTTAAATATATAGCAATCTTTGAACATTAATGTTTTGTTATTGAATCAGACCTGATTTGAGATAGGCGAACACATTTCTGAGTGTCATATCAAGGAACCTCATTTGTGTATTCATTGTTTCATTTAACAAGCGTTTAGAGCACTGTTACTCTGCAGCACTGGGTGTGATAATATCCATGCGCTCTCTTAAATCTTGCCCAGGAGATTTATAATGTTTTATAAGGAGAGAGTACTGACATTGTCCAAATAACAGTTCATTCTGCCCAAAGCATGATTTTTAAATGACCTTTGCTTTGCCACAGCTCAGAGGAAAATTCTCATGAATGGCAAAGAGAATGTAGTAACAAATAGAACAGTGATATGTCCTGGTAGAAAAAGTGACAGAGAACCAAAACAGGTTTTCTCAGTTTTCTTTCACTAGTAATGGAGGAAGCCATAATTTTGAAGAGTATATTAAAAGAAAGCAAACATGGCATAGAAATCAATCTATTAAAGACCTAGTAATGAAAGATCATTCTCTGAGCAAGTGAATAAGGAAAGCCTAAGACATTTTCGGCAATTAGTAATAAAGTCCTTAAAACAAGGAGCAGGTATTGCAGCCCAGATATCATAGAATGGCATCAAAAAAAACAAAGATCATACTTTGAAATAGTATCTTTAAAAACATTTTTTTCTTTATTGATTTTAGAGAGAGAGGAAGGGAGAGAGAGATAGAAACATCGATGAGAGAGAACATTGACTGGCCGTCTCCTGCATGCCCCTCACTGGGGACTTGGTTCACAACCTTGGCATGTGCCCTGACCGGGAATCAAACTGGTAACCTCTTGGTTCATGGGTCAACACTCAACCACTGAGCCACAATGACCGGGCTGAAATAGTATTTTTTCTTAGATAAATTATCACCAAATCTTTAGCAATGAGGAAGGGGAATTTATGTGCACAAAAGTTTATATATATATATATATATATATATATTTTACATATATCTATAAATTCTGTAAATCTCTTCAAGTTCCATGTTATAACTACTGTTATGACATTACAGGCTCACCTGGACAGACCTTTTTGATTATTGTAGTCAAGATTCTGGTGCTATGAATGGGTAAGTCAGATAGGTAGTACTTCTTACTAAATCCTGTAAATTTGGAAAGGAACATGTAAGATTAGAAATGGTGTTTTATGGTATTTAGATG
Source organism: Molossus molossus (assembly GCF_014108415.1). NCBI lineage: Eukaryota > Metazoa > Chordata > Mammalia > Chiroptera > Molossidae > Molossus > Molossus molossus. The sequence goes on from NW_023425346.1 coordinate 30,073,185, forward strand.
GATGATTCAAAAGGCTTAAATCTTGTTCTGCCAATCAATCCTCCTGAGTGAAAGTTGCTCCCAGGGTTATACATTTTAGAAATCATAGCAAAATTATAGAGATATTTTTATTTTATTATTAGCCTTACCAAGGCCTGATGATAGTAACTTAGTTACTCTCCCACAACCCAAACTGGTTAAGCAATTTACTTAACCAGCTCCATGAAGGAAGGAAGAGAAAGAAAGAAGAAAGTAGCATGTAGGTATATGACTCTTTGGAATACATTGATCCCACCCACTGGTTTGCATGGTCTAATTACTATCTTGCAACATCTCTCTCCTCTGGAATTGGCATGGGCAAAGGGGAAAAATTGTATTTCCTTCTCTTAATGCTTTAAAGAGAACATTTATGTACCTATATGCTTTTACTAACAATCTGCTAGATAGCAAGATGATAAAGAAGAATACATTTTCATTCCCTGCTCATATTTTAGTCAGTTTCTACAATTTAATGAAGCTATTATTAATCCACTATATTATTTTAAATTTCTTGTATACCCTATAATACACAGAGCAGGGGTGCATGTTCAAGTGATCAGAGAAGGGATATAAGTGTGTAAGAAAATGGGGAATGGCAGGTCTGGTGCTACCTGGCCATTTTCTGCCATGTTCTAAGAGGACACAACATTACTCAGTTTCAGCCACTTGCTGTCATGTGAAAATAGGTACTAAGTATTTTCAGATCTTCTCATTTTTAGGAGAATCTAGAAATTGAAAAAATTTATGTAAAATGTTTATATTTACAAATATAAAATTATTCAAATAGAAAATAAACATTGTAGATGCCAAATAGAATAGAACTATAATCCAAAATTAATTTTAGAGCTAAATTATAGATGATATTAAAAAACTATGTGGTGAATTAATGACAGTATATTCTATGAATTTCTACTAAATAGATACATTAAATAGAAGAATTTAAAATAACTATCATATTATTTATTTTGGGGTATCATCAAAAATCATTATCATTATCATCATCATCATTATGTAATTAGATTAATAATTTTGCTGTGCAGTAGTTTAAATTTATTATTTTTTATTTTGTAGTTCTTATATGCATATTCAGGTAATATTACAAAGATGTCTACAGTTTAAACACAAAATGTGAATTTAGTAAATTAATGTGTTTGGATTAAGAGTTTCTTATATACTTAGTCTAATCATATTCTCTGCAACTAAGGATCCCAATTATTAGTTCATGAATCAACACTGAAATAAGTATGAGTGAATCACCTGGAAAACTATGAAATACATACATTTTTAGGCTCCATCTCAAGTAAGTTTGACAGCATATATGGAATTTTTTTTAGGTATAAAGATCTCCTGTGAGTCTGATGGGCAGCCTGGATCAGGACTCACGATTTCTTCAGAAGAATATAAAAAAAATGCCCTGACCTCACTGACTTACTGAACAAATATCAAAACATTTGGGCTATTGAAATGTGGATATGTTTCATGGAAGTGTCTTCCATGTCAGAGAAACAACATGGCTGGAAGTCTCTGAGCAGAAATAAATATTAATATGTTAATGAGGTAGTAAGAAAACCAATTCAGATGAAGAAGGAAATCTTGTTTGATAGGTTAGAGACCTTGAAATCAGACAGTGATCTAGATTATGTGATAGGAAGTAGTTGAGGACAATGAAATTGACTGGTTTATAGGACAGATTCCATTGTGTAAAGCATTGGGTTATGAATATGTAGATTAAAGGAAAATAATTTAATGAGTGTAAAAATAGAAGGGTGGTTCAATTTTCAGATGAAAGAGGTGATAACAATGGGTGATGGTTTTATTTACTATTTAATAAAAGAAAGTTATAGGTTTAACTTAGTGGTCTGTACATATGGATAATTTTCCTTCATAAATTATTTTTTAAATAACAACCCCACTTTTGTGTGTTTGTTCGGAAATTTCCATGATATGTTTAAAAAGGAATCTAGTTTGCAGTCTAATCAAGAAGTAACAGACACCACAGATGGTAATAAAGGTACCAGAGGGAGACCAGCCTGCATGTACTTCTGGGAATACTGCTGGCATGTCTGAAGAAAACAACACTGAGCAGAGGCAGGCTTATACCCCAACCATCTCATATCACACAAGACTTCTCTTCCCTCTTATGTGAAACTTCAATGGATGTGGTTGATGTAACCTTATCTCCTACTACCAGGGGGTTGTCGAAAGGGTGGCTTAGAGGAGCCAGAAGAGCAGTGGCTCCCACTGCACATTCTCCACAAGTAGAAATGATGTTTACTTCGCAGAAACTCCCAATCTACAGCCTGCGTCATCCTGAGTTTCAAATATTATTACCTCTGGTTCTAGAATAATGTATTGGAGGGGAAAAGCACACCTAAGTGCCTCTCCTAGCTCTCTCTCTTACATTTACATTAACATTCGAAAATCAAACATTCTTGTGCTTCCTTCTGCTCTGGAGGATTTCTCTTACGCTGTAGGGGAATACTAAAGCTTTCTGAATTCACTGGTTGTTCATGAATGGATAGGTTCACCCTTGGTTCTGTCCTTCACACTCTCCCATGGGAAACCCCAGAAGGGAGTAGAATTAAGTTTAAGACTGATCCTCAGATTCTTACTTGATCTATTTGTAGAAAGAGGAGATCTATTTGAAGGATCTTGCTATTTTGGGTACTCCTTACTCCCCCCCCCCCCAAGGAATTTAGTCACATTATGGAGTATCCTAAAGAAAAGCTTTAAAAAAAATCATAAGGTTTTGTTTGTTTATTTGGTTGATTTTAATTTGATGATAAATCATCAACTGAAAATTTAGAGGCTGGGTTTATCTTTTTATCCCTCTGCCTTATTTTCTTATTAAAATGCTTCATCCCACTGTGTGGACATCTTACTACAATCAATCTCTAAGTCTCCTTATAGTTTTACTCAGTAAACTCTTTCACTAAGCAAATATTTATTAAGGGAGTCTTATGTGCCAGGCGCTGTTTTAGGCACTTGAGACACATCTATGAACAAAAGAGACAAAGACTCCTGCCCTCGTGGAACTTCTATTCTATCAGAGAGAGGATGACAACACACAACAAATTAGCTGCAAGTTCATATGAGACAGACATTTTCCCCAGGGTTTTTAATATGAAATAATTCAAACACACAAAAAAAATGTTGAGATATTTTCACAATGTGCACTCATATAGATTCTTTAATGCATTAATTATTTAACACTTTGTAGTATTTGTTTTGAATATCTATCCTGCTATAGAGGATTTCCCCTACACTGTAGAAGAACACTAATGTTTTCTGAGCTCACTGGTTGTCCATAAATGGATAGGTCCATATATATATCCTTCTCAAGATAGATATTTGAATATCACATTTTGGTGTAATAGTAAGATGTTTACTGGTCCAACTTTAGAAGAGGTTTATCTTAGTAGAAGGGGATATAAGAGTTCTGATAGTTTAAATTGAAAGTATAAATACAAATAACTGTAAACATTAGCACAAACAAAAGCTGGAGATGATATAAGTTCAACTCCTATATTAAGAGTACCATCCAGGCTTGCTTACAAGCATGGGTATGCCAGACTGAGCAGCCACAAAGATGCCTCACTTCAATGAGGAGAGCAGAAGCACTGTCAAGTCAGCAATAACCTCTAAAGTCCCATACAAATCACAGGGACAACAATTAGAGCTGGAGCATGCTTCTGGGATCTATGGAAGGGGAAAATTTTGAAATTCATACTAGAGGTGTGTTTTTGAAATAATGATCTGGAGTGTTGAGCAAGTGCAGTGTTTATGATAGAGGTAGATTTTGACAAAAGATGCAGACAGATATGGCCATTTAATAGGCAATTCTGGATATTTGTTAATACTTCAATTTCCCAAAGTATAAAGTTAGACTAACAATGCCAATCACAATAAATCATTGAATAAAAAAATTATTAGACAAAAGTAAATGCTCAATAAGAAGTAGCTATATTGTTATTATTCAATTCTTATAGAAAAATAATATAGCTAGTAAAAAATAATCTACTGATGCTTAGAGGTTCCTGAAGAAATAGTAGCCTTACAAAAACAGTTGTTTTTAAATTGTAATAATTAATGACTGGACTGCAGCTTCAATTAGGTTGGGGTAGATCCTAGCCTCACCATTAATGGTTATGGGGATTTCCAAATTATCTAATATCTGTAAATCTTGAATTTTTATCTATAAAACATTATCTACCTCAAAGTTCTTACTGTATAAATTAAATGACATACATTGGATCAGAACTGTGTCATTTTGCCAATAAGAACTCATTAAATATCACGTATTATTCTCGACATACTATGTTAAGTGATATAAATGTTGCATCACCCTATAAGAGTGTCATCAATTTCTCGGTAAAGAAACAACTGAGCTCAGCTGCCTAAAGGGTAGTGCATGAAATAACAACAAAAGGGCACTGGGTCATCAAAGGTGTTTTAATTTAGGTGATTCTACTTTTGAAGTTTTTTCATCTAAAGGCAAATTAAATAGCATATATTGAAATCTCTAGATAGATTTGACCACATTTCTCCATAAACACTGAGTCTTAGATTTATTTTGGAAAAATGTGCACCATGTATATTACCTAAAGTTTAAATCTATAAACACATTTCATCTGCTATCAAAATTTTTAAAAATGCTTTTGTCAAGGATGCCTGGTTTGCTTATTTTAGTAAATTTATGGAAATACATTGAATTCCAAAGACCTAAATTTCAGGACATACTATAGTGCTTTGGTGGCAGTGTTGGCAGTAAACAGTTATTATTAATATCTCTATTTCTCTCTCTCTCTCTCTCTCACACACACACACACACACACACACACACAGAATTATTTTCTTTGGTGAAGTATATTCTTCCCTTTATGCAGCCAGAAATATTTTCCTAAAACTTGAAAATAGGCAGCGCACATATACAACATATAACCTGTATTCTTTTTGGTACCATGCTGAGTTTGACTTTCTACTGATCACCTGTTTCATAATTGTGAATGGGAAGAAGTCAATGTATAGACTGTCGTCCAGAGAGAAGCAAATAATCCCTGTCTGGTGGAATGGAAAACACCTTAGGGATAATAGCTTGGAAAACATTAGTAAATTTTATATATAATCTGCAAGTTTATCATATTATTACTTTATATCTGACCTCTCAAATAGCTCTAAACTGGTTTCAAACTTTTACTGTTTTTCTCATTAATTAATTAATTGAATGCGGTCTCTCCCACATGCTATTTTTATATTTGCACAAGTCATGCTTTTCAGCCTCTTGAAAATCCTTAACACCTGCATATCCTCATTATGATGCCACCGAAGTCAAAGTCTGCATTTCTCCGCTCCTTTTCAACATGACCTAAAAACTGTGTCATGGTAACTCCTCATGAAGCTCATAGAATTAAAATTTTGAGAAACTGAGTAGATAAATAAATAAGTAAATACTAAATAAATATAGTGTAATGCTGAGAACATACTCTGGGTGAAAAACTACCCCAACTTGCTTTGCTAAAATATTCTAGTTCTTTAAAAGAATAGGTTTTATTATCCAGAATGCTACCTCCATTCCCATTTTCCTTCCCTTTGCTACATACTCAAATTTTTAAAAGTCTAGATATCACCCATTTTAATCCCCCACTGTGTACAAAACACTACTATTCAAGTTAATCTAATTATTTTCCATGAAAATATGCCACTTTTTCTCAAATTTCTAAGTTAGTTTAGAGTATTCCACAAGTCACTCAATCTCAAAACAAATACCTCAGCCACCTTTGTTCACAGAGCAAATACAAACATATGCAATGCATCCTATTGGGTTCCACAAGTATAATATTGAAAAAAAAAAAACACATGTGCATTTATGTATTTCTATTTCTATTATTATTAAAATTATATTTTGAGGTTAATAGTCTAGATAATAAAATAATATAACATAATTCCATAGTTCATGGTAGAAAACTAATTTAGGTGAGATCATTAGAAAAAAAACTCTGAGGAGGAGACATATAAAGGACAAACTAAAGGATGGAGAGAAACTAGGTCTGAAAAGAACAATTTTCTCAGTTTTGAAAAAATTGATCTTAACTAAGGGATGGTATAGGACTGGTGTAACTGATGCTTAGTGGGTCAGAAAGAAATGTTGCTAGAATGGTGAAGAAGTCTATTAGGTGTATACCTGGACACCATGTGATTTTCTAAAGTAGTTTATCAGAAAATACTTTCTTGAAAATCACATGTATGTCTAAAACTATTCAATGTAATAGGGATACAATCATGAATTAAATATTTATATGTTGTGATGTGATCACAGATATCATGGTGGTTATAGTCTACTCTAGAGAGAAACATTAAATAAACATTTGTTCATAAATAATCAAACACTAAATAACAAAATGAGTGTGCTAAGTGCAACTTCCTTCTACATAAAGTGTGTGTGCACAACAGTTGCATACTCGTACACAAACACAGAAACACATCCCTCTGCCCCACCACACCTTCAAATATAGCCCCAGGACTTCCCAACGGAATTCTAACAGAGCAGCAATCCACTCTTTCTTTCGCAAGTAGTACAGGAAAAGCTGCCTCCATTCCATAGGCCAGGAAGAGGGTCCTTATAGCCACTAGACCAGTGGTCTCTTTCCCTTAACAGTGAATGGTTTATGACTTTGTTCAGGTTACAAATATAGGGAGGGTCTAGGAAAGTTGGATGAGCAGCTTCTAGCAAAAATCTCTTGTTTTAGAAGAGACACAAAGAAGAGATGATCTTTTACGCCATCTTTGGAGATGGTCTTGTCTGGACACGCCAGAATCTGTAAACTGAATCAAAAGAGCCACAGAAAAGTTAACATAGCCTTCTGTTGGACTTCTTGCTTTGTGAAACTACAAATATCTTAAAGTCTGATGAGTTGGAGTTTTTGATGGCTGTAAATATCTTAATTCGTAGCCCCACGTTCAGATTGCCAATGATCCTTGCAAAGTTGACTGCTAAATAACTATTTAACATATCCCTTTCTCTCTACTGCTATTTTGGCTACCCTCCCCCTCTTAAATGGAACCAGAGAAGCTACACTTATTCTAAAGCCACACCTAAAATGTTCTTCAATAAAAAAGACATGCTGTTTTTTTTTCCCTCCACCACTCCTCAGCTCACAATCTTCTAATAGTTCATCATTTCTTACAGAATAAACTCCAAATCCCTAGCATAGTTCTGAGGCCTTTCATTATCTATCCCAGTCTCCCTTGCTAGCTTCCTCTCTCACCTTCCTATCTCACAAACTACTGACGCCACTTACACTCAACTACTGATGGTCCAATGGCCTGTTTTCCTGGTAATAGTTGTGGTAATGATGTCTCTTACTCACCAGAGCATTTCCTCATGCTAAAATCCTGACGCTAATTAAAATCTATAAAAATTTTAGATGTTCAGTGATCAAAGCCAAGCAAATCAAAATGATAAAATGTAAGCAAAACAACAAACCTAGGACGTAGGTGTTTATCTCCCTTTTTACCAATAATAGATAATGTTAAATAAAAATTTTAAGCTCACATACCCAGTGAGAGGGAAAGCTGGAGTCTGAATCCGGATGAATCTGAGTCCAAATCAAACGGTTCTCTTTGCTGCTCCATGCCATTTCCCTACATCTCACAACCTCCCTATGAACTGGGTTTATCTATGCAAAAGAAAGGTTTTAAAGCTATTAAATTCTTAAAAGATATCACTGTGGTATCTCTCCATGTAATGGTTCTCGGTGGCCCTGTGCATACAGAATTACTGTTCTTGTGTGTTTTCAGTATTGGGCATCGAACAAGGCTCATGAAGGGCAAGAAAAACTATGGCTGGCACCTCAGTCTTCTAGGGTCAGGGCCATCATTTCCTTCAAGAATTCTACTTCCCTTTTGCTCTAAATTCTACTTCAAGCCAGAGTAACATCGATCAGAATTAAAGAAAGTGAAGACTAGTTGCTCTTCAGAGTGTGGTTTCCAGACAGTAACAGGGGGCTTATTAAAAATGCAGAATCCAGATCTTCTGAATTAGAATCTGCATTTGAAGAAATCCTCAGGTGATTAGCATGTACATTAAAGTTTCTCAAACATTAATTTAGAGATGTGAAAAATGTCTTAATTCCATTCAATATACAAAACTTCCTTTTCCTCCCCAAATCCTCTAGTTGAAATATCACTTGATAACCTCTTTTTTACAGCTAACCTTGATTATAACAAAATTCCTTTCAGACAGAGACTGTGCAAATTATTCAAATTTTAAAAATCAAATACAAAATTTGAAGAATGCTTCATTTTCATAAGAAAAATAATGATGCAAACTGGAATAAAATAATTCCATAGTGTATCAAATAGTATATTACCTGACTGTTATATTTTTTTCTTTATACATTTATTTTCTCTAAAATTTACCTCTTTTTTAAAATGAAAACTATGTATATGTAGTTAAATGCAGAGGGTTTTCTCATTTAGACCATTAGGAAAAACAAAAACAAAAAAACATTCCCTTTGGACATCCATATATCAATCCAAATCTGTAACGAAAGATTAGCTAAGAGGATTTCACCATAAAAATTATGGCTTTTATTTTAATATTCTCAACATCATTGTATTTTCAAAGTAGAATGAAATTAGAATAAAATCATTTAATTTCGACATCTAAACATATTTTTTTCTTCCGAACACCTGTAAAAAAAGAATTCCCACATGCATATTCTATAAGAGGACATGCTTCCTTATAAGGACATACAAAGGTGCCCTCTCGGCCATGGCCATGGCTGCCTAAGTGTTGCGGCAGGGAGCATATGGTTTCCCATTTCCCCACAGCAGTGAGTTGATAGAAGCTGTTTTCAAATGGGAATGTTTCCTGGGACAAAACACACAAAATGGATAGAATTATATATTGGTTCTTTGACTTTTTAGTTTATGTAAAGAAAAACACCCTGCAACTTTTGGTTTTACACACCTTAACAGACTTTTGTTCATTTTAGAGACAAGAACAACAGCAGGCAATGGACAATTTTACTGACCTCATTGCAGGCTCTGCTTGCTGGGGAAGAATACTGTGAAATCAAATCAGCATTTCAAAGTAATCAAACAAAGTTCCTAGAAAATTCTATAAAAGTAAAATTGTTTTCTAATCTGCACTAAGATCCTATTCCATAAGGCCACTTTCTTATCAAACTATAAATTTGGGAACAAAATATTGTATTTTTACCATGGTACTATGAGCATTTTAATTCTGTTAGAGCCAAAATAATGATAAACATGGATAATAGTAATAATCACTTTCCCCAAAGAGTCCTAGAAATCCTAATTTACTGACTAGTAGCTACTTTCACTAAGTAGAAATACAGTAATTTAATAATCTTACCATAGCAGTTTTCACTAAAGAAAATTAACTAATTCATTATTGCTTATAATTTGCTGAGGCATAGCTGCCATATTTGTAAAATCAGCAGGTTCTGAAAAAATACAAGTTTTTAAATGAATGTTCAATTTCCCCCTAAACACATAAATGATACAATTACTTAGCTCCCTCTAGTGCCAATTTCTAATATAAACTTAATTGTAATAACCCTATTCACCATGCAATTTCAGAGCAAATTAAAATTTTACTTGGCAATAATTAACAAGTAAACTTTCAAGGGTTCACTAGAGTGAGTTTGGGATCAAAACTAAGCAAGATTCAAGTGATGACGCTGTCATAGGTGGGCTCATGGCTGCAGTTAAAATGATAGCTTTTCTTTGCAAATTTCATTTCATGTGTTTCAATTAAAAACAACTAAACCAAAGTACTAGTAAAAGAATATTGATGAATTAACACATACCACTGAGTATCTTTTTATATCTTAGATATAATAATCTCATTCAATTTGTGGTTTTTAGTCTTTATTATTTAAACATATTTAGAAATCCAAGAAGAAAGACTTGAATGTCCTATCAAGGTATATCGGGATAAATTTCTATTTGAAGTTGTAAAAGCACAGCAGGAAGTATATATGGATTTAAAAATATCCTAACAACCAAAAAACATCTAACTTAATAAAATGGCTTACTAAACAGATATTTCCTTAGGGTTTATCTTACACTGAACCATATAAATGAACATTTTTATTTCTAACTTAAAAAAAGAACATATATCATTATTTTAGTAGGTAAAGCATGTTGTGTTGAGTGCATTTGAAGACAAGATGATATAATTTGGAAGAAAAGAGAAAATAGTCACAAACAGAATTTCACTCAAAAAATTGCAATAAAAACTAATGAGCAGTAATGGAAAAACTAAAATTTTCACAATGGTTTATATGTTTATTTTCTGTTTATTTTGTAACAGTATAAGGGCTAAGAATGACAAGAGCAAGGGGTTTGGAATCAGATGATATGTATTTGAATAACAGAGCTGCTAACTGTAAGTCTGTGTAAAATACAGACAGTCCAATTAATAGGGTTGTTATGAAAATTAAAGAAGACACTTTATATGTGGACCACAACTGAACAATGACTACTAACAACTTCTTTTCTATTATGTTGGCAATGAGAAAATGTTCACAGAATAAAAATAATTTATAATCGAATTATAGTTGTGGCAATTGAAACAACTTTATTCCTAACTGCTTAGAAATTTTTAAGAATTAACAGTGAAAAATTATCTATTTTTGTTTCAATGAACATTTTTGTGTCTCAAAGAAAAAGTAAAAAATATCTTCTTAGAATAACTAGTGGTATTTTTACTCTGAAAATAAATGATATTTATTTTCTTCAAGCTGAGTGCAGAGATCCCACAAACAAGATTTTGAAAAGGTTCTCTATCTGAAATTTGCTGTGAGTTTACAAACTCAATGAAGAGTCTTTCAGAAACATTTTTAAAAAAATATTTAAGAAATTAGATTAAGTAAATAAACCGATGCTATTATTACTATAGTGTTCTGAACTTGTCTAAATCTTAAGAGATAAAGCTTAGTAACTCAATATTGCAATCTAATTAAATAATTAATATTTTAGAATGTTTTTTTGTCTACCTCATGCTTGCTGTTATGAAAGAAACTCTTAGAAATCATCAAAATAATTAGTTTTTTTTCTTAATTTGTTGAAAACTAGAGAGTAGCCTCATATTTTTAATGAGGCCATTACTTTCTTGTCTTATTTACCTGTAGCTATAACTCTCTTGATAAATTACCATTGCCCACTGTGGTAAGTGCCCCCTTCTTTTTTAATTGGATAGATTTAGGGGGACATCAAGAGTAAAACAAAACTAAATTCACATTTTTAAAAACATCTTTCCTTATTTAGAACTGGAACTACAAGTTACGTTTATTTTCCCATAGGAAGCCAAATGTGATTTTTTACACTCCTGGGAAATGTAAGTAACTCCCAGAGAGGAACTGTAGTCCTCCTGGGGATCAGGTATATGGGATATGCAAACTCTGAGGGGAAAAATTGGTTTAGGTTTTAACATATCTTTACAAAAGATTTTCCCCCCATTATTTTCAATTTTTAGCCTCAAAGAAGGCCACAAATTTCATCAGAGGATGTTAACAGAATTAAGTAGTGGGAAGTAAATTCAATGTGAATCTATAGTCAACTACACTGGTGGGTTCTCTGTATGAGCAGAGTGATCCTGGGATATTTATGGATAGACTAGACATCAATAGCTAATGAGGTAACTACATTTAATCAGAATTAGTTCTAACCAAGCACTGAGTTACTTGTTCCATCCACCTTGTCTATGTCATATGGTTTTAACTATAATGAGAACCTTTCTTAGAACAAGTTAACTTCACTTACACTTACAGATAGGAACTACATGGTTAGAATTGTTCTAATTATACAGTAAGCTATTGCCCAGGAAACAAATCTACGTGTTGAGTGCTTATAAGGAAAAGTGTGTATCTTCTGGAACAATAAAGATACATTTCACTTCATATTTCCATTTTTTGAGGGCCTTATTATTTTAAAAAGTGTTAAGTACTAGGTAGAAAAATAAGAATTATGTTTTGAAAACATACTTAGAGAGTCCAGTTTGACAGTTTTCATCCTGTCACTGGCTCAAGCTTACACCGTAAGCCCTTGAATGAAACAGAATGTGGTCAGTCATTCACGGCTGAACCTCAAACCAATAGTAACAACAATGCAAAAGCAATAAAAAGAACTTTTTTGTCCCATTTCCAGAGCTTTCTTTCCATTAATTCATTTAGCCCTCCCAACTACAGTATGCTTTATGTGTTATTATGATCTATTTTAGAAATAAGGAAGGTGGGGTATAGATAAGTTCAGTCACTTGATGAAGTGTACGCAGTAAGTAGAAAAGGAAAGTTGTGAAGGAACTTAAGCACTATGACTCCAGAAACTCATGAGTAGTGTTCAAAATATGGCATAAAAGCCCTTATTAATAACACAACAATAATAAAAATGTACATTTCTTTAACAGATGACTGTTTTCAAAATAATATTAATTCTTTCCTCATTTGATTCTCACAAAACTATTCAGCAGATACATGTGTTGTATCACTTCTCTTAACACTGAGTAAAGGGAGTGGTACTATACTTTCCTTGGTCAGACTCCTCCAGGGCTGAGGACTAAGAGAAAGCAAAAAGGTGTTTTCACTCATAATCGAGCCTAGTTCGTGACTGCGATAATAAAAGTGTGCAATTTTGAATTCCATTAATGTTTTATCACTTTAAAAACCAGAGAAATCTACTTTTAAAGAACCTTAAAACAAGAAAGTTTGAAATTTAAATCTTAGTCAAAACCCCATAAACCAAAATGTTTCTAACATGTAATGCTTTCATCTGTTCATAATAGTGCCCTTTCAAAAAAACTGTTTCCAAGCAAGATGCAGTAAATAATATTCCTTCTGAGCATATGACGTCATTTAGTTCTAGCCTACCACAAGAGCGATATCAAAAAAAAACCCATCTCTTTAAAATGATTTCTGAGCAGTATAAAAGTTAACCCAGGTAATGAAACAATAATCTTATGAGCAACTAATTGTATTTATTGTGCTTCCAATGAATTTATCTAATGAATTAATGGATATTAAAATGAAGGTATTTTATGGCTAAACTATACCCATAATTCTTAAAACATGTACTTTTTTTTCTATATAGCAGTAACACCTGCTGCTAAGTACAAAAATGATTAGACACAAACCAACCTACTATAGAATATCAAAATGAATTTGTCCAACAAAGAACTAATGGGAATTATGCAGATTATATTTCCTTCCCTGCTGAAGGCAACCAAGCTTCACAGCACTAGCAAAATGAAAATATAACTCAAATATGAAATAATATGTACACAGAGACATAGCCAAACCTATTTCTGATTATTTTTAGACATGTATCTTTTTCATGTAATTATTTGGTAACAAAGAACTGAAATAAAGGTTGACAGCATTTGGTGGGTACCTTAATACTAACCTAAATAGTTCTAAATACTAATCAACTAAGAATATTGCTCAGATACTTCATACAAAAACACACATTAAAAAATCATAACATAGATTGTGCATACTAACAGAAACCAATTGTTTACAACATTTTATCATACTTAGATTTATTCTGTAACTTTCTTTAAAGCACTAGTCCGAAGATAAGAACTGAGAAGAATAAGAAAGTAATACACTTGGTTGATCAATTTTGGGAAGTAAAAAAATGGATTATCTAAAATTTCTCTTTCTCTTTTACTATGTGATAAATTTAAAAATCTACTTTAAAATTATTTCTTTAGGGCCCTGGCTGTGTGGCTCAGTTGGTTAGAGCATCGTCCCAATACACCAAGGTGGCAGGTTCGGTTCCCGGTCAGAGCACATAAAAGAATCAACCAGTGAATGCATAAGTAAATGAAACAAAAAAATCACCGCTTCCCTCAATCTCTCTCTCTCTCAAATAAATAAAAATAAAAATTTCTGTTTAGAATTTGTGTGATTGAACAATTCATTATAAAATTCATTTTTTAGTAGATGCCTTTCTTCTGTAGAAAATTTCAAAAGAGGAATGCAGAGATTATGCATCCCTTTGTCTCACAATCATCATACTTTTGTAAATGAGTATCACTTGATCATATATAATAAAATGTGTTTTCACTCTGAGCAACTGGCCAAGGGGTAAAAAAAAAAAAAAGAAGCATCCTTTGAAATGAAAGATATTCAGCATATATTTAAATTTAGTTATCTAGATATGTGTTTCTATTGCTGAAGCTTCAGGACATGTTTGCAAATTTTAAAACTACCACCTAATCATTTTGCTGAAAAACAGCAATAGCTAGACATTACTCAAAGCATGAAGTCCTTTGCACAAACTGGGAACTGTCTTGTCTACATAATCATTCCTTAAGTAACAGCAGGGATAAACAGATGGGCCATACCATGTTTTCAAATGCCTATAGGTTTGGATTCTATTTGAAAAGCTGGCAGAATTATCTCCAGAAAAAAACTGATATAAGATTTAATTCTATTGAATATCATTATGATCATTTATTCAACAGTAGAAAGAACATCTTAACCATTTTCCATCAAGTAAACCAAAAGGATTGTAAGATCCAAACAGTATGCAGTGTACCAGTATTTTTATATTAAAAAACAATCAAAATAAATGAATATATGGAAAAGTATTGCCTTTCAGAATTAGAAAGATAGAGGACACAAAATATAATAGGGCAGTGCCTTCTGAAAAAGTGACAAGTAATTTTATTAATTGCCCAAAAGTAGGCTATTATAATGTCCTTCTCTGAGAATACTGAGTAAACTTTTATTTGTTTTTGATGCTGACATTAATATTCTCCACATTTACTACATGCATTTGTCTGACTAATCTTAGATATAAGAGTTTAGAAATCTAAGAACTACCCAATTCTAAGTCACCAATTTTGAAATTTACAGTTGATTAGTAAGCATGAGAGTATACTAAGAAGTTCAACTGAATCTCACTAAACACCAAAATAATTCATTTAATTTTGAACCATCCACTCCAGTCATAGGAAGTTTTACACTCATTGTACAGAGCAACTTAGATCATTTAAATACATTCTTTATAATAAAAGCCGACTTGTAACTAGTTTCCACAAACCAACACACAGAATAGCAGTTGCTGCATCAGTTTACTGGCCATTCGATTTAAACTCTTAAGTAAAAAGAATTCTTTGGTTTAAGCCAACTCACTGAGGACAAATCAGCCAGATGGCCATGGTGCCGATTCGGCAAATACTAAACTGCTTACTGGAATGAGTCAACTGCAGGACTGATTAATTGATTTAGTCACATATTCAAAACTTTTGCTTCTTATCCCATTAAAAGTAGCACTAATGAGTGGTGGCTATGACCTTCCAGTGAGAAGCCACAAGTTCCACAACCCCTCAATATTTACCACCCAAATTTAATCTTTTTAATGGACACCTTAAAAGGGATCTGATAGAAAATACTAAGAGCTGCTCAGATACTAAAACACTTAGGGAGGTTTTTGATTAATGTTGCATGATTAATCAATTGATTGATATAGTTTTCAATACAGATGTTAGGACACTGTCTACTTTAATCAACCATTCTGAAAATAGTGAAGATAAATGCCATACTTTTATGTCTGCTTAAAAAAAAATCCTTTCTTCAAAGGTTGTTAATTATGACATAAGCCTTATTTACCACACTCAAATTTTATCTAATGTTGACATTTTTATACATAGGAACCATTAATGAGATAAGTGGGATCCTTTTGGCAAAGCCATATTTTAATCACTTTAAAAATAATTTATTTAGCCAATTTATGGACCTTTTCCTTAATGAGAAATCATTTTAGAATAATGCCACAAGAATGCATTAAAATCTTCAACTTTTTATTATTATTTTCCAAGACTGTCTGCAATTTGTGATGATGCTTTCCACCATACTAAAACTGAAATCTTTATTCCAGTCAAAAATAATCACCCTGTAATTACCGTGACAAACTGCCCAAGCTGTATCATCGTGGCCATTTCAACTAATGATATTGTATTAGAATGCCTAGCAATAGACTTCAAATGGAAAATATAATTATGTGCATTAGTTTGTCTAAGCATTTATAAGATCACATATCCATCAGTTTTCAGTTCTCATAAAGAAGACCATACATCACTGTCACTGTGAGTTTCGCTATTGAAAGTGCAGGACTTTCCAAACTGAGCCTAAGATGTGTATCTTAAATTTCACTTGTTTTGTAGATCACTAAAATCCCTGTAAATTAAACCAGCAAAATTGAGAAGAGTTTTTCCTCGGGTAATGGAGGAACACGGCAGCATAGACCATTTCACACTCCGACCAAACAGAAGATTAGCTGGCCTGAGACAGCTTAATCTAGTTTCTCCTACCTCTTAAACCTGTGGGAGTCTGATTTAGCATAAAAGCCCATGGAAAGGATTTGGGTAAGGTATCAAATTAATAGTTTCACACTGTTGGCTCCACTGACCTGAGAAAAATTAAGAGGAAAATAAATCATAAAAAAAAAAATGTAAGTGTGAGTTTTGTGTGTAGGTGTATGTGTGTAGGTGTATGTGTATTGGGGGTGGGGAAACAAGTTTTTTTACAAATATGTAATGAAATAAAAATGTATTTATAATGAGTGGTAACATTAAAATGAAAATATTAATAACTGGTTTACTGGACTGAAAATAGGGCCCAACTCTGCTGCACACAACAAACTTTTAAGCTTTGGGAAAGTTGCTCAGCCTTTTGTCTCCCAACTTTCTCAGTTGTAAAATGAAGAGGTATATAGATGTAGGAATCCTCTCTAGGATTAATTTAAAAATATTTTCTCTATTGGTTAAAATGAAAATATGCATTAAGAAGTGAAACCTATTTATGGTTGCAGAAAATAATCTATCAACAGGTGTACGACGTTCCTCACCTTCTAGGAATAATTAAGTTACAAAATAGTATACCCCCATGTACTGACATCAGAATGTTTCAGCATCTCATGCTGTGTTCACTGTCTGTAGAGAGTGATAATCTGTGTGTGACTTCCTCCTGAAATGCGTCACCTGTGCATTATGCTGAAAATGTGTTCAAATATATTTTAGCATCTTTGACTTAGTCTTCTACTAGATCTGAAAAAAGAAAATTTGCCTCTGTATGATATAAACCTGATAGAGATGATGTCTCAAAAGCAGCACTATTAACATTTAAAACCAGATAATTCTTTATTGTGGGGGCTGTCTCATATATCATAGGATGTTTAGCAGCATCTTTAGTTTCTACCTACTAGATACTGGTAACACCCTCTTCATCTACCAGAGTCATAAGAATCAAAATTGTCTCCAGATATGCTAACTGTCCCCTGGAGGGCAAATTCTCCCCTGATTGAGAACTATAGTCCTGGTTGATAAGCAACTAGTGAAGATAATATCTTGACCAAGGAAAAGCAGAATGCTCTTAAGTCATTTTATATATATATATATAATTGATTTAGTCACATATTCAAAACTTTTGCTTCTTATCCCATTAAAAGTAGCACTAATGAGTGGTGGCTATGACCTTCCAGTGAGAAGCCACAATTTCCAAGATCATTTATTTACTTTGTTTAGCCACGTTACACCAAAGCATGTGAAAAGACTTAAGCAACACAAAATACTTTCTGGAATGAATGTCTGTTTTTTCTGTTGCTGAACCTGGGGATGCTCTTGAAGTCCTGCCTCAGGAGAAACATTTTAACTAGCAGTGCTTATTTAATTCAAATTAGATCTACCTGGGAAGAAAAGGTCAACATCAAAGAAGCCAGGAAAACATTAAATAAGGTTAGATTTGTTCTTTCCATTAAAAGGCAGTGTTCTTTTTCTTTTGTAAACAGCCAGTTGATTATCATGATTACTCAGCTCAATTGGTTAAGGTCCTTATGACCTCATGTATGTTCATTACAATTGCCAGTTGTTATTAACATATATACATATATACTTGCATTTCACAAATTTTAAATCAATATATAATTATAATAAGTTATAAAGTATTCTTCCTATTTTATAGTTTAGAAACTGAGGTTTAGAATAGTTAATACTACAACTAAGTAGTAGAGCTAATAATCCAATCAAGGTTTTCTAACTCAGTGATCTGGGACCCTAACCTACTGTTCTAAGCTATGATATTTGATAAAATTCTGCCATTATTTTGTATAAATATAAATTGTATCTATATAGTAAGTGAAAGTATTGGTTAACTCCTTTTTACTTCGGCGGTCTTCATGCCAAGCCAAGAAATAAATAATTTTACAATCTAAATTTTTGTACCGTGACCTATTTAATCAAAAGTTAGGGGAAAAAGTAAAGAAAAATTAGTCAAATCCTTTTTTTTCCTCTTTACTTGAGACTATTAATCCACCAGTTCATGGTCCACAGATATGATGCTAAACTCTATGAAATATTACAGCACTGAGTCATTATTATTAAATCCCAAGATTCCAGAATTTAATTTGGCATTTCCCTAAAGCATTTACCAGAAGCTTCATTTTTTATTTTATGAGATCTGGCAGAGTTGTGGGCCATATAGAACGTGGTAGTTATCATAAAACTCCATGTTAAAGATTTACATCTATCATTGTAGAAGAATATTTATTTTTCTTCATAGAAAATGTCACTATTCCTTTGATAATCTCATGCTAACATTAAGTAACACCTAGCAAAATTCAGCCTACACTGTATCATTTCCATGTTTTGGCACTGTGTACATTTGTCCATGCTTTCAAGTCAGAAGTTGAGCAGTACTGCTTGCTCTGTTTTGGTGCCAGCATAGTTTTAAGCCATCCAAACAAGACTGTGTTTGAGTTGATAGGGAGTCAGTGATTTGCATCTGGCATAACTGATGGTGGTGTGAAAACCTTGGAAGATAATTCATTGGTAAACATATTTCTCTGGGTGCCTAGCCATACACATCCAATTTCCTATCAAGGGATGAAGCCATATCATTGCCAGAACAATGCAAAATATTTTATATAGATAATTCAATAGATAATTTTGCTCTGATAGAAAATGGGGTGGGGGAGTGGAGGGAATGTGGAAGAGTTTTTCTCATTGATGAGACAAGATAATTTTTCAACCTTCATTGCAGAAATTAAATTTCATGCCAAAATGCCTTTCTGACAACTTTGGAATTGATGAACGAGTTAGTATATTCATAAACAGCAAGCTAAAAATAAGAAAAAAGTCTAATCTACAATTCTAAGATATAATTGGTAAAAAAAATATATTTGAATCAAGCCAGACTAAAATGATGACAAAAAAAGAACGGAGCTTTCAGGCCTTAGAATATATACTTGAACTACTCAGTCCTCTTGAAAGAAATAGCTGCCACTTTATATATATCCTGTGCTTAATTCATGAAAAGCTTCCAATTCTAGCAGTTTTATGCTAGTAGCCTTTTGAGATATACAAGCTCAATGGAATGAACATGTTTTATCTTTCCATTCCAGTTCATAAGGAATTTATACATGTACTCAAGCTGATATTTGCAAATAAAATATTCTCCAAATGACCATGGAACTGAGTTGAATTAAATGTTTCACTGAGAATGAATACATGCTATATAGAGAGGATCAACTTCAAAATAATTCAAACTAAATACATCACTCTTGCTATTAAACTACATGCACCATAATTTAATCTCTCTTTGATCATTTAGTTGACTTTCAGGATCTTACTTTCAATAAAAAATAGCTACTGTGGCTCTGGCCAGTGTGGCTCAGTTGGTTGTTGGGTGGATTATCTATTGGGGAATGTGCCTAGGGATGCAGGCTCAATCCCCAGGGTGGGAAGGGGGGGGAGGGGATGCAGTAACTGTAGTATCAGTCTTACATCCATGTTTTTCTCTTTCTTCCTCTCCCTTCCTCTCTCTCTGAAAATCAATTAAGAAAAATCTTTTAATAAATAGCTATTGTGTACCTTCACTGTTATAGACTCTGTGCTAGATATTGGACATGACATAGATGACTAAGACATGATTGCTATCTTTATCTAGCTCCTAGTCTAGAGAGAATATATAATAAATTCACTTTAAGCCCAGCCAGTGTGCTCAGTGGTTGAGCATTGACTTATGGACTAAGAGGTCACCAGTTCGATTCCTGGTCAGGGCACATGCCCAGGTTGTGGGCCAAATCCCCAGTGTGGGGCATGCAGGAGGCAATCAATCGGTGTTCTCTCTCATCAATGCTTCTATCTCTCTCTCCCTCTCCCTTCCTCTCTCTCTAAAAATCAATTCAGGAAAAAATATTTTTGAAGTATCATGACAGTGCAACACTATTCAAACCAATAGGAGCACAGACATTTCCTTGGTCATTTCAAAGAACACTGCACTGGAAAAGAGATGGGGATGATGAGTCTTATGGACTATGCCCCTCTAAAATTCATATGTTAGAGTTGAACATCTGAAAACAGTCTAAAATGTGACACATCATCTTCAAGGGTTATGTTTTGTGGTTGAATCCACTGGTTTTTATGCCGAAGTTGTAAACAGTGGTGAGGCAAACCCTTCCAAGTGGCTGTAATTACAACTGGGGCCTCAAAGGAAGCAATCAAGGTTCAATGATATCACAAGTGTAGGTGCCTGATCATGTAGGATCAGTGCCCATTTTAAGAAGATACATCAGAGAGTGTGTTCTCTCTCTCTTCGCAGGTGCACAGAGAAGTTATGTGAGCACACTGGCTGCCTA
This sequence comes from Molossus molossus, assembly GCF_014108415.1. Lineage (NCBI taxonomy): Eukaryota > Metazoa > Chordata > Mammalia > Chiroptera > Molossidae > Molossus > Molossus molossus. Next base: position 30,093,870 of record NW_023425346.1, read on the forward strand.
CATGACAAGAGAAGAGGCCTCAGAATGAAACCTACCTTGCCAGTACCTTAATGTTGGAATTCCCAGCCTCCAGAACTACGAGACAAGAAAATTTCTCTTGTTTTAGCCACACAGTCTGTGATATTTTATAGCAGCCAAAACAAACTAAAAGAATTTTGCAGATGTAGCGTGAAGGATGAATCAAAGTTCTCTCCGTAGAGAGAACAACATTCGGATTTAGGAACTAGTAGATAGGAAAAGGGGGCAGGTGGAGAATGGAGACAAGATAAAGAATGAAGCCAGGGCCAGGAACAGTCTGAACAGAAGAGCCCTTGGAAACAAAGCAGGAGCACATAAATAGATGAAGTATATTATAAAGGTTTGAAATATTTACCATAGGGAATGAAAATGTGAACTGTTTACAAATCAGTAACAGCCAACAGTGTGATTAGGGTTAAGCTGAGGTCAAAAGGATAATAAGTTTTTGGTGGAAGTGTTTTCTATAAGGAACAAAAGTGGAGAAAGCAGAAGGCTATTGTTGGTAGTGAAAGATGGTTACTTGACCAACCAATGACCTGGGAGTGGGTGATGACAAAACTGAAGTAAAGCAAGAAAAGTTGAAGAGAAATTGGAAATAAAAAATAAAAGAAGAAATTTGGATGATGGACAGAGTAAAAAAAGAGAGGGATTTCATTTAATAGAATTAAGGGCCAGGGAGAAATTCTGAATAAAATTATCATTTATTTTTAGCTTGACACATATGGCAGATACTAGTGAGCTCTTTACCACACAAGTTTGTTTTTTCCTTCTGGACACCACAAATCACAATTTCCATCCAGCCAGTATTACATGGGAAGAGTTGATATAAGACATATTCATGAATGGCCTATAAACACTTCCCTAGCGCGATTCTCATAGTTTTGTCCTTTCATGGTGACCATGTGTTGAAGACTCAGAACCACAAGATGAAAGGAGCCTCAGCCACTTGTAGATCAGAAACATCTCTTTTGATTAATGCTGCTTCAATTAACACCCGGAGAAATACATAGTTGAGATATTTCAAGAGGATTATTTTCTGCAGATAAGAATACTTTTCAATTTGTATAGTATAAACACTAAGTAAGCCAATCTCACATACACTCTAGTAGTATGATTATACACAGATCACCTGGGAATTGCTATATGATGTGTTCATATGAGATTTTTTTTGGGGGGGGGGTTCAAAAGAGGGATCTAATGATGACTATGAACTGTTAAACCAAGTATAGTGATGTAATTATTGAGAAATTCTTAAAGAGTTTTAATTCAGAATGCATGAACACATCCCCTCAACACAGTCCTTGCCTTAGAGGCATCCCTCCAAACCAGGTTGGGAGCCCAGTTGGGAGTGTACAAAGGGGATTCAGAGAGGTGGACGCTCTGAGAAGAGATTGATTTGCCTCAGTTCTATGCCTTGCTGCTCTGAACAGGGTTTCTCCCCTTTCTGTTTTCACCCTTTCTTTGAGTCACAGAGACAAAGCCACTGTGTTGGGGTGGGGGAGGGGGGCAAGACAACAGTCTCCCAACCAGAAGGGTGTAAGGTGGCAACAACGGATCATGTTTCTCTTCCCCTCTCTCTCTCTCTGTGAATACACTTATCATTGGGTGAGGATGAACAAATGAATAAATAAAAATAAAAGCATGGATATGACATGAGCCTCTGAAGCTCGATCCTTTCTCTTTTTCAGTTAGAAGGCAAAGCATGCCAGGCGCTGGGAATAGAGTGCCTTTGCACAACCAGGCTAGAAACAGTGAAAGGCCTGTTCCTTAACCTCAGAAGTGGAAAAAATAAGTTTTCACATCTGTGTCTTCTTATCTTGCTAAACTCCATCGCACCCTTTTCCCAACCTCCACATTCTCCCAAGGACCAGCTCTGAGGAAGGTGAGGGAGGGTGTAGCTTTAGCCGCCATTTGTGAGTTTGGGGAAGGAAGAGCCTTTTGCCTGATAAGGGCCATTCAACAAGGCTGGAGCTGAAGACAATGTACTGTGGAGCCACTCAGAATGAGCTAGACACCTAGTTACATTGTTTACAAGCTATGGCCTTAGATAAGCCTTTTCCTTTCTTTGAATCTCCATTTTTCCTCACTAAATTGTCCCCAAATATCCATTTCATATATATGTTGTAAGAATGAAAAATCATAAATATAAGCAATGTGTAGAGCCTAATAAAGGAAATACTAAAAGACAGCAACTCAATTAGCCAATTCACAGACATTTGAGCACCCAATACAATTGTCTTTTGGAATCCACAGGGACTGGTTACTGGATCCCTCATAGATAACAAAACCCCTGAATGCTTAAGTCCCTTATTATACAATAGCATAGAAAAAATGCATAGTCTGCCATCTGCATCTGCATATTCCCAACCACAGACTGAAAATACCATTTTTGACCCACGGTTGGCTGAATCCATGGATTTGAACCCTGTGGTTATAGAGGGCTAACTGTATATGTGATATCAGCTTCTTTAAATTAGTAGCAACATATTAGGGAAATAGAATGTTGGTGTGTGGACATCCTGTGTTCCATCTTTGCAACTTTTCTGTAAATCTAAAAATACTCCAAAGTTAAAAGTATGTTAAAAATAAAAAGTTTAGTCCAGCCTGAGTGGCTCATTGGAGCTTCATCCTGTGCACCAAAAGGGTTGTGGGTTCGATCCCAAGTTGGAGGCATGTGGTAGCAACCAATCATGTCTCTCTCTCTTTCTAAAAAATCAATAAACATATCCTCAGGTGAGGATAAAAAATAATTAAAAATAAAAATAAAAAGCATGAATGTGACATGTGCATCTATCTAATAAACATAATAATATATTTATTTTCCATATAGTTTACCAAAATAATTCTGTAGTACACATGAAACATGAAGCTTAGTTTTAGGTAAGACATGAATGATCATAGATGTTTCAAATAATGCCTCATGGCCCATAGATTTTTAAGCAGCCCAGACACGTTGGAAAAAAACTCTTTTGGCTCGGCATGGGGTGGGAGGAACCTCTAGAATTTACTGTAGATCTACAATACACTTAAGTAAAACGTTTATGACCATATGTGTTTCAAAATTCAGACTTTTTAATATTTTAGGAAAGAATTACAAACATTCTATATGAGGTCTCTTGTAGAACCTTGTAATTGACCATATTAGTGATTCTGCAGTGAAATTATGCGTTTCAGGTAACTAAGTTAAAGAACATAAATAGCTCATATTAGGTCAAGTCTAGTTTTTGTTACCCAATTGTATTTATTTCAGTTTACAGAGCTTTCAGATCTTCGATATCTCAGAAACAAATTATCACAGAAGTTCTGAGAAAATCTTTAAATTGTCATCAACCCGTGTTTATTTATTTTCTTTCCCAGTTTTCTGTATACAAGTCCTTAGCCTGGCAAGGGCTTTCACCTCACGAGAAGCAAATAAATGTACATTATTGACAATTTATTTATGGAAAAAACAAAACATAAAAGCAAAAATCATATTGTTTTTGCCATTCTGACCATTCTGGCTTTGGTCTTTGAGGGATTAATTACTAATCCTTCTTCCTTGCTTCTCCTCCCTAGATGTGTCATGGACTTAGTCAAGCTTTTCTTGATATAATGAAAAGGAAAAACAAGTTAAAAGGCCAGGTCACTAAATTTTCCATAAATCACACTTTCATTGGAGAACATTTTATTTTCCTAGCCATTAAAACAAAATACTTCCTTATTCACAATTTTTTTTTAACTCCTTGGTTAAAAAATGGGAAGCCATGTGAATATTTTAATTTGAATAATTTAAAAATATTTGATCTTCTTCATAGATGAAATTAATTTAGAAATAGCGTTATTGAAACCAGGCATTCTTTCTAAACTAAGAATTCCAGATGTTTTTAGTCGCTGCCTATGACATTTCCACAATCAGAATAAATTGTGTTTCCAGAGTAATGTAATAGATAGAAGTGCTGAATAAATCTCGTGCAGTTGAGATGACAAAATTAACATGCTGATGACATTTTAATGTTTCAATATAATCAAGGGGGCATGGATCATGCCTCCACCAGTTCTAACATAATTCTATTCTTTAATCTTTTTCTAAGACAAAATAAAATATAGATAGATTTCAGAAAGTGTATAAGCGCAGTATGTTTCAGTCTCCAGGCAAGCTGTTTAAGATGCATCTGAAATGCTATTTAGGCTCAGCTTTGCCAGTAGATATTTTACCAAAGCAATTGCATTGTATATAAAAATCCTGAATTAAGGACAGATATTTTTTTTCTCTTTCTGAAGGTTACTATTGATGCCTCTGCTACAACTACTCTTTTTTACTTAGGAGGAAGTTTGCTGATTTAAACAGGGAAATCAGTATATTTTTACTGGATCCAACAAACAACTGCTATTTACCTTGTCTCACAAAAATATATATAAACAAATAGATAAACTTCTCGGATTCAAAAGAGATAAAAAGACAAATAGCTGGTAATCATAAAATATGGAAGGTATTGCGTTTTTTCCTAACGATATATTGCCAACTAAAATCTTTAAAGCTATAGTCTTCCCTGGGGTGGGGTTGGGAGAATAGTCTGACTATGCACTTTGAGTGAAGATCCGTATTAAATGTTGACCAATGTGTACACTCCTTGCTCAGTGACATTGGAGAGGAGAATAAAAGACAAGGAGATGAAATGCAGTACCCCTTAGCTCGTCCTTACATAGAAAGGGTGATGATGGCAAGCTAAATGAGAATGAGAAACAGTGATGACCTTGCCAGGAGTCAGGTATAGCTAAAAATTGATAACATAAGTAGTGTCTTGGGCACTCATGGTGTTCACCATGGACAATGACAGAATGCATATTTATTGCTCAACAACAGTTTTCAGCCTTATATTTGATTGCAAACCTCTTTTATTCAAGCAAAATCTCATTTAGAGACATAATATATTAAACTGAGAAGACAAGGACCCCTGAGTGGAGCAAGGCCCTAGTGGTTGGCCCTGATGTGACTTTCTAGAGGACAATATTAAATCTGCTGCTGTAGATTCAAAAAACATGGAGCAGGATCAATTTCTTCTCAAGATATTTTCCCAATATATTTTTCTATTTTGGTCACTGCCAACAAGTTGGTCTTTCTAAATCATAAGTTTAAATACAAAATATCTTTCAATACTTCCACATTTCCAACCTCCACCCCAATTCCAGAGTATGGCCAGCAAGGCCACTCAAGCCAGTCCTCTGCTTACCTCTATACTTTCTATATGTTCTGTGTCAGAGTGGGTGGTTTCAGCTGCAATTAAAAGAAACTTGACAGACTGACTTCAATAATTATGCAATAATTAATTATACCAAACTCTGAAATAGGGCAAGCCTAAGTAGGACAGGGATTGGTTTGAGAATGTCATCAAAGTACTTAATTCTTTCACCTCTCTGGTCCACTGTCCTATGGCTCTTTCTCCTAGTGGTCTTAAGATGGTTGCCAAAAGTAATTGGGCTTAAGAATAAGCAGAGGGAGAAGAGGAGGAGTGAGAAGAGAGGGACAGAGGAAGCTGGCAGGTGGGGAGGTAGGAGAAGAGAAAAGAGAAGAGGGAGAGAACCAGTCTCTCACCATAAAAAATAAGTCTTATTAGTCTCATTGGCTCTATCTCAAAACAATTAATAATTGGCAAAGGAAGACCAAGAGTCAGTTAGCTGAAGAAGCAGAAAGGGGAAGTTTTTGAGACTATCCGTTATCTTTTTTTTAATTAATTAATTTGTTTTTGTTACAGATGTTTCTCCTTTTCCCCCCACTGATTCCCCCCCTGCCCTGTCCCCAGCTTTGTTGTCCATGTCCATTGTTCATGCATACATGCATATAAGGTCTGTGGTTTATCTCCATTATTTTACCCCAAATGAAGTCTGTCCCACAATCCCACATCAGGTAATCTAATAGACTAATCCACACTCAACTGCTCAAATAAGTATTCAGAGGCTGAAAACCCCTGAACAATAGCTCAGGAAGCAGAGGCTGGATTAACGTGGCTGTTTTGGTTTTGTCTCAGCCAAGTGGCTTTAAAGAAGGATGTCAGGCAGCATTCAAGAGAATGTGTTTCAATGGCACACCCAAGAGATGCGAGTGCGTGATGTGCAATTGTGTCCGTTTATCTCTCTCTCCTTAGGCACCTCGAACGGCAGAGTTCCCTCATACTTTGACCCTCACAGTAAAGGCAAAGGAATCTCCAGAATGTAGAGTTGTTTTACACTAAAAACATAGTGCCTATTGCAGGCATCTATAAAGGCGCTCCAAGCTGTCAGCTGCATTCGTAGATTGATGTCCTAAAGACCTCCCATACGCTAAAGATCTCAGTCTCCTGATGGAGGTTTGGTTGAGGGATGCCTCCCTTCTGATCTTGCTTATTGAATTTGAGAAACTCCATAGCTTTTTCTGTCAGGCACATTGTACAAAAGAAAATTGTTATAGGAATGAGTTAAAAGGAAAGAATGAAAAAAGTTTAAAATAAAGTTAAGATAAATGTAAACTATCTTTTTCAATTCAACACACTGACAAAAACTAAATATAGTTTCACTGAAAAATTGGGGGTGGGTGGGTCTCTTTTTTTATATAGGATATCTAACCTTGAAATATTCCTAACTTCAATATAACACTGTTACAATCACCCAATACTCTACTTTCATGAAGAGAAAAGAAGTAATTCAAAGCTTTTTTAACTTGATTACATGATAATGGTACAACTGTTATCTATCTTTTATTAAAAAGTGAATTTCTAGTGCATTTCTGCTATCGGGGTCAAGTCAAGTTGAATTTGTGAAGGGGATAGAATTCCTTATGGTTGCTGTCATTCCTTCAGGCACCTTCAAACACTGTACCAAATTGTTCAAGGACCACACTGCAGAAAACTACGTAGATCTTTGAACTTCCTCAAGTTTCTATGTCCCATAAAATCAACCTTGTGCGTGAGGGTGTGCTTTCTAGGTCATGATAGATTTAAGGCTTCAACTTAATTATACATATTTCATTTGAACTTTCAAATTATTTGCATTAAAAATGGAATCAGTAGAAAAATGAAACTGGAAAATTCAGAGAATAAGATAGACCCTTAAAAGAGAAGAGGCTTAAATAACTATAGTATTAAAAATTCAAGCATTAGCTACCACAAAATAAGAGTGTAATGTAGGCAAAATCAACTTGATTAAAGAAAATATATTTTTTCAATATGCTTTTTATTAGCATTTATTTCTTTCACTGTCTTTAAAATTTCCATGTCAATCAAAATTAGCCTCTTTTAATCTTTTTAAGTACGTTAATACATAGTCTTGCAAAAAATTATGTAAAAGGAAAGGCTTTCAAAACTATAACAGAAAAGTACCAATTACCAAAGGGTCTTGCTGATATAGAATGCCATGTTAATAAGTGATCAGCACTGTACATATAGACAAAGGATGCCTTTTCTATACATACATACACATACATTTACATATAGAAACATATGATTACTTCTGTTTTGAAGTGTCCCTTGATTAATAATTTTCCTCTTAGATATCTTTGAAATCACAAACAAAACTTTTATAGCCATAAATTCTGTACTGCATTTAAGCTAAAGAATCATTTAAGCTAAATGACTATTGTCCATTTGAGTAGTCATAATTTGATTATTTATTTTGATCTTTTCCAGATAGAACATACTTTTTAAGAAACAGGAAATACATTTAAGGTTAGTAATCCTGGCTTTTTATTAAAGAACAGTTACTAACTTGCAAATAAAGTTTCTTCAGCAACATTGTCTTTACAACATTTATAGCATTGTTAAACACGTGTATTTGTTGGGTTATATAAAAAGTGCAGATTGATGAAAATCCAGACTGATAACCAGTATCTTTCTCCTGCATAGAGAAGTCTGAAAAAGGATGAAGACATTCTCCTCTGAAAATAGCCCTCCTGTGATTTTCTTAGCCTGCATGCAACTTCAAGCACATTTGGATAAATTAGGATCCACTCATCCAGATGAATGCCCAGGTTATAGCTAACTTGAACACCTAATTAATAGACTATGCACAGAGCAACCAACAATGTGGTTATCTGATTTTTGTGCACCTCCCCTTTTCTAACACCTTGCTTGCATTCCTGTGCATGGGAAACATTAGATTCAGAGATTAAACCATGGAGATTCAGGCTTGTTAAATAGAGAGGAGAAAAGAGGAAGGAGAAAGCCAAAGCAAAAAGGGAAGGAGTAGAAAGGAGTAATGGAATGAATAAATTATGGCTAGAAAGACAATGATAAAATGTAGCCATGAGGAAGATAAGAAAATGAAGAGACAAAAGTGTGGGGAAATGAAATATAGTTATTGAATCAGAAGTTCAATTAAACATATTCCAGTGAATAGTTTCCCAATGTCTTTTAGCTCCAGATTAGTCAAAATCACAATAATTTAACTAAGGAGATGAGGTAAAAAGGGGATTAATAAAGTTTTATATAATTTGACCATAACATCATTTCCAAAGGTAGCATCTAAATAAGTGACATGATTCTTATAGACATCATATAATTCAAATTCATATATATCATTTGTAAATGCACTATAGTTCACTTCTAAAAAAAAAATGATGGTCACAATGGAAATATACAAGCAAGTGTCATATTTTCACACCTTAACCCTCTCAGGTTCTCCCAATTCTCAGTTATCTTTCATTGAACCATTTTATAACATACATACTTGGAGATCTAGTTACATTGTAAATAATGGCTTTTTTTATTAAAGGGAAACTTTTATTCCAAGTTTTTAAAAATATCTATATTTTTATTGATTTTTTAGAGAGAGACAGAGGAAGAGAGAGAACCATCAATGTGAGAGAACTATCAATCAGCTGCCTCCTGCATGCCCTTTAATGGGGATTTAGCCCACAACCCGAGCATGTGCCCTGACCAAAAATCGAACCAGCAACCTCTTGGTGCATGGGTCAATGCTCAACCACTGAGCCACACTGGCCAGGCATTATTCCAAGTTTTAACAGAGATTTCAGATTATTGCTAAAATAATTGTTCCTGAGCTCTGTGACATAAATGACACTCTGTTCCTTTTAAGTTGAAACTGATCAGTAAAGAAAACAGTCCAGGTTCAAACTACAAATGTGAAATTCAATTTCCCAAAATTCTTTTTGACTACACTCTGAGGATGTGTCTCTTACTATGCAAATTTAAAAGACAATATGGAATATATTTTATTTTCTAAGAGTTACTAAGAAAATCAGAAAAAAATGACAACTTGTCACATTATGATAAGTATGTGAGTTAAGTTCAGAATCCTCTTAGCTTCCACCCACCCTCATCAGCTTCCAGATGCACATTTCACTGCCAAAGTCGCTCCACGGCCTCTATTATGTGTTCCCTATAATTTAACATCTTTTGTACACTGGTTAGACACCGCTTAACACAAATATCTATACATAGTCTAGGGAAGAGACCACAAAATTCAGGGTCAAGCTGCTAATACTACTAAGTACTGCTAATTACTTTGAACACAAAGGTCTTAATTCTGGATTCTAATCCACTGCCAGAATAAATTTATTCTGGGAACAAGTCTTGGAGATATTTGAATAGCATTGCAGTTATGTGAACAGTCCTGAAGTCCATAGGAGTCTCATAATCCTGATTTATTTTTCAAAAATGCCACTGTAAAATTCAATATAAATAGTTTACATATAATGGTGTGTGTGTGTGTGTGTGTACAAACAATTCAATGTACATTTTAAATCATTTCCGAAAGAGAGATGACCTTGATGGTTGCAGGATCTGTAACTTATACATACTAAATTATTATAAATGACTTTTATTCTAGGATAGAGTACACTTTGTTTTGTAACATTTATTGTTAATTTCATTCTTCACATTCCACTCATTAAATATCATTTGTAGCATAAAACACTAGGTGCTTTAGGGAATATAAAGTAAGCTGTTTTTATCTTCACATTCTACATAAAGTAATTGGGTAAACAACATGCCTGTGAGCTACTCCTCTATAATATGTATTCATTCATCCAATAACATTTATTCAGTTATGGCTATCTTTTACATTCTATTAGATGCTAAGGACAAATACGGAGACTGGTAATGTTTACTAAATGCTGTTGCAAACGTGTGCTACATGAATTAATTTACCTGGTTCTCACTACTACCTATGAGACAGGTACAATTTTATATTCCATATTTTTTCAGATCATAAAATTAGGCACAAAACGGCCTTAGCTTGAGTCACCTAATAAAGTAAGTAGTAAAGTAGGGATTGAAACTCAGAAAGGTCTTTTCCAAAATCTATAACTTTAGCAGTTACATGTTATGCCCCTCAAATGCAAATAAAAGAGTGGTCCTGCCTTGAAATTTAAAAGCTAGTTGGAATGCTCTATCTGCATAGATAAACAAATGTATACCTACTGGAGATAAAACGTGACATTTTCAGAGCAGTATAAACACAACTGAATTAGGGAAAGATGTAGAGTAGGGGTAGCTTTTGGATTCCTTCAGAGCTTGAAAGCTATTTTTAGTAGGAAACACTTAAATTTTGAAAGAAACATCTAAATGTCCAATTCAAGAAAACAAAACTGGCCTTGAAATCAAATAGAGGGAGACCAGGGCCTGGAAGCTTCCCTGCACATCCATGAGAAGCAACTGGGATTGAACTTGGTAGAGCAAAATTCCTGGGCTTAAAGTAAATTCTTAAGTCAACCAAGACTCCTGAACTGTTGTTTTTCCTGGGAAAGTTTGTCACAATCCAAGGACATATGCACTAATCACTGGTGAGATGTAAATCATGAAAGGTTAAGAGAGTAACACACTAAACTTAGTGTCTTCAGTGAGCATTTAACTTTGATTTACTAATATAGTCATCACATGTTAATTGAACAGTACTATTAGGTATATACAAGATATGAGTTAATTATATGTCACTTAGAATAATTATATAGAAGACACACATTAATCGATTCACTATTGGCTTATACTAGGTAATATTAATGCATCCTGAGGCCAAGGCCGTTTGCAATAACTGTTTATGAAAGTTTCCAATGCAGGAAAGGACTTATGATCTAAGATCACTTAATCTTGCTTTTCCCCCAGTAAGTCAAAGGCTCAACTATATTTCTGAATCCCTCCCTCTTTCTCCAGCCTTCTATTACATATTGCGTTAAATCACTTCTACTTTATATCCAGGTGTTCCGTGTAGTTCCAGAAATTTCTATCTCCTACCTGTAACGTAGAAAACCACCTACTAGTTTTTAAGGATTCACTCATTTTTGATTTGGTAAAGGAGGACATCCTAGATTTCTGGTAGGGCTGCAAAGCAGCCAGCCTCTGGAAGGGCAGCTGAGCACTCAAATTTATGATGTCAGTGACACCGTTTTATCCCAGGACTCAAGCTGAAAAGTTTCCCATTAACGATTTGTCATAATTTGTAGCTATTAAAATTATACTCTAAGGTAATATTTGAGAAAAACTGGACTATAAAATAGTATATATAATATTATATTTTACTAAGGAACTATATAAACATATAAATGAAAAATACCAAGAACTCATATGCTGAATATTAGCGATGATTATCTTTTTGTATCTAAATTACTAGTGACATCTTCCACCTTGGTCCTTTACTATTTAGTTTTCACTAATCTATTCTGAAAAACTTGTTAACTAGGCCTTATTTATTTGCATTTTTTACTATTCAGTGTGTGTAGAATTAATCAGTTGCGATCTCTGACTTAGCTCCTCCTCAGGCTCACCCTCCACCACAGTGGGCTAATATCAAGGTCCTCTACCAGAGTTTTTCTAAGGGAAGGCTGGGATCCATCAGTGGTCATAACTGCACTTTTTTTTTTAATGGTGTAAAAGTGATAAGAAAAAATATGTTAGTGTATATTTTGTAGTAAGGCATACTTTTTGTTAAACTTTTTCTGTTTTTCACATATGAAAATATGTTAGTGTGCATGACAAAATGTATTTCTTGTTATGGGAGTAGGTAAGAAGAGTTTGAAAATGACTGCTCCAAAACAGAGGAAGTGGCAAAAGTACAGAGGGGTTAAAACAGTTTGCTCTCCCGTTCACCTCATGAGAAGTGGCAGATCCCTGATCAGTATTCATTTATAACTGTCTGGTGGTTATCTTAATCATACTGTCATATGGTACATTGTATAAATCAAAGAAGAGCAGCTAGCTACAATAAACATACTCATTATTTCAGAAATTTTTATCGCTTTAACTCAGCAGCCTTTGTTAATATGATGAATATGGAACACTATAGAAGAAAAACAAAGAAAATATAATCATTTACATAATTAGATTATTTTTTTTAAATCATTGTTTCTAATCCCCTATAAAAACGAAGATACCAAAAAAGCCTATACTTTGCCTCCATTAGTATCAATTAGTGACATAGTCATTTCTCAATTATATCATTGGCTACCATGCATGTATCCAATAATCTGAAATTAAAATCCAGTATGCTGAGCCATTCTCATTAAATGCCTTACATCTAATCTGTTGCACTTGAGTTAGTGAAGGATATTGTTTTGGAAAGGTAATTAGCAATATTATTCCTTACAACATTCTATCTGCTACAGCAGAGAGTTTCAGAGGGAACCAGCAAATATTCTAATTGAACTACCCATTTGACATAAACATTCGCACTGATACTGTTAATTATTCTCTGCTTTAACTGGTCAATTAAAACTGTAAAAAGGATGGCCAGTATAAGAGTAGTGTTTTTAAAATGTTGTCTCCCCATCATTTAACTGCAATAACTTAATAGTATCACTTTCACCAAGTGAATCAAATGCTTCCAAGTGCACATATCTTTTTAAAAATATATTTAAAAACAAGCAATAGTCTGTGTCATATGGTGACAAGTACAGTTCAAAGTGTTATTATCACTGTTCTTATGGTGATAATTAATCCTTTAGTCATTATCCTAATGAGAAACCATGTTCAGAAAATGCTGATTGAAAAATTCAGATATCAAACACAAGTCACTCGATGCCTATCAGCTAAATTGATTCATACACTTATGGCAGATTAGCACAGAGTCTTCCAAATAATTTATCCAGTCTACTCCAAACTTTTCTAGCCTTCTTATGTTTCACTTCATGATTTTTTAAATGGTCTGCTTTAACATGAAGTACCAGCTTTTCACTTTTATTTCTTAATTTGTGATGAATCTTTCATCCTAATCAGAATCATTTCCTGATTTTGTTTTTAATGTGACCTATACTCATCTCTTAACTGAAATAATTGGAATAAGTTTGCAACCATATCTATGGTCCATTAAGTCTGAAAACTTTCAAAATTTAAGTATAACTTTATCAACTTCAAAAGCATCAATAGTTATCTTCATACTGCCCAATGCAACTCACACATAAATATTTCAAGTGGGCCTACCTCTGAATACATCTAGAAGCATACAGGTACAGAATAAGATGCCGCATGTCCACCAGCATGATAAAACCCCACGTGCTAAACAGTATTGTGTCAAACTTAAAATGAGTGCTCTCTGATTTTTATCTCAAATTTCAGTTCTACATCGGCATGCTGGATATTTCTTTTTTAAAATATGTTTTTATTGATTTTTTTAGAGAGAAAGGAAGGGAGAGATAGAAACATCGATGTGAGAGAGAAACATCATGTGTCGTCTGCCTCCTGTACACCCCTTACTGGGGATCGAGCCTACAAACCGGGCGTGTGCCCTGACTGGGAATTGAACCAGGACCTCACAGTTCATGGGCTGACGCTCAATCCACTGAGCCACACCAGCTGGGCAACATGCTGGATATTTCCACATGAATATCCTATAACCATCTGAGAATACACTCAACTCCCCTCATTTTATAAACTTTGCTTGCTTTCTTTCTCTTCTTTCCCCTACATTTTTAATTTCAAAACTTGAATGTTATATTGAGATGCATTTTGTGTTTTTGGCAATCACACCAACCTGGCGTGCGCAAGAGCACACACACACTAAGTAATCAAGTTTCACTGCAGCGTCCGTGGACACTCTTTCCAAGGTCCTGCTGCATCATGAATAGCATCTTGTCATAAGAAACAAGGACAGAATGAGAGTTCAGAGTGCAGCACTAACACGATTACATATGAGGTGGCTTGGAGGAGGAGAAGGTATGTTTGCAAGACAAAAATTCTCAAACTTCTTCAAGAGAAATCATACATAGCTTATCCATATAAGCAATTTTATACCAGCATGTCCACACACACACACACCCTCCCCACAAACGTGGAAGAAAGGTAACAATAAAATCAAATATTTGATTCATTTATACCCCCAGAACCAAGAAATGAAAATTCTGTGATGTGGTTGACTGATAAAATCACCGTTCAGAAGTTTCATTTTAACTTTAGAATCCTTAAAATAGCTTTCTATATTTACCAAAATTTTAATTATACTGTACTAGAATGACAGCAATATCAACAGTTCAGGCAAAGCATCACTCATAGGAATCTGGGATTGAGATCATTGAACTTCTGGGGGTCTTTCTTTCCAAAACAAAAATTCATTTAATATACCAGTTTATTACTGCAATCTAATAATATTCCATGTCAGCTTTTGGATTAAGACTTATACATTATACCTACATCTTTAATCAAGCCACCTATGTCATTATTTAATAATAGAACCAATTTTCTTACTCACATGGAATATTTAAAATCAAGTATGAAGATGGCTGTTGCTTTCTCAAATATGCTTACTCCCCAGTGCCAACCTCAATTCTGACCATCCCCACAAATTGGAGTGTTAAGTTTGTGGGAGCAAGAACTGGGGAGGGGGTTCCCGCCAAGTCAATAGTAACTTTTTGCGTTCTAAAGATTCCTTAATTCTTTATTCTACCTGTCTTTTGCACATAACCATATATTAACACAGAACAATTTTGACAGTCCTTTGGCTAAGCAATCAGGAACGAGCCATCCTATTTCTTGGGTCAATAAATTCTGCCCAAAATATCCTGACTAATTCAGCTAATGGATATTAGACTATGTAGAGTTGAGGTGACTGTCAGCCTGAACAGCTGGGAGAGGTCATTATGTACTACTATAATAACTAATCAAAAGCCCAGTAGTAGGACTCAAATTACTGGCTTCTGGTATTCTGATGACTGTCTTCCTCTGCCAGCATAAGAAAATAGAGACTACATTTCTGTTCATCCAAATAATGTTCTTTCTCACCTCTGGACATTTTCACACACGATTCCCCAAAGCTAATAATAGTATGTAGTGGACTTCTGACTTTTCCTTTCCCTTGCCTTCCAGTGACTTCCCTAATATTTGATTTGATTTTCTTCTAAAACATTATATCCCATATTTCTGTAGGACATGGACACACATTTCACTCTCACAGGTAGTCAAATTCTCCTGAGCTCTTAATGTGAACATAAAATAATGAACAGTCCTATCAAATGATCAAAATTAGCACAAATAAGTACATGAGTTGATGAACATGTAGAACTATTCATCTTCCTCTTTCTTTTCTGCTCTCTTCCTTTTCATTCTTTTTCTTTTCTTTTTTTTTTTTTAGTCCTTTCCCTTCTTAAATCAGGCCTATCGACTTCAGCTGCAGCTCAACAATTTATGGGTTAGTAGGTGGAGAGGACACGTGTGGGGTAAAGTGCCCATGGTGCAGAACAGGTTATGGGTGCGTAAGGGAAGCCCAGAGGGGGATGTCAGATATCAAGCAGAGAACAGAGTAGGTTAACATAACAAAAGTCCATCATTATATTTTAAAGCCTAGGATACGTCAACAGGGAGTCCCCACCAGGGAACAAGTGCCAAGGCAAGAGTAGTTTGTATGCATAAAAGGTTTACTCAAACAACTATATTGAGGATAATGAAAGGCAGGTTTCCCATCACAGAAGAAGCAATTGACAGATATGGAGAACTGTAAAACTAGAATAAACCCTGTGATAATAGACTGGAATTAGAGTTATTGGTGTGAATACAGATATATATGTACACATACCCATGCGCACGCACACACATACACACACACACACACGTATTATGTGTGTGTGTATATATATATATAACTATACATAGGTATATCTAGAAAAATATAGATATAAATTGAACAGATAAATATCAGATATAGATCAATAATAGCTACCATTATAGTACATGTGTATTATACACACACACACACATTTCCTAGCTTTATCCACTGCAAGTCTGAGAGCAATGATACCCTAATTTTAACAAAGAATTATAGAGAAACTGGATCTTGGATTTAAATACCACCTACTCTTCATGGCTGGTGTGGCTCAGTGGTTGAGAACTGACTTAATCACTAAGAGGTTGCCAGTTCCATTCCTGGTCAGGGCACATGCCCAGGTTGTGGGCCAAATCTCCAGTGGAGCATATGCAGGAGGAAGCCAACTAATGTTCTCTCTCATTGATGTTTCTTTATCTCTTCCCTCTTCCTTCCTCTCTCTTTAAAATCAATAAAGAAAAAAAATTAAATACCACCTATTCTTTAAGAGAACCAGCACCCCTTGGTGAAATGGCTGTTTCCAGGACTAAAGCGGTGAAAATATAAGATAAGCCAAGAGATCTTAGTCTGTCAAGTAAAAAGCAAACAAACAAAAATAACTGACCATAATGGATTAGAACTAATTGATAAAATAGGAAATTATAAATCCATACAGATATAAATAAATAAATAAATAAATATATGAGAAGCATATTCATAATTTGAAAGTAGGTCTTCAAGGGTAGATGATGAGGAATTAATCCTCAGAATAACTGCAAAACCAGTGGTAGAATGAATGACAAACTTGATTAAGCAATAAAATAAAAATTTCAAGTAAAGGGACAAACAAAAAGTGTGAGCTACTCAATAAAATGCAATGAAGAGAAACACAGAGTCAATAATTGATATTCCTTTTAATTATATATAATCTGGATTTAATCATGGGAGCCAAGCCAAATTGGAAGACATTCTGCAAAATAATTTGTTTGTAGTTATTGAAGACAGGAGGTCACGAAGATTCAAGTTTGAGGAACTGTTTTGGGCTGAAGGAAACTAGGAAAATATGATAACTACATGCACTTTTTTACTCTGAGTTGCATCCTCTGAGAATTAAGTGAAAGTGATCTATCAATGTTAAATTCCTAGTTTTGATGGTTGTATTGTGGTCATGGAGAAAAAATATGCTGAAACTTTTAGGGGTGCAGGGACATGAGGGCAGCAACGTACGCTCTACCAGTAGGAAACAAACAAAAAGTTTTTTTGTATCATACTTGCAACATTTCTGCAAATCTGTGACTTCTTCTAAACCCAAATAGTCAATTAACTAAAAATTGTGTAAGAGAAATGTATAGAAGATAATCAAGAAATGATTATATGGCATGTCAGTCACCTAGAAATCTGTAATCTCTTATGTGCCTCTAGAAATCTGCTTACCACATTGCACTGAAAAAAATGTGTGATTGCTGCCCTGCAATCTACTCTGTGATATATATTTACGACCCCACGTCTTAAAAGAGCGCATATCTATGCTCGAATAGATCCTGCTTTCTTCATAATTGGATTATGAATAATGTGTATTGCTTTGCCTTCTTTTCTTCTTTTTTTCCTTTAAAGGAGAAAAGTTCAACATACATCAAAGAGCTTAGAGAAACCAGAAACAACTCCAAGTGTGGAACACAACACATATGCATTCCACCGATGCACAGGGTACGTAACTGCATTGGTTTCTCAGAATTATTCAGAGAATTGTTTCTAACTCTCCCAGTTTCTCTGTGTCATTGTCTAGAAAATACCTGCATAAATCATTGAAATTGTTTCTTAAAAGGGAATCAAACATATTAAAAGAATCTCCCGGCTTGTAAACTACATAGAACATCCTCTAAAGAGAAGCTCGTCTCAGTTGCATCATGCTGATCAGGTAATGTTTCCACTCTATTCCTTCTTTTGCTAAATGGTAAAATAAAGGTTACTGAATTAGGGGCTTTCTAAGACTTCTACTATTTATGGTTCTATACCTAATTTATCTTGGCCAAACTCTCTAGTCAGAGCTCATACTGAGTAGAATTCACATACATAGGAGAAAAATATTAATTTACCCTTTGGACATCAAATAATCTCCCGATAATAGTTTAATATGAAAATTTAACAATAGCCAATTGCATTTTGCATTCTTATTTGGATAAAATAATGTGTTTCATGTTTTATCTAAATACTACATATGAAATGTGAACACATGCTGAGACTGGGTGACCTTCTCTGCTTCCTAAGATATTTCTCATTTTGCAACTAGTTCAACTAACTCCTGAGAGGTTCAAGAATGGAACAAAGTTTTCCAGATTTCTTTTATGCCTGTTGCTTATTTTAAGTGAAACAACAACTTTAAGATTCTGCTTTTTCTTACTGCAACTTCAGCGAGTTGAGGGAAGATTTACAGACTTAAAATTATTTTTCAGACTAACTCGAAGTTCCGTTTCAGTTGTCTGCCGCTACCCCCACCTCCTATATCATCTCCTCTCATTTCCATGGACTATTTTATTCTAAGATACTGTGTAATAATAAATTACAATAATAGCAATCAAAGTCATGGGGAGCAAAAGAATTTTTGATGGCAGCCCATGCTTGGCTCTCAATAGCATGGCAGAAGCAGAGAACATGCCAGCAGACCCCATTGTCCGTGCAGCTTCTAATGACACTGAAGTACTTCTATGATTAAAATGTAAAGGCTTCCCAGTAACCAAGTAATTTGCCCAAAACTTCTTATCTAGCACTCACCAAGAAGACTCTGATTTTAATATACTATTAATCAAGCTCCAGCCAAGTTTACCACTGATACTTTCAATTAGAAATAGACTAGCTTCATCTCACCCAGTATTTAGGATGAGGGGAAAAATTTTTTTTTCTGATTAGCCAGTTACCCAGCAATGAAATAAGCCACTAATTTGGTTTAGAGACACAATGCTAAGATCTTATTTGTAGATTTGATGAAAATAAGCCAAAACATTACAAACTATTTTAAAGTATTAATCATTTCTAAAAATTATTGCAAATCTGAATTCCTTGGTGTTCACTGTTAATGAGTTATTAGTGTTTTAAAGCTTGCATTTATTGACACATGCTAAAACAAGCTTTATAAAATAAAAATCAAATATAGAATTATTTTAAAAAGTAATAATGGATATATGCAAAGATTGTTCTGTAAATATGTTAGTTCAGTCTTCATCATACCAAATATTTAAAGCAACATAAATATCAAAATCAATTATATAGAAATTTGATTTGTATATTCAATACAGATTTCTATATCATTATAGAATATTTATTATATAAATTACAGATAATGCTTCCAAATAATTGAATAATATAACAATGTGGTTATAAAAATGTATTAAATAATATGGAAATTACTTGTGATATATTAAGTAAATAAAAGCTAGTTTTTGTTGTTGTTGTTAAAATTATGCAAATATAAAAAAATCTGTATGTAGAATTACCTATATATGACTGGTGCTTATCTTTTGATTATTATGAGTAATATCGATTTTTTTAATTCTGCATTTTAACACTACATAACCAAGGAAGAATTTTGTCCTCTTTCCTCCCCTCCATATTTAACATAGTACAATAATGATTACTATACCAAGTCATATAATTATTTTTAAAATAATATCTGGATAGCAATATGACAATAATGTAGACTATGTGTGTATACAACTTAACAAATTATAAAGATAATCAGATAATCACTATGCTACTTTGGTCAATTCAGGAAAAAAAAATTTAATTCTTTTTTTATTTGATTTTTGGTTTTCAATGTGGGCACATTTTTTTTAAATATAATTAAAGCTAAGGAATTTTATTATATGAATTATATAAAATGTAGGATGATTTCAAACAATAAGTAAGTATATGGCAGTATATGCTAGTGAAAATAAGATAAGATGAAATAAATAAATTGACTATACCCTACGTAGCTTGAGTGAAGAAAATACAATGATATATTATGTTATATATTGTTATAATATAAATTAAATTTTAATTATTTATTCTGAATAATGATCCACACACTAATACAGAAGAAAAATAAATCTCAGAGAAGGATTTTAGCTAAAGAAATGAGCAACCCCTAATTCTTTAAGCACAACATCTTAGTACTGTTTTTATACTAAATTGAAACAATAGCAATATAATTTTAAAATTGTGTTTTATAGGTAGAGGTTATTGATTAGTATGTAACTGATAGTAGTTTTTTTAATAGTATTTTATGAAGTTCTTTTAAACAAATTATTGCAAGGAAATCTGAAGAAATAAATATTGAACTTTTTATAAGTACTTTGCAGATGAGAAACTTGTGCAACAGACACTTTATGAGAAAATGTTCGAGTTTACTAATACTGAGAAGTTAGGAAGTAACACTTATTTTTTATTTTAACCTATAACACTAAAGTTTGATTTTGTTACTACTTTGATGATAATATCTGATGATCTTGAAGATGTGGTAATCTAAGGTTTCTCACATTTCTAGGAAAAGATGCAACCATTTAGAAAAGAAATGCAGAGATGTACAACAAATTTCAAAATATTCACACCCTTGAGCAAATAATCCTTCTTTTAAAAATCAAGTCTGAAGAATTTGACTGTAATACCATAAGAAATTATGTGTAAAGATGTCCATTGCTTTATTATTTATAACTAAAAGATGTAACTTATTATATAGTAACATGAAATGTACAATTAAGATAAAAATTATAAATTTATTAAAATTGTATGTTAATAGTTCTTTTTAATAGGAAGAAAACTTTTCATGTTACATCATATAGTACTAATTATAACAATGTGCTGGTTTTTGAAAACTATGTACAAGGAAATAAAGTGAATAAAAATGTTAACTATAGTTATTTTGCAAAAGTGGTGTTAAAAGGTGGCTTTTCAATATTTCTTCTTCATTATAGCTTTCAGATTTTAACAGTGAGCAAATGTTGCTTCTTTAAATTGAAAAAATAAAGCTAATGTGTTTTAAAACTATGACTGTCACCTAAACATTCCCTGGACTCATTTTACATGGAGTTTGAATTGACACTATTTTTTTTATTTGAAGTCCTCTAACATTTTAGTTTCAAGATGACTGAGATCAACATATAGATAAAATAAGGTATTCTACAAATGACGATTTAAAATATTTTATATATTTGATCTACCCAGTTATGTTAGCTTTATATAAATTATATTTGGAAATTTGCATTTTATTATGGAGCAAAAATTAATTGAAAAATCAAACTCTGCAGTTTTAGACATGCCTGATGATTTTAATCGGTATGATTACAATGATTTATTAGCCATATTGTGATCAGTATCGTGGATTTGAGAATTTTGGCAGTAAAGGATTTATTAAGCCTATCTCAAGTATTCTTACTTTTAAGATCTACTCATGCTTCTGGGACAGGCACCTAAATGGATTTCATTACTTTTTCAGTTCTCTATTCTAAAAGCTACAGTCTAAGATTGATAATTTACTTTGAAAATTAAATAAGAGGATAAAGTGAAACATTTTAATCAAATATAAATATACTGTTCATGGGAACATATGTACATGTATTTAAAACATGCTATAAATATACTTTACTGTATACCATGAAAGAATTATTGGGCCCTTTCTAAACTAATCCTATACGAAGTAAAACAAAAGCCATATTTTTCTGTGAGCTTTTATTTTACATAACAGTGTACGACCCCTTGCATATAACATTAGATGAAACAGTTCTTAGCTCCAGTGACTAGAAGTGCCAAGGAAAAAAAATAGGTAAGAATTAAACTGAAAACCTAAATTCATAGGTAGTTTGGACCACTTACTTACAAGGAAAAGAACTGCACATTTTACAACTATTATTTTCTGGGTTTTCTTTTTTTGTTTTTGTTTTTGTTATTGTTTGTTTGTTTTTTACCTTTAAGATACTGGTAAGTTTATGTAAACACTAAAAACTAGTTATTTACCCTTTCTGCGGTGCTTGAACTATGGATCCTTCACTTAAAATCTTCTTTTCTTAGGCCAAATTTAACAATATTTAACTATTTAAAACTACTCTCTATCTCTAACTTCTCAGAAGGTTAGAAGATTATTAAAAACTATCAAATGAGGCTACACTTGTGTTTTTATATACCTACCTTACGTGATAAATAATTATACTAGCACACACAAATATCAAGTAAACAAAATTAAGAACTTGCAACCTGAATAGCAGTAAAAATTAGTTCATTAACTTTTATTTCATAACGAATGCTCATTTCTTATTTGCCTATATTCTTGATTAAGACATATTCAAGTTGAAAAACATGAATTCTCCTGTAAGCTGAACCTTCACTACTTTGCGGGTTTCCTCTTCATTAAGGGGAATTTTCAAGTTTGTTTAACAGTGTTAAGTACATCTTACAATAGGATATTTAGACAATTGTCTACAGTCTAAAATAATATTGAGCTTCACTCTGCATTACCTTCCCACAAAATGCAGAGCATTAACCAATTCTTTTCTGTCAACTAGCAATTTTTGGCAAATCCCTTTTGCATGATTCATGAAGGACCAGTAAAAGGCTAATTGTTCAAATTAATTTGCGTAAATGACTAAGCAAGAGATAACAAAATTACATCTGCACTTGTTTGGCAAAGATTCAATAGCAGCGGCCCTGTACTGCCAGCTGCTTCCAGACAACACTCTTGCAGAAATTAAAAGCTACAAATATTAATTAATACACTTTTTTGGTACGTTAATTTGCACTGAAAGGTTCCGGAGTGCAAAACTGCTGAGAAGATGAACCATGATAATTAGAATTAATGGGATGGATGCATGTTTTTTGCAGCTGAAGTTTTAAAAACCCATGAATGGAACTGGGAACTTGAAACTGACATTCCCATAAATCTCTATGATAATGCAGCTATTAGTATTAGAAGGATTAAGTACTATGGCTCCAGAGTTATCCATCACATGACACGTTATATCCCATCTGTCAATGCAGTAGCTAAGACATGATAGCCGTCCTTGAGGAAGCTGTATGAAAAGCTTTGGGAATTCAAGGAATTGCAGTGATGACTGTCACACTACAAAATGAATAGCTCAAATCTCTGACTTCCAAACAGAAATAATAGCCAGCACTCTGTATTTGTCAGCTTAGGAAATTGCAAATATGCTAACTTTCATATCTATATTTAAGTTTAGTTAGGCAATCTGAATTACAGATAAATCAGACTAAAAAAAAAGTAAAATGTCACAGATTTTATCTTTAATCATGTGTACCTTTAGGTCTGTGAGTTCCCTGCAGGATAGTTTTTACTGATTGAATTATTACACTAGAAACATCTGAGGAAAATCTTACTGTTGACATACTAGTAAATATGCTAAAATCATCCTTGATACAAAGTGACTAAGAAGTAAAAATTCAATGTTTAGTCAAACAATGGGCCTTGAGTTTTATCCATTGATTTAAAAATATTATAGTTCAATAGTGAAAATAAAGACATCAGTTGCAACATGGAACTTTATAAATATTGCTAATGTATACTATACAACAAGATATATATGGTGAAATGTACTTTTTTTGCTTATAAAATGAAATTTATATGCCTTCCATAATAAATTCTACACTTAGTAGAGTTCATATAATTTGTATTTTAAAAGGGCATGATGTCTAAAAGCTGGGAATTAATGTTGTAAAACATTCTAATCATATGAGTGACTACCTTTCTAGGAGTGTTATAACCACCTAAGAGTATTGCATTTAATGAGAGATTATCTTCTCATAAATATCCCAAATTATACACTAACATGTTTATTCATTTTCTTATGTGGTTTATAATGTGTATTCCTTGGATAGTTTTTCCAGATACTGTCCTTGTCTAAAACTTAGTGGAAAAGTGTATTTGTTCTCTCTGAAGAAATGCCTGATTGAATTATTACATTATAGCCTGGAAGGCGTTAAGACCCAAGTTTAAACCCAAGGCTTTGATCTCTATTATAGTGGATATTATAAGCACTGCCGGGAAGCAATGTGTAAAATTACTAACAGTCAATTACTGTCCTTGGAAAGGGATTTCTATCCTTGATAACAGTCTCCATGGGCAGTTTCCAGGAGTGTACTGATGTGATCTTGGGAGAAAGAAGTGAAGAACAAGGATCAGCATCCGAAGGCTGATGCCCACGGTAAGTAAGCCTTAACTGGCTCAGAGTTGTGCTCAGGGCCTAGGTTGATTTTGAAAAACGATAAAGAACATAATTTATTCAGGGGGGGAAAGGCCATGCAGTAACATAATACTTTAAGTATTTGATGACTCATCACCATAGGGACTACAGATTTGACTTTCTAGAGAATGCCTTAGTGACAAAGTTGATGAAACCTGATTATATAACTTCAAGTATAGAATTAGAGAATGTTTCCCATGGGATGAAGCAGAACTCAGTCATATGCTTTCTCTATCACAATAAAAAATGTTCAAATATTTTCCCCAACAGAGGAATGTATAGCTATAAAAAGCATATTTTCAGATATATTAGATCATCTTTTTTACAAAGTCATTAAATGGCCATCTAGTAGGAAGAATAAAAGCCTTTTTTGTTACAGTAGAGAAGGTGACATGTCAAGGTGTTTGTCTACTTGATTGATGAGAGTTATGCAATAATTCTAGAAGGCTACCACATGGTGCTCATTTATATTGCCCATCATGAGTTGTCTCCATTATTTACCAGGTATACTAGTCTAGACTTAGGAATATACCCACTTCACCCACTTTTGATACTCATCAGAATCCCTGCATCATACCAAAAATTCAACAAAATATAAACAAGTTATTGATGACGTCTTTGGAAATTCAATAAGCTTTGTTTCACAAAAATAGTTTTTAGAAGCCCTTTAGAAATACACTTCTTAAAATTGTTAAAATGTGCACTACTTTCTAATTTCTAGAATAGAGTGTTTTTAATATACTTCACTAATTTAGTATTACCGTATTTGTGTGAAGTTAAGATGCATCTATATCTTTAACACTTAGAGTTGATTTGAGCCTACTTGTCAACTTAGTTCAAACATTTTATCAGGAGCACATAATATTTTCTCCCACTGGGAATAAGTTTCTACAAACATATGCAATTTCCGAGTTATTTAGGCTTTAATTTTGTGTGGGTGCCAGCTTAGCACATTGCCTAATACAAAGTAATCTGTTGTTTTATCAGGGCAGAATTATTGGACCTTGTATAAACATGATGACATCGCCTGGCAAAATTGTAGCTATTTCTATTACCACCTTATCTGTAAGTAAATATTTCAGGAAATAGCACATATCACATGCAGCAACCCAATTCTTTATAGATCTTATTACATAGAAAAAATAAACACAAATATACAAAAAAAAGCAAATACCACGCAGATACTTTATTTCCTTGGGCAAAGAGTCAAAAGTTGAGAAAAAATAGCTCTACCAAAAAAATAAAAAAAAATTAAACAAAATTAAAACCAGTATTTTAAAATAATTAAATTCCTATCATCAGTATTCAATTTTCATTTTATTTTTAATGTCCTCTAAAAACTAGTTCATAGTAAAACTTAGACTCTTCTCACAAAAAAAATATTTTAAAGCAGTAAAACAATTTTCCTGAATCCATTTTTCATATTAGCTTCATAAATCATATCAAACACACATACACAGCTTTATCCCACTTGGAAGATTATGCACAATGAAATCTATGAGGCTATTCATAAATGGCTGTAGTACAAAGTCTTCTGGCTTGATAACTTCCACCCAAAATTGTATTGTTTTTATTAGAGAAAAGGAATAATATCTCATCTACCAGTGCATTTCTTTAATCTTAAATGCTTTCTGAACAAATGTCTGTCTTTTGAAGGACCCAGCTTTAAAATAATAATGTATAGCCAATGACAACTACACAGCCTCCATTGACCATTCTACTTTAAAATGATCTTTCTGGCCTGTCTACTTTTACTCTCTGGGCAATTAATAGACCAATGATGTATGCTCTTCTTTAGGAAATTTATTATTATTTTACTTTCTTAGCACATACAATTGTAATGCAGAAAACTCTCTCTTTCATACTTAAAAAAGCACCACACTCAAGTTAGAAAATCTAATTTTCTTTCCATCAGAAATGGACATTTGTATATAGAATTTGAACAGTCAATTTCTGAAAATGATTAAAACTGTAAAAGCTTCTAGCTGAGATTCCAGCATCTGAATTCTGTGTCATTAACCTATTTCTTGTATTCCACAAGCTTTCTAAAGTTATTTCTTTGTTTGTTTTTAGTTATATTTTCAGTTAATTATAATTCTAAGAAACTTAACACATATAACACCATATTAATTAGTGTCAGTGTCATAAAAAAAAACCTTAGAATCTTGGCTTCAAAATAAGAAATATGGTCTTTATAATCAATTTCAAGAGGAAAAAGAATTATCAAATTCCTTTCCATAAATGAATAAAAACATCCACTTGGCTATATGTAAACCTTCTAGAACCAAAATCATGTCAATAAAAGATAAAAAATATCTATGACTATACGTTGCATCAAGTTTCATTACATGCATTTGATCAAAATATTCAGTCTGACTTAAATATATTTGAAGAATCCAATTCACACTTGCTTCACTCCTCTGCCCACCTTTACCTCATGGTACATATGCAAATGTTCTTGTCCTAGCTAGAATTTTCACACCAACCTCAAAATAAAGCTGTCTCTAGAAAATGATTTTATCTTCCCTAAATTCTTCAGTGCATTTTCTGTGATATATTATGAAAAGTCAGTGTCCCACAAGATTCAAGATATACACCTCTATAAATTATATCTTAGAAAGTAAAGACTCCATTCTCCCCTTAGTGAATGGGAAAATAAGCAACCATAAGGAAGTCAAATCACACTTTTGGGATTTGGGGAAGAAAGGTATTTTGAGAGAGAGCTTTTGTCATGAGACAATTTCTTTCTGTGAGCAACACATGGACTCTACGCAACAGAACAGTTCTTTATTTGGAAAGGAAGCCAGAAAGAGTAGAAGTCATTTATTTGTGAGTCTATTTCTTGAATCCTTATTATTTTGGTTTCTTAAATCAAATTATTGAAATAGGTATTTGGAAATAAAGAGACAGGTTTCACACACAGTGATTACGGTTATTATTCCATGGAAGAAAATGTTTGACATGGCTATGCATAAATTGTATAATATATTAAGATTTCTGATATAAAGAATAAAAATAGCATTTTAATGGCTAGCAATTTCTGGGAAAACAATTTAGTTCAATGATGAAAAATAAGTTTTAAATTTCTCCACCACCATGCGGCTGTGTTAGAATTTTAACAATCAAAACAGCTAATGTTCAGTGGAGGTAGAGGGGCTGGTTGCAGAATGCTAGATGGAAAGGCTCAACAGGTACCATATTTCTTCAACACAATGCACTGCGACTGAATGATTTGCTACAATGCCTTTGGCAACTGTTCCTCTGAAGTTCAACTTACAAAAGGAAAATGAATGAAGACTGTTCACTACTTATCAGTAATAATTCACCCCAATATGCCAAGGAAAGATCTGCTACCAGGTTTCCAATAATCTTAGGTTTTTGTCATCCGAATTTTTTTCAAAGAAAATCTTTCATTTTTTAAAAGAACATTAGAATAAATTTCCTTCTGAGATTACTTTACGTTTTCTATTTTTAACTCTTAAATAGGACCACACCAGAGTAATATATTCACCACGTCTGACCAATGATTATTCTTTATTGAGAAAATATACTTGAGATCAGGTGTAAGTTTTTTATAGCCTTGTGGCAAAATGGGAAGAAAAAAATCATTGTAGAAGAAAGACTCCTCCAATGCCTACTCTTGAGTGATCTTGAAAAAGTTATTTAAATTACCCTAGGCTCAATATATGCATCTAACTTATGGGGCCATACAAACTTTCTATTCTCACTACCTCCATAAAATCAGTGTGATTAAGATCAAAATTTGATTGTATCTATTCAAAAGAAAAGACATTTTGTTGCAACAAAATTTCAGACATCATACGCAGCAGAATTTTCACTGATACATCACCTAAGGCAAGAGAAAAAATGAACACATGGGACTACATCAAACTAAAAAAGCTTCTGCACTACAAAAGAAACAATCATCAAAATGGAAAGGGAACCTGCCATATGGGAGACTGTAACTGCCAATGATGTATCAGATAAGGGATTAATTTTTGAAATATATAGAGTACTCATACAACTCAACAAAGGAAGAAAAAGAACCCAATTAAAAAATGGGTAGAGTACTAAATAGACACTTCTCCAAACAGGACATACAAATGGCCAAGAGACATATAAAAAAATGTTCAATGTCACTAACAATCAGAGAGATGCAAATAAAACAACTATGAGGTATCACTTCACACTTGTCAGAATGGCCGCCATCAACAAATCATCAAACAACAAGTGTCGGTGAGGGTGTGAAGAAAAGGAGATTCTAGCATACTGCTGGTGGGAATGCAGACTGGTGAAGCCACTATGGAAGACAGTATGGTGTTATCTCAAAAAGTTAAAAATTGAAATTCCATTTGACCCCGCTTCTAGGAATATACCCTAAGTAGCCTGAAACACCAATCAGGAAGACTATATGTACCCTTATGTTCATAGCAGCACTATTTACAATAGCTAAGATCTGGAAACAACCCAAGTGTCCATCAGTAGATGAGTGGATAAAAAAGCTGTCATACATGTACACAATGGAATACTATGCAGCTGTAAGAAAGAATGATCTCTTATCCTTTGAGATGACATGGAAGGACCTGGAGAGTATTATGCTAAGTGAAACAAGCCAAGCAGAGAAAGACAAATATCACATGATCTAACTTATTTGTGGAATATAATAAACTAAACAAACTGATGAACAAAATTGACCCAGAGATATAGAGGTAGGGTATAGAGTGACAAACCCCAGAAGAGGGTGGTTGTGGGGGAAGAGATAAACCACAGAACTTATATGCATGTATGTACAACCAATGGACATAGACAACAAGCTGGGGAAGGGGTCGGAGGGATGGGGAAAAGGGTATCAATGGGAGAAAAAGGAGAAACATCTGTAACAAAAACAAATTAATAAAAATAATTAAAACAAACAAACAAACAAACAAAAGTAAAGACAGAGATACCAAAGAAATTGCTACTCCCATCTGTTGGAATAGATGTGTAATTTACATGTGGCTTGTGGTTTGCTCCTGGTGATACAGAGGTGAAGGTGGGATCACAGAAAGAAGCCAAGTGAAGAAGCACACGTCCATGCTTCATTTAATGTAACAAGTTTTATCTCTGCTGCTGGCTGACTCTCCTTTTCTGGGCAAAACAAACAAACAAAATGTTTATACTGCCTCCCTTAAAAATTTGCACAACCAGGCTTTATGTTTTCCTCATGTGGAAAAGCTGCCACAAGAGGCCTGAAATCACCAACTGTCAATGAGTAGAGGAAACTAAATGATCTTATTTTTTTTAAAAGACAGTACAGTACATGAAAAACTAGACAGGGAAAAAAGATAGAAATAGATAAAAAAAGTAAAGCAGGGGGGATTAATAGGATCTATATTTACTGTGTAGCATGACAAAAATGTTAAAAATTCAATCATATTTTTAATAAAATTTTCTTCTTAAAATACTAATAGGATAAAATGAATGACTTTTTGCCAATATTTACTTGTTTGTTTGGCCCTTCCCCCAACAGTAGTCCACCATCCTTTAAGGAAATATAAAATATCACTGACCAAAAGCCAGGATTTCTAGTTTTCTCAAGAGTATTCACGTCTGGAGAGCTGGTTGTATAGCTGTCACATTTAGTTTTTTTCTAAACTAGATACAGAAATACAAACAGATATCACTGAACAAAGCCTTAGCAAGATTAGACTGTGATTCAAATTGTCCTTTTTTATTCAACACCTTCTAGTGAGTAGAACTAGCCAGAAGCAATGCAAACTGGGACCAAAAGATGAGACCAGCTGTCCAGTGGAGTCAAGCTCGTTGACACTAGCAGTGTTTCCTTTGAGAAGTAATGGAAATAAACAAGAAATTCATCCTTGTTTCATTCCTTTCAGGGAATGGACAAAATGCATATTGAGAAGTGAGAAAAGAGAAAGAACTAGTTTTAAAAACCACAGAAAAGACCTTCTGGTAAGGGCATAGTAATGAGCTTGAGAGTTTAAGACATTTATCCGTAAATATTTTGCTAATATGTAACATAGTCTTTTTTGGTTCATTTCTCAGTTTCTTCTACACTATCTGTACTTCCAACAATGAAGTAATGATGACCAATTAGATTTAAATTTATATAAGTTGTAAAATACCAGATTTAGTTCTCATAGAAAATAGGTTATGTTTATTTAATACTGTATAAATATTCTAGTGAATAAAAGCATTGTATCAGTTTGCAAGGGCCACTATACCAAATTTCTAGAGAATGGATGGCTTAAAAAATAAAAATTTATTTTCTCAAAGTTTTAGAGGCTGAAAGTTCAAATTCAAGTTGCTGGCAGGGTTGGGTTCTCCTGAGGTCTCTTTCCTACGCTTGCAGATGGCTACCTTCTCATGGTACCACACATGATCTTTCCTATTTGTACATGTGTCCCTGATGTCATATCCTCTTCTTAAAATGACACCAGTCCTAATATCACATTAGAGCCCCACTCTTATGACTTCATTTAGTCTAAATTATCTCTCTTCAAAGATCCTATCTCAAAATATGGTCATACTTGGGGGTAAGGCTTCCAGCTATGTGTTTGACTTTTTATTGTGAATATTAAAATGTTTTGACACATGTTCAGGGTCAGTTTAAAACCAAAATGAATTCTGCATCCCCTCAGAGGTAATCTCTCAGTGTTTCTGTCAGAAACAAATTTGGAGTTTCATGCTACCTGAGAACAGACTGATGCTTGCTAGAAGGGAGGGTGTTTGGGGGTGCAGAGGGAAAAAGGTGAAGGGATTAAAAAGTACAAATTGGTATTTACAAAATAGGAGGATGTAAATTACAGCATAAGAAATCTAACCGATAATGTAATAACTATATATGGTTTCATATATATATAAGTATATATAGAGGGGATTACTTTGTAATGTATATGATTGTCTAACCACTTTGCTGTATACCTGAAACTAATACAAAATAATATTGAATGTAAACTGCAATTGAAAAAACAAAATTAAATAAATAAAATTATTTATCGTGCTTTTACAGATAAGTAGAGAACGGGAATTTCAAGATTAGCAAAAATTCTTTCAATTCTAACTTTGTTGATTATAAATTAATGTAGGAAAAGATTATGCATATAACTGAATTTCTTTATTATTTTCCATTGTTAATGCACAATACGCACATGTTGATTAAATCTCTAAGTGGACATTATGAATATATATTTATAAAGTAAGACAGTATAATTTTAGTTTATAGCAATTTAAAAAGTAAACCAGATGTAGCCCCTTGTCTAGGCTAATTTCACTAGGGTCCCATAGTGACTCTGGGTATTTTTCAGGAAAAACGTTTGGCTTGGTGTCATAACAGGTCAGGAATTAGTCAGCTGATAGTTGGAAGTCATATAACAATGAACATAGAATTCTTTTGATCTACTCCTACTGGGTCAATTTTTCATCTCTTCAATATTCTAGGTCAAGAATCTTTCCTATTGGGAAGCCTTCCTTACGTATAAACCTAGGTGGAATTAGATGCCTCTGAACCCCTATGTTATTGTTAATTGTACTTAGTTTCATAGACATATATGAAATTATTCTATAATCTGCCTCTATTTCATGAACTCAACTTTAAAAAATGCTAAAATTGCAACTCAACTAATTTAGTGTTTGACATCTATATATTAAATAAGTAAGACGAGATAAAGTATATTGGGTTGACCAGCCAAATGAATTAATGAACTTGAAATAAAAAACGTGAGTGTGGTCAAAAACACAGAGACCTTATGAAATGTATGTGTAACCAAAGGTGGACCTATTTATACAAACACTAATTCACAAATAATAAAAAATTGTTTCTTCGCCTGCCTACCCTGCTCCCCACCAAATAACTGCTTACTCAACAGGAGGCAACCATATTCTTTGTTTTCAAGTCCTACTGGGAGCATAAACAGTGTGACTCTGAACCAGTCTGAATCTAATCTTTAACTGGCAATTACTATCATGTAGTTTTCTCTGTTGTCAAATCACAGCTATGAGATTTTAAAGCATTTATTTTCAAATCATTGGACACTGTAGTTATTATCATAAAAAGTTATAAAATTATTTAAAAGTTCCCAAATAGAGCATTGAGCTTTATTTCAAAGGAAGGTTTTGTTACACATGGAAATGCCTGAAAATAAGGCATGTCATAAAGATCCTGGTAGACTTTCTATTTTGACAATATCGTTTTTAGTGATATAAAATCTGATGCAAACACTGAGAGATTACCTCTGAGGGGGATGCAGAATTCATTTTGTTTTTAAACTGACCCTGAAGATGTGTCAAAACGTTTGTAATATTCACAATAAAAAGTCTAACACACAGCTGGAAGGTTTCTAGGGCTTGAAATAAAACACAGTTTAGTGATTCTACTCATTTCATGTGATGGGATGGAAACTGATGCAGAGAAAGAGTCTGTCAATTTCCTATTATCTATCCCTATTAATCATCACTTCTGAATTATCAAAAAGCATAGTAAAACTATGCAACAAGTATTTTGAACTGCCAGAATCGTACGAGGAAATGCCAAGTCCTCCCTCTCTGTCACGAAATAAGAAAATATAAAAGAACTCATTTTTTTCAGAGCTTAGAAAAAAAATTCCACCTCAACCACATCAACAGTTCATCTGACCTGATATATTTCTAACATCAGCTAAAATGTAAGTTATTCTCACACCTTAGCAAGGATGTAAAGTATTTTAAGACCAGCCAGGAGAGATAATTTCAATTATATATTTATTCCTTATAGTAAGAAGCAGCTTTTTGCAGCCCAATAATTCAATTAGAAAGAGATTACTCAATTTAGGTTTTCTAAACATCTTACCTTTAAAGTTTTGTTTGTTTGTTTGTTTGTTTATTTTTATCCTCATCTGAGGACATTTTTCTATTTTTTGTTTAGATAGAGTGGGAGGGAGAGAAAGGAAGAGAGAGAGAGAGAGAAACATCGATGTGAAAGGGACACATCAAGTGGTTGTCACCCGCATGACCCAATCAGGGCTGGGGACAAACTGCAACCGAAGTACATGCCCTTAGCGGGAACCGAACAAGGGTCTCTCGGGACCACAGGCTGACACTCTAACCGCTGAGCAAAACCGGCCAGGGCTTTAGAGCTTTAAAAGGGATTGTTGCCATAGCCTTCTAGTTACTGTTATTCAAAAGGGACTAAACCATTTTATTTCTATGATGTATCTGTTCTATTAATTTTCATTACATTTTTATAAGTATATATTATTTTAAATGATGCATCCTCTAACTTTTCTTGAAGATCAGTCGTAGAAAACTCTAGTAAAACTGCTCACATATGTAGGCAATTTGATCCTCAAAAGAATAGAATACCTTACAACAATTTAGCAAGTGCTATATTATGGTACCAACCTCATTCCATTGTGTCAGTCAAAAAGTTTGTTCTCTGGAGAAGACAGCACATTATTCACTGGCATTTATATATTCTGGTATGTTTCAGAGACTTCGGTAGTTGTCTCCTCGTAATATTTTAGCTTTTAAGCTGCTTCCCTGCCTCACTGAGCTCACATGAGATACATCTGAAAGCTTTAGTACAAATTTACTTCGAATAAAGTCTTCAATTCATTTTCATGGCACCAAAAAGACAGCTTTAATAACTGCAATGACAAATAAACTGGAAATCATTCCAGGCCTTTTCACTTAACTGACAAGTAGAACACTCTCATAATGAGCCGCAGGTTTTACGTTTTCTCTTTGACCATAATAGCTTCATTTAAGAGCGTCAGACCCTGACACTTCATCATTTATCTACATTATTTCTCATCTTCTTTCAAATAAATTATGGAATACTAGACTGAGCACATAAAAACAAAGTGACTTGTTATCAGTAAACAGCAAGATAAATTGTCCAGAAGTTCCTCATTTACTTCCCTTTAAATTTAAGGGCAAGTTATTGGGTGCACCTTTTTTAACTTCCAAAGTTTGCATTTATACAGCTATGTTATTTCGCTTGCCACTGGCCTCTGTGCACTCATGCAGAGCCCCGTGTGGAAGGCATAAAGTAATCCCATTATCCCAAGGTTGGCTGCTAAAGTACAGAGGCAGAAGGGGAGAAAATCAAATAAAAAAGTTGGAAAGAAATTTCTCCACATCTGTAAACCCCACCCCGTCCATAATACATCTTGTCATATTAGGAAATGTGACACTTCCATAGTAATGAACCTTGCGACTGTAATTCCGTTAGCTCTTGAAAATATAGTACTGATTTTAAATGCATGGGTGAATGCCACCCCTTCTCATTGAATCCCACCTCCTTTTCTACCCATATAGACTGGAGAAAATCTAATAAAATCGCATACGATTGTATTTCTTTATGAAACTCTTCTCTACATTTGTAGAAACCCTCTCATCTCTTACTTTTATTTATTGGTTTGGTATTAACTCTCAAAGACTTACAGAACTGTACCAAAATATGAAGTACAAAACACAATGTTTAAGAAACCATTAAACCATCGGCGTTTGTATGTGTGGTGATACATATTGAGTCTAAACCGTATGCTGTATTTATCAGTGACAAATGTGGTGTAGATGATCACAGGGCGATTGTACATTAATTTTTTTTCAATGGCTTGAGTTATTTTTAAATTAACCCACAAAACTGTATACTATTTTTTTGTTTGTTTTTCTTAGCGACCCCAATGAAATAGGTCTTAAGATTTTTCAAATCCAGTAACAATGTTACATTGAAACTTATTAACAGGCGATTTAACATTTGTAGACCAAATGAGCAAAATCTTTATACAGGAAAATACAAGAAAAGTATATGTTCCATCATCTGTCCTCAAAAAGCTCTGGAAAAAAAAGGTTGCTTGTTTAATTTTGGCATGCTAATTTACTTCTGAGATTCTTCAGTGGTGAGAATAATTTAAGGTGTTAATTTATATACCTCTATATTTATCCTCTGAGGGATTATTCCAACTTCTAGTTCCTGAGAAGATGATGAAATAATATGGCTTTTTTGGTTCTTCTCTATAACCCAACCCTGAAGATGTTTCAGAAAAAGAGGTTGATAGATCTGTTAAAGGTCATGGAAGGGTTTGTGGATTTGTGGGAGCAAAAGAAGATAGTGTGGGCTGTGTGTGGGTGGGGGGTGGCGAGGTGGAGGGAGAGGCAGAGGCCATGAAAGACAGAGAACCTGGAGTAGAATAGTCTAGAAAACATTGATTTAGTTAAAACAGGCATAAGTTTTGTTGGGTGTGTACCCTTTTGTTTCCCCACTCTCCTCTTTGCTGGGGCAGTGCTGTCAACAGGAGGAAGAGGAGGGAAATCTCTTTTTAAAAATAAGAGTGTCTGGTAAATGCACAATAATCTCACAGTGGTGCTTTGTGCTCTACAATTCACCATGAAGGCCAAAGTCAGGGCAGAGATTCTTTCGCATCTCCAAACACATAACCCAGTAAAGGTGACTAATCCCCAAAAGCAATACAAACTCACTAGGAAAAGTTAAAAAAAAAAAAATACTGAGAACTCTGCAAATACAAGAGAAAGACAAACTGCAAACCTGTAAATCAACTCTGATTAAACAAGCAGTTAAGCGAGCATGCTAAATGTTGCCAGACAAAGGTGCTATTATGTACCTTAAATAGAAAAAGATAATAATAAAATATAGCAAGCATAACAACTAGGGAATCTGGGTGTTAAAATAAAGAACTCAATACATAGTTCAAATGGGTGCAACTGAAGAGCTGGTCAGTGAAATGGAAGAGAAGATGAAGCCACTCAGCAGGTTTGGAGAGGAGGGTGCTGATCTAAGCATGGGTAGAAAAATGGAAAGGTCAAGTTGCATATCCTAAAAGCCTAAAAAGAGCAAAAAGTAAAGATGACAGGAAGCATTTAATAAATGAAAGACATATATTCACAGACATACATACATATACCTCCTTATAAATAGTCATAGCTGATTTATAAGTGCAAAGGAACCCAATGAAAAATGGAGCAAATTTTTTTTAAATCCTTACTCAAGGGTATTTTTCTGTATATCATTGCATAGAGTGAAAGGGAGGGAGAAGGAGAGGAGAGAGAGAGAAACATCAATGTGAGAGAGACACATCGACTGGTTGCCTCCCAAATGACCCCGACCAAGGCCTGGGATGAACCGCAACCGAGGTACATGTTCTGGACTGGAATCAAACCTACGACTCATTGGTCTGTGGGTCAACACTCCAACCACTGAGCCAAACCAGGCAGGGCTGGAAGCAAATTTATATAGAATAATACTCTTGCAAATCAATATATTTAGGGATGTTAAGAACACTGTTTAAACAGAGTTAGCAATCATATCGATCACATTTGTGAGGTTACAGTTCATGTTGTATATTTCAGCCCTAAAAAATAATGCCTTACTCTATGTTTAATAGATGTAAAATTATCCAAACTATCTCCTAGACCAGCATTATAGATGAATAGTTATTATTATTATTAAAGAATAAAATAGATTTCAGTTTGTGCCAGTATTATACAAAGTCTAATTTCTTAGTTGAAAAATAACAACTTAATTCTAATAATTATATAAATAATGCCTTCTTAGAGCCAGCATTTTTTTCTAAAAACTATAAATATAGAAATAAATAACACATGCCCATAATTAAGTATAGCTTACTTGCATAAATCAAGAACTTGTGTACATATAAGCTGTCCATACATGAGGGCACACATGCAGATAACTTAGGCCAGCAAGGGGCTGTTACAAGGATTCAGGAATATTTCTAGATAAGGCAACAGCTAAGCTAAATCTTAGGAATAGATATATATTCATTAATAGGAAGAGGCTGGGTAAAAAAAAATTATTTAACTATGTAAACAGCTTACGATACATAACAAAAGGAGATAACCCAATAAAATATGCAAAATCCTTTAGGAACTTCTAAAGGAAAGATAAATGATCGGCTAACAAGTGAAAAAAAAGTAGTCAACATTTTAGTCAAGAAGGAAATGTAAATTACAATAGCAAGGAGATACCACTTCAAACTCCCTATAACAGTTAAAATATAAGATGACAGACAATGCTACATGTTGGTGAAAATGTGGAGTCACTGGAACTCTTTTAATAATTGCTGTGGAAGTATAAAATGGTGCAAACACTTTGGAAAACTGTAAGTTTCTTATAAATCTAAACATAAACTTTCATATGATCCAGTTATTCAATAAGTATTTTTCCAAGATAAATGAAAACACATACAGACAAGAAAAAAGTGAAAACTTGTACAATAATATTTAAGGAGCAGTTTTATTCACCCTTTCCACAAACTGAAAACAATCCATATATCCATTCACAAGAGTGTGATATATTTATACAATAAGATATTACCCCGTAGTAATAGTAGTGGTAGTAAATAAGTACTACCTATAATATGTTAATAAACATCAAAAACATGTTGAGTGAAAGAAGGTAGACACAGAAGGGTACATACATTCTGATTCCGTCCATTTACATGAAGTTCAAGAACAGAGAGAATTAATCTATGGTTATAAAAATGAGAAGAATTCAGACTTGAGTGGTGTGTAAATTGAATTAAAAGTAGACGTGAAGAAAATTTCTGAGATGATAAAAATTAGATCTTGTTAGTTGTTATACAAAGGTGTACACATTTGTCAGTAGTTATTGGATTGTACACCAGATAATGCCTTAATAGTAACATTAATACTAAGAACTTTCTTTCTAGTTTGGTGGTGGTCTCATGGGATGGCTCTAACAACAGACAGCACATAGCAGAAAATAGGATCATTGGTGAACTCAAAGAATGTCAATAGAAAATATCCAGATTGAAGTACAAAGAGAAAAAATAAAATTTAAAAAGTCAGAATAGATAATAAGAATAGGTGAGACTAAACCAAAAGATTGGACAAAATTTATTTATTTATTTATTTATTTATTTAATTATTTATTTATTTATTTTTATCCTCACCTAAGAATGTTTATTGATGTGTGTGTGTGTGTGTGTGTGTGTGTGTGTGTGTGGTGCGTGTGGTGCGTGCCCCTAGCGGGAAATGAACCCAGGACTCTCTGGTCCGCAGGCCAATGTTCATCCGCTGAGCCAAACTGACCAGGGCTTGATTTTTTATTTTAGAGAGAGAAGAAGAGAGAGAGAGAGAGAATGCCTTCCATACACACCCTGACCGGGATAGAAACTGCAACCTATGCATGTGTCCTGACTAGGAATTAATCTCACAACCTTTTTTATTTTTTTAATTTTTTTTTTTCTTTATTGATATTAGAAAGAGAGGGGGGATGGGAGTGGGAGAGAGAGATAGAAAACATCAATTGGCCACCTCCTGCATGACGCCCACTGGGGATGAGGCCACAACCTGGACATGTGCCCTGACCAGAAATCAAACTGGCAACCTCTTCGTGCATTGGTTGATGCTCAACCACTGAGCCGTACCGTCTAGGCGTAATCCCACAGCCTTTTCATGCACAGGACAATGCTCCAACCAACTGAGCCACCTGACTAGGGCTGGACAAACTTTATTTAGATTCCTAGAATAAAAGGAGAAGAAGAATAGCACAGAAGAAAGAATTAAAGTAAGGATCCAAGAAATCAACCCACAAAGTCAGGAATCTCAGTGAATTCCTCACGATAAATACAAAGAAAACTACTTATAACCAAATTGCTAAGAATAAAATACAAAAATCAAATTCTATAAACAGCCAGAAGCAAAATATCATATTACTTTCATTGATGCCACAAACTGATGGCTAAATATCAACCAAATTTTGGCAGCTAGAAGGCAAAGACTGAAATGCTTAAAGTACCTAAAGAGGAAAAAAGACTATGAATCTACAGTGAAATAAAGATGTTTTCAAACCAAAACAAGCAAAAAATTTGCACCCCTCACACTTGCAATCTGTAAAATACCAAACAGATTCCATCATAATGAAGAAACATGCTCTAATGTGAAAACTCAGATCTTCAGCTTGGAATACAGTGATCAGAAATGATGAATATATAAACAAATATAAATGAATATTAACTTTTTAAAGATACAGTATGCCCTGGCCGGTTTTGCTCAGTGGTTAGAGCATCAGCTTGCGGTCCAAAGAGACCCGGGTTCAGTTCCCACTAAGGGCACGTGCCTCAGTTGCAGTTTGTCCCCGGCCCTGATTGGGTCATGTGGGGAGGCAGCCACTCGATGTCCCTTTCACATCGATGTTTCTCTCTCTCTCTTTCTCTCTTCCTCTCTCTCCCTCCCACTCTATCTGAACAAAAAATGGAAAAATGTCCTTGGGTGAGGATAAAATAAATAAATAAATAATAAAGTTACAGTATGAATCAGGTTCTGGTTAGCAAACAGAAAACACTCTTTAAAAAAAAACAATAATTTGAACAGATATCATTTAAATAAAATTAAATTTATATTAATGTAAATACGTATTAATTAGTAAAATATGGTTAATTATGAAAAGGGGCTAAAAGAACATTAAACAGTATAGAAATAACAAATGGGAGAATCTTCTACCTCCAAGGCTGAGGAAGACCACCCAAAGAAGCAATTTAGAAGACTCCCTGCTTGCCCTTTGAGATCCAGACCTTGTTGAAGAGGATAAGACTGGCCAACTGGAAGGTGAAGGAGTTGACTGGGTTCCAGGGGACAGAGCTGGTCCATGTACTAGGAATGGTGAGCAGAAGTTGCTTGACTTCTGGTGAAACCTAAAAGACACTGGACATTATCCCATGTGCTGCCAGATGCAATGCCACAGGGAGCAGAAAGAAAAGCAGGAGGGACCTGGAGAGTACTGTGGTAAGCGAAATAAGCCAGCCAGAGAAAGGGAAGTATCACATGACCTCCCTTCTGTATGGAATATAAAGAACAAAATGAACTAATGAACAAAATAGATCCAGAGTCCTGGAAGCATGGAACACGCTGAAGAATCTCAGAGGAAAGGTTGGAGGGAGCAGGAAGAGATTAACCAAAGAATTATGTGCATCTATGCATAGACCGTGGATACAGACAATAGTGTGGTGAAGGCCTAGGGCCGGGAGTGGTGAGGAGGTGGGTGATGGGGGGGAAAGGAGGGATATCTGTATGCTTTCAACAATAACGATAAATTAAAAAAAGAAGACATGCAGAACCTGGAGATAAGCCTGGTCCTTTGCTTTGTGCCACAGTGCCCTTTCAGCCTATCTGTTGCAAAGCCTAACACTAAACCAACTGGCAAAAGAGAAACATCCATAGGGTCTACCTTCAGTATCACCAGGCAGGGCAATGAAGGATAGCTCTGTAGTTGATCTTTATTGGGATATGATTGACATATAACATCGGGTAACTTAAGGTATACAATGTGATGATTTGATACACATACATGTTGTAAAATGTTTACCATAATAAGGTTAGTTAACATATCCTTCACCTCCCATAACTACCATTTTGTAAGTGTTATGGAGAGAACATTAAAATGTACTGTCACAGCAACTTTAATTTTTATTGTATTAAGTGTACAAGAGTATTGTTAACTATAGTCGCCATGCTGTACATTAGATGCCCGCAACTTATTCCTCCTGTAACTATAAGTTTGTACTTTTTGATTAACGTCTCATTTCACCCCTGCCACTCTCCACAACCCCCAGCCTTTGGAATCCACCAATCTGCTCTGCTTCTATGAGTTCAGCTTTTTTTTATTCTACACATAAAAGCGATTATACAGTATTTGCCTATGTCTGGTTTATTTTACTTAGCATAATGCCCTCATGGTCCATCCATGCTGTATTTTTTCTCTGTTGATGGCTGTACAATACTCCAACGTGTTTGTGTGGGTCTGTGTCTGTATCATGTTTTCTTTATTCATTCAGCTTTCAACAAACACTTAGGTTGTTACCATGTTTTCTCTATTGTGAATATGCTGCAATGATCACTAGAGAGCAGATAGTTCTTTGAGATATTGATTTCACGTCCTTGGAATATAACTCAGAAGTGAAACTGCTAGATCACATGGTAGTTATATTTTTAAGTTTTTAAGTAACCCTCATACTGTTTTCCACAGTGGCTGTGTCAATTTACATTTCAATCAAAAAGACACAAGGGTCCCCTTTCCTCCACATCCTTGCCAACACTTATCTCTTGTGTTTTTAATAATAGCCACCTGACAGGTATGAGATGATATCTCATGGTTTTGATTTGCATTTCCCTGCTGATTAGTGATGGTGAGCACTTTTCATGTTCCTGTTGGACATGTGTATGTCCTCTTTGGGAAAAAGTCTATTCAGGTTTCTTACCAATTTTTTAATTAGATAATTCATTTTCTGTTTTGTTTTTGCTATTGTGTTGTATGAATTCCATATATATATAGATATATATACACATATTAATTGGATATTAACCCTTTAAATGATGTGTGGTTTAGAAATATTTTTTACCACTTTCTAGGTTGTATTTTTTTGTTGTTACTTTTGCTGTGCAGGAGATTTTCAGCTTCATGTAGTCCCACTTATTAATTTCAACTTTTCTTGCTTGTGCTTTTGTGTTATATCCAAAAAACACTTGCAATATACAAGGTCAAGGAGCTTTTCCCTTA
Source organism: Molossus molossus (assembly GCF_014108415.1). Lineage (NCBI taxonomy): Eukaryota > Metazoa > Chordata > Mammalia > Chiroptera > Molossidae > Molossus > Molossus molossus. The sequence goes on from NW_023425346.1 coordinate 30,135,621, forward strand.
TGCTTTCTTCTGAGAGTTTATGGTTTCAGGTCTTATGTTAAAGTCTTTATTCATTTCAAATTAATTTCTGTGAATATAAGTTAGGAGTCCAACAAAAATATTTTTTAACATAGGAGATTTTTTTGCTGATTCTAAATTATGTTTCTTTATTATACTCAAATATATATTGAATAACTATAACTGGATCCACCATAGCCTATGCTTGACTCAAAACAATACATAATTTTCAATACTATTTATAACTTTTGAGATCTTAGTTGGTAAGAGGAGTCAAATATTCAGTTTATTTCCCTCTTTCTTTATTCCTCAATTTTATTTGTCAAAAAAATCTTTATTTTACCTTTATTGTGGATATAAATCTTCAGAGGTCTTAACATTTTTGAATTAGTTATTATTTTCCTCAACACATTAAAAATCGTTTACACTTATTTTCATTAATTTTGTTAAATATGTTTTTATTGATTTTTTTTTTTTTTTTTTGAAAGAGAGAAAGATAGGAAGTGAGAGGGAGAGAGAAACATTGATGTGTGAGAAAAACATCTACCAGGACTGAACCAGTGAAGTGTTGGTGCATGGGATGACAAACCGAGCCACACCAGCCAGGGCTTATTTCCATTAATGTTGTTTAGAAGTTATCTGTAGTAATCTTTTTCTTAGTCCACTTATGTATTCTCTTTCTCTCTTTCTCTCTCCTATAAAGTGGCTATAAGATTTTTCTCTTTGTCGTTTTGGTTTGGTTTTTAGCTCTTTTTCTGTGAATTACTGAAATCTGAGTTTTTGTTTAGGGTCTTGTATAGGAATTGCATGGTTCCTTGAGTATATGAATTAATTTTTTAAATAAGCTTTGGAAAATTATCAGATATCATTACTTGGAATGTGGATTCCAAATAAAAGTATGCCAGGCCTAATCATTGTGCCTTCTCTGTTTCTTATGCTTTCTTTTTATATTCTCTTTTTGTCTCTTCATAATCTATTCTTGATATCTTTTCTAATCTTTTGGACATTTCTATTTTTCTTTTATTCACATTTACTCTGCTGTTAAAACCATCTATACACTTATTTATACTGTTTCTTACATTTACAGTTCTAGAATTCATATTTAAGCCTTCTGTCTAGTTTTCTATCACATTAAATTATCTATCAAGGTTGCTAATTTTATATCTTTTAAAATGACTTTAAGTATATTAACCTTTTTTTAAAAATCTATATTTGATAGTTCCAATATCAGGAGTCCCTATATCTTTTTATCAAGTTTCTCTTATTTTCTGTCAGTTCCCATTTATGTTACTTTGTCCCCTTGATTACCTTGATTTGATGCTTGATACTGTATTGATAACTTATTTGGAGACATGCTTTACTTTCCTCTAATTAGAAGCCTGGGGCCCGATCCCCAGAGAGAGGCATGCAGGAGGTGGCCAACCGATGTTCTCTTTCATCGTGGTTCTCTCTCTCTCTCCCTCTCCCTTCCTCTCTCTCTAAAATCAATAAAGAAAAAAACTTTTTTTAATGCAGCTTTTGTTTTCATGTGTTTTTGTTGTTGTTTTTGTTTTTGTTTTTAAGGCTGACTCTGAAGGCTCTCAAGGATCTAAGACCTGGACTATGAGGTGCTAATATAATCACCTGCCAGAGCAATATACTCTGGTTAGAAATGTAAGTGCAGTGCTTAGACCATGAACCTCACAGGGCACACACAAGTTTTCAGTCATTCACTGACCTTCAATTTGACTTGCTCCCTGAGCTCATGAATTGGACACAAGGTTGACTTTCACAAAAAAAGCAGAATTCGGTTGGTAAGTCTTGCTTATGTTTTCAAATAATAACTTTTAATAACACAAACCTTATTTTTTCTGATTAAAACATGCTCCAGGGAAATATAACATAATTTTGTTTTTTCTTTAACTTTAAAATAGTTTTATTCTATATTGGAAGCCACATGTCTAGCAATGTTCAACTACTGCATTCTGAGACACTATATATAGTTCCAATGTTTAAAGCACCCAATTTGTGTAAGGTAATCAAATGAACTAAATAACTATCAAATATCCTGTTTTCTCTATGTCTGGGTAGGAGGGAGGCCAAAACCATTGCCTATATAGGACGAGATAAAAACACAGCCTTATATATGTAGTGGTCCTTGATAAATATAAAACATCAAGATTTTTTTTTTCTTAGGTTTATTTTAAAACTCAAGTTTAAAACACATATATTGAAGACCATCAAGATAAAAAGATAACATACATTTTAATTAGATATACCAGTTTTTAAATACTCTACTCTGCAATGTATGAGGTTTGTCCTATTGATACCACACAAACAGTTAACTATAGATAAAACATTTTAGAATATGGATGCATTTTGAGATTGCTAAAAAAAAAGCATCAAAAATGGATTATTTCTAACTTGTAAAGCTACTTCTAACTCTTAAAGAAATAAAACTTACATATCACATAATAAATCAGTTTAAAATGTGCAAAAATCACAGATACTGAGTGTCAATTGGTGTTGAATGTTTATTTTATATCTACATTACAGTTATCTTTATTAAAATATCTACAAATTATTTTTAAAAAGGAAGAATAATCTTTGTGATTTAGCTATATGTTCAAATACTTCTGTTTAAAAAACGCTGTTAAAATGTTAATTTGACTGTCTCTGATCTACAATATAAGTATAAGTATAAATCCTTAAAAGAATGTCTTTATATGTATCTTTTAAAATGCATCCAGGCATGTAAGGTTTTAAAGAAAATGAACAGAATAATTTTGTAAAACAAATTGTGAGTTACATTAAAGGAGAGTACTTAGTTATGAATATATTAAATCAATTCACAATTTGTACTCTTTATGACTGAAATTATGTAATGTTCAGCTCCCTGTGTGTGTTTTACTTGATTGATACCCAAATGAATGTTGCATTGATTATATATTATTCTTCCTAATCCTCTTAACTCTAAATGTAAAATAACACACATACACATGCAATTTCTGTGTCTCAGGAGTACCTTGGGAAGTGTAATATTTTCAATTAAATTTGATAAACAACAAAACATTCAAAAATGCCTCTTTATTTTTTGACTTACAGTTAGTTATGCAGAGATTAAAATGAGCAGTAAGGGGTAATGTAATCAAGCAATGATGTTATGAAAATCTGTGCATGCATTACTTTCTATAGCTGATATGTTTCTCCTGCCCCTTCTGTTTTTGAAACTGTATATCGGCCTTTATTTTCTAAAACAGTGGATGGATTTTATAGGTCTGTCTTCTGAGGAGATGGGTTAGAGAATGTTACAAGAGTACTTGCCAAATCATAATACCATTATTAATTCAAGCATGATGAAATTGTTCATTTTAAGTATAATCATGTAATTCATCAAAATACTACTAGAGCATATCATTCTCAGCTATTATACTGATAAAGCACCTTATTCTAACAGCAACAAATGCAGAAGTTTATTTTTGATGTTTATTACCCACCCCACCCCCCCCACCCCCCAAAAAAAGAAAAAGTAATTGTTTGAAACCTGGGCAGCCTTGCCTCATATTTTGATTTTAAAAAAGTCAACATGTTTTCTATGTACTGACTTAAATTTAGCTGTTTTGCATTTGAATAGCTCCATGTATTAAGCTTTAAAATATGTCAGGGTCCTGGAACCGGAATGGCATATTTTCCACACGTCAGTTTCTTCATTCTCCTTGATGAATGCAGAACAAACTGGGATGGTAAGTAAGTATCCCCTTAAGTCATAAATCAACAGAATCATGCAAATCTACAATCTCAATAGCTTTTCCCTGAAAATTCCTTTGCCACCAAGACCACAAACTTTTCAAATATTATGTTGAAAATCAAAATGCATTAGATGAAAACCATTTATTGCCATTTTTCCGAAAAGAGGAAACCGAGGTACAAAAAAGATCATTTGGTAAAATGTTTGCACTTTATAGTTCACTAAGATATTACCCAACATACCCAACTTTTGTTGATTGCTCATGGAATTGTTTATTTCATTAAATATGAATGATTAAACTACTATTAAAACAGTATTTTAGGCCTGGCAAGTTTGGCTCAGCGGTTGGAGCATCGGCCCGCAGATCAGAGAGTCCTGGGTTCGGTTTCTGCTAAAGGCATGTACCTCTGTTGCGGTTTGTTCCCGGCCCTGGTTGGGGTCATGTGAGTGGCGGCCACTCTTTGTGTCTCTCTCACATCGATGTTTCTCTCTCAGAAAAAAACAAACAAACAAACAGTATTTTAATGAATAACGATACCACTTATTTGTATGTTGTACTTGAACACTGAAATTTGTGTATGGAAATGTCCTTCCACCCTTTCTGCAGATTGGCTTATTTGTACTACAGGGCCATACACAGAGAACAAACTTTTTAGAAGAGAGAATTATCAATACTGGGAGAAATTATGGTTGTTTTCTCTGCCATTTCATTTATCATTTCATTGTATATTTCCTGTCTTATTTTTAGGTTTTATGTTAGTAAATTAGTATTCTTCATCCAGTAATCTTACAACCTTGGAGATCCTTGGTTTGGTACTTCTCCCAGGCATAGGAATTCCACAACCCCCACTAATGTTGATTCACAGGGAGAGAGGAACTCAGCTGGCAACATTGTCCTGCCTTCCTCCCTCTTTCCCACCCTGCACTTAAGGACACTCTCCTCCTTGGGCTCTGGAACTTTGTGGCAAACACCTTCTATCCTAAAAACCTGTGATCAACATTTCTAGAACATGCTAATTAAACTTACAAACTAAGATACCTGCACTAAAATTAAATAGCCCATATATATGTCACTCAGCAACAAAGCCTTTGTTCCACCCTATGACCTACCTGATTTGCTCTTCCCTTGACTTCCTATGGACCAGTGAGTGGTTTCCTGATCATCTGTCACAATACATCTATGTAATATCTGGAAAGTAACAAATTATGAAATCTTGCTTTGTTCTGATTCAAAAGTATTAAGCATCAAAGCAATATACATCTTTCTTGTAATTATACAAATTTAAAATAGTATGCTAAGTACATTAGCTTAAATTTATACAAATCAACTTCCTTAAGAGTTAAAAAACAACATTGAATTTTTCAAAAGTATTCCTGTAAGATTATCCTTTCAAAACTTTGGCTTTAGTCAACTGCCAGTATTAAGAAATAAATTATTTGAGGGTAAAAAAGAAAAGGCCTATTCCATACTTTAAAATTTTGCCTACTCTTGCCTGGCTAGAATAGCTCAGTTGGTTGAGCATCATCCTGTGCACAGTTAGATTCTGGTCAGGGCACATACCTAGATTGCATGTATGACACCCAGCCAGACATGTGCTGAAGGCAACTGATCAATGTTTCTCTCTCTCTCTCTCTCTCCCCCCCCAACCCCGTATGTCCCTGGGTGAGAATAAAAAAAACTACAACACAAACATGCCAACCCTTATGAATACTACACCTCCTTAACAAATTATCTGATTCGACTTTTGTAGAATTTCTATTGTTTCTGGATTTTAATAAAGCACATACACATTTCTAATCAATTTATAAGTATAAAATTAGAAAGATCTCACATGGGCCCAGTTTAAAATACATTGTGAATTCCCACATTCTCCATTTTGAAGCTAAGTTAAATAAACTTAAGTATACTGAATGTTGTAATTAATTTGCCCTTGACAAAAACATCTCTATATGGCTAAGGGGGGAAGTGTTCATCACAAAAGATTGCAGAAAGTGAAATAAAATAACTATTGAGAATCAGTAATTTGGTCATTTCCATGCAAGATGACTAACACATGTATTGATTATCTTTCTTATTCAATGTAATTCCTTCTATTTTTCTAAAAAATGAAAACTAATATAGCATAAAACAAACAAACAAACAAACAAAAAACTCCCTAATCAGGCCTAACTTATTATTTCTAAGTGTATTATTCCCTAATTTTCCTGTAGAAAAGAGAAAGAATTTTTCTGTTCATTACTAAAAGTTTGTATTCCATTGGAATATTTGCTTGACAAGTGAGTTTTCCTATATAAGAAATATATTTGCATCTATAATAAACTTTAGTGTGTTTAACGGATCAGTATATCTTCTGACTACAATAAATATTTCATAATTCTCATCCCAGAATTTGTATTGGATTGTGAACTGTCTCTCTTTCCCCAATTCCAATTAATATGAATATATTTTTGTAAGTTTGAATTAGAAAAAGAGTATTAGTAGTTAACAAAAGATAGAATGCATAGTCTGTAAAGATAATTTAAAGATGTACATTTTTATCAACGATTCAGGTCATAATACAAAAGACCTGAAATGCCAAATATTGCTATTTGATTCTTTTACATATTTGGATATGGGGTCCTTGGCAGTGTGTCTCAGTTGGCTCAGCATTGTCCCATGCACTGAGACGTCACCAGTTTGATTCAAAGTCAAAGCATATGCCCAGGTTTTGGGCTCCATCCTCAGTAGGGGTGTGTAGGAGGCAACTGATCCATGTTACTCTCCTTCATCAATGTTTCACTCTTTCTCTCTCAAAAAAAAATTAATAAATCAAATTTTTAAAAATTTTGGATGTATGTAGTCTCTTTACTTATAACCAATAACATTTACCATAAATATTAAATGTAACACATGATCCATTGGTTCCCTACTTTTTACATAATAGAAAAGTGTATACTGTAATAATAATAACATTAAAATACATACAAAGTTAAAATTTGGTAGTCATCTGTGAACCAGAAGAATTTGTGTCATTTATTAAGGACCTGGCAGGTATTTTTCTACCTTCTGTGCATCAAAGCACTTTCTGCACGTAAGAGGAAAGTGGAAGCATTTTCTAGGGACCATTAAATCTAAAAGCAATTAATTTTCCTGATGATAAATATTTTTTGAGTTCCTAACAACTAGAGATACGGTAACAAAGGCAATGTTCCTGTCACTGAGATGTCACATTTTATTGGAAAACTAGACAATAAAAAAATAATCAACTACCTAAGTAAGACAATTTACAGATTCTCCTTGAGTGCACTGAAAGAAATACAGTGATATGATCAGAGATCAGTGGAGAAGACTTCTTTACCTAGGCTTGTCAGAGAAGACTGCCCTCAAGCATTATAGGTGATTTGTTAGCTAAAAAGTGAAAGATTTGAAGCTATTTATTATGTAATGCCTAACAACCCACAACCTATTTTCTCCAACAGGCCAGAGTACTCTGCCTTTGCTAGGTCAAAAAGGAATGTATCTGTGAGCAGGAGCACTAAAATCTTTGAGAAATGTGTTCATAGCTATCATCCATGCCTGATCCAGGGTTCACAATAGGAGATGCCACCATGGAATTGGAATGTAAAATGTCAGTAGATCAGGGACAAGGTGGAAGAATGTAAGCAACAAGGAAGAGGCAGATGAAACTATCTTAATGAATAGCAAGTCATCAAATAGTCACCCTAATAAACAGAAGCAATCAGAGTATTTTGACTACAGAGGTCTATGATACTGGTTAATATACTATGGTGTTCCAAAGGCCAATAGAGATGGATAGTCAACTAGTGTATACTCTATTTGAATAACCATAAGCATAATATTAATTATAATAGAAATGCTGGTGAGAAGACTTACTTCAAGGAAAATCATGGTCTTCATTCACTTTCTAGATTTAAGTCTGTTCTCATCTCCTGAGCCAAATGATTAAAAGAAAGCTGCAATTCTTCTTGAGTGGGTTCTGTAAGCAAGTAAAAGATAGAGCGTAAACATAGCACTTTAATACTTCCCCAAGGAATCTGAGATTATTTACCAGGGCAACTGCACATCATTGAAAAGGGAATACATAGATTTTTCAAGGACTGTTAGATACAGGATATGAGCTCACATAATCTACCAAGGTCCTGGAATACCATCAAAGTCCACCTTTTATTGGGGGGTGCATGAGTGGTATACTGATTCCATCTACTACTGATCTCATTGGGTACTCAGATCACTTTGTACTTACCTTCTTGGTTCCTGAGTATGCATTCCCTCAGCCAGAAGCATCTACTGCCTGACAAAATAAAGAGTAATAGAATGCAGAGTTATGCGATTACAGTTCAGTTTCCCTTCTCAAATGTCTCTGCCAGCACCATCCAAGGGCTTAATCCATTGTCATGGTATCACATACAGCATTGCCTCAGACTACAGAACTCCTATTACTACAAAAGCATATCATGAGATAATGCTTATAAGATTATCTGCTCTGACCATGTACACAGCTACCCTGACATAATAGTAGAATTACATGTTTAAGGCTCAGCAAAGGTGCCAGCTCACAAAACAACACCCTTGGAATATTGAGTGGCAGTCAACTATGATGATGTTCAATGCACTTAACCTATACCAAATAATCAATGACTAGGTCATGTAGGAGCAAAGATGAAAATAAGAATGGCCTTTCTCATTACCACTCCCAGGAACACATTGGTAGAATTTAAACAATTACCACAACCTTAAATTCTGTGGGGTTATAGGTTCTAGTTTCCAGAAGGGTGAGGGGAATTAATAAACATTTCTTCTGAGGACCATCACAAGATTTCATCTGAACTGAAAGTTATAACTGTACAGTTGGTTTTTCAGATGATTGAAAAACAGGCAAATAAAGTATTAGTGTGGTAGCGGGGATAATTAACCCTGATGACTATGAGCATCTAGAAACAACTACACAGTGGGTATAGGGAGGAGTGAGTCTGGAATCCATGATACTTGTTACAGTATCTTTGACATTTTCATGCTTGACTGATTGGATAATACTGTCACTTATTCAGATGGACAAAACTAGAGAGGAACAGGTTTTTGTGGAAGGGTCAGGATAAAATTTTGGTTCTAGATGCATAATAGATGTCAGATACAATATCATCTAGACAGTTAAAAATAAAAATCTGGAGCTCATCAGTTTATTTTGTTCACTAGATTCCACAAATAAGTGAGATAATGTGATACTTGTCTTTCTCTGACTGGCTTATTTCCTTGAGCTTAATACTCTCCAGGCCTCTCCATGCTGTCTCAAAGGGTAAGAGATCTTTCTTTTTTACAGCTGCATAGTACTTTCAAAGATAATGATAATTTTTTTTTCTTTTAAATCTGGAGCTCAGAAGAGAATTTTGAAATAGAGAAATGTATATTTAAATGGTATATAGCTGTTTTTTTAGGGCCGTAGGAATGAATTTGGTTACTAAGGGTAATACTGTAGAGAGAGAAGAGAAACAAGGAGTAAGCCCTTGGGAAATTCTAAAATCAGAGGTTAATAGAAAATTACAATTAGATTATGGGACTTAAAGGCTACAGCCAAAAGGGATAAAAGAATACCACAATGAGAAATTGATTGGGTTTAGTTGTGTTGAATGTTCAAAAAAGATCATATATTCCTAGAAGTGGGATCACTGGGTCAAATGGAAGTTCAATTTTTTAATTTTTGAGTTAACACCATATTGTTTTCCATAGTGGCTGCACCAGTCTGCATTCCCACCAGCAGTGTACTAGACTCCCCTTTTCTCCACACCCTCGCCAACACTTGTTGTTTGATGATTTGTTGATGGCGGCCATTCTGACAGGTGTGAGGTGATACCTCATTGTTGTTTTAATTTGTATCTCTCTGATGATTAGTGAATATACCCTAAGAAGCCTGAAACACCAATCAGAAAGGATATATGTACCCCCATGTTTGTAGCAGCACTATTTACAATAGCTAAGATCTGGAAACAGCCCAAGTGTCCATCAATAAATGAATGGATCAAAAAGCTGTGGTACATATACACAATGGAGTACTACACAGCTGTAAGAAAGAAAGATCTCTTATCCTTTTAGACTACATGGAGGGACCTGGAAAGTATCATCCTAAGTGAAACAAGCCAAAAAGAGAAAGACAAGTAACATATGATCTCACTTATTTGTGGAATATAATGAACATAACAGTCTGAGGAATGGGGTAGTCCCAGAGACGTGGAAGTGGGGTACAGACTGATAATCCCCAGAAGAGGGGTTGGTGGGTGAGAGATAAACCACAGAACTTATATGCATGAATGCATGAACAATGGACATGGACAACAAAGCTGGGGACAGGGCAGGGAGGGAGGGGGAGGGGGGAATCACTGGGGGAAAAAGGAGAAACATGTGTAACAAAAATTAATAAAAAAATCAAATACATTTTGGAAATAATGTATCCATCAGATTTGGCCACATGATGGTTGTTAATGAATATGATCACATGAGAACTTTGATAAAGATTTTAGGGATAACTTCTATACTGTTATGGATATAAAACAAGATTGAAAAGGGTTGGTTAGTGAATGAGAAGCCAGGAAGCAGAGGATGACGAAGTGAACCATTATTTCAACATGTTTTACCATGAAAGGAGTAGAGAAATAGGTAGTATCTGTTGGAGAATGCAAGCTTTAAGAATTTTATTTTTTACCTGGCCAGCGTTGCTCAATGGATTAATTGTTACCCCATGACTGAAAAATCCGGGTTGGATTCCCGGTCAGGGTACATGCCCAAATTGTGGGCTCAATCCCCAGTAGGGTGTGTGTAGGAGGCAGCTAATCATTGTTTGTCTCTGACATCAATGTTTCTATCTCTTGCTCCCTTCCTCTCTCTGAAAAACCAATAAAAACATAATTTTTATTTTTTAAATACTTTTTCTTGATTGACTTTAGAGAGAGAAGGAGAAAGAGAGAGAAACATCGATGAGAGAGAACATCGATTGGCCGTCTCCTGCATGCCCCCCACTGGGGATTGGGTCCACAACCTGGGCATGTGCCCTGACTGGGAATTGAACCAGTGACCTCTTGGTGCATGGGTCAATGCTCAACCACTGAGCCACACTGGTTGGGCAAAAACATACTTTAAAAAATAATTTTATTTTACTTTATTTTAATTTTATTAGAACGGGCAATGCTATGATATGTTTATATACTCATAAAAGTGGTGATCCTGACCAGAGAGGTGAGAGCAGGGAAGTGGAGCTGGGGAGAGAAAGGGGGGGGGAGAGAGAGAGAATATGAGAATGAAAGAGGGAGCTATTGAAAGCAGAGAGGACATGGGATGGGAGTGCAGATGGTATGAAACTAGGTTTCTAAGGAGAGTAGGGAAGAGATCCTACCTAATATATAAAATTGAATTAAGTACAGTGTGTTCATTTAAGGTTTAAACATCATTAGCTTTCAGTCAATACTTCTGAGAGAGAGAGAGAGAGAGAGAGAGAGAGAGAGAGAGAGAGAGAAGGGAGGGAGAGGGAGAAAGAAGAAAGAGGGAGAAGTAGAGAGAGAGAGTGCAATGACTTTGTGAGTAATTCCCCCCCGCCCCCATGAAACTTCAGTGCTCATGCAAGTTTGCAGAAGCACATAATTATATTTAAATATGGGTTGGGATAAGAATAGAGAATAGAAAGAGTGAAGTCAGTTTTTTAGGGTATTTTCGAGTGAGTTAATAATAATAATAGGTCATAGCCTGGCCAGAATGGCTTACTGGTTGATCATTGACCCAAGCAGCAAGAGGTTGCTGGTTCTATTCCTGGCGAGGGTACAAGCTCCGGTTTTGGGCCCAACTCCCACTGGGTGGCATGCAGGAGGCAATCAATCAATGTTCTCTTTCATCGATGTTTCTCTCTCTCTCCCCTCTCCCTACCCCTCTCTAAAATCAAGAAAGAAAAAAAATAATAATAATAGGCCATAGACTTTAAGATTAGTGGGGCAAGAAATATGGAAACAGCCATATATTGACAGATAATAAAAAAAAATTGATGTGGGTGATAGTTTAATGTTCTTGAAAGTAGCTACAGAGGTGTTAGAGTAAAGAAGTAGAAACATAAAATTTGGTGGCCAGAAAATAAAATGTTTGAAAGCACGATTTGGGTGGCAATGTGGTTATTGGTGATAATAATGTATAGAATGTGAATGCCTGAAAATAAACATTCCATTACGGTTGAAACAAATATGGTTGAAAATATTTTTACTTTAAAGGAAATTCAGGAATCAAGAAGCTCGGCAGTTGAATGGGGCACCTTCATGGATGTCATTGAAAAGGATAATAAGGAGTAGAGATGGAAAAAATAATTGACACAGAAGCTCAGTTTCAAGGATGAGAGAGTAACATGAAGAAAAGAAAGGTGGACACCACAACGAACACAGACAGTAGAGATGATGATGTAAGAACCCACGAAACAGGTTGTTTTCAATCCATATCTTGTGGTTCCCGAGGAGAAATCAGGGACAACAGCAATGGAGAACACCTAGGGTGACCTTAGATCTGGTTAGCCTGGGACTGTCCTGGGCCAAGTCTGTTACAACAGCATAACTATTATCAGCATCCACTTTTACTTTCAAAATTGTTTGAAACTGAACAATACATTATTTGGTCACTATCCCTCCCACATCTTTAGTCTTAGGAGTATTTTCTAGATTTATCTTCACTTTATGCTCTACAGAAATTGGAATACTTCCTAACACTCATATTTCTCTACCCTGGCTATTCAGACAGGTGAACAGGTGAATGTTTGCACTGAATTCTCGCATTGACCAAATTCAGAGGTGACTACCCAGTACTACCGTATTTCGATAGATTGATTGGTATAGGACTGGTTGCTGCAAAGATATTCTTAAGGAGAAGTCCCAGGTCAGCAGGTCAGAAGCAGGTGCTGGGAATCTGATCAACTTCAAATTGTCTTGATGTGATCAATGAAGGCTACCAAGTTTGGACAGCTCTGGAATTTGACTTTATTATTTATTTTATTTTTTTATCTTCACCCGAGAACATTTTTTTATTTTTGTTCAGATAGAGTGGAAGGGAGAGAGAGAGAGAAACATAGATGTGAAAGAGACACATCAAGTGGCTGCCTCCCACACAACCCAACCAGGAATGGGGACAAACTGCAGCCAAGGTACATGCCCGTAGTGGGAACCGAACCCCGGGACTCTCTGGTCTGCTGCCCAATGCTCTAACCACTGAGCAAAGCCGGACAGGGCCTAAGTTAATATTTGAAAATTTTCAAACCTACAGGAAGATTGAGAGACTGGTACAATGAACAAAAGGAAACTCTTCACTGGAATTTAACAAGCATAAGGAAAGTGTGTGAGTGCGTGTGTGCATGCACCTGTGTCCACGCACATGCGCATGGTGTTGAAAGCCCAGAAATCTCCATTTGACCAAATGCCACTTCACATCTATATTCTTTGAGTTACCTGAATAAAGAACCTTAAAATTGAATAGTTGGGATTTATTAGGTGCCTTACACATATAGGACATATTCCAAGCCTGGCCTCATTAAATTCCTGGTGATAAATAAACCCAGTTAACTCCAATGAGAATGCATGCCCCTTGAGGTTTTTTAAAATTCTAGAAAACATTTTGTTCTGAACCTGGCACATAGCATGTACTAAACAAACAAATATATAGATTTCTGATGAGTTTATGTACAACTGAACCTTCTGTCAATATTTCTTTAATCCTTGGATTCCAGTGGGGTTCACTTGGCCATCTTTTGCACTCTCCTGCTAAACAACACCTGTTTTCCACTACAATTCAGTGGAATTTATGATTCGTTCTTCGACGAAAATTTATTTCTAGCTGTGACTGGAAAAAAGAACAGTGTGTTTCTCCAGTTAATTTTTAAATATTTTCTCTCTTCTTCCTATAGGCAATTTTATTCAATTTTTAGTAATTCGATGTGGATTTGTGTGTCCCTTTATTTTTCACAAGAAGAACACAACTTTCTAATAAAGATCCAAAATAAAAGACAGTTTTATAAATGTTGCACATTCATTTATTTAATAAAAATTCACTAGATATGAAATCAAAATGCATCATCATCCATTTGAACTCTATCTAATTTTGGCTTGCATTGCAGATAGCAGAAAATGTAATTTGTCATCATAAACGCATTTTTATTTAATCATATGAAAGTTTTGGTTTATCTTGAGCAAACTTTATAGTGGTTTTAATACACAGGAGCCATTCCTGACAGATATGATAGAATAGATTTATCACTCTTGACAAATTATATTGCAAAATGTCCTTTCATGACTGCCCACAATGGAAACCACATTGCCATATGCAACAGGAATGTCACCTGTGATTCTTATTTTATAACCTTGTGCAGTGCCAATCTAAAACTGCTTTACAGGGGGACTGTAGTGTACTTAGAATGTGAGATCGCTATAAGAATAATTGTATGAATGAAGGAAACCTGTAGCCCTTTAAATCAAACTAAGTAGTGTTTTATTAAAGTGCTCAGCAAATCAATCTAAATCCAAGGGTAATAAAGCCCTAATCAGGTGGTAGAAAAAATAATAGGTTGTCATGCATGAGAAAAAATAGGCAATCACGGAATGTTTTCTTTAATTAGGTCATGTAAAGTGGAGGAACTGAGTAGGAACTGGCAAGACATTCATCACGAGCAAGGTGGGAAATTATTTAGATTACTAAGGAAGGAAAATTGAATGTGATACACTTAGATTTGACTGGACAGAAAATTAAACCTTTTTTTAACTATATGTACTACTTTGCTGGTGATAACTATTGACATGCATGGGATTTTTCAAAGTTAAATTCAACCAGTGAGTCATCTAGTTCGCTAAGTCCACATCCGTTAATTATTTCCTAATGATTTTAATTTCCGAAGGGCTCCGGGCCACTGGATGTGCTCCTCGGGCATTCTCACTGCACAAGTGCTTCTCACCTCCAGTGGAATTAGCTCCTAATAAACTTGAGATTGATTATTAAGCACTTCTCATTTTCTTCTTAAACAGAAAGGAGTAATTAATACTATCTAGGATTGTTAGTTTACTGCTCTTGTACAGGGATACTGTAACAAATTACAAACATAAGGAGACAGATTTCTTGTCAGACATTGTCAACTTCACAGCTAAGACCACTAAATACATCTTTTCTTTAAAAAGCTTTATTTAGGGAATGCAATGACATGATTTCAAATGTTTGCAGTATTGTGACAACCTCCTCAAATAAAATTATGTTTACCAAATTAAATCTGCAAACTCAGCCTTCACCACCCCAAATACCATTATCAAATGATAGGAACATTTTTGGTCTTTATTCTTCCAGTGTGTAGGTCATCACTACATCCCTAGGGATACTGCTAATTAAAGATACTATGGGCATGCATGTGGTGTTCTTTTATTTTTTTAATGTCAATCAACCACGCAGAGAGAATTTATATATATCCCAGAAAAGTAAGATGAGTTCAGTTTCTATGAATTACAATCATGGGCTTTATAAGAAGTTAAGGGATGGCACATCTAAGACTTCTGTGGACATAGTCTCACCTGTTAAGTCCAGGCTTGACCTAATAACTTTTTTATTTGACAGTCACAATTGATGCCCTGCCCAAATCTCCCTGGCATACCTCAGGTCAGCTGGGCACTTCTGTGAATAGTACCTGTACCTGCCAGTGACGTTCTACTTCAAGCACCTATTTCTCTAAGTTAAGAGTCTGTTGGACCAGTACGTAGGGTAAGCCAGAAGAGCCAAGAGTTAATGTCCCAGGAGCATATCAGAGGAACAACCTTTACTCACTGAGTGATGAAATTTTGTGTTAATACCCAGACTTCTTACCTGTCAGAGGGATATATTTGGGCATATTCTGCACAAAACTTTAAGAAGTCTCCAGTAGGATTGAGCCCCAATGGCCCATAGCAATAACCTCACATTAAGTTAGCCACTATTAGCTCTTCTCCCTCCCCATTCTTACTTCATTTGCTGAATAAGCTACTTGTCTCTGGGTCTAATTTTGGGACAACTTGTCAACACAGCACTCTAGGCTGATATTATCAGTCACCACTGCTGCCTCTTAGATGGGAATTCTCCGCCAATCCCACAGTGAGTATTAGCAAATTGTATCCCGATTTCTGCTTCAGCAGCAATAAACCCAGCATTGCTTTATTATTTTACTTCCTCTTGGAATTGGTCATTTCCCTATAATTAATGACAACATAAAATTATTTTGAGACTTGCTTCGGCTAGTTTGGCTCAGCAGTTAGAGTGTTGGCCCTTAGATTAAAGAGGCTCAGGCTCGATTCTGTGTCAAGGGCATGTACCTCAGTTTTGGGGTTCCATCCCTAGCCTTGGTCAGTGTCATGCAGGAGGCGGCCAATTGATGTGTCTCTCTCACATCGATGTTTTTCTCTCTCTCCCTGTCTCCTTCCCACTGTATGTAAAACAAATCAATGGAAAAATATCCTTTGGTGAGGATTAAAAAAAGATATTTTTAAACTTTTATTTTGGTTTGGCACAATCCAAGGTGTTCTATTTATAAATTAGGTGAATGGTACCTTATGAACAATTCCCCCCTGTCTTTTACAGCTAGTCACTCAGAGGATAAGTTCACAGATTGACAAATTTTCCATTACTTTGATTAGGAAAAACATATTTATTATTTTTTTAAAAATTGACTTGAGAGGGAGGGAGGAAGAGAGAGAGAGAGAGAAAGAGAGAGAGAGAGAGATTTGTTGTTCCACTTATTTATGCATTCACTGGTTGATTCTTGTATGTGCCCTGACTGGGGATGGAACCCTCAACCTCGGTGTATTGGGATGACTCTCTAATCAATTGTGCTACCTGGCTAGGGCCAAAAAATATTTATTCTTTAATTCCAAAATCAACATCCAGTTTTTTAAATAAAAGGAAATTATATTTAAGTGACGATGGTACTTTAAAATTCAACACCATCAAATATTTTCCTTTAATTAATTATGTAGTTCACATGATTTTGTTAAACACTTTTATAGCTACTATGAACTTTATACTTAAGATTATGCCAAGACAGAAAATAGAATGATTAATACATTTTAAAATGCACAAAAATCAGTAAATATTAAATGAATCAATAAAGCAGTATATTTTGGTTAACATGATGCACAAAATATTTACTTGATAGACTATCAAACCAAAATACTCTGAGAGGAGTTGTAACAAAATACATACCTAGTGTAAAAGGGATGTGTCATGATGTTTCATATGAGACATCCAAATAGGTTCTTTAAAATGTACGCAGATCACTTAAAATGTATAGTTGAATTCTTGTATACTGTATTTACTTATCTTGGGATTTGCCTAAATTCTAAGATAGGCAGGCTTTTCTGAAGCTCACTGATACAGTATAGTTATTTTGGTTTTTCACAATATATGAGCCAAGTAAATTGGTTCTTAAAGTTTAGATTTATCAGAATCACCCAGGAAATTCTGTAGAAATGCATATTCCTAGCTCCAATCCCAGAAATTCTCACTAAGGATGTCTGGCTAGGGCCTAGTAACATGTATTTTCACAAGAATCCCACATGAGTTTGATAAAGACAGTCCACACACAGACCACACTTGAAGAAAATCTAGTCTATTTAGTACTTAACAAAGTTTTGTTGAACTGAAATTTAAATGTTCAAACACATTGAATATAAATACCTTGCTGAAGAAAGAAGTCATAATAAAATATATTAAGATGAATATATTAGATAATTTCCCATAGCCATATCAGCCTACAGACAGTCAGTGGATACAAGAATAATTAAACTGCTTCCTAAGGAGCAGATTCTCATTAGCCTACCTGAGAGTTGCAGATGATTAAATCGCCTGGTTTGGTCCCAGGAACGTGAAAGGCATTCTATTACCTTTGGGAACTATTAAGTGAAGTTCAAACGTGTGTAGTTTTCATATTTCCATGTGCTGCCTGGCTGCATGTTAGCCTGAGATCCACAGGTCTGCTTGATTTAGTGGTTCAACAAGCCCGCCAAAGAGGTCCTATTGCCTCTCTTCCACCACTCATGAAGAACCAACCTACAAATCACTTGTCAACAACTTTGATCTACCTTGTTTCAGGTGGTTTACTCTCTGTCTATTATTTCTGCTAAGAGACCCGTGAAAATTAAATACAGACCCCGCTGATGCTTGACTGACCCGGTGCTCCATCATAACAGCAGTGTAATAGTAATAAATCATTTCAACTTTAATCTATTGTTATTGATGAATGTACAATTATTTGTCATCTAATATGCTGAAAATGATGACCAAAGAAATAGATCAACTTTTTTCTTCTTCCAAGTGCGGCATTGATGGATTGTATCCCTAAGCTGTTATTACACTTATAATGGACTCCTCTGCACTGACAGCATAGCTAGTTTTTTAATCATTCCATAGTAATCACCTTAAGACAACATAGCAAGACTCATAACTCATGTTCTTTTCTTTTTTGGCAGTGATGGGAAATGAAAATGTTTTTATTCTTTTGAAATAATTCTTACCTGACTAGGCTGAAGATTGCTTTAAAATTGTAAATAAATGGTTGTTTACTGAGCTGGAACTGAAATGTGACATATTAAAATGTCTCTTTCCAAAGGGGGAAAATTATTTAGGCCTGAGTAGAGTAAGACAGCCAAAAAAAAAAAAAAAAGATTTTTTTTTTTTCCCTTTTAACTGGTTCATTGCTAAGTTAATACCTTAGGGAAATATTTTTATAAAGCCAATGTTATGGGCAAAAATGCTATGGAGAAAATGACAATGTTAAAATAAAAATAATTCCTCTTAAAGCACTCTTCCACTATCTTTGTTCTCTTCTCATTTATGCTTTCATTACTAGCTCAGGTGGCTAGTAAATTTTGTGTGATGAAACGCAGATCAGAACAGAAATAGAAATCACAACTAAAATATAGAGCAATCAAATGGAATAACAACATGAAGGCTAGCTGAAGACGTATAATCAGGGATTTACAGAAGAAGCCACACCAAGACTGGTAGGAAGGTGGAGACACACAAAGCCTGGCCCCACTCTGACGGGTGGCAGCTGAGATTCCAGAGGGCTATCTCAATTGCAAAGGTTCCCCCTAAGGAGCTGGGGTTCAACCCCAAGCCAGGCTCTCCAGCCCAGAGCCCAGAGCAGCCCAGAGCCAGGAAGAGGCACCTACAGTACATCTGGCTGTGAAAATCAGTGGGGGACCAGTGATTCCACTTTTGGGAAGATACCTGAAATACTAATTCAAAAGAATATATGCATTCTTATGTTCATTGCAACATTATTTACTATAGCCAATATTTTGAAACAGCCCAGATGTCCATTATTACATGAGTGGATCAAAAAGCTGTGGTACATTTACACAATGGACTAATACTCAGCTATAAAAAAGAAGAAAATCTTACCATTTGTGACAGTCAATGGACCTAGAGAGTAAAATAAACAAACAAAATAGAAACAGGCCTTGGCCAGTTTTTTGCAGTGGTTAGAGCATAGGCCTGCACACTGAAGGGTTGTGGGTTCAATTCCCAGTCAAGAGCACATACCTGGGTTGCAGGCTTGATCTCCCATTCTCCCGCCCATCAGGGTCATGTGGGAGGCAATCAATCAGTGTGTCTCTCTCACATCCATGTTTCTCTCTCTCTCTCTCTCCCTCCTTTCTACTCTATATAGAAAAATCAATGGAAACGTATCCTCCCATGAGGCTTAACAACAATAACAACAAAAATAGAAACAGGCTACTAGATAGAGAACAGACTGACAGGAGTCAGAAGAGAAGGGAGTTGGGGTGCTGAGTGAAAAAGTTGAAGGAATTAAGCAAAAACTCATAGACACAGACAACAGTATGGTGATTACCAGAGGAAAAGGGGGTTGGAGAGATGTAGAAGATAGTAAAGGGGAATAAATGGTAATAGAAGGGGACTTGACTTTGGGTGGTGAACACACAATACAATATATGGATACTGTAGTATAGAATTGTACAACTGAAACCTAGATAATTGTATTAACAACGTCACCCAAAAAAATTCAATAAAATTTTGAAAAAGAAAAAAAAAAAGAGAAAAATTAGTTCATCAACAACTACTCAATATAAAGTTTTTCTTTTTCTTTTCTTTTAATCTTCTCCCAAGGGTACTCTTGAATTCATCTTCAGATAGAGGAAGAGAGGGAGGAAGAGAGAGAGAAAAACATTTATGTGAGGGAGACACATCAACTGGCTGCCACCCACACAACCCCAGCTGGGGCTGGGGACAAACTGCAACTGAAGAACGTGCCCTTAGTGGGAACCAAACCTGATCTCTCTGGACCACGGGCCAACGCTCTAACCGCTGAGCCAAACCGACCAGGGCAAGATAAAGTTTTTCTTAATCCAACAAAACATACATAACTGAATAGAAGGTTCAACATCTTCGGACCAAAAATGAATTAACTTTAATCCCTTTCATAACTTGTTCCTATGCCATGAAAAAATATTCTTGAAATTTTCTACTAAATGCTAATCTAAATCACTCTCTTTCTGCTCTCTACTAATAGGAATGGTTTCCCCACAACTAAGAAAATACAAGTGGCACTGCTGAATCTAAGTGAACAAACATTTGATTCCCATACAGGAACCAGCTTTTATGTCCTTATTAACTCAGAAACTGGTTGGAAAAACAGCCATGTTTTTATATTCTCAAATCTACAGAGTTGGGACATACTGTAAGTAAGGAACACACTATGACAATTACACATAATCTAATGCAGTGAAACTCAAAGTGTAATCTATAGGTCAGCAGCACAGGCAGCACCTGGAGACTTGTTGGGATGCAAATGTATAGGTCCCAACCCACTGAATCTAAATCTCTGCAAATTGTTTTAAAAGTCTCCAGGTGATTCTGATATATATGAAACTTGGGAAGCACTCATTGAATAAGGCCTTCTGTCTCTGCATTCTTTATTACCTGTGAAAGACTCCAAGACAGATATAGCAGGAGGGTGCATCTAGTGTAGACCAGGATAATGTCATCAATGAGAGCATGACTCTGGAGTCGCACTAAATCTGCATACTGGCTTAAAGTGTTCTCTATATGTAACCCAGGGAAAGTAATTTACCATTTTTCTACCTCAGTTTTCACATTGGTAAAATGGAAATAAGAATAATGCTTCCTTGCATAAGATTGTTGAAAACATTAATTATTTAACAGATGTAAAGGACTTAGATCAGTGTACAGCATATAGTAAATACTCAATAAATACCAACTATTGATGTTCCTCCTTCACCCATATTTGGAGAATATTTTGAAGGAACTGAAAATCTCTAGGAGAAGACATTTGAAAGAAAGTAGGCAGTTGGTCCAACATTATATATGAAATGTTTAAGTCTTTGAAAGGCCAAATTAAAAACAATGTTTTATTTTTCTCATATGGTTGAAAATACATATAAAGTAAAAAGAATGTAATTTTTATTCTTTAATTAGGCTTGTCAAATCTCTGGTTTTCAAAAACAAAACTAGCATGATGATTCACAATTCAGATCATCACTACATGTTGGTTAACCAGTCTTAACCAGTCATTACTTATCAGTTCTATCTTTAATACATCTGGCCTAAAATGCTGGCCTCTGTTGGAGCAACATAATAAGGGCTTTAAGGGGTGAAGTTATAATGACTTGCTGCTGTTAATCCACTTTTGGGGCAAAACCCCAGGCATGTAGGAAATAGTAAATTGCAGTCTCATGAATTACGAATTCACTTGCCTTCTACTCAAAACTTGCGCCTGGTGTGGAGGGTAGCAGGAATCAACAGGATTGAATATTCTCAGAGGGAATAGAGTGCTCTAAACTATCAAAACTGAGAAAAGTTGTGGCTGGTGAGTGTGGCTCAGTGGTTGAGTGTCAACCCATGCACCAAGAGGTCACTGGTTCAATTCCCAGTCAGGGCACATGCCCAGGTTGTGGGCCAAATCCCCAGTGGAGAGCAGGCAGGAGGCAGCTAATCGATGTTCTCTCTCATCGATGTTTCTATCTCTCCCTTCCTCTCTAAAATCAAAAAAGAAAAAAAAAAATTAAAAGCAAAAAACTGAGAGAAGTTATTTTCTGCAATAGGAGACAACTGAATAGTCTCATGCCAGGGAAGACTTCACAATAGCCCTTATGTATTAAGTAACAGCCTCCATAAGACTTAGGCCATAGTTTGTCATAACTGACCCTGTTCTTCTTTTATCACCCATGATAAATGTATATAGTGTGGTGTGGAATCAATGACTTTCTGAAGTTCTATTAATCACTCTGCAATATCAAATATTAATTTGCTTTATTCTTTAATAGGTCTTTCTCTTAAATCATTGTCATTTTCATTATTATTTTCAGTGATATTCACACTTCCTAGGGTGGCAAAACGTGTTTCCTGTGCACTTTCAGTAGCAGCGTAGAAGATAGAATTGTCCCTTGATTTAACAATAAAATTATATTTTTCTGAAATCCAAATAGATCATTGTAATATTATAATTATTTGTAATATTGTTGTGACTGTATTATTTTAGCAGCCAAATCATCATGTAAAGTTTCAACTGATTTCCTATGCCTTTTCTGAGCTCTCTTTACAATTACTTATGTTATGTTTTCTTCTAGCCTTAGAATCCTTTACAAGATTAAAATACTTTGCCAGTAGAATCCCTTTTGTCATTCCCTTCCCATATTGATAATATCTTTATTTATTTGGCTTCATTAGAATAAGCCACACTACTCAGTTAATTGTGTGGGAATTTTATTAAGATGGGGATCATTGAGAATACATAAGTGAAAAAAAAAAAAAAAAAGATGTTCTTTGTAACTTCTTCTCAGCACCATTAATGGAAGTCAAATCTCTTTAAATATACAAATAAATATTTTTATAAGGTAAATAGGCAGAGGCTGTAGTACATTTTCTTCATTCAATGTTGTATACAATGCACAATGGTTTTGTTTCAAATACAAAATATTTGGAAACATAAATTTCTAAAATATCACTTGAGAATAAACAGATAAATAGAAACTCAGAATTTCTTTAACTCCTATTTTCGTTATAACTGAAAATATGTCTGGCCAGTATAAGAAGTCTTTAATATAAAAAAGATGCCAAATAATGACTTATAACCAGGATAAATCATTGGTTATTTGAGTATATGTTCTCTTACATACTTATATTTCTTTCTAAAAATTTTCCTTAGTGATCATAATAAAAAAAGAGGCCAAATTATTATTAGCAAGTTATCATATATGATACACATCAATTTAAATACAGATGGTAAAAGAGTCAGTGAAAATAAGAGGTAAAGTGCTTTATTGAATTCTTAAACTCCACAAATATTTTAGTTATGTGAAAGCTCTACATTTTTAAATAAATCTTCAAAATATTTGTTTAAGTGTAATCAGGACATTAAATTCCTCAGTCATATTTTTCTGTGGAATTCAGTCTCTAATCTCCTATTTCTCAATAATTTCTGAGAAGTTTCTCTATCAGGTGCTCTGCTGAGTGCTTCATATCAATTAGACATGATTATTCCTACTTAATGTCTAGAAATCAGTGTTTGACATAAGAACAATTTTCCCAATGTAATTAAGAGGCTGAAACTGAATTAAGAGGCCAGATATATCTACTTCGATAACTGTTGCAATGAAGACAGTATTTGTATATCAAACACTAAAACCATTTTTCTATATTTCCCATGATCCCTTGCAGTTAAATTGAGGCCATATGTCTACTTATAGTTATTGAACTATAAATGGAAGTGATATGTCACTTCTCACGACAGCAGATTTAAAAAACAAACAAACAAACAAACAAACAAACAAAAACGGTGTACAACCTCCATGCTTTTCTCTGGTAAGGCTACTTTGGAGGCATCTTTCAGACAGTGAAATTAAAGAAAGTTGGAAGTCTTCCTGTATTACTTTCCTGGGGCTGCTGTGGAAAGTATATTAACTAAGTGGCTGAAAGAGTAGAAACATACTGTCTCACAGTCCCAGAGGCCAGAACTCTGTAATTAAGGTGTTAGTAGGGCTGTGTTTTCTCCATAGGCTCCAGGAAAGAACCTGTTCAACATCTTCCTTTGATATGGTAGCCTCAGAGTATTTGTTGGCTTGTAAATACCCATTTTCTTTCTATGTCTCTTCACATTGTCTTTCTCTCTGTGTGTCTGCACCTGTGTCCAAATTGCACCATGTTACAAGGACACTGGTTAAAGTGGATTAGGGCCTACTCTAACGATTCCATCTTAACTGGACTGCATCTGCCAAGACCATTTCAAAATAAGATCACATTCTTAGGTGCCAAGTATAAGGCCTTCAACACATTTTGTGGGGAACACAATTTACCTTAAAAAACTACTTAATCTATGTACGACATGACAGCAAGAATTCAACTTTCTTAATGTTTTGCATATTAAGATATGAGTGTTGGGTTTTTTTGTTGTTGTTGTTAATTTGTTTTTCCACAGGGTAGCTTCTGTTCTTAACTTATTCTTTACTATACTGACTTATTCTATATTATAATACAGCTCATCAATTTTCCTTGTCAGCATTTTTATTCCCATACCATGTCTACTTAGTCCAGTTGAATAAATGTATCTATGGGCAACATAATAACGTTCTGGTGCATGATCTTAGTTAAGACACCCCAGTGTCATTCTAAACTACTTACCCTGGTCGTTGGTCACACACTTTACCATTTTCCTCATTGATAATTATTAATGGTCAATGTCCCCTCAAGCCTCAAAGTCAACCACACTTTTCTTTCTCTTTATTTCTTAAGAAAATGGCAGTGACAATAATTAACTATATGACTCTGAGAAATGTACATTAGAAATGACCAGCATAAAGATGAAGCCCTAAATTTATACATGGAAATATAAGGTTCTCCAAAACATGGTCATTGTATACTTACTTCTCCTGTCTATTCCATACCTCTCTCATCCTCATACCCGATGGGACAGACATACTGAATGACAGAAAACATTTTATATGAACACTTGCTCAAATTCCTACGAGTTTGCTCATGCTGTTTTCTACATACAATTGCTCCACCTCACCTCACTCCCATCTCTTCTATATGTACTCCTTGAAAAAAAATTCTTCTATGATTAAGGAGTCAACTTTAAAGTACTTCCTAATCTTTCCAGGTAGAATCAGTAGATTAGTTAGGGTAGCATTTGCTACTTTAATAAATTATCTCAGAATGTCAATGGATTGATATGCTCACATATTAGTCCAATTGCAATGTTCCTGATCACTAATGATTCAGGGATTCGAGGCTCCTTCCATCATGAGGCACTACCTTCCTTGTTGGCACAGAAAAGGGGAAAGAGAGGAAAGAGGCCATTGATGTAAGAACGCCTGAAAAATGTGCACCTTTGCTGGGAAAATATCTTCACTGACAACTCTATATGAGTGGTTAGCTCTCTTGGTCTCACTTGGTTCTTAAGTCCATTGAGCCTTCCCTGCCTCTTGTACATCACCTCTTTTAAAGTATCCATTGAACTAAATTAAATTCTGCACTCTTTTTTTTTTCATGTTTTTCTCTCCTTATAGACTCTTAATTCTTATGAGAACAAATAGTGCCTTGATAACTGCATTTTCTCAGAGTTCAGGATTTTACCCGGCACATTGTACTTAATTATTAGACTAAAAAAAAATGTTGATTTTTGCTACTATTAGTACTTTCACTGTCCTGTGACTTCTTAAAATCAAATAAGATTTTTTTAGAAGAATCCAACTCATTTGTAATATGCCAGTTTTTCTCTAGATCTAACGGAGAGTTAGCTACTATTCATTGCTTTGTTAAGCAGTAGGCCTAAAATCCCTAATCAAATTTAACATAGCCAGTGGCATTTAATTCTTAAGTATTCAAGTAATAGAATACGGATATGTATATTTTGCATTAGTAAAGTCTGATAACATCTACTTTGGTTATTACTATGTCCAATGATTTGAAACTCAATATTATTTCTAAGAAGTTTATATGATAATGAATTTCTCCTACTTTATTTATTGCTCAGAGTTGTTTGGGCAATGGCATTCATGTTGATCATGAAGTAACAATAGCTAATGAAATATTTGGAGAACTAAAAGAAAAAATAACGTCTAAATATGCAGCTGCATCGAACCACTCATATTAAAATTTATTTTAAAATTTTATGATCAGTTTTGATTTCATTATGTAAGTTCCACATTTTTATTTGTTTCCACATGTGTTAGCTAAATGAATTGTTGTAATTAGTATAAATTGCTACATAAGAGAAATAAAGAAGTTAAAGCTATCTTGAGGCCACTATAGCTCAAAATTTGGTCAGGAATATCCCATTCCTCTTTTCCACATGCTATCATTAAAACATTACACACTTAATAAAAGAATGTTTAAAGAAACCTAACTGCAAAGTCAATAACATTAATTCTGGATTATAAATCTCATCATAAAATGTATCAAGATAACATATCTGTTGTCATTAAAGCAATAATATTGAAATACTTGTGAACAGTTGTTTTATAAATTTGAAATTGTAGCTACTCAAATTCTCTATTCCTCATACTCAATAACCCATCTTTTTTATAATGTTCTCAATGCCTTCAATCCTAGTATAAATAGTATAATGCTATATATATACACATACATATGTATATGTGCATATGTATATATATGTATATGTGTGTGTATATATATACATATGCATATATGTGTGTGTGTGTATATATATATATATATATAGAGAGAGAGAGAGAGAGAGAGAGAGAGACATACATACAGACACACACATATATATATGCAAACAAAAAGCAGATGTGTATTTTCAAGCCACAAATTCTCATTGGTAAAATATAACTTGATTTTCTTATATTGATGTCATCTGTACTTTGAGACTCTTTTCTGACTTGGGGCAAAAAATAAATAAATAATAAGTCTAGTTAACATCAAATAAGCTTAATCACTCTAGTATTTTTTTTCCAGCCATTTCAAGTTTAAACTCGGCCTATTAAGATTTCTCCTTTTTCCTTTTCTTTTCCATGGTCTAGACAACATAGGAATATAGGATTAAGTTGATCATGACCTCAATAGAAAAATTCTGGTCAGAGGTTGGTTTCAGTCCATGATGGCCCTTCTGAGTTGCAAACTCCTCTCTGTTTCCCAGCTGTCATTATTCCATACCTGCAATGGCGGTCATGGCCTCCAATCACATGGTCCAACCTGATATTTTCCAGGGTCCTGGACAGCTCACTTGCACTCTTTCTCACATCCTACATATGTATTCTTCTCCATTTAATGGGTAGAGGAAAAATTTCCTTGACTTCTTTCCTAGTGTTCTACATAGGAAGTAGATCACATGGCCCTAACATTCTCACAATCCACAAACTACCCTGGGTTTATCACATAGTCCCCCATCTGACACCCTGCTGTATGCTTATCAGTCCTGGAAATACTTCTACATTCTCAACAGGTAAACTGACTTTTAGATTCATTGCAATCCAACCATTGCCATTATTTATGTAATAAATGTACCTCTGTTACCATTTATATCAAACAGAACTAACATATCTAATAAAAGAATGTGTCAGATTGATCAAACCAAATGAGCAATGGGCAATGAGAATGCTGATGAGTCAGCTTGCATAGGGAAGATATTGCCCAGCACTAGCAATGGAAATGATACTTTAAGGTAACACAGGAATGTCTTTTGCCTCAAATCTCACAGCATGAGGCCACTGCATATTTAGACCATTCAAGTAATTATCCTGATGCTGATTTCAGACTCGCTTAAATAACTTCCTGACAAGCTATCTCTTAAATGGTACACAGTATGTACCAGTACAAAGCCACACATTTTATTGTATATGAAAACATCAATATAGTTTGTACACTATGCTCTCAAGAGTTTTATTTTTGCCCTGGCCGATTTGGCTCTGGGGTTAGAGCATCAGCCTGCGGTCCGGAGAGACCTGGGTTCGGTTCCCGCTAAGGGCACGTACTTCAGTTGCAGTTTGTCCCCGGCCCTGGTTGGTCGTGCGGTGGCGGCCACTCGATGTGTCCCTTTCACATCGATGTTTCTCTCTCTCTATCTCTTCTTCTCTCTCCCTCCCACTCTATCTGTACAAAAAATGGAAAAATGTCCTCGGGTGAGGATAAAAAAACAAACAAACAAAAAAACATACATTTATTAAAAAAAAAAAAAAAAGTTTTATTTACATAATTCCATATCCTCTGTTTTAGTTTATGCCAGGACACTAACAACAAATTTGTTTTTCTGAGTCTACAAGACAGAAATAGTAATGAATAGTTAGGTAAGAGCATTCTTACATGGGGTCTTTGTCCAATGTCCTTTCTCCAAAATTCTACAATTTGAATTTTCCTGGTCCATAACATCCAACCAATGTCCAGGCTTTATAAATGTATAAGTGGCAGCTCTAAGTGGAGCGGCTCAACAATTTTCTTTTATAAAAGATCTCTGAATAAAACACTGGTATACTGACCCAATTTACTGCAAAGCTTGCTATTGTCAGTTTACAAATAATTACTCAAGGTTTATAGTCATTTAGCACATCAATGTCTATAACATTCAACTGTGCTTAATTTGTTTCCGTAAGTGAGACTGTCCTTGTGGGGAAGGCATAGCCAAACACACACCAGTGCAGTGAAGGATTACATCAGAGAGGAGAGTCATCTGATGACAAGGTAAGCAAAAAGGAAGCATTGTGAGGGTGGCAGGGGAAACCTGGGTCATCTCCATACCTGAGTGAGTATTTTGCACATACCTCATATTCAGCTAGTGCCAAGCAGCAGTCAGATATTATTGATTCCATACAGCTGAATCATACAGAATTCATTCTCCCTGGTACTTGGCCAGAAACAAGGTTTATTAAGCCTTACATCACTTTATCATCAAGGTTAACTCCTCACTCTAAGGGCCATTAAGAGAGCTTTATTATTAGTTTGTAATTTTGTATGTTTTAAGTGGAATGACATTATTTTGCCCAAGTGAATAAAATGAAGTACAGTAATTGTAATTGCTATTGCCAGACTCCAGAGCAAGCCTCACAGGATTTTCTAAAAGTAAAATGACAATGTATCATCATCAACCTGGCCATCATCCCGCCACAACGATGCCTGGAATATTTCCAACATTCTCCAACAATTCTTGGGTGTCCTTACATAAGATATATGACATGTCAAAGTCCAGATTCATTACCTTTCTACTTTTTTTTCCTTCAGTACAAGATAATCCTTCATCATTGACTCATTTTTTAAAGGAGTCCTCCAGTTAAAAATATATCAAGATCTTACCACAAGATTTCTTGACACTGACTCGTTATTATAGAGAAGAATACGTTCAAGAAAACTAATGGGGATCATAATGACCAAGTGACAAAGCATAGCACTATATGCACAAGATGGATAGCATTGACATAAGATGATAAACTGGAGTACCTGAACGTTCATGGTGATTTAAATCATAGTCGGTTAAGAAAAGTGCAGTTGAGAATTAAGAAGAACCAACGCATTACAGAGAATTGGAATATAACAGATTCTTAATGCCTTGGGCCTACATTACCTGATTCCTGTCCTGAAAAATAACCTCATTGCTTGCTGCGTGTTCCCTTGCCCATTCTCTTCATATTCTCTTCTTTCGTATCTGCCTGTACACATGCAACACATATACTATACACAAACAAGGGCACACTTGTGAACAGACAGCTTGGCTTCTGCTTCTTGACTATTTCATATTCTTGCACATCACTGGGATTTTGTTCCATCTTCTACTTAAAACTGGTTTGCTTTCCCTACTCCTTGTTCTTTATAGGACAAGACTAGATCCAGCTTTTCAGGAAATACATGGTTTGCAATGAAGAAGAAACTAAACTGTAACGAACTTAAGCCAAAATGTGGATGTCAACTATAGGAAAGGCACTTCTCACAGAACCAAAGCAGAGTCATGTGTCTGGGACAAGGCTTAGGGTTTGTATGTAAGTCTGGATGAGGCCATCACAGAGGAAGTTCCAGTTTCCTCACACATGATAATGAGAATTCAGTCAAGTTGTACCCCAGCTCTGCTTACACTTAGCAAAGTGATCTGTTGCATATACCTGTGGAGTTGGTACCGATAAATACACAAGCAGCATTGGCAATTTTTTTCAGAACAGGCATAAAAATGTTCTGAATCATTCTCCATAAACCTCAAAAAAAAAAAAAAATCTTCAAAGAACTCTGAAGATCGTGCTTTGAACATGACCAGTTATTGGTACAATAGAATTATCTAATAAAATAAAGGAAGCAACAAATAACCAGAGACCACTAATTTATGTTCATTTAGTTTGATTTGACTATAATGTGCTTTCAGAACTTCAGAGTTAAAGAAATTATGTAATGCATCTGGTTAGCCCCTTACCAATGGACATGAAGCTAAAGAGGATTTAGTAAATTATTTATTAAAAATACATTTCAGCCCTGGCTGGTTTTGCTCAGCGGTTAGAGCGTCGGCCTGCGGTCTGGAGAGACCCTGGTTCAGTTCCTGCTAAGGGCACGTACCTCGGTTGCTGTTTGTCCCCAGCCCTGGTTGGGTCGTGTGGGTGGCAACCACTCGATGTGTCCCTTTCATGTCAATGTTTCTCTCTCTCTCTCTCCCTCCCACTCTATCTGAACAAAATATCAAAAAATGTCTTCGGGTGAGGATAAAAAAAAAAAAATACATTTCAAAAGCACTATGTACCTTTAAAGGGATCCATAGCTACTAAGCAGATAGAAATTAGACTTTCTAGAGGCAATTATGTAGTTGATCAACCATGGTTACTTTTTGCACCAAGTATTAAATATTCTTATGCTAGTTTAACATTTTTGAAAAACATGATAATAACATACTTCATAGGATTATGAGAGATATATAAAATAATATCAAAAATGCATAGGTCAGTAAATAGCATTGAACAGGCCCCCAAATAACTTCACCCTCTTTCTATTTAACTCTTACTAGGTTGAATTTATGAAACTATTCTTACTTTATTTATACAGTATTACACCAATTTTCACTTTAAATACTTTTTTATTGATTTTAGAGAGAGGAAGAGAGAGAGAGCATTGATTTGTTGTTCCACTTATTTATGCCATTATTGGTTGACTCTTGCACATGCCCTGACAAGGGATCTAACCCACAATCTTGATATATCAGGAATACTTACATAAAGGTCATATTCCCTTCTGTACATTGTCATTTTTATCCAGCAGCATGACTTTAAAAGTTTTCTACATAGCTACATTTGATTTTTTTAAGACAATGGCAGAGTATTTTATAGTATGCATGTTATACAATTATTTAGCCGGTGCCTAATTTATGGACATTTAGTTTTATAATTTTTTTTTAGTTTCTTGTCCTTACAAGTTATGATCCAACAAGCATTTTTGCATAAACCATCTTGTACAAGAGTTCTTCTTGAGTATATACCAAATGTGGAATTACTGGAACAAAGGCATCTTAGTAACAAATTACTTTGAAATGTCATGGCTATACACAATAATTACTTATTATTTTTCACAGTTTCTCTGGGTCAGATATTCGAACAGGGCAGAGTGGGGATGGCTTATGGCCACACTATGATGTCTAAGGTATCTGAAGTAAGACTTAAAGTCAGGAGCTGTATCTGATGATTGGGGCTGATGGTAAGCTGGAGCCTGCCCCAGGCTGTCAGTGAAATACCCATTCTTGGCCTCTCCATGTGGCCTGGATTCTTCACAATATGGTGGCTGGGTTACTGGAGTACCCTTCTCAAGAAAATAAAAAAGTCAAAAGGAAGCTATACTGTTTCTAGTCTTGGAAGCCATGTGCCATCACTTCTATTATATGGTGTGGGTGGAGGCAATTGCAAATATCTGTCCAGTTGCAAGAGGGGAAAAAAACAACACATATCTTACCTTTGATGGAAAAATGACTTCATCACATTGGTGCAGCCATTTTCAGATATACCCATCCGCAATAAAAAGAAATGAGCATTAAAATTTCGGCAGTAGGTGTTGCCAAATTGTTCTCTAAATTGGCTTTACCATTTATTTTTCAAATAGCAATTATAAGGTAAACTTTAATTTACACTTTGAATTCTAAAGGTTAAAACATAGTTTTTAAAAATTGTCATGCCTAATCTATTCCAAGCAAGACAAAGAAATATAACTTGTATTCAATTACTTTCAGTATTTCTGGTGGGAGGAAGGAGAAAGAGAGAGGGAGAAAGAGAAACTGACTTTTTTTTTTTTTTTAACAAAGCCCTCAAGATAGTTTTCTTAATATTTTAATGCCTCTGTTTTCTTATTTTAAAACTGAGATACTTAATAAAATATTCTTCAAAATAATGTGATAAAACAGAAATAAATTAACTGGAAAATGTACGTAAATGCTTCAGCATAGTAAGCAAATTATAAATGCTTAAATTTGGCATTCTAGATTTATAATTTTATAATTATTCTCATTATCATTTTCACGCTATTTTTATTTTCCCAAACTTTTCATAAAATACCTTATCTCCCCCTCAACTGCCTTTAAAACTGCAACCCACTGTACACTGTTTTAGCCTTGTATTTAATAAAAAATAATTTTACTAAGAACTCCAACAATCTCTCATTGTTTAAGTTAAATAAACAAGCATTAGTTTTTATAGATCTCTTTGCTACTTTAGACACTAGTCATTTACCTCTTTTTTCTTTTTTAACATGCATGCATGTGTGCATGCTAGTATGTGTATATATTTATTCTTTTAAGAAGTATACAGTACAATTCAATTCACTCTTTTGAACAAATTTTTAAAAACAATATTTAGCTACAAAATAATTAATATTTGAAAGCTATTATAATTGTGCTTAAAACACAGTAAGCACTATATAAAACATATTTGTATCATTATTTGCTATTAAACTTATTTATTATTCATTTCGTAAACCACTCAAGTCAAAAGACAATGGGGTAGCATCTTCAAAGTGCTAAAAACAATCTATACTTAGTAAATTTTTATGTTAAAGATAAAAGAGATATAAAGACCTCCTCAGGTGCAAAAGAGAGAAAGATAGAGAATGTTCATTGGCAGGAGATAGGCATTATAAGAAATGTTAAAAGCAGATCTTAAAAAGAAGTATGATACCATGCAAAATTTGAGATCTACATATAAAAATTGGAAAGTATTAGGAAATGAATAAATGAAGAAAAAATTAATTTTATCATTGTTCTAAAAATCTGACTGAGTAGAACAATGGTATTGTATATATATTTTAAGTAGGTAAAAGTAAAATTTATAGCATAAATATAACAATGAATAACAGGAGGAAATAAGAGAATATTTTATAAGGTATTTACATAATACATGAAGCACTATAATAATATATAAAGATACAATACAATATAATTAATTACTAATAAATATTTTTAAATATAGGAAAACTGCCCTGGCTGGTTTGGCTCAACAATTGGAGCATTGGTCACAAACCAAAGAGTCACAGGTTAGATTCAAGGGCACATACATAACCGGTTTGGTTCAGTCCCTGGCCCTGGTCGGGGTAGTGCAGGAGGCAACCAATCCATGTATCTCTCTCACATTGATGTCTCTCTTTCTCTCCCCCCCCCATTTATTCTATCTGAAGATAAATGGAAAAGTATCCCTGTGTGAGGATTAAAATACACATACATACATACACACACACACACACACACACACACACACGGGTGAGGATTTAAAACAACCATTTAAAATTTTAAAAATTGATATGAATATTAAGGCAGTAGTAAAGAAAATGAAATTATAAAAATAGAAAATTACTTTTAAATACAGCAGAAAAAATGAAAACAATGACAATATACAGAGATAAATAGAAAACAACTAACAATATAGTGGATTTTAATCCAGCTATATCAATAAATGCACTAAATGTAAATAGTCTAAATAATCAGATTAATTTTTTTTATCCTCACCTGAGGACATTTTTGCATTTATCTTCAGATAAAGCAGGGGGGCGCGAAGAGAGAGAAACATCGATGCCAGAGAGACACACTGAGTGGTTGCCACCCACACGACCCCAACCAGGGCCGGGGACAAACTATAACCAAGGTACATGCCCTTAGCGGGAACCGAACCTGGGACTCCCTGGTTCCCGGGCAGATGCTCTAACCACTGAGCCAAACCAGCCAAGGCTAAATATATCAGTTTAAATATGAAGATTGTTAGAGTGAGAAAAAAAACCTAAAACACAACTGCATGTTTTCTGCAACAAACCCATTTATTTTATTTTATTTTTTATTTTAGAGAGAGAGACAGAAACATCAGTGAGAGAAAACATCAAATGGATGCCTCCTACATGTTCCTCACTGGGGATTGGGCATGTGCCCTGACTGGAAATCAAATCGGCGACCTCTTGGTGCATGGGTCAATGCTTAACCACTGAGCCACACTGGCCAGGCAACAAACCCATTTTAAATATAAGGTCATATGTAGGTTAAAAGAAAAAGGATGAAAAATATCTACCATTCATATACTAATCAAAAGAAATCCGGAAGTGTTATATTACTATCAAGCAAAATAGAATTCATAGAAAGGACTACCGCCAAAGAGAAATATTCTGTGATAATAAAGGGGTCAATTATCTAAGAAAAAAAAAATCCTAAATGTAGAGCTCCAAAATTCATGAAGCAAAAACTGATAATATTGAAATGAGACTTCAGCCCCTCTCTCAGCAACTGGTACAATAATATGCAAAAATTGACAGAATTCAAGAGTGAAATAGACATTTCTACAAAACCAGTTGGAGACTTTAGTACTCCACTTTCAATAATGGATAGAATATCTCCACCGATCAATAAGAAGGTAGCTGACTTGAACCACATTTCATCAACTAGACATAACAATCACAATGGCAACCCTCTCTCCAACAACAGTAGCACACAAGAGACATTCTCCAGGACAGATTATATGTTACACCACAAAACAAGTCTCAGTGTAAACATATTGAAATCATAAAAGTATCTCCTCAGATCATAATGAAATAAAACTGGAAATCAATAACTGATAGAAGACTGGAATAGTAACAAATACATGGAAATTAAACAACATATTGGTAAACAACCAATGAACCAAAGAAAAAATTACAAGGGAAATAAGAAATTACTTTGAGACAAATGAAAATGAAAACACCACATGCCAAAATCTATGGGATGCAGACAAAACAGTGCTTACAAGAAAACTTACAGCTATAAATGCCAAAATATAAAAAGAAAACCTCAAATCAACAACACAACTTTACATTTAAATGATCTAGAAAAAGAAGAACACACTAAATACAAAGTTAACAGAAGGAAGGATATTAAAGATTAGAGCAGATATAAACAAAAACTGATAATTTAAAAAAAAACAATAAAAAGAATAAATAGAACGAAAACTTTGTTTTTTAAAAAGGTCAACAAAATTGTAAAACAGACTGCTTTATAAAAAAAAAAAGAAAAGGTGCACCCTGACCCATTTGGCCCCGTAATTAGGGCGTCGGCCCGCAGTCCAGAAAGACCTGAGTTTGGTTCCCGCTAAGGGCAGGTACCTCAGTTGCAGTTTGTCCCTGGCCCTGGTTGGGGTTGTGCGGAGGCAGCGGTAGATATGTTCCTTTCACGTTTTGATGTTTCTCTCTTTCTCTCCCTCCCACTCTACCTGAACAAAAATGGAAAAATGTCCTCGGAGGAGGATAAAAAAAAAAAAAAAAGGTGCAAATAAATATAATTAAAAATGATAATGGGCTCTTTGCTACCAACATTACAGAAATAAAAAGAATTATAAGAAAACACTATGAACAATTATATGCCAACAAATGAGATAATCTATAAGAAATAGATAAACTTCTAAAAACACAAACCACCAAAATGCAGTAAAGAAGAAATAGAACATTTAAACAGACCTGTAACAAAGAAAGACATTGAATCAGTAATTAAAAATCATATAACATCCATCAGAGGACACTTCAATTGTTTCCATGTGTTCCCCATTATGAATAATGCCACTGAACATAGAGGAGCATTTATATTTGCAAATAAATGTCTTCAAATTTTTCAGGTGGATAATCAAAAGAGGGTTTGCTGGATCATATGGTAACTTTGTTCCTAATTTCTTGAGGAACCTCCACACTGTTTTCCATAGTGGCTGCACTAGTCTACATTCCCACCAGCAATGCATGAGGGTTCCTTTTTCTCCACAACCTCTTCAACACTTGTTATTACCTGTATTGTAGATAATAGCCATTCCAACAGGTGTAAAGTGGTATCTCATTGTAGTTTTGATTTTCATTTTCCTAGTAACTAGTGAAGTTGAGCATGTTTTTATACATCTGTTTGCCATTTGTTATGTCTTTTGAGAGAAGTGTCTGTTCAGGTACCCTGTCTATTTTAATTAGATTATTTGTTTGTTAAATTTGACTTGTATGAGTTCTTTATATATTTTAGATATTGACCCCTTTAATAGATGATTGAATAAAGAAGATGTAGTTCATACATACAATAAAATACTACTTAGCCATAAGAAAAGATGAAATACTGCCATTTGCGACAATACAGATGGACCTTGAGAATATCATGCTAAGTGAAATAAGTCAGACAAAAATAGCTAACTACCCTACGATTTTACTCATATGTAGCATATAAAACTGAAAGCAACAAGTGAACAAATAAGAAAAACAAACAAATACAGACACAGACAACAGTATGGAAGTTGCCGGAGAGAAGGGGGTGGAGGGTAGTAAAGGGGGTTAATATATGATCATGGAAGATGATTTGACTTTGGGTGATGGGCACACAATGCAATATACAGATCATGCATCATAGAAATGTACACTTGAAATCTATGTTATCTTATTAATTAAATTTATTGCCACCCCGATAAATTTAATTCAAAAAAATCTAACAAATAAAAGCCAAGGACAAGATGGCTTCAATAGTGATTTCTTCCCAACATTTAAAAAATAAATTAAGACAAATACTTTTAAAACTTTCAAGAAGGAGAAGGAGGAGGAGGAGGAGGAAAAGAAGGAGAAAAGGAAAGAAGAGAAGGTAAGATTGTCTAACTCATTCTACGAGGCTAGTATTTCCTTGACATTGAAGTCAGATAAAATTACAGGCCAATATCCTTTATAAATATAGATTTAAAAATCCTCAATAACATGCTAGCATATGGAAAGTAGTATAGACAATGAAAAATTGGGATTTACCCCAGGACTGCAAAAGTGCTTGAACATATGAAAAATAATCAATATGATATATCACATAAATAGAATAAAGGGGAGAAATGATAATCTCAATTAATGCAGTAAAAGCATTTCACAAAATCAACACTTGTCATGATAAAAATGCTCAGAAAACTACCAATACAAGGAAATGATAAAGGGCACATGTGAAAACCCCAGTTAACAATACACTTACTAGTGAATAATTAAAAGCTTTGCCTTAAGATAAAGGATAAAAAGATGCTCCCATGGCACTATTACTGAACTTTGTACTGGAGGTTCTAGCAAGAGAAATTATGCAATAAGAAGTAATAGCAGGCACTTGAATTGGGAAAAAAATCTCTCTCTTCACAAATGACATGATCCTACATATAGAAAATTCTAAAGAATCCTTAAAACAGCTATTGGAGCTAATTAATGAATCCAGCAATGTCTTGGAATACAAGCTCAATGTGCAAACAATCACCAGCAATAAACAATCTGAAAATAATTTAGAAAACAATTCCATTACAATAGCATAAAAATGCATTTTTCCCCAAATTATTCCAGAGGTAAGTATTATCCTGATATGGACCAAAGGTATTAAAAGAAAAAGAAAAAAAATAACAACCAGAGACCAATATACCTCATAAAAAGATATGCATTAATCACCAATAAAAAACTTGCAAGGCATATCCAATAATATATAAAAAGGTTAATATATTACCATCAAGGCGGGGGGGGGGGGGGTGGCTCTGGAATACAAGGTTAGTTTAACATTATAAAATAAATCATGATCTAACATATTAGCAAACTAAAAACACAACCGACACCAATAAACATATGTGATCATCTCAGCCAAAAAAAAAAAAGCTTTTGACAGAATCAAGAATCTATTCCTCATAAAACTTCTGAGGAAAGTAGGAATAGAAGAGAACGATCCTAATCTTGATGAAGGACATCTACAAACACCTACAGCTAACATGATAATATTGAAAGAATGAATGTTTTCTTTCTAAAATCAGGAAGGAAAAAAGAATGTCAATGTTCACCATTTCTTTTCAATATTGTAGTGGAATTTGAGTCAATGCAATCATAGGAGAAATAAGAAGCATTCAGGTAGAAAAGACAGAATTAAAGTTGTTTTTATTAACAGATAACCTATTTATAAAGAAAATGGGGGAACATACACCACAAGTGCTGTAACTATTAAGAGTGTTTGGTAGCTTGGCTAGCATGGTTCAGTGGTTGAGTGTTGACCCATGCACCAAGAGGTCGCTGGTACACTTACTGGTCAGGGCACATGCCCAGGTTGTGGGGCTGATCCCCAGTGGCAGGGTGTGCAGAAGGTGGCCAGTCGATCTTCTCTTTCATCAATGTTTCTGTCTCTTTCTCTCCCTCTCCCTTCCTCTCTCTCTAAAAATCAATAAAGAAAAATATATTTTTTTAAACAAGAGTGTTTAGTAAACAGTTTACCCAAAATCCCACTTGGTTTAGATTATTTAAAAAAAAATAAAGTGTTTAGTAACATCAAAAAATACAAGATTAATCTAGAAAAACATTAGAATTTCTATGTACCAGCAACAAACAATTGAAAAGTGGAATAATAATACCATTCACAATAGATTCAAATGTATAACATATGCTAAAAACTACTAAGTTTTACGGAAAGAAACTTTTTAGAAGATCCAAAGAAATGGAGAGATAGATCTTCATTGGTCAGAAGATTCAAAATTTTAAGATGTCAGTTCTCCCCAAGTTGATGTATAGTTTCAACATAATTCCAATAACATTCAAGAAAGCTTTTTTTGTTGAAATTGATAAGCTGATTCTAAAATTCATATATGTTGTGACTTTGTTAAATTAACATTTAAGTAGAATCCCATGGTGTCGGAAGGTGAGCAGTGTTTCAACGAAAGACCATAAGAAAATTGAAATAGAAAACTTTATGATTCACAGGTCCTGGACTCAAAGGCACATGGCACACCTTGAGGGGCCCCATGAGGAAGTCAAGGCAGTGTGCAGGCAGAGAGTGGCAAGACCTGAGGCACATGCCGTTATTGGGGGTCCCTGGATGGAGTTCTTTGGGGTTCCTGGGCTAAGGTTAAATTGGTCTATTTAAACCAAAAAAAAGCAAGATTTTGGTATGCTTCATGGAGATCTCATCTAAGAGGTGCACAAAGGGAAGGCCCTAGGCCCACAGACCTTTGAGTAATAACTCAATAATAAAAAAGAAAGGAAACAGAAGTTTCTCTTTGTACGGCTAAACTTAAAAGCACGTATGCTAGGAAAATGCTAAGTAGTAATCATATAATTCCCATGTAGTCTACAGAAACAGAAGTAATTGTTTATAGAAAATGAAAAAGGAAGCATCCATGTGGAGAAGGAAAATGAGAGCTGGAGAGAGGGGGTTTTATGGGTTCTCTGTGGCTTTCCAGTTTCTCATTTTAGACCACTTCTGAGACCTGTCAGCAGGCATCCCCACAAATTTCCAGACACACTCTATTTCCTGTAGAACATCTTCATTATCGATTTACATGTTCATTTTTTTAGTTGTTGTTTTTTTAAGCTAGCTCAAGGAGATTTCTGTTCCTTGCAACCCAAAGTATCCAGCTAATAACTATCCCATAACCCAGTACACTTGAAGCTGCAGAGTCAGTCCTTTTTCTCCTGTAGGCAGATCTAGGGGGAAACCAAATCATAATTAGTTTGTTTGGTGAATGTGGATGCAGCACAAAAATGAATTTGCTAAATTGAAGTGTTAATAGGTTCAGATTCACATAAGCTTATGTTTTAATGTTATAATAGCAAGGCTTGATCTTGCCAACAGAATTGTAATAGTCCAAGTACATTTTTTAAGACTCTCTCTTTTGGACAGTGCTTGGAATAATGCTTGTTTTCACCATTATACTCTGTTAAAAATTATTTTTATCTTCATGGTTCACTTATTCCTATTTTGACACTATTTGTTTAAACACAGTGATTTTTAAGTTTGAGTTGAATCTTGCAGGTGACTCTGCACATCTCTTTCCTTATCTAATAAATGTTGATTTTAAAAACTAATTCTTGCAGAAGGATAAATATAGTTTCCTTATTTCCAGGTTCTTAAAAGACACCCACACCATTATTCCTACTACTAAAGACAATAATCACAATATTATCAGAGCTGGTTCCCATAAATAAATGTGAAAATTTTGTGAAAGTATAAACTGAAAACTCTACTCAAATATGAATTCTTTGTATTAATATAATTGTAAAAATATTATTTTAATATGTATTTTTGCATCTGTATTATATATGACCTTTCTTACAAGCAATGTAAATATATTTTTTCTTTAGTTTTCCCACGTCATTTCGCAGATAAAAGATACATGGCATTAAGCTGAAATACATGGACAACTCATACTAATACTAACCAGAAGTCATACCATCTTGGTCTATACTATCAAGCCTGTAAATGACTGTGTTAAAGAGAATTCAGGAAAGAAATGGCATGGCTGCTATTCCAAAACAGATAGATGTCTAGATAGAGTATTACTAGTCACTGAGTATTTAGCTAGATTATAGTAAGTAAAATAATGATGGATAATTTGAGACTAAAAAGCCAGAGACATCAGTCATCAAAGGTCCAGATATGTATGCAGGAATAAGAAATGATTATGCTCCAGAGGTCAAGGTAAACAGTAACCCAGACCAGCAAGTAAATGTGGGGCATCAGGGAACCTTAAAGAGAGCCTGAAACAGAACCTTTATGGATTTACACACAGGGTAGAGAAAATTCGTTCTCCAGTAGTTTAAAAACTTAGTCTGAGGGGTCAAAGAAAGTAAAAGTTATTCCGCAGAATACGTTTTGTTTAGGGAACGTATTTTGGAACCAGATCTCTTGGGTTCTGATCCTTGGTCGGTTACTGACTATATGATCTTGGGCATAAAGACGAATGGATTAAAAAGCTGTGGTACATATACACAATGGAGTACTACGCAGCGGTAAGAAAGAAAGATCTCTTATCCTTTGAGACTACATGGAGGGACCTGGAAAGTATCATCCTAAGCGAAACAAGCCAAACAGAGAAAGACAAATTTCATATGATCTCACTGATTTGTGGAATATAATGAACATAACAGTTTGAGGACAATCCCCTAAGGAGTGGGGAGGTGAGAGAGGGATGAACCACAGAACTTATACGCATGTATGCATGAACAGTGGACATGGACAACAATCTGGGGAAGGGGCAGGGAGGGAAGGGGGAGGGGGGAATCAGTGGGGGAAAAAAGGAGAATCATTTGTAACAAAAATTAATCAATAAAAAAAAAAAATTTGTCTCAGTTTCCACATTTGAAAAATAGAATATTAACTATTTTAGGGTTGTTGTGATGATTAAATAAGTAAAAATCTGAAGGCATTTACACATGTGCTTGCTATGTGGTCAGTGTTCAAGAAGGCTGTTATGATTGATGCACGGTATACAGGGGTCTCCAGAACCCCGCTCTTCTCACTATTCCAGAACATCAAGCCCAGCTGTCGGAGGTCACATAACTTTATGTTGTGCACTGAGTCATCTGGGTATATGGAAAAAAATGAAACAAAACAAATAAAAGAGTGTGTATGCTTATATAAATCCTGCTGCTAAACTATTCTTTCGTCTTAATTCATTTACTTCTCTATGACTGCCATTATTTTTTTCTGTTTTATGGACAATTCTGCTTCTCAATTGTACCCTTTTTCCCCCAGAGAACAGAACATCTTTGCTTTAAAGAGATTCATTTACTTATTATGTACCTGAAGTGAAGTTCTAGCCTCTCTAGATAGTGATAAAATCTATATTTTCAGAATTAATACAAATGTTTATTATGTGAAAAACACTGTAGTACATTTTTCTCCCCTCCTTCCCTCCCTTCTTTCCTTCCTTCCTTCCTTCCTTCCTTCCTTCCTTCCTTCCTTCCTTCCTTCCAGATTTCATCTTCACTGTAACACTGTAAATAGACACTGGTATTACCTCTGGTATACAGATACAGAAATTGAGGGATAGAGAAAGTAAGAAATGTTCCCACATCAGCCTTCTAGTAGAAGACAAAGCCAGAATTTCAATACAGGCATTCTGGCTTCACAGACAGTTCATTGGTTACCAGGTTCAGTGTTAAGCACTTCATATGGGTGCTACCAAACTTACCAAATGCCATAAAAAATTTGTTTCAAAACTCAATAGTACCCAATCTGTAGTTGGAAGAATGCAATGTCCTTTCATCCAACACATTTATTTGGGCTCTGCTGGGTTTCCGGTTCCAAAGTAGATATTACAGATAAAATAATAAATAACTTATGAGGAAAGAGAAGTCAGATCAGAAATAAGGCATGCAGTTTACTGTACACACTTCTTCCCTTAGCAGGCAGTCAACCAACAGCTCTTGGCCAACACTGTGAGTAGCTCTTAGACACATAATGCTGTTTGTTGGGCACTGAGGGGAGCCATGGAGAAGGTCAGAATGTTGCCTTGTACATCAAAGGTGCTACATTTTTATACAAAACACAATTACAAATCTTAAACTATATTAAGTGCAAAATCATTATTTTTTAAATTTTTTTATTTATTTTATTTTTTTTCCATCACTATTTATGCCCTCCTCCACCTCTACTCCCCTCCCCCTGCAGTCACCACACTGCTGTCCATGTCCATTGATTTTATCTCTTTTTCTCTCTTTTTTTATTTTTATTTTTTTGGCTCAACAAAAATCATTAATTTTAAGATGTCCAAGGAAGAAAAAAAAAGTATGGAAATAGGACATTGAGTATACTTTTTAACCAAACAATAATAGGAACAGAAACAAACAGCTATATTTTGTTATTTTAATATGTATGTAAGTAATATTTGGCTTGAACCAAAAATATCTTGGCTAAACAGAGTCCAAAAACCACCACATTAAAAATCTCTTTCACTAGTCACAGTTTTATAGATCAACAAACAGTAACTGAGACAAGTCTCTCCTTTCTATGACCGTGACTCACTTTTGCATCAACTTCTCCCAATACTTTGGTTTATGGGTTTTCCTGAAATCATTTTTTAAAAAATTAAGAGATGTTATCCAAGGTATTCTGTATCTTATGCCTCACTTCAGCCTTCATTCAGATTCCAAACTTATTCTAAATTGAAAAAAACAGAAAGTCTCTCATCCCTTCTCATTCCCTGGCTCTTCTCAGCACTCTTCCAGGCCTATAGGCCTGCGTTTGGTGACAGAGTATGAGGAAAGCTATATTCAAGTGACAGTGGAGAACTGGTAGTACAAAAACATAGAACTTCATTGGTCAAA
This sequence comes from Molossus molossus, assembly GCF_014108415.1. Lineage (NCBI taxonomy): Eukaryota > Metazoa > Chordata > Mammalia > Chiroptera > Molossidae > Molossus > Molossus molossus. The sequence continues at coordinate 30,178,871 of NW_023425346.1, forward strand.
AAAAATGTAATGCATGAAGAAAGGTATAACTGTATGCAGCTAAGTAGAGTTTTAAAAATTATCACTTGAGCCTTGCCAGTGTGGCTCAGTGGTTGAGCGTTGACCCATGCACCAAGAGGTTACCAGTTTGATTCCCAGTCAGGACACATGCCCAGATTGTGGGCCCAAACCCCAGTGGCAGGCATGCAGGGGGCGGCCAATCGATGTTCTCTCTCATCAATGTTTATATCTCTCTCTCTCCCCCTCTCCCTTCCTCTCTCTCTCAAATCAATAAAGAAAAAAATATATATTTTTTAAATTATCACTTTATAAATCAAAACAAGAGGGTTAGAGCTTTGAAATAATACATATCTAGGTTCAAATTATAGATATTTTAATTAACCCGGATAACATTGAATAATATAGTTTACCTCTAATTTAAGCTCTGGAAATGGACATGATAATACCCAAATAATGAGTTACAGTGAGGTTTAGTACAGCAAATTACATATTATGTAGGAAATATGGAAAAAAATTCTGATCTCTTATATTTTGGAAGATGGTAAAGAAAATTATTTATTTTCTTTTATACTGTATACTACATGTTTGTTTGTTTTTAATCCTCACCCAAGGATATTTTTTTATTTTTCTTCAGACAGATTGGCAGGGAGGGAATGGAGAGGGAGAGGGAGAGAGAGAAACATTGACGTGAGAGGGACACATCTACTGATTGCTTGCACGACCTCGACCAGGGCCAGGGACGAACCTCAACAGAGGCATGTGTCCTTGACCAGAATCGAACCCGTGACTCTTTGGTTCGCGGACTGCTGAGCCAAACCCGCCAGGGAGCTGTAACATGTTCTATTCAGTAAGCATTTACTGATAAGCTATTTTATTTTATTGGCACTGAGTTTTATATTGGGGTATAACACAGTATTTTCTAGTAAAATAGTTCAGGTTGTCTGACTGCTGCAAGGACCTGCTTTCCCCAAAAGTCTGAGTCAAATGTATCCCAGGATCACCAGGTGCTAGCAGCCAGCCTCTTCAAATAATTTCCTGTACAGCTGGAATTCTCATGAAAAGTATCTGCTGCCTAAGTGCTACCATGTTATATCCTACTCCCAAGGCCGTTCTCACTCTTGTGCCATCACACTGTTGAAGAGCAGGGGTGGGATCCTCCACTGGAGAATTCTCCACTGTGTACCCAGTAAGGCCATAGTCCCACTTTGACTTTCTTTTGGATTCAGAGGCAACAAGAGACCATTCGCCTCCATTTAGCTGACCCCCAAATTATATTTGTCCACATGGAATTACAAAGTTTGTTTTTGCACACCCTGCCACGTATCTATATTAAGGCACAGCTTCTTGTAACTTAAAATATTTAAGGAATATGATTCATAAAATGTATTAAAGGGATTAATATATATTTACTCACAAAAAATACTCAACATTTTAGATTAATGTTTGAGAAAGGCCATGCTTGATTTTTTTTATAATGAAGCTGAGTTCCTTGGTAATAAAATAAATGACAAGCAAGTTGTTGCGGCAGCTGGAGATGAATAAGCTATATGTGATCACGGCCAGTATCTCTGCCTAGTTGCTTGAGCCCATCTGGATTCCTGGTAATACTGAGAAATGATAAAGACCATTCTAGTTCTCAGGATCTTGGGAATCAGTATGGACTTACTGATGTCTCCTGGTGAGAAGAGATGGCAATACTGTCTTCTGAATTCTGATTGAAGCACTAATTTGGACAAAAGTCATGCTTTTCGCTACATTTAAAAATTCTTTTGTGTCACAGATGCTCCAATTGTTTTAATAAATCATATCTCCTAAGAAGCAAGTGTTCATGAGGAGACATGAGAAGAGCAAGTCTTTAAGCACAACCTTTTCTATAGTGTGGAGTTATTTGTTCTTATGCAGGTCTAGCAGATGGTTTTGATATCTTTCTGTAGAAACTGGCATCTTGTAATATATGTCACCTCCTCCTTAACCCTGGAAAACTCTTGATCTGAATTCAACCATACCTACTCAAACATCCAATGCCCTAAAAGAGGAAAAATAATGAAATTATATTCTAGTCCATATCTCAGGTCTCTCTAACCAATATTAGAAAGGTTTATTTTGGGTGCTTCAATTCATAGATTTAAAAAATACATAATGTTAGACAACTATAAAGTCACTGCCTAAAATAAGAAGAAATGAATGCAGAAATTATCACCTGGATAAAAACTTATATCTCCGCTAACCAATTAATAAGAACATGTGGTCTTTTAGAGAAGGACAACCCTGTATCTTCTAAAGGAAGAAAGTTATAATAAAAGTCGGAGGTAAACACAAAACCTGATTCAAAATAGATCATAGATCTAAATGTAAAAGTTAAAAGTATGCAACTCTTAGATGAAAACATAGAAAAATTTTCATGACCTAGAATTAGTCTTCTTAAATATGACACCAAATACATATGCCAAATAAAGACTTAAACTTCAACAAAATTAAAAACTTTGTGCTTCAGAGGACATCATCCAAAAGTGGGAAGGAAAAAACAACCCATAGAAGGAGAGAAATATTTGCAAATTATACAATTTATAATGAATATGTATCAGGAATACATAAACACTCAATATAGAAACGACACCTCAATTGAAAAATGGGCAATTTAAATAAATACTTCTGCAAAGAAAAAAATACAAATGAACAATAAACATCTGAAAAGATGTTAAATATCATTAGCCATTAGGGAAACATAAACAAAAACTACAATAAGATATTCTTCACATGCACTAGGATGACTATAATAATGTTGGCCAGGGTGTGGAGCAATTTAAGCTCTCTTACATCACTGATGGAAATGTAAAAGGTTGTAGCTGCTTAGAACTAACTGTATGGCAGCTCCTAGAAATGTTAGCCACAGAGTTGTCATATGACCCAGCAATGCCACTCCTCAGTGTCTAACTGAAAAATGAAAATATACATGTCCACACACAAACATGTACACAAATGTTTATAGAAGCAGTATTCATAATAATGAAAAGTATAAACAACCCAAATATCTATCAATTGATAAATATATACATAAAATGTGGTGTATCAATGCAATGGAATATTATCCAGCAATTTTAAAAATGAAGTACTGATGCATACTAAAATATGGATGAACCTTGAAAACTTATGCTAAGTGAAAGAAGCCAGACACAAAGGAGTGTGGATTATATTATCCCATTTAGATTAAATGTCCAAAAGAGGCAAATCTATAGAGACTGTATATTAGAAGTTGACCAAGTCTGGGGTCTAGAGGGAAGTGGGAAGTGATTACCAATGGCTGTGGAATTTCTTTTGGGGATGATGAAAATGTTCTAACATTGATTGTGGTAATGGTTGCACAACTTTGTGAATATACTAAAAAGCATTAAATTTATACACCTTAAAAGGTTAGACTGCATTTTTAAAATTATATCTCCATAAAGCTGTTTTAAAAAATCAGGAGTGAGATAGAATTTGAATAAGTGGCCAGTGACAATCTCGCTAGCACTATGATGTCAAGTTCAGAACAGAAAGCAGAGTGCTGCTCCCTCTGAGAAACACAAAAGCCTAATTTCTAGAGTTTGATCTAGATATTGCTAACCTATTCAGGAGTAAGAGAGCTTGAGCTGAGGGAGGCAGCTTACAGAGAAGATAAGTCTAGAATTAGTAGGTCTGTATGTCAAGAGAATCTTTGCTAAACAACAACAACAATAAAACCCAACCATCCCTTAAATAAAAAAGAGAGTTCCCAGCTTTTTTCCCCGGTAAGTTCAAGGGTAAAACATTGAAAATCAAAAGGCTTGAAAATTGCCCAAGTCAAACAAATCATGCAGGAGCAGTCATGCCACCAGAGACAGATGAATTTACCACTGAAAGTGCCAACATATAGATAATGCTTAAGTAGGCACCATGGAAAACGTGTATGCAAATATAAGAGAGAAGCAGATTTAAATAACTACTCCAGCCAAGAACGGTGATATAACTAACAGTGTAGAGAAGGTCATTGACTGTCACCCTATGAATCTTAGATGATGGTCATTGTTATTATTAAATGTATTTTAAAGGTAAGGGCTCGGAGGGAGTTGCAAGCATTTGGCATACATACATGTAACATAAAAAGATGCCAAGTTGACATTTATGGAGCTGTTCAGTGTGCAAATTTAAAAAGAAAAATTCTCTCTCCTGTAAGATAATTTATATTATAACATGTAGTATGTATTGTATTGTTTCAGACTAAATGCAAAAGTTAATAGTTACATATTTTCATTACCTCAATTTCTTTGGAAATAAAAGGAGTGATTTAAAATACATATTTACATACAAATGCCATCAAGGAAGTTTATTGAAATCAGCTAATTAAGTGAATACTAAAGGGAACTGATTATAAACATTGAAAAAAATTATCAAATGGAGCTCATTCTAAGAAAAAAAAAAAAAAGATTTCTTTGTTATTAAGCTATTGGCAAGATTTAACCATACATAGCTATTTCACAGGGGATTGTTGAAAATGGATTGTTATTCCTCATTACACTTTAAAAGACTATTTGTTTAAACTGAAGATACACTGTATCTAAATCAGAGTTGCATTTACTGAACTATTTGTACTGTTTTCTTGGGGAGATTTCAGTGGGATGTTTTAGGAGTAACTAGATACACTGGATCCAGAGGCAACATTGTTTTCTACAGAATTTTTCACTTTTCTTAAAATCATGACCCATTTGATACCTTAAAAACAGCAACATTAATTTTAATTTGTCATATTGTATGGTATAAATTGACTAAAGGTTAATAGCATTCTTCTTGAGTAATCAGTTCTACATGATTAACCTAAAAATTGCTAAAACATTGTTTACTCTCCATTTGTATCTGAAGAAAAAAAAGGCCTGATGAGTCAGACAGAGTTGGATTAATTTACTTTCTGATTTGTATTAAAACTTGCCACGATGATTCATACTCATTTTACTCAATATTTATCCTGACAAAACAGCTTAATTTTGAAAACAGCTCGTTGGAAAATAATTGAAGGCCAAAAGGTATTTATTCTACTTATAACAATTAAGTTGCATGGAAAACACTATTTTATTTTATTTTTTTGCTTCTTCCCCATTTAATAAAAAAAAAAAAAAAATGGGTAAAATACAACCTCTGAAACCTTGTAAGCAGTCTTCTTTGAAGACTTTTTTTTTTCCCCCAAATAAAATCAAAGTAGGTAGCTTGGGGTTTTATCACCATCTAGTGGGCTTCTTTTGTGATAGCAAGTGAAAACTAAGAGACAAAAGTAGGACACAGGCCATTATATCTTCACATTTGAAACTTTCCAGGATTTTCCTAGTAGGTCATGTTGAATCTACAGAGGGGCCCACAATGAAGATATCTATTTATATGTTGCAATTAAAACAAACAAATAAACGAAAACAATTTTAATTTGGCATCTCTTCTTAAGAACAAAACTGAGAAATGACCACACAAATATCTTTCTCTTTTAAATATTTTCTGAAAATTTTTTCTTTAAACAAATAATTCTGACCATAGACTACATAGCAAAACAAACAAACGAAAAAAAAAAAAAGATAACTAATTAAAATAATATAGTGGCATATTTAAAAATATGGAACTTCTATACCCTGTTTCCAATCTCATCTTAGTCAATAATTTAAAGGATATTATAAATAACAATTGGGTGATATTAAATTCAAGTAGCAAAAGGTGAAATAGAGTCATTTTCCTTACAGGACACTTGGTCTTATTCAAAACACCCCCCTGAGACATTTGGTCTTTGAAACTGAGTCTATTACAAAATGTCCATGAGCATATTTGGTCCACAACAAATGGTCCCCAATATCATTGGTAGGTTTCTTGGAAACTGAGACTTTGGGCAAAACAACGTAGAATGAAATTAATTTTAACCACAGGCTAATTTATATAAACAAGAGTTAAGTTCTTATGGAATATTTCTGGTCACACATACATACACACAAAATCACCAACCACTAAATTAAAAACTCAAAACATGTCTAATATTAAAACATTGAAATGAATGTGAGCTATACATACATTGAAGAAAGATTAATAGAAACAAGAAAGGTGATAACTTTCTAACATACTTATTCCAGTTCAGGACCCAGGGTGGCCAGAACCTGTCCCGACAGCTCAGGGGGTGAGTCTAGACCCAACGTGGACAGGATGTGCCTCCAGGGCTACTCACACCCACTCACCCTCACTCAGACTGGGAACGTTCCGACACGCCACCTCACCTCATGGGCACATCTTTGGGATGTGGGAGAAAATGAGTCCCTAGAGAAAAATCCACACAAATATGGGAGCACCTTCAAACCCCACACAGGCAGTGACCAGTGGGAAATCAAAACATTTTTTTTTCACCAATGTTATAAAGAAATGTCATCAAACAAAATGATGTTATTTGAGAACCTGCTGTCAAAAACATTCACTCTTAAAAATGCTCCCCTGGGTTCAAACAGCCCATAATATTTATTCTTTTGGTTCACAGGATTAATGCACAAAAACTTCTTTGTCCTATAAGTGTGTTGTGGCTACATTGTCAATAATAACCCACTTGCCCCAGTTGCCTAGCTAGTCATGGCACATGAAGTTAGGTAGATGGGTCATTGTGGACCAAATATCAACATGGATGTTTTGGACAAAACCACGTATCAAGAACCAAATATCAAGGACTTTTTGGCATGGACCAAATGTCTTAGTGGATATTTTAGCGTAGGACTTAATACCTTTTGGCATGGACCAAATGTCTCTGTGACCATTTTGGACAGGACCAAATGTCTGCTAATTGTCACTTTACATTCTTTATTTCAAAGCCATCTGGCATTAAGATAAGATGAAAACTGAGGGAGAACAGTCTGTCTATGTTCCACACTATTCTTAGATTACATATAATCCTTGCCACATGCTATAACAGCCTATATGTTCAAACTTAGCTTACCATAAATCATTTCTTGGTTTTCAACTCAAAGAACTGAACTTAATGTAATATAGCCTTTCAAGATCTAATTCAATTTCTACCATAATTTACTTATGTACCTATACCCATTCTAATATAATCAGTTTTTCTCATATTATCAATTAACTTTGGATATTAAATCCAATTTTTAAAAAATGTTGGTGAGTTTTTAAAATGTTTTTATTGAATGTATTGGAGTGACATTGATTAATAAAAATTATATAGGTTTCTGGTATACGATCCTATAATACATCACCTGTATATTGTATTGTATGTTCTCCACCCCAAGTTAAGTCTCCTTTCATCACCATTTACCTCTCTTTACCTTCTTCTACCTATGCAGAATCCTAAATATTCCACCAAAAACTATTAGAAATAATTAATGAATTCAGCAGAGTAGCAGGATACATAACAAATATCCAGAAATCATTTGTATTTCTATACAACAATAATGAACTATCAGAAAGGAAAATTAAGAAAACAATCCCATTTACAATTGCATCCAAACACACACACACACACACACACACACACCCCAGGAATGACTTTAACCAAGGATGTAAAAGACCTGTACTTGGAAAAGTCTAAGACACTAAAAAAAGAAACCATAGAATATACAAATAAGTGCAAGCATATACCATGTTCATGGATAGGAAGAGTTGACAACATTAAAAGGTCCATAGTACCCAAAGCAATCTATAGATTCAGTGCAATTCCTATCAAGGTACCAATGGTGTATTTCACAGAACTAGAACAAATATTCTGAAAAGTTATATGAAGTCACAAGATCTCAAATAGCCACAACAATCTTGAGAAAGAAGTCCAATAAGTTTTTTAAAGTTTCATTCTTCCTAACTTTTAAAAAAGCATTTGCAGCTATAAAAATTGCCATATTTTAAAAACTCTTTTCTTTTCTGGTTTCTATGAAAATATGTTTTCTTGTATCAACTCCTTTTTTTGTCTTTCTCAGTTTTATCCTCTGTTCTTTACATGTAAATAAAATCAGTTTCTATGGTCCTTGAATTTTCTGGCTTCTGTGACTTTACTTATCAACTCTGCACAAGTGATAACAAGTACATAATTCCTGGTCACTTGCCCACAGGCAGCCCTGTTTTTCTCTCTGCCTTAGGCATACACACACTTGTCCATCTATGCCATAATTTCAAGTTCAACTTATATAAAACCATATTCCAACTAAAAAAAATCTTTTCTAACATTATTTATATTTTCTATTACTTAAAAAATAATGATTTATAATCAATGACTCTAATTCTTTAGAATCGAATTTAATTCTCTGCACTTTGAATTTGATCTGAGCACTAAACTAAAAAAAAAGAAACAACAACAAAAAAAACCCTACCTTAAGAACATTTCATGCTGAATAAATAAGACACATACTCATTTATATACAATCCATTCATTTTCTGTGTCTGCATTTGATCATGCCATCCTCACAAGAAGCTGTTTTCTCTCCTCTGTATAATCTAAGAGTCACCTTTGCCTAAAGATTTAACTTCTTGGCCAACCTCTCTGTTGTGCTTCAGTGTAAGTGAACTTGAGGTCTGCAGCACTCATCATGAGTATGAGCAACATATACCATTGACTATTCTTTCTCTTCATATCCTATTTCTCCAACTAGATTGAAATTTTCTTGATATTAAGTATCAGGTGATAGAACTGGACATTCCCAGCTCCTGGAATAATGCTCTATACACATATAGGAGATATTTAATTACTATGTGTTATCATTGCTGGTGAAATCTGAGCAGTAATATTTGTAATAGGTAACAATTACCAGGTAGACAAGCTCAATCATTTAAACACTGTTATCTGACTGCAAAATTTTAATGCCTAAGCAAAGGTTTTCATCACCATTGCATTTATCGCTCTTTCGTCACCACTGAATCTAGGATGCTATACCATGCTCCACCCAAAACATATCTGTTCATTCAACTAAAATTTATTAAGTTCCTTCTGTGTTTAGGATCTGGACATAAATAAGATACACACACACATATACACACACAGATGTGCTTTCTTCCTGTAAGACACAGCCTAGCAGGAGAGATGTATATTAAACAAATGATTACATAAATAAGCATAGTCAATATTTACTGGATGTTCAGCATAAGCTAGGCACCTTATAAGAGCTCAATAAAGTTGATACTTTCAACACCTATAGCAATTCTATCATGTAGGTATTATTTTCCTCATGTATAGTTATTTTTTATTTTAATGAGGTACTGAGAGATTAAAGAAGTTTCCCGAAGTCATCAATCTGGTAATCGACAGAGTCAAGATTTTAATTTAGGTAGTCTAATTACAGAGGCTGGGAAAAAAAAAAAAAAAAAAATATATATATATATATATATATATATATATATATATATAAATATCTTTACCTGAGGATATGCTTATTGATTTAAAGACAAGAAGGGAGAGAGACAAACATTTATGTGAGAGAGAAACATCAATCAATTGCCTCCAATGTATACCCCGACCAGGATAGAACCTATAACCCAGGTATGTGCCCTGACTGGGAATGGAACCCGAAACCTTTTTTTGGTGTATGGGACAACACTCCAACCAATTGAGTTACCCAGCCAGAGCTAAATCTTTTTTGTAAAGGATTTTCCTTATATTACTTTTTATTGAACTGATTTTTTTTAGAAAGAGAAAGAAACATCAATGTGTTGTTCCACTTATTGATGCATTCATTGGTTGATTCTTGTATATGCCCTGACTAGGGATTGAACCTACAATCTTAACATATCAGCACGATGCTCTAACAAACTGAGTCACCTGGCTAGGGCTCTTTATTTGTTTTTTTTTCAGGACCTGCATTTTATAAATAAATGTTCCAAATGCTTTGATGTATAGAAGAGATCTGATCTTTGTTCTCCACCAATTCATAACACAGTTTTGGGGGCAGAAACATGTACACAAAACCCTACAAAATAAGGCAGTATATGATAAATCTTATACGAGTATTACAGAATTATGAGGGAGTGGAGTATCTTTTATAGAGCTAATGTGCCAGAAAACACTTGAACAATCCTGCTTCAAGCCACTCAATGGCTTCCTTGACCATTTTTTTTTTATATATGAACACTGACTTCACTCAAGAACATTTGGACTTGCCATACTGTCATGAGGAAAGCATTCTACAACAAAATTTAGACTCTATGAATCCTATAAAGTGATTGATCTAAAACAATGGAAATGGGATAAAAGCACAAGGTGTGGTATAATCTTTATGCCTTGCACTATTTATGAGAGTTTTTCTGTTTGTTAAGTTTCCTCATACTAATACTAACTAGAAGAAACTCTACTCTGGCACCCGAGTGAAAAGGAAAAGTGATTAGATGCCACTGTCAGATATCTTGGATATAAGAAAAGACACAGGCCCTGGCTGGTTTGACTCAGTAGTTAGAGTGTCAGCCTGCAGATTCAAGGGTCTTGGGTACGATTTCCAGTCAAGAGCACGTACCTGGGTTGCAGGTTTGATCCCTGCCCCTGGTCGGGGTCATGTGAGAGGCAACCAATAGATGTGTCTCTCTCACATCAAAGCTTCTTTCTCTCTCTCTCACTCCCCCTCCACCCCTCCTTCCCTCTCTTCTACTTTATCTAAAACAAAATCAGTGGAGGCCAGAACGGTGTGGCTCAGTGGCTGAGCATCAATCCATGCACCAATAGATCGCTGGTTCTATTCCCGGTCAGGGCACATGCTCAGGTTGTGGGCCCAATCCACAGCGGGGAACATAAAGGAGGCAGCCAATTGATGTTCTTTCTCATCGATGTTTCTATCATTCTTTCCCTCTCCCTTTCACTTTCTCTAAAATCAATAAAGAAAAAAAAAATTAAAACAACATTAATGGAAAAGTATCCTTGGGTAAGGATTAACAACAACAAAAAAGAAGAGACACAATTCACCTGAAGTGGAAAACATAATGAGCACAGTGGTCAACCAGTTTTGTTTAGACTTTTGAAATTATTCAAAGAGAAATAACTATCAGAGGGATGAAGTGATAGTGCAATATATGAGGATAAATTAAAGTTATCCTATGTTAGAATCCAGCTATTTTCTAAACCCTTGGAATAAATTATTTCTATATACTTTATATGTTTATTGTCTTCTATGAAGACCTAATTAAATAATGTGGTTCCTGGAAAGGAGAACAGACTTTCTCCACATTCCATCCCACCCCTCAATACCTTAAGACATATATTCATAAAAGACTCAGAAAAGGTGATGTTTCTGTAAATCCTAGAAAAAGAATAACATTTTGACTTGGAGGAAGTAAGGAAATGGTGATGTTTAAATGTTATGTCTCTCCTATGTTCATATGTGGAAACCTAACTTGCATTGTGAAAGTATCTGAAGACGGGGCCTTTGGGAGGTATTAGGTCATAAGAGTGGAGTTCTTATGAGTGGAATTAGTGCCCTTATGAAAGAGACCCCAAAGAGATCCCTCATCTTTTCCAGCATGTGAGTAGACTGCAAAAAGAGCATCATGAATCAGGAAGTGTGCCCTCACCAGGTACTGAATCCTAAACTTCCCAGCCTCCAGAACTGTGACAAATAAAGTTCTATTGTTTATAAGTCACCAGTCTATGATATTTTGTTATAGAAGCCCAACGGACTAAGACATTGAAGACATGAACAAAGATATGAAGGTTACAAAGTTTGTTGTTTGGGGGAATGCCCATTCAATCACACTGGGCTTTGTTTATTTGTTTGTTTACAGGAAAGATGTGGGTCACATGGCAGGGAATGTAAGATATAGCCAGGATGTGGAATATGAAGAACTAGAAGAAGGGTTTTGAAAATGTAGATAATGGTCAGTCTCTCAACATGACTGTGACATGATCTTAGATATATTTTAGGAAAATTAACTTATAATGGAGTTACTGTAAAAGGTAAAACATTAGAGGCAGAGAAACTTGTTAGAATCAATTGTCTAAGTACAATATGCCTATTCTAAGCAGTTCATAACTGAGATAGGAAAAATCTTTGGGAATAAAATGATATATATGAGATCTGTGGGGGGAAATATTAAGAGGTTTGACGACTCTTCCTGAAAGTGAGGGTAAAGAGGAGGAAAAAGCAAAAGAGTTTAATACAAGGATAAAAATTAAAAGAAAATTTTAAAAACTGGAATGTGAGGAATGAAATAAAGTTTTAGAGCATAAAGGAATAGAGAGATAAAATAATATTTTATTTTTATTTTATTTTTTTATTTTTTATTTTTTTACAATTAAATTTATTTATGGTTAGAAAACTTTTCAAAAAATAATAATAATATCCATTTCTTTTTTTTGTCACAAATGTTTCTCCTTTTTATCTTTATTTTTTATTAATTTATTTTATTGTTTGTTTTTTATGTAATTAATTAATTTATTTTGTTACAGATGTTCCTCCTTTTTCCCCATTGACAACTTCCTCCCCATCCCACCCTCCCCCACTCCCTGTCCCCAAACTTTGTTGTCTATGTCCATCAGTTATGCTTCTTGATCTTGAGATGCTGTTAGAATATCTATTTGGAAATGTTCTATAGGCATTTAGAATTTCAGAACTGGAATACAAGAAAGAAATCACGAATTACAATGTGTAACTCCTTTATAAAAAATAATAATAAAATAAAAAGGAGAAGGATTTAGGTAAAGAACAAAAGGAAGAAAAAGAACCAGCAAAGGAACAGATGAGGAAGTTCAGAGAGATGGAAGAGTGTCAAAATAGTCTCTGGGAAGACCCCTTCTTCAAGACATGAATCAATATTGATTTCATCAATATTCTAATTAGATTTTCATGCTCAGAATTTAATTTTCTCTCCAAAACTATCAATTATCTTTCATCAAAAATTATAAGTAAATGGACTAACTTAATAATAATAATAAAAACACTAGAATCGTTAAAAGAAATTGTGACTTTATTCTATCAATAATTTTTACCTAAATTAATTTTCTTAAGTTTTCAGTTATTCTAAGACTTTAGCTGAAAGTAATTTATACATTACAATAAAAAAACTTTATACACTCTAACTACCAAAGTTTTTTAAAGACATTGATTCTAAGCTATAATTCTAATTTTAGAAAAACATTTTCCTTTGAACTAATTTTAATTTATATTGTACCTAAAACAAGTTTTCAGAAAACCTGGAGCAAAATTTTTTGTATCACCTTCTTGTATTTTAGAAAAGTAAAAATATTTTAAAGGACATGTGTTTTCTCAGTTACGGAAACATTCTACCAGAGACTTAACATTTTTAAGTACAATGTACACTGTATCACAAACATCACAAATATTATTTTATAGCTTAATATATTGTATTAATACAATCAATTTTAAATTATTTTTTGCCTATGCACCATGCTTGTTTATTCATTCATTGGAAATAATTTATTGAGGACTTAGAATGCATCAATGAACAAAATAGGCAAAAAGACCTTACTCTCATTAAACGTGATTGCCGTTCAGACAATAAGGTTGAACCCAAATTCTAACTTGACTTTATGAAATGTGGAGCATATACTATTAAATTTATCATTGTGTTTATACTCTGTATGTGTAAAAAAGTGACCTTTACTCCTGTTTACTATCATAATGCTTGAACTGTTAATTCTTCTTAAAATGTTCTATGACTCACTCTTCAAAGGTAAACACTTATTTTTTAACTTAAATTATGACAAAGATGAAAGATGGATCAAATTCCAAGCAACTGACCATTAAGATCCCATGTCTGAACTTTGTCCTTCCTGGAGGGACCATAGATTTTGCACCTAATTAACTAGTGACTGAGCAATGGATTAGTGCTCTCAATGATTTTCTGATTTAGTTGACTAACTGAAAATTTCCACAGGGCAGAGTGCAATGTATTTGTGTGCCCCAATTAGCACTGCTAACTGGGGCACAAAATCGGCATAAAATTGGGCCTTGATATTGTATCAGCCACCATTCACAGAATAGCAAATAGCCAACAAGACTCAGAGAGAAGTCTTTAGCATCGTTTATTCTCTTGCTTGTTAAACCAGTAGCCAGTGTTATTTTCATAGGGCAAGCAAGGTATCGATGATGCTTTTCTAGGAGACCTTGAGTGCCAAGCTGAATCCCCACAGCAGCTTCTTTCGTAGATATAAATATATTAAAATGTTAGAAGCAATTTTGTACCTGACCAAAAAAAAAAAAAAGGGTGTCATGTTTTCATAGATTATTTGTTTGTGAGGCCCATGTAGCCACATAATGAAATTTCCTATCTATGCTTCGCAGCTAGATCTGCCATTTTTTAATAGTCTTTCAGAGGCCCATGAAACCACTTTAAAGAATGAGAAATTTTAACACATTTACTTGCCATTTGAAAGCCCAACATTTTCTTTAATCTAATATTACATTTTTCTGCTATTTATTCATTTAATAATAGGCTTCAATACAAACACACAGTAATGTTACCAAAAGGGCAAGTACAGTAAATAGGCTATGAAGGAAAGTCTGCCAGCTTTTCATAATGCAAATTGGGAATCTTGTTAAAACATGATTGTGCATAGGACCTTTACAGAATGAAAACAACTCTTCTTCAGAAACCCATCTTGACTTTGTTTAAATTATATTACAGCAAAAAACCAATTGTGGCTCTTTCATTTGTTTCCCCCTGTGCTGCTGCTCCTCTGTGCATTTCTGCAGGCACCAACTCAGTGCTAACACAGGTGGGGTGCACATGAATGCCAGCAGAGCACGGTGAAGCAGCAGGCTGAAGACGATTTCAGTTTAGGAGAGCATGTGGGCAAGGTCTCCAAAACTCACCATCTTACACAACTCTGACACTAGTGCCATACCTCCAAACCGAGAGAGTGAGAGCTTTGCAGCTTTTGACCAGCCTAGAAATTTTGGATATGACACCAGAAACACTAACAACCAAATATATATATATACACACAATTGGGCCTACATCAACCTAAAACCTTCTGCACAGCAAAGTAAACAATCAACAAAATGAAAAAAATCTACAGAATGGGAGAAAATATTTTCAAACCATATATCTGATAGTGGTTAACATCAAAAACATATTACAAGCTCACACAACTAAAAGACAAACAAATGAAACAATTACAAAATGGGCAAAGAAATTGAACAGACATTTTTCCAAAGAACACATATAATGGCCAACAAATATGTGAAAACATGCTGATCATCACTAATTATCAGGAACATGCAAATCAAAATCATGATGAAATATTACCTGTTAGCTGTTAGAATAGTTATCAAAAAAAAAAAAAAACAAGAGATAAGTATTGTTGAGGATAAGAGGAAAGGGAACCCTTGTACACTGTTGTTGGGAACTTAAATTGACATAGCCAGTATGTAAAATAGTATGGAGTTTCCTCAAAAACTTGAAAATAGAACTGCCATATGATTCAGCAATCCCACTCTGGATATTTTTTCAAAGGCAATGAAATCAGGATCTCAAAGATATATCTGCACTCCCATGTTCATTTCAGCATTATTTACAAAGCAAGACATGGAAACAAAATAAGGATCCATTGATAGATGGACAGATAAAAAAAATTACATACACACACACAAGAATATTATTCAGTGATAAGAAAGGAGGAAACCCTGATCCTTGTGATGTTATGAATGGACCATAAGGGCTTTATGATAAATAAAATCAGTCAAACACACATGTTGTACAATCTCATTTACACATGGAATCTTTCTAAAAGAGCCAAACTCTTAGAAGAAGAAAGTAATATACACTTAATATATGAGTCATAAATCTGAATCCTGAGCATTTATACCATAGAAATGAAATTTTAGTTCACACAAAACCTGTACACAAATATCAATAGCAGCTTTATTTGTAATAGCCACAAACTGAAAGCAATCTAAGTATCCTTCAATGGGTAGAGGTTAAACAAACTGTGGTCCCATGAAATACTAACCAGTAAGTAACAGGAATGAATTCTTAATATATGAAAACAAGATTTATTTCTGGGTCATGTGGTTGTATTCACGTGTTTATGTTTATAGTCATGTCGCCCAGCCCGTATTTTAACTTGCTGATAGAATTAGTCAATCCAAGGTTCATATTGTTTGCATGTATTTGTGTGTGTGCCCATGTGCTTGAGAGAGAGGTGGAGACACAGATACAAAGGATAGAGAATGAATTACCATTGGATGAGGAAGAGAAAGAGGAAGAATGAGAGAAAGAAGGAGAAACAGAAGGGGGAGAGAAAAATGTTGGATTTATTACCAAGTTATTTATATATAGTTACGCCTTAAAACCCAGTCTAAAAGCCAAGGATTGTCTTTAGATATCCACAATGTCATAACTAGTTTACTTTTTTTTATCAGTCTTGGTGATACTGTCTATATTTAAGTTTTAAACCATCTCAATTTAACTCTAGAAATCTGAAAATTCCGTTTCTCAACCACTGATTAAAAACTACAATTTTCAATTCTATAAATGCTTCTAAATAGAAATTCAATCAGTCTGGCCAGTGTGCCTCAGTGGTTGAGCATTGACTCATGTACTAAGAGGTCGCCAGTTCGATTCCCGGTCAGTACGCATGCCCAGGTTGTGGACCCAATCCGTAGTGGGGGCATGCAGAAGGCAGCCAATTGATGTTCTCTCTAATCAATGTTTCTATCTTTTTCCCTCTCATTTCCTCTCTCTATAAAATCAATAAAGAAAATTTAAAGAAATAGAAATTCAGTCATTCCTAGAACCCATATTAAATATATGAATCTAGTATACAAAAGAGAGAACAAAAACGTTTCTGAACTTACTACTCATCTCACAGGCTCTCTACCTAATATAGTGTATGAAAGTCACTGGATTTGGTAAGTTTCACCAATTGCATTCATTTCTACTCCACTTTTTATATCTGAATAGTGTTTTTATTCAATAGCAATCAGATATGACTATAGCCTAAAGAAGATAATGAACTCATAATTATTTCATAATTTATCTTCTTTAATAATGACCATAGACTTAAGACTCTTGTGACATTAAGTTTAGTTATCAATATATTAGAGTTGTGAGTTGGAATTAATTACCAGGTTACTTCATGTTTTGGTTACTTTACTGTCAGTTATATGATGAGTTTAAATTTAATATTTCTGTGTTTAGATGAGTAAATGAATTTTAGGAATATAACAATGAACTTTTAGATGTTGCTGTTTATTCTTTAGCCTTTATAATATGCTCCCACATAGTTCACATAATTTGATCCTTACAAAAAATACATATAAGGATGTTGGACACATGTTATTACACCTATTATGTATCACAGAACTTGGCTCTTACCACATTTGGAACTAGAACCTTGCTCTACTCTTTGTATTATCATATACATCCTCTCAATTCACATAGACAAAATAGGCCTGCCTGTAATAATTTTATATATCTCTTTGAATGAGGTATTGAAACACAATATTGAAATGAATGTTTGCATGTCAAAATGCAACCCTGTATAAAAATGAAGTCAGACTAAATTATAGATCTAAATGTAGAATGTAAAACTGCAAAACTATAACATAATAGGAGAAAATCTAGGTGATCTTGGATTTGGTTATGACATTTTATAGAGATAACACCAAAAGTGCATACCATGAAAAAATGAATAAATTGGACATCATTAAAATTAAAGACTTCTCTTTTGTAAAATACAATGTTAAGAGAATGAAAGGCAAGTCACAGACTGAGGGAAAATATTTCTAAAATATACAAGAAACTAAAAATTCAGATATACAGGTGTGGGGGGGGACCTTCTAAAACCATATTTAACATCATATTTAATTAGGAAATTCCACGTAAAATGATGAGATACCATTACACACCTCTGAGAATGTCTAAAATTCAAAACACTGACTACACCAAATGCTAGTGAAGATGTGGGAAAACAGGAATTTCTTTGCTGGTTAAAAACACAAAATGGTATAGCCACTTTGAAAAAAGTTTGGCAGTTTCTTGCAAAACTAAACATACTCATACCATATGATCCAGTAATCATATTCCTTGGTATTTACCCAAATGAGCTGAAAACTTATGTCCACATAAAAACCTGCACACATATGTTTATGACAGCTTTATTCATAATTTCTAAAACTTGGAAACAACCAAGATGTCTTTCAAAAGATGAATGGATAAACAAACTGTGGTATATCCATAAAATGGAATATTAATTAGCAATAAAAACAAACAAGCTATTAACCCAGAAAAAGTCATGGAAACTTAAAAATGCACAACACTAATTGAAAGAAGCCAAAATGAAAAGGCTACATACTGTATGATTGCAGCTACATTCTAGAATAGGTAAAAATTGTGAAGATGGTAAAAAAAATAAATAAAATAAATTTGTCAAAGTCCATAGAATATACACTGCAAAGAGTGAACTCTAATGTAAACTATGAAGTGTAGTTAATAATAACATGTCAATATTGACTGATCGATTATAACAAATATACCTCATTAATTTGAGATGTTAATTATGGGGAAAACTGGCGTGTGGGAGGTGAGATGATATATGGGAATTCTGTATTTTCCTTTCAATTTTTCTTTAAGCATAAAAATTTTCAAAAAGCCTATTTATTTAAAAAAATACAATTATGTCAGAAAATATATAGCACATTCCTTTCAATAATCTGTGAACCTTGTTTCTACAGAATTAGTAAAAGGAAGAATTGCTAGCCTCTGTACCAACAGTTCATAAAATGCTCATATAACTGCTCAGAGTGAAAGATGAAGAGATGAATTAATGATCCTTCTTCACCCAGTGAATCCCAAAACCTTCATTCTTAAGCTGTTGCATATACAATGGTTAAAAGCAAAAATAGAAATCTTGTGCACAGTGGGCACTAAGTTTATCAGGTACTAAATGTGGTAGTCATCACATGTATGACAAAAATGTAAGTGATGTTTATATGCATTGAGTGTTGCATGTTACAGAGGATTTTTATTTGGAGCTCTTACCTATTAAAAGTACAACAGCACAACTATAAGGGTTAGGTATATGTATAAGCAAAAATAGTTATATGCATTCATACACATATGAAACTTTATTAATATAGAAGTACACACTGTCAATGCCTTTAAATTTAATTTTTCATAGGTTATTTTATCTAAGTTATAACTTTATACATGGAAATCATAGAATTGAAGCTTTCTTATTTCTTTCTAAGGTGAGATAATGTTCATGTCTATTTCAGTTCCATCATGAAGCCCTAGGAAAAGGACTATGTCATCTTCTCCGTTGAGAATAATGGTAGGAATCCGCACACCACCACCCTGAAATAACAATTAACAACAATAATAATGGTAATGTGAGAGCCAGTTTAAACTCTAATGATACCCTAGATGAAATGAAGATCTGCCATCCTCTCTATCACTGCATTCAGCCAGCTTGCTAATCAAATACTGGCAGAATGAACTGGAGTTTAAGTAGCATCATTATTATGATGTAAATGCAAGCTCTTGTGAAAGACTGACAACCTTGGAAAGTAAAGTCATCCATTTATCCACAAAATAGGCAGAGCACTTGCAGTGACAATGCTCACTTCCTCTTCACTGACCTGCCAAGCATTTTGAACTTCTTTCCAAAAGACCACATCTGGTGAGAAGAGAGTCTTAACCATTAGGGAGCAAATATTCACATCATCACAACTAAAATAACCATGCCTGCAAACTGGAGACATAGAAAAGTCCTACATGCTCTTCCCGAAGATCCATAGAAGTTCATCTCCACAAATGTCAAGAAGTTAATATTTTAAACTTCCTGTCTCAGAAAATTTGCATATGATAGAATCTAAGTAAAGATGGGAGATATATTTCAGCTTGTACTCCATCCCCAAATGTTACTGTGTGAGATTTTTTGAGGATCTGATATTGTATAGGGGCTCAGTGGAAAAGACCAATATAATTAATTAGCCTTTCTTTACCTTCTACTCTCTGTTTCTTTTTTACATCTCAAAAGTCATGGAGGATACCATATACAGGTAAAATATTGATAACCAAAATTTAATTACATTTTTTCTCATTAATTTTTAGCCAACATTATACCACACTATGTCATTCACTATCAACTTTCCTTGAGCTCCCAAGATACTGCATAATTATAGTCTTTCTTTTCCCAGAATCAGCAACCTCAGGAATGAGATTCCCTTTCATTGTGACAAATGCCAATCACTACATATACAATAACACTAAAACCAGATTCTCTTTTTGATCACTTTGTAACACAGATTATTTTCTATGTACTTTACCTGTATTAATTTTTTTTTAGTTCTTGAAACTAATCTATGATTATCTTTGTGTTACTGATAAAACTGATATCATATTACTAAGCTAGTAATTGGTGGAGCCTATATACAGAGATAGATAGTCATGTTCTATTTCTTTGCTCCCCAAACCATTTAGGAAGTATAAAACCAAATCCCCAACATACCCAATACTACATGAATTGTTATCAAATTTCATTTGATTGAAAACTAGGTTCAAGGGAAACAGATTTTTACCTACCAGGATAAATATTTCCAGAGTCAAAATCTTCACCTTGGAACTATTTTGTTTCTCTCAATCCACTGCATACATGTGTTTGAAAAATGATTATAATTTAGAAGAATTCCTCAAGACCACTATTTCAAACAGGCATTTTCTATCTGGAGATAAAATGAATAAAAACCAACAATAAAATCTGAGTAATATAAGTCAGAAAGAATCTGCCACATAAACGTGATACATTCCATGTATAATTAATAGCCAGTTCCCTGTGTCCTAGTCCTTCAAGAACGACTTTCACCTTCTTCAACCAAAAACCAAACCAAACCCACTAACACCACCTCAGAACATACACAGACTTGTAAAATTATAAATGGACATTTTAGGTGAGTTTTTTTAATTAGATAAGTTATAAATTATAATTAATAAATTGTCTCATAGAGAGATGTGAAATGAAATGCCCATGGCAAATACTGACAATTGATTGTTCTGGTCTTTCCCATCAAGCTTTATAGGGGATTAGAATCACAGGAACATGTGGAGTTGGATTATAAGATAAAATGTATTTCCTATATTTCCTGATGAATTAAAAATACTATATCAATTTAACTGTTAGTGGCAAAGGCATTATTATAGAAGCTCCAAATATACAAGAAAAACTGGAGCATATGTTTTATTTGGCTTTGTCTCTTTTCAAAATTATATGTCACAATTAACTATCTGGCATATTGTTCTGGGCAGAGGTCTCCACAGTAACCCTACTTCTTATTCACATGTGTGAACATGGTGTGTTTCAGTATATCATCACCATGTTTAGCTGTCAATCAACCTTTATTTATTTTTGTAGGTATCCTTTACTGAATTTTGTTTTCCATTTGTAGGAGAAAAATATGTTAAGTCACAAAGAATAGATCTGCCAGCTAAATTTTCAAGGCACTAGCTCCCTCTGGAGATGTATATTAAAGGGAAGCAGAAGAAAATCTAGAAGCTGAACTACAGTTGTCTGTTGGTAACTGCAGCAAAGCAAAGCGTCTACTTGTACCCCAAAGATTGTATGTGGTATTCAAAATCTAAAGTATCCTCAATGCTACTCTTTTATAAAACAGGAAACATGCGAACATGAAACACACTTATTGCCAGTAAGAATCAAAAGGAAAACATCTCAATATTTAATTCAATTTATTGAAAATTCAACATATTTTAAAAGAAACAAAACATATTTTGAATGAAAACAAAATAGAAACTGCCCCTTGTCTTAAATAATACTCTGTCTTAATGTCATCAAATTCACTATCATCTTTCTAAAAATTCCACTACTTTCATAAGGTGCTGGATTAGATTTCAATGATGTAATTGTGTAGAATTGATCATTGTTCTGAGAGGTCATTTATTTAAGGTTAATAACTGTTATAAAAGAATGGAATTCAGTCTCTATGCTAAGAGACTGGATTTTTTCCCTCCCCATGAGGAGCTAGACACATTTCTCTATCCTCACCAACAAAAAAGCTGGTGAAAACTGGACAATCGGAGAAGCTTATAGGACAGTTAAATGATTGAGATAGTGGTGCTGACATTGACAATGAGCTTTCACATTATTCTATCAGCAGTCTCCTTTCTCCCACTTTTCCCCTTAAACGTTAATCACAGTGCATTAGGGGGGAGGTCAAGATGAACACAAGTTTTGTTTTCAATTTTCAAATCTAGTAATTTTGGATAATTGTGTAGAAAGCTTGATTCCTTTCATTTTTTTTCTTAGTCCAAAAAATTTAGAGGTGGAAAGAGACTGCTAGAGTTGACATCACATCACGCCTCTTATTTCACTATGTAAGAAGCAAAGATGAAGAGGACAAGGGTCTTAGACAATACCATGCAGCTGAACAGATGGCTGATTTCGGATCCCTACGCCATTATAATTTTTGTTACTTCATATTGTCTCTGAAATATTTTGCATCTTTTATTTTTAGTGGATTTGTTGACTTATCTTCTATTCATTGTTTTTCTTTCTTTCTTTTATTTCTATCAAAGAGCGTCTAGGCATCTGTGTAGTCATACACTCATCCAATGGAGTCCTTATGGGATATGGCATTCCAGATTGTGAAGACTGAGAGATAAAACATAGCCAGGAAAATATATATTCTCTTAGAGATATTATGCAATTTTAAGACAATGCAGCATTAGCAAAGCAATAGATTATCAAGAGAAACTGAGCATTAATTTGAATCTAAAAATAATAATTTATCTGCGTAGTAGACTAGACTTGAGAAGAAAATGTGGACATGTCATCAATATAGTCAATTCAGTGAGTATTGGCTCCGAGAAATCTATGAGGCACCTGCTTAGGTCTTTTTAAAAGATGTCTCATGTGGATCAGTGGATCCTCCACTCTATCCTTAGTGTGCAGTGAGCTTGGCTCTACCCTGGACATCCCTACTTGAGAGTCCAACCAGCCCCAGCAAGCAAGCTGACTGTGTTTGCTCAGCCTACTTACCAGCCTTTCAGAAATTCTGATCAAAGGTACTGTTTTCTTAACTGCCTCATTTCTGAGAACCAGATCCCAGTTCTCTTTCTCATCACATCTTAAATAATTTATACCTGATGTTCTTCAAACTTTTTGAAACAGACATTCTCTGATTATAGATATTTACTTATTATCAAATAAAATAACTTACCTATAAATTATTATTCTAATATTGACATACATTACAAAATATACACAAAACCCAAACACTTTGAAAGGATAGAATGATCAAAAGTAAACAATTTTTATATAATTTTTATTTTAGTTTTCTGTTAATAGTACATAACAGCTTTGTACCCTCACACACACAAAAAATATTATTTTCCCTATTTTAGTGAGAGAAATATAACTAAATTCACTGTATTCTTTGTGAAACTATTTTTCAAAACTTTAATGACATAACAAAATTTGACTAATTTTATTTCAATCATTGGTTTTAATAGCTCTCACAGCTTAAAAGTATAGCTTGCAAGAATATGTACATAGATATAAAAAAATGCATCACTATTTGCACTTTCTAATTATACTCATTTTTTATCTTACATACCAATTACACAAAGGTTATCTGTTTAAATTTATCTAGAAATTTGTACTCTCCCTGATACCACTCATTTTTTTCTTCACAAACTAATTGGAAATTACAGCAATTTTATATTATAAAATTTAGTTCAATATTCATTAAATTTTTTTCACTTGGCAGGGTTTAAAATGTTTAGGCTTTCAAGTATTTAATCATCATCAACATAACTAACAGTAATTGAAAACTTCCCAATGTCAGGCACTCTCTTAACTTTTTCAATTTATTTCTCATGGCAACTGTAAGAAATAGGAATAATTTCTTATCTCTATTTACACATGAATAAACATGTGAGAGCTTTTATAGGTAGTAAAGCATTTTCCCAGCATCTTCTAATAACTCTCTGTGTTATCGGATATTTTAAAAAGTTGTAACTTTCTCAGTCACGTACCGCACTTGATGGAACATTAAAGTGGAAGCGAGTGGTAGTCAGCATTGTGTGCACACGATTGTGTATGTTTAAAAAAATATCTATAGCCCTGGCCATTTTGGCTCAGCGGTTAGAGCGTCGGCCTGCGGTCCGGAGAGACCCGGGATCAGTTCCCGCTAAGGGCACGTACTTCGGTTGCAGTTTGTCCCCGGCCCTGGTTGGTTGTGCGGGTGGCAGCCACTCGATGTGTCCCTTCACGTCGATGTTTCTCTCTCTCTCTCCCTTCCTCTCTCTCATCCCACTCTATCTGTACAAAAAATGGAAAAATATCCTCGGGTGAGGATAAAAAAAAAAAAATCTATATACTGTAGCTCTGAAAGCAATCTCTCATCCCAGAAAATTGCAGCAAATTTGGTACACAATTTCTCTATACAACTAAACATTAGTTTTAAAAACACTTCCCCAGGCTTGGTCACAAAACAGGAAGAATCTCTGTGTGTAATTAAAGATTTCCATGACCATTCTCAATCTCTTCACATAGTAATATAAAGATTTTATCAGAAACATAAACCCCCAAATACACCACACCTAGCCCATAAACGTAGCAACTGGTTGCAACAAGGTGAGAGCAAAGGAGAGAGAGGTGAAGACACCCTCAGGATTTCCTCCTGCTCCTCCCTCTCCAGCCCTAAAGGCCGACTCTGAACCTACCAAACCAGTGTCAAGTCAGGTGATACAGAAAGGCTTCATTTATTATTTTTAGATTAAAATAAATAGAAATCGGTATTTAATTATTTATGTTGACATTTTATTCTGTACTTCAGCCTGTATTTTGAGCACTCCACATTAAAATTTAGTCATGCCTGCCCTTGTGTTGACATTGGAGGCAGAAATGTGTCACTAATGATATCTAGAACCAGATGATCTTTTCTGGAGACACTACAGGTTTCTGGATTTCCAGAGTCTATTTCCATCTGTCAACAGATATGTAGAGGAAATTAAACTTCTGACATACACTGCACTGAACACCGACTCTCTACTTGCAGAGACAATATGAACAGGAAAATGGCTGGGAAGGATCAGCCCGATACTCCTCATCTCACCTCATGTTAGGGTTCCGGGCATTTTTGAAAGATTAGACCAAAAACATTGTTTTTCCTATGGCACACTTTTATCAGAAACAAAAGGATACTTTCCTAGCTGGTTTGGTTCAGTGGTTAGAGAGTCAGCCCATGGACTGAAGGGTCTCGGGTTCGATTCTGGTCAAAGGCACGTACCTGGGTTGCAGGTTGGATCCCTAGCCCCAGTCAGGGTGTGTGCAGGAAGCAACCAATCGATGTGTCTCTCTCATGTTGATGTTTCCCTCTCTCTCCTTTCCTCCTTCCCTCTCTCCCTGCTTTCTACTCTATCTAAAAATCAATGGAAAAATATCCTTGGGTGAGGATTTAAAAAAAAAAAAAAAAAGGATACTGAAAGGATGCAGGACTCATGTGCCTAAGATACAAGAATGTGCCCACTTTTATTGTGACACAATAGCTGCAGTATTTTGGCAACTTTACTTTCTCTTCTATTCCTGTTTCCTTAAGTGTAAATTGAGTGTTAACTGTAGCTCAGTGGTTTTCAAACTTTATTTTGCTAGCAAAACCTTTTATTATATGACATTCCAGGTGGCATGATAAACATGAATAGGGATGAGGGTTCCATAAGCGTCTCTCCTCCCCTACACCGGCTTGCCGGGTACCTCTGGGGAACACGAAAGTGCCACAGAGCACACACCAAAGTGGGTCTCAAGGTCCCCAATGACTCGGGAAACTTAATTCAGTTTTATACTTTCTTTTTGACTTAATAGTGGATGACTCAATATTATAAAATTCTAAACTTATGTAACTCTGTCATTTAAAGGCAGAAAAATTCTAGTCTAGACAATTCCACTAAAATGTTTTCATCTACATGGAGTTTATCTTCAACAAGGTCACTGAGGTTATTATTCTTCATATTCTACCATTCCCATGTAAGTTAAGTCACTTTTCATTAACCTTTCTCTTACTTGTTAAATAGCAGCATTAGAAATCATCAATAGATGAGTGCTCAAACTATACTTCTCTTGATGTGTATTCTTATTTTCTCCTTGCTTTTTGAGGTCAGCAAACAAGCCAAAAGCCCAGGAAGGCACAGAGGCAATGGGGACATGGTTATATAAAGAAGGCTTTCATTAACCTTGCTGACCCACCATAATTTCAAATGTCAGCAGCTAATCAGAGACTCACTGACATCATCAATGGATGGAGAGATGAGATATCCTGTGGGATCAATCTTTTCTTTTAGTCTGAAATATATATTTATACCACCACAGGGTTACTTTTGCTCTGAAGTGATGGTGGGAAAATTTCCCTCTACTGTTGAAATACATGCTTCTAAGGCTGAAGTTAATCATTAATTTTGATGGAACAGCAAAACATTTATTTAAATGTCAGAAACTGACTACATTATTGGCTTCTCTTCTACTAAATTCTCCCATGGCATTTCGACAACATGGGCAGCTGTAATGTTTGGCTCACTAATCCAGAGAAGAAAAGGTAAGATAAACTATATTTCTTTTCTTATAAAGACTTCTGTTCATGAATTATATTTATCTCAATGGGCAAACCATACATAGTTACTTTAATAGCTAAAATGTCTAATATAATAAAATGTTCAATAATTTGCCATCCTTCCAGACACATAACAGAGAATGTTTAAATATGTTCAATCAAATCCAAGAGAATTGGGAGGTGAAAGTTTACCTAAGGAAGATAAGAATTTGCCATTTGAATTTTATTAATTTTATAATTTTTATAAAACATTGTTAAATTGGCTTTCTCTTGGCAAAATCATTGCTTGGACCATTATTGACCTAATAGTGATAGCCAAATATGCAAATAAAAAATGCAAAGATATCCCACGTTTTTAACATAATCTACAATTCTTGGTCTCTACAAATTACTTTAGATCTAAAAAAAAAAAAAAATCTCATAAAATAACTATACATCCTGATTTAAGACTCTTATAGCTTTCATCAAATCCAAGTAATTTTGTCCCCAGTTATCCAAAGCAAAGCGAGACTATGGGAGCATGAAATGAGCACCTTTGCCTTTAATTCATCCAATTCATCTCGGTCAAAAACCATTCTCTAAAGATTGGACCTTATGCATTAGAACAGTTAGTTAGGTGATAAAAGCCAGAAAGTAGGAACCTGAAATGGATCATGTGCTCTTTGGGATAAAATATCAATGTATAAAAGGAAGAAGGAAGAGTAAAACCTACAAACTTTCTTTTTAGGAAAATAAGAGAAAAAAATTTATAAACTAAAGTTAATCATCGGTACCTTTATGGGAACACTGGCACCTAATTTTCAAGTTTAAAAAAATTCTCTTAAAATGCAGCACTAAAGCATTTACATCCAAAGTTATATTTCCAGTTGTGAGAGAATCCTGGTAAGAGCCCAATCCACTAACACATTAACACTAATAGAATAATCAATACTTTTGGTTTTTGTCAATTCTTTTGCAATAATCCAGGAAAGTGTAGGCTGCTTAAGTACCACAAAATTACTGGTGGGCTGTTTAAAATTAGATTCAACACTTTGCATCAGCTATAACTAGGCAGTGGTTCCTTCTATACAGATTCAGATCAATGAAAGAATTACTCTACACTCATTCTTACTTCAAGTGATTTGAAAATCCAAGTTATTAACTTTATCATAGAAATATTCTATCACAAAATATAGATGTAGCAATGTTCTTACAGAGTGTGCTGTCTCTTACAACTTTTGTAACCTCATGTGAATCACTTAATCCCTATGGGATTGTATTGAAGATTAAGTGAAGGACAACAAAAGAAGTTATAACCATTTCCACTGAACTGATTCATCACCAATGAAGCTCCCATTATTTGAAACATGCGCTTACCACAGCCAGCTTCTACCAGATGTGCCTGCTCTACCATGGATCACTTAATTAAATACGAGATACATTGATAAACTCTGGGTGTAAAAAATAGAGACAAATATAAAAGTTTTGGAAAATCAAGAGAATTTTTCACTTATATTATATCACAAGTATATTTATATTTGTGTTCCCCTTAAAGAAAACAAAAGAAACCATAAAACATTTAACGTAGTACTTGTTTATTCAAGATAGTTAATTTCAAATCCCATTCAGCAGGTTCATATTTCAAGAAAGGACCTAAGTTCTACATCAAAAGATTACTGAATGGATATGCCCATTTTGAACTAAAATTAAATGTTTAAGGTATAGATTTTACTTTTTTATGTCTCTAACCACTTACTGGTTCTAATATCTTTATATAAGAGAATATATATTGCACAAAAATAAATACAGATTTTCTCACACTCTGTACACACACAAGCACAATCATAAGGTATTAAATTAAGCATTATTTTTAAGCCTTCATGATAAAATATATTTATTTGCCCAAATAATTTAAAGTTACAGTATACTACATACTTGTCTCAGTCTATTATTTTTCTTAAATTAGTTCTGAATATTTAAATATGTGAAATAAAGTCATAGAATTCTGGGGGTTTAATACATAAGATTTTATGTTGTCTAAGACAGGATGTTCATTTTGCACAAAAGAAACTGAGCAACCCTCATTCCTAAGATGAATTGCCTAAGGTAAAACATGGAGAAAAGTATAAGTGTATATAATAGTTTTCTCTTATGGGTTGTTCAGCTGTTGCCTCCAGTTCACTCTGTGACATGGTTCATTCATACAATTTTGGGAGTCTAGGTTTATATATATACATATATAAAGTTATTTTATATATGTAAAATAACTAGCATGTTATTAATTTATAGATATAAAAGTCAGTTGAATAGAAACCAAAATTATTGAAATTCATATAATTCATGGTACTTTATTGGTATACTTGGAAACAAGCTTTACTTCTTCTAGATAACTATTACATACTTAATGATTTGGAAAAAGATTTTGTAATAGAAGTTGGATGTCCTCATCATTGAAGCATATCTCAGGGAACCACGTCCACTTTCCAAGGTACAATTTAATTATATCTTCACTTACATCAGTGATGTGCATTTTATTTATAATGCTCTACCATCTGAACTTGGGTGAAAAAATTAGTCTTGAAGCACTGTCCCGACTACCAAAAGCCCTTTGCTTTACCATAAACATATCTAACAGTCTATTATTTCTCCATTTTGAGCCTACAGTCTATAATGAAAAGGCTGTAACAATTGTAAGTGTCACGGTAAAAGCTAACCCGTCTTTCTAGGTTACTCTTTTATGCTGCTGTATACAATTATGCCTGGCATATAGTAGGTATTTTTTTTTTCTGAAGAAAATGAATAAATGCATAAATGCATTTGTTTATACAGATAAGATGCATGAAAATAAAACCTGCCACTTGGTCATCTCTTATTTCCCAAAGATAACTTCTTATAGCATTTACATATTAACCATTCTCTTTTCTGTTCTGTATTTAAGATTCAATTAAGTTCTTTTTAAGCTTTATCTATTCTAAGCTCATAGTTGTTTCTTTTTTTCTTGCTAATGTTCACATTAATTTCTGTGTGTAATTCATTCTGTCTTTAAAAGCTCTGAGAAAGAAGACTCTTCTATCCCTTTATTATCCACAACTTATTTGGGCATTAAAATTTTTCTCAAATTATACATTAGGGCTATTGTGTTGGTGACCATTATAAATTTGCAAACAAATATGTTTGTTCTCTACATGTTTATGCTTTGCCTTCTAAACAGAGTAAAAATGAACCTAGAATCTTTATCATATTCTCAACAGGCTTTGATGATACAATTAAAACACAAAGTAACCAGAAGTTAAATTATCAATAAGAGTCATTTATTTGCATTTTTATTTTAAAGAATACTTAAGAGAATTGTGATGAATTAGCAGTGACAAACTACTTCTTGCAGGCTGATTTTGTGTGGAGAGTTTAATTAAACATTGCAGCTGTTTATCTCTATGGTGATTAAATTTTCATATGTAAATTACATGTATTAAGATCAAGATACTTATGTAAATGTCACTTGCCTTAATGTTTTGTGTTACTGTTATTAACATTTAACCATCACTTTATAATCTTCTTGTATTAAAATCTGTCTACATGGACACATTGCTAAGACAAGAAGATTGAGATCCTAAAAACAAACAAGTTTATTTTATATTTTTATCTACAACCTAAAGTTTATCAGGCAATCTAAATATGTTTACAAGAAAATAAAATTTAAAGCATCTGAGTAGAACACCTGTCTATTTCTAAATCCTATTCCTTAATGAATGCATTCTGTATAGAATGGGACAAAAGTGAGTTTACCGTTGTGAGTACATGAAACACAGAGTTTATTCTTGTCTTATTATTTATTAATTATTGTTTTACTTTCCCTATGAACAACTGTAAACTTACTTTTGCCCAACCCTGAATATAACCTAAACATACATAAACAGATGGTTAAAAAAAAATAGCAACAAACAAAAACAACAATTGCATTTTCCAAAAGTGTAAATTGTGTATTAGATAGTAGCAACAAATATAGCATGGCATATGCTTTTGTAGTTGCTATGTGCATATTGTCAATATAGGTAACTTTGGAGAATCACTTCCATGCAAACTACATGCTTAGCTTTTGTTTCTCAGATTAGCTCTTCCTTCTCTGGAGAAAGGGAAGAGAGGATAAAGCAAGGTTGTAGAGAAAACAACCACACCAAAATCAACATGTTCTTTAAACCAGGAAAAAAAAAATTGATCTCTAAATGGAATAAAAGAAAGTAGTTTACTAAATGGTACTCAATCAAACAGCCATTGACAATACAAATATTTTGTTAAGATACTAGGGACTAGTATGAATTGAAGAATGTGTCACCCTTGTGACAAGAGTTGTGCTAAATCTTGATTTATTATCTACACTTAGAATCTCCCTACTATGTAACATATCAGGTACATAAGCAGTATAGTATATAAGCAGTCTCGGGTCTTGTTTGAGTTGTTTAGCATTCTCCTGTTTTCTGATTTTACCAATCCTTGCATCTCACAGATTATGAGAGTTTAGGGACAAGGAAATGAAGTGACTGATTGAACTATACTCATTCTCCTATCGTCTTAAAAAAGTCAACATCACATTATAACAGTTACTCTTAACTTCTTGAGTAAGACACTAAGTATTTTCAAAGGGTTATATATTTACATCTATTTTGTTTATGTGCTGTGGTCTAGCAATATTTTGGTTATTGATAAATATTTGTCAGAATATCGTTGGATATTCACAGGTCTTATCACTCCTCCCTCCACTTTCGATTAACTTATCTTTTCTCTTTCCTGACTTAAATAAGAGTTGTTGTTTTTTGTTTGTTTTTCTCAGAGTTCTGGGGGCCAAGAAGGCAAGAACAAAATGCCAGCAGATTTCGTTCTTGGTGAGACTGTCACCCTGTCTTGAAAACAGCCATTTTCTTGTTGTATGTTTACATAGGGAGAGAAAGTGAGCTCTGGTATCTCTTCCTTGTCTTCCAGGAGTACTAATCCCGTCACGGAAGCCTCGTCCTTATTGTGTTTAATGGATATATACTTATTCCCAAACTCAATGCACTGCATACATTAAGTATACACAGCTTTTACATGTCAATCATACCTCAAAATGTGGTATTTTAAAAACCATGACACATCTTAAAAACAGTCAGGCAAGTAACAAAGTGTTTGAGAATCAGATGAACTGGGTTTTATATGTCTGTGCACATGTACGTATAGTGTGGTTTAATAGAATTGATCTACTTAAACAAACAAACAAACAAACACCGCCTGGGAAAAAGGTTTTGTCTGGTATTACAAATGGCAAAGAAAGTGTTTCAAGATAGAAAAAGGGATCAAGTCGAAGGAGGACTGAAGAGTGCCCATGGACTCAGAAACATGGAGGTCATCGTTAGCTTTGATAATGTGATGGAGAGTGCTGCCAGATTGGACCATGAGTAAATGGAAGGTGCATGAGTGGAGACTGTGTGTCTTTTCAAATTATAAGACATTTTGAAAATAAATGAAGAGAAACAATCCTAAATAAAAAAGAAGCATGGGATTCTGGGAAAGATACATTATTGTTTTTTAAACTGGGGAACGCTAAAAAATGTGAATATGTTGATTGGATTATGAGGAGGAAGGGATCCCAGCCCCACACCAGCCTGCCCAGCCTAAGGTCCCAGGGCCAGAAAGAGAAATTCCCTGTAACTTCTGTCTATAAAAACCAGAGGGGATGGTGGCTGAATGGGGCAGAGGGTTTCTAGAGTCCCAGTTGTTCCCCTTAAAGAGCTCACATATGGAATTACTTGGAATTACTCTGAGCCCCAACAGTGGGGCAGCAGCTTGAAAGGCACTGGGATATACAGGGAGGAACTAAATTATCTGGCTTTAGAGTGAGATATTGAGGGCAGCTTTTTCCCAGACGGAAGAGCTGGCAGAGGCCATTGTTCTGTGGCTGAGCCCCTCAGCCCCCCACTCACAGAACCAGCAAGTGAGCACCATATCTGAGTTTCCATCCACCTGGCCCAATCACCTGTTTACCCCACCATGGTGATTCCCTGAGACCTCCAACAACCCAACTTGTAGAAGCACTTACGTTATTTTCACTGGCTTTTCCACACAAATGGCCTATCTTGGCTCAAGATGCAGACCTTCCTAAAACCTCTCAAAGTTTTACAAACCCCAAATAAGAAGCATCCGGCCTCCTGCTAAGTGACCCCAGGCCTGTACCCGTGGGAGCAAGCATTGATTTGCAGTTTGCCCTCTCTCAGCCAGCTTCAAGCCTGGCACCAGTAGTCACCATCTGCAGAGCTCTCTTGTAGTTCATACTGGATGGCCTCAGGCAGGGCACAGGCTGCAGCTGATCTTGGCCTACATTAGAGCCAGTGCACCCAGGGGACATCTTCAGACCACTCCAAAGCACCACCCAATCACCTCCATGAGTGACATACTCATGAGGCAGACTTGGTGGGCACCACAGTCCTGCAAAAGTGAGCCCTGTACTGTGGGGTTAGTCCCTGAAAAGCAGCTCCTCCACTATAGTTGCAGCTAGTCCTCAGAGGCTATCATCCAATTAACATGCCAACAGCAGTCAAGGCTCAACTACAATAGCAGGGCACACACAAACCACAAGGAGCTGAAGTACATAGCTCAAATAACCAGGAAGGCAATGCCACTGGGCCTAAAGGACACCTATTACATAAAGTCACTCTATCAAGAATAGGAGAAGTAGCAGCTCTGTGCAATACATAAAAACAAACCAGAGAGCCAACCAAAATGAAGAGACAAAGATACATGTCCCAAATGAAAAAAATAGAATAAAACACCAGGAAAAGAACTAAATAAATGGAGACAAACAATCTTTCAGATGCATAACTCAAAATACTGGTTTTGAACATCTTTCTGATGCTCAATGAACTTATGGGAAGAGTACACAAATTTAGTAAGACCTTCAACAAAGAAATAGTAAAGCAAAATTTGGAGATAGAAAACATAAATAAAAAAGAACCAGTGAGAAATGAAGAATATAATAACTGAAATGAAGAATACATTACAGGTAATCTACAATAGAGTAGATGAAATAGAATCAAATCAATGATTAGGCAAATAAAAAAGCAGAAAACAAAAACTCAGAATAGCAAAAAGAAAAAAGAATGCAAAAACTGAGGATAGTAGAAGGATCCCCTGAACAACTTCAAGCACGCCAACATTCGCATCATGGTGGTGACAGAAAGAGAAGAGGAAAAGCAAGGGATTGAAAATCTATTTTTAAAAATAGTGATGGAGCCCTGGCTGGTTTGGCTCAGCGGTTAGAGCGTCGGCCTGCGGTCCGGAGAGACCCGGGTTCGGTTCCCGCTAAGGGCATGTACCTCGGTTGCAGTTTGTCCCCGGCCCTGGTTGGTCGTGAGGGTGGCAGCCACTCGATGTGTCCCTTTCATGTCGATGTTTCTCTCTCTCTCTCTCCCTCTCTCCCCCTCCCACTCTATCTGTACAAAAATTGGAAAAATGTCCTCGGGTGAGGATAAAAAAAAAAAAAAAAAAATAGTGATGGAGGCTGGCTGGTGTAGCTCAGTGGTTGAGCATTGACCCATGCACTAAGTAATCGCTGGTTTGATTCCCGGTCAGGGCACATGCCCAGGTTGTGGGCTCAATCCCCAGTGGGGGGCATGCAGGAGGCAGCCAATCAATGTTCTCTCCCATCAATGTTTCTAAATTATTTCATCCTTTCTCTTTAAAAATCAATTTAAAACAATAATAATAATAATAATAATGGAAAATTTACTAACGTAGTGAAGGAAATAGACAAAGAAGTCTAATAAGCATAGAAAGTCTCAAACAAGATGAATCTAAAGACGCCCATATTAAGACACATCATAATTAAAATGTCAAAAATTAAAGGAAAGAATCTTATAAGCAGCAAAAGAAAAGCAGTTAATTACCTACAAGGGGGCTCCCATAAGAATGTCAGCTGATTTCTCAATAGAAACTTTGCAGGCCAGAAAGCATGAAATATTCAAAATGATGAAAAGCAATGACCTACATACATTCAAGATTACTCTACTCAGGAAAGCTATTCTTTAGACTTGAGGGACAGATGAAGATCTTCCAAGCCAAACAAAAGCTAAAGGAGTTCATCACAACCAAATCACTATTACAAGAAATATTAATGGTCTTGAAGAAGAAGAAGAAGGAGAAGGAGAAGGAGAAGGAGAAGAAGAAGAAGAAGAAGAAGGAGAAGGAGAAGGAGAAGGAGAAGGAGAAGGAGAAGGAGAAGGAGAAGGAGAAGGAGAAGGAGAAGGAGAAGGAGAAGGAGAAGGAGAAGGAGAAGGAGAAGGAGAAGGAGAAGGAGGAGAAGGAGAAGGAGAAGGAGAAGGAGAAGGAGAAGGAGAAGAAGAAGAAGAAGAAGAAGAAGAAGAAGAAGAAGAAGAAGAAGAAGAAGAAGAAGAAGAAAAATTAAATATAAGAATAATAAAATGTCAATAAATACATATCTTTCAAAAATTATTTAAAATGCAAATAAATTAAATGCTCCAATCAAAAGATAATACGGTGGCTGAATGGATAAGAATAAAAGACCAGAAAATGGTGGTGGAGTGAATAAAAGCTACACAGACCATCTCCGAGGACCAAACTAGAATAATAACTAAAATAAAGACAAATTGTCGGGGAAAAGCAACAGAAATGCAGCTTGTGAGGATCATATAACCAAGGACACTGACTCGATTATGGTAGGATTGCAGAGGCTTGAGAGGGGGGCTGGGCCCTGGCCGGTTTGGCTCAGCGGTTGGAGTGTTGGCCTGTGGACCAGAGAGTCCTGGGTTCGGTTCCCACTAGGGGCACATAAAAAATAAATACATAAATAAATACCTTAGAGAGGGGGGCTGGGAGCCCACAGACAGCAGCGGCCTTAGCTGTGAGCAGTGCCCTTGGGTTAAACTCCCAAGCGGCTCCACAGCCCACACCTAGGACAGATGCTAAAACAGCCACAGCCACTCACCTTGGGCTCTGGCAGAGGGACGGCAGACTGGACTGGAACTGCGTGGGGATACTTGAAATTTGGAGGACGCTCAGAGCATTTGCTGAGTTGCAGCCACGCAGGAGAGTGGCCATCTTACTCCTTCCCAGGGCTCTGGGGAGACACCACGGCACCTCCATCAGAAATTCAACCCCACCAGGTGGGCCATTGAAATGCAGATTGATGCTCATTAACAACAAGCATCTGTCCCACCCTCGGGAAATCCCCTTACACTGAACACCTGAGGGAGTTTTTCATTCAACTGAGATTCCAAGGCTCTTCAAGTAACTGTGACTAATAGCCTCCAGGCAAAAAGCTAGAGGATAACTGAACCATTCCTGGGCTTGCAACTCTAACCAGGAAAGTAAGACTTGAAAGTGGTATTTAACGTGGGTCCTCCCTCATTCATCCAAACCCAGGAGAAGGAGCCACAAACAGCAGAACACCAAAACCCACAGGGAAAATTTGGCAGACTCCAAAGCCCACTGTGATAGCCAAAATGGTGAAACAAAGAAACAGAAGCCAAATGAAAGAACAAAAGACCTCTACCGAAGATGAGATAAATGTGGAGCAGTTAAGCAAGTTAACACAGTTAGAATTCAGAGCTATGCTCTTGAGGAAGCTCAACAGCATGAGTAAGGACATAAACATCATGAGTAAAGACATAGAAATGTTGAAGATCAACCAATTGGAAATTAAAAACCACAAAGAAAAAACTAAAAAAAAAATGACATATCTGAAATAAATTAGAAGGTCTAAACAGCAAAGTAGAGGAGGCTGAGTACCGGATCAGTGAATTAAAAGACAAGGTAGACAAAATCAACCAATCAGAAAACAAAAAGGAAAACACAATTAAAAATCAGGAAGACAGCTTAAGAGAACTATGGGACAATTGCAAACGTAATAATATTCACATCATAGGAGTCCCCAAAGAGGAAGAAAATGAGCAAGGGTTAGAGAATATATTTGAAGAAATAGTGACAGAAAACTCCCCTAATTTGGTAAAGGAAGAAGGCATTCAAGTTCAAGAAGCACAGAGAGCCCCAAGTAAAAAGGACCCAAACAGGCCCACACCAAGACATATAGTAATTAAAATGCCAGAAATTAAAGACAAAGAGAGATTCCTAAAAGCAGTAAGAAATAAGCAACAGGTTACCTACAAAGGAACCCCCATAAGGCTCTCAGCTGACTTCTCAACAGAAACACTACAGGCCAGAAAGGAGTGGCATGAAGTAATCAAGGTCATGAAAAACAAGGATCTGAATCCAAGACTACTCTACCCAGCAAGGCTATCATTCAAATAAAGAGCTTCCCAGGCAAAAAACGGCTAAGGAAATACATTAGCACCAAACCAGCACTGCAAGATATGCTAAAAGGACTGTTGAAATTAGCAGGAGAAATGGGAAAAAAAAAATAGAACCACACTAAACAAAAACGGCAATAAATAAATACATATCAATAATCGCCTTAAATGTAAATGGATTGAATGCTC
The DNA here is from genome assembly GCF_014108415.1 of Molossus molossus. NCBI lineage: Eukaryota > Metazoa > Chordata > Mammalia > Chiroptera > Molossidae > Molossus > Molossus molossus. Next base: position 30,215,859 of record NW_023425346.1, read on the forward strand.
CCATAAAAAGACACAGAGTAGCTGATTGGATAAGAAAGCATGACTCACATATATGTTGTTTACAAGAGACCCACCTCATAACAAGACTCACATAGGTTGAAAGTAAAGGGATGGAAAAAAATCTTCAAAGCAAATAGAAAGCAAAAAAAAGCTGGGGTAGCAATACTCATATCTGATTAAATAGATTTCAAAATGAAGGCCATAACTAGAGACAAAGAAGGCCACTACATAATATTGAAAGGATCTATCCAACAGGAAGATATAACTCTGATAAACATATATGCACCCAATATAGGAGTACCAAAATATATTAAAAATCTTCTGGAAGACTTTGAAGGAGAAATCGACAGCAATACAATCATAGTAGGGGACTTCAACACCCCGCTGACATTACTGGATAGATGCTCTAGATAAAAAATTAGCAAGGAAACAAAGACTATGTGAAGCACTAGACCAAATATATTTAAATAGATATCTACAGAGAATTACACCCCAAAACTACAGAATTCACATTCTTCTCAAGTGTACATGGGACATTGTCAAAGATAGACCACATGATAGGACACAAACTAAATCTCTACAAGTTCAAGAAGACTGAAATCATATCAAGCATCTTCTCAAATCACAATGGCATGAAACTAGAAATCAATTGCAACAAGAACATGCAAAGATATTTGAACACATGGAGGCTAAATAGCATGTTATTAAACAATGAATGGGTTACCAAGAAGATCAAGGAAGAAATTAAAAACTTCCTGGAAACTAATGAAAATAAACACACAACAACACAAAATCTATGGGATGCAGAGAAAGCAGTTCTGAGAGGGAAGTTTATAGCACTACAGGCCCACTTTAAGAAACAAGAAAAATTTCTAATAGACTATCTAACTTCACAACTTAAAGAATTGGAAAGCAAATAAAACCCCAGAGCAAGTATAAGGAAGGAAATAGTAAAGATCAGAGCAGAAATAAATGACATAGAGACCAAAAAAAAAAAAACATTCAAAAGATCAATGAAACAAAGAGTTGGTTTTTTGAAAGGATAAACAAGATTGATGGACCCTTAGCTAGACTCACCAAGAAACAAAGAGAGAGAACCCAAATACACAAAATCAGAAATGAAAGAGAAGTAACAATTGACACCACAGAAATACAAAGGATCATTAACAACTACTATGAACAATTATATGGCAACAAATTCGACAATCTAAGTAAAATGAAAACATTTCTAGAAACACATAGTCTTCCAAAACTGGACCGTGAAGAGATAGAAAACTTGAACAGACCAATAACAACTAAGGAAATTGAAGATGTAATCAAGAATCTCCCAGCAAACAAAAGCCCAGGTTGGATGGCTTCATGGAGTAGTTTTACCAAACATTCAAAGAAGAACTAACACCCATTCTCCTCAAACTATTTCAAAAAATTCAACAAGAAGAAAGACTTCAAACTTGTTTTATGAGGCCAGCATAATTCTAATTCCAAAACCAGAAAAGGACACTACAAAGAAAGAAAACTACAGGCTAATATCCCTGATGAACATAGACACCAAAATACTGAACAAAATACTAGCAAATCGAATCAAGCAATACATAAAAAAATTATTCATCATGACCAAATGTAATTCATCCCAGGGATGCAAGACTGGTACAATATTTGCAAATCAATAAATGTGATACACCACATAAATAAAATGAAGAATAAAAACCACATGATCATATCAATAGATGCTAAAAAAGCACTCGACAAAATCCAGCACCCATTTCTGATAAAAATTCTCAGCAATGTGGGAATAGAGGGATCATATCTTGGCATAATAAAGGACATATATGAAAGACCTACTGCCAACATCATACTCAATGGCCAGAAACTAAAAGCATTTCCCTTAGGAACAAGACAAGGATGCCCACTTTTGCCACTCTTATTCAACACAGTACTGGAACTCTTAGCCACAGCAATCAGACATGAAGAAAAAATAAAAGGGATCTAAATTGGAAAGGAGGAAGTGAAACTGTCATTATTTGCAGATGGCATGATACTATATGTAAAAAAACCCAAAGACTCCATCAAAAATTTAATAGACTTAATAAAGGAATTTGACAAACTATCAGGATACAAAATTAATGTCCAGAAATCAGCAGCATTCTATACACCTATGCTGAACTCACAGAAAGAGAAACTAAAAAGATAATCCCATTTACCATCGCAGCAAAAAAAAAGAAAAAATTAAGATACCAAGGAATAAACTTAACCAAAGAAGTAAAGGACCTATTTGCAGAAAACTACAGGACATTGAAAAAAGAGTAGAGGAAGATATAAAAAGGTGGAAGCACATACCTTCTTCATGGATTAGAAGAATTAACATAATTAAAATGTCCATAGTACCCAAAGCAATCTATAGATTCAATGCAATCCCCATCAAAATATCAACAACATACTTCACAGAACTAGAACGAATACTTCAAAAGTTCATATGGAACCAATAAAGACCTCGAAAAGCCACAGCAATCTTGAAAAAGAAGGACAAAGTAGGTGAGATAACAATACCAGATATCAGGTTATACTACAAAGCAACTGTAATCAAAACATCCTGGTACTGGCCCAAGAACAGATATATAGACGGTGGAACATAACAGAGAACCCAGAAATTGACCCAAGACAATATGCTCAATTAATATTTGACAAAGTGGGCAAGAGCATACAGTGGAGTAAAGACAGCCTCTTTAATAAATAGTGTTGGGAAAATTGGACAGCTACATGCAAAAACATGTAACTAGACCATCAACTTACATAATACACAAGAATAAACTCAAAATAGATAAAAGACTTAAATGTGACTCATGAATCCATAAAAATCCTAGAAGAAAATGTAGGCAACAAAATTTTAGACATTATATACAGCAGAATTTTCACTGATACATCACCTAAGGTAATAGAAACAAAGGAGAAAATGAACACATGGGACTATATCCAACTCAAAAGCTTCTGCACATCAAAAGATACAATCATCAAAATGGAAAGGCATTATGGGAGAGCATAATTGCCAATGATATATCAGATAAGGGGTTAATTTCCAATATATAGAGAGTACTCATAAAGTTCAACAAAAGAAGACAAAGAACCCAATTAAAAATGGGCAGAGGAACTAGACACCTCTCCAAACAGAATGTACAAATGGCTGAGAGACATATGAAGAAATACTCAACATCACTAATCATCAGAGAGATGCAAATTAAAACAACAATGAGTTATCACCTCATACCTGTCAGAATGGCCGCCATCAACAAATCATCAAACAAGTGTTGGCGAGGGTGTGAAGGAAAGGGGACTCTAGTACACTGCTGGTGGGAATGCAGACTGGTGCAGCCACTATGGAAAACAATATGGCGTTACCTCAAAAAAATTAAAAATTGAACTACCATTTGACCCAGTGATCCCACTTCTAGGAAAATACACTAAGAAGCCTGAAACACCAATCAGAAAGAATATATGTACCCCCATGTTCGTAGCAGTACTATTTACAATACCTAAGATCTGGAAACAGCCAAAATGTCCATCAGTAGACAAATGGATAACATAGCTGTGGTACATATACACAATAAAGTACTATGCAGCTGTAAGAAAGAAAGATCTCTTATCCTTTAAGACGACATGGAAGGGCCTGGAAAGTATTATTCTAAGCGAAACAAGCCAAGCAGAGAAATACAAATATCACATGATCTCACTTGTTTATAGAATATAATGAACATAAAGATAAACCAAGATTACTTTCTTTATTTTCCTTAGCCAAAAGTGAACTTTAATTCACACTAGTAACATCACAAGTATCCATGGGTTTTGACTCCCATTCCTGTATGGGGATATGTGGTTACACCTGTAAATTAAGTGGAGGAAGGTGATTCGGGTGGGCATGGAACAGGGTTTAAAAGACAGCCTCGGAACAAAATACAGGGATGAGACCGGGTATAAGGAGGACAAGCGTATTTTCTGATGGCTTGAGTCTTCCCTTACTTTTTATCTGCTCCCTCCAACTGCCAAGCTTTATTTTTATTGTAGGGTTAAAGGCTTTAACACCTCACTGTTTAAAAAGGTTTCTGACCTGCCCTGGCTAATTTGGCTCAGCAGTTAGAGTGTCAACTTGTAGACCAGGGAGTCCCAGGTTAGATTCTGGCCAAGGGCATGTACCTTACTTGTGGTTTGTCATTAGCCCCGGTTGGCGTCATTGCAGGAGGCAACCAATGTGTTCCTCTCACGTCGATGTTTCTCTCTCTCTTTCTCTCCCTTATCCCTCCCACTCTGGCTGAAGATAACTGTAAAAATATCCTCGGGTGAGGGTTAAAAATTAAATAAATAATTTTTTGCATGTAGCCATCCAATTTTCTCAACACCATTTATTAAAGGAGGCTGTCTTTACTCCACTGTATGCTCTTGCCCACTTTGTCAAATATTAATTGAGCATATTGTCTTGGGTCCATTTCTGGGTTCTCTCTTCTGTTCCATTGATCTATTTGCCTGTTCTTGTGCCAGTACCAGGCTGTTTTGATTACAATGGCTTTGTTGTATAACCTGATATCTGGTAATGTGATCCCTCCAACTTTGTTCTTCTTTTTCAAGATTGCTGTGGCTATTCGAGGTCTTTATTGGTTCCATATTAACTTTTGAAGTATTTGTTCTAGTTCTGTGAAGTATGTCATTGGTACTTTGATGGGGATTGCATTGAATCCATAGATTGCTTTGAGTAGCATGGACATTTTAATGATGTTAAAGACAAGTATCATATGTCTCACTTATTTGTGGAATATAATGAACATAACAGGCTGAGGAATGGGGTAGTCCCAGAGATGTGGAAGTGGGGTACAGACTGACAATCCCCAGAAGAAGAGGTGGGGGTGAGAGATAAACCACAGAACTGATATGCATTTATGTATGAACAATGGACATGGACAACAAAGTTGGGGACAGGGTGGGGAGGGAGAGGGATGGGAAAATCAGTGTGGGAAAAAGGAGAAACATCTGTAACAAAAATAAATTAATTAAAAAAAAAACAAAACACCAGAAATTGGTACAATTTTAGCTGTGAGCACTTGTGGGATGATGTAATGCTAAAAATAAATAAATGTTTCTTCTTTACTGATATGGAGCATAGCTCTCCCTCCACGCTCCCTGACACATTCCATGCCTCTACTCTGACCTCAGCTGCTTTCAGGGAAAAACTTTAGTAATAGTCTCCCTTTCCCTAAAGAAGACCAAAGGTCATCTGCACATATTAGAGTATAATGGGTTAGCTGTTGAGAAAAGAAGGGACTCTCTAAAATAGCTATATGGGATACAGGATCCAAGTTAACATCTTATCCAATCTCATGGGGTAGTGAATACCCAGAGTCAGCTAATGGGACAAATCTCACAGTAGAGAAGGAAGCTAATGTTACCTTATGGATGAAATCCTTTGGGTTGATTTTATGTATGTATTGTTGTGGCTTCAATTGCTAAATATAATATTGATATTTTACATGTCTGTACTGTACATGCTGATAGTGGTAAAGGTGATCCCCCTAATTGGAAAGAGCCATATGCAGACTAGTACTAGTGCCTCTGGCACCCCATAAACCTAATAATCTCTTTGAGCCATAAATCTCCATTTCTGATGATTTTACCAATTGGAAAACCTGGCAGATGGAGGTAGCCTCCAACCGCTCATGACACTTTAATGTTGGACTCATTGTCTGCCTGATATGGCTCTTCTGTTAGCTTGCCACTAGGCTCCTGTGAAAACCGAATGTACAGTACATGGACACCTTGTACTCTCCGACCTGATATTCCCTTTTGGGGTGGATCAACTCAAACTCAAAAATTAACCAGGTAGGAAGAGCCCAATAAGCCTTCCTTATAAAATGAAAATGTTATATTTTAGAGCATAGCCACCCTGTTCCCAATATTATCTTGGTTTACCTGAAAACTCTCCAACTATCTTTTTAGAGGAAGCTTAATCCTATCCTCTGCTAAATGAAGCAAAGCTTCTGGTTTTTTCTCTCAGCCTCTCTCTCTCTCTCTCTCTCTCTCTCTCTCAGTGTAACATAGTTCTAATCCTGAATTTATTTTAAAATATACTTTAACTTAGTGACCTGATTTTATTTCTAAATATATGCTTGCATTTCTATTATTTAACTTGAAATTCTGTTCATTTAAAACAAAAAATATTTAATACCTTTATATTTATTGTGATTCCTTAATTGTAAATGTATTTACAACTCATTGTTTTCTACACGCTGCACTTTTCTTGTTCATTTTTTCAGTTTCCCAGCTTCTATTTTATTAGTCAAATGTCACTTACTCTTTCCTCACTAGTTTGTAAGTTCTGCATTGTATTTCTGTTTTTGTAGTGCTTAAAATTACATTTTAATATATTTGACTAAAGTTAATAAAAACCCCTAACTCCCACTGAACTATATTATAACATTTGTAAGCCTGTTCCTTGGTTCTGTCATCTGCTATTTCATACATTGTAACCATTTTTCACTCTCCAAAGGAATCATTATTTATAACAGTATGACTCTAATTCAATATATAATGTTTATTAAATCAATGCTATTAAAATTATAGTATTAATTGCTTCTTGTATTATATTTTTGTGTGTTTTTCTGTATTATATTTTTCTAACATATAGGTAGTTTTCACTTATCATTTCTTTTTTTTTATGTTTATTGTTGAGGGTACTACAGATATTCCTGTTTTTTCCCCCAGTGCCCCCTCCACCTGGTTCCCAACCTGCCCAGCTCTTCACCACCCTATTGTGTGTGTCCATGAGCAATGAATATATGCATATAAATTCTGTGGTTAATCTCTTGCTACTCCCCCTTCCCTCTGAGATCTGTCAGTCTGTTCCATGTATCCATGACTCTAGACCTATTTTGTTCATTGGTTTATATTGTTCATTATATTCCACATATAAGTGAGATCATGTAATGGTTGTCTTTCTCTGACTGCCTTATTTCACTTAACATAATAATCTCCAGGTCCCACCATATTGTCTCAAAGGGTAATAGATCCTTCTCTTTTATAGCTGCTTAGTATTCCATTGTGTAAAAAATGAACCACAGCTTCTTTATGTACTCATCTATGTGTACATGGGCTGTTTCCATATCCTAGCTATTATAAATAGCGCTGCTATGAACATAGGGGAGCAAATATTCTTTCTGATTGTTATTTCAGGCTTCTTAGGACATATTCCTAGAAGTAAAATCACTGGGTCAAATGGCAGTTTCATTTTTAATTTTTGAGGAAATACTATATTGTTTTCCATAGTGACTGCACCAGTCTGCATTCTCCAGCAGAGTACCAGAGTCCCCTTTTCTCCACACCTTCACCAACACTTGTTTGTTAATTTGTTGATGGCAGCCATTCTTCTCTCTCTCATTCTCTCTTTTTTTCCCCTTTGAAACTCTATTAGACCTTTGCTGGACCTTTGTGTTTTAACTCTTATGAATTTTAACAAATCTCCTTAATTTTGATGTCAATACATTTCATTTCTGGAATTCAGGAACCTGCTATTTATTTTCCTTATTTTCATTTCCATATTATACATACATTTTAAATGTCTGTTTTTCTGCTATCTTTTCATGATTTATAGACTTTTATTATATCTTAATTATATTAAACATACCAATTTTATAATCTCTTACATGTTACATTAGTATGGAAAATCTTCTCTTTGTGTTGCCTGAAAAATTTAATTCATGTGCATTGTTTCTCTATTGGAAACTACTATCATTTGCAGGGTAATGTATCCATATTTGTTTTATTTTCATTATGTTAATTGATCCAAGGATATTATCAGCATGAGGCCATTTTTTATATTACTTTATCTTGGATGATTCATGGACCAAATAGATGTAGTATATGTTCAATAATTAAAACCTACCTATTGTGCAGACCAATGACTATATAATTTCATATTTTCAGAAGAGAGTTTAATGTTTTTTTCTACCTAAAGACCAGAATATTTACCATTTGATCATTTTCTTTTAACACGCTGGATTTTCCATTTCCCTATTTTTTTCACATGCCCAGGATTTTATTTTTCATCTTTCTCTGCACATTAAGAAACATATCTGAGTAGCTGTGAACCTTAAATAAAAGGGAAAAATGACAAGCCAACCACTTCAAATAAGGAGAGAAAGAATCCTGGCTAACCAACCCACCATGATTTATCAGACATTCCCTGTCCCAGCCCTCTCCACGTCTCATCCCATTTAATCATGACAACAACCTGACGAGGTAAAATTCATTAAAACCGATCTTCAGATATGGAAATTGAGTCTCAGAGATGTTAATGAAGTGAACTAAATAATGACAGACTTGAAATTTGAACCAATATCTAATTATAAGTATGATCAATTTAAACTACCCCTGTAATTGAAGAATAAGGTGGGCAGTAGCTCTTCAACATGCTCTGTTTTATTTTTCTTAACAAAGTGAAAAATCATTCACTATCTATGAAATTATACAATATGTAAAATATTTAGTATGGTTCTTATTTTAAATTAATAATTTACTATAAGTCACGGTCTAGGACAGTCAAATGGCAACCAAATAGTTTTTTCTTGTGTTGTTTGAATCAATTTCTTGTGACTTTTTTTTTTTTTTTTTTTACTGTTATACCCCATACCATTAAATGTGATAAAGGGTACCCAGATGTCATCTCTAGAAAACATCTATTTTGAAAACCTGTCAGTCCAACTATTACTAGGAACTAATTGTAATCCTGGCTTTGTGACATGAATAATTGGTGAATGGGCAACACTATATTGTTCTGTGAGACTGACTGAATCAAAATTAATCGGAGTCGCTGATGTAGTTCAGCTCAGCGTATGCTTCTTCACAATCCATGCCGATTATTGCAAGACTGATATAAATTAAGCACCAAAGAGGGGAGACCTATTATCAGGGGAAATGCTACTCTTGGAGTCACACATCTCGGTAATTAGTAATAATAAGGAAAAGTTCTACAGCATGCGCACACTCACACACATGCATATTTGTATGTGCATGTAATAGTGGAAAGAATTCCCATATAGTCATAAAGCTTTACTGGCACTTTGGGTTCTTTTCAAATATTTATATAGAGAATATTTATTGGTGTTTTTAATATTCTCCAATGAGTATAAAAAGTTAATTGGCCTGCATTGTTTAATTTCTCATAGGCTTATTTTATTAATTTCTCTGCTAGTTGTTGAAAACTATAACAATGAAAAATAGAAATAGTCAGTTGCGGATTCTCAGCAATTACCAAAAGTTAATTAAAATTATTAAGATAACAAACATGCACACATAATGTTCTTGTTGATAAATTTAACTACACTTAATAAGGAAATCCAAGATTGAGCCAATCTCATAAATTGTTTTATGCTATATTAATGCTTTCTCTAGCTAGTCAAATTAAATATTGATAGACTGTCCTCTTACAAAGGTTTAGACAAAAACATTTTGTTTATCTCACAGCCTAAAAGCTAAAAATCAACCAACCTAGAAACACTGTGTTAAATCAGTTAAGCAGTAAAAATGAACATAATTATTTGTTCTCAATTCTATTCTCATCTGATGAATAAGAGAAATAATAATATAGGACTCAGACCACACTGGGTTGTCAGCCCATTTTTCATGTTATGTTTTTAGTGTCAATAAATATTTAAATAAGATGTTTAGCTTTGTTTCAAAACAAATCAGTTAAATGAGGTTTTAATGGTCATTAGAAATAACTAAAAACAAATTATTGCTTTCCTGAGCATATATTTTACTCTCAACATTGCTAAGTGTCACAGAGAGATTTCCTGGGATGTAAGTGGCAAAGCATCTTTCTTCAAACAGTTTATAGTTGCTTGGAATATCCTATTGATACCTATAAAATAATTGATAACATAAATTATAAATACTTATATTAATACTAGTATTCATCTTAAGTATTATCACATAAAGTATCAAATAATAAGCTATATTAGTGACAATTTTTTTGGATTTATAGGAATGATATTTAAACATGGAAAATGTCTAAAAAATTGAATTTGTCTATATTTGAATAAAAGTAAAGAACATTTAAATATGGTACATGTTATCTGTCTAATCCTCTAGAATCATATGGTTCTTTAAACTACTAATTCCACTTTCCTGTAACTCCAAAACCTAATCAGCACCCAGTTTGTGAAACTTCGTTGTAGCAGCCTTATGAAACTAATAGTTTTTAATTTCAGATCATGCATCTTTATTTTTTTAGCAAGTTAAGAGGTGTGATAATTTTATCTCTAACTGAGATGGCCCACAGAGCTATGATTAAGTTAAATTAAAAATCAGCTTGATTAATTCATGAATATTATCATCACCTCAACCATCTTTGTGATTTTATCTGCATAGAAATTTTTACCTGGAAGCAAATTTGTCATTATTTATTAACCTTTGTCAGTTTTCAATACAAAATTTTAAATTGATGCGGTGTTATTATTTTCTCCAAGTATCTGTGAGTCAGACTGTGCTGTGTTTTATCCTGTAGACTTAGAAGTTTACTGCTTATTTTAATAAAAAGAATCTGTGTATTTGCATACTGAGGATACTAAAAGTTAACAAGAGCTCCAGAAAATTGAAAACGGGAATGGGTTACAGTTATGTGGTCATGTTTCAGCTCTCATTTTTCTAGGGTCCACCAAGATGCTTATTAGAAGCCTCCAAATACAGTAGTAATAGGAAAAAGATAAACCAGAATTACGTCCTTTATTTTCCTTAGCCAAAAGCGAACTTTAATTCACACTAGTAACATCACAAGTATCCATTGGTTTTGACTCCCATTCCTGTATGGGGATATGTGATTACACTTGTAAATTAAGTAGAAGAAGGTGATTTGGGTGGGCGTGGAACAGGATTTAAAAGACAGCCTCAGAACAAAATACAGGGATGAGACCGGATATAAGGAGGACAAGCATATCTTCTGATGGCTTGAGTCTTTCCTAACTTTTTATCTGCTCCCTCCAACTGCCAAGCTTTATTTTTATTCTAGGGTTAAAGGCTTTAACACCACACTGTTTAAAAAGGTTTCTGACCTGCCCTGGCTCATTTGGCTCAGCAGTTAGAGTGTCAGCCTGTGGACCAGGGAGTCCCAGGTTAGATTCTGACCAAGGGCGTGTACCTTACTTGTGGTTTGCCCCTAGCCCCGGTTGGCGTCATTGCAGGAGGCAACCAGTCAATGTGTCCCTCTCACGTCGATGTTTCTCTCTCTCTCTCTCCCCCTTATCCCTCCCACTCTGTCTGAAGATAACTGTAAAAATATCCTCGGGTGAGGATTAAAAATTAAATAAATAATTTTTTGCATGTAGCTGTCCAATTTTCCCAACACTATTTATTAAAGAGGCTGTCTTTACTCCACTGTATGCTCTTGCCCACTTTGTCAAATATTAATTGAGCATATTGTCTTGGGTCCATTTCTGGGTTCTCTATTCTGTTCCACTGGTCTATCTGCCTGTTCTTTTTCCAGTACCAGGCTGTTTTGATTACAGTGGCTTTGTAGTATAACCTGAAATCTGGTAATGTGATCTCTCCAACTTTGTCCTTCTTTTTCAAGATTGCTGTGACTATTCGAGGTCTTTATTGGTTCCATATGAACTTTTGAAGTATTTGTTCTAGTTCTGTGAAGTATGTCGCTGGTATTTTGATGGGGATTGCATTGAATCTATAAATTTCTTTGGTTAGTATGGACATTTTAATGATGTTAAAGACAAGCATCATATGTCTCACTTATTTGTGGAATATAATGAACATAACAGGCTGAGGAACGGGGTAGTCCCAGAGATGTGGAAGTGGGGTACAGACTGACAATCCGCAGAAGAGGGGGTGGTGGGGAAGAGATAAACCACAAAACTTATATGCGTGTATGCATGAACAATGGACATGGACAACAAAGCTAGGGACAGGGCTGGGAGGGAGGAGAAGAAGGATTCAGTGGGAGAAAAAGGAGAAACATCTGTAACAAAAATGAATAAAATAATTTTTAAAAATTTAAATAAATAAAAAATGAAAATAAAAAGGTTTCTGACCCTAAAAAATCAAATTTTGAGAGAATTAGGCAACCGTTAATGCCTAATAGGCATTGTTTTCACTACACATTCTGGTAGCTCGAATTTTTGAGATTTTTCAATACTACCTTCTTTACATTTTGATGAGAAAACTGTGAAGTATGTATTTCATGACTTGAAACAGTTAAACAGAATAGAGGGATTTATTTGGTGCATGCTCTGTGTCTTACAAATTGCTGAACTTTGAACTAGTAGGACCACAACAAGCATAAAATACAACCTATATCTTCTAAGTGTTTTAAATCTAGAAAATAAGATTTCTATACCTAAAACAATTATAGGCAAATACCTTGTCTGATAAAGAATGTATAATTAAATAAGTGAACAAAATCTGCAGTGGTGGTAACAAGGCAAGTGGAAGCATTCCAGAAAAAAAGCAGGGCAGAGCATAGATGGAGAAAAAGAATAAAAAGACACATTGGGGTTAAAAAATGAAACTATCTGTAGTGAGGAATGAAGATCATTCTCAAAAGAAGTTCAGAATTAAGGACTCAGGAGTATGAGTTTCAATAGTTAAGATAGGATCAAAGAGACAAGACAGACAAATTGAAGTTTGGTTTGATAAAAAATAGGAAATGTGTCTCAGAATAGTCTCTCAGAATTGGATAAAATGAACTAGAGAGAACAAAGGCCAGAATATAACTGCAGGTAACAAAAGGGAAATGAAACTGGAAAGACAAGAACAAAGAAAATTAAGTAACTAGATGGTGAGCCAGACAGATAAAGTTCACTAATCTATAGGAACGACATCTAAGATTATGAGTTTTTTGGTCTGAAAATGTCACCCATCTGAGGTGAAATCCATTTGATAAGCCTTTTTGCCAGGGTGAGGCTATTTTTTTCTTTCTTTGGGGGGAGGGTAATTCATCAGCTCAGGCTGAGGGTTAACTTTTTTATCCTCCTCTGAGAAGTTCCAGTCTTTGATTTGGCAGTGCACTTCCAGGGCCCAGAAGAGAGCTTACCATTCAGTAGATGTTCCAGAATGTTGTATACTGACTACTCATACAAAGAACATGGCTGAGCCCTGGCTGCTTTGGCTCAGCGGTTAGAGCTTTGGCCTGCGGTCCTGAGAGACCCAGGTTCAGTTCCCGCTAAGGGCATGTGCTTCGGTTGCAGTTTGTCCTCGGCCCTGGTTAGGTTGTGCAGGTGGCAGCCACTCGATGTGTCCCTTTCACACCGCTGATTCTCTCTCTTCTCTTTTCCTTCCACTCTATCTGAACAAAAATATGGAAAAATGTCCTTGGGTGAGGATAAAAAATAAAAATTAAAAAAAAAAGAACATGGCCCTGGCCGGTTTGTCTCAGCAGTTAGAGCGTCGGGCTGCGGTCCAGAGAGACCTGGGTTTGGTTCCCACTAAGGGCGCGTACTTCGGTTGCAGTTTGTCCCTGGCCCTGGTCGGTCATGCGGGTGGCAGCCACTCGATGTGTTCCTTTCACATCGATGTTTCTCTCTCTCTCTCTGTTCCTCTCTCTCCCTCCCACTCTACCTGAACAAAAAATGGAAAAATGTCCTCCGGTGAGGATTAAAAAAAAAAAAAGAACATGCCCAAGAAATAATAATGATGACAATAAAACCAAAAATACCTAGAGAAAAATCGTGTTTGTCATAGAATTGGTTCAAAAGTATCTTGAAGTTGACACAAGGAAGAGAAATCCAAGATACTTTGTCTAACAGTCAACAGGAAAGTAAGAATAGACACAGGTGGAGGGTTCTGAAAATGTATAATATTTGAAAGTAAAAAGTAGAACATTAGAAGTGAAGTCAGAAGAGCTTTCTTGAGGAATGAGCTTAGAAGAACAGACAATACTGAGAATTTAGCTTTGAGGCCCAGCCAAAGGTAATGTTTGAGTCATTTAGAATGGTACCTCTGAAAGCAAAGATACATTAATAATAATATGTGGAAGTGGGGTACAGACTGACAATCCCCAGAAGAGGGGGTGATGGGGGAGAGATAAACCACAGAATTTATATGCATGTGTGCATGAACAATGGACATGGACAACACAGCTGGGGACAGGGCAGGGAGGGGGGAGGGGGAATCAGTGGGGGGAAAAGGAGAAACATCTGTAACAAAAATAAATTAATTTTAAAAAAAAACAAAAAAACTGAAAGCACCACCTAGGTGGTATGAACAAATCAGGGTCCAACGGTAAAGACGTGGATGCATTCTCAGAATAAGAAATAAGTGAACTAAGCACTTGATTTAAAATCTTCTAAAAAGAAGAGAATCAACATATGGGAAAATAATAAAGATGAAGGACAGAACTAAACAAACTGGAAAACAGAAAATCAGTGGGCATAAATAAATTTAAATGCTCATTCCCTGAGAAGATTATAAGATAGATTAAACTCCTTAGAAATATAATAAATAAAAGAAAGAGTATAAATCAAAAAAAAAAAAGAATAAGCAAGAGTCCAGCTGGTGTAGCTCAGTGGTTGAGTGTCTACCCATGCACCAAGAGGTCGCCAGTTTGATTCCTGGTCAAGGTACATGCCCAGGTTGTGAGCCCGATCTCCAGTGGGGGGCATGCAGGAGGCAGCCAATTGATATTCTCTCTCATCGATGTTTCTATCTCTCTTTCCCTCTCTCTTCTTCTCTCTCTAAAAATCAATGAAGAAAAGGAAAAAAAAAAAAAAGAATAAGCAAGAGAATGGGAAATGTTCCAACAAGAGAAAACACAGCGATAAAGAATTTTAAGAAGTTGTTATTAGCATTGTACATAGTAAAGAAAGACAAAATGTGATAGAATCTAAATAAAACTGTATTAAATTCTCTAGAAAAAATATGCTGATTAAAAAAAGTATAAAAACAATACATTTTAGATTTTAAGTTATAAAGAAAATATTGTTGGGGTAGAAAAGAAGTGATAATTTCTAAATAATTTGGCCCTAAAGGAACAAGGGAGCCAAAAGTCCATGAAGTGGACCAGTTCAAAGCTTTAGCCTTGTATTAGGAGATGGTATTTGGGTTGAAACGTGAGCTTCTGCATTAGCAACTCCATTGCCAGGGACAGTAAATCACTTCTCTGAATCTGTTTTCTCATTTGCAAAATAGAAAAAACAACATATAATTTATGGGCTTATTATGATAATAAAATGAAAGAAAGTACAACTGTATCTTAGTTACTTTGTAGCTATAGCACTGTCAGGTTGCATGACTAACCACATATAGTAAAAAAAAAAAAAAAAAATTGAAAAAGATAAACTCCTATAAATCACAATAAACATAATTTTGTGTATAGTACTCTATATAATAATACACAAAATGCAATGTTAGTATATTCCAATTACATAAAAATTTATCTCTTCTTACTCTCTTTCAGTTTTTACTGAAAAGTTAGTATTCATTTGCTAGGCCTGCTGTAACAACATACCATGATCTGGGAGGCTTAAAAAAATAACAATTTATTTCCTTACTGTTTAGGAGATTAGAGTCTGATATTAAGGTTGTGACAGCCCAGCCGGTGTGGCTCAGTGGTTGAGCATTGACCCATACACCAAGAGGTCACCAGTTTGATTCTTAGTCAGGCACATGCCCAGGTTGTGGGCCAAATCCCCAGTGGGGGGCATGCAGGAGGTGGCCAATTGATGTTCTCTTTCATCGATGTTTCTATCTCTCCCTCTCCCTTTCTCTCTAAAATTAATAGAAAGAAAAAAATTTAAAAAAAAAATGATTTTGGCAAAGTTGGTTCCTTCTGAGGGTCTTAAGGGAAGAATGTGTTACCTTTCTCCTTAACTTGCACATGTACATAATCGTCCTATCTTCACATCATCTTCCTTCTGTATGTGTCTGTGTCTAAATTTCCTTCTCTATACAGAAACTAGTCATATTAAATTAAGTTGAACCCTGAAGACCTCATTCTAGCTGACTTACCTCTTTAAAAATCCTATGTTTAAATACAGTCACATTCTGAAGTACTGAGCATTAGGACTTCAATATATGAATTTGGGGGGCACAAAACTGAACCCATAATGTAGGTATGATTTAATTTCAAAATATTAATTATATTACTATTTAAACTGGTCCCTTCTACAGAGTAGGTCTTCAATAATGGTAGATACTATTACTAAGATAAACACCTTTGCAATTATTTTGAATTTTGGAAATTCCAAATTGGAAGAGTGACACCTTATTAACACAAATTTCCAAACATAGGAAGTTGAAAGAAAAAAATTTCAAAGAGCAAATAATACTAAATATTTTTATCATGGTACATTATATCAATAGAGATGGTTTTAATGTTTTTTAAAATAATATATCCAATATTGCTCATTTATAGGTGGACAAGTCCAGTATCCTTACATTCACTGTTTGGTTAAAAAAAAAAAACACACAAAAAAACTGGGAATAGCAAGGTAAATGATAATTCTTAGTTCATCAGTTTCATTAATTGTATAACAGCGATGAATCCAGCCTTCATTATCTTGGTCTACTAGAACTAATATCTTCAAAGTGATCAACTATCTATACTAGATTCTATATTTAGGCAAACTATGACTAAAGTATAAGGATGGTTTGCAAATAACAGTAACTGGTGTTGGACTCCCTACCCCTTGCTTAGCATTGCCACTAAATTAATAAATCAAAGTTTTACAAAACATGATTTTACAACTGATTCCCTGCATGAGAAAGCAATCAACATGGTGTGCATTTTTTGGAAGAAACAAGCATATAAAATAAGTCTCATCACAGTCACTTTGGTTTCCTCCCTTAAAGGTACTTTAGAATCAACTCTGCAGGGAAATAATGCCCAGAGAGTAGCTGTCTCCCTAATTACAGGGAAAAAGATCAAAGTTCAAGAATAGCAAAGGGCTACCTGTGTAAAAATTCCATTTCCGTCCTTGGCCATCTCTTAAGGTAGTCATTCAAGGCAAGACTCTGGGACACCTAGAATAAAAATTAATATGAAAGGCTGAAGAGATTTCAGAGACACATAGTACTGTGGAGACTTTGGGATTCAGTTCCAGTGTCAATGAAATGTCTTTGGAGAACACTCCAGGCTTTCAGTTGAAATCCCACAAAAACTATGTAGTATGACTGACTACATCCTAAGAATAATGGTAAATTTTTAAAAACCCATCCTAATACAGCCTAAAATCAAGTCTGAAAAATAAAGAAAGTCATGTCCAGTCTCTGACATGTAAGGATCTTGGAAGATGTCAAGTCTATCCTCACAACAACAAAAAGCTGAACAAAGTGAAAATCAGTAACTCTTCTTAGATCCATCAGACAATTGCAATCATAGTGCAAACATGTCCTGAAGACTGGAGAGCCAAATGAATACAAAGAATCAGTTTAACAGGTCAGAAGTTGCTAAAGCAAGGACCTTGTAGGAACAATAACTGTAAGTAAATTGGCTGCAAATTAAATATGGACTCTTGAGGGTCAAGTTTTTTAAGGGGGTGGGCACATTTTTTTATATTTACCCAAAGAAGCACCACCAAATTGTCAAAGATGTGAGAATATCTTCAATGATTCCAGCAGGAAGTGGAGGGAGAGGGAAATAACCATTTGCAGATATTCCCAAAGTATTCTTTTTTTCTGCCTGTCCTCAAAAGAAATTATTATCCAACCTGCCTAAAGGAAAATATCCAACTCTCTGTATCTCTAAACATCTTCCTATTCAGAAAAACATAAAATTAAAGGTCTATTTACTACCATTTCTATTACCCAATACATCATGTCCAGCTTTAAACAAAAATTGAATGCATGATTAAATGCAAGATAAAACACAGTCTGAAGGAGAAAGCAATCAACAGAATAGAATGAAGATATGGCAGAGATTTTGGAAATATCACATTTATGGTGAATATGCTGTGTTCTTTAAAAACCAAGTACACAATATGCAAAAACAGATAATGGAGCCAGAGAAATGAAAACTCCAAGAAAGAATCAAAAGGAAAGGTTATAAGTATAAATAAATAAAAAGGTAAATAAATAAAACTGTAACAAAAATAAAGAACAGTTTTTATGACCTCAGCAGTAATCTAGACACAGCCAAGGAAAATTTTAGAAAGCTTGAAGACATGTCAATAGAAATTTTCCAAACTAAAATGTGGACAAAATATGTTTTAATGGAACAAAATAACCAATAATTTTGGTATATTCCAAAAGGTGTAGTTATGTTTGATGTAAAAACCAGAATAAGAATAAAGAAGAAAGGACTAGAAGAAATATTTGAATGATGGATGTGAATTTTGAAAAAATTAGTGACAGCCTATAAATAAACCTAGGAAGGTCAGAAAACACCAAGCAGGGTAAATACCAAAAAATTCAAGATCTACGCATATCATATCTAAATTTCAGAAAACAAAGACAAAGAAAAAAATCTTGGAAGAAGCCAGAGAGGAGGAAAAAAATTACCTGACCTATAGAGAAAAATTTATGAGAATTACACTGGATTTCTCTTCACAAACCATGCCAACGACAAGAGAGTGGGTGAAAAATGTAGTGTTGGGAAAAAAACAACACACACACACACACCCTCGCACACACACATACACAACCCAACTGAAGATCAAATCTGGTGAAATAATCTTTCCCCTTGCTTCTTTAAGTTTTATTTAGCTTTTAGCACTTTTACTATAATTTATCTAAGGAAAGATTTTTTTTTTTTGTTTCTTCTTTGTGTGTGTGTGTGTGTGTTTGAGCTTTGTGGTGATACTTCAATTTGAAATTAAAGTCATTTGCCTGATTTTGGACAATTTGTAGCTACAATTTGTTGAGTTTGGGGTTGTTGAGGTTTCTAGAACTTTTAGTGTGGAATACCAGAGTGAGTGAGCTACACAGAAAAAGGACCCCAGAATGCACTGGGTATTCCCATGTGTCCTTGGCTGAGCGCTGGACTGTCCAGGACAATCTCTTGAGTTATAGCAGAGAGCAGTCCCTAAGAATAGAATAACCAATCATTTCAGTTTTCTAGGGACCAAGGGGGTTCCCAGGACATGAGCCTCCAGTTTTAAAACTGGGATAGTCCTGGGCAAACTAGGGTGGATTTGGTCATACTAACTGGGACACAGAAAGCTGAAGAGAGATGTCAGAGCATACCCAATGCTGGAAGACACTGGAGCTCCAGGGCAGGCAGAGTAGAGAGGTCTCACCAAGGAAATTCACCACTGAGATCCAGAAAAGTAATTACTGCTGTGGTAGTTTTTCTGTGTCTTGTAAGATGTTCAGCGTCCTCTCTGACCTGTATCCACCAGAAGTCAATAATAGTTCTGCCACCCAAGTTGTGACTCCTCAAAATGACTTAGATATTGCCAAAGGTCCCCCCTGGGAGGGGCGAGGACACTTCCCCCAATTAAGAACCACTGCTACACACTGGCAAATGGAGTGGTTATCAGGATATGTCAAAAAGGCAAACTATAGAATAATGCAAATGGAATGTTTACTTCTTTGTTAAAAGGAAAAGAATATAAAATATATCTATATTTGACTATCCTGGAAAGATAAATCAAAACTGATTATGATGGTAATTTCGGGGAAAGAGAGGGAACGAGTTATAGAAGACAGGAATAGAAGTGAGATATTGTCAAATATAACTTGCTGCATGGTTTTAACAGTACTTTAAAATTTTTTTAAATAAATTATATAAAAATAAAAAAAATACCTAAAATTATTTTAAAGGTGGAAATAAATATATTCAATCTTACATCAGAATGAAGAATTATTTCAAATGGCTTTATAGCATAGTATTTTGACTATACATCCTTACAGCAATAAAGGTCCTAAGTAAAAATGAAACAAAGAAAAAATCTTAAACTTTAGTTTAACTGTAAATATTATTATCATCATTATTATTATTTTCAATAAATTTATAATAGTGTAGGATGATGGAAATAAAAATTGGAGGTATCTAAGGTACTAACTTCTAACTCTAAAAAATAGCAAATACAATAAAATTGTTGAATATTTAACTAAACTTTCCTTCTACAAACTATTTCAAGTTAACTGATAATATCTCATTGAAAATGAAAAGTTTTAATCAATGAATTCTAGCTAAAACATGTGAAAGAAATAGCATTATGAAATCAATATTTTGCAGCCCTAATAAAATAACTGATTCAGTTAATAATTATCAACAGATGAAACATTAGATGAAAAGTTGATGGGAAATGTTACAATAGGGAAATCAGCCTTAAACTCTTGAACCTGAACTTCATATATCAGACACTCACTTCCATTTATAAGTACATATACTAGGACACCCTCTTCACCACCACCCCTGCTTAAAAAAGAAAAAAAAGTTAGCCCTGCCAGTGTGGATCAGTGGATTGAACATCTACCGTCCTATGGACTGAGATGTCCTGTGTAGATTCCTGGTCAGGGCAAATGTTCGGGTTGTGGACTCAATCCCCAGTACGGGGTGTGTAGGAAACAGCTGATCAATGTTTCTCTCTCACATCGGTATTTCTATCTCTCCCTTCCTCTCTGTCTCTAAAAAAAAAAAAAAAATCAATAAAAATGTATTTTAAAAAAGTTAAATGGCAGTAAAAAAAAAAAAAATAGACAAATCTAGAATCTAAAATATTCAATAGAAGTAAGGCCATTGTAATTAACTAAGTATTAATAATAGGAAAGAGCAAAGGGAAGAGCAGACGTTATAGGCATGTTCCCTGCAAAACACTGGGGGAAAGGGGCTGGACAAAGGGAAGCTAGATGCACAGCCAGTTAAGTTGGGTTGACTAGGGAAGGTGCATACTGCCGGGCACACCTGGGAACAGATGTCATTTGCCAGAATGGGCATGGCCTCTGCAAGTGTGTGAACATTTAAAATATGTAACAAAGAAGTTCACTCTTTTGGTTCCTCTTGGAATGCTTAGTTTATGGCTCACATTTGGCTTCCTGGCATTCTCCAGGATGGCCCACGGCCAAGGGGACCCCTACAGACAATGTGCTAATGGACTGCGATTAGCAGGGTTGTACTGGTCCTGTGTGCAATATGGAAAGTAAACTCTGGAAACTGGCTTAGATTTTAACTTTACTGAAACCCAGCCACACTTCTTCTATAACTGGACTAAGGGAAACGAGACTTCGGAAACACAGGGATTTAACTCCATGCAAATAAAAATCACTTATTCTCCTGTGTCAGTCTCAGAAAACGATTTTTTCTCAGGATATTGTAAGAAGTCCATCCCCCAGTAGCACCCAGTGGGGAAAAGGACCCCACTTTGTTCCATACCCGCTGACAACTGAGATGGGACCCTACCAGGAGAAGAATGGCTCATGGAAATCATGGGAAACATTCCGCTCTGCCATTGTAATTTTCCCCCTGCTCAGGAAGCCCACTCGCAGCCTCCAAACCAGCACTCGGAGGGTGAAACAGCAGAAGAAATGGAAGCTGACTGGACCCAGGTAAGAAATGGAATTTAACTTCCCTATTCTGGGAATTCCATAATTCATCCTTCTCTCTCTCTTCCCTATACGAATTTCTATATGGGCAATTCGTTTTCTTTTTTCTGCCTGTCACCACCTCAGATGATGCTCGTTCAGACTCAGACCCAGGACCAGCTTCATGGGGGTGGGACATCCAGTCAAGTTCAGGCAGCAGCTGTGGCTGCCCAGGCAAACAGCAGGGCCAACACCCATGCTCCCTCAGCGCCACTGCTGTATCCTCCACTACGTCCACCTGCTCCCCTCACCCTCACCCTGCAATCACCACACTGTTGTCCATCATTTATGTGTGAAAATGTGAACAGAAGGAAGGATAAAAATTATATAATCAACTCAATAGGTGCAGAAAAACATTTGACAAAATTCATATCGTTTCAGATAAAAGCTGTCAAAAAATTAAGTATAAATTAAATGTACCTAAAAGAATGTACATGAAGGAATGTGCCCAATCATAATGAAGGCTACATGACAAGACTGCAGCTAACGTTACTTAACAGTGATAAGCTGAAAGTTCCTCTCAGATCAGGAACAAGACACAGGGTCCCACTCTTACAATTTTTATTAACATTGTATTGGAAAACATAACCACAGCATTCAGGCAATCAATCTATCAACCAATGGTATTTATATTGTAAAGGAAGAAGCTAAATTGTCTCTTTGTACAGACGACACAATTTTATTTATATAGAAAACCCTAAATACCACACACACACACACACACACACACAAACTAATAAATTCAGTAAAATTGCAAGATAAAAAATTCAATATACAAAAATTGCTTGTGTTTCTATACACTAACAAAAATCTATTTGAAAAAAAAATTGAAGGAAACAATCCTAATTTACAATAGCAACAAAGGATAAAATATTTTGGAATAAATTCAATCAAGACAGTGAACCATCTGTACCTAGAAAATATGACGCTGATGAAAGAAACCAAACGCAGCACAAATAAATGGAAAGATATTTTATGTTCAAGTTTGGGAGGAATTAGTACTGCAAAAATGTCCATACTAACTAAAGCAATCTAAGCTTTATTTAATTTCTATCAAAATTTTAATAATTTTTATAGAAATATAAAAAAAGTCCAAATATTTACATAAACTGACAAACAACCCAATTAGCCAAAACAGTTCTGAGAAATAATATCATTGGAGGCATTATACTACCTGGTTTGAAACTATATTACAAAGTTACAGTAATCAAAACAATATAGCACTGGCATAAAAAAAACATACACATAATCCAGCTGGTGTGGCTCAGTGCATTGAGTGTCTTCCCATGGACTAGAGGTCCCAGTTCAATTCCTGGTCAGGGCATCTTCCTGGGTTGAAGGCTCGATCCCCAGTAGGGGGCATGCAGGAGGCAGCCAACCTATGTTTCTCTCTCACATCAATGTTTCTCTCTCTCTCTCCCTTGCTCGCTCTCTCTAAAAACATCAACAAAAACATATATTTAAAAAAACAACAACAACACATTGACCAATGAAAAAGAATAGAAAACCCCAAAATGAAGTCACACACATCCAGTCAACTAATCTTTGACAACAGCACAAAAATACACAATTGATAAATATAAGTCTATTCAATAAATTACATTGAGAAAACTGAATATCTACATATAGAAGAATAAAATTTGATGCTTACACCAATTTTAAAAATTAACTAAATGTAGATTAATGACTTCAATGTAGGTTCTGAAACCATAAAACTATAAAAGAAACACGAATACAGTTCCTTTACATAGGTCTTGGCAATAATTTTTTTAATATGAAACCAAAAGCACAGGCAACAAAACAAAAATCAACAAATGTAATTATGTCAAACTAAAAGCTTCCGTACAGCAACAGAAATACCTAACAACATAAAAAGGCAACCTAGAATAAAGGGAACTATTTGGAAACCACATATCTGATAAAGGTTTAATAGACAAAATATACAATAACTCCTACAAATTAATAGCATTTAATTTTAAAATGTGGAAAAAAAAAAACTTTTTCAAAGAAAACATACAAATGCCCAACAGGTATATGAAAAGATTCTCAACATCACAAATCATCAAGGAAATGCATGTCAAAACCACAATGAGATATCACCTCATAGCTGTTAGGATGGCTGTTATTAAAAAGCAAGAGACATGTATTGGTGAGAATGTGGAGAAAAGGGAACCCTAGTGCACTCTTGGTGGGAATGTAAATTGGTATAGCCGTTATGGAAAATAGTTGAAGCTTTCCTTAATAAATTAAAAACAGAACTACTGTAAGATCCATAAATTCTACTTCTGGGTATATATCTAAAGGAATTAAAATGAGCATCTTGAAGAGACATCTACCCTCCCATGTTCATTGCAAGATTATTTACAAAGCCAAGATATGGAAACAACCTAAGTGTCCATTGACAGATGAATTGATAAAGAAGATGTGAGATACATACACACACACACACACACACACACACACACACACAGTGTGACATTATTCAGCCATAAAAAAAAAAAAAAACTTCCCTCACTTGTGATAACATGAATGAACTTGGAAGACATGATGCTAAGTGAAATAATCCAGACACAAAAAGACAAATACAACCATGTGTCGCTTAATGACAGGAATGCATTATGAGAAATGTGTCATTGGGTGATTCTATAATTGTGCAAACATCATCCAGTGCATTTATACACACCTGGATGATACAGCCTGCCTCGCATGGATGCTGTATGATACAGTCTGTTGCTTCTAGGCTACAAACCTGCACAGCATGTTACTGTACTGAATACTGTAGGCAATTGTAACACAGTGGTATCTGTGTTTCTAAACATAAAAAGGTTCAATTAAAATATGGCATAAAGAAAAAAACGGCACGCCTTTATAGGGCACTTATTGTGAATGAAGCTTGCAGGACTGGGAGTTGCTCAGGGTGAGTCAGTGAGTGAATGTGAGTTAATATGAAAACCTAGGACATACTGTGCACTACTGTAGGCTTTATAAACACTGTCCCACAAGCCCTTCCTCTGCTTCCATCTGACGGGGCTAGAAATATAACATTGAAGCTGTCAATGCAGCTCCATGCACAGGGATGAGGGCTGGACTGACTAGAAATATCGAGGAGAAACTGGCTGGGTAAGGCATAGATCAGCATAACAGTGATGGAGGGAGGGATGTCAGAATGGCCAGAGGATCCGTGAAGTCAAGACAGGGAGATAAAAAAAAGTAGGATTGTCACTGCAGCACGGTTTTGGCTATTGCACATCAGAGCAGTGGTCAGATTAAGGAACTCTGTGGTGTTCTTCATAAAAGAGCACCTTTAACATGGAAAGGTTGAAGAACTGAAGACTGAATAGTTTGACTTTGGAAATTTGTTTTTGGTTCCACTGATCCTAACTGGCACCAAGAATTCTCTCTGGCATTCAACTGATGGAAGAAATAAAATGTACCTATGTTTTATTTTACATCATTACAACTTGAAAATATTCCAAAGTACAGGGACAGGCTGGCTCCACACTGCCACAGAAAAGTTGTACTAAGTGGCAGTAGCACTTAATACTCATTAAGGTAGCTCCTGTGAGCCTGTGTCCTTGTGCTGGATCCTATGTCCTTAGCGGAGATTTACAGCTAGGTACTCTGAAAGCCATCTAGACCTGGGAAGGTTGTAGCGCTCTCTAAATACGTAGTGATGGAGCTGTCCTCTGTGCTGAACGGGTCAGTGGCTGACTGGGATGTCTACTGTGGACTTAAAATTGAAGTGCTGTAAGTGAGAGGAAATCTATTGTAAAGTCCCACGGATATCACTCCCATCAGAGAAAGAAAATTACTCCTAAACCACAGAGCCTTCCATTTCTCACAGGAAATTCAGCTCCACTATAATCTTACGAAAACTCCGCTGTGTGTGTGGTGTTGACTGACCAAAATGTTATGTAGCACATGGCTGTACTATGTGATCTTTTTTTACATGTGGCATCTAAAAAAGTGGGAAATGTAGAATCAAAAGTCAATAGTGGTTGCCAGAGGCTAGAGAGTAGGGGAAATGGGAAGATGTTGGTCAAAGTGTATAAACCTTAAGATGTATAAATTCTAGGGATCTAGACTATAGCATGCTGATTATAGTTTATAATACTCAATGGTATACTTGAAATTTGCTATGAGAGTAGATCTGTGTTCAACACACACACACACACACACACAAAGGTAACTATGTGAGAAGATGGATATGCTAATTAACTTGATTGTGGTAATTATTTTGCAATATATATATGTATAATAAGTCATCACATTGTCCACCTAAAATAAAATCACAATCTAGCCTGGCCAGTGTGGCGCAGTGATTGAGTGTCAACCCATGCACCAAGAGGTCACTGGTCAGGGCACATGCCCAGGTTCTGGGTTCAGTCTTCAGTGGGGGGCATGCAGAAGGTGGCCTATCAATGTTTCCTCTCATTGATGTTTCTGTCTCTCCCTCTACCGTCCTCTTTCTAAAATCAATAAAGAAAAAAATCACAATATGCAACCTAAAATAACTAACTCAATAATAAATGAATAAAATATTAAAGCATGTTTTCAAAGAATATCTATTCACATGGGAAAATGATCATGGCATAAGAAGATATTACATACGGTCCCAATTTAATCATTTTTTTCTGGTTGGTAACAATATAAGTGATATTTTTTTCTTTAAAAAGTCTTCAATTTTTAACATTTTTAATATAAAAATTTATAATCATAAAAAATTTATATAATTTAAAAATCCGTATTTATAAAGCCATATGTAAGCCTGGTACTAATTTGACACACTTTTAATCTTTGTCTCTGCTGTGCCACACCTTTGATTATTTTAGGTAAGATTAACTTGTCACCTTCCCATTAACAGAGCTGTCAGAAATTTCACCTTTGATATTATCTACTCTAGTATTTCAACATGTCTAATTATCATCGTTATTAATAATTACTATTATATGGAATTTTATAATTTTTAGTCATAACACTATTCACTCAGAAAACACCTGCTCTATATCTAGTATTTGCCAGACACTGTTCTAGGTACTGGGGCATACAATATTAGAAACAATCTAGTAGAGGTTAGAATTTCAAGAAAGGAATGAATGACATAATCCCAAAGATATCTAATAGTAATGCTACCTCTTGAAGCAAGGAGAAATATAGCATCTGTAGTCCTGCTCTTAGTTGTTCAATTACCAAAAGAACTCATAAAATTGCAACATTCAACAATTTAACCAAGAAAGTGCCATTTTTGTGTTACAAGTCAATGATTTTCCCAGGTTTGTATTTTAGAGATGAAACAGGCCTTTGAAGTGATTTGTGTAATTCCTTCTTTCATTGATAATAAAACTTTAGACCAAAAAAATGATGACTAACTCGGAGTCACAAAGCAAGAGAAACAGGAGTAGAAAATATATATTTCACATAAACTAAATTAAGGACCCCTTTTCTTAAATTACTTGTAGTATAATGGAAAAATTAGATACAGATAAAATATCATATACCTTACTATTGGCTATAACTTACCAAAAACATTGGACTCCACATTTTTCATTCATACAATATAAACAGACTGACTCTTAGACATAGTGCCCAGATCTGGGGGGAAAAAAACTGGGTACCCACCAAATATACAATGTGTGTGTGTGTGTGTGTGTGTGTGTGTGTGTGTGTGTAGGTGGTGGAGGGGTGTGCACACACACATGCATGGAAGAAGGGACACTTATGTGTAAGCTTCATCAGGATGCTGTAGCACATAGTGTATAACTACAGGAACTGCAGCAGGGGAGAAGTGAGCAGCAGGTGGAGAGAGGGTGATACATGATCCTGTCACAGAAAATATCGGGTAATGCATTTGAACTCAATACTGAGCAGAACCATTTTAAGGATTAGGGAAAGCATATTTAGATTATGTTAAATTGTGTGTGTGTGTGTATGTGTGTGTGTTAATCAAATCACTCCAGCAAATTCCAGCAGCCATCCCCTACAACTACCCTCAGAATCTAGAGGCTGCTGGAGAACATATATTGCAAATGCTGTGTGACCATCCTTTATTTTTTTTATGGTTTAAAGAAGTCACATAAAAAGCAAATAGCAAGATCCGTAGAAATACAATTGATTAAGCTGGTAGTTAAAATGCTACTCTTCGAGTAGTTGCATGCACAGAACTTAGGACTCAGAACTCTGAAATGTATATATAAATTCAGATGCAGGTATAGCCAGTCCAAACTGAATGAAAGATGTGGCTCATGTGGGAAAAGGAACAGAAACCAGTAAACAGCTAGCCAGACACATTTTTTGTGACTTAAGATGGGGAGCTAACTACACACCCACATTGTAGCTATATCTGGTCATTGCTTTCAACTTTTAAAACGTAGTTATGTCTAAATTAAATGTTCTATAATATTAACAATTAATTTTAAAGAGTAGGAGTAGTTTTTCTCAACAAACCCACTTCTCTTAAGAAAATTCTAAGACCCTTCCACTTATAAAGTTTTAAGCCTCCTTTATATTAATAACAAAATAGTTAATTCATTAGTTAATTCAACAAAGATTTATAAACAGCAAGTATGGAGCAAGTATTGGTGGTATATTGTCCATTCAAAAGTGAATAAAAGAGATGCAGATCCCTCCTTGCCAGACAGCCACAGACAATCTTGGGCTACACTGTTCACATTTATTATTTGTTCTGCCTTGTTTCTCAATTTTACTAGAAAGGTTTTAAGCCAGATAGATGCTAATGCCCAGATTAAAAATATTGCTTCATTGTAATTCAAAGTATCCTGCAACATTATGCATGATTAATAATATTAACCCAATTTGAAAGTAGGAAATCAAGTGACTATTTTAAAGAACAGTGAGCTTTTTGCAACCTCAGCAGAATACAGGTATCTTAAAACCCAGTACATTAAGTGGATCACTTTTACATGTAGGTTTCCTTAATTCATTTTGTGTCTATTTACTCAGTATTTTCCTGATGGCCCACAATCAGCACTCAGATAATTATACTATACTTTTAAAAATAAAATTTACTTTCTAAATATAACAACATGTATTAGAAACTTAGAAAACAAAAAATTTTTGACATGGTGTACTAGAAAGAACATCACATATTAGAAATCAGAAAGTCAGGGTTTCAGCATTAGTTAAAAATTTTAACGTATTCAAATCTATAAAAATATCTAAATGTAAGTCTCCTTATGTATGAAGATAAGGACAGTAGTAGCTACTTTACTGAGTAGTTTTGATAGTCAAAACTTCTTGTACTTAAAATGCTTTATAAAATTTCTATTTGTACACATTATTACAAACTAGGTATAAATTTGAGTATATATCTTATGGGTGAGAAAAGTTATGGTTTAACTCATATTAAAAGTTTGTGTTTGTTTTTTTTTCACCTTGTCCAGCTAGCTCATTTGGTTAGAGCATCAGCCTGATACACCAAAGTTGAGGGTTCAATCCCCGGTCAGGGCACATAAAAAAAGCAACCAATTAATGCACAATTAAGTGGAACAACAAATTGATGTTTTTCTCTCTCCCTTCCTCTAACACCCTGAAATCAATATAAAAAAATAAAAGTAGTTTTCTTTTAACTTATAAGCTCTTAATTTTTACATTATAATAGATACATTTGGTTTTATTTATGTTGTTTTAATTCATGTTTCCATTTCCTCCTATAATGCTGTTTAAAAATGTTCTATGGTAACGTTTGTTTTGTTTTTTACATATTTTTATATTAAAAGCAATGTTCTCCAAAAAGGACATACAAATGCCAAGAGACATATGAAGAAATGTTCAACATCACTAATCATCAGAGAGATGCAAATTAAAACAACAATGAAGTATCACCTCATACTTGTCAGAATGGTCGCCATCAACAAATCAAACAACAAGTGCTGGAGAGGGTGTGGAGAAAAAGGGACTCTAGTACACTGCTGGTGGGAATGCAGACTGGTGCAGCCACCGTGGAAAACATTATGGTGTTACCTCAAAAAGTTAAAAATTGAACTGCCATTTGACCCAGTGATCCCACTTCCAGGAATATATCCTAAGACATCTGAAACACCAATCAGATAGAATATATGTACCCCTATGTTCATAGCAGCAATTTACAATAGCTAAGATCTGGAAGCAACCCAAGTGTCCATCAGTGGATGAGTGGACTAAAAAGCTGTGGTACATGTACACAGTGGAATACTATGCAGCTGTAAGAAAGAAAGATCTCTTATCCTTGGAGAGGGCATGGAAAGACCTGGAGAGTATTATGCTAAGTGAAACAAGCCAAGCAGAGAAAGATAAATCTCACATGATCTCATTTACTTGTGGAATATAACAAACTAAACAAACTGCTGAACAAAATTTACCCAGAGACACAGAGGTGGAGTACAGACTGACAAGTTTCGGAGGAGGGGGGTTTGTGGGGGAAGAGATAAACCACAGAACTTACATGCATGTATGCATGACCAATGAACATAGACAACAATGCTGGGGATGGGGTGGGGGTGTGTCAATGGGGAAAAAATGAGAAACATCTGTAACAAAAACAAATTAATAAATATAAAAATGAGTAGGCATTTGTATTTTTATAAAATTGTTTTAAAATACTACTTCTTCATTTTTCATACCTCCATGAATAAAATCCTTCTGAAGGAAAAAAAGTAATTAATGGTACCCTCTATGCCCCCGATAACATCTTCATTTGTAGATTCGCATTTCCATTCTCCTCTCATTTGTCCGTCTTCAAGTAAACTTTTGTAGAAACACGTCTGGATCATATCATTCCTGTCCTTGTATATTTGAAAATGTCTTTCCCTTGGTTTGTAATGGCACATATCCTGTGCAGCTAATGAATTCTCAGAGTACAGCCTCTTCCCCTATTGACTCTGTAGATTTTTTGTTCTTGTGCTTTGTCATTATCAATTTTTTATTCTCATACTTGGTGATATCAATCATTTGCCTTGTGGATTCAATCTCTAATATATCTTTTCTCTAACTTAAATCCTTAGTACACCTTCTCTTTAATTGCCTTCACTAGGGTAGTTTTCTTATGATTTTCTTGACTTGTCCTCCACAGCATGGACTATGATTACTGAAGTAGTTCAGTCCTTTGCTATAGTAATAAGCTTTAAAATTCTGACAAGTCACTATTTTTCTCCTGAATTTATTTCCTTGCTTCTTGTAGCTCTTTTTCTGTTTTCTAAATTGGTCATATTCTTCAAATGCTATTATGATTCTGAACTTTGTCATTTAAAATTGAAATCAGTTTTCTACAGTAAATTATCTAAATTATTGTTTTTCTTTACTATTTTCATAATCTTTTCATATTTTCTCTGTAATCTATTGCCATAGGTCCCATGTTGTTTTTAAGCATTACTCTTACTACTACTATTATTTGACTCTTCTTGTTAGTAAAAGTGCAAATTGATAAAATTTTTCTAGATTGCAAGTGCCATGTATCTACAGTCTTAAAATTATTCAGAAGTTTAACCTTAAAGCATTTAAATATTCACACACAAATTTTGGAACAAGGATATTCATTGAAGTATTATAAATGATAGTAAGACATTGGAAACACACCCAAATATAGGAATGGCTAAATCAATGTTAATAATATGTGTGTGTGTGTGTGTGTGTGTGTGTGTGTGTGTGTGTACACACATATATGCATATATATTTCTCTACATACAATATAATTATTTGTAGATATACTTCATATGCACAGAAATACTGGATTCAAACACACCTAGATAGTAAAAACAATTATGCCAAGGAAGTGTGGGAAGGGGAGATTCTTGGTGATATGCTTTTCATTTTTATATATTAATTATTGTATTATTTATAGTGAGCGTGTGCTTCTTGCTTATATTAAAATAATGTAAATTAAAAGCAATCTATATTGTAAAACTAAAAAATGTAAATAAAATAAAATCTTTAACTATGGGTTGAGTTATATTTGTCAAACAAAGGAAAATTCCAATAGAAATGTGAATGCTTTCAAAACCCTTAGAAAATAACATTTTTACAAGAATGTAATTTTTGAAAGTTAGTGTTGAATCAGGCAGATCACAGGCCACACCCAGGCGGGCGGTATATGTAATTTATATAACAATCATGGCCAAGTATAGCACTGGAATGGCAACCCTTTTATTTTAAATGATTATCAATTTTATTGTGAACATTCAAAAACTGTCCCCTACATTTTAAAATACATTTTCATTGATTTTTAGAAAGAGAGGAGGGAGAGGGAGAGAGAGAAACATCGACTAGCTGCCTCCTGCACTCAGCCGGAAACCCAGGCAGGTGCCCTGACCAGGAATCAACTGGCTACCTTTGGGTGCTCGGGAGGACTCCAACCAATTGAGCCACACCAGGGTTTCCCTTACATTTTATTTATTTATTTTTATTTTTATTTTTTTTATCCTCACCCGAGGACATTTTTTGTTGTTGTTGTTCAGATAGAGTGGGAGGGAGAGAGAGGAAGAGAGAGAGAGAGAAACATCGACGTGAAGGGACACATCGAGTGGCTGCCACCCGCACGACCAACCAGGGCCAGGGACAGACTGCAACCGAGGTACATGCCCTTAGCAGAAACCGAACCCGGGTCTCTCGGGACCGCAGGCCGACGCTCTAACCGCTGAGCCAAACCGGCCAGGGCTCCCTTACATTTTAATCAAGACATCATACTAGACTCCAATATCATTTTTGTTTATTGAAGTTAATTTTATTCTGTAGGCTGAAGTCATTGCTGTTTTGTTTTGTTTTGTTTTGTGTTGTTTTTGAACAGTCTAGCATTCCACACACACAATAGTAAAGTGAGCAGGCCATCTGCCCTGGACAGAGACGTTTCTCAACCAAAGACTGTGCGCTCAATTTTAAGAGCAGTTTCATTTGCATAAAACGTTATTTTTGTTGTTGTTTTTGAACCACTTAGTTTTCACTCAAAAATTTCCCTAAACCTTAGCATATTTTTGATATTTCATTTATGATTCCGGAGCACTGTTAAAGTATCCCCATGGTCCAGGGAAACCCAGCAAACTAATAGCAGGATGCTGTGTGCGTGTACTGATGAGCCCTGTGTCCCCGGCAGATTAATTCTGTGCAGCCACTCATTAGGATTTAACTGAAGCATTGAGACAAATTCAGGTTTCCTGAATCAATAAAGGAAGCCACAGTTGCTGGAACCTGAAAATCCACAGCGGGAATGTAACATGTGTGCAACCTAATACCTACCTCTCTAGGCCTCAAAAAAAAGAAAACAAACAAAAAAAAATTATCCAGAAACTCTTTGGAAACGAAATGAGTTGGTCATACAGTTAACAGCAATTGTTTTCTTGTGGTGGCCCCAGACAATAAACAAAATCACAGAATATTTTTAGCATCATATTACCACATGAGGGTGCTCTTTCCCCAAATATGTGTCTGTAAGTGAGCAGGCCTCAGCTAGGAAAATTATGTTCATTTAACTTTTCAACTTTCTACTCTTTCATATCTATAATATTTAAATTATTTTTAGAAACTTTCTAACATTCTCTGTTAGAACTGATGGTTTTACATGCCTTCTTTAAAGGCATAAATGCAAAATAAAAGGTTTGTGATGATGCAGAGAACAAAGGGTTCAATGCTTCCCAATTTGGACTTCATTTCTATAAACTGATATGTTTTCTTTCAGGATGCTTCAGCAACAATAAACATTTATCTGTATATGTAAATCCTTCATTTTTTTTTTTTACAGCACCTTTTTTTAGTCATTCTTTAATGTGTCCCCATATGCATGCATTCATTTATGGGTAAAAAAATATTGCATACCTACTATATGCCAACACTCTTCTAAGAAGGAGGGATAAAATCGTAAACAAAACAGGGGGAAGAAGTTCTAGACATTGTGGAGTAAATATATCAGAGTGAAAGAGAGAATGTATATATATATGTATATATATGCTATATTGTAGTTTAAAAGGTAATATATGTATGTCAGAGAAAAATTAAGTATGGGAGCAAGTTTGGGATTAGTGGAAATGGAATATTTTTTAGAAGAGGAATTAGGATAGTCTCACTTGAAAAGTAATATCTGAATAAAAATTTGAAAGGCGTGAGGGAGTGAGGAACAAAGATATCTTGGAGAAATGCATTATAAACAGAGTGCAGTGCCCTGGCAGGAGACTGGGCTAAGTGTTAAAGAAACAGAGAGGGGCCATTGAAGTGGGAGAGACCACATCAGGACAGAAATGTAGTGGAGTAGGAGAGACTTGTAGACCATTATGGAAACTTCAGGAGTATATTTAAGTGAGAAGAGGCCCCACTGGAGGATCTTGAGCTGAGAAGTAACAGGGTTATTGTATTTAAGTGAATCAATCTAACCAGGAGTTCAAAGTACACAGAATGTAGCAAGTGCGAAAATAGAAAGAGAGTTAGGGGATATTGAAATACCCAGGTGAGAGATGATGGTAGATTAGATAAAGGTGCAGAATTAAAGATATTGAAAACTTAGGAATTCTGGAACTATTTGGACAGAATTTCCTGACTGATCATATTGGGAGTATGAGAAAAAGTGAAGAGTCTAGGATCACTCCCCGTTTTTGCCCTAAACCACAGCAAGAATAGAAGCACCTTTCACTGCGATGGGGACAGACACTGAAGGCAGTGCAAGCCTGAGAGAGATAACTAGGGATTCAGTCGTCTTAAGTACAGTACAAGTATCTACAGGAAATTCAGGAGGAAAATGCCTATCCAAGCAGGCATCAGCATATATTAAAGTGGAGTTCAGAGAGAAGTCTAGCCTTGAGATTTAAAATCGGACATGTTTACAAATGTAAAGGAACCAACGGTATCAGTCAGTGATCATTCACAGAAAGAATGAGTGGAGGGGAGTTGTAGTACTTTAACATCTGTAATACTTTCAACAATAAAAAACTTTAAAAAAAAAAGAAAACATGAAAAATATACAGATAAAACTTAAAGAAGGAAATAAAAATTACCCTATTTCACAAACCAGGCGTGATCATTGTTATATATCTTGGTATATTTTCTTCTAGTCCTTTGCATGTGTGTATGTGTGTGTGTGTGTGTGTGTGTGTGTGTTGTAAAAAAATAAAACACTCGAGTAGGGTAATACTTTTTAAAAAAATGAGTAGAGGTGAAATCAGAGCTACAGACTGTGGCTGTCCAATTAAGAGATAGGGGAGCCCTGGCCAGTTTGGCTCAGCGGTTAGAGCATTGGCCCTCAGACAAATTCCTGGTCAAGGGCATGTGCCGGGTTGGAGGTTCAATCCCTGCCCTCCCCCCCTTTCTGCCTTTCCACTCTCTCTCTCTAAAAAAAAAAAAAAAATCAATCGATTAACAAAAAAATTAAAAGAGAGAGAGAAAGGACATAAGGATGAAGCAGTAAAGATGACCAAGGAGTCATTTGCAGAATAGGAGGAAAAGAAGTGCTATTTCCTAAAAATAACTGAGGGAGGCATTTCAAGAAGAAGGTGTATGAACATAGCTGGTTTTATTTTAGGCTGAACACAAGGGCATCACTGCCAACCACCTTGTTTAACGCAACCCAGAGTTCTAGTTTGTCAAGTTAATTTGAATCTTGAGTATGCAATTCACAATTTCTCAAGGAATACAAGTCCATGCCTTTAAAAATAAATTATCCATTAAGCATCACTTTTAAAAATTCCCCCTTAACTCCTGTTAGTTTGAATCATCAAATCTGTTCAAATTTCAATTCTGACATTGCATATATTAACTTTTCTTCACAGCTTGGTGCCACCTGAAAACTTAATAAGCTTTCATTTGGAAATTCATTGATTCAAGTCATTGATTAAATGACACATCTCAACATAGAATTTTCTGATTTTATAAAAAGTCACAAGAGATTCCTCCCTAATTATCATCTATTTAGTTAATATTTTAAGTAAAGTTATTGACTCAGCTATAATTCCATCTTATTGTTCTGAATATTGCATTCAAAGACATTCTTCTTTCAGTAGTAAAAGCGTAATATGTTTTAACTTGAGGAGACCTTGAATATCAGTTAGGCAAATCACTATCAGGGAAGACAATAAAATGTCTTGAAATTCTTCATTAAAATCTTCTGATATGGTGGCTTAATTAGAGGTATCTTGCCATTATTTGTTCTTCTCATAAGCTGGTTTATTATATAGCTCTTATAATGGGTATTCCTAACCCACCAGTTTGCAGATCCATTATATGAGTATACCTATTCAAAGATTAACAAGTGTCCATGTATATAGTATCCAGGATTTTTCTTTCTTTCTTTTTTCTTCTGAAAATCTATCCACAATCATAATTGTCAGTGGTAGTTGTTCCTATTCCACATATAAATACTTCCATTTCCTTAGAATGCTATCCATTTGGGCCAATGTGCTTAAAATAGACTTCAGAAGATTTGTTTCTTATTTTTTTAAAAATAAGAATTGTATGCCCTGGCTAGTTTGGCTTAGCGTTTAGAGCATCGACCCGCAGACCAGAGAGTCCCAGGTTCAGTTCCCACTAAGGGCACGCACCTCAGTTGCAGTTTGTTCCCGGCCCCGGTTGGGGTTGTGTGGGTGGCAACCACTCGATGTGTCTCTCTCACATCGATGTTTCTCTTTCTTCCTCCCTCTCTTCCTCCCACTCTATCTGAAGATAAATGCAAAAAGAAAAAAAAAAAGTGTCCTAGGGTGAGGATAAGAAAACAAATACATATATAAAAAATACTTTTATTATTTTTTTATCTTCTGTATTGTTGAAAATATGAGATGTGCTCCTTTTTCCCCATTGACGCTTCCTTTCCCATGTCACCCTCCTCCTGCTTTCCCCAACCTAATGTCTGTGCTCATTGGCTGTGCATATACGCATATAAGTTCTTTGGTTTATCTCTTCCCAACTTTCTCACCTCCCCCA
Source organism: Molossus molossus (assembly GCF_014108415.1). Lineage (NCBI taxonomy): Eukaryota > Metazoa > Chordata > Mammalia > Chiroptera > Molossidae > Molossus > Molossus molossus. The sequence continues at coordinate 30,252,249 of NW_023425346.1, forward strand.
TATCCCTCTGAGTTTTCTTACTCTGTTTCCTACTTTTATGACTCTGGATCTCTTTTGGTCTACAGCTTATTTTGTTCATTATGTTCCATAAATAAGATCGTGTGGTACTTGTCTTTCTCTGACTGGCTTGTTTCACTTAAGATAATACTATCCAGGTCCCTCCATAATACTATCCAAGGGTAAGAGATCTTTCTTTCTGGCAGCTGCATAGTATTCCATTGTGTATATGTACCACAGCTTTTTTATCCACTCATCTACTGATGGACATTTGGGCTGTTTCCATATCTTAGCTATTATAAATAGCACTACTATGAACATGGGGGTGCATATATTCTTCTTGATTGGTGTTTCAGGAGTCATAGAATATATTCCAAGAAGTGGGTCAAATGGCAGTTCCATTTTTAATTGTTTAAGAAAATGCCATATTTTTTCCATAGTGGCTACACCAATTTGCATTTCTATCAGCAGCGTACTATGGTACCCTTTTCTTCACATCCTCACCAGCACTTGCTGTTTGGTGATTTGTTGATGGCAACCATTCCAGCAGGTGTGAGGTGATATCTCATAGTCATTTTAATTTGCATCTCTTTGATGATTAGAGATGCTGAGCATTTTTTCTTATGCCTCCTGGCCATTTGTATGTCCTGTTTGGAGAAATGTCTATTCAGGTCCTCTGCCCATTTTTTAATTGAATTGTTTGTCTTCCTTTTGTTAAGTTGTATGAGTATTCTATGTATTTTGGATATTAACCCCTTATCCAATGTATCATTGGCAAATATGTTCTCCCAGAGACTGGGATTCCTTTTTATTTTGATACTGGTTTCTTTTGCCAGGCAGAAGCTTTTTAGTTTGATGTAGAGCCATTTATTAATTTTTTCTGTTGTTTCTCTTGCCCTAGGCAATGTATCAGTGAAAATTCCAGACACATGGAATGGTTGCCACCTACATGACCCCAACTGGGGCCGGGGACAAACTGCAACCGAGGTACATGCCCTTAGTGGGAACTGAACCGGGGACTCTCCAGTCTGTGGGCCGACATCTAAGCTAATATTTTGCTTATGTTTTCTTCTAGGATTCTTATGGTTTCACGACTTACATTTAAGTCTTTTATCCATTTTCAATTTATTCTTGTGTATGGTGTAAGTTGGTGGTCTAGTTCCATATTTTTGCATGTAGTTGTCCAATTGTCCCAACACCATTTATTGAAGAGACTGCCTTTTCTCCATTGTATGTTCTTGCTTCCTTCATCAAATATTAATTATGCATACTGTCTTGGGTTGATATTTGGGTTCTCTGTTCTGTTCCATTGATCTATATGCCTTTTCTTCTAGCAGTGCCAGGCTGTTTTGATTGCAGTGACTTTGTAGTATAATTTGATATGTGGTATTGTGATTTCTCTACATGGTTCTTTTTTTTTTTCAAGATTGCTGTGGCTATTCAGGGTCTTTTGTGCTTCCATATAAACTTTTGGAATATATGTTCTAGATTTTTGAAATATGACATTGGTACTTTAATAGGGATTGCATTGAATCTGTAGATTGCCTTAGGTAGTATGGATATTTTAGTGATGTTGACTTTTCCAGTCCATGAACACGGTTTATGTTTCCACATTTTTCTATCTTCTTCTATTTATTCAATATCCTGTAGTTTCTGAGAACAGATCTTTTACCTTCTTGGTTAAGTTTATTCCTAGGTATTTTATTTTATTCTTTTGTTGCAATGGTAAATGGGACATTTTTATAATTTCCCTTCTGAGTGTTCATTATTGGTGTATAAGAATGACTTCGATTTGTTGATGTTAATTTTGTATCCTGCTACCTTGCCAAATTCATTTATTAAATCTAGTAGATTTTTCATGGAGTCTTTAGGGTTCCTATGTACAATATCATGTCATCTGCAAATAATGACAGTTTCACTTTCTCCTTTCCAATTTAGATCCCTTTTATTTTTTCTTCTTGTCTAATTGCTGTTGCTAAGACTTCCAGTACTATGTTAAATAAGAGTGGCAAAAGTGGGCGTCCCTCTCTTGTTCCTGTTCTGCTTTTAGTTTTTGCCCATTGAGTATGATGTTGGCTGTAGGTTTTTCTTATATGGTCTTTAGTGCATCAAGATATGGTCCCTTTACTCCCACATTGCTAAGCATTTTTCTCAGAAATGGGGGCAGGATTTTGTCAAATGCTTTTTCAGTGTCTATTGATATGATCATATGGTTTTTACCTTTATTTTGTTTATGTGGCATATCACATGTATTGATTTGTGAATATTTATTGTACCAGCCTTGCATCCCTGGGATGAATACCACTTGATCATGGTGGATAATTTTTTTGATGTATTGCTGGATCTAATTTGCTAGTATTTTGTTCAGGGTTTTGGCATCTATGTTCATTAGGGATATTAGCCTATAGTTTTCTTTCTTCATAATTTCTTTATTTGGTTTTGAAATTAGAATTATGCTGGCCTCATAAAATTAGTTTGGAAGTCTTCCTTCTTCTTGAATTTTTTGGAATAGTTTGAAGAGAATGGGTGTTAGTTCTTTTTGGAATATTCCGTAAAACTCCCCTGTGAAGCTGTCTGGGCCAGGGCTTTTGTTTGCTGGGAGATTCTTGATTACATCTTCAATTTCCTTAGTTATTATTGGTCTGCTTAAGTTTTCTATTTCTTCCTGGTTCAGTTTTGGTAGACTATGTGTTTCTAGAAATTTGTCCATTTCACCTAGATCGTCCAATTTGTTGGCGTATAATTGTTCATAGTATTTGTTAATGATCCTTTGCATTTCTGTGGTGTCAGTTGTTACTTTTCCTCTGTTTCTGATTTTGTTTATTTGGGTCCTCTCTTTTTGTTTCTTGGTGAGTCTGGCTAAAGGTTCATCAATCTTGTTCATCTTTTCAAATAACCAGCTCTTTGTTTTCTTTATATTTTGAATTGTTTTTTCAGTCTCCATGTCGTTTATTTCTTCTCTCACCTTTAGTATTTCTTTCCTTCTACTTGCTCTGGGTTTTTCTTTTTGTTTATTTTCTAGCTCTTTAAGTTCTAAGGTTAGGTAATTTATTAGAAATGTTTCTTGTTTCTTGAGGTAGGTCTGTAGTGCTATAAACTTCCCTCTTAGAAAGGCTTTTGCTTCATCTCATAGATTTTATGTTGTTGTGTGTTTATTTTTATTGATTTCCAGGAAGTTTTTTATGTCTTCCTTCATCTCCTTGGTAACCCATTCATTGTTTAATAACATGCCAGTTAGCCTCCAAGTGTTTGAATAGTTTTGAGTGTTTTTACTGAAATTAATTTTTAGTTTCATGTCATTATGATCTGAAAAGATGCTTGATATGATTTCAATCTTCTTGAACTTGTAGAGACTTAGTCTGTATCCTAACATGTGGTCTATCTTTGAGAATGTCCCATGTGTACTTGAGAAGAATGTGAATTCTACAGTTTTTTGGGGTGCAATTCTCTGTAAATATCTGCTAAATCCATTTGATCTAGTGCATCAGTTAGAGTCTCTGTTTCCTTGTTATTTATTTTGTCTAGAGGATCTATCCAGTGAAGTCAGTGGGGTGTTAAAGTCCCCTGCTATAAATTTTTTTACATTGATTTCCTTCTTTTAAGTCCTCCAAAAGTTTCTAAATACATTTTTGTGCTCTTATATTGGTTGAATATATGTTTATCAAGGTTATAGCCTCCTATTGGATAGATCCTTTCAATATTATGTAGTGGCCTTCTTTGTCTCTACTTATGGCCTTCATTTTGAAATCTATTTTATCAGATGAGTATTTCTACCCCAGGTTTATTTTTTTTCTTTCCATTTGCTTTGAAAAAATGTTTTTCCATGTCTTGACTTACAACCTGCATGTCTTTTGTTGTGAGGTGGGTCTCTTGTGAACAACATATATGTGAGTCAGCTTTCTTATCTATTCATCTACTCTGTGTCTTTTGATTAGAGCATTTAGTCCATTTACATTTAAAGTTATTATTGATATGTACTTATTTATTGTCATTTTCATACATTATAGCTAAGTTTCTCTATTTCTTCTGCTTATTACAGCAGTCCTTTTAACATTCTTGCACTGTTGGTTTGGTGCCTTTTTTTTTTCGGGGGGAGGGGGGTCTAGATAGCTCTTTATTTCACCTTCAATTTGAATGATAGCCTTGCTGGATAGAGTAGTCTTGGATTCAGATCCTTGTTTTTCATTTTCTTGAATACTTTGTGCCATTCCCTTCTGGCTTCTAGTGTTCCTGTTGAGAATTCAGCTGATAAACTTATGTGGGCTCCTTTGTAGGTAACTGGTTGTTTATCTCTTGCTGCCTTTAAGATTCTCTCTTTGACTTTAATTTTTGGCATTTTAATTATGATGTGTCTTGGTGTGGGCCTGTTTGGGTTATTCTTACTTGGGGCTCTTTGTGCTTTCTGAACTTGTATGCCTTTTTCTTCACCAAATTAAGGATGGTTTCTGCCACTATTTCTTCAAATATAATCTCTAACCTGTGCTCATGTTCTTCTTTTTCTGTTACCAATATGATGCAGATATTGTTACATATCATATTGTCCCACAGCTCTCTTAAATGGTCTTCCTATTTTTAATAGTTTTTTCTTCTTGTTTCTCTGATTGGGTGATTTTTTTCTACTCTGTCTCCTAATTCACTGATCCAATCTTCGGCTTTCTCTAATCTGCTGGTTATTTCTTCCAAAGTGTTCTTTATTTCTGCCATGTTATTCTTCATTTCCATTTGGTGGTTTTTTTGTTTCCAAGTGGTTGATTTTCATTGTTTCTATATCTTTGCTCATCTGTTGAGCTTCCTCTTAATCTTTACTATGAACTCTACCTCTGATAATTTTCTTATCTCCATTTCCTTTATCCCTTCTGTAGAATACTCTTGTTTTTACATTTGGGATTTGTTTCTTTGTATCACCATTTTGGCTGTCTCAGCACGGACTGGAGCCTGCCAAATTTTACCCATGAGTGTCAGTATTCTGCTGATTGTGGCCCCCTCTGCTGGGTTTGGATGAGTATGGAAAGGACAATGCTAAATACCAATGTCTAGACTTACTTTCCTGAGTAGAGTCACAGGCCAAGCAAAGATTCAGTTCGCCTGCCGAGTGACTATTAGTCTCAGTTACTTAATGAGCCTCAGGTTGTAGCCCTCAGTTTAGTGAAAAATCCCTCAGGTGGGCAGGGTAAGAGGATTTTCAGCAAGTGTGACAATTGCTTTTCCCTAGGCTAACGTTGCTTTGAGAAAAAAGTGGTTTCTGCAGTGTGAATTATTGGCCCAGTGCAGAGACACTGCCCTCAGCCTTCACAGCTCAGTCCCCAGAAAAATGACCCCCAACAGTGAGAGCCTGGTCCAAAGCTTTCAGAGGCTCTTCTCTGCCTACAGGCTGGCAGGTAGTTAACGAGCTTCAGGTTGCACTTCTCTGGTCCAAGTGGTGTTAAATTCCTGAGAAAGCAGTAGTTGCTTCTCCCTGAGCTAAAGCCACTCTGGAAAGGTGCTTCTTGATGAATATGCTACTGTCTTGTAGGGGAGTGACTCAGTATAGAGCTCCTGATGGTCTCCTTCCCAGCTCTCACCCTAGTGCCACAAACCCCCAACTCTCCTCACACAGTTCCAGTTCAGTCACCCTCCCTCTGCTGAAGCCCAAGATGAGTGGCTATAGCTGTAATTTAGTGCATTGGCCCTTCAGGAAAGTGCTGGTGTTCCCTGTGCCTCTCCCTGCTGGACTAAACCTCTGCTCTGGTGATTTTCTCAGCTAGGTGTTATGTGGGCACCTTTCCTTGTTCTACCACTCTGTGCTGGGGAATCATCTTGGGATTTTAACCCCCAACTTCTCAGAGGGAACTGCTCACAGCTAAGACAGCCCTCAGCTGCTGTCCCTGGGCACACAGCCAGCCCTCTCACACTTTTGCAGCTCCTACCAGTCTCAATTTGGTGTCCTCTTTCTATCCCTGGTTGTAAGGGTTCTTTCCAGCTGCTCTTCAGTTGGTTTTTCCTGATGACTTGTCTTTATTTTTGTTGTAATTACAGTTTGGTCCTGGGATATAATCTGTGTAGCTTCCATTCGCTCCACCCCCATTTTCCCTGACCAAAAATGACTTAAGAAGATTTAGATTATCTTTTAAAATACTTTTGACTTTCTATGCTTCAATTTTATGAATGCTGGTTGTTCACTTGTTAGTACTTTAGTATTTTCAATTTAAATGCTATCATCCTTGGATTTTGCTTTCTTCATTGGCATCTGTAAAGATTTTACTCTCTTTGTTGGTATTGTCCAATACAACTTTCTGCAATGATAATTTTCTCCATATATGTGGAAATACACCTTGAAATACATTAAAAACAAAAACAAAAACAGAGCCAATGCAACTAAGAAACTACATTTTTATTTTTATTTAATTTTAATGAATTTAACTTTGAAATGTGTATGTCTAGTGGCTACCATATTGAACACTGCAGATCTATACTTCTTGTTCCAGCTTTGAATGTAGTCCCATAACTCTTTTAAGTTAGTTCTAGTAACTCAATGGTGCAAATCTTTGTGAGGTTGCGATAAGACCTACTAAGCCAAAAGCCAAAGATGCCAGATAGGTCACAGAAATGTGTAAAGAAGCCTAGTGACAACTTTGAGGGACTAAAACAATGTGTAATTATCCTATAAAATAACAGTACCTACTCCATTAGTAGGAGCCACTTGACTTACCCTATTGTAACTATGCTAAACCAGAATTGCCAGACCAAATTTATCAAGAGAAGTGCAAATCCACAATTTTAAGTAAAAATTCCCAAGTTTTAAGTGTTGATAACATTTTCAAATGTTTATAAAATATTACACGTGTCAAATAAGACATGCCTAGAAGTTGCTTGTTTGTGATAAATTGCCAAAGAGATCTTTCCAATACCTTAAAAGGTACAATTTATGCATGTGTGCCCATCCTGATCATGTGCCCTATTCTAGATTGTTATACAATTAATAATAGGATTAGCTAACCTAGGATTTTCTATAGCCTTACCCTTTCATTTCAGAGGACTCCCACTTTATCGCGTGACAGCAGTTTTTAATTAGTTTCTCATAAATCTTATTTAAATATTTAATATGTAAAAATTCATGGAAGCCTTAAATTTTAATAAATTTCTCCAAGATTTACTGAAGTTTGGAGTGTTAGCAGCCATGAAGGTTTGTACCTTGCAATCCCTTCATCTCTAGGTTCCAGTATCACCTCAGAACTCAATGGCAGATAGTTTATTCTCAACCAACAAGTACAGAGTAGTTAGTTTTTCTTCCAATGCACAAGGCAGACATCTCTGAGGACTTATTTTAGGTATTCCTTGGGAAAATTATCATTAAACAAAATCAAATAAAAAGAAAAAGAGTTAAAACTAAACTATAAGCATGTATGACTTCACCTGCTTAATTACTATCTGCTTAATAACCTGTCTCATGCATGAGCTCTCTCAAACATAATCCCTTAATTACTTAGCACACAATCATTTATTAAAACAACTATGTTCACAACATTTTACCAGGCACTAAGGAGGAGTGTTGGGAAATATAAAATGTAGTCCCTGACCTCTCGGAGCTTAAGATGTTGAGATAGAATCCCAAATAAAAGCATCAAGGGGCATATCAACAAGAGCAAAATGATGTAGTACATAGACTACTAGTTAAAAAGTTTTGTATTTCATCTGTTTCTTATTTAACAAAATTAATAATTTTATTATTAATAATAGGCAGAATGTTGGGTAAATCTGTTCCAAACAGACACTGGTGCCATTCCACAGTAGGAACACTTCAAGTGTAAAACATGAATACGTTGAGTAAAACTTTTATGTAGCCTTAGAGCAATTACTAAGTTAAAACACAGTTGTTAGAGTTGTAACATGTACTGAGTATACTAAAATTAAGTGTAAACTGACTCTTTAAATGTATTTGCTCAGAATAAATAAACTTAAATAAAATATGAAAAAAACCTGTTCCTTATTAATATGAGAGGAAAAAGTGTATTCTTTTTATTTAAAATCTTCTCACACATATAATCCTCTCTGATAAAATATCCATTTTGATTTGCAATTTGCTTTTGTCCAAGACAACCTCTGAATCTGTTTTCTCAGCCTATAAAAAGTTAACAAAAGACAAATAATCTCTAATGCACTCGCCTAGATTTGGTACTTAAATTCTCCTCAGAACGAAGCTCTGCATGAGTGTCATGGGTAAAAGCTGTCTCTATACTGGAATGATGACAGAACTCGAGTATCACTCGAAATATTTATAGCATTAGTTCCTCAAGGGTTAAGTCTAATGGCAGGGGCAGAGAGAAAAATGTTGAAAATTCTGCCAATGCTACTAACACCTACACTTCTTTTAAATTGCTCACTAATGCCCAGCTGGTGTGGCTAGTGGTTGAGCATCGACCCATGCACTGAGAGGCTGCCTGTTCAATTCCCAGTCAGGGCACATGCCCAGGTTGTGGGCCAAATCCCCAGTGGGGAACATGCAAGAGGCAGCCAATCGATGTTCTCTCTCATTGATGTTTCTCTCTCTCCCTCTCTCTTCCCCTCTCTCTAAGGAAAATAAATAAACTGCTCATTTATTCCAAATAGTATATGGAAGTGTATGTAACTTAACAAGGGGGTGCAGCCACATGTCACTCTATTTAATACTTAACCTAAAACAGGAAAACATTTCACCAGTATGCAAGAACACCCAATAAAACTCACATTTCTCCCTCTCTGAAACCATTACATCTTCTTGTTTACTGAGTAAAAGAAAGTCTCAGGTTCAAGAAACAGAATAATGATACAGCTTTGGAGACTGAATCGTTATGTTCAAGAGAAACTCCATTGTGTTTAATTTTAAAAATAAATACTATTGTCAGATTTTCTGAAAATCACCAATTTCTTCACCTCCTAAATTAAAAGTTTATTTCTACTTGTCTCTACCATAAAATGCAAGGGACTTCTCCAAATAAGTAACTCAAACTTTTTTTTTATAAGACTTTTTTTTTTTTTATCCTCACCCCAGGATATTTTTCCATTTTTTGTACAGATAGAGTGGGAGGGAGAGAGAGTGAGAAACATCCACGTGAAGGGACACATCGAGTGGCTGCCACCCGCACGACCTACCAGGGCCAGGGACAAACTGCAACCGAAGTACGTGCCTTTAGCGGGAACCGAACCCGGGTCTCTCCAGACCGCTGGCCGACGCTCTAACCGCTGAGCCAAACTGGTCAGGGCTTTATAAGACTTTTATACAAGGAGGCCATATCTTATGTCTGTGTTCTTTTGCTTGATTTGTTATTTTAATATAGCTTAAATATAATTGTATTAAGGATATTAAGGGTATGGTCAATGTTTATAAGAGCACTGCACTTTAATGAGATAGACTGATCTGTAGAAACTATTAAAATACCAACATCATTAATATCACCTTAGATTAATTCAGGCATTATTCATTATAAACACATTTTTTGGCAACATAAATGGCTAGATAGTATTGCAATGTATTAAAAAAATTTATAATAAAATGATAACTATTTTATAGTTTCAGCTCTTTTATTTTTGAGTCTTTAAAGTCTTTATTTAATATCACCATTAACATATGTTGGAAGGCACATCATAAATGCTATATACCAGTTTCACTCAAAAATGTCAATGTACTTCTACCTTTCTTACCTATAAACCTCTTCTAAGCACGTGCTTACATGAAGATGATATCATAACTCCACAAGGAGATTTGCCTGGTAGGATTTTGTAATGGGATTTGGATCCCAAATTAGCATTTTGTTACCTAAATTTTTACTTCCAAGATAAAGTCCAGAACAATTAATAACAAATAAATACTAGCAGTGATTCTCCTGAAATATCTCGGAAGTTTTCGTAACATAAGAGTTACACCAGAAATGCATTATACTTTGTAATTCTTTCACCTACTTAGATGTTCTTTTCCTAAATTCAGAGTATAAGACACACTAACTAGGAATCAGATAATACAATGAGCAAATTTGGATATATATAAAAGAGAAGCCAGTAGAATTTCTGAAACAATAAAAGCCTAGACAAACCATAATAAGCAAGCAGAAGTCTTAATAAGAATACATTTTGGGAAAGGAAAAGAAAGGAAGTGAGAAATTAATCAGTTCACAAGGACAAAAAGTTGACACTGAAAATAACTAAAGTCTTCATAAAGGTAGAAGATGAAAATAGTGAAGAGTGCTCTCTACTGAGGTAGTTCCCCAGGATGCTTTGGGTTTTATTTCTCAAATAAGATACTGTAACATTTTTTTAAAATTGTGTGCCAGTATTTCATGGGGTCCCTGAAAATAGTTTAGTTTCTTTTTTTTAGTTCTGTCTCCATCATAGAAACATCTTTAATCACCTAAACTAACCTGAGTGGATCTCTATTCTTTGCCCCACCTGCCTTTCTTAAAGTTCTTCTCTCTTTCCATATATTTCAATCCTTCTTGGGAACCACAAGCTTGCTATTTTTGTGAAGTGACTTTGTAACATTATTGCTGATATGATTATATTTCTAATATTTCATCTATACATTTAGCATGACAAATTTGAGGGCTAATTGTAAGTTTAGTTGTAACAACATCTCTGAAGTAATGCATATCCACCAAAGTGGATTTTTCTTAATAGTATTCTGAATGATTTTCTTCTTACCATGGGATGCTTAATCTAATAACCAAACTAAGCCATGGTAATTGTATATTCAACAGTAATCTCTCACCAAACAGTTGAATTTGCTTTTGACAAACCATATTGGCACATGAACTGATACATAATAAAGAGTAATATGAAAATCATTATTTATTTCCTAGATTAACATTTTACACATTGATTTTCTGATGAATAAAACTTCTAACATTTTCAGTAAACAGTGGACATAAAAGAAATTTAAAACAGCTTAGATTCCCCTACTTTATCATAAATTTATTTTGCTAGCATTCATATCTTTTGGAAAGTAAACATTCATCCATTCACTTTCTTATTCATTTATTCTTTCAATATTTAACAAATCTTACTATATACAAGGTGCTGGAACACACAAAAGTGGTTTGCTATTGACTTTATTTTTCCAGTGGTGGTTCTCTGTGTTTTATTAATGCCAAGGCAACAATACCAAATGCTTTATACAATTTAGGTATTTACCCTTCCCCAGAAAGGTGGAATAGAATTATCAAACTATGTGTCTGCCTACTTCATAGTCTAAATTTTGAAAGAAGAGGAGAGGAAGAAAGGGAAATGTAATAGCTGGTCCCATCTAATTTTAATGGTCCTCAATCTCTTAGACTTCACTCCATGCCTCTTCCTTCCAGCTACATCTAGAAATCTGACATTTGGAAAGTTAGACAGATATTAAATAGGAAAAAAGTTGTAGAACTGATGGTCAGATGATAAAGAGAGGAGCTTTTTCTGAATTGTTTTCATACATTTAAATAACAGAAATCAGAATATAAACCTTAAAAAAAAAGATTATCTCTTTTCCTCTTTTCTCATTTCAAGCTCTATCTCACTATTTTGATATACTGTTTCAACATCCTAGCAATCAAAGCAATGAAAATAAAAACAACACAGAGATCCCCTTTTCAGTCAATAAAATTAGCACGGTCAATAACATGTGGCATTAGCATGGGAGGAATGGCATTCGGATACACTGTGATTGGGTATAAAATGTCATTTCTCCTTTATCAGAAGTCTGAAAATATATGTTCTTTTTTTCAAGGAGTCTATTTCTAGGAATTTTTTTCTAATGATGTGCCTTTTCAATAAAACATCAAGATTCTAGTGGCTAGAGTAAATAAATAATGGCTGCAAATTGTGCCTGTATTTTTGAAATGTGTTTTGTGGAGAAAGAGCTTTAACTGGTGAGCATGCTTTGTATAATAACATTTGTTTTCTGCAGTAGTAATTGCATGCAGTAGCTTAGTAGTCCTAGAGATTCTACTTAGCATTCATCTCTGTAATGATGGTTAGAATCTCAACAAGGAATTCTACTCATTCTACCACTAACAGGCACAAGCAGAGGAATCAAAGTACTCTCTGCTGGCTGGTAATGGTAATTATCATCACTGGACCAAGGAACTTCTGAATGTTTATAGTGTCCTCATTCACAAAAGAAAAACACCCTGAAATTTCCATCAATTATAAATTGAACAAGTAAACTGAAGTCTATTTATAGAATGAAATGAAATACACAAATAAAAGCACACTACAGTGACATGAAAATGGATGACTCTCCCAAGAATTAATTTGAATAAAAGAAGTCAGATAGTCACAAAAATATATGCTGTATTATGTATATAAACATTTTAAAAATAGACTGAACTAATCTATGATGTTAAAACTAAGATAGTGGTTAAGAGAGGGCTAGTTAATCAATGACACAAAATTCCTGCAGTTACACCAGAGAAATTCAGCCTCAATATCTAATTTTCCAAAGTCAAATTGATATACTAAACATTTGAGCTATATTCTGATATATGTATCTAGGGATTTGAATATGCCCTGGAGGGTACACAAAAACTTTCTAAGCAACACACAGACACCTACATTCAATTTATAATTTAAAAAAATTTTGCCCTGGCCAGTTTGGCTCAGTGAATGGAGCATCGGCCCGTGGACCAGAGAGTCCTGGGTTCGATTCCCGCTAAGGGCATGTACCTCGGTTGCAGTTTGTCTCCGGACCAGGTTGGAGTCATGTGGGTGGCAACCACTTGATGTGTCTCTTTCACATTGATGTTTCTCTCTCTCTCTCTTCCTCCCTCTCTCCCTCCCTCTCTATCTGAAGATAAATGCAAAAAAAAAAAAAAAAAAATGTCCTCGAGTGAGAATTAACAACAAAAAATTTTTGTTGTTAATCCTCACCTGAAGATATCTTTTCATTGATTTTTAGATAGAGTGGAAGAGAGGGAAGGGGAGAAAGAGAGAGTGAAACACTGATATGAGAGAGACACCTTGATTGGCTGCCTATTGCATAACCCTGACAGGGCGGGGGATTGAACCTGAAACCCAAGTACATGCCCTTGACCAAGAATCGAACCTGTAACTCTTTTGTCTGTGGGCTGATGTTCTAACCTCTAAGCCAAACCAGCAAGGCTCCTATACTGAATTTTTAGATCTTCAATGGAATTGCACACTTCTTCAGGAAGTAACTGCAATAGGGACGTTATGCTGGTTTCCTGTTACAGTTCACCTTGTATACCCACACTTCCCATAATTTACAAAGACAATAATATGTTCCAACCATCTTGAATCTCAGTATTTCACAATGCCTTGGAATGAAAAAATCTAGGGCATCAAAAAAGGGAAGGAGATTTAAATATTGATATCAGAGAAGACTCCTTTAATTAGGACACCTTAAAACCTTGGCTTTTACATATTTTTATTAAGGATAAAACATGATACTAATGGAATATAATACTTAAAAATCCCTACAAAACTATAGTGACATACAACAATGTGGATGAATCTCACAAACACATTTGTGAGGTTCTGAATTAAGCTATATTTTGGAATGGGTGGTAGAAATGATTAAAACTTTTGTTTTACAATTTCATTTGTTCTATTCATTAACCATCATTATGGAACCCATTGCTTTGCAGGAGCATCATATGACAACAAAACTAAGAGGTCAGTAAGAAACACTGAGGTTAATAGAAGTGTATTTTATCCAATAGATGTAAAGCTCTATGTTTTACTTATTCTATGTTCTATTTAATAATGTACCTAAAAATTAGAAAATTTAAAATTTGAAAATTCAATTTGATGATATCAATCTGCTGTGACGTACACCCTCCATACAATTTCATCACTCTCAACAATAAGAAAGAGTTTGAGGGGGATTCCCTTTGACCAGTGTCGATCTCTCAGTGACATATTTTTGCCATAATTTAAGAACAATATGGTAATATGAATTCCTCTTATTTCCAACATACCAACATTACATCTTTGAATAAATGGATAGTATACTGGAGGCAAGATAGCACTGTGGATTTTCTCAAACACTTGTGGTCATAGGACATTTTTACAGAATACTTATTGAATTCTGAAAACACATATTCATGTTTAATTAGAGTTCTGAAATTTTTAAATTCATACTAGGTATTTAAAAGATTTAGACCATCCTTTTAGGAATATTTTGTAAGATCTACTCTAAAAATGGACTTACAGCAAACACTCATGCATTTATATATGTCTTGTACTTAGTGACCCATGAACTTTTATTCTTGCAATTAATTTCTACTGAACTCTTTATTATTCTAGTGATAAGTAACATTAATCCAAAAACACTTGAACTAATTGAAAAAAGTGTCATTAAGAATTTCATTGCCAATAATTTTATTTTGTATATTTAGTAATTGCCTATAAAATTTTTTATATATGTTGTTCTGATAACATACATCAATAATACTTAAAATTATAGCCAATCCAAAAGAAATTCTTAAAACTTGGATTCCAATCATACAGTAAATAAAAAACCTAAAATGTAGATACACAGGTAGTTCTTTCAGAGACATAAAAAAAGGTGCTTAATAGAATACTTTAAAAAATAAAGATGTAAATAATCTGCCTGGCTGATGTGGCTCAGTGGTTGAGCATCAACCCATGCACCAAGAGCTCGCCGGTTCACTTCCTGGTCAGGACACATGCCCAGTTTGTGGGCCAATCCTTAGTGGGGGCATGCAGGAGGTGGCCAATCAATGTTCTCTCTCATCAATGTTTCTATCTCTCTTTTCCTCTCCCTTCCTCTCTCTCTAAAATCAATAAAGAAAAAAATATATAAATAATTTGTTTGTATAATGGAATGAAATTCTGAAATTTTTGACTGGCTATGAAATCAAGAATATATATATATATTGTATTCTGTCCCTGGTTCCTAGCATAAAATACTAGTAATTTTCTGTCTGATAAGAGCCCTAAGAGCATCATTTGATCTATTTGATCTTTGACCCAGGTTCCTGACACATAGTTCTAAATCCCTTGTCATTTTAAGAGTGTCTTTTATTGTAATGAGATAACTCTTGGTGGGCTCCTGGATAGACCAAGAAGGACCAAGCCATAAGTAGAGGCTTGCCCAACCCCACTCCCCAGAGAGAAACTGGCAATTGACTTACCGCTCAATACTGCCTCCTGGATGAAGTCTCCATATAATTCCCAAGTATGAGGTTCGAGAGCTTCTGGGTTATTGAATGCATCTACATGCTGGGAGAGTGGGACACCACAACTCCATGGGGTCAGAAAATCCTGTGCTTGGGACCCTTTGGGACCTGACCCTGTATATCTCTTTAACTGATCATCCATATCTGGATCTATTATTATATTCTTACTATATAATAAGGTGGTAAACATAACAGAAGTGTTTCCTTGAATTCTGTGAACCATACTATCAGATAATCAAATCCAAGGAGAAATGTCAATTTCTAGCCAAGATGGACAGAAGTTATTGATAACCTGGGACCTACTACTTGCCATAAGCCACTGAAGCGGGAGGTGGTCTCGTGGCATTGAGCCCTTAACCTGTGGGGTCTGTACTAACTCCAATTAGTGTCAGAACTGAATTAAATGTAAGGGCCCCTACTGATGTCAGAGGATTATTTGGTATGGAAGAACCCCCACAACTCTGCTGTCAGCAGTGCTGTGGGTGTGGTAGTGGTGGGAGAGTCAAGGAGAAATACACAGCAAGAAGAGTGAGTTTTTCTGACTCACTGACTAAAAACATGCTCAAACACCTTAAAAATGATTTTGGTAGATGTTAATTACTTGAGTAATTAGATCCTACTAGATACATTTAAAGACTATGATAGTTTCATTTTAAATATTAATAATTACAATATGCCAGAAGTTGAATTCTCTGCAAGTATTTAAACTTATGATAGAAATCATATTTTGATTTAAGATATACAAAAGGATAAATGAATTTTAAAGTTCTTTTAGAAAATTAGATGAGCAAAATTGATGAAAGTAACTCCTCTCTCTATGGTCTGTCATTAAATTCAGGGGAAATAGAAGTTTTCCAGGTATGTTAACAAACAATAGATTCCTTTAGAATTTCCTTCACAAAATTTTAATGTTTTTATCTTCAGATTATTTATTATTATAAGATATAATAGAAATAGAATTTTATACAAGATACAAAAATTTTATGAGACATAATTTTATGAAAGATCCTCTTGATATAAGCCTCTTCTTATTGAATGCTAGAGACAGTTTCTTTACCCAATTAAACTCCAAGCTCTCTTTGATCAGGCTATCAGTTACCTAATTCATCTGTTTTTCTTTTATGACTTCCTTGTTATAAAACTCAGAACTAAATCTAGTGCTTAGCTCTGTAGTATAACAATTTCCCCCTTCATTCACTTCATGACTTTGAATTTTCCAATTTTTATTTATTTATTTTTCTCATTTTAACCTAACTTAAATCCCTTAGAAGTGAATGGTTGTATTTCACAGTAGTAAAGAACACACCTTTTGAAGTCACATGCCCCTGGCCAAACCCCAGCTTTACCACCTGCTATGGTATGACCTTGGGCAAGTGTAAGAATGCTGTATATCAGTTTATTGTTTGATAAAATGGGAATGATAAGATTATCTATATCAAAGTTATTATAAAAATAAAATCAATTATTAGTTAAAAAGCACTTAGAACAGTGACTGACACACAAGTGTTTGTTAAATATTCTATAAATAATAAACAGGGAGAATTTAACTCCTCAATGTGAGTTATGAAGACCATATATTATATTTCATCATCATCAACTGAGTGCCAACTAGTTAAAGCATTCTTTTACTCTGAAAGTCCCATAACATAGAAAAGGCTTAGACCCTGCAATCAAAAAGTTTTTATGAATATTAAGTATAACAATGTGACAACATGCCTACTTGAATTAAAAGTAGTAGTCAATAGAAATCAATAGAAATCTCCATCTCTAGCCAATTACTAAATTTTTTATGTAAATGTTGTCAAATATTCTTACCCTGATGAATAATCCTAGGAAAAAGGGATGAGAAACTTAGATATCCCTCTTATTGTGTTATTTGCTAAGTAGTTTACAACTTTCCATGTGTAGGCTCATTACAGGTTTAACATGAACAGCATTCAAAATTAATCTGCAGGGAAATCTGGGACTATCTCTGAAGTCTCAGAGTTTTTGGTAAAACTCCAAAGTTGAGAGCAACAGATGCCCCCAATATTCAAAAGATTGATAATAAACTACCCATGCATCATTGACCAAAATGGATCAAAACCAGTTAGGATATCATGAACCCCAAAGACAGTATTAGGGAAGACTTGAAATGTAAAAATGAAATGTTTGAAGAATTTCTAGAGAGATTACTCTTCTCCCCTTCCTAGGAGAGAGGGTGTCCTCATTTAAACCAACTAATGAACATCCCAAGAGAACTACTTGTTAGGAAAAGTACCTCATTCCCCAGCCAGAGGCTTGTTAGAGTCCATTTGCTCTGTCCTCTAGCTGGGATAAGATGAGAGAGCTCAAGAGGAAATTTGACTTTAGGAGCAAATGAACATAGCAAGGCATGCCTAATAATCACACTGGAAGGTCTAAAAGCAGAAAGCTGGCTAGGACTGCCTGCTTGGCAGAATGAGAAAGGAGAAATCAGAAGTTAGGCAAACTGTCTCACAATTTGGTAATATAGGATGCACGAGTTTCCAGGGAACCACGTAGCAGACATAAGACGCTTTAATGGACAAAGAGAGTTCAGTCATGAAAAGAGTGTGGCAGTGCACCAGGTTTCAAATATCTGCCATAGTGATGATGATTAAAGGCATAACATGTAAACCAATAGAAAATCATAGCAGCACCAGTGAGGTACAAACCATTTGTACTTCTTTCTCTAATCTGTCCTCCCCACCTCCTGCCCCAACCCTAGGAAGACAGAGTTGAAAAAGGTAAAGTAGGCAAGGTGACGAAAGAATGCAACATCCCCGAAATATCATCTTGCTGTCTTGTGGGTTGTTGTTTTTTATTTCATGCCTAAACTAATGAGTGGGGGAAAGTTTTTAATTGGATGTGAAATTACAATTTTAATTATACTGAATATTTTAATAATGAAATAAAATTATTCTATAGTCAAAAGAGATAGAGATAGAGAAGCATCTAAAGATAGGCCTAGGAGATTTTATAGATTTTGCTTAAATGTTTGGTGACGAGCAAAATAAAGGAATTTCTATTTGAACTTGCTTTGAGTTCAGTGTGACCAACTTACCACAAAGACAAGGTTATATAACTCATGTCAACAAGGCCAAGGATCATACATCCTCCCTAGATAGTTCTTCAGTTTATGACACGAAAAGTGATATAAAAGATGACTTCAACTTATACACTTTATAATATCAAAAGCCACAAATCTGAGGCATTTATTCATTAAGATTTGCCTAGCAATAAAATAAGCAACCCACGCAATTTTCCATTAACAATTAAACATTCTGTAATAATTCCTCCACCCACCCTCCACCCAGTTCTACAAAGTGAAAAAAATTAGTCTTACATTAATATTCATGTAAATTTCCATTGATTTAAAATCTTCTGTCATTAGATCTGTCAGTCATATGAAAAATGATCTCTTCCTGATAAAAAATTAATTACTTTATCCAGATTTTCACATTAATTAAGCTATAAAATAAGTTTGACTTTTAGATCTTTGTTCCTTCAAGCTATTTTCTAATTTGTGTTCTCCATTCAAACCAATGCTGTTTATTTTTTAAATTCTGTTTTTCACAAAAATCTCTTGACATCAACAACCTGCCAGCCTAGTCAAACTTTTCTCTTCATCAGTATCAGCATTTCCCCATCTTTAAGATCCCAAAGTTGCCCGGCCAGTGAGGCTCAGTGGTTGAGCATCGACCCATGCATCAAGAGGTCACTGGTTTGATTCCCAGTCAGGACACATGCTCAGGTTGTGGACAAAATCTACAGTGCGGGACATGCAGGAGGTGGTCAATCGATGTTCTCTTTCATCATTGTTTCTCTCTCTCCCTCTATCTCCAAAATCAATAAAGAAAAAAATTAAAAAATACAAGACCCCAAATTCTAAAATCTCCTCACCTCACTGCTACTAAATTTAGGCTTGGTTCTCATCATAAATTCTACATGTTTCCTGTTTTCTTGTTTCCAAGTTAGTTCATACTGTTTTTTATCACTCCCTTTGCTTTTTTTTTTTGGTGGTACATGTCCCTTGCGGGAACCAAACCTGAGACTCTCTGGTTCGCAGGCCAACACTCAACTGCTGAGCCAAACTGACTAGGGCACTCCCCTTTGCTTTTTTAACGAACTCTGGCATCAATGTCAAAAATATTAGTGTGCACTCACTTCTACTAAAGAAGCTCTACTATTGCAAACACTCCTTGCCAATCCTCAGGTCTCAATAACCCTGACAGTCCACATTCTCTGTTCTGTCTCTGGGGCTGCTGATGACATAATTATACTCATGAGATTCATTACAGATTCAAGCTCCCCAATCTCAACATGATGCTCTTTGTTGAATGGCATATATTTATTTTATTCATTTATTATTGGCACTAAAGTAAAATTATAAGGATGGCTATACCAGACTTTTTCACTAGGCTAAGTTCTATATAAAATATTTATTATTATATTGTAATCATATGATATCGTATCCTATTTTTCCAAGAAATTCTGAATCCAATGTAAATATCTCTGCAACTTTATGGAACCTCTTTTCTTTCTTCCAGTCTTTGTGGTAGAATATACCCTTTCTTTTGACCAAGTTTCCTCTCTGTTACTGGCACAATAACCTGATTATTATTTAACAGGAAAGGAATAAAGCAAAGACCAGACAATATAGACATGCCATTTTTTACATCTTTGCCCGGAAGCTCGCAATTAACACTCCAGGTATATTCCCCCAATGGGGAAAGGGTCAGGAAAAAGGCAGTTTAAATGAATGGCTAGTGAGGTCTGAGTGACATGGGAGGTGCCTACTTGTCTATCACACCTGGGAAGGAGTCAGTGGCCAGAATGGTCATGGCCACTGCAAACTCTTGAAATCTAAATATTTACTTTCCTAAACAAAGGAAAGTGGATCTTCAGTGCTTGCTCTCTCTCTCTTCATCTCTCTCTCTCTTCATATCCCTCTCTCTCTCTCTCTCTCTCCTTCTCTCTCCCACTGCTAGAGCCAGACACTGGGTTTGCCAGTCTCCCATGCCCTGAACCCCACCATGTGGCCATCAGCCATGTGAGACCCATGCAATGATGAAAGGGCTGAATCTGGACTAACCCTAATCCGAACCCACCTGCATCATGGAGCAGACACTCTGGACTTTGGGTTTATTTCTGGCCTTGCTAAACCCACAGCTGCCCCTCTGCCAGGACTGGATTGACAAACGTGGGACGTTACAACCCCAGAAGTGTAACTCCATGCCAATAAAAGCCATCCATTCTCCCATGCAAATCTTAGAAAATTCATTTTCTAAAGATATCATAAGAAGGCCCTGCCCACAAGTGTCAGAGGCATCTGGCCCCCTCTTCCCTCCGGCAACATCTCCACCTGTCATTTTGGTTGCTTCTATTCTTACTTCTTACTTAGATCTAAGAATTGCTGTATTAGCTGTTTTATTCTTGTGTGCTTCTTCAGTTTCTTCTTCGTTAGCATATTGATTCTCTTAAAGCATGTTAGGTCTACAATTTCCTCAAGCTACTCTGTTGTCTTCTTTTCATCATTTTGAAATTTTTATAAATTATTCTACTTAATAGCTTCCAATTATCCTTCAAATATACCATGCACCCTAGCAATCTGGTTCCAAAAGTCACCAAACTAACTTAAACTACTTAAAAAATCATCGATGAAAACTTAATTTCTGTATGCCCTGTTTCCTCTCAGTTTTCTGGTCAGTGTGACTCAGTTGCTTAGACATCCAGGTTGTGGGCTCAATTCCTGGTAGGGGGCATGGCAGGAGGCAGCCGGTTGATGTTTCTCTATCACATTGATGTCTCTCTGTCTGTCTCTCTTTCTCTTTCTCTCTCTTTTTCTCTCTCCCTTTCCCGCTCCCCTCCTCTGTCACTAAAATCAATAAAAGAATCTTAAAAGATTTTAAAAATGTAAGACAAACCAGTTCATTTATTCTGAACAAATGACTAAAGGTCTTCAAATACACAAAAGACTATTTAAAGGATACATGGTCCTCTCTCTCTTTAAAATATTCCAGTCTATCATAAAAGATCTTGTGTTTTGGTTGGGATATAATAGAAGTTTCTTAAAATATGAGTAAGCATAAGACAATATTAGCTGATATTCAAGTGCCATAATTGCTCTAAAGAACAAGTAAAGGCTGGGGGATGTAATGTTAAAGAACATCATGAAAGAGTAGATCATATATCAATTAGCCGTTGTTTTGTATTACTGTTTTTATTTATTGTTGTATATCAACCATCCTAAAACTTATTGGCTTAATGTGACGGTTTATTCATTCTCCTAATTCTATGTGTTAGCTCACGTGAGGCTACTTTCAGACAGAGGATTGGTTGACCAAGAAGAATTCAGAAGTTGTTGCTGGTTGCTTTCTGGAGCACCTTAGTTCTTTTTTGCATGGCTCTCATACCGTAGTAGAACAGACTGGCTTCCTCCCAGCACACTGTTCCCAGGATTCACAGAGGGCAAGATCACTTCTATTTCATCCTGTTTGTCCAGACAACCCATAACACCAGCCCTGATTCCAGAGGTGAAGAAATAGACTTCACCTCCTGGAAGAAGGAGGAGCAGGTCATATTGCAAAGGAAGGAATATGGGTGCACAGAAGTGTGATTCATTGAGGCCAATATTATGTTACCACTCAATATGTTCTTTACAGGGATGCAAATTTGATTGGCACTGGGAGATTGCATAGGGGAGTAATGAGACAAAAGACAGGAAAATCAGATCAAAATAAAATAAAAGAAGTGACACATTACAAACTAAGGATTTCCAATCTGCCCTTTGACAGTGAGAAATCAGTAGATATCTGAGCAAAGATGTTGCCCTCCCTCACAAATAATTCACATTATGAAAAACAGGTCATACATAATTTCAGTGTGTTGTTTTTATTTTTCTTGGGGATGGGGGTATGAGGGGCACGATGATAACATCTGGCTTTACTATAAAAGGACTAGCCTTGAATCATAGCATATTTGGGGCTTTTTAGCTGAGATAATATCCTGAGGAATATACAAAGCTCAAAAGTACTGAAAGATGTTGAAAAACTGTCTAAAATTTATCAGAAAAAGATCTTTTCATCTATTTGTGATATCTTCATTTCATCACAAACACAGAATGAGTCTAGCATTTGAGAAAAAGAAGTAAAGTTCTGTGCAACTTTCAAGATCTTCCTGTTGTGAGATTTTCAGCTATTCCCTGTCATTGTCCTTACTTCGTATTGATTTCACTCTCCATCTGGAAGCTGATAGAAGCAAATAAACAATCTTTCCTTCACTTTGCTTTTCATGTTGGGCCACAATTCTCAGGATATGTTTAATTCAAACTATCTGATTTTGTTACTAGAAAACTTATAGTCAATGATTGCTTGTTCTATGTGACGCATAAATAATAAACTGTATTGGAAAATGTAACTTAAACATGAGGAATTCCTATTTCAAGTAATATCTACAGCATGCTATCAACCAACCACCTGGCCCACTCTTTTTAAGCTCTGATTTACACAGAAGCAGTTGGGTCAATTAAATTGACTACTACAGGGAAAATTCCGAAATTGTATAATTTAGTGGCTGCTGTTAAAGAAAAAGGCCTTACTGTTTGTACTACACATAAGTATAGTACTTTGAGATAGAAAAATAACCTGATATATTTTAATCTTATTGAGAATACATGTCTAAAATTCAGATATCCTTTCTGAGTGGTCATGCCAGATTATATACATAAACTCCTGTAGATAGCCCCCAGGCTCTCTAAACAGTATTTTTAACAGTAAACAGCACCAATACTGAAAGGATTTGTTGACATTCCTTGCTGGTTGCCACAGGAATAAAACCAAACTGAAATCCTCAATATATAAAAGACCAGGGATATTAACATTCAAACTGCTCAGTCTGAATTCAAGACAGGCCAATTCTATAACCTTCCATGTGTTCTCAATATATCTAGATCCTAATATACTGAACAACACAAACTATGTGTATACACAGGAATTGTAAAATTAGTGCTGCAGTAATGAAATGAAGCTATAACTTCCTATTGATTCAGAATATACTTATATTTTATAATTTTGTTTTCATGTGGATTTGAAATGAAGCTTGTTTACAAAGATTATGAATGCATTGTGAGGGGTGTATGTGTGTATATAAATACAGTTTACATATCTGATGTAGCAGTATTAATCAGAAAAAAATGTATCTCTTCCTCTTTTTATTTTATTTAACCTATTAAAAATGTACAAAGGTACATTTACTCTAGTTCATTATACAGCATGATACTTTATAGGTAAGACAACTAAAGTTCATATTAGGCTTCTCTTTTTTATAAGGTAATTAATGAAATTGGGTATTATCTTGCTTCTTAGATAATGCACAGTGCTGAAAAGTGAAGTCATGACATCCAAACAATGTTGAAATTTGGGGGGGCAGATCATGAAAGAAAAAGTAAAGGCCATGCAATTATATGATCTAATATCCACTTAGTTTTAAAATAAAATAAAAAAAAAAACACTTAAATTTACTCTGTTTTTTTAGGCAAAATACAGTGTTATATGTAAATTATATAAGGCATTAATTTTACTTCAGCTAAACAGATGTCATTAATCACACATTTTTAATTCCATTAAACGTTTGTCTAAATCAATCTTTTCTTATAAATTTCAATATCTTGAATGTCATAGAAAGTCAAGTGACAGATTGCTTTGTTTCATTCAGAAGAGTCAATCTATGAAGCCACACATGAGGATTTTAGAATTGTGTTGGTTGATGATGTGCAAACTTTTATTTATAAGCACTTTCTGGAGTCACATGACTTTTATGTGCCACACAAAGCTGCAAAGATAAGCTAATTTAAGGACCTTTATCAGGACATACTCTAAAAGTGTTTAAAGTCACCATAGCAACAAGTTACCAACCCTTAACAACCTCAGAGATGAATATTTACTCAACCCACTAGACACCCACCATGCCTTCACTGTCACCAGGGCGAATAATTTCTGTTTGCCAGTTACATCATCGTTTCTGCTATTTTTCAATTTCTCCTATCTCTGTGCTTTCCCTTAGCATCCAAAACATCCCTTTTTCCTTGCCAAACACTTAAGCAACTCTATTTACTTTCTCAGGTCTAGTTTCTGTGCTGCATTACTCCATAGGTTTATTACTCTTCTCTATGTATCTTTGAGGCATAAATGCTTCATTACGATAATAGTAATAGTTACTATTTGTTGAATGTTCATACTGTGTTGTATACTGTACTTAAGTTTTTCTATATGCCATCATGTTCAATTTTCATAATAAATATGTGAACCCAATAGTAGCCTGACTCTCTAAATCAAATCCTGGCTCTGCCACTTATTAGCTGTACAGTTTGTTTGTTTGTTTGTTTGTTTTTCTAATTGATTATATAGGGAGAGGAAGGGACCCAGAGAGAGAGAGAGAAACATGAATGAAAGAGAACATTGACTGGCCTCCTCCTGCATGCTCCCCACTAGGGATTTGGCCCACAACCTGGGCATGTGCCCTGACCAGGAATCAAACTGGCAACCTCTTGGTGCATGGGTGGACTTTCAACCACTGAGCCACACAAGCAGGGCATTAGCTGTACACCCTTGAAGAAGACACTCTATCTCTCTGTGTTTCACATCTGCCATCTGAAAATGAGTCATATACCTATTCCATTAAGTTATTCTGAGAATTAAATGAGTTAATACATGTAAAGCTCTTAGTAGAGTACAGTTATCCCTCGCCACTTGGCGCCTAAACGCGATAGAGTGAAGCTGCAAAAGTCAAAGCGCCAGTGGCGAGGGACGACTGTATGTAGAGAACGAATCCTACTTTGCGGAAATTCATTTATTGCGGTAGAGTCTGGAACTGATTAACTACGATAAACGAGGGTCGACTGTATTTGGCACATACTGACAGCATGATATTATCACCAATATATGTGAGGAAATGGGTTGGGAGATATCAGGAAATTTGCCAAGATCATATCACTAGAAAGGGGTAGGAGATGAGATTCAAATGTTGATCTCTTTATTCCTAAATCTTGATGTCTCCCTACACTGTCTTGCCTTTCTCCCTGGAACAAGTCTTCCATTGCAAACACTTTATATATATATATATAATTCATAAAGTTATTTTATATAGTTTGTCTCATTTGATTTTCACAACTCCTAGAGATAATAACAGCCCTACACATTTTACTTTTTTTATATTTAAGTGGAGAAACTGAGGTTTAGAGGATTACAGGACTTAAATCTGGTCTCACAGAGAGAAAGAAATTAGTCCAGGCTTGGGATTCAGCACTTCTGATTCCTTGGCTAAAATTCTATGTTAAACCACTTAAGAAGCAAATAGAAATCAATGAATAAATTAGTTCATTTCATTAACTTACCTTTGTCGCCATTTCCTCCTCTGTATAATAGAAATGACATAGCTACTTCACAGGGCTGTTGTGATAATTAAGTTAATCTTTTAATCTGTGTAAAGCTCTCAGCAGAGGGCCTGACACATTGTAAGAACCAATTAATTAATTAATTGTAGATAGTAGGCAGAGGAATGAAAAGAAAGAAGCTGATAATTTTTTTAAAATTAAGATCTTGTACCATTCTTAAGACATTTAATATCTAGTGATAGAATAAACTTAATTGCTCTACCTTTTACAATTGGGTCTTCAATTCATTTGCACTTGAATTCTTGATATGAGGTAGGGATAAAGAGTTACTTTTTCCCATATTCCAAATTTTGACTTTTTTCATAGTTCCCTCTTATTGTCATTTTTATATCAGTAAGACGTCAGATATCTCTTTTTTTATTAGTATGTGATTTCTCTCATTTTCTTTGTCATTTTTACTAACGTTCAGCTTCTTACCATCCATTTAATGTAACGAACTTTTTAATGTTTATTTTCCATTTCATTGACTTGTATTTTTATCTTTATATTATTTATTTTCTTCTTCATCCCTTAGGTTTGCTTTGCCTTTTGTTGTTTGTTTCTTTCCTTTTCTTTCCTAAGACAGAGAAGCATGTGTGGTAGATTGTTTAGCATTTCTTCTTTTCTCACACGTGCAGTTAAGGCTGTATATTTCTACCTAGCACTGCCTTTAATTCAGGACACACCCCATTGAGTTTTAAGTATTTTCTAAGTTCTGTTTTGACATTTTGAAACATGGATTATTCTGAAATATACTCCAAGCAGTTGAATTTTTTCTATCTACTCAGTATTAATTTATAGTTCAATTCCATTAGATAAGAGAATGTTCATTAAATAATATATAACTTTAAAAATGTGTTGAAGGTTTCTTTTTGGCACAGAATATGGTTAATTTTGCTAAATATCCCATGGGCATTTGAAGATAATGTAAGTTATTTTAATGCTAAATGCAATATTCTAGCATTGTTAATTGCATATGACACATTTTCCTTATTGTGGTCGTCAGCTATTACATACTCTTACTGGGTGTTTTTTTTAATCTGCTTTTTATATCATCATTTAAAAAAGTCAAGTTAATGTTTTCCGTTATGATTATGCATTTGTCTATTTTTCCTTTTATTTCTGGAAGTTTATTTTATATATTTAAATCTATATTTTTGGATGCAAACACATTTATAATTTTAACATTGTAATACTGTATTGGAATAATAGTTTAATTATTATAAAATTTCCCTTTTTGTCTACTAATAATTCTTTCTTTAAAGTATGCTTTGTTGGTCTTCTAGTATAACTAGATCTGCCTTCGTTGTGTTAGTATATAAAATGCCTAGCTTTTTCTTCCCTTTACTTTCAATTTTTTTGTATGTAAGAATCTTATAAACAATATATACTTACGTTTGGTGCTTTTCATCTAATGTTAAAATCTATTAGTCTATTTATTTTTACTATGTTTTTTGATAATACAGTTTTATCTACTATTTAAATTTGTTTTATGTGACCCATCTGTTTCATGTTTTTGCCTCCATTATAATCTTGGTTGAATATAATTCATTATTTTAAGTTTATTTAAGTGTAAATTATATATAAAAAGCTGCACACAATTAAAGCATATAATTTGATGCTACCAAGCATGCATGTACCTATAAAATCTGTACTACAATAAGATAATGAACTTAGCCATCAACCTCAAATATATCTATGTGCCTCTTAATAACTTCTTGCTCCTACCCCTGCTTGCCTCATTCTCTCCTCTAACCACAGACAACTACTGATATGCTGCTTCCTTTCACAATGTTATTTTGTGTGTCCTAGAATTTTATATAAATGGGATAACATAGCATATATTACTTTTTTTTCCTTTTTTCCCTCACCATAATTATTTTTCTATTCATCAATATTATGACATAAGCCAATAGCCTATATTCCTTTCCACCGCTGAGTAGTATTTTATTATATACCATACTTGTTTATCCATCCCTTGTTGAGAGGCATGTAGGATTTTTCTTTCTAGTTTTAGTATTAGAAATAAAAGTATGAAACTTGTGTGAAAATATTTATATGTACATATACTTTTTTCTCTTGAATAAATACCTAGGGATATAGTGTCTGCATCATATAATGGTATATATGTAGTATGTAATACATCTCAAAAACTACCAAACTGTTGTCCAAAGTGATTGTCACATTTTATATCCCTATCAGTGCTGTATGGGAGATCTAATTCCTTCATATCCTTGGCAAAATTTGATCGCGTCAGATTTTTTAATTTGAGCCATTTTAATAGGTGTGTGGTGGTGTTTTACTATCATTTTAATTTGTATCTCCCTGGTGATCAAGAATATTTTTAAAAATTTTATGTGTTTTTCTGCCATCTATATAGCTTCTTTAATGATGTTTCTGTTCAGTTTTTTCTCATTTTAATTTAGTTGTTTGTTTTCTTATTGTTGAATTTTGAGAATTGTGTGTGTGTGTGTGTGTGTATTGTAGATACAAATAATTTTAAAATAAAATGTTTTAAAAATATTTTCTCAGTCTGAGGCTTGCCTTTTCATTATAATAGCCCAGTCTTTTAAATCCTCACCCGAGGATATGTTTACTGATTTGAGAGAGAGAGGAAGGTGGAGAGATAAAAGAGAGACAGAGACCGAGAGAAACGTTGAAGCATCAATCTGTAGCCTCCTGTACACACCCCAACTGGGGATCGAACCCACATCCTGGGTGTGTAACCCTAATTGGGAATCAACCCCTTAACCTTTTGGTGTATGGGATGATGTTCCAACCAACTGAGCCACCTGGCCAAGGCATCACAGTCTTTCGATAATATTCAATATACCCTTTTCACTTTTATGGATTTTGCTTTAGGTGTCATATCTACTATATCTTTGCTAACCTCAAGTTCACAAAACTTTATTTTTATTTATTTATTTATTTTTTTTTTTTTACCAGAAATTGTATGACCTTGGGTTTTATATATAAAGTTTATCATCTATTTTGAGTTAGTTTTTGCCTATGTTGCAAAGTATGGATTGCAAGGTATGGGTTAACATTCTTTTTCTCTGTTTTTATTTAATTTTATTTTCTTTTGTTCCACAGAATTATCCAATTACCCTGGCATGTTTACTAAAAAGAGAATTCTTCCTCTATGGAAATCAGTTATCCATGTACGTGTGACTATTTCTAGACGTTCTACGTGTCTCATTACTCTGTATATCTAGTCTCGCACATCTGCTGTCTGAGCCTGAATCCTGCACATTAACAGGAAGTCTTGGAACCAGGTACATGAATCTTCTAATTTTGTTTTTATTTTGAAGACTTTATAGTCTATGCTAGTTTCTTTGAGTTTCCATATAAATTTACATCAATTTGCCAATTTATAAAAATACTAGCTGTGATTTTTATTGCAATTGCATAAAATCTATACTAGTGGAGAATTGTCATCATAACAATAATGAGTTTCCTATTGTATGAATGTAGTCTCTTCTATTGATTTATACTGTCTATATTTACTGTCAACAAAGTATTGTCAAAACAAAGGGTTTAGTGTGCACATCTTCCAAATATTTTTTTAAGTTAATTTCCAAGCATTTTATGTTTTTGTATTAGTTTAAATGGTACTGCTTTTTACATTTCAATTTTCATTTCTTTATTTCTAGTCTATAGAAGTATAATAGATTCTTATATATTGACATTAAACTCACTCACTGTTCTCTAAAACCTTTTGTATAGATTCTTTAGAAGTTCAGACAGTCATGCAATCTGCAAAGAAAAATGGTTTTATATCTTTTGCACTTTGGCTCAGAGTTTTCTTGGCAGGATGGTCTTAAATCAAGTTGGATTTCAGTAGTTGAATTCATAGAAAACTTCTGCTTCTACAAAGATTGCTTCTGTCCCCTCAAGTCCTGGGACTACTGGTTTCTGTTGAGGCCTCTCCCACTGTCTTCAGTCATAGCTTCTACAATCTTACATTCCTTCTCTTGGGAATCATGGTGGTGTTGTTCAGTATCTGAAACCCATTATAATTTTAAAATTTGTTATCTCATCTTGAGACAAAGCAGAGGTATCAAAACTCCCATTATATATCTTCTATTTAAAAGAACATGTCCTTTACTTGATCTCTCTTCCAAAACCACTTCATACTGGTTTAAAAGAAATCCCTTAAAAGTTTGTTTTCAAACTAAATTTATATAAAGTATTACCTTCCCATCTAGCATTGTATAATTATTTCGTTCTTAACTATAAGAATGATTCTAGGTTATTATCAGGTGGTATCCTGATGCAAAAAGATGTTATATAATTTTGGGGGATGTTTGCATGTTTAAATCTAGTATTCATGTTCAGTTCTCAAGCTTATTATCCTCTCTGCATTTCAAGCAGCAGTGTAGGTAAAAGTAATCTCTGAAAATATAATCTTTTCCATTTTGGGGGAGTATTAACTGAAATCAATTGACAATTATTTTTCTGTCAAGTCACTGATATATCACAGGATAAAAGGATTTCCTCTTCAGTCTTCTATCCTATCCCCATTTAATATCAGTAAAGGCAGCCAAGTCTTTATCCAAAAAATTTTAAAGTCAATAATTATCAAGAGATACAAATCTCTCTGTTCTTCTTTGATGTCTAAGTTCATAAAAATCAAAGGTTAGCATAATTAATAAAAACTATAAGTTCATCTTGGCCTCTTAGAAAAAATGTAAGTATTAAGATGGCTAATTATGAAAAAAGTTATAAAGGCTGATGTATGAATCAATATGGTGAATTTGGGGAGCAGAAACAGTTTTTTAAGTCATAACATCTCAGTTCCTCATCTAACACTACTTTGAACAGGCTATTTTTTATACTTAATGCATTAAAACCAATATAAACCTTACTGATTCTATATATAAGAGGAAACCTCTGTTTTGTGATTATTAAATATAAATAGAATCTTAAAAGACCATTATGAAAATTATGAAGAAAAATATAAAGTCAACAGAGACTCAAAATTGCTGGCTATAATTTGTGATCCAAATTATGATCCTAATTTTTAATCTCTGTATCATGGATATAAAAATAAAATAAATGTCATCTAGTTATTTAAAACAGACAAGTTAAAATATGTTGCAATATAGGAAAAAAGGCCTTGAATGCTATTTTATGTACTTTAACAAAAAAATAGAATCAAGCAGCACCCTCATTAATGGCTTTGAGGAGTGAAAACATGAGAAAAATTCAGGTGTGTCTTTGACTCCTGCCCAAACATAACTGATGTTTCTAAGCCAACATAAAATTAGAAGTATTTTGAAGTAAATGACACAGGTAGCAACTGCAATTCATTCTTATTCAACATTAACTAAAGTCAGCTTCAAATCAGAAAGTTTAGACTAATATATACTGAAATCAATATATAAATGAAGCTTCCAGATAAAGTTAAAACACACTTTTCATACTTAACTTGACAGCTTTTAAATCCATACTTTCATTTTATCAATATTTTTTGAATTAAAGAGTTTCATTTTTTAGAGAACATGCTGTCAGTAGAAGAGAGAAAGTGCCAGAATGGGGAATGAAGCAAAGTGTTCATCCTGATCCAAGTCCAAGTCCATTCACGTAAGATCCATGCGATCCTTTCTTAGTGAAGACGTGTCAAATCAGACCCTAGTGTCCCCTTCCTCCAATAGAAAAATCAAGTTAGTTTTAGACTAAATTCACTGTCAGAATTGCCGTAAGGAGGAAGCACAACCTCACAACATATTCTTTGCACTGGGGTGGTCAAGAGGGAAAAAAAATAGACTGTGATAATATAAATGTGTATATTATATATCCTAAAATAACTACTAAAATACCAAAACAAGGAACTAGTTTCAAATGACAACAGTGGAAATAATATGGAATCATAAAAAATACTCAGTACAGATGGATAAGAAGAAGAAGGAAGCAAAGAACAGAGGAAACAAGAAGAAAACACTTGGTCACTGCAGCCTATATTGATTAACACACCACTTAAATGCCTTTAAGTGTAAAGTAACACACATCATCACATATGCAAAAAGAACTTTATTTTCTGTTTATTAATCACTGAATACTTAAAATAAAAGCTCTTTTGAATGAAATCAAACAATTTAGAGACAAATCAAAATAAAATTTAAATTGGAGAAACTATTGCAAAAACATTAGGACTGTAAATACAGAAATGATGCTTTAGTATTAACTTAAATTTCAAGTTAAAATAGCAAAAACCACTAGATAGTAAAGTGGAAATAAAAATATGTGTTATCATTAATGGGCATTAAACTATACCACCTTTAAGAAAAATTGTGTTAGACCTTAAAACTAATATCTATATTTATGATTTTTTGAACGCATAGTAAAAAATAGGTGTTTTATATTAAGTTTATGCTATATGTTCATATCAAATTATATATATATGTTAAATTAAGCTTAAGGCTATTTTCTTAAAATAACATCAGGAATAAAATTCAAAATTTCAAGAGTTTTGACTATCTTTTTACCTATTTTTAGCCATGTGTGAGGTCAGTAAAAAGTCTACGAGTGAAGTCTGAAACAACATTCATCTGAAATTAATAATATTTACTTCTAAGAGTTAGAATTTAGGATGGTTTTTGTAAAGTTTTAAAAGTTTAATGCAGCAAATATGGCATATAAATTGTGTTCTGGCAGACATTAAAACCTTTCTGTTACCAAAGAAAATGGCATGTTTTATCAAAATTCAATAATCTAGAGTAAAGTGTACTATGATATTGTTCACATCTTCTTTTACTTACCATATTGCTGTGGTTTTCTTATGAACAGCATGGTAACATAAACAAGATCAATGTTTAAAGTACTATTTAACCTTAAATGAGTAATGTTCAGACTCATCTTTTTTCAAAATAATTTTTATCTACAGGGAAATATAATATCTTCCTAAACATGGTATGCGATGAATACTAAATGAGAATATATGAGGAAAAGAATATGAGAAAATGCAGTATGAACTAGAATGTTTTCAATAAATGTTATTTATACCTAAATTGTTACTTAACTGTGTGTCCCCGTCAACATATCTATAAACTTCCAGTCAAGATGTCACAATAAGAAGATGGAGGAATTCTCCTTCCTGTTTTAAACTTTAAAATGAAGAACAAAATATGATTTAAACTCTCTCTCTCTCTCTCTCTCCCCCTCTCTCTCTCCCTCTCTCTCTCTCTCTCTTTCACACACACACACACACACACACACACACACACACACCCCAAGCTAATCAAAGGAAATCTGAAAATGCCAGAAGCAGAGGGCACCCAAGGACTCAGCAATGGATTGAAACCATGCAGTCCACAGTGGGACTTGCCGGCTCTGTGAATGACCCAGGTTCCAGGGACCTGGACTCCACTGAATAAATTTAAGAACTTCACACCGTGGGCCACATGAACCACCAGACAGATCTCTCCATGGGATCGACAAGAAACAGAGAAGCCAACAAAGTTAGTGCAATAGGTCTGGTAACAGACAAAGTTGCCCTGGCCCAGGGTAGTAGCAGCTCTGATGAAGTAACCCACTGAGGCTGTGTGTTGGAGATAGACTCAACAGAATTGCCATTGATGGGAAATGAAGAAACATGAAAGAAGTGAAAACAGGATAATTTAAGGCCTGACATATGGTAAGAGCTGAATAAATGTTAGGAATTATAATTGTTATTCACATATTTCATTCGGGAGAAAATAATAACTAGCTTCCTCCCAACCTCTTTTACACAAGGATGTTAGATCCAGACAGCAGTGGAGGAGAGGAGGGCCGAGCCTCATAGGGCAGAGACTCTGAGTCAGGGTCTACCTCAGGTGAAAGCGCTGTATTTAAACAGCTCTAAATAAGACAGCTAAGCTGAGGAGCCTGCCTCCCTGGAGATCAAAAACCAACAAGTAGATATAGGATTATGGCAGAGTTGATCTCGTCTGATCTTCTAAATTCCAGAAGCTAAGGCTTGTTATGCAAAATTTCAAATTAGACCAACAAGCATAAGACAAAGCTTCATCCAACAAATTCTGTTAACACCGGAAAGGTATATGCAAATTCAGTTAAGAAACCTGAAAAATTATGCATATAATAGCTAATGTTTCCTCCATTTTTACCAAGTTAATGTTAACATCCTATCAACATCCTCCTCTCAGACTTATTCTCCCACATCCACAAACAAAAAAATCAGACCATTTCTTCCTAAAACTTAAGTGAATTATATCACCATCTATGAGATAGCTCCATTTACTTTATTGTTTTATACTTTTTAAATTGAAATATAACAAATACAATAACTAAGTAAATACAAATGTATATATAATTATGTGCAAAAATAATATACAACTCCATGAATTTTCTGAACTTGAACATACCCATATAATTTGCACTTAAAAGTAAATATAGAATATTACCAGCATTTCCATACATTATGCTCCTTCCTGTTTCCTGGTCCTCTACCCAAAGTAATTCTGATTCCCATCAAAATAGGTTAGTTTTGTCAGGTTTTGAATTTATATAACAGATTCACATACGTGTACTATTGTGTCTGGCTTATTTTATTCATTATATTATTCTGATTATGATTGTAAGAATAATCCATGATGTTGCTTGTAGCAATTATTTGTTCATTTTATTGTTGTATAGTACTGAATTATACACACACACATATCACCATTTATTCATTCTACCAGTTAATGAACATTTGGCCAATTTCCAGGTTTTAACTATTGCAAATAGTGCTACCATGAGCATGCTTTTGTCTGTCTCTTAAAGCACACATGCATGCATTACAGCTGGGTGTATACCCAGGAGAACTGAAATTGGTGAAGGTGCAGCTTGAGTAGAAAACACCTTAAAGTTTTTCATTGTGGTTTTACCTATATACACTCACAAGGCCATGTATGAGAGTTTCAGTCTCCCCACATTCTCGACAACAATTGGAATTGTCATTAATTTTATTTCATTCTGTATGGATGGTGTATACTGAAATCTCATTTGGTTACATGTTGTACTTCCCTAGTGGCTCGTTTGAGCTCCTTTCATATTTACTGGCCATTTGAATAGCCTGTATTGTGAAATCCTTGTACAAGTCCTAACCAATTCTCTCCTGGAATTTTTGTCATTTATTTGGAAGAATTCTTTATTCTGCAGGAAAAGTACTCTTATAGACAGCATATTCTATACTAAAAAAATTATGTGCATAGTTTCCTTAAATCTTTCCCAATGAACATAATATATTATTACCTATGTCCAACAGAGGAAATATCGGGGTCTTAAATAAGTGAGGTAACATACCCAAGGTCACATAGTTAAGGAAGTGGCATCACCTATATTGAATGAGTGCTTCTCTGGCCATGAATATGAGATGAATACAAAATAATCTGAAATACCCAAAGAGAAAACTGCGAGGCTTAATCTAAGGAAGGTATCAAATGAGAAGATGAAGATTAAAAAGGAACAGAGGGTTTTCTTTTACCTGGGGCAAAAACAAACAAACAAAAACAACATTTTGTTCCATTCTCAGAGATTGTCATAGGGAAGTGTTATTTGTTAAACTTATAATACAAAGCATCAAGTTGTTTCCTACCTCTCTCTCTCTCTTTCTCTCTCTCTATCTATATAGATAGAGAGATAGAGATAGCACTCAGAAAATATTTTCTGGATCAAAATCATTTTTAATTTTACTTTCTTTATAAGCACTGAGAACTTCTAAGTTGTTAATGCAAAATGTCTGTATTCAAGTCTAATAAGAGGGAGAAAAGAAATGAAAATATCGCCTATGTATTCAGTGTCAAATAAGCAGACAGATATTATACAATGCAATGCATGGCTCTGTAACACATTTTCTGTAAAAGAAATAGCTTGATGTAGATTTAAACTTAAAAAAGAATTCACTGGCACAGTATTTGACACACACACAAAAAAAGCTGACTTTTTTTTTCTTTTTTAACAATTCACACCTGCAGACAAAAGCTTTCCAAGTAAATAAATCAGGTACATACTCCAATTGCAACAATTTAAAAAATACACTCTAAAGTAAATTAATATTCTGAAAAATATATTTGCTGGGTAAAAATGTATAAGGATTTAAATGAAAGACCTTACCTGTTTCTTCTTTCTCTCATTCATCATAAACAGCCATAATTTGGGCCGTATTTTTTACATATTTTTCTAAATTCAGATATATATTTATTTCCCCTATTCCCTGACCTTTTCAGAGGAAATCAAAGTGTCACAACTTCTTTGCAGAGCCTGGAGCTCACATCCACTGTTAGGAACTTGACCTTTGCCAATTCGCTTTTCTCATAGAGTCGGAGTCTTTATAGAGAGAGTAGGCAGTGCCCAGGGGCTATAGGTAATTGAGAGCAGAGTTTCTCCTTCCCCACAACCTCACTAGCTGGTAGACTTCATAAGGATAGCATAGAGTAGGAGCAGGCCCAATTATCCACACATGTGGATGTCTTACTCTATAGGTACACAAAAGACTTGACCGGTGCATAAACTCCTATAGTTCCCACTTCCTGTCCCCTTCTATATGGTCCTTCTATAAAAACAAAATTGCTCAAAAGCACATGTAAAATTACACTAAAGACAGAATAAGGTCATCTTTTAATTAGATTAGGAAACAGAATTCTCTATCCAGTGGGTAGAAGAGGACAGAATAGAGTTTTGACCTAGAGTCCTTCTCTGAAGTTTCCTACTTGACCAGGATCTTATAAACTATTTACAAAGACTAGGGTGCTGATACAATAGGTCTAGTTAACACCAAATTTTCACCAACATTCATTTCACAATTGAAAAGTCATTTCTAATATTTATCTTGTTAACTGTGTACATCTCAAGTGCAGATTTGGAGATATTTGCAGCTTTTGCTTTAACTACTACTAGAATGTGGAAGCTTATTTAGGATATTTCATTGACTACTAATTGCATCATTATGTATCATTGCTTCAGGTGTTTTTAAAGACTATATAGAGATATAAACCTCAACCAACAAACACAGTGGTCAGGGCAGCCACAGAAATGTGATTCCTGCATAATTCATGAATGGCTGGTGGGTCCTACCACAGCCTCAAACTCTTGCTTTGACCAGACAATTGTTGGGTGGCATTTACACCACAGTTGCATTCTCTGTGCCATGGTCCCTATCACAGACAGGTGCTTAGATGAGTTATCTTATTTGGCCACTTCCCTGATCTCTCCATTATACCAATTTCCAGGGACCAATTCCCCGGAAACTCCCAGGCCTAAGTAAACAAGCATATCCTCCAAGGAAGAGTCAAATCTCAGCTTTCCGGTAAGTCAGAACTCTTTTCCATCACTATCTTTCAACAACTTCCTATTATTATTATTATTATTATTATTATTACTTCAAAACTATTAGTAGCAAAGATCTCTCTCTCTCTCATACACTTTGAAGAGTGAAGCTTCATTGCCTATAGCGAGCTCATACATTTACAGGGGGAGTGTTAGGGGGAGAAGAGATAAACCACAGAACTTACATACATGTATGCATGACCAATGAACATAGACAACAAAGCTGGGGATGGGGCAGGGGAGAAAGGGAGGAGGGTGTCAATGGGGGAAAAATGAAAAACATCTGTAACAAAAACAAATTAATAAAAAATAAATAAAAGATAAAATGGTTTAATTACAATTATTTTTTCTCCAATAGTTTTTACTTTTCAGGCAATTTATAATTTTTTTTAACCCTTAAACACCACCAGTTGTTCATGTTCCCTTTTCATGTACGGCAGAGATCGATGCCAAGAGAGCTCAGTGTTTTCAAATGGCAGTAAATTGTTTACCTTCTCCTGAGAGAAAAATGTCCAATATGCTTCAGTGAAGAGGCCTTTTCCTAAAGGTGGGAAATAAGATCGTCTGTGAGGCCTCTGTCTTTTGAATAGAAAAAAAGCACAACTTTATTTTCTGAAGGCACTTTTCTACATTTACATCCATGTTGTGGGCTTTGAGCATATCTGTGGAATAACTTACTTAAGAATCTAATTTAGAGCCCTGGCCAGTTTGGCTCAGCGGTTAGAGTGTCGGCCTGCGGTCCGGAGAGAATCTAATTTAGAAATTAAAAAATAAACTCCATCTTTATATATAAAATATAGGATTTTATATACAATATATATGACATAGAAAACTTTAGGAGGATGTCAAGGTATTTTGTATTTTGTACTTGTTTTTCACAAATATATATTCAATATAGAGTTATTAAACGCATCTTTTTCCCAGTGCATGTGGCTCAGTTGGTTGAGCATCATCTCATGCAACAGGAGATCACTGGTTGGATTCCCAGTCAGGGCACATGCCCAGGTTGTGACTCTATCCCTGGTAGGGGGCTGGCAGCTGATCGATGTTTCTCTCTTATCTCATTGATGTTTCTCTGGCTCTCTCTCCCTCTCCCCTCCTCTCTCTGAAATCAATAAAAACGTGTTTTTTTTTGTTGTTGTTGTTTTTAATAAAAAGCATATTTTCTGTGTTAAACACTGTTCTAGAAACTGAAAATTCAGTGATGAGGAGAGAGTGCACTATCCTCATAAAGTTCCCAGTGAAATGACTCACATCATAATTATTCTGTAACTTTTTTTCTCTATTAAGGATATGTAATGTTAGAGAAGAATTCCAAGTAATTTATTTGGATACTTCTCCCTCTGGGAGAAGAGCTTAAATCACCCCCACCCCTTCTTGAATGAGGGCTAGACTTAGTGATTTTCTTCCAAAGAGTAGTGGATGGGAATGGGGGAAACAAGATTTCACAGTGGAGAGACCTGGCAAACACTGCCTCAGCCAGGTAACCAAGTTAAGTATTATCAGCAATAAATCACATTGATCCCATGTGCCCTTGATATAATGTGATGAGAACAGCACTTTACCTCTGTAGTCTTCCTCCCCCAAAGCCATAACCCCAGTAACCATGAGGAAAAGATGAGACGAATACCAGTTGAAGGGCAGTTTACAAATATCTGATCTGTTCTCCTCAAAACTACTGAGGTCCTCAAACACAGGGAAGTCAGACAAACTGTCACAATTTAGAGGCACCTAAAGAGGCATGACAACTGAATATCCAGTTCCTGAATGAGATAATGACAGAGAAAAATGACATTAGGTAAGAACTAGTAAAATATGAATAAAGTGTTTAGTCAATAGTAGTGTACTAATAATGGTTCCTCAATTGTGTCAAATGTACCACAGTGATGTAGTAAGATGTTAACAGTAGGGAAAAGGGTGAAAGGTATATGAGAAATCTCTGTATTTGTAACATTTCTGTAAAAACTATTCTAAAATAAAAAGTGTAAATACATAAATATGTAATTAAAAAATATATATGCTATATATAGGCTATTTCATTTTATTGTGTTTTCCTTTATTGTGCTTCACCACAGATGTTATCTTTTTTACAAATTATAGGCAAGACTCTCCACCAGCAAAAATATTACAACTTTCTTTATTGCAGTGGTCTGAAACCAAAACTGCAATATCTCCAATACAGATTTTGATATATCTATGTAGTTACCATTTCCAGTATTCCTTACTCCTTCATGTAGAGGCAGGTTTTCATTGGGTATTGTTTTCTTTTTCTTGAGGACTTCATTTACCTTTTATTGTCCTTCAGGTCTACTAATGATGAATGCCTCTAAGTTTTTGTTTGTTTGTTTGTTTAATATCTATGAAACTCTGCTTCATTTTTCATTTTGAGAAAGCTTTTCACTGGGTGGGTAATTATGTGAACAAACTATTTTTTTTTCTCTCCGAACTTTAAAGTTATTTCTACACTATTTTCTATTTTTATTGTTTTTTACAAGAATTCTGTTATCACCTTTATCTATGTTTCTGTGTATATCATACATATTTTTTTCTTCTGAATGCTTACAATATTTTCCCTATATCACCAGTTTTGTTTGTTTGTTTCCTTTATTGGTTTTAGAGAGAGAGGAAGGGAGAGGGAGAGAGACATAGAAACATGGATGAGAGAGAACATCAACTGGCCACCTCCTGCCTTCCCTGCACTGGGGATTTGGCCCACAACCTGGCCATGTGCCTGACTGGGAATCGAACTGCTGACCTCTTGGTGCCTGGGTTGACACTCAACCGCTGAGCTACACTGGTCGGACCCTATATCACTAGTTTTAATCAATCTGATTATGCTGTGCCTTAGGTATGTTTTCTTTATATGTTGTGTTTGAGATTTGTTGAGCTTTTTGATCAGGGGAAATAGTGAGCAGAAGAATGGTTAACTCACCAAAAGTTATATCCACCACTTAGAAACTGTGAATGACACTTTATTTGGATAAAATGCCTTTGTAGATGTAACTAAGTTAAAAATCTCAAGGTAGATCATCCTGAATTATTTTGATGGGCACTAAATCCAATAACAAGTATCCTGATAAGAAAAAGACAGAGAGAGATTTAAGATCTACAGAAGTGTGTGTCAACATGGTGGTGGAGATCGGAGTTACTGCAGCTACACGCCAAGGAATTCTGGGATTCACCAGAGGCTAGAAGGGCAAGGAAGGATTAACCCTCCCTCAGGACCTTCAAAGGGAGCATGATCTTACCAACAATTTGATCTAGGACATATTTCTGTCGTTTTAAGCCATTACGTTTTTGGCGATTTGTTATGGAAGCCTAAGAAAAGTAATAGTATGTGTTTATGTTTTTAATCAAATGAACCAGCTATTATTTCCTTAAATATATTTATTGCCTTATTCACTTTCTTGGGGATTTTGATTACATGTATATGTAGCCAGTAAAGTTTCCCCAAAGTTTCTTTATTTATCCTCTTTGCATTTTGTTTCATACAGTTTCTATTACTATGCCTTCAAGTTCACTAATCTTTTCCTTGATGATGTATAATCTGCTATTGACCTTTTAATGCCCTTGTATGGTAATTTAATCATTCGTGTCATTTCTGGGTCAGTTTTAATGAATTTTCCAATATCTTCACTTTGCTGCTAATCATTTATGCCAGAAATTTTGTTATAGGCTGCTATAACAAAAATAGCATAGACTCAATGGCTTAAACAACAAACATTTATTTCTCACAGTTTTGGAGGCTGGTAAATTCAAGATCAAGGAACTGACAGATTTTATAACTGGTGAAGACCCTCTTCCTAGTTCCTAGATGGCCATGTTCTCCCCATGTCCTCACATGGTGGTAGGGGGTGAAAGAGCTCTCTGGGGTCTCTTTTATAATGGCACTAATCCCATCAGGGGGTATGACCTTATCGCCTACCACAGGCCCCACCTCCTAATACCATCATACTGAGGATTAGGTTTCAGCATATAAATTTTGGGGAGACAAAATCATCCAATTTATAGCATTGTGAGTTTTAATTTTAGGTGATAGTTGTTGTTTCTTTTTAATTTCTTATAAATATTCTTGGAGTTTTTTCTGGGAGGGAATAAAATTACTTTGAAACAACTTAATATATTTGCTTCCTGCCTGTCTGCTTACTTAGGCAAGACCAGAGTAGCAATTAATTTTGGGTTAATTTTCCCCAGGACTGAAGCAATTCTATTCTTAGTACTGTGACCAATGCTCCATGGATTATGAGGCTTTTAACTCTGTCTGTAGGGAAACAGTCATTCTTCTTGCCCCTGTGAGATATTTTGCCACTGTTCCTTCTCATACTTTAAGGTGTTTCTCTTCCATATCTCCAGTAGTATCCCTGGGCACATGCACTCATCGGTACTCTGCTGCATATGTGGGGGACCATTAGAAAATGAGTTTTCTCTTTACAGCTCTCGCCTATCTAGGACTCTGCTCGGTGAACTCTTGCTGCCTTGGCTTCCCTGGGATCATAGTAAAGTCTCCTCAACCTAAGAAGTCCACTGTACTTTATTTAGGCCTGTGCCTTGACTTGGAAACTTTCTCCAGGCAATGAATGGGTTGAATCAGAGGGTGTAAGTCATTGGTTTTCTCTCTCTCATAAAATGCTGCCCTTCTTTGACTGATATTCAAGGTCTTCAGTGCTGTTGCTTCTTATATATTGTCCACATGTTTTTGTTGTTTCAGTTGAGATAATTAGTCCCATTCCATTTTACTACAACTTGAACAGAATCAAAATTTCTCCTTGATTTTTTTTTTTTTTTTTGCATGATGGACATTGTAAATAAAAACATGCATGACCTCTAGAAGAAGTTATATTCCTGCAAATATACCTGTCCCTTTGGCACAGGAAAAATAAAAGAATAGCGAGTTATCACTTTGACACTGTACAGGTTGGGATTTAAGCTTCCTTAGGGCTGGTAGTCTTTAATTTTGTTGTCCATTGTGCTATGGAAAAGTATGTCTGAGGTTTCAAAGCAAAGCTGAACATATTTTCCAAGCCCTTGGAACTTGGCAAGACATGAACTCCAAATTTTACCTTCATACATTGTGAAGCTGCTAAAGCCTTTGTACAGCTCTTTATCCTCCAAACTACAGTTTTCTGCTGAGTTTTTTGGGGTACAACCTTATTATGTGCCGTTTGGGAATTAGCTATTTGAAAGAAATGTTATGCAAATTTTGGCATTCCCTTCTCTGTGGCTTCTTCTGATATTTTTCTCCTCAACTTTTAGCTTTGCTAGTGAATTCCAACGCTGTTTTCTGTTTCCCTTGGCTGAGGGACACTACTGCTTACTGTGGGATTCACCTGTACCGAGGGGATCTGGGGGATGTCTTTAGAGAAAAGCTTGTTATATGTTGAAATTACCTAGTATTTTTCCGTTTTTCAAGAATCATTCCTTTCTCATTTATCCCCTTCCTACTTTACTTGTTCTTCAGTGCCTTCAAACACTTGTCTTTTACATTTTGTCCAGCTTTAATAATTGGTATTGGCAGGAGATGTATCTGTACTCTGCCATGACAACAAGCAGTACTCTTTCTGTTATTTGGAAAGCTCTTAAAAATACAAGTGCTTGGGCTTCACTCCAGACTAATTAAATCAGAATATCTGCAAGTGGGGTCCAGGCATCCATATTTTAAAATTCTTTCCAAGTGATGCAAATATGCATAGAGAGCTGAGAACCACTGGGTCTAGGTTGACTAGTACCGACATTTGGCCTAAAATTCTGTTATTCCAATCAAAATCCCTGTGGTCCAAACCTTCGAAACAAATTTGATTGCAAGATCTCTAGTGGGTGGATGAAGAGCTCCTCATACTGAGGAGCCGGAGGAATTTCTTGCAGCAGTATCCCTTCTCTTCCTTTAGCTCCAGTGTATCAATGGTAATTACAGATGATCCCTTTCTTTATTTAGTGAGCTGGACTAGTGGTAATCGCTGTGGCTATAACCAAGAGGGGAAACTGGCCAAGCTTTTCCACAACATCCCTTCAGTTCACCCTCAGACTTTCTCACTGCTCGCTTCTACTTTTAACACACGCTATCTCTTACATTAGGGCTATTCCAGAGTTCAGACCGAAAACTATACTTCAGGGGAATATTTTAATCCATAAGGTTTTAAGTTTCTTGGGATGTTGAAATTTTAAGAAATCCCTTAGCTTTACTTCAAAATTTTCTTTAATATTTAAGTTTTGTGATGGGATTCTTAGATTTATATTACATTTATGAGTTTATTATTAATTTTATATTTCTCATATAAACATAAGTCAGGTTGAATTTATTTATTTACATTTTTAATTTTTATTTTTTTGTTAATCCTCACCTGAGGATATTTTTTCATTGATTTTTTTTTTTTTAGGTAGATTGGAAGGGAGGGAAGGAGAGAGAAAAACATTGATGTGAGAGAGACACACTGATTGGTGGCCTTCCGCATGACCCCAACCAGGGCCAGGAATCAAACCTGCAACCCAGGTATGTGCCCTTGACTGGGAATCAAACACACATAACACTTTGGTCCAAGGGCTGATACTCTAACTGCTGAGCCAGGACTGAATTTAAAGGTGTCAGTCCTGGTAAATGACCTGGTAGTTTTAGGTTGCAAAACAATATATTTTGGCTCAGACAAGAGGAAGGTTTCTTTATTTCTATTCTGTTTATAGTATTTCTTCTGTCTCTCTTCAATTCTTAGGGGGGGGGATTTATATTTTATAATATTTATATATTTATAAATACTTATGTATATATAAAGATTTATATATATGAAGTGGTTAATATTCTTTTAATAAAACAGTCATGTTAAATAATTTAATAAGTTTTGAGATTAAGTCATAAGTGTTCAGGAATTCATTATACTATTTCTGCCGACTCCCTTCTCCCAGAGTAGCTGACTGGGGATAGCTACCTCTCTTCTTTCTTCAAAACTTTCATTAGATCCTCTACTTTGTGTGAACTATGAGAGGCACGGTTAAAACTTGTAGTTTTCCTTTGAGAGAAAGGCAAAAAGCTGTTTCACTATTAAAGTAATTGGCTACTCTCTGATTATTAGCTCCTGAATTATAGGTCTTTATTGGCATTAAGATATCATGATCTTTGGGAAAAATATTATTCAGTCTTATATGAGAGAACAGTAGGCCAAAATGCAAAAACTTTCACTGGCACCTCTTGATCAATCATAACCCGATGCTGCAAAGCTGTTCCTAACAAATCCTCTTCCTTTCTCAGCCATAGATATGAGTGAATAAATTTTTTTTATCCTTTTCTCCTTTAAAATGTAACTTCTTACTCAGCTAAGATGGTGACTGCTGATTCATCCAATCCATCCCAACTTTTATTGCAATGTCTAGAAATTCATCAAACAACAAGAATTTGAGGAAAAGCCAGAAAAACTCCAGGAAGAAAATGAAATAAATGAAAAAGAGTCTGGCTGGTATGGCTCATTGGTTAAGCATTGAGCCATGCACCAAGAGGTCACCAGTTCAATTCCCAGTCAGGACACATGCCCAGGTTGTGGGCCCAATGGCATGCTGGAAGTGGCCAATCGATGTTTTCTCTCTCATTGATATTTCTGTCTCTCTCTCCCTCTCACTTCCTCTC
Source organism: Molossus molossus (assembly GCF_014108415.1). Taxonomy (NCBI): domain Eukaryota; kingdom Metazoa; phylum Chordata; class Mammalia; order Chiroptera; family Molossidae; genus Molossus; species Molossus molossus. The sequence continues at coordinate 30,296,743 of NW_023425346.1, forward strand.
TATCTAAATACATTAAAGAAAAAAAGAAAAAGAGACACACCTAAGAGAAAAATATATGAGAAATTCAAGATTATTTACAATAAGTTTGATGACATTTTGGTAACTCTCACAAGTGTTTGAGTTTGATTGCAAGGTCATCAATATCAAGTACACCATCTTCATTTAAAACTAAACAAGAACACAAATCTTTAAAATCAGCCCATTAGGACTTCTGCTATAAAATGGGTGAAATCTCCGCTCAGTAGGCAATTAGCAAATGATGACACTCAGATATCCAACACCTGAAGAGATTACTAAAAGTATTTACAGAAAATTTCTGCCAAAGCTCCTTAAGCAAGGGTGTCCTAGGTGCCTATGCTAGTTGTTTTAGAAACATTCACCAGCCCAGCCGGTGTGGCTCAGTGGTTGAGCATTGACCCATGAACAAAGAGGTCACTGGTTTAATTTCCAGTCAGGACACATGCCCAGGTTGTGGGCCCGATTCCCAGTGGGGGGCATGCAGGAGGCGGCCAATCGATGTTCTCTCCCATTGATGTTTCTATCTCTCGCTCTCGTTCCCCCCCACCAAAAAAAAGCCAATAAAGAAAAAAAAAATTAATCAAACTTTTATTTCAAATTCTATCCTACCATATAATATCAGCTCATCATGACTTACAAAAGATAACGCATGTTTAAAAGAAACTTCACTGACACCTGCTGAGGCTCAAACCATGGAGCTGAGAGGAAGTGGGGAAGAAGTAAGAATAAAAGTAGAGAAAGTAAGCAAAGAAAGAATTTAAGAACTATATATATATATATATATATATATTTTTTTTTTTTTTTTTTTTTAAAGAAAGGAAAAAGTGGTAAAAGAGGGCAGGGGAGAATCAAAACCAAGAGATCGAGAATCTCTAAATTTACTATTCCACGCAGGGATAGAGCGCTAAAGGAATAGTTGGCAACGTTCAATGGATGTATTATAAATCCTACAGGGATTTTTCCTTTCTAACCCAACACTCTTTGATGTTTTTGCAGGCAAAAATCTTTCTGAGATAAATTATAAGAAAAAGTATGGTAGGTCTCTGGAACCTCTTTAACTGAGAAGCCCGACAAATTAAATTTTCACTATCACCAATAACAAATAGGATGAAATCAGCTTGTTTTAATCAAAGGTGCCAACAGACAGAATCCCTACTTAGTGACTCTCCTAGCCTCTGCGTAAGAACACATTGTCATTCCAGTAAAAAATAGCAGGGCATTTAGGAATATGTGCTTTCACTCTAATGAAGATAAGGATGATCATTAAAAAGATGAAACATTTTGAGCTCAGAGTAATATGTCTAAACTAAAAAGCATGGGCATGAGATCAAACCATGGAAGTGTTGCGCCTGTCTCAAAAGCGAAAATGATGGATGACGACAAGAGAAATCAGAAGAAAAATAAAGAGTTTATACCAATCTGGAAAGTACCACAGTGCACTCAAAACAGCTAAATCGTGTTCTCTGATCAATACAGTAAAATTCCATCAATAAACTGAGCAGCAGCCCTCACAAGGTACACAGCTTGTAAGCTGCACTCATAAGTCATTTTAGGCTCCACAAAGGGTACTTACCTCAAAAAGTTGAGTGTGTGTGTTCTGTATTTTTATTGCAGACATAAGCCTATTCTCACACAAAGTTTTGATGAAATCCTCTCTTCTTTTGGCCAAATATAATTTTGTCATTTACCTTAAATATAAAGGAAATTTTGTTGTGTTTGGGGGATGGGGTGGGAGGAGAGTGTCAATGGGGGAAAAAGAAGAAACCTCTGTAATAAAAATAAATAATGAATACAAATAAATAAATAAATAAATATAAAGAAAATTTTAGTAAGTATCTAAAAGCCTGTCGAACCCAAAGAAGTACCCTAGACAAAGATCTGAGGCAGCCTATGCGATAAATTAAATATAGAACAATTTTTTAAAAACGATAAAAATGCCTGAAATGGTTCCCAAATAAGGTGATTATATATGCAGTATTTTCCACAGCAGCAAGAAAGGGATTTTATTGGATTAAGGAATAGTGGTCTGTTTGGAAATGCAGTTTGATATTGAAATTTATGGACACTGGGGCAGAGGGTTTGCATCACCCCTTGGAAGAGCACTGGCCTGTGGAATCCTAGGTGAGGTACATCCTTCTTCATCATGAAAGAAGACTGGATTGAGTGTGAGGAGGCTGAGCGTCTAGTTCCTGTTCTGCAACTACTTATAACTGTGGTCCAAATTAGGTCACACCACCATTCTAAGCTTCAGTCCATATATGGAAAATGAGAGGGCTGAAATGGATCACTTCCAGCTAAGATTTAAATTCATATTTCAGTCCAGGCCTTTACTAGAATAGCAGTTTGCCATGGTGTATCTTGTGTTGCTAGAATCTTAGAAGAGGGTCAGGGAAGGAAACACAACAACAGTGATGCTAATAAAAAAACCTGAGAATTTCAAATGCAAGACCATCCTGTCCTTTCTTAAATGTCTATTCTCACTCATCAGTGTGTATATTATATAAGCTGTCTCCTAATTTTCTCTCCTTTGCCACCATTGTTGCAATTTAAAGGCTTTCATTTCATTCCATGTGTATTTTAATATGGTTGCACCTGTGTAGTAAGAGTGGATTAGAGCATATTCCCTAAGGTTACACCTATTCCTTCTCTAGAACATATGGTTGACCTAGAACAAATTCACTGGATTGTCTTATAGGAAAGTCTGAGGGGTTTCCCCAGACTACTTGCAGGATTTGAAAAACAGCTTAGAATCCACTAAAAGGCTTTTACACATTTTGGAGTTGGGTATGGACTCAATCTGATTCACAGGCTTAATGGTCATGTGACCTTGGATTTAAAACTCTTTTATATCATTTTTAAAATCTAGGTAAAATATCTACTTCACAGAATTGCTAAACTTAAATTAAGCACTCTTTGTAATATGTTGCATTTACTCTCTACTTGTTAGTGTCCTAAACCCACCACAATACCTACATTTTATTTTAAGAATAACATTAAAAACCTAAGTTCAGAGTAGTGACATCAGAGACAATTCTGAGGACTGCACAATAAGTTCACAGTCTTCTGTCCTCTGGATGGTACATAAGGAGGCAGCCTGCGAGAGTTAGCAAAATCCATCTTGCCTGGGAGTCAACTCAGAGGTCAGAGGAGTTTTCCTTTATGTGAATGACAGTCTTATACTGTACATCCTTTGTGTTTAGAGAGACTATCTACCTAAACTGTTCGAGAGGTATACTTATTGTCAATTAAAAAATAATAATAATAATGGACGTTTAATGCAATCAGTTCAGACTCTACCAGAATGCCTACTTCTCGACTTGATTTAATATCAATTCAATGACTGGTAGGACGCATTACCTCCAAACTTCCAAATTTACTTCAAACACTTTGCCCACTTGGATCAAAGATATTTTGTCTTTTGAATAAAAAACAATTGGAATTATCCACTCTAAAATGCATGACAGCCACATCAAGTCAATGTACCAACAGCTTGTTCTATTAATTAAAAATTTTATGTCAAGATTCAGTCAGTTTTTAAGTCAGAGGAGGCACTTATAACTCATGTTCCAACAGGTCGAAGTAAATACAAGCACCCAAAACTATCTGAAATTTTATCAGGCAAATATTCATACTGATGACCTGCAAATAAAAAGTAATCCTGAAATTTTGCTATCATGATTGAAAACATATTACATTGAATATGCACTCATGCACCATAAAAACAATTAAGTCTCACAGGAGACCAAGAAAGAGAATGTTTGGTGGTAAATATTCATATCTCAGCCATTCTCCTGATTGGATCACATCTTGTGCTTGTGTACATTAGGATGTGCTATCATCTTTTCTACATATTAAGGATAAGAATGCCTTTTCGTTTGCCATCAAATGTCACTCAGGCAATTCTTCAGCCAGCAAGTAACTCATTCTAATTGCATATTTGTTATTTATGTTGCTAAGGTTATTTGCATTTATTATGTAGCTTTAACATATGCACTGTTTTACATTACATTTTATTCATTTCCATGGAGAAGGAAAACAATTTGTATCTGATATTGTAAGTATTGTTGCAAACTCCACACAGGCCCACCGATGAGTTTGTTAAATGATGCATAATTAGGTAATTGGTGTCTTTCATACTTCATATTCTGTAGAAAGTTTTGGCAGATATTATATATGTGTTTAAGTATACTTAGTGATATTTGAAGAATTGCTTAAGGTTTTGTGGCAGACTGAAAATAACTGTTTTCCCGTTTTAAAAATACAGGGTCCATCATTTTCAAGAGCAGAATAGATTTAGATGATCTGACATTGGCTTTTGTGGCTAACATTAGTGATATAATCAGTAAATTATTTTCATAACAATACTGATTTATTTGAGGACTTCTAGTTGCTATTTATATCAAATTAATAAAGAGTGCAGATACTTAAAACTAACCTGCTTGGGTTCAAATCTTGTCTCTATCACGTATTATCTGTGTGAACTTTAGCAAGTTACTTTAGATATTGGTTCTTCATTTTTCTCATTTATAAATTGGGGATAATAGTGTTACTTCATAAGAGTTGCTTTAAGAATTAAAAGCGTTAATATTTTTTAAGTATTTATATAGTGCCTGGCCCATAATAGTCACTAACGAAATATTTGTGAAAAAAAGAGAGATTGAGAGAAAGTAAAAAATAAGAGATGCATAATGTAAGTTCAACCAACAAAGACTTGAGTTTATAAAAACTTGGCTTGAGAACCCAAAGGACAAGCTAAAGATGTAGATATCTTAAGAAATACAGGGGAGAGGTAAAATTTTTTGAAAGAGTGCCATAGTTTGATTGCCAAGATAACAGAGGTAAATCCAGTAGGGTGAAAATAATAATGGGACAAGTAGCCTAAAAGGATGCCATGTACTTCTCCATTAGTTTAGTTTGAGTGGAGTTAATGTTGGCGGTTGAATAGTATAAGGCAAAAACATTCTACTGTATGCAGTAAACATAGGAGTACAGACTCCTTTAAATGGAAAAGCAAGTTACTGGAAAGAAAAAATGTGGCTCTGTAGCTAACTACAGAGCCAGCCTTGACACTGTTGTTAGTGGAGTCAGAGAGAACAGCACTTGTCAGTACTTCTTACATAAAAACTAAACAGAGGCCCGGCCAGTGTGGTTCAGTGGTTAAGTATTGACCCATGCACCAAAAGGTCACTGGTTCAATTCCCAGTCAGGTCACATGCCCAGGTTGTGGGCCCAATCCCATGTGGGGGTCATGCGGGTGACAGCCAATCAATGTTCTCTCTCATCCATGTTTCTGTCTCTCTATCCCTCTCACTTCCTCTCTCTCTAGAATCAATAAAGAAATTTTTTTTTAAACCTAAGCAGAGGCATATAGCCGATCACACCTGTAGCCAAGCATTTATTCATCTAAAGTGACTAGCATTCCTTTGTAAGTACATGTACTCTTGTTTCAATTGCCATCACCATATTTAATGTATTTTAAAAATGGTTTGTGTGAACCATGTAATAATAATGAATATTTTCATTAAAAGAATCTCAAAACAACTATATTGAGTGTTTATGTTTTCAAATACTTGTGAAGTATGCCTGGAGACCCTCGGCTGGCACTAGTAATTAAAATATATATGCCATCTAGTGCCAAAGCCCTTTAACAGCACGGAAAACAAAGGAGAAGTTCAGAGATACACATTTCTCAGCAAGTGACCAATGCACTGCACAGTCTACCAGCAGGATTTTTGTTGTGATAAGGTCATAAATTCTATTTATTTTGACTGTTTCTACTAATACATTTAATAGGCAATTTTATGATAGTCTTTTAATATATTGGCTTAAATAAAGTATATAGAAGTTAAAGTTTGTGAACATAAGTGCTAATACAACATCCATTAACTTGCTAGTCTATGACTGCATACCATGAGCAGCTCAAATTTACAAAAATAACTGGGATAATAAGTTGTAATTCTTTTGTATCACTTAGGATGACTTTGGTGATAAGTACCAGAAGAGCATGATCCAAATTATTTCCAATAATAAGGAAAAGTATTGTCCTTTAAAAGTGAGAAAATATTTTCCAGAAACCTTTTTTCGTCTCAGTGGCCACAAGTGGCTGCAGAATAATCCCTCAAGTAGTGGATCTCGGAGTGTAGTCCCTATCAGTTTTATCAGCATAAGCTCTTGGACCATACACAATACTACTAACTCAGAAACTCTTTTTTTTTTTTTTCCTTTTTCTTTATTGTTTTTTTAGAGAGAGAGGAAGGGAAAGGGAGAGAGAGATACAGGGTGGGGCTCAACAATCAGCATTTTAACAAGCCCTTCAGGTAATTCTGATACACACTTAAATATGCAAATCACTTCTCTGAACCAATCATGGGAAAGGAAACGTTTTTTTAAACTCTCTGACTATGCATCCTGGAGTTGAGGAGAAGGGCCTTTCATAAGGAGCCAGCTAACTGAATAAAACTAGTCCAGTGTTGGCAAAGAAGGTATCAGAGAATGGAAGTATGGAGGGGTGAATGAATAAATGTTAAAAAGGCAAACTTTTCACATTTCTTTCTCATTAAATAGTACAATGAAGTAGAAAGACCATGAGCTTTTGAATCCAAACAGATTCAATTTGGAAAACTAATTCCAACTCATAGTGAAGTCAGTGGCAAGTTATTGCATCCCTGGTACTCCTGCTCTCTCAACTCCAAAATTGGAATCATGTTTTCCTCAAAGATAGTTTGTGACTGGGGTACTGCAAGCACTGAATACATTGTAATTTCTCATCACAATTTCACCTGAGCTCCCAATAGGCAAGATTAGTACTTTTAGGCTTTTTTTTTTATTTCATTTCTAACTAGCCAGTTAGATAGCTAAGCCTCTCTCAAAGAGTTACTTTATTGCCCTGGCCGGTTTGGCTCAGCAGTTAGAGTGTCGGCCTGCGGTCCTGAGAGACCCGGGTTCGGTTCCCGCTAAGGGCACGTACCTCGGTTGTAGTTTGTCCCCGGCCCTGGTCGGTTGTGCGGTGGCAGCCACTCGATGTGTTCCTTTCACATCGATGTTTCTCTCTCTCTCTCTGTTCTTCTCTCTCCCTCCCACTCTACCTGAACAAAAACTGGAAAAATGTCCTCAGGTGAGGATAAAAAAAAATATAAAAAAAAGAGTTACTTTATTAATTATTTATACAGCCAAGGGTGTTACTGCAAGATTAATAGGCAATTCCTTCTGCAAATGGACTTGCTTTTTATTAAAAGTGGGTTCATCTAATTAATTGGATACTAGATTTCAACAGACTTTTGTCTGAACCTTTGGAACAAAATTTTATTGATTTAAGTATAAACTATTCAACATTCTATCAAGAAGACTAGTTCTTAGAGTGACCAGAATCAGCAAATAAAAATGCAAGATACCCAGTTAATTTTGAATTTCAAATAGTAAAGAATAATTGTTTTAGAATATGTATATCCCAAATATTATATGGGACATATTTATACTAAAAAAAAAAAAAGTTATCTAAAATTCAAATGTAATTGATGTTCTGTATTTTGTCTTGTAAACCTACTAATATTTTCACTTTTCTACTGTATGATCCCACTGCTAAGACAATCTATGGGAAGCATTTGAGATATTGGTGGGTAAATTTAATCCTCCCACAATCATAAGCATAAATAGTGTCAATGCATTGCGAACTCAGTTTATTCAAGTGCGAAATTAGGTTACTAAACTAAAGGATATCTGAGCTTCTTGTTTTCTAAAACTGATGTGTGGGAAGCTCCGCAGCATTTCTGGGATCATATGAAAAATTAGATGATGTATTATTTTCAAAACTCTATATAGTACTATACAAATAAATATTGATAATGGTGACAATAGGACAGTTTATCATTTTAAATTATATGTTTGACTATAAAACTATTCAAAGCATTCTTATATATTTATATTTATTAAAATTCTGAAGGGGGAGGAGGCCAGGGAAGAGATTAACCAAAGAATTTATATGCATATACGCATTGCCCATGGACACAGACAATAGGATAGTGGAGGCCTGGGACTTGACGGGAACCTGCTGGAGGGGAAAACGAAAGAAAAGGGGAACATCTGTAAGACTCTCAACAATAAAGATAAAATGAATGAATGAATGAATAATGAAATACTCCCAAAAATATTGCCACAAGAGAGGTCAATGTACATGGTATATTTGAATTTCTTCCACTTTTATTGACTATAGATATTTTATAAGGTAGGCCTTGAGAATTCTTTCTACCTTAGAATCCCTCTTAGTTTAATAGAATCAGCTATGTTATCTGTTACCAACAAACCTAGTAATAATACATGACAAAGTAAATTTGTTAAGTATTATCTGCTTGTTGTAAAATCATTTTCAAGGAATAAGTAAAACACAATATGTAAATAAATAAGAATAGCTGTGTTATAAAGTGTCAGCGAGATAACCAGAGATGCACAGCCAAATTGTAAAGGAGCACTTTATTCTCGCCGGGGTGGGGGGGTTCCGGAGGGCATAGTTTCCCCTCAGATCAGCAGCCACCATTCTTCTTGTTCATCGGATTTTAAAGACAGAAGCCCCATCCTTCTTTTCTCCCCTCCCTCTGAGGACCTGTAAAATAGTGGGCATGACAGCAATTACAGAAGTCAAAAGTAGCATTATGCACCGGGCTCAGGAATACCTGCAAATGCCTGTTTTGCACTTACTGGTACTCAGAAACTGCAAATGCCTCTGCATTTGGGCAACTATAATCTTACACAAAATTCTTTTACTTCTAGGGGTAATTAACCTGTTATTGGAAAAATATTGAGGAAGGTGCATTGATGATAAAAATGGAGTTATTTAGTCGCTTTAGCCAAGAGGCCTACATAAGAATGGAATCTAGTGCCTTAGCCTCGGGGCCCAGGTCAGCTGAATAATCAATATATAGTTATTTTTATGGAGATATATCCAATAATCATAAAATTATGTTCACACTGTATATTTTAGCTATTTCTTAAGTAAATATATACATGAAATTGTTTTTTTCTCAATTTATGTTAAACTTATTTTAATAATATAAGTAATTATAAATTGCATGTGTTTCCATTTTTATAATACATTAGTAATTATATAAAAATAAAAATATAATAATGCTTATATTAATAAATCAAAATACCTGTTTATGTGTGTGTTCTGTATGCTACAATGACAATTAAAGATAGCCAGTTTAGTAATCTTAGAACATTGAAATTAAACAAAGGTAAAAGACACATTCACATTGCTTATCTATTGTGGTCATGAAATCTGTAAATAATTGATTCTAAATCTTTATGCTCAAAGAAAAGCCTCATTTTATCAATATTTTAAATACCAGTTTTCATCGATGTTACAATTAGTTATGTTTCTAAAGATAATTTACTCCTGCCAACTCCTAACAAAATAATGTAGGTGATGTTATTTTTTTATATAATAAAACTCAAAGAAAACTTATGGTTGAATTCAAGTAATTAAATAACACAGAAAAACAAACAGAAATAAGAAATTGATTTCAACTTATCAATGCTGAAGGAAACAGACCTAATCAAAGAGGTAGGATAAAATAAAGCATGTGAGATTGTAAAATAAATTGTATTTATTTTAGATTTATTGACTTATTTTATTTAAAGTATGAAATTGCTGCCCTGGCCGGTTTTGCTCAGTGGTTAGAGCGTCGGCCTGCAGACCAGAAAGACCTGGGTTTGGTTCCTGCTAAGGGCACATACCTCAATTGCAGTTTGTTCCTGGCCCAGGTTGGGGTTGTGTGGGTGGCAATCAGTCAATGTGTCTCTCTCACAACGATGTTTCTCTCTCTCTCTCTCTTCCTCCCCCTCTCCCTCCCGCTCTGTCTGAAGATGAATGCAAAAATGTCCTCGGGTGAGGATTTAGAAAAATAAAGTATGAAATTGCTATTTTGAAGGTCAAAAGTTATCACATATTAATAATTTCATATAATTCAACCTAATGAAATGACCTTCAACCTAATGGAATGACTTTTAAACGTCTTAGAAGTTGAAACTAGTCTTTTTAATGTAATTTTACTCCATATTTATGATTTATTATTTCCGACATAAGGATGCTTTTTGCAGCAAAATATAATTAAATAATTAGAAGCAGTTTTAATGTACCTTAGTAGGGATATAGTTTAGAAAATTACTGTTCATATAAACTATGAAATATCACCCAGTAAGTAACATAACATTTATATAACTTTTTATTATACTTTACAATAGAAAGTCTGAGAAAAAGAAAGAAGCACAACTACATATGTAGTATACTCTCAACCATGATATAAATGCACCCATCAAAGTATCATCAGTGGGCGATTTATGAGATTTTCCTGTATGTGCCAGATTTTCTACTATAAATATCTAATCTTTTTTTAATGATTGGATTTTTAAAAAAGCTTACGATTCTTCTTTCCAATGGAACATGGACAGCAGTGACCATGTGTTAGTGCCACATGCAGCCTTGGCAAATTTCTTCTCTCTTGCACGCTTGCCTTCTACCAGGCTCAGAATTAGGAGCTGTCCTTCAGCGTGGTTCATGCACTGAGAAAACATGCAAAGTAAACCTCAGCTTGACCCGGAGCCTAGAGCAGAGCCACCACAGCTGACCTGATGATCCATGAGTGAAAAACAAATATTCCTGCTTGTTAGCTACCAATATTTAGGGCTTAGTGCTATCTATTATGGAGCATTACTGCAGCAAAAGTAGATCAATCAAGGAGAAAGATCAGGAATCAGCACATGTTACACTGGGGTGTCGACTGCATATCCAGTGAGGATGTGGGCATACAACTGGACATAGGACTCCTACCTGGACTTTGAGAAACAGGCACTTCAATCCTCTCTGGTATCCAAGGCTTCAGATACAGCCTCTATTGTGAGGTTTACTAAACTCTGCATCTTCCTTGGCTTCCTCCGAGATCTCTCTGGCCCTAAACTTTGTTAGCTTTGATTGCCTGCTCAACACTAATTTGTCTTTCTGGCCAGCTATTTCTCCAGACCACACAAGAGTTGCAGAGTCAGGCTTCATGCTCTCTCAGTGCCATGCTAGCAGCCTCCTTGGGCTACACCTAAGAAAGTGAGGCAGAAGCTCCCTGTTTATCTCAATGAATGAGTCTATCAAAACCTCGTGGTATTCACCTAGCCAGTGTGGCTCAGTGGTTGAGTGTCAACCCATGCACCAAGAAGTTGCCGGTTTGATTCCTGGTCCGGGCACATGCCCAGGTTGTGGGCCAAATCCCCAATGCGGAGCATGCAGGAGGTGGCCAATCGATGTTCTCTCTCATCCATGTTTCTATCTCTCTCTAAAATAATAAAGAAAATAATTAAAAACAAACAAATAAACAAAAGACCTCCTGGGATTAGACGTCTAGAACTGAGCCAATGTGGAGACTTTATTCCTAAAACTCTTCCTTCCTTTTGCTAATTAGAAATTTAATTGGAATAGAAAATCCATTTTTATACTAACTAGTTCTTTTTCATAATCTAGAGGTTAAGATATAAATTCTAAAAGTTGCCAAGATACGGCATCCTTACAATCAAATAGCACCAGACATGCAAATAAAGCTTGTGCTGAATTTATAACTATTGTATAATTTTGTAATTTAAATTCAATAACTTGGCTCTCTCTTTATTTTAAGTTGTTTGTTCTCTCTGAGTGTTATGGCCAATTGCAGAGGCAGATGGACCCTGAAACCCAAAATTTGGTTCTGATATAGAGACTGAGGGTGTCACACACACACACACACACACACACACACACACACGCACACACCAAGAGGGTATGAGAAGCTTTAGTGCTCCTATAATTGAGGACTCTGGGGAGAGCAGGGCAAAGCTCTCAAGCAGGGCCACAGTGGTTTGAGGGAGTCAGGAACAGAGCCTAGGAAGTCAGGCTTTCTTATCAGCTTGTCCAGATGTAGGCAGATAGCTGCTCCGGAAAGGGGAATAAGGAGGGGTGAGGACTGAAAACTGTTAAAAATAAAAATAAAAATAAAGGGCTTCAGCCTCCTCATTGTATGGAGGCATCACATGCATAAAGTTTGGCAGCCAAGGGGGAGCAATGAGAACGGGAACAGAGAAATGCTACCACCTTAATCTCTCAAATTATGTCACTTGGTCCATATTAACATTCATTAACGTTGGGCCATTTTTCCTTTAAGATAATCAATACAACTCTTTTGGGAAAAAGAAAAATGAAAAAAGAAAAAAAAAAGGGGGGGGAACAGGAAGAAAATTAACATTTCTTGAGCTTGTGATATATTCCAAATGCTGCAACATATATGGCGAAGAAATTTATAAAAATATCTGTTTTAAATTAATCTGTATATTTTTCTGTTTTCTTCTCCTAGCTAAGTTTCTCATTTCTTTGCCTAAAGGAGGCATTTGTGTGGAAATTCCCAAGCAGAGTTGTCTGAAAATAATATTCTTTTTCTGAATTTTGCCTTACAAAATCTAAATTACGGGATTACCTTGAATCACAGCCAAAGGAAAGGGAAAGGTGGTAGGGACCCTGAAGAGGTACTCAGGGTCTGAGGAAAAGAGGAACATCTTCCTGTGCACAGAAGGAAAGAATATTGACTCTGAAGCCCAACCCCTTGGATGCCTGGAGAATGCAGGACTGAGGGGAAGCGTGACTGACCTTGTCTGTTGTACCCTGGTCTGTGCTACCAGGCCTCAACAAAGATTCCCTTGAATACACTTATTATTAAAGCAGATTCATTCAATTTCAAGGACTCTGTAAGACTAAATAATGAAAATACTAGTGGAGGCCTTACCTTACTGTTCTATTCTGCCAAAAATCCTGGGAAGTGCTTCAGAGTAAAAAGAGAACCAACCATCCCAATGACTGAATTATCTGCACACCTGGTAGGATGGGAGCAGAGAGTCATATTTCATTTCATTTTAGTTAAAAAGAAGACAGGCAATATTTCTTCTGTACCTCAATAGGGCGAGAATAATTTATCTCTTTTAGGACACATTACCCCTTTTACTGAGCTAGTCAACAAAGGACTCACCTGTGTTCAAAAGGTGGGAAAGCAATGATTCAGATTTGGCTTAAATACTCCCACCATGAAACCAGCAAACATTTCGTGCAAAGGAAACACAAAAGATAAGGAAAAAGTGAGTAGATGGATTCTGTGCTCAATGAGTCCTCCTTCTCTGAGGCCCATGGTCAGAATTCAGTAGAGAATGCAACCGGGGCACAGTGAGAAGCTCAGCAACATAGAAACTAGGTCACACTGCCCTTTATACACAGTGGGGGAGGGGCCATGGGTGCTCAGATGTCTGCACACAACCATCAAGGAAATGCTGGCTGTGCCACAGCTACATGTTTGCAGGTTGTTTTTTGTTTTTTTACCAAGTCATGACTTGCCATAAATTTAACAAACTTAAGAACCCAAAAGTTGTAACAACCCCTTTTTATAGATGAGAAAACAGAGGCTCAGAGAGATTGAGCAATGTGTACCGATTAACTCAAATAGTAAATCACTACCAACATTAAAATGTAAGTCTAACCTCAAAGACTTTGCCTTTTATCCTAAATTGTGTTACCACCCAGTAATATTTTATTTCCTGATGTTATTGGACAAGATTTAGATGAGCTTTTAGAGAGGACTGAGGTGAAATCATAATATTACGTTAAGGAGAAAGACTGAAGGAGAACGAGCTGATCGTAAGTGGCAAGCGCAAAAGAAAATTCAGGAGAAGCAGGACTACAGCTCTTTTCTACTTCGCCCATGAGGGATGTCCAGACTGGGAAAAGGCAGTGGACAGACTTGAGGACTGGAAGACCAGAATTTTGTGGCGACGTCCGATAACCTGAGAAGAAAATACCAATGAATAAGTAAAAGCTGAGTTCTTAGGGACAACTGAGGGTCAAATGGAGGACAGCAAAGACAAAGATACAAACAGGTGTGGAACCAGTCCATGAGGAAAAGTAAAGGGTTACAAAACCAGGTGGGTGACCGCAGCAATTGGAACAAATGAAGGGGGTCAATACAATGGAATAAACCATCCAAAGGTAAATCAGATCAGTCACAACTGCCTACAACATTTCAATTGCTATCTATTACGCTTAGAATAAAGTCTAAATTTTTTAATTTGGTAAAGAGGGGCCGTAGCGAGCTGGCTCAGCCTATTTGTACACCCTTATTTCTGTCCAATCTGCCCTTACTCCTGCATCAACTTTTATGGTACATGCCAGGCTCTCTTCGTCCTAGACGCCCTTATTTCCTTAGTGTGTTATCTCCTAACCTCTTTAATCTGTAATAATCTAAATTTCTCAGTCTAACTTCTATTCCTCCTTCAGCTATAATAAAAACAGCTCCATTAATTAAGTGCGTTATGTTAAGGCTCTGGGCATTATGTTAAGAATTTTATGCATACAATATAATGCACTGCTTATATCAGCCTATGATGGTAGGTATTTTTTGCATGTTACAGATAAGGAAAGTGAGTTTCAAAGAGGACAAGTTTTCTATCCATCACTCTCCCACAATAATTTACAGAGTGTGGATTTACATGTATACCTTCCTGACTCCCAACCCTTAAGTTATAATAAAACCATTAAAGCTGTGTCTAAAATTGAAAGGTGAGCACAAAATAAACCTCATCTATTCTGAAGAAAAACAGGTATAAAAGAGACCACAACCATCTTCAAGTTCCCAAAGGAACCGTGTATGTCCCAACAGCAAAGACATAAAACAAATATATTCAATTTCATCTGGGGAGATTAGAATCTGCTGCTCAGTCGAGGAAGAAAATCTTCCAAACCATGATATAAAACAGGAGATTTACTCAAAAAACTCTTTCCTAAGTGATCTTAGGAAAGATTGTATTTGGTCCATGCCGATAGTAAGGGCCTAATAAAGGTGACCCTTAGAGAGAACTTTTCTACCCTTGGGTATGTACATCTTTTATACTTCCCAATCTAAATACTAAAATATTAGTTTAATTTTTTTCTTTATTAATTTTTTTTAGAGAGAGAGGAATGGAGAAGGAAAGAGAGATAGAAACATCAATGAGAGAGAACATCTATTGGCTGCCCCCTGCATGCCCCCCACTGGAGATTGGGCCCACAACCTGGGCATGTGCCCTGACCAGGAATCGAACCAGTGACCTTCTGGTGCATGGATCGATGCTAAACCACTGAGCCATACCAGCTGGGCTGAAATACTGTTTTATTTTATTTTATTGTTTTATTTTATTTTATTTTGTTATTGACAGTATTATAGATGTCCCCTTTTTTCTCCCTTTTTGCCCCCTTCTACCCAATTCCCATCTCAGGCTTTTCACATGCTATTGTCTGTGTCCATGGGTTATGCATATTTGTGCTTTGGTCAATCTCTTTCTGTCCCCTCCCCTCAACATCTCTCTCCACTTAGATCTTTTATTCTGTTCCATGCACTTATAATTCTGGACCTATTTTGTTTATCAGTATTTTGGTGTGTTTTTTGTCCCTTAGATTGCACTTATAAGTGAGATCATGTGATATTTGCATTTCTCTAACTGGCTTATTTTATTTAGCATAATGGTCTCCAGGTCCATCCATGCTATCTCAAAGGTAAGAGATCCTTCTTTTTCACAGCTACATAGTATTCCATTGTGTATATGTATCACAGCTTTTTCATTCACTCATCTACTGATGGGCACTTGGGCTGTTTCCAGATCTTAGCTATTATAATTAATAGTGCTATGAACATAGGGTACATATATTCTTTCTGATTTATATTTTTTGGATACTTAGGATATATTCTCAGAAGTGAGATCACTGGGTCAAATGGCAGATACATTTTTAATTTCTTTGAGGAAACTCCATACTGTTTACCACAGTGACTGTACCAGTCTGCAGTTCCAACAGCAGCAGTGTATTAGGATTCCTTTTTCTCCACATCCCTGCCAACACTTGTTTGTTCATTGATTGATGGTAGCCATTCTGACAGGAGTGAGGTGATACCTCATTGTGGTTTTAATTTGCACCTCTCTGATGATTAGTGGTGGTGTTGAGCATTTTTTCATGTGTCTATTGGCTATCTGTAGAGAAGTGCCTATTCAGGTCTTTTGCCCATTTTTAAATTGCAATGTTTGTCTTCCTGGTGTTGAGGTGTATGAATCCATTCTATATTTTGGAAATTAAACGCTTATCAGATATATCATTGGTGAATATGTTTTCTAATACAGTAGGTTCCCTTTTCATTTTGTTGATGGTTTCTTTTGCTGTGCAGAAGCTTTTCAGTTTGATGTAGTCTCACTTATTAATGTTTTCCTTTGTTTCCCTTGCCCTAGGCAACGTATCGGTGAGAACACTGCTATGTGGGATGTATAAGGTTTTACTGCCTATGTTCTCTTCTAGAATTTTTATGATTTTGCAAGTTACATTAAAGTCTTTTATCAACTTTGAGTTTATTCTTGTGTATGGTGTAAGTTGGTGGTCTAGTTTCCTTATTTTGTATATACCTGTCCAGTTTTTCCATCACCATTTATTGAATAGACTATCTTTACTCCATTTGCATGCTCTTACCTCCTTTGTCAAATAATAATTGGCCATATTGGTGTGGGTTAATTTCTGGATTTTCTGTTCTGTTCCCTTGATCTATATGCCTGTTCTTATGCAAGTAACAGGCTCTTTTGATTACGGTGGCTTAGTAGTATAGTTTGATATCTGGTATTATGATCCCTCCAACTTTGTTCCTCTTTCTAAAGATTGCTGTGGCTATTCAGGGTATTTTCTGATTCCAAAAACATTTTTGGAAAAATTGTTCTAGATCTATGAAATATGCCATTGGTATCTTAATAGGAATTTGTGAATCTTTACATGGCTCTGGGTAGTATGGACATTTTAATTATGTTAATTTTTCCAATCCATGAACATGGTACATGCTTCCACTTTTTTGTTTCTTCCTGAAATAACTATTTAAATATAGATATTTAAAAAACCATTAAAAATGAAATGATATAAGTTATGGTTTTCCATTAAAAGATCTGAAGTTTATATGAAAGTTTTCTAGTGTGCTTTTGTATACCCATTGACTATGGCTCTAAAGACTGTGCAAGTACAACCTTTAATGAAGATTTCAGCAAGCATACATTTGAACCTGAGGTGCTGAAGAGAGCTGGGCATTCAATGGTGTTACAATTATTACCAGTGCCTCCAAGATTTCTCATTGTAAGATATCATAGCCTTTTCCTTAAATTTTTAAGAGCATAATTTTTAATTAGGTTCCTGAATCATTTTCATTTGCTAAGTAGTTAAATGTTAGAGTATGTATTTCTTTTGAATTTAGTTTTATTTTTTTAAATTATTTTTATTTTTGTTACAGATGTTTCTCCTTTTTTACCCCATTGACACTCTCTTTCCCATTCCCCCCCACCCCCCCGCCCCATCCCTGGCTTTGTTGTTCATGTCCATTGGTCATGCATACATGCATATAAATTCTGTGGTTTATCTCTTCCCTCCCCCCACCACCCCCTCTTCTGAGGATTGTCAGTCTGTACCCTACTTCCATGTTTCTGGGTCTACCCTATTCCTCAGACTGTTATGTTCATTTTATTCTTACAAATAAGTGAGATCATGTGGTACTTGTCTTTCTCTGCTTGGCTTGTTTCACTTAGGATAATACTTTCCAGGTCACTCCATGTCGTCTCATAGGATAAGAGATCTTTCTTTATTATAGCTGCATAGTACTCCATTGTGTATATGTACCACAGATTTTTTATCCATTGAATTTAGTTTTAAATTAAATCCTATAGTCCTCCCTTTATCTATACCCCCAAAGTGATCATGATCCATGTTTATAAAATCACATAAATTTTTACATCACATAATTCAAGTTCCTTGGTTTAAATATTAGGAAAATAAGGTCCAGAGAGGTTATTTGAGAAGTTCAAGTTATAGCTGGGGCTAGAATCAAAGCTTTTTCATCTCCGTCTACTATATTAAGCCATTCTGCATGGTCAGCTAAAGCAGCTACACTGGGGTGGGTGGGGTGTGTTAGCCACACTGATTTCCTATACTGGGCAACATTCAATTAAATGAAACTATAAACAGCCTTCAACTTGCTTGGCTCTGAATTAGACACAATAAATACTAAGTGGCATAAATTCTGCCACTCCCTGCTGAAAATACAAATGGTTATATATAAACATGTATAATTTAGGAAAATACTCTATCAGTTTCTATATAACATATTTTTCTTGTTCAACCAAGGATGACAAATTGACACATAGTAAATAAGATCAGTGTTAGTGAGCTGTTAAGCATTGCTGTTTATTTTTTCGTTCTTTTTTTAAAACAGAGCATCAGCTAGGCTTTGAACTGCTACAGGAACAGAAATGGCAAGCAGCAATTAACAAGCTGAAACTGATTCACATGTAAACAACCTTTGGCTTGCATTTCCATGAAAAAAAAAATACGAACAAATTATTTTTTTAAATATTTAATCCCCATTGATTTGAATGTTTTCCCCTGCTTCGTTACTCCAGCCTTCTCCCTCCCATAGATCCAACATGTAGCTTCACCTTTCTCATAAGTGCTGTGGTTTTCTTCTTTCAGAGAAAAATATGATGGCTTTAGGTAAGTGTTACTGCAGATTAATGTGGTTTTCTTCAGGAATTACCTTTATCCACTTTTGTATTTTCCTTCGCTCCTCAAATACATTTGCACAAAATACAATTTTATTTGAATTTATTCTCCACCAATTTGAGAAATCACAGTGTGATTTTCACTGCTATAAAATGTTATATGACTAACTCATTTCCTCTTTAAAATGCATCAGAGGGTCATGGCGGCTCATAGGAACCTTCTGACATAGTTTCCTGGAGAATTTGGAAAGATTTCATTTCTATTCTGAAGTGGCAACCTAAAACATTATTTTTTTTCCCCTAGAAGTGCTTCTCAGACTTTAGTGTGCATAAGAATCACCTGAGAGCTCGTTAAAATGCAGACTTGGGGGCCCTGCTTCGGATTTGGGAGGTCTGGCCTGGGGCCTGAGGTTTTGCATTTCTAACAAGATCCTAGGGTGATATGGATGTAGTTTATGAAGCTTCTGCCTTCAGTATCCTGGAAACACCTTTCAGATGTCCTTTGAAACATACTTAAACTGACACAAAAATCCATCTTTGCACATTGTCAAAAGGGAGACTTCGCCATTTAGCTCACATCATTAAATCTGTTGAATGAAATACAACATTTAGGAAATGGTCACATAGAAGTTTCCACCAAACTTCATCTCATGATGACCCCTCCCCCTGTAATTGTGCCTCCTTACTCAAAAGTCCCATATTGGTAAATGAGAAGCAATAGCTTGTGCAGGAAACAAATCACTTTAGGTCTCCATCTGTATTAAAATATACACGTGTTTGTGAATTCTCATTATTATCTATAACTGCTCCCAAAGCTGCAGTGACTTGGCTCCACCTGTCTAATATTTTACAGACTAAATTGGCAGGTTTGTGGACAAATCTTTGAAGGATACAGAACAGCAAGAATAAATAATAAATAAAATATAAAGTATAGATCGGTTATCTATATGCCAGTCAAGGATACGGACATTTCAGGGAGACGAGCTTTATGGTGCAGGGCTTAGGCGATGCTCCAGATTTCCTAGGGAATTATGCTCAAGAACTCTCATTTCTGTCCACGTCTCATCTAGGAAGAAATTAAGGAAAAGTTCGAACTTTGTGGATAAACTGAATGATAAGAAAGGTTAACTAATGTTAGGGGGAAAAAAAAGCATATCTTCTGTTTTAGAAAAAGAATAAAATTGCTCAGCCAGGGAGGCTCAGTGGTTGAGCATTGACCTATGTACCAAGAGACTGCTGGTGGGATTCCCAGTCAGGGCACCTGCCCAGGGTGTGGGCCTGATCCCCAATGGGGGGCGTGCAGGAGGTGGCCAATCGATGTTCTCTCTCATCGATGTGTCTATCTCTCTCTCCTGCTCCCTTCCTCTCTATCTAAAATCAATTTTAAAAATACTAAAAAAAAAGAAAAAGAATAAAATTATTTTGATCATACCCATTTATCAGTGAAATATTTTTGAGCACAAACATACACAATATATTCATATTTTCTTACTTCAAAGTATTTATGCTCACCATTATAATCTTATTATTATATATAAACATAAAAAACACACTAAAATATATATTTTTGAAGATGAAATAAATATGTTTAAATATCTTACTAGTAATGATATCCTCATATTAGAAAGGCCTAATATACACTTAGAGAAAGGTTTATCATTAGGGATATTAAATATAAATCCATATTTTAAGTGGACTTATTGATAATTTCAACTTTGGGGAAGAAACTGTGTCAGTATAATTGGATAATTAATTTTCAGCCTCCAAATGTGGCTAAACGCCCGTACCAGAAGCTGCAGGACGTCAGCGGTGCCAGTTTCTTGTCACTTGCCTGTGCTTGTACATTACATTCAATTTGTGGTTCCTGCGCTGGGGTCTTGCTAAGCTTTCCCTGTAAACCTAGTTGGAAATTCTTTTCCCTCAATCTTCCTTAGCACTCTAGGTATGTGCACCCTCCTCTGCCAGTGATCAGTTCCTATCAATATATCCTCGCGTATCTTTTCCTCATATTTCTTCTCGTTACCTACCTTCCATCCCATGTTAGCCATAGCAAGTGCTTAATAAGTAGTTGTCAACTAATAAGCAACAGAGTGAGAAAATACATATTTCAGATAGCAGCATGCTGAGGGACAGAGGAAGCTTTGCATTTTCAGTTAGGAATCAAATCCACGATATTTCTTCTTTGATCAGTAAATGCTTTAATTACAATTAATTTCCAGCGATCATCACAGAGGAGTGTTTTTCTGTGCCTCTCCTTGCGATGCCAGCAGGATGATTACTCATACGCCACTAGCAACCTGGCACATCACATTACTCCACTTATTTTTATAGCATGTAAATTGTCTCACATCTGATAAGTCGGCAACAGAAGAACTCCCTGGAGATGGACTAAAATAATTCTGCAGGAGCAAGTGTCTTTAAATCTAAAAAATTTCCAGAAAATGTCTGCTTTGAATGTCATATAAAGAGGATCATAAAGGTACACTAGTTAGTCTCTTTCACCAGTGTTTCCGTATATAAATGTATCTATAATATGTGCATTTCATAAAAAGCATTGTTTTTCATACGTAAATTTATTGAAAGTATTAATTTTACCATGGGAAATGTCAACTATCTCATATAACATCTTCAACTTCACAAGCTAGAAACTAACAAGTGAAATATAGAAAATACTGAAATAAGTCTAAAAGCACATAGGGTGACTTTCTTGAAAAATAGAAATCAAATCAATACATAACATCATAGCCAAAGTAAGCAAAAATGTTTGTTCCAAAAGTCAGAAATGTTTCACATGCATCGTATCTCATTTCCTCTGAAAAATCTTGTACTAGGAATGATTGGGCTTACAGATTTATTATGTAATCCTCAGTTAAAAGAAAATTACCCCAAATTATTTTGAATTGAATGGTTAATTTAGACATAGCCAACTTAAAGTTCTCAAAATATGTGTTATGATATTTGGTTGACAACAGCCTGGGATTTTCCTTATCTTTGCACCTGACCTATATGGGAGTAAATAGCCACAAGTATCTCTTAGAGGTTTTATTTCCGCCCACTTGCTTTTGTTTCCCTCCATACTTTGGTATTTTCCATTTTTAGCAGATCTATTGGCACAAAACGTCATTTAGTTAGGCATAAGCTTCTAAGTCCAATTTATCTTTCATTTGGAAAAACACAAAAAGGTTTTATGCTTTCGGTTTTTCATGCCATGGTATGAGGAATCAACACACCCGCTTTGTGACATGCCGGACTGCTAATGCCTGTTCAGAGTTCAATGTGGCTGCGTTTGTTTCTGTCCAGGGACCCCGCTGCCAGAGGTTTTGAGGCGGATGCAGGGGAGCGAATGAGACCCCGCTCCTGATGTCCACTGCTGTATTGGCGTAAGAGTATCACACCGACATGGAGATGAAGGAACTGTTTTACCCACAGGGATCCCAAACATTCTGGAATACAAGGACTAGTAGAAGATCACCAAGGGGCTCACTCAATGAAATATGGTTCTTTAACTCTAGCACTTTCATATAACGACTGATCCTAAAACAGTAATCAATTGTGTCACATACTAAGATTCTTAACTCTTTTTTTACTGTAACATCACAAATGCTCCCAGACAGAATCTGGCAAACTCCCTGCAATTTTTAATAACACTATTAATTAATCGAAAAAAGATATAGTTCCTAAAAGAGGTAAAACCACCATAACCTCTCAGCATGCTAGGAGGGAAAATGTGTAGACATTAAATCTAAAAAACATATCCCCTCAATAGACATATACATTCTAAAATTATGCTATTACATAAAGTGACTAACAAGGGCAAATGACATTTTTAAACTTTCAGTCTCGTTTACTTGATTGACAACAATTATACTTTCTTTTAGAGTTAATCATTAATAAGAAAGGATCTTAAATCTTTGACTGAATAGTCAAGGCTATTTTTATTTATTAACTTTTTTTTTTGTACTCACCCTAGGACATTTTTCCATTTTTTTGTTCAGATATAGTGGGAGGGAGAGAGAGGAAGAGAGAGAGAGAGAAACATCAATGTGAAAGGGACACACCAAGTGGATGCCTGCCGCACAACCCCTACTAGGGCTGGGGACGAATTGCAACTGAGGTACGTGCCCTTGACGGGAATCAAACCCGCCACTCATTGGTCCGCAGGCCAAAGCTCTAACCGCTGAGCCAAACCAGCCAGGGCTATTTATTTACTTTTTTATTGTTGCCAGTATTACCCATCCTCTACCCTTTGCCCTCCTCCACCCAATCCCTGCCCTACTCCAAGCTTCCCCCACATTGTTGCCTGTGTCCATGGACTATGCATATATGTTCTTTGGTTAATCTCTTCTTGTCCCTCCCACACCCTCCCCTCTGAGATCTATTAGTTTGTTCCATGCTTCCATGTCTCTGTTTCTATTTTGATCATCAGTTTATTTTGTTCATTAGATTCCACATATAAGTGGGATCATGTGATACTTGTCTCTCTGACTGGTTTATCTCGATTAGCATAATAATCTCCAGGTCCATCCATGCTGTCATAAAGGGTAAGCTTTTTTAAATGCCAAAATCATTACCCACATATTTATACACTTTCACTTTAGAAGAAAAAAAAAGAAAATCTTTTAGAAAAGGTGAAAAAAGGTGTTTATAATTGATATCTCTAGTCTATTATCATTCCTAGTTAGAGTGGTATAATCTTGGATAGTCTTCATTTAATCTGAGAAAACACTTCAGATAGTTTCAAAATGTATTTGGAATCTGCCTAACTCAGGAAAAAAAAATAATAATGTCACCAAAATCAAGATTTTTTGCTGTGAGAAAACACAGATAAAATAAAAAATCATACAGAGCTGCCTGACCGCGAAGCATTGTAACTGTTATGATGGCCAAGTTCTGCCTACGTTCAAGTGAGACTCCTGTGAGTCTCTGCTGGGCCCACCCGAGTATGGACACAAGGAGTTTCCAGTCCACACAGAACAGCAGCTGTGCGATCTGTAATAGAGCAAGGCCAAGAATAGGCATGGTACAAGCAGACAAAGCCCAAGGAAGAGGGAGCTTGGTCCTTTCAATGGTGTACAATCAGGGATACGCACAGTGTGGTCCCTGGGCCAGCAGCATCAACACTACCTGATATCATAGGAGGCAGAAAAATAGGGCCACAAAAATACCCACACACTAGTCCCTGAAACCTGTGGATATGTTACCTTATATGGCAAAAGTGACTTTGCATATGTGACTAAGTTAAGGGTCTTGAGATGGGAAGATTATCCAGGTGTGATGATATAATCACAAGGGCCTTTACAGGTGAAAGGGGGGTGAGAGCCCTGGCCGGTTTGCCTGTGGTTTAGAGAAAGAGGGGGTGAGAGACATAGGGGTCAGAGCCATAGAGAAATCTGAAGACCACTTTGAAGTTGGAGGAAGGGGCCACAAGCCCTGGTCTCTAGAACCAGAAAAAGCAAAGAAACTTATTCTCCCCCAGAACTCTCAGAAAGAAAATATCTTGGCCCATTCAGACCTATTTCTGATCTTTGACTTCCAGAATTGTGGCTGTTTTAAGCCACTAAGTTTGTGGTGATTTGTCATGGTGGCAACAGAAAACTAAAATATCTGGGAACTTCTTAGAAATTGAATTATGAAGAACCACACAAGGCTAGCTGAATCAAACACTTGAAAGGAGGGGACAGCTGTTTTGACAAGCCTTCCAGGGGAGTCGGATGCACAGTTCATGTTGAGAACTGCTCCATATCAATGTCTCTTCTTGTGCAGAGCTTTGCCTACATACACAATATGCAACATGCATTTTAATGTCAAGCCATGTCACACTGAAAAAACTGTCACAAACTAAACAATTGAGTTATGATTAAGTGCTCTGTATTGTTATGGATTGCTGTACAATAAATGTCCACTAACGCAGCAACGTAAAAAGAACATATGCTCATCTTCCAGTTTCTTTGGGCACTGCTTAACCAGGTCTTCTGCTTCAGTCTTTCTCACAAGGCTGAATTCAGGGCCAGGGGCTCATCTGAAGGCTCCTTTGGGGAAGTATTTACTTCTAAACACAAATGAGGTTGGCAAAACTTTATTTCCTCAGGGGCTTTTGGATTAGGGCCCTCAATTCCCAGCAAGCTTTGGCCAGAGGCCTGATTTTCTTGCCACATGGGCCTCCCTCAAAGAGTCCATTGTTTCATCAAAGCCAGCAAGGAAAGATTCTCTTTATACACCTATTGTCCATAGACTACAGCTATCAAGGTAAATGTTACAACCTCTTGTAAGCTAATCACAGAATTAAGATCCCATCACTTTTGTTCTACTCTCTTGGTTAGTAGCAAGTCACTGGGCCAACCTGTGTTTGAGGAGAGGGGATTACAGAAGGGTATGAATGCCAGGAGGTGGATATTATTAGAGGCCAGCAGAAAACCTGCATGCCACAGGCCCCAAAATAGTCAATAAAAACGTCACCATCTCGTCTTCTTGACTTTACACATGCTTTAGGAAAATTAATGGTAGAAAAAAAAAAAAAAGAGTCCTCTACTTCCAAGAAATTACATTCTTTCTCTTTCTCAGATTTCCCCACAGTGCTGACTTGAAGGCCACCCCTCAAGACACTGCAGTTGAACCACGAATAATGCAGGGATTAGGGAAGCCAAACCCCTGTGCAGTAAAAAATCTGCATGTAACTTTTGACTCCCCCATAACTTAGTTTTCCCTCCCTATCCCCAGGTGACTGGTTCCAGGATCCCCTCCACCCAGATACCAAAATCCATGGATGCTCAAGTCCCTTATATAAAATGGTTTAGATCAATATATACTGTTGGCCTGTTCCATACACTTCCAACTGCGGATTGAAAACAGTACAGGTATTTATTGCAAAAATCAATGTAGAAATAGACCTGTGCAGTTTAAACCTGTGTTGATTGTCAGCTATATATTATATCATTCATATCTGTCCCTCTGTGTTTGGTGTATAATCTATCTGTCATTAAATATTTTACCAATAAGTACAATAATTAGAAGTATTAGTAATCAAACAATTATCATGTAAATGCAGTCTATTAATTAAAATGTTTATATTTATGATAAAATGGGCTTATATAAAGAAGTAATCCAGGAATGACACATTCAGAATCAGTCAGCAATTATAAATTTGACTCATCATAAAATGCCTGTTACTTAAAACAAATATCCTAGTCATTAAGATTGCAAATGTTTTGAATCAGCATGTATTTTCATGTTAGAAGCTCTTTTTTATTCTCTCAGATCTATATCCTTAAAAAACACTTCCAAAATACTGATAGTGGAATAATTCATCTTGTATGTCAACCACCAAAAGCCTTATTTTTCCTTTATGTATGTATTATTATTATTATTTGAAAATAACTAAAATACATATACTTTAGATTGAAATTGAGGTCATGGAAATAAATGATTTTTTTAAAAGGGAACCACTCTTAGAGGTTTTATAATTCCCTGTCACCTTTGGAAAGTCACCTAAGCTTCCTTAGACTGTCTAATTCTCGAGGAGCCATTATGCCTAGAACATTATGTTAACATTTCTTTGTGGCTTTGGAGGGCAAAGGATGGGAGGTGAGATTATCCTTGAGGTTCCTAGTTCTCTCAATGCAGGCTGATGTGTGCTCATTAGAATACTTTTTAGACCTTGTAAAGCAAAGCATAAATCACAGTTTTAGTCACTGCTTCAGTAGTACTCCTACTGAGACCACATTTGAAAATCAGGACCAAAGAACGTGTCCACGTAGGTGTCACAGAAGTACTTGGACACTGTACATAATGTGGAAGAGGAGGGGACAGCCAGTGTACCAGGCTGTATAGTAGAAGAGGGACAGTTTAATTGCTGATGGATTGCAATATTACAATCTTTCCTCTAGAAAGTTTTGATACTGTTTAATACTGGTGCAGAGTTGCCTTCTTCTTGGTCAATAGACCTAAAATGCTGCTTGTGTACAGTATAATTAGGGACCGGGCTAACCCCTAAATTTCTCCTATCCTAGGAATGTTTGTAACAGTGATCTATTGGGCAGTGTAACTCAGAAATAAACAGACACAATCAATCAGCGTAGTCCTCTCTAGTTAAACATTTGATGACATTTGGACCCCTAGAACAGAGATCTGAAATAAAGTATTCTCTTTAATTTTGATATACAAGCAATCAATTTAACTCTATTAAAAAATAAACATTTTTTTCTTTAATTGAGTAAAGTTAGGACCACATCTTAAATACTACTAGAAATTTTATGTTTATATTAGTAGGACATTCATTTATAGCATGACTCCTTTAACAGCAATACTTAACAATGTTATTGGTACAGCAGGACACTTTAGAACCAAGACCATACTACAGAATTAGAAAGTCTTATTTGTATTAGGTATTTTGTGCCAAATGAAATACATCGAATACCTGGAGGGGAAAAAAAAAAACCCATAACTATACTGCATGTTTTAATTCAGATAATAAGAAACAGAAAGTTAAAATGATTCCAACGTTTTGTAATTAAGTGAGAATCTTTGAGAAATGAGTTGTTGGAAAGAAAATACAACTATAACTATTTATACTCTCCGTCATGTCGGCACTTCTTTTCCAACAAACAGGACATGTGGGATAACTCAGTCTTCCACAAATAGAAATATAAATCAAGCTGAAATTGTATATCGAGTCCTCCACTAGCCTGCCAAGAGAAAAGCAATGGGACAATACAAGTTGTCCTACTGCCAGGAGAGTAGGTTACAGAGAACTTCAGGTAATGAAGCTCCAAGAGCCAAAGCACAAAATGCGGCCCTGAACAGTGTGTTTCAGTTGAGCACCAAAAGGTTGCCAGTTAGATTCCTGGTCAGGGCACATGCCAAGGTGGTGGGCTATATCCAAGGTAGTGGGCATGCAGGAGGCAGCCGATCCATAGTTCTCTCTCACATCGATGTTTCTCTCTCTCCCTCTCCATTTCTCTCTTTCTAAAAACATCAATTTTTTAAAATCTATAATGAAAATGCTAAAATGCCCCAGAATACTCACCCCAGAGAATGCCAGATGGTCTATTATCTCTAATTCTATTTTGTATTATTTCTCTGAGATCCTGTATGAACTGGTTTATGTCATGGTAGCAAATGGTCCAGCCTCAGTGGTTTGATACAAGAAAATTGATGTCTAATTTCTTGCTCCTGTGACCTGTTGCAATTGCTGTACTCCATGTTCCCTTCCCTCGCAGATCCAGGATAAAGAGGCACCCCCTCTGGGTATTGCCCTTCCCATCTCAGACAGAAAAGAGCAAGAGTATACCCTCACCGTGATGCTTAATGCCTCCACTCCAAAGCAGTGCATACAACTTCCAAATCCAGTTACTCAACCAAGTCCATTGGCAGCAGGACAGGGATGGAGACTCTTGTAAGACAGGAAAACGCCAGAATACATTTGAACCTGTCACTGATCATCACACCTAAATAGAATGCCTGGTATCATGAGTGACCAGCTCAGGCTTTGCTTCATTATGACAAAGGGAAGAACTGAATTTAAGAGTTTAGGTCTTAAGCATTCTCCCTACATAGAAAAAATCACCTTCATCAGGGTGCAGAGATCCAGATGTATTCTAGCAGATGAGGGTCTGCTCCCCGTGGCTCATTGTCATGGTATCTAGAGTTATTATCAGAGTTTTACTATACAAATAATATATAATTATGATAAACATTCTAAGAATAGAAACAACACAGTAAATTAAAGGAGCCTCACTAAGCCCTTAGTCCCTCTCCTTATAGATACGTGCCAGTTTCTCAAATATCATTGTAGAAATTGTTCATAAATATACTCTGGGAGGTTCCTCCTTCAAAAATTCATAATATCTTCTCAAAGTATTGCTGTATCAAAAATTTAAGGGATATACAACACTTAGAAGAGTAAGTTACACAGAGTAAACTGCATGTAAGTATTAGCCACTATTATTATTATTTTTGTCATGTCCTGTTCTGAGTGTTTTGCATGTATTAGCCCACCCATGCGCATGCACACATACATACATACATGCCCCCCACACATATACACTTTAATTATCACTTCACAATATTGTCTCGGACTAGCTTGCCATGTTCATTTCCCACTCACTTTTTTTTTGTTATCCTCACCCGAGGACATTTTTCCATTTTTTGTTCAGATAGAGTAGAAGGGAGAGAGAGGAAGAGAGAGAGAAACGAGAGAAACATCGACATGAAAGGGACACATCGAGTGGCTGCCACCCACACAACCCAACCAGGGCCGGGGACAAACTGCAACCATGGTACATGCCCTTAGCAAGAACCAAACCAGGGTCTCTCTGGACCACAGGCTGATGCTCTAACTGCTGAGCGAAACGGGCCAGGCCTCCCACTCATTTTTTAAAGGCTATGTGGTATCTTACTGAATAGATTGAACATGATTTATTTCTCCCAAAACCCTTCTGAGGACTAATTTTTTGCTCTCACAAGAAACACAGAAATGAACAATATGCTTGAGCCATAATATAAATGACTAGGTCAAAGCTGTACATTTGTAATTTTGAGTGATTTTGCCAAATTGTCCCTGAGATAGTCATTGGGACTTCTACCAAAACCATGGTTCTAGTTGGAGTGCTCTTTTCTCCCTCACTGAACTTGGGCATCACTATGTGACTTACTTTGACCTAGAAAATATGAGCAGAAATAGCACGTTCTATATTCCACTGTAGCCCTCCCCACCCCCAACCCCCCATTTAGGACAATACTCCAAATAGCGGCTGCTCCTCGGCTTGTTCCTTTCCTGTGGACAACATAAAGGACAGCTTTTCCCTTCCTGATATGAAAAGAACATGTTGTGTAATCAAGAAATAAACCTCTCTAGTTTTAAATCTTTAAGAGTATGGAAGTATTTCTTTTCACCAACAAGTTTGTCAAAATATCAGTCACTATTACAATGAACTAGCTCTTCGTAAAGAAATGACATATATATTTACACTTTAATTCTTATTCAGAAAGACTTAAATTATAACCTGTTACCTGTTCTAGGAAGCTGGAGGAGATGCCTAGGTATCGTAAGGTATATCCGGAAAAGACATGTTCCAAAAAAGGATTGATTATGGTTACAATTAGTCAAACCCTATTGGTTCCCTTCTCTGTGATTACTTATATTTTAAAGAAACTAGGTCTCTTAATAAGCTATGAAGGGCAGTTTTAAGGCTGGTGTTTCATTTTTATGATATTCATTGCACATTATAAAATTGAGACAAATACTTGTCAGTTAAATCAATGTAGTTACATAAAAATCAACTATAAACTTTTACTGGTATGTCATATCTTCAGTGGAATTACAGTCTGGATTATATTTTCTAATATGTAGGTAAACATAATATAGCGAATCTCCCACTTATGATTATGTCATGCTGCATTTCATATATCTTTTCTGGACAAACACTTGCAAACCCAAAGATGACACCCCACGTATAGTAGGCCAAGCTGAGAGATAAATTATTTTTTTAAATATGTTTTTATTAATTTTTCAAAGAGAGAGAGAGAGATACAAACATCTATGTGAGAAAGAGAGACGTCGATCAGCTGCTTCCTGCATGCCTCCTACTGAGGATCAAGCTGCAACCTGGGTATGTGCTGCATTGTTGTCCTGTCTGAGTGGAATTTCCCCCATTGAAAGTACAAATATACTAGGTCCAGAACAACTTCAATAATAGCTGATTCTTCTAAGATAGAAGCATATAGCTTCATGCCTTAGGTGAGGCACAAATCCCTGATTATTTCCCCCCTGGGTTTGTTTATGACCTCCTTGAGTGCTTGGAGCCTCCCTCCTGCCTCCAGTGGTGGGCAGCTTGATCCTGTTCATGTCGCCATCATTCCATATCTCCAACAAAGGACAAGAGCCCTGTTGACCTTCATGCATCTTTGGCAACATTGCTAAACAAACACTGGTGTGCACTTCTAGGCTTATGTTTAAACTGTAAAACTGTAATTGTTCTGACAGCTCACTTTCATTATAGCTAAGAGGCAGAGGAAGCATTTATTTCTTGGACAAATAAGGATTCTGACTAGATATGGCCTTGAAGTCTGATATAGGAACATGTTCATCTTCAGTCTGGGCTGAGGGTGGGAAGAGAGGCCTACCATAGGAGTCTCTGCTCTTGCCACCAGCCCACCCAGCTCTTCAGACTCCATGATGGGAAACAAATGTTTGAATTTTGTCCCATCCAGTGGTAATGACTCCCCATAAGAATATGCCTTTCACTGAGGATCTCCTCCATCCCTCTCCAGAAGAGGAGAAAAGGAAACACAAGTGGAAGTGCTTGGAACAGTAGAGCTCCACTTCTACTTCATAGATGGGAAATGCCCAGGATGCTTTAAAATCACCGCCATCTTCAGCCGTGCACAAATGGTAGTTTTGTGCGTCAGCTGCTCCACTCTGTTCTGTCAACTGACAGGAGGAAAATCAAGGCTTAGAGAGAAGGATGCACCTTCAGAAAGAAGTGTTATTTGGTGGAAGCTGAGTTTTGGGGGTGCTATAGGGAAAAGCATTTCCCGAGCCCCACCACAGGAAAATGGGGTTTTGTGGGAAGCATTATTGATGATGTAAAATTAATGGGGTCCCCTCCAAGGTCTCATCTCTGATCATCAAGTCATGGGAGAAGTCCAATTTTGTCTTAAGCAGGGCTAGAATTAAGGCCACTGACCCCTGGTTTCTGCTTCATATGAAAGTCAAGTCCAGTTCAGCCTCTGGCTAGCTCAGCTTGTGCTTCCAGCTCAGTCCATCGTGTGTGGGGTCACATGGCCATGGGCCATGCCTCTGCTTAAGGCCAAATGGTGGGAGAGTGAACAGGTGTGTGTGGGTCACAGAGCGAGCGAGAAGAGGGAACAAGGGAAAAGAGAGACAGAACTCTTTGTCCTGGGAATTTTACCCTTCCAAGATTTCACATGCTTGCAGTGGCTCCACCCTCTTAGCCAATCCATGGTTCCCCAGGCTGGACTGACAGGCAAGCACCTTCCCTATGTCACCCTGACTTCACTGTGCATGCGCCCATCTCCCTCTGTGTTCGACCCCTTCCCCCAGTGATCTGCAGGGAATGGACTGGTGGTTCCCTAGGGAGCGTGAAGCTGTAGCTTCCTGGTGAAGCTGCCCAAATGGCCATGCTTACAATGTCTGACTCCCCCTTTGCTCTCTTCCTATATTAGTATTAATAACTAGCTAATTCTGATGACAACAGAGCAGCACTAAAAGCACCCTGAAAAAATGGTAGGGAACTATCTCAATAAACACATTTTGAATTAAAAAAAGGGAATGTTTAAATTTTGTTAAATTTCAAATTGGAGAATCAAGGCAAGAAGCCTGTACACTAACATGCATGAAGCAAACAAGTATTTCATGAGGTTAAAAGAGTTCACGTTGAAGTAACTTTTGTTTTAAGGTAAGTTGTTCTTTAATTTTAGTTTCAAATACTTATAGATTTTCTTGAATGTCAATAAACGGCTAGAGAACACACATAAATGAGATGTATTTGTAAACCATATGCAACTTTACTTTAGGACTATATCAAGCATTTGCTAGAAAAAAATAAAATAAAAAAGTTAACCCCATAATGTTTGCCTTACAAAAATATAATTGTGTAATATTTTAGCCATTTAAAAATTGTTGTAGTAATTGTTTCCCATTTGTATTTTTCAAGCATTGATTTTTCCAGTAGAACTCAGATTGAAGTGGGTTATTAGCAATTTCTATTACACATATCTAAACATATCTGTTTATCTCAGTGTGTAACTGATTGCTTTTCCATCATTTAAAAATAAATATTGCTGTTAAAAATATTATCAAGTGCTATAAGAATAATATAACATAAATAATATAAATAATAATATAACATAATAATATAAATATTGGTTTTACATTACCAACTCTCAAAAATAGTGTACAACTATTCCTTGCCTTTGTAATTATATACTTTAATTCAATAATTCAATCAGCAATTTGAGCTGTTTTCTATTTAAATTAAAGTAACAAAGGGCAATTTGTATAAATATATATTTGCTTCTATTGACCTAAAATTCTTAGAGAAGCTATTTACTATAATGGAGGATGAATGATTTTGACTATCCATATTGTCTCTGTGTATGTGTACTATAAGAGATTCCTGTGCTTTCAATTTGCAAACTTTTTTTTAATTGCAAAATTCAGCATCATCTCAAAATCATTTTAGGCTTTAAGAAAATAATCAGAAAATATGCAATTATTCATGAGTAAATATAGAACAGAATTTTAAATAGTTCTTGAGAGGTACAATGTGATGTTGTTCCCCCCACTATCCTAATAGATTCATGGCCTTTGGTATTACTGTGTATCTTCAGTGAGTTCTTTGAATGTTCTCAAGTAGATCCATGTCTCCTTTGTAGAAGAGTTATCCATAATCACACAAAATGAAAGGACAAAAAGCAAACTTATTAATGACTGAATAATTGAGAATCAAAGAAGCAAATTAACCAAAGCCTCACATCTAAAACAATTGCTGGGTTTTAAAACAGGTCTTTCAGCTTCAACTTTTGTGTTCTCTCTTGAAACTGTAAATAGTTTGCTTCCAAAGTCATCTGGAGACTTCTTTTAAAATGGCAATAATCTAGCAATCCCACGATTTTTTTTTTTTTTTTTACATAGATCTTCTTATTAAAAGCCAAAGAATATGGGGGGGGGGGGGGAGGCAATGATTCCGAATCAGTGTTTGTTTTGCTAAAATTCCCATTGGGTTTACACACACTTGGATTAATCAGTCATTTGCTACCTTCACTTCTATACTACCAGGCTACTACAGAAGGAGAATCACACAGCCTCACAAAGTCATTAAACTGGAAAACTCATTGCCTGTAACCTGAAGGTGAAATTCCACACCTGCCTGAAAATCCTTCCAGATTTCTTCGTCCATTCTCTTCTCTGCTTTACATAAACACTATTGAAAACTTTCTATGTCTTTAAAACTTCCATCCTCTCACCTTTCTCAACATTATCAGAAAAGCCCCTCAGAGGTCATGGACAACATTAGAAAAATTTTAGAGGTTCAACCATACATGACATCAGAGCTCAAGCCATTTTTACTTGAATGTTACAAGACGGGGATGGGCAAAAGTAGGTTTACGGTTGTTCATATGGAAAATAATACAATACTTAATAAATAAGGACACAAGAATAAACTCTGTTTCATGTACTCACCCCTGTAGACTCCTTTTACCCACCCCTGTACAGAATGGTCTCAGTGGGACAGGACAGTAACACTGAGTAATACTCACACAGCAAGACAGATACATCCCTGTTTCATTCTTTTCATCATTTTTATCACTATAGAAAAGGTAACAGTGTACTTCTCATAACCATTAAAATAAGGTCAATTATCTTAAAAACTTAAAGGGGGTGGTTATTAATCAATCGTTCAACAAATATTGAGTGCCTGCTATTATTCGTTTCATGTGAAGTTTCTCAGGCAAAAACGTTTTGTTTTCACTGCAGGAGAAAAAATAAAGTGTTCAGGTTTTATCATAGAACTCAAATATTTCTATCCAATTGCTCTTTTTCTTGATAAATAAAACTCACAGAGTTAATACTCCTGAAGTGGACAGAAGCTGTATTCCTCTGCATGGCTGGCTAGTTCTTAGAGAAAGTGATTTCCCACAAACTTTCCCTACTTTGGTTGCTGTCTCATGTACACTGGGCTATATATTATGTATGTGAATCGTATGTATACATGTAAAACTAGATGCTATCATAGCCACAGAGGACAAGGCTGAAGACTTCTGTCCAAGTTATATACAAGTGTATATGAGTACAGTCATGCCTCAGAAATATTCTGGGTTTGGTTCCAGACACCATAATAAAGTGAGTATCATCACAATAAAGCATATTATGACCTCTTTTGCTGTTGGAGGGTCTTGCCTTCAGTCTGTAAAAAATATAACACCTGTGAAGTACAATAAAGCAAAGTCCAATAAAATGAGTTATGATGATAGGGGTCCTCTCGGAGATAGTGCTCATGAATTCTGTCCAATAGAAATGCTCAGCACTGGATGTCAAAACAATCTGAATCTAGAGCTAACATGCAGGGTGAATCACTCAGCTCAAGGTATAACGTGTCCAAAGACTATGCACTTCTTGGGTCACTGTGTGATTGGTGAAGCAGATTTTTATTACTACAAAAACTTCTATCATTAAAAGAAATTAATATGACTCTCTCATCTGCAGAGTGTTGAGAAAATTGATGAGAAATTACATTATTAATATACTAATTGTTAATTAATTAGCCATATGGTAGATAAATTGATTAGTTATTAATCTATATTATACAAAATATATAACAAAGGCAATTTCTCCTTTTTAGAGGTCCTGTCACCTCATATTGATTCAATCTCACCCATGTACCTTCTACCCAAAAAATGATAAATGAAGGAAATTTTATGTAGGATAATCACCTTGACAAAATTCAAGAAACTCAGCAATTAAAGTTAGACTTGTTTACCCTCATAAAGTTATAAAAATTAAGAAAATATATTTTACACATTGTAATTGCTTAGATAACTTGTAACTCATGAGAAAAGTCACACTCACTGAACTAATCAGAAGGAAGTGTATGATGAGATGAGGCTTGTAGTTCTCAACCTTCCTAATGCTGCGACCCTTTAATACAGTTCCTCGTGTTGTGGTGACCCCCAACCATAAAATTATGTTTGTTGCTACTTCATAACTGTAATTTTGCTACTGTTATGTCTTAGGTGACCCCTGTGAAAGGGTTGTTCAACCCCCAAAGGGGTCGTGACCCAAAGGTTGAAAACCACTGCAGTTTAGACCATGTTCACCTCTGAGACAGGACTTGCAGAGTTGAGTAGGTGGATGTCTTTTCCCACGACAGGCTGACTAGTGCTAATAATGAATACAAGGTGGATCAAGTCTCTCAGAAGCCACTCCAAAGACATGTCCACAGGTTTGGATCCAACCAGTTCAAGGTGTGCAGAGATAGAGGCAGGCAGGTTGGCAAGAGTAAAATTAGGTGCTGCCTATGGAAACAGACTATTGAAACAATTGTGACTAGGATACTAATACATGCAGGGGTAAGTGAATCGTGTGGTTAGAAAATCAGGGTACATTCTCCGAGGAAGCAGAAAAGTTTTGTTGAGGCTACAACCATTCTCTTTTGAAAAGAATAATAATTATTTTGTTGTGCTTTTTTCAGAAAACATTAATTGTACCAAGATTTATTGATAGTGAGATATAATATAGTATGGTATATTACAAAAAGAGTCATAACCCTTCTGTTACTCTCTCTATTTATGTGCTCTACTATGTGACTTTGCAGCTTCTCACATCAAGAGCTAGAGTCCATTTTCCCTTCTCCTAAATTCTGACTGGCCTTGTAATTTGTTTGGTCAATAGAAGGCAGTGGAAGTGCTGGTGTATTAGTTCCAATCTGATGCTTCAAAGGCTTTGCTTGCCTCTCTCCCTTCTCTTAGAACTCCAAGCCATCCTCATGAGAACAAGCCCAGGCTATTCTGCTGCATAATGAGAGCACACATGGAACCAAGATGCGTAGCCCCAGCTGCAACCATTCTAGACTAACCAGTTCCAGCTGACCTGGCAGCTGAGTGCACACCCCAGCTTAGCTGAACCCAATAATTCATAACCAGCAGGAATATGATCTAAAAAGTAAATTTTAAAAATGGTTATTGTTTTAATACACCAAGTTTTGTAATATTTTAAACACCACAAAAGCTAACTGACACAGAAATAATTGGTTCCTAGAATTGAGGGGCTGCCATGATGAAAATCTAAAATAAGTGCCATTGGCAGTGAGCACTGAGCAGAGGCTGGAAAAGTGGCAAACAAGCTCTTCGTAAACACTGAGGGAAAAAATAAACTGTTATTGGAGATTAGGAAAAAAAAATGGTGATCTGTGTGTTTTAGAATAAAATAATTGGCAAAAATGTTGCCCACAGGAACTTGAAAGATAGAAAATATATATAATTAACTTTTGATTTTGGCGAAAGAGATCTCCACAAAATGTTGAAATGTCAGCTGGCTGGTCCTAGCTACATATAGGTACAGGAAGAAAGAAATGGGCTAAATAAAGAACTGGCCAGTTTGCAAGGAGAAATTTGAGAATTCTCTGGAATGTAAAGTAAAATTATTTCTTATTTTCAGTCTTCTCAGCCAGTACAAGTTTTTAAAGTTAAATGAGGCCCGAGGAAAAAGATCCATTTAAGAGTGTAGTGCCACAACCCTTTCTTAAGAAATCCGAAGAAAAGATATGTGTTGTAAAATAGATTCTCTTAGTAGAAAACATTGTTCCTTGGATTCTTAAGAAACATAATACAAAAGTGACAGTCAATAAGCCTGTATAGTGAGGGATACACTTGGGGAAAAAATAATGGGTATAGGTTTTAAACAAAAGAAGTGAGTACAAATCAAACTCATAGTAAGTCCGCAATAATTTGGAGAAAATGTTGTATGTAAAAGTCACATCAACCTATGATAAAAGAGAACGGTTTACTCAAATTCCGAAAAAACCTCTGGGCTTCCAACTTTCTATAATTGGGAAGCTGGCTGAGAAGATTTTTCAAAGGTCTAACGAAGAAAACTGAAAAGGAAGATGTCCTAGAGGGCAGAGTCAGGATCCAGAAAGGTGGAGCCCAGAGCCACCAAGAACAAGCTGGAGAGCCACTCCCAAAGAGCACGGCCTCACCTTACGCAAAGAATCTTTACTACTCCAAGGTAAGAAAGCCAGACAACATTTTCCCACCTAGATTTTAAAATTACTATGGACCAGTGACTGCTATGTACCCCTGATTTTCTCTCTTTTAGAATGGTAGTATTTATTTAAATATCCTATCTCTGTATCAACAGTGTACATTGGATGTTTGCAGAACATCCAATGTTTTATTTAATAGGCCTCTGGACCACAGGAATCCACATATGATAAGCTTCATCTGTATTTGACATAGATAATAATATTTTAGAAATCAAGCCTGATGACATAGTGCTATGGCATGACTTTTAGAGATTCTCAGACAAAGATAAGTATATTTTCCGTGGGGAGAAATGTAAGAAAAAAAAAAAAAAAAAGCAGACTGTGGTCGATTGCAAAACTAGTCATAACCCATCATTCACCCTTGTATCTATGTTCTTCGTAATGTGATTATGAAGTTTTTCTTCTTAAGAGATAGATTCTATTTCTCAATGTCTTGAAACTGGAATAGTCTTGTGACTTACTTTGGTCAATAAAATGAATTAAAAGTGTTAATGCATCAGTTAGAAGCTGAGGCCTCAAGCAAGCTTAGTTTTCCACTTGTTCTCTTGGAACCAAGCTCAGCCACAAATCAAATAAGCTCAGGCTCTCATTCTTGAGGATGAGAGATTATAAGAAAAGACAGTGAACCATCAAAGTTGAGACCATGTTAGACTAGGTAGCTCTAGCCAACCAGGTAGCTTACTACAGATACATGCCTCAGTCTGGATGGATCCAGAAAAAAACATATAGCTGAGCCTATCCCCAATTGTTGAGCCACAAATTTATGATTTAAATAAACAACTGTGTTTTAAGCCACATGGTTTTGAGGTGGTTTGAGACACAATGAGAGCTAACTTTGGGTATATTTCTTAACTTGTCTCAGCTTCTCTTATTTGCTCAGAAAATGGTGATAAAAATAACCTATCTGTTAAGCACTTAGGATAATACCATGTATATGATAAACACTAAATAAATATAAACTATTATTATCCTTATTGTCTCTAAGGAGGAAACAATGGGTCTTCATTAATATAAAAATAAATATTATCATTTGTTGTATACTAATTATCAAGCCACTGTGCTTGGCACTTCATGTTATCTTTAATCCTCACAACAAAATTCTAAGTAATTATTTTTATTTGCCTTTTATAGATGAGAAAACAAAATAATAAAGATATTGAGTAACTATACCCAGATTTATGAACTAGTAAGTCACCAAACCACAGTTTAAAAGCTATTCTAAATCTTTCTATTATACCGTGACCTTCATGGCAGATTGAATAATGGTCCCAATTCTCTCCCCTGTGGTATTAGTCTTTACCAGTTCCTCTACCATGGCCTCATGGTAAGTGGCACACATTTCCCTATCCCTAGACTTTGGCACTAGCCATGTGACTTGCTTTGGCAAATGATTAACAGATGTGGCATGAGTATAGGCCTGAAACATGATTAGGCTCTTACACCTGTCCTCTTTGCTGCTATCATAGCCATGAGAAGAACAACCACCAGGTAGCTGATTCCCTCTAGTTAGGTACTCTAAATGAAACACGTGGAGCACAGCTGCCCTGCTCTGTGTGTTCACAGATGCAAAACAATTATAGTAAATTCACAGGTGCGTGAATGAGAAATAAGTGCCTCGTGATGTTTGCTATAGAGATTTTGTGGTTATATGTTGCCTAGCAAAATCTGACTGATACAGCTTTCTAGAGTCTCCAAATGTTGAATGATTTAGCAATAACAAAACATTTCAAAGCATAAAATGTGCTATAACCTGGTATAGGTAGACAGAAAATAAGTGAATTTCAAACAAAAGTAAAGAAAAGAGCTTTTTCATGTGTGAGATAAAATTATAGTCTCAAATTTTAGCAAACCTGCTTCAGAAATCTATGGATAGAGATGCTATGTGATATTTAGATTCCTAGATTTGAGATTAAATATGCTTATCCAGGGAGGGTTTTACTCACCAGCTGTGGGGTGTTCAAACTCTGCACATTCCAAAGAAAGGTTGGGTCCTTGTCTGGCTCCTGGGAGATAATCTTGAAGTCTTTGGAATATCCTGCCTAAAAAGAGTTTTTTCATTTATCTGGGGCTTTGGGCTGTGCCAGAGAATTTATACTAATCACATAATTTATGGTGGTGGCTTTTGGTCACATGGTATTGCTTCATTCTTTGGAGGGGCTGGAGACTAAGGTCAACCTTAGGGCACCTCATGGGCACTCTATGCTTACATAACCAACACCAAGTAAAATCCCGGACACCAAGTCTCGGGTGAGAGTTCCTTGGCAATACCTACATGTGTTGTCACACATTGTTGCTGGAAGAATTAGGTGATGTCTGTTCCAGGAAAGGCCAGCCAGAAGCTTGCAACTAGTCTATCCTGAACTCTTACCTATGTACTTTTCACCTTTGCTTATTTTAATCCATATCCTTTCAGTGTAATAAAGCATAACCAGGAGTATAACAGATTTTCTGAGTTCCATGAACTCTTCTAGCAAATTACTGAACATGAGGGTGGTCTTGGCGACCCCTAACAGCAATGTAATTGGCCTCATAAATTCTTGGAACTCAGATTACTTGACAGGCAAAAAAAGAGAGCGGCAAATGTATTGTAAGGTATGGTTACTAAATTCCCAGTGAGGAGTGAGTGCTACAGCATCTCTAGGGAATTCTTCTAAGTATTCAAAACTGTTTTAGTAGCCAGGCTCTCCTTTCCTTTTAAAATATTGGTTCTAAGGAATGTACACTTCTGGATTAGAAAAACACGGTTCGGTGACCGGACGGCCTCTGGCAGGACATTAGAGAGATCTGGTCTCCGAATGTGTGCTGTGGAATCTGAGCAATCTCAACTTAGCAAAACTCTTACTCTACCCCCTTAAAATAAGAGCAGTACTTGAATAGCATTTGGATTATAAAGCATTAGATCACTCGTTATTTTGTTTAGTAGAACAATTCAATGAAGACAAAATTGAGTCACAGAATCACATTATAAAGTAGGGATGGGAAGTGGAATAGATAACTTTTCATTTTGGAAGAAGTCCAAAGTCTCTGGGTCAAAAGGTGCCACATGTAAGCACTTACAAGTCAGAAATAAAAAATTATAAACTCAGAATTGTATATTCTTCTGGAAAGTAGAAGTTGAAGAGCAAGGCACTCAAAATTATAACAGTATTCCAATTTCCAACATAGAATTGTACACACTGCAAAACTATCAAAACAGTTGGAGAACACTGTGTGTCAGAAACTACATGGGGGCCTTAAAGCCTCAAATATTTACTATCTGCTATTTTACAGAGTTTTTAACCTCTGTTTTAGAAGAAGTGCTTACCCTTGCCCTTGGTGGTAGGAGTAATAACCTAATACATAGAATGTACTATGAGTGGCTGCTAAGGTTCCAATGTTTAGTTTCTTGATATGAGAGCTAGTTACACTAGCGTGCCCAGTAAGAAATTCATCCAGCTGTACACCTATGATACATGTGCTTTTATATATGTATTACGTTTCAATAAAAAGTTTGTGTCTAAATGCATGCATACATACATACATACATGTACATATGCACACATATAAACATATGTATATATATTTACCACCTCCATGTGAATGTGCATATATACATATACACATACAGGTACATATACTTATATGCATATGATGTGTGTGTATATGCATATGTGTACATATATATAAATATATGTGTATATATATTTACCACTGTCACCATGAGTTCATTCTGTATCACCTGCATCTTTCACAGGGATTATTACAGTAACTTCCTATAGATTTTTGCCTCCCTTGAGTTGATCCTCCACACTGCAGCAAGGCAATCCGATAAATATGTATAAATGCTTCTTGTGGCTTCTTGTCTCTCACCAAGTAAATTCTGAAGAGCTTGCAAGATTCTGTATGCCCTCTGTCACCTCTCCTTTCCTGACCTCTTCTCTTGTTACCCTTTCCCTTGTTCACTTTTATCCAGTCTGAAAGTTTTCCTTGCTTATCCTCACAAACACCAATAATAACATGTTTCCACATCAGGTCTTGGCATCTACTACCCTTTCCACCAGGATTCTCTCTCTCTAGATATTTTCATAGTTTACCCCCTCACCTTATTTTGGTCTCTATTCAAATGTCACCTTATCAAAGAGGACAAATAGAAAGAATGTTATTCCCCTGCAGTGTTACACTCTTTCTCTTGTTTAAAATTTTTAGCAGTGCTTTCTTCCACCATGCATAATACGCATGTCTGTGTTCATCATCTGTCCCCTTTGTTAGACTGCAAGCAGCTTATTTGTGACTGTCAGTTTTGTTCACTGCTTACAACCCAAGAATAGTAGTTGATCAATAAATATTTGTTTAATGAAGTAAAAATTTGACTGTGGTCATGGAATGATGATCCCCATAAAGAACAAGAAAATTGGGATGTCTTTTTTTTTTCTTTTCTTTTTTCGTTAGTGAAATATCTTGCCACTATAGATTATAGGTCCCTCCTACATAGGTATGTGTTTCTGGAGACCAAGAACTCTGTTTCAAGCATTGTGTCTGTCAATTCCTAGATGGGTGATCATTGCAAATCTTTTTCCTAGGCTATCAACTGAAGATAATTGTAGCAACTACTTCATGATGTTGTTGAAAGAATATGAGCAAATCCATATGGTTTCAACTTGGCACAAGTAAGCACTAGATATATGCTGTTTATTATTACCACCATTAGAAGTATTCTAGTGCCCATAGGGTATTTGTGAATACTTATACTCACAGTATTTGGGAAGGACAGTGGGAGCTCTTTACACCCTGGGCTGGATAACTGAAAACTGTTATTGGCTGATTAGTGGAGTTAAGATGGAAGATACCGAGGCAGAAAATACTGGCTTAGGTATTCATATTCTGGGCTAAAGCAGTAACCAGGATAAAATAAACTGAGGTCAATTCTGGAGGAGGGGTGAGATTTAAGGAACGTGATGAGTGATAATTAGCAGAGATCAAAGGAGAGCTGAGAAGGGGAACGAAGTAGAGAACAACTAGGTTGGCCAGGATGAACAGACTGCAGCTAATACGAAAGATGAGGAATCAACAGTAGGGCGGTCACAAAGCTGTCCTCAACCACCAGCAGAACCAGATCAGGGTGAAAGGAAGAAGCTGAGCTGACTCGGCATAGAGGATAAAGTATTTTATTGGAGATCAACTGAATATATATATATATATATATATATATATATATATATACTGATTTGAGTCAGAGAAGAAGGAAGAGGAGAGAGAGATAGGAACATTGATGAGAGAGAACATCAATTGGCTGCCTTCTGCATGCCCCCTCTGAGGGATTTGGCCCATAACCTGACAGAATCAAACCGGGGACCTCTTGGTGCATGGGTTGATACTCCACCACTGAGCCACACTGGCCAGGCAAATCAATATTTAATTTATTACTTTTAAAGACAGTTGTTCAGTAATTTGTAATCAACTCAGCTCACTGAGAAGACAGGGAAAAAAAAAAGAAAAAGAAAAAAAACAAGGAGAGGAGTATCT
Source organism: Molossus molossus (assembly GCF_014108415.1). Classification (NCBI taxonomy): domain Eukaryota; kingdom Metazoa; phylum Chordata; class Mammalia; order Chiroptera; family Molossidae; genus Molossus; species Molossus molossus. The sequence continues at coordinate 30,339,639 of NW_023425346.1, forward strand.
GAAACTTGTGACCAAATTCTCCGTAGTAAACTTTACCATAATCTTAGTGCATTCCATTTTCCAAGCAAATTTACTGACGACTGTCCGAAATCTGGATTGAATAAAAATTTCTATATGGACATAGATATACATACAACGCATGTAGGATTCACAAAATTAACAATTTAACTTAAAACAATGAGTTGTTGTAAGGAGATACAAAATTAATGTATCTATCAAAAGACATCCGATTTTCTATAAATGTTATATTTGTCTGAATATTTCCAAACATCCATCATCCTTGAACTTATTAACATTTCAGGATAATGTTAGTGTTGGAGAAAATTGAAGAAAATTTTTTACTTTTTATAAAACCATGAAGAAAAATGATGACAATAAAAATTAAAATATTGTGAAGTGAATTCATAGTACGTAAAATGGCCAATAAAGTGTACTTTATAAAAATTCTGAGATAATTTGTTTCCTGGTGCCATGTAATATATTCTACTTACATAGCAAAACTACACCTCTTTAAATATAAAGATTTTTATATAAAAATATATTATTTCAGCATCATAAACATTTAATTCCCCATTGTCATTCGGTTATTGAATAATTTTAAATAAAAAGGGCCAATTATCTAATATGGAACTCACTTTCTTCTCAAAGTAATTTTCCATCCTATTAGTTTTATATCACAAGTGATGCGGAACAGGCTTTAGACACCATATATCATTTCCCAGTGCAGTTTATAAAAACTCAAACTAACAGAAATTATTCAAATCTTGGTTAATTTGTTACTTACTTGAAAGCTGTAATGTATTTTCCATTTCTACTATTGACTGTTCTAAGGAACTCCTTTCAAATCTAGTTGATTTGACAGAAAACCAACCAAACAAACAAATAAAACCTGCGGTGCTCTCATCTGAAGTAAAATGTGATTCTGAGCTAGTGAATGCAGCCATAAGAACTGGAGGATCTGTCCAAACAGATAACATCAAGCACAAAAGCTACTGTTTTAGTTTTCCAACTGTTTACTGATTAATCCATAGCACTGTGACATTGTATAAGCACTAGTCTGATCTGTCCCAGTATTTTTTTCATATTCTGGAGATGCAGCAAATTTGATATTTCCTCCATTTGTTCTTGAGAAGATAACACTCTTTGTGTCTGTCTCTTTCTTACAACACACACACACACACACAGCTGTACACACACAGCTGTACACACACAGCTGTACACAGAAATTGTATTAACGACTATATTTGGGAAAAGGTCCATTTTATACAAAGCTGAAGATCAAAACCACACTGACTGCCAAGAGCAAAAAAGCTTATTCGCTTGCCTGGATTTATCACCGGTGGTTGCTATCATAAAACCCTTTACACAAATAACCATTTTCTGAACACAAATAGCAGATTCATCAACCAAAACGTCTTTAGTCCAAAGTATATCTGAATAGATATTTCAAGAAAATCTTGAGCACAGTCAAGGCTTGTGACTCCTGAATAGCACAGTAACTGATAGTCAAGGTCAGTGAGCAAAAGGTTTAAGGTTCCTGTATTTTTATCAAAAACACACATACCTATCACAATAACACATTGTGAAGAAAACCAGAAAAAAGTTCCACAGGAGTTTTTGCCTTGATGATTTAAAATGCTGCATGAAAGTATATTTTAACAAAGAATTGAACACTGTATGATTTATTCATATGAATTTGTACATTCTCAACTGAAGCTAAATCTAACATTAATTATTCAAATGGACCTGTTTTGTATGAAAATGAACTGTTTTTTCAATAATATATAACACAATAGTTATTTACTGAGACTTTCAAAGTACTTTCCCATTAAGAGGCATTATAGTGTTTATAGGTATTATTGAAACATAATCCCTAATTGTCTAATTGTTTCCATGAATATCTAGTCTTAAATACTCATATGAACAAGAAGGAAGAAAATTTATGTATTAGATTACATGAATCACACCAAGCTATAGTGTGAATGCTATAGGGATTATAAAATTAGAAATGACTTTCACGATATTTGATTTTACAAATAATACCCATTTGTTTTGTTGGCATTGTTTAAAATATCATATATTGACATCATATCAAAAAGGTTTAGCTGGATATAAAAATGATAAAAAAAAAATCTCAGGTGAAAATGTCATGGCTAATCTATATTGGTAATGACATACTCACTGGAAAGCATGTGATAATCTGTTACACCGCAGCCGGGAATAATGAATGAAAGAACTTCATCTCTACTACACATCACTAACAAATCAGGGTTCTGAATGCATCCCAACCCATTTGAAAACATATTATGACTTGCTCTGGAATATTACGAACGCCTAGAATAAGAAATGGTGTTCCTTAAATCTGCACCTTACTGCTCACCTGGTCATCTACAGTTCTATTATATAAAATTCAAAACAAATAGTCATTCTGGCTATTTATCTTTAATAATTCATTATACTTTGGGTCATGAATTAAAACCTAAAGAATTTTAACTAAAAAAGTGTCACAGAAACCCAAATCTTCACTCTGGACTCAAATAAAATGGCTACTTATTAGATGAAGGAAGGGAGGGAGGGAAGAAGGGAGGAAGGGAGGCAGGAAGGGGGGCAGGAAGGGAGGAAGGAAGGGGGGAAGGAAGGAAGGAAGGAAGGAAGGAAGGAAGGAAGGAAGGAAGGAAGGAAGGAAGGAAGGGAGGGAGGGAGGAGGGAGGGAGGGAGGGAGGGAGGGAAGGAAGGGAGGGAGGAAGGGAGGAAGGGAGGGAGGGAGGCCTAAGTTTGGGGAAATGATTCCAAGATAAATTCAAAAGTGAGAAGAAGGGAAACAAATGACAGAATATGATTTTGCTAGTTGTTAATAACTTGAGGTTGTTGATTAGACAAATTTTTCTCAGGGTTGTCAAACTTTTAAACCTATTTATGATTAACATCTAATAAGTTTTCTTTTGTGTGAGGTGGAGTCTATTTGTGCAAAGACAATAGCTGGAATTCTCCACTGTACCGCCTTTGGAATTCTCTGTTCTAATCTTGCTATAATTCTAGGAAGAGAAGACAGTTACATTCCTGGAGACTAACATCATTATTCTCAACTCATTTCCTCTTTGCAGAACCCATTGGCAAAGCCATTGAAAAGGGTCACTCTACTAAACCAATAGAAGCTTTGTCTTCTCAGATTGTGTTTGTGTGGGACTGGGGAGGGGAGGGGGGGAAGAGTGTCTCTAGCACATGGAATTCTCCTGGGCAGCAGAAGAAAGCATGAGGTAGCTTTTATAGTTTTACGTGGAAAAGTGTTTCACTATAAACAGAGACCTGCCAAGTCCCCTGGTGACCAATCAAGGGTGGAAGTCAGCTATGCTTTTAAAAGAGAGAAATACATTTTAAAAATTCAAAGTAATTTGAAAAGATTTTTAATTAATAGCATGCTTATTATTTGTATTCTTCTATTTGATAGTACATGTTAGGTCAATTACCTTATCACTATATATCCATGCTACATTTACCTCTCAGGAAAATTACATTGATATACTAAGGTTCCTTGAAAATTAAGCTTCTGTAACTTTTATTTAAAGCTGTCTTGAAGATGACTGAAGTCTAAGGAAGGTCCGTCTGCTTGCTTCATGCACAGGACTGGACTTGAGGCTAAATTGCAGAACATTCAACTTGAAAAATCATCTGAAAATAGCTGATTGGAAATACTGTGAGCAGGAAACAGGAAGAGGGGACAGAAGAATTGAAGTGGGTGGGGGAAGAAAGGGGAGGGGGGTTGGGGGTGGCAGTGCAGCTGCTGTCCACTGGGAGAAGGGGACTCAGCTCCACACAGGGATCACCAAATGAGAGCCACCAAGAATGGGAGGGGAGCTTATGTGGCATTGGGCAGTAGGAATCAGAGACGATTCAGCCCAGCAGGGGGACTCAGCACTATCTCAGGCTAAAAGTCGATATGTGATTACAGCACCAGTCTGGAAAGTTCCCCTGGTTGTGGGAGCCAGAGAGGCCACACCAGAGGAAGCTTCTGAGTGAATCACAGCAACAAATCTGAGGGCCTGGGTATTTGCTGAAATAACTTTGATGGGAGCAACCAGAGTGCCCAGGGAAAGAGGTGTGTTCCTCCCCACTTTGAGCAAAGAAGAGGCATCACTTCCCTCACATGCAAAACAGCTTTGGGCTAGAAATTGGCACCGCCCAGTGGCAGGGCCTAGCAGCACTGGGGATTGGGAGGTCTGGCAGGATGGGAGCCTGGGCAGAAGCCCCACCCAGCAGCAAGAGCCTATTGTGCTGAAAGATTAAAGAACCAAGCAGGGAATTGTTTTTTTTTTTTTTGCTTTTTTCTACTCTTCCCTGCTTGGGTGGTAAGTAGGGGGTGCCAGCAACCCAGGTAGAGGTGAGGCATTGGGAGAGTAAGAGGCTGCCTTGCTCCTCCTATAAGGTTCAGGCACTGCCTTGGCCAGTTTGGCTCTGTGATTGGAGCGTCGGCCTATGGACTGAAGAGTCATGGGTTCAATATCAATCAAGGACATATACTGAAGAGTCACAGGTTAGATTCCAATCAAGGGCACGCACTGAAAAGTCACGGGTTGGATTCCAATCAAGGGCATGTACTTTGGTTGTGGTTTGGTCCCCGGCCCTGGTCAGGATTGTGTGGGAGGCAACCAATTGATGTGTCTCTCTCACATCAATGTTTCTCTCTCTCTCCCTCTCACTCTGTCTGAAAATAGATGGAAAAATATCCTTGGGTGAGGATTTAAAAATAATAATAATAAGCTACAGGCACCACTCCCAACACAATCTGTTTAAACTACCCTGATGACCCGATACCCCCCAGAGCCCTGTGCTGTGGGGGAAGGGAAAGCAGCCCAGAACAATTACATACAGTGAAGAGCCCCTAAGACAACCCAGCCTCTGAGCTAGGGGAGCCCTGCCCATAGGACTACCTGGGATTCTGCCCTGCAGGGCTTCAGCCAAGAGGCCCAGGGCCAGGCAGGGACAGCGACTCACCTTGGCCTGCGCCAGACAACTGCCCAACAGGACAGGAATACACATCCAAGGGGCCAGATCCAACAACATTAAAGCAAAAGCCAGTGAGTTCCATAAATAGCAGACCCACAGATTTTTGTTGATGTGGGTGTGTGTTTAATTTTTATTTTTAATTCAAGTTTTTTATTCTTCTTTTCTTTTCTCATTTTTTACTTTTCTATTCTATATTTTATTCAATTCAGCATTATCATTTTCTAAAATTATTATTATTATTTTAGTGATTATTTTATACCTTTTATTTTTTTCTCTTACACTATTTCTGGTCTCTGCTTTCTGTGCTTTCATATTATTATTATCTTTTCCTCTTTTTCCCACCTTTTTGGTCTCTGCCTTCTAGTATTGTTTGTGTGTGTTTTCTGTTTGTCTTTTAATCTTTTTGTTGAGGCTGTTGCTTTTATCATTGTTGATGCTGATATTTTTCTTCTTCAGGCTCTTTTTGGTTTGGTCTGGTTTTGCCTTGCCTTCTTTACTTTCATATTTATTTTTTCTCCCTCTTCTAGTATTCTTTGTGTGTATGTGTGTGAGTGTGTTTTTTGTTTGTGCATCTTTTTATCTTTTTGTTGAGGTGGTTGCTTTTATTATTGGTGATACTGATTTTTTTTGGGGGGGTGGGGGAGGGTTCTTTTCAGTTTCGTCTGGTTTTCTTTTGATTTCTCCTGTTAACATATAACACTAGGCATGATAGGTTTGACAGAGTAGAGGGTGAGACTCATAGTTAACAACCCTGAAGGCTGAGCCCACCCACAAATAGACAATAGCAATCAAGACCCAAATTTAACAGTAGAGCCCACATAATTACACAAGGGTCATTCCTAGAGGGCCCAGTTCAGAAGGTCAAGGAGACTATTCCACTAAATCCAACAAGAAGGCCACCACACCAAGACTGGGAGGCATAGTAGTCATATCTTATTTGATATACACTGACCTGCCTATGTGTCCCAATATGCCTCACCTGGCCCTGAACTACCAGACTGCTAAAATGGTGAGACAAAGAAACAACCCCCAAATAAAAGGAAAGGAGGAATCACATAAAGGGAACTACATGAAATGGAGGCAAGCAGGATGCCACATAAAGCAGTGATTTTAAAGGTCCTTAAACAACATAGTGAGAATTACAAGCAACTTAATGAGAACTACATCAGAATAAAAAGAGAGGTAGAAGCTATGAATTAAAATAAAGTGGATATGAAAAATGGCATAGCTGATATTTAAAAAACCCCTTGTAATGATTTAATAGTGATTAGAAGCTGAAGACAAAATCAGCGAGTTAGAAGACAAAGTAGGAAAAAACACCTAATTAGAGCACAAATTGCAAAAAAAAAAAAAAAATTAAAAAGCAAGAGGAGAGGTTAAGGAAGATTTGGGACAAAACAAAATGTAACAACATTTGCATCAATGGGGTATCAGAAGGAGGAGAATCAGAGAAAGAAATAGAAACCTTGTTTGAAGAAATAATGACAGACGTTACCAAACATTAAAAGAAGAAATAATACCTAGTCCCCTCAAATATTTCCAAAAAATTCAAGAGGAAGGATGATTTCACAACTCTTTTTATAAGGCCAGCATAATCCTAATTCTAAAACCAGATAAAGACATTACAAAGAAAGGAAGACACTACAAAGACCAATATCCCTGATGAACATAGATGTCAAAATCCTCAAAAAAATATTAGCAAATTGGATCCAACTATATATATATTTATATTTTAAAAATTATACACCATTATACATCATGACAAGTAGGATTTATCACAGGGATGCAAGACTGGTACAATATTTGCAAACCAATAAATGTGATACACCACATAAACAAAATGAAAGATATAAATCATGTAATCATATGAATCAATGCTGAAAAAGCTTTTGACAAAATCCATCACCCATTTTTTATTAAAAACTCTCACCAAATAGAAGGATCATAACTCATCATAATAAAGTCCATATATGACAAACCTGCAGCCAACATCATATTCAATGGGCAAAAACTAAAAGCATTTCCCTTAAGAATAGGAACATGACAGAGATGCCCACTTTTACCATTCTTATTCAGCATAGTACTGGAAGTCTTTGCCACAGCAATCAGACAAAAAGACAAAATAAAAGGTATCCAAACTGGAAAGAAGAAATGAAACTGTCATTATTTGCAGATGACATGATATTTTACCTAGAAAACCCTAAAGACTTCACCAAAAAACTACTAAATTTTATATGAATTTAACAAAGTAGCAGGATACAAAATCAACATTGAGAAATTGTTGGCATTTTTATACATCAATAATGAACACACAGAAAGAGAAACCAAAAACAATCAACAACCCCATTTACCATTGCAACAACAAAAATAAATAAATAAGATACCTAGGAATAAACTTAACCAAGGAAATAAAAGATCTTTTCTCAAAAACTACAGGACATTGAAAAAAGAAATAGAGGAAGATATAAAAAAGTGGAAGCATATACCATGTTCATGGATTGAAAGAATCTTCATGGAAATGTCCATACTACCCAAAGAATCTATAGATTCAATGCAATCCCTATTAAAATACCTATGCCATATTTCACAGAGCTAGAACAAATACTGCAAAAGTTTATATGGAACCATAAAAGACCCTGAATAGCCACAGCAACCTTGAATAAGAAGAACACAGTTGGAGGAATCACAATTCTGTGTATCTGGTATACTACAAAGCCATTGTAATCAAAACAGCCTGTTACTGGCACAAGAACAGAAATATAGATCAATGGAACAATACAGAACCAAGATATCAGCCCTAGAGAGTATGCTCAATTAATATTTGACAAAAGTCGCAAGAGCATACAATGGAGTAAAGACAGTCTCTTCAATAAATGGTGTTGGGAAAATTGGACAGCTACATGCCAAAAAAAATGAAACTAGACCGCCAACTTACACCATACACAAGAATAAATTCAAAATGGATAAAAGACTTAAATGTAACTCATGAAACCATAAAAATCTTAGAAGAAAATGTAGGCAGCAAAATCAGACATCATATGTAGCAGAATTTTCACTGATACATTGCCTAGGGCAAGAGAAACAAAGAAAAAAATGGATAGAGAACCTGATTAGACAATTCTCCAAACAGGACATACAAATGGTCAAGAGACATATGAAAAAAATGCTCAATGTCACTAATCATCAGAGAAATGCAAATTAAAACAACAATGACACCTGCCAGAATGGCTGCCACCAACAAACAAATCAAACAAGTGCTGGTGAGGGTGTGGAGAAAAGGGGACTCTAGTACACTGCTGGTGTGAATGCAAACTGCTGCAGCAACTATGGAAAACAATATGGTGTTTCTTCCAAAACTTAAAAACAGAACTGCCATTTGACCCAGTGACCCCACTTCTAGAAATATATCCTATGAAGCCTGAAACACCAATCAGAAAGAATATAGGCACCCCTAAGTTCATAGCAGTGCTATTTACAATAGCTAAGATCTGGAAACAGCAGATGAGTGGATAAAAACGCTGTGGTACATTTACACATTGGAATACTATGCAGCTGTAAGAAAGAAAGATCTCTTACCCTTTGAAATGACATAGAGGAACCTTCAGGGTATTATGCTAAGTGAAATAAGTCAGTCAGAGAAAGAGAAGTATCACATGGTCTAACTTATTTATGGAATCTAATGAACAAAATAGACCCAGAGACATGGAAGTAGTGAACAGACTGACAAACCTTAGAGGAAGGGGGTAGGGGGGCAGGAAGAGATTAACCAAAGAATGTATATGCATATATGCACAGCCAATGGACACAGACAACAGTGCAGTGAAAGTGGGGGTGGGGGACAAGAGCAGGGAGGAAGGTATCAGTGGGGTGAAAGGGAAGGATATCTGTAATAAAAAACTAATAAATTTAAAAAGTAAAGCTGTCTCAAGCTTTTACTTTTTAATGTTTTAGGATATGTCTTTAGTTTTTGTAATTTTACTTTCTCTAAATGTATGTTTATTATCCATACTGAAAGACAGGATATTATGACGATAAACATCTACCAAGGACTATCTACCAATCACTTCTGATAAAGATTTAAAGAATATTTAGACCAGAAAGTAAACAAACCGTCTAAAAGACATATGTATACATCAAAAACAGGAACAGTTTATATTCCTAGGAGATTAAAAACAGTTTAAGTTGGACTCAGAAGATATTAGTTTACAGTAATATCTTTTTTAAAAAAAATCATAGAATTACTTAATAATTGGAGAAGGCCATAAGCAAGTAATAAGTATTTCAGTATAAAAGTTTGTCAAGTATAAATTTTGAAAATGTTCTCAAGCTATTTGATATGTCTTTATACAAAAATTATGTACAAAGAAAATGTAACTTGATAGTAAAGATGAACTAATACTAACACAAGTTTTCCCCTTAAATCCCCATCAGATAAATTCTTATTTCAAAGAGCTACCAAGATAATTTAAGATAGAAGTATGATCAAATATCTCCTATGTGATTTTCAAGAATCAAATCCATTCATTACATGTGTGCTAAGTCAGTATTCTATCAGTCAAAAGAGTTATATGTTAAAATTTATGAAAGGCTCTGTAGCACCCAAGTCGTGACAAATGAATTGTTAAAACATCTCTGATTTTCAACACGTCACCTCAGTGTTCATTTCCATTTTCTCTCTCAGGCAGGGAGCTGGTTTATAACCCATGCTTTTCACAACCACAAGTTCTTTATCCTTAAATAACCAAATCCTGGAGAGAGCAGCAGACAGCGGGAGAAGACAGTTTATTTAGAGAACTATTATGTGAGGAAGAAAACAAGTTGCCATTTCTAATTTGCAACATAATTAAGGAGACAACAGCTTCCTGACTGATGCCCTTTGTTCCCTTCAGATGTTTATGTACGACAGTAATTGGAGTGTATTTTCCTGTTTCATTTCACATTGTCTAGAAAGGGGTTTCTCATGCTCCATGACTTTCTAGTTAGACGCAGAAGAAAACATCTTGCCATTACTGCCCAGCACTAAAGCCACACGTCACTGCCTTCTGGACATGGTCAGCTGCTGAAATTTTGTTTAGTTCTGCCAAACAGCAGAGTTAACAGGATTACTAGAAGGAAAAGGTGGTGACATGGAATTGGGTGATTGAAGGCTTTCTATCTGTTATCGGAGAACACTGGGAAGTCAGCTCCCCTCTTTTTGAAAAATTGGCATATGTATTTCAAATTCAATTGATATAGATATATGTATACACATATAGCAAAGCATTTGGTCAATGATAATATCAAATGAAGCCTTAAGGCCCATTACATTTCTAAGGAGAACCTTTTAGAAGTGGAGCAGGACTGCTTTCTTCTTTCCTAGATAAGCCGAAGAAAATAATTTTTCTCTTGCCTAGGGACTGTCCAGCTACTCATGTGAAAGAAGTTCCCACTGGCTCTTACCACACTGTCCCTGTGATAAGCAGTGGAGCAGGGTGGGGTGGGCAGGAAGGGAGCACATTACTAAGAAGTAATTACTAAGCAATCTCTGATCCAAGGCACAGTGTGTGCATATTCAGGATAAAATTCTAAAAGATGAATATTAAAAACCCAACATACATATGGAGCAACTATTCTGACACACTGATCAAATCTCACAACAAATTTATGAGGTAGTTATTATTATCCTCAGTTTTTTAACTAAAATTGGAATTTAAAACTTAAGTATGCAAACCAAGTAAACACAGCTATTAAAAACTGAGACAGATCCTTTTGTTCATTGCCTCATTTACTTCATTGCCATATACTTAACCCAGGTAAGTCAGTGCCCTGATCTTACTTACACATCCTGATTTTCAAGAATCAAGAGTATTTAGGATTCTCTGCAATGGTATCAATTTTGCAAAATACAGTTCTTTTGTGTCATGAATAAGATATATCTGCAAGCACCTGTAACAGGGATAGGCATATGGCTACCAATGGACTGGGTTAGATCATCCTCATAAACCTCAGAGAGAAAACTGCTGGTCAGGGCACTCCTGAATATTATGTAGATAAACCATCACCATGGCAATTTGCTAGCCCTCCATACCACATAATCTGGAATGTGATGCAAATTTATGAAAAGTTTTATGCTGTATATAAACTTTGATGCAATTAGAATATATGAAACCAGTTCAACATCTTTCTTTTGCTCAAACTGCATTAGATGTTAAGGTCTAATAACCTTTATTTTTTAAGTCTTTGACAAGTTTGGGACTTCACAATTTGATAACATTTACTTTCATATTAATACTGGATATGTTATTCAGAATGTGATTGTGCTAGGCTGAGGTAATAATTAACCCCCAAATCTGTTGCTTAACATAATAAAAGTCTTACCCACACATTTTTTTCACTTTTTATTAAAATATGTCTGACATATCATTGCATAACTTTAAGGCATACAACATGTTGATTTGATACAATTAGTTCATCACATTATAGTATTAGCTATCACTTCTGTTACATCACATAGTTATTTCCTTTTTTATGGTAGAATAATTAACATCTGGTTTGTTAGCAAGTCTGATGTTTATAACATTACTATCTATAATCACTATCCTGTGCATACTGTGTTTTTATTACATGTCATATACCTGTCAGAGCTTAGGTAGAGTTCTGTTACTCATCATCTTCATTCTAAGAACCAGGCTCATTGCCCTGGCTGATTTATTTCAGTGGTTAGAGTACCCGTCTGAGGGCCAAAGGGTCGCAGATTTGATTTCCAGTAAAGGGTACTTGGGTTGCAGTTTCGATCCCTGGCCCCGGTTGAGGTTCTGCAGGAGGCAACCAATTGATGTGTCTCTCTCACATAAATGTTTCTCCTTCCCTCTCCCTCCCTCCCTCCTTCCCTCCCTCCCTTCCATTCTATTTTAAATAAATAAATAAATAAATAAATAAATAAATAAATAACCAGGTTCATGGGGAAGTTGTTGGTTGTAACACTGCCAGTAGCTCCCAGAGAGAGGAAGAGAGCATGGCAAATCTTGCACTGTCTTTTAGAGCTTGCAGATAGTGTGGGATCCATCATCTCCACTCACATTTCATCTTTCAAAACCAGCCACATAGCTCTATCTATTTATACCATTGGGAATAAGGCAAACTCACCCCTTGTTCACATGGACCAGAAATATTTGGTAAAGAGCTCTAATAATTTAAAAGCCTACTTCTTGGTTACAAAACGTCTGTGGATCACTCTCCTTCCTGCAATGCAAATATCTTTACCGTCCCCAAAGGAAACTACCCATGTGGTTATATTTTCAAGCCCAAAGTCCAGAATCTTCAGATAATTGCTGATGTTCTCTTCTTTGGGTCCTGTTATTGCTCCTCTTCATTAATATGAAGTAAAAAGAAAAGTCTACTACTCTAATTTCTAACATAGAGTTTGTCCATAATTTTAACCTTGGAATTTGGTCTTTGAGTTAAAGGATGTAAAAAAGGACTCTGGTAGGCTAAGGAAGAAATGAATATCACCTAGAGGGAGATGTGGTGACATGTGGGATTTTGCATCCTCCGTTTTTCTAGAAAAGGTGATCATGTGTTCAGTCATATGATGACCATTCACATGTATGTCATGTTGACATCATGATTTTGTGCCAGTGATGGTAGTGGTCAGAAGCTTACAAGTGGGTAAAAGAATGTCATGGGACACTAAGATGAGGTATGGTTCGGCTTTCCTGGATTAACTGAAGTCAAGTCAACATCACTGTCATCCCCTTTGCTGGCCTTCTCTGCATCACAGAAGAAAGTAGCAATATATTCCCTAGAAACCCCTTTTCTCTCTGATTTCCAATAGGGTTAGATTCTACCGCTGATGGTCACTTCTGTGAGCTTTGGAAAATGAAAGGGAAGACCGTGCGATTCACTGGAGGCAGACTCATGAGCAGACACCAGTTGTGAAGTTTGCAGGGACTTCAGGATGAACTTCTGCAAAGTGCCCACTGAAGTGTCCTGGGCAGCTCAGAGCCCTGAGGCTCCCTGGGGAGCATTCACCTCAGAGCCACTGGAGGAGGTAGTCATCCGCCCCTGCCCGGGGCTGCGAGGGGCTGTGGGGGGCTGTGTTACGCAGCAGCTCCAACACAAGCTCTTCAGAACCGCCACGTCCATTCTGCAGGCTGACAGCTTCCTGCCTCTCCCTTCCCTGGTCTCCAGCTATGAATGCCTCTAATTCCATGTGTTAGCAAAGACACACAAAGCAGTTCCTATTTTCCCAAACACTGACACCTTGAGTAATATTAAACATCGTGGGGAAGACACTTGACAGGTAGCACGATTATATTCTGTTGCTTTTAAAGAAATAGATTGTTGAAGTTTTATATATTTAAGAGCACTGACAGATATGATAATAAAATTACAAATATACTATATTTTTGTTCATATTATTATTGTTCATTTTTCAAGTTTCAGTTATCAATAGTATTACACTGACAGAAAAATACTTTTTAGAAATCAACCTAAAATTTGTCATTAAATCTCTAAATATAAACACATAGAAAAAAAGGGGTAATTTTTATTGTTTTTAATTTTAATTTATTTGCAACTCAGACAGAAATAACATATGTTTTAAATAATAATTACTTAAATGCTGATATTTTTGGTTCCAAACCAAAATAAATAAAATCTGTAAGGAATGACATAAAATTCGTCTTATAACCATACGGAATCATAGATAAGGGACATGTAGAGTTTCAAATTATCCACCATCTTTCAAAAATGACATGTCTGAAAATCTAACAAGTAGCTCCCACCTCTAACGGACTATTACATCCCTATTTAGTTTCTTATTTGTCTCTGTCAGGCTGATCCATGGGTCTAGTCCCCCAGTCATCAAGATGAGATTTGGCATTGATCACTGAAATGTATGATACTTTGAAAGATCATACCTGATTAATGGCATAGCCACACTTTATGTATTTTCATAGCCACACTCATTCATAGTCAGTGCTGGTAGCATGTTGAAATTGTAGGAAGACTGCTAGATAAATTGGAGATTGGCATAAATCCTGAGGTCTCTGTCTTTTTATGATTAAAAACTGCCACTTTTCTTCAAGGAGTACCTAAGGTTTGAAGCACATTTTGCCAAAGAAATGGCTTCATTTTAGCCTAACTGCAGCCTAAAAGTTAACTTTTGAAATATTTTTGAAATAATTAGATTACTAAAAAATTTAAAACTCTGGCACCATTTCATAGACTGTCATTCACCAATCCCCACTTTGTTCTTTCTCCTTAGCATTCTTGAGCCTTCGTTTACTCGTGTGAAAAATAGAGTAATAAGAGTCCATCTTTCAGAGAGTTGTTATGAGAGTAAATGAAATAGTCATGTAAGCTACATAGCCCAGTGCTGGGCATCTAGTACCTATCAATAAATGTCATATCTTAATATCCTCAATCAAATAGTATCCTACAAATATAAACACCAAATAAAGATTAAATGAAATAATTCAAGTATAGCCATCCAAGTTCATAAAATTGTTTTTAATTTCCCCTATCTCAAGTTCAGATTTCTTTCTTTTTTCTTTTCTTTTTTTAGATTCTAGCTTAAGAAGCTGTATGATTTCAATGTTCTTCTTATATCAGTAACTCTGGAGTTGTGTCATCACATGCACGATTCTCCCTGGTGGTCTAACCTCTCTTCCCCATCCTAAAAGTGGACTAAGCTTCGCTCAGTCTAGAACATCTAGGGAGGTCACAATCCAGGGTGGTATGGCCCTCGGCAAAGGAATGCAAAACAAACATCTAAAGAGGAACAAAGTAAAAATCAATTAAATGAATGTGAACAATTTTTTGGAAGTGATATCCACATTCCTTTTTATCAATATCGGTTCCCTCACATATGTGTGTCTAGTTCAAGTTTTCATCATTTCCCACAGTAGTAGGGAGACCTCCCAGGTATACCACATGTGGGAAATTTGAGGTCTGTGCTCACCTGCCCTCTCCACTACATTCCACAAAGTATGAGCTCACCCTGCACAGCTGTCAGAAGCTTTTGAAGTTCTTTTCATGTACCCTGCCATACTATTAAATCCTTTTTCATGTTATGTTCCTTACATAAACTATATTGCTTTGCCTGTATAACTGCTAAAAATAGAAAGGAACACCTTTAACAGTTTCAAAGATCCTTCTTTTTATCATGCAGAAACAACTTCAAGTCCTTCTAAAGTTTACAGACTTAAAAATTGGGGTGGGAACGTGCACCTGCTACGGTGTCTAACCTTCACACCTGGGATATTTAAGATATCCCTTTCTTATTCATAGCAGAGGTTTGTATTTTTCCACAAATAATTTATGAGTCTTGTCAACTGATTTATTTTTGACGATAGAACAAAACAGTTTACCAAACTCTGTGGATAAAACACCTTATAGTAAAAAGAGAAACAGTAAATGAAGGTGGCATTTACATGGACAGCAGGGGCAGTTAAAAGCAAAACATTTCTGATTGATGATGTATCTTGATCATATTGACAAAAGGCTAAAAATTGAAAAAACTGGAGGTTAGATATGACAGACCAGGTTTTCTAGACCTGAGTGCTAGGACATGGTTAGAAACCCATCCTTCTTAAAAGCATATGTGTTTTAAATAAATAGTATTTTTCTTCAACTCATGCAAACAAAGCAGAAGGGTTGCCTAAGAAATTTCGTTCTGCCTTTTGTCAAAGACCATAGGTCCCATCCCTGAAAACAAGGCTGCCCACGTCAACACTGTTTTATAGATAGTTTATACTTGGAACTTTTTCAACAGGAGTCATCATATGATAGACTGGAAAAAAAAAAAAAAAAAACAATATAAATTTAGTGTCTGGACAGACTTGGTTTCTGATTCTAGATATTAACTGTGTTATGCATTATATCTACAAGCCTCATTTTCTTTATCTTAAAAATAAAAATAATGATCACTACGTGGCAGGTTTAAGGTCCTTAGAACAAAGAAAAGCCTCAGTTAATGTCATTTTTCTTCTATCAACCTTTTTAAGCTCCTCTCCCTCCAGGGTAGCCTTCCTCACTGCTGGTTTGTCTGTTATTCTGTCCCCTGACTTCATCATTCAGAAATTTTAAAATTGTAATCCTCAATATAACCCTCTGACTCAAGTCATTTTATCTGCATTTTCAGAGAAGAAAATGTGTGTATAAAGATCAGTCAGGGTATAGTCAGGAAAACAAATGCCACTCTAGGTATTTCAAACAGAGGGACAATATATTTGGGAACTGTTTACACCAGTGGTGGAAAAGCAGAGCACTCAGGGATAACTGAGAGAATCCAGAAATCAGCAAGAGTAGAAAACACCTTTCCTCCTCACCCAGGGTTGGAGGCCAACAAGAAGGAAAATAACTCAGGTAGATGTTAAGAGGGAACTGAAAGGTGACAAAAGGGGGCAAATAGGGGATATGTTTAATAATATCAACAATAAAATAAAATATAATTAAAAAAAAAAGAAGAAGGAACTGAAGCTGCTAGAATATGCAGCCATTGCTGAAGGTATACTGCTGAAGTTAAAACAGGAGAGGTACAGTTATATTCCTGAGGTCAGGTGACCAACAGGCAGACGATTCGGGACTGGAATCCAGATCCTTTCAATTCCTTTATTATGGGATGAATGAAATGTCATAATTGAAATGTCATAATTGATTTATACCATAAATCACAATAGATAATAATGGCATTATGAACCTTCTTCAAAAAATACATCAGTCCTGGCCAGTTTGGCTCAGCAATTATAGCGTCAGCCTGCGGACCAAAGACTCTCAGGTTTGATCCTGGTCAATGGCATGTACCTCGGTTGCAGTTCAGTGTCTGGCCCTGGTCGGGGTCATGTGGGAGGCAGCCAATTGATGTGACTCTCTAATATCAATGTTTCACTCTCTCTTGCTCTCCCTCTCCACTCTATCTGAAGATAAATAAAAAAATATCCTTGGGTGAGGATTGAAAAAATAAATAAATTAGTAAAACCCTTGGCTCTAGAACTTAACAGTTTCCTTGAGTAATTTCATCTATTCTAATAGCTTAGGGTCAAAAGTAGAATTTCAATAAACGTTTCTGGATAAAAGTGAGTCCAATGAGTTTTTGCCAAAGTTTTTATTATGGTATCCTGTCCATCAATAGATTTCACCATGAATTTTTATTTCCAAAGAAAAACTTAGATAATTAGCAGAAATATACAGTATATAGTAATATATACAGTAATATATAGTAATATATAGTATTACTATATATATAGTAATATATAGTAACATATATAGTAACATATAATAATATATAGTGATATAGTATTTTGAGCTGATCTTTTTTTGTTTTGTTTTGTTTTGTTTTAGTTATTTCTATGGTTGAAATATGGTTTTGAAAAAATATACAAAGAAGTGTTTGAAGCAATGGTAATAAGACTGGACTTCTTAACAATCATCAAAATGGAAAGGCAACCCACTGTATGGGAGAACATCATTGCCAATGATACATCAGAAAAGGGGTTAATTTCCAAAATATATAGAGTACTCATACAACTCAACAAAAGGAGGACAAAAAAAAAACAATTAAAAAATGGGCAGAGGAGCTGAATAGACACCTCTCCAAACAGGACATACCAATGGTCAAGAGACATATGAAGAAATGCTCAATATCACTAATCATCAGAGAGATGCAAATTAAAACAACAATGAGGTATCACCACACACCTGTCAGAATGGCCGCCATCAACTAATCATCAAACAAGTGTTGGTGAGGGTGTGGAGAAAAAGGGATTCTAGTGCACTGCTGGTGGGAATGCAGACTGGTGCAGGCACTATGGAAAACACTCTGGTGTTGCCTACGAAAATTAAAAATTGAATTTCCATTTGACCCAGTGATCCCGCTTCTAGGAATATACCCTAAGAAGCCTGAAACACCAATCAGAAAAAATATATGTACCCCCATGTTCATAGCAGCACCATTTACAATAGCTAAGTTCTGGAAACAGCCCAAGTGTCCATCAGTAGACAAATGAATAAAAAAGCAGTGGTACATATACACAATGGAATACTATGCAGCTGTAAGAAAGAAAGATCTCTTATCCTTTGAGATGACATGGAGGGACCTGGAAAGTATTATCCTAAGTGAAACAAGCCAAGCAGAAAAAGACAAATGCCACATAATCTCACTTATATATGGAATATAATGAATATAACAATCTGAAGAATAGAGTAGACCCAGAAACACGGAAGTAGGGTACAGACTGACAACCCTCAGAAGAGGGGGAGGTGGGGGATGGGAAGAGATAAACCACAGAACTTATATGCATGTATGCATAAGCAATGGACATGGACAACAAAGCCTGGGATGGGGCGGGGTGTATGGGGAGGAGGGTGTCAATGGGGTAAAAAAGGAGAAATATCTGTAACAAAAATAAAATAGAAAAATAAAAAAATAAAAAAGAAATTAAAAAAAGCTAAATAAATAAATAAATAAATAAATAAAACAGATCCACTTTTAAAACAAACAAACAAACAAAAAAGACTGGACTTCTTAAATGTGGTTTATACCCACCTTATTTCCTAAGTCAAAATGCTGAGAAAATATATACAGGGATTTGCAAGGAAAGCTAGTTAATCCAGTGTATTACTTAGACATGTATTTCAAATGGCAGTGAAACTAGCAATGTAGTCAATGAGTGGTCTTTATTCCCCCAAAGTAAGAAATGCATAATGGATGGAAAAATAAAGAACTCACTTTGCAATACTCACAGCAGCCCAGCACAAGAAACCTTTCCAAGTATTGGTTGAAATTGCTGACCAAACTATGCCAAACTACAGTTGAACATCTGCCAGCTACGAAAGGCTGTACTTGAACTTCATTTCACAGTGTTTGGGTTTCATAGCCTTTAGGCAAGCACAATTCATACCCGTTACTATGCTTGAAAAGATTCATTTCAGGAATTGCTCCACAAGCAAAGAAGCTAGCACACATTATCCTAACATGTCACTATGTTTAACAACAACAACAACAACAACAACAAAAAGTCCTCTAATTTCTTAAAGTTCTATTGTGGCACACCATTGAGATTTGCATACAGAAGTTACAAAGCATTAATATTGACATGGGCTTTGAAACCCCGTATTTAGTTGTTCATATTTTCAAGGATCTGATGTTTGACCAGCTTCTCACATTTTCCCAACTAATCTTTGAACAAGGAAGGATATTTTGTTCTATATGCTTTGTAAATAATAAAAGCAACTGGATTTTGTATGGAAGGCAAATATTTGTTTAGTTGAGCTATGAAAAAGAATAGACAAAACTAGGAAGAGTAACTGTCCCTTTGACTTATAAACACAAGTAATCATAATCAGGTACATTATGGCAGCAAAATCTCAACGAAGTAATTTCTTTCCATTGGAAAAATGGATATAATTTTCTTCATGATAATATGGCTAAAAAACATAATTTGTGATATTAGGAAATTCTAAATCTAAATATATAGGCTGTTCACCATGAAGCAAAAGTTAAGATTTAATTAAGGACAATGTTAATAGAAAAATCCCTGGATTCAGATCAGTACAGAGAAGAAAATAAATGATTGGATTAGGCATAATACCCAGTACGACCTAAAAAATGTTGAATAAGATTAAATTAACTCCTTCCTTGTCAAGGAAGATAATAACAAAGGGCAAAGGAAACAAAGAATACAATTATTGCATCACTAATCAACAAGTACATGACTGGTAGCAACTGTATCATTACACAATTCTTCAGGTAAAGCCAGTTTAGGTCTTCAAATGATGGGAAAGAAGGACTCTTTCTAAGTCAGACTACAGTTTTGAAAGAGTGGGGTGGGATGGTTTTATTTAGATGAGAATGTTTCCATTGGTGCTTGCCTTATGGTCTTATGATTGCTTTAGGATGGGATTCTCCTTCCCCTCCCTTTTGCATGGCCAATGTGATCCTTAATAATTAGATTCAGCTGGACTGACACCTCAGCTAGGTAGTATTACCTAATTCCTCTTCCAGACTGGGGCATGTCACCATCTTCTTTCCAATAGCAGGTGTTTAATGTGTTACTATTCTAGTTTCCTATATGTCTCCTCACCTGTGCAGTACATTCATGGGACGCAGGAACCACTCTGATAACCTCAATAACACAGGACTTCTCACATGGGTAGGCACTGAATAAATGTTTGCAAATTAACCTCATGAAAACTCTCTTTATAGTATTTAAGATTGGTAAAGAATAAACCTTTTGTCCTGGCTGGTTTGGTTCAGCGGTTAGGGTGTTGGCCCCCGGGCTGGAGAGTCCTAGGTTCGGTTCCCACTAAGGGGTGTACCTCAGTTGCAGTTTTTCTCCCAGCCCCAGTTGGGGTCGCGTGGGTGGCAACCAGTCGAAGTGTCTCTCTTACATCGATGTCTCTCCCTCTTCCTACCTCTCTCTCTCCGGCTCTATCTGAAGATAAACACAGAATAAAATGTATGAACCTTTCCAATTTGCCAAACTCTGTTCTGCAACAATCTTTGATTGAAGAACTTTGTTTCCTTTCACTGAAAATTTTAAACTACTGGTTGTTCATGTCAGGAAAAATTTAACCTCTCAATTTTTTAAATGAGGAGACCAAAGTCTACAGCCATTATCTTTCTCAGTTGCTAAACTTTAAATGACTGAGTGCACTAAATCATATTTTCATGACAAATTATATTTTAAGTATTGTTTTTAAAACACTGAATATATCTTAAAGTTAGAATAAATCACTAAAAATGAGAAGCAAAGAAAAAGGGAGAGAGAGGGCATTACTAGACAAACTATTCTAATCCTTTAAATTTTATATTGATTATTTACTTCTAAAATTAGAAATTTTTATTCTGAATCTACAGAGTTCTCCATATTTGACAGTGACTGATGTTTTAATTCTTTTCTTGAAGAATGTTGTTTTGGCAACTTGGGATAATAATGTGTAGTTTGTTCAAGTCCTTCTGTCTCTATCATCAGTAATACATCATCACAATGTCACCTTGCCTGTCAGGCTCAATGAAGGAGGGATGAACATGGATATTTAATTGCTCTCATTCTCTCTCTCTCTCTTTCTCTCTCTTGCTAGAATTGGCAGCTATTATTAAGAGTTAGTACACATGGACACAATGAACCAGGTCAGGTGTCTTAGCTTAGCTTCAGTGTATACGCTATACCTGAAAAAACAAACAAAAAAACTTTGATCTTCAGATCTGCCAAGCTGACAACTTGCATGACCATAATGTTGCCTAAAAAATGAAAAACAAAAACAAAACCTTCCCATCTGGGATTATAGTCATATAATTTCCATATATTGCCGGCTTCAAAAGACTGAATCTTTTATCATGCTATTTCAATCATTTTAAAAATAAAAGAGGATGGAGTCTTGGGATGATTGCCGCACACAGAACTCAGCTGGACAATGATAATACTTCTGAATTTAAAAGAAAAAAAATTAGTTAATTGATTTTAGAGAGAGAAGAAGATAGACAGAAACATCAATGAGAGAGAGCATTGATTGACCGCCTCCTGCATGTCCCCCACTGGGGATTTGGCCTACAACCTGGGCATGTGCCCTGACTGAGAATCAAACTGGCAACCTCTTGGTGCATGGGTCAACACTCAACCTCTGAGCAACACCGGCCAGCCATGCTTCTGAATTTTAGCTACAAAGTATTCATGCTTTGCAAAGCCACACACTTTCTAGTCAGGGTATGAGAAAAATAAAGTGCTCCCAGTGAGATGTCTCTGAACTTGTTACTTAGCTAGGCAAAACCTGCTGAGTATTAGATAGTAGTTTTCACGCAGATTTTGTTTGTTTAAGATTTTATTTAAAGTGTAAAATTTTAAATTTAGTATTTTAAATTAAATTTATTGGAATGATATTGGATAATCTAGTTATATCGATTTCAAGTGTACAACGCTATAATGCATCATCTGAATATTGCCTTGTGTGTTTACCAGCCAAAGTCATAAATATCTATACTTGCTCACTGGGTTAAAAAGGATATATAATTTAGAGGAGAAGAAAAGAAGGGAAAATTAATCATCACATCCAAAAATCTAAGAGTCCATGTCCTACTAATGACAGAAATAGTCACTTCTTCACATTTATATGATCATATGATCAGATATATAAATTACATTAATCAATATGTAACCATAATCATTTCATGACTACTCTCTCCCTGGCAGTTCTCTAAATATAAGAGGTCACATATCAAGAAGAAGAGATGTGGAACAGAAATAAGGAGGGGGAAATATCACGGAGAAGATCCCAGGATCTGAAGATCATGGTCCCAATCTCAGGTTGACTATTCATTGGCTTTTGGTCTTAGATAAAACACTTAACATTTTGAAACTATTTCCTCACATATAAAATAAGTATCGTCAATATAGTCCCAAGCTAATTTACTGAGCTGGTGCTACAAAAAAAAAGTGTGAGAGAAATATTTTTCTCTCTTTATTCTAACAACCAATGAAAGTTAAAGTAGTGGAAAGTGCTCTAGAGTTAATACACTTGCCTAAGTAGAAACTATGAACCTGTCAATTTTTCACTGGATACATTGGTCACTCAGAATTCTATGCATCAGAAAAATAAGTATTATAACAGGATCAACTTTGTAGGGTTGTTTTCTAAGTTAAATGCACATAAAAGAGCATAGTACGGTGACTAAGTAATAGGAAGAATTAAGTAAATTTTAGCAGCTACTTATAGTACTAATAATGGTAGCTAACGACATGGTAGTCACAGCAACAGTCGTCCAAAATCAGTTACATTAAGGATAAAAAATGCCTTCAAGGTTAACAAAACGGCCAGAGCCTGATTGAAGATGGGAAAATAATTCACAAAGGCAGAGGTCAGCTCAAAGCAAGATTATTTAGCAATAGAAACATAGAGACAGGAGAGCCACTGAAGAAACACAGGCACTAAACAGGTAAGCGTGTGATCAATGTGGAGAGAGGATGTCAGTGAGTATAGATGTCTGTGAGTACAGGACCATCAGACAGGTACATTCCTATTAAAGAAATTGACATATTAAGTTATGAGGTATTGATAATATTATAAAATTATTTAAAAATACATGTTCTTGTGATTCCAAAAGAGCCAATTATCTGATCATTTTTCATTTCATATACTTATCTATACAGAGAAAATGTGAAGATCAGGCTGACACAAGAATTCATTCATTCTGCCTAATACATTACTCACTATGAATCAACAATTTAACATTCTGGATTTCCACCTCAGTCTCTGTGAGTTGTGACAGAAAAGAGATAGCAGCTAAGTCTGAAGACATTAACATTAAAAAAGTAGAACTAGCTTATGACCCATAAAACAAGACTTTGGCCTATAATAAATTCATTTAAACATTGCTTTAAAAATGTTCTTAGCATTTGACCTCTTTTTGGACATCAAACCCCTTTTAATGTGACTCTTTTGATTTTCTAATACAATTCAAACATTATGCAATCCATTAGCCTATTAGCAAATCATCAATGTAATATATATATAATATACATAAATATACAGAAAGTTTGTGTCCTACACTATGTCTTAGCCAAAAAAAAAAAAAAAAAAAATCAATGCATTACCCAATACTAAGTGCTAATGATAAAACAAAAAAAAATCTATAGTGTTCTGACAATTAAGGTAGAAGTCAAAACGAATGCAGATACTTCGGAAACATTATTTTTCATATATGGCAAGAACCTTACAAGAGATAAAGGCAGCACAAATTCATAGTCTATGAAAATCTGTAATTATGCAAAAACATAAAATAAAACATTCATGCCTGGCCAGTATGGCTCAGTGGTTGAGTGTCCACCCATGCACCAAAAGATTGCCGGTTCGATTCCCAGTCAAGACACATGCCCAGGTTGTGGGCCCAATCCCCAGAGCGTGCAGGAAGTGGCCAATTGATGTTCTCTCTCATCGATGTTTCTATTTCTCTCTCCCTCTCCTTTCCTCTCTCTCTCTAAAAATCAATAAAGAAAAAAATATTTTAATAAATAAATAAAATAAAACATGCATAGAAAAATTGAATTCAAGCCTTACAACATGGTGAATTCAAAAATAGGCTTGCAGCCCTGGTTGGTTTGGCTTGGTATCTAGAGCACTGACCTGCAGATCAGTCACAGGTTCCATTCTGGTCAAGGGTACATACTTGGGTTGTGGGTTTGTTTGATCCCCGGTCCCAGTCAGGGTTGTGCAGGAGGCAAACAATCAATGTGTCTCTCTCACATCGATGTTTGTTTCTGTCTCTCTCTCTCTCTTGCTTCCTTCCTTCCATTCTCTCTAAAAATCAATGAAAGAATATCCTTGGGTGAGGATTAACAAAGACAACAACAAAAAACTAACAATAGCTGCACTAGAAAAAAAAGAAAAATGCTCAGGTGTCAAGAACTTGGAGTCCGAGGACAAAGCAGATTTGCTGACACAAATATAAGATCTAAAATATGAGATATAGAAAATACAAAATCGCCCTGGCCAGTTTGGCGGTTGGAACGTAGACCTGTGGTCTAGAAAGACCTGGGTTCTGTTCCTGCTAAGGGCACCTACTTCAGTTGCAGTTTGTCCCCGGCCCTGATTGGTCATGCAGGTGGCAGCCACTCGATGTGTCCCTTTCACGTCGATGTTTCTCTCTCTCTCTTTCTCTCTCTTCCTCCCACTCTATCTAAACAAAAAATGTAAAAATGTCCTCGGGTGAGGAAAAGAAAATATGAAATCTCTAATGAGCCCAGCATGTAAAGGGCAGGTATCATTACAAAGGCAGAGGCAGGGGACATGGTCTTGGTTCCCAAAAAGCCATAAAGTTGGAGTTGTAGTCCCTGAATGAGACTTGGACATAGGGAAATCTTCCTTCTTAATGAAAATGAAATTAGAAAAATTATACTCTTGGCCCAGAAAAAGTCTTAACTAAGTTTTAAAACATGTATATAAGTCTTAGTCATAAAATTGACACACAAACACACATACACTCACACTCACATGCACACATGCATGCACAAGTATTTTTAAAATGATTTTGATACAAAGTACAGAATAAAATCCTATAAGCAAAGACATAGAACTAAAAAGGAGGGCTTCAAAGGGAAACCAAATAAACATAGAAATGAGAAATATGGTTATTAAAACTAAGAGCTTGTGGTAAGATGTCAATATCAAATAAAGCTCATGTCAAGAAGATTATGTCAACATCTGCACCCCTATATCCACTGCAGTGTTATTTATAATAACCAAGATTTGGAAGCAGCACAAGTGCCCATCAGGAGATGAATGGATAAAATAGCTGTGGTGCATTTACACAATGGAGTACTACTTGGTTGTAAAAAAGAAGGAAATCTTACCATTTGCAACAGCATGGATGTATCTGGAAAGAATTATGCTAAATGAAATAAACCAGTTAGAAAAGACGAGTATCATATGATTTCACTCATATGTGGAATCTAAAGGACAAAATAAAGTAACAAAATTAAAACAGACTCATAGATAAGAACAGACTGACAGCTGCCCGAGGAAGGGGGATTGCAGATTTGGGTGAAAGAGGAGTAAGCAAAACAAAAACAAAAACAAAGCAACTTATAAACACAGACAACAGCATGGTGATTACCAGAGAAGGAGGGTGGGGTAAGGTAGAAGAGGGTATTAGGGGGATAAACGATGATGGAAGGAGACTTGACTTGGGGTGGTGCACACATAATATAGTATACAGATGATAGATTATAGAATTGTACATCTGAAATCTATGTGATTTTATTAACCAATGTTACCCCAATAAATTTGATAAAAAAGAATATATTAACTAAAAACTACGCATTACTATATTATCTAGGAAGCAAAAGAGAAAGGTGAAGGTAGACCATATAAAGCAAGAATTATGGAGGCTTAATTAAAGGATACAACTTAGTTGCATAAAAGTTTCAACAGAAAATAATAAAGTTAATTGGAGATAAGAAAATTTCAAATAAATAATAACTGAAAAATTTCCAGAACAGGTGAAAGACACAAACCTTAAATAAGAATGAACCTTAAACAAATGAGTTGTCTTTCCAGTTAATATAAATCCAGACCTAGATATATCATGAAGAAAATAAAAGAATTTATTGAAAAGCAGGTAAAAGTGTTGAAGTGTGTAAGTTTAAAGGAAAAGTATCACTTACAAAAGCACTAAGGTTTTTTAACAGCTTATATCTTAGCAAAAATGTAAGAAAACAAATGGAATAATATCTTCAAAAGCCTGAGAAAAAAATAACATTAACCAAAAATTCAAGAGTTCCAAAGAAACAATTTCAAATATTAATGCAAAATTAAAGGCATTTCAGACAAAAAATTGGATCATTTTAGATTCTGACTGAAAGGTCAATTAATGACTGTTCTTTGATTAAAAAAAATATATTAAAATTTGAAGGTAGAAGCAGAATGCAAGAAGTAATGATAAGTAAAGAAATTGCTTATAATATTCAAGATAAATTATTTAAAAATTTTGATAGATTTAGACTTTATAATAAAAAAATCACAATTACTGATTTAGTGGACAGTTAACATAATTAGAATGAAAAATCTAGGCCATATAAGAGTTATTGGAGTAAAAATTTCTAGGGTCTTTTGAATTATTTAGAGGAAATGAAGATAAACTGATTAAATTTAGACATGATTAGGACAACTGGTCACATTAAAAATTTAAGGCCAATCACTAAAATAATGAAAATTGAATGAATAATTTCCAAAAAGTAGAATGTAGAAGGAAAGAAGAAATTAATTATTAAAAATCCAGTGGAAGATAAAAAGGTGAAAAAAACAAGCCAGAAAAATATATGGTAAAAAGGAAGCAGAAAATAATATAGAAGTAAGACCAAATGTAATAGCAATCACAGCAAAGTATTATCATATTTAACCAAAGATTGGAGTAGAGATTCTCAGATTTAGAACAATAACAATAGAAATTCAGTTGTAATCCTGTTATAAAATCAGTCACAATAGACTAGGCTATGCAGTGATCAATTAACTCCACTATTTCAGTGGCTTACAGAAACAAATAATCATTTCTCCCATGAACTTGAACTATATTGGCTAGATATCCTCTAATGACGACCACATCGGAGGT
Source organism: Molossus molossus (assembly GCF_014108415.1). Lineage (NCBI taxonomy): Eukaryota > Metazoa > Chordata > Mammalia > Chiroptera > Molossidae > Molossus > Molossus molossus. The sequence goes on from NW_023425346.1 coordinate 30,366,727, forward strand.
CATTCTAACTCATGGCCAGGTCTAGTCACCGCTGAAATGTGACTGGGAGAAAGAGAACTGATATACATAACTTGGAGAACACTATATCTTTCATACACATTTAAATGTAACTCTGAAATATTGAAAATACGGGGATGGAACAAGATGCAACTGGCAAGTTAAACTGAAAGAAATCCAGTGTGTCGTCATTTGATAACTATGAAATTAACTGTAAGAAGAAATCACTCTTAGGAAAAAAATTTACTAGAAAGATATAATAATTTTTAAATGTATATACTTAACAAGACAGTCTCAAAATGTATTTAAAAATTGGAAAAATATAAGGAAAAGCCAGTAAGTCCACTATCATAAAGGTGAAATATATTAGTGATTATATACACTTATAATATACTTAGAATTGTGTATTGTACATATAATAAAAATAGTTTAATTATCTGAAAGACAGTATACAGGGCACATGAAAGGCAATAAAAATGTGATATAACAGATAATACGAGACCACGTTTATAAAATGCACACTTTTCTCGAACACATAGAAAATTGATAAAAATTGACTAGGTACTATCTATAAAATAAGTTTAGATAAACCCAAATCCATAATGAGACTAAATCCTCTTGCCAAAATGCAATGGGATTAGAAATAGAAAGATTATGATGCACCAATACATTAAAAAATTTGAACTATATTTGTAAACATTTCTTTAGTCAAAGAATTAATCACATTGGGAATAATTGCAGTATTTAGAACTGAAAAATAAACTACAGTGCATCAAAACTTGTAAAGCATAGCTGACACAGAATTTAAAGTTTTTAATGATGTATTGATGACTAAAAATTGAATTTAAAAAGATGACACTCAAAAAACGAAGAGAGACAGACCCAAGGGTAAAAGGGAGCATGTGCTGATAAAAGCAGTAAGTCAAGGGAGAGATAATAAAGAATTAGTAAAAAAAAAAAAGTCAGTGAAACCAGAAAAAGTCTTTTAAAAATACAAATTAAAGATAGATTTAGAAATATTACTGGCCAAGACACAAAGCAAAGATACAAACAAAAATTTTTAGAGATTATAAAAATAGACTTACAAATACAGTGTGAAAATACCATGAACAACTTCACTGAAATGTACATAAATTGCACATTTTCAGAACAATACAAATTATATAAATTTAGTCGTATTAATACAGAATGACCAAAAAAGTGTAGCTGTGGGGAAAATAAAATTTCTAGTCAAAACTCTATTTGTAGAAAAGCACCCTTAATTAATAAATCTTTCTTGTGCAAATTATTTCATACATTGGGGGGGGGGGAGTAAAAGTGCTCCCTACTTATTTTACAATACTAGGAAAAATTTGGTATAAAACTGGGCAATGACATAATAAGAAAGAAAAATTATGGGCTAATTAAACTTATAAGCACATATGCAAAAATCTGAATTCAATAATTGGTGAATCAAGTTATGAAACAGCTTTTATGATGAGAAGAGTTTAGTCAGTAATTAAAGTATGTTTTAATTTTAGAATATCTATTAATATAATCTTTCCCTTTAAGCTATCATATGATCATATAATTATCTCAATAGATAGAGAAAAAACATTTAATAAAATATGAAATTTAATTTTGATTCAAAACTGATAGCAAGCTAATAAGACTAGGGAGTTTTCCTAGGTTTTTGTCTAAATATTATAGTAAATATCATACTAAATGGTAAAATTTTAGGTTTATTCCTTTTAAATCAGGAATAAAGCAAGGGGTGCTCATCACCACCTCTATCAAACAAAATATATACTATATTAAACAACTAATTTAAACCAGAAAAAGATTGAGAAATTTAAAAAATACAGAAAGGTTCATTAACATATAATATAAAGGTGAACTTAGAAAACTCAGGGGAATCTCAAAACAAAATTTAGATCAAATGAGAATTCAGTAAGTTTTCTAGATATCAGATAAATAAACACATGAAAATTTTTATTCAACCAAAATATATATTATTAAAAGACATTCTATTCATTAAAATAACAAAAAATATCTAAAGTACCTAAGAGTAGTTTAACCAAAGTAATTTTTTAAAGAAAATAACTTTTTATTGATGGACAAAATGAAGATTTATATAAATGTAGAGAAATACCATGGTCACGAAAGGGAAGATTTAGTATTGTGAAAATGGTAATTTTCCTTAAATGAATCTATAGTTAATTAAACATCAATTGATTCTACAGAAACTTTTGAAGAACATAAGAAGCTAATTTTTAAATTAATGTGAAGAACAAAGGGTAAGTAGAACCCAAGATGAGTTTAAAGAAGAGAACACATACTACAAAATATTATGCATTTTTACACAGGTAATATAAAATGTATCTGTATATACATTTAAATTTATAATATATAATCTATTTATATAATTATATGATGTATGTATAAATTATATCATAAATATGTAATATATTTCTATATTAAGTATATATCACACATTTTAAAATAATTTTATTTAATATTAAATATACCTATAGTTTTTTTTAATTTAAATATATAGTTTGTATATATAAACTATAGTAACTGTAATTGAATTTTTGTAACTGAATAGTTTAAAAGTGAATCTGAGTACAACTGAATTATTAATAATTGGCACATAAAAACAAAACAAAATGCAAGTTATCAGAAAAATGTCTATGTTCATCTTGTAACATTGTAAATTAAATTAAAATTGGTACTTTAAAGTTTAAATTTTAGTAAGAAATGTTAAATTCTGGAATCAGGAATAAAATTTGGTCTCTGGGCAAAAGTAGGATACAGTTGTGAGTACATAAAATAGCAACTTTATTTTTGAATTATTTATTTATTAATTATTATATTATTTATTTTTATTATTGGTAACTAAGTACACTGTACATTGTGACATCCTCTTGGGTTTATAAAGTTATTATAATAATAAAAAAATGAATCTGAGTACAATTGAATGATTAATAATTGGCATATAAAAACAAAACAAAAGGCAAGATATCAGAGAAATTATCTGAAGAATATAACAGTTAATATATCATAGAGGTAGCATTATAAGTTAATTGGAAATGAGTTATATGTGGATCTAATCATGAGCCAGAAAATAGACAGAAATTTAAACAAGGGAAGTTGATATAATTAGTTCATGATAGATTAACTATTAAAGTGTAACAAGACTACCCTAGAGCTGAGTGAGGGTATTCACAGAAGGAAAACGTGGAAGGAGAACCCCCTTCCCACAGGCTGGGGTCCACAAGGTATGCTTGAACCTAATCATGGCAGAGACGTCCTCCAAATTGCTGCGCCAGAGCAGGCTCAGAGCACGTCTTGTCTGCCCCTGTATGTTCTAGAAAGATGCTCACGGGCCACACAGCTGAACACAGGGGAATTTCCAACACCTGCACTAATGACCAACCTTGCAGCAGAAGCAAGCAGCAGAAGGAAACACACCTGAGCCAGGAAGAGAAGAAGTCTTCTTTCTGTTGGAGTATCTTTCAAAGGCCCTCTCCGGACAACGCTTGACATCATGTCATCATGGGAGAAAATTGTTAGTGAAGCCAGCCCATTAAGATGGAGCAGGTACTAGCAAGTATTGAATCTTCACTATTTAAAATTTATAAAAACATGTTTACTTTTACTACTATTTAGGGACTGCTAATTAAAATAGCAATGGAGTACAATCAATTTTGCATCCATAAGTAAAAAATTTGAAAGGCTGAAACTACAAAATTTTGATGAGCCTTTAGAAGAGGTCTCTCATGGAATGTGATTATAAACTACTACATTCACAACTAACAGCAATTGGCAAAACTAAAAAAGTTGGTATTTTTGTATCTCATATCTCAACAAGTCTAGGTACATATTCTAGAAAACCTTTTATGCATATGTAAAAGAAAACATGTATGAATAATTTTAAATTTAACACTATCCATAACAACAAAAAGTTAGAAAACAACCTACCTATATAGCTACTAATAAACAAATTATTGTGTATTTATACAATGGGATGTTATGTAGCTATTAAAATGATGTACAGGGAATGTGTACCAATGGAAATATCTAGGAAAGAAAATCAGTGAAATGGAAACATCAAGTTTCAGAAAAATAGCAGTATGATAACATTAGAGAGCTTATTTGTAGGCTTATATATACACATACAAAATAGCAAAAACAAGGTAATATTTATGTACTTAAACAATGTAGACTCTTTGTTTATGGTATAAGAAACATAGCCAATGATGATAGATAGATGATAGATAGATAGATGATAGATAGATAGATAGATAGATAGATAGATAGATAGATGATAGATAGATAGATAGATAGATAGATAGATAGATAGATAGATAGATGATAGTTACATAGAAAGAAAGATAAGGAAGGAAGGTGAGGAGAGAGAGACAGAGGGAGGTAGGGAAGGAGGGAAGATATGGATAACCAGTTATTCCAACAATATTTATTGACTACTTTATTCTTTCTTTCCTATTTTAAATACTATTTTTGTCATGTACCAAATGCCAATATATGTGTTGATACATGTCTTGGCTTTCCATATCTTCCCATTTATCTATTTTTCAACTCTTGCAGCAATATCACTCAATTTTAAACACTGTATCTCAATAGCAAGCCTTGATATTGGATACAATAAATCAGCTTTTCTTGTTTTATGAAATTAATCTGAGCTAATCTTGCCATTTCTCAAGAAGTCTTAATTTTTTCTACAACTCTTTAAAGAATAGAATGAATCAGACTCAAATCTATCAATCATTTACAGAGCGCCTACTGTGTACTAGGATCAGTACCAAGTACTTTCCAAATTAAAAGCAAAATACTCCTCTTGACACATGTTAATATTTTAGAAGTTCCAATTTAAAACTAAAAGAATGAACCCTGCAGGCAGGGAGAAACCATTTTAGAATTCCTTATCTAGGAATAAGATATTTTTCTTAAAGGTAGATTTGAAAGTACAGTCATCTTATTTAGAAGCTTCTTTTCATTTTGCTCTGTAGTTCTCAAATGTCAGTGTGTATAAGCAAACTATACTGCATTATCCACAAACTTGATACATCAGTCTAAAGGACAGTTCCACCCTGGCCCAGTGGCTCAGTTGGTTGAAGTATCCTCCTATCTAAAGATTGCAGGTTCGATCCCCAGTCAGGATACCTACAGGAGACAACTGATTCACATTGATCTCGCCAGGTCTCTCTTTCTCTGTCTCTCTGTCACTGTCTCTCTCTAAAAATTATCCTCCAGTGAGTATTTTTTTAAAAAGAGGGGGAGGGTAATTTTAAGTACATAAGATTTTTACCCTATGTAATGACTTTACAATCTGAAACTTGCATAAATTCACTGATACTTTATAATAATAAGTGCTCAATTTTGTGATATGCACTATAAGGGAGAGAATTATTTTAGAAAGTCTGATGAAAAAATATAGGATTGGATTTCAATTTCATGACTTAGATTTAGGCAAGAGATGGACTTCCATCTGAAGGAAATACCTTGAACAATAAGTTGAGGTACTTAGAGGCCTACTGCATTTATATGGTCATGCAGGTTGGGTACTAGACAATACAAGGTGGTGCATGAACACTGTAGCCTATGTGAATTGTGCAGTGCACAGAATACAGCAATAACTGACAGATTAAATTATTTAAAAAATAGCAATGATATTAATCTCATTTAACTAGGTTGGTAAACTGACCAATATCAAAGAACTGTAGCTCTTAAGACTGAAAGAGACATGGACAAGTAAGATGTTGCTGACATTGCCTCCGCACCCTGGATGATCACTGCTTACGGCCATGATAAATGGTAGAAATGTTGACTTCTACTATTACCATATAAAATAGTGATCACCCTGACTAGTCCTTCTCTAAGGAAAATTGTGTTAATTAATGGTCACTATATAATTATGTGAGCTTCCTACCATTTGTCAGCCATTCACTATTAGACTAACCACAGCTGCCCCATGGACTGGCAAGCATAACTCTGTGGCATGGAAAGATAAGCTGAGATGATTAGACATCGGCAAACTTAGTTACCAAGAACGGTCTACACTTCTTTCCCTCTCCTTTCGTACTTTCCATTAATTCAGTTTTGAAACACTTTATGCATACATATACAAGCACATGTCATATAAAATATATACATATACATACACACATGCACAGTCTTTAATTAAAGAAAATAATTCTGTTTGGTAACCAGAAAACCCTGAAATTTCAGTAGCTTAATACACACTGGCTATTGCTTGTCCATGTGAAGTTCACTATGTGTCCAGTGGCTCTCTAGGACAGCTCCTCACCAAACAGTGACTTAAGGAACCAAGCTAATTTGATCTTGAAATGCTGCTGTCTCAACATATGGATTCCAAGGCTGCTTGGCAGAGGAAATAAGTGGTGAATTCATATCTCTTGTTAAGGGTCTTTATCTGTTCATGGCTCCCTGGTTAGAAATAGTTACACTGTCATGCTTAATTCTCAGCCGGCTATGAGGTCTGCTCACCCACTAGGAAGAGAACCAGAAATGGTGAGTCTACAAATCTCATATGTAGACTGTACTCTACAGATCCCAAATATGTATGTAGAGGTTAACAAACAGGTGTGAGAAAAACAAACACCTAGCGACAGAGGGAAGAATGGGACACTACCCACAGCCCTGAAGGCTCTCAGCACACCTCCTGGAGGTGGCCAGAGTGATCAACTGACCATATAATGGTGCTACACTCAATTAAATTTAAACTTAACCAAGTTATTTTCTGAACTGATGTAAAAATTTTCAGTTTATATTTTTACTTACTGGACAAATTTTCTATCATAAAAATTTGCTTACTGGCGCCCTGGCCAGTTTGGCTCAGCGGTTAGAGCATCGGCCTGCGGTCTGGAGAGACCCAGGTTCAGTTCCCGCTAAGGGCACGAACCTCAGTTGCAGTTTGTCCCCGGCGCTGGTTGGGTCGTGTCGGTGGCAGCCACTCGATGATTCGATGTGTCCCTTTCATGTCGATGTTACTCTCTCTCTCTCTCCCTCCCACTCTATCTGAACAAAATATCAAAAAAATGTCCTCGGATGAGGATAAAAAAAAAAAATGCTTACTGGCTTTAATATACTATTATAATGTTATACCAACCACATTATTAATTTATAATATTATTTAAAATATAATAGCCTTAAAACATAAGCCTTTTTAAAGTATTTTATAAAATTTTGACACGGTCATTTTAGCATTTTGTTTTGTAAGAGAAACATGTAAAATTAGGTAAAGCTTACATGAGGATTATTTAGAGATTACATATTCTTTTTTTTGTCCAGTTGATTAAGTAATTTGGATTTAGATTTACTGTTTAAATGAGCTTCTGTTATCTAAAGACAGTACCCAAAAATGAAAAGATGAAGAAGTATCTAACTACCTTCAGTGAAGCATTGTGGAGCGCACTAAGCATTTAGACAGAATTGTATTTGCATAATAAATAAGGAAAAACATAGATTAAAATAATTTTATAGAGACATTATTTAAAGTTCCTCCTTTAGTATCTTATTTTTATGAGCAAAGACCAGCCTTAATTATCTTCTGCTGGTTGATATCCTTCAGTTAAGAGTCCTCTCTGGAAATGACCCTCGCCTAGAGAAAACTGCCTTGCCCAAGTCATGCAATCTCCATAGGGTCAGGCATCATCTATGACTTGTCCAAGTGAGAGCATGAAGGCCCATTCCCTGGGCTCCCATTGAGGACAACCCTAAAGGTCCCAGCTTCTTAGTCTCCATGACAGCTCTCAGTCTGCCAGTCCTGTTTCCTCCCCCTTCCCTGCACAATTTATTGATCTCTTGGGAACTCCCTAATAAATTTCCTGCATGCTGGTCTTTTAGGGTCAGCTTACCAGGGGACTCAACCTGCCATAGCCACCTCAAAATCAGCAATATTAATACACACACACACACACACACACACAAATAACTTGTGAATTAAAACCTTCTAGCAAGATAAAAGATCTTTTAGAAAAAAAATGTAATGCTTTCCTTGAGAAAAAAATCAGTGAGTTAATGTCAGGGTCAGTTTGGTATAGACAGGTAGGAAGAGAGCTGAACTATGGCTAGATAACTGTGACCAGTTGATATGTATGTTAATCTTTTTTCTAACCTACTGTTATGTGTATTTAAATATACTCATTAATAGAGTTTGGCAAGATAAAAAGGTGATTAAAAATACAATTGGCCTAGGGAACAGAAAAATAAATGTAAACACATTAAACAAGACCATGTTGCCATATTAATTAAAAAAGAACCCATTATTTAAAATAACATTTTTATTGAGAATTATAATTGGTTAATTAATTTTGTATAGTATAGAATATATGCCTATTCTCTGTATTCTTCATTTTTGTTTATTTATCCCTATTAGTTAAAGTAAATAAGGGCCGCGTGAGAGAATATTTAAAGAATATACTTTAGGGGAGGAGGGTGTCAATGGGGGAAAAAGGAGAAACATCTGTAACAAAAAACAAATTAAAAAATATATATATACTTTGAAATTATTCTAAAACATTTTTAATTCATCTCTTGCTCAAATATGACTAAAACATCTTTTTTTGGTACTCACCCTAGAATATGTTTTTATTATTATTATTATTGTTGTTGATTGTTAAGAGAGAGGCAAAGCGGGAGGGGGAGAGAGAGAGAGACATCAATTGGTTGCCTTCCAGACTAGCCCCAAATGGGGATAGAACCCACAACCTAAGTATGTACCTGACTAGGTTGAACTCACAATCTCTTGGTGTGTGGGATCACACTCCAGCTAACCATAAACCAGGGCTAAATCATCATTTCAAATGAGAGAAAAGGAGCCTATAAAGGTCTTTAATGTCATTGGTGCTCATATGACATCTAATTCCACATTCATTTCCTAAAATGCACATATATAAATTGATAGCATCAATGGCTTAATTTCTCTCTATGAAACTCTTCTTTGAATTTCAGAAGGTAAATAGGAATAGCCTGTATCTCAGCGGTTCTCAACTTGTGGGTCTTGACCCTTTTGGGGTCAAATGACCCTTTCACAGGGGTCGCTTAAGACCATCGAAAAACACATATTTCCGATGGTCTTAGGAACCGAGACACTGCTCCTCTATCCATCCCCTGGCAGGTCCACCCACATGCAGATACACCCACATACAGATGCGCCCACATACGAGTACCCAGCATCATGACATCATCACACCAACCCCATGACATACACCCCATACAAATACAGGTGTATGTGACAGGGTTGACACCATAATGTACTTATGCGGACAAGTGTGCACACGTGTGTAGAGAGCAGCTACTGTGTAGAAAGCAGCTACTCTGTTAAAAGTAGCTACTGTGTTGTAAGCAGCAATATTGGAAGTAAAACAACACTTCATAAATTATAATTACTGGGTATTATAAAATTATGTACTGTAAACTCATCAACTACTGCAAAATAAATATATATCTGTACCATGGGAACTTAATCTGGATGCTCATTGGTCTTTTTATATTCAGCTGTGGTTGATGTGAATACTGCCCCCTTGTGATAGTAACAGGTAAAAAAAAAAAAAAAAAAAATAGAGAGTGGTAAATCATAGGAAACTTTAATGAATTGTATTGACTAAACTATGCCATGTATCATCCTTTGTATTATTAAAGCTATAGTTATATATTATTTTCATTAGCAAACCATCCCATGACAATGGATCGTGTAGAGAAGAACATTAAGAAAAAAATATATAGTGAGGATTTTTTACAGTATGATTTTACCTCAATAATTACAGCAGAAATTGAGAAATCGCAATTTGTTATTTGTTGTAAAGTTCTATCAGCCAAATCTATGAAGCTGACCAACTAAAATGCCATTTTTATAGCAAGCATTCGAGTTTTGCCGGCAAGGATACCACTGTTTTAGAAGCAAAGCTGATAGACTCAAGAAAGTCAGACTTGACACTGGTGAAATGTACCACAAACAAAACGTAGCAGCCATTGAAGCTTCATATTTGGTGGCACTCAGAATCACCAGAGCTATGAACCCTCACAGCATTGCTGAGGATTTACTGTTGCCAGTGACCAAAGACATTGTTCAAGTTATGATCGGAGACAAACTTGTTACAAAATTGAGTGTAATTTTCTTATCTAATGACACTGTCCACAGAAGAATAGATGACATGTCTGCTGATATGCTTGTCAGGTAATCCAGGAAATTAAATCTGCTCCACTTCCAATATTTAGCATCCAGATTGATGAATCTACAGATGTTGCAAACCGTTCACAGTTACTGGTTTACATGAGGTATATTAATGATGGTGACTTTAAAGATGAGTTTCTTTTTTGCAAACTGCTTGAAACAACAAGTGCTGTAACGTGATGCATTTGACATAGTTGATTATTTCTGAAAGAGCGTAAGATCTCTTGGGAAAAGGTTTGTGGTGATGGCACAGATGATTCTCCAGCTATGCGTGGATGTCAATCTGGATTTCAACGTTTGGTACTGAATGAGTCACCAAAAGTCATTGGAACTCACTGTATGATTCATCGGTAAACAGCAATGAAGAAGCTGCCACAAGAGTTACAAGAAGTAATGAAAACATCGTAAGTTCTATCAATTTTGTAAAGGTGAGCACTTTAAACAGTAGACTGCGTAACTGTGCAACGAGTTGGATGTGCCGAACAATGCTCTGCTATTTCACACTGAAGTGAGATGGTTGTCGACAGGAAAAGCTTTAAAATGTGTTTTTGAGCTTTGTGATGAACTCAAAACGTTTTTTAATCAGAAAGCAAGACTGGAGTTCGAAGCACTTTTCAGCAATAAAAGTGAACTGCAGAAAATAGCTTACTTGGTTGACATCTTTGCCATCTTGAATGAATTGAATTCATCACTGCAAGGACCAAATGCAACATGCCTCAATTTGTCTGAAAATATCCGATTATTCCAAATAAAACTTCAGCTTTGACAAAAAAAAAAAAAAAAAAAAGGATGAAAATAAAATTTACATGTTGCCTACCTTATCTGCTTTCTTTGAGGAACATGACATTGAACCAGACAAAAGGATTATGATGATAATTTCTATGAAAGAATACTTGCACATGTTTGCAGATGAAATTTGATCATACTTTCCAAATCTACCTGACACCCCATTTGCACTTGCCCGAAGCCCATTCGCTGTCAAAGTTGAAGATGTTCCTGAGATAGCACAAGAGGAGTTCATTGAATTTATTAACAATGATGCAGCAAGAACTGATTTCTCTACAATACCAGTTACAAAATTCTGGATCAAGTGTTTGCAGTCATATCCTTTTCTGTCTGAGACTGTGTTGCACCTTCTTCTTTCATTTCCAACAACATATCTTTGAAACAGGGTTTTTCAGCTTGTTGGTTATGAAGTCTAAATACAGAAGTAGACTTGTTGTGGAAGATGATCTTCGTTGTGCTCTTACAAAGACTGCTCTGAGAATTTCTGATCTGGTGAGAAAGAAGCAGTTTCAACCTTCGCACTGATGTTGGCTTTTTACACATACTGTCGCAAAATGTAGCAATGTAGTTTACTGTTGTTATATTAAGGCTGTTACCCATGCTACACCATGCTTCAAGACAAAATTTTATTTATTTGTAATTAGAAATAAATATTTCACAATATATAATTACATATTGTTTTTGTGACTAATCACTATGCTTTAATTCTGTTTCATTTGTAACAATAAAAACACATGCTGCATATTACATATTTACATTATGATTTATAACAGTAGCAAAATTACAGTTCTGAAGTAGTAATAAAAATGATTTTATAATTGGAGGTCACCATAACATGAGGAACTGTATTAAAGGGTCTCGGCATTAGGAAAGTTGAGAACCACTGCTGTATCTGCTTAATCTGGTTGGGTTGTGGGGCCAGGAACTAGCAGGAGTAAGAGCTATGGTGGTGAAGGAGGTGGGGACATTCTATAGAGCAGCAATTTCCAATGTTTTTCATCTCATGGCACACATAAACTAATTACTAAAATTTTGGCACACCAAAAAATTTTTTTTCTCAGATCAGCAAAAAATAAGGTATACTTTTGACTCATTCACACAAGATAGCTATTGCTAAGTTGGCTGTTGTCATTTTTTTAAATTTAAAAATCTAAGGGAGAAGGGGCCAGTGCCCCTGACTAAATTAGTCAGGTATTGAATGCTTTAAAAATTCTTTTGGCACACGGGTTGAAAACTGCAGCTATAGAGGCTTGTAGCAGTAGCAGAAAAACAACAAGGTATTTGAGCCTGGAGACCCTCAAATATCCACCTCCCCTCTGACTAGAGATAAAATGTCAAACCTCATTAAGGAACAAAGGTAGATGATGAACAACTATTGTCTTGTCTGACTAGAATGATTGTGCTTTATTGTTGTGTTATTTTATGTTGTGGCTTTTGATTACAGGTCAATGGTAGAAAAATGCATGCGTCAGCATCTCTCCTTGCAGCCAGCTTGATGGGGCAGGGGTAGCAAGGAAGGGTTACCTACAAAAATCTGTGCTACGGTTGGTGAGTTGAGCTCTGCCCTTGCTGGCCATCTCTCTTACAGAACCACCCCTGTTCCTCCAGGAGAACCATGTTGCTGCCAGAGAAGTCGAGAGCTGGGCTGTGTGTCCTGTTCAGCAGCTGCTACCAATGATGCAGAGGAGTGGTTATAGCACACACTTTGAGAAGAAAATGAATGGGACTGTTTACCAGCAAAAAAGAATCACCTTTTTGTCTCCTTCTGAACTGACATTTAAACCCTCCTCTTGTTGCTCAACCATCATTTTCTTTTTACGCAGTCCTTTTTATTGCTATTATTATCAGAATTGTATTTGCACTTAAGGACTGAATAGCTCTTGAGAAATAAAATATGCATCTCAAACTCAGAAAAACTTTATGTTGACTTCCTAGCCTCTTCTCTGATTTGTGCATAGACATTGCACACATTACTGCAACCCATAATTTAAATCAGTTACAAATCTATGATGTTAAATTCTATGTGTCAGTTTGGCTGGGCTATAGTGCCCAGATATTTGGTCAAACGTTATTCTGAATGTTTCTGTGAAGGTGTATTTGCATGAGATTAGCATTTAAATCAAAAGACTCGGATAGAACAGAGTACCCATTATAATCTGAGGGGTAATCTACTGAAATTGGCTTCATCCAATCAGTTGAGGGCCTTACTAAAACAAAGACTGACACACAGCCCCACCAGCAAGAAGGAATTCTGCCAGCTGCCTGCCTTTGGCCTCAAACTGCAGTGCTTTCCTGGGTCTCTAGCCTTCTTCTCTTCCCTGTAGATGCTAGACTTCCACAATAATCTGAAGTAGTTCCTTAAAATAAATCTATCTCCTCCTGCCTCTCTCTCTCTCTGGAACACTCTCATAAATACCAAATCCAAATTCAGCCTCAGGTACCTTGAAACCAAATGTTTATCACCAATATTCTCTTCAACGGAATACTAAGTATATGTATATCATAAGGGCTATATATAGGGGCTGAGAAAAAAGAAAGAAGAGAGAGAGAGAGAACTCATGGACATGGACAAAAGGGTGGTGATTTCAGAGGGGTGAGTGGAAGAGGGCATAGAGAGGATAAATAGTGATGAAAAAAATAAGTAAAATGATAATTAAAACAGGAGAAGAAAAAAAATAAAAGAAGTCCAGACTCTGGACCAGTACCTCTGCAAGAAGACAGCAGATAGTACCTGAGTGGATAAGTATCACTTAATATCTTTAAAATAATTATGTTGATGCTTTAAAAAAAAAAAAGCTTTTAATTTTTTAGTTAAAATAATATTCAAAAGGAAGTTAATAAATATTTTATTATTAAACTCTAAGTTTCTTTTCAGTATTTTAAGCTCCTAATCCTTTCCAATCTTTGTCTAGTTAGGTTTAATATGACAAACCTATTTTTTATTAACATTAATATCTGTAAATTGCTCAAAATTAGCATTCCCTTTACATATGAAAATTCTATGATTTCATATGATAGGTGGTCCATTTGCAAGTCAGTTGGTTTCTCCATAGTTGTCATAATATAATAAAATTAATGTTGTTCATCATATTCCAAACTAACCTGGCTGATTAATTCAAGGTGATTTCAGGCTTGAAAATAATTAATCAACATGATTAATTATTAATAATTAATCAACAACTAGTGTGGTTTGAAATAATAGATGGTCAATTTTTTTTTGTCCATTCTTTTAGCAAACAGCACCCTATCATTACCTGCGCAAGCTATTTTTCATTTGCTTTATTCAAAAAAGGGTGGTCTGAATTACAGCTCATTTAATTGCTCTTTGAAGGTGTTTAAGGGCAACCACTTGGTCTCAAGGTCATTCTGTAGGATAAAAATCAAGGCCCAAGTGCTAAAGATCCAATCACAATCTATGTTTCACACTAACTGAAAAAGAGTCAAATTGAAAACCTGAAAATAGTGAGTTTGAATTTCCTCACAACTCAACCTAAAATTCTTTCCAACTATAATCTACATCAAATAGTTAAGAACTGGATTATTAAATTCAAATATGTATAATTTGCACTCTAATGTTATGTGTTAGGCAACATTATATCCTCCCTAAAGATGTCTATGTGCTAATTCCAGAGCCTGTAAGTAGGTAGCTACCTTTCATGTCAAAATGATACCTTACAGACCTGATGCAGTTAAAGATCGCGAGATAGGAAGAGTATCTGGGTCACCCTTCTGGGCTCAATGTAATCAGGTCCTTAGCACTGAAAAAGGAAGGCAAAAGATGCAGAGGCAAAGAAGGGGATGTGACAACGGAAACAGAGGTCAAATGGACAAGGCTGCGAGCCAAGAATTGTAGGAACCTCTAGAAGCTGGAAAAGACAAGAAATAAAGTTTCCCCTAGAATGTCCAGAAGGAACACAGATCTGCTAAAACCTAGAATTTAGAAATGTAAAGCCCATTTTGTACTTTTGAACTCTTAAACTAGAAAACAACAACAACAACAAAAAAAAAAACTGGAGTTTTAAGCCACATAGTATGTGATAATTTGTTAAGCAATAGAAAACTGATACACCTTTTTTCATAGATAGGTCAGAGTTTCTATCAATCTTAAACCTTTTACAAAGAGGGTCTAGGCTCCAAAATTACATGGTTACCTGCTTTGCTGTAAGTTTCCACAGTAATAATCCTGCCTTTGAAAAATTAGTCCTCAACATATCAATTGCCAGTGTATCGGCTTATCTTCTAGCAGCTGCATTCGTGAGCAGAGGGACTGTCTGTCTTGTTCTTAGCAAAATCTCAGTGCCTGACATACAGGAGATATGAAAAAAGAATACATTTTAAGCATTGAAATCTCTTGCTCCACCCTTAAAGAAATGAAGAAGGGAGCTGGAACATATATTTCTTTTTAAAGTGAATAGACCTGGGGAAAGAAAAGCTGAGAAACAACCCTGTCAGCGTGCCCATGAGCCTTCTTTGATGTGAGTAACTTTGCTAACCTAATTCAGTAGTTATTCCTCTCACACAATTTATTATACTGACTAAAATTCAACCTTTGGCAAGTTTCTTCACTTTTCTGAAACTGTCTTCACATCTGCAAAATAAGGATAAATGAGACAAGAGCACAATACTCTCGATTTCCTGAAATCTGGGTTATAGGCAAAGGGAAGGAGCTTGTGAACATTTCAATTTAATCTAAGGGAACAAACACAACCTGGGAATAATTGCACCTGGATAGTTATGCAACAACCATACTTATTAAACATGTAAAATAGTTCCCAGGGGAAAAAAGTACATGTATGCCATTATTATCTTCATCATAACAATAATTAATTGTATGTTCATTTTCTTACTGTTGCAGGGCCCTTCATACTAATAACTATAGTCATGACAGAAGAGCAACTTTAGAGACATCTTGGAAATTTTCTCATATTTCTTTAGAGTACCTAGAGAACCAAAGTTGGTCATCGCTACATAATACATCAATATTCCATTGACACTGACCATTCTCATTTTTCTCAGTAGCTTGCAAGGTAGACAGAACACATTGCTCTCCATATACAGCTGCCTCACTCAATAATCTAGATTCTCCTCATATACATGTTCACCCACCCCTCACCAGCTGCACCTGGGACCACAAATGGAAATTACGTTCCAGGAATCGCCCTGTGTACTTTATGTAGCAGATAGGACTAGGGTAATCAAGTCTCAAAAACAGGTAATCCTGGCCCACACCATTTCCACAATATTCTTCTCTCTTTATTTGTGGCATCCATGATGTAACAGATGGGGTTATTAACATAAATACACTATATACATATATCTTATTGAGCTCTTCATAATACAGAATTAACGGCTTCTAGAAAAATGACACTTAAGACCTTCCAGCTTGCAGAAACTAAATAAAGATCCATTTTAACTTCTTCAAAACCTCAATACAGAAAAAGAAGTTAATTGCTTCCTTGCTAATCAACAATTGCTATGAAGAACACTGAGAAACCAGGTGCTTAATTATTATACAATAAATCCATTTAGATTATTTAAAAACAGTGGGTATCATGGGATCCTCAGTTTTATTTATGAAATTGACTTTTACTGGGACCTTTCCTAAGAACCTTAGAAAGTTACACCAGCTGATGAAAAAAAAAAAAAAAAAAAACTCTAGCCCTGGACTCTGTTGGATGGAGCCTCTTCTGGACACTGAAAGGTCACAGGTTGGATTCCAAGTCAGGGCACATACTCTGGTTGTAGGCTCGATCCCTGGTTGGGGTGCATACAGAAGGCAACTGGTAGATGTTTCTCTCTCACATAGATTTTTTTTCTCTTTCTCTCTCTCTCTGAAATCAATAAGAACATATCCTCGGGCGAGGATTAAAAAAAGAAAACAGCTCTAGCAACACATCTTTAATCTTCCAAACCACAAGCTCATAACTGGAAAAATAGTAACCAGATTTTATCGTAACCAAAAAAAAAATATTTACCCTGAAATGGCTTCTTTAACTCTTTGAATTCATTAATAAAGAGCCATGTCAAATTTCTAATTTTGCTTCCTTATAAAGGTTTTTCTGATTTATAAAAGGCAGTTTCAGTTAATATTAAAATGAATTATATACATAATACATATAATACTAAAGGCACACAATGTCTCCATAAGAATTTACTTTAAATTTTTATTATTTTCCTTTCTCCTTATAACTTATAAATTAAAACTATGAAACATGACATATTCAACATAATGGAGAATTAGTACTCTCTCTCATCTTTAACCCTTCCAGGGTTAAAGGAAAGAGAGGGAAACTATTATTTTTTTCATGCTTAATATATGTATACTGTGTTCATCCACATTATCTTATTTCATCCTGGCAATGACCCTTTTATAGACTCACATGAAAAATGAAATAACTCACTTCCCCAGTGAGTTATTGCCAAGCCCTTTGCCAAGATTCAAATAGTCATAATGCAGTGTCCCCAGGACCTCCCAGAAAAGACTAGGGTAAGATGAAAATAGGCAGGAAAGATATAGAGTAGTTGAGTCTAACTTATATATTCATCCCCCATAGAGCTCTGAATCAAGGTTTGTACACCAGCACTAGACCTTCTGAGAAAGCAGCCACCCATTCCGAGAAATCTTCACACAGCAGAGGGGTTCCTCTAAGGCAGTGGTTCTCAACCTTCCTAATGCCGCGACCCTTTAATACAGTTCCTCGTGTTGTGGTGACACCCAACCATGCAATTATTTTTGTTGCTACTTCATAACTGTAATTTTGCTGCTGTTATGTCTTAGGTGACCCCTGTGAAAGGGTCATTCAACCTCCACAGGTTGAGAACCGCTGCTCTAATGCCTAGAGCCATCACCCATATAGCATACTACTCAGTCTGGCTGTATTCTGGGTGATGGTCAAATGAAGGAGGACTGAACAAGAAAGAATTTGGGGATGGTCACCAAAGGAAGGGTCAGGTCTCCTAGAAAACTTGGGGCTCAGGCCCCATGAAGCCACCTTCTGATTAGCACAAGGTAACCCCTGTTTCCTTCCTGGAGGAGTATGAACT
Organism: Molossus molossus; assembly: GCF_014108415.1. Classification (NCBI taxonomy): domain Eukaryota; kingdom Metazoa; phylum Chordata; class Mammalia; order Chiroptera; family Molossidae; genus Molossus; species Molossus molossus. The sequence goes on from NW_023425346.1 coordinate 30,384,752, forward strand.
CAGATACTTCTAGATTTTTATTTTATCAAGTTTCTTGAGTCTTCAAAACCATAATAATGTGGGGTTTTTTTTTTGCCACATTTACAGCACAGAACAGGTTGGCGATTCTCTGTCCTTTGATTTCTTTTCCTACTTGGCCATTCCATTTCCTCTTGACTCAAACATGCTTCCTCTCTTTGAGAAGGCACAGGATGGCACTGATGCAACCCCAGAAGAATGTGTGCTTTGGGTTGTTTTTCCAGCTGGTGGGCATGGGCTGAGTGAAAAGGGGAAGTGAAGGGAAAGGTGGGGCACCTACTGCTACTGACTCTGATTCTCTCCTTCACCTATAAACTATATGACCTGGGGCAAATCGGGCTGGTGTCTCACATTCTGCCTTGATAGAGGATGTGATAACATCACACCTGCAAAGAAGAGGTGGCTAACACAATGGACTTCTGGAAGTCCCTTCCAAGTTCAAGTCCAACATTATAAAAATAGTAACAGCCAATATAATTAAATATGTCAATTGTGTTCCAAGATCCTTTTTGGTCATCTTACATAAAGCATCCGCATTCCTCACAAAGCCCTGCACGGTAGGCATCTCTGGCTATATTTCACAGAGAAAAATGTTCAGAAGACTGAGTCAATTGTAGTGGTGGAGCTAAAAGTTTCAGTCATTGGTCTACATGACTCCCAACCTTGTGTTCTTTCCTTTGTGCTCTGCTGCTCTCGGGTCTGTGATTTATACTACGTGTGATCAACACCCCCTGTAATTCATGGTCGAAAGCAATCAACCATGTTTCATGAGCAACAGTCTTTGACAGCTGAATATGCACAAGAGGAATTTTGTGTTGCAATTAAAATTACAACAAAGTTAATCAGACACATATTTAATGATATGTATAACAGCTATTGTGCTACACATCATTAGGCATAAATGCTACGCTGTTCATATGAATGAAAATAATTATTTTTACACTGCTGAAGCAAGCATGATTATATGCAGACTTGAACTGAGATGGGATAGAAAATATGTTGGAATAAAAAGAATGGTTTCCATTTATTTATTACTAATATCCAAGCTTTGTGGTAGGTATTTTATATGTATTATCTCAATCCTCTTAACAGTATGTGAAGAATATTACTAGTAATAAATCTTTTTTACAGGTGGGAAACCTAAGGCTTAGAGAGTTAAGAAAATTGTCCAAGATTGTCCACTTGGTGGTAGTTGGGCTGATACATCAATCCAGGTAGTGCCACTCTTAGTACTTCCTCTTATGCATTTGTGCCTCCTCTATAAATGGAAGAACCATTTATTAATTCTTCTTTCTCATTTCACCAGCTTCGCTCTTAATGTGTATTGCTGCCTTGCCTGCAAATGATTTGGCCTTTGAACACCAATGTTCATTCCACTTACATTATTAATTACAATATATGAACAACTTTTCAATCTCCTGTTACAGAAGAAAAAGCCCATGGACTTTATTTCGTCACAAGAGAAAACAGTGAGGGATGTATTAGTTAGGACAAGCTAGCTTACAGTTAGAGTATGGTAACAAACCAAAACAAAATTTTGGTGGCCTTGAGTTACAGGTTCTGTTGCATGTCTATTACAGTATCCAGGCTGAGAGGGTAGTCTCTAAATAGAACAGCACTGGCCACGTTGGCAAAGCAAAAAGAGGACTACAAAACCTTAGCTCTTTCCTTCTCAAGAAAAGATGCCATGGAAAGTGAGGTTTGGGTCAATCAGAAGTCAGATGGGGATCACAGATCCAGGACTTCAGCAGACAAGGAAAAGGTTTTTTTATTGATTAGAGTAGAGATTTATAAAGGGCTAGATCAAAGAAAAAGATGCACTGGCTTTGAAATTTTTCTTTGAAATCTGCTCTCTTCGACCTGAAAGGTCCGTTCAGGTATCCTTAATGCTGGTCCATTCCCTTTCTCACCTTCGCCCTTTCTTCACCTCCGTGGTCTAGAATCCTGAAACTAAGCAGGAAGGAAATGTTGAGGCATCCTGGCAGTCTATGTTGTTGTGCTTTGGGTGGACACTTGGATATTAATAAAATTAATTTACAGAATATATTATTTCCTTAGTGGCAAAAAATATGCACCAACTTTGAAAACTGTCTGTGCCCTGGAATATACCCAATCACAATGTCAAGCTTGAATCAAATGTGGTAAAATAAAGAGTTAAATGGTCCATAATAATAATAAACATTGATGTGATGAGTTTAGTGCATGCATTGATTCAAATAACTAAATAACAAGGGGGCATGGATTTCTATAGCAATAAATTATTGAGGTGATAGAATACTTAATAAAATTAATACTGAGAAGATTAAGCATCAGTGACCAAATTGCCTTCTGGTCAACCAGATAGAAGTATTATTGAGAAAATGTGCATGAAAATTTCACAGAAAAGAGGAAATGGTTCTGAGTCGGAGTTCTAAAACCTCAAGAATTTTATCTCCCATTTGGTGATGTGACATTTGGGGGGACATTTGTAATACTCTCAACAATAAAGATTTTAAAAACTCATTTCTGGATCTCAATTTCTTAATTCACAATAAGAAAAAGAATGAGATATATCTGAGATCTTCAAGAACCATAACCCAGCACTGTCTCCTCCTCAGGCTTAAGTTACATGGAAAAGCTTTTCTTAGATTCAGCAGGTGAATTCCAGCCTCCAGGAAGAAGCTGAGGAAAGAGGAAAGCAGATCTTACTTAGATACAGGATTTCAGCTTTGAATGAAAAAATAATGAAGATGGTTTTGTTTCACAAAGATCCAACAGACTCAGAATTCATGCAGTATAAGGAGAGCACAAATGAGTTATAATGCTTTAAATTTCCCTTATGAGAGTTGGGTCAGATGGACGGGTATGACCTCAACTTCCTTGAAAGCAATTCTCTTTGTCTAATGAGGATGGTTTGAGACTGGAGTGAGAAACCCAGCAGAGGGGCTGAGAGCTGTTGGGGACAGACTCTCCAAGCACATCGACGTCTGGCACCTCTAGGGCGGAGACATGGAGCCTTTCCTTTCCAAGCCAAGGTCCTTTGTACGAGTTAGCCTCTCTCTCACCTTTCCCTTCCTTGCTTAATTTTAAGTTCACTCCTTTGCTTATATCTCCGGTTCCAGATTTCCAACACAAAGCTCTTTCTGGCAATTATGTTTCCACTCCTGTATGCCACCACTCTGACCACTGCACTGAAGTGTGACTGGGCTGATTTCCTGATAGCCAACTCAAAATGTCAATGCTGCTGAGTCCGTTGTCCCCGTTCCAAACCTTCCATGCTCACAAGACCTGAAAGCATACTGGGAAGTACGACTGGGAGCAGGAGGACAAGTTGTTCAAGGACTATTTGTGCTTGTATATTGAGGAAACCAGATGGAAGAAGAGATTCCTGAAAAGCATATGGTCAATGGGCCAAGGAATGAGTCTGCTGAAGTGAGTTTCAGATTTGGAGATGGAAGTCATGGTTCTAAGGTCCACAATGAATAACTCACTTAGCATACGCAAGATGTTTAATATCTCCATGTCAATTGAAGTCATCTGCAAAATGTGGACTGAAAGAAACCTACTTCTTAGATGTTAAGAAGATTAAAAGATGTAATCAATTTGAAATGATCTCTATACACATTATTACTATAATTACTATTATTATTTAATATAAATGCTATTGTCTAGCAAATTATAATGGACAGACTAGAATACTTCTGGAGATGATTTTGAAATTCTGATTTTGCAAAAAAAAAAAAAAAATAGAAACATTCCTGAGAAAAATGCACATATCAAAAAAATGTAGCACATGATTTCAAGGGGCCATTTAACATAGACCCATTTAAAGTAAACCCTTTAAAGTAGATTTCCAGCATGAAATAAAACAAAGAAAAACACCCAAAGATATTAAATGTTTAAGTAGAAGCATTCTGAAAGCTTCTCTTTTTAAAACTATGTTTTTATTGTATGATTTGTTTCTAACTGCAATGCAGCTATCTACTCATTGCTCATTTCTGAATATTACGATTCAGAAATTTCCAGCAAACTAAGAGTGTGGCTTAAGGAGGGGTAAGAGTTGTTTTGATGCCAGTCGTTTCTATGGAACCTGAGTGGAAAGCTGTGTTGGCAGAAGCATGGCATTTCGCAGATACTCCTATCAACCAGGGGTGTGTGTGTGTGTGTGTGTGTGTGTGTGTGTGTGCATGCGCGCACGCACAGGAATCTGTGTAGAAAAAAGAAATCAAGATTATACAAAATATACATATATATACATATATATTAATTTACATTTATATATGCATATGTATATACATTGAAATATCTGAAATGTCTAAAACTTAAATAAAAATATCTTAGTTGAAGGCTGACTCAAGAATTCTCAAGGAAATTCCTATTCACCACCTCCCTATATCTTCCCTCCACATACTGAGGAAGCATCATCAGAAAGCCAGTAATTACTTCACCATATTTTTTCCCCTAGGGACCACTTGTTTTGTGAGTTTTCCACTCTGCTATCAGCATCGTGGTATTGGAATGTATTTATTTAATTCAACAGCTATTCACTGAGCATAAACTGTGTTAGATTACTAGGGACACAGTCATCCATGGGACATAAGCATGTGAAGGAGTGGATTGCATTGGGGATGTATCATATAATAAGATTTGTGCACACTCATGTTGTATAGAAGAAGAGGTAATTAATACTACCTGAGAGGGGTCAAAGGATGCTTTCCCAAAGGTGCCTTGGGACATACATGTCTGTCCTCCAGAAAAATAAAAAAGTGAGGAAGAATAAAGTCTTTCAGAAGGGAAGATTATGTGACAAACAGCAGAGTTGGGGAGGCAACAGGTGAAAGAAAGAGTGCAAAGAAGCTTAGAGATCTTTCATCTCTCTCACACACACACACACACAAAGAAAATTCAATTACTAGCTTATTACCTTTCTCGATGTGGCACCACAGAAAGAGCAGTTACATTTTCTTCCAGAACCTCACCTTTCATTCTATTCTGAATGGACTAAAGAACTCTTTCCTAGTGTATCTGCTTTTGGTTGATCTGTCTGTTTCCAAGTGGAAACTTTACACTAAGACTGGTCATAAATGTCCAGCAAAAGACCCCCAATTCATTCATTCAACAAATATTTATTGAAAACCTACATTATGCTGGTTTCTATCAAGGGCATCATTCTAGAGACCCATTTTCTTCCAATTGTTGCACAACACTTCTTTGGCATTCCAGTCCCTCCACATTCTGGAGAAAAGTATCTCCAAAAAATTTTTCCTTATTCCTCTAATAAATCTGTTCCTCCTACTAAAATTATTTACTTTCTGTCTCTCAGTTTCTCCAGCTCTCCATCAATACTCCTGTTAAGAATGTCTCTCCCTCATCACATCTGCCATGCCATGCTTTGCCTTCATTACATTTCACTTTTTCTTCTACTGAGATTTTCCAGAATAACCCAACCAGAAATAAATTTCCCTTTCAAATATTCTGTCTTGAATCTAGTTACTGCTCAAATCATTTCTCATTTTTTGTACTAGATCTTAATCATTGGAATTGGAGCCACATTTTAAACTTCTCATTATCCCTTATAATAACCACCATAGTGCTTTGCACATTTTATTTCATATTTAATAAATATGAGGTTTAAAATTTAGATTAAATTTTCACATTTGATCCTGGCAGAGATTTTTTAATTGCTTGGATAAAGATTGAAATACATGTATATTAGATTAAAAGGATATGGAAGGTCAATGTTTAGGCCTAGGAACTACTTGATCATTCTTATAATCACCTGCTTTTCAGTTACAAGAGTTTCAGAATGAAATCCAAGGTTTTGAGCATGAAATCATCTGAATTGTATTTCTGCCGCATAATGTCAGCTTTGCCAGAACCCTGATACTTCCCATTTGTAGACTTAAGCACATTTTTATTAGCATCAAGAAGGCTATATAGCTCCAGAGCACACTGCTCCCCCCTGCCCTTCTTGGCAGTACTATATTTGAGTTATATGAAAATCAGCAAAGAAGTTCTAACTGTTGTTATGTTTTTCTATCTGCTGTGGGAAGAACTGACACCTAAGGCTATGTCTACATTATTTATAACACTTTGATAGATTAAATCTTAACTGTACCACAGAGCTTTTAAAGACATGTCTGTAAATGTTTAAGGATTCCACAGGTGTTCATCCGGACTGCAAACAAAGACTCCTTTTTGTGGTTGAAAACAAAATTAAAATGTAACAGTGTCCTGCAAGCCATGGTTTCTGCTTAAAACAGATCCTTGACTGGATATGTCAGATAGATTTGTTACTCTTGACACATTTTTGGAGCTCAACAAAGTAGCCTACATCAATGGAAACATTTCTGTGATTTTATACTTCTAAAATTAATCTCTCTGATGGTTATGTACCATAAAGGGAATATAATGTAGGTATTCTAACAATGTAACAATACCCTAAAGGACTTTCATTTTGAAATGTCCCCAAGTTCTAAAGTATTCTATAAATGATTTTGTTCTTTTCTTTGCACTGTTACCAACTCAATAGTACAAACTGCATGTGTTACTGAAATGCAAGAATTTTATTTTTGGAAAGTATTATTCACAGGGCCCCTGATGATTTTTGTTTTCTGTTTTTAACTAGAAGATCTCATTCTAGTCTCTAAAACTCAGGACTCGCTAGAGTTAATTTGCAAGCAGGTGGTAAGTTCATTAGTTTTTCCTGAAAATAATTGAAATAGCCTTTGATTCAGTGAAAAATAAACATGTTCTCACCTGTCTAGGTCCACATCAGTACACATTGATTTACTCAAAATGACAGGAGCTGTGAGATAATTCACTAAAATATTTAACAAAGAATAAGGAAAAGTATGATGATAATTATTATTTAGGAGGATTATAATGTTTTCCTCAATAAGATAATTAAATTCAATTTTAATTTTTATTTTTCAGATGTCATAGTTTCTAAACTCAAACACAGTTACTTTTTAAATTCAACCTTTCATTGTTCTTTGACTCTCCTTTTTGTTTTTGTTGTTGTTGTTGTTTGTTTTGTTTTTTTTTAATCCTCACCTGAGGACATTTTTCCATTTTTTGTTCAGATAGAGTGGGAGGGAGAGAGAGGAACAGAGAGAGAGAGAGAAACATCGATGTGAAAGGAACACATCGAGTGCCTGCCACCGGCACAACCGACCAGGGCCGGGGACAAACTGCAACCGAGGTACGCGCCCTTAGTGGGAACTGAACCCTGGTCTCTCAGGACCGCAGGCCGACGCTCTAACCGCTGAGCCAAACCGGCCAGGGCTCTCCTTTGTTTTTTAACCCTCCCTTTTTTTTCCCCCTAGTAGCGGTTCTCAACCTGTGTGTCATGACTGCTTTGGGGGTCGAACGACCCTTTCACAGGGGTCGCCTAAGACATAACAGTAGCAAACTTACAGTTAGGAAGTAGTAACAAAAATAATTTTATGGTTGGGGGTCACCACAACATGAGGAACTCTATTAAAGGGTCGTGGCATTAGGAAGGTTAAAAACTACTGTGGCCTAGAGTATTACTATGGCAATTTCTCAACCTGGAGCAGGGCAGAACAAAATATCTTTTATAAATACTGAATTTGAAAGGTAGAAAGAAAAGATACATATAAATGGAGAGAAGGTTTTAAACTATTTGCCAGTGGTCATTCTTGGGCCATACTAGATTTTTTCACATTCCTTCATATCTCTGGGTGCCATACTTAAGCTCTCGACATCTGGTAATTAGAGCTAACACAATTGATATAATTTTACCACATCATCAGTGATCACAAGATCATCAACTACATAGGCAGGAGAAAATCAAGGCTAACCAAGAATCAATCAATTACTATTCTGCCTCCAAATAAGACTGCTATCTGAGCCCCAGAAGATACTGTGCATTTCTTCCCCAGATCAACAGACTTCAAGAGGTTCTCATTATTTTATCTTTTCCATCTAGTAATATACTATTCAGTACATCAGTGTAGAAATTAAATTGTTAAAAGCTCTAGCTGTGCTAACAAAGACACTGGCATGTGACTATTTACATTTATACTTAAATTAATTAAATAAATTTTAGAATGAAATGAAATTCAGCCCCTCAATTGCATTGGCCATGTATCAAGAGTCAGTCATAAACGACTAACAATCAGTGTAGTGGATATCTCAGCTCCGAAACATTTCTATCATCATAGAAAGTAGAAATTAAAAACTTAAAATTAGCCCTGGCTGGTTTGGTTCAGCAGTTAGAGCATTGGCCCACAGACAGGAAAGTCCCGGGTTTGGTTCCAGCTAAGGGCATGTACCTTGGTTGCAGTTTGTCCCCGGCCCAGGTTGGGGTCTTGTAGGTGGCAACCAGTTGATGTGTCTCTCTCACATTGATGTTTCTCCCTCTTTCTTCTTCCCTCTCTCCCTCTGCTCTATCTGAAGATGAATAAAAAATGTCCTTGGGTGAGGATACACAAAAACAAAAACAAAGAAAAAACTGAAAATTAAATAGTAAATATTTAAAACTTCTATTTTTTGAAAAATAAAACACACTGATCATTAGGAAATATTTTAAAATATATGAATATTAAACCTCGCACATGACATCAAAACGTGTGGATAAAATTAAATAAAAGGAAACATAGTCTTAAATAAAAATACCAGAGAGAACTATAAATAAATAAAACTCCCAAATAATGTGAGGACATTAGACATAAAGAAAAAGAAGGAAAGAAATAATATAAAATCAGAAATTCACAAAGGGAAAATAAATCCACAGTAGAGATTTTCAAAGGCAAAGACAGAATGCAGACTGGTGCAGGCACTATGGAAAACAATACGGTGTTACCTACGAAAATTAAAAATTGAATTGCCATTTGACCCAGTGATCCCACTTCTAGGAATATACCCTAAGAAGCCTGAAACACCAATCAGAAAGAATATATGTACCCCCATGTTCATAGCAGCACTATTTACAATAGCTAAGATCTGGAAACAGCCCAAGTGTCCATCAGTAGACGAATGGATAACAAAGCAGTGGTATGTATACACAATGGAGTACTATGCACCTGTAAGAAAAAAAGATCTCTTATCCTTTGAGACAACATTGAGTGACCTGAAAAGTATTATCCTAAGTGAAACAAGCCAAGCAGAAAAGACAAATACCACATAACATAATAGTCTGAGGAATAGGGTAGACCCAGAGACATGGAAGTAGGGTACAGACTGACAGCCTTCAGAAGAGGGGGTGATGGGGGTAGGGAAGAGATAAACCACAGAACTTATACGCATGTATGCATAACCAATGGACATGGACAACAAACTGGGGATGGGGCGGGGGGTGTCAAAGGGGGAAAAAAGAGAAATATCTGTAATAAAAATAAAAGAAAAAATAAAATAAAATATAAAAAAAATATATTAACAAACTTGATTACCAACTAGCATAAGTAAAAAAGTAAAGGCTAACAACACATATTGACATCAGGAATAAGAAAGAAGACTTCACTATATCCTACAGACATTTAAAAAAAAAAAGATATGATCAAATTTATGCCAAAAAAATAGCCATTTCAATGAGCTGTAAAAATGCCTTTAATGAATTTACCAAAATTGACAGAGATTATAAATCTGAATGTTCTCATGTCTAACAAAGATATTAAGCCAATTATTTAAAAATTTCTCACAAATTGTCTGGCTGCTGTGGCTCAGTGGTTGAGCACTGACCCATGCACCAAGAGGTCGCTGGTTTGATTCCCGGTCAAGATATATGCCCTGGTTGTGGGCCAGATCCCTAGTGGAGGGCGTGCAGGAGGCAGCCAATTGATGTTCTCTCTCATCGATGTTTCTATCTCTCACTTCCTCTCTAAAATCAATAAAGGGAAAAAAAAACTCTCACAAATAAAACCCCTAGCCCAAATAGCTTCAACAATTCCTCCAAATTAAATAATAATAACCCTAATATCACTGCAACAGAAAAGGAGAGAACCCACCCCCAATTTTTTATGAGGCCAGCATAACTTTGATACCAAAATCTGACATTATAAGAAAGATAAATTAGACACCAATTTCTCTCATGAATATTAACACAAAATTTCTTAATAAAATGTGAGCAAATGCAATCCAGATGTATATAAAAATGATGATTCCTCAGTTTCAAATAGTTTCAATCTAGTAATTCTAGGTTGGCCTAACATTTGAAAATCAAATCCATGTGATTTACACAAATAAAGATACAGTGAAAAATCAAAGTCATCCCAAATATGAAGAAAATTTTTTTGATAAAACCAACTCTCATTCATGATAAAAATGCCATTCAACTTTTCTTGGAATCCCAGCAAGTTCAATAGGTAAGAAGAAAAATGCATAATAATTGGAAAGAAAAAAATAAAAGTGTTATTTTTTCAGATCAATTGGAACTCTCATTTACTTCTGGCAAGAATAAAAGTTGGTAAGACCCTTTTGGAAAATGCTTTGGAAATATCTACAACTCTGCATAAATGGATACCACACTACTCAACATATTTCCAAATGACATTTATAAGAATGTTTACAGACTACACTTAGAATAATAAAACCTAAATATTATTTGACTGCTCATAATAAATAAATAAATAAATAAACAAATAAATAAATAGAAAAGTAAATAAATAAATAAATAAATAAATAGACAAGTAAATAAATTAGATGGAAGGATGATATACTCTTTTATCCATCTTCTGCAGATTTGAGGATAGAGAAGTCAGGTTTCAAAGAATTATTAAATGGCCAGAAAATGGATCATTTGTGGATGCAATTGTGATAATCAAGAAGACTAACTCATGTTAACCAAGCTCATAAGAAACTGATACATCAAGTAGAATGGCAGTTTATTAATTTAACAACAACAAAAAATGATACTGTTAAATGGGATGTAAGACTTGTGTAAGCATAGCTGTTAGATTTTTCTTCTTGGCAGATATAGATGGAAAATCACTTAATTATCAGAAGACTGCTTTGTAAGCAGGGTTCAGAGTATGCAGAGCTGGGTGAGTACATCAGACGCTTAATGTTCAGGTACTGAAAGTCTAATATATCTATTTCCACAAACATTCTTCTTACCAAGGAGACATTTCACTTCTAAACTGCTTTTTTTCCTAGAGGTAATTTTATACATTATGTTTGATTTTACAGTTACACTCGGGGTCAGGAGAGTCTTGCTCTGATGCAGCCTACAGATTGTGTATACATTAGGCTCCTGTCCAGTCTAGTGAATCAGGATTCTTGATTGCTAAAAATCTCCTTTTATTTCTTATTAACATGAGTGTAAGAAACAAAATGAAATGTGAAAGCTTGAAACGATTAGTTTTTTGCAAAAAATTTTCACTAAATATAGAATTCTGGTCTGACATATTTTCTTTTCATACTTTAAAAATCTGGTTTGTCTTCTGATCTCCATTGTTTCTGAAGAGTTATCAGCCATCCTTCATGTTGGTCATCTACTGTATATAACGTATCATCCTCTGGCTGCTTTCTAGACAGTCTTTTCATTGAAATTGCATTTGGTAATGTGTTAAGTATAGTGTTCTTGCAAGTTAGAGTAAATATATCAAGAATATTCCTAAAAATTCCATTAAGATAACTTCTATATTTGCATTAGGTTCATATTTCAAAAGTGATTCTAATGATATCTCACGTCATTTATATGTGGAAATTACAGAGCATTTAATAATGAATCTATATTTAAAGAGTCAAGATAGTAACAATGTATGCTTTGTGAGAATGTACAATTACCTGCATTACTGGTTGTACAAATCTTAGATATTTATTTTATAAATGTCCATTTGAAACGTATGCCCATTAGCAGCGTATAATCAATTTATAGATTCAGCGTCTAGCTGTAATTTCAGAAAATTCAAATATATTAAGTGATGGAAAGATATTACAAATTCCTAACATAGTGTTATGTTTAGCACACATGTTATACATTAACACATTAATACCATATTTAGGGTTTGCACAGAAAAGGCAGTATCTGCTGAGTTTGTCTGCAGCTTGGACTCGAAGCATGATGTAACTCTTCCACTGATTTTTATACCAATACTACAATCACTCCATTAATATAAGTTTATAGTAAGTCTTAAAATGAGGTAATGTAAGTTCTCCAATTTTCTGAGTCTCGCATTCTGTGAACATGATATATCACTTAATTTATTTAGATTTTATTTTATTTCTTCTACATTGTCTAATTATTTATACTCTCCAGGTCTTTTTAACATGCCAACCTAGAACTGTACATTTATTAAAAAGGTTTTGTCAAAAACTCATTATTTCAAGCTTTCACATTTGATTTCGGTAAATCATGTGTCCCGAAGTCTTTCATGTGTTTCAGTGTGATTGTGTAAATGGTATCATTTCTTAAATTTTTTATTTTCAAGTGTTTGTAGCTAAAATATTGAAGACAAATGGAGTTTTAAAACATGACTCTACATCCTATGACCTTCAATTCAGTAGTTTTATTAGTAGCTTTTTGTAGATTAGTCAGGATTTTCTTTGTACCTAAAGATATTATCTGACAGTAAAATCAATTTACTTTTTTCTTTCCAATGTCTGCATAATTTCCCACTCACACACATTCCACTACTTAATTTGGGAATTGTCAAACTTTTTCTTAAATGGTCATGTAAATATTTTAAGCTAACTAGCTACATTTCCTCTGTTACAGACACTCAACTCTACCAGCGTAGCATAAAAGCAGACAAAAACAATATGCAAAATAAATAAATAAATTGTGTTGCTGTGTTTCAATAATATTTTCTTTACAAAAAAAAAAAAAAGTAGCTGACCTACAGACTGGAGTTTACTGATAACTGACCTAAGACTTTCAGAAAAGGTTGAATAGAAATGGTGAATATTTGGACATCCTTACTGTGTTTTCAACCTTAAGGGAAAATGGTCTCTCCCACTAAATACAACATTAGCTGTAGCTTTGATCATTTCTTTATCAAGTTTTCTAATCCATAAAAGATAAATCTCTCCATTTATTTAGACTTCCTTTGTGTTAGGTTGAACAAGAGCTCTTCTATTTTTAAAATGATGAGAGTTTTTCATAACTAGATATTGAATTTTGCCAAATGCTGCTTTTGCACCTGCTGTAATAATCTTCTGGTTTTTGTGTATTATCCTAATATGGTAAATTACATTACTTGATCTTCAAAGGTTAAACCAACTTTATATTACTAGGATAAATGCCAAATGATCATGATTTATTATCTTTTTTATATATTGCTGGATTTGACTTTCTAATATTTAAAGATTTTTGCATATGTTTGTAAGGATACCAGACTCTAATTTACTTTTCTTGGCATGCCTTTGCCTAGTTTGGTATCAGGATGATACTCCCTTCATATAGTGAACTAGAAGTATTTGCTTTTATTCTGATTTTCAAAAATTTCATGTGCATGATTGGTATTATTTCTTCCTTATAGTTTTGATAGCATTCATCTCATAATGTCTACAAAACACCCATCAGCATCTGTTGCTTTTGTCACAATAATGTAAGTGTTCTGAGCACATTTAAGGTAGGCAATGCTAAGCTATGGTGTTTGATAGGTTAGGTGTCTTAAATGAATTTGTGACTTGAAATATTTTCAACCTATGATTTGTTTATCCAGATGTAACCCCAACATAAATTGAGGAGTATATATATGATGTAACATATTTACAACAGTATATTTATAATTCTAATCTTAATTTTTAATATTTACAATCACAGATTTATTTATTTTATTATTTTGCTTTAAATGGTGAGTTACCTTTTAAAGAAATTAAAATAAAAATGAGAAAATATAATTATCAATATATGTACTAATACTGTTGCTCCCCATTCATTTATTTAGCTTCAGATTCAGTCTGGTATTGTATGCTGAAGAATCACGTTTAGTATTTCTTATTACTTTCATGTTGTTTAAAATAAATGTCTCTTACCTTTTTGGGGGAGGTGATTTATGCTGATTATAGAAATCTGTGTTGACTTTTCCCTTTTGCGCACTGAGGGTGCTATTTCATTATATTGCTTGTTTTGATTTTAATGCAAAGTCTGCATTCTTTCTTATTTTTGTTGCCTAGAATGTATGTTCTTTTTCTTGCTCTTTAAGTTTTTATTAATCAACTGTTTAGCAATTTGATAATGCTATTTTCAGTGCGGTTTTGTTATATTTGTTCTGTTTGGGGTCATCATAAGAGTACTCTCCTTGGATTTGTGTCTCCATCACTGCTATCAAATTTGAAAAATATTGGCCATTGTTTCTTCAAAACTTTTCTGTCATACTCTCTTATCATGGCCTCTGGGACTCCAATTATATGTATGTCAGATAAACTGACATAGTCCCATCTTAAGGTTCCATTCAGTTTTTGCAAACTTTTCACTCTCTTTGCTTCAGTTTGCATAAATTCTTTTGCTGTTTTCCATTTATTATCTCTTCTTCTACAGTGTCTCTCTTGCAGTAACCCACCTAGTGAATTTATTTTATATATTCTATTTCCCACTCTAAAAGTAATTTGTCTTTTCATGATGGTTATGTTTTATTTTAATTATTGAGTATATTTCTAATAGCTTTTTAAAAAATTCTTGTTTCCAAATTCTTCATCTAGTTTTCCTCTTGCTATATTCTTATTTATATTTTTCCTGTTTATATTTTTCCTGTTTTTCATATGTTTCTTTGTATACCTACTAACTGTTGAGTGCATGAAAGACATAAATACTATGCTATTCAGAATCTGGATTTTATAGTGTTCCTTTAGAAAGTTTTAAATTCTGTTGTGACAAGCAGTTAAATTACTCATGGATCAATCAATATAATATATTCATGACATGTTTTATTTTTAGGATTTGTTTGGGTTTGTTTAGAGTAGTCTTTGCTCAAGTGTAGTTTGGGCCTACTTTCTGGTATTCTACAAAATGTTACAGGCATCAAAATATCTCTCTATTTCACATGAAGAAAATACCCAAGTGTGTGTGAGCTCTTAGAATTATTTGACTTACAGCTCACTGATAGTTGTTCTTTGTCTCATGAAGTTTCACCCCCCACACACATATATTAATATTTAGCAACAGATTGAAGGCAAGTCTATGCATATTTCAAGAACTCTTTTTCTTCATAGTTTCTAACTCTTTGGTATTCTGTTCTATAAATTCAAACTGTCTCAAGCTCCCCATATTCTTGTCTCTCCCTTCTGAATTGCTCAGGTGCTATGACTCAGAAAGTGATTCCATATAAAAAGCCGGAAATATTATAAAGCACACCTCACTTGTTTCCCTCCCTTAGGGTTCACAGTTCTTTATTGTCTATTTCCAATATGTGAAATCAATTCTTATATATTTGGTCCAATTTTACTAATTGGACTAATACAAGTTGCTAATACAAGTTACTCCATCATGACAGAAGTAGAAGAATTCGATAAATCTGAACGTGTAAAATAATGTTAATTCTACGCAAACTAAGATATTTCCATATTCAGGGAGATTATACATGTTTTCTCAATTATTTGGTCTGTCTAGGAAATTCAAATTTATATAGTTATGGTTTCTCAACATTTAAAACTTTTACAGTTGACATATTTGAGTTTTTTGGCTTATTTTTCTTGGTTGTGTCTTTTATTTATTTATTTATTTATTTATTTTATCCTCATCCGAGGACATTTTTCCATTTTTTGTACAGACAGAGTGGGAGGAAGAGAGAGGAAGAGAGAGAGAGGGAAACATCGATGTGAAAGGGACACATTGAGTGGCTGCCACCCCCACAACCAACCAGGGCCAGGGACAAACTGCAACCGAGGTACGTGCCCTCAGCGAGAACCGAACCCAGGTCTCTCCGGACCGTTGGGCGCACGCTCTAACCGCTGAGCCAAACCGGCCAGGGCATGGTTGTGTCTTTTAAACCTATTCATTTCTTGTTCTATCCTCATTTAAAATATACACATCTTGAGCAACTGCCAAAATCTCCTCTTGCTCTTGACTTGCATCCTTTTCTTTTTTACCCATATCAAGAGTAATTTCAAAATTATAATTTTTAAAATTTTCCATCATGGCACTGGCACGTTTAATACGATCAACAATCTAGAGGATCTCTGAGGTCTATAACTGCAAGGATTACCTCCTGCCCCTTCATAGAAAGTGTCCACATACAGCATCAACTACCAAGCGAGTTTAGTAGCCATTCATTCATTCATTGAATGTGCCATGTACTTTGTTATGCACTTGAGATTTAAAACTACAGACAGTTTATATGTTGCATGAACATAAAGTCAAAGGCAGAGGACAATACACGATATGGCCAGAGAATAAGCCAGAGAAGGTCCCAGGAGACAACTGTTTACAACTCTTCAGAAATTGGATGTTGACAGGTTGCTGAAGGATTTTTAATAAAGTGAGTGACATATTTAGGTTTCTGTTTTAAGAGAAGAAAAAGCACTCTGGATAGATTACTGAGGATAAATTTTAGTGGGATAAGCATGGATGCAGAAAAATTATTAAGTGAGAGCTAAGCATTGATGAACAGTGTGGATAATGCTAGTTATAATAAAGACAGAGAGGAGTAAGTAAATGGTCAACTTATTATCATGGAGTAATTTATAGGACATGAGGGGTGAAGGTGTAAATGGAGTATCAATGATGACTCACTTTTGTAGATTTGGTAGCAACTGAGTGGATAATTGTGTCAGCTACTTGATATAAAGAACATACAAGAAAGAACATATTGAAGGACAGTTTGAACACATATTAATTTGTCCAGGTGTGTTTATCTGGACATCTGAGATATGGATGAAACAGTTGAAAAGGCCACATATGTCATTAGCTGTGAACCTACAATATATTTACAGAAATTTGAAAGCCATCATCCCATTGCAAATAGGAGAAACTATGATAGAGGATGAAATACTCAAGAGACAATGTGTGAAGTGAAAGAGAAATGTGTGAACATTTAGAGGTCAGGCAAGGACATAGGATCACAGCTGTTCAGCTGATGTGAAAATAACTTGACTATTAAACATCAATTGTATTTTTATTTCACATTCTCCTCAAGTAAGGGATATAAAATACATAATTAATCAGGGTGGCTCTATGTTAGCTTTATCCCATGATGCTCTTGCAAACTCAGGGAGTTGAGGTACACCACATCATTTCATAATTCCAGGCAGTGAACTCTGCACCCTTCTTAAAACTGAAAAGCCAGATTCTTAGTGGTCTCTATCAAGTCCCCTGCCTGATCTGAGATGGAGTGGGATCACCCTACCCTCCTTTCTCTTGTGAGAAGTGCTGACTCAAAAAGCATTATTATTATTATTATTATTATTCCTCACTCAAGGATATTTTCCATTTTTGTTTGGATAAAGTGGGAGGAAGAAAAAGAGAGAGGGAGAGGGAGAAAAACATTGATGTGTGAGAGACAAACTGACTGGTTGCCTCCCACATGACCCCGACAAGGGCCAGGGACCAACCGAGGTACATGCCCTTGACTGGAATTGAACCCGCAACTCATTGGTCCATGGGTCAATGTTCTAACTGCGGAGCCAAACCGTCCAGGACTCAAAAAGCATTATTAACCATTCTTTCAAAATGTTTTCTCAATTTTTTTTTCTGCTACTATATTTGTAAATTCCTTCAACATGTTGAGGGTACTAAGATTTTTTTCAATTGATTCTTGTCCTCCTTTGGAACTGATTCTGTGTCTTATTTTGTGGTATCTATTGTCTCTCGGTGCCTCTGTTATAATTTCTACCATAACACCAAAGTATATGTCTGTCTCTTTCACAGGATCAAGAATACCTAAATGAGAAGGGTGGTATATTTTTTTTTATCTTTGTAACCCTAGTCTTTAGCACAAAATAAGGACTGAGAGAACAGCGATATTCAAATAAATATCTAGAAGTGAAGAATTGACATTCTAGCATATGACATCTGGTACCCTGATAAGTAGATTCAAAGTCACCATTAGAGAAAAACATATTTCATTACGTAGGGCAGAGACAGAGAGACAGTGTTCCTCAAATTCAGAAAAAAGATTAAACTGTGTTAATAGAGATATATCTTTTAATTCAATAATTTAAAGCTGATGGTGGATTTCTACTGAACACCTCATGTGGCAGAGATATGAATGAACATTATGAAAAAGAACATGGGCTCAGAGTCAAAAAAGGTGACTGTAATAATTATTCTGAAATAAAGACAACTCTTGCCCTGGCCAGTTTGGCTCAGAGGTTAGAGTATCAGCCTAAGGACCAATGAGACACAGGTTTGATTCTCTATCAAGGGCACGTGTGGTTTAAGGCTGTGACCTCAGTTGCAGGTTTGATCTCCAGCCCTGGTTGAGGTGGTGTGGGAGGCAGCCAATCAATGTGTCGCTCTCACGTCGATGTTTCTCTCTTTCCCTCCCTCCTTCCTTCCCTCCTCCTCTATCTAAAAAAACAAACAATAGAAAAATATCCTCAGATGAGAATTAAAAAAAATAAAATAAAATAAAATAAAGACAATTTATTGACCTTTAAGGCATGATTTCGTTCAGGTACTCTTGAATATAGGTTCTTTACTATGAAGGAAGATTTTTACAGATTCTTAAAAAGTATAATTTCCCCAAACAAAACTTCACCTATATATCTAAAATCTGTATCTTTATAAAAATGCTTTGAAATATTGGCTAGTGTGTCAGGAAAAGTATCAGATGGTGGGCACTATTTGATGAACAAGTAAACAAATGTTAGTCCTGAATTCCATTCCCTTTCAAATTTCCTTACTACCGTGCACAAGAATGCAGCCTACTTTTACAACTAAAATCTGAAATAACTATATCTTATTCAAGAGATCAACATAGTTCATTTTTCATTCTGATGGATATCTCATTTATTAGGCACAGAATTCACTGTACTCCAGTGCCAAGAATTACTAAGCAACAGAACATATGTAGGCGGATGTGATGTTTGCATATTCACACAATCTGACATTTACACCAAGATCAGAAGTATATTATTACTGAAAGAGAGGAAACAGTAACAGAACAAGAGGTAGTAATATTCTTTTATTTTATAAGGTGCCATTCACAAAAGTAACTCCATGATCTTAACAAATAACCCTCCCCTGGGAAAAGCAAGTCCGGAGGGACAGTCACAATCACCAGGTTTAGTTCCTCCTAAATGTCAGAAAGGAAAACATACTGCTTGAGGCATTTTTTTTTTTTTTTTATGCTTTCTATAGCCTAACACCTAGTATGGTGTGAATACAGGAACTGCCGATCAGCCTGAGTGGAATACTAACTGTTTTTAAGTATCAAAATTAGGAAATATTCTGGAATGTTCACTCAAGACATTTCCCTGAGGACCCTGAAGCTTGGCAACGTTCTGATAGGCAGCTACGTTTGTTCCCATGCTGCCCCTCTGTTGAATACAGGAACCAAAGATGAGGGGAAGGTTGGATGTCTAAATAAAAGTGACTATTTCCTCACAAGAAAATAAAACATGTTTCCAGTGTCAAACCATATGCAAGCCAGCCCGGTTCTAACTGACGTGTGGTTTAAGGCAGTGACCTCAAGGTAGTGACCCCTTGCAGCAAACCATTCAGATGCCCATTTCAGTTGTATAATTTCACCTTTAAATACAATTAAAATACAGATGAAGTTAAAAAAAAAAAAAATCACTTTTGAGGAAAATCTTCAGAATACCTTACCAAACAAGATGGGTCATTCTTTGGCATTATCAATAATCCTTAGTGAAGCATGATATTTTACATAAATTAGAATTATGGCTTTAAATACACACACACACACACACACACACACACACACACACACACACACTATTCCTTCACAATCTCGTGGAAATGTCCTCAACTGATAACCTTTTATGGTTTCTTTGATGGATAACATTAGATTTCTAGATAGAAGAGTTTCCTTTGGCAGTTTTCTGATACAATGATTTATTCACTAAACTTATTTTTAAAAGAGCAAAAACATCTCAAAGAAATGGACTCCTTGTTTCTTCTCAGTGGTAGATTTTATAATAACTTTCATAATTTGTTTCGAGTTGTAATTATGCCAGCCACATCTCTTGGGCTGCAGAGCTACCTCTCTTACTTCTTCTTAATAACCATCTGAGTAACTGCAACGAACTAATATTTGAGGGCAGCTGGGAAAGAAATCCTTTCTGTTCAAGAGGAGCCGAGGTTCACTATACTCAGGCTACTATCTGGTGTGAACACTAGGTCCTCAACTGGGGTTTGTAAACAGGAACAAGAACATGAAAAGCAACAACCACTGAAGTTTTTCTTTTGAAGTACTGTATATTTTCAAATCACAGTAGTCTGTTGGCAACAACCCTATCTGTAGAGATTTCATTAATATGGCATTGATATGGTTGCTATCATCACATGAAAAGCTGAACAGTCAAGAAAATTTGCTAGAATGAAGCTCTGTGCATATTCTTACGTGCTCTTTGTCACCTGCGTTGATTTCTGCCACTGGGAATAGTGGACTTGTATTAAAATGATGTCTCACCTCTCTCAGTTTCAATGGACCTGACAGTTATGTCATATAAAAATGTCCAATACAGAAGAATTTGATCTTCATATATTTTTTAAGTAGTAAGTTGAACAACTTTCAATTAAAGATCACAGTAGTTAGAAGGGGCAGAGGTTATTCTGTGAACAAAAGTATACTTTCTCTCAGAAAGAAAAATGTCTATTTAACACTTAAATCTCTAGAAATATTTAATAATAAAATAATAATAAAAACCCTCAATTCTTCTGAATAAACAGCTCCACTAGTCCAAAACAACAACAACAACAAATAAATAAATGACCATTTGCAGTAAACTCACCTGGAGCACTTATTTCTAGGCTTCATTGGAGATTTCCTGAAGACATTACAAAGATGAGTTCCGAAAGCCTACATCCTTAAGAGGCTCCCATCACCATTTTGTTGCACCCTAAAATTAGAAACCCACTAGATAAAGATTTGGAAACCAGAAATTAATGTTATCAGTTAAACTGTTCTACTAATGGTCACAAGACTTTAGATTCATTAGGACTCATCATTATAGCTGCCCTTCTGTTTCATTACCCCCAGGCAAGCCTACCTGCTTATCAGGTTTCCTATTCAGAAAAGAGCAGCATGAAGTTTGGGCTTCCCTTCTCAGTATACCTTAAGTGTTCTGAATTCCATTCCTCAGGACCCTTCTTTTCTCAAAGCAATAGTTTGTTTTTTATAGTCTCAGAACTAGCAAAGCCAGCTCACCTGGAAGTTGTTAGAGATGCAAAGAATTGAGCCTCTAAGATCTGGAAACAGCCCAACTGTCCATCAGTAGATGAATGGATAAAAAAGCTGTGGTACATAAACACAATGGAGTACTATGCAGCTGTAAGAAAGAAAGATCTCTTATCCTTTGAGATGACATGGAGGGACCTGGAGAGCATTATCCTAAGCAAAACAAGCCAAGCAAAGAAAGACAAATAATCACACAATCTAACTTTTTTTGTGGAATATAATGAACATAATAGTCTGAGGAAAAGGGTAGACCCAGAGATGTGGAAGTAGGGTACAGACTGACAACCCTCAGAAGAGGGGGTGGTGGGGAGGGAAGAGATAAACAGAACTTATATGCATATATGCATAACTGATGGACATGGACTACAAAGATGGGAATGGGGGTGATGGGGAGGAGGGTGTCCATGGGGAAAAAAGGAGAAACATCTGTAACAAAAATAAATTAAAAAATAAAATAAAATGAAATTAGAAACTCTGGAGTTGGGTCCCAGCAACCTTTGTCTTCCAGGCGGTTGTGATGTGAGCTAGTGTTTGAGAAGTACAGCTACAGAACTGCTAAATTAGTAGGAGAAAACATATTAATGTCTATTAATTCCAGATATCATCTCTCATATACCATTTGCATTTTAGTGGAGCTCTTTCACACTGCAGGAAACAGCAAGGGATTCGTGTGAAAGAGTTTGGGGACCACAGTTGTCACTTTGAATCATGGAGGCCTTTCCAAATTAGTTTTTAAGCAACAGTAACTTTGCTTTGTGCTTGAAAATTAGGTCTAGAGAAATAGGCCTCAAAACCTTGTTTACACAGAAATCACCTGGGGTGTTTTGTTTCTGTTTCTGTTTTTAACCTTACAATAACTTAATTTATGGGGTCAGGGGCTCCCCTGGTGATTCTAATATATAATCAGACTTGGTCAGGGTCAGTGGGTGTCAAACTTTAACCTGCATTAGAATCACCTGAAGAGACTGTTACAAGACAGTTGCCTGGACCCACCAGCAGAGGTTCTAAGTCAATATGTCCAAGATGGGCAGAAAATTTGAGTTTCTAAAAAGTGTTACTGTTGGTTCTGGGAGCACAGTCTGAGACTCACTGCAGAGATCCCTGCTGTCTATGGAATGTGCCTGAAGCACAGCTAGGCCAGAGGGTCTGAACTGCAGTCAGGGCACCGTTAGCTTCTGCGTTTGTGAGTTCCTTTTCACTCCTCAGACATCCCTGTGCCTTACTACCTGCTCTTTCCCTTTTTTCACTCCTCAGCCAGACTGTCTACGAACACAGCAAAACCTGACATCAAAAGGAAATTCAATTTTATACTATAACACCTCACTTTTTCCATGGTGACTTATCTAACACCTTCACTTTTAAAAGCAAAATAGGACCCTAGAGAGCAAAACAAATCCTACCAAAGACAAAATCCATGGGGTCAAGAAAACTTGCTTTACCCATGAGAGACCACCCCAGGGTTTTACTAAGTCAAATTAATCCCAATTTATTTCAAATTCCATTTGGAATCATCTGATTTCTTGTTTTGCAGCAGATTAAAATCAGAAAATTAGCCTGGCCACTGCGGCTCGGTGGATTGAGCGTCATCCCATTGACTGAGAGGTCCTGGTTCGATTCCCAGTCAGTGCATATGCCCAGATTGGGGGCTCAATCCCCAGTAGGGGGTGTGCAAGAAGCAGCTGATGGATGTTTCTCTCTCACATCAATGTTTCTCTCTCTCCCTTCCTTTCTCTTCTAAAATATCAATAAAAACATATTAAAATATTTTTTTAAATCAGAAAATGACAGTATGGGTAACTGGTAAAGGAAGCAATAAATGGAAGCTAACAGTTTAAAAGAAGA
The DNA here is from genome assembly GCF_014108415.1 of Molossus molossus. NCBI lineage: Eukaryota > Metazoa > Chordata > Mammalia > Chiroptera > Molossidae > Molossus > Molossus molossus. The sequence goes on from NW_023425346.1 coordinate 30,407,860, forward strand.
GACAGAAAAAATGTTAAAAGGCAAACAAGAACTTAATAGGTGAAGAAAACGAGGACCCTTAGATTTGAATGTCCCCTAAAAGTAACACTGAATTTCTAATAAAAACAGGTGCATCAAGGCAAAGTTCAACAGCAGGATGGAAATGCATTCAGGTGGGAACTGCTCAAGGGCAAGGTGAAAAACCACAAATCAATGAATGAATTGAATATTGGTCAGGCACTCTTTTGGTGCTTTTCCATGAACAACCTAATTCTGATACCATTCCTATGTAAGAATCACAATTATCACCTGGCCGGTGTAGCTCAGTGGATTGAGTGTGCTCCCATGGACTGAGAGGTCCGGTTCCATTCCTGGTCAGGGCACATGCCTGGGTTGTGGGCTCGATCCCCAGTAGGGGGTGTGCAGGAGGCAGCTAATGGATCTCTCTCTCTCTCACATCAATGTTTCTCTCTCTCTCTCCCTTCTTCTCTCTTTAAAAAATTAATAAAAACATATTTTTTTTAAAAAGGAATCACAATTGTTTTTATGATCACTTTATACAGGGAATAAAGCATGGAGAGATGAAGTAATTTGCCCAAGATCACATGACTGAAAGTGCAGAAAGGATATTTGAAACTCTGAGAACCGTGCCTGAATCTGGGAATCAAACCAGTTCTCTACACCTCTCCTATCACAGCGGACATGTGTGTGTGTGTAGGCTGGGGTGGAGGTGGGGGTTGAGTGGGGAGAGACTAATTCCTATTTTCTATTTACATATATATGTATATATATATACATATACATATATGAAGATAATGAAAGAACACTTGACAATGTGAAGCTCTTTATCTATTGATCAATTAGTCTTAATCTTGTGATTTCAGCAGTTCTACACCCAAGGGGAAAAATATTCTCTCCAGGTACTTTGTCAAGAATTTTTGAAAATGTAGTTTCAGAACTATTGCAAAAACTAATTAAAAGATCGCTTGCTTTATTTATTTATTATTTTTGGCAGTAGAACCATCTAGATCCAAATAGACACATAGCCATTGTGACTGTCAGCCAACAGCATGCAGACTCCATGGGAAATAAAATAACCATCCAAAGAACACAGGCTTCTGTTTGTTGAATTAAAAGAACAGTTCTATTAGCTCCATGGCAGAGAGAATTAATAAACATTTGGTCCTGCTCTAATACTGGGCCAGTGGAAAGCCACTTTACAAAGCGGACAGCATTTCTAACAATATACTTGTAAACTTTTATTTGGCAAATTAAATGTGAACATTCCAATCATCAGGACAAAATAGTTCAGTTAGTTTTTTTAAAAGTACAATTAATTATAAGTTAAGAATTCTGACAACTCCTTAAATTTCCTGGAACAGGCTCCAAGACTAGATGATTTTCAATGCATTTGGGTGAGAAAAGTCATTTGTGAGAAAGATGCTCTTATTTACAGAATGTGGAATTCTTAAGGGAGGGATTATAAAGAGACACAAGAGTTGGATTGTCTTAGTTTAACCTATGATTCCAATTTCTCCTAAAGTCCACAAAGCTACACATGTTTGTTAATGTATCTCACAGTCCCAAGTGAATAACACTAATGTTTTGATTAATTATGGCTTTAAATAGTTACTTACTGTCACTTTCGTGAAAATAAATCCTTGACTTTTCTATTGAAAAGAGAGGAAGCCCTTCTCGGAAAATTATCCTGGTCAAAGTTTTCTCTGCCATGCTCTATGGTTAAAGTACTTTTGCAAGTGCTGTAGAAAATCTAAAAATGCTTTCCTGAGAAAAATGTGTGCTGTCCCTACAGGGTACGCTTTTTCAGCGGTGGAGTGACTTTTTTCTCTGCAAAAATAGTGCTTGAGCTTCTCATTTTATTAACTCCTTATTGTCATTCAACTCTACCTAATGCTCTTCTGGTCTGCAAAGTATATGAGCTGTATTAAGCCAGTGTCAGGAATTGCAATGAGTTTGAACTCACACTGGTATCGGTGGAAGAGGAGTTCTCAGGGTGCCATGGGGAAAGGAATTTCCTGACACTCCCAGGGGAGTATGGAGTTTCATGGAAAGATTTACTGATGATGTAAACTTAATGGGGGTTTCCCTCCAAGTTCCCATCTCTGCCCACCTCACCATGGAAAAAGTCCAACCTAGTCTTCAGCAAGGTTGGAATCAAGTCCACTGCCCAGAATCTCTTTTCCATGTTCAAGCCCAGTCCAGCAGCATCTGGCTAGCTTAGCTTGTGTTCCCAGGTGCAGTCTATTGTGTGGTCCAGCATCCTTCTTGTGGGGTCCACATGGCCTACGGCCATGTGGCACGGAGTGACAGAGGAGAGGGGAACAAGGAGTACAGGAACGAACAAGCAGGAGCATAAAACAGAGAGCTCTTTGGGGATTTTAACCTTCCAAAATTTTATGCTCTTTCAGTGGCTTTCCCTCCTAGCCAATGACCTTTTCCGAGACTAGACTGACAGTGAAGTACCTTCTCTAATTACCCCAACTTCACTGTGCATGTGTCCATCTCCCTCTTTGTCCAATCCTTCCCCCCAGTGATCTGCAGGGAAGGAACCTGTGGTTCCTTTGGGGGCACGAAGCTGCAATTTCTGGTGAAGCTGTCCAGATGACCATGCTTACAATGTCTGGCCTCCCCTCTGCTCTCATCTTATTATTATTATTTTTTAATTCTCACTTGAGGATATTTTTCCATTTATCTTCGGACAGAGTGGGGAGGAGGGAGGGAGAGAGAGAGAAAAACATCAATGTGAGAGAGACACATCGACTGGTTGCCTCCCACACGACCCTGACCAGGGCTGGGACTGAACTGCAACTGAGGTACATGCTCTTGACTGGAATCGAGCCCTAGACTCTTTGGTCTGCTGGCTGATGCTGTAACCACTGAGCAAACTGTCCAGGGCTTATCCTATTATTAATATTAATAAACTAACTAATTATGATGATAACAATACCACATTAATTTCTAACTAAAGCTTTCTAGATATAAGAGAATCTAAATGAAATGCTTATTTTCAGTTCTAATCTTCACCACAACAATTACAAGAAGCCTACATAAATGAACTTCATTGGATTAAATTCTCATATAATAATTCACCTCTTCTTAAAAGCTCTGACCTTGAATTCACCCAATCTCCTTATTGAAAAGAGTCATGGCAGTCACTTCTGTATTTTTTTTTAAACTATTGTAGAGAGCAGTATTCATTCATTACCTCATTTTACTGTTCTTCAATTTATTGCATTTCATAGATGTTACATCTTTTACAAACTGAAGGTAAGACCCTCTACCTGAAAAGAAGTTACTACTTGCTTTTTTGTAATATTCATTTTATTTCTGTGGTCTGGTAGTGAACCGGCAATATCTCTGAGGTATCCCTATACTCTGTACCTGCTACATAAAACTCAGGATGATAAATATGTCTTTAAAATCAGTTCCTCATTGAGAAATTTGAATCATCCCATATTTCTCATTTTGTCAAAGTCACTAGGAAACTCAGAGGCAAACTACAGTTCACTGATAGCAAATATATGAGACTTTATGGTAGAAATACTGAATTTTGTCCTTGATATTGATTTAATTATAGTTATTTACCTTTGACATTTATGTTTTAGTCTTCTCAAAATTGTTTTGGGAAGAAAATAGAACATACATGAAGCCCAAATTAGCATTTTTATTTATTTATTTATTTTAATATATTTTTTATTAATTAATTTTTGTTACAGATATTTCTCCTTTTCCCACCACTGATTCCCCCTCCCCGTCCCTGCCCTGTCCCCAGTTTGTTGTCCATGTCCACTGTTCATACATACATGCATGTAAGTTCTGTGGTTTATCTCTCCCCCCGCATTTTTATTTTTATGTGAAGTGGCACGTAGGATTTTTTAAGGAGTGTTACATGTCTAGTTACTTAAGTTATTGTGATGGACCTTGAAAAATGTATTTTTCTCTGTTATGGTTTTTATTTATTTATTTTTTTTACCCTAGGAGTATAATCAATAAATAAGCCCTCACTATCAATCTCCAAAATATATAGTCATATTTCATTTTCAAAACCATGCACCTCCTGTGATGAATTGCAGTCATTAGCAAGATGATTGTACAGAAACTTCAGACCACTTGGAAGTGACTGAGCAGCTGACAGAAAGGGGGGGGGGGGCAGAGCGGTTTCTGTTCCAATTACTTTCTCGCCCTAAAATGTAAATATTTCTGAAACTATGCAGCTCTGCTTGACACTCCATCAAACTAAATTTTTAAAACATTTCCAACATTTTGTTGTTGCTGTTATATTTTCAGATGAGGCGAGAGAAACGTTTGTCTCCATCTCACGACTTCCTGGGACCCAAGGCAGTACTCCTGCACCATGACCTCATCATCGAGTGCGGACAGATCCTACCTTTAGAAGTCAACACTGAGCAGGATGCATTTTACACCTATTAGTTTTATTTTATGGAAATGCTGTCTCTTCCAAATTTAGGTTTTAATCACTTCTGTGGCCAGGGTCTTAGAGCATATACAAAATAAAATGCTGTCCTATAAAATCTCCAGAGATGAGAGTTATAAGATTAACTTAACGTGATTTCCATGCTCGCCCCAACCAGACCTCAAGCTTTCCAGCTATAGAAGTGGGCACAGGCAATATGCAGAAGAATTTACTTCTGTTTTCTGACTGTCAAATATCCAAGAACTTTAAGTGCCCTCCACTTGGAATTAATTTACTCTCTCTTATCTTTTAAACTCTTTCCCCATGAATTTCTAACTACATTCTTACCTCTTTACTCAACCTCATCCCAACCTACTTTTGTAACTCTTTTTCTTCTAGTTCAGTAATTTGAAAACTTTAGTGAGCATAGGCATCACCATCAAGGGAGGGCTTAGTGGGCCCAACCAACCCTAGAGGTTTTGATTCAGTGGATCTGATGTGAGCCTGAGAATACACATGTCTAACAAGTTCCTGGTGATGCTGAAGCTGTTGGTCCTGATACTAAAGCAAAATTCCATCCTGACTTTCCAGAGAAGCAATTCCGATGACTCCAATGACCTATATCTGAATCTGACAATCCGCTGTTTTTCACTCAATCTTAGCCAATTTGATTATTTTCTACATATGGCATAGGGTTGCCAGATGGGCAGATGGCATCCAAAGGCCCTGCCAAGCTTTTTAGTCCTGGCTGTTCTCCCACAGTGTCCAGGTCTTCTCTCCAGTGCTAGTCTCTCCTATGATCCCTCAAATCAAAGCTCTTCCTCAGGGCCTCTCTCCCCACCAGTATTCTCTATCTTAGTCTCTCTTTTTATACCCATGTCCCTTTACCCCTCTGCCAACCTAAAGAGAGTTACAATAATATTCAATGTCATGAGAATTTATTTCACATAAAAATTGTATGTCTGTATGCCTGGAAGTCTGCATGTGCCTGTATGATGTGAGAATATAAAATTCTGAAAGGCAACTATCAACATTCTCAGTTATGGGAATGGAAAAGTCAAGGGTACACTTTTTTATCAATTCATCCATAACTTTATCTCCATATTGGAAAATACATTTTTGCACTTGTCTTTTTATTCTTTTGGGTATTTTTTATTGAGATATAATCAACATATAACATTAGAATAGTTTCAGGTGTACAATGTAATGATTTGATATTTGTATATACTGTGAAATCACCACCACAATAAGTTTGGTTAACATCTGTGACCATAAAAGAGTGTTGGTATTGCAATCCCAAAATTCAGTACCAGAAGAATCAAAAGCAGCTGGAATTTTCTGACATGCCCACATATTTATTGAATACACATAGTGTATAGTCATGGCATGAACTATATCACTAAGTCTGGGATTGAAGGAAAGGGGGTAGTTTATGGGTAGATCTACATGGCAGGATAAAGTAACTGCTACAGAAAGATATAAAGGAAGTGTGCTATGGAAGACCAAAGAAGAGAAAGATCACTTCTGACTAGAAATGTGTTAGGGAGTATGTATAAAGAAGATAATACTGAAGATGATTCTTCAGTGGGAGACAGAATAAGCCTAAATAGATAAGAGGCAAACAGAATCAAAGGACTACATTCCCAAATTGTCCAGTGATTCAGAAAGAGCAGTAAACAGCCCATGCCATCCTTACCATTATGGGATTTGTGTTTTTTCAAGGAGAGAGAGGATTTGGGGTTAGAGAATATGAGTTCAAATCCTTAGACTAGTAGGATCACATTAGTAATAAAAATAAATTATTATAAGTGTGATATGTGTCTATGGAAAAAGTAGTATGAACTGCAAAGCTCTTGGGAAAGGTTTTTAGGAATTATAGAAAATTTATTTGGGCTGCCCAGTTATCAGGTGCATTTTCAGAATACAACATCCACTTGACCCTGCAATTGGAAATAAGCTCAGTTGTCTTCTCATCTCTAGAACTCACTCCAGAAACTGACTTGTCCTCTGGCCATGACATATAGCAGTGAACTCTGAACAGTTGAAATCTGAGAGGCCATAAAGAAACCACGCCCTCTCAGTTCAGATTTCTAGGTCCTCTGCTTCTGGTAGGTTCCCCACCTGGTCCTTTTGATCCTCCAAAGTTTTCCTGAATTTTTCATCCTTCACAGAATTCAGGATTTGGATTTGCTGCCAGTCTGAAAACCCAAAGCCCCCAATTTCCTTTAAGGTGCCTCCTGATCCGATCTGACTCACCCACCTGCCAGGCTCCTTCCACTAGTTTAGATTTTTAGCTCTCACCCTTCTTCAGCTATGCTGTGTGATAGCTTCCCTCGTTTCCCACATTCAAAATGCAGTTAACCAGGATGCTCTTGAAAAGCGGATCCGATAGGATCTGAAAATTCTCTGTTCGCACAGGCTCCAGGTACAATTGCACATGAAGATAAGCATTCTATATTTTGTACAAGATAAGAAGAATTATGCAAGTTCACTTTTTGAATTTATTATCAATATTAATTTTAAACTAAAATAAATCAAGCTAGATCACCAATATCAAGTCACTTAAGTGAGGTGAATATTCAACTGTCGAAATGACAACTGCTGGGTTGGCAGTGCCAAATGAACAGGAAGTTCAATGCATGGCTCGAGAAGCAAGAGCTGTTTATCAGGTTGGAAGGAAATTAATTAAGAACTGGAAGGAATGCCTTGTGGTAAAATTACAGGAACCAGCTGATACCAAAGGCCTAAAGAGAACGTGGAATCAAGATGATGATAAAAGCAGATGACTTTTTGGTGTGGCTCATCTGCTATTAATGAGCTGCATAAACTCAACGGCCATGTCTCCACTGAATCAATTCAACAGCAGGTCTCTTTGGCCCTTCTGAACCTTGTGGCCAGAGATATTTCTCTAAATGCAGGTCAGACCATGCCACTTCCTGGCTTAAAGCCCTTCAGTAGTACTTCATCACTCCCAGGACTGAAGCCCAGATTAATTAATTTGGCCCACAAAACTCTTCATGAAATGGTACCTGCCTCTCTCTTATACCTCATCTCACTACATCTCCAGTCCTCTGCTAAACTTTTTATCATAACATATATTTGTTATATGAAAGAATCTGTAGTAAAATGTTCTAGATCCAAGTCCTGGTTATTGCATGTAGCACTTAACTTTTGGCAAGTGACTGAACTCACTCTTAGATGTACTTCCTTACCTTTAAAAATGGGACCTATGTAATAACACCTACCATTGATGTTTTGAAGGGAGAATTAGAAGTTAACATAATAAAGGGTCTAACAGTAAATGTTTAATAGATGTCAGTTATTCTAGCCAACAGCTATACACAATCTGTAATTGTTGAGCAATCCACAAACTAACGCAAACATATCTAGGCACTTGCCTGTTCTCTGCCTTACTATTGCATTTGATCCTAAGCCTAGGATCCACCTACTTGAAGACGACCTCTTTGATGTGTCTTAAGTGAAAGAAGCTGCCCAGTATTTTTCCCCACAAGCTAGCTCCTTAGGGAGTATTTCAAAAGTCGATCTCTGTGGAGAACAGTAAAAGACTAGTTTGCATGTGTGCCTCTCCCTTGAGTCTGGAGCTCTTCAGGGTAGGGACCTTTCCTCCCTCTGCATAGCCTCAGTGCCTATAGGCTGCTAAGTTCTTAGTAAGAGTAATACATTTTTAAATGAATAAATAAATGGTCAGAGCAGATATCAACAGTGATTTAACCTTAAAATAGAGACAGGAAGTAGTTTTGAAATCCAAGTGTCTTTCTCATCCCCCCCTGGAATGTATTGATATTTAAATGAAGATTCCCAAAATATATTTGCTTTTCACAGCCTAGGAGGTATAGGGACTCACAGTCCATATAAACTGGTGGAGGCCACTTACACTCAAAGTTTATACTGGTTCAGGTAGTACAAGTTAGTATATTTTGTGAGCAGGAGTCTTATTAACTCAAGGGGAGAAAATCAATGTAAAGAGAATCTCACAGGGCTACCCCTTACAAGCCAGGATTTGACTAACATGACTAAGTTGAAATGTCTAAGTTTCATACCATTTTTTGCCTTTCCCTATCAGCAAATTAGAATGTGAATTTAGTAGCTGCAACAATTAATTAATTGTACTGCATTCACTTTTACAGGCTTAGAGTTAAAGCCTTCTACCCCAATATTTAAATGAATGGAAACTTGAATCCCTAGAGCACATTTTTGATCTGCTGCAAGCATCAGCTACAGATTCAAATTCTGGTGGTATCCCCGAGGGGCGCCTAATCCCTTTAGAAGAGGGACTAGGGGTTAAATCCGAGGACATTGAAAGTTGGCAAAATGTACATTGGCAAGCCTTTCCTTATTCTTTCTTAGAGGAAAAAAAGGCAAAGGAGGGCAGAAGGCAGTATAGGTAACACATTTTATGTCTCCGTGATGTGAGTAGGAGACGCTGTAGCCGAAAAGAGGCCAGTAGCAGCAGCAGCACCATTGGCCCGGGAAACAACATGATAAGAACAAACAGAAATCAGCAGCTGGTGAACAGAATGTGTCTGTACATGGCATGGGACAGGAGATGTCTGACGGATGGCATCTGAAACTCATCTCTCCATCTTCTCCATGCCAACAAATGAACCAGATTAACACGACCAGGAAGATCGGTCCTTCCAATGCATTAACAGTTTGGGATAAGAAGATCAATTTAGGTGAAATGGTTAGACTGGAACGATTTTCTCCTTTCACTACCCAATAATAATATTTAAAATGTTAGACCAATATTTATGTATTCATTCATTCATCCTATCAATATTTACTGAGCACCTATTATTTGCCAGGCACTGTTCTTGGCAGTGGAGACATAAAGATAAATAAAGATATAATGCCTATCCTCTGGTAAGTTAGCCTTGTAGAAAATGCTAATATGAAAGTACATAACTAAAATATAGCCTCAAAGAAATGATATTATAGAAAGACAATGGAATACTGAGCAAGGGAGAAAATGATTATTAACGATTGGCTAGTGATAGTATTTACATAGACTTCCTACAGGAGAGTAGGCTTTGAGTCTTAACAGGTGAGTGGTTCTCAACCTTCAGATAATGAAGAATATACCTTGAAAGAAACTATAGGAAAATATAAAATAAAACAAGAAACTGAGTCCAAAAAAAGCTTCCATTTATCCCACATCTAACTTCCTGTGAGTACTGATTTAAATATCAAGCTATTCATATATATATACTCTTTTTTAGCTCCTTTAATTTCTGAGGCACAGGAGTCACAATCTTTTATATATATATATATATATATATATATATATATATATATAGAGAGAGAGAGAGAGAGAGAGAGAGAATCTGATGCCTTTTTGAATAAACAAATGTACTTTCATATCAAATGTGATTCCAGTCTTAATTATTTTATGCCTTTATAATGCTGAGCCATTACTTTCTAGTTATTCATGTGATGTTCTTTTGGCTCTCCCAATACATCAATAAGCCTTAAATACAAGATCTATACTTTCAGTCCCTTTTCCAGCTTGTCCAAAAGTTAGTTTAATTCTATGTTCATTGTAGGAAACTAGTTAGTGAATAAATGAATTTTAGGTGAATTACAAATAGAGTACATTAATAAACAGAAAAATGTATGGGGGCAAAAATCAAGGGAAAGAGACCCAGGAGAACTTCTTTCTGAACAGTTGACAGAATGAGCAATAAAAGTAACTCTGAACACCTTCAATTTTTCCTTCATGAAAACTAACCTTGAAAATTTTTCTTTCTACACATCATGAGCTATGCCTTAAAGATGTTGCCTTCAGATAGGTAGAGCAGTCAGAAAGAGTTCCCCACATGTATTTTCAAGAATATTCCCCCTTTAACCATTTTTAGATGTCATCTGTCTTTGACATGATCACTAGAATGAAAACACTGTTTTATACATATCCAAATTGCATTGCATATATATATATATATATTACCAAAAATGCCCCCAAGAGAGATAATCAAAACATACCAATTATGCTCTGGCCGGTTTTGCTCAGTGGTTAGAGTATCAGCCCTCAGACCAAAGGATTATGGGTTCAGGTCCAAGTCAAAAGCACTTACTTGCATTGCAGGTTTGATCACTGGCCCTGGTTGGACTCATGTGGGAGACAACCAATTGATGTGTCTCTCTCAAATCAATGTCTCTCTATCTCTCTCCCCGCCCCTCTCTCTCACCATCCCTCCTTCCCTCTCTTCCACTCTTTCTAAAAAAGTCAGTAGAAAAATATTCTCAGGTGAGGATTAACAACAAAATAGAAAATCCAATTACCATAGAACACTATATACAAGTTGTGTTCTAGGAAACATATTCATGACTTACATCATAAAAGTTTAGTTTCTTTAATATATCAAGAGCTCTCAAAATTGAATACAAAATAAGACTAACACCCTAATAGAAAATAGACCAAGAAGCCCTTCTCCTTTCTTTGCTCTCTATTTCCTAGCTTTGTCTTGAGAGGACCTAGAAGCAGTGATTCCCAAGTAACAAAGAGAACAAACAAATTTCAGATCTTAGTTTTTAAATGCCATCCTGTACTAACAATACCAAAGCTCTTTGGAGAAAGTATTGATTCTGGGACAAAGACAGAGAAAATATAAGATGAGATTGCAACATCTTTTTTGTGTCAGAAAATAAGTGAATACTCAAAGAATGATGAAAAATGTCAAAAGAATACAAGAGTCAGCATAAAGGGCTTCGATTGGCCAAGTGTGGAACAATTTTAGCATCAAAGTAAATAATTGTGATAAATAGTCATACTTTGAGAAAAATAGGAATTAATTTATTCATACAGCTATAAACAATATGGTGGTTTTGTATTATATCAAGTTGGCTAATTTGTGACCACATTTCCCAGAATTCCCTTCCCTGCACAGTTCTAAGTTAACATGACCCAGAAGTGATATTTTGCACAAGATTTTCAAGACAGAAGTAATAAGCAGTAATATTCCTTTATGCTCAGAAGCTCAATGCAATGAACAAGATGTTGCAGGCCACTCACATTATTGCTTATCTTGTCTTGTCAGAAGAAAGCAACCAAGTCTGCTAGATCTTTGACCTCAGCCCCTCAGGTGCCTAGCCAGATGCATGTTCAGCTCCAGCATGAAGGGTATTACTGGCTTCTTCTGCAGGATATTCCATAGTCCAAGGAGGAATCTTGGAGGTGATAAGAAACCAAAGTGGACACCATTCTATCCCCACTAGTTCTAGCCTGTCCTTACCTCACTCACTTTATGTATATTGTCTCCCTTACTTCATGTATATTGGCCCTTTCTGACTGTCTACACAGTAAAATTCAGAGTCCTGCTCCAGAGAGAAACAAAAGACTCACAGGACTATGTAATCTGTTTCCACAATTCTATTAGGTGATACCTTGATAATAAATCCTTTGTGCTTCTCTGTTTTAATCCTGATTTACACAAATACATGAATGAGTCAATAAAGGATTGAATGAATGAATGAATGAATGAATGAATGAATGAATGAAAAGAAAGATCTTTATGGTTTAATGACAATCTCAAAGTATCTCCCTACAACATACTTAGTTGTTTATTTTTTTTTAATTTTATTTATTGATTTTAAGAGAGAGGGGAAGAAATAAAGAGAGAGAGAGAAACATCAATTTGTAGTTCCACTTATTTATTCATTTATTTGTTGCTTCTTGTATGTGCCCTGACTGGGGATCAAATTCACAACCTTAGCATAGCGAGATGATGCTCTAACCAAGTGAGCTACCCGGCAGGGCCTTACTTGTTTATTAACAATCACAAATCCTTAAATAGCTTTACAGTGAAGAAATCTTGCAGAAACTGTGTTAACCAAGAAATAAAACTTAACATTACCAATAATGGAAATAATTGATATTGAAGACTTCATAATATAATATTATGAGACAAACACAGCATCATTTTTGAGAGATTCCTGCTGAAAATGAGAAATTATCAGACAAATCCAAGTTAAGGAATATTTTATAAGTAACTAGCCTATAATTTCCAAAATGTTGAGCTCATGAAAGTTAAGAAAAGAGTGAGGAATCGTCCAGCTTCCACGAGGCAAAAGTGACTTGACAATCAAATACTAGACAATACATGACACTGTGTAAACAGCAGAAAAAACTTAACAGAATATGAGGGTTAAATAATTATAATAAAATTACATTAATTTCCTGACTGTACTATAACCAAATAGAAAAACACTTTTGTAAAAAAAAAAAAAAAAAAGCACACATATGGGTATCATGTTTTTATATCAATCTCAAATAGTTCACCATATATAGTAACATGTGTTTGTGTATACTTACACATATATTAGCTTAATCAATCAATAACATTTATATACACCTATGGGAAAAGAGAGAAGGAGAATGGGAATGGAAAGACAAGTATACTAAAATGTTAACAATTTTAAAATATAGATTAAAAATATACAAACACTCCAACTATTTTTCACACTGTTTTTGCAACTTTTCTGTAAATTTGAAATCATTTCAAAATAAAAAGTAAAAAGTATATGTGTAATTGGGGGAGGTTAAGAATATATACTAGACAGAAAATAAAATTATCTCTTATTTCAAAATATTCATACCTTTCTCATATTGAGAAAAATGGATATATAACACTCCACCCCTCACATAGATAACTATAAAAAATACTGATCAGCATGTTGATGAAGCTGTAGACAGGCAGAATGAGCTAAGCATCTTCTGTGTATGCCTCCAACCCCACTTCTCCACCCTGCTCTGTACCTCATCTGGCTGACCTGGGTGAACAGTCTCAGGAGTCTGGTTTGTCCTTTGGTTATCTGTCGAGTTTGGGCAAGGAGTAATAGTAGCAACACATAAGAGAAGGGATGAGAGTATTGTCTGAATGTACATCCCCCAGGCTTCTTCTCTGAGGGTTTGCTTCTGGCCGCCTGCTTCCTTGACCAAAGATCATGGCCCCTTAAGATGGTCCTTTCCACTTATCTGCTGCCTTTAGTACCGGTAAGTGTTCCCACCCTTTGCCCTTTCAGGTCTAGTGGTGGTAACCTCCCCCTACTGGCTCTGGGACATTACAATGTACCTTGGGGTTTCTCTATATCCCACCCATATTTTGTAAACAGTCCATTTATTTGGTTCTCTTCAAATTACCCAACCGATCCATCTATTTCCTGCTTGGCTCCTACAGAGACATTGAAATCCTGGAAACATTTCTAGTTGTAGTAAAACAGTACAACTTTAGTTGATGGAAATTAAGCCATACTCATCAAAATTATAAATACATAGGTCCAATGGCCCAACACTTTCCAATTGAGATATACACACATATACACATATGCCACCATCATGCAAAATGACACCTATTCATTGTAGCTTTGTTTATAATATAAAATATTGGAAGCCTCTTAATACCTATCAATAGAAGACAGTACTAAAAAAGAAATATTTTGTAGTGACTAAAAGAATGAAAAAACCCTTTATATAAGATGTGATCTCCACAATATAATGCTAAAGGAAAAAAAGTGTAGAACAGTGTGTTATTATGCTTCCATTTGCATAAAAATATGTGTGTGCATGCATGATTATCCATATATATACACATATACATATAGACACACTCACCTTACCCACATATGCTTGTATGTACTATATATGCATACATTGTCTGGAAACAGTTGACAAAGTGACAATCAACAGTGATTATATCTAGGAAGGAAACTGAATGGCTGGAGGTGGTGTGGGAAGCGTCACAGATGAAAAACTACAAACCTTAATTTTGAAATCTTTGAGTTTTGTATTGTGTACATGTGTCAGCTATTAATAAAATAGCTGAAATTGAATTTTTCCTTCAAGTGCCTACATGGACTTCTTTTCATGTATAGAGGAAAAAAAGAAAGCCATCTGATGAAGTCACCGATGAACTTCAATTCGGGTTGTTTTAACAAGAAAAGTCCTGGGGCCTCAGAAATATGAACCTGTAGATAAGGGGTTGAAGTGACTAGTTGATGGGACAGTGGAAATGAAGCCAGCCCTAGGGCTGACCCCTCTGAACACAGCTTGGTGCTGCAATGACCTTTTTCTAACATGTGCATTATACCATTTCAAGTACAGCTCAGCACATCTATATGTTGATTCTATGTGGATGTCAGGGGTGAGGTAGGAAAGTAGAAACAAAAAATCTAATAGATGCACCACTGAACCAGGAGGTATATAAAGTCTGGAAGATGGTGATTATAGCACAATCCAAGGAAAAAACGTCCCTTCAAAGCAGGGCACCAACTGGTAGCAGGCATTGAATAGGTTGGGAAAATAAGACAGGTTTGAGAGTAGAGCAGTAATAAGAGGGTCAGTTTGCCCAGTGGGAGGAGATTGGCATAAGGAAGACAGTGTGGCTAAGTCCCAGAGTTGAGCTGAATGATATTCAGGCTGGACATTAACCCATCTGGAAACTGGAGCACAGGCCTTTCAAAGGGGGTAGTAGCACTTTATAGACACACAGGTCCGATAGACACGCCCTCTAATGGCAGTAAAACCACACTGCAGGCTCCCGCTGCCTTGTGCTGTGATTGTCTTGCAGAGAAAGCACGTTTTAAATACTGGTTGGTTGAGAAAGGAACAATGGGACACACAAGGAAAACTACAGTGGGACTGGGTCCAAATATAGGCTGAATCCCTAATTTCAGTGAAAGGATTGTAGGAGACAAAAACCTATGAAATGTACCTGCAAATGAGAACAGATGGGATGCACCTTGAAGTATGGTAAGGGATCAGATAAGGGAAGAGAAGCAAGCCATCTTCCAAACCCTAGAAGTAGTATGTTAATCATTGCTAACCACTCTGAAAAAGGTACAGACAACGTAGTAAAGAGCTCATATTCTTATTTTCTGAAACATCTCTTTTCTCTTCCTTGAATTTTTTTTTGCACACTTTTGTTTTTGTTTGTTCCTCTTGAGGAGCATCAGGGGCCTGGCTCGTTAGAAATGTGTAAGAGTAAAATTTATCATTCTTGCATCTGGAAATGAAATAAGTTTTGCATAAAAGCTAGGCATAGTTAAGGAAAGATATACAACAAATAGATGCTCTCTATAAAGAAGCATCTTCCCTTCTCTGAGTTCTCTCTGTAAACAATTCTGAAGTTTACTTAAGATTACTTTTATGTCACATTTTCCAAATCTTGAAAGAATACATCTAAGAAATACATGATTTAAAGTCATCAGTATTTTAAGAATGGCCAAGAAATTAAATGATTTTTCAGATAAAAGGATATATCTAGAAAGTTAATTAAAACTACAACTTAATGCCCCAAAGATAAATTATATGCAAAGCCATGGGAGAGAGCCGTACCCACCTGACCACCACAATCTGCAAATGCTTTTAGACAGTTTCCTGTTCCAGTTCCACAGACAACAGATTACAAAAATATGAATCTAATTCAATATTCAGTTTTAACACTTTAAATGAAAACAGATAAGGACCTTTTCACCTACAAATACCTTTTTTCCCATCTAAATACCATTTTCTGGTCTGCAAACTTATTGGTTGTGTTTGTTTGTTTGTTTGTTTGTTTGTTTGTTAAAAACATTTCTTTTTACCTGGGATTCTGGGACCCATCAATAAAGTGCAAGTGAAAGCAAGAAGGTCTCAGAGGAACTATACTCAAAGCAGAGGTGCTAAAAATAACCCCGGTGTCTTATCTTAGCCTTCTCCTTTCATTTAGAGATATATCTAGAAAACCTGCTGCCTAAAAGGATGTAGCAGTCCAAAACCTACCAACGCTTCAGTAAAAACTGCATTTTGATCTGTGAGTGCCACCTTTTAAAAAAAAATTTTTATAGGCTTATTTTCTTCATGACAGTTTCATTGCATTTGTTGGGTTGTAAACCATGTAAAGCTCAGCAATAAAATGACTGCAATCTGTACAAGTAATAGCAAGCATGTCTCATAAACAAGATAAGTTGTGCCTTGCCAATATTGCTACACTTCATAAATATGAACTCAAGTCTGTTTTGTGTTTTCTAGATCAGTAGCATAGTTTTATTTTAATTAAACACAACATATAAAATATTCATTTATGAAACAAACATCATTGTTTTTAAAAGATTATATTAAATTGAATTATGCTGCTCTTGCCATAAAGCCATGCACAAAAGAACCATTCTGCATTTTAAGTGGATTGATACAGTTCAAGTGTCCATCAATTAAAAACTATATTAGGAACACAGTAATGCTACAGTGAATAAATGAGCTATTTATATTTTCTGATAATGTAAGTGCTTATATGAACTCATTCCAATTTCTAAACACTAGGCATTTCAGCTGTGCAAGTAATTAAGAAATTATATCTACGGAGGAAAGGTAGATGCTGCCAGAGCCATTTCAAACAGCAGATTTCAGTGTTTCACTTTATCAGTGACATAATTTATTGTCACGTTTTATTAGACCAGATCCAGATAACTTTGATAAGCCAAATGAAGAGCCCTTGCAGATGATTTCTATTCAAAACCTACTGTATGAAGGAAAAAGCAAGCACAGAACTGGAAATGAAGAGGTCTAAGTTTTATCCTTAGTCTGATACTAACTAGGTACAAATCAGAGGCCTCTTTGCAATCAGAGGGAACCACATTCAATTAATCTCTAACTTGCAGATGTTATCATTATCTCCCAAACAGAGGCGGATACAGGTTTTGTGGGTGGCCTAAACTGGGAGGCCTTTAAAGAAAGAGTATAAATTTACAAATATAACAATAGGTATAAAAGTGAATATTTCCTTTGAATGAAAAAAGAAATTACAGTAAATAACTAGGCTTTTGAGATCTCTCTAGGTAAATTACCAAACATGCTTACATAGCTGTGCCTTTATGTGCAAACTTGTTTCTCTCACAACCACTCTCACACCTACTGTGCACAGCCCAACACTGCAAGGGCCCAAGAAAGGGGGAGCCCTGAAGCTACGGCCTCCCTTGTTAACTTAATGGTAAACCTGGCACTGCTCCAAAATAACCAGAAATTCTTGTGACACGTTATGAATTAGACAGAAAGACTTTGCCCAAATTCTACCTTTAGTGTTCTCCTATCTGCTCCATGAAGTTCAACCTAACCCTTTATTTTTCATCATTCCCCATTCTAAAAACCCACAGTACTTACAATCTACCCCATACACTCTTATTAATGACAAGCATTATGAACTGTCTTAGAATGTCCCCCATTGTTTTAGACACTGTCTTCCCAGTGAGAAGAAACTGAAGCTAGGAGTTTTCTTGTTATGTTCCCTTGTAGCAGGGTGGTGTTTATAACTGAGTCGACTGTCTTAAAAACTAATTGAGGGATTCCCCAACTAAAAGAAAACCTCTTGTATAGTAATGATATAGAATACTTTAACTTAAATATAATCTTCCCAACTCATAACTTTCAGGTACATTTCAACTTCTCATTTCTATTAAGAGTATAAATGCAAAATGTTATCCTAGATTCAAGTGACAGAAAATGGAAACTTTGGGAAGGAACCAGTAACGTTTTGCTTTATTTTACTACAGTGGATATGCGCACTTGTAGGTGCTAAAGAAATATTGCCTTTAGAGTACATTACTTTGAGAATAGCTGTTTAAAACATCCAGTCTCAACCCTGTTATAAATCCCATTTACACATAAAACAATTAAATCACACTTCTTGTGAAAATGTGAAACTTTGCCAAATCTTTAGAGTTTACCCAGGGTCAATACATTTTTGTTTTATGGGGACAGTGGCAAGAGTCGGCAGAAAAAAGAAGGGAGACACGGAAAAGATCAAGCTTTCCTCCAAACTACCACAAATTTAACTTCTCTATTAGAAAGGGCATTCTCAGTGCTTAAAAAAAAAAGAAAGTATCATCAATATGCTTGAAGAAAACTATGTGCTTACTTGTTTCTTTAGTCAGTTGATAGTTTTGTGGATGAAGCAAATTTGTGTTTAAAATTACAAATCAGTACAGCCTCTGCCTTTAAAGAAAGAACTGCCATAATTGGTCTTCAGCTCAGTTGCCAACATACACTTCCCCTTGTTTTGATATGAGAGAAGGGGCCCTCAAGGCATACACTGAAATCCGACAGTAAAATAAAGATATACATAGCCCTGGCTGGTTTGGCTCAGCGGTTAGAGCATTGGCCTGTGGTCCAGAGAGACCCGGGTTTGGTTCCCGCTAAGGGCATGTACCTCAGTTGCAGTTTGTCCCCGGCCCCGGTTGGGTCGTGCGGGTAGCAGCCACTCGATGTGTCCCTTTCACGTCGATGTTTCTCTCTCTCTCTCTTTCTTCTTCTCTCTTTCCCACTCTATCTGAACAAAAACAAACAACAAAAAAATGTCCTCGGGTGAGAATAAAAAAATTTTTTTTTAAATAAAGATATATATAAATACTTCTGGATTTAGCACAAATAGAAAATGAGCATGTGAAAAAGTAGAAAAAGAGAAAAGAGGTTGGGGTAGAGGAGAGGAAGGTCACATCACATGCCAGAAAGTGAATGCCCAACTAAATAATGCAGATCAGTTAGACAGCCTTGGTGAAAGGGACATTTAAAAGGATCTTTAACATCACAGTTGTTTATATTAAAATTTTAAATTATTTGCTTGGTAGTGACTATGATGTTATTTCTTCAACCCCTACTATCCCTGTCCTCCGTTATACATACCCACCGAAACTTTAGCAAAATCTACTTCTTATATAAATATCTTGTATAAATATTCTTTTGGAACGATCAAGGAGAAGGGTCAACATTTCACATCTTATTGGCATGGAGACAAAAGCATGCTACTATAGGTGAGAAGCAAGTAAGAATAAAAGTTTAGCAGGAAGAGAAACTGGAAATAGATTTGGTTAGAAAAATATATACAACTTAGAATTTTAAAATTATGCCCTGGCCGGCGTGGCTTCGGACTTAATTTAAAAATTCTAATAAATAGAATGCAGCAGAAATTATCAATGTAACTCACAAGGCTAGGTAATGAAAGGTAATGCAGTTTCTGCCTGGCTTTTTTCTTTCAAGACACGTATCACTAGAACCTTGCTACCATGATAAGGGGAAGCCCAGGCCATGTGGAGAGATAAGAGATAGAGGTTGCAACCATCAATTTCAGCTTCAGACTCAGTTGACAGCCAGGATCAACCACCAACCATAAGTGTGAGCAAGCCTTCAGGTAATTCCAGTCCCCAGCCTTTGAGTCCAACTGAGACTTTGACTTGGCAGAACAAAGGAAAGAGTTCCCTATTGTGCCCTGTCCGTATTCCTGACTCATAGAATCCATAGGCATAATGATGGTTGGTTTACACCATTGTTTTTATTTTATAATTTTTTAAATTTATTTTAGAGAGAGGGAGAGAGAGATAGAAACATTGATGAGAGAGAACATCAATTGGCTGCCTCCTGCATACCCCCACTGGAGATTGGGCCCACAACCTGGGCGTGTGCCCTGACCAGGAATTGAACTGATGACCTCTTGGTGCATAGGTTGATGCTCAATCACTGAGCCACACCAGCTGGACTACACCACTAAGTTTTGAGGTCATGATTTACACAGCCATAACACCTCAGTGTGGGTACCATTACAATTTACTTTATTTTATTTTCTCTCTGGTCAGTGAAGCCTACTGAAGAAGAATGGATGTGAATGGAACTACAAAATGGTGTCATAGCGGGCATTAAATGAAATGCTAACATTGCATATTGAAATGTAATGTTAATGATGTTAACAAAATGAAACCTGGGGGCAGTGTGCACAGTACAGTGCGGCTGAATAGGTGGGAATAAAGCTACAATTGTAGTTGCTCATTCAATTAACAAATAGTCAACTAAGACAGAGAACCAGGAAGTAGATTTAGTTGGCTTTATCTGATTCCCCTATAAAGAATAGTTTTCCAAGCAGAATTCAAAGAAACATGTTGACTAATTTGGTTAACTTAAACATGTTAAAGTGTGTGTGTGTGTGTGTGTGTGTGTGTGTGTGTGTGTCTGTGTATGTAGAGAAAGAGAGTTTATGTCAACCTAAAGTACTTGTAAAATATAAAGGAGAAAAGACTACGGAATAGATTTATAAAAAATATGTAAAGGTAATGAAAGGTTATAAAAAAAATCCTGATATGTAAAGAACAACACAGAAATGTTCATGGAATAGTTTAAAATTCTAGAGAAAAATGGTTAAAAGATGTAAACATAAAACATATTGCAAATAGCAACAACACACATACACACAAAATTTACCCTCACAAATAAACAAAGAAAAGCACATGAAATTATGAGGAAAAAAGATGTACCTGAGAAAGCAGTAGAGTACCTCTCTCCTATTAATAGGACAAGCACCAAGGGCTCCAGGTTTCTAGAAAGCAAGCTATATGAAAATACTCCTTAAACATGTCTGTAACTCTTGGCAAGAGGCTAAGCTTCTGGGAATCAATATGGAGGAGAAAAAAGTTCATTGAAGCATGCATAAATGTATCTGCACCAAGCAGAAAGTTGGCAGGGCCCAGGGCCTCCCCCAATCTTGTCCCCTGTGTGGTGGGGATCCTCCTAATTTGGGGGCTACAGCCTCCAAAGAGCTGTTCATGTGAGTTGACCAGAGACAAGAGCAGGATGATGATTGGATTTAGAAACCTGAACCCTAAAGGAAGAGATATCTCCAGACAGAAATGTTAATCTATGAAGGAATAAAGTCTCCACAATAGGGCTTTCCTCTCCTCTCCTCTGGTCCAGTTTTTGAATTTTTAAATAATAGTATGAATTTACACCAGAAAGCCCTCCAGCTTAACAACTAAAAAGAAAATTCCCCTCGCCCCTTAATATCATCTGGGAGGTGAGTAGGAAAATCCAAAGAGATTGTACCTACCCAGATTGAGGGAATAGTTGGCTTGGATAAATCTCTTGTCTTTCAAGATCAAGTGAATAGAAGAACACCAACCATATTAATAGGGGCCTCTAAAAGATCAGTAAACCAGAGAAAATGGAAGAGCATTTTTTTCTTATAAAATGAACTTTCATATTATAAAAGTATATATTCAATAAAACAAAGTTGGAAAATACAGGTAAACAAACAAACAAAAAAAGTAAACTTCACCATCTGTCCTATGCCAGGAAAGTGTTAGCACTTTTAAGAATGTCAGAAGTCTTGAATAGACTAATTTTAAAAAAGAGTAAAATTTTATAAAGTACCTACAACTGTATTTCAGAAAATTTTCAAAAAATATAGATTATCTGATATAGGAAGTAAACAATGTAAAATAATATATTTACAATTAAATAAAGAGGTGACAGAATATTGGAAGATATAAAAAGAAAGGTATAAAACAAATGAAAAATCTAAGTTAAAAAAAAAGAGAAACAAGCATTTGAAATGCAATTTAAACTTGGACGGTGTGGCTCAGTGGTTGAGTATTGACCCATGCACCAAGAGGTCGCTAGTTTTATTCCTGGTTAGGGCACATGCCCAGGTTGTGGGCCCAATCCCCAGTCGGGGCACGCAGGAGGAGGCCAATCCATGTTCTATTTTTTTTTTTTTATCCTCACCCGAGGACTTTTTTCCATTTTTTGTTCAGATAGAGCGGGAGGGAGAGAGAGGAGAGAGAGAAAGAGAGAAACATCAATGTGAAGGAACACATCGAGTGGCTGCCACCCGCACGACCAACCAGGGCTGGGGACAAACTGCAACCGAGGTATGTGCCCTTAGCGGGAACCGAACCCGGGTCTCTCTGTAGCGCAGGCCGACGCTCCAACTGCTGAGCCAAACCGGCCAGGGCACATGTTCTCTTTTATCGACGTTTCTATCTGTCCCTCTCTCTTTCTCTCTCTCTAAAATAAAATTTAAAGAAAAAATAAAATTTGAAGCACTAAAATTAGGTGCCAGCATGAATAACATTTTCTCAGAACTGTATAGCATCAGGTTAAATACTTTTAGACAATGCAAAGACAAAACAAACAAAAAAGAATTCATAGAGATGAGAGAGGCTTCTAACCAAGATGGAGCAAAGGTCCAGCTTTACCTTTCATATGAAACAGCAACAATGGCACAACAACAAAACAGACAAAATATGTGGCAGCCCCTTTATGTTAGGAATGACAGAAATGCAATGTCTGAGAGATGGAGCTCTCAGAATAGTAAGATTGCTCAGTTTACTGTCCTGAGAATATGTTCAAACTGCAGCACAAGTGGGGAGAGGCAATCTAAGCATATCCAGCAGATTCCCTGATGTGGGGTGATGGAGGGGAGAGTCCAGGAAACCAAGGCAGATAGAGTTCATACGACAGAGTACTGAAGAGGAGAGAGATACACATTGGGAGAATTCCAGAGA
This sequence comes from Molossus molossus, assembly GCF_014108415.1. Taxonomy (NCBI): domain Eukaryota; kingdom Metazoa; phylum Chordata; class Mammalia; order Chiroptera; family Molossidae; genus Molossus; species Molossus molossus. The sequence continues at coordinate 30,430,589 of NW_023425346.1, forward strand.
CCTGTGAAGCATTCCCTCTAAGTACTCAACCGAGTGCTGATCACTATAAGCATGTGAAGAAACTACCAAAGGCTAGAAAGAGAATCACCTGAAATAATTGGAGAGAACAGTAACTGGCCAGGGATTGAGTCTATTACCAGTGAATCTGGAAAAGTTCATGATTCACAGGAGACTTACTTTTGTAGGCAGAAGGGTCTTATTGCAATAGTGGGGGTTAACCTTAGAATAACACTGCTCTGGCTCCACTAAATAATGTTAAAAGCAATACTGAAACTATAAAAATATAGTTTAAAATAACCATATCTAAGGGAAAGCGCAAGAATATTTACAGGAATACAAAAATAGAAGGCACCAAATGGGGTGAAATTCACAATGTCTTCCACCCAAACAAACAAACAAAAATTACACGGAAACAAGCAGAGAAATATTAAACATAATGAAGGGGGGAAACTCAATTGAGGACAATTCAGAACTGATACAGATTTTAGACTTAGTAGACAAGAATACTTTTTAAAAATTATTATTACTATAGTCAATTTATGCATAAGTAGAGATCTAGAACACACACACACACAATCATGAACTTTTAAAGGTGAAAACTGTAATATGTAATATCAAAAGAACCCTGGATGGGACTAAGAGCAGACTAGATATTGCAGAAGAAGAGATACGTGATATTAAAGATAGACACAGAAATTATCCAAACTGAAACAGAAGATAAAAGTGAATTTTTTTAAATTAGCAGAACAACATTGAGCTCCAGGACAACTTCAAATGGCTTGATAGATGTATAATTACAGCCTTCAAAGATGAGAGACAAGAAGAGGGACAGAAAAAAGTGTTCATAGAATATGAACATTTGCCCCAAATTTCCAAATTTGATAAAAATGATAAACTCACAGACCCAAAGAGCTCAAAAAAGTCCATGGATAAAAAATATGAGGATGACTATACCTAGGTACATATTAATAAAATTGCTCAAAAGCAGTAATAAAAAGAACATCTTAATTCTTCCTATCCATGAGCATAGTATATGCTTCCTTTTATCTGTATCTTCAATTTCTTTCTTCAACGTCTTATAATTTTCTGAATACAAATCTTTTATCTCCTTGGTTAAATGTATTACTAGGTATTTTTTTTGATGCAATTCTAAATGGGATTGTTTTCTTGGTTATTCTTTTTGATAGTTCATTATTAATAAATAAAAATGCAGATTCCAAAATGGCGGCGGAGTGAACGGAAGCTACACAGACCATCTCCCAGAACCAAACTGGAATTACAACTATAACACAGACAAATTGACTGGAAAAACCAACAGAAAAGCAGCTGGCGAGGACCATATAACCAGGGACACTGACTCCATCCCGGTAGGATTGCGAAGGCGCGAGATGGGGGCTGGGAACCCACGGGCTCAGCAGTGGCCTTAGCTGTGAATGGCGCCCTCAGGTTAAACTCCCAAACGGCTCCACAGCGCAGAGCCGGGACAGAGGCTAAAGTAGCCACAGCCACTCACTTGGGCTCTGGCAGAGGGAGAGCAGATTGGACTGGAACTGTGTGGGGACACTTGGGATTTAGAGGGTGCTCAGAGCTTTTGCTAAGTTGCAGCCACGCAGGATGTTGGCCATATTGCTCCTTCCCAGGGCTCTGGGGAGAGACAGCAGCCCCTCCCTCGGAGATCCAATCCGACCCTATGGGCCATCGAAGTGCTAATTGAAGCTCATTGACAACCAGCATCTGTCCCACCCTCATGAAATCCCCTTATGCTGAGCACCTGAGGGAGTTTTTCAATCAACTGACAACCCAAAACTCATCAAGTAACCTAGAGTGCTAGCCTCCAGGCTAAAAGCTAGAGGATAACAGTAACTTTCCTGGGCTAGCAACTTTAACCAGGAAAGTAAGACTTGACAGTGGTGTTTAATGTGGGTCCTCCCTCACTCATCTAAACCCAGGAGAGGGAGCCACAAACAACAGAACACCAATACACACAGGGAAAACTTGACAGGCTCCAAAGCCCACTGTGATAGCCAAAATGGTGAAACACAGAAAGAGAAGCCAAATGAAAGAGCAAGAGACCTCCACCAAAGATGAGAACAATGTGGAGAAGTTAGGCAAGTTAACAGAGCTAGAATTCAGAGCCATGATAATGAGGAAGCTCAACAGCATGAGTAAGGACACAGAGACGCTGAAAATAAGCCAATTGGAAATTAAAAACCATCAAGAAGAGATAAAAAAAAAATAACATATCAGAAATGAAAAACACATTGGAAGGTTTAAAAAGCAGAGTAGAGAAAGATGAGGACCGGATCAGTAAATTAGAAGACAAGATAGAAAAAATCAACCAATCAGAAAGCCAAAAGTATAAAACGATTAAAAACAGGAAGACAACTTAAGAGAACTGTGGGACAACTGGAAACGTAATAATATTCGCATCATAGGAGTCCCCAAAGAAGAAGAAAGTGAGCAAGGAATAGAGAGTATATTAAAAAAAATAGTGACAGAAAACTTCCCTAATTTGGTGAAGGAAGAAGGCATTCAAGTTCAAGAAGCACAGAGAGTCCCAAGTAAGAAGAACTCAAACAGGCCCACACCAAGACACACAGTAATCAAAATACCAAAAATTCAAGATAAAGAGAGAATCCTAACAGCAGCAAGAGATAAGCAACAGGTTACTACAAAGGAAACCCCATAAGGCTCTCAGCTGACTTCTCACAAGAAACACTACAGGCTAGAAGGGAATGGCATAAAGTAATCAAGGTCATGAAAAACAAGGATCTGAATCCAAGACTACTCTACCCAGCAAAGCTATCATTCAAAATAGAAGGTCAAATAAAGAGCTTCCCAGACAAAAAAAGGCTAAGGAAATACATTAGCACCAAACCAGCACTGTGAGAAATGTTAAAAGGATTTCTGTAATTAGCAGGAGAAATGGGAAGAAAAATAGAACCACACTAAACAAAAATGGCAATAAATAAGTACATATCAATAATCACCTTAAATGTAAATGGATTGAATGCTCCCATAAAAAGAAACAGAGTAGCTGATTGGATAAAAAAGCATGACTCGCCCTGGTCGGTTTGGCTCAGCGGTTAGAGTGTCGGCCTGCGGTCCAGAGAGACCCGGGTTCGGTTCCAGCTAAGGGCATGTACCTCAGTTGCAGTTAGTCCCCGGCCCTGGTTGGTCGTGTGGGTGGCAGCCACTCGATGTGTCCCTTTCACATTGACGGTTCTCTCTTTCTCTCTTCATCTCTCTCCCTCCCACTCTACCTGAACAAAAAATGGAAAAATGTCTTCGGGTGAGGATAAAACAAACAAAAAAAAGCATGACTCATCCATATGTTGTTTACAAGAGACCTACCTCACAACAAAAGACTCACATAGGTTGAAAGTGAAGGGATGGAAAAAAATTTTCCAAGCAAATGGAAAGCAAAAAAAGTCTGGGGTAGCAATACTCATATCTGATAAAATAGATTTCAAACTGAAGGCCATAACTAGAGACAAAGAAGGCCACTACATAATATTGAAAGGATCTATCCAACAGGAAGATATAACCTTGATAAACATATATACACCCAATATAGGAGCGCCAAAATGTATTAAAAATCTTCTGGAGGACTTCCAAGGAGAAATCGACATCAATACAATCATAGCAGGGGACTTCAACACCCCAATGACATCACTGGATAGATCCTCTAGACAAAAAATTAGCAAGGAAACAGAGACTCTAAATGAAGCACTAGACCAAATGGATTTAATAGATATCTACAGAGAATTACACCCCAAAACTACAGAATACACATTCTTCTCAAGTGCACATGGGACATTCTCAAAGACAGACCACATGATAGGACACAAACTAAATCTCTACAAGTTCAAGAAGATTGAAATCATATCAAGCATCTTCTCAGATCACAATGGCATGAAACTAGAAATCAATTGCAACAAGAACATGCAAAGACATTTCAACACATGGAGGCTAAATAGCATGTTATTAAACAATGAATGGATTACTGAGGAGATCAAGGAAGAAATTAAGAACTTCATGGAAACCAATGAAAATGAACACACAACAACACAAAATCTATGGGATGCAGTGAAAGCAGTTCTGAGAGGGAAGCTCATAGCACTACAGGCCTACCTCAAGAAACAAGAACAATTTCTATTTGACAGTTTAAGCTCACAACTTAAAGAATTAGAGAGCAAACAAAAAGAAAACCCCAGAGCAAGTAGAAGGAAGGAAATAGTAAAGATCAGAGCAGAAATACATGACATAAAGACCAAAAAAACAATTCAAAGGATCAATGAAACAAAGAGCTGATTTTTCAAAAAGATAAACAAGATTGATGGACCATTAGCTAGATTCACCAAGAAACAAAGAGAGAGAACCCAAATACACAAAATCAGAAATGAAAGAGGGGAAGTAACAACCAACACCACAGAAATACAAAAGATCGTTAATAGCTACTATAAACAACTATATGGCAACAAATTCGACAATCTAAGCAAAATGGACAAATTTCTAGAAACACACAGTCTCCCAAAACTGTACCGCGAAGAGACAGAAAACTTGAACAGACCAATAACAACTAAGGAAATTGAAGAGGTAATCAAGACTCTCCCAGCAAACAAAAGCCCAGGCCCAGATGGCTTCACGGGGGAGTTTTACCGAACATTCAAAAAAGAATTGACACCCATTCTCCTCAAACTATTTCAAAAAAATCCAAGAAGGAAGACTTCCTAACACATTCTATGAGGCCAGCATAATTTTAATTTCAAAACCAGAAAAAGACACTACAAAGAAAGAAAACTACAGGCCAATATCCCTGATGAACATAGACGCCAAAATCCTGAACAAAATACTAGCAAATCGGATCCAGCAATACATCAAAAAAATTATTCGCCATGACCAAGTGGGACTTATTCCAGGGATGCAAGGCTTGTACAATATTCGCAAATCAATAAATGTGATACACCACATAAACAAAATGAAGAATAAAAACCACATGATCATATCAATAGATGCTGGAAAAGCATTAGACAAAATCCAGCATCCATTTCTGATCAAAACACTCAGCAATCTGGGAATAGAGGAATCCTATCTTGACATAATAAAGGCCATATATGAAAGACCTACAGCCAACATCATACTCAATGGGCAGAAACTAAAAACATTTCCATTAAGAACAGGAACAAGACAGGGATGTCCACTTTCACAACTCCTATTTAACATAGTACTGGAAGTTTTAGCCACAGCAATCAGACCTGAGGAAAAAATAAAAGGGATCCAAATTGGAAAGGAGGAAGTGAAACTGTCATTATTTGCAGATGACATGATATTATACATAGAAAACCCTAAAGACTCCATCAAAAATCTACTAGACTTAATAAATGAATTTGGAAAAGTAGCAGGATACAAAATTAATGTCAAGAAATCAACAGCATTCCTATACACCAATGATGAACTCACAGAAAGAGAAACTGAAAAACAATCCCATTTACCAGTGCGGCAAAAAAATTAAGATACCTAGGAATAAACTTAACCAAAGAAGTAAAGGACCTATTTGCAGAAAACTACAGGACATTAAAAAGAGAAATAGAGGAACATATAATAAAGTGGAAGCACATACCTTGTTCATGGATTGGAAGAATTAACATCATTAAAATGTCCATACTACCCAAAGCAATCTATAGATTCAATGCAATCCCCATCAAAATACCAATGACATATTTCACAGAACTAGAACAAATACTTCAAAAGTTCATATGGAACCAAAAACATCCCCGAATAGCCACAGCAATTTTGAAAAAGAAGGACAAAGTAGGTGGGATCACAATACCAGATATCAGGTTATACTACAAAGCGACTGTAATCAAACAGCTTGGAACTGGTACAAGAACAGGCATATAGACCAGTGGAACGAACTGAAAACCCAGAAATGGACCCAAGGCAATATACTCAATTAATATTTGACAAAGGTGGCAAGAGCATACAGTGGAGTAAAGTCAGCCTCTTTAATAAATGGTGTTGGAAAAATTGGACAGCTAATAGACCATCAACTTACACCATGCACAAAAATAAACTCAAAATGGATAAAAGACTTAAATGTGACCTGTGAATCCAAAAAATTCTAGAAGAAATGTAGGCAACAAAATTTTGGACATCATACGGAACAGAATTTTCACTGATACATCACCTAAGGCAACAGAAACAAAAGAGAAAATGAACACATGGTACTACATCAATCTCAAAAGCTTCTGCACAGCAAAATAAACAATCATCAAAATGGAAAGGCAACCCATTGGAGAACATCATTGCCAATGATACATCAGATAACAGCTTAATTTCCAATATATATAGAGTGCTCATAAAACTAAACAAAAGGAAGACAAAGAATCCAATTAAAAAATGGGCAGAGGGGCTGAATAGACACCTCTCCAAACAGGACATACAAATGGCCAAGAGACATATAAAGAAATGCTCAACATCACTAATCATCAGAGAGATACAAATAAAAACAACAATGAGGTATCACCTCACACCTGTCAGAATAGCCGCCATCAACAAATCATGAAACAACAAGTGTTGGCGAGGGTGTGGAGAAAAGGGGACTCTAGTACACTGCTGGTGGGAATGCAGCCTGGTGCAGCCACTATGGAAAACAATATGGTGTTACCTCAAAAAGTTAAAAATTGAACTTCCATTTGACCCCGCTTCTAGGAATATACCCTAAGTAGCCTGAAACACCAATCAGGAAGAATATTTGTACCCCCATGTTCATAGCAGCACTATTTACAATAGCTAAGTTCTGGAAACAGCCCAAGTGTCCATCAGTAGACGAATGGATAAAAAAGCAGTGGTACATATACACAATGGAGTACTATGCCGCTGTAAAAAAGAAAGATCTCTTATCCTTTGAGACGACATGGAGGGACATGGAAAGTATTATCCTAAGTGAAATAAGCCAAGCAGAAAAAGACAAATACCACATGATATCACTTATATATGGAATATAATGAACATAACAGTCTGAGGAATACAGTAGACCCAGAAAAATGGAAGTAGGGCACAGACTGACATCCCTCAGAAGAGGGGGTGGGGGGGTGGGAAGAGATAAACCACAGAACTTATATACATGTATACATAACCAATAGACATGGACAACAAAGCCAGGGACGGGGCGGGGGTGGGATGGGGAGGGGGGTGTCAATGGGGTAAAAAAGGAGAAACATCTGTAACAAATAAATAAATAAATAAGTTATAAAGAAAAAATAAATAAATAAAATAAAAATGCAGCCAATTTCTGAATATTTATTTGGTATACTACTACTGTATTGAATTTATTAATCAGTTCTAGTAGTTTTTTGATGGAATCTTTAGGGTTCTTTATATACAGAATCATGTCATCTGCAAAGAATGATAGTTTTAGTTCTTCCTTTCCAATTTGGATGCTTTTTATTTCTTCTTCTCATCTGACTGCTATGGCTAGGACTTCTAGTACTATGTTGAATAAGTGTGGTGAAAGTGGACATCTCTGTCTTTGTTCCTGATCGTAAAGAAAACACTTGAAGCTCTTCCCCATTGAGTATGATGTTAGCTGTGGATTTGTCATATATGGCCTTTATTATGTTGAGGTATGTTCCCTCACCAAGGCCAGTAGAGGAAAGCTCTTACTCCATCCTGTTCTCACTTTTCACTCTTGGAAGAGGCCTGTTTGCAGGCTTCCCTGTAACAACCTGGCCATAGATACACCATTCTATGCTAGATTGCCCAGTGAGGTCACTAAGATGCTCCCCAGATTTAGCTCTTCATGGCTGTCCTCAGTTTCCATATGGTACAGAGAGAACTCAAATCTTGGCTTCAGGATCTCACCAAAGAACTTGGTGTACAGTGGGCTAGTGACTCTGAGCAAAGACTGTCAAATGCCATCCAATCCACAGAAAACTGGAAGGGGGACACAATGGCTAACTGGACACTAATTAGCGTCACTGCCTGGTGAAGTGGGTCAGCTCAGCAGGAAGTGGTCCTGGGAGCACCGCTTGAGCCCAAACGATAGTACACAAGATACAGAACCCTGGCCTTCAGCAGGACTTGCTTCACTTAGGACCTGCCACTCAAATTCTTATCTATGAAAAGTCACACAGAATAAAACTCCTTTTTAATTTCAGAGATCCTAGGAACAAAAGCTCTTATACAATTTCCTTCCTCTTGGTCTGCATACTTGGTCTCTATAGGCAGACATTGCATTGAAAAGAGGCTATTTGGCAAAAAGCCTAAATAATCCCTAACTGACTGGTAGTCTGTCTGGAGAAAGCGAAAACAAGAGAGCAAAAGTGAGCGAGAACTCATGTTAGAAAAGTTTCTTGTGCTTTCAACTGTGATAATGCTTTTAGGCATAAAAGCTGTGGTGCATGGTTGGAGACTGATATTTGCAAGTGGAATCAGGAAATTAATCTATTCTGAAAATAAGGTAAGTAGATCTATGGCTATTATAATGTATTTTGGTTACAAAGTACTCAATCAAATCTCTCCAATATGTAACATATTTACACTATCACATAATTATTCAGTGTACTAAGTGGGCTTGCCAAAAAAAAGGACTAACAATGAAAGGAACTAACAAAGAAACATTCTTGCCTGAATATCTGGCAATAGCATAGAGCTAGGCCATAAACATAAACTGTAAGCATTCACAATTGATCTTAAAATGACTTACAGTCTACTTACCAATAAAAAATATTAATTATTTCCACAATCATAATGACGCTAGATCAAATAATAATATGGACAATACACTGTGGCTAAAGACCAAAGAGAGACTAATATAAAATATATGATATAATAGCAAATGATAAAATATGATTTAAATTGTTTTTTGTTCATTAAATTAATGACTTTCCATCAGTGAATGAAAATAGCTTTTCCATTTCTAAAGTGTACAATCATGGTTGAATGGTTAAAATAATAAACCTATAATGTCATTTGGGATTTCCTAGTATCAATTTAAATCATGCTGATTACAAAGTTTATCAGTGCTCAGCACACACTAGGTACTGTAATAAATATAATTAATTCCTTGTAATTGGATAGTTTCTTTAAAATATCAAAGCACATTCAAATACCATATCTCCCTAGATTTTCCTAACAAACTTATGGTATTATAAAAAAGAAATAAACCCTTCACACTTCAATTGTGTGAAAGTTGAAGTTCAAAAGTTAGTCTACAAAAGAAAACCATTTATGACAGACATATAAATAGGATCCAAAAATTGGCAATTGTTCCAGGTGGTTGACAACTGTGACATATAAACTAACATACACCTGAATTTCCCAAAGTTAGTGGTAAAAATGAAATAGTTGAGATTATGAAAAAATTAAATAACCCATACTAGGCTTCCATATATGCTCATTAAATCCAAACACAGGTCTTCTCTCTCATAATAAAGCTTATTGTTATTCCACACACTTAATCATTCCACAGTTGCAGGGTATGTGACCAAATTACATGCAAGAATGAATGGAACAGATCATACTCACTATAATTATATTTTAACACACTTGAAAGACTGTTACATCAAGACTCATACAGAATAAGGTGGTTGCGAAATAGCTATGTTTTAGCAGAAAATGTGTACATGGTATGACCCAGAAAAGAAATGTCTAATAAAATCTAGAAATTTGATTCAAAAATAATTATTCCTTTGGTTCTGGTATTTTAATGTTGTTGGTGCCTTTTTGGCCTCAACGCGTGATTGGAATGAGACCCAGAGAATATGTTTTCCTGACTTCAAGTCCTTTGACCTTCCCGCTGAACCATCCCTAATGAATGCACGTGTTCATCTTCAAAGCTATTATGTCTTTTTTTAGAGAACAAAAGTTTGATAATGCTAAATTTTGTTTCCTACAATCTTCAGAGGGTGCAGAGTATTCTGTTGACTTTGTTTTCTTGGCAGCAGCAGACATTTATAAATGCAATTTAGAAACCAAAGATGGCATCATGATCATAAAGTTTACCTTAGAGAACGCATTTCTTCAAATTACGAAAGAATGAAACTTGGATGTGAAATATTTCTCATCTCTTCATAGCATTCAATGATTTTGAAGCATCTTTAATTATAGTATCTAAATTAATATTCACTAAAATATGACTTCAATTGTGTATTTTTAGGAAATGGTTAAAATATCGAGATGATTGTACTCTGTAAAAACAAACAAACAAAAAAAGATTGGAAAATATCTAATTCCTGTCTTCTATTCATAAAATATTTTTAGAAAGAAAAGAGAGTCTGTTCCCCTGCAACCTCACTGGAAGAACAAAAAAGAATAATAGCAATGGAGTGAAGAATGGAGCAGAATAATAGGTTTACCTACTTTAAAAATTACATAATAGTAAATGGTATGAACTTTCCATGTTGATTACTTTAAAAAGAACTATTCAAGCAGCATTTAGAAAGTATTGACTCTTATGCCAGAGACTGTTAGTTATTGTGGTAGAGACTGAGATATGGCCTTCCCCTCAAATTCTTCATAATCCAACACAGAAAACAGACATGTTAACAAATGTCATCATTCCACCGGACAGATCCTTAGTGGAAGCATGTAACATAGGTAGGCAGTTCTGTAGAATACACAAGATGTGTGTGTTAACTCCACTTTTTGTTAAAAGAATGATCTTCACTGAGGAGCCAACTTTGAATCCTGAAGAAAGAAAGATTCAATGGGCAGCATAAAGCCTGACTAAGCATATTTGGATATAGTTATAAAGGTCTGAGATTCCAAAGAGAAAAGTGAGGCTTAAAGTCACAGAACTTACAATACAGGGTTTGATATAATATTGTTTTCCTCTAGGAATCTAGGAGACAAAAACTAATTTAGATGCGATTCTTAGCTTGAAGCTCTCTCACTTACCCTCTTTAGAATATGTGCTTTCATTTACTTTTCAAATAATAAGAGGAACCAAAGAGCCCAGCTGGTGTGGCTTAGTGGTTGAGTGTCAACCCATGGACCAAGAGGTCACTGGTTCGATTCCCGGTCAGGGCACATGCCCAGGATGTGGGCCTGATCCCCAGTGGGGGGCATGCAAGAGGCAGTCAGTTGATGTTCTTTTTCACCGATGTTTATCTCTCCCTAAAAATCAATAAAGAAAAAAAATTTTTTTAAAGAATTGAAGAAAGCTACCCTAGTGGTCTATAAGTTAGTCATTAGTTCTTTTCATAGTGATTACTTACTTCTGTTCAAAACACAGGCATCTTGTTTTTAAAAATTACCAATAATACACACACAAAGCTTAAATAACAAAAAATAAATCTGTTGGAGTTTCTCTAATGAAAAGGTCAGTGTTCTAAAGATAAGTTAAAAAATAAATTTATCAACTCTTTTTAATGTGTCTATTACAAAGGATCTTTGACAGTGAACTCATAACTAATGGCAGCAAATATTATCATCCTGAAAAAGTTAGAGGTTCTAGTTAAAATATTATTTGCTGTTAGGTAGATTTATCATTGTTTTAGTCAACATTTATTTACTAGCAGGCACTGAGCTAATATATTTGTAAGTAGTTTTATTTTATCTTTTACCACTTTGGTGGTTTGGCTAAGTTTATACTTCTGGTGAATAAGAGGTATAAGCATGACCAACTATATAAATATCTACATGAAATAAAAAGTATTTATTATTAATTTTAAGTTGAACTGGACATCTCTATCTAAACCCAACTTATTCCTATGAAATTATTTAAAAACAATAATTCCTATTTAAAACATTTATTCTTTTGTATACTGGAATACAGCCAGATTTTTTAGCTTAATTTATGTGTGGATAAAGTATTGGGAGAAAAATAATCATTTCATTCCATAATTTCTGTTATTCTGAGTCCATACTCTATGCATCCCTTACTGAGCAAAACCTACACGTTTTAAATTATTGAGTTACTATAAAACCTACAGTTAAAGCTACTCAAATAGCATCCTGACTAGAAAATAATATAATGTAATGTAATATGATATAATAATATAATTAATGTAGTAAGGGTTTAAAAAGTTTGTGTTTATTTATACCTCATAGAGCAATAACATTCAAAGTTAAATTCAAATAACTCTCCATTCTTAGCGCATTGACTGGCACTTAATGGGTACTCGATAAATATTTGTTAAATGAATTAAAAGCCAGTTCAGGAAGATCAACATTGCATTCCCTCCTGTGGTTGAAGAGTGTTTTGCAAGGTAGTTCAAAAATCAATAGTAAAATAATTACTTTAGGATTTTGATAAATTTGAAAATAAACTTTGAAAGTCCAAATTAGGTTTTGTGTTGGTTTCTCTGTCTCTAAAGTATAATAATTCCTTGCTTTCTAAAATGAACTTACAAAAGCATTTTTTTTTTTTCTCCAAAGGAGTCAAGTATTCTTTAGACATCAAACACCACAGTTTAATGCATGGTAATCGAATAAATGTGTGTTCTCAGTGATACCCACAATTTCATTTTTTCCATTACAAATGTTCATCCAACATGAGCCTATTTTAGGCTGGTCAAAATCAACACCTCTATTAAACAGTATTTTTCTCCAGTCAATATTTTTCTCATTCAAACATTTACTTTCAGCAGTCCTAAAACTCCAGAGATCTAAATATAGGCAACCTCAACTTGAAAAAATTCACAGCTAAAACTAACATATACTCTATGCCAATCTGTGCACCAGCTGTGGATTAAAATGTGCTGAAAAGCAGAACATTTTGTCTCTCTTCAATGATCAAATAGTCTCTTACAGCACATACAACTCTCCATTAGTGAGGGGAGGAAGCTGCGGCAGGAGGGAGAAAGAGTATGGGTAATTTTGTTTTGAGGTATCTGAAGGTAATGATATCCACTTAATTCCTAGTTGTCAACTGGTTCTTTAAACAGAAACCTGTGTGAGTATTAAATAGAGGCAGGGAGAACAGTGGTAACTGAGTTAGGTTCTTGGAAGGAGAATATCTTTCTGACTTTTCCAAATTACTTTCAGATTTTCTTTCTGTTTATTTTCTGGCAAACATTTAAAAATATCTATCCAAATGAGGTTACATTTGCAGAGAATGTAGAAACTCCTTGTAACCGTAGAGTTCTAAGGGGAAAAAATGACATTTATTACAGGGGCATGTATTAGCTAAAGAGTTTATTTATTAATTTTAAGTCTCTTGAAAAATGCAAGTGCATTGTTACATTAATATAATATTTACCGATATGAATTCTTCTCATATTTGTAGCATAAAATTGCTCACCCTTTTTCTAGAAGTCCATAGATCACAAATTCTTTGCTTAATCATTCATTTCAAATGGCCTCAAAAACTGTACAGGGATTATCTAGCACAGGATGTCTTACCTCAAGAGATCAGATGCTAATCTGACCTACTTAATAGATCAATGAAGCATAGTTGACTGCAAATTGGTGCTGAATAATTTTCCAGTATTTTGCAGAATGGTCATATTTTAGTAGGGTCTTTTGTCTAGTGGCAGAACTATTTGTTTCATTTATTTAGCTTCCCAAAGTGTAAATTCTGTGGTCTTCTAACCACATGGCAAAACAGAATAGTTGCAATCCTAATCAGTTTGTATTATTTTATTTTAACGAGCTATAAAGTCTTCATAATTTTATAAAGGTAAAGTGCATGTATATTAATCAGATTACTAAATTTGGAATAATTATTCACTGACAGTCAAAAATGAAAATCTTACACTAAATGAAAAAATATAATAGGAGAAACATTTGTATATATGTATATCATTGAATTAAAATATGCAGATACTTTATATTTAGATATTGTTTTAATAGAAAAAATGAAAAATGTACAGTTTAAGTAACATAAATACATTTAAAATGTACAACTTAAAAAGCAGAACTATAAAAAAATCAAAGCAATCTAAACAATATCTTTCTTATATTTTAAGTAGAATTTTATACTTTTAAAAACGCTTTCACTTCTATTATCTCATTGTGAACTTCACAACTACCCTTTGAGACACAAAAGGCAGATACTATTATTCTTAATTTCTAGATGAGGAGACATAGAAATAAAATGATTTGCACAAGTAAAAATCAATCTCAAGGGTTGTTGTTTTTTTTACTTTTTATATTTTCGAACTGATGCACGCACACATACATATCCACTGAATTACAATGAGAGAGCTAAAGAAAAAAATAGACTACATTTGGTTATGTATCTCAAAAGGATAAAAAAGCAAAAGCTAATATATGCATTAAAATAAAATGATGGAAGCAATCAGTTCAACTAATGTCAAAGCATGGGGGGAATGCAATGTCGTTCTTCCTTAAAAAGAGAAATTATATATAAACATGAGCACAGTTACCTGCACAGTATGACTTATTTAGATGTATTCTGCCTAGTGAAGTCATTCTCTGTTTTTGTTTTCTTTCAATACATACTTTTTCTTTTTTGTAAGTAATATATATATATATATATTAGACCTAATCAGAAATCACCAAAACAAGGCCATACCACGGAAGATAAGAGCAGCATAGTATAGGTTAAGGACTACTTAATTACAAACTATAACCAGCCTATTTCAATTGACCTTTTAGATACAATCAGAGGTTTAATCACTGAATTTTATAGTTTTTTTCCAGACAACTTATGTCATTCTCTATCACTGACAAACTTGCAAAACGATACAGTACTAAACATTCCATGTCACAGCAACCACTAATGCTTCTGTTTATGTAATACTCATCTTAATGAAATCATACTGAACAAATGATCAGACTTCCTCTGAAACTCAAAATAAAAACTCTTCTCAAGTAACTAGTTACATTTATTTAAATTAAGTTTTAAATGTTAGTTATTGCACCTAATCAGAAATAAGAGGCAAACATTATTGATTTCAGAGAATTTGCCCTGATAAATAAGAACTCAGTGTTGAGCTCAATTAGATAGTAGCCTATGTTATCTGGGGTTATGAGAGTTCCATTTGCTTTCACATTTTTTATCTCTCAGTAAGCACCTTAGGGTGACTTAAATGCTTACTTGACCTAAGATTCTGAAGGCCATTAAATAAATGTCAATACTATCACCATGCACATTAACACATCTAACACATCTAGTCCTTATCAGCTATCAACACTCCAACTTGGATTCAAGTAATCAGTTACCTGGCAGGGACCTGCGGGAATAAAATACAGGACTTGTGCATTTTAATTAAGAGGAAAATGTTACAAGCAGACTTCTTTGTGAGGTAGAAAGGGTAGGTGTAATTGGGAAAATAAGAGTAAAGGGCAAAAGAAAAAGATAGTGAAGGGCAATCAGAGGTTAACAGAAAGGGACTAAACATGGGAGGCATCTATCACTCTGGTTTTGCCTTTTCCAGCTTCATGAAAACCTGCAGGTCTAGGTTCCTCCTTGGATCTAAACCAGCTATCGTGGTGTTCACAATGAGCCAACAGATTCAATATTTTACTTCTTGAATTTTCATCGTCCCCAGCACACATTAGAAACCTACAGAGTTGCCATGGTGTTCTTAAAGGGTTTCCATTTCAACCTCTCTGCCACATGGTACAGATGTAGCAGGGATCCGGAGGGCATTGCCAAAGTGTGATACTTGCCCCATTTTCCCTGTTCAACTCTTTGAAGCTCAGGCCTATTATATTCAGTACCACTGAATGCTGGGTAAAAAGAAAAACAGGAGCAGAGCACCTTCATCATCACTTATTGTGAGAAGCAAGAGGTCTGACCTGTGAGCATAAAGGGTCTTAAGTGAGCAGGAGGTAAGGGGGGTGGGTACCCAGTCTGTAGTTCACAGAAGATCCAAGAAGTATACCCTATTGGACAAGAGACAGAAACATGAGCACAGTTACCTGCACAGTATGACTTATTTAGATGTATTCTGCCTAGTGAAGTCATTCTCTGTTTTTGTTTTCTTTCAATACATACTTTTTCTTTTTTGTAAGTAATTCATGTTGACTAGAGAAGATTTGGAAAACATACAGATGAAACTATACATCACCTGAGATTCTACCACCTGGAGATAATCACTAATAACAACTCCATGTATTTCTTCCCAATCTGTTCTTTTCCTCTGCATTTAAAGTTGTAGATGAAAAAAAAAAAAAAATAGAGAGGTGTTTTGCCTCATATGGTCCATATGGTTGTAAAACCCTTCTTATCGCTCAGTTACTTGTGAATATTTTCCTAGTCACCCAAATTCTGTAACACGATTTAAAGGCTACATGGTCAGGTTCGGTGAATAGTTTACCAACTCTGGGTGCTGATGGCTTAGAAGAACTTACAGGCAAACTGACATTGCCTTGTTATCACCAACCAGTCTTCCCCTCTGAACACTGGGCTCTCCGAGTCCTGGCAATTTGCTGAGATGAGCCACTCCAGGGTCAAGTCCCCAGGAGGACACCACCACAGTCAGCCTACACCTCCTTCAGGTCTGAGACTGGACCTACCTGGAAAGAGAAACACCTGCTGAATTGTCCAGGGCCTTTGGTCTGTGCCTTGAACTGACTGCCAGAGCCAACAACTCCTGCAGCCCAACTTTCTCGGCCCCAGGTGATCCTGTTCCCCTCCCTGCTTGTTCTAGTGGGCAAGATGCCAGCACATCCTCTTGCAGAACCTGCTTCTATGATGAGAAGGGTATGGAAGGCATGTTAATAAAAACAAATGGCC
Organism: Molossus molossus; assembly: GCF_014108415.1. NCBI lineage: Eukaryota > Metazoa > Chordata > Mammalia > Chiroptera > Molossidae > Molossus > Molossus molossus. The sequence goes on from NW_023425346.1 coordinate 30,447,243, forward strand.
TGCCCTGTATTATCTTGTCTGGGGATCCCTATATAGGTATGTAGATTTTAGGCTGACACTCCCTGAGTTAGACCTCACAATGGGAAAGAATATTCTTTGGACTTCTCTCTTATTCATTCAACAATTACTTGTATTTTTAATATTATTTTTAATTGTATGGCTCCACTGGAGCCCCCAACCTAGGCTCCAATGCTCACAGCAATGGCCCTCTAAATAGTGAGGTGTGGGGTCTGACTCCCACTCCCACAAGTTGTCAACAAATGGTTTAGCAACAGGTTCCCCAGCAACAGGGGTTGCCGACGGACAAGGGGGTGACACACTTTGTGGCCACGCCAAATACCCGGGGAGGAGGGTGTCTCTGCAGAGATCCTGGTCAGGGAGCACTGGGATTACACTGGGAGTATGCTATGCAGTGCAGGGTGCCTCTGGAGGTCTGGACAGAAGTCAGGGGATGCTTTCTGAGGCCGATCAGGCCTCCACAGCAATGCCCATTCAGCAATGATTTACTGACCACTTACTAAGTGCCATCACTGTGTGAAATAATCCTGGTCTTCAGGGAACCTGCATTCCAGTAAAAGAGATTACAACTATAAAGAAAACAGAACAACATAATACTTATAACTATACAAAATATTAACAAGGAATCAAAAAATAGGTTAAGGTAAAGAATATTTAGGGGACCTATTTTAAAGAGTGTAGTCAGAAAACACAACACTGGGGCTGTTTCCAGCACATCAGGGTCATTTCCCAGGATCTCAAAGAATTAAATTCTTTCTCTTACAGTTTTCTGCAGCATCTGTTACGTTATGGTCTAGAATCCTTAGGACTTCACCATTTCTGTCTCACACATCCCTCAGCCCCCACCCCGAAGCCCTGTCTTTATTTCTTCTCATTCGTATGACTGCTACATCCTACTCAAAGTGCTTCAGTACCCGCAATGAATGAGTTAAAAGGATTAAACATCATAAAATGCATTTTTCTTTCCAGACTGCAGCAGTTGAATACATAAATTATGTTTTTGATCCTGGCAACTAAAAAGATGTTTGAAATAGGAAAACAGGAAATGCCACAGAGAAATGTGTCTCTTTGTTTCTCTGGAGAAAAACCTCCCCATCAGAGGTGGCAGAGGAGTGAAATATGTTCCAGTTTAAGTCAGCCAAACCTTGAATTGAATTCCACCTCTGCCTCTTGCTCAGTGTGGTGACCTGAGGTGAATTGCTTAACCGCACTAAGCCTCAATTCCTCACCTATAAATTGAGAATACAGCACCACGTATAGTATAATTCTTAGAGTTAGAAATAGCTTGCCCAGAATTAGAATTAAGGTGAAGATTTAACTCCAAAACTCTAGCCTTAGCTGTGTTTGAGCCCTGGAAAGGACCTCACTGTAGAACAGCAGCTTAGCAGATTCCGTAAGCAGTGTCTCAGGTGTAAGGCAGATGGAATTTTATCTGGTACCGGGATAGGCCTTAAAATAAGGAACCATGGCAACCTGAGGGCTGGGAGCACTGATTGCCTGTAACTGCCATGACTCAGGCACGTGTGAGTTCGAGAGCAGGAAGACTAAGGAAGGGGGACGCAGCAGATCAGGGCTGGTGAAAGGCATGTATTGTAAGAGGTCCCAAAGGAGCACCAATATGTAACAAATATCCATGAAATAACCTAATTTACAGCAGATTTCAAAAATATTTCCATTTTGTGGTGGGAAAACATTTTATTTCAAAATGTTTTTCCAAAGGTGGAAATGCATTCACCACCAGTCTGGACTGGACACAAGTCAGGAATCTTTTCTTGCTCCAACCATGAGATTGAACTCCAGCAGACTGGAAGAGCAGGGCCAAGGCAAATCGAAGCCTTTGGGTGGAGCCAACACGGAGGAAGAAAAGGGAAGAGAAGGCACGTGAGGATGCACAGCCTCACAAGGAACCTTCCTGGGGTTTCGGTCGTAGTTTTCTTGGCAGCAAAGGTATTGGGAAAGTAACTGGAAAGCCCAATGGCCATGACTAGATCAACTGTTTGCCTGAGAGTCTTAATTCCAAGCCCCAACAGATGGTGGGACTGAGACATTTGGTGTATTTCTTAGTTTATTCAAGAATGCTTCAGAATAGGCAGGAGATGGAGCCTGCACTTGAAAGACTGACTGTATATATCCGAAAGTGTTACATAAACTAAGAGTAGGGAAAATGAGGCCTAAATTGTCACTTTACTCAGTATAAATGGCGATTCTTAAAAATGGACTTTCAACCAAGGACATAGACTGTACAGTCACTATTAGTCTAGTACTAAGTAGAGAGATGATCTCTGGAAAGGTGTTCTGGTAAAAGATTATTATATACACAAGTAACATTGGCTGAGAGTCCATTCCCTACAGTATAACATGTTGAACCCCAGAGGTTAAGAAAGGAATATGAGATAGTTCATGTTAGAGTATCAAGTCCACATAAGAAGTTATCAGGCATATAAATCTTTCTTGAGTATCAAGAATTTAGATATTAGTAGAATTACAGTAGAAAATCTGAACAGGAATATGGTGAATCCTGCATTGATCTATTGTGGTGACTTCCAGGTACTCAATTGGCTTCAGCACTGAAATGTCTTCTACATATACACATATTCTGAAAACAGAGCAAGCCACAGAGGAAGAGAAAAGGTGCAGGGGGTGTGCTTGATGGGTTGTGTAAGACTTGCAAGTCTCACTGTGCTAGGGTTGGGGTTCGAGGGAGCAAAAATCAAACCAAGTGTCTTTCTACAATGTTTAGTAAGAGAGTGGAATGATTAGGTGGAAATATCATGGAATCTTTCTAGGTATTAGCTCACCTTTGATTAGTATGTTTTTCATTCATATAATTGTTCTTTTCATATCCTTTTGCCTGCTACTCCTTTTCCCATGATAAACTATGGTTATTAAAGGCCTTTGATATAGGAAAGACTGCCTGTGTCAGTCTTCATAGGGAGGATCCATGATGATCATGATAATGTCACCTGTGACAACAGCTACTGTTATAATGATAGTCAAAAGTTTACTGCTGTCACTACTGATAACATCACTGACAATGCTACTGCTGTCACTGCTACTCCTCCTCCTACTACTATTACTAATACTACTATTACTACTATTATTATCTACTATTATTAGCTTCAAGTAAGCATCTTTCATGTACCAGGCACTATATTTGGCTCATTAAATACATTATCTTTCATTTGTTTCATTGCACTACAATATAAATAATATCATGCACATGTGATATTTAAGGTGGTTAAATGGTTTGGCCAAACCACTCATCTATTAAATGTTTGGGCCAGAGTCCAATCCAGATCTTACAGATTTCAAAATTTATGTTCTATTTGCTTAACCATACTGTATCCTTATAGAAAAGAATTCTAAAATACTCATTTTAATTACATTTTTATTTTAGTATATTATATTTATATGGCAACTTATTTTAAAATTATTTTTATTTACATATATTTAGAAACTTACAAAAAATTTTAAGTACAGAAAAAGTGCTTTTTTTTCCTTGAGCCATTTAAGAGTAATTTGTGAACCTGATGTCCCCACCATCCTGAGGTGTATTTCCTACAAGCAAGGGTATCTTCCATTTAACTAGTGGAACAATCAAAAGAATAATATTCACAATGATACATTATCATCACTTAATCCTTAGACCCCATTTAAATATTACTAATTGTCCCTATACTGTATTAATTTTTTTTTTCTTTGCTGATTTTTAGAGAGAAAGGGAGAGAGAGAGGGATATAGAAACATCCATGAGAGAGAACACCAGTTGGCTGCCTCCTGCCTGCCCCCCACTGGGGAGCGGGCCCACAACCTGGGTATGTGCCCTGACCGGGAATTGAACTGTTGACTTCTTGGTGCATGGGTCAATGCTCAACCACTGAGCCACACCGGCTGGGCCCTATAATGTCTTTTATAGAAAAACAAATTAGTTTAGTACTACATGTTGCATTTGACTATCATATCTCTTTTTTAAAAAATTTATCTTTATTGTTGAAAATATTACAGATGTCCCCTTTTCCTCACCATTGACCCCCTCCTCTCGCTCCCAACTTCACCCCTAGCCTTCACTCCATCGTTGTCTGTGTCCATTAGCTATGCATATATGCATATAAGTTCTGTGGTTTATTTCTTCCCAACCCCCCTCCCTTTCCCTCTGAGGTTCTTCAGTGTGTTTCCTGCTTCCATGTCTCTGGAACTGTTTTGTTCATCAATTTATTTTGTTCATTATATTCTACATATAAATGACATATGTGTTACTTGTCTGTCTCTGGCTTATTTCACTTAGCATTATAATCTCCAGGTCCCTCCTTGTCATCTCTAAATGTAAGAGATATGATATCTCTTTATTGTTCTTCAGATTGGAATTGCTTCTCACTTCTTCCCTGACTTTATGACTTGATGCATTTGAAGAGTTAGAAACCAGTTATTTCATAAAATGTCCCTCAGTTGAAGTGTGTTTGGATGCTTTCTCATGATTAGATTCAGGTTATCCTTTTTGATGAGAGTATAACAAGAGTGATGCCATGTTTTCCTAATTGCATCTTATTAGGCAGCACACAATTTAGATTTATCCCATGACTGATGATGCTTACTTTGATTATTAATGATTGAGACAGTGTCTGCCAAGCTTTTCCTCTGTAAAGTAAATCTTCTCATCTCCCTTGAAATTAAATTTGTGTAGGGAGATACTTTAAAACCATGTAAATTTCTCATTTTTCTTGAAACTTTTAAGTTATTCATGATGTCTTAGCTTATTGAATAAGTAATATTCTATTAATGTCATTATTCATTTTGATGCTAAAATTATTCCTGATTTAATCAGTGGGAATTCCTTCAAACTGGCTTCTGATGCTTTTTGACATGACCCAATCATTCTGTAACCTTTGCTGTGGTTTGTTTCTAGAAAAAGGAAGATCTTCTAGACTGATACATTCCTTGCTTCAGTTGTAGAACCAACTATTCTTCCAGTATCTCTCAATGGAGAACAATATGGCATTAACAGCCACAGTCTGAGCATTAGGTCTGTTCATTGTTGCTAAGGTTTTGCTCCTTCTGGGGCCCTCTCAGTGGCCAGAATTAAGGAAGGCATATTTGAATGTGTGTTAAGTATGTACTTAATTTACATCCATATTTATTTATTTGTATATATCTATACATATTTGAAAACTTCAGGATTCATTCTGGTTTTGATCCTTTGCATATTAGTATGCAGACAAGGTAATTGATATTTTTTAAAATATATATATATATATATATATATACACAGAGTGTACCCCCAAAAATGTATACAGGTTATCTGTAGATTTGACTACATTTTGAAAATAAAATGTATTTTAATAAACACTGGCTTTATAATTATTCAAAATGTATGTACACATTTTTGGGATATCATATATATTCTTTTCTGATACATTGATCACCTATCCTTTACCTGGTTATTGGACCAATCTCCTGTATTAAATCGGCCCCTCTCTCTAGTCCTGCGCAGATGGCCACCTCATCTCACTTAGGCACTGGCTAATGCTAGGCTGCCCCATGGCTGTTCTGAAGCCGCCTAGACTCTGTTAATCTCCAGCAGGCCCAGTATAGCAACTGATTCAAATATAAGTGAAGAAACATGTTGATAACTTTAAATATCCATGATCTACATTTTATTTTTCAGTGCCTTAGGAAGAGTCGGTTTAAGTAGTTTCTATTAAAGAACAATTCTACACTCTCATACATATTCGATTACGTTAGTCTGGGGCAGGGGTTGGCCCTGTGGCCCAAATTCTGCCTGTAGCCTCTTACAGCCCAGCAAGTTAAGAATGATAAATGTTGTTTTACATTTTTAAAGGGTTGTTTTTGAAAAATGTGACAGAGACCATATGTGACCCAGAAAACCTTAAATATGTACTATCTGGTTCTTTAGAGAAAAAGTTTGCTAAACCTAGTCTGGGGTATCTGATTGCTCTGCCCACTTGGCTAACTCACTGACCTAGAGGTAGTGACATAAAATGAAACAAGTTTGTGAGCTGTTTTTAGCCTCAAGGACTCTCAATAAATTGCAAGAGACGATTGAAATTTTCATCTTACCAAAAAAGAGATAATGAATAACTTGTAAAATAATCAGTGAGAAAAAAGATAGTGCTGAGGATAAAATCTAAGTCACCCACTCCTTTTTTAGATTAAATATGCCAAGCTTCATTAGCCTCTGATTTGCATGGCCATTAGCAGAAGGCTGGCCTCCAACACTATTTATTTCAATCAACATCCTCTCATGTAAACTCCTAATGCTTGATTATATGAGTTTGTACAACTACAGAATTAATTGATTATAACCCCTAATTCAAATTCAACATTAAGTCCCTTTTGAACTAAAATATGATTGATTGCAAGAATTGCAGAGCCCTGGAAGTAGAATATTTCAAAATAGCAGTGTCATTATTTTCCAAGTTACATGCAAATATTAAAAGAGTGGGAGGGGCAAATTGCCACCTTTGGACTAATATAGTATCCACTTATCAACAAACCTTGCACATTTGGTTTACCGCTTTGTATTAGAAACCCATAAGCCTGGATTTATAGAGGCAAATCTGCAATTTCTGGATGAAGAGAAGGAAATCCCATTTGCATTAACAAAAAGAGAAATATCCAGAAACAGTCCAGAGCCCATCTTACAAACACATTCCTGACACAATTTCCTCTTTTTACTAATACAAGAGCAAGAAAAGCCATGCTCAGCATCCTTTATCAATTTAAGTGCATTGATTCTGTTTTCCACATATTGTGATTTTCCTGCCTTAAAAAAAAAAAAATCAATTTCTCCTTTTGAAAGGGGGTTTTGAATAGCTCCAGTCTGTTCCCTGTATTTTCCTTTCTTACTCAAGCGGTGCCCCCAGACAATTAGTTACATAAAAGAAAGGTAAGTGAAGAGGGAAAAGAAACGAAAAAATATAAACAATTTTCACAGTGCCATGAATTCATATTCCACTATTAGTTTTTATTCTCACTTAACAGCTTGGGCTGCATTGTGAGTTCCAGTGCAATGCTGATACTAATTGCCTTGAATAATTCAGATTTTATCACTCTCCTGGGCCTCGCTGGAGCTGGGCTGCTGGAAGCCATTTTTGTACTTAGGAGCCCACAGCATGATGATTCTCAAGGCGGCAAACTACACCGTGAGCTGGGTTTGATTTGGTGAGCTACGAAAGCCAGAAAACAGGGAGAGCTAGGAGAGCGTTTGCCAGTCCAAGGAACCAGCTTGTGTTTCGTGCATTCCATACAGGACAAAGACTAGAATCTTACCTGGGTTTATGGATTATTGTTGTATGCATCATTCTTTAACAAGGTTAGAGAAACCTTTAATTGCAGTTTTTATTTTCTTTGGCTCAAGAAGGAAATTCTGAAGCTGCTGATGGCTTGAAATAGGTCCCAAAGAGAATAAAATTTAAAAAGAAAATTAAAGAAATATATATATATATTTTTTTTTACAAAACACCTCATCAACTGCCTTGTCTGCGTAATAACATTGAGCATGACTGTCATTCTGAAGACATATTAGCTCATTTAGGTAATTAGTGTGAGCAGCATGTTTCCCTACTTATTCCATTCAATTATAGGGTTCTCACTTTGTCATTACTGGAGTGTCTTAATGTGACTTGTAATTAGTGTAATTACAATCCAATGTTAATTATATCTGCCACTTAGACATAATTTTATATAGTAATGGTCTCTAATCTCAATAACCTTATTATGTTGTTTATTCAAACAGGAATTAAGTCTTCTTTCATGCGTCAAATATGGAGATTACAAAAAAGTACTGCTTGTGTCATTTTGGTAGTTATGACAAGGGAATATCTGAAATAGCATAATCATATTTGAGACAATGTCTGCATGTGCAAACAATTACAGCAGTTCCTCTCTGTTTCCGGAAATATGCCCATGTATCTCCAAATAACTGTGTGCAGAGACAGTTTGAGCCTTGACTTGCTCATGAATTCTGGGAAAAACTAATGTGTGTACATCTAAAAGAAGCCTATTACAGTGGCTCACTTTATTAGTATACCAAATACACTCATCACTGACCACTTAATGGACCACTTCTCTGAGTAGCTAACCATTGTATACAATGTAATAATGGCATCTCATGTTTGAAGAGCACATTATCCTTTGAAGTGCTTTTAAATATATTATTTCAGTTAATACTGAAAACAACTTTGTGGGAATGACAATGGCAGGTATCAGATATTGAACAGATTGAGAGAAAGAAAAAGAAAAAGAAAGAAAGAAAGAAAGAAAGAAAGAAAGAAAGAAAGAAAGAAAGAAAGAAAGAAAGAAAGAAAGAAAGAAAGAAAGAAACGTTGTCCAGGTTCACTTAGCAAGGGTTGAGCTGCTAATCAAATGGCAATTTAGGAATGCAGTTAATAGCATGGGCTCCAGAGTTAGGTTTTGTATCCCAGCAGCTCCACTTAGAAGTTCAACACCCTTGAGCAAATTACTTAACCTCTCTATCCCTCAGTGTCCTCTTCTGCATAACAGGAATAGCAGCATATCTACTCCAGAGAGTGGTTACAAGGATTAAATGGGCAATAGAGAAAAAGCCTAAAACAGTTCTTGGCACAAACAGAAAACTGAATAAATATCAACTGTTATTATTGTTACTCTAAATAGCACTCTCATTTCTTGATGTATGACCTGTGTTCTCTTTTTTTTTTATAAACCACATCACTACCTTATCAAATTTCTTATGCTAATTATTAATTAAATATTTTATCTATACACTGCATGGTTTCGTGTACATACAATAAATTCATTTAGAAATAGATAACCCTTCCCCATTAGTACTTCCCCATTTTACTAAAGCTAAAATAAAGACTTTTTTTTTAACCAATTCATCTGTTATAAGTGGCAATATCTTGAAGTTCTTGGAGGAAAAAATCAGTGATTTTATTGCTTGTGAAAAGCACCAATACTGTTCACTTCCTGACATACTACAGTGGTATGTCTTAGTTACTACATCGTGTTTCATGAATACTCAAAAACAAAACAGGGCCAAGTGTGACAGCATATGCAAAGTATTGTTTACATTTAAACCTATAAAATAATAGTCTTATTTATTTAATGGATCTCAGTATCTGTATGCTTAAAAGAAATATAAAGTCAGAATGTTACACAATTTACAAAATTTCTTGAGTTTTTGTTTTTGTTTTTTAAGCTCAGTTTCTTTTTCCAGAAACAATAGATTCCATACCAAGTTTTGAAATGACTTGGCCTCTTTGGATACATGATCCCTTCTCTGATGAAGCCAGCAAAATGGGTATTCCCATAATCTATGTAGCAATAAACAAGAAGATGGTTTTTGCTGCTGACTTCTCGAGGTTAACAACAACAACATCATCAATGAGGAACCAGCACATTTTGGGCTATGGATTTTTAGACCATTTTTAAAATTGTCAGGTAGGGGAAATATTAGCTCTTGAAGTGTGTCTAAGCTCAGAGGAAAACTAGGCCTGCTGGAGTTTATAGCAGCAGAAACACAACTGGTTGGGAAATCTTTGGAATGTGTGCTGCTGCCAGAAAGCTAGTCATTAAATATTAACTCACAGCTCTTCTGGCTTTTTGTTTTATTCATAATTAAGCAGAGATGGGACAATTTTGCAAATAGAGAAAAAAAAAAAAGAAAGAAAAAGAAAAATACTGAGAGACGTCAATGTCTCCATCTTTCAATTATTCTGGTAACTGCAATTCCCAGGTGTAGACATGAAGCTCCTGTTAAGTGTGCAGATGAATCCTTGCTTCTAGACACTTTGCAAGGAGTCATCAGGTTTTAATGTTCTCAATTGTGCAAAGGTTGTAGCCACTTCAAGTGCACTTGGATTAAGAGCTGAAAAGCCCTCCAGCGTGCTGGCCATGCTTCAGAGTAGATGGTGATGTCCCCCAGATTGCTTCTCCTAGGATCCCAGTTTCCTCCACTATTGCCTGGAAGCATTTCTCTGAAGGGTTTTCAGTGGGTGGTTAAAGTGATGGAGGCAATATTCCCATCAAGAAACTCCCACGTTGAGGGCAGGAGGCCATGGGAGGAAATGCTTTTGATCAGGAGCTGTTGACATACTTTCATTCTTGGTCCCAGAATTGGCTAACTGTTACTTTGTACGAGTCATTTGACCACCTCGGATCTTACTTTCCCCATCTGAATTTAGTTTCCCACTTAATCATTTTCCAAATATTCTATGAGAACAAAATACAAAATTAAATCACATTTATTGAATACTTTGTGTTCCTAGAAATAAATATGAGTTACCAATAATGATGATGATTTCATAGGCGAGGGAGTTGTCTGAGAAGCCAAAATGATATTTGTTTAAGATAAGGACAGGAATGTTTGTATAAGTAGACATTTTAACAACAGGTATAATAGGGCTTTGGAATGAAACAGTACTGGGTTCCAACTCAGGCCTCTTTACCTCCCAGTGTATGACCTTGGGCTAGTTACTCAACCTCATTAAGATGTAGTCTCTTTATTTGTAAAATAGTGACAATAATAGTATCTGTGAGGGCTATTGTGAGGATTATAAGATAGAGTGAATGTAATGTATTTGGCAAGTTCTGGTCCAGAAAAGCCAGCAACTCTTATTGTTAGAGTAGGCCATGATAAAGAACATCAATTTGGGGGATGAGGGAAGATGGCGGCGGCAGGACCAGAGGAAGGGTGAGTCTGTGAGAGAGTGAGCTTGTGTGTGAGAGAGAGTGTGAGTGGACTTGAAGGTGGACTACCAAACTTGTGTAGTGCAGAGACATGGAGCACAAGGTCCCTGTGCTGTGGACGGGAGCAGCCGGCTACCACGGTAAGTGGCTCTTCAGGGCATCTCTCCCTGCACCACGGGGAGGTCCCACCACTTTGAAAGATCCCAGGTCTTCCCTGGGAGGAGGTAGTGGGAGCGGCTAGGGCCCAGCAACCTGAGCCCACCAGCGCACCTGGCACCATTGGCCCAGTGAACACTCTGTGTCAACAGAGTGTAGTGGAGCTCCCAACTAGCAGGTCACAAAAGCCACAGACAGCCAGGAGCCCAGCACTATCCCCCACAGTAGCAGCCTGATCAGAGTCAAGATATACCTCTAGCAACAGAGGCTGGGGAACAGACATCCATCCACAGGCAACAGAAGCACAGAACAGCAGCTGAGACCAATCCCCAAAAACTATAGCAAAAGTTGAGCAGGAGTTGAGCCCCATGGGGCAGCAGCGCTCCCCAGCTACCAGTGGCGGGACCTGGGGCTCCACAGAGGACTGTGTGGTCCAGCAGTTCACAAGAGCAGTGGGAAGCCGGAGCCTAAAAGAGTCTGGTGCTATCCAGCTGCCCGCCCATGGGAACTGCAGGGTGCAGGGGCACCTGAGAGGCCTGTGCGATCCAGCAGGGACTGTGCCATCCAGTTACTCATGGACCTGCGGGATGTTGAAGCAGCAGAGAGGCCTGTGTGACCCAGCAGCCCATAACATAGGCATAGAGCCCAGTCCCCAAAAGGACTGTGCAATTCAGCTACCCACAAGACCAGCAGGGTGCGAGGGCACCAGAGAGGCCTGTGCAACCCAGCTGCATACAAGACAGGCATAGAGGATGTGAAAATGGAGGCAGACTGAATAGAAGCACTCAGACGATCTCCCAGGACTAAATGGGAATTACAAATAAAATAAAGACAATTCCTCAGAAAAGAAAGCAACAGAAAAGCAGCAGGACAGGACCATATAATCAGGGACACCAGTAGGATCTGCGGAGGAGCGAGAGGGTGGCGGGCTGGGAGCCCACGGACAGCAGCAGTCTTAGCTGTGAGAAGTGCCTTTGGGGAATAAAGACCAAGCCCACTCCACAGCACAGAGAGTCGGGACAGAGTGCTAAAAGAACCACAGCCACTCACCTGGGGGCTACGGCAGAGGGAGGGCAGACTGGGCTGGAACTTTGTGAGGACAACTGGAATTTGGCGGGAACTCAGTGTTTTTGCTGAGTTGCAGCCACAAAGGACAGTGGCCAGTGTGCTCCTTCCCAGAGCTGTGGGGAAAAGCAGCAGCCCCCCCACCCCAAAGAGTCAGCCTTTCCCAGGTAAGGCAAAGAAATGTAAATTGAGGCTCACTAACAACCACAACTATCCCAGCCTCTGGAAATCCTCTTCTGCAGAACACCAGGGCTACATTCCAAGGCACGAACTAACTGAGACTACTAGCCACCAGGAAAAAGCTAGAGGATAACTGAACCTGTCCTGGGCTTGCAAATCTACCCAGGAAAGTAGGACTTGACAGGGGTGTTTAACATGGGCATGCCCAGGCCCATCCAAACCCAGTAGAGGGAGCCAAAAACAGCAGAACACTAACACCCACAGGGAAAATTTGTCCGGCTCTAAAACCCACTGAAATAGCCAAAATGGTGAAACAAAGAAACAAATCCCAAATGAAAGAACAAGAGAACTCTATCAAAGATGAGAGCAATGAAATGCAGCTAAGCAAATTATCAGAGGTCGAGTTCAGAGCCATGATCTTGAGGAAACTCAACAGCATGAGTAAGGACATCAGCACCATGAGGTAAGATATAGAAACACTGAAAATCAACCAAGTGGAAAGGAAGAATGACATAGCAGAAATTAAGAACACATTGGAAGGACTAACCGGCAGAGTACAGGAAGCTGAGGACCGGATCAGTGAATTAGAAAACAGGGTATAAAAAAATCAACCAATCAGAAAACCGAAAGGAACAAACAATTAAAAAACAGGAAGACAGCTTAAGAGAACTGTGGCACAACTGAAAACGTAATATAATTTGCATCATAGGAGTCTGCAAAGAGGGAAGAAAATGGGGAAGGGGTACAGAATATATTTGAAGAAATAGTGACAGAAAACTTTCCTAACTTGGTGAAGGAAGAAGACATTCAAGTTTAAGAAGCACAGAGAGCCCCAAGTAAGAACCCAAACAGGCATACATAAAGATACATAATAATTAAAATACCAAAAATTAAAGACAAAGAGAGAATCCTAAAAGCAGCATGAGATAAGCAATAGGTTACCTACAAAGGAAACCCCATAAGGCTCTCAGCTGACTTCTCAACAGAAACACTACAGGCCAGAAGGAAGTGGCATGAAGTAATCATGAAAAACAAGGATCTGAATCCAAGACTACTCTATTGAGCAAGGCTAGCATTCAAAATAGGTCAAATAAAGACCTTTCCAGACAAAAAAGGCTAAGGGAATATATTAACACAAAACCAGTACTGCAAGATATGCTAAGAGGACTGCTGTATTAATAGAAAAAATAGGAAGAAAAATATAACCACACTAAACAAAAAATGGCAATAAATAAGTACATATCAATTATCACTTTAAATGTGAATGGTTACAATGCTCCAATAAAAAGACACAGAGTAGCTAACTGGATAAGAAAGCATGAATCACATATATGTTGTTTACAAGAGGCCCACCTCACAACAAAAGACTCACATAGGTTGAAAGTGAAGGGATGGAATAAAATCTTTCAAGCAAATGGAAAGGAAAAAAAAGCGGAGTAAACAACACTCATATCTGATAAAGTAGATTTCAAAATGAAGACCATAACTAGAGACAAAGAAGGCCACTAAATAATATTGGAAGGATCTATCCAACAGGAAGATATAACCTTGGTAAACATATATGAACCCAATATACGAGAAACAAAATATATTAAAAATCTTCTGGAGGTCTTCAAAGGAGAAATCAACAGCAATACAATCATAGCAGGGGACTCAACACCCCACTGACATCATTGGATAGATCTTCTAGACAAAAAAATTAACAAGGAAACACAGACACTATATGAAATACTAGATCAAATGGACTTCATAATTATCTACAGAGAATTACACTCCAAAACTTCAGAATTCACATTCTTCTCAAATGCACATGGGACATTCTCAAAGATAGACCACATATTAGGGCACAAAATAAGTCTCTCCAAGCTCAAGAAGACTGAAATCATATCAAGCATCTTTTCAGGTCACAATGGCATGAAACTAGAAATCAATTGCAACAAGAACATACAAAGACATTTGAAAACATGGAGGCTAAATGGCATGTTATTGAACAATGAATGGGTTAGCATGGAGATCAAGGAAGAAATTAAAAACTTCCTGGAAATCAATAAAAATGAACACACAACAACAAAAAATCTATGGGATGCAGTGAAAACAGTTCTGAGAGGGAAGTTCATAGCCCTACAGGCCTACCTCAAGAAGCAAGAAAAATTTCTATTAGACTATCTAACCTCACAACTTAAAGAACTAGAAAGCAAACAAAAAGAAAACCCTAGAGCAAGTAGAAGGAAGGAAAGAGTAAAGATCAGAGCAGAAATAAATGACATGGAGACAAAACAACAACAATAACAACAACAAAAAAAAAATTCAAAAGATCAATGAAACAAAGAGCTGGTTCTTTGAAAGATAAACAAGATTGATGGACCCTTAGCAAGATTAACCAAGAAACAAAAAGAGAGAACCCAAATACACAAAATCAGAAACGAAAGAGGAGAAACAATAACTTATACCACAGAAATATAAAGGATCGTTAACAAATATTATGAACAGTGATGTGGCAACATTCGACATCTAAGCAAAATGGACAAATTTCTAGAAACACATAGTCTCCCAAAGCTGGACCGGGAAGAGACAGAAAACTTGAACAGACCAATCACAACAGAAGAAATTGAAGATGTAATCAAGACTCTCCCAGCAAACAAAAGCCCAGGCCTGGAAGGCTTCACAGGGGAATTTTACCGAACATTCAAATAAGAACTAATACCCATTCTACTCAAACTATTTTAAAAAATTCAAGAAGACGAAAGACTTCCAAACTCGTTTTATGAGGCCAGCATAATTCTAATTCCAAAACCAGAAAAAGACACTACAAGGATAGAAAACTACAGGCCAATATCTCTGATGAACTTAGATGCCAAAATCCTGAACAAAATACTAGCAAATCAAATCCAGCAATACATCCAAAAATTATTCACCATGACCAAGTGGGATTCATTCCAGGGATGCAAGGCTGGTACAATATTTGCCAATCAATAAATGTAATACACCATATAAACAACATGAAGGATAAAAACCACATGATCATATCAATAGATGCTGAAAAAACATTTGACAAAATCCAGCATCCATTTCTGATAAAAACACTCAGCAATCTGAGAATAAAGGGACCATATCTCAACATAATAAAGGCCACATATGAAAGACCTACAGCCAACATTATACTCAATGGGCAAAAACTAAAAGCATTTCCCTTAAGGATAGGAACAAGACAGGGATGCCCACTTTCACCATTCTTATTTAACATAGTACTGGAAGTCTTAGCCACAGCAATCAGAGAGGTAGAAAAAATAAAAGAGATCCAAATTAGAAAGGAGAAAGTAAAACTGCCATTATTTGCAGATGACATGATACTATATGTAGAAAACCCCAAAGACTCCATCAGAAATTTACTAGATTAAATCAATTAATTTGGCAAAGTAGAAGGATGCAAAATTATGTTAAGAAATTGATGGCATTCTTATACATCAATGATGAACTCACAGAAAGTTAAACTAAGAAAACAATCCCATTTTCCATTGCAGCAAAAGAACTAATGTACCTAGGAATAAACTCAACCAAAGAAATAAAGAACCTATGCATAGAAAACTACAGGTCATTAAAAAAAAAAAGAAATAGAGGAGGATATAAAAAACATGGAAACACATACCTGTTCATGGATTGGAAGAATTAACATCATTAAAATGTCCATACTACCCAAAGCAATCTATAGATTCAATGCAATCCCCATCAAAATACCAACGACATATTTCACAGAACTAGAACAAATACTTCAAAAGTTTGTATGGAACAAAAAAGACCTCGAATAGCCACAGCAATCTTGAAAAAGAAGAACAAAATAGGAGGGATTACATTAGCAGATTTCAGGTTATGCTACAAAGCCACTGTAATCAAAACAGCCTGGTACTGGCCCAAGAACAGGCATATAGACCAGTGGAACAGAACAGAGAATCCAGAAATGGACCTAAGGCATTATGCTCAATTAATATTTGATAAAGGGAGCAAGAGCATACAGTGGATTAAAGACAGCCTCTTTAATAAATGGTGTTGGGAAAATTGGACAGCTACATGCAAAAAAATGAAACTAGACCATCAACTTACACCATACACAAGAATAAACTCAAAATGGATAAAAGACTTAAATGTGACTCATGAATCCATTAAAATCCTACAAGAAAATATAGGCAACAAAATTTCACACATCATATGCAGCAGAATTTTCACTGATACATCACCTAAGGCAACATAAACAAAGGAGGAAATGAACACCTGGGACTACATCAAACTAAAAAACAGCAAAAGATATAACCACCAAAATGGAAAGGCAACCCACTGTATGGAAGAGCATAATGCCGGTGATACATCAGATAAAGGGCTAATTTCCAAGATATATAGAGTGCTCATACAGCTCAACAAAAGGAAGACAAAGAACCCAATTAAAAAATGGGCAGAGGAACTAGACACCTCTCCAAACAGGACATACAAATGGCTAAGAGACATATGAAGAAATGCTCGCCCTGGCCGGTTTGGCTCAGCATTTAGAGCATTGGCCTGCGGTCTGGAGAGATCCAGGTTCGGTTCCCGCTAAGGGCACGTACCTCAGTTGCAGTTTGTCCCTGGCCCTGATTGGGTCATGTGGGTGGCGACCACTTGAGGTGTTCCTTTCCCGTCAATGTTTTGCTCTCTCTCTCTCCCTCCCACTCTATCAGAACAAAATATCAAAAAATGCCCTCGGGTGAGGATAAAAAAAAGAAAAGAATAAAAGAACTGCTCAACATTACTAATCATCAGAGAGATGCAAATTAAAACAACAATGAGGTATCACCTCACACCTGTCAGAATGGCCGCCATCAACAAATCATCAAACAAGTGTTGGCGAGGGTGTGGAGAAAAGGGAATTCTAGTACACTGTTGGTGAGAATGCAGACTGGTGCAGCCACTATGGAAAACAATATGGTGTTACCTCAAAAAATTAAAAATTGAATTGCCATTTGACCCAGTGAATCCACTTCCAGGAGTATACCCTAAGAAGCCTGAAGCATCAATTCGAAAGAATGTATATACCCCCATGTTCGTAGCAGTGCTATTTACAATAGATCTGGAAGCAGCCCAAATGTCCATCAGTAGACAAATAGATAAAAAAGCGGTGGTACATATATGGAGTACATATATGGAGTACTATGCAGCTGTAAGAAAGAAAGATCTCTTGTCCTTTGAGACAACATGAAGGGACCTGGAAAGTATTATTTTAAGTGAAACAAGCCAAACAGAGAAAGACAAGTATCATATGATCTCACTTATTTGTGGAATATAATGAACATAACAGCTTGAGGAATGGGGTAGTCCCAGAGACGTGAAAGTGGGGTAGAGACTGACAATCCCCAGAAGACAGGGAGGTGGAGGAGAGATAAAACACAGAACTTCTTTGCATATGTGCATGAACAATGGACACGGACAACAAGATGGGGACAGGGCGGGAAGGAAAGAGGAGGGGGGAATCATTGGGGGAAAAAAGAGAAACATCTGTAACAAAAATAAATTAATTAATTAAAAAAACTAACAATAAATAAAAAATAAAATGTAAAAAATCCCTAGAGACCATCTTTCATAAGTGGCTTCATTCTTTCCTCAGACAGGTTACATGTTTTAGAAAATCCACATTGTATTTGTAAATCTTTCTCCATTTATACACTAGTATTTTGTTTTAATTTTTAAAAACTCAGCTTTCAAACAGGGTTCCCGATTTCCTACGTTGATTTCAAGACAGTTAGTTATCTCATCTCTTTATATTTAATTATTTATAATTTGTTTAGCCCTAAAGCTAACATTATTTCCTAGACCTTTTTCCTTTAGTCCTTAAACAACTGTGTGAGTTCTTAACGAAATGATAAACAACTTCGGGATATATATTCATCCATCCTCCCATTCATAACTCACCCATTATTTATTAAGAGCCATGCAATTTTTCTAGTTGAACGAGAGTTGCAGGCCCTGCTGTCACAGGACTTCCTTGAGTTCACTAGAGAAAATGTTATTAAACAAAGAGAAACAGAGTGGAGAGGATGTTATAAAACAAAAGTGCAGGGAGATTTGAAAACAGATATTAAGCAAATGGCGTAAACCAGAAATCACGAAAGATATCTCTGAGGAAGTAGTATTAACTTGAAAGCAAGAGGGTGAGCTGGAGTTAGCTGAAGGGTCTGGTAGGACATGCTTTAGGAAGTAAAAGCACCCAACTTTGTTGGAGCAGAATACAAGAAAGGGAGTAATGGGAGACAATGTCGGAGAGAACACCAAATAAAGGTGTCTCTTTGAAAGAGTCTTAAAAATGTTTTTTTAGAACTTTATATTCATTGTGTTTAAATAGTAGTGACAAACGTTAAATGCAGATAATTCAAAAATAAATTAAAAAGAGATATAACCCAATTATCTAAATAACTCCTGTTGATAGTAAAACAAATAAATGAGAAATTTTTTCATGATACAGAAAACTATCAAAAAGGGCCCAGCTGGTGTATCTCAGAGGTGCGTATCGATCCATGCACCAAAAGGTTGCCGGTTAGATTCCTGGTCAGAGCACATGCCCAGGTTGTGGGCCCAAAGCCCAGTGGGGTCATGCAGAAGGCAGCCAATTGATGTTCTCTCATTGATGTCTCTCTCTCTCTCTCTCTCTCTCTCTCTCTCTCTCTCTCTCTCTCTCCCTTCTTCTCTCTCTAAAATCAATAGAGAAAAAAAATTTTTTTTAAAGAAAACTATCAAAAAGGAAAGCCTCCATCCATCAGACTAATTCAACTCCCTAAAATTAATTACCACTTAAAGTTTTGTTAAGTTCCTTTGGGGTGAGGAATAGGAATACTTATTTATCTAATTAATTATCTATCTATATTTTATGTATTACTTTACACATTATTTTTTAAACTATTTTTTTTACTGATTTTAGAGAGAGGGAAACATTTATGTGAGAGAGAGACATCAATTGGTTGCTCCCCTCACTTGCCCTGACTGGGGATTGAACCTACAACCTTTTGGTGTACCAGAGGACCATCCAACCAACTGAGCCACACTGGCCAGGGCTTATGTATTATTTTTAGGTATAATATTATTCTATTAAGTATTCATTAATTTTTTTAAATTTATTATTTTTTAAAAATATGTTTTTATTGATTTTTAGAGAAAGAAAGAAGGGAATGAGTGAGAGAAACATCAATGAGAGAGGAACATTAATTAGCTGCCTCCTGCATGCCCCCTACTGGGATCGAGCCTGCAACCTGGGCATGTGCCCTGACTGGGAATCAGGCTAATGACCTTTTGGTGCATGGGTTGATGCTGAACCACTGAACCACATCAGCCTGGCAGTATTCTATTAAATATTATCCTGCATCTGGATTTAATACGTCATAGTATATTTTGGATATTGTTTATATTAACACATACTGAACCATCTAATTCTCATGAACAAATGTATACTACTCTATTATGTGGACACAGCAATAATTAAACTATTGTCTTCCAGATCAGACCTGCCCTTCTGTATTCTTTTATGGTGCTGGGGCTGGAACCCTGTAAACCTTTCTTTCCATGTGCTGCCCACCCCTCTCCCACACTCCCTAATAATTTCTGCCAATGGGGTGGCAGGAGGAGAATGGAAGGCAGGAGGATCAGTGTGCTCCCCCGCTTTCTTTGTATTCCTATTTTCTGTTTCTATTCCTGTTTGTTTTCTGTCCCATCTCTCACTCCAGTATCACTTCTCTCTCCAGAAAGTAGCCGTTAATTCCAGTAGCAGCAGTGGATTCCAATTTTCACTTTTTCGAGAAACTCGGGGGACATTCCTTCGTAACCCTCAGAGACACGTACCCTCTGAGGCAGACACTTCTTAAAAATCTGGGCAGGCCTACGTCATGACTTTCATGGGGTGTAGGTACTGAGGCCTCTGTGGGCTCCTTCTTCAATAAGAACATTTCAAATATATTTTGTGATGACATTGTATAAAGACAGATATACTGATGTTATACATAAAAACATTTCTTTGACTTAAAAGTTTATTTTTCTTCTGATTTTAAGACAAATAAAAACATTCTTGTGGGCCTATCAAGGTGCTTGGGGTTAACACTGGGCCTACATTGCCTAATGGATAATTTGGCTCTGGTTCTGGGTCTCAGATCCTCAGGAATTTCCCTCCCAGTTTAGAAGCACCAGCATCATCCCTGAGATGTTTCCTATTCAGAACTCTAAGCCACAGTTCCATGGATGTCCTTCCTCTGATTTGTTTAGGTAACTCCATCCTCTGTTGGCTAAGGTCACTTTGTCTCTCTCCTCGCCTTGCAGGTGACTGCCTTTGTTCTGTGCCCGCACACGGTCATTCTTCCGTATGTCCTAATCTCTCTCTCTCTCTCTCTCTCTCTCTCTCTCTCTCTCTCTCTCTCTCTCTTTGGTACGTGCTCCTAGCAGGAACCAAACCCGACACCCTCTGGTCCTCTGGCCAATGCTCCAACCGCTGAGCCAAACCGGCCAGGGCCTAATCTCTTTTTATAAGAATACCAGTCACATTGGATAAGGGCTCATCTTTATGACCCCTGTTTTAACTTAATTAACTCTATAAAGGTCCAGCAGTCACATTTTAAGGTACTAGGAGTTAGGGCTTCATTGAACACATGAACTTTAGGGAAGGATGCAATTGAGCCTATAACAAATGGGCTTGTAAATCCTTATTTAACTCAAATTATATTGGTAGGCACTTTGGTTATTTTCAGCTTTAGCTGTTACAAACAAGTTTTAATGAACATTTTTTTATTATAAAGCTGAACAAATTCTTGTGAATGTATCTGTGGCGTTAATTTTTTAAGAGTGAGACTGCGGGGTACCTTCATTTTTAATTTATAGTTTTCATAACTACTGCCTTGTTGCCTTCCTGAAAGTTTCATATTTTTGCTCAAAATATATGAGCTTGCCAGCGCTATCATCAAACTCTACATTTTGCTGATGTGATGAGTGTAACATGCTTATATACTTGTTTTGATGTGTGTTTCTTTAATTATGAGTCAGGGTAAGCATTTCTTTTATGTACTTATTGTCTGTTTATGTGTGTTTTCCCCATAGACTGTCTGATCATATACTTTGCTGGTTTTCCGCTGAATGTTTGTTTTTCCTGACTGGTTTTTATGTAGCAGCTATCATCTGTGATTTCTCTAGCTCTCCTTAGATTTTCACATTGTCTAGTTCATTTGTCAGCATCTTTAGCTCTGAGGGTAGGGATGATCTCCAAATAAATTCTTTTATGCTCTTTCCCACCAAAAGCCTGGATCAGGAACCTCCTCCAAAATGTCAGGTTTATTTATCCATATTTAGTACTTATCATACCTCATTATACAACATTGAAATTGCTTTTAACTTTCTTGCCTTCTCCACTAGACTATCATTTTGAGAGCAGAGACCTGGATTTGTTTATTGAAAAAGCCCAGGTAATAAACAGCATCTTCATTTAAAGGGCCAGCGGAAGGAAGGAAGGAAGGAAGGAAGGAAGGAAGGAAGGAAGGAAGGAAGGAAACAGTATAAGTTTATATTGAGCCATATCTCTTCAGGTTTCGAGTTTGAAACTATTGATTAAAAGTATTTTGAGATCTAATTGGTTAGCATGTTTCTTATAGATAACTCCAATTCCTGAATGTAGCCAATAAAGGAAATACATTAGTTGTGAAGAAAATGTATTAGTTTCCATCACTGAGTTTGATTTATTTTGTTCAGAGTTTAAAAACAATTTTTTTTTTTTATTTTTAGATAGAGACCATTTACGTTTATGTTGCTCAGAGATAATTCAACATAGAGATTTGTTTGCCTTTTCAGCAGACGCAACTGTGTGTAATAGTTAAGAACTTTGGCTCAGGGGCTCAGGCGATTCAATCTTACTTCTAGCATTTCTAGCTTTGTGTCCAGTTAATGTTGCTTGAGGGGTCTAATCCCTAGTTTTAACATCTGTAAAGTAAGGATGATGGTATTATTATATGCCACGTAGACTTGTTGGGAGAATTAAAAGATAACACACCTTAGAACTTAGCAACATGCCACTAAGAACACTAGCTATCATTATTAATACCATCTTCTTTTCTTAGGAAGTTGGAGTTTCCTTAGTGTGGTTAATTGGATTATTTTCACAGGCCTGGTCCTTTTCAAGGATGTAGAAATATAGACTTAAATCGCTATGAAAAATAAGTTAGCAGTTAGTACAATAGAAAGTCACAGTGTGAAAGGAGACCAGTCTATCAGTCTGTGATAGAGCAGAGTTTAAGCTGTTTTGTATAAGGGCAGGCATACCTGAACTTATATATCTATATGCATTCTTACATACCTACCTGTACAATCAGCCCTTAAACCTCATTAGGAAATCATGATAAATGGGATTGCTCCCCACCCTAAAAATTCCTACAATTATGGTTTTTATTTTGTCATTTGTTTCCCATCAAGGGTACCCCTGATACTCATTTAAATTTTATTTAATCTATATAAAAAGGTTTTAAAATGTGATACACATGGAACTACACCTTGAGCCACTACAGGATTGATTCTGATCAAGTGTTAAAAACGAAAGCGGGATTCTTAATTGGTTCTAGCAATGCCTGCATATTCTGGAGTTGGCCTGAAATGGAATGCATTGTTTTGTGGTTGAAAGAGGAAGCTGCCTGAATAGTAAGATTTCAGGTCTCAGTAGTAGTTTATCAATATCTCTTCTTCATACCTGAAATTAGAGAAGCATTTTGGGTGAGTAAATCTTTGCATTTTTCACAGGTGACTTCAGGAAATGTAAACACTGTGAAAAGAATAAGCCATTCTTTTTTATTCACTTTTTGAGGTAGTTGTTTCTGATCATTTTCTAATATAATAGTTAACCAGGTACACCTGTCAAACAAATAAGTCAAGCCCTGGCAGGTTTGGCTCAGCGATTAGAGCATCGGCCT
Organism: Molossus molossus; assembly: GCF_014108415.1. NCBI lineage: Eukaryota > Metazoa > Chordata > Mammalia > Chiroptera > Molossidae > Molossus > Molossus molossus. The sequence continues at coordinate 30,470,294 of NW_023425346.1, forward strand.
GCGGTCCAGAGAGACCCGGGTTCGGTTCCCGCGAAGGGCACGTAACTCGGTTGCAGTTTGCCCCTGGCCCTGGTTGGGCCACGTGAGTGGCAACCACTCGATGTGTCCCTTTCACGTCGATGTTTCTCTCTCTCTTTCTTCCTTTCTCCCTCCCACTCTATCTGAACATAAATGTCCTCGAATGAGGATATAAATAAATAAATAAATAAATAAATAAATAAATAAATAAATAAAACAAATAAGTCAAGACCGGGAGACTTTCAGAAGCCCATGTTTGGTAGTCTTGTAGAAGGACCGAAGGAAGTGAACTTGATCATATGTATCTGTGGTGGGTGGAATAACAATCTACTTACCAACTATTTGTATCTGAGTGTCAGATATGAGAATAAGTTGATTCAAACTAATATTTTAATTTTGTACCCACTGACCTTATTTTGAACCTACTGGCTTGAGAGGAAAACATCTCTGATAGTGTGTTAATCTATACTTTTTCAAATGTCAAATATATTTTATTCTACTTATGTCTGTTAGCCTTTGGATTATATAATTATAAATTATTTTAACTTTTTTTCTAAAAATTTTGACTACATGTCTGTTTAATTAGAAATAAAGCAAGCAAATGCTCAGTAGTTTTTACTCACACAAGGAATTGACTTGTAGCTGCTTAATTCCCTGATCAATCATGAAGCAACCTGTACTGTAGAGAAATTGAAATGGAACAATATATAGTAATTCAAAGTCAATACAAGCGACTGAATTTTAACCACAGCATCAATGTAACTAGAAGGAGAATTGGTAAAATGCAAAGTTGATGTAAAAATGTAGTTTTACAGTTGATTTGCTTGAACCAGTAACTTTGTAAACAGGCATTTAATACTGATTTTTCAAAAGCCATGTATATTTCTAATACCTAAATTTTTTTCTGAAGATTTAATTTTTTTTATTTTTTAGTTACAGTTTCAATTTACTCTTATTCTGCATTAGTTTCATATGTACAGCAACATGATTAGAAAATCATGTACTTACAGAGTGGCCCCCCAGAACTTTCAATACCACCTGGCCTCGCACAGTTATCACGATATCAATGACTATGTTCCCTATGCTGTAATCTACACTTTTTGCTAAACTTCATATAGAAATGAGATAAAAAGCTTCAATTCAGTTCAGTGAACATTTATCATGTGTCTACCTACCAGATACCACAATAGGCTCAAGGCACATACAAGAAATCAAAGATTACAAAGAGGGTGTTTTAAACACTTTAAAACATGTTCCTTTGTTAAACAAGGAGGATATTTAGAAAGATGTGAGATAAAACTACCAGAAGTTTACTCTGCATAGTCAGGTTATGGATAATGGTTCTCACTTAGCTTGTCTTTTCTCAAATGTGCACTGTGATGTGTGTGTGTGTGTGTGTGTGTGTGTGTGTGTGAGAGAGAGATTTACTTTGTTTTTGTTTTTTTTAAACCACATTTGACCCTCATCCTCTGTTGTAATCTTTATTTCTGCTTCTTCTTTCCATAAGCTTTCTGCCCTACTGAGTAATAGCCTATGTGTGGGAAGAGAGTATTTATACATGCGGTTTTTACTCCACTTCCTATCCCTGCCTGATGCCTTGCTATTGCCAATCTAAATGCCACCTACTTCAAGCAGTCCAACATGCTCTGTGAAGCCTTCTCTGACCCTGAATTCCTAAACACTTGTCTCTTAGTAATGAGCATTTTGTGATAAGGTGCTTTGTATTGCTGTTTAACTTAATATCTTACCCTATATGCTACTTTCCATTTCAAAGCAATGTTACATAAATATTCTCATTTTATGAGATAGGGTAGATAAAATCTCTATTTTTAGTATGTGGAAAACAGAAGAATTAAGTGACTTGCATACATTTCTAAGAAGCTATGACCAAGAACACAGGGTTTCTGACTCTTGATATAATTTTGTTTCCAGCAAGTAGGCTACACTTAAGTTGACGTTTCTTTACTGACCTTTTATCTCTCTGACAAAACTGTAAATAAACTCTATGAGCTCTGGGACTCTGTATCACTGAATAGTATTGTGTGCACAATAGGTGCTCTATAAAATGTTTGATTTTTAAATATTTTAACAAAGCCTTTGAGGCAAATAAACTTATTTATCTAAGCAATTTATGTTTATATAAAGCAATTTTCTTACCTCACTGTTAGCAGATAAACTTCTCAGTATTAAAATCTGTGGGTCTATTCTTCTCCAAGCTTTTATTTTAACATTCCATTTTCTAAAAATAGTTTTATTGATGTTTAGAGAGAAAGGAAAGGAGAAAGAGAAAGAGAAACATTGATTTAAGAGAACCATGGAGCTGCTGCCTCCTGCATGCCCCCTACCAGGGATTGAGCCTGAAACGTGGCACATCTTTTGGTGCATGGGTTGATGCCCAACCAACTGAGCCACACCAGCCAGTGTTTAATATTCCATTTTTACTTAATTGTATTTTTTAAATTTTAAGATAAGCAAAATGTTTAGAAAAATATATATATTTGCATTTTGAAAGAGATGGTAACACTTTCATCACCAGAAAGGGGAAGTTTATGAAGGAATGACAGAGGAGAGAGCGGCATAACTGACAAAAACTCTCACTGGACTATGAGAGGAGTAAAGTAGTCATGGACTATTGTGACTTAGGGGTTCTTTCTGGATTTTGTGTATCTTTGACAAGGATGGGGGAAGATGGATCTCACAGAGAAGTCAAGATCCAACAGGTTTGCAAGATTCTGATGAGCCGAGATTTCTGATCACTGTTGGTTTTCATCTTACCTAGAAATCTGAGAGTGGTAACAATTCTTCGTGAGCTTAATGTTTTTGGCAGAAGTGGTTGAAAGGAGGAATAAGGTGGACCACTCACAAGCTAAGGATAGACAATAAATACCCAGGGGAAAGGAAAATTTTTTCTCATTGTAGCAAAACACTATTTACTTAAGCAAGCAGTGATGACAATGAGCTAGGATACTGATGGATAACAACAGTGCACTGTACAAATCTTCGAATCTTTGTATATCACATAATCTTAAAATAATGTGTATGTTATAGTGAGTCATTGAAATAAATATACTATAATTTATATAAAAATAATAGTGGGTAGTAGCATGTGCTCATCTCTCTCCTTTCTGGGAAAATTTCTTATGGCAAATACTTCTTTATCAAACACCATAAATCTGAGGCCCTCTACTAGATTCTGGAGTTATAATTGTAAAAATAAACAGACGAGTTCAGGTCTGGAAACTGGACTACATATTATCACTTTTTATTAGGGTGACCTTCTGTGTCTCCTATTAACCATCCTTGAGGGATACCCTTGATAGTTGCCCATCTGCGTAGTCCTTAAGGTTGTTACATACTATTAACTACCTCCATAGTTTTCTGAAGGGCAGCTACCCCCTCTCACTGTTCAGTGTGATAATTGTTCCTACCCTGCTTCTGATCAGTAAATACTGCCACGCTTCCCCTATTGTTTTCCTTTTTCCTCACCCTTATGGCTCTCATTGTGACAACATCTACTTCAGGGCTGGCTGAGATCTGTCACTGTGCTTCCCGAAATGCTTGGCCCTTCCTACTAAAGGGTTCTATGATGTGTTGAATAGGTGATTAACAGGCTCTCACATCGAAAATGTCAGCTGGAGCTGGTCTGCTTCATGTAGGTTGTCCATTCTAGCTTGCCACTTCTCCGAGCCTTAGGATTTCATCTTCCATGGCAGCACTAGCATTTCATTTATTGTGGACCATTACTTTTTCTAATTTTCTAAGCTCCGGATCCAGGGTTTTTATGGTGTCTTTTTTTTTAGTAACAGCTTTATTGAGATATAACTCATATACCATACAATTTACCCCATAAAAGTATACAATTCAATGTTTTTTAGCATATTAGCAGAGTTATGCAATCATTACCACAATCAATTTTAGAGCATTTATTACCTTAGAAAGAAACCAAGTATCCTTTAGATACCCATTCTCCACTTTTTCTCAACCAGCCCTAGGCCACCACTAATTTTCAAGGTTCATCTCTGTTGTAGCACATATCAGTACTTCATTTATTTTGATTGCTAAACAATATTCCACTGTATGGATACACCTCATTTCGTTGATACATTCATCAGTTTGACATTTGGCTTGTTTTCATTTTTGACTATTATAATAATGTGCTATACAGAGTCATGTAAAGACTTGTGTGAACATGCATTTTCAGTTCTCTTGGGTGTAATCCCGGGAGTGGAATGACCGGGTCATATTGGAACTATAACCCTTTGAGGAACTGCCAGACTGCTTTCCGAAGTGACTGTGCCATTTCACATTCCCACCAGTCACAAGTGAGGATTTCAATGTATCCACCTCCTCTCCAGTGCTTGTTATTATTTATCTTTTTTGATTACAGGCAACGAGTGGGTGTGGAGTGGTTTTACACTGTAGTTTTAATTTGCATTTCCCTGATGACTAATAATGTTGAGACTCTTTTCCTGTGTTTATGGGCACATGAAGTATGGAGAAATGTCTAGTCAGGTCTTTTGCCTACTTTTATTTTATTTTTTGGTACGTGCCCCTAGCGGGAACTGAACCCGGGACTGTCTGGTCTGCAGGCCAATGCTCCAACTGCTGAGCCAAACAGGCCAGGGCTTTTTGCCCACTTTTAAATTTAGCTATTTGAGTTTTTTCTTTTTCTTCTTTTTTTTTTTAAATCCTCACTCGAGGACATTTTTCCTTTTTTTGCTCAGATAGAGTGGGAGGAAGAGAGAGAAAGAGAGAGAAACATTGACGTGAAAGGTACACATCGAGTGGCTGCCACCCGCACAACCAACCAGGGCCGGGGACAAACTGCAACCGAGGTACGTGCCCTTACAGGAACCGAACCCGGGTCTCTCTGGACCGCAGGCCGATGCTCTAACCGCTGAGCCAAAATGGCCAAGGCGCTATTTGAGTTTTTTCATTGTTAAATTTTAAGAATTCTTTTTATGTTCTTGATATCCTTTTGAGATTTTTTGATTTGCAAAATTTTCTTTCATTCTGTAGGTTGTCTTTTGAATTTCTTGATGGTGCCCTTTGAAGTGCAATAGTTACTAATTTTAATGAAGTTTAATTGATCTAGTTTTTGTTTTGTTGCTTGTGCTTTTGGTGTCATATGTAAGAAATCACACTGGTTGCCGCTTTTTTGATGAGTCTACTGGGTTATGCATAGTACCCACTTATTCCATTAATAGTAATATAAATGTTGCCGTGAAGGAATTTTGCTGATAAAGTTCTTAATCAGTCGCCTTTAAGGGAGAGAATTAATTTTGGGTGATAGCTTCGGCCTGTTCTGGTGGAGTTTCATCTTGCTCCTCCTGCTCCTGCTCTTTTGCCTGCCCACCTGCCCAGTGAATCCAGACACACGTAGCCAGCCCTCACAGCTGTGTACGCCAATTCCTGGTTCAAACAAGTCTGTACGTCTATATCTCTATCTCTATCGACCACACATACACGTATGCAGATATGTGTATGCTTCTCTGGTCGAACCCTAATGTGGATGTGGTGTTAAACCTTATCACAGGATAGTTCCTTCCATCAATAAATTCTCTTTCTTCCCCCAGCCTGATAGTCTACACCCCACAGTTGTCCCAACCGTCACAGAATCCAAAGCCATGCACACTTTCTCCAGTTCTATTGGAATATATTTGTAACATCCTGGGGCTCCTTTAGTGAACACTACCTTTCTTCTCTTTACAGACCTGGTGGGTCCCTATTCTGTAGTCCTTTATCATTACTGGTCTGGTGGCCAGCTGGGAAGGTAGAGATTGTTTCTGAAGGATCTGTTTTGTCTTGCAAAGGAGACATGTCTGTATGATTATTAAACAAGAGGGCATGTGCACCTTTGACAGGGAGAAGGGGCCACTTCTGCAGGAAAACATAGGGATTCAAGATGTTTTAGTGCATTAACCTACATTAACCAAAATAACCTCTTTCTACCTCTTCTTTATTTTTTATCCTCACCCGAGGATATTTTTCCATTTTTTGTACAGATAGAGTGGGAGGGAGAGAGAGGAAGGGAGAGAGAGTGAGGAACATCGACGTGAAGGGACACTTCGAGTGGCTGCCACCCGCATGACCAACCAGGGCCGGGGACAAACTGCAACTGAAGTACATGCCCTTAGCGGGAACCAAACCCGGGTCTCTCCGGACTGCAGGCCGACGCTCTAACCACTGAGCCAAACTGGCCAGGGCTCTACCTCTTCTTTTTGATCAGAACCTTGACTATGGTTACCAGATTTTCTGTGTGTGTGTGTGTGGTTGGAAACTCCACCTTCCATGGAACTCTGCTGATCTATTTTAGTTGTAGGTTTAACCACTGTTTCTCATCTTTAGCTCTTTGCATTCTGCCCAAAACATCCCCTAGCTTTCATATTTCATTTATTTATTGATTGATTTTTAGAGAGAGACAAAGTGACAAGGAAAGAGAGGTGGAAACATCGATGAGAGATAACATTGATTGGCCGCCTCCTGTATGCCCCACACTGGGATCGGGCCCATACCCTGGGCATTTGTCCTGACCAGGAATTGAACTGGGGACCTCTTGGTATATCGGTCAATGCTCAATCACTGAGCCATACTGGTCGGATTATATTTTATTTTTTTTTAAGTTTCTAATCAGTCACCCTCGTACTCTCATGGACTTGTTCAGTCGTTGGCAGTTTTCAGAATGAGCCATGCAAAGCCATAGTTCCTAAACACTCAATCACTTGAGCTAATATACCAACCAGGTATTTTCTTCCACCGGTATTCCATCCCAGTTCACCAACTAGAGCAGTTTTAACAATTGCATCACTATAGCATGCCATGGTAGCTATCAATATCTGTCAGCTCCAGGGTTCTCATCTCCAGCCTGCCAGCAGGTGATCAAGGTCAAAAATCCCATTTTAAATTTTGCTTGTAAGGGCTACAGCGCACATGTACTGTCTAGGTTGGGTGCCTGAAAACGGACTCTGAAGCAGAGATTTGTGTAAAGGAGGTTATTGGGAGGACTTTCTGGAACAATACCAGCAAGGGAATAGGAAGCAAGATTGAGCAGAGAGAGAAGCTAAATTGCATTACATAACAAAAGCTTTGAATGTGCCCACAGGGACTTCTGTAGCTGGGGTGTCACTTGAGAATTATTCTAAATTTTGTTCCACATTTTAAAAGGCCAAGTCTTTTTAACCCATCATTGACCAGTGTTTCCACGGAGGCTGCCTCTGAAGGGGATGTTCAACTTTGAGCATGGCAGCAGCTTCTAGGAGAGAGCAATTTCTGGGGAGGAACTTGGTTATGAGTGAGCCACAGCCAAGGTTCCCAGAGGCTGGAGAATGAGAGCTTTTCCTGAATGCAGGAAGGAAGGATTTGGGCAGGATACCATCTGCTACATGACACCACCATCCACCCAACTGCCCAGGCTTGAAACCTGGGTTCTTCATTTTTATATCCCACACCCAATCCATCAGAGTCTGCTTGATGAGACCTCCAGCATATAGCCTGAAGTTTCCACCTCTCATTATTTCCACTGCAAAACTTCCATGTCCAAAGCATTATTTTCCTTCACCTGGACAATAGTTTTCTAGTGGTATTCCTTGTGTAGCCTCTTACCTTTTTATACTCCATTTCCTGACAACAAAGTAATCGGAGAATGTAAAGCATGTACTGTAGCTTAGAGCATTCTAATTATTTCCCATGGCAGTTAGCATGAAATTGATGTTTTTTTTTAATGTATTTTTTATTTATTTAATTAATTTATTTACTTTTGTTACAGCTGTTTTTCCTTTTTCCCCCAACTGATAGCCCCCTCTCCCACCCTCCTCTCCCTGTCCCCAGATTTATTGTCTATGTCCATTTTTCATGCATATATGCATATAAGTTCTATTGTTCGTCTCTCCCCACAACCCGCTCCTCTGGGAACTGTCAGTCTGTACCCAATTTCCACGTCTCTGGGACTACCCCATTCCTCAGACTATTATGTTCATTATATTTCACAGATAAGTGAGATCATATGATACTTGTCCTTCTCTGTTTGGATTGTTTTGCTTAGGATAATAATTTCTCGGTCCTTCCATGTCGTCTCAAAGGATAAGAGATCTTTCTTACAGCTGCATAGTACTCCATTGTGTATATGTACCACTGCTTTTTTATCCGTTTGTTTACTGCTGGACATTTGGGCTGTTTTCAGATCTTAGCTATTGTAAATAGCGCTACTATGAACATGGGGGTATATATATTCTTTCTGATTGGTGTTTCAGGTTTCGTAGGATATATTCCTAGAAGTGGGATCACTGGGTCAAATGGCAGTTCAATTTTTAATTTATTGAGGTAACACCATATTGTTTTCCACAGTGGCTGCAGCAGTCTGCATTCCCACCAGCAGTGTACTAGAGTTCCCTTTTCTCCACACCCTCATCAACACTTGTTGTTTGATGATTTGTTGATGGCGGCCCTACTGACAGGTATGAGGTGATACCTCATTGTTGTTTTTATTTGCATCTCTCTGGTGATTAGTGATGTTAAGCATTTCTTCATATGTATCTTAGCCATTTGTATGTCCTGTTTTGAGAGGTGTCTATTTAGTTCTTCTGCCCATTTTTTAAATTGGGTTCTTTGTCTTCATTTTGTTGAACTGTATGAGCGCTCTCTATATATTGGAAATTAACCCCTTATCTGATGTATCATTGGCAATTATGCTCTTCCATACAGTGGGTTGCCTTTTCATTTTGATGATTGTATCTTTTGCTGTGCAGAAGCTTTTGAGTTTGATGTAGTCCCATGTGTTCATTTCCTCCTTTGTTTATGTTGCCTTAGGTGATGTATTAGTGAACATTTTGCTGCATATGATGCTTGAAATTTTGTTCCTATATTTTCTTCTGGGATTTTAATGGATTCATGAGTCACATTTAAGTCTTATATCTATTTTGAGTTTATTCTTGTGTAGGGTGTAAGTTGATGGTCTAGTTTCATTTTTTTTGCATGTAGCTGTCCATTTTTCCCAACACCATTTACTAAAGAGGCTGTCTTTACTCCACTGTATGCTCCTGCCCCCTTTGTCAAATATTAATTGAGCATAATGCCTTAGGTCTATTTCTGGGTTCTCTGTTCTGTTCCACTGGTCTATATGCCTGTTCTTGGGCCAGTACCAGGCTGTTTTGATTACAGTGGCTTTGTAGTATAACCTGAAATCTGCTAATGTGATCCCTCCTAGTTTGTTCTTCTTTTTCAAGATTGCTGTGGCTTTTCGAGGTCTTTTTGGTTCCATATGAACTTTTGAAGTATTTGTTCTAGTTCTGTGAAGTATGCCGTTGGTATTTTTATGGGGATTGCATTGAATCTATAGATTGCTTTAGGTACTATGGACATTTTAATGATGTTAATTCTCCCAATCCATGAACAAGGTATATGCTTCCACTTTTTATATCCTCCTCTATTTCTTTTTTCAATGGACTGTAGTTTTCTACACATAGGTCCTTTACTTCTTTGGTTAAATTTATACCAAGGTATCTTTATTTTTTTTGCTGCGATGGTAAATGAAATTGTTTTTTTAGTTTCTCTTTCTGTGACTTCATCATTGGTGTATAAGAATGCCATCAATCTCTTGCCATAATTTTGCATCCTTCTACTTTGTCAAATTTATTAATTTATTCTAGTAAATTTTTGATAGAGTCTTTGGGGTTTTCTACATATAGTATTATGTCATCTGCAAATAATGACAGTTTCACTTTCTCCTTTCCAATTTGGATCCATTTTATTTTTTCTACCTGTCTGATTGCTGTGGCTAAGACTTCCAGTACTATGTTAAATAAGAGTGGCAAAAGTGGGCATCCTTGTCTTCTTCCTGTTCTTTTTTTTTTTTTTATCCTCACCAGAGGACATTTTTCCATTTTTTTGTTCAGGTAGAGTGGGAGGGAGAAAGAGGAACAGAGAGAGAGAGAGAAACATCGATGTGAAAGGAACACATCAAGTGGCTGCCACCCGCACAACCGACCAGGGCCGGGGACAAACTGCAACCGAGGTACGTGCCCTTAGCGGGAACCGAACCCGGGTCTCTCAGGACCGGAGGCCGACGTTCTAACCACTGAACCAAACCGGCCAGGGCTTCTTCCTGTTCTTAAGGAAAATGTTTTGATTTTTTCCCATTGAGTATGATGTTGGCTGTAGGTCTTTCATATATGGTCTTTATTATGTTGAGATATGATCCCTTTATTCCCACATTGCTGAGCGTTTTTATCAGAAATGGGAGCTGGATTTTGTCAAACGCATTTTCAGCATCTATTGAGATGATCATATGATTTTAATCTTTCATTTTGTTTATGTGGTGTATTTCATTTATTGATTTGTGAATATTGTACCAGCCTTGCATCCCTGGGATGAATCCCACTTGTTCATGGTGAATAATTTTTTGGATGTATTGCTGGATTTGATTTGCTAGTATTTTGTTCAGGATTTTGGCATCTATGTTCATCAGGAATATTGGCCTGTAGTTTTCTTTCTTTGTAGTGTCTTTTTCTGGTTTTGGAATTAGATTATGCTGGCCTCATAAAACGAGTTTGGAAGTCTTCCTTCTTCTTGAATTTTTAAAAATAGTTCGAGGAGAATGGTTATTAGTTCATTCTTGAGTGTTCAGTAAAATTCCTCCAGGAAGCCGTCTTGGCCTGGGTTTTTTTTTTGCTGGGAGAGTCTTGATTACCCCATGGTCTGTTCAAGTTTTCTATCTCTTACCTTTTCAGTTTTGGTCTTCTGTTGCTATTGATCTGTTCAAGTTCTCTATCTCTTACCTGTTCAATTTTGGGAGAATATGTGTTTCTAGAAATTTGTCCATTTTGCTTAGATTGTCAAATATGTTGCTGCATAATTATTTATAATATTTGTTAATGATCCTTTGTATATTTACCAAGGTTATATCTTCCTGTTGGATAGATCCTTTCAATATTATGTAGTGTCCTTCTTTGTCTCTAGCTATGGTCTTTACCTTGAAATCCACTTTATCAGATATGAGTATTGCTACCCCAGCTTTTTTTTTTAATTTCCATTTGCTTAAAAGATTTTTTTTTTCCATCCCTTCACTTTCGATGTATGTGAGTCTTTCTGTGAGATGGGTTTCTTGTAAAAAAAACATATATGTGAGTCATGCTTTCTTATCCAGTCAGCTACTCTGTGTCTTTTTATTGGAACATTCTAACCATTCACATTTAAGGTGAAAATTAATATGTACTTATTTATTGCCATTTTTGTTTAGTGTGGTGATATTTTTCTTCCTATTTCTTCTACTAATTACAGTAGTCTTTTTAGCATATCTTGCAGTACTGGTTTGATGTTAATATATTCCCTTAGCCTTTTTTTGTCTGGGAAGCTCTTTATTTGACCTTCTATTTTGAATGATAGCCTTGCTGGATAGAGTAGTTTTGGATTCAGATTTTTGTTTTTCAGGACATTGATTACTTTATGCTACTCCCTTCTGTCCTGTAGTATTTCTGTTGAGAAGTTAGCTGAGAACCTTATGGGATTTCCTTTGTAGGTAACCTGTTGCTTATCTCTTGCTGCCTTTAGGATTCTCTCTTTGGCTTTAATTATCAGCATTGTAATTACTATGTGTCTTGGTGTGGCCCTGTTTGGGTTCTTCTTATTTGGAGCTCTCTGTGCTTCTTGAACTTGAATAACTTCTTTCTTCATCAAGTTAAGAAAGTTTTCTGTCACTATTTCTTCAAATATATTCTCTAACCCTTGCCCATTTTCTTCCTCTTTGGGGACTCCTGTGGTGTGAATGTTATTACGTTTCCAGTTGTACCACATTTCTCTTAAGCTGTCTTCCTGTTTTTTAATTGTTTTTTCCTTTCGGTTTTCTGATTGGTTGATTTTTTTTTATACCCTGTCTTCTAATTCACTAATCCGGTCCTCAGCTTCCTGTACTCTGCTGGTTAGTCCTTCCAATGTGTTCTTAATTTCTGCTATGTCATTCTTCCTTTCCACTTGGTTGGTTTTCAATGTTTCTAAATCTTACCTCATGGTGCTGATGTCCTTACTCATGCTGTTGAGTTTCCTCAAGATCATGGCTCTGAACTCGACCTGATAATTTGCTTAGCTGCATTTCATTGATCTCATCTTCAATAGAGTTCTCTTGTTCTTTCATTTGGGATTTGTTTCTTTGTTTCACCATTTTGGCTATCTCAGTAGATTTTGGAGCCTACCTAATTTTCCCTGTGGGTGTTGGTGTTCAACTGTTTGTGGCTCCCTCTACTTGGTTTGGATGAGTGTGGGTGGGTCCACGTTAAACACCCCTGTCAAGTCCTACTTTCCTGGGTAGATTTGCAAGCCCAGGAAAGTTTCTGTTATCTTCTAGCTTTTTCCTGGAGGTAGTAGTCTCAGTTAGTTCGTGCCTTGGAATGTAGCCTTGGTGTTCTGCAGAAGAGGATTTCCAGAGTGTGGATAGATGCTGATTATTAATGAGCCTCAATTTGAATTCCTTTCCCTCACCTGGGGAAGGCCAAATCTCTGAGTGGGGAGGGCTGCTGCTTTTCCCCAGAGCTCTGAGAAGGAGCTCATTGGCCACCATCCTTTGTGGCCGCAACTCAGCAAAAACGCCTTGTGCCCTCCAAATCCCAGGGTCCCCACAGAGTTCCAGCCCAGTTTACCCTCCCTCGGCCGTAGCCCCCAGTCGAGTGGCTGTGGCTATTTTAACACTCTATCCCAGCTCTCTGTGCTGTGGAGTGGGCTTGGTCTTTATTCCCCAAAGGCACTGCTCACTGCTAAGATGGCTGCTCTTCGTGGGTTCCCAGCCCGCTACCCTCTTGCAACTCCGCAGATCCTACCAGTGTTTCTGGATATATGGTCCTGTCCTACTGCTTTTCTGTTGCTTTTTTTCGAGGATATGTCTTTACTTTAGTTGTCATGCTTGTTTGGTCCTGGAAGATCGTCTGAGTAGCTTCCATTCTCTCTACCTCCATTTTCACATCTTCGATGCCTATCTTGTGTGTAGCTGAGTTGCATAGGCCTTTCTGGTGCCCCTGCACCCTGTAGGTACTGCAGGTATCTGGATTGCAAGTCCCTTTGGGGACAGGGCTCTATGCCTATGTTATGGGTTGCTCAGTCGCACAGGCTTTTCTGCCGCCTCACCACCCCACAGGTTCTGTAGGTAACTGGATTGCACAGTCCCTGCTGGATTGCACTGGCCTCTCTGGTGTCCCCGCACCCTGCAGTTCCCGTGGGCGGGCGGCTGGATCGCACCAGTCTCTCTATGGCTCTAGCTTCCCAATGCTCCTGTGGGTCAAGGGACTGCACAGACCTCTGTGGAGCCCCAGGTTCCACTGCTGGAGCCTGGGGAGTGCTGCTGCCCCATGGGGCTCAACTCCTGCTCAGCGTTTGCTATAGTTTTTGGTCTCTAGGGTTTTTAAAGGAAAAAAAATGAGTTACTCTAAATGGAAGGATATCACCCTGGCTGGTTTGGCTAAGCGGTTAAAGTGTCAGCCCATGGACCAGTGAGTCGGGGGTTTGGTTGTGGTCAAGGGCATGTACCTTGGATGTGGTTTTTCCCTGGCTCTGGTTGGGAGGCAAGCAGTTGATGTGTCTCTCTCACAACGATGTTTCTCCTCCAACCACCAATCCCACACTATCTGAAGATAAATACCCTCTGGTGAGGATTGAAGTAAAAATAAATAAATAAATAAATAAATAAATAAATAAATATTTGTATATACCCAGAACTGTCCAATGAAGAACATATGTAAAACAGACCTGTGTTTGGATTATACCAGGTCAAGGGGTAAGGATAATTTATAAGGCTTTTTACCTTAAATAAATTATCCATAATATAAACAAATTTATTTCACTATAGTGTAAAATATTTTGATTACTAAGTTTATTTCCCAAACTCACAACATCAGAAATATTATATCCAAAAAGAAGTCATAGATTAGTTAGAAGGGCATATTTGCTATTGTATTTTAACCAATAGAGACTCTAATATATACATCAATTTATTATAATTTTGGATAGTGGGAATCATTTCCCTAAACTTAACCAACTTTCAATGTATTAATCAAATTCAGTTATGAAGGCCCAAAACACAGTTCCTGCTTCCTAGTGTGTTCTACCTGAATAAAGAACCACACTGTCTCCCTGAACGCCATTCAATTAAGCAAGCATCTAATGAATATACACTGTTTTCCAATTACTATGCTGGAAACTAAGAAAAACATAAATGAAAAAGATGTGATCATTGTCCTTGAAAAATGTACACTCTGGTTGAGAGCACAGGCACATAGACACATTATTTTCACTTTATAGACTAAAAAACAAAGAAGAGGTATATTCTGAACATTTAGAGAGCAAAGAGGAACCTCACTGAACTCAACTGTACTTAAAGGAGACCTCCTGAAGAAGAGAATAGTTGAATGAAGTCTAAGATGGCCCAGGCGTTGAAATTATCCAACACAGACTTCCAGGGGGCTATTACAATTATGCTCAGTAAAGTAAAGAAATATATGCTTGTAATAAGTAAAAAGATAAGAAATCTATTCAAAGAAATAGAAAACACTACAAAATGAACCAACTGGAAAACTTAGAGCCAAATTAAAAATATATATATAATATCTGAAATAAAAAGAATTAAATGAATCAATTTAATAACACATTGGAGAAAACAGAGGCATTGATGAACTTGAATAAAGATCAATAGATCTTGGATCTGAAGAAGAGAAAAAAGATTAAAAAAAATTAACTGAGCCTACTTACCTATGGAATAAAATCAATCAGACTTAATGGACATTGGAGTTCTCAAAAAACAAAAAGGAAGAAAGAAAAAGAGAGAGGTGGGGAGGGAAGGAGGAAGAAAAGAAAAGAAAGGAAAAGAGAAAATGACAGTTAAGTTTTTAAAAAATGTAGCCCGGCTGGTGTGGCTCAGTGGTTGAGTGTCAACCCATGGATCAAGAGGTCACCAGTTCAATTCCTCGACAGGGCACATGCCCAGGTTGTGGGCCCAATCCCCAATAGGGGGGCCTGCAGGAGGCGGCCAATCCATGTTCTCTCTCATCAATGTTTCTATCTTTCTCTCCCTCTTCCTTCCTATCTCTCTAAAATCAATAACAAAAAAATTTTTTTAAATATTTAAAAAAAATAAAGGCCCCAAACTTCCCAAACTTGGTGATAAAATAAAATGTATATATTCTAAAACCAAACAATATAAACTTGAAGAAAGTCTACATAGGCACACAACGGTTCAATTTCTGAAATATATATATATATATATATATATATATATATATATATATACTGAAAGCAGCCAGAGAGGAATGATTTATTATATGCAGAGGAACAATGATTAAACTGGCAACTTCTCAAAAGAAGTAGAGTATAATTGAGGTAAGGGCTAAAAAATTTCCTTTCAAATTTCAAGAGAAGCCTCATTGAGAGAAATTTTCAGGCACAGTAGGAATAAGAAGTCAGATTATAGAGAATTAAGAATTGCCTTGTTCCTTAAACAACGTACAAACCATAACTGAAAGCAGAATTATGTAAGCACCATAATTAAAAACTTAGAAAAGAGATGTGGAAGGGCTCCTATTTAAAGCATTCACTTGTAAAACTACTTCTATGTATCTCTCACGCATGAGCAATTATGTTACTGAAATACAACTGCCACATAAATGTGACTTCCATTATTTAGACTCCAACAAAGAAACAAATGCTAATATTACTTGTCAGCTGCTAGAAAGCAGCAGCTTGGACAAAGTGATTCAGTGTGATATGTTACCCAAAAATTATATTAGAAAAAGTAGATCAAGTCCTTATAGTGCATTGAGTTACAGGAGAAAATTAGGAGTGAAGAGGAAACTCTCATTGTCCATTATCACTGTTTTAATGGCCCAGGGTTTTCCCCATCCAGCAATCCTTACCTTTATTTTAATGAATAATGTTTCTTGGGAGGGTGGTCAGTGGCCATAAGAGAGATAGAGATGTAAGCTGTATATTTCTTTAGCTGGCATTTTCATTCATGTTATAAGGTTACAGCTCTGCAATTTCGTTTTTATTTTTTACTTCAAAAGATAATTCTATAAAAAATATTTTGAAAGACCAAAATTTATTTTTTAAATTGTACTTATTGCACAAGATTAAGTTAATTGTTTAGTTATAGAATATAATCCTATGGAAGATAATAACAAAACAGAATAGATAATATTTCAACAAATGTCTAGCACACACTATGTATACTATGTTTAATCATCTTTAATAATGAAAGAACTAAAATAGTTAAAAATACCGAAGCTATATTGAAAATAGTCAAATTGTCAGAACTTCCACTGGTTAAGTAATGTTTGTAAAAGACACACAGACCCAAAATGGAGTCACATTTACTAAACCAAATCACCGAACCAAAACTTAATATTTAACTTAATTGCAGCTTCAGCCTCCCCCAGGAATGGAATTTTAAACCAATCAATCTCAAACCTCCTGGTCACTACTAGTAAAATAATCTGTCTGATAAAATTCTCTGCCTTTCTGGAAAGATGTCCTTGCCTTAAATAATCAATTCATCCTTTTAATTTTGTAGTCCCACCCTCTTTTTACCTATAAAAATCTTCCATTTTACACAACCTTGTTAAAACCTAGTTGTTCAATAAGATGTTGCCTGATTCATGAATTGCTGAATAAAGCCAATTAGATCTTCAAATTTACTCAGTTAAATGTTGTTCTTTAACAGTAACTGCATCGTGTTTACCAATTATTTAATTGGAAAGCATAGAAAAGCTAATGGTTTATTACTATTTATAGCACCTCAGTCTAATATTTACTCATTTTCTTGGTCATTTAAAGATTTTTTACTCTAATATTCACTGTCAAATGTCCTTTTAAAAATCACATGATTTTAATAACAAACTAGTATTTATAGTTAAAAGAGAGAAAAACTGAAATATAACAAAGTTAAAGAGATTGTCCTTAGTCAGAAAGTAAATACACAAAGAAATAGCAAAGATGTATCAGAAGACAAATCTAAATGTAATTAAACCGAACCACAACATTACAGATCTGCACACTGATAAACTAAAATCACCTTGTTAAAAGCATGGACTGAGCACAGATTAATTTTATTTAGAAAAGTAGAATTGGGAAATAGTATTTCATGTTTTTAATCAGAGGTATTTCATGACATTTTATTTCCTGAATAACTCATACTTTGGGACTCAGATAAGATATAACACAAAGTTTAAAATCCACATAACTGTTTTTTAAATGGTAATTTATGGGTGTGGGTAGCTTTCAACCGATAACATTTATTTATCAAATGGCCTATGTCAAAGCTGATTGGGATAGCAATATGAAAATCTCTAGAAAATAATAACCTTAATGGTTATATGGCCTTTTAAAATTTTGATGACTTTTCTTAGAGTATCAAAATTAGTTCTCAATCATTTTAATAATTACCAATGAATAACAAAATACTTAAATTTTGTTGGTATTCTGATTCATGCTCCACTATCCTTCTAAGATTTCGAGGGGGGGGGGCATCGATTCCCAATAATGGTTTTTATCAAAGATATGGTAAAGTAGGAGGTTTATCACATCTGCTTGAGTCCAATCAGGAAATAGTAATCACACAGTAATTTGAACAGGGACATTTAAAAGAAAGAATTATTGCCCGGCTCGTGTGGCTCAGTGGTTGAGCATTGATCCATGCACAAAGAGATAACCAGTTCCATTACCGGTCAGGGCACATGCCCAGGTTGTGGGCCCGATCCCCAGTGGGGGGCATGTAGGAAGCAGCCAATCGACATCCTCTCTCATTGATGTTTCTATCTCTCCCTCTCCCTTCCTCTAAAATCAATAAAGACAAAAAATAAATTAATTTTGAAAAGAATTATTAACAGGAGATTAGAGAAATAAAGAATTGGGTAGGAAGAGGTAAAGAGAATATAAAAAACAGGGAAACAGCAGATTTAGGAAATAGCCAGCACTCCTAATGCTGAGAGAGAATGCTCAAGGGAGGGTCAATCACTTTGTGCCTGCCTGACCAGGACACAGCCAGGGCTCTCTGGATGGTAGGAACTTGCTGAAGAGCCCTGCTGCTGAGCATTGCTGGGAATCGGCCCTCTGAGTGATATGTGAAGTCATCCTCAGGGAGGTGCTATAGTTCAGAACTTGATATGAAGTCACATAAGAGATACCAAGGGACTCCATTCAAGGGGAGGTGCCTTACCAACAGCACTCCATCCTGAAAGTACTGGAGGAGGTAATGGGGAAAGCTGCTGGCCACGGGGTTGTGCAGGTCATCCCATGCTGCAGAGACCAAGATCTGTAGGAACAACCTGGTGCAGGAGACAGTGCTGGAGAAACAGTGCTCCACATGGGCTGCACACTGGAGAAAGCTATACCTTGCTGGAGGCTAAGAGAAACCGCTCTCTGCAGGAGTAGGACATTGCACAACATTATATGCTTCAGGAAGCTGACCAGCAGGGAACACTGGAACCAGGGAGAAAAAATCCCTTCCTCCTCCAGCGCACCACCAACCCCTCCAACTGGAAAGGTATCATGCCAGCTGGCAAAGGAGACACATTTACAAAGTCTACCTCCATCATCACACAGCCGATAAAGAAGGATAGAGTTGGGGCTAAGAGACAATAAATTGAAACCTAACATAATTGTTTTTATAAACTAATCAGATTTTTGCCTTTTGTATTTTAACACCCAAACCAGGAATTATTTCATTAGCTATGTAATGAAATCTGTACAAAGTGATACTTTTTTCTTCCAGAGCTGTCCTTATTCCTTCTTGATTGGTTAGTATTCCTGCAGAATACTAAGCCACCTGATGTGCATTTCAACATGCCACGGAATGCAGCCAACTTCCCAAGAACAGAACCCATGACAGAGGTCAGCCCCCATATTTGCATGGAGAGCTTGGAATGGCCAGAGACATTCCCTTTAGGGTTATTTGTCTACTCGGTTCCATGTTTTGAAATATTGAGTACTCAGTGACCACTACTAGTTTAATTGCTCTTTACTGGACACAATAGAACAATGTTATTATTTACTATTATTATTATTATTATTATTCCAAAAATCAGCTAGAGACACTGTAGCTTAACACTTTGCTGTAACAAATCCAGTAAGAGCCAGAGTTGAAATTCAAACCAAAGTTGTATATTTTAAAATTAGTACTTTTACTGAGCCTCTAGTTTGCCTTCCAGCTAACAAAAAATCCAAAATGACCAAAAATTTGCAAAATAAGGCCTATCAAAAGTTTCCAAATAAACTGTGATTGCCGCTAGGAAAGAGAAGGACTTATGGATATGAAGGTTGATCTGCGGTGTGATCAACACTTTTCCAATTCTAGTTTGGAAAAAAAGCAAGAAAATTGGAAGGAGAGTTTTAATAGTGGCTTAAATTACTCATGGGGAAAAACAGATCTAATTAATATATATTTCAATCCAGGTTGAATTAAGTAGTTCAACTAAAAATGTGACTTCACAGAATATTTTACCACAACCTACTTTGGTTTATATAAACTTACAGTGAAAATTTCTTTTAATGTCCTTAAAAAAGATAAACAATTAACTAAAAGTAACCCAATGAACAACATAGGAGGTATAATTTCATTTCATTACTGTAATCACTGAAGACAAGGTTAGACAAAGGAACTGAAAATATTAGACAAAGATGCTTTTAGAATATTTTTCAGTAATATCTTAAAGAAATATTTATTTTTTAAAAATTAAGTGAGACTTAACCAGTTAATTGTTAACTTTATTAGCAATCCTATGATGATTTAAGTGACAAAAAATAAATAAATGCAAGTGTTGTAATCATAATTAAAAGTGTGCTATATTTATTAAGCATTAGCATGACTTGCTTTTCTACTATGTAGTAATTGACCTCATTCATCATCTCATTTGACTTGACATTCAGGTCCTAACCTCTGTAAATTTTCACTCTCAGCAGAAAATGCAGACCTAGATTTGCGAAGACTGGTGTCAGAGTTTACCATCTAGGGCCTCTCAACCTTGTTCAATCAGCATTTACCCCTGGACCCAGTCTGACACCCCTCAACTCATCATATAAGGTTATATTTTGTCAATGCTCCCATAATCCCAGGGCAAGGGAACTCCTATTAAAACTGGGAACAAATGCTCCATGTGTTTGAGCTAATGAGGTAATGACTTTTAGCCTATGACAATTGACCGTCATAATGTACCTATCAGAATGCCCTGAGCACAACATTTTAGAGGAAGCCAGGGTAAATTGGATTCTTAATGGTGCATTTAACAGAAGTCAGTCAATAGAGGTTAACAAAATTCTCAGTATGCACTTTTAAATTGCAAACAGTTTAGAGTGGCCATTTCCATAACAGACTGGATGGACACACCACACAATGCGCTTTTGGCCTTCCTAGCAGATGGGCCTCCCTTGGTTCTGGTCCTGAATACAGCAGCAGTTGAAAATGCATTCAGTTCAGATTAGAATGGTGTTTTTTGTGGGAGAGCTGGTTTATTGTTTCATTCAGACAAAGAATCCTTTCTCTGGTGAGTGACTTGTCATCTTATGTCGATGTAAGCTATGTAAAGAATGACTTCTCATTAAGGCAAGTTTAGCATATTTGCAATTGTCTTGGTCAGATGGGAAAGTTTCTGGCTTAAATAGTAGAATTATACCCTGTGATTGATGCAATCCACAAATTGATTCTATTTGTGGGAAAGCAAAAATAATAATAATAATAATGAAAGAGGTTTTTTTGTTTTTTTTTCTCTTGGATCCACAGAATAACTGTGCCAAGCAGCAATTTTTGGACACTGAAGAAAATCCACTACTTACACAGGTGGTAGAATTCACCAAGTTGTCTGGGGACTAGATGCATATATCCCCTTCTCCACAGTATAGTTTCAAATTTCTGAATTTAGATAACTCTGGATGAAACATATCATTACCTCATCTAGCTTCATATACTTTCCTATAAACTGTTAGGGATATGATCCCCATTAAATCCTTCAATGTCACATCCCTCGTCCCACTCTGAACCTCCTCCTTGCAAATAAGCTGTCTACTGGTCCCACATGCTCCAAACTATCTTGTATGCAGAGTTTCTATGCTGCCTAATTCTATCCTGTTCACTAACAATGTGATACTCTCCTGTAAACCAAGAACTTTTAAAGTAGAACAAATAAATTGGAGAGGGTCTCACAACGGTGGTATAGCCTTGTGGAAAAAACTAGAACTTCCCCAAGCACAACAGTAAAGCCTTCTTAACCATTGAGAATTCTGGAAAATTTTCAGTATCCCTTGTTCTATATGTACTTCATCACCACTGGTGACATTGAGAAATGAATGAGGAGAGTTGTTGTGAAATGCACTTGGATATGACCAATGTGACCATTTTACAGTGTTCTACCTTGTTAAGTAGCCCCCTAAGGGCTACAGAATGTGAAAAGGACCCAGTGGAAACATCTTGAAAACATGCATCTCCTTTATCTTTAGCCTATTCAGGTTAAGGTCCCAGAGATGACCTTGACCCTTCCCAGGGACTTCAAGCACCCCATCCTTTCAGTCAGCTCAACCAGCCATAGGTAAGGTGCTAAACATCTCTCAGGTGCTATATATTTCACATAGACATAATTTTGGACATCAGAACACCAGAAGTCAAGGGGTAATAAAAAGTAAGACGATGGTGAAATACAAGGTTTTTATGGTAGAATTCCCCATGAATTTATCTTTATGGTTTACCTTTGTTTTCTGAGCCTATCTTAACAAATTTGTGATTTTTACACTATCACAGAACAAAATGTTGCACACTTTATATAATAAACTTTGAATTATTTTATATTTCTAATTTAGAGTTTCTAACTCAGTAGGTCTGGGGTAGGACTCTGGAATTTACAGTTCTAACAGGTTCCCAAATGATGATGATAGTGGTCCAACGTTCATTGGTCTTGTATGTAAGCAAAAATGGGTTAAGAGCAAAGAATTTCGTGATATTATATTTGGTATGTGCAAATTTCAACAACAATCATGATACATTTTTTCATAGCTTAGTGATTTACTTGATTGACAAACATAAACCACATTTTAGATTTAAATTTCATCGTTAACTAAATTATAAATTTTTCTGGGTAGTCTTAGGTCTCTGTACAAAAGATCACAGGAAAATCATCATATTACTTTTTTAGAGTACTCTCTATAAGATGAACATTTACTTTCAAATGCCTTGTTCTTTGTTTGAATTTGCCAACATAAGCTTTTTTTTTTTTTTCATATAAATAATTCTGGTTACATGGGTGATTGTGAAATCATTTGGAAATGATGACCTGTTTTTATCCTAGCTGCCAGCTATAATATTCTTAAGATAACACAGGCCCCTAAAAGGGAAAGAGATTGAAAGCAATTGGGCAATGAGTTACTCAGCCTTGCACACCCCCATCTCGCTCTGAAATTGTACATCCCAGACACTTTTCCCTCACGCATCTCTCAAAAGGCTGTTCTCTTTTTTACTTGTCAGTTCAATGTCTTCTTAATGTTTTGCAAAATTCTTATGCCAGTGTTCACAATATCATACCTCCCATATGCGATCCTCAAAACTCATAAGCTTAGAGCTGCAGCAGACAGAGTTCCCCCTCCCTCAACCAAAGGCAAGTAGAATTGGAGCTTCCAAACACAGCAACCTTTGGTGAGATCAATTACTTGCAAAAGGGAAATGTCAATGAGAATGACTTTCATTCTGCCATAAAATAGACGGTGAAATCTCATTCCATTTTCCAATTACTAATAATAACACTTCTTTAAAATATCATTGGTGAAATAACATGCCAAGTTGGAATCCTATAAAAACGTTCCCAAAAAAGCACTACAAAAGTCAAAATAATTGTGCTAGATGAATAGGCAAAATTATCACATGTCTTATAGTGAGGAATGGCTACTATCTGCCCTTTTGCAGGTGAATGTTTAAAATAAGCAGGATCTGTGGTAATCAATCTTTACCTGAAAACATCTGAAGATAGATATTTTATTGCAGAAAACTTGGAAAATATAGAAAAACACTCAGAGAAAAATTATAAATTATCTATCAAATCTACTCAGAGATTCATATGTACTTTATATAAAAATATAAACAGAATTAGGTAAAAAAAAAATCCAGAATAGAATATTTCACTGGAGAAATTTACTGAGTCCTGTTTAGGTTATTTCCCTGCTAGAGGAAAGGGAAGAGGTGATTCCCTTCTATTTCAAGAAGTGAGAAGGCTTTGGAAGGAACTTGTAGCTTTTTATTTTTTTCTTTATTGATTTTAGAGAGAGAAAAAGGGAGAGGGAGAGAGAGATAGGAACATTGATGAGAGAGAACAATGATTGGCCAACTCCTGCCTGCCCCCCACTAGGGATTTGTCCCACAGGCTGAACATGTGCCCTGATCAGGAATCAAACTGGCGACCTCTTCGTGCGTGAGTCAATGCTCAATCACTGAGCCACACTAGCCTGGCAGACCTTGTAGCTTTTGGCATGTATTTCCTGAAATGTGGCACTGGTGTTTGTACCATAACTAAAAAGACTAAATGCAGAAATCTGTGGTAGGAGGTAAAAAGGACAGCAGTAAGAGCAACTACTCTCCTCTATTTAATATGGCAAGAGTGCATGGTCCCCTGTAGATGTTGCAAGAGGGAACTGGGCTGGAGATCTCCTGAAGGAATCTCAGCAATAAGAGACTGTAGGATGGCCCTGGCCGGTTTTGCTCAGTGGTTGGAGCATTGGCCCGCGGACCAGAGAGGCTCGGTTTTGGTTTCCGCTAAGGGCACATACCTTGATTGCAGTTTGTCCCTGGCCCCGGTTGGGGTTGTGTGGGTAGCAACCAGTCAATGTGTCTCTCTCACATTGATGTCTCTCTCTCTTCTCCCTCTTTTCCTCCCACTCTATCTGAAGATAAATGCAAAAATGTCCTCGGGTGAGGATAAAGAAAAAGAAGAAGAAGAAGAAGAAGAGATTGTAGGATGTACCATCAGGGGCAGTAACTTTGGGGGTGGTTCTGTGCCTATGACAGAGAACTACACTACCCAGAGATCCCCATGGTCAACATTCAAAGAACACCAAACACATTTCCAAAAAGACACTGTTGTGAATGTACACTAACCCCAAAATATGTCAATGCCAAGTCATAAAAATATCTTTAAAGTAATAACTGCCTTTCTCCTAACTTCTCCCTTCTCCACTTTATAGGAAGGGTTGAGAAGCCTTGGCTAAGGAGGCGGGAAGAGAAGGAAATACCTATGAAGATAGGAGTTGGCCACATCTATGTCCCGCCAGAAGTCTCTAGACTCAGCAGGAGAAGAGAAGCATCTTTAAGTCTAAATGTAATTCAGCATTTTGACTATGGGAACGGTCATTTCAATTATTAAAATTAGATGGAAACTAAGAGTGACTAAAGGACATTTCATTGTCAAAATGTGATTATAAAAATCATGGGCCACCCCTAGATTTCATTTTACAGAGAAAAAGGAAAAAGTTGTTTTCACTTAATTCCTCTGGAGTCTTGCTCTTATGGTATGTTGATAACAGATGATTATTTTTCAATACACGGTTGGGCCAGAATACAGTTAACTAATCTTCTAATGTGTTTCTAGTTTATCATCCTTTCTTAAAAATGACCGTCACTTAGATATTATTTATTTTTACTTCTTAATTCTAATGTTTTATCACATTGATAGTCAAGAAATTCTTTCTTATTAAAAAAATAAAATTTTTATTAAACATAGTACCTGAAATGTAAACATGGTAGATGGTGAATAAAGATAAGTATGAATAATAATAGGTAAACAAAAGCTTAGTTCTTCCTGCTTTCTTACTATATTAAAAAAAAAAATCCTTTTTTACCCAATTTAAAAATAAGCACTCAGTTATTCTTTCTCATTTTAGAGCCTTTTTATTTAAATATATCAAACATGTTAATGTATAAATTATCCTCTAGGAATTCTAGAGGTATATCTATGTTCTGTTATAGCTGTATGACCAATAGCACAGGTAGATGTTTTCTGCACTAAAAGATAACTAAAAAGAAAAAAGAAAAGAAGAAAAATAGGAGTGGAGTGAGAGGTCAAACTGTTAAAAGAGTAAGAACAGATTAACAGCACTAGTTGCTAGACTAGAGTAAATGAGAGCTCAAGGCCAGAGAGCTTCCATGAGAAGGCTCAGACTGAGCAAGTACTTAAGGTCTTGGCTTATTCCCGAATCACAGAGCTGAGAAGCACAGGTAGGAAATGAAGTATGGGAGTTAGAGTGAGTTCTTGTCATGGCTACGGGTATTAAAAACCTACTCTTTTTGAGGAACCAGGACTGTAGTGACTCTCAGTCTCTAATGTTACTTTATATGAACAGTTGTGTGAGTGTAACATTCAGGCCTTTCCTAAGGACAACAAAGAAGCCCATGCCTTATATGGGAATTCAGTTTTCCCCTCATTCTTATGCATTTGTGAAATCTGTTTACATATAAATGCAGCAGCCCAGCCAGTGTGGCTCCGTTGGTTGAATGTCATCCCATGCACTAGGAGGTTGCCAGTTTGATTCCTGGTCAGGGCACATGCCCGGGTTGTGGGCTTGATCCCCAGTAGGGGACATGTAAGAAGCAGTCTAGTGATGTTTCTATCTCTCTCTCCCTCTTACTGAAATCAATAAAAACATATTTAAATAAATGCATGAATAAGTTCAGCAGTAGACAGCAAGAGAAGAATGAATTAGAGGGAGATAATAATTTCAAGTGTAAAAGGGTAAGAGGCAGACTACTGCCTTTGTAGCTAAAGAAAGCGGAAGGGAATGGGTAAATGGTTCCACGCCAGGGACAACCGCCTTGGCAACACCTTTTCCTCTTCCTTCTAGGCCAGACCACCCTTGCACTTTAGTTACCCAGCCCCCACCAGAGAGCTGAAGATTCCCAAAGTGAAGAGGTAGGCTAATTGTCTAGTTCAGGTGGTGATCAATTTATAGTTTCCGAAGGAAAATTATTGCTATAAAATCATTCAAATCTAAATAGAGCCACTGATAACCCTTTAAGATGTATGAATAGAAAGTTATTGCAGCCAAATTTGGATCATTTCCAACAGTAGAACTTTTTTATCAAATTACAAAGAGAATTTATGACTCTGGCAGGCACATAGCTTTCTCCGCATTCTAAGTTTCTTCCCGTCTTTCTTGTTCCCACACGTTAAGTCAGCAATGCATGACTTACAATTTGACTCGCTTCCTTCTTCGCAAAGTAGTCAGAACTTGACTCCATTCATGAGTGACCTTTCTCCTCCCTCTCAGATGCTGATTTGGGCAACATTCAGATCAGTTTTGTTTCATCTTGAGGGATAAATATTTGGTTGCCTCAGGAGTGGGAGAACTTAATGGCTGTTTCAGTAAAGCATTTATCAAGTCAGTATTCAAAGCCATCTAAATAGTTGGCACAGTCAAACAATAAATGGCATTACTTTAATAAATTGGGAGAGACTAAGACTATCCCATTGTGCCTAGCAACTGTTAAACATTATGTTCTCTCTTAGAACCTAACAATGTAATGTTTGTTTCATTTAGCACTCTCCTTATTTCTTAACAATAGATCTTGAAATGAATTGTATGAGTAAATTGGAACGCGCACGCGCGCGCGCGCGCGCGCGCACACACACGAAAAATCATATGAAAACAAATGGAAGCCACTTTTTAGATCTAATCAGTTGGCCAACCTACAAATAGACAATAGTGTCTCAGAATAACCAGGTTTCATTATTTGCGATGAGAATGTTAAACAAAAACAATATAAGAGACAAAAACAAAACAAAACAAAAAACCGACATGGGAGAAACAGGATAATAAATTGTTAAGAGCTTAAGAGCTCAGCTTTGAATTCAAATAAAATTCTTCCATGTACAAATAAATATTTAACTTCTCTAGCCTTTTTGGATGTAAAATCAAGACGATAATACGAGCTTCATGTTGGGGCTAGTGTGAGAATTAAATGAAACGAGACTCAAATGTTTAACACCTAATTGGCAAATAATAAATACTCAATGCATACTCGTGTTCACAAAGGCCCATTATAGCTCTACTTGGTTTTAGACTTTGAATAGACCTATAGTTTATAAGGTTCTTTGTTGTTGGCTATGGTTATTGACTAATAGAGAATTTCCATGAGTTCAGATATCTCAAATAGGATAGTGTCCCAGGCATACACAAGGCACGTGACAAAAAATAAACAGACTTGTACAGAAAGCTTTTTTTATTTATTTTTTTGCTGTGTGTGTTTTCGGGGCAGTGGGGAGAGCACTTGATAATCGAGGGAGGCATATGAGGTGTCATGCTCACCATTAGAATTTGATGTGTACTACAATCCTGCAACATGTTTGACAATTAACCCTAGGTCAAATGCCTAATATACTTGATGATTCGATGTAGACCATTTACTTGGTTCCTTGTACAAAAGAAGATACAAAACAGATGGGG
The DNA here is from genome assembly GCF_014108415.1 of Molossus molossus. Taxonomy (NCBI): domain Eukaryota; kingdom Metazoa; phylum Chordata; class Mammalia; order Chiroptera; family Molossidae; genus Molossus; species Molossus molossus. The sequence continues at coordinate 30,497,747 of NW_023425346.1, forward strand.
GTGAGTAACGGGGAGAACTGAGGCTGCAGAGCAAGCAGCTGCTCGTCTCTGGGCATCTTCTTCTTTCAAGGCGATAAACCGTGGGGCAAATTCTCTGGAATATTTTGCTTTCGGGACACAGAATTAAAGATCATCACCCTCTCAAGAAACCACATTAACGGCAGTGCTTATATGTTACATCAGAATTTTCAAAGACTCTTAGTTAACTTGAAGAGCAGGTAACACAAATGAAGGTTATCCTTCAAACCTATCAGCACAAGATAAATAATAGGTCAAGTAGAAGTAACTACTTTACCACTTTTCCTCCATAGAGATTGTTGGGGCCCATGTCAGGTTGCCTCTAGATGCCCCAAAATGGAATATTTATTATTTTGAACTAAAATCACCTGAGAAGTAGTAAAAGCAGGAACAGTCTCTGCCCTTCCTCTGTCCCCTTAAAAATCAGAAAATAGATCTCCATGATAGGTGCCCTCCCCAATTCTGAAGACGGAGAGACAACCTTATCACAAGAGCTATACAATTCAGAATTTTTAAAAAGTATATAAACAACTATGTAATGTCTTTCCCAATTTAATGCCAAACCTCAAACCTCATTTAGATCCCTTTCTAATTGGCACTAACTTTCTTTGTCCTATTAATTTCTCCCAAATGTATTATTTCTTTGTCTAGAAAATATACTGGGTGCTGTTATTCACTTGTTGAGTCTCTTTTTATGATGTGAACATATTGTGATTCTCCTGTGTGCATATTAAATGGTTTTTTCCTCCTATTTATCTAGTCTTGTGTCAATTTTATTCTTTTATAATGAGTCCATCCAGAAGAACTGAAGGGTAGAGTGGGGAAATTCTCTCCCACTCCACACCAGGCTTCAGAGATCCCTGCTCTTCTATTTACACCTATGGAAGGGGGCAATGGCCCCCTCTCACCCCCAAGGAGGAAGTCTGATCATCTTATTGGTAGGCACCTGAGGCAGGGTTCCATTTTACTAGAACATACGATTATAGTGCCTTATTGGCAATGATCCATGTTTCTCCTGTGTCTTTTGATTCCTGTGTCTGGCACAATAAGCACAAAGAAATGGGCTGTTGTAGGGACAGGAAAACTGTTTTATTCCCTCTGTCCATCATGAAGCCAGTGAATAAATGGATTAAAGAGAGTCCGATCACAGGTCTCTCTTTAGCCACAGGCATTCTTGAATATAAGTCCAAAATTAGGGACAAGAAAAAGTCTCTACTGGGGTTTGTGAACCTAAACTTTCTTAAATTTACCAGAAAGCCTTGCCCTTGAGCCAGTTGAAGAGGGGAGGTAATGGGAGGTAGGGTCGGGGTAAAGGGGGGGTGTCAGACATCTGCTTAGCCACTGCTGGTGCCGCTTCTTTGTTTTTATTCATGCAACGTTTGCTGTTTAATTATGCAGTTTTCTTTACAAAGAATCCAAAAGAAAGAAGGAATCAATAGTAGAGATAAAGTTCACCTTAATCCCTTAACATAGAGGAGGATCTCTAGAAAGTCCTTTAAAACTGTGATGCACAGACTAAATTTGAACTTTACATTTAATAGAATGTGAGTGGAGCAGAAACATACCATAACTATGTATATATGAATATATGTATACCTATACAAATATATGTTAATCAATAACTGAAATCAACTATAGATCAATTCATCAAAGTAAAATTACAGATAGAAGTTAAAGGCAATCAAGCTAAAATACCTGGAGCATTTTTTTCCCCTTTATTGATTTTTTAGAGAGAGAGGAAGTGAGAGGGAGAGAGAGATAGAAGCATTGATGACAGAGAACAACGAGTGGCCACCTCCTGCATGCTCCACACTGGGGATTTGGCCCACAACCTGGGCATGTGTCCTGACCAGGAATCAAACCGGTGACCTCTTGATGCATGGGTCAATGCTCAACCGCTGAGCCACACCAGTGGGACAATACCTAGAGTATTAATGATGGTTACTGTGTGATTATATACTGGATTTTATGTATTGCATTTTATTTGTGACCATCATAAAACATTTCAGAAATTCAAACTCTAGATCTGGATAACACATTATGAAAAACTTAAGCACTCTGGATGTTCCCAATATTTATTCAGTTTTCATCTACTCTTCTAGATTCACGTGGATATACCATTAATTAATGAAGGTTTCTTTTAAGAACCACATTTTTTATGTATTTATTTATTTATATTTTGTCTTATTCTAAAAAGGATATAAGGCAACAGAATACAATGACTAACTATCTGAGAGGAAGATGTTGGTCCTGAGATTGATTAATTTGTCTTTCTTTTTTTAATAAAAAAGTGAATTTTAGAAGATTTGGAATTTTAAAAATGTCCATCTGCTAAAATAGAGAGAAATATTGGAATTGCACAATTGATACTTTTACTTGATCTTCTAATAATCTTCCAGTCAACTTTTATTTAATTCCTACTATCTACATAGTAGGATACATAGCAATGGCATGATAATATCACTGACATGGATCTGATGTGTGACATATTTTAATATTCAATGTATAATTTCTGCTCCCAACGTTGATGCATCATCTGAAGAAAATTATCACCCCTATTCAATATTAGCAAAACAAAACAAGCCTCAAGCATATTGAGTAAGTTCTGAAATCACACAGCCTCCTAACTAGCTGTCCAGCTTTCCTTCCATCACCCTGTCACATGCTCTCAGAGATGCAGGAACTACCTCAACTCTGCTTCCTGTCCCATGTGAGAGCTTGCAAAAAATATTTTTCCTGTCATACTTGATCATCAGTAGAAAAGAATTAAAGGATAGTTGAATAAAAATACTAGAAATTTACTCAATTTTCTGTCACTTAAATCTTCAGGTTGCTAGGATGATATCTGTTTTTAATAAATTCCAAATGACCTCTCCTTGTTTATTAAGATGTCTCTTTCCAACTACCATCAAACTTGGTAGAATAGATTCATCTTCAGCAAGCAAGATAGCTCACTGTTTATTATAACATTCAGTGCTTTTTGCTTTTAACAGCCTTAAGCTTCTTCTGGAAGGTAAGATTTTTCTCAGGTTAGCAACATGCAGACATGGGGGCGAGAGGGGAGCAACTGACAGAATTTGAGAAGAAAAGAAACAATGCCTGAGGTTGCTAAAGGGTGGGCGTTGATGTCTCAGTTATTCTTTCTCTTTTTCTCTCTCTCTTGCGCTCTGAAAACAGAAACAAAACAAAATAGAAAAATTTCCACCTCTTAACCAAGCCAAACAACAGTGCAGAAGTATCATCTGGAGAAAGGATTTGACAACCAACAGTTAAAATAATTGACAGGTAAAGATAACGTTCTTGTCTGAGAATTCTAGAGAACATCTGATTGATAAAAATTGTGAAGCTTGAAGATCAAAAAATTACGATTGATGATGCACTGATCACATAAATTTGCCAGAGAGAGCAAGAGAGAAAATCCTTAGAATGAACCACAGTTAGGGTAATCACATGTCTCAGTTTTCTTGGGACAGTCCTAGTTTAAACCTTAAAACTGGCAAATTAATAGTTGCACCCTGTTTACTCTCAAAGGTGTCTATGTTCAGACAAAATATGATATATGTGGTCACCCTGGCCAGAGAGGATGAAGGAGTTTTACTCCTTTGCATTTCAGAAAGAAACAGAACAGAGAGAGTGTCTCCAGAAGCTGGGATGTGTCCTTCTTTTTATGACAGTTCAGTACAAAAAGGCAAATGCAGTGGCCTCAACCAATGTACGTTTATTTATAAAATGAGTCAAAACCCACAAAACCATTCTGAATTACTTAGTAGAAATCAAGATCTTTCATCACAGAAATAAAGGAAAGTAGAGAAAGGGAGATAAAATTGGCAAGAGCCTCTGAAACTCAAGCTGAAAACCATGTTTCAGCAGAGGAAACACAGAATCCTTCACCAATGCCATGGCACACGAGAGCCTTTCTGCATGCCAGACAAACCATCCTAGCAAGGATCCTAGTCCAAACTGGGATTGTGAGTATATTTGTATTTTTCTCTACTTTAAGAGAAGACTAGCAGAATTTTTCTTGTAAATTTAGAGATGCATAATCACATGTTGTTTTACATAAACATGTATTCCAATTTACATAAATTTGCATAGCACTTTCCCAAAAAACTAGCTCTGAATATGTAAAGCAAATTAATCTGTGCTCTCTAATATAATTGTATTCAAATAGGAGATGTAGGGCTACCACAACAGATAGGCTTACCAGAGATAGCAATGGCATCACTTCAAAACTCTTTGCTGAAAGTAGGTAATAGTTATAGGTTAGATAAACCTTGATCTTTCTAGAAATTAATTAGAAATATTCACAAACTGCTGATGAAATAATCCCAGTTAGGAATACGTAGGTGGAATATTTGACACAGTTCATTAAGGGGTAACATGAGGTTGCCTATTTGCCAAGTTCTTCACAGCCCTGTTCGACTCCAGCTCTTCAAGTTTGTTGACTCTAGAATGGAAGGTTTTAAGCTAAAGAGAAAATATGTTTTTTCAATCTTTATTTTAACAAAGTGATACAGGAAATTATTATTACTATTATTATTATTGTTAAAAAACAATGGCTTTTATTTCTGATTACCGATATAATCTGTGAGGGCCGGTTATTTTTCTTTAAAAGTATAAGTGACAGGAGGAGAGAGAAGTAGTCTTCTCCTTCCTGTCTTTTGTAAATTGAACTACCACTTGGTAAATAATTATTTCTGTACTATAAGATAGTCCAGTGCAGTGGCTTGTTTTTAAAGTTTGTTTTTGAAAGGGGCTTTCCTTCATTGACTACGAGAAGCACAGTGATGTGCTCTTTAACCCTTAACTAAAATGCTTGCACGTCTCACACAGGCATAGGGTTCCTAGCTACTTAGATTAGATCCATAATTGACAACTCTTGATATTTTAACATGCAAGCAAACAAACAAAATGTACAAACCTCCTACAGTAAAAAACAAAGTGATCAAATGATAAAGCGGAAGATTGTGAACCATGCCAAAGGAAGCATAGATTAATCCATTAACACAAAAATCAGATCATGTCAGTTGTCTACTCAATAACTTCTAATCACTTTCTATCACTCTCAGAGTATCCAAATTTACCAGAACTCACAACACCCTTCCACAATCTGGCCTCTAGCTTGAACTCCAGTCTCATTGGTCTCCCTTTCACTTACTCCACTCCTGCAAAACACGCCTTATTGCTGTGCTTTGGGCTTTAAACATGTCAAGCAGGGTTCTGCCTCGGGACTTTTGCTCTGGTTTTTAAGGCTATCGTAGACCTGAGGAGAGGAAGATTGGAAGAGGTCAGGTTAAAACACAATCAATCCATGAACTATCTATTCTTACCAAGATTAGCCACTTTCATTGATGGAACCACCCTCAGATTGTTGCATGACTTTGGTCAGTATCCAGAGTTCTGAAAAAGTTGATTTTGACAATTTGTACCAATGTTCTTCTTGCTTTATAGACAAGTAGTTTTTTGAAAGTTCTTACTTTGCCATTCTGGAAATATATTTCTGGATATTATTTTTTAAAACTCACTAAAACTTGAAAAGTGGTAAGTTGTTAACAATTAGTTGCATGTGACTTCTGAAAGTGTAACAGTCGAATTTTTGTACTCTGTTTAACATTGCACCATACAATTTAATATTTTCTAGATGGGTTAGGGTAACTTTTATTTATTCAACAAATAAGTATTCAGTCACCTTGTATCAATCACTATTCTAGGCACTGGGGATCTGTCTGGGATGAGGAAGTGACACTGGCTCAAGGTTCTAATAACTGATGGTGGGTCTTGGGATCATCTGACAGGAGATAATTCCAGGCTATCTACAACCGACACATCTGGTTAATGTCACAAATAGGTTGGAAGTAAAAAGACAGAAAACATCACACCATGCAAAAAATACACCAAAGAGCTGGAGTGATTGTACTAATATCAGCTAAAATAGACTTGAAGGCAAAAACAATATTTGAAGAGACAAAGAAAGACATTTTGTAGTGATAGAAGGATCAATCTATCAAGAAGATAAAACAATTTAAAATATTTTTATATATGTAACAACAGTGCTTCAAAATACATGAAGCAAAACTACAGAACTGAGGAGCGAAATAAACAGTGTGACAAGAGTTGGAAATGTCATTACCCCACTTTTAACAATGGACAGAAACACTAGGGGGGAGGTCAACAAGGAAGAAGAACTTAATTTAATGAGCATGGAATACTCTCCAGGACAGAACATATAGTAGTCCTCAAAATAAACCTCAAGACGTGGAAACAATTAGAATCATACAATGTTTAATAATAGAAGTAAATCTAGGGAATTACCGTTTGAGAAAAATGGTAAGTTTTTGGTTTAGATAATTTTTAAAATAATGTATTATGTTAATATTAGTTTTAAATGAACTAAAACCTAAATTCTTAAAGTTATTTTTAGTTTTTAATTTCTAGTATAATAACTATTAGTCATATAAATAAAAACTGTTTGGGAGTTCGCAATAATTTTTAAGAGGGTTCTGTTGTCAAAAAGTTTGAGAAGCACTGATTTAGACTAGTAATTTGGGAAATACGTTTGGGAATCCATCAAAATAGCCTTTACATCACAACCACAAGCAACTGTTTGAAACAGTCACTTTGGGGGAAAGAGAGAGGAGGAGTGGGATTTTATTGTCTACATTTCATACTATTCTGAAACTGTGGAAGTGAGGGATGACAACTTGCATTTGAGGAATTGAAAGGTGAACATAGAGACTGGAGCATAGAGAGTGTGTGATGATGGGCGAGGGGAAATAAGAAGAGAGACGCACGCTGAGAGCATCTGTCTTTTAGGAGAGAGACAGGACATATTCAAAGATCTGAATATAATGAAGTAATTAATGCATAAAAAAGTTATCAACTAGTGCTATTCAGAGAGAGAGAGATCACTTTATTGTCATCTGGAAGTCAAACTCATTACAACATTCCCTCTTTAAATGCAGAACCAAACCCACTGAACTGTTATTAACAATTTCAGCAATTTCAAAATATGTACCCTCTCATGTAATCTATGGATATTATTCAGCTCCTTCAAAATGAAAACTCTAAGGCTGAGATATTTTTAGTTTAGGCAAGTGAAGAGAATTTATGAATGTGCAGTTCTACACCCAGAAAGCAATTGCCATGAGTTAAAAAAGGGGGGGGATCACTTTAAAGAAAGCAATGTATTTCCCCCACTCCAACTCTTTTGGTTTAGGAATACCTAACCCCCACCATTTTCTAATCTTCAGCAGGGATCTCACACCTAACAGCTGCTATTTAGGTAGCCCCTTATGCTATGAAATTCAAACCCTCATTTTATCTCCTTTCCCTACAGCAAAAATTGCAATATCTCACACCCAAGCTCCAGCTGTCAGAGTCACACACCATTTCTATTTCAATGGCTAGAATAATCCCTTGCTCCCTTGTTTTCATTGAATAAGAATGTGCCAGCTTTGAGGGGGGAAAAAAAACAGAAAAGGAACAAGTCACAGGCATTTGTCTAAACTCAAATGCTCAAGGGGACAAAACAGCCTGAAGAAATACGATGCTTTGTAACAGGCATTTTTCATGTGAAGCACAGTGTTTCTTTTCTTTTTCTTAAAATACATATAGATACTCACAAATGCATAAATAAAGAGAGATGGACATGAGGCTTTGTAAATCTTTTTTTTTCCCCCAGAAAGCACTATATAAGTCAGAGAAGATGTGCACAGATATCAGTGCCAAGAAACTAGACAATGTGAGCATATCTATGACAACCACTTTAAAGTAAAAATTTCATTTTAAAAGAGAGAAAAGTGACGGTAGATTCTCAGTCTTTCTGGTCCATTATGATACTGACAACCTATAGCGTGATCATTATTGCTTAATATTTACAGCTAAAAGCCCAAATTCCAAAGCAGCCTTGAAACCCAGGTTGTTGAGTAAGCAATCCCAGAGGCATCACTTGAAAACGGACGCACAGGTGCAGTCCCAGCTGTCCCTAGCCTGACCGCGAAGGGTTAAATGATCTCTGCTGGTGGAACAGAAGCTCTTAAAGAGTTTGTTGTCTGATTCTTCCACAGGAAGAGAAAGATGCTTCCTAAGGTCTGAGGCACTGGCCTAACCACCTGAAACCAGGAATGGCCTTCTAGTAGTGACAAAGGCCTGTGATATGAAGAAAACAATAAGAATTCTCAGTCTTGGAAAAAAAAAAAAAAAAATCATTGAATTATTTAAAGCAAACTGTAAGCAAATGATGTAAGAATCAGAGTTATCTAGTAAGTTTTCCTCAAGATTTTTTTATTTTCTGCTGTCTTAGGCTTCGTCACCTCCAGTTGCCTGTGGAGTCATTTCCTCTGGCCTGCTGGCTGGTTTCCTTGACTTAAATGTCCTGGCCCACTGAACAACTCTTCTTTTTGTTTCCCTAGCACTCCTTTGTTCTAGAAGCTTCCACTGGCTTCCCCTAACATCAGTCTGATCATCAGTCTTCCATGATGGGGTTGTAGTTAGCTAACACAAACTCATCTCTTTAAGCTTTTGATGAAGAACCAAAGCTGTTTCGTCACCATTTCTCCCCAAGCTATGTTCTCACCACCTCCCCAACACTCCAAATGCAGCTTCAGCTGAGCATGTCAAGAAGAGAGTGCCATTTTCCTTAGACTAAATGCCGGCCCCTTTCCCCGAGCCAAACCAGGCGTTTCCAGGTTCTCCACCCATCCACGAGGTACATCCGCACAGCGTCCACCCTGTTGTTTCCCTGACATCTGGTGGGGTATTTTAGTATATTACAGATACGAACAAATAAGCTTCCGTACTAAATAATTGGGTTAATACTAGGGGACTGTTTTCTAAATATAATATCTTAGATATTGAATTAAGGCCTGAGAGAATTTGAAATCATTCAAAAGCAATTTTCGCATTTACTCTTAGAAACAAAGTGGAAACAATCATAGGAATCAATGAACCAAAATGGTAATAATAAAGATCTCTCTTTGCCATTGCAAATACCAAGTACAGGTGACATCAGCTTTTCTTTAAAAGAAAAAAATGTTTCCTATAATAAATGTTTGCAAATTACAACCTTTTAAAAAAAAATATTGAGGACAGGAATCATACTAAGCTCTGCAATCTCCCCACCCTTTGAGAAACCATTACCTTCGTTAGAATACAGATAGAATCTTAACTTCCAAAACTTTAAGCTAAACGAAAAACCGCTAATGTTTTCACTTTAAGGTAAGTTGCCAACTTTAGAAAAAGATCTTGAATTCTTCAAACAGATGGCAAGGCCACCTTTAAAAAAATATTAAGCCTGCTAAAATAGATACAAACTGATCGTTTTACTCCTGATAGAAGCTGCTATGGATAACCGAATGCTTCCCATTTTGTCTTAGTAATAAATCACCTGACTTGAGTTAGTAATAAGATTTTTAATCAGGTGAATTGAACATATCCTCCAGTTAATAAAAAAACGTATCACCTCCTTTTCATCTTTAATAAAAGATTTGTACACTGCTCCAATGATTGGTATTACATTTTTAAAGAACCTGAGATTGATGTTTTTCAATTCTCCTTTCCCTTTTTTGCTGGGCTTTTATAATTCAAAGGTAATATGCCCTGTAATTAATAATTTATAAGGTAATTTTAAGTCTTTTATTCAGAAACCTCTTTCCTATTGACTTTAGAATGTGTCATAAAAATGCAGATATTAATAGCTTGACAATTCCCAGCTCTATCCGGATGAGGTCCTTGAATTTAAACTACTGAAGATTGGTGCTTCAAAAATCAGCAGACAGCATTCTGAACCTTGAGATGCAGAGAAGACAAACATCTTTTTAAAGTGCTATTTACACCATTATATTTCTTTCCACTGACAATTAACAACAGGCAGATTTCTCTTGTTATTCGGGTAATTGTCAGGATTTATTTTTTTTAGTGTGAGGATTGTTTTCAGGAATAAATCAGGGACAAAGAGTCCTGTTTGGAAATGATTTGTTCTCATTACTGTTCTCAATGTGCATTTAAGCATCTGGAATCTCTAGATTTATCCAAAGACACTTTTACCTGAAGGTAAAGCTTGGCTTCTCTAATTGTTATTTTTCAGCCACAACAAAGTAATGTGTTTGAGGAAAAGAACACAGAAAAAAGGAATCTATAGCCCTGGCCGGTTTGGCTTAGCAGTTAGAGCGTAGGTCTGTGGACCAATGAATCGCGGGTTCGATTCCAGTCAAGGGCACGTACCTCAGTTGCAGTTCGTCCCCGGCCCTGATCCCATCATGTGGGAGGCAACCAGTCAATGTGGCTGTATCATATCAATGTTTCTCTCTGTCTCTCTCTCTCCCGCCCTCCCACTCTATATGATGATAAATAGAAAAGTATCCTTGGGTGAGGAATTAAAATATAAAATAAAATAAAATGTAATTTATATATTTTTCTCTTCCAGATATTGTTGTGCATACTGTTCTGCAAACTTGCTTGGTAAGAGAGTGTGAGGGTGTCACTTAATCCAGTTTGTTAGGAAGCGATCCTTGCAAGGGCACACACAAGAATCTGCTAGCATTTACTGGCCAGTAAATTTCACTCTATTCTCATAAAACTGCCAGTATCAAATAAGGGTGATTATACATGGCAAAGTGCATTGTGAATATAAAGGGTCACAGAAATGTTGAGTTATCATTATTTGCCAGTACCCCACATAAGCCTCATGGAAGCTTGGCTGAAAACAGATGGAAAATTATAAACCTATCCCTGCTGATTGAAGAACAGCTCAAAGCACATCAGACACTGAGTAAGCAATGACCCACTTGTTTTAAAAAAAAAAAAAAGAAAAGAAATCGTGGCAACAATTACTATCTCCCCACTAGGTGTGAACAAGATCGATGGTGGATTCACCTCTCTGTTCCTTGAGCAATTCGCAAAACCTGGGATATATAATATGGCTCATTTTCTGTTGGGTTAAAAAATAGTATCTGAGATGCAGAGCAATAGCTGACCTACTCGGGTATGCTGACAAAGTATGTGCAGTCTGCCCCCCTTCCTGCAAAAGGCTTTATTTCCTTCTAGTCCAGATGTTGAGAAAGTACTTTAGATAAAACCAGTAAATTTGACTCATTTCTCTACTTTTATACAATATGACTAGTAATCAGTTTCTTCCCTTAGATATAAACAAAGCTTGAAACCATTATAAGTCAAAATTTATATGCAGGGAGGAAGTTGAGGAGCTTAAAGTCTCTTACTGCCCAAGAATGAAAATCTAAGATTCATGATACTTAGACTAAGGATCTAGTAAAAAACTCAACTTAAGACTTAACTGTTAAAGGTAAAGGTAGAGACTTACTTTAATTACTACTCAACTAAAGGAAGCACTAAGCTTTAACTTTGATTTAGATTTCATATGACAGGACAATCAAATAAAAATAGTTACCTAGAAAAAATATATAGAATATTAAAAAATCCATGTGTCACAAAACTTTAAATTACACTTCTTTTTTGTTTGTTTGTTTGTTTTGCTTTGCTTTTATCCTCACCTGAGGACATTTTTCCATTTTTTTGTTCAGGTAGAGTAGGTGGGGGAAAAAGAGAGAGAGAATTACATCTATGTGAAAGGGACACATCGAGTGGTTGCCACCCACACAACCTCAATCGGGGCCAGGGACAAACAGAACCAAGGTATGTGCCCTTAGTGGGAACCAAACCCAGGTCTCTCTGGACCCACAGGCCAATGCTCTACCCACTGAGCCAGATTGGCCAAGACTAAATTACACTTCTTTATTAGTCATCATTTTCATTCATTCATTCAAGACTGAGCATATACTGTGACCAAAAGTTACTATACAGAGCAAAACAAGCTCCAAGTCATCAAGAGACTAGCAGACACACCCAAGTGAGACGCACAGCGAAGAAATAGTGTCCTAGGGGGTTACATAAGCTGTATTGAAAGCATATGGTAATATAGGGGCATAAAGAAAGGAAGTGAATTTTGGGGGAGTAGGAGTGTGTGAAGGGCTGTTCATAAAATTTTATGGTGAAGTGAATGTTGAATGATCAACGATCAAGTGGATGTGAATATGAAAGAAGTTCATTCTAGGGCAAGAGCAAAGACATCAGAGATTGAAAAGTATGATTGAGTAATGTTGAACTGTGGGATGCTGGAAGGCTACAGGAGGTTCTGTAAGAGAAAAATGCAAGAAAAGCCACCAGATCATGAATTAATTTAACCTTCTCAAAAACTAAGATTTCATGGACAATTTTTGAGTAATTAAGGAGCTATCAACAGGGGTGTTACATGGGTAGTTTTTCACTTTAAAATGATCCCATGGGAAACAGCATAGATAATAGACTTGGAAGGACAGAGTCTATGAACAGTTAGAAGATTGGAAATAGGCAAGTTGGTGGTTAACAAGGCTGACCTAAAGCAGAAGCAGTAGAGATGAATATCCTCAATATTATGGAGGTAGTCCCTAAAGCATGAGTGACTAGATTTGTGGAAGGAAGGAGAAGGCTATGATTTTAGAATGAACTTCCAATCCATTCTTTGGTACCTAGAGGGTGATGTTCATTGAAATGGAACTGCAAGAAGAGTAGCTTTGGACTTAGAGGTAAGTTTATTTTTTTACATGTAGCATTTGACTTTTTAGGGCCAGGTGTAAAAGTACTGGAGACAGTTTGAACAAACAGTCCTGGAGCCCAGAAGCTGAGAGGGACAGATGGTCAGTGCTCCTGTGAACAACAGTTGATGCTTTAAGAGTGAGAGAGATGCTTTTGGGGAACATTTCTTCGTGTCATGTCAGAATCACCTAAGTTTATAGCATTTAAAAGTGTGTTTCTCCAGGCCCTTTCACAAATTAACTGGATCAGAATCCAGGGTTTGGGCCCAAGAGTCTGCATTCAACAAAGTCTTCTATTCTCTCACCTACTAAAGGTTGATAGCATGGATTTTTGTCTCTTTTGTTCAGTGTTGAATCCCCCACTCCTTGAAAGAGCACCTAGTACACAGCAGGTTCTCATAAATATTTTCTGAAAGAAAGAGAGAAAGACAAAAGTGAAGAGCTAAGAACATTTTAAATATGTCTTATCTCCCATTTATTCTTTAAATAAACAATTTCTCTTTTGTATTCTAGAAGTATATTCCTACAGACTCATTTTGTTCCATGTACTCAATTCATTTCAAAACAGCATTTTTCCTCTTTTCACAGTATTCCATGTGCATTACCAAGTAAATTGTGCAATATCCTTTCATGGAGCTGTTTTAAATTATGTACACTATTTTTACTTTTTAATGGCTAAATACTTGGAGACACAAAACAGATCATCAACCCTCAAAATTTCATTTAAGGCTATAGTTTTCATCTGCATGGCTTTCACTACTTTGCATCTTTATATTTATTCTTCATCCCCTCTACTTGATATGGGAAAAAAAAAAAAATCACCTACCTACGTACCCTATTTTTTGTAACTTCAGTTGCTAACCTCATTGCTCCTAACTGCAGTCTCCAAATTCCAACTTCACTTTTTCCCTTCTTATAACGTTGCTTTTTATCTGCTTCCTTTTCTCTGGATACTTTTTTTTCTTCTCATTTTAAATGCTGCCTGCTTTCTTTGCTCTTGAAAGTGTGAGCAAGCAAAGAGATGAGAGACCGCTGTAGCTGCTGGAGGGGAGCTCTGAGTGCTTTGGATTGTCTGGCTTCAGTCTACAGGTCACCTCAGACCAGCAGGGAAAAAAATTAGACCTTCAATGCCATGCATAGAGGCATTTTGTCTGCAAGCCAGCACTCTAGTGATGGTCCAGGCCCCAATTGGGCACATGCTGAAAACTCTCAACATCCCCACTTCATGTTCAGTGGACACAAAGAGAAGAGAGACTCACTTTTCAAAGATAACTTAACCTTCCTGATAAGTAAATTAAAGTCAGAATCCTCCCAAACCCCAGGTTTCTCATTTTCCAAATGTCATTCTGGCCAGACTGTTTGACCCTGCTTAAGTGGTGGGCGTCCTTGAGGGCATCCTCTCTGATTATATCCAGCTGCGGTATAATGGCCAGCTGTCCTCTCAACCTCTGATCAGGACCTTCCAGAGTTCTAGTCAGAAACTGCTGGTGAGTGGTCTGTGGTATCAGAGGCCCGAGTGTGCTCCAATTTGTCACGGCACTGATTAAGTGGATACATAACAGATGGTGTCTTGTTTTAGATGGATATGAGTAGGTGAGAAATTGTCTGGCTACACTGAATTTTTTTATCAAAAAAAAAAAAAAAAAGAAAGAAAGAAAAAGAATGGGAAAAATAATCCACAGCTGGTATGTCATTTTTACCCATAAACACAGTTTTCTTTCATTCAATCAGAAAAATCAAGAGAAGAAAACTCTCTCAAAAACTAAAAATGATGTCTCCTCTGTTATATGTGGTTAGGGTTGGCAAACGAATTCTTTAAAAAAACTTTTCAAGTCGTGTAGTTCCCCCCACACCCTGTTTTCCTTTGAGATGGACAGCAGCAGCAAAGGGAATTCTTTGGGCAATGGTTCTCAATGTAAGGTCCTGAGACCAGAATCATCGTTAACACTTGGGAACCTATTAGAAATGTGGTCACAGGCTCCCACCAGACCCACTGAATCAAAAACCAGGGTGGGAGGAGGGCAGGCTCAGTATTATGTATTTTAACAAACATTCTAGGTGATTCTGGTGCATATTAAAGTTTGAAAACCAGTCTTAAGATATTGGAAAATCATTTGCTATACTGATAAGAGGGCTATTATTATTTTTTTAATCACTTTCAGGGTATCCCCCCAAAAATGTATACAGGGTGTGTGTAGATTTTATTACATTTTGAAAATGAAATGTATTTTAATAAACACTGGCTTTATAATTACACTTTTTTGTGTATACATCTTTTGGGGACACTCTAATTTTTTTTTTTTTTTTTTAACATTTATCAGAGACATGTAACATGAGAAAACGAAGCGCAGAGAAGCTAAGGAACTTGCCCGAGTTCACACAGCTAGTAAGTGGCACAGTTGGGATTTGAACCCATGGAGTCAAGTTCCAGATTGCATGCTTGCAAGCACTGCTTTTGGCTGCTTGGCTTCCCATGTGCTGCTCAGTAAACTGACTCCATCCCCAGACTTAGGGGTGGGATATATGGTTTATACATCACACAGTCCAAGCCACCATCCTCTCAAAAATTTCAATAGCTTCCTGTCAACACTTCATATCCTTGCATCCTCAAAATCTTACATTTTTATTTCTACTAAACTCTTTTTATCATCTAATTTACAATATATATTTAGTTACTATCTTAATTATCATTTTCTTCTTTTCCATTGGAATGCAAGTTCCTTGAAAAGAGGCATTACAAAAATTATACTGTGGAAATTTTCACTTATACAAAAGTAGAAGAATAGTATAATTAACCCAAACTACACATCACCACATTCAACAAATACCATTTAATGGCCAATCTGATTTCATCACAATACCTATCCATTCCCTATGCCCTAATTTTTTAAAAAATAGGTTTCTATTGATTTGAGAGAGAGAGAGAGAGAGAGAGACATTTATGTGAGAGAGAAACATTGATAGCTACCTTCTCCTGAATGCCCCCCAATGGAATTGAGCCCACAACCCAGGCATAAATCCTGACCAGGAATCAAACCAGAGATCTTTTGGCTCATGAGACAATGCCCAACCAACTGAGCCACACTGGCCAGAGTCTCCTGAATTATTTTGAACCTAATCCTGGACACCACCATGCTCTTCTATAAACATCTCAGAATATATATCTAAAAAAGAAGGGCTATTGCCCTGGCCAGTTTGGCTCAGCGGTTAGAGCATTGGCCTGCAGTCCAGAGAGACCCTGGTTCAGTTCCTGCTAAGGGCATGTACTTCTGTTAGGGTTTGTCCCCGGCCCTGGTTGGATCATGCGAGAGGCAGCCACTCAATGTGTCCCTTTCACGTTGATGTTTCTCTCTCTCTTTCTTCCTCTCTCTCCCTTCCATTCTATCTGAAGAAAAAATTTAAAAATGTCCTCGGGTGAGGATTTAAAAAAAAAATTAAAACATAAAAGAACTGCCATTAAAAATATAATTGTAATGTCACAGCTTAAATTGTTTTTAAAAACCTTTAAATTTTCTTAAAGTCATCAATATCCAAACAGTATTTAGATTTTCCTTAAAGTTATTTGCAACATGTTTGTTTAAATCAGTATCTGAATTGACCCACAGGCCAGTTTGCTGCTCCTTGCTGTGGTATTCCATAGTCTTATTTTATTAATTGCATAGCCATGGAGTCCCTTAGTAGGTCTCTGTTTCTTATAATTTCTGTAAATTGGTAGTTGGACCTAGATCAGATTCAGGTTTGATGGTGGATTTCTTTGTTTTGGTCTTATTTTGTGAAGCAACTTTATATTTTGTTTTTCATGTTTTCATCTGCACACAAGAGCAAAAACAAAAAAGTTAAATAGCCCTGGCCAGTTTGGCTCAGAGGTTAGAGTGTTAGCCCATGGACCAGAGAGTACTGGGTTCGGTTCCCACTAAGGGCATGTACCTTGGTTGTGGTGTGTCCCCGGCCTTGGTTGGGGTCCTGTGGGTGGCAACCAGTCAATGTGTCTCTCTCACGTTGATGTTTCTCTTTCTCTCTTCCTCCCTCTCTTTCTCCCACTCTATCTGAAGATAAATGCAAAAAAAAAAGTTAAATATTAAGCAATGTACATTCATCATAACATACTTCTATCACCTTTTTAAGCTCTTATTATCCACTCATGAGTACTGCCCAGATCCATTAATTCATCACAGTTGGAAGTGATATTCTAATTTTATCGTTACTTCTTCATTTATTAGATAAAATAATTTCATAAAGAGAAATTTTCTTTTATCAACTCTTTGATCTCCCTGAGTATAGTTCATATAGAAAAGGCAGAATAAATGTTTGCTTACTTAACTTTTAAAAATAATGAGTTTGTTCTCTAACACCTTCAAAGATAACTGAGTTTTTAACCTATTAATATAAACTAACGATGTACATATTTGAAGTGTTTCGATCCATTGCACTTGTTATCCATACTGGTGCACACATTTTTCCATCTTTACCAGTGGGAGCTTTTCAAGTTGGCTCTGAGTTTTTTGACATAATTCTACCAGTCTTTGAAAGACTCTTTTATTTATTTATTTATTTTTATGATAGTAAGATGTTTCAGATTCATTTTACAAATTCCTTGCCCCAATCTCTGAATCACCCATTTCTCTAAGAAGTCCTGGTTTTGTTTAGAGGGAAAAGGCATTTAGAGATCATAATCTGAGCACTATAGATTTTATTGCTACTGGGTTGGTCATTGTTTCTAGGCCTTTTGGTGGACAGAGCTGGGAAATGTTTCCTAAGAAAACATACATCATGAGTCCATAAGATGATTAAAAAAGTTTTAATTGTATCAACCTTCATTTATATCCCATTCCAATTGTGCCAAAATTGAGTTCTCAAAGAAATCAGCATATTTACTAATTTAATCTATTCAGAATATACACGTAACAAATTCAGAATGACACCGCCATTGCTATAAAGAATGTCATTACTGAAAAGTTTAATATTATTTTAAGTTATTTTGGCTTTAAGGTATCACCCCACTAGGATATTACATTCTAAAATCACTTGCAATGATTCCTCTTCATTCTGTGATTATTCTGTTTCTGAGAGATCCAGTATGGTAGCCATTAGTCACATGTGGCTGTTCAAAGTATAATTTAAATTAATTAAATATAATTTGAAATTTTAGTTTCTCAGTAATACTAGGCTCATTTCAAGTGTTCAACAGCCATATGTGGCCAGAGGCTGCCACACTGAATAGAGTGCATATGTAGAACATTTTCATTATCACAAAAGTTCTATTGGGCAGCATTACTAATATACTGTTAAATTAATTTATTATCTTTTTATTTTATTGTTTTACAAATTCCTTTTACTTTTATTTTCTTTTACTTCATTTTATTAAGTGAATACTTACATAATTCCAAAGACAAATCCAAAAACAAGATATATTTAAGGAAGCTTAGTTTCATCTGTCCTCTCTAACCTGTTTTCTCCCTCTTTCTATAGGTAAACGTTTTCTTAAAATTATGCTTTATCTTTTCACTGGCATCATTTCTAATGCCATTATTTCACAAAAACACACAGAGGTAATATATAATTATAATTCCCTATTTTCTTATGTAAATGGTCACATACTATTCACTGTTCAGTGGAATAGGATCTCCTATTCCCTGCAATGGAAAGCATGCAGAGTAGTACAGCCACTAATCCTTTAGAAATAAATCAGTGCTAACCTGTCACAGTAGTCTTTTTAAAAAAATGTACCTGGAGAATTGTTGAGACCAAAGGGACACTAAATGCCAGGAAAACTTAAAGTTATGGGGCAGTTGTTAACAGAATAATTCAAACCTCAAGTTCATAATCAAAAATAAATGCTTAATATCCCAAGTGGTGAATGAAGGGCGCCATGTGTGTTGGACCACAGGGACGACCAGTTCAGCCCAAAAGGATGCCAGAGGATGGTACTAACTTGCTCCCCAATAAGAAAATCTCAAATCCATTGGGTTGATTGCCAAAAAAATGGATTTTTTTTTGAAAGGGTGGAACATGTTCATATTTCCTTAGTTTTTGTCAACAACTTAGCAGCTGTGTTCCAAATGGACTGAAGTTGAGCCAAAATATTGCCTGGCAGCCCTGAAAACAGAATCTGACAATAATTGATTTTCAGAGCGTTCACAGTATGAATCCCAACATTCCACAGTCTGGAGAAATTGGAGAGACTAGGAGGACGTTAACATAGATCTTTATTCTCTTAATACTGTGGTTAGTACATACCCAAAGGAAATATGAAAAAGAGATTTTCCTCCTCGGGGTTGGGCTCTATTTCTTAAGAGTGAAATATCTGTGAGATAAGTAAAAAACAAAAATATGTCTTTCTGCCTGGATGTTTTCTACTGCTCTACGAGGTATCTTGGCTACAACTGTCCCACTGCCTTTATAAGTGACCCAAGACAGTATGCCTATAAGCACGATTTTCCCCGTATGAAAATTTAAAAAGTCTCAAGTCTTACATCTAATACGAAGGAAGACATGGAGTATTAGACTCTCACAAGCTCTTAGAAGCCTATGATTCTTCCAAGGAGAGACAAATGAAAAGTGAAGAATTGAAAGTATCTCACTTAGAGATGCTCTCCAGAGTTTTTAAAAGGTACTGCAAAATTACAAATCATCGGCGGTATTCTTTAGCAATTCAGTGTGGAGAAGAGGGACTGCAGCTGAGGAGAACCTCCAAACACTCTTATAAACCATAGTCACGCCCACTTTCCACCCTCAGTTTTGTTTGGGAGCACATCAGCTGACTGAGTGCACTTGAATTTCTGCTCTACATGTTTACCCAGCTCTTGATTAAAAGTAACAAAAACATTTTTTATTAAAAAAATGTATTTTATTTCCTTAGTAAATAGCCTTGGAGAAAATTAATTAGTCATTGTAGTCTCTGGCTTTAAAATTTTAAACTTTCCCAGCTGTCCCGAAACCAAAACATACAAATATTTTCAGTCTGCCTCACTTACCATAAATATCTATCTTCTTGAAAAATATTCCCTATAAAAATGTGAATTAGATTGTAAGTTTGAATCCTGTTTACTAATGTTCTGAACTCTATTGACTAAATACCTGATATTCAATTAATTTGGAAGACTGTATGGTGAATCTTCTATTCATAGTCTTAACATGTGGGCCAACTAATAGAAGAGGTAAAAAAAAAAAATCTCAGAAATTATGCTTCATTTACCATTAACAAGATATAAATAAATCTCTAAGGAGATAAATCTCATACTTCAATTTATAAACTGTAAATATGCAATCACAGAGACTAAGTTGACTAATTAGTCTAAAAAACTAAAAAATGGAAAGAAACTAATATAGACTAGTTAAGATGACAAGAAGTTAAAAGAAATCTCAAAGGTCATCTCATCCAATCCTTTTGCTTGGAGGAGGAGTCGGAGGTTCTGAGAGTTAATGAGAGTTCACACATCTTGCCAATAATTTTCTAGCACATTAGTGAACAATAAAACTAGACCTGGGGGTTCCTGCTTACCTGCCCAGAATTACTTCCTCAGATCTTCAGGAGCCTTGCCATCTATGAGGAGGTACCAATATTATTCCTGTTCAAAATAAACACCATAAATGATCATCCTCATGATCTCTGCCAGGATCACATCCTCTTTCCGAGTCCCATCTCCTGACTGGGGAAGCACAAGCTCTCGCTGCTGGCATCTCGAAAACCTGGGATGGTCCAGATGACCCGGGCTGGAAGCGGTTGTTCCCAAAGCCTTGGCTCCATGGACCTTATAAAGGGTTCTGATCATGGACATGTTTGTTTTGCTGCAGCCAAAAACCTGCTTCTGTATAGTCAGTATTCAAAAAAGGTTGGCCTTTGAGTCACACTGTTTGTCCAGACCTTTTGTTCATCCACTTCACTTGTAATCATTATGTAACATTCAATCAACAACTTCAAATTGCCCCTCACCCCATACAGATATCCCACAGAATAATATTTTATTTAAATATTCAGAAACAACAACACTAAAATCAGTAGCAACTACAAAGTGTTATGCACTTATAGGGTGTCAAGTAGCTTGCACATTTTATCATTTAATCCATAGCACATCCCTTTAAGACACACTATGAGGTAGGTATATTAAAGCTGGTTTTACAGATGAAGAATGTCTCAGAGAACTTCAGCAAACCTTTCAAGAGATATTTTTCCAAAGCCCTGCTCCTAACCACTCTTCTATACTGTCTCTAGATTTAAAAGTACTGTCTTGTCCATTTCATGCCTACAGCTGGTCACAATTTATTAACAAGGAGATGGGAAATGACAGCTCTGCTAGACCATCTTTAAGAGGAAAAAAATTAGTTATCACTAGAAATTACAACTAAACATTTTAAGGAACCTCTCTTGCTTAGGAAAATAAGATCTTTTAGCTATTCTTGAGCAGAGAACATAAAGCCCATTATAATCCATACTTCATGTACCCCTACCTAACTGCCCTATATTCCCTGTTCTTCAATACCCCGTAACTTTTCTGGCTCTTACAATCCGATCTCTACCAAACTAACTTATCCCAACTCCTTTCATTTTTGTTATTTTTTCTTTTCCTCAAGTTTGCTTTCCTTTAAGCACATCTTCTAAAAGCAGAAAACTAAGTTTCTGGCTTTCATTGACAGAAACTTTCAGACTGTTTCTTGCTACTGAAAATGAAAAGGTAAGTTACAAACTTAAAAAGCAATTTGGCAGAGTTCTACTGAGGTAGAAAATTATAAACCAGCATGTTATAGACCCACATTTTCCAGACCTTTTCATTCTTTTCTAGCTCTTCTTCCCTTTCTTTCCCACCAAGGAAGACACAGCTTCAAATCATTCATGAAGTATTAATAAATTGAACAAATGATAATACATGTCTCCCAGAAAACTTAGCTATCTTCAAACTGCTATTAAAAAATAGCTAAATGTTTTTTTTTCTGTTGTTGCTCCATGCCATATTAAATGTGATGATCTTTGTTCAAATAAATATATCCTCAAAAAATTTAGAGCATTCTTATCATCCAGCCACAGCCATAATGATTCATAGCTCTAACCACATCAAGCTGAAGTAATTTCTCTCATGAATTTACTAAGATCATAGGACTGCACAGAATTAGCAATGGATGCAGAACATGCTCCTGTGTTCTCTTCAGATGCAGTTGCTGTTCGTATGCTAATAAGAATCAAGTCTACAATGAAGAAGTGGATTCTAATGACCCTCTCAAAATAACAGACCTAGGACTTTGAAACCTTACGTAGATGCATCCTGCCCACACATCACCTCCATCTTGTCTTCTTCTCAAGGGAGCTGGACCATAATGTGTTACTATTCTCAGGAATGACAAGTCTTCAACTCCTTGGCATCTCTCATAAGCTTTAAGTCAAAACTACCGCAGGCTTCAAAATATATCGACAACTCAACAAAAGAAAGACAAGCAATCCAATTTAAAAATGGACAGAGGACCTGAATATACATTTTCCCAAACAGGACATGCAAATGGCCAAGAAACATATGAAAAAATGCTCAACATTACTATCGTCAGAGAGATGCAAATTAAAATGACAATGAGATATCATCTCACACCTGCCAGAATGGCTGCCATCAACAAATAAACAAACAACAAGTGCTGGTGAGGATGTGGAAAAAGGGAACCCTAGCATACTGCTGGTGGGAATGCAGACTGGTGCAGCCACTAAGGAAAACAGTATGAAGTTTCTTTAAAAAATAAAAAATGGAACTTCCATTTAACCCAGTGATCCCACTTCTAGGAATATATCCTAAGAAGCCTGAAACACCAATCAGAAAGAATATATGCACCCCTATGTTCATAGCAGCACTATTTACAATAGCTAAGATCTGGAAACAGCTTAAGTGTCCATCAGTAGATGAGTGGATAAAAAAGCTGTGGTACATATACACAACAGAATGCTATGCAGCTGAAAGAAAGAAAGATCTCTACCCTTTGACATGACATGGTAGGACCTGGAGAGTATTATGCTGAGTGAAATAAGCCAGTCAGAGAAAGACAAGTACCACATGATCTCACTTATTTCTGTAATCTAATGAACAAAATTAGCTGATGAACAAAAGAGATCCAGAGACATGAAAGTAGGGAACAGACTGACAAACCTCAGAGAGAAGAGGGGGTTGGAGGGGTGGGAAGAGAAAAACCAAAGAACTTATGTGCATATATGCACAACCAATGGACACAGACATTAGGTTGGAGAAAACAGGATGGGGAAGGAAGCAGGGAGGAGGAGGTCAATGGGAAAAAAGGGGAGACATTTATAGTACTTTCAACAATAAAAAAAGAAAGAAACCCTGGCTGGTTTGGCTCAGCAGTTACAGCATCGGCCCACAGACCAGAGAATCCAGGGTTCAGTTCCCACTAAGGGCACGTACCTCGGTTGCAGTTTGTCCCCAGCCTCGGCTAGGGTTGTGTGTGTGGCAGCCAGTTGATGTGTCTCTCTCGCATCGATGTTTCTCTCTCTCTCTTCCCCCCCTCTCTCCCTCCCACTCTAGCAAAAGATAAATACAAAAATGTCCTCGGATGAGGATAAAAAAAAAGAAAGAAAAGAAATAACAATAAATAAAAAGATAGTTACATAAAATTTAAAAATTCTACATCAGGCTTTCTAGTTTTTTTTTTTTTTTTGGTAGGTTATTTTATCATCTCTGTATGAATTTTCATATCACTATTAATGGCATCTCTCCCTTCCAAAGCCTTGCACTCTAGCACCCGCTACATAAACATTAATCCTCATAGTAGCCATGATATACACAAGGCCATAATCAATAGGGAAATGAGGAGAGTCCCAAAATTACCGATAAAAATTAGTAACCAGCCTTGGCTGCTTTAGCTCAGTGGTTAGAGTGTCGGCCCACAGACCAGGGAGACCCGGGTTCAGTTCCCGCTAAAGGCAAGTACCTCAGTTGCAGTTTTTCCCCTGCCCTGGTTGGGGTGGTGTGGGTGGCAGTCAGTCGATGTGTCTCTCTCACATCGATGTTTCTCTCTCTCTCTTCCTCCCTCTCGCTCTATCTGAAGATGAATGCAAAAATGTCCTCGGGTGACAATAAAAAAAAAATCAGTAACCAACTACAGACTATACCTCTATATTCTGAGTCACACTCTGTTTTCTCAAAGAGACAATGCAAACTTTCAGGGGAAGAACAAAAGGCCTAGAAAAAGCCAATAACCTCTTGAATCCACTGACACAAAATTATAAACGAATAAAATTTAGCATGATGTCCAGGAACAGGTCACCATTTCAAGAGTCACAAACCCACAAGATCAGAACAAATAAATGTGACTATGCTAGCAAATCTGGGGAGACAAAGCCAGCTCAGCCAAATGGACAAAGCCAGTGCCAAGAGCCTTTACGAAATCAGAAAAAGGAATTCAAGAATCAATCCTGGCAACATAACAGAGAGCCGACGAACATAAAGATTGCAAATGTGGTAAATATGCTGTGACCACCTGTAAGAACACATGTTGCTCTGTTCTGGGGAGGACAATAGTATTTTATCATTCTATAGCCAACAGAGGCCCTCAAAGAAGCATACCTTTAAAGTAAGAGGATTTGGATTCTCAAACAGGGAAAACACACAAATCCAGGTACACCATTAACCCTGAAGTAAAGAAAAGAATGTTTTGTTCAACTAGGTTCTAAAACTGATGCTTGGCCTGGGCAACTCTCCTTGGGCTGTTTCATACACTGTCCTTTAATGTAGGCCAGTGATCTAAGACCAAAGCACAATGAAGTTCAAGTCATTCTGCAGAGGGGCAACCTCCTCTACTAACCTGCTTAATCTGAAGACTGATTTCAAAGTAATTTGGAAGACAACAAAAAAATAAATATCTTTCTAAATTTCCTCCACAAATATTTTTTCTTTCAACTATGTTTCTGCCGAGAGTTGAGTTATAGTTCAAGGTTTTACTCCTAGGAAGTTTCGTGGAGCAAAATGAGCATATTTTGTCTGCAATTGACAGAGAGCAATTTGGGTCTTGAAAATGAACAAATGGAAATGGCTCATAAAGTATTTGTTGAATTGACAAGAAAGAAAGAGAAAGAACTAAATTTATTGATTTTGCTTATGGAATGGCAGGCTTACAGGTATTTTTTTAAACATATTTTAATTATTACATTAAAATTTTTTTTAAATCCTTCAGATTATCAGTTATAATAGAAATTAACAAGAATATAGTTATAAGTTTATTATGAGAAATAAAAAAACAACAGTGTAGGTAGTTTGCCTTCTCTAGCACCAAGAACTAGAAATTTCATGAAACACCTTGTATTTATGTTTAACTATAAATAAATAAGTAGAAAGATAGATAAATAGATGATGAAAAAATAGATTTAAAAATTATATTCCAGCTGGTGTGGCTCAGTGGTTGAGCATTGACCTATGCACCAAGAGGTCACCAGTTCAATTCCCGGTCAGGACACATGCCCGGGTTGCAGATCCAATCTCCAGTGGGAGGCATACAGGAGGTGGCCAGTTGATGTTCTCTCTCATCGATGTTTCTGTCTCTCTCTCCCTTTCTCTCTCTCTAAAATTAATAAAGGAAACATTTTTTTAAATAAATAAAAATTATAGAATATGTCTGAAATGAATCATAAAAGGACATCAAGATCCTGCCACTGCCATCAATAAAAATTATACCAAAAAGCTTTCCAGAAATATGAACAGAGCTCTTAGAATCAGGGGGAAATGTAAAAATTTTAAGAAAAGAAGAAAATTTTGGAGCCTGTCCTGGCCATGTGTCCAGATCTTTCAGTCTACCTGGGGCAGTTCATACCAGGGGTGAGGGGAGAAGCCACACATTCAGCCTTTCTCAGGACTAAGCTGAGTCAAACTTGGTGCTCCCAGCCTGTTGAGATTAAAGAGAGTACATGTTGCCCAGGAATCAAGAACCCATCTCGCCTACCTAAATTTTCCACATAGACTTTAACCATGGCAATTAGATGACAAAACTAAAGGTGGATTATTATATAATAGGGAAAGAAAGAGAAATAAAGCAATGGTTTGAAAGGTATCCAGGTCTTAAATCCCGAAACTTGTGAATGTTACCTTACGTGGCAAAAGGCACTTTAGAGATGTGATTAAATTGAGGATTTTGAGATGAGGATATTATTCTGAATTATCAACATGGGCTCAAAATGCAATCACAAGTGTCCTCCAAGAGGGAGCTGGAAGGAGATTTGGCCACGGGAGAAAATGCATTGTGATGATGGAAGCAAGATGTACCCCTGGCTTTGAAGACGGAGGTAGGGCCCTGAGAGAAGGAGGAAGGAAGTCTCCAGAAGCTGGATGAGGCAAAGAATAGATTCTGTCCTAGAGCCTCCAAATGGAACCAGCTTTGCTAGAGCCTGGACTTTAGCCCACTGAAACGGATTGTGGTTCTGTGGCCTCCAAAACTATAGAAGAATAAATTTGTGCTGTCGAAGCCACTAAATCTGTGGTAATTTGTTACACCACCAACAGGAAATAGATACACATGGTGATCAAGAACACGGTCTGCATGTTGTCCCATATACTGAAAGGTTTCGGGCTCGATTCCCAGTCAAAGCGCATACCTAGGTTTGAGGTTCCATCCCTGGTTGGGGCTTGTTTGAAAGGCAACCAATCGATGTTTCTATCTCTCACTCTCTCCCCCTTCCTCTCTCTCTAAAATCAATAATCATATCCTTGGATGAGGATTTAAAAAACAAACAAACATGCACTTCAGTGTTAGGGATATCCAAACTAGAAAACCTACTTCTGACACTTACTGACCTGGCATCCTTAGGACTAGATTTAGTTTTCAGAAACTTCAGCTTCCTTGTGTTTTGAGCAATTAATGAGATGATTCATGGAAAGAGTTTAAGCACACATGATGACACAAGACTTGTATAACTAATGGAAGCTGATATTATTAGGAAGGAAAGAAACTAATGATTGTTGAATCCAACTAAGTCCCAGTTTTTAGCTCCTGTCTCATTCAAGTCCCATGGTAATCCTGGGAGGCAAATATTTCTGTTCTAGACATTTTACAAATTAAGCAACTGAGATTCAGATTAAAATGAAATCATTTGAGAAATCGCTATTAGTCTATGTTTATCCTGCCAACATTCACTGCCTCTCCATTGACACTCTGGCAATAAAATCCTTCACAGGAGTTTTGTCAGACCAAAGCAAGTTCAAGATGGATATACCAAATGCAGTTGGAGAAAATGGTGCACTGCCAGGACTCGGCAACCCTTGGTCCTCACACCCTCTTCTGTGACTAATTAGTCATGAACTTCTCTGTGCTGCAGTTTCTTCATAGGTAAAAATAAATTGGTTAAAAGAGTAATGATGAGATGAACATCTGACCTTCCTTTATTTTCTAAAATAAAAAACTAATAGAATTTATCATCAATGATTTTTTATTTAAGATTTTTAAATTCATCAGCAATTTTTTACCAACTTGATTTTAAAGAATAAAAAGACTATACAAACTCTTATTTAATTGTAATATTTTGATTGAAATGTAACTGCATCATTTAATAATATAAGAGTTTTTTTCATAAAGTAAAAGTCTCTGTGATGACCATGAAGATATCATTAGAGGATAACACATTAATTAGTTGTAAAAATTATTCACAGACTTATCTACACCATGTCTGTTTCTGTGGGGACACAGAGATAGTTGTAGGATATGAATCTCAATCTGTTCATAAATTAGGTTTTCAACATAGACACAATACATATCTGTAGCATGTTCTCTACCATGGCAACAGAGACTGCAGACTCTCTCCACTTTATAGGGATGTTGAAGAATTTAAACCCTCCGAACAACAGAGTTGCAGAGGATCAAGGGACTTAGATTCAGCAGTTTGGATGTAAAGACGACTTGAGTTCACTTCTAATTGCAAAATACTATGCATTTATTATCTTCTTACTCATTAGTTAATTTGCCTTATGCTACATTAGCAGGATGCTTAATAACTACACCACATTCTAAATACCTATTATATGGATGAAAACTTAAGCGAGGTGAGGTAATTCATCTCTAGTCTTACAGCTGGCCACCAGTAGAACAAATGTTAGAACTTAGGCATTCTAAATCTTACGCCCACTCTTCTCTTTCCACACCATCTGCAAACTGCAACAACCTTTACATAAAGGCAGCAAGGTGCAGGTGTTTTGATAATATGCTGCCTGTAACCTAAAATTTCATGCTCATAAAAATTCTCATGACTGGTTACTAAGAGAAGTCATTTTTGTCTTTCCATTTTATTAAAAATATTAACTCAGTTTCTTTATAATATAGGAGAAGTGAATGGTCCCCAAAAGTACTCTATAGCTTGGAGGCCTTACAAGGAATCATAAATCAATTGTAGAGCATTAATCCAGGAATCCGTCCTGACCCTATGATTACTAAGTTGTACAACCACTTTCTAGATACTTAACTTCTCTGAACTATCGATTTGTTATCTATAAAACATGGGTTGTTATTAAAGTCAAACGAAGATGACAACACAAGTTACTATTGCCTTTTTGATTATGGTGGGTTAGGCATTTTGCTAACCACATTACAAAATTCATTCAATGCTCACAATCACCCTTAGAGGTAGATTCTATCATTATTCCCATTTTATAGGTGAGTATATAAGTCACTTACCTAAGATCACATAGCTAATTTCAAGTCCTCTTCACCAGTGTATGTAAGCATTTTTTAAAATATGAAGCACCATAAAACATCAATGACATGTTCTTCTGTACTGTCCCTAAGATGGCTATAGTAGACAAATTGATATGCATGCCTACTGCTGGCTCACCTCTGGGAGAGTCAATTAGAATTGCTTGCCTTCCCTTCTATCCTATTCCTACATTGTCAGCAGCTTAGAGATGAATGAAGACAGTGGATAAGAAAATAGATGTTAGCTAGTAGGAGACTACCAGCTTCTGAAGGCAGGGTTTGTAATATATCTGTTACATGCTCTGCTTAGGTCTCACAGTAAGTGACTTACCCAATGTGCTGCTCAGAGCCACGTTCAATAATATTTGCTGAGTGAATAGACAAAATTATGAATACATGCCTACTAGGACAGATTTGAGGTTTTTCTATGAATGCAACCCATCCATAATGCTGACAACTGTCACTAAGAAGTAAATTGATGAGTGTGGCTGAGACAATGCATTGTGTTCCCCAAACTCTGGCTTTGTTCCCTCCAGGGTGTACAAATAGACCATGTTTTCTAACCTCTCCTGCAGTTAGGTTGGGTCATGCAATTAGGTACGGTCAATAGAATAGGAACAAAGTGAGGTAACATCTCTAGGCTGGGCTCCCAAAACCTCACAAGTGATTCTCTAACTCTGTTGCTTCTCCTGGCAGTAAGTCAGAGATTGGAGTGATGAAATCCAGAACCAGAGGGTATGATTTTAGATATCTCCCACAGAAGCCAAGGTGACACAGCACTTGGACTTCTTGGCCTAGAAATATTTACAGGTTTATAAAGAGAGACTACAAAGCTAATACTTCCACCTAGGCACCAATAGTTGAGGAGATAAACAAAAACGAGCATGTAAATCACAGAGTTAAAATCCATTTGTTTGATTTTGCATAGAAAACATACCCAGTCTACCAGAGACTGTGGTTTCTTTAAATGGGACTTTAGTTAAAAAGACAACTCAGAGTTAAACCTTCTGGCTTGGGAGGGTATGCAAAAAGATCTTTAAATATTTTAAGTAATTGTGCATAAATCCCCGGCACAGGAAGGAGTATGTTTTTTCCTGTCCTTTATTATCTTATATGATTGCTCTTCTAATAATTTGTGTGATATTTCCCAGTTGTCAAATGTCCCTGATTGCCAGTGATTAAGTCTAAATGAGAAGATTGTACTCCTCCCCCAGGTGGTTGTTAGGAAACATCTGAATCATAGTGATTTGTTTGAACTCTCCCTAGCAATCTTGCGTTTACATAAATAAACATTCAATACACACCACACTAATACATTTATTTGCACTGTGGGTTTCTAATCTAAAGTATCCAGTTTCTTTATGGCTTAGCAAATTATAAACATGCTTTGAAAAACAAGGGCTTGGACTTCCAGATTCATGGTTTTATACATATTAAGCAGACCAGGCCTGAGCTGCTGGAGAATATCGGCATCTGAGCTTCACATCTTTGAGGGCAATGTAATTCTCGATCATCATAATATCAGTCAGGGTTCTTTTTGAATGTCTAGGGAAATATTCAGATGTGTCTTGTTTGGGGGGACTATTGAAACACAAAAAAAACAATGTTCCAAGAAACGATTAAGAAGTCGCCACCATGAGGGAAAGTATGGGGGTCACAATGTGAGGCTGCGTCTGCCACTACCCCCAGCAAAACAAAGGAGCACCATTCAAGGGTCTGCTTAGTTGAGGAATAACAAAGAAATAAAAATTTCAGAAAAATATATAACTAAAATCTTTTGGAATCTGAGATAGATTAAAATAGCATTTTTACTGTTCTGCTTTTTTTTTTTTTTTAAGATAGATAGTTGTACAAACATATCACACCCTGTCATGCCGTCGTTTCTTTGCATTATGTTGTTTCCTCCTCCTAGCATGCCTACCTCAGTCTTCAGGTCTTGACTCAAGAACCCTCTCACCGGTGTGGACGTCTCTGACCCTTACACACAGAACCAACATATCCTCAGTCTGTTCCACAACACACTCCACTAACTCTAAAGTACTTATTTAATAACTTGTGCCCCCTTTTAAAAACCAGAGCTCTTTGAGGACAAGTACTTGGCACTGTCCACTTTGCCTCTGTGGAGCCTAAAAACATGTACGGTACCTTCTGAGTGTGCTCGGTACGTGTTTGACGTCCCCACGAAATGATTCTCAAAGTATAATCTATGAACACTGGGGTTTCTGTGGACCTTTAAGAGGATCCTAGAGGTCAAAACTATTTTTATATTCATGTGAAGGATTCATTTGCCTTTCCCATTGTGTTGATTTTTGCACTGAGAGAATAACAACAGAGATGGTTCAAACGACTGGGGTCAGAGTAAAAATCAGGTCAATGGCAATAAACAGTAATATATTCTTCACTGCCACCCACTTGCAGGAAATATCATGCCAGTTCCATGTAGGGATGTCCTTGGAAAAGCAGTAAAAAGGTATTAATTGTATTAAGTCTTGATCCTAGGACACATCTTACTCATACTTTGTGTGATGAAATGGCATGGATGGATTAAAGGCATTTCCTCTGCATTCTATAGTCCATCGACTTTACTCAAGAAAAGGAACTCGTTTGATTGTCTGAGTTGTTACCTGAGCTAGCAGGGTTGTTTTGCGTGTTTGTTTGTTTTTCCTAGAAAGAACTACTGAGAGGTAAACTATGGTTATTCAGACTTGGGTATCAGGTAGACATTTTCACACCATTGAAGAGACTAAGCCTGCTATTTCAAGGAAAACAACTAATATTGCATGTTGCAAATGATAAAATTTAAGTTTTCAAGTGGAACTTAGAATTTTGGAATGCTCCTATCTTTCACTTTGTACTTGACAGTTTCCCAATACTTAAAGATTTTCCCGATCAGATCAGTGGTGATATTTACAAATGTGAGTTTTGATATTCTATGATAAGATGTGTCAATACTCAGAGATCTGTGTATTAGTCCCCTGAAAAGAAGATGCTGAAATGAGATTAGGCATTCAAGAGAGATGGATGGAAATACCTCTGAAGGGTAGAGGGAAGAGCCAGAGAAAGTATGGAAAGCCTTCAGGCCACAGTGCGGGTCTGACACCCGCCAAGGAGAGAGGAAGGAAGGTGGATGGGGTAGATGCACAGTTCTACAAATATTTCTGCCCAGCCAACAGAAACTCCTAGAGCCAAAGTCACCAGTTTAAGGAGGTTTGCATCTCGCAGGGATGGGACTGCATTGATACCCTGTGAAGCTCTGTTTTGGCTAGGAGAAGCAGTGGGGAGCACGACTTTTGTACAAACGCTGTGGTGAATACAGAAGGGCAGCAGATACTGTTAGTCTGTTATCTGTCTTGCAGCAGGAGATCTTGGCAATACATTTCCATGAGCACGAGAATCTGTATAACTCAGTGAAGTAATGTTTTCCAAACGACCAATGCGCATTATTATTCAGTCATTCATGGATAAAACATTCACCTAAATCGAGTACAAAAAGCTCATTGATATGAACTATGGTTTCGGATTCCACACTGCAAGAAATTTAGGTAGCAGTTAATATTTAAGAAACCACCATTTTGGGGGTTTTGATGTAGTATCAAAGCATAGCAATAATCATTTGAAAAGGCTATTAGAATATTGCTTCTTTTTCTAATCATGTATGGCCAAATTTTCTTCATATACTGTATTTCAACAAAAAGAATATATCTCAACAGATAGCATGAGAAGTACACTGAAGAATACAGATATCTTCTATTAAGCCAAATATTAAAGAGACCTGCAAAAATGTGAAACAATACCAGTCTTCTCACTATTTTATTTGAAAAATAATTTTTATTAAAATATGTTATTTATTCCCTGGATGGTTTGGTTCAGTGGTTAGAGCATCAGCCCACAGACCAAAGAGTCGCAGGTTCAATTCTGGTCAAAGGCACGTACCTCAGTTGCAGTTTAATCCCTGGCCTTGGTTGGGGTTGTGCACGAGGCAACCAATTGATGTGTCTCTCTCACATAGATTTTTCTCTCTCTCTCTCCCTCTCTCCTTCCCACTCTATCTGAAAATCAATAAAAAAATATCCTCGGGTGAGGATTAAAAAATAATAAGTAAAAAAATAAAATAAAATATGTTATTTATATCAACTTATAATGGATTCACTACTGGTATTTTTAAAAAATAAATTGATCAATATTTTGACAGTTTCTCCGTTTTAATTTTTAATACAATAAATGTAAATAGATATTACTCATATAACAAAGCTCTTTGAGGTTCTCAATAATTTTTAAGAGTATAAAGTCAACCTGAGAGGACAATGTTTGAGAACCACTGCACTGAGGAGTCACTCGTTCAAGTGTGAGTAGTGAACCAGAGTCAGCACACCACGGGAAAGGCAGAGAGCACCATGGTTAAGAGTGGGGAGCTGAGAGAGGGATGAACAACAGAATTTATATGCATATAGGCATGAACAGTGGACATGGACAACAATCGGGGGAAGGGGCGGGGAGGGAAGGGGGAGGGGGGAACCACTGGGGGAAAAGAGGAGAATCATTTGTAACAAAAATTAATCAATAAAAAAAAAAAAAAAGAGAGTAGCTCTGGAGTAAGAAAACCAGAGTTTGGACTTTGGCTTCAATATTTTACTAAAGAGCATCTTTGGACAAGTTGAATTAAGCTCTCTGAACCGATTTGAGAGAATAATATCTACTCAAAAGAATCATTGTAAAGAGTAAATTAAATATAAAGTGCTCATTATAATCGTGGCAAAGTAGCAAAAGCTTAATAAAAAGTTTAGTCTCTCCTAGTGATTATTGATAATATTATTATTCCCCTGCTAGTAATTTTCCCCTTAGGAAAGCAAAATAAACACCCACTCGCTTTTTCTCCACAGCAGTATATATTAAATAATTCTTGAGTGCTCTGAATTCCAACCACCTAAGAATGCAGAAAACCAAGGCATCAGGTTAATTTAAGTCTTGTTATAAAATTCTGCTGGAAGAACTACATATCTGTATAGAAAAAAATCAATCTTAACCTTCTACCTCATTACACACACATACATACACACATACATTCAAGTTGATCAGAGTTCTAAACTATAAAGCTTCTAAATATATACAGGAGAATATCTTTGCAATTTTGTAAAAATGTTTCTTGTAACAAAATTAAAAAAGCACTAACCACAAAATAAAAATTGATCAATTTAACAATATAAATTTAAAATGTGTAGTCATCAAAAGAAATCTTTAAAAAAATGATAAGGTCCAGCCAGGCCCCTGTGGCTCAGTGGATAGACCGTCATCCCATGGACTGAGAGCTCCCAGATGGATTCCCAGTCAGGGCACATGCCCAGGTTGCAGGCTTAATGCCCATAGGGGGCGTGCAGGAGGCAGCAATCCATGTTTCTCCCTCACATCAATGTTTCTCTCTCTCCCTTCCTTTGTCTCTAAAAAAATCAATGAAAACATACTTTTAAAAGAATGGTAAGATACAGACAGAAAAATATTTGTAACACAAATATCTGACAAAACTTGCATCCTGAATAGATAAAGGACGCATAACAATGAATGGTAAAAAGACTGAGAACTTCATTAAAAATCTCCACATGATTTGAACAGACATATTAATAAAGTAGATATTACAAATGACCAATAAATACATGAAAGTTTCTCAACATTTTCATTAAATTCAATTCTAATGTTGGTGATGATATGAAGCAACTGGAACTCTCCTGCATTGCTGTTAAGAGGATAAAATGATACTTCCATTTTAGAGAAATGTCTAATGGTTTCTTATAAATTTAAATATGCATTTATCTTCCTGATCAGTGTGGCTTAGTTGGTTGGAGTATCCTCCCATACACCAAGGGGTAGCGGGTTTGATGTTCAGTAGGGGCATGTACCCAGGTTGCTGATTTGATTCTCAATCGGGTGTGTGTGGGAGGCAACCAATCGAGGTTTGTCTCTCACATTGCTGTCTCTCTCTCTCTCTCTCTCTCTCTCTCTCTCTCCCTCTCCTTCTCTCTCCCCTTCTCTCTCCCTCTCTCTAAAAATCAATTTAAATATTAAATAAAAATAAATAAATATGCATTTATTTTGTGAGTCACAAATTTTTCTCCCAGGTATTTACCTAAGAAAAACAAAAATTTACATTTACAAAAAAAAAAAAACAACAACAACGTTATACGCCTGTTTATAGCAGACACTCATAATAATCTAAAACAGAAAACCTAAATACACATCAAAGTAAATATAATAAACAATTGTATTTATTTAAATAATGCGATATTAGACAGTAATTTTTACAAAATGAACTAATTACTGATACAATATGCCCCCTCCCTAAATTATGTTGATACCTGCAACAATATGGGTGAATTCCCCCAAACAATTTTAAACAAAATCTAGACACGAAACTATAGTACTATACAATTCCATTTATATAAAATTCAAGAATGGACTGAGTTAATCTTTAGCTAGAAATCAGAAATTGGGGTGAAGGAAGTTAGAGGAAATAGAATTTTGTAGAAAGGGGCACAAGGGAACTCTGAGTGATGATGAAAACATTTTATATTTTGTTTTGGAAAATAGTTGTATAGATGTACACAACTGTTAGAACTCATTGAACTGAATCCCAAGATAGGTGCATTTCATTTATATATTAAGTGTATGTCAATAAAATATATTAAAAGGAAGAAAAAAGAGAAGGGGGAGGAAGAGGGAGGAGATGGTGGAGACAGCAGGTGTCTGAGTCTGACTTCAGATCATTTAAATAAGAAGTGCCTTGTCGAACCACTAAACTGTACACCTGAAACCAATAAAAATAAAATTGAAAGCAAATAGAAAGACATAGCCATGTAGTGAACAGGTGTTTAAAATTACTTCAGTGCCTATAAACATCAACATGTTAGATAAGAAAGCATGTTTTCTAAATTTTAGCAATGTCCATATTTTAAAAAGAAATTGATAAAAGAAGAATAAAAAAGTGCCAAGGACCGGGTTCAGAAAAGTGTATGTCCTAAAGGCCCCACAAAGGATTCCCCTGAACTTGAGTCTTGACAAGGAATTTTCACATCGTTATCCCCACAGCTGTAAGAAAACACTGTTTCAAGTGGGAGTAGGTCAAGCAGGACCTTCTGTGTCTCAAGCCTTTGCTGCAGAAGTACCCCAGCCTTGGGTCTCCTGAAGCACTTTCTATCAAATCATTCAAACAAATTCTCTCTCTCTTTTTTTTTTTTTACTCTGACTTGTGTATTTTCTTTTAACAGAGACATCCTATCTCCTGGATGGCCTGTAAACCCCTCAGGCTCAAGTGTTCTCTACTATCTTCCCTGGCTTTCCGCAAATGTTGCTGTGATGAGGTTTGGGGAGTATGTTTCCCTCTGTTAACCCCTTGGTCAATAAAGCTGATACTTAGCATTGCCTGAGGGGCAGCCAGAGCCCATCTGAAACTGAAACACCTGTGACAGGGGCGCTCTCATCAGGGGGAAAGCCCAGGTAGGAAAGGGTCAGGGGCCGTCCATTCTTGACCGAGGACTGAGTCAGCAGGACGACCAGGCTGAGCATCCAGAGTACAGTCCAGGGCCAAGCAGAGGCCACAGAAGTATGAGGTAATTCTGGACTTTTCTAAGAAAGCCCATAAAGCCAGGAGCTTAGAAAAGCAAATTGGACCATTGTTCCCAGAATGCTTGGCTTCATGCCCAGGCTCAGCCCTTCATTCAAACAAATGGGTGTAATCCTACTTTTACAAAACCACTTCCTCAAACCCTAACACAGGGCCCTCCTGGCACCAGGTGTTAAATCCGGTGGAATAAAGGGTTCAACAGCCTCTAGCCAGATCTCCGGAAAGGAAGCCACTTTATTGACAGAGACAGTGGAAACAAAGGCAGCCTACATAACCTGAACATGTTTCCATCACATCTGCTATTGAAAGGCAATTGTGCAATCTCCAAAGTTGAGATCCAAGACTCTGTGCAGCTTGACGTTTTCCAAGAGCTGAGTCACTCGTTCCAGTGATCTTGTGCTCTGAGTGCATGGGCACAGTTTCACTGAGAAGAGGAAAACTGTTTTTCATCCATGCAGTTTGTCCATGGCTAGCAGGGTCGATAGTTATCAGAAAGTTCGGAGTTCCTATGGGATCAGGTGCTTGGGAAGCAATCATGTGAATGATTTCAATGTTCATAGCACACTAATAATGAGACAGACTATTATAACTGCCATTTTATAGATGGGACAACTGAGGCTAAGCCAAGTTAAAAAATAGACTCAATATTATCTAGCTAAGAAATAGCCAAGCTATATTAAAACCCAAGTGGCCTTATCCCACAAATCACCCATGCCTTTAACAAATTTACCCACTGAGTTAATACTTATTAGACCCCTACCATATGCCAGACGCTGCTCTAAGCACTGGAAATACAATCAGAAATCAAACAAAGTCCCTATCATCATAGAGCTCACATTCCAGTGGGGAAGAGAGAAAATGAATGTATTAAAGTATTTCTAATGTAACAAGCAGTGATAAGGGATACAAGCAATGTTGGGTGCAGCTTCACTAGATAGGATGGCCTCCAAAGGCCTCTTTACAAAGATGTCTTTGTAATGAGACCCAACCAAGAATAGGAAGGCAGCCAGGCATACATTTGCAAGGAAAGAGTCCCAGGTGGTGGCAAATGCTTGCAGTGAATGCTTGTCACATTAAAGGGGTAGAAAGGAGGCAAATGGCAATATAGAAGGTAAGTAAGAAAGGAGTGGTAGAAAACGTGAAATGTGTAAAAAATGTTCCCAGGTTGGTATCGTACAGGATACGTGGAAGATTTTATTCTGCGGCTGGTCGGGAGCCTCGGAAACTTCTGAGAGGGGAGGTCTGCCCACTGGGGGAGATGAGATGTGGGAGGGGCTCAGTGAGAAAGGAAGCCGGGTGATCAGTCAGGAGACGGAGGCAGTGAACGAAGTGGTGAGACGTGGGGGACTTTAGAATGCACTTTGGATGGAGGGCCACGACATCGTCTTAAAGATTTCATAAGAGGTGTGAGTCAAAAATAAGGATGCCCTTTAACTATTATGGCGACCACTCTATTTGCTCACTGAAGAAGAGTGAATATTATGTTATTTGAAAAAACCAGATACAGCCCTGGCCAGTTTGGCTCAGCAGTTAGAGCGTCGGCCTGCGGTCCAGAGAGACCCCGGTTCGGTTCCCGCTAAGGGCACGCACCTCGGTTGCAGTTTGTCCCCGGCCCTGGTTGGTCATGTGGGTGGCAGCCACTCGATGTGTCCCTTTCACGTCGATGTTTCTCTCTCTCTCTCGCTCTCTCTCTCTCTCTCGCTCTCTCTCCCCCTCCCACTCTATCTGAACAAAAAATGTCCTCGGGTGAGGATTAAAGAAAAAAAAGAAAAATCACGATAGAGTGAAGCCGCGCAAGTCAAAGCGCGAAGTGGCAAGGGATGACTGTGTATAAATAAAGAATATTACTTCGCAGAAATTCATTTATTGCAATTCATTTATTGCGGTAAAGTCTGGAACTGATTAACCGTAATAAATGAGGGCTGACTGTACTGCACTTTTATAATGAGAATTATTTCTTCCCTATTTAGTATGTCTACATATCATTTGTATAAAGTTAATTTTTGTTACATATACTTCATAATCCGAGTTTTAATATATCTGTTATTAAGACTTGCCTATTAGTCCTCTGAGCTACAGAAAAAACTCCATAATAATATATCTTCATGTAACTCTCTCTCCCTTTCATGTCAGGTCAACTGCTCTTTGTCATAATAAAAAGTGCATCATTGTATCTGCATTTATATACTTGAGTCAACAAATCTCTCTTTTAAGAACACTTGCAGAGAACTTGTTGGTTTTCTACACCACAGTGTGAGTTAGTTGGTTTGTTCTGAGCCCCTATTTGAGATTAAATATACCGATAGAACTGGAAATTGGGAGATAAAGGGAGGTAGATTGTTTAAAATAGTGTGGAAATGTTGCTGAAGTGCCTGAGTGTGTGCCTTGAGGTAGGTTAGGGTGTGCTGGACAGCCAGAGTGGTCCTCCGTGGAGGGAGAGAAGACAGAGGGTTCAGAAGGAAGCCCAGGGCAAATCTTACAGGTTTCAAATTCGGGCATAGGGCCATTGCTGGTAGATGGGAAAGCCATCATTGCTCTGCCACCGAACTCTCAGGCTGCCATTCCTAGTCCCAGCTGGTCTAACAAGCACACTGCAGTCCCACTACAGGAATTACATAAGCTTGTGTTGGTTAATCTTACACCCTAATTTCCAATCAACACACTGTTTCTATGAGACTTCTTTCCAAATTCCAAACAAACAGTTCTAGAATACAACCTGTTCATAAAATTTGAAATTATGAAACTGAGGGGCCTATGACTTTGATTAAATTTAGCTTTAAATCCTAGCTCTAGAAATTCTCTCTCTCTCTCTCCTTATATACTAGAGAGATAGATATAGATATAGATATAGAAATAAGAATATATATACTTAGATATATAGATATAGATAGATAGACAGATAAATAGATATAGATAGATAGGTATTCACCCCTCAGAGACCTGGCCTTTTCCCCAGATCATAAGTGACCCCCGAGGCAGCAGAAGACACTGGCCCTGAGGAAACTAATAGTCACAAGGTCTGCCGAAAGGTAACATCTTGACCTAAAGCCCTAAGGTGGAACCACCTGCTGACTACTTTCCCAGGAGACCGACATAGGGACACCAGAATAGACCTCAGAGCTGTCTTCAAAACGTGAAGAAATGATTTATTGCCCTTTCCTCACCTTCAATCAGTTCCCAGCATGAACCCAGCCCCATAACCCACGATGTCTTGTGATTTTGCTCTATATAATCTGTAACTTACACAACTTCAATGATTTCAGCCTTTTGAGCATTAGCTTTCTGTTCTCCTAGATGACATCATTCATCAATAAAATGGGCAATATTTTTCCACTGCAATTCTCAGTGTTTAGTGTCTAGTCTGCTTTCTATAACAATTGCTTGTGCATGGAATCAATCCATATACTTCCTTGCAACCACCAAGAATAAATGCTTTGTCTTCTTTGCACATCTTTATAAATGCCCCTTTTAAAGTTTATGATATTTTCCCCCTTTTTAGGTTGTCTAATATATATATATATATATATATATATATATATATATATATTCTACCCAATTTTATCTAGTTAAATGTATTTTAAAACTTAAGTTCTAGAAAGAATCATTTGGCTCAGCTGGAGTGGCTCTGTTGGTTGAGCATTGTCCCATGAACCAAAAGGTGACTGGTTTTATTCCGGCTCAGGGCACATGCCCCAGTTGTGAACTCAAACCCCAGTAGGGGATGTGCAGGAGACAACCGATCAATATTTCTCTCTTGCATTGATGTTTTTCTCTCTCTCTCCCTCTTTCTTCTCTTCCTTCCTCTGTCTCTTAAAAAATAATAATAATAAAAAAAATATTTTTGAAAAGTCATGTAGAGCCCAGCCGGTGTGGCTCAGTGGTTGAGCATCGACCCATGCACCAAGAGGTCAACAGTTCAACTCCCGGTCAAGGCACATACCCAGGTCATGGGCCAAATCCCCAGTCGGGGGGCATGCTAGAAGTGACCATTCAATGTTCTCTCTCATTGAGGTTTCTATCTCTCTCTCCCTCTCCATTCCTCTCTCTCTAAAATTCAATTTTAAAAAAAGTCATGGAGAAAAAGACCTATGTCATGGATCAGAATGTTACAGTAGTCCCTCTTATCCATAATTCCACTTATCCATAATTCTACTTTTCACAGTTTCAGTTACCCGCAGCCAACTGCAGTCTGAAAATATTAAATAGAATATTACAGAAATAACTCATAAGTTTGACAATGTGCACTGTTCTGAGTAGCATGATGAAATTTTGCATTGTCCCTCCTTTTCTTGCCCAGGACGTGAATCATCCCTTTATCCAATGTGTCCACACTGTATGTGCTACCCACCCAAGTCATGTAGTAGCTGCCTAGGTTGTCAGAACTACTGTTGAGGCTTCACAGTGCTTGTGTTCAAGTCATCTTTATAGTAGCCTAACTGCAAGTCACAATGCCTACCTACATCATTCACCTCATTTCACCCCTCACATAGGCATTGTGTTATCTCACATCACCCCAAGAAGAGAAAAACCATGTTTATATAACTTTAATTATAGGTCACTGTGTGGGGGTCCAGGATAATTTACCCCATGATGTTCCACTCTGACATGCAGATTATTTTGAGCTGAAAACAATCAACACTCAGAAAGTTCAGAAAACAATCTTTGGCTTCCCCCTTACTACCCAAGAGAATTTAAGATAGAAGACCTGCTTCAGGAAGGGAGATATTGTCAAACAATGAATGGGGGGGGGCTAGTAAAGACCATCTGACCAATATCCTCCATGAACCTCATTGTTTCAAGATGGCCCAGCACATATTTGTTTACTAAACATTATCCCTCTTTTTAAAAAACAAAAAAATTCTTTATTGATTTTAGAGAGAGAGGAAGGGAAAGAGATAGAAACATCAGAGAGAGAACATGGATTGGCCACCTCCTGGATGCCCCCCACTGGAGATCAGGCCCACAACCTGGCCATGTGCCCTGACTGTGAATCAAACTGGTGACCTCTTGGTGCATGGGTCAACGCTCAACTGAGCCACACTGGCCAAGCAACATTAACTCTTTTTAGCCCCTTGTGAAATTTCCATATTTCCCTTTAAAGTCCTAGACCCCTCCTTAGTCCAGAATGACATATTTTGCCTTAGTGTCTTTGGAATTTTCATTCTTATATGAATTCTCTGTACACACATATTAAAACTTGATTTTCCCCTATTACCCTTCCCTATGTCATTTTAATTTTTACACCGGCCAGAAAAAGTAAGAGGGAAAGAAGAAAGTTTTCCTATCCTTGAAAATTGCTGTAATTGTTCTCTTTATTATTAGTTACTATTGTTAATCTCTTACTGTGCCTAAATTATCAATTAAACTTTAATATAGCTATGTATGTATAGGAAAAAAAACCAGTACATATAGGATTTGGTACCAGCCACAGTTTCAGGCATCCACTGGGGGTCTTGGACTATATCTTCCACAGATAAAGGAGAACTACTTTATATAGGTTAATAAAGAAAGCTTATTTATTAAGAGAGGAATGCCATGCAAAATCTATCTAAGAAAGGCAGCTCTTTGCACATACCTAGGAGAAGTTAAGTAATTTTCACACAATGAGGTGGTGTGCGGATAACTGGTCTTGAGAAGTAAGATGATGCACATTAAAGCAACTGGAGAATGCTTCCTCTTCCATGGTTCCTCCCTCTGGGATCAGCAGCAAGGCTACTTTCTGTGACTAGAGTCAAATACAGACAAAAATATAGAGGGATGTTGCAGAAGCTGGCAGGACTGACATGGAGATTCCCTTCTGCAGTATCTTCAACCCCATCCTATTGCTACAATTACATTGCAGTATTAGAAAGGACTACATCGCCCTGGCCAGTTTTGCTCAGCGGTTAGAGCATTGGCCCACGGACCAGAGAGTCCCAGGTTTGGTTCCTGCTAAGGGCACATGCCTTGGTTGCAGTTTGTCCCTGGCCCCGGTTGGGGTTGTGTGGGTGGCAGACACTTGATGTGTCTCTCTCACATTGATGCTTCTCTCTCTCTCTCTCTCCCTCCTGGTCTATCTGAAGATGAATGCAAAAATGTCCTTTGGTGAGGATTAAAAAGAAAGAAAGAAAGAAAGAAAGAAAGAAAGAAAGAGAGAGAGAGAGAGAGAGAGAGAGAGAGAGAGAGAGAGAAAGAAAGAAAGAAAGAAAGAAAGAAAGAAAGAAAGAAAGAAAGAAAGAAAGAAAGAGAAAGAGAGGAGGGAGGGAGGGAGGGAGGGAGGGAAGGAGGGAGGGAGAGAGGACCAACTACATCTTCTTATTGGAAAGAACTCAATTCTTCTCATGGAAAACATTCACCTTTGAGAGATCCCCCTACACCAAGAGTCCATTGTTTTTCTAAATACCAGGCTCATTTGCACAAAGGTAGGGCTGGCTCTCAGCAGTCAGTAGATTTTGCTTCCCCAACTACTTCTCTAACCTAACTATAAAGGATTCGGAGGCCTCCGGTCATCTAAGGTTCTTCAGGGAAATACCCAACTATATTTGAATAAAACCTGACACATATAGTGAAATACAGGCAATGTACTAAGAAAAAAAAAAAAAAAAAAAAAAACTAAAGAAGGTTATTAAACAATGTTTTACAATTGCCTTGTGAGTGAACTCATGTTCCTGAAATCTGACACCTGACTGAGTTCTGTATTCACCAGTTTCAGCTTCTTCTGTGGATTATTATTATTTTGAGAGCAATTCCGGAAAGATTTCTGGGCCTCCCTTTGAGTCCAAGACTTCACAACAAGCCTTTTCTTTCAACCAATTGTTAACGTCTCTCCATTACTAGCCTTGAAATTAAAAGTGTCACATTCTCTGGTCTCATTAACTCATAATTCTAGTCTGTGACACATTATTGTAGAAATGAATTATTCTGATACATTTATTCAGTTGAAATCTACACATATTCTGTCTGTTATTTCAATTAAACTAAATTATTTAGGTAGGCATTAACTGCTTACTATATAACTGATTTCGGAGAGGGGGAGAATATGAAGACAATATAAGCCATGTATGCCCTAAAGTGGTTTATATTTGGAGTGACCAGACCCACACTGAGCAAATAGTTTACTAACATGAACTAGCCTGAATTGGCTAATATTGTGAAAAATATTTGTTGAGCAAGTGAACAAAGAACAAAATTATTCAAATGAGCAGCTGATATATGGGGATAGCAAAGAAGTACCTAAGATTATTGTAGGATGAGTAAACACAGATATCTGGAATTATGAAAATGCATTCCACTTGCATGGTACACCTTTCAAACCAACAAGTAACTGGGACTCCTTCATGGCTACCCCTACATGTAGCGACTTGAAATTAAATGCAGAAAAGTTACTCTGCACCTCCTTCGGTGAATTCCTCCTTCTCTTCTCGGTCTCTGCAGCCTGCTGAGCAAGCCTTTGGAATCCTCCGTCATTGAAATCTATGAATACTGCCTGCAGTCCTACCCAAAGCCTCAAAATCAAAATGTCTACAACATAATCTATCTGAACATGTGCCTGTATTTTTCTGTTAATGAATCACCATGATGGTTTTATGGTTGCCCATGAAGTTTCTATAGCCCTTCTCTTCTAGATTCTCCCATTTGCACTGAGCTCCTTAAGAAAATCTACCTGACAGATTTTACATATCCAGCTAGGGCCACCCAGCTGATATGAAATAGGAAATGACTTTTAGACTTTACAGCTACGCAGATTAAAATTTCACACATTCTGATCTGTAAAAAGATTAAGTGGTCACATAAGTTCTTGGAGTCTTCAACAAGTGAGGAATGTTGATTCCAATTGTGCCTGTGGAGAAAGAGAATTAGAATGGGTAGGGCAAGGGCCACCCTGGGCAAAGCTGCTAAGAAATATCCAGTGAACTTGACATGTTCATGGCCCTAAGGCCTCTCCCTCTAGGAGCCCTGAAGAGTAAGCGAAGGGAGAAGGGAGGGTATTTAGCATCAGAGAGTATGCCTCGCCAGACACTGTCCTATTAGCATAGTGACTTATTACCTATTTAAATCTCCATTCTACTCTGAGGAAAATCAAAGTTTTAGGATGAGGGAGTTTAAGATAATTTTATCACACTCTTATTTTCCTAATGTATGGATTAAGAGATGACTAGACAGGGCACAGCAACAATTCTTGAGTTTGAAAACTTGTGATTCTATAGAATTTACAAGGATAATGTCATTACCCAAAAAGAAAAATTAATATAAGGTAGCATTAGCCACTATTTGAACATAAATATATCCATAAAAATGAAAATAAGATACTAAGTTTATGAATGTTACTGCAATCACAGTGAAACATATTTTAAGATATTTTGTAGTAGAATGAATGGATAATATTCTAAGACCTTCAGAAGTGCTGCCTTTGATTTGTAACTCATCCAGGGTCTCAAAGATGGGGAGAGAGAGAGCTGGCATTGAAGGAGGTGAAGGAAGAGATAAGCAATTCACTCAGGTGTGTGCAGAGATAAATCAACAACATTCACCAAATTAAGGAGCAGGGTTCTAATACACTGGTAAGTGGAAACTTTTGTTTTCAAATTTAAAATAGCAAAATGGCACTGCTTGGTTTTTTTGTAGGAGCTAGGGTTAGAGAGGAGCAGAAAAACACAACCTGTGATCATAAACCCAACTTCCAAGATACATATAAACTGAGCCTATCAACTTGAATTCATTCTGGCGGTGCTGGAAATCGATATTATCATAGCTATGCGCTGTCTCAAAATTTGCAAGAAATTTTAC
Source organism: Molossus molossus (assembly GCF_014108415.1). NCBI lineage: Eukaryota > Metazoa > Chordata > Mammalia > Chiroptera > Molossidae > Molossus > Molossus molossus. The sequence continues at coordinate 30,542,390 of NW_023425346.1, forward strand.
CCTGCTAAGCAACACATTGTAGAAATGTGACAAAACAAACAATATGATGTACTTTCTTTGTATTCGTACTATATTGGCTCCCTTATTGTTTCCTACTGTTTACCATTTAAATAAAATTTATAAATTGGTTCAGCTGACAGAAATCATAAGGAAAAGTACCACGCTTTTTAAAGCTCATGGTCTTGTATTATGGATTTGCATTTGCCTACTAGAGAAATTCCCAAATATTTATATTTTATTTTATTTCTGGGGGAGTGGGAATTATATTTATGAGAGAAAATATTGTTTTGTAAGGAGCGTGAAATTTGATTACCTTTAGTGCTAGACCTGTGAGACTCAATAGAACCTAAAATGGGAAAAGAAAAAAAAAAAAAAAACTGTATTGATGCAATAGGAAATTACATAGGAAACATTTCTAAAGAAGCAAAAGTGAGAGTAAGAAATGGAGATCAAGCTCCAGACTGGTGAAGACAGGGGACCATCCCACAATGCATCTGCAGCTACACAGGCTGCTCAGGCACCGTTGGGCTCGGTGCAAAGGAAAAATCCCACCATGCCAAATTCCAGCACCCAGACACCCCGTGGTAAATTCCTGAGTTACTTTTCTATGGCTGCTACACAAAGACTAGGAATGCTTGACACAAAGAGAAATTTGACCATGCCTGATTTACCCAGTTGCTCCAAAGCTGTTTCTCCTTGGAGCCAAAACAAGAAGGTTAAATATATATATACAGCATAAATTTAAGCATAAAAATACAAATACATTTAAGTGGTTTCCTGTCAGTAAACAGTCAGTTTTATCCACATTTAAAGCATGCTGACTAGGTTTTTTCTGTCAATATGGAGACGGCTGCAGATGCTTTTTATCTTGAGAAAGATGTAGTCGTGTTTACGATGCAATCTCAGCTAAAGAAAGAGATAGTCAGGTAAGGCTTCTGGCATTTCTACAGCAGACCATGGAGTGAACAGTTAAATACCTGAAAGGAAATCAATCAGACCTAGGGGGAAATGTAACAGAGAAATGTGGGAACTAAGACTGGAGCAAAGTAATCAGGTCACCCTCCCACAGCGTGCTCATGGTTATTGTCACCTTGGACACAACGTTCCTGCCCACTAGAAAATGAATAGCTGAACTGTTACTTCTAAACCAGAACATCTTGGTACTACGTTCCAGGTTTCATTCTGATTTCAGTCCTTCCGCTTTTGCTAAAAGCTGTTAAAACAGAGATAGTTATGTCTTCATAGCTATGTTTTATTATCATATCTGGGTGTTTGGGACTATTAGAGTCAGGATGAAAAGATGACTAAACCGGTGAGTGGTTGGTGGTGTCAAGTTAAGAGAGAAGAAGGAAGGCCCAGTCTCTGGTTTAGTTGCAAAGGTTCACATATATTGAAAAGAATGGGTAAGATTATTGCTGTGGTTTTTACTAATCTGAAAATAGAAAAGAGCAATGGTGATTTGAAAAATCATATAACTTTCTCTGGATTCAATAATTGTACTTAGTGGTTTTCATATATTTTAAATGAATGAACAGTTTCCTTGCAAACATTTATTGAGCATCTATGATGTAGAGAAACTTAGTAAGTTGTGAAGGTATTTACTAGAACTAAGAGCCATACATAGAAATACTTACGAAGATCTGATAAGTGGAAAAATATAAAAATACACAAGCTTTAGGGTAGTGCAGTGCACTTCAAATTCTGGTTCTGTAATCAACTGACAATATATCTTGGGCAATTTATTGAACCATCGGTGACTTGGCTTCTTAATCTATAAAATGGGGAAACATTTGTCTCAAGTTTATTGTGAGGATTAAATGAGTTAACATACATAAAGCAATTAGAATAGGGTTCACCTATTTTTATCACAGTGACATCATGGAGGAGAGAGAGAGCTTCAGTATCCCCAGAAGTTTGGTGAAACAGAACTAACATATATAGGCTGAGTCAGAGTTTGATATGGACTAAGAGAAGAGTCAAAGTGGCGAGTAAGGAGTTAAAAAAGATATTACAGGAATTGAGAGCAGCTTTTGTAAAAGGCAAAGGTGAATTGTATATTTTTGGAGATTAACTAAGGGAAAAAGAAAGAAATTATAAGAGATTAGATAAACAAAAGTTAGAGCCGGATTATGAAAGGTCTCATATACAAACTAAGGCTGTTGTATTTTATGCTGTATGGATGATGGAGAGATTCTAACTACCTCTAATCAGGGAAATGACGTGATCAAATTGGATTTATTTCTGGAAAGGAAAGGATTGATTTTAGAACATCTTAACTGGAAGATATTGAAATACCATATACTTATGACTATTTCTGAAGTTAAATGACTATTAAAGGCTAATGTAGAAATAAAAAATTAATTCACCAAGTTTAGCTTCTTATCAATAAATGATAATTTAATGCCTTTATCTAAGTGCTTCCTATAGTAAGACGATGGTGAAGGATCCTGGGAACCACTGCAACCATAATTTTGTTCAAATCTAATGAAAAGGTTTAGCAAAATGGAATCTATATGAAAAATAGCAGTGTGGACCAAAAACTGAACAGAATGCTCAATCACTCAATAAAATTTATAGGCCATCCACCAAATGTATATCTAAAGTCTTTTCATGGAAAATAAATCACACGCAATGTCATCTTGCATTGACATAATGCTGCATAAGCTATTTGCACTGCTCTCTTCCTTTCCCTATTAATGCTAAAGTTTCCGATTTTGGGAGAGTGTTGAACATGTTATTTACTCAGAAAACATTTTAAGGTGTTTGCTAAATGGTAGACGCTATTCTGATTACCTTATAAATATATAAATATTTGCTCTTTTAATTCCCACAACAATCGTGTGAGACCGATGGACACCGGGCCATGGTTAAGTTAAGACGTTCACAATACAGAGTCCAAATCTGAACCGAGGAGCCTGGCTCCCAAGTCTGTGTTCTTAATCTCTACATTATACTCTCCCTCCCATTCAACTTAATTGTTTATACATTTCAAAGCAGAATAAGCTTGTCTCTCAACTGCCTCTTGCCTTTGTTTTCTTATAAGTGAAAAGACTACTCACTCCTTGTTTTAAAAGGAATACTCTTCACTCTCCTTCCTCCATATGTCCAGGGCCCCACCCTTCCCCAAGCTTCAAATGAAGAAACTGCCTCTTTCTGAGTTAATGAGAAAATGGTAAGCCTGTTTTCACAGGGGCCATTGCTATCTTCTTTATTAAAACTGCAGTGATTTCTCTGTGTAGATATCTAAAGGGTTCACAGAGTATTTCATCACTGAGGAAATGCTCACCTGCAAACAGGAGACAAGGAGGCAGTACAAATTGAACAAACCAGAAGCCCCATCAGGCCCATGGCCAAAAAAGGAGCCACATATAAATAAATGTAATAGACAAAGGAGGGAAGGAAGGAAGGAAGGAAGGAAGGAAGGAAGGAAGGAAGGAAGGAAGGAAGGGAGGGAGGGAGGGAGGGAGGGAGGGAGGGAGGGAGGAAGGAAGAGGAGGGAGGCGGGGAGGGAGTGAGATGGAAGGAGAAAATGTCCACCTACCTGCACAGATTGTGAAAAAAAGTGCTGACTGCCCGGCCAGTGTGGCTCAGTGGTTGAGCATCGACCCATGCACTAAGAGGTCACTGCTTCGATTCCTGGTCAGGGCACATGCCCAGGTTGTGGGCCAAACCCCCAGTTGGGGGCATGCAGGAGGCAGCCAATCAATGTTCTCTCTCATCCATGTTTCTATCTCTCTCTACTTCTTCTTTCCTCTCTCTCTCTCAAAATCAATAAAGAAAAAAAAAATTTGTTTAAGTGCTGACGATGCAGCCACTGTGTGTGTTCCTACCGCCAGCCAGAGGCCTGTCAGAGAGCTTCAACAGATCCTCATATACCGAGTTCCCAATGAGAGATCATCCTGCTTCTTAGCCACATTCAGGTGGGAAGCACAAGGCCAGGGTCAGATGCTGCTTCCATAGAAAGTCCCTATGAGAAAGTCAGTCCTCTGAGGGTCTCAGACATACATAACTATGGATATATAAAGAAAAAGAAAAAGATTTTCCACTGTTCTACTGGCAGTCAGTACAGATGGCAAATGATGAGTCTTGGTAAGAGTCCTACCCACTGTAGGAGTAGTAGTTTGTTCTCCAAGTAAATTTTAAAGGAATCCTAAAATTAGATTTACAATTAGACTACAGGCAGCAACTCTATCAACAACCTTGGAAGAGTCTGTGTACATGAGAATAGACCAGGTTTCTAGGATTTCTTATAAATGTCATAAACAGTAAGGTGATAGCCATTGCTGAGGCTGCAATCTCTAGCATCCTTTTTCATTTACGACCTTTTAGGTGCAAAGATTGAAAAAAAAAGAGGCTCATAAAAATCCCCTATTAGGCCCCGGGTATATTGCATATCACTCACAGTAATTACTGTGACTGCTATAATCTGAGCTCATGGAAATGGCAGGAGCATTTTTTAAAATTACTTTATTACTGATTCTGAGAATGTATTCCATTGCAGAGATACTAAGTTCAATAGAGAGGAAGCTTCCATGTTAGCCAGGTCTGCAAAACATACCAACATTTGATGTGGCTGTCCTGCATTATCCTCTGATGCAGCCAAGCTTAATAGGGAGAAATTAGCCCTGAAAGTCAATGACATCATCGCTTATCAGGCTAATAACCGTGACTTCACCCAATTTAAACATACTGAAGACACTGGGAGAAGAGGAGAGGTGTTTTGTAGCACCTCTAATTGTCTATTGACAGGTTGAAGAGCTTGGAGTACTCGTTCTAACACGCCCTTAAAAAAAGGAGTTAACAAGCTCAGCTGTCCTCAAATTATTGTAATCCTGAAGTGCTTTGAACCTATGTGATACTTTTCTTAGGAGAAGCACAAAATCCACTTCCATTGCTAGCCTGTTAACTGCTATAATGTCTCTCTCTATTGAGAGAGTAAAGATTGATGAGTTTCTCATATAAAAGATGAAATGGAAATACAGACAACACGTACTGAGTGTGCTGGTTGCTGAGAATTCGTGTTTCTCTAGTATCTTTTATCATGAAATTCTCAGCGTCTATGTTTATATGTCAATGGGCAAGGGCATTAGAAGAGAAGAGAGTGTTGAGAGAGAGAGAAAAGAAGAAGAGAGAGAGGAAGAGAGACAGGGAGAGAGGGGGAGAGGAAGAGAGAGAGAGAGAGAATGCTCATGTGCATAATAATAGAACACTTAGTAATCAAAAGGATGTTCTGTGTGTAGGTGTGTGTGTGTTCTGGAATAATCTGATTGATTTAATCTAAATTATCTGAATACTTCTGAAATTCTAAGTATACTTATATAATAAAAGTATAAAAAACAGATTACATAACAGCCCAAAGCACTCAATATCTATAATTAAATTTTACATATAGCTTTTATAAAATTCTAACCTTATCATCCTCATCATTCTCTCTCATGACCAAGTAGAAAGTAAACAAAGAATTATATTGAATTCAAACACAGAAGATAATATTCAGCTGCCTTAAGAAAATATCTAAGAAAGGGTGGAAGAAAGAAAACAAAAAGATTACAGCAAAAACAGCCTTAAAATTTTTTTGTAGAGCTATTTTTTTTTTGAAAATATTTTCTGCGTACCAGAACACATAGGATAAACATTTATTTTTTAATGATTTTCCCTAAGAACATCACATAACATCTTTGCCAACAATCTTTGTCACATATTTGAGAATGCTAGGTAAAAACTGAAATATGCTATGATTTTGATTTTTAATTTCAGTTTCTTGGGCTTTGTCATGGGGGTCCTCTCTGCAATAATAATAATTTAAAAAATAGTCCTGGACCTCCTTGGACAGAAATATTCCTGAACGGGAAGTAATATATGCCGGGAAAGTAAGGCGTTCAGAGGCACTAGACAAAATGTTACAAAGTATCTTTGCTGTACTCGTTCTTGAAGGTCACATCCACTTAACATTTAGAGAAGAAGAGCTAGATATTGAGCACCCATAGATCATAGTGCATTTTAAGTTTCCTGAATTAGAACCAAGAATAGTCAGGCAAATATAGTGCATTCAGTTTCTCTGATTGAGCAATTATTTTCTCAATATCTTAAGGAGAACTTTTTGCATTGGTCACCCATAGAGCAAAATATTAAAAGGAAATTGTTTTCTTTTTTAAAAAACATCTTCCTCAGACACTTACAGATTGGGAAAAAATATATGAAAAGGACAAATCTCGTAAAAAAGTGTTATCTAAAATGTATAAAGAACTCTGAGACGTCAATAGTAAGGGAAAAAAATTAAAAATGGGCAAGAGACCTGAACAAACATCTCACCAAAGAAGATATACAGATGGCAAGTAAGCACATGAAAAGATGTTCAACATCCTATGTCACTGGGGAATTGCAAATTAAAAATTAGATAACCACTACATGCCTGTTGGAATGATCAAAATGCAAAACACTTACAATACCAAATACTGAAGAGGAAGTGGAGCAGTAGGAACTCATTTATTGCTGATTCATTTGGACTTTTCTGCACATGTCCTCATCTCCCCCTGCTCCCCTTAGATTCCAGTACCAGAGGGGGAAGGGAGGGGTGTTAATCCCTTTGGAGGGACAATGCTGAGATTTCCTGGGGTGTGAAGCGGTGAAGCTGTGAAGCTGTGGCTTCCTGGTAAAACAAACAGGCTAAAGCTTCCCAGCTGAATATGCTCAACAATGTCTGACTCTCCCTTTCTCTCTTCCTTTCATTAATATTAATATTTAGCCAATTATGACAATAGCAAAACTGCCCTAAAACATTAAATGTATTAGTATTTTTTATAAACTATGTTCATGTTTCCTATTCACTTTATCTTCTTTAAATGTGAATATTTCATGTGAATTAATTGCTTTCTTTAATCTGGTCTTGATTTAACTTTTTTTTTTTCTTTCTTGTTTTTAACCATTAAAAGAGAAGCGGTGTGAAGAGATCCCTCCCATGTCAAAGCTGACCCTTGCAGTAGCTAAAAACATACCTGTTCAGTGATTCTCCTTTAGTCTTGGCAATTACTGAACCTGAGACAGCTAAATTTATAAGCTTCCATAAGCTAGAAGCATTAGCAAGAAATAATATAGCATTAAGGCTGGTGATTTTGAACAGTCTGGTTTGAGACTTTGAGTTTGAGCCGATTAATTGCTTTTTAACTCATAAAAAAGTATATATATATATATATATATATATATATATATATATATATATGAATTGACTTCACTATGGCCAGAGAAGAGGCAAGATGGACAGTGAATTATTGACAGTATGGGTTTCTGGGGTAAAATGCTCCCCCAAATACCCTTTATAATAGAACAATTCTTCTAAAGTTGGTTACTTCTCAAACCGCCTTAACATATACTGTTTTCCTCTTAACATATACTATGTATTTCTCGTATGCTCTAACGAGTTATAAGGTAATTCAGTCATGATGCAGATACTTTAGAAACATGTGGGATAAAAGGGGCTAGAGAGAAATTGAGAGGTTATTGTGACTTAATTGAAATTTATGGTCAAACAGTTTTGATCATCAAAAACACAATTTATGATGTCTCTGGTACCAGGAATTTAGTAGCTGAGAATAACTTAACATTTCATTACCATTTTTATTGCCATTTTGGAAAACACATCATGAACTCAGAACAGGCAGTCAACCACATTTATTGAGCGTCACACCATAAGAGCCCAGCGTTCTACGGTGTAGGGGGAATACAGAGAAAACTTCCGTTCAGATATCCAAAATCTGCCTTGCAGATGCTTAAAATCTTATGACAATTTGAGACCCCAACAAAGGTGTGAGTATAATTACCTCTAAAAGAGGCTGTCAATATAAAAAAGATCAATAACTAATGACCTATAACTAAGAGGAAGAACACAGAATTCTATAATATGTACCATAATGTTAATGGTTATTATCTGTCCTAATTGAATTACAGGGTATATTTGCTCTCTCTGTGCATGTCAGGGTCTTACAAATTTCAATATTGAACATGTATGTATACAGTATTAATAAGAAAAACACATTTTATGTTTAAAATTTTTTTAAAAGATTACTCATTGTTATAAATCTAAAATGAAAGTATATGTAACCAGTAATAGTAATTTGATATAGCCCAGAAAAATATTTATTAGTGAAAGAATAGTTGGAAAAAAAAAAACAATTGGAGAGAGTTGAGAGAGAGAAGGAGGAGGAGGAGGAGGGGAGGGAGAGGAAGAGAGAGAAAGAAAAGGAGGAGGAGGAGAAAAAGGAGGAGGAAGAGGAGGAGGAGGAGGAGGAGGAGGAGGAGGAGGAGGAGGAGGAGGAGGAGGAGGAGGAGGAGAAAAAGAAGAATCTCTTTTCCTCTTCCCTTCAAGTAGCAAGAATATGGGATTAACAAGAGTTACCTAATACCCAGATTTGACTCACCAAACAGAAGGGTTAATATATTTTAAGCCAGAAGGGGGCAGCAAGGAGTTGTTCATATAAAAACAAAAACACTCCAGAAGCCTTTAAACTGGAAACAGGGAGGGAGTGGAGCAAAGTTGAGCAGGAGGTGATACAGGGTAAGTCTAGAGAGTACACAGGATGGCAGCAAAACTAAACATAGCCATGGAGAGGGAACTATAAGGAAAGATGTCACTGCAGCACTGGGAACAAAGCAGGCAGGGCAGCACAGGCCAAAGCTAGATTCTTTCAGGTTTGGTACACAGAGAGAAACACACTTCTAAAAAAAGGGAAACAAATATCTAGAAAGATGGCTCCATGGGGTAGACGCTAGAAGGAGGAACAGAATTTTCATTGTTCCGAGTGTAGGAGCCAAAGGACTCGTACTGATCCAAAGGCTGTATGTGGAGCCTTTTAGGCTCAGACACAACACTCGTGTCCCCACTCTTCCTTCTGATCCGTATGCCCAAGGAACCACATGGTCACCCCTCAAGGGTGGCACCTTTAATTTACCTGTACACATGAACCAGCACCAATCTAGAAACACCACCCACGCCCAATCCTACCCAGCCACGTTTGCAAATCAAACCCTCCCAAATACCAGCCATGGGACAGATTTCTAACCTGGTTTCATTCTAACTTTCTTTTTAGTACCCAACATTTTCTTTGGGAGCTAGCAGTAAACCAGGCTTGCATTAGGCAGATGGAATATCCATCCTTTACTGCCACTCCCTGGAGGGAAATTAGCCCTCTTTACCTTCCTTGCCCTTCCAGCCTGCTGAGTCCGGAGGCAGTGTTGCCCATTGGTTAGGAGCATAGAGGGCTGAATCAAAGTGTGTCCAATTGTGAAGACTAAACCCCGTGCATAACCCCTCTGAGTCTCAATGACCCTATTTTGGAAGTAATCCAAACATTTAGTTGTGAGGAACAAATGATATAATGAATTTAGATCAAGTACTTTGTAATGTGCTCAGAATAGTGTAGGCACTCCGTAAGTGCTAGTCATGGTTTTTCATCCTTTGCTACATTCCCTAACAAAGCTAACAAAACCAAAGCACAGTGTCTTCGCCGGGCCCATTAGAACACTGGCCATCACGCATGCGCCACGTCCCTATTTTTTCTACTTCTTGTTCTAAACATTTATCGTTGCTTCTCAGATCGGCGACAGTTTTCATTTCACAAATCAGCTTTTCTCACAACTATGCCTAAAAGTCCTCTTAAATGGTTCTTAAATACATTCATTATGCAAAATTTCTCACCTGATGTATGGAAAAGGTACGTTTCAAATGATTTCAGAGTTAAAAGGAGTGCCACCTATTGAATAAATAGCCTTTCCCCACAGTGATAGCCATGTGTTTATTTGAAACCGGGTCACGAGCATTATGAAGTGAGGCCCTGGAAATGTCTCTGGAGCACATGAGCAGGTGTTCCTGCATGCAAAAAGGCAAACCACGCTGTGGGATTGGGTTGAATGTAGGATTGAGAGAGCACTCTGAAACTCTATTTTCTTGTCTTTTATAAAAGTCCGAAACCCATGCGGTCCTTTGGCTATATATTTGCTGCCGCTGACAAGAATGTCAAGCCAGTTAGTGTAGACAGCATGAGTGTAGGATAATGGTTGTATGGCACTTGGGAAATCAGAAGTGTCAACTCCTTCCAGTATGTTCTTTAGTCAAGAATAAAAATGCAACTTTTAAAAGCTGAAATAAGTACTCCCCTGTGAAATTAAAGCCTCTGGGTCAATTGAATATTACCAACAAAACTACAACCGTAAGATGAGTACTTCGAGAAACAATTTGAGTTTACTCAAATTTGTGTCTTTAGAAGGCAATACATAACTTTATCATTTTGGCAGATGCAATCACCTGAGGTGCTTTGAATAGAAATAGGACATTGTCTTTCTCCATGAATGCTTTCATCTGAAGACTTCTCTTCTTATAGCCACATGCTACCTTGAATTCAAATGACATCTGTTTTCTCAAAACATAAAAGTGCCTCCTATTTTCTTTCCTGTGTTCCCACTGCTATCCCAGAAGTCTTTCCTACATGGAGCAGCAGGACCCATAAGTCTCAATAAATTATCACAGTTGGGAAACAGACAAAAGTAGATGAATGGATCTTGAATTCAACATCAAGGGCCATCACAGAGTTGCAATAATGCGCCCTGGCTGGTTTGGCTTAGTGGTGAGAGTGTCAGCCTGAAGACCAAAGAGTCTATGGTTCGATTCCCGTCAAGGGCACGTACCTCAGTTGCGGTTCTGACCCTCATCATGTCGATGTTTCTCTCCCCCTCCCCCAACTCCTTTCCACTCTATCCGTAGATAAGTGGGAAAATATCCTTGGGTGAGGATTAAAAAAAAAAAAAGAAACCAGAAACATCATCCCTGCTCACTCCACCTCCCCAGCTTTACCAAGGCAGCTCAGGGGCCCAGTGCCACAGGTAACTTGAAGACACCAGAGACAATTCAGAACATAGAATAGAAACAGTGACATTTCTGGGCTACTTTATATGCTTTCCAAAGCAGTTTCACATATAATATTATCACACACATTAAGTGTTACTTTCTGCTTTTGCGGTCTGGAAACCGGGGTATACAGAGGTTAACTGTCTAGTTCTCAGTTATGACACCGTGTTTATTCACAAACATTCATGGAGAGAAGCATCTGGCCCATAGCCATAAGAACCATTCAAACGTTACTTGCAGGTTGGAAAGAGGAAATTTGAAAAAAATTGAAACTGTACAGTGTTCTCATTCCTAAAGGGTTTCAGGAGAACCTTTATATTTAAGAGCAAGGGCCAAAGACAGAATGACAGTTAATAGGCAACAATGACAGTTAGTGAAGCCTTGAACTAACTCTATTTCTGGATTTTCTGTGTTAAGAAGGGCATCTTTATTATGCTTTTCTGTGAATTTTCTAGTAAAGTGGGTGTGCTTGATGACAGTATAATTAATCATATAGGAGATAAGATATGGCGTACCCACAGTATTTTTGTAAAATATTTACGTCACTTCATTCCTACCAGAAATAGCCCATGCCTTTTACACAGAACATCACATTTGATATAGAAAACAGGTGGCAAAAACAAGCGAGTTAAGAAAATTCCAGGAGAACTCCAGACACCCAAAACTTAGGAACATTATCTGCCAGGGACCACAGTTGTGCCCAAATTAATATTTTAAGTATTTATTTCCCCTCTGGTATGCAATGTATGTAACATGATTTGCATATGTGTGATGTTAGCTACTTAAAATGTAATCTCAAAAGCAAATGGTAACTAGACTTATTATGGTGATCATTTCATGATATATACAAATATCAAATCACTATGATATGCACCTAAAACTAATAGGATAGTGAATGCCAACTATACTTTAATTTTTTTTAAAGCATTATAATGGCAAGAACTGAGGAGAGGCTTGGTGGAGTATACTATTGTCATTTGTAAAACTTGCTGTAGAGACAGTTTTTTTATAAATCTACTTTGTTGGAGGCCACTTTGGTCACCTTCTATCAATCTAAATAAAAGAGCCATGAAATGAGAATTGATAGCATTACATAAAATAATCAAACTGCACCCAACGTTTATTTAGAAGTGGTAGCTCCGAGGTCCTTCAACATATTCTCTTGGAATAACCGCGAGTGGTGCTTTTTGGACACAACACATATTATCTCTAAATCAAGCATGGAAATGATTTTATTTAGTGTACCCACAGGCATGAAAACACAAAGAGCAATGTGATGTAATCTGTAGTGAATGAGTCATGGGGTCAAACTAAGGAAGGGAGTCACTTTAGAATGCTCAGTGTGATGTACAAGGTGGTCATTGGACAATCATAAATAGAAAAAGGTTTTGTCTCAGAGTCTATTTTCCACAATAAAAAGTCCTTTCTTTCCTGCGTTTGGTTTTTGTTGGGCTCCCCTTCTTCCATCTGTGAAGTAAGGGTGTCTGTGGATCAGTCTTCTTCCTTTGCCTACCCATTAAATGCCAGTCTCACCAAGTTATTGTTCTTGGATACCAATTCTTTTATCTGGGCATGCTCCTCTAGGCCCATCCCTCCCACTCAGACCTCAGCTGTCACTCATGAGGGATTCCCAAGGCCTTATCTCCAGCAGAGACCTGTGCTTAAGGCTTCAGTCTCAGTATCTAACTGACCTTTAATATGTCAAGCTGGATGTGTCCATAAATACATTAAACCACAGTACAATGGTGAACTCACAACTTCCACTCCAATACTTCAAATTTCCAGTATTCTCAATAAACGGTACTACCATTTATTCTATTGTCTTAGAAATCTGGGTGTCATCTTGACTTTCCCTTTGCCTGGTGTCATTCATTTCTATCATTTAGCTGCTCAACGTTCTCATCATTTTTTTCCTGGATTAAACAACAACTTTTAGTGGGTTTTCTTACTGTTAACACTTTGCTCCTGAAATGCCCCCTTCATACAGCAGACCTCATTCTCCATTTAAAAGAGAAACCCTATCAGCTTACTACTCTGCTTTAAAACTTCAGTGGCTCACCAGCTCCTACGTGATCCTGTACAAGTCCCTCAACTTTGATAAAAGCCTCCTGAAGCCCAGGTGTTCACCTCATCACCAGCTTCATCTTCTGTTTCAACTCCAGAACACAGGAGATCTTTGATAAGAACCCCTCTGCAGAGCTTCCTGAAATTTCAGTCCTTTCTGTCTGAAATGGCCAAACCAGCTTAGCAGGGAAACCCCAAACACTCTACACACTGACCCTCATGAAGGCCGGTGTCCATGTCCTGCAGCTCCCTTTGCCTGAACCCTCCTCGACCTCCCACGAGGCCCTTTGAGGCAGCTGGATACTTCCTCTTGCACCTGTGAGTAATAATCTTTTCTATTTCAATTATTTTAGGGTCTTTTGTTGAATAGTGGCTCATCATCCAACATCCTAGATCTCAACTTCATGAAGGTTAACGAAGTCACAGCGCTCTTCTTTTGCTTAACCTTTTTTTTTAAATCTGTTCTTTTTGTCAGAAATGTCTTTCTTTGCTGCATGGTTTACCACAGCATCTAATACACCTGGCCACTTACTGGCCAGTACTTGAACACTCACAGCCATTGCCTCCTCTAAAACGTCAAGGAGGCATTGCAGACATTCCCCAGGCCCTAGATAAGGCAAATGTTCTGAGTGCTCACATCAGCCTTTTTGCCTCTCTCCGCCATTGTGCTACTCTGTCACACTGCAATTATCTACACTGTTTCCTGTTTCCCTTGTTAGAATGTGGGCTCTGACACCCAGGACCTTTCCTTGTTCATCTTAGCACGTCACAGTCTCCCACACAGAACCTACCACAAAGCAGGGGCTGTAAATATGTAGTTGATACATGAATGAGTATGGGCCTGACCCTGCTCGGGACATGAATGGGTTATCCAGTGTGTTGTGAGAGGCATAAAAGTGGAGTATTAAGAGTGTACTAAAATGTGCTAATATTTACTTTTAGTAAAATAAAGTAAAACATGTTCAAGGTGATCCCTATAATAGTGTGGCTCTCAATCATTTGTACTCAAACATGTTCACTTCAGGGGAAGGAAAAGGGTGAAGTTACATCCACAGAAGTGGGTTGCATAACACCAAACCTTAGTTCATCTGTGCTGCAGCCAGTAATGATTTCTAATTGTTGTGGCAATGACAAATCGGCCACGAAGCTGAAGTTTTTCCATGACGTTCTTGTGAGTGTACCGTGCACATGAACATCGGCTTTCCTTCTCATTCAGTGAAGAATCCAAGAGTGTGAAGAATTCTGTAAGAGAGAATACTTTGATTTCAATCAATAGTTTCAACATTTTATTGTTTCCAGGCCTTCATAGACACATAGAAGTAGTCTTAATTCCCTTTCCTACTTTTACCTCTACCTGATGGCTGTGTTATCAAGCAAGAAAAAAAAAGGGGGTGGGGGGGAGGTGAGAGGGGGAGTGAAGACATTACCATGAGTAGAAGAGAAAGAAGCTATTTCAGGAGTTTAATAATCTAGTCTTTTTTCATTTTCCCAAAGTAAGACAGAGCCAGAGAGAGGAAGGATACAACAAAGTTATGTTCCCTATTCCAAAACAAATCTCAAAGGGATACTACTGGTAGACTGGAGAGAAAATTAATTTTGAAAAAAAAAAAAGAATGCTTTGCTTCAAATATATTTTAAGCTTGATCCTTGTCTGAGCTCCCAGATGCGTCTGGGTCATTTGGCTAATGGCGTATACCTCATCTCCCCCTAAGTGGGCAATGACAATCCTTTTTCGTTTTTCTTCAACTGACTAACTGTGTTTAGACCAAAGAAGAGTCAGAATGATCTAATTATAAATGTTTAAAGGCATTATGAAGTACTTTACTTTTCCAAGAAAAAAAAGGAGAGAGAGAGAGAGTTTTTAAGTGGGAGTAATAAAATCAAGGTTTTGTTTCTGGCTCTGCTGCTCCCTTACTAAGGTATGCAAACATTCTTTCACCTTTCTGGGCTCAGCTCCTTATCTCAAAGATTAGAGGGCTGGACTACTTGATTTTTAACTGGACTTTCAGGTTCTGTGACTCAAGAGAAGCTGTGTTCAGTGGTGATACTCTAAAGCTATATTACCTGTGTTCAAATCCAAATGAACCCCTTCTAGCTGTGTGAACTTGGACAAGTCACCCCCATTCTGAGTCTATTTTCTTCATTGTAAAATGTGATAACCATACCTAATTGACATAATGTATCAAGTGTTAATATACATAAAGAATGTAAATATCCCTTAGTCTATTATAACTATGTAATGTGTAATTATTAACTTAGAATCTCTGTAGAACATTGCAATACCTTAGATGTATTTCCACTGTGGATCAGCTCAAAAGAGGTTTTTATTTCACTATAATGTTAAAGTCAATAAATTATATCTTTGCTTCTGTGTACTCATATTGTGAAAGAAAATTCATCAAATGTGAATTCTACCTACACATTCTCTGAGGAGTCTTCTTAGGGTCTCCAAAATTATGTTAACCCATGGATTCCACAATTTCTCTCTTCGGCTACATTCTAGGTTCCCCTTGTAGGCTAATGCCTTAATAAATTGCCTTTCTCAGCTTGCTTTTTAAAGAAATTATGATTCCTACTTGAACCATTCCAAATATGTTAATCAATTGCTATAGGTTGCTTCATTACTTGTAAAATATCTGTTCTTATATCTAATCTATATCTACATATATATTTTTTAAATCTATTTTACCCAGTCCCTAAAAGAAATGGATAATAGTGAAAAATTACCAGAAGATGTCTCGAGATCCTGGATTGCAGCCTTCAACCAGAGCAGATAGAGCGTGTAGAAAAATCATATTACTGGAAGAATTGCACAATCTACAGTACCCGATTGTTAGCAGGGCTGCCGGAAAGCCGTGTGTTCCCTTCTGAAATTACATGCTTATTGCTCATGTTGTGCTATTTGTTCTAAAGGTTAAACTTTCTGTTGCCCTTAAAATGTTATATGTCGTTCTTTGAAAATTATATTTGAAAAATGCTGAATTCAGGGTTTTATTTTAATTTAACTTACAAGTGGAAAGAGAAAGAGTTATTCTTTACATTCTGTTCTCTTCGTGAAAAGCGATCATTTGGAAACAATAGCATCTACTTTTCTAAACAAGGGAGTTATTTCCAACCTGGGGCTCATATGTTTGAGAGTAAGCCAAAACTTGAATAGTTTTTCACAGAGCCAAGGACCATTTGAAGTGTAGTGTAAAACCAAAGGACAGGAGGAAAGAGCAAAAGCAAACTTCTGCAATTGACTTTTCCTAGGAGGAACATTTTTTTAAATGCTCGAACCATGACCTTCTGAAAGTTACTTCAAATCTACCTAAACAGCAAATGTTTTCCAGGTGACAGGTAAGAACCTGTTGCATTCAGAACTCATCCAAGTAGCCCTCTAGGCTGAAACAAACAGGTAGACTCGTTTCAACTCGTTCATCGTTCTTGTGAGCATTTCTAAAAACATACCTTCAGAAATAATGACAGATTTTAATATGCTCCATCCTTCCCTTTTGTGAAACTATTAAGTTATTATAAGTTAAGTACATATTCTCTGAATTAATAATATGCTGTTTTCAAAGTCAACTGTCTTATTAATTTGCATGAGTTTCTGTTTTTCCTTGGAATACACACATCCTGGATGTTCCACAGCACTCTTCTGCAAACGTATTTTCTTCTGACTACTCTTACTATAGAACTGGTGTTTCAGCAGACTCGATGCAAGGAAAAGAACGCTGTTATTATTCCAGAGGTGGGGTGGTAGGAAACTATTGAATCTTGCCTTGAGATATTCTTGCTTTCGTGAATACTAATTTTCAGTTGGGCCATAGTTTATTAATTTCACCACCCCCCACCCTGAAAAATGAGGAATGACAATATTTTATATCAAGACTATAGAATAAAGAATCATAAAATATTAGTATTTGAAGGAATCTCTGATACTCTCATTCATATGTCTAATTTTGCAGATAAGAAAACTGAATTATAAATAGATTAAACATTCTATAGCTTAGTAAAGAGTAAGATCTGGAACTCAGGTCTCCTGATTTCCTCCCCGATAGTCTTTTCATTGCTCATCTTGCTGCTCACACTTTGGTATTTGCTACATCTCTTAATTATGTGTCAAATCTAATTTTGCCCCTCTTTTTCCAGGTGAAACCAATTTCTATGTCTAATATGATGAATCCGTTAGCTACAATGATTCTGTTTCACTAATGGACAGGATTACAAAGGAGGTAGTTGTATGATATATTTCAATTGTTTAATTCAAATGTGATTCTACCAGTTGGTATCATAATCTGGCAGTTCAAAATGTCAGTGGAGGATTAACACCATTGTGGACACCTTTTAGCTTCAGGGTTTGGACAAGTGGACACAGGAATTCTGGTGGGAGAGATGAATGTGGAAAAACAGAGTCTCCAGTAACCACTGGGTTCATCAAAATGGAATGGCCACATGGATAAGAAAACAGAGGTCAAGATATATATCAGAAGCAGGAATCAGGTATCAAAAGAATAAAGGAGACAAAAATCAAAGTATACTTCTATCAGTTCTTTTCTTTTTATGAGCAAGATTCTGGTCAGTACCCAGAGCTCTGTATCAGTACCTGCCTCTTAACCAAATTTCATGACAGTTTTTCTCATCTGGTTATATACAGACCTCCATCCTCTATCCTAACCCCAACCCCCAATCCAGAAATGTTGTTCTAGGAAGAATATAAGGAACTGTCAGGAGCTTCATAGATCAGCTCTGACTCTTGGAGGCAAAAAGAGTGATGGTGTCTTAATAAAACACTCAAGATGGAAGTGGGGGGAATAGAACTTAGGGGAAAGGAAGGAATCTGTCAGCCTGTCTCTTCTGTTATGACCAGATCCTGGGAACCTGGATTGTCTTGTTGCCATCTCTATACCTGATACTTTTTTGCACCTGGAATTAAGGAGAGCCATATCTTCTCTGGAAATGCATCTACACTTATTTTCTGCCGTAACCCTTTCTCTACATCCTACTCATGTTTTCTATGCAGCTTGCTCCAAGTCAAACAGGAGATTTGAACATTTATGATGGAATTTGTCCTCATACCCTCAAGAATGTTGTCCAACTCCTACTAGCCATGCAAGTGAATCAGAGTGAGCATTCATTTGTTTGGAATTGCATGCTAATGGTCAAACTCACTTTAAGACTGTTGTCCCTATGTCCAGGTTTACCCCAGACTCCACCCATCTCCATTACTACCACACTCAGCACCCTGTGGAGAGTCTGGATATTGAAAACTGGCTTAACTTCATGCTTGCCTAGATGTGGGTTATACTCTTCACAGATGAAGATCATAACCTCGTGGGAAGAGCTGGTCATTGTCCCAAACTCTGCCTCTTTTTTTACCTGTCAAGAGGCGTCTAATACCTTTAGACCAGTGGTTTTCAAAATGGAGTGCAAACAAAACAATGGGTGTGCAAACTGATCCACTGGACCATATCTGAAAGAGGATACTAAGACTGCTATTTGCATCTGGTTTTAACTCTTAGATTTTATTGTCTACTCTCGAACAATGTACATAGCGTGTTAATATCTGTATATAATTTTTTAAAGTAATATGTTTTATTGATTTTTTAGAGAGAGAGATAGAAACATTGATGTCAGAGAGAAATATCAATCAACTGCCTCCTGCACACCCCTTTCTGGGAATCGAACCCACAGCTTAGGCATATGCTCTGACTGGGAATTGAGCCGGGACCTCTTAGTCCATGGAACAACGCTCAATCCAGTGAGCCACACCAACCAGGCAGTATTTGTATATAATTTATAAATAAATAGCATATATAGAAGTAGAGGAGATGCATGACCAAACCCTTTGAAGACTACTATTCTACTGGAGCAGCACTAGGTGACACAGGGTAAGTAATCAACAAATCATGTTTGAGTGCTTGTTTAACTGATAGATAAACAAAGCAGATGAAACAATTGCTATGTGGTCTGGTGCACATTTAAAGTCTTTCGTCATCATCATCCCCACTTAACCCCTGTTGAATTTTTATAATTTTTAAAATTGATTTTAGAGAGAGAGAAAGGGAGAGGGAGAGATAGAAACATCAATGAGAGAGAACATCAATTGGCTGCCTCCTACATGCCCCCCACTGGGCATGTGCCCTGCCCAGGAATCGAACTGGCAACCTCTGGGTACAGGGGTCGACGTTCAAACACTGAGCCACACTGGCCAGGCCCCAGGTTAATTTTTAGAATCATCCATTCCTTAACATTCTCAGGAAAGGAATTTTTTCATCAAGAGCAGATTGTGCCAGGAAGCTGTTAGATTGGCAACTCAGAATTAAAAAGTGATATAAATAAAACAAATTAGAAGTAGAGTTTGGTGAACAAAAGTCTCAACAGTGATTTGAGGTGAGCCTCAGAATGTATTTTGCTTTTCACCATTTAAATCAGAGTCACTCTAATATTATTTTTGAGAAGCAACTGTCCAGTGATAGATAGAATTAAATAACAATTATCTATTTTTTTTAAAAAAAAAAGCTCATACATTTTCATGGAAATTAAATTCTAGAGAAACACAGGTATCTGTGGAAACAATTTTTGTTTTGTTATTGATTTTTATAGAGAGAGATAGAAACATCCATGAAAAAGAACATCAATTGGCTGCCTCCTGCATGACCCCCACTGGGGATTTGTCCCACAACCTGGGCACATGCCCTGAATGGGAATCGAACCGGCAACCTCTTGGTGCATGAGTCAACGCTCATCCACTGAGCCACAGCAGCTGGGCTGTGGGAACATTTTTGATCTGAGCATTTGAGAACTCATGTAGGTCTCCGGAAAAAACCTCACTTTCAAAACTAATAGAGATAATCCTATTATAGAGTGCCTACTGTACGTCAGGGTTTGTGCTAGGTGCTTTAATTAATTTTCTCAGTAGATCTTCAGAATAATCCAAAGGGATTGGAAACAGATTTTGAGAGTTAAGGGCTTGCTAAAGGTCGCAAAGCTTGGAAATGGTTTTAAAGGTAGGTTTATCTCATGCCAAATCTTCTGCTCTTTAAAATTAAAACTCTTTTACTATCATTTTTCAATTTTTCAAAACCCAAGAACTATTATAATAATATATGTACTTTATCTCCTATGTCTGTCATAAATCTGGACATGTCTAGGGGGGAAGGTGTAGGTATAAGCTTACGTAGCAATTTAACATTGTATAAACATTCCCCTTTCATCCATAGCATGAAACTCTTTCTCAACAGTAAAATATACAAAGTGAAGCTTTCCCCAAGGTATTTGGTACTAACGTTAAAATGAGAGGTAATGGCAAGAAAGCATGATGGATGTGAAAACATCTAGGGAACACAAAGTAATTGAGAATCTCTCATGAAGGATGATTTTTGGCGAAAAGGGAAGGGAGGTGATTCTTGGCCTTTACAAGAATCAAGTAAGTAAAGGAGCCTGAACTCTCAGTTTATGAGAAAGAGAATCTAAGTGACCATGGTTGTGGGAGAGGTCCTGATCTCTCTGAGAGAGGATTCGAGGCCCAAAGAGAGTTAAAGCAAAAGGAGCTAGTGGAAGGAAGGGTGGTGGGGTATGAGAAGAGCCAGCTCTGAGAAGCGTACGCAAAGAGCCTCAATAGACAGTCAATCCTCTAAAGCAAACACCCCTCACTTGTTGATCCCGCCTAGTGAACATCTGAATGTCCTTTCTATCAGAGCTGGAAGGACAGGGGCATATTCCCTCCCTTGCCAGCTTGAACTTGGCACATGACCTCCATGAAGCTAGTTAGAAGCCCTGCCAGGACTTCATAGCTTTTGGAAGTGATGAAAATAAGTGGGACCAGTTAGCGATTGCTGAGTCATTGCAAGGCCATCCATTTCCAAGGGCATGGAGCCATCAGGGGCATCCTTCGCGACACCAGGTTTGTGGTGAAGTTTGTCTGTATCTGCCTCCCTTGGTTTCTGCCAATCCTGGCTCTATAGCCTTCCCATGGAAGCCTTTCTAGTAAATCCCTTAGCCAGAAGTTGGTTTGCTGCTTGCAACAAGCACTGTGATTATGACCCACTGAAATGGGTGTTAGTGGCAAAAAATGATGCCTGGGAAATGTGAAAATGCAGCTTCTACTGAAAAATATTTGGAATAACTTGGATAAAGAATAAATCACACACCAAAGCCCTGTTTGAACAAAGGTTATCTAAGGTCTAAAGGGGACAAGAAATGAGCAGGACTGAGCCCTGACAATGAAACTAAGGGAATATGGATTATCTATCATGTGTGTGCAAGAAGTCTGTGCTAATGATTGTGCCATGCAACACAGAGGAGCCCCTTCTCTCTGTGCCTCCCTGAGACCCCCTGGGGATCATCACTGGTGGCCCACTTAATACCTTATCATATTCTTCTTTATCTTCTATGTGTATGTGAACTGTTTCAAGCTCCCCAATGTCACTGAAATCTACGCAGATCTAGAGAGATGAAGACCAATACAGAACCATGGTTACTCCTGCTACTTTCTAAGCATCATTCACAACCTGCTCCTGTGAATGCTGTCTTGGGAAATTAGCATAGTCATATTGACTTTGTAGAAATCCATAACTTGGCTCCCCAAAATAAGAACACATAGCTGAACTCCATGACTAACCCACATTGTGGCAGTGTGTGAATTATAAATTATAAACTCAATATTGAGGACAGCAGCCCTACTGTTTCCAGAATGATAATTTTCACAGCTCAATCCCTGCAGCAACCCTTCCATTGCTAAATAGCTGTATCCCTCACAACCAAGGCTTGCTTGGCAGTGTAATAAATTTGCAAACCTGTATTTCATTTGATCATCAGGAAAACTGTGGGGTTAAAATAATTCCTGCTTGGAGATCAGGAAACTGGGACTCAGGGTCACAGAGTGCCTTATTCAACATCATACAGCTCATAAATAGCAATCCCAGGAAAGAAAATTCATCATGTTTTTAAACAGAGCTTAATGATATTGTTAGAGAACATCTTTTTTTAAAAATAGATTTGTGTGTTATGATTATTATTTTTCCAAGGTAAGAGTAGGGCATCATTTTGGTAGGTGGGATATTGGAAAGTCTTGCTAACTAAAAGTACCTCTCTTACAAAGGACTGAAAGACCACTCTTAGTGATGCACTATTTTGTGTTGAGCATTGTTTTTCTCTCTTTGCCTACCTTCTTTTAAAATGCAAATGTACTTGAAAGGATACCACATTGTAGCAACAATTTTTATTTTATTGCTCCTTCCAATATCCTGCTAGCCAACACAGCAACAAAACAACAACAACAGAAGCAGCCGAGGGATGCAAGAAGATGTTTCAAGGGTGAAAGAAATATTTGAAAGCTTGATGCTGTTCTTCACAGCTCCATGAGTCCTGCGGGGGTTTCCTCCATCTCCGCCTCCTGCCCGATGGTCGCTGACTCACCTAGAAACAGCAATCAAGATGCTGGGACCCAGCAGGTTTCAGAACTCATCTTCACCCATGAAACTGCAGCTCTTGAATCTGGAGCAGATAAACATAGAGGCAGATAACCAAGCCCACACATATTTCCCTCACACTGTTTTCCTTATATTGACTGAGTAAAAGCATGAAGGGGTCCCATCCATCTCAGAACCTTCCGCAGGGAAGCACCTGAAACTACCACAGAAGACCAGATGTGGCTAATTCACAGGTATTAGTCTAAGAAAATTCTTCCTGAATAATGGCAAAGACATAATTTGTTGTTTTACAGGACAGTAAATGCACAGAGACTACAGGGGTCATTCCTCATCTGCAAAACTAAAACCCAGAGAGGTGAAGCCACACTCAGCAGTGCTCAGAAAGATTTCAGCTTCTTCAGTGGTACCTTTAAACATCGAGCCTCTGAGCGCCAGAACGGTCCTGGCATCCATCACCTCCGAGTACTTTATATATCCCAGAAGTCTCCCTCTAGGCACCCCCCACTGACAGTCACTGAAGTGGGCAAGTATTGCAAGCTATTAAGATAGTTATTCTTACATAGAGGTCTCTGACATTAGTTTATCAAAACATTAGGCCATCTTCTAGAGAGGTTTACAAATTTTCTCTTGTTTTTTTCCCCTTCCTCCTATACTAATGGGGTTGATGGTTTTGATTTTGCTTTTTTTTTTTAAGTCCTGAAAATAGAAATAATAATTGATTTAAAGAGAAAAATATCTGGGTCTTGATTAAAATTATTAAAAAATAAAAATTTTATTTAACATTGGATTTCTTAAAAATTAATTTGCATAAATATTATGAGAAAAGTACATTCCCTATATAAACAAAAATTATAAAAGTATGAAAACAATGATAGCAAACTGACAAGCCAAAAATCAAAACACATTTAATATTTTTATAAATACAAAAGCACAAATGATATCATATTTGGAAGTTGAAAGGGTTAATAATGTTTTATTTATTTATTTTTTTAATCCTGACCCAAAAACATTTTTCATATTTTGTTCAGATGGAGTGGGAGGTAGAGAGGGAGAGAGAGAGAGAAACATCAATGTGAAAGGGACACATCAGGTGGCTGCCACATGCACGATCCAACCAGGGCCGGGGACAAACTGCAGCGGAAGTACGTGCTCTTAGAGGGAACCGAACTCAGGTCTCTCCAGACTGCAGGCCAACGCTCTAACTGCTGACCCAAACCAGCCAGGGCAAAAGGGTTAGTAACATTTTAAAGGGTAAAGGTAAAAGCTCGCAAAAGGCGGAAACTATGAAAAATACATTGTTTGCATGACCTTTGCTCAGCCTTCTGTTGAATATGGATTATCGGATTATCCGCAAAACAATGAATCGCCTAGCAGGTGAAGGATGTGATACCAGAACAGTCCAATTGCAAAGTGGATAATGGGCCAAGCAGAGTATATCAGCAGGAACTTCCAGAAGCTAGTAGAGTATATAACCTACACCCCAACTGTTATTTGGGGGTTTTGCCTTTTCAGGCTCAGCCCACCTGCACCCAGGCACATGCAATAAAATTGTTTTGCTCTACATTGGTCTTGTGTTGTAGATGTGATCTCCCACCAGCTCAGACCTTTTAGAAGTGTTTTTGTAAACTTGTTTAAGGAGGAGACTGAGGCTCTAGTACTGTTGGCCAGTGACATTACACCACCCCCTCCCTGATATCTATCTGCCTTGTAGCTTGGATCCTTAGCAAAACCTGCTGAGTATTGATTTCCCATCACCAATCTACACAGAAGACTTGGAACTCCCTGAGGAGAAGGGCTCAGGACTCCATGATGAGACGCAGATTCAGAAATATAGGTCTAATGGGGCAGCTGTTGGATGGAGGTTAGATTGCAAAAACAGAGGCATGGGCTCTTGAAAAGAAGCAGACCTTAAAGAAAGGGACAAAGAATAGGAACCAGTGAATAAAAATATCCCCCAGGATGAAGGAGTCAGAGGGGTGTATGATGTGTTTTAAGAAGAACCCATCACTATCCTGTCATCCAGGAGTCTCAGTCTCCTCACCTTTGAAAAGAAGGGGTGTGTGTGTGAGTGTGTGTGTGTGTGTGTGTGTGTGTGACCCACAGGGCACTGTCACACACACACAAAAACAAACAAACAAACAAACAAACTATAGCACTTAGTACTCTAGGCAAGACCCAGAAGTTTATTTCTAGGGAAAATCTACTGGAAATAATTGGAGATTTTATTAGTAATGCAGGTGAGATCTGGAAACCATCACCATTTGAGCATAAATGTAACTATAGAATCATTTATACATATACTCTTTAGGCCTATAACATAGTAGCTACTCAGTAGTCTTGTTTTCTATATTGTCCCACTGCCATATTACAAGAATGGTCAAAGAGTGAATGATACAATTCAGTTACACAATTATATATTATCCAAGACAATTTTAAAATAACTACTCTCTACAAACAAGTTCTATGTTTTTGGTATGCTTAAATTTTTTTCTGTTAGTGTTGCTATGTTTCTGTGGACAGGCTGTAGCTTGTAATAAAAGTTCTTTGAGATAAGAACATTTAATATGACTCATATCAATACTTCTTAACATTTTTGGATCATTAAACGCTTTTGAAAATGTGATGAAAGATATAGACTTTCTCCCCAGAAAGGGGCACATGGATATGTAACCGCAGACTATCCCATGTATAATCCCTTTCAGTTCTTCCTTTCCTCTAACATCTCTCTTATATCTATAGTCTCTCACTGTACCCTCAGAAATTCTTCCTAGCACCAAGCCTCACCTTCTTACCCCTGCCCCCATCCTTTACACAAAACGATGTTCTCTCATTATTTATACTCTTCTTCATGTGGCCCTTCACCGGAATTCTCCACATCAAAGGAGAGCCCCAGCAAGTGACTTACCTAGCAAGAATCTTTCCCCTCCATCTGAAGATTAGGTGAGATCTTAGGTGAAGGTTGAAAAAGACAGACCTCTCTGGAGAGAGTGGATAAGGGAAAGCATTCAAACCCGAAAATGCCTAATTCATCCACTTCCTGGAGAAACACCTGTCATTCCCAGATATTAATACAGAAGCCGTTATCCTGTTTCCATGTCCAGAAACCCTTAAAACAAAATTGAAGATGAGGTTAAGAAACTTTCATGTTAAGATTGAGATTTTGCTTGAGTCTTTGATTTTCTCGGATTGGCTATTGGGCAAGAGATTCCTTTTAGTCCAGAAAATAATTATTTAGATAAATGTCCATAGTCCAGCATTCCAAGTAATCACATTGATTGTTTGCTTTGACATGCTTGAACACTGTAAGGATATACTCTGGACTCTTGGGATACAATCCATAAATACTATGACTATTAAGAAAAAAAGTCAGTAGTATACTAATATGCATCTGAAAAACAGGTAATAAAACTAGAAAATGCTACACATTCCAGGCAGTCTGGATTGACATCACATAGCACATAAAAGGAAGAAGCCAAAGTGTCCTTCTAACTGTGGAGTTAGCTGTCTTTCTCATTTTCTCTCTTCTCCCTGCTTGAAACTATTTGACCAATTCCAGGGGAACATTTTCCCCTAAAGGTTTGGATCACTGACAATGTTTAACTTAGAAATAGTATGGCCATTCATTGTTTCTTTATACTCTCATTTAACAAATACTTCTTGATGATCTTTAGGTACCATGTTAGTTGTTGGGGCCATAAGACTAACATGATTTAGTCTCTGTCCTCAAGTAACATGATAATTTAATAGGAATAATATCCAGTAAAAAGGCATTTATGTGAACCCTTAATAGGTACTCATAACCCTGGACTGGAGCATCAAAAAAGTCTTTCTGAAAGAAGTACATCTAAGTTGAGAGCTATAGGGTAATTAGGAGTTAGCTGAGTGAAGGTAACAAGAGTGAGCCAGACACACTTAGTCTGCAGAAAGATGAGATGAAGTGGAGAATATTGGATGAAAATGTTTAGCCTCAAATCTAGTCTGTGAAGCAAGACTATAAAGGATGGTGAAGAGAAAAAAAGATTGGGTCAAATCAGAGTGCTTTAATTGTAGACTGATATTTGGTCCCTTGAACTTAAACCTTGTGACTGTCATAGAATTGGCTTAGTAGGCAGGACAGAAGATGGCATGGAAGAGATGGCCAGTACTTCTTTCTTGATCTGATATAAAGAGTAATAGAGAAGAAGATTTTTTTTTTCTGAATAGTTGATTTCTGAGTAGTTTTGGGAAGTGTGCCATGATGGGAAAATTACCGATTCTGATTTATTGTCTTCCTTATAAATTCTATAATCTATCATTTAATTTCCAATGCAAGGATAACATATGTGTAAATTATTGACAGCCTTGGGTCTTTTGACCTTCTGCCTGCATTAATGAGTATACTTAAAAGATGATAATGAGAGTCATCTGTATGATTAAAAAGTTTATTTGAGAAACAAATCCTTTCATTCCAAAATACTCAAAATATCAAACCATAACAGGTCCTGGAATGGTCATTTAATTAGAGGTATTAAAGTCTAATACTGTAACTCAGGACTCAGATAAGCTATAATTGGTTTACTGCTTAACCTTAAGGAAATTATCTATATCCTATGGCTTTGAGAAAATACTCTTTTCTAACAATTTATTTGTTCTTCTACTCAACACTAGAAGAATTTATAGTCCTCGGAGTTACATATCTTTCACAACTGGAGTCTCTCAGCTATTGCCTTACTTTTTATGCTGGAATCATACGGGAAAACTAAGAAGATATGTAAGCTGTTTGAAAACTGAAATATTTCTAAGCAGGTAGAAGCACTATGCTTGGAGGGATTTATTTTTTTTACTCTTTAGAGTAGAAAGCTACCACTTTTAAACAATTTTGGTTAGTAAACCCCCTCAGAATGAGAGTAACAATGAATGATGTTTCTGCAAACTCTATAAAGATGCTTGTATTATTTCACACTTCATAATGTGAAGTGGGTACAGACATAACTCAGGCCTTGATTTCTCATCTAGTACACCCAGCACAAAGCCTTCTCTTGCTGTCTATGTTCTCGTTTAAAGGTTCATTAGAGAGTATTTTTAGCTAATGCTTTGCCTAAACCAGAGCAGAATATATTGTTAACCCCTTATATTGAGACCCAGAGTACATCCTCTTCCACTTTTCTTAGCCTCGGTATCTTCATTTAGAAAACATAAAATTTTGGAAAAGAAAACAAGTTTAGAAAACTCATTTTGAGTCTTTGTTCTATCACTTGCCAACTGTGTATTCTTAAAAACTCATTTAACCTAAATCATATTATCCCAATTTTACCAATAGGAAATCTAACACCTACCTCACAGGATGTTAAGAATTGATGAGAAAAAAATAAAACAAAGTGTTTCACAAAGAATCCTGTTTTATTAAATAGTTCCCTTTGCCAAGGCAAGGATAGGCAAACGTGCTTTCAAATGAGCAATGAGAGGCTTGAAATTATTAAATTTAATAAGGCTAACTATTAAATTAGTCTTTCAATTTTTCAGTGCACATGTTGTTCGTTCTTTTACTCAGAAAGTATGTGTTAACTCTGTATTTCTAATTTGCAACCACCAGGGAGAATTTTAGGTGTTGAGAATAGTGTAACACTGAAATCACCCTATTACTGGTGACAAGATGTGGCTGCTCAGATACAGGGAGTGAGCCAAGTGTCATCATGACATCAAGAGTCAATTTGTACATTAGTTAAAACCTTTAAAACCACCAATGAAGCCCAAATTCTGAGTTAACTGAGTTGTCAGAACTGTATGCCATCCCAAGAATGCTTTGTAGAGTAGCACTGTTCTATAAAAATAACTTTTTCTTATATTTAAAAAAAAACCTGAAAGATTCTGGAATTCCATTTCTTTCCAAAAGAGTAGCCATATTTGAATTTTCTTAGCAGCTTGCTGAGAGAGTGCAAAGCTAACAAGAATCAAAACAGACTCTTTACATAGTTTGTTTGGGTCTAGAGGAAATCTGTCCATGAGCTTTTGTGAAGGGGCCAACATGTCAGCATATGCCTGACTGCAGTGAGTTTATCTTTCAATTGATTTAGTCCATTCTGGGGAATCAAGATGATGCAAGAATGTGGCACATAACCAAGCTCTTTTTCTTTTCATGGACAGAGGTGACAGAAAGGTCCTCATTCTTGTAGATGACTTAATAAGAAATAACAGAGTCAGAGACTATGTTCAAATTCATATTACAGGTTTTTTGTCTTTTTTTATTTTTTGTTCATGCTTTAAGATGTTATTAACATATGGTGTGATTTTTTATAACAGTAATGGTTGTCAATAGTAAAGAGATAGAATGAATCCATAATTCTGCTGCTTTGGGGTTTACACACAAATTCCTGGAGCATATGTTCTATTAGTGGAGTCTGAAGTAAGTCTTTGGCCTTCTAGAAATGCTTGAAACTGAGCTGCAAGTATGGCAGCCATACTTAGGAAGCATTCTCATGAATAACTCTTAATCTTGGATGTCCCAAGGAAATGCTGCTCTCTATTCAAATTTCTATTTCTCTGAAGTCTCCTGCTACACATACATGGCAAGGGTATGAACTGAGGTTCAATTGGGATTATGCAGCTAGGTAGAGGGCACCTTAGGTTTCTTTTTTTCTTGGTATTTGTACAAGCCACAGCCATAGAGGTCTAGGGAACATGACAGCAGGTGCCAGAGGTACAGCCCACACCTGCGTAGAGAGTGGCCATGCCCAGCAGCTTGTCCTCCTATAGGAACATGTGCAGGGCTGTCAGGACCACCAAAACACGTAAAGTGGGAGGAAAGGCGGAGGGAGCCAAGGTCTCACAGAATCAACAGAGGCATATTGAAGTACTAGAATGTCAGTGCAGGGTGGTATAAATACCGATTACAATCTCATTTCTATCCACAGGCTGGTGCAAACCGGTGCCATACTGCTACACATAAATCAACAAACATTACTTGAGAACCTACTATGCCTAGAGGCATGCATCTCTCCCCCACCGAATACACAGTTAAATGTAGAAAATATTTATATTAACAAAGTTAAGTATTAGAAAAAGAATTTTTAAATGATTGGGATTAAAGGTCTCACAAAGCTGTGCATGCTAATCTTGTTTTTGGTCAAGCATCTACTGAATAATGTTGGGTCTCTGAATATAACATAAAAATACCCACGTTTTAATTCTGGCTTTCTTAACTTTTCTTGGATATGACAGTGTTTTCCTATTTGCATTTGGTGCATTTTTCATCTGTGAAATAAAATAACTCTGGAAGATGAAGGCTGAAGAGAGTCTGCCAAGCTAACCCTAAATATCAGGAAACAAAATATACACCAGGTCCATCAATGTCAATATGTTTTCCTCCCTCTTTCTTTTCTGCTGATTCTTTTTTGTCTCCAAACAAATGCCTTACCTGGACATCAAGATCAAAAAAGCTAATTAATAAATGGCAGAATCTCCAATGACTGCCCTCCTTTGGCTCCTGGAAATTCTGAACCCTTTATACTGTCCTCCGCTTATTTGCTCCAAATATGCTCCTCCCACATTTTCTTCCTCCCTAACTCCCATTTACTGTTAGCTTTGCCTGAAGGGCAGCCCTCCCTAATTTCTCTTTGCTTTCTTCATCCTGTTATTCTACTGGTCTTTTCTCTCTCTGATGCTCAAGTAAGTAGAGTCTTATGCCAAAGCTATGAGGTAGAAAGCAACATATTGTGTTCAGGTTCTCTAAGAAGCTGAACGTAGCTGGTGCATGACCATGCAGAGGTTTACACAGGATGAATTAGGAAAATAAGATTTAGTTAAATAAATTCTCACAGTTCAGCAGTAAAAATTTGAATTTTTATCCCAAGCACAATAATGGCATTGTAAAGTGGGAGGCATAACCGATACATGTTGAACACTCATGAAGGGAAGAGAGCATTATGAGTTGTGTTACAGAAGATTTTTTTCCGAAAAAAAGAGCCTTTAAGGATAGATAAAGTATGCATTGTCAAAAAAGAGGCAGGGGCAGCATGGATGTAAAAGTTAACTCTGGATGATGCTAAATTGGTATTTCTGGCTGGAAAGATGTGTTTGGGGAGAGTAGTAATGGATAGGGGTGGAAAACCAGAGTGGAGCCATGCTATAAAAGGCCTCAAGCTTAGACTGATGAATTTGTATTTTATCTTTTCGAACCAGCCCTCTCCTGTGCCTTTTACTTATTTGTCTCCCAGAATCAGCTTTGGGTCCTATTTTCTCTTCTTATCCATCTGCCTCGTGGTGAAAGGGTGCCTGCATCTGTTCTGAGTCTCTTGTCAATTTCTCCATGAGGCAGATGGTCTATTTCTGTTTCCAGACTTTGCCAGATTCCCCCTGAGTTTTTCATCCTCTATCCCTGAGAATTTATTGCCAGTGTAGCAACAGATACCATGTGGCAGATGAGTTTTGAGAATAAGTTTTATTAGATGTATTCACCAAGGAGCCATTCCAACATATTATCTAATGTCCTTTACAATAGGTAACATCTTCTGATCCTAAGAAGCAATGGCTAAGAGGACGGTCAACAAAATTTAGATTAGGATTAAGTCAAACTGCTTTTATTGGTTCTCCTTGAAGTTTTTACTACTTTGTTTTTATCCCCTGCAATTATTTCATCATTAGATTCATCCTTTTGGATGGGCCAAGAGACAAAGAAAGTTAAGCTATTAGATGTATCCCATCTCTTAAATTGGAGCCTGTTACCCAATTCCATATTCTTGTACAGATCTAAATTATATATAATTAGCATCGGCTCCCAAACATTCTAGTATTCCTCTTCAACCATTACCAAAGAAGTATGAGTTCTTCTTCCTTATCAGTTGGCCTGAGACAGAATATCTTTTTGTGTATTTGTGTTATTAACTTTATATAGATTTTTTTCTATGTCAATATGGCCAGTTGTGTCTTGCTAAGGGTATCCTATGTTCATCCTATTAACCAGCCATGATGTTTTCTTGAATTCCACAGCAACAGACTGATTCTGGGTCTCTAACCAACCATCACTAACTGCACACCAATAGTCACCAGCCCAGGGGAACCAACCAATACTGGACTAAATTCATTCTTCACTTGAAAATATAAAATCCCTAAATGCTTTCCCTAGAGATGATAAACCCATTAATGTATGTACCCCAAAGAGCTGTTGATATATTCAGTAACCAGGATTAGATTTACTTCAGCTATAGGCAGTCACATGGCTTGAACACTAAGCATTTTGAAGTCTGGAATTTCTGAAAATCATCTAACTAAGAAGCATTCAAACCTGGTCTGAGAGACAATAAGCTTTAATTGATGTGACAGGACAGATTTCTCTCCAGCTGAAATGGGATTTTTGCTGGTAACAAGGCACAGAGATTTTAATACATGTAGCTCAGTCAAATAATTTTATACTAATTTTTTTTCCAGACTACCCCAGACTTTCCTTCATTAATGGGTTCAGTTGGAAGGTGGAACTAAGAAAGGCTGGGGTAGGGTGAGAAGGTGATGGGAGGAGGGGAATATAATATTTAGAAATAAAATCTATACTCATTTACAATGGAGAATATCACCTTTGGGAAAAGACAAAAACTGCTTTTTTTTTTTTTTTAAAGCTTAAAATATTTCTCTTTTCAGAGTTCAATAAGATCCCACCTGTTCCTTCTAAAGCTTTTGAGAACTTTGCCACAAACATACCACTAAAGAACTAAATATTCACCTCAAACATTACAATACTATTTTAAAACCTAAGAAAAGTATTCTTTATTTGAGGATAATACTTTTAAAGCTATCAAAATATTGGCCTAGAGCCCTGACAGCTCACCTTTATAATATCCGCCTCTCAGACCAGATCTTCATCTCATTTCGCATTTATTATTAGAATCTCACCTTTTTCATTTAAAAAGTTTCTGGGGGAACATGCACTGACTCAAAAGGGAAACAAATACAATGTCAAAACCATGATGCTGTCCTTATTTTCTTATGTTTATGCTGGCTGAAGAGGGAGCAGACTGAGAACCCATGTGCATGTGTACATGTGCTTGCATACACAAACATCCTTTACACACATGATCTATGAAAACTCATTGAACATTTTATGGAGCTCAGGAGTTCATCTATATTCGCTATCAGATTCTACTGAGGAGGAAATAGTAGACAAATTAAAGGACAAAAATGGAAAGACATAACTGCAAAAAGGTGAATTAAACACTAGCTTCAGAGATACACGCAACCATGTGTTTTGAATGAAAATGGTAGCCACAGTTGGGGTTCTTTAGCTTTGCCAAATTTCTTGGTCACAAGACCGATTCTGGGCAGAGTGTCTCTCAGACATAGTTGTAACTGGACAACATTTACCAGTGTCTAGAAAAAACCTCCAGAGAGAGGGAAATGAGGCCCTTTCTTACCAGAAGAGAAATTTTTCTCTCCTTTGCCAAACTCCAGTCTCTCATCCTCTTGAGTGCCTTTCATTCTGTCTTCAACTGGAATATTTGAGAAGTGGGTTCTGGTTTGGTTTTAAAATTTTGTTTGTTTGTTTTTTGTGAGAGTGGACATTAAAAGGAGTAAACTGATTTAATATTCTTTTGTCCAAAGCAAAGACAAAATCCACAGTGGACTAGGGCTACCATGAGGTACCTCAGAAGTTTTCTCTCAATTTAATCTTTATGTGTCAGAGCCCAGGATATAATTGAAAAGAGGAAGCCTTGGTCTTCTAAACAGCTGAAGTCTAAAGTCTTTTATGATGTTGTTCTTCACAAAGTCTTATGCTCCATTTTGGCTTACATGGTACTTACCCCTATAGAGTAGACTACTGACACCAGAGAACTGAAGCTAGGCTATGACAGCCTGCAAGAAGCAAACCAGCAGAGAGAAAATGTCCTTGCTCTTGTCACAGTTCATTTTTAGAACTAAGCAGCTGATTTTATTTTCTAATTAAAAAAAAAAATCTGTGAGTAAATTTTAATTGTGCTGTAAGGGAAAAAACCCATTTGCAATTGAATCCAATTACAACTCATTTGTGATTAAGATTTGGTATTTAATATTGATGGGCTTATATTGTTTTCTTACTGCTGTCTATGGAGAATTCAAGATGAACAATATATTGAACACAAAAATACATCAATGCCCATTGTTTCTTTACTCTGTAAAATATTAGATTGAATTTATATTGTAAATATAAAAGAATCATTTGTTAAAAGTATTTTAAATAAAAGCATGAATATGTAGAAATAAAAAGCACCCACCAGAGTTCCTGACTAATGAAACTCTATAAGAAGACATTATGCAGCATTTAACAGCGAGATTAGAAATGAAAATTAGAGTTACCTTCAGATGATAAACCTCTTCAATTCCTACACTTCCTCTTGGTCAAACATGTAAAGAAAGATCATTTTCTTGGTGATTTATCAGAAACTAGACTTGACAACAGCTGTTGATTTAATAGTTAAGTAGTTCATTGTTCAACTTTAACCTATACATGAACAGACTAAAGTTTGCTGTCTCAGTCCTTCCTGCATTTTAATTCCAAGTCAATGATCTACCTCACAGGATGGGAGAATCCACCTCTAGCTTTAGAAGTTACACTTAGTTTGTATAAGAAAGAGAAAATAAAACATAATTGCAAATAATCACAACCCCAGTGGGTAACAAAGGGGGACAGTTAAGTAAACTATAGTCTATTTTTATGAGCAACATCATAAAGACATGAATATCCAAAATATGCTCAAAATAAATTTTTAAACGAATAGGAAAACATTTATATTGAATTTCTAAGTAATAAAAGGCTGATGGCCTGATCATAAATAAGTTAAAAGATATACATAAAGAAAGTACTGAGAAAAAGACCCCAAATTTAACAATTTTATTTGCTTTGGGAACAGTAATTTTCTTCTTTATACTTTCAAGATTTCCCAGTTTTTATAATGGCATGTGTTATTTTTTAAAACCAGGAAATAAATGTGAGTTAATACTTATCCTCTGTGCAAAAGAAGGTGCCATCAAACCTTGAAGGGGGGCGGGGGGCTGGGGGCTGGCTTTCAGGTGCTCATTTATTATAACCCCTTTGTTGCAAAGCTAAATGACAGTGAAAACCAAAGGGAGAGAACCAGCTACATGAAGATTGTGCTCCAACAGAGCTGAAGCCATAGATACTGCATTTCTTCTGTCTAATACGAGTGTGTTTTCCTGGCCAAGGCTCATTCCATAGGAATTGCTTCACCCCACTCAAATATCCTTAGCCAATCCCTAGTGCCCATGATTCAGCGCAGAGAAATGGCCTTTCCCAGTTTTTTCCCGGCAATCTCTGCCACTTAGGTCTTCAAATCAGACTGTCCACTCTTGGGAACAATCTTCCCATAATATTTTGGCATTTAAGATATATCAGAATGAATGAATTTTTGAAACCTAAAGTTTGCTCCTCTCCCAACATTGAATCTCTCAGGGTACCTTGCACAAAACAAGATGACAGCTTTTCAAGCTTCATAAATATATATATTTATGAATATATATATATATATTTATATTTTAATTTTATAAGCAGGGTTGGAGCACAGAAATTATTCTGTGTGACTGTTTCTTAGACCAGGAAAGGGATCTGGTTTCTCACAGGACAGCAAGTTCTAGGGAGGAAGACAGATTGTGCCTTTAACAACTGGGGACATTTAGGCAGAATGGGATAGGCTTGTGTGAGAAAGCTAATATTTCAGATTCAAAAGTTGGCATCAGTACTGGGAAGGGCCAAAGGCAGAACCTGAATTCAGGGGCAGCAGATCCAAGAGTCCAGGGCAAGGAGAAATTGGGATTAAACCAAAAATATTTCACAGAAGGAGTAGTGAAGCAGCATTGTTGGGTCATAATGTCAAAGGACTTCTGGTGTGCTGGCCCTCAATTATGAGAGAGCAAAAATGAGAAGTCAGATAAGATTAAAAGGCTGGAGTGTACAATGTGCCATATATGGGCCATTTAAAAAAATCCTCAGTAATTTGTACCTTAAAGATACTCATTTATAAATATAATATAGGCTTTACGATCTACCCAAGTTTTTCATTTAAATATTAATGAAAAAGATTAATAATTTAACTCTATTTAGGTTACTTGGTTACCATTTCAGTTTGCTACCAAGAAGCAATACGAAGTCTCATAGAATGATCCACAAAAGCATAAAAAAAATATTTTATTTGGTAAATATTAACTCATCAATTTCTATACCTTAATAAGGTTATACTTCATTACGATTAGTGAATCTTAACTGCCATATAGGAGGATTAATATCATTGTACCACAAATAAAAAACTATAGTAAATGCAATTAATTTGTTGACCATCTGAGGTTTCAAAACAATATGTATCATAAAACTGAAATAAGTGTTATCCTACTCATTTATTTATTATTATTCATTTTTCAAAATTTACTACATGCATAACTTCATGTTAACATATAGTAGAAGACTACACAGGAAAAGAGACATAGTTCTTGCCTTTAAGAAACTTGAAATTCAGTGGACAAGAAATGAATGTGAGGTCAAGATGGCACGTTGGTAAACGTGGTACTCACCTCCTCCCACAACCACATCAAAATGACAACTAAACTATAGAACAATCATCATTCAGAACTGCCTGAAATCGAGCTGAACAGAGGTCCTACAACTACGAAATTAAAGAAGCAGCCACATCAAGACCGGTAGGGGGGGTGGAGGTGCGGACAGCCAGGTCCTGCACCCATGTGTGGCAGATAAAAATCAGGAGGTTTACCTTGGCTGGGAAGATCCTCCCCGAGGAGCAAGGTGTCCCCATCCCACACCAAGTGCCCAGTTCAGGGTTCCAGTGCCAGGAAGAGAAGTCCCCATAACTTCTGGCTATAAAAAACAGCGGGAACTGAGGCTGAGGGAGGCTGAGGCTGAGGGAGGCTGAGGCTTCTGGAGCCCCAGGCAGCTCCTCTTAAAGAGCCCGCGCACGGACTTACTCAGACTTACACCCTCCAGGCTCCAGCATAGAGGAGGCAGCTTGAAAGGCACCAGAGACATATGGGAAAGAACCAAGTTGTTTGGCATTGGAGTGAGAACTGGAGAGGCAGCTTTCTCCTGGACAGACGTATTGTCAAAGGCTTTTGTTCCTTTGGTGAGCCCTTTCCTGGGGCTGCAGACAGTTGCCATATCTGGGACTCCAGCAGCCTGGCTCACACTGTTTGTCCCAACCTGGTGATTCCCTGAGGCCCTACCTCACCCAACTTTTAGGCCCACCCAAGCTGTTTCCAGTGGCTTTACCCTAGTATGGGCCTGTCTTTGCCTCTGCTTCAGATTTTCCTAAATTCTCTCAAACAAGCAACATCTGGTCTCAGTGAGCCCCATACCTCTCACTAAATGAAGGATGCACAGTCAAAAATGAAGGAAGCACTAACTGTAATAAAGAATAATTTATAGGGAATCAATATAGATTAGGTGAAGCCAGGAAGCAAACCATTAATTTGGAATATAAGGAAGCAAAAAACACCCAGTTAGAATAACAACAACAACAACAAAAATCCAAAAGAATGAGGATGATGTAATGAGCCTCTGGGACAACTTCCAGTGTACCAATATTCTCATTATGGGGGTGCCAGAAAGAGAGCAAGACATTGAAAACCTATTTGAAAAAATAATGACCAAAAACTCCCCTTACTTGGTGAAGAAAGCAGACATGCAATTCAGGAAGCACAGAGAGTTTCAAACAAGATGAACCCAAAGCGGCCCACACCAAGACACATCATAATCAAAATGCAAAAGGTTCAAGACAAAGAGAGAATCTTAAAAGCAGCAAGAAAAAAGCAGTTAGTTATCTACAACAGAGCTCCCATATAAAACCAGTATTATATGAAATGTTGAAGGGTTTTTTTGAAGAACAAAAATATGAACAATAAAATGGCAATAAATACATATCTATCAACTGTTGAATCTACAAACAAAATAAACAAGCAAAACAGAAACAGACTCATAGATACAGAGAACCTTCTGTAGATTGCCAGATGGGAGGAGGGTTGTGAAGATGGGCAAAATAGGTAAAGGTATTAAGAAGTACAAGCTTGACCAGTGTGGCTCAGTGGATTGAGCAACATCTCATGGACTGACAGGTCCTGGTTCAATTCCCAGTCAGGGTACATGCCTGGGTTTGGGGCCTGATCCCCAGCAGGGGGCATGCAGGAGGCAGCCAATAGATGTTTCTCTCTCACATCAATGTTCCTATCTCTCCCTTCCTCTGTCTCTCTAAATAATGGGGTCAGGAGTGGGAAAGAAGAGGTCAATGGGGGAAGAAAGGGGAGACATCTGTAATAATTCAACAATAAAGATAAGTTTTAAAAAAAAATGAATGTGAAATATTTTAATAATGATAATAGTAAATTATCATTCCGCCATTCCTTCCTTCTTCACTTATTGATGAAGCACACTTTCCATCTCCACCCCAACCAAACACCAGGTACATTGTGCAAAAGGGAATGCACTAGGAATAGATCTAACCCTTGTTATCTTCATTGTCATTGTGGAATCACTCTTTTCTTCCTATAAAGTGCAAAGGAGCAGTTCTGGCAGTCCTTGGAGGAGAGTAATAATGACCTGTGTTTACTGAAGATCTACTATCCACTCAGTGCTACATACTTAATATGCACTGTGTTATGAGTGTTTTCTGAACTCAGGATTCAGTTCTGTGACATAACAATTGGCTGATAAAGAGGCAGGTCAATACTAATCTGTTGTCTAGGTACTACTAGGAAGTGTGTGGATTAGACATTCACCTGTCCCAAGGCTAGTGAAGAGTCCCTCTGGGTCTGTGAGTCTATGATGTAGGAAAACACACATCTCCTTCAGTGAAAAGCAGAGGGAAAAGACTGAAAAAAAATCCCTCAAATTTAAAATATTTTTAAGGGGAAGGACATATCTTTGTCTAGTTGGATTCATTTATATACAACACCTCTTTTATCTTTCATCATCCTTTATATTTTATTCACATTGGAATTTTAATTAATTGCTAGTCTCTTTCTTTCTTTATTTGCTCAAGAAATATAAAAGTGTATTGATAATCACATGAAAACACCTTTCAAATGCTGAAATCCACTTTACATTCATTTGTGTGTTCTTGTCTCTATGGGCTGGGAGTAATAGAAACTGTGGTTTGACAGAATTGGACAGCTGCCTTTTATCCCAGGACTACACAGGCGGCAGTCTGGCTATGGACTCAGTGCATTTTAGACTTAGAACTACTTGACCTGGAATACTAGAAAGACAATATTCATGATTTGATATTCCCTATTACCATGTAGAGTTCAAATAAATCTATGCATATTAATTAAAATCTAAGAGCACTTATTTTTCAAAGATTTGTATCTCTAATGAATCAGTAACTGGGATGTATGACTATATTCTCATTGTGTCGCCTTGGAGGATGGTAAACCAGCAATCACTAATGGTGGGTCTTAAGTCTAGGTCATAGCTGCTCCAGTTGCATTTGGGATGTGAACAAATATTTTTAAAATAAGAAAATATACACAAGAGTACAGATTTCTGACTTTTGTTGGACGTTCTCATTGAACAACAATCACCTGTTGAGTAGCACTTACTCCATCTAGACAGGGAGTGTGATTTCCATTTTGCCAAGATCCAACCCCCTCCACCCCCCATTTAAACTACACCATGCCCTCTTCACTTTTTTCATTTAAGTTACCTATGTATTTCTGTTTGCATTTAACTTTACAATTCTAGATGCAGCACTGACATGAAATTCATAGTTTTTAAAAGTGGCAAACACCTTGAAAATTAAATTATATGATACCTGTAGCATAGGTATGAAAAAGAAATGAAGCACTAACTTGCAAACAAATACGTAGTTTAAAAAAATAAATAAAACCTAGAATATTCTGGATCTTGGTTTGGCAAAGCATATGAGTTAACTCCATTGTCTGGGGCTGTGAATGGATACATTGTAA
Source organism: Molossus molossus (assembly GCF_014108415.1). Classification (NCBI taxonomy): domain Eukaryota; kingdom Metazoa; phylum Chordata; class Mammalia; order Chiroptera; family Molossidae; genus Molossus; species Molossus molossus. Next base: position 30,581,690 of record NW_023425346.1, read on the forward strand.
TTTTATGCATTTGCATGTTGAAATCCTAATATCCTGGGCATGTTTGAATTGTGTGTCCTACAAAACTGAGGGCCAATTCCCCCAAGCCATTACATTTAGAGGCTGATATTTGATCTACTAAGTCTCTATAGCTTTCATCTCTTCTGCACTGATCTGTGCTGAAGAAACTTGAGTATTGTCCTCCAAAGCAGTCTGCAGTTTTCTTTGTTTCCATTAGATGGCACAGAAGATTCTTAACGCCCTAAACACAGGCACTGGAGAGTTCTGTGTGTGATCAGCTCTGTGTAAACATCAATAATGTCAGTTCCATCACATCTTTGTAGCAGGAATCTAATTTGAAGTATTTTCAGGGAAGAGTTATTTTGTAACTCGTGAACTATTTCTTCCTAAATACACTAATAAAGTATGAGACCATTTCCTTTAGAATTGTCATTCCTTAGTTTATAGCTCAATTCCTTACCAAACTTTAGAAAAATACATAGTTATATCTGATATTTTGGAAGATATGGGGGAGAAAAAAGACACACAACAGAAAGCAAGGGTCAAAGCGGAAGACCACAAGATATCAACCAAAATTTCAAAAACTTTGCAGCTCATTATTTGAGTTTACTGTCAGTCCATTTATAGTAATTTTTATCCAACTGCCCCTTGAGTCTTTCCACTCCTACTAACAGGTTTTTTTTTTTTTCTTTTTATAACATAGGATAGAAAATAGTCTTTAATACTTTGGATAAACTTGAACTTAGTCATATTTAAGTTATTATAGTCCAAGTGCCAATCATTCTGACCATTATACATCCATAGTTGTGATTTTTTTCCCTTGGGATACTGAAGAACTTTTGGCATTGCTTTCTTTAGATTCTGGGGTAGAGTGTCCCACATTAATGTCCTTGGAAATTAAATAAATTTAACTGCCCTGCACTTGATTTTGATCCAGATGTGCAGAAAGAATGTGAACCTGAATCACTAAGATCTCTGTGGACCTGGCTTGGATATCCTCAACTCATCACTTCACATGTTGACTTAGAGAAGTCCCGCAAGACTTCATGCACTAGTCAAATTGCAAACCTAATGTTTCATGAAGAAAAAAGAATTTTCTACCAAATCAGAGACCTCAGTATTCTTAAACTAAAATCTATCGAGCACTTAGTAAAATTATACAATATTTGCAAATTGTCCTTGTTTTCTAATGGCACATAATTAACCCACTCTCACCATTTCCTCTATCCTCTTCCATACATGAGACTAAACATTGATTTTAAACTCAAGCCCATCTTGGAAAATCACAGCTTCAACTTATCATCAAGCAATGGTGATAGTGCTAAAAACCAGACAGCCCCAACCTTCTCTCCAGGGAGAAGGAATCTCAAGAGATTGTAGGGAAATGATGGCAGAGGGGCTACATTTAATTCTGGGTTCTTTCCATCCTCCTTGACATAGCTTCTCAGTGATGAAGAGTTTGAAGTATTTATTTATAGAATATTCAGCCCCATTTCAATAGAAATGAAATGGCTGTAAGGTGAATTAAGGACTTAGCGCAAAATCTGCTCACCTTGGGAAAATAGTACAGGGAACAATGAGTCATTGTTTCAGAGGATGTCTTAGATACAGAACAGTTAGAGGAGGATTACAACCTTAACTGAAGTGGCTAACTTAAAATTGGGAAAACTTATGAGATGAAATATATAAAGTCTCTATTAGTGTAAACATGTGGATATTAGGGCACGTATATGATGCTAATGGCAGATTTTATTTAGCATCATTAGCATGGCTAACCAATTGGAAAGAACTCAAACTTAAACATTAAAAAAATTCAACTAGCCTGGCTGGTTTAGCTCAGTGGATTGAGCATTGTTCCATAGACTGAGAGGTCCCCATTCAATTCCCGGTCAGGGCACATGCCTGGGTTGCAGGCTCAATCCCCAGTGGGGGGCATGCAAGAGGCAACCAATTGATGTTTCTCTCTCCCACTTACTCGCTCTCTATAAAAATCAATAAAAATATATTTAAAAAAAATACAACCAGGATTAGGACAATATTATAACATTCTTCCTGGGCACCGAAGAGTGCATCAGACCTAAGTTTAGACCTTTTACTTTTTCTTCCTTTTCTTTTAAATCCTCACCTGAAGATATGTTTTTATTGATTTTAGAGAGAGAAGGAGGGAGAGGGAGAGAGAAACATCGATGTGAGAGAGAACCATAATTGGTTTGCCTCCCATTCACACCCCGACTGGGGACTGAACCCGAAACCTAGGTGTGTGCTCAGACCAAGAATCGAATCTGCAACCTTTTTTTGTGTACAAGGTGATGCTCCAACCAACTAAGCCACCTGGTCAGGACTAAGTTCAGTCCTTTTTCTTACTAATATTGAGTTAAAATTCATCTCACTAAAGCTACTTTTTATTAATTCTGTTTATGGTCACATATACCACTGTAAGAACAGGCCCACAGTAGGGTGAGTTTTTGCCCTTTGGGAAGCAATCAGCTTCCTAAAGCGGATTTTGGTGGGGAGGTCATTTCATCCCTTCAGATCCATGAAACACACACACACACCTTTAAATCGTAAATTTTCTGAGAATCCATTTCTCTTGCATAGCATGAATAAACTTGGTTCAGCTTTCAAAATTCTTTGATCTTTTAATGTTTTATTTTATAAATACCTACTCATTGTGATTATAGACTTTTGACCACACATACTTGTTCAAATCTGAACACATTTTCACTTTTAAATAATAAAAGCTGTGAATTTGATGATATGACAATAACACTAATATCAGTGCAAAGAAATATGACATTTCTTTTTTTAAAAATTTATTTTCTTTATTGATTTGAGAGAGATAGAGGAAGGGAGAGATAGAAACATCAATGAGAGAGAACATCAATTGGCCCCCTCCTGCATGCCTCCCACTGGAGATTGGGCCCACAACCTGGGCATGTGCCCTAACCAGGAATTGAACCGATGACCTCTTGGTGCATGGGTCATCACTCAACCACTGAGCCACACCAGCGGGGCAGAAATATGACATTTTAAACTTAAAAACACAGACTTTTAAAGAAATGGGCAAGAAGCAAACAGGGACACCAATACAGTAAGATAAGAAAGGAAAAGTTTGAATTAAATGATTATTTGGTTATTGAAACCAAGCATTTTAATTACCACGTCTAGTCATTTTGTTATTATTTATTACAATCTGAGAAGAAAACAGTTTTTGGTTGGATCCACAAAATCAGATATTACACTCCATCTTTCATTCTGAATTCTTTTATTGATGCTGCTCTTTTTAAAATTCCGAGTATAGAAGATAATTGTGAAGAGAGAAATTTGGAAGAAAGGCTAACTTTTCTCTTGAATGGTGAAGGTGTTTTGGATGTGAAAATCACTATTAATAACCCAGTTTGAGTTGGATTTATGTTACAGATTGTCTTATCCAATACTAGATATAAGTTGGGCACCGTCACGTACTCTGATCTCAGTGAACCTGGTGGGAAGGTGGGAAGGAGCTTGGCACAAGCGGATGTTCTGGGGTAGACTGAAGTTAACTGGCCTGTGGAAAGGCTTAAAACCTGACCCTGGAATTTATAAGAACAGCACAATTTTCCTTCTAAAGTTCTGTTTTCTGGGAAATACCTGTGTCATTTGAGGTGTAAATGGGTGTTCTGGAAGAAAAAAAAAAAAAGATTCCATGCATTCAGAAATCTCTGGTGACACTATATCCTCTTTGAGATTCACAGTGCACATTAACATAATATCCTGAGAAAAGCTGCTTGAAGACCCCGGTTAAGAGAATGTTCCCAGACATAATTGGCCAATATCAATGACATTTGGGCATGCTGGCTTGAGGAGGGAAGTAGACGTTAAAATATGTTAAAGTTCAGCCCTGGCCGGTTTGGCTCAGCGGTTAGAGCGTCGGCCTGCGGTCCTGAGAGACCTGGGTTTGGTTCCCGCTAAGGGCGCGTACCTCGGTTGCAGTTTGTCCCTGGCCCTGGTCAGTCGTGCGGGTGGCAGCCACTCGGTGTGTCCCTTTCACATCGATGTTTCTCTCTCTCTGTTTCTCTCTCTCCCTCCCGCTCTACCTGAACAAAAAACAAAAAAATGTCCTCGGGTGAGGATTAAAAAAAAAAATATATATATATATATATTAAAGTTCATAGTATAAAAAAAAGTTTTCAACCCCCAAATGTAAATGGGTTGTAAGGAAAAGTCTACAGCACTTCTAATCTTCCATTAGGTAATAATTGCATATAGTAATTACCACACAATAGGGACAAATGGTTTTCAATAGAAAACAATAGTCATGGGTCAGTTTGCTGTCCTAGGCTAAAGCACAAAAAATAATTTTGTTATAAAAGTTAAAATTAGTCCTGAACTTCTTAAAGAGTTCCTTTTCTATACTTTTCTATTTCTTTCTGTGGATCTCTGATATCATATCATTATTAAACCTGCTTCATAGGAAAGAAAGCTTTAACTGCCATGAAACCTTAGTGATAAGAAGTCTATACTTACACATCAAACCTTCTACAATTATTGTAAAATAAAATATTCTATCCCTATTAAAAATTTGTAGGCAGTCATTAAAACATGGAGAAGGGTCTTGAAGTAGAAGATTATGGCAATATATGGATCTACTACTAATTTTATATTTTTGTTTATAATTTTCTCTTAATATAAAGTTAAGCCACATCTATTCCTTATAGTTTAACATCTAAAAGAATAGGATTTGTCCTATGATTAGGGATTTTCAGTGTCGGGTATGTAGAGTTCATATGTGTAAATACATACACTCTCAGGAAGTAATATTGACAGTAAATGAACAGGGTTTTGTCAGAGGTAGATTTTCCCTAGTAAGAAAACTTGCCCAGACAAGCTTTGGCAGTTCTGTTCAAAACTGTGTATGGGTGACACAGATTTCTCAATTCACCTCCCTGGATGACTTCAGGGCAAATTGTCAGGTGGATGTGCAACAGGAAACCAAGATACCTTTTGTGTTTATTTTCAGCTGGCACCAGTGTACTTGAGATTTCCCATTCACTGTTTTTGAAAAATCTGCTCAGAATGTGAGGGGAAGAAATATATCACTTGCAGGACAAATGCAAAGACAGAGGATGAATTGAATGCCCTGAACATAAAAGACCATATACATAGAGCACGTTCTCAAATGAGGAGTTTTCTCAACAGTTTGTTCCCTGTAATGATGATTCACCTTCATCTCTCATGGACTCTCTCAGAATAGTCACATGGGACTTTTGAAAGAAAAAGATATGTTACTAAGAAACAAAAGTCATAATAAAAGAAAAAAGAAGGCAGGTACTAAAAAGTATGGGCAAAAGTAAAATGTGAGACACTCACTATGCCACAGCATGTTTACTCTGGGACAGCTGCCCTTGGGGGAAATTAGAACTTGGACTCAGACCTGGGCAAGCAAGGTGGTGAAAGCTAAGTGCAGGCCTAGCTGGTCCTGGACCTGGTGAAGTATGAGGTTTGCCTTTCCCTTCACCTTCTGCAGTTTAGGGATGTTTTAATTGCAGAAAACCCAACCAAGACAAGTTCTATAAAATGAGCAAAAAGAAAAGAAAATGTACTGGCTCATAGATGTCATTCAGGGCCAAACAGTGCTTGGGTGGCTGTGTCTGTATTTGTGTGGCTTCCCCTCCAGGTCCTTCATTTCATGGTTCTAATCTCAAGTAGGTTCTCACTGTATGGTCCCAAGATGCCCACCAGCAACAGCTGGGGCTGAGTTCTTCCTTGTTTGCACCTGTCAGGGAAGATAGCAGTCTGTGTCCCAGCATTCTCAGCAAAACTGCCTGCGTTCATTCTGTTTGGACCAGCTTAGACAAATGAAAATCTTTGGACCAGTACAATATGACGCAATGAGTAGATGGACTCAGGGCTGAGTTGTGTACCGATTCCTAAACCATTTCCTATAGTCATAAGGATGTGTGCTCATATTAGCCCTATGCAGTCAGAGGCCCCTCTGGTAATAGGAGTCGGTTCAGGCCTTCTCAGATATCATGACTAACAGTGAGGGCAAGGTGGGCACATGTATGGTGGGTATTAAGTGAAACATAGACCCTGTACCAGGAAGGAGGACAGACAATGTCAGAAAAGCAGGAATGCCCTGGATAGCACTTCCTTCCTCGTTGTCTTGTCCTTGACCCCAGATGTCTAGCCAGAACCCCTCTTTTTAAAATATTTTTTTTTAAATATTTTTTCTTTATTGATTTTAGAGAGAGAAGAAGGGAGAGGGTGAGAGAGAGATAGAACATCGATGAGAGAGAACATCAATTGGCTGCCTCCTGTATGCCCCCCTTTGGGGATTGGGCCCACAATCTGGGCATGTGCCCTGACTGGGAATCAAACCAGCAACCTCTTGGTGCATGGGTCAACGCTCAACCACTGAGCCACACTGGCCGGGATAGCCAGAATCTCATTTAATGAGAACTTAAATTTAGTTAGTCCCTTAATTCATATGAACTAGCTTAATTCAGAAATATGCCAGAACTCACTTGAGGACCTACCTGAAGAAACATTTTTGAGGGGACAACTACTTCCTTAGAAACTTAGTTGTCTCTAAATGTATGTGGATAGATACAAAATTTTTACTCGATGTGTTTATCATAAACGTAGCACATACTATCTAAAAATAGATAAATTATAACAATGTCACTTTAAGTGTAAGGCAATAAATTGGTTAAAATCAGGATGTATTAGTCTTTTATTATTGCCTTAAATCAGCAGAATCTCAGCAATTTAAAACAACACCCATTTTACTTTTATTTTTATTTTTTTAGATTGTTTTTTCTTTATTGATTTTAGAGAGAGAGGAAGGGAGAGGGGGAGAGAGATAGAAACATCGATGAGAGAGAACATCAATTGGGTGCCTCCTGCATACCCCCCCACCCCGGGGATCGGGCCCACAACCTGGGCATGTGCCCTGACCAGGAATCAGACTGGTGACCTGGGTCAATGAGTCAATGCTCAACCAGTGAGCCACACCAGCCAGACAACAACACCTATTTTAAAGTCAGAGTCCCTATAGATCAGAATTCTGGTATAGCTCAGCTGTGCTCTCTGTTTAAGATCCATAAGCATAAAATCAAGCCCAGCCAGAGTGGTGGCTTTCATTTGGAGCTCGGGGTCTTCTTTATACCTCATCAATTACTTAAAGAATTCAGTTCCTTGTGAACATAGGACTGAGGGTCGCATTTCCTTAATATGTGGTCCCCTTCATCTTGAAGCTTTCAGAGGTACATTAAATCCATTTTCAGATTTGAGTTTCTGTGCTTTTCTCTTCTGCTCCTAAGGACTCATATGATGATGTTGCAGTCAACTGGACAATCCAGAATAATATCCTTGTGCTAAAGTCAGCTAATTAGTAAACTTAATACATTTGCAAACTTTCTTTTGCCATGTAACATGACTAGAGGAACAACATTGGGGGTGAAGACCAGCGGGACCCAAAGTCTGCCTCCCACACCGGATATTTCATTTCCACATCAGTGAGATCAAGTAGGAGGGGAGGAAGCACACACAGGAAGGAACCCAAGTATGTATTCTTCAGCTCTCACATCTTGGTAAATAACATTCTTATATCTATTGATACACACACACACACACACACACACACACACACATGCATACATATGTAAATTATAGAAAGATAAACGATGGTAAGGCTTTTTATCTATTCTGATCTAGGCTTCTAAACCTCTGTTCTGCAGACTAGGAATCAGTAATCAGGACAGCTTTGAAAGAATCTGCCTGCATTTATCTTGTGTGTGTGTGCATGTGTGTGTTTTTTGTCAGCCAGTACAAAGAAAATTAAGGTTTTTCGTCTTTGCTATACATATAATACTCAGAAGTGAAAGCTTAATTAACTTATCAGAATCATGGCATCTCTTCTCTTGAACTGCTGTATTCACCTTCCCAAAAGATTTGAAAAAGGAAGAATAAACCTCCCCAACACCTTAGCTGCAAGAACTGCACATCCCCAGACACCCTGCCCTCTAAGATGGCTTCCTGTCATAACGAGCCCTGTTTTCATCCATCTGTGTGAGCACATGCTTTCACCACTTGTCAAGAAATGTCTACAGCACAGAACACCAATTGTTTCACAAGGTAGGGCCCATCAGGTTGCAAAGAGGAAGCAAAGAAGAGCAGCTAATTACCGTGTACTGAATTCATCTTTTTCAGGAAGATGACAAAAAAAAAATTTAAAGAAGCAAAGTAGTTGACAATTCCAGTGTTGCCTAAGTTAATTTTCACTTTCTCACAGTTGAGTTCTTAGTATTCTTCTGTCTCTAAAGTGATATTCCCAGAATCATCTTAAATATCAGACCAGATCCACTCAACTTGTAAGCTTTCCCCTGGGCCTAAACAATTTAACTTTGAAAGCTGCATAAACTCATCCAGAGGCTGAGATATGAAGTGTAAATTGTTTCCTTAGCTTATTACAGGTAATTCTAGAGATTTGAGTTACTTCTATCGTGAAAAAGACTGACAACCTCTTTTTCAATTTTTGACATTCACTTTCTTAAGCCTCCCCTCAACCCACACCAGAACTTAGCTTTTCTAGGAACTTCTTTCTGATATAATCCCATACATTCCTAATAGCTCCCTTATTCTGGAATCCCATGGATTTTATTTTCCCAATATTTATGTGCCCATGTTGATAAGTTATTTGATTAAGTTCCTTATGTCAGCCATGCCAGTGGGTTCCCTCTTCCTGTTTGAACCAAAATAAATACAAGCACAGAGACCATACTTTCTATTACTAATGATTGCTGATTAAGGTTATTGGCTTGGTCATACTTCTAGTGTCTTTTAAAAACATTCCCAGTCTGATAATTCCAACATCCCTGCCATATTTGAGTCTGGTTCTAATGCTTAATCTGCTTTTTCAAACTGTGTTTTTTGCCTTTTGGTTTGTCTTGTAATGAATTCTTGTTAATTCTCACCTGAGGATATTTTCCCACTGATTTTTTGATAGAATGAAAGGGAGGGAGGGAGAGAGAAACATCAATGTGAGAGAGACACATTGATTAGTTGCCTCCTGCAAGACCCCGACCAGGGCCAGGGATTGAACCTGCAACCCAAGTATGTGCTCTTCACCGGGAATCAAACCTGAGACCTTTCAGAATGAGGGCCAATGCTCTCACCACTGAGTCAAACCAGCCAGGGCTTGTAATTCATTCTTGATAGTTGGACACAATGCACTGGGTAACAGGAGCTGCAGGAAATAGATCGTATACCATGTGGTCATGCGGTATGGAGGGAGGGGAAGCATTCTGTACCTGTGTTCCATTAGTAATCCTCAGTCTTTTGGTGACCTTGTCCTCAGTCTTTTGGTGACCTTGTACCTGTGTCCTGTGACCTTCATGAGTACTTCTCAGTCCTCCCCCACCCCTGTACCCCTACCCAAAGGGACCCAGGTGGAACAAGATGGCTAGTGTGGGCTGGAGTTGAGTATTTCCCTTCCCCCAGGTCAGTTAGGCTCTGGTAGAAGTCCAGCACACTGGGGCTCTGCTTAGCTAATTTCTCCTGAGCACAGAACTTGTAAAGAAGCACAGAGTACTCTGGAGTACTTCAAAACTTCCTTTCCCTCACACCCACAGGAACTACAAGGGGATTTTTCTCTGACATTTACTGTGAAAACCCAGTGGAGTTCCTGCAGGTAAAAATTCACAAACATGAGTTCAACCCCCATGACCGAATCCCCTCGGAGCCCCTCACTCTCAGACTTGCCTACTCTGAGCCTCCTGCCATTACCACTTATAGTTCAGGTACTCCTACCCGGGCACTGGTTCCCATCCACGACATATGCCAGGGGCCTTTTGTTCCAGTAAGTTGTGATTCCCTGTACCCACCTGTCTGTATCTCCAGCTTGTGATCTATTTTTAAAATAGAAGATACAGTCATCAAGTTATTATTTCTAAGGTTCTCTGCAATATTGGTAAAAGAACTGAAGAGAAGCAGTTTCTCATTATGAATTCATATATTTTGAATATCTACCAGGTTTGAGTGATTCCTCTGCACCCTCTTGTCCTCCTCATCCAGCTACCCCACTGTCCCTGTTTGGCTAGTTTCATCAGCTGACTTCCAGACGTTAGTAAGTCTGTAGTCTCCTTCAGAAACTGAACTCTTATTTAAAAAAAAAAAAAGAAAAAAATGGGTCCCTTGCTTGTCTGGCTTTGCACTTAGAGGAAACTTTGGTTTGTCAGATGCCTAAGATACCTTTTCCAAAGAATTAGTTCCTTAGAGCAAAGCTTTATCATAATTCAAGATGTAGGCAGATGAAATATGCCTTAAAGAGAGAAAGAAAAGGAGTGTCAAAAACTTCCTTTTTCTCTTTAGAAAACAAACAAGAAACTGGACAGAGGCAACTATCTTAGAAGGAAAAAAATAGCTAATTTATAAATTAATTTGGTTTTACATTTCAACTACAAAAAAAAAAAAAAGAAATCTTGCCTGATTTAAGAACCAGCCTGCTGTACAAGCTTCTCCACTGATGAACAGGTTAGGCTGTGGAAAGCCACCAGTAAGGGCACGAGTTGGCAGGTCCCAAGAGCTACTTACTATACACTGTGCATAGCATACCCTGTCCGTGGAATAAAAGCTGATAAACTTTTTCTTTCGAATACAGCATTTATCTATATGCATTTTTAAATGAGGGTCTTTGTCATTATGATTGAAAGTGCCAACATAAAAGTTACTATTTGCCAACTTTATCATTTATCTTTGCCACAACAGTGTTGCATAACAAGCAAACACAAATAAGCATTCAGTTTGCTCTGGAGACTGTGGATTGCCTGGGTGCTTCTAAGTTGGTTTATTTGATCTGAGCAACTTTGTGTGATCAATTGCAGTTTGACTAGGAGCTGGCCAGTCTAGAAGGCCTCAGTTGGGATGATTTAACTTTGGTCATTGCACTTGGTCTTTCGTCCTAGAACTGGGCAGGCCTGGGCTAGTTCTCATCGGGGGTGCAAGCATCCAGGAGAAAGAACAGAAACTTTCAGAGCCTCCTGAGACCAAGATCACCGATTATGCCAACTGTACCCAAAGCAAGCTAGAAGCCCGTTCCAAGATCGGAGGGCAGAGGGAGAGATTCCATCTTCTCAGGAGAGGAGCTGCAAAGTCACTTTGCAAGGGGTGAAAATAGAGTGAGTGGAATCTGCACTCACTGCTACTGCTTTGCAGTCTGCCACACCTATCTTGTGAGTTCTAACTAGTTCAGCAATCTTGGAGCAGTTCAAATGCATTTTCCTTTACCGTATCAAATAAAGTAAAAAAAGATTTCATTCCAACAAATACTTTGTGGTAACTAAAGAAAAAACATAAATATGCCAATAGGTCTTGTTTGGTGAAAAGTGCTAACACAATTTTCTCTTCTGCAAATATATGTAATTTTCAGAAGCTCATGAAGTTCAACCAAGTGAGATTGTTTTGTTTTTTGTATAAAAAAAAATACATCTGTCTGTGCCTTATTATTTGTTTTTGAAGCTAATATAGGAACATATTGTCAGGTAGGAAAAAGAAAAAACGTGTTTTTTTCTTTGAAGGTACTTAAATTTTTTTTTAAGTGAACCTAGTAATACCTAAGCCCATCTTGGTTTTCATTGAGCCCAGGGACTAAGCACATAGTCATATCTGCTCATAAAGTCCAGGGCTACCCTATAAAATTACAGGCTCACAGAATCTTACTCCTGTGTCCGTCCTATTTAGAAAGTCTATTCCCTATTTTCACTATGAAAAATGCACAAAAACCTTACATTTCTGTGTCCCACATTTATTTCTACACATGTATATAATTAGATTTGGCTCCCCTGCCCTTCCCCTCCTCCTTAGTACATCAGGACAATGGGCTGGACAGATTTTATCCTAGAAATTTGCTGAGCCACATGAATATTTGAGATCAAGATAATTTTGAAAGAACATATTTTGTTGTTAACAAACATGCTCCCTGAAGAAGAAAACCTTTCCCTGAGGACTAAGAATAGAGTATCTCACTTACATTGTAACTGAGAAAGACATAATCTTTCAAGTCACTGGGGCTCTTATTTAGTACACTAAAGAGTAACTTATGAAACAAGTGTTGCCTTTTAAATGTCCACATGGTGCCATATGGTCTTATGCAGAACCCTGTGCTTGTAAACAAGAATGAAATATGATCTATCTACACTGGGTGTGTTCCTTAAGAATAGTGCTTCATCCCAGATTCCCAATAAAAAAAATCCTTTAGGGAAATGAATGTTAATACAAAGTACCTTTCTTTAAACTATATTATATAAAAAGCTTTCTTACGCATGGAAAGCAAATAGCTATGCCAGTTAGACAAAGACTGATTGAGAAAGAGAATTCGCAATGCCCCAGGTGGTCTCCTGCTCCCAGCTTCCTACTTTTAACTCCTAGGACATATATGTGAAAGAGAGGACAGTGATAAATCACCCACATTAGTGGAATCCCTGTGGGGAGAATTCAAACTTTTTTCTAAAACTGCAGGAGGAATAAATAACTCAAGCAGTGACCAGTGTAGTCTAACGGGTTTCTTCCTGTTGCTTCGATAACCATGTCAAATAGCTAACCATGTGTCCTACATGACAGGGTGGTCTGAAGTAAATCATAAGCACAAGTTAGAAGCTCTTTAAATGACTGCCTTTGAGACTTTCAACCATTCGTTAACTGTCTCAATTCACAGATCTCTTAAAGGAGGCAATGAGGAGCCCTCTACCTACTTTAGATGAACACCATAAGCATGAAATAAGCAAGTGTTTAGATGTTACTAAAGGTGCTATGGGATTTAAAAGATCACTGTTATCATGAAATGGGAGGCTGAAAAAGCATTGGATTAGAAGTCAGGTGATCTGGTTTCTAGTCCCAGCTCTGCTCCAAACCAGCTGGGTACCCTTGAGCAAGTCATTTTAACATTCTGAGCCATAGTGTCCTCACTGGGCAACCACGTGAGATTGTGGCAAGAACAAAATGAGGTGCTGGGAAACAAGAGTGAATAAGGACATCTTGGCCTGAGAGGAGCTCACAAGTTCAGTGGGAGACATGGAGGTGTAGAGATGGAGATGATAAAATGTGAGGGATTATAAAGGACACTATGCACTCTCTTGGAGAGCACGGAGGAGGAGTGATTCATGATGCCCAGGGGAGTTGGGTGAGTTCCACAGAGAAGGTAACATTTTACCTGGGTCTAAAGGATGAGTAGGTGTCTCCCAGACAGCAAGAATGGAAGAGACAAGAAACAGGGATGGAAAGTTTGAGCTGTGAAAGACATTGCATATCATGCTATGGAGTTTAGGGACAGGTGACAGAAGAAACGTCTGTTGATTGCATGGAGCAGCCAGCTTCAGATTTGATATTATGAATGGATCATCCTCAAGTCTGCCTTTCCAGCAGCACATGTGAAGGGGATGGGCAGCATCTTTGGTCCTACCTGGCTGTCAAGTTCTCAAGCTTTCTCTCATCTCCCCAGTGGATTCCCTGGCTTCCACTTGCAAAGCGTCCATGTGCTAAGTAGCAAGTGTGCTAAGGTTATTAATGACCTTAGGTGTGTGGGATGAAGGAAAGGTGAGGAGGAGGACAGGCACTTAAGAGCTCCAACACGATGCTCAATCTTTGGTCATACTGGTTACAGAATCAGTTCTAGTATGTCTTGTGATATATCCCACATTACAAACCCCACTCTTAATCTGATCTCTCAGCTCAGGTTCTTATCCAGACCACATGTACTTTGTACTTCATATCCTCTAGGAATATTGGGACTGTCTTATTGCTTATGAGCCACTTTGACCAAAAAGCTTGTTTTAGGCTGATGAACATCCTTGAAAATAGCCACTGAGTCATCTGATTAAATGCTGAATATTGACCTTGTGAACATTTCTGCTTCTGGGCATTGCTGTGCTCCATCCACTTGTCAAGGCAATCTCCTACTTCCTGTTGGACCTCGGTGACCTGGGCTGTTTACTGACCATCTTTTACTGGCTACTTAAATATTGTTCTTATTTCTAGACTGGACTTTGTTCCAATACCTCAAGATGGGTTTATTCCCATAACCTGCTTCATTCCATCGACTAGGTCTGGTTCCAGGTCTTCATCCCTCAGTGCTACCCTCTTCCTACCAGGCCAGGGCACAAAAAATGACACACACTATAAAATCAATGCAAACAAAAATCTCTCGTAATGGGAGAGAAGTCTTCCAAACTCAGGTGTCAAAACCCCTAAAACAAATTAAAATACTTCCCACTAGGAAAATTGGTATAAATAATGATCACCACAAATATATCTGTTATGACCTATGTACCACTTCAAGTTTTGTGTTGTTTTGTTTGTTTTTTAAGAGGGAGGGAATCAGTTAATCCATCACATAACAAGGCCTTGAGGGCAACATAGAATAATATCTATTGAGGGGACTACACCAATCTTGCAAGGTAAATATTTCACAAAGGTAGAAACTGAGACAGAATCTAATTCGCTCAGGTAAAGCAACCAGTTAATAAATGAAACAGCCTTAATCCACCCTCCTTGATCATTACTGTAGCACAGAAAAGTAAACAGTTCAATGTAAGACATCACTGTCCCTAACGAAGAATTCCAGTCCCATCTTGTCCTTCCATATCTCCTGGTCATACACTATGCTTCTTAGGCCTTACTCTCTAAATTCTTGCCCTCTCCTTTGTTTTCAGAGTAGCTGGCCTCTCCAACTGAAGATACTTTAAAAATGGTTTGTTTCAGTAGAAGTATCATAAAACATGAGAAGAAAGTGAGAAATGCCTATATTACAGGGCATGCTGAGATCACAGGCCACATACACATCCTCAGTTGTGAATGCATGTGTGTTGTGGGGATTGGGGTAGGGGTGCAGGTGAGGAGGTGGACATATAGAATAAACAAATTGCACATGTTAAACAACTATGTTCAGAATCAGTGCTCAGCTGACTGGGTGGTGGGTGGGTAACTGAATAACAAAACTAACCATAAGAGAACTGTATAAAAGGAAGAACAGGGTATTAGATTAGATTCTGTCACTGGAATAGTGTAGGTAGATTAAAGCCAAGAATAGTTTCACTTGCCTTTAATACCTCTGTCTGGTTAACCCTAAGTTGATCTAACCTTCTGATTTTTGGAACTACCCTTTGCCTACCTGATATTCCTGAAGAAAAGTGCAAGGTCATCCTGTTGGGAGTTGTTATAGTTATGTGATTCTCACTTCAGTGGCTCCTTTTCCTTTTACCTGGTTTTTGCTTTCCCATTACCATGCCGCAGGCTCTGTGACCAACCCCTCCCCCCAGCTCCCTTCTGCATGCACCCCTCAACAGTCTTGCAAGAAGGTCTGGATTCCTACACAAGGATTTAGTGTTATGTGTGAACTGCCTCAAAGTTTCCCTCATTCACCCCCATTGCATTTCACTGCACATATTTGCCTCTTGTTTCTCAGGGTAAGTCTTGTCTCTGCTTCTTTCCAAGATTAACACTTCCCTGCGTACTCAAGATTTCAATCCCTTTATATCATCTGAAAGCTTGACTTTCAGTAATTCCTTCTTTTAGTAGTTTCAATCTTTCCCTCTCCACCCACTCGTTCCCCTCAACCAACAAATATATTCAGGTGCTTCTCACCCCCCAAATCTATTTCTTCATTTCTTCTTTCCCTTCAAGCAGCCCTGCTCTCCTTCTCCTTTCCTTTTCAGGGGAAAGAGTACCCATTTTATTTTTTCTTTATGGATTTTAGAGGGAGAGGAAGGGAGAAAGAGGGAGAGATAGAAACATCAATGAGAGAGAACATCGATTGGCCGCCTCCTGCATGCCCCCCACTGGGGATTGGGCCCACAACCTGGGCATGTGCCCTGCCCAGGAATCGAACCAGCAACCTCTTGGTGCCTGGGTCGACACTCAACCACTGAGCCACACCAGCTGGGCAGGAGTACATTTTTGAAAGAGCAATTTACATTCTCAGTTTCTACTTCGTTCTTTTCCATTCAATCCTCAACTTGGTTTTTGATCCCATGATAGCTGTGCTTGATAATGTCACCAGTAGTTTAAACTCAGGTAGGTCCTGCTTGGTCCTCAGAAACTCAAAGCAGGAGAAACCAGGGAGCCCACTTCTGAGACTGGACTAGTAAAATCAGCAAAGTAACCCAGACACAATCAGAAAGAATGACCAATATTAGAAGAACATAAAATGTAACATATCTATTAGATGGAAAATGGTGCATATATTTAAATGTTTTTGCAAACTTAACATTTAGAAATGCATGTGCCACTTTGAGTGAGAAAAGCGCACTGCAGCTAAGCTATACAGGAAGTCTGAGCCTCTGTATATTCACATATATAATAGAAAAAATACCTCTAGTAAATGAAAGACAGAAAGATCATTCAGCAAGTGTTAACTCTGATAGTCTTTTTGTATGTGGGATTGTGGGTGACCTTATTTTCATATTAATACATTTTGATTATTTTAAAGTGTTTCCCAATAAATGTATATATTTTTTTTTTTTTTTTTTTTTTTTATTGATTAATTTTTGTTACAAATGATTCTCCTTTTTTCCCCCAGTGGTTCCCCCCTCCCCCTTCCCTCCCCACCCCTTCCCCCGATTGTTGTCCATGTCTACTGTTCATGCCTATATGCATATAAATTCTGTTGTTCATCCCTCTCTCAGCTCCCCACTCCTTAGGGGATTGTCCTCAAACTGTTATGTTCATTATATTCCAGAAATCAGTGAGATCATATGAAATTTGTCTTTCTCTGCTTGGCTTGTTTCACTCAGGATGATACTTTCCAGGTCCCTCCATGTAGTCTCAAAGGACAAGAGATCTTTCTTTCTTACCGCTGCATAGTACTCCATTGTGTATATGTACCACAGCTTTTTAATCCATTCGTCTACTGATGGGCACTTGGGCTGTTTCCAGATCTTAGCGATTGTAAATAGTGCTGCTACAAAGATGGGGGTACATATATTCTTTCTGATTGGTGTTTCAGGCTTCTTAGGGTATATTCCTAGAAGTGGGATCACTGGGTCAAATGGGAGTTCAATTTTTAATTTTTTGAGGTGACACCATATTGTTTTCCATAGTGGCTGCACCAGTCTGCATTCCCACCAACAGTGTACTAAAGTCCCCTTTTCTCCACACCCTCGCCAACACTTGTTGTTTGATGATTTGTTGATGGCGGCCATTCTGACCGGTGTGAGGTGATACCTCATTGTTGTTTTGATTTGCATCTCTCTGATGATTAGTGATGATGAACATTTCTTCATATGTCTCTTAGCCATTTGTATGTCCTGTTTGGAGAGGTGTCTATTTAGTTCCTCTGCCCATTTTTTAATTGGATTCTTTGTCTTCCTTTTGTGGAGTTGTGTGAGCACTCTATATGTATTGGAAATTAACCCCTTATCTGATATATCATTGGCAATTATGCTCTCCCATACAGTGGGTAGCCTTTCCGTTTTGATGATTGTATCTTTCGCTGTGCAGAAGCTTTTGAGTTTGATGTAGTCCCATGCGTTCATTTTCTCCTTTGTTTCTATTGCCTTAGGTGATGTGTCAGTAAAAATTCTGCTGCGTATGATGTCTGAGATTTTGTTGCCCACAATCTCCTCTAGTATTTTTATGGATTCATGGGTTACATTTAAGTCTTTTATCCATTTTGAGTTTATTTTGGTGTAGGGTGTAAGTTGATGGTCTAGTTTCATTTTTCTGCAAGTAGCTGTCCAATTTTCCCAGCACCATTTATTAAAGAGGCTGTCCTTACTCCACTGTATGCTCTTGCCACCTTTGTCAAATATTAATTGAGCATATTGCCTAGGGTCCATTTCTGGGTTCTCTATTCTGTTCCACTGGTCTATATACCTGTTCTTGTGCCAGTACCAGGCTGTTTTGATTATGGTGGCTTTGTAGTATAACCTGAAATCTGGTATTGTGATCCCTCCAACTTTGTTCTTCCTTTTCAAGATTGCTGTGGCTATTCGAGGCCTTTTTTGGTTCCATATGAACTTTTGAAGTAATTGTTCTAATTCTTTGAAGTATGCCGTTGGTATTTTGATGGGGATTGCGTTGAATCTATAGATTGCTTTGGGTAATATGGACATTTTAATGATGTTAATTCTCCCAATCCATGAACAGGGTATGTTCTTCCACTTTTTAACATCTTGTTCTATTTCATTTTTCAAAGATCTGTAGTTTTCTGCGAATAGGTCCTTTATCTCTTTGGTTAAGTTTATTCCTAGGTATCTTAATTTTTTTGCCGCAATGGTAAATGGGATTGTTTGCCTAGTTTCTCTTTCTGTGAGTTCATCATTGGTGTATAAGAATGCCATCGATTTCTTGACGTTAATTTTGTATCCTGCTACTTTGCCAAATTCATTTATTAAGTCTAGTAAGCTTTTGGTGGAGTCTTTGGGATTTTCTATGTACAGTATCATGTCATCTGCAAATAATGACACTTTCACTTCCTCCTTTCCAATTTGGATCCCTTTTATTTTTTCTTCCTGTCTGATTGCTGTGGCTAAGACTTCCAGTACTATGTTAAATAGGAGTGGCGAAAGTGGGCATCCTTGCCTTGTTCCTGTTCTTAAGGGAAATGCTTTTAGTTTTTGCCCATTGAGTATGATGTTGGCTGTAGGTCTTTCATATATGGCCTTTATTATGTCTAGGTATGATCCCTCAATTCCCACACTGGTGAGCGTTTTTATCAGAAATGGATGCTGGATTTTGTCAAAGGCTTTTTCAGCATCTATTGATATGATCATGTGGTTTTTATTCTTCAATTTATTTATGTGGTGTATCACATTTATGGATTTGCGAATATTGTACCAGCCTTGCATCCCTGGGATGAATCCCACCTGGTCATGGTGGATAATTTTTCTGGTGTATTGCTGGATTCGATTTGCTAGTATTTTGTTCAGGATTTTGGCATCTATGTTCATCAGGGATATTGGCCTGTAGTTTTCTTTCTTTGTTGTGTCTTTTTCTGGTTTTGGAATTAGAGTTATGCTGGCTTCATAAAACGAGTTTGGCAGTCTTCCTTCTTCTTGAATTTTTTGAAATAGTTTGAGGAGAATGGGTATTAGTTCTTCTTTGAATGTTCGGTAAAACTCCCCTGTGAAGCCATCTGGGCCTGGGCTTTTGTTTGCTGGAAGAGTCTTGATTACATCTTCAATTTCCTCTGTTGTTATTGGTCTGTTCAAGTTTTCAATCTCTATCTGATCCAATTTTGGGAGGCTATGTGTTTCTAAGAATTTGTCCATTTCGCTTAGATTTTCGAATTTGTTGCCGTATAATTTTTCATAGTAGTTGTTAACGATCTTTTGTATTTCTGTAGGGTCAGTTGTTATCTCTCCTGTTTCATTTCTGATTTTATGTATTTGGGTTCTCTCTCTTTGTTTCTTGGTGAGTCTAGCTAAGGGTCCATCAATCTTGTTTATCTTTTCAAAAAACCAGCTCTTTGTTTTATTGATCCTCTGGATTGTTTTTTTGGTCTCTATGTCGTTTATTTCTGCTCTGATCCTTACTATTTCTTTTCTTCTGCTTGCTCTGGGGTTTTCTTTTTGTTTACTCTCTAGTTCTTTAAGTTGTGAGGTTAGGTAGTCTATTAGAGATTTTTCTTCTTTTTTGAGGTAGGCCTGTAGTGCTATAAACTTCCCTCTCAGAACTGCTTTTGCTGCATCCCATAGATTTTGTATTGTTGTGTCCTCATTTTCATTGGTTTCCAGGAAGTTTTTGATTTCTTCCTTGATTTCCTCGGTGACCCATTCATTGTTTAATAACATTCTATTTAGCTTCCATGTGTTAAAATGTCTTTGTATGTTCTTCTTGCAATTGATTTCTAGTTTCATACCATTGTGGTCTGAGAAGATGCTTGTTATAATTTCAATCTTCTTGAACTTGTAGAGACTTAGTTTGTGCCCTAACATGTGGTCTATCTTTGAGAATGTTCCATGTGCACTTGAGAAGAATGTGAATTCTGTAGTTTTGGGGTGTAGTTCTCTGTAGATATCTATTAAATCCATTTGGTCTAGTGCTTCATTTAGAGTCTCTGTTTCCTTGCTAATTTTTTGTCTAGAGGATCTATCCAGTGATGTGAGCGGGGTGTTGAAGTCCCCTGTTATGATTGTATTGCTATCGATTTCTCCTTGGAAGTCCTCCAGAAGATTTTTAATATATTTTGGTGCTCCTATATTGGGTGCATATATGTTTATCAAGGTTATATCTTCCTGTTGGATAGATCCTTTCAATATTATGTAGTGGGCTTCTTTGTCTCCAATAAATGTATATTAAAATTATTTTCCAAAATAAAATAAATATCATTCTTAACCTTTTTAACCTCCCTTTTTAAAAATAGTCAAATTCCCAACTTTTCTTTTATTCTTGCTTTACATCTGTGGTTCACAAATTTAAGAGTGTGCATAAAAATCATTATGGTGCTTATAAAAAAAGGAAAAGGGAAAACTATTTTTGGACTTTACTCCCTAAAGTTTCTGACGCTTTAGATCTTCTTACTCAGGGGGCTGCATTTTTTTTTAAATAAGCTCTTCTGTTGGTTCTGATATAGGAGATGACCTATACATTAAACTAGAAACATCATGGGATTTCAATTTTTCTTCTCAATAAACAATACTAGCTTTTGTTCTCTTACAAGTAGTAGTCTAGCAAAAATACAGAGAGGGTATCAAGGCAGAATAGCTCTCATCTTTGTGGTGACTGGGGCCACTGAGTAGATTCTACGAATAGAATGTTAAGATCAAGATTCAATCAAAAGACTAGTTTTCTAACCAGAGAATTGCAACTAATATACCATGTAACCAATGCAAAGGCTACTGTCCAGACCCAGGATGTACAATTATCATCCAGATACTTTCCATACAAAATTAGAGGTGTATGAGTAGCCAAAGCAAATAGAAAATAGAGAACATCAATAGTCAGAGGGTGCACTTCTACAGAAATTGTCATTTCATAATGAGCAATTACAGCATTTGTGTGTGTGTTTGTGTTTTCTTTTTTATCCTCACCTGAGGACATTTTTGCATTTAGCTTCAGAGAGAGTGGGAGGGAGAGAGGGGGGAAGAGAGAGAGAGAGAAACATTAATGTGAGAGAGATATATCGAGTAGTTGCCACCCACATGACCTCAACAGGGGCCGGGGACAAACTGCAACCAAGGTATGTGCCCTTAGCAGGCTGATGCTCCAACCACTGAGCCAAACTGGCCAGGGCAATTTTATTAAGCTTCCCATGTGACCAGAAGAATAAATGTAAAATTCCTGAACTTTTTCTCTGAGCTCTAGATCCACATTTCCAGCATCAATTAAACACTGATACCTGATTATCACACAGACATCACAAAATCAAATTTTCTGAATCTGAACTCATTACTACCCCTGCTAATCATATTCCTACTCTTTTAATCTCTGCCTCCACTGAAAATATCACTCTCCACTCATTTGCCCCAACAAAAAGCATTAATTATCCTACACTCCTCCTTAGATTACTAAGCAGCATATTCTGACTTCACCATGATCAGTCTGATATGAGTTATGCATCAAATAAAGAATTGATTTTGCTTTCTCCGCCTGTTACATTGAGCTACATGCTGCTTGGTCTCTGAAGTCTACCTCCCTTCGCATAGATGTTTTTACCTTTCTAGGGATTTTTTTTCCTAATTAACCTTGTAGGTAACTTTTCCAGAAGACCAACCTCAAATGCTACTTTTTCTATATCCAAGATTTTACCATATAGTTTTATTATAACACTTAAACTTTATTAAATTATAGCTACTTATCTGTCTCTCTATCTTTTGGGCCAAGAGAAATAGACAGCACAGTGCAGGGGCACAACTGACATTCATCTCTGTTCAACATATATTTCTCTAAGCCATGTTAGCCTGGAGCTGTGTGCAGGGTCTAGTAATCACAAATCTGACTTTGTAACCATATTACCCTGAACAGGCCTTGTCTGTGGCCCCTTTTATAGCTTTAGTGTGTGTACATGATCTCAGAAGCAGCCTACAACCAGTAGACAATTTCTATTTTATATTCAGCTTCTTGGCCCACCCAGCTACGGAGGTACTACTGCCCAATCATGGTAATAATGTTGCATTTTCAGTGCTTCTGATGCTGCTACATCTGTTGATCTGCGACTCCATGCCAATGCTTCTTCACCACTATTTCACTGAAGCAGACATCTGTTATCTTTTTTAGAGCATTGTCCTCTCTTCTGGTAATGGAAGCCCTTTTCCAGCTCAGAACCCCTTCCTTGTGGTGACTTAGATTTGCTCATCAAAATTCTTTAATCTCATTTCATCCTCAGGAGGTGCTACAGGAATGAATATGTAAATCATGCCAAACACATAAGGGACTTGCTGGGACTACTAGAAGGCTGGAATACTGGGGCTGGCCACCGTTTTACCTGCCACGTGGGAATAGCATGCTTGCAAAATCAAGTCATGCAGATCAGCAGAGTTTAGAGAAGGCGCTAGAGCCCCTACCACCTGATATGTAAGCCAACAAGTTTCTGTGTGGTTTAAATTAGAGTAGGATTTCTATCACTTGTAACTACAAGAATTCCAATAACTTCTAACACGATTTTAGCATAGACCCCAGACTGCTTGTCACTTGAGCAAGTGACATCTATGCTTTGCCAGGACTGAGCCCTTGGAATGCTGCACCCCCTCGCCTCCCATTGCCAGATGTGTCACTCTCCTCCCCTCCCTTCCTAAAACCTAAAGTCTCATCCACCATTCTTGGGCGTTAGCCCTAGTCATTTATCGTAGCTTGGTGCTCTGAAGTGTTTTCTTTCACTTCCTAGAGTGTCAATGGGGAATTCCACTCTTTTTCTCAACCCTTTCTCAGAGGCTAGAGATCATAAGGATTTTTCTCTAAAGATCAAGATAATAAACATTGTATGTTTTGTGGGCCATACTTATCTTTATTGCAACTACTTGACTCTACCAGTGTGGACATAGACAATATGAAACAAATGAGCATTACTGTATTTCAGTAAAGCTTTCTTTATGGACACTGAAATTTGAGTTTCATACCATTTTTATGTGTCACAAATAGAATATTATCCTTTTGATTTTTTCCCCAAGTGTTTAAAAATGCAAAACCAATCTTAACTCACAGTCAGGATGCAGACTATAATTTGCTCAACTCTGCTCTAGGTCACAGAGTTTCCTCACTAGCTCCCAAAACCATTCTTTTTCCTTCTATACCCAGCCAACTCTCCACCAGATTTCGGCCGGCCAATTCAAACTATTTGAATTTACAACCAAAGCTGTCTCTCCAATACATAGCCCATGTCTGTCATATAAGACAATATTCGATGCAAATTCTGTTGAATGAAATGATAAAGGAGCTAGCAGAAGAAATGACAAAATTAGAGGGCAAATTCCTGATTCCTTCTTAATTAAGTGATTTTTAGAGCATAATTTATTTATCCTAGTATAATTCCATCAGAAAGTAAAAGGGCCATGCAGAATGGTGCTTCTGGAGGGCACCCAAGGCTGTCATCTCAGTCAGGAGAAGGATTCTCCTAGGCAGCCAGTTGAAAGAGCCAAGTGTGAATGCTAAAGGGGAAGGTTGGCCAGCTGGACCCCTGTACTTTGCGAGCTCTGAGAATTCACTCTGGAGAAGAGGAGAGAAGTACTACACTGGCAGCATATTCATGGTTGAGTGAAGCCAGGCACAAGACTGAAAAATGACTAATTTATCATTTCAATTAATCTAAAGTTTTCTGATATTCAAGCATTATCATAATTACCAAATCAATTTCCCTATAGAGTTTAAGCATTCATGTAGGAAATGAAGTGATTTCTCATATTTAAGTTCAAATATCTTGTGTTTTAATGTAATAAAAACAAATTGATAATATATTATTGCCAAGAAGAAGAAAAAGTCATGAATTCCATGCCAAGCCTCCCAGGCCCTGGCCACCCTTGTTAACTGGCTGCATCTACCAGAACTCCTATTACAGGCAGAATATGTGTCTGTAGGTACAAGCAAACCTCTAAGGGTGTCTGGTTTGTTAAACAATTACAGCTCTAAGAGCCTGGAAAACCACATCTGGCACACCAGAGTGAGAGTCTGGGGACTGACAATATTAACAAAGGTGGAAAATCTTTATTTTCACTTTGTGTAAAACAGAAAATCAGAGGTGCCCATGAATATGGCCTCTGGCTTTCTCTGACTCTGGCCCAACCTTGATCCCTCACTGGCCTTCTATCTTTTCCTCTCTTCTTCTCCCTCTCTTGTCTCCTGATTCTTCCTCTTCAACGATCAAACCAAACACAGCTGATTTTTTACATTCCAATATACTCAAATTGGAAGGATTTAGAAACTCTTCTTCCAAATATAATAAACAAATGACCAATTTTCAGAAAATAAAAACTTTAGCTCAGGTGCCCACTGCCACATAATTATTTACGTGCACCATGCGCCAGGAAGGCATAGTTCTTGGTGCTTGGGAAGTGTAGTAGGCAGAATTTTGGTCCCCCATAAGCTTTACTCCCTGTTATTACTCTTGTGGATATATTACGATACATAGCAAAAAGGACTTTGTAGGTGCACTAAAGGTCAATTGACCTTAAAATAGAAAGATTATTTTACATTACCAAATAGGTCCTATGTAATCACATGAGCTCTTTGACACAGAATTAGGGACAGAAAGGAAAGTTAGAGAGATTTGAAACATAAGAAGGATGTGATGTGCTGTTGCAGGTGAAAGATGGGGGTTGTGTGTAGAAGGATTACAGGAGGCCTTTTGGAACTGTGGAGCTGAAAGCAAGGACTCTGGCTGACATACAGCAGAACATGGAGACCACTTCTCTACAACTGCAAGGTACTGAATTCTGCCATGAAGAATAATGAGCTCGGAAGTGGATTCATCCGTAGGGTCTACAGATAAGAGCCCAGTCTGGCCAACACCGTAATATCAGCCTTGTGAAACCCTAGGGAGAGAATCAAGCTGAACCATGCCAGACTTGTGACCCACAGAGAACTATGAACCAATATATTTGCAATTTTTTAAATGACTACATTTGTTGGCAATTTTGTACTCAGCAATAAAGAATCAATACAAGAAGCATCAGGGAATAAGATGGGGAGAGAACTCTGTCTGCATGTAGCTTATGTTCTATCAAGTAAAGATTCGTAATGAACAATACATATGACTAAAAAGTAAATGATATTGTAAATTAGAAGTTAGCAAGTACTAGCAAAGGAAGAAAATATAGGAGTAATGTAGGTAAGTAGTAAAATGAAGAGGTAATGTAAGGGAATGCAGAGAAGAGGAATTAGAATGTTGTTTGGTTGGGTGGTACAGATTGCTGTGGTTTAATCAGTGCTCAGGGCCTCACTGAAGACACACTATTTGAGCAAATGGCTTAAGGAGGTGAGACACTGAGTCAAATAAATACTTGGAGTAAGAGCATGAAAGAAAGAACAAACAGACAAATGGCATGAGTAAAGGCCCTAAAGCAAGACAGGGCATGTCAGTCTCCAGGAATGGCAAGGAGGCCATCCTTTGGAGAAGACTGATTAAGGAAAGAGCTGTAGGAGAGGGGTCAGAGAAGTAACAGGTGGCCAAATTACATGGGGCCTTGTAGGCTACTCTGAGCCTTTGACTTTATTCTGAAAGAGAGAGCCGTTGCAGAGTTTTTAGGACAGGAATGGTGCAATAGTCTTGAGGTACAACAAGGATGAAAGATTGTAAACCAGTGAAAGTTTAATGCAATATCCAGGCAAATAATAATGACTGCTTGGACCTGCATGGAAGTAATGAAGGTGGTGAGAAGTGATCTATAAATATCTTGGAGGTAGAACTAACAGAATTTCACACTGGATTGAATGTGTGGTTATGAAAGAAAAGAAGAATTCAGAATGACTTCAAGGTTTTTTGGACTAAACAACTGAAAGGTGAATTGCCATCAACTGAGATGAGAATGGCTATAAGTAGAGCAAGTCTTATGAGAAAGAAGAGAAGTTCAGTATTAGACATGTTAAGTTTGAGGTGTCTATTGGACATGTAAGTGGAGATGTTGACTAAGCAATTGTATAAACTCAGTCTGTAGCTCATGAGAGAGGTCTAGACTGAAAAGCTAATTGAGAGTCACCAGCATATAGACAATATTTAAAGACACAGGGATGAATGATTTCATCAAAGCTATAATTCAATAAATGAAAAGAACCTAGACTCGAACTATGAAATATCCCAACACTGAGACATCCTTAAGAAGATAAGATGAGAAACTTGCAAAGGGGACCTAGAAGGAGCTACAGCTGATGTCACTAATCTCAAATATTTTCCTCAAACCCTTGGCACAAATTCTTCCATTTAATCTCACACCACTTTCATCCCTTCCCAGCACCCAAGTGCAAATGATGGAAAAACATTTCAAAATCCCCACGATAAAAATTGCATAAGTAAGGAACATCTGCAAAAGGTCATTTTTAATTAAGCCTTATTGGCTAACCCAATCAATATAGTGTCTGCCAGAACATATTTTATGCTTTTGCCATTATCTGTCTTCATGTTGGTCTTGATTTCTTGACTATCTTTATATTCTTTCCCCAAAACTCCAAAACATTGCTCATACTAACCTTCACACACAATAGCCAGATTTCCTGTACTCTTATTACTCATTGCATCTTCTCTTGCCACTAGATTAAACTTCCCTTGAGAATTGAAACAATGTTCTCTACTTCTTATAACTCCATAGTTGATAACAAAAACAATTTTACTATATTTACTAAATACATAGGTGTGAGATGTATGAGTTTATCATCATTGTATTTCCACATATCTAACTTGTAGAAATTTATTGGATCAAAGGGTAAACTGTACTGACAAATGACAAGTTAGAATGATGAAAATAATTGTGTTTTTCTTGCATCAGATTTGAAAACTGAGCTTATATTTAAGCCAAGTGTTTTCAAATATGGTTTAAAATGCTTTTGTACATTCCAGAAACCCTTAAAATAATAGCAAAGGCAGAAAATTTTAATTGGAATAAAAGGTGAAAAAAATTATAGCACTGTGGTATTGCCCCTTACCTGCATTCCATCTAATGTGTTTCTGTCTTCATTATAATGTTCACATGTTCATTCATCTAGAGTGTTCCCCCCATTTTCATATATCACAGACAAATATAATAACCATTCCAATGTAACTATTCAGTCTTCATGCAATTAATTGCAATAAGTAAATTCTACACAGAAAACTTTGGAATTTAACAGAGATTTTATGCTAGGTTTTGTTTGTTTGGTATTTGTTTTTTGCAGGGAAGGATGGATTCCCCCAGAAGAAGACACCAAGATCAGGAGGTAAGCATAAGTAATTAATTTGAAAGGAAGGAGGGAAATGGAGAAGTGAGCCAGGGAAGGGAAAAAAGCCAATAAAGAGTGTATTATCAAGTGGGTACTACTAAGGAACTAGAAGCTAATCTTACTAGAGAATTCCAGGAGACAGGGAAAACATGCCCCTAAGATATCCCAACAGAGGAGAGGGGGCTGAGGGGGGTATCCACCAGCTTTTCCCCCCATCATTGGTCAAGGCATGCTTCTGTGTTTGCTAATGCTGAAAGACAGCCCTTAGGTGGAGGAAAAGGTCCTTGCTTAGGATTCTGTCAGTGAGTTACTGAAACAGTGAATGCTAAAAGAATGTGAGTGAGGCACCAAGCACATGTTATACCAGTTCTAAATGCTTGTGCTCATTCTACTTCAGTTTGTCTTTAGACAGAGCACCTGTTATTTCATATCTGTCCTCAATCCTTTCTCTTCTGAAACTGATTGGGCTGTCAGTCAGAGTCTCTCTCTTCGACCAAACCTTGGGCTGCATAGGCAATCAGAATGACCAAACGTGCTGGACACAGAAGTTGTTTCAGGGGTTGAAATGTAACTCAATAAAGTATAGTAAGAGTCCTCAGGAACTGATACACATGCTGATAGAGAGGTTCTCACCTAAGGAAACTAGTTGGAAGAGCTAGGTAAGCCCAATACTGCTTATGGACTAACTGTCTGCACTTGGAGACAGACAGCCTAAGAATGAAGCCAACACAGAGGGGAAGAAGAGCTGGGGAGAGACAGACTGAGCCATGGTGACATTACCTGTGTAGCCTAAATCCAGCTATGTCTGAAACAAATCCTAACCCTGGGACTCATAGTTTCTTGAGACATGAATATTCATTCTTTCTTCCCCTCTTCCAACTTCTTTAAGATGTCTTTTTCTTACAATAGTTTGAGTTGGTATTCAATCACATGCATTCAAATAACTTGTGACTAATATAAATTTTATGAGCATTTGGGTAAATGGATACTTTTGTTGAATAGATTTTACCTGGGTAATACCCAATTTATATGTAAGAGCATGTAACAATTAGGGGTGAATCTTAAAGAAATTAATACACATTTTTGTAATTTTCTCTGTACATTTTTTTATTTGGAAAATATTTATTGGTGGTAGAAACACAAAGTACTAATGTATAATGACTCTCTGATAAGAGATAATGTTCATGCTACATTCCTATACTATGTTGTATAGTACTCCCAGAGACTCAAATTTTATTTGTTCTGGCTCCGACAGCTATTAAGGGGCAAGTGGCGGGATCTGAACCCAGTCTTCCTGACTTCCTTCCTCATAGCACCTTTCTACTGGGTGCCTATGTTTAAGCCTATGGGAAAGAGAGTTATAGTGATGTAAATGAGAAAAATCCCTGACCACAAGGTGAATAGAAGGGGAAAAACACTCTGACAAATATTCTCAAAAAAGTATATACTCTAACCCTAGAGCAAGTAGAAGGAAGGAAATAGTAAAGATCAGAACAGAAATAAATGGCATAGAGTCCAAAAAACAATTCAAAGGATCAATGAAACAAAGAGCTGGTTTTTCGAAAAGATAAACAAGACTGATGGACCCTTAGCTAGACTCACCAAGAAATAGAGAAAGAGAACCCAAATACACAAAATCAGGAATGAAAGAGGAGAAGTACAACTGACACCACAGAAATACAAAAGATCATCAACAACCACTATGGACAGTTATATGGCAACCTAAGCGAAATGGACAACTTTCTAGAAATACATACTCTGCCAAAACTGCATCAGGAAGAGATAGAAAAGTTGAACAGACCAATAGCAACAGAAGAAATTGAAGATCTAATCAAGACTCTCCCAGCAAACAAAAGCCCAGGCCCGGAAGGCTTCACGGGGGAATTTTACCGAACATTCAAAAAAGAACTAACACCCATTCTCCTCAAACTATTTCAAAAAATTCAAGAAGAAAGAAGACTTACAAACTTGTTTTATGAGGCCAGCAGAATTCTAATTCCAAAACCAGGAAAAAACATTACAAAGAAAGAAAACTACAGGCCAATATCCCTGATGAACATAGAAGCTAAAATCCTGAACAAAATACTAGCAAATCGGATCCAGCAACACATCAAAAAAAGTATTCACCATGACCAAGTGGGATTCATCCCAGGGATGCAAGGTTGGTACAATATTCGTAAATCAATAAATGTGATACACCACATAAACAAAATGAAGAATAAAAACCACATGATCATATCAATAGATGCTGAAAAAGCCTTCGACAAAATCTAGCACCCATTTCTGATAAAAACGCTCAGCAGTGGAGGAATAGAGGGATCATATCTAGACATAATAAAGGCCATATGTGAAAGACCTACAGCCAACATCATACTCAATGGGCAGAAACTAAAAGCATTTCCCTTAAGAACAGGAACAAGACAAGGATGCCCACTTTTGCCATTCTCATTTAACATAGTACTGGAAGTCTTAGCCACAGCAATCAGACAGGAAGAAAAAATAAAAGGGATGCAAATTGGAAAGGAGGAAGTAAAACTATCATTATTTGCAGATGATATGATGCTATACATAGAAAACCCCAAAGACTCCATCAAAAATTTACTAGACTTAATAAATGAATTTGGCAAAGTAGCAGGATACAAAATTAACGTCAAGAAATCGATGGCATTCTTATACACCAATGATGAACTCACAGAAAGAGAAACTAAGAAAACAATCCCATTTACCATTGTGCCAAAAATTAAGATACCTAGAAATAAACTTAACCAAAGAAATAAAGGACCTATTTGCAGAAAACTACAGGTCATTGAAAAAAGAAATAGAGGAAGACATAAAAAAGTGGAAGCACATACCCTGTTCATGGGTTGGAATAATTAACATCATTAAAATGTCTATACTACCCAAAGCAATCTATAAATTCAATGCAATCCCCATCAAAATACCAATGACATATTTCACAGAACTAAAACAAATACTTTAAAAGTTCATATGGAACCAAAAAAGATTGCCACAGCAATCTTGAAAAAGAAGAACAAATTAGGAAGGATCACATTACCAGATTTCAGGTTATACTACAAAGCCTGGTAATCAAAACAACCTGGTACTGGCACAAAAACAGGCATATAGACCAGTGGAACAGAACAGAGAACCCAGAAATAGACCAAGGCAATATGCTCAATTAATATATGACAAAGGTGGCAAGAACATACAGTGGAGTACAGACAGCCTCTTTAATAAATAGTGCTGGGAAAATTGTACAGCTACATGCAAAAAAATGAAACTAGACCATCAACTTACACCCTACACAAGAATAAACTCAAAATGGATAAAAGACTTAAATGTGACTCATGAATCCATTAAAATCCTAGAAGAAAATGTGGGCAACAAAATATCAAATATCATACGCAGCAGAATTTTTACTGACACATCACTTAAGGCAACAGAAACAAAGGAGAAAATGAACACATGAGACTACATCAAACTCAAAAGCTTCTGCACAGCAAAAGATACAATCATGAAAA
Organism: Molossus molossus; assembly: GCF_014108415.1. Classification (NCBI taxonomy): domain Eukaryota; kingdom Metazoa; phylum Chordata; class Mammalia; order Chiroptera; family Molossidae; genus Molossus; species Molossus molossus. The sequence continues at coordinate 30,612,526 of NW_023425346.1, forward strand.
TGGAAAGGCTACCCACTGTATGGGAGAGCATAATTGCCAATTATATATCAGATAAGAGGTTAATTTCCAATATATATAGGGTGCTCAAACAACTCAACAAAAGGAAGACAAAGAACCCAATTAAAAAATGGGCAGAGGAACTAAATAGACACCTCTCCAAACAGGACATACAAATGGCTAAGAGACATATGAAGAAATGTCCAACATCACTAATCATCAGAGAGATGCAAATTAAAACAACAACGAGATATCACCTCACACCTGTCAGAATGGCCGCCAACAACAAATCATCAAACAAGTGTTGGAGAGGGTGTGGAGAAAACGGGACTCTAGTACACTGCTGGTGGGAATGCAGACTGGTGCAGCCACTATGGAAAACAATATGGTGTTACCTCAAAAAGTTAAAAATTGAACTTCCATTTGACCCAGTGATCCCACTTCTAGGAATATACCCTAAGAAGCCTGAAACACCAATCAGAAAGAATATATGTACCCCCATGTTTGTAGCAGCACTATTTACAATAGCTAAGATCTGGAAACAGCCCAAATGTTCATCAGTAAACAAATGGATAAAACAGCTATGGTACATATACACAACAGAGTACTATGCAACTGTAAGAAAGAAAGATCTCTTATCCTTTGAGAAGACATGGTGGGACCTGGAAAGTGTCATCCTAAGCGAAACAAGCCAAACAGAGAAAGACAAGTATCATATGATCTCACTTATTTGTGGAATATAATGAACATAACAGTCTGAGGAATGTGGTAGTCCTAGAGACATGGAAGTGGGGTATAGACTGACTATCCCCAGAAGAGGGGGTGGGGAGAGAGATAAACCACAGAACTTATGCATGTATGCATGAACAATGGACAGGGACAACAAAGCTGGGGAGAGGGCGGGGAGGGATGGGGAGGGGGAAATCAGTGGGGGAAAACGGGGAACATCTGTAACAAAAATAAGTAAATTAATTAAGAAAAAAAAAGTATACACTCTATTCAGTGCCATATCAGTCTATAAATGAAGATCTTCAGAAGAGGTTCAGATGGAATGGTTATGTGAAGGGAGTGTCATTTAAGCAGGATTTCAGCAGGACAAAATGGGGCAAGGTAGACATTTTGAATGGAGAATAAAGCACAGACTATTCAAATGAATATCATGTAAGGACTCTCAAAGAGCAGTTAGCAGAACTATAAAGAAATAAAGCTGATGTTTGCTTAACTTGATTCAGTTGAATGTCATCCTCACAACTCTTTTCCACATCCATAGACCGCCTGTATTGTCACTGAACTAAAAATGTATATCAAAGCAACTTTGAGTCCACTCACTTGTTTTTGTTCAATAAGCAATAGTATCTGTAAAATCACATGTTGGTTGTACTATATTTTTTAAGATACATATGAAAATAAATATATAATTGCCAAAATATGTAAAAGTCAGCTTAACAATCACCTAAAATTACTTCTCATGAGGGTTTGGTGACAATGACAAGGGTTTCAGAGCCAGCCTGACCTGGTCTCTATCTGAGTTTTGCCCCTTAATTTTGATCTCAGGTACTGAATCTTTCTGATGCTCAATTTCCTCATTTGGAGTGTTGTAAAGATTCAATAAAATAACACATAAGTGACTCCCAGTGAAACAATACATTGTTTATACCACCACTCTTACCCCCACCCCACCCAGCACCAATACTGAGGAAGGTGCCTTGTTTTACTGAGCCAGAGAAAAACGTGAGCCTGCAATGGGAGAAGAGACAAAGTTTTCTAAATAAGAATGTGCCTGGGAAAGGGGGAACATCAGGAGAAGAGCAAGATGCAGAGAGGGCATTTAGGGGCCTCTGGCTACAAATATTCCATGTAACTTTAGATATTCTCTTCGAAACATCTCCAGTAAAATCTGTATTAAAATACCAATGTCTTTAGTTAGTTTATGGGGTGAAGAAAACATGAAAATTGACTGAGATTGGCTTAAGAACAAGAACAGACAAGTGAAGGCTGCTGGTGACATTTCTGAGGGGGGATCAACAGGAGAAGTGGAATAATTGACAGGAGTAATCAGGGTGGGTTGGAAGAACAAGATTCTGGAGACAGAAAGGAGTATGAAATCTATCAACACAGGCAGTGGTGATAGAGTTTTAACCAAGGATGAATAAATGGATAAAAATGGGGGGAAATGTGAGAACAAATGAGAATAACAATTTGCTGCCAAGCTTTGTCCTGTTGATTTACTCCAGGCTCACAGCCAAAAAAACAGAGGGAGGTGCAACGCTTTTATGAGAGTCATGAACAGTATTGACCAAACAATCTGCAAATTGAGTTTCTCTACTTTTTTTTAAAAGAGTTTATTTTATTTGATGCTGGAAAAGTTGAAACCAACCCCATAAGACCTTCCACTTCCATAACTGAACTATTATTTATATAGATTTTTCACTGGTGATATGAACACAAGGCTCACATGAAAAACAAGAATTAAAAAATAAATAAACTAATATACACCGGTTTTCTACTCTTCCAGCATGCCAATGCCTGGCGGTATACCTTGGACTGTTTTTAGTATTATTCTTTGAAAAGGAGTTCAGATTGAAACAAGTCATTTTGAAATATCAGGGCTCCATTTGGCTTTTCAGTATTAATAACCCAGCTATCATGAATTACAATAATGGAAATCTAGTAAAATGTATTGACTAAACTTTGGAAAATTGTTCCTAACCCATCAGTGATTAATAATGAATGCTAAGCTTGACCAGTTGTCAGGGAGTGACTCATTACAGACAATGATAAAATGAAGTGTGTTACGTTGAAATACAAAAGAGATAAATGCAAGTCTGATAAAATTATTGTAAGAGGTGACTGGAAAAATTAAGCTATCTGACTCATGGATGTGAATGGGTGACATGGCCTCCCACATCAGTGGTTATCACATGCATACTAGTCCTGCAGTTGGAGCCAGTACTTGTGGGGATTCAGCAGACTCATGGACACATGATAAAGGGAGGAGAGTGATTTCCTAAGTCATAACTTTTTAATATGATCTAGAAACTGTTTAGCATTCAGCAGTTTACTAGGTGTTTATTTGCAGAGTCAAATGGAGAGGTCTTCATGTACTCTGAGCATTTTTAACCATCCAACATTCAGATTTAAAAATGCTTCCATTTTCAGATTCTTTATGCATTCACTGAAAAGAGGTCAAGAAACTGGCATTAGTCTAAAAGGATTAGCTTGAATTTTTTTGGAACCTGGTTGAATTTAATGAACTGATTGTGTATTCACATTTTCTTTGAAGAAAGGACAATGTGAACAAAATAAAAACATATTCACTCATACTCAGATACCACTTACTGAAACTCAGGTACTCAAATAAATGCCTACAAGTAATACATTTCAATAATTTGTGATAGACAGACTCTCTAAAAAAATAATTTTAGACAAACTGAACAAATGAAAAATGCAAAAAAAAAAAAAAAAAAAAATAAGAAAGAAGAAATCTAGACCACTTACACCAAATACAAAAATGAACCAAATGAATTAAAGACATAAATGTAAGACCTGAAACCATAAAACTTCTAGAAGAAAATATAGGCAGTAAACTCTTTGACATTGCTCTTAACAATATTTATTTGGATATGTCTCCTCAGGCAAGGAAAACTAAAGGAAAAAATAAACAAATGGGACTACATCAAACTCAAAACGTTTTGCACACTGAAGAAAACCATCAACAAAACAAAAAGGCAACCTACTGAATATATCTCTCAATAGTACATCCAATAAGGAGTTGATATCCAAAATATATTAGTAACTCATACAACTTAACACCAAATCAAACAAACAATTCAATTAAAAAGTGAGCAGATAATTTCAATAGACATTCCTCCAAAAAGGACATAGGGATGACCAATAGAGATATAAAAGATGTTCAACAACACTAATCATCAGGGAAATGCAAATTAAAATCACAATGAGCTATCACTTCACACCTGTCAGAATGGCTGCCATCAGTAAGTCAACAAACAATGAGTGTTAATGAGGATGTAGAGGAAAGGGAACACTGTGCACTTATGGAAACCAATATGGAGGTTCCTCAAAAAATTAAGAATAGAACCACCATATGACTCAGCAATCTAACTTCCAAGTATCTATCCAAAGAAATCTAAAACACTAATTTGAAAAGATATATGCACCCCTACGCTCATTGCAGCATTATTTACAATAGCTGAGATATGGAAGCAACCTAAGGGGTCATTGATATATGCATGGATAAGGAAAAATATGTTTCATATATACAATGGAATATTATTTAGCCATAAAAAAGAAGAAAATCTTGCTATTTGTGACAACATGGGTGGTATTATGATGACAAAATCTGAGATAGTACTGTACTAAGAAAAATATGTCAGACAGAGAAAAACAAATACCATATGATTCTATATGTGGAATCTGAAAAACAAAACTGAAATTCATAGATATAGAGAACAAATTGATGTTTGTCAAATGGGAGAACATTGGGGAAAGGGTTAAAAAAATTAAAGAAGTACAAATTGTCAGATATAAAAATAATCATGGAGATGTAAAGTACAGCTTAGAGAATATAGTCAATATTATAATAACTATGTATGGTGTCAGATGGGTACTAGACCTACTAGGGTGGTCACTTTGTAAGGCATTAAATGTTTAGTCACTATGTTGTAAAACCAAAATATAATATTAGCCCTAGCCAGATTGGCTCAGCAGTTAGAGTGTTGGCCTGTAGACAAAAGAGTCTCGGTTTGATTCCTGGTCATTGGCACGTACTTGGGTTGCAGGTTCAATCTCCGGCACACTTGGTGTCATGTGGGAGGCAACCAATCGATGTGTCTCTCTCACATCGATGTTTTTTTCTGACCTTCCCCTTCCATTCAGTCTAAAAATTAATGAAAAAATATCCTCAGGTGAGGATTAGCAAAAAAATAATTTGAAAACTATATAATATGATATGTTAACTCTAATTAAAAAATACATTGAAAAATAAGTGCCCCTTCTAAAATTATTAGTAATAATTCCTCCAGTTTCATGGCATAAAAATAGATGCTTATATTATTAAACCAGATAACTATTATAGTGACAGAAACAAAGATACAAATTTAAAACAAGCTGCTAAATTTTCTGGTGAGATCTAGAAATTTAGTGAGACAGAAAGGCACATGTGTCGTTTACTATATTCAATACCTTGTGCCAGGCCCTTCATCAAATTCTGTTAATCATTGCAACCACATTGGCATAAGGTATTTTTATTTCCCTTTTTCAAGTAAGAGAAAAGTGAGGTTCAAAAAAATCAAATAACTCTTAAAGGTCTCAAAGATTGTAGTAAAGGCAGGATTCGAGCTTGTCTGTCTCCAAAATCCATATTCCTTTTGTAATTCTCAGAATAGAGCAAGCAACTCCTACAACAAATAAGCAAAAGTTTGGTGACAAAAATAATACAGAAAACAAACACTCATCACCAAAAACATTGTAATGACACACTTGAAACATCTTTTAACTAATGTGTTGTTTCTTCCATGTATTTTTAAATAGCTTTATTTTAAATGTGCAATTAGAAATGCAGACCACCAGGAAGCAAAGACTGACATCGTGTGGATATGTATGTCTAGCGTGACTGATGTTTGTGAGATGTCACAGTATGACATAATCCAGGCTAGAACATCTTTGTCTTAAGTGTGGTTTTTCACATGTGGAGCTTAATTTTTCTTAACCTCCGCCTTTAAAGGACATGATAATGTTCATCTTCATGCTAAGTAGCATTTTATTTTGAATGTTCATTCACAAAGAAGCCTAAGATCAGAATAAGTCTGTGGAGGAAACAAATAATGTCTCACCTTTAAAGAAGGCAATAGGAAAAAAAAAAAAAATCCCATGTAGAGTCTGCGAAAATAATTACTGCTGTTTACAACTGCAAACTTGGTTTATTATGCACGTCAGGAGGATAAATTCTAAACAAGTCATATGAAGAACAGGTGAAGCTTTTTAAGTTCATTATTTACTAGGGGCCCTTAAAGAAACGTGCAGCTCGGAAGGGGTTATTGGAGCCAATTTCAGAATTCTGAAGGAAGATCTACCAACAGCTTTCTAATTGAATCTCAAAAGACTGTAATTGTGTTCCACTCTGTAGTCAACCTCCATTCCATGCAGCTACAGTCGGTTGTAGGTAATCAGATTACTCATGGGTTACTGCCTGCAGCCTGCAGGAGAGTGCCAAGAGTAAGAAGGCAACGTGTTGTAGGGTTAATGAAGCTTAATATGGTGCCAATATCACACTGAGCCATTGCCTACGGAGTGAGAAAGGATTATATCCCATGTTAATATGCCATTTGACCCGTGCCAGAGAAGCAGTCTAAATCACTGAATAAGTATGTAAGTCACCACTGAGAAGTGTTTGCCATGCCAGCTCTCATTGCTGTGAAAACAAGTTGTTCCCTAGCTTGTGGATTTTAACTTTGGTGCTCTTTAAAGTACAGTTTCAACATTGGCTCCTAACATCCCTGGAAAGGCCATAAGATTCTCTAAACTGGAGCCAGTGCAAGGAATTGCACATGTTTTCCTTCCGTTTGATCTGAACTTCTCCGGAGAATAAATCTAAGGTCAATGCACTGTTCAATTCCCAACAGCCACCAATGATTTCACTTCTTCAACTTTGCCTTTCACAAGGATGTTTAGGTCCTCTTGAGCCTTGAGATTCTTACTGCTAATTAAGTTTTTGGCCAAACGATGCCCCCTCCCCCCCAAAACACCTCTGCAAGAAGTAGAAAAAGCTCAAAGAATTGATACAAAAAATAGCAACGTTAGTCCAATGTATACTGCAAAAGCTGTCTCATAACTATAGGACAATGAAACCAACACTAAAATCTCCTTCCTTCCCACTCTGTTCTTGACATCTTAGAGAAGGGCCTCTTAATGGGGTAATTGACACATTGAGAAATAACTCAGTTAGACTGTATTCTTAAATTCATGAATATTTAGGATTAAAAACAAACATGTAACATCAGAATATGCTATACAATTTCTACATAGTTAGGTCATTAACATTTTTTAAATTAATCCCTAGGTCATAGTAGCAAAATATCAATACAAGTTAAGCCAACTCCAGGGCAAAGTTATAACTTTTTGTTAATAATTTCTTCTTGCACTCCCTTTATTTATTGTTCATGATAGGAAATATATGCAGAAGTACAAATTCCAAAAGATGCAAAAAAGTATAATATGAAAGGTATAGCTCTCATTCTTTACTATAATTAGTTGTGTATCTTTTCAGAAACAGTTTATTAGCATACCTTCATGTACCCACCTTTGTATTTAGTAGCTATGAGTGTTTGTAGATATGTGTATCGAAATTCAGTTTTCTGAGGAGCTTATATTTGTTTATTGACAAATAAACAGTTTTTTTCCTTTTTAAAAACAAGATATAACAAAGTAAAGGGTAAAAACAAATAAATAATTTGGTGTTCTTTGAAGTACAATTATGTACTTTGTTATTATATATATATATTTCTATTGTGTATAGATTACATAATTTATAGCCATGTAACTAGATTATTTCTATAACTTAGAAGGTTCCTTTTGTAGCCTCCTGATCAACAGTCATAAAAAACTTCATACAAATGAAATAATATAATATGTGCTGTTTTTGTAGCCATATTCTTTTATTAAACATATGCCTGTGAAATTTATCCATGCTGTTGTATGAACAGTAGTTTATTCTTTTTAAAACAATTGTTTTAAAGCAGTTTTAGGTTCACAGAAAAAATGAAAGGATAATACAGATTCCCCATAAACCTTCTGACCCATACATGCATAAGCTCCCTCATTATCAGCATTCCCCACAAGAGTGGTACATTTGTGGTCACTGATGAATCTACATTGATTGACACATCAATCATAATCACCCAAAATCCACAGTTTACATTAGGGAGTTTATTCGCTTTTACTACCATTGAATTTCCATTGCAGGCCTATTCTAAAATTTATCGGGCATTCGGTTCCTTCCAAACTAGGCTATAATGAATAAAACAATGAACATTATTTCACATATCTCTTGTCATTTCTGTCAATTGATATCCAAGATTGAAATTACTGGGTCATAGGGTATATGTATGTTTAGTTTAGTGGATACCACTAGTTTTCTGAAGTGATTATAACAATAAACATCAACCTGGCACTTTATAAGGATTCCAATCGTCTCACATTCTTCCCCAAACTCGGTGCTATCATTTCTTTCCATTGTAATTGTCTGAATGGTCTCTTGTAGTTTTAATTTGCATTTCCATATTAACTAATAATGCTGAGCAACTTTTTTATATTTATTAAAATTTGCATATCTGCTTCTGTGGAGTACCTCTTTAAATATTTGCCTATTCAAAAAGTGGGTTGCCTATATTATTTTTTCTTATATATTTTCAGGAACACATTATATATTCCACTCATAAGTTCAAATTCACAGTAAAGTATATGTGTGGCAAATATATTCATCTAGTTTGTAGCTTTCCTTCAACTCTCTTAATGTTGTCCTTTGGTAAACAAAGCTTAGTAATTTCTTTTTACTCATTTATTGAGGTACAATAATCTGTACATCTAAAATGTACACTTTAATAAGCTTTGACATATGTTAACAATCATGAAGCCATCACTTCCATATAGATAATGAAATTATTCATCACCCCCCAAAGGTTTCTTGTACTCATTGCCATTCATGCCTTTCTTCATCCACATCCACAGGCAACTAACTACTGATGTGCTTTCTCTCACTCTCCATCAGTTTGCATTTTATACAATTTTATATAAATGGAAGCATAGACCATGTACTCTTATGTTTGACTTCTTTCAGTTAACCCAGTTACTTTAAGATTCATCGATGTTATTACATGTAACAATAGTTATTCTTGTCCTTTACATTTCTGAGTAGTATTCCACAATTTGTTTAACCATTTACTTGTTGATGTACATTGGGTTGTTTCCAGTGTTGGCTGTTATAAATAAAGGTGCTATAAGCAATTACAAATAAGTCTTTGTGTGGATATAAGCCTATATTTATTATGTGTAAATATCTAGGACTAGAATGATTGGGTTGTATGGTAGGTGTATATTTAAATTTTTTTTAAAAACCACCAATTTGTTTTACAAAGTGTTTGTACCATTTTATGTTCCAAGATGAAGTGTATGAGGTTGCATGTTTTATAAGTGGAAGTGGCACTATTTCATCTTCATATCCACAGTGTGGCTATGTCCTCAATATGAATTCTTCCAGATCTCTTTTACTTCCCAATCTAAAAATATATCTCATATATTCTTACTACTGAAGTTCTTACCTTCAGTGATGGTACACCAGAAAGATGGCTCAACCTTCCATGGGTCCATATTACCTATAAGATATTCATATACATCCTTGCCAGGATAGACAATAGAAAGAGAACTAAATTACTGCAATTCCTTCTCCCAAGTCCTTTGCCTCTCTCCAAAACTCTGATACTCTTCTCCAAATAGCACAGCAGCCTTTGCAAAAGCAGATTGCCCCGTTTGGAAAAACTTGTCAATCATCTCATCTTACTGGCCACTCAATGTTTATAAGTCAGTCTTTGAGCCCTTCTCATTTGGGTTAGAAAATGGATTTGAAAAGAGAACCTTTTATTTTCTTCCATGAAAAGGGAGGAAAAATGTCCAATATTTCCATCTCTAACCTGATGACCTGGGATTCGGATGACATTTAGGATGTCTGCCCAAATGCTATCGATTGTTGACATGGAAGGAAGAGGTGGCTGAAATGTCAGAGCACTTTTGCTGTTACTAGATAAAACTGAGAGGGTATGACCCCCCCCCCACACACACACACACACTTATTTTGAGCTCTACTCTGAATGTGAAATAATTAAAGCCCATTTTTTTCCAGCTTCACATCCTGGCCACCAATTTTGAGACAAAGAAGAGTCCCAAGCAACATACTTAAGAAATAAAACACAACAATGGCTGTATATAACACATTCCTGCTTCTTTTTCTTTTCTTTTTAATATACACTGGAGATTGCTGCAGATCAGTAAATATATATGTGCCCCTGTCCAGTTACTTATAGCTATTAAAGAGTTATACTAAACTTAATGGCATAAAGCAACTATAATTTATTACTTTTATCTCTTTCATTTCTGGAGTTTCACTGGGATCAGCTAGATATGCATTCTTGGGGCCTGTCACAGTGCTGTCAGATTGTAAAAATTTTCCTCACTCACATGTCTGGTGGTTGATGCTGGTTGTTGGCTGAGACCTCAGCTTGGATGGTCAGCTGGAACACCTGCACTGACTTCTTCCACTGTTACGGGTTTCCTCACAGGATGGCAGCTGGACTCCATGAGCAAATATCTCAAGAGGGACTTGGAACAAAGGAATAACCTGGCTTTGTAAATCATACAGCTCTGTCTATTAGAGGTGACTCATGAAGGCTGCAAATGTTTAAGGACAAGGAAATTAGATTACTCCTGGTGGGACAATTATCTGTCCATTCCCTAGACCCAAATTATTTACATTCTTCTCACATGCAAAATATACTTGCCCAATCCCTAAAATCTTATCTATTAGACCTTCAGTCTCAGGCTTAATGTCTTGGACGTTATCATCTAAATGGGGTCCACGTGACCTTGGGTATGGTTTTTCAGGTATAAAGTGTTGAGTATACTCTCTGTGGATCTGAATACATGTACACTAAATAAATTGTCTACACAACTAAATACAGTGATGGGAGAGACATAAGATTGATGCTCTTGTATAGGGAGGGAAAAAAAGAAAGCAAAAGAAAAACAGAAGATACATAACAGTCACTAGTTTATTATAATTCTGGAATCCAGACAAGCACATATTTCCAGTTCCTTGGTTAGGGCTTAGTCCTGTTGTGTGGCAGTAATCCTCTATAGCTCTTGGTTATTAATTCTGAATTGTCTTTCCTTTTGCTTAAAATGCAACCCATGACAACAGCTAACGACTATTCTCTGCCTGCTTCTTTCTCATAGAAACTGGGATAGACCAAAGTCACTTTTCATTTCATACCATTGCTTTCCTTTTTAGTCCAAGCTGGCAATGTTTCTGTTATTGTAATTATCATAAACTTTTATGGATTTTCAATGAGTCTTTTTAGGGCTCACTCTATTAAATAAAAACCACTCACACAAAGAGTTTAGAGGTAAACTCTTCTGTCCCTTCAGTTCCCAGTGAAGATTCTATGATATAATGTCCTAAAAATTATTAAAAGCCCTAGTTATCATTGAGGGAAATGTGTATCATTCTCTTAAGATTCTTAGATGGCCTTTTGGGTGTTGGAAAAGGTATATGAGACACCACCTTAAATCCTTCTGAAGTCTTGAAACTACTTTAAATTCATTTTTAGACCATGTTTTCCTGACAGTGCCCTGGATTTGATCTTTGTCTGAAAGCTATTTCCTAATTTGAGAATAGTTTACCATCTGGAGAGGTTGGGAATGAGAAAGAAACTGTTTTATTTTTGATCCCAAGTCCTGGATTCTTTATTCTTAGCTTTTTTAAAGCTCCTATTTCTTTAGTTCTTCTCTGATTTTATTATAAGCAGCTGAAGAAATCAGGTGGAATCTTCAACATTATGCCTGGAAATTTCCTTAGGTAGATCATTCAGTTCATTAGGTATATTTATTTTCCACATTTCAATGACTGATAGTGCCTCTAATCTTATTACCACTACATAACAAGGGTCTTTCTTCCAGCTTTTAATAAGTGTTCATTCATTTTTATTTATATTCTCACTGACAAACCCCTCAAGATCTTTGAAACTTTGCTAACAAAAGGTAGCCTCTTCTAGCTATGCTCATGTCTTAGTCTCAAAATCAATGCCTCATGTTTTAGGTTTGGCTATGGCATCCCTCTCGGTGGCATTAAAATATTTTCTGGTTATCTGGTTATAGAAGTATAACAAAGACTTCAAACTTAGCATCATATAAAAGCAACATCATTTACTAGTATGATCTCTTAGAGTTCTGAAGGTTGACTGGTGTCAGCTGCTCAGTTCTCACTGGGGACTTCTCCTATGGTTGCAGTTAGATGGTCCTGGGGCGGGAGCACTCTCCAAGGCTTCCTCACAGGTTTGGTGGTTAATGCTTCTTGCTGACTGAGGCCTCACTTAGGATCTTTATCTCAGAACACCTACATGATACCTCTCCATGTGGCTAGACTTTCTTTTAGAGTACGATGTCAGGGTTCCAAAAGCAAATGTTTTAACAAAGAGCCAAATTGCAGTATCACTGCCTTTTAAGACCTAGTCTCAGAAATCATGGACCATCACTTATACTGCATTCTGCAACTACTTAAAGAACTTAAACTCCATCTCTTGATGATAGTGATATCCAAAGACTTTACAGACTTGTTTTAAAACCTACACACTCCCTTTCTCTTTAATGGTTGTATGAATGTACCATACGTTTAATAATGCTACATTAAAAAATGTTATAAATTTTAAAACATGAGGATAAAAAGGAAAAATGGAATGTTTAGTCTTAAATATCTTGGGGAGATCTTCTCAGTAAAACATTAGTAAAATACCAAGGGAGGGTGTCTACATTTATACAACCTCAACAGAACACTAATTAGGAGATGGAATGTCACTGACCTAAAAATGTGAAAACACAAGAAAATGTGATTTCATATCCCTGTATTTGAAAAAGATCCAAACAGGGTGATGATGTTTTATAATATTTCAGAGACCAGGAGAAGGGTTGTCACTTGGTTCTCTGCCATGCTTACTATAGCAAGTCACATATTATTCTTAAGACATTTTAAGAAGGAAATAAGAAAATGTATGTTACATTACCATGACTTCAGAGAGGAAAACAAGGTGTGAGGATCGTAGAGAGATTAATTTGGGCTCCAAAAAGCTGCTTTATGTTGAAGTGCGTTTTTCATCATGAAAACTATTCATGCAGAACATAGAGAAAGTTGTTGAAAAAGATTCATTCATTACCAAAATTTTATTTGTAATTCAGAAATTCCATGAAAATATGGTTTTATGGAGAGAAAAGTTATAAAATTATATTTATTTATGACAAAATGTTGTGCCTACTTTCTACACAGGTGGTCTTCAAAATATAGCTGAATATGACTCAAGAGAGCTTGAGGAATCCTGCTGTCTACCCTGAAGCCCATATAGGGCCTTAATTATATTGGTCACAAAGTGACATGAGAAGTTCTTTTAGTACAGCACAGGGAATATAGTCAATACTATTGTAATAAATATGTCAGTTCCAGGTAGGCACTAAAATTACTGGGATAATCATTTCATAAAGTATATTGTATCTAATCACTATGTTCTATACTTGAAACTAACTTAAGACTGTCAACTATAATTGAAAAATGAAAAATTTTTAAAAGAGAATTTTTATCCAAAGTCACAAAAACCAGAATTAACTTTAACCAACTGAAAATGAATCAATCAAAAACAGACATGTCAGTGATTTTGGTTAACTTGTTTTACCACACCCCTAACATATATTTCTATCAGAAGTATAGTCAGGAAGTAGCTGGGAGAGAGATGCTCCTACTGAGCACATTCTAGAACAGCAGTGCATATTTTATGCCAGAGATTTTTCAACCCATGTACCACATGTAAAAATGTAATACCTGACTATTCAGTCAGGGGTTCTGATCTCTTTTCCCTTAGATTGTCAAATAAAAAAATTGATAATAGCTCTGGCTGGTTTGTCTCAGTTGTTAGAGCATGGCCCATGGACCAAAGGGCATGTACCTGGATTGCAGGTTAGATCTCTGGTCCTGATCAGAGTCGTGTGGATGCAACTCTCTCACATCAATGTTTCTCTGTCTCTCCCTCCCTTCCATTCTATCTAAAAATCAATGAAAATATATCCTCAGTTGAGGATGAACTACAACAACAAAAATGATACCGCCAAAATAACAGTAGTCATCTGGTGTGAATGAATCAAAATTATATCAAATTTTTTTTTGCCAGATCAACAAAAAATATATTTTTTGGTGTGCCACAGAATTTTAATAATTAGTTTATGTGTGCCGTGAGATGAAAAAGTTTGAGTTGTTTTATGCCAATAAGTAGATGTGACATTAAAAATTTTTTTTCCTTATTGATTTAAGAGGAAGAGGAAGGGAGAAGAAGAGAGAGATAGAAACACTGATGAGAGAGAACATGGATTGGCCAACTCCTGCATGCCCCCCACTGGGTATTTGGCCCACAACTTGGACATGTGCCCTGACTGGGAATCAAACAGACAACCTCTTGGTGCATGAGTCAATGCTCAACCACTGAGCCACACCGGCTAAGTAGATGTGACCTTTTTAATCACTATGATGAAAAAGGGAGCATTTTGAAATCAAGTTCATCTTACTAAATGTTAGAACTTGGCTGTTTCTTTGGCTATTACCTCATTTTCAATAAAAATTTATTAAAAACTTAGGGATAGGAAGATGAGTAAAACTTGTCCGTTTCCTTCAGAAGCTAAAGGAGAATATAAGAAAACTAAATACATAAATTGACAAAATAATAATGCAAAGTAAAAAGTAGTAAATGCTACCTGCCTACTTAAGTACCTCTCACTTTAATTTAAATACAAGTTACAAAATTACGTTATGACAGGTATCACTTTCAATTTTATAAGAGATTGTCATTTTTGTACATACTTCAAATCCTAATGAATATTTCCTTTAACTAAAAATCTGGTATCACAGTCCTAAAAATGCTTTTTTTTTTTGTATCAAAAGTGTAAGAGCATCTGGGAGATATAGTTTAGATGCTCCAAAAATATATGATATTTAGGATAGTTTGTTGGTTTAGCAAAAAATGAGAATGACTATTTGAAAATGGGAACAATTATTTGAAATTGGGATAAAATTATTCAGAAATATACAGATAAAATGATAAAATATTTCAGAGAAATATTCAAATTCAAAGTCCAAAAGGTTATTGAATGTGTGAAAGGTACTGGGAGCTGAACTACCTATTTCCTGTTGCATTATATAAATTAGTTTTCAGAAGAACAGTGTAGGGTACATATAGTCACAAATGGAACCAAGAATGTGGAGAAAGAAAAGTCAAATAACTTCCAAGGATTACACTCTAAAATTACTATAAAGTGAAATTAGGCAGAGTCATGTGAAAAGGAGAAATGGATCCCAGCCTTAGAGATAGGACAGCAACTGGAATAAATGCTCTGTCATAGCTAAACAAGAACAAGTCAAGCGTAAAGAAGCTGGACGGCCATTGAACACAGAGATTGCAGATTCCCATGGTATATGAGCAGATTTCATTGTTCCTGGGAGAAGGCAACTAAAACCTTTAGCCACAGTTTAGTCCTACTGACAAAGTAATCCTTAATATAATACTAACCACAAAGAGTCGTGGCCAGCGTATTTACAACATTTCTGTCCCAATGATACAACCATCACTATTTTGAGATGGATATATAGTGCTATCCTAGAGTTACACCATTAAATTTTCATAGCAATTTCTTTCATTTCAATCTCAATCATCTTAAGCAATTTTCTTATTCACTTTATAAGGCTTGCCTTCTAGGCACAGAATAGACTGCCGGTTTTCCTGATCTTGGGGTAGTTTTTCTCATTAGGAATTAATTTGCCACCACTCCTGATTTACAAAACACATGATTTTGGTTAAGATAAGCACTGTTCTTAGAGATGAATTTTCCCTCCCTATGTAAAAAATATCACGCTTTTGAGACACATACACCAGCCCTTGCACTGTGGTGTATTTACCTGCTTGTTCCTGGATGAGCACATAACCCAACATCTTATGACGTAAGAGTACTCACGCATAAGTCTAAGTTGTACTATGTTGTACTACGGTGCTAGCCACTATTATTTCCATTTTACAGATGACAGAGATTTGGAGAGATTGCATCCCTTTTGTGGAAAAAATAAAAGCCATAAAGCTAGAAGAAGCCAAAGATCTGAGAGCAGTGTCTCCCACAACAGTCCAGGGTTCCTTCCAATTAGCTAAGGAATCTCACAAATGCTTTGAGAAAAAAAGTCCTAAATTTGCTTGGGTCTGCTGTATTTACTAGTAATTAATTGTTCACCTCAACACACATCATTGCAGGAAATTGAAGCAACTCATCAAAAGAAAGTATTCCACAAGTGATAACGAAAGTAAGTCATGGAGGGCCAAAAGTAGAAAGAATATTGTATAGTTACTTCTGTAATTTTAAAGACTCTGGATACAATTTTTACTTCTAGGATCCAGTTTCTATTAAAAAATAAATGTATTTTAAAAAGGGGGTAACTCCATACACTCTAGCCACTTAAAGCTAATGTGAAATACGTACTAATGGTACCACCACCGGGTACTATAATACAGCCACCTTACTTTTCTTGCTACTGACTACTCGTTTCCGAGAGTAGGATAGGCACTTCTAAAGAAGGGATAAAATTCAAGAGAAGATTGAGCATGCAAGTTTCATGTGTATTATTTTGTTGGAGACTAATATTATTTACATTTTAAAATCCTACACACTCTCTGCTAGTCACAGAATGAACCTAGCATGCTCTAAGATATCAATCATAAGACAGTAGAGTCAAAAAGTTTCACAGCAATATCAAATTGAAGCAAAGAATATAATAGATGATCTCAAATTTGCCAGAAAATGTAAATAACAAGCACTCCATCCTTCAAGCCTTCTTGCCAATGGATATGTTTCTATTTGAAAATAATGTAACTGAGTATTACAGTCTCTATCTTTGAGTTAAAAGTTTTTGTGGCCTTGGCCCTGTTTTTTATACATCCAAATTAACAAGAGGATCTAGAAACCTCTTGCTAAATTCCTAATCTCACTCTTGTTTAATTCAGTGCCTAATCTAGCACTATTTTCAGTCACACCATCAAGAAAACTGAGAGGAACTTCTAAGACACACAAATTTGCCACATTTAAAAATAGAGATACATGCAGACCTATTTTTTTTTTTTTTTTCTGTGAGATATCTACTTGGGATAGATTAAATTATAACTTTTGAAAAACAAGAAGGGAACAGCTACTTAACAGAATGAATATTTGTAATTAACTGTGCCAATTAGCAGCTCTGGGTGGGACTAAGTAGCTGTATGTATCAAATGCAAGTAAAAAAAATGATAAAACACATCAGGTTCTTCACATGAGTTTTTAGTCTTATTTTTTGGTACTTCCTCCTCCTTCGATTTCATGAGGCAAAAAGTAAGATCTAGTGAGTTCTACAGAATATAGAGCCAAACAGCATGGGAATAAGTAGGCAAAAAAAGGTAAGGACACCCTATTTTCTGTTTCTTAAGCAGTCAAAGCTGAGGAAAGTTAGATTAAATTTAGATTAGTTAAATTTAATCTAGAGGGGGCCACTTTGAAGGCAAACTGAGTCATTACAGTATAATAGTTGAAGGCATGATCAAAAGTAGCAGCCTTGGAGCCAGAAGACTGAGTTCAAATTCTTGCTTCATCACATTAGCTCTGTGACCATGGGGAAGTTATTTAACCTCTCTGATCTTTAGTTTTCTAAATATGAAAATTGAGCTAATAATAAGCCTCATAGAAAATTGTAAGAATTAATTTAAATAAGGTATGCAAAATATCTAGCCAATTGCAAGTAGACAATTGTAGATATTGATTACCATTATTAATTCTCCTCCTGCTTGAAGAGGTCCAGAAAGGATCCATAAAACAAAATGTGTAAAGTCAATCCTGCACTTTATATAATTTGACCATCAGCAAGAGACATATGAGCAGTCTGAGGAAGCCTGAGGTGTTTTGTAAAATTCACTAGAACAAAAGGTAATCAATATGCTTTATTGCTTAATACCTTAAGCTCTTATTCCATACAGGAAATTACTCAACCCTTTATAAAAAATAAATTTCCCCAAGAAGCTTAAGAAGAAAACTTTCAGTTACATCTCAATTAGAAATATTTACTATCTTAAAAAGTATTCTTCATTAAGACTAACTTAACCTTCATTTCAGAATTTCTGCTCGTTTTCTCTATTCTTTCTTCAGTATGACTGAAAAGACAATTATCTTATTTATTTAAAACCCATGAGGTCCTCTTAGAAATGGATAAGTCATGGGAGGATTCAATTGAGAAAAAAATGCAGACCCTCTCCCCACAACAGGTGCAGTCCAAAAAGAGTGACCTTCAGTGTTTCTTCCTCTTTCGAAGACCCAAGCCAAGCTAGAGTTGAAGTCCCACACTGGAAAACTCGAGCCTGGCCACCTTCTCAGTGGCATGGGTCTGCACAGGGTATTTTAAATGTAAGCAGTGGGAGAGTTCTTATATCAACTGTGGTCATTCATATAAAACTTCACCCATTCCTATCATTGATACCAGCTATTTGTTAAGGAAAAAAATGTAATCATTTTCTGATTAGGATTCTTGCATAAATTCACTAATCTGATAGGTTGATATGTCTTCACTCAGTCTAGTTGATCACAATCGTGGCCATCAGAACTTAGAAACAAAAAACAACATGTATGGAGTCAGCCCTGCACTTTGACCATCAGCAAGAGACACATGGGTACAGCCTGAGGAAGCATGAGGTGCTTTGTAAAATTCAGTGAACGGAAGAGTAATTCATCAAAATATACTTATGAAACACTGTGGTGGGCCCTCGGGAGAAAAATAAGGGTGCACTGGCAGACTTTCTGTGTGAATAGGTTATGATTAACACTTGCCTCTTTTGTTGTTGTTGTCAAAAAACAAATATTCCACATTATTATGGCAAATAGCCTGCCCAAGAAAGCCATTTTAACCAATAGCGTATGTGAAATAGAAAACTGATCATCTAAAAGTAACTAATGATGACATAAAAATATTTTTGTTAAAACTGATTTCCGGTTCTAACTGGGGATGCCTGAACCATCTCCACACATCAGTGGCTCCCTCACATCTCCAACCATCATTTCTTCCTTCACTGTCAAACAGGTGTTGGAACCCCTGTTCAAACACTGCAGGAATTAGAATTTCAAGGACTTGAAGACTGGTAGGAACTGAGACCTAAGCACAAAATCCTGAGGAGGAAAAGCCAGGGACCCCAGGATATTTCTGCAGCATCCACTGGAGACCCCTCTCAGTCTGATCTGATGTAATGGGCTGAATTGTGTGACCCACCCCCAAATTCATGTTGAAGTCTTACTCCCAGTACTTCAGATTATGACTATAGGTCCTTTAAAGAAGTAATTAAGGTAAAATGATGTCACATGGACGGGCCCTAATCCATTATGATTGTTGCCCTTATAGGAAGAAGAGATGAGGACACAGATCAAGGAATGACCATGTAAGGACACTGTGAGAGGCAAGCCAAGGAAAGCAGCCTCAGAAGAAACCAAACCTACCGACATCTTGATCTTACATTTCTGACCTCCAGAACTGTGACAAAATTAATTTCTATTTATAAAGCCACCCAGTCTGTGGTATTTTCTTAAGGCAGCTCTAGCCATCTAATATACCGAGCTCCCTGACATCTCATTTTATTCTTCCAAGAGCTTTAAAGACTAACAAGTTCTGCTCTGGCCAGTGTGGCTCAGTTGGTTAGGTGTCATACTGTGTGACAAGGGGTTACTGGTTCAATTCCTGGTCAGGGTACATACCCGAGTTGTGGACTTGATCTCTCATCGGGAGTACATGGGGCCAATTGATGTTTCTCTCTCATTAATGTTTCTATCTCTCCCCCCTCTTCCTTCCTTGGTCTATAAAAATCAAGACAAAATTTTAAAAAAGACTAGAAAGTTCCCATGAATTGTTTCAAATATGATTTCTCCCTTCCCCAGGCATGAAATGTGCTCTAGACCTTCCCTTAATGACTGTTCTGGATCAAGCATCCTTTTAAAAATATTTGTTAAGAATTCTGGTATAGTGATTGTGAGCCAGAGAGAGGGTGGGGGGAGTGGTGGAGGTGGTATATGGGGGATAAATGGTAATGGGGAAAAAATTAAAGAAAGAAAAAAAATTTTGTAAGAATTTTGATCAGTAGGCACAAGGGTAAAGCTCATGTAAACTGTAAAATAGTTGTCTTTTTCTTCTTGATTCAGTAATTCAGTAATTCTTTGTAAGAATAAAAATTTGTTTTTTATAGAAATACTTCTGAAACTCCCACATGGTACCTGCTGATTAATAAAATAAAAATGTCAAAAGACTACTATACATTTCATAAAGCATTTAAGTAATGCTGAATATTTGAAAATCATGGTAATATCCATGTTCGAATAGTAATGACCCACTTTACAAGCTTGATATACAAACATAGTCACAACCTTTGTTGTTGTTTTTTTAATTAATCATCAAATGCTCATATGCTGCCATTACCAAACTTTTTCTGAATTCCATTAAATTATGCTGTGGATTACTTGGAAAAAGAAGATACCAATTCCTTCTTCTAAATATCAGATCGAGAGAGAACTGTAAAATGCTATCAGTTCATGATGACCACCATATTGCTATCGAATGGTTGCTATTGAACAATGATACTCTGTGGTACTAGGAACTCTAATGCACTGTGCAGCGATGCCCTCACTGGTCTGTTACCTGTCAGCACCTATGTGGGCCCTCAAACAAGACTCCTAGCACCTTCTCCAAAAGGTGGCAGAACCTGCAGATACATCCTGCCTCAGACATGTGCTGTACTAGCTCTAATCTCACAGAAAAACACCTGGATCCATACTGAGACCAAAGTTGCAAGCTACTTCTCTCATAGTGAGGTCCCCTCTAGGGCTTTTTGTATCCTTTATTACTAATTAGCTTTGGATTATGCCTTAGACTGAATGTATTTGTCCCCCCAAAATTCATAATCTAATCCCCAAAGTGGCAGTATTTGGAGGTGAGGATTTGGGGAAGTGATCAGTTCTTAAGGGCTAACTAGTTCATTAGTTCCTCATGAACGGAATTAGTGGCCTTATAATGGAAACCCAGAGGGCTTACTCAACCCCTCCTACCACATGAAAACAGAATGAGAAGAGGGCTGCCTGTGAACCAGAGGCAGGTCCTTACCCGTCTCCCATTGCTGGTGTCTTAATCTTGGACTTCCCAACCTTCAGAAACATGAGAAATACATTTCTGTTGATTATCAGCCTCCCAGTCTATGCTATTCTATCACAGCAACCCAAATGAACTAAGACAGACTGGGTCCTCTTTGTCCACCTCAATAGATTTTCTTAACTTCTGATCTCAGGGATAAGATATTGGGAATCTTAGCTTCATCTATACCCTTCTTTAGCCTGGCTTCTGGTCATTCTTCTCCCACAAGACTAACTGAAAACCAACAGGCCAGGCCCCCAAAATGTTTCTATTTTAAGATTTCTCAGGATAACAATATTCTCTTGCCTTACAACTGCTTACCTAAGAGGAATCACTCAAGTATATCCTCCTATAATAAGAGAACTCTGCTCCAAGATGATTTGAAATTCTCACCTTCATGCATAGAAGTTATTAACTTGTAATATATTGCTTCACCTACTGCAAATGTACATTTGAACACAACATATTAATACATAATTTTATATCATATGATATACAAACATATATAAGGTATTATGTATTATGAAACATATCAGTTATTCAGTTTCACATACTAGTTAGTGCACATGAGATACCCCCTGGTTGGGAACCTCACCCTTAAATCCTGTAGGTTAAAAGACAGGTGCCGATGACAAACACTTGAGTTGGAACTTCAGAGGGAAACCTCAGTCTTCTGAACATTTAATTAAAATAACAGAATGAGAAGGGTAAGTATAAAGAGGATTTATGAAAATATTGGATTGATGTGTCCAACTACCAGGTAATGTTGGGCTGGTAGTAGTATCAGGGAAAAAAGGGAATATTTACTCACCTTTCAGCATCACTGTCATTCATTTTCCTGTAATGTAGAAGACTCACTACTCTTAGAGAAGAGTAGGGTCTATCAAAAGGAGGGGCAAGGATGGTAGGTTGTGAGGAAAATCTGAAAAGATGCCCCTTTAGCATTCAGGATAACTACAGTGAGTCACTATTCTTGGTGACCAGTGAAGTAATCCCTGTCCCTAAAGATCTTTATCTAGTCAAAAGAATAGCAAAAAGATACATATAAGGGGACAATTAAGTGTTACTTTCACTTAATAGGTTACTCTGTTCTTATCAAAAACTTAATAAAGAATAAAGAAAAGTATTATGTTTCTTTTCTCCCCTATAATTTGCTGTTTTCTCAGGTATTTTTTTTTCCCTCACAAGCTTTCCAATATTTTACAGAGTAAGGTGGTATTTTATCTGAAAACATTTGGTAAATGTTCTTTGAGTCTAGGAGGCTGAAATTTAACAAATGGCTTCCCCACACAAACTATTGTAAGCATGATACAGAATGATTGACAACTATGCCAACATCGGAAAAGCAGCTAAGAGCTTGAAAGCGTACAGTAGCCAAGATGAGAGCCAGAGTTTATCATTAGCCTTGGAGATTGTGGTTTATGTTGGCAATATAAAATAGCTGTCATTTTAATACAGCCCTTAGAAAGACTTTTAAACATGTCATTAAACAAACATACCAGAAAGATGGGCCCAGAAGAAACCAGTTTTAATATTACAATAGAATCAAAATATACTATCACCAGATAATAGCCTCCTACTGTATGATAAAGGACTTGGCTTCTGAAGCCAAAACAAACACAGAGGCACAGCCAAGATGTTTGTTTTAGAAGGGGAAGGCATTGATCTAAGGATATTTTTCTATTACAATGGTTTTATTCCTGTTGCAGTCAGAGCAGGCTCAACTCATAATTATTTTAACAAGAGGTGTTCAACAAAAGGAAAGTCACTGTTAGTGCCTCTTAGCATATGTATCACCTGTCTGAAGACCTAGTGAAGACCTCCCTCTTTTATTTCACTCATTATCCCTTCCCTGCACTCCCCAAAATATAATCTGCACCAGGTAACACTGAATCATCTGGAGCCTGGGTCCGTTTGTATAGGAGACATGTGAGGGTAAGATAATGTTCAGAAGAATTACTGTAGCATTTTGAAAACTCACATTCAAAGATAAGGTCCTATACCTGTCTATTCAGCAGAGCTCAGAACTTGCTTGGAGATGTCATTATAAGTGACTAAAGGCCATTTTCAGTTCCATTGTTTTAGATATTTTAGTGTATTTACAGTATGAAACATACTTGCCGCTGTTGTTGGGGTACAGGATAAGAATAATATATGATTAAAACCTTGGGCATTGAAGTTGCCTTCTTGCTCTAATGTCAGAATGTCTTTCTTCTCTCTCATTTCCATGCTCTACTCAATGTCTTGATAGAGGGGCCACTCCTCCCTTCAACCAAACCTCAACCAGTTCTGGTTCATGTGCCAAGTTATAACTTTGTATCTTCCTAATTCTTATAATCACAGCCCATCTGAAGAGTAGGCAGGTAGCATTACTGAAGGGCTGCCAGAAAAATTAAACTGCTTAAAATACCTCCCCGAGCCTAATACTCCCACTGTCTGTAGTGCCATTTAACATGTTTGATGCACACCTACTATATGTCCGGCACTGGGCCTTCCCAATCTTCCAGTTTTTCAACAGATATCAGTGAGTACATCTACTCTCACCACTATCATAGGCTAAGCATTGTGATGGAACTCAACAGTGATATGAAGATGAATGAGGCGGTGATCC
Source organism: Molossus molossus (assembly GCF_014108415.1). Taxonomy (NCBI): domain Eukaryota; kingdom Metazoa; phylum Chordata; class Mammalia; order Chiroptera; family Molossidae; genus Molossus; species Molossus molossus. The sequence goes on from NW_023425346.1 coordinate 30,636,177, forward strand.
AGACATGAAGTACTAACCATCAAGGTGGGGAGACAGATAAACAGACAAATTAAAAACCACAACAAATGCCATAACACCTCTCCCCTAGAGAGAACTGACTTAAATCGAAGACAAGTTCCTCAAATTGGCAACTAGATCTTACTAATAGTAACCTTAAGGAGACATGTTTCAGGAGAGAAGATGAAAGCCAGATTGCATTGCAGTGGTAGTGATTGGGAGCTTAGTAGAAGAGACTATGAACTATCCGGTTGAAAATTTTGCATGAAAATTGATAAATGCTGAATTGCAGCAAATAGGATCCCCAGTGTCAAGAGAGCATTTATTTAGTTGCTTTAAAGATGGGAAGTTGTGATCATATTTATGGGTTATCATGAAAAAATTATTATTATGCCTTGAACCTCAGAAGTTTGGGGTATTTTTGTTCAGTTTTTAAGTCAACTTTTAAAATGTAAATACTACTGAGAAGAGTAGGCTCTTAGTAAAATCTGTCAAGTTGTCAGTTAACACCTTAGCAGGGCACAGGATGCTAGGGGGTGCCAAGAGCAGGCAGGAACAACGCTACTCCTGACGAGGTGGGAGAGCACCCAATATCCGCTTCTTCACAGTACGTCTGGGAGTCAGCCAGAGATCCCAGCTGGTCCTGGTTTGACAAACAATCCTCATTCTTGTTCAATACTCCAGAACATATAAACGCAAACAGTGCTCAAATTAATGCTTTTGCAAATTGCTCTTCCCTGCTGGGATTAGTTTTTAAGTAAATGATTATATAGATTATAGAAGAAGCCAGGGATCACATAAGCATAATTTTCATTATTTCAAGTAGTACCAAAATAATTCATCTTTATGAAAAGTTAAAAGAATATACTAGGTGGGATAAAAATGGAGTTCACCTTTATCCCCTCTGTACTACATAACCATCCCAATGGTACTCATAGTTACCAGCTTGGTGAGGGACCCTCTACACATGGACTGTGCATTTATATCCACACAGGTACACATAATACATCTGTGTCATCTAAATTGGCCAGCCTGGCTGAGCAGTTTTCTCTAGTCTAATATATACCCATAGCAGGAACCTGATTTGGGAAGTTCTTGCCTATTCTTATAGTAATAATAACTGCTAACATTTACTAACTATTCACTAAATTTCTGATATGGTACTAAGCAGTTGATCATTTTTCAGTCTCACAAATATTAATTACTTGATTGTATTCTCATAAATATTCAAAACCTACAAATAAAACAAAAGCCCTCATAATTAATCCTCCTAATCCTAGACCCTTGCTTTGACATAACCACTGTTTCCAGTTAGGTAGGTATTCTTCTAGACATTTTAAAAATGCATATCCATATGTACATCTAGAAATGCAATTTGTTTGCCTTTTTTTGGTAACTACTATCATTCTACAGCTACTGTAAACAATTCACATTTTCCCTTTTAGTCATGCATATCTTTCCATGTCAAACCATATAAATTTAATTTACTCTTTTTAACATTTGCATTAAAGGAATGCTAATCTATTCTATGGTTTTATCACAGATTAGCCAGTCATTATTTTACTGGCAGGCATTCAATTTGATTTTAGTTTTTCACTGTAACAAAGAATGACATAGTAAGAAGCTTACACAAGCCCTTATATGGACATGTATGTATTTCCTTCAGTTAGGGAGAAGAGTAGTTGCATTTACCTGGCATGCATCCCTTGCTCCTCCGTTTGCATTAGCCTTCATATTCCATTCACGCTCCTTTGGTGCTGAGGCATAAGACTCCAAAAGAAGTAGAGTTTAGGACATAGGCTATGGACATGAGCCCATTTAATACCTCTGATCACGATAATGATGCAGTTACAGGATGACAAGTGTTTTAATCAAAACGAAACTCGGGAATTTGATGGAAATTCTGAGATACTTATTCTTTCTTACTGCACATGGAACCCTGGGAAATGTCGGATGCCATCTGTATTAGTTTGCTGGGGTTGCCATAACAAAGTAGCACAGACTATGTGGCCTACACAACAGAAATGTATCTTCTTACAGTTCTGGAGGCCAGAAGCCTGAGACCGAGCTGTCATCAGCACTGGCTCCTTATGAGAGTTGAGGTAAGGGTCTGTTCAGGCCTCTTCTCTTGCTCATACATGTCCATCTTCTCCCTGGCTCTTCACTGTCTTTACTCTGTGTCTGTCTGTGCTCAAATTTCCTCTCTTTATAAGGACATCAGTCATATTGGGTTAGGCCCCACCCTAAGGACCTCATTTTCATTAGCTCTCCAAATACATGTACATTCTGAGGTACTGAGGGTTGGGACTTTAACATGTGAGATTTTAGGACAGGTGGACAAAAAAGGGGCCACATACTAAACCTGACAAGCTCAGGAGAGGCCTGCATGGTGGCCTTGCAAACTCAGAGACAGAAGGTAACCATATAAGGTGTTCTGAACATAAAAAATTTTAACTGAAAGCAAATCATGGCAGGTAGTCATGTCCTGGGCCTGTAGCTTCCTTGACAAAGATCAATCTTTATCTCAAGTGAGCCTATCTATTGTCATTTTGCATCTAAGATAACATACCTTTGAAATGTCAGAGTAATCTTTTCTTTCTAGAACGCCCAGGGCACACCCACTGTACCAGAGCATGAAACCAAAACCCCTCGTTGTTATCTTGTTTCCCTCATACCATTTCTAGTGCTGAAAATGTTAGTTGTTAACTATCCTATACTCACTAATGTAAAAGAGTATGTCTCTTTATTTAACTTTCTATCCAGTCTCAGAGATGTCCCCTGCCTCCCTAATGTACCACTGATGAGATCATGCCCATCCTGCAACAAAAGAGAGCCAGACTAACTTCTTACTTCTTACTTTTTTTTTACCCATCAGAGAGCTGATGCTCAATGAAGAGCCCTAGACATCTAAGGAAAGATGGTGCCTGCAGGGAGGCAGAAGATGCGAGCATTCACTCTCCTAAGGCAGACAGGAACCAGACATGGTAAGAACAGTTAAGCTACAATAGTTGAAAAACTGGTAAAGGTTAAGTGTGGGCAGTCAGGACAGTGTAAATCTGATGAAGGACATAGAAATTATCCACAGATTCTTGCAGACTATCTCTTCATGAACCCCCCATAGCACTCACAGGAAAGACTGGAGAGAGACCCAAAAAGCAGACATTGAAAAAAATTCTGCCTGGGCACCTTTCCTGTCTTTCTTATATCCACTATGAACAAGAATAACCAGGAATCATTGAAGAAATTCTGCATGACATTGGATTAGCAAAGAGGTTTTGGATCAGACTACAATTATGACCCATTAAAGAAAAGAAATGATAATTGGAATTTCTTTAAAATTTTAAACATTTTCTACATGGAAGGTCCTGTAAAGAGAATAGAAGAACAAGCCATATGCTGGTTGCATAAATATGCATAAAAAGGAGTTGTGTTCTGAATATGTAAAAACTCTCAAAACTCAATAATAAACAAATGAACACTCTAATAAAAAATGGGTAAATATATGAAAAAAAAAAACCTACATAGGATAATAACTGGATGACAAACATATAAAAATATGTTCAACATCATTAGTGATTAGGGCAATGCAAATTAATGGCATGTGATACCACTGTACATTTATTCGAATTTATAAAAACAAAAATTAACCAGAAAATAACTTGTCATATCAAGTCTTGACGATAATATGGAACAACTAGAACTTCTATAGATTGCTGGTGGATATTCAAAATGGAAACAGTAAAATTTTCTTATGAACTTAAATATGCAACTACCTACTTGTAGGTATCTACCAACCACAAAGAAATAAAAACTATGTCCACATATAAAGCCATGTACAAACATTTACAGGAACTTTATTCATAAGTGCCAAAATGTGAGGAAAGAAAAACATATCTTTTTCAACGGCTATACAAGTAACCTGTGGAATATCCATACAATAGACTATTAGTCAGTAATAGCAAACTACTAATTTATACAACAGGCATGACTTATAAATGCATTTTACTAAGTTAAAGAAGTTAAACATAAAATTCTCCATAATACATAATTCCATCTATGTGACACTCTGGAGAAGGCAAACATAATTGCTGGCTTGGGGTTAGGGAGAGGGGTTATCTACACAAAAGAATTTGGGGGGAACTGTGGTGATAAATACATGACCACATTTTTCAGAGAAATATAAACCACAAAATGTGTAACTCAGTGCATATGAATTTTTAAAAAATAAGTCAACCAGAATGTGTGTGGTGAGGAGGAGAAAGATGGAATAAAAATGGTGATAGAAGAATCTAACTATATTCCAAATAAATCACAAGATCATGCTGAAAAGAATGGGAAGAAACAAAATATTACATAACTTTTGAAAACAGCACTTTGTTAAAGATAAAAAACCTGTACTCAAATACTGTACTGTAGTTGGGAAATTGTTTCACAGTGATATGGGTTAGAAATTCTGATTCTACTTTGTTTTTATGCCTACGTTGAATGAATAAGTAAATATACTGTAGATAATGAAAGCTAAAGTAAGGAGTTACAATTAAGGAAAGGAAAAACACCAGAATGAAACCTGTGGGCTAGATATGAAGCAGAAGTAACAACACAGATATGTGGTTTAAAAAAAAAAAAGATATATAGATAGGTAGATAGAAAGACAGATATAAGGGTGTGTATATGTATATGTGCCCTGGCTCTATTTACTGACAGGGGCTAAAAACAAAGACACCCCAGTAGCAATGAGTATACCTGGCACTCAGGTCTTGGTTTCTAAATACTGTTCTCTAGTGAAACAAACCAGTGTTTTTTGAAGAACTGGTTTAGTCCAAAGCTGAGGCAGGTAAAATACAAAGGAACCAAGAGCATCTCATAGTGACAGGAAGTAAGAAAGTGCTCAACAACAAAAAAATTGTAACATATCAAAAAGCCGTAAGACCCAACCTGAAAGCTTCTAATGGTCAATGGTGGAACACCTTAGCAACAAAATAAATAATGATAATATTGTATTATTAAATATCCATTAATCCACACTATACTGATAAATTAATACATAAATGAGAGTGACAACTCTTCCTTATGGAAGAATGTCAATTAATAAATGTAAAAGGAATGAAAGGAATTGTAAATGGTAATAATTACTGCAGGCAAGAACCACCAAAGAATGCTAAAATTAATGGAACAAGCTTAAGCAGAAACAAACTAAATTAAATACCTTGAGGGAGAAAAAAATAAATTACATGATCATAATTAAGCAACTTAAAGAAATTATGTTACTTTAGAAAAACAATTTTATTAGTAGATACTGTAAAGCATAAGAAACAATAACTACTCAAACATTGTACTCTATGTTATAAATGTCTAATTGCAAAGAGGTAAATAGTTATCTTATTAAAGTATTAGATACCACTTTAATAAAGTGATCAAGGTTAACAGCCACCAGTGATACATTTTAACCTCATGTACCCTTGAGATGATGCACTGAGAAAGACACATCTCCTTAATGGTATCCTTCCCAATAATGCAGAATCAAAATCTAATGAAGAGAAAATTTCAGACAGATTCAGATTAAGGAAGAATCCACAAAATAAGTGACTCTTTAATAGTGTCAAGGTCATGAAAGGCAGGAAATAACAAGAGTCTTTCAGAGATCAGAGGAAGCTTAGGAGAAACAACAATTAAATGCAATGTGGTAACCTATATTGAAACCTGGAAAAAAATATATATTAGTGGAAAAGTTAGTGAAATCTAAGAGATTGTCAATTGATGTTAATAGTATTTAGCAAGATTAATTTCTTAGTTTTGATGAAGTTTCTAAAGTTATGTAAGATGTTAAGGAGAAGCTGAATGAAAAGTATAGGGGAATTCTGTACTATTTTTGTAAACTCTTCTGTAAGCTTAAAATTGCCCCAACATAGGATATACAGATGGAAAATAGACATTTGAAAAAATGCTCAACATCACTAATCATCAAAAAATTGCAAATTAAAGCCACAATGAGATACCACCTCACATCTGTCAGGATAGTTATTATCAAGAAATGGACAACAGCAAGTGATGGCAAGAATGTGAAGATAAGGGAACCCTTGTGCACTATTGGTGGGATTGTAGACTGGTGTAGCCACTATGGAAAACAGTATGAATTTTTATCAAAAAATTAAAACTAGAACTGCCATATGACCCAGCAATTTCTCTTTTGGAGATATATATATATTTATTTTTGTTACAGAAGTTTCTCTTCTGGATATTTATCCAAAGAAATCCAAAACACTAATTAGAAAAAAACATGTAATTGAGGACTGCTGGTCAAGATGGCAGAATAGGTAAATGCTGTGCTTATCTCCTCTCACAACCACATCAAAATTACTACAAAACTACAAAACAATCATCATTGAGAACTGCCTGAAGACTAGCTGAACAGAAGTTCTGTAACTAAGGATATACAGAAGAAGTCATGCCAAGACTGATAGAAAGGGAGGAGACATGGAATGGGCAGGCCCCACACCCATGGAGTGGCAGTTAGGAAATGAGAGAGATGTCTAAATTGCAGAGGTTTACCTGAGGAATGATGGGGTCCCAGCCTCACACAGGGGTCCCCAGCCCAGCATTCCAGTACAGGGAAGAGAAATCCCCATAATTTCTGGCTGAGAAAACCAGTGGAGAGTGTGGCTGAGTGAGACAGACCTACACATGGATTTCTTTGCTGATGGCCTCACTCACTCTGAGCTCCTACACTGGGGCAGCATCTCAAAAAGTGCCAGGAATATACAGGAAGGATCTGAATTGACTGGCTTCAGAATGAGAGCTGGAGGGGCACCTTTTGCCCAGACAGAAGTGCTGGTAAAGGCCATTGCTCCTTTGTTGAGCCCTTCCCCAGTGAGCCTGCAGGTGTAGGTAGACAAGTCTGAGTCTCCATCAACCTGGTTAATACCATTTGTCCCACCCTAGTGACTCCCTGAGACCCTGCCCCACCCAATTTTCAGGCCCACCCAAGCTACTTCCAGTGGTATTTCCATACAAATAACCTTTCTCTGCTTATACTGGAGACTTTCCTAAAATCTCTGAAAGGTTCACAAACCCCAAACAAGCATCAGCTAGCCAGGCATGCCCAGTACCTCTTGCTAAGCAGCCCCACGCTTGGCCCTAGTGCTAGCCAACCTTGATTTGCAGTTCAGCCTTTTCTAAGCACCTCCAAGCCCAACACAAGTGGCAACCATCTACAGTTCACTTTGTAGCTCATATCAGGTGGCCCCGGGCTGGACACAGGCAGTGGCTGAACTTGGCCTGCAGCAGAGGCCCCAAACCAAACCACCTGGTGGCCAGCTTCAGACTACACCAGGGCACTACCCAACCACTTCCACAAGTAACACATCCAAAGGTCAAACTCAAAAGGCACTGGAGTCCCACTAAAGTGAATCCTGCTTCATAGGGTCAGCCCCTGCACAAAAGCTCCTCCACTGCAGTCAAGGCCAGTTATCACAACCTATCAGCCTGAGGGTCAATCCCTTCCATTGATGTGCCAATACCAATCAAGGCTCAAATGCAACAAAGAGCATATACAAACCACACAAGGAATACTCCTGGAGTGCCTGGCTCAGGTGACCAGGGATAATGCACCACTGGGTCCCACAGGACACCTACTATATAAGTCCACTCTACCAAAACCAGGAGATGTAGCAGATCTACTTAATATGTAAAAATAAACATAGAGAGTCAGCCAAAATGAGGAGACAAAGAAACATTTCCCAAATGAAATAACAAAATAAACTACAGAAAAAGAACTAAACAAAATGAAGATAAATAATCTACCAGATGCAGAGTTCAAAACACTAGCTATAAGGATGTCAGTGAACTTAGGGGAAAAGCAGTGAGAACTTTAATAGATAGAAAACATAAAAATGGAGATAGAACATAAAAATAAAAAAGTCAGAAATGAAGAATGCAATAACTGAAATAAAGAATACATTACTGAGAATCAACAATAGAATAGATGAAGCAGAGGATCACATTAGCAATTTGGAATACAAGGTAGCAAAAAATACCCAATCAGAACAACAAATAAAATTAAATAAATGAGGATACTTTAAGGGTTCTTCTGGGACAATATCAAAGGTACCAACATTTGCATCATAGGGGTTTCAGAAGGAAAAGAAATAAAGCAAAGAATTGAACACCTAATGAAGAAATAATAAAGAAAAACTTCCCTAACCTGGCAAATAAAATAGATATATAATTTCAGGAAACACAGAGCTGAACCCAAGGAAGCCCACACCAAGACACATCATAATTAAAATGCCAAGGTTTAAAGACAATGAGAGAATCTTAAAAGCAGCAAGAAAAAAGCAGTTAGTTACCTACAAGAGAGTTCTCATAACATTATCAGCTGATTTCTCAACAGAAACTTTGCAAGCCAGAGGGCTTGGCATGAAATATCTAAAGTGATGAAAAGCAAAGACATATAACCAAGATTACTCTACCCAGTAAGGCTATCATTTGGAATCAAAGAAGAGATAAAGAGCTTCCCAGACAAGAAAAAGCTAAAGGAATTAATCACCACCCAACCAGTATTACAAGAAATGTTGAAGGACTTCTTTAAGAAGAAGAAAAAAGTAAGATAAAAAATATAAATAATAAAATGGCAAAAACTAAATACCTATCAATAATTATTTTAAATGTAAAGGGATTAATTGCAGTAATCAAAGGACAGAGTGGCTGAATGGGTAAGAAAACAAGATCTATACATATGCCATCTACAATAGACCCACATCAAATCAAAACACAGACTGAAAGAAAAGTAATGGAGAAAAATATGTCATGCAAATGGAAATTAAAGGAAAAAAAAAAAAGCTGAGGTAAAATAGACTTTAAAATAAAGATTATAACAAAAGACAGAAAAGTATCCATTAATTGTAACTTCTGGGTATTCATTTAAAAAACAAAACAAAACACTAATTTGAAAAGACACATGCATCCTTGGGTTGACTGCAGCATTATTTACAATAGCCAAGATATGGAAGCAACCTAAATGTCCATGGAAAAATGAATGGATAAAGAAAATGTGGTACATTTATACAATAGAATATTATTCAGCCACAAAAAAAGAATGAAATCTTGCCATTTGTGCCAACACGGGTTGATGTAGTGGGTTTTATGACATAAAGTCAGACAAAGACAAATACCACATAATTTCACTTATATGTGAAATCTAAAAAACAAAATAAAGAAACAAACAAAACACATACAAAATTAAAGATACAGAGAACAAATTGATGTTTGCCAGATGGCAGGGGTTTTGGGGAGATTGGTGAAAAGGGGAAAGGTATCAAGATGTGTAAATTGCCATATATGAAAACAGTCATGGAGATATAAAGTACAGCATAGGGAATATAGTAAATAATATTGTAATAATTATGTATGGCATCAGATAGGTACCAGATTTATTAGGGTAATCACTTTAAAGTTCATATGTTATATAAATGTCTAATCATAGACATTTGTTAATCATATGTTATATAAATGTATGTTTCAAACCTGAAACTAACAGAATATTGTATGACAACTGTAATTTAAAAAAAATTAAAATGAAACAAGTTACCTCCACACACAATATTAATTCTGAAAAAAGTAATAACCCAATACAAGTGGGATATTGACTGAAGTTGAATTGAAATCACAAATTAATTGAGAATTGATATTTTTATAATATTGAATCTCATATTCAGATACCATGTTTCTTTTCATTTACTCAGGGATTTCTGTTTGTTTTGGCTTTTAAACAAACTTTTCAATGTCTTTTATATATAACTTATTATCATAATTTATTTCTTATATAGTTTACCATTTTATTAAATTTATTTAAAATTATATTTTCTATTAGCTTCTAATTGATACTACTCCAACTGTTAATTTTTGTAAATGTATACAATATGCAGAAATTTAACTGGTCTTATTATTAGAGTTTTAATGGTTTTCAATTATTCTGTCAAGATGTCTTAAGTAAATAATCATAAACATTGCAAATATTAATTTTTGTGTTTTTCTTTCTAATATTTGTTGTATAAGCTTTTTATATTCAGTTCTACAGTGTTGAAAATTATTGAATATTTGATCTTCATTCCAAACAAAATGAAATTCCAACATAAGCCCTGGCCGGTTTGGCTCAGCAGTTGGAGCATCTGCCTGTGGACCAGAGTCTCTGGTTCGGTTTCCGCTAGGGGCACGTACCAAAATGAATGAATGAATAAATGAATGATAAAATTCCAACATAATATAATTTTATCAACTGCACTCTTATTTTTAAAAATATTTTAGAATTTTAATTCCAAATTTTGCTAGAGTATATACTCGGTAATTAATTTACAACTCCTTTGTTGGTAATAGTCTCTTATCCTTTTACAATTGAGCATGGCCTTTATTCTTAAATGTTAGTTTAACTGAATATTAAGAGAAATCCATGTTCTAAATTATATTCTCCCAGGACTCTGTAAAAAATTCTTCATGTCCTTTACCATCTGTGCTGGAGATGAGAATTCTAATGCCAGTTTGAGGATTATCCTTTACAGTAAAGTAGCATTTTGTTCTCTGTAAGGTTATAATTTTCCATCAATGGCATTCTGAAATGTCACCAGAGAAAATATAGTTATTCTCATTTTCTTTCCCTTAGTGACATACAGACATTTCTTTATATCTAAAGGCAAGTCTGTTTTCAGCCCAGGAATTTTCTTCTATTATGTTATCAAGTATTGCATCCCCATCAATTCTTCTGAAACCGTTTTTGGACTCATGATGAAACTGCTCTGTTTTCAATATCTCATGATGTTTCTTTTCTATCTTTTCTCTCTTTTAACTTTGTGTTATATTCTAGAAGAAGTCTCCAGTTCTGTTTTTATTTCACCAATTCATACATTAGCTCTGTCTATTCTGCTATTCAGCTTATCTATTACATCTTGTCTTAAATCAATAATTATGTCTTTAAGTTTTATGAATTTTGAAAACTCCCTTTTCATAGCAATATGTTGTTGTTGTTGTTTACTTGTTTTGTTTTTTAGTTGACTTAATCTATTTCCACATGTCTCAAGAACTTATTTAGGGGTAATAATTACATTTATAATACTTTAACCACTTATTTCCATCACTAACAGATTTCCTTAATATTTTTACACCTTTTGTTGCACGTAATGTGCCTCTTTCATGTCCTTAGCTTTTCTCAATTACTTTGAGTATTACAAAATAATGTGTATATCCTAAGTGCAAGTAAAAATATCTCTTCTACTAGAAGAGAATAAAAAATCTTATTGCAAGAACCTGGGCTAAGTTGTGTTTGTGTGGGAGGTGAAAGGAAGTACATACATTTAGTGGGTTTTGTTTTTTAACAAGTATTGGTAGTTAGTCTTTTAGGTATCGGGTTCTCTTTCTTCCTAGTAGCTGTGAGTGGGATAGGGAACTGCCCTGGCTTGATAGCCCTCATTAATCATTTTAGAAATCTCTTGCATCTGGACTACAGAATGCATTTGGCAAGTCACCCCAGTTTTTACCCAACAAAGAGTGAAATCAGCTCATCTAAGTGGGAGGTACTAATAAAGTCATCCTAAAGACAATTCTATATGGCATTCTCCTTTTCCAGACTACATTTTCTCTGAGCTTGAATTACTATAGAGTTCTATTTAAAAACAAAAAAACCAAACATATATTTTGGAGCTTATTCCATCTGCTTATTATCTTACAGAAATCATTCAGTCACTTTGGCCTGAGGATAATCCTCCATCTAGCTTTTTTGTGATATTATAAGCATATTATTTTTATATTTTTGTACATTACTTTATACTTTTGAAGAGATAAAAGAGGTAATGTGTTCCAACAGGTATTTTGAACTGGAAAATCTTATGTTTATTTGTTTTTATGTTTTTGTATAGAGAAAAGACAACATAATACATATAGTACTTCAGTTCTATGACCAGGAGATAGAACAAAAAGATTATATAAAGGAGACAGGCAAAGAGAGAACAAGGGTAGATAGCTATTGTTAACATGGAAGAGAGAAGAAAGGACTTTGAAATAATTTATAAATATATATACTCTGAACATCACAAGGAGAAAGATAGCTAGAGAGAAAAATAGAAAAGAAAAAGGCATACACAGAAGATAAAATTGAAAAAGACACCTTCAGAAACAAATGGAAAGAGAATGGTAAAATGCAAACACACACACAAACACATACATACATGCATATGGGTGCCCACTGTGAACATGGAATAGTAGTGATTCAGGGCAAGAAAATCATTTCACTCTTACTCCAGTTCAGGGGTTAGAAAAAATTCAGTAGCTTAGCTTTTGTTCTGTTTTATTTTCCATGCAAAATTCTGTGAAATTTTTTTTGTTTTTGTTTGTTTTAACTTCAGGTTGCCAATGTGAAAGAAAATGCATAAGGAAACAATTAGTTAAAATCAATGAAAATAACACCCTAGTAGAGATAAGGAATTACTGAGGCAATTGCCCTGCAGTACTTCCAGATGTTCATTATGCATCCAAGAGCAATCCATTCAGTCTCCCATGTACTTTCTATTGCTGATAGTTCTCTCAGGGTCTGGTACCCTTCCATCTGTAACACAGCCACAAAATTCAGAGGATGCTGTGCCTCTGATGGTTAGGCAGATTATGTGCCACTGTCTCTAGCAATATACATGTACAACCCCGTGTTTTCGTTTGGCTCTGTTATTATACTTTCTAGGAGGTGGGTGATTAGTAAGTTCATCTATGACTGATGAGCTGGCCAGTGTCAAAAGTGAATAACAAATCAATTATTGGCTGCATATGTATTCTTGGACAGCATTGATACATGGAAATTAGATAAGAGAAATGGGAGAAGATGAATGTAGAAAGTGGATTTTGTTGGTGTCCTAGATATTTCAAAGTTAATCAAAGTATAACTAAAATTCCCAGGTACCAAAAAAGCAGGGTCAAGTTAAAATCTCAAGTACAAAAACAGCCTTTCTTCCACTTTTGGGGCCAAGGCATCCAATAAGTTATCTTAAAGGCAATAGCACATATTCTCAGGACAGTATATTTCACATATAAACAGTTCAAGGAATAACTGAAGCATCTCTTAAACTAATAAAGTATTTCCATTTTTGACTACTATGTTTCTGGAACACAGTAGCTGATTTGCAAGAAAGAAAGGGGGGAGGGAAGGAGGAAGGAAGGAAGGAAGGAAGGAAGGAAGGAAGGAAGGAAGGAAGGAAGGAAGGAAGGAAGGAAGGAAGGACTAAAAATACATTATACAAGGCATAGGTGTATTTCTCTCATACATAAAGAACTCTGGAGATAGGCAGTACAGAGTCCATGGGCAGCTCTGTTGTTCTCAGAGATACAGGTTTGGGTTCTGATCAACCATCCTCAGTGTGACTTCCAATCTCACTGATAGTCCAGAATAGCTGCTGAAACTCCCATCCATCCCATCCACATAGCAGGCCATAGGAATTAATTACAGAAAGTATGTGTACAAAAGCTTGCTCTTGTTTTCTCTGAATCTTCCTCAATAATTTTCTTTTTCATCTCAGTGGTCAGGCTTAGTTATATGGCTACGGCTTCCTGTAACACTGAGGAACGTAGTCCACGGGCTTTGGTGGCATTCCAAATTACATTGTGGACTCCTTACTAAGAATGAAAGTCACTGCTATGGCATCTGATCCAAAGGTTTAATAAAATCAGGTTCAGATTGGCCAAGGTGGAGCCATGCAACTTCCTCAAATACAGTTCATCATTTCAGGTGAGCTTTAGCTTAGAAAAAGAAGAGAACACTCACATAGTAGACTCTTGATTTATTTAGCAAATGCTCCAAAATGTAGTTCAAGAGGCCACAAGTGCAAGAGCAGATAAGGCATATCAGTGCAGCGTCCATGGGGGCCCCTCAGCCTACGGGAAGAGACATGGGGCAATGAGACTGTCGGTGCAGCATGTGGTGAGATTTAATTTTGTGCTTTGCCATAGTCTCTGTACACCTGGGGCTTATATCACCATTCAGGAAGAACTTACATGATCTATGCCCTAGGTGTTTTCATTCAAGAAGATTCAAGACAGGGCACTGTCTTGGCCCATGAACCAGACTTATAGGGCTTATAAGAGTGAGGAGGAGGAGACATCATCATCTTGTTGATCCTGACCCCTCTCAACCTCAAGCTACCTTCATCCTGGAAAGCAGATTTCCTACAATAAATGAGCTAAACTCTGGGCTTTAATGGCCTTTGAAGTGAATAAGAAGGGAAGCTCGGGTGTTGGATATTATCACTATGAGGATTCTGCTTGTACTACCATCATTTTGCCAACCCAAGGATTCTCTGTATGACAACACACACCAAACACAAACAGTGGCTTCTGACAGAAATTGATGAATGATGGATCATGTTAAATTCATATGAAATGAAATGAAATAGTTGCACAATGATGAGAGGATGTGGAAGTAATTCAGGAATGACCACCTCTTACAGGTTTTCAGTCCAGAGATTTAAGTGTATAAAGCATACAAATGGAAGGCTTAAGTAGGGTTTAATGTTTGGATCCATAACACAATTTGTGTTGTTGTTTCTAAAAAAACTCCTACCTCTAAGAGCTTCAAACCCTTTGTTAAAGATCATTTCATACCACCTCTGAGAGATAGACATGCCCTCTCAGGATTAATAGACTCTGAGAGTTTCCTAAAGATCTTTCAGACAAATGAGAGAAGAGCTCCAGTTATGCCACTAACACAATAAAGAATATGAGGCCAGATAACTGGTATTAAGACAAAGAGGCAGAGCAGTGCATTAATTGATCATTTGTTCTGAATGCATATCATTAGCTGGTTGTTCTGTAAATATCAGTGACAATCCCAGCTTGGATAGTGTGAAGTTGTTTGAACCAGAGATTAGTCTATACTACCAGTACAATCTAAGAAGATGAACAAAGACAAAAGAGGGGGAAAGCCTGAAAGAAAACATTTGAAAGGCTTATAACATAGAGTTAATAACTGTATAAAACATGAAGAATTCCTACAAATAAAAAAGATGCATTTGCAATGTTATTCATTACAGGATTGTTTGCAGGACACTGGAAATGATCTGAATACTTATCAATAGAAAATAAGTTTAAAAAATGTGAAGAATGGTACATTCATACTATATAAAATGTAAATAACCATTAAGGTTTTGGAAATTGACTTTCAATATTTCAATGTTTGTTGACCAAATCAAGGAAAACCTGGAGATGGAAGTAAAAAAAATCTTCTAAATAAAACTGGTTTATTAAGTCATTACTTTATATAATAATTACTGTTTTAGAATAAATAAGTACCATGAACCCAGGTTGGTTCATACATGCCAATTTGTCCTGATAAGCAAACAACAAGGGATCCAAGAGCATGAACTTGACCATAAAGTAATGTATATAAGGTATAAGGATTTTTCTTTCAGTCTTGCTGTGAAATAAATCCCCTCAGGTAAAAACTTGACAAACAATAATTAATCCCCAAGACAAAATTTTAAGAAATAAACTCTTAAAAGTCACCTGTGGCACTCCCTGATAAATGCTAAGATAACAGCCAACTGAGGATTTCTGCCCAACCGGTCCCAGTTATTTTATTACCAGACCAGTTGCCACAGGTTTTCATTCAACTGCCCCACCTTCTACTGTTCATCAAATGTGGAGAGGACTGATCAGAAATGTCAACTGTAGGCACAGTAAATTCAGAACTCCTGAGTAGGTAAATTTGGAACTAATAAAGTTAAAAACAAAAAATTTGGTCTTACACCCAAAGAGTTTGTAATCTGCTGGAAATCCTGTAAACATATAGGGCAAAACTTCTCTAAATTTAAATTCTTTTAATGAGGAAAAAAAAATGTGACTTTAATCCTAAAATTGGTTATGTGGCTCATCGGTGTCCTATGAGGGTCACTTACTACATTGATGAAGACATAATCAAATCCTCCAACTTGATGCTATAATTGCCCTCCCAAACAGTGTTTACTCACCTTTCAGCATATATGTATAGATGTTTTTTTACCCTTCAGCTCTTTATTCATTATTTTAGGGGAGCACAGTTATAAGCAATAGTGTTAGATGACTATTTTTCCTCAGATTCCTCTTTTAGGAACAGACATGATTCTACACTTTTATTCTCCTAATTCTTCAATGCCCTGACCGCAAACTCTGGCTCCTAGTATTAGCCTCACAGGCTACAGAACAGCCCTCAATCTTATTTTGATGACCAGTCAGCTTACATTTTCTGGAAAAGTTATTTTTCTGTTTAGGACAATCAGAGGAAACCTAAGTGGATTGGTTGTCGCCTTTCTGTCAGAGCATGTTCCACAGTCACCACTTCACCATAATATGGCCAACTCACAGCGCAGCACCGCCATTTAGGACAAAAGAATGACATAGTGCACAACTGAAAAAGGGTGACTAGAAGAGGAGACATGAATCTACAGGTTCAGTCTGTAACAGCCTCAGAAGGATGTGCCATAGTAAAAGGATCAGGGAATCAAGGTCAAACTCCCACTCTCACTTACACCCTCCCAGTATGTGGAAATATACAATCTTATAATTCCAGTACTGTGTCTCTTCCTCGTCCCCTTGGTGCCTCCAATACTTTCCTCCTACTCTCTTCTAAACCTTCTCCAATAAGGCCTTTGTCTCCCCAACGATTCCCACACACACCCACTTTATTAAGCAATTATTTTCAAGATCACCAATGAACTCTATATTTTTAAGCCTAAATAGTCAACTTTCACTCTTCAACTGATCTATTGCAGCATTTTGACACAGTTGAATCATTCTCTTCTCATTTTTTAAAGAAACAGTGAAAGGAAGAGAAAGAGAGAGAGAGAAAGAAAGAGAGAGAGAGAGAGAAAAAAAAAACATCGATCAGTTGCCTCCCATACATGCCCCAACTGAGGATCAAACCCAAAACCTGTGTATGTGCCCTGACCATGAAATTCACCACCTTTCAGTGTACAGGACGATGCTCCAATCAACTGACCCATACTGGCCAGGGCCCTACCTTCTCTTTAATACACTTTTTATACTAGCTTCCAGGACACTACAATCTTTTTTCTCCCCTTTATTCCATTAGGCCATTTTCTTACTCATTCTCCTTTGCTAACTCTTCCTCTTCCCCCTAATTTCTAAGAAGTATGATCTAACTCTTGCTTTGTATTTGGTCCTCTTATTTCAAAATATAGATTTATTGATTTTTAGAGAGAGATGAAGGGAGAGGGACAGGGAGAAACATGAATGTGAGAGTGGAACACTGATCAACTGCCTCTGGCACGCCTCCAACCGGGAATTGAGCCTGCAACCCAGACATGTGTCCTGACTGGGAATCAAACCAGCAACATTTTGGTGCATGGGAAAATGCCCAACTGACTGAGTCAAATTGGCCAGAGCATTTGGTCTTCTTTTCTATCTACACTTCTTCCTACAACTGCTAACTACGGTGATTTCTTGAAGGTTTATGTCCTTAAAAATATTTGTGTTCCAAAGTCCTAAATTTCTGTTTCCACCCAAGATGTCTCTCCTGAAGCTGAGACTGTTTACTTGAAATCTCCATTTGCATGTTTAATATGCATCTGAAACTTAACAGGTCCCAAGCTGAACTCCTCTCTAAACTGGCTCCCCCAGAAGTCTTTCCCATCTTGGTTGTGGCAATTTCAACCATCTACTAACTTAGGCCAACAAAATTCAATTCCCTCTTGATTCTTTACCTTCTCCCTTGACCTACATCCATTCTGACAGGAATTCCTATTAGTTTACCTTCAAAATGTATCCAGGATCTGACAATTTCTCACCATCTCCACTGTTTCTACCTTAGTCTAAGCCACCATCATGTCTTATCTAGCCTTCTAATTGGTCCTGTTGATTTCATTCCTTCCCCCTACTTACTGAAGAGTGATCTCTTTTAACCTAATTTAGTTCACGGTGTCCTGCAGTAAGCAATACAATCTCTCTGAGCAGTACATCAATTGTATAAAAAAAATAACTCTAATTATATATACCTTTTATTAGCTTGATCGAAGCATCGATAGATACAAACTATTATAACACTCAGTACATGGTATGCATTAAATTACAGTAGCATGGGAAGATTAATTTTTATGTCATTTCTGAAATCTGTTATCTCTATGAATTATTAGACATTTATTATTTTCCAAATATTGGGAAATACGATTAAAAATTTTTATTTCTACAACTGCTAACTACTGTTTGAATAAGTCCTAGATTCCCATGAAAACCATGACCAGTTTAGAACCTGGGCCATAGGAATAGCCAAAATAAATTGTTTTCAATCTCAGGAATATGTTAGACTATGTCAAGATTTTCCAGCGAGGGAATGCCAAACTTAATCTAATAGGGGAAATAATTAGTGGTTCACTATGGTTATTCTGCCCCTTCTTTTTTCAACATAGCCACCTCACCAAGGCCACATTAAGAATTTTTCTGGGACTACCTCCTGCTGTCATCCTACGGTTCTCTGTTATAATGCATATGACTCTTTTCTCACACCAGTTTTATTTATCCTGTGCTGAACTTGTTTCTGTGACTTGTGTGAATTCTTTTCTTCAATATCCCAATACATTGAGTATGTCATTCTGTGGCCTGTATCCAGCCAACCCACAGCTCTGAGTATAAGATCTTTCTGTCCTCAGTTCCACCAGTGCCTGTCTAACCTCCAGGCCTACTTGCCACCAGGAGGATCCATCAAACAGTTTCCTTTGAGGTTATAGAACTGAATACTAGTGGGGCTGTGAGTACAGTTTGATTAGTGCTCTTCCTTAGAAAAGGAGTGGTCAGTTTATTTTATATGCATAATAATACTTGTAACAGTTAACCCTGCTGTAGCACTTACTATATATTCAGAAACTCTTTTTGGCGCTTTACATGTATTGAACTCATTTAATCAATGTAAGCATTCTGTAAAGATGAAGAACTTGAGGTCATGAGGGGTTAAGGAACTTACCTTAGGTCACACACATATTAAGTGGTAGTTCTGGGATTAGAACCTGAACCATCTATTCCAGTGTTTTTAATTATTATAGTGCGCTTATGCATCCTCATAAAAATATGGTAGTTGTTAGTAAGATACATCACTTCATAATTTAAGTCCTTGGTCTATATACCAGGACATTTAGAGACTGGGAGCCAATTAATTAATTCAGGATTGGAAATGACTGGAGTTGGTGCTTAAATTTGAACAATTAAATTTCACAGTTGGGAAACTAAGAATCAGTAGCCAGAACTACACAAAGCTGATGAATAAAGTCATAACACCAATGTCAGTAAACACTTAAGGCAACTTAAGACAAATTCAAATGGAAGAAAGAGAGTTCTTTATAGTGGTACACAGGGCATGTGATAACATGTAGTTCCAAGCCTGACAGAAATCTGTGGGTGTATCTGTTAAGTCATCCAAACCAAACTGAGGCAAAGAGAGTGGGTAACTCCATATTTGACAATGAAGCACTGACACCAGCCATGACAGGGTTCAAAGGCAGTGCTTCAATAAGGCTTTGCTATTTCCCTAGATCATTTGCCAATGCCAGTGCCTAGTATTTACTAGGAAGCAAGCCCTGGTTCAATGATTCTCTGTAGGTTTCCAACAATCAAAAGCTCTATAAAAGCCGTGATAAAGCAGGCAGGAAAGCCCTAGGTAAGGCAATACTCTACAAGTGAAATTTTATTACAAACTACTATTTATTGAGCAATCACCATACCATGGACTGTCCTCAGTCCTTCACTTCAGTGTATTTAATCCTCATAAGAAAAAAGCAAAGGAAATATGATTACCTCTCTTCCAAGTGGGAAAATTCAAGCTCTTAAGGGACTGACTCAACCAAGACCCCACAGCTAGAAACTTTTCAAGTTTGGATTCAAATTAGTCTTTATGACACAGAAGCATATACTCTTTACCACAGAGCTATTGAAGAATAAGTAATAGTTGATACTGAGTATAATTCTTTTGCCTTATTTGTCTAGAATGCTAAGGTAAAGGGGTCAAATTTTTTCTTTTAACATATCCATATCATTGATTCCATTCACCATCACTTGGCAATAATCATGTACAATCTTTAATAATAATTACATATTTTTACCCCAGTGCCTTTATTCCCATCTATAATGTAAGGAATGTAAGTTAGATGGACCCTGGGAAAAATTTGTACAATTGAAATACTTCTTGAAATGTCATTGCCTTAAGCTACTGTGAACTGCCTTTATGCGAGTGGCTAAAACAGATATAGGCTCTGTGCTCTTTCATGCCATTGACATATTTCCAAACAGACTAGAATACAAGAACGTTGACTGGTCTCACACAACCAGGGCTTGGGGACAAAGGGTAGTCTTGACCTTTAAGCAAAGACTGTGATTTTACATTGACGTCATGCCTCCAACCCAATGCTAGGTACCGTGGGAAGAAACTAAACTTTGATAGGTGACATTTAAGAGTGTCCTGTAAACTATGCAGAGAGAAAATGGCCTCTCAGAGAGCTCCGGTGTCTCTGTATACAGCTGTCAAGACGTGCGAAAGCCCAAGGCTATGGCAAGCTGGTTGTGCAGCTTGGAACAATGCTGGGATTGTGTGGGTATCAACCCCCCTTAGAATTCACATCACAGGCAGAATATGAATGTGTCCCAAGCAGGGTTTGACAGCTGTTTCTGAGCTTTCTAGATCAGAGATAGAAACAGATATGATTTGCATAACCTCCTTTTTGTATTACATATCCAGATGGGTGGGTTGCCCTTCATGTTGCACAACCTATCCCAAGAAGTTACCCAGCCTTCCACCTCACTCAAGCTTCCCCAGCCTCACTTTTCCAGCCACTTCCATCTTTTTCTAACCATTTCCAAAATACTCAGAATCATGTGAAACCCTGAAGATCTGCTAAGCCCCAGGTCGTGTTGCAGAATCACTAATACAGATACTGGTTATAGATTAACAGAGGAAGGAACCCAGGCTCCTGGAAATTGAACAATGCTATGTTTTAACAAATTTTAAAAATTCCCCGGTTTCCCTAGAGGCCATTTATTCAAATAATATTTCCTATGAGCTGGCTAGATAGATGCCTGTAATACCCTATTAGGCAATTGCAATCCTAGTCCTTAAAGAGGTTGCAGTCTAGTGATGGTTACACACTTATGCAGAGGAAACTTTAGCAGAATGTAATAAGAGTTAAGCAAAGAATACTACAGCCAAAGAATAACTGCAAGCCCAGAAATAACCAGAGAGGCACGTGTGTAAAAATACATCTTCTACAGGGGCTAAAATAGTCATGAAAAATAAACACTGAATGGGTTTACCAAAAACAAGAGCCAGTCAAAGCTTCCCCATTCCTCCCACAACCACATTCATTTTACAACATGAGTCTACCTCCAGGCAACAGGTTATACTAGGGGCTTGGGCATATGACAAAAAAGCAACTTTGTAGTCCACATATACTACAAAGAAGAAGAATATTATAGTATAAGGTATGACCGCAAGGGATCTTGACCAATCCATTTCTCTCTCCCTCTTGGGAATGTTGACTGAGAAAATTGGGAAGAATGTGTCACTTGATAGTGGGACAGTTATGGAAGACATGGCAGGAAGTGTGGCCATGAAGTATAAACAGTACAAGAGTGAATCTCACAGTTTTCCTGAAGTCTCCAACGCCTTCTTGAGTCCAGAATTCACCTTCTGGGTTAGATTCTTGGGAAGCCAGGCAGTACTTTGCTCCTTTCCCTGGGTCCTACGCCATCATGGCTCGCTTATCAACACAGCAAATCCCCTGCAGTTGTGCTAGCCTGTGTCATCTTTGTTCCTTAGTAACAGCGCCGAATCAATGGGCCTGCATAAAATAAGGGTTCCCATGTCAAATTTAGTCAGTCAAAATTCTTCAAAATTTTTATGGCAAACCACACAAATATGAACAAAAAAGTCAATCTCCAACTAAAATTTCCTCCAATCCCACCACTCCTCCAGGGCAGACAGTGTAGAATTATATTCCACACCTTTCTCCATACTCATGAAACATATGTAAACTTATGCACGCGCGTGCGCGCACACACACACGCACACACACATATCAGGTCTTTTTGCTTTGGTTCTAGGCATTGCTTTATAAAATATTTATATTCATAACTAATTTGTTTGAAGTTCTCTCTGGAACCATTCAGGGAATGGGTCAATGCTATTAGAGCTAAAACAAAACAAAAACCCTTTGATTCTAATTCCAACTTTGTCGCTGGTTTGCTACAAGATTTGAGGTCCTCTTGAATCATGGTGCCAATCTTTTCATCAAAGACACAAGGAAATAAAGTGGCCCTGTGCTTGGTGCTGTGCGAAGTAAATTTTGAAAAGTATATCCCTTCCTGTCAGTTCCAATACAGCAAAACAACAACAATGGAGAATAATCTGGAAGTGATAACAGGTGTGCTCAGAGGAGCATGGTTAGAAAGTAATAATCCCTCACACATCTCATAGAAAGAGACAGAGACAACTATTCTGCTCAGATGGGGGCTGTTGAACTGTACTACAAATTATGAGCAAAAGTAGTCTTTCCATGTGACTTGAGCAAATGGTTTAATATTTTGGCTGTCCTAATATTTAGTCATATATAAAATTTAATTTAATAAATTTTGTTAACTACTCATCCCTCTGGGTTAGGCCATAGGTAGTGAGGGGCAAAAAGGATTAAGACAATTTCTGCCCTTAGATAGCCCTTCAACCCCAATAATGATGAGGAAGGAGATAGAGCTGTGAACCCTAAAGCAGAGTAAAATATAGCTAGTGCTCTCACACCCGTAGGGGAAAATGTTGTGGAGCTCCAAAGAAAAGGAAACTCCTTCTGCTAGAGTTAGGAAAGGCTGGCAGAAGTTTCTCTTTGGCATAAAATTGAGTTTGGAGGTTCTCTAATAGAGTAAAACAGTTGGCTGGGGAACATCTGAGGACCCTTCTGATATTGATGGTCACAAGACATATGCGACCTAGGTTATATATGCTTCCCCTCTCCATATACACAGATTCAGGATACAGGTGTATGGGTAGCATCTTACATTGGATTTAATATCCAGTGAACAAGACAAGCTCTGCTCTTCACCTCCATTTCTCAGCCCTTAACCTTCTCTCCACCAGCATTAAATAGGGCTCATTTGGGATTTCTGTAAGTTGATTCAGGTTCTGTAAGTTGATTCTTACCTTGAGCTCTCTCATCTCACGGATCCCTGACCTTACCCAGACCGCGTCTAACTTAGCTTCAGTCCTTTGTCTTGGACACCTTCCTAACCCACACTCATTCACCTGTGCTTCTGTGCTGGCTGCTTCTTTATCGATGGCTATGGGCTTGGTGGTGTCAACTTTCAAGACCTTATATTTATATGGAACCCCTCTTTAAAACTTCTAGTAATAGCAACTCTGTAAGTGGCACTCTGGAGCCTAAGGTCTTTGACTCTGGCTATAATTATCCCCCTAGGTTCTAGCATCTTACATCATTGACTATAGAAAAAATTGCTAACAATCTCCCAGGAAAATTGATGGCAATGGCAGAAATATATCATAATACTGAACTAGTGCATACAACCTTGATAATGACTGGACTCTACTAAGCCCTCTCAACTTGAATGTCAACTTTATATTTTATAAGGCACAAAAAAAATACTAATTATCCCATTATGCTATTGGCCATAAAAATACTTTTCAAATTGATAACCGTCTCCTGATGTCTTTTATACACACACACAGAGTCTGATAATTTGATACTATACATTTATATACAGTCTGTATCAAACTATCTACATAAAAATGATATATTAATTGCATTGTTTTCAAACAAATGAATCAGTAACAAAATACTGGGGGAAAAATCACTATGAATTCAATTTTTTAACTTAACAGTGGTTTGAGAAATGCTTAGAAAATTTAGAAAGTTAAAAAAATAACATACACTTGTATCAAAACTATAGCACCAAAATATTGTCCAAACCAACTTTTACATAAACTTGTATTGTCATGCTGCTAAAGTACATGCTGGCTGTGCCTGAGAAGCCCACTATCACCAAGGCAAAAAGCCGGAAAAGTGTGTGGTCTGCTTCCAGGCTTGTGGCAAGGAGGGCTACATTTAGTTCCTCCGTGAATCCACTCCAGGATCTCTCAGAGTCCGTCATCGTACTTGCAGATTTTCTTGCCATGATTATTTCTTCTCCTCAAAGAAGTTGTTAGCAATTGGCACACACAGTTAAAACTCAAGATAAGAATCATACTACGATGCCAAGGGGAAAAAAAGATAGAGAATTTGAGATACTTTCTCTGGGCAGCAAGAACGTGGCCTGGTTCTCTTTATTGGGCCTGATTCATAGAATCAAATTATCTTACAATTCTTTGAAAATGCGTATTGAGAAATGGGTGTGTGAGAAAATAGATACCAAACAAGAGGTGTATCTAGCTCAGTCTTGTGATTCACCAAGATAAGCCTCCATTTAGCCCTGTTCCAGATGTACTTGAAAAGATTGACATTACGTACCTGATGCAAATCTGTACTCACTTATGCAATAAGAACCATCAGTGAAACACAACTGGGGGGAGCAGTGAAAAGGATAAATTATTTTAATACCTTATATAATTACTCTATTGAAATTATAATCATTTTTACAATGGAAAATAAATATAACTATTTACTAGGTTACTAACATCCCTTGTTTGTTTTGTTTCATCAGTTAGTGTTTTCTTGTATAAAAGCTAACAGCAAAATTCTCTGTTTAATGAATCTTTTTTTTTATTAACAACAGCTTTATTGAGATATAATTTACATACCATAAAATTTATACTTTTAGAGTATAAAATGTTTTTACATTGTAAAAATGTAAGCACTTTAAGCATTTTACATTTTACAGTGTAAGCATTTTTAAGTAATTCAGAGTAGTGCCACAATCACCACTACCTAATTCAGTAAAATTAATCATTTTTTAAATTGTGATAAAATATACATAACATAAAATTTAACATTTTAACTATTTTGAAATGCGAATTCAGTGACATTAAGTACATTCATACAGTTGTGCAACCATCACCATCATCTAGCCCCAGACAAATTTTTATTTTGCAAAACTGAAAATCTGTATCCATTAAATAATAATTTCCCATTCCCCTCAGTCCCTGGCAACCACATTCTACATTCCATTTCTATGAATTTGACTTTTACAGCTGGTTTTTGTTTTGTTTTGTTTTGTTTTTTGTTTATTGGGGGGGGGGGTGTTAGTGGTAACCGTGGGGATTACATTTACCATCCTTAAATTATAACACTCTAATCTGAAATTGTACTAGTTTAGTGTAAATATTACAGAAAAAAAAACTCTGCTTGTATACAGTAACCTACTCACCCTCTCAGTTATTCATGTCTAGTGGCAAGAAACTCAGTCAGCTTTTGTTCATCTGAGAATGTATTCATTTCTCCCACATTTTTTAAATCCTCACCTGAGGATATTTTTCCATTGATATTTAGAGAGTGGAAGAGAGGGAGGAAGGGAGGAAGGGAGAGGGAGACAGGGAGAGAGACAGAGACAGAAACGGAGAGAGAGACATTGATATGAGAGAAATACATGGATTGGTTGCCTCCTGCATAACCCTTACCAGGGCTGGGGATCAAACCTGCAACCCAGGTATGTGCTCTTAACTGGGACTCAAACCCATGACCCTTGGGTCCACAGGCTGTTGCTCTAACTGCTGAGCCAAACCAGCTAGGCCCTCTCACATTTTTAAAAGACAGTTTTGCCAGATATAAAATTCTTGGTTGATAATATTTTTTTCTTTAGTACCTTGAATATATCAACCCACTTCCTTCTGCCCTCCTACATTTCTGATGAGAAATATGCTAATAATCTTATTGGGACTCACTTATATATGACAAGTTGCTTCTTTCTGCTTTCAAAATCTTCTCTTTCACTTTCAACAGTTTGATTATAATTTGCCTCAGCGTCAGTCTCTTTGAGTTATCATGCATCGAGTTTGTTGAGCCTCTTGGATGTCTATATACATGTATTTCATAAAATTTGGGAAGTTTTCAGTCAATATTTCTTCAAATAGTTTCCCTTTCTCTCTCTCTCATCCCCTTCTGGGACTCCCACAATATGTATGTTGATTTACCTGATGGTATTCCACAGATTCCTGTTTATTTTTCTTCAACATTTTTTTCCTGTTCCTTAAAATGTCAACTGTCCTTTCTTCAAGTTTTTTCTTTCTGTTTTTTTTTTTTGTCTACTTAAATATGTTTTTAAATATCACTAGTGATTTTTTATTTCAGGTATTATACTTTTTCAGCTCCAGAATTTCTTTTTGAGTTTCTTTTTATGTTTTCTATCTTTTTATTGATATTTACATTTTGTTTATAGATAATTTTCTTGACTTTGTACATGTCTTATTTAGGCTCTTTAAGCATAGTTAAGATGGTTGTTTTAAACTTTTTGTCTACTAAGTCAACCATTGGGTCTTTCTCAGGGACAATTTCTATTGGTTTATTACTGTTGTTATTATTTTTGCTTTGAATGAGCCATGTTTTCTATTTCTTTGTATGCCTCATAATATTTTGTTGTTAAAAACTGGACATTTGAATCTTATAATGTGATAACAGAGATCCAATTATTCCTCTATGCCAAGGTTTGCCACTTTATCTTTGCTTCTTGATTGTTGTAGGGTAGACAGCTCTGTGCTGATGACCAGTATGAGGTATATACCTAAGGTTTGCTCAGGTCTTTTCTGAGACTGCATATTTCCCTATGCAAGCACACTGACTTTCTAATTTCCTACATATATGGTTACTTTTGACTGTCTTAGTCTTTAAGTATCTGACATACAGAAGGAGAAAAAGAGAAGAAGAAAAGCACACTAGCCCTTTACATCCCCTGGAATTCACTGCAGCTGGCGAGGGAGGGATTTGCAACAATAGCTACCCAATACTCACAAGTAGCAATCAGTGATGAGAGCACAGATCTTCAATATTTGGAGGACAAATAGCCTACCCTGGCTCTCCCAATCTGTGGACAAGTTGCTCCAGGAACATGTACGTGCACAGCTGCCTTCCTTGGGGATGGGGGTGGGAGATGGATGGTTGCTACCACACAAAGAGCTAAAATTGAACAAAATTAACCACAATTTACTGTCCAAGACTTCCCTTAGAAGTTATAAACCTTCAACAGACTCCAGAGTACCAAAATAGCTATATCAGTCAGATTTTGCCAATAAAATTCTAGTGTAAGTGAGAGATGGATTTCCAGTGCTTCCTACTCAGCAATCTTCTCAGAATCTTACCTCAATATGTTTTTTATTTGCATTTGCCTAATGACTAATGATATAGAGCATCATATTACTTGATCTTCATTATAATTTGTCTTTTCAAATCTGAATGTACAGTACTGAAGTCTTCAGAAATTGTTGTTGAATAACCTATTTCTCCTTCAGTTCTGTTTTTGCTTGTTTCATGTATTTTGAGACTCTGTTGTTAGGTGCATATATGTTTATAATTGCCATTTAAAACAATTTTTTTTCTTTATTAGTTTTTAGAGAGAGAGAGATAGAAACATCGATGAGAGAGAACATCGATTGGCCACCTCCTTCATGCCCACAACCTGGGCATGTGCCCTCACTGGAAATCATACCGGCAACCTGTTGGTGCATGGGTCGATGTTCAACCACTGAGCCACACCAGCTGGGCTATAATTGCGATTTTTCCAAAATGGACTGACACTTTCATTATAAAATGTCTTTTGTTGTCTCAGGTAACTTTTTTGTCTTAAATTCTATTTTATTCTGATGTTATTATAGCCACTCCAGCAATTTTTGCATGATATATCTTTTTTCCATCTTTTTCTTTCAACTCATGTATAGTTTTGCATCTAAAGTGTTTCTTGTAAACACTATATAGTTAAATCATGGATTTTTATTCATATTTCTAAACTCTGACTATGAATTTAATGTTTATTTATATTTAATATAAATATTGATAAGAAAGAACGTATACCTGACATTTGTCTGTTTGTTTTCTCAGTCTTGTGTCTTTTTTATTTCTCTATTTCTTAATTATGGAGGAGGGTTATAAACAAAAAAATACATTTATATTGTGTTTTATGTTTACCATAGTTACCTTTACTAGTGCTTTTTTCTTTTAGCACTTTAAATGTATTATTTCACTGCCATCTGGTGTCCAAGATTTTTCATGAAAAATTGGCTGTTAGTCTTATTGAAACTCTCTTGTACATACAAGTTTCTTCTCTCTCAGTGCTTTACAGATTCTCTTTTTGTCTTTGTACTTTGATGGTTTAATTATAATGTGTCTCAGTGTAGATCTCTAAGTTTATCCTTCTTGGAGTTTATTAAGCGTAATAATTTTCAGATTAATATTTTAAGTTTTCCAGTTCATATCACTGGTGAGTCTTTCCAGTGATATTTTTACTTTTAGTTATCACACTGCCTTTCAACCACAATATTTTTAAAAATTCTATCTCTATTGATATTCTGTATTGGTGAGATGTCATTTTCATACTTTTCTACTTTCCTTTAGTTATTTTGTCATGGTTTCTTTTAGTTCTTTAAATATATTTATAATAGATTATTTAAATTATTTTTCTGGTAAGTCTAATCTCTAGCTTCTTCAGGGACATTTTCTATTGATTGGTTTGTGTTTTTTGTGTATATGTGTGTGTGTGTGTGTACAAGACACACTTTCTCTTTTTTTTTTTTTTGCATATATGCTAATTTTTGGTTAAAAAGTAGACATTGTAGTCCAGTTAACTTGGCTCAGTGGTTGAACATTGACCCATGCACCAAGAGGTCGCTGGTTTGATTCCTGGTCAGGATATATGCCCAGGTTGTGGGCCCAATCCCCAGTGGGGGCATGCAGGAGGCGGCCAATCAATATTCTCTCTCATTGATGTTTCTATTTCTCTCTTCCTCTCACTTCCTCTCTCTCTAAAATCAATAAAAAAAATTTAAGAAAAAATAAATTTAAAAAAAAAGTAGATATTGTAAGTAATATAATGTGGTAGCTCTGCATATCAAATAAATTCTCCCAGAGTTTTTCTTGTTGCTGTTTGTTGTTGTTATTATTTTTTGCCTAGGAACTTTTCTCAACAAATTCTTTAAAGTTTATAATCTTTATCATATGTGACAACAAAAGTATCTGTGGTAAGTTGAACGGTCAGCTAATTATTTTGCAGAGATGTTCTTAAATGTTTTGAACCAATTAGTCTTCCAACCTTTGCTGAGGGGCTGTTTGTGTTGAAGCATGTCTGTAATATTCTTTCATGTAGTATCTAAATCTTGCTTTTCCTTCTCTTTTTGCTTGCATAGTACCTCAAAGTCAGCCAGAGGTGAGAGATTAGGGACTTATTATGTCTTTTCTAAACATGTACACAGTCCTGAACATATACACAGCCCCCCAAAATGCATGTGTCCTTTTAGGTTTTAAGAAACATGTTGTAGTGTTTCAAAGGTTGCCATGGATATCTAATTCCCCAGATTTTTATTTTAACTCTCTTGGGCATCTTCTTGTTTGCCCCTGCAGTTACAGCCACATCAGGCAGCTGCAACATTAAACAATTGCCACTGATTCTTTTGAAAAAATGCTCCAGAAAATAAACAAACAAACAAACGACTTTTTGCACTGAGTAAACCCTGAAGCAGTTAAAATACAGACAATCCCTGGGAGTGGTAATTTAGAAATGTTAATTTTTTAAAATTCTTTGGAAATGAAGCTTTGGGAAACTTTGAAGTCATTCTGTCTTCCCCTATGGCTCTTGGGTTGCTGTTTTCATAGCTATAGTGATTAAAAATGATTGGCTTTCAAGATTAATATGAAACTAGGGAGACAGATTAGAATAGGGCATACTAAAACTTCAGAAAGGTTACTGTTTTTACAAAGATTCAGCTGTGTTTTTTTTTAACAAACTCTCTGCAGTTTGTTTCAAAATTTTTGTTAATCTTCATGCCCTGGCCAGTTTGGATTAGTGGTTAGAGAGTCCGCCTAAGGAACGAAGGGTTGTGGGTTTGATCCCCAGTCAAGGGCATGTACCTTGGTTGTGGGTTTGATCCCCAGCCCCATTCAGGGTCGTATAGGAGGCAACCAACTGATGTGTCTCTCTCACATCAATGTCTCTCTCTCTCTCTCTCTCTCTCTCTCTCTCTCTCTTCTCTCTCTTGCTTTCTCTCTCTCTCTTCCTCCTTCCCTTCTACTCTATCTAAAAATCAGTGGAAAAATATATCCTCGGGTGAGGATTAACAAAACAATAATAACAACAACAAAAAACCTTTGTTAATCTCCAGAGTTGATTTTGAGAATTTTTACAATATTCTTTTTGCTTTTATATAGGGGTGAATTTTGTAGGTCTGATCATTTGTATTTAAATTTTAAAAAGATCACAGCCTTCAGTAACTTGGCTCAAAATGCCACCCACAGATTAATCACTCGTTGACTAGATAATGCCTTAAATATTCTTTGTTTTTTTCATACTATTATTTTCTAAATCAAAGTTACAGCATTCTTTCCTAAGCACTGACAAATTTATCAGTCAAACAGATAAAATAGAGAAGTATCCATTTGAGTTTGCATAAGACTCTCCCAGATTCTCCAGTATTAAAGTGATTATTATACTATTTGCTTCTATCCAATAGTAGCTTCACAATTTCTGTTTAGAGGGGCAGTGAGTAGCTATCAGGTAGGAACCCAGGACTGGGGAATCTGTCTTGAAAATAAGTCTACAGAGGTAAGACTGGTTTTTACTTATTTTGAATATTTATTTTGGTTGACTTGGGGAAATTCTTTAACAAGAGGCTGTGTTCACTTTGAACATGTACTTATTTTACTGAGCATGTCCGTTTACTGATGTTCTTTGTATGGGTACAGATGAGAATCTCCTAGAAACCACCCTTTGGCAGAGCTGCTGTCTTTATTTACTTTACATTATTACTATAAGGATGACAGAGAGAGCAGATCAGATATTATAATAATAAAACTACACAAAATAAAGTATACCAGGAAACTCTGTAATTATTGAATGGCTTTAGCAGCTTCCATAAAGTAACAATTGAAACTAAACATTGCAAAGGGCAGGGTCTAACTGAAGACTATGTTGTATTCTTTACACAGATTGCTTTTGAGATAGACCAGCTATTCAAGGACCTACCACTTTTATATTGAGTTGCTTTTTTTAAGTAAATGGACATTTGTTGTTAGTACAAGATTTCCTAGAGATAATCTGAACTGATATTACTATATCAATAGCTGAACAGTCTTCCTTCAAAAGTACATGAATAAGCATGATAAATCAGTAAAACATTAACTTTTCTTTTCATGTGTTATCATGTATTCAGAAAATAAAACAGCAGGTCACCTGTAATACATGAAAGAACATTAAGGAAGGTGAGGGGGGAAACTAAAAACAAAGATATATACGAAGACTTCTCTTAATCTTTTATTTCATCATTCCCAAAGATTCTAAGTTCTTCAAAATTTAGACTGGTCCTGTGACCACTCGTAAGAGAGTGCGTGGCTAAAATCTGTGACTCAGTTGAGGAAAGTGCCCACAGTACCTAACTTAGGTAAAGTGTTTGAGGGTTGGGTAAGTAGCTGCATTGTTCTTTATATTTGGATTCAATGTAACAATAGATCTCTTGAGTTGAATAATATAAAGGTGTAAAAAAAAATTATTGGGGGGAGTTACTATTCAATATTGCTTTATTTTGTCATTTCAAATTTCCATTAGAAAATGATTTCCTTTAATAAATCTTACATAATTACAACTAGCTACTCTAATTTCTTAATAATTTTAACCTCATCATTGTTAATTTATATGAGTCTTTTGCCTAAATGTCTGTGTTCTCAATAATATGATGCAGGCATAAAAAGAGGGGCCAGATCTGCTACATATTCACTTTCAGAGTTCAGGACATTATTGTGCTTTTATTGAATCCCAAGAACAAATCACTGACCCAATCACATTGAGTTTTTTGTTTTCCTTTTTTATCCTCACCAGAGGACATTTTTTGCATTTATCTTCAGACAGAGTGGGAGGGAGAGAGAGAGGAAGAGAGAAAGAGAAACATCAGTGTGAGAGAGACACACTGAGTGGTTGCCACCCACAACCCCAACCAGGGCCGGGGACAAATTGCAACCGAGGTACATGCCCTTAGTGGGAACCAAACCCAGGTCTCTCTGGACCGCGGGCCAATGCTCTAACCGCTGAGCCAAATTGGCTAGGGCCACATTAAGTTTTTAATTTAAAATACATTTTCATCTCCATTATTTTGTTTGATTAGATTTCAAGCAATACCAATATTGCAGAATGCCTTCCTTAGTTGTGTGAGTTACTAAGATTGTTGGCATTCTTCATCTTGTCTTATAAGAGACCACCAAATTACTACCTTCTCATTACCCA
The DNA here is from genome assembly GCF_014108415.1 of Molossus molossus. Lineage (NCBI taxonomy): Eukaryota > Metazoa > Chordata > Mammalia > Chiroptera > Molossidae > Molossus > Molossus molossus. Next base: position 30,668,583 of record NW_023425346.1, read on the forward strand.
TTCTATTGGTTTAAGTGGGAAAAGGTCTCATCTTAGGCTCTGTAGAAGACACATGACCCAGTTCTGTCTGATCAAAATGTTCTATCCCCTGGCCACAGTAATAAGTTTCACGAGTGGCATACAACAATAATAATAATTATTAATTTTTGTTATGTGCTTGGCACATATACTAAATTTATTTAATATACCAACAAGACTAATAAGTAGGAATTTTTATCATCTTCCATTTTCAGATGAAGAAACTAAAACACAAAGGGTCCATTTCATTTCAAATAGCTTGTAGGTTGTAAGTCAGGACGCAAACCTAGGCTTCCCTGTCAGTTTGAATTCTGACCATGGTACTGAGAGTCTAGAACTTTGCAAAAATCATAGGGAAGAAAGCACTGGAAAGGTAAGTTGAGGCAGGAGCTGCTCAACACCATCATATAGAAATCTCTCTCTGAGGAAAAAAGAATTGTATAGAGGAAAGCATATGGAATTCCGTAAGCAACGACACTGTCGGAGGCCTTGGCTCTAGCAGTGCCTCAAGCCTTTAACCTGGGTCTTGGTAGTTTTGTTGCCTAATATTTTTCCCTTTTCTTCTTAACCTGCTTTCACTAGCTTTGTCTCACTTACAGCCAAACGTCCTGCCTACAAAACCAGAAAATGGTAAGCTTAGAACCTGAAAAAATTACTAGATTGAAAGCCCAATTTTAAATTAAATATGCACAAGCCATTATTACTCACTGACATAAAAAATATCATCACAAAACTGGTAAATGTTGAAAGAATTAGTAAGATATATCTATATATCTATATCTATATTTGTCTAGATATGTGTATGATGTATATTGGAATTCTAGAAATATTTCCTTAGGTTAAGACACCAGGACCTGGAAACTCACGCTCTATTTATTTATATTATGGATGAGGTAAAACAAAATTAATCTTGTGAAGAGCTGGGAGGGGGATCCCAGCAATCACAAACAAAATAGCCACCATTCTTGCAAAGAAAAAAATTAAAGTGAGACAATGTGAAATGCTACACCAGGGTCGAACACATAAACACTGAAATCCAGTAGGAAAGATTTGTGTAAAATGACTGAGTGCTGAAGGAAAGAGGAATAAGAGAGGATTTACCCCCGCCCTCACCCCCATGAAGGGTAAATCTCCAAAAGTAAGTATCAAATTGTCAGAAAGTTTCCAGAATAGAGAGAAACATTCCAAGTTTGATGTACAACATGGGATTCTGTATTCCAGTCCTTAATGTAAAGGCTAGATTCTTGTCTGCAAAGATTGTATTGTATTGAAATATGAACTCGTTGCTGCCTCAACCTGGATGATCTTCTCTGCCTACGCTCCGAGAGGGCAAATGAGTGACCCTGACCAATAATAGAAGTGGCCAGAAACAATCTTAATATTATCAGGGAATTCATTGCCCAACAGCAGCCAGCGATCCCCCTTGGTACCTGCTACATGAAAGTGCTCCTCTTATAATCAGCCTGTCTGATATGCTTGTGCTGCCAAAGAGGGTGCCCCTAAAGGCACTTAAGGGATTTGAAGGGTATATGGTTGCAGAATCAGTTTCATATTTGAAGGATTTGTATCTGCCATTATGTCAGTGTATGAAGAGGGGGGGCGGAAACCAATACACTTGCATTAATGAAAACTAGGGAAAAGGCGCCCTCTCTCCTCTCCAACTAGATCATAAGCAATTGATATGGTATTCATGTCTAGAAACCTGCTTTCTGATTTTGTTTATCATTTTTCTTTTTTTCCCTTTCTGATTGGACAATTTTATCTAGACTAGTTATAACAGCCAGCACAGCGTCAGGTCCTCTAATTTATGTGTTAATGTGATGTTCTGGAAGCTTGATGTTAAAATGATGAATATCACCTGGAAGGAAGATTGGATACGAGCAAAAGAACTGGCAAGTTGCCTTGTGGAAATAGCTTTCGACTTTATCAAACCATGGGGTAACATGTCAGATTATATTACATACGATTAATTATTAACGCAGGCTGGGCCTGATTTTGAAAAGCACAAACATGCACTGCCAATGCTTTCCTTCCCATGGAATATTTGTTGTGTCCTTCAAATTGAGCAGCAAAATATCCCTCACAAAATACCTTAAGGCTTCCTTTTCTCCAGATTTAGCATGCATCTGAGACAAGAAAGCTTTCACAAGCCTCCTTGCCATGGACAAAACAGAGATGTGTTTTTGCTTAATTAAAATTCTTTTTTGGCAACAGATGTCCTTGCAAAAATAGCTCAGAGCTCGGTGAAGCATTTTTATAGGCTGGAGTTCAGCAATGAGGAGCCCGTCATCTGCCTTCTCTGCTCTGAGAGAAACACAAGAGACCAGGTGGCTGGTCACAGTTTGAAAAGTGAACAAATGTATTTATTCACTCTGAGCAATTTGCAACCCACTGGGAGAGCAGGAGCCCTCTCCCAGCCCTTAGCTTCTGTGAACTAGGACTGTGGGAGAAAGGGGCTGTTTAATTGCTTCACACAGTCTCTCTCACTAAAGCAATTAGCACCCAGAGGAAAGTCCAGGAGAAGAACACAGCCAGGCCTCACACCCGTATGGTGGCCTGAAATCGGCCTGCCTGCTGTCCGGGCACACAGACGATTCACTCAGTGATATAGGCATGGGCTCTGTGCTTGCTTCCTGACTTGCTGCTGGTGAAATGTGTTTTCCTCTTCCCAAGCTCTTAATCCACTGAAGGACTAGTGTACTGTGGGTGGAAGCTCATCAGCTTCACACCTAGCTAACGCTACTGGAAAATAAAAATATCTTAATAAGCTTGGGAACTAAAAGAAGACAGCTTAGATCTGTCCTAAGGACTAAATGACTACTGAATGGCGGGTGAGAAATCCGATAAACCTACACAGGTTAACTGGCTAAGCATCTGATTGAGGTGGGAGCCTGGGTCTTAAAATAAATCAGGCAGAAGAACATACACTTTAAAAAAGAAAAAGAAAAAGAAACCTGCTAAGGATCTTGTCAGTAGGACATATAGCTGCTATGCATGCCGACATTGGTAGAAATTATGTGAATCAATTTTGAGTGCATGTTTGTTTGTTTTTAATTTAGCAGCAAGGCTAGATTAGAGCAAAGCATTCTGTTTATTTTTAGTGGGTTCTGTCAAGGACTGAATCAGATAATTCAATAGAGAACAGTTCATTGATTAACCAAGATAATTGCATGAAGTTATATTTCATGTTAGTAAATTTTCCTGATAACTGAAGATTTTCTGAGATTAATGGCTTTCTAAAATATTTAACCACTTTTGTTGGAAATCATTCTCAAATGTATTATGCACTTTCCTGTGTGTGTACACTTCCCCATTGTCACCCAAGGTCCAGAGATCACTCGTAGTTCACAGAGTGATAGATTAACAGATTAATCTCTTCTGCCTTTTGTGCAAATTGTGTGCATTAGTGTTCCCATTATGGTTAAGCTACTTTTTATATTGAAATAATATAATTTACTTTCTTGCGTGGGGATAGCACCAAAGTGATTCATTCTAAAAAACTGAGGAGCTAGATAGGGTTACTGAGTAAAATTATTCTTATGTTTACTTAACAGCTATTTAGTGATCACTTACTCTGTCAGGTACTATTCTAAGAGCTGAGGATTCAACAGTGAAAAAAACAAAGTTCTGGATACAATGAAGCTTAATCTTAATACAAATAGGCAATACAACATTAAATTTATATGTAGTACAACATCAGATAGAGCTAAGTGCTTCAGAGAAACATAAATAGGATAGGGAAAGGGATAAGGTGGTCAGGAAAAGACTCTCCAGTTAGGTGACATTTGAACAGGGATCTGGGTGAAATCAGGGAGAAAGCCACGTAAATATCTGGGAGAGGAGAATTCCAGGCAGAAGAAGTATTGATTGGGAAACAATTCTCCATGACATTTCTACATGTCTTGCAATAACTTTGTTTGAAACTTCTTTCAAGGATATTTGTAGAGCAAACAGCCTTGGAAGTTAAAGATATTGTCCCCCTCTGGGGCGAAGATCTATTTATGACCTGGACAATAACGACCATTTCTCTCTGTGGGGCAAAGATCAGGCAGGTTTGCTGGTAATCACCTTTCAAGATTGGGGTTTTGGAAGCTCACAGTCTCAAAGCTGGGACATCAACCAGATTGTTATGTGAATACCATCCACTTGGACTTGCCTTTGCAACACCCCCATGGGACTTGGGGGACAAAGGGAGCTGGTATAAACAAGAAGTTCAAACTGCCTTCCCTGCCAGGAATAATAAAATGTCTAGATCCTTTTGGGCTTATTATGAAAAAAATAAATAAAAATAAAAGTATTTCAACAAGGAGGGAATGATCAACTGGGTCAAATGCTAAGTACGACTAAATGAGGACTGAAGATTGACCATTTGATTTGTCAATGTGGGGATCGTGTTGCCAAATAGGAACCGTTTCTGAGGGCCAAATCCTGATTGGAGTAGGTTGTGGAAAGAATGGAAGGAGATAAAATAGAGAGTGCAGAAAATGCCGTCAAGAAGTTTGCTGTAAACCAGAGTAGAGAAAAATTGATGCCAGGTGAAAGGGAATATCAAAACCAGGAGAGGAGTTTTTGCTTTATGGTTTATTTGATTTGTTCTGTATTTAACATAAAAGGTAGTATAATGTTTTTATGTTGGGAAATCATCTAGTAGACAGTGAACAATTAATGACACAGGAGAGAAATAGCATCATTGCGGGAGCAAAGTTCTCAAGTAGCTAAAACGGGATGGGCTTCGCGGTGCCAGTTGCAGTGTTGGCCTCACATCAGAGTGTGGACAACTGATTCACTGTAACAGGAGAGAAGACGGCGTGCATGGCACAGGTGCAACTAACGGCTAAATCGGGGATGAGAGGATATCAACGATTTTTTCTCGTCGCTTCTATTTTCTCAGTGAGTGAAGTCAGAATCGAGTCATGAGTACAGAGTAAGGAGAAGGGGAAGGGTCTTTGGAGGTTTGAAGAGAGTGATGATGGAGGGAAATAGTCACCTAGGATTGTGAGAGAGGCATTGATTGGGAAAAGTAGTACAATGACTCTAGAAAGTTTTAAACGCATGTGTCCTCGTTAATGGTCTACAGGATATTAAAATAATGTGGAAAGGTAATTCCATTGGGGCAAAATAAGATAATTCATGGTTAAGTTTGACTATACTTGATATAAAAAAAAAATCAAGTATCTTTATTATAGACTGCACAGGGCCTTTTATGTATTAACAAACAGTGACTTCCCCCAGAGGGCTAGAGTGTGCAATATTCCCTAAATTCATTTGAATGTAGGATATTAGGATTTTATGAAACATGACTTGGACGATGCTGGGTTAAATCACTCATGGATGTCCAACTATGTTTGTTATTGGGGTAAAGTAGGCCCTGCCCCTCTGAAGGAGAAGTAGAAGCATCAGGCATTGTCAATCAGAGAACAGGACTCTAAAAGCAGTAATTGATGCATTTGATGAGACATTCTAGTTGTGAGATGCATCATAGCCAGAACCCTGGGGACTCTTGACTTCTAAGGAGTCCAACACTAGATATGAATTTAAAATCAGTAAAACAAATGAACGAAAACCCTGAAAAATATTGAAACGCAAAAGCTGCTTCAACAACTTACTAGCAAAATTATTCCCAGCAGAAGACCTGGGCCAATTGATATCTTTGCTGGGGTGTTTAGAAAGATGACTCTGGGATAATCTGAGGCCAAGGGAAGAATCTGTAGGCCACATAGGAAAGGGCCTTTCTCACCTTGAGGGATCTCCAAGGGTTAAGAAAAATGCCTCCAAAAATGCTTATGGATTACCTAGGACCCTGAATGGAGAGCCCTCAGCACAAGGGCAGAAAGTAAGTTCCTTATTTGTAGAATCTTGAGGGGGCAACCAAAGGTATTCAAGCATAGGAGCAAAATTAGCAAACAGGGTTTATCATGTAGAATTTTCCACCAGGCCAGCAGCAAATTCTAATCTGATTGTACTTTGAGCTGGTCTATATAGCTTAGACTAACAACATCTAAAATAAATTCTATCTACATTATTAAAAGTATTCAGCACTATGTAGAAAGGGGATTCTGAAAAAGCTAGCCAGAATTAAAATAAGTTTTTCAAGTATTGTGACTTTAATTTGGCTAATTTTTCCATTATCCCCTGTATTAGGGGTGAGAAATTAATACACACACACACACACACACACACACACACACACACACACACACATCGTTTAACAATTGAGACTTACCTGCACTCTGAGGGACAGCAAGAAAAGACCCATTGGAAGGACTTTCTCCTTGCCCAGATTTTGAGTAAATGAAAGTAACACCAAGAAATGGTCCCCACTGATTTAAAAAAGAAAGGAAAATGTCTTTGGAAGGAAGAAAAGTAAGATTCCATGAGACTTGATCATGTCCAACCTGGAAAGGTCCCAAAGATCTCTCCAAGTGAAAAAAGTAAGTTAGCAAGCTTTTCATTCTACACCCTATTTATTGGACTCAGCTCTGCAGAGGTCTCCCTTTTTCAAAGTTCTTTTTTCTTTTCTTTTTTTCTGACTCCCATCATCTCTTTAACACAAGGGTTGCAAATAGGGCTCGAGATCAGGCATGTAACTTAAATAGGAAAGCTTGGCCTGGTAGAAGAGGGGTGAGGATAATAAACCTGGAAAGGCATTTCATTCATGTCATTGAAGAGCATTGTAATTAGGCCTGCGAGCTGACCTTTGAAGACATCTACTTTAATGCCCGCCCACCTCCTCGTGCAAAGTTGATTGCTCAAACCTCCAAGGAGTCATCCTGTACTTCGTCCTTCCACTGCGCTGCTTCCAATGTGCTACCTTATTTTATACTTGATTGTAGAAGACAAGGGTCTTACTTTCCAAACAAAGTGCAGAGATTTTATGACAACTTTTTAACAACTTATTCCCAAGTTCATAATTATATTCTAAGCACTTGTATTGCCAAGTACCTGATTTCTGAATAAAGAATTGGGAGGTGTGGGGAGGCAAATAAATGTATATTTTAAACTATTTGTAAACATAAAATTAGTTATTACATATGATAGTTCTTATAAAATATATGCAACTATCATATGACATTATATACATGAGTGTATTTTATATTCATGTAACATGTATAATATATAATAGAATGTATAACAATAGATGTATAGATAATCGACATTAGAAAAAAATCCTTCATGCTTTTACTTTAAGAAAGAAATAAGGAATCACAATAGAGAAAAAGAAGGCAAAGGAAATCAAGAAAAAGTTTTCCAGGACAGATTTGAACATTTCCTTTAATAGAAATTTTTTATATAGTCACATAATTGTCATCACATTTTACCCCCCATTTCATAGAATATGTGAAAGGAAAGATCATTTATAAATGTAGGTCACAAACTAGAGGACTATGAGCCAAATCCATTTTGCAAGATTTGACCTATGTTTTTTAAAAGATGTTTGATTTAGTAATCTCTGTTTTTAAGTTGGGATATTTCACCTTATCTCTTCTGACAACAATGTGCTCTAGAACTCAACCATGAGGATTGCTACTCCTACTTACATCATCTAAGTGGTCCTGGTAGGCATTCAAGCTCACAGACTGTCTTATTACCTACTGTATCACATGTGGGGATCTATCAGTTTCCAATGACACATATCTGCTGGGTAAAGTCCAGACAGTGCTACAGAGATGGAGAAGCCTAGAAGTTTGAGCTAGGTCTCCAAGAACCAGTGTGGATTTGACATTGCCCGTTTATTATTTATTTATTTATTTAATTTTGGGGGGCGATTGTGCCCCTAGCGAGAACTGGGGTTGTGCCCCTAGTGGGAACCGAACCCGGGACTCTCTGGTCCACAGGCCAATGCTCCAACCACTGAGCCAAATCAGCCAGGGTGCTATTGCCCATTTAAAATAAAGTATGGAAAATAAAAGCCAACACATATAAACATATAAAATATTCTGGCATTAAAAGATTCTGGGACTACCCCATTCCCAGAGACGCGGAAGTGGGGTACAGACTGACAATCCCCTAAAGAGGGGGGTGGTGGGGGAGAGATAAACCACAGAATTTATATGCATGTGTGCATGAACAGTGGACTTGGACAACAAACTGGGGAAAGGGCAGGGAGGGAGGGGGAAGGGGGAATCAGTGGGGGCAAAAGGAGAAACATCTGTAACAAAAATTAATTAATAAAAAAAATAAAATAAAAGATTCTGTCTTCTGTTTTGACAGCAAGGGATCATGTTTATGTGAAAAAGAAATTATGAAAAAAATTAATGCTGGTCTAGATCTGGGCCATGTGGCCAAATAAAGAGCTTCCAAGGAATTCTTATCTCAAACTTAGAGGTATTGAGAGTTTAATTAAATTTAGCCACTTTCTAATAATCAGATTCGAGTTTCTTTGTGAAGAGCTGTGACTCCTCACAAGCCCAAAGAATTCCTGTCTAGAAGAGTCCAGAAACATGTCACTGAGAAATGGTAGAGCAAGGTTCCTTGAAGAATGAGTTGTGGTTTTCAGTTTGAAATTCTTCTGTGTGGTTGGAATATAAGAAAATATGTGGTAGAAGGGAGGGTAGAAGGACTAAGACAACTCATTTTCTTTTTCCTATACTGTTTAATGAGATTGAAAAATCTGCCTTGGAACATGTTATCCAAGTCAAAACCAAGTAATGGACGAAGAAATACTATTTAAAAAAAATATGTTTTATTGATATTTTAGAGAGAGAGGAAGAGAGAAGGAAATAGAAAGATTGATGTGAGGGAGAAACAATGATCACTGCCTCCTGCACAACCCCTACTCGGGGTGGAGACCACAACCCGGGAGCAAGTGCCCTGACTGGGAATAGAATTGTAACCTCTCAGTCCTTGGGCTGAATCTCAGTTCACTGAGCCACACCAGCTGGGCAACAAAGAAATACTTCCTATTAAACCTTTTAAAAAAACTTTAATTTATTCCCATTTGCAACCATTTACATTTAAATTATTTAGAAATGTCAACATTATAAGAGGGTTAAATTGATAGTATGTTTCAAAGTGACGGTGGGAATAAACAGAAAGAGAAGAGAATGTCTAAGGGAAATAAAGATTTATTCCTATATGGGTCACTTTTGGGCATAAGAAATGTAGGGCCAGGCTCCTCACATATGTTTTGGAAGTTCCTATGCACATATTTTAGGCAAGTTCAAACTACTATAATTCTGATTTGAATCGCCTCCCTTGTTGACTCAAAGCCAGGTGGGAGGGAGCAGAATCAATTCAGGCCTCCCCTCTTTTGTCTACGCTTCTTCAATGTCACCCTAAAGCCCCATCCCTAAGCAGTTACCGGAAGCACATTCCATCCTAACAGATTTATTAGGTGCTTTGTCAGTCAGAGTTCTTCACAGAAACAGAACCAATTGAAGTTAGAGGGATAGAATTATATCTCTATATGTAAAGGTGTACTTTATATATTTTTTATAAAATACATTTTATACACACACACACACACACACACATATACATATGTATACACATATATGTAAAGGAATTGGTTCATGGGATTAGGGAGGCTGAGAAACACCCAGGTCTGCAGTCAGCAAGTTGGAGACTCAGGAGAGAGAGTAGTGTAGTTCCTGTCTAAAAGTTGGCAGGCTCAAAATCCAAGAAGAGCTGGTGTTGCAGTTTAGTCCCAAGGCAGGAAAAGACCAATACCCCAGCTCAAGCTATCAAGCAGGAGGATTTCTCTCCTAGTTGTCGTAGGATCAGCTTTTTGTTGTCCTTGGTCTAGTCAGGCCTTCAACTGATTGAGTGAGGCTCACCCACATTAGGAGGGCACTCTGCTTTACTCAGTCTACCAATTCAAACGTTCATCTCATCCAAAACACCCTCACAGATTCACCCAGAATAATGTTTTACCACATATCGGCACCCTGCGGCCCAGGCAAGATGACACATAAAATTAATCATATCACAGGTGCCATTAACTTTTATTCATTCCATGACAATTTCCAAGTTTTGACAGTTCCAATTCTGGTCAAGAAGCAGGAAAGTAAGTCAGATATTCATCTGTCTGACTCCAATTAGATCACAGGGCAAGAGCAACACTTCTCTCCACCAACTTCCATTATCATGAATATATACTGTAGTGCAACAACTAAGCAGGTAGAACACATTTGTACCAGATGTACGCAGTCAAGTACAAGAGCACTAATAAAATCACAGAATCAGAGTTATAGAATTCCAGACCTGGAAGAGGATGCAGAACTCACTCAGATGAACCCACTCATTCTTCACATAAATATGTAAAAACACCAGAGACACATAATGATACATGGACAAGAAGATGCCAACACAAGCACGCACAGGAAGTGGAACATGTTTGGATATGCAGTAATGCACACACTTTTGCAGCAGCCCTCATTTCACCCTGCAAAGTATCAAGTATCATCTGGCATAAACTCTGACTTCCTCTCACTTTTGCTTCTTAATTATTAGGGTGATTTTATCCTGCGGTGAATCCAACCATATCCCATGTATAGTAAATAGCCTTTCCTAAACCTCTCATATCTGCATCCCTCCCATCCATCTGTAAATGTGCCTCAAAGCCAAGCTGAAGGTAAACTAAGTACTTTTGAAGTATCCCATTCAATACTAGACAGCACCCATGGCTAGGAATGTCAGTATATTGATCTAAAATTATTGCTCTTTCTGAGGTGTAATAGGTAAGACAAAAAATGCTACAGACGTAAGGTGTATACAAGGACCAAAGTCCTAAAGGAATTGAACACTATAATTAACTGCAATAATACGTACATACATACAGAATAAGCTGTTGATAATTCTGAATCAGTACAGCAAACTCTTGGAATGAATTCAAAGTATCCATGCTACAATGGGAGTCCCTCTTCTATCTCAAGAATATCAGTAACCTCTTCCAAGTGTTCACAGACTCTTACAAATCTGCCAATAAATCTGTCTTCTTTCAGTCAATCCCAGCCCACTTCCATGTCTCTACAGCTGCTTCTGAAAATTTCTTTCCCTCAGAATTGTTCCTTATCTTAAATTCAAATGTTCAAGAGGTTGGCAGGTTGTACTGGTGTAATTTAGTTAAACATATAAAAACAAAAGAACTGTTTATTTTTCAAATCATCATAAGTCCTGAAATAAAGTATTTAATTGTGTTCTTCAGGATCTTACTAACTGTGTATTTTAAAATTTTGCAGAAGAGAATACGGAGAGGATTAAAGAGGTTGGGCCATTTTCCAAGGGTCATGCTTCAAGTTGGAACCAGAGTTTATAGCATATTCTGCTAGCCTTGGGGACATAAGAAATATTGTCCTGAGGGCTACCTTCCGTGTTGACCTTTAATAAAAGTCAAGTGCTAAAGAATCAGAAAGAAAAATTTATCAATGCCATTGTTTGTTTGCTTGCTTTTAAGACCCTTTAATTAACAAATCAACCGTCAGCTTCTGCTTTTCCTCCTTGCCATGTATTAAATCCAACATTAAGGTGTACACCTTTCAGGCACAAGGACGAGGCCACTGGTAATCAGCTGCCCTGACAGGGCTCTCGGGTGGACATCTCCACATTCCTTAAAAATAATATAAAATGGTTTCACCAGTTAAAAATTGCTATCATTAAAAAGAATAAAAGAATGTGGGTCTATATGGTCTAACATAGAAAGAAATCTGATGTGATGTTATATGTTTTTAAAAAATATTAAAAATTCTATAGATGATTTACATTTTTACATTTTATGTTTGTATATATTATATGATTATCTACACCCACCTATTTGTGTGTATATATGGTGTGTATATGTATACATATATACATATATATGATACATGTGTATATAATTGTATGTTTATGTGTAAGTGTGAATATAGATATATTAAAATATTAAAATATGAACAAAAAAGTCTACAGATATTTACGCAAACTAAAAATAATTGTTTTCTCTTAAAAAAATAATGGAAATATTTTTAATGCTTAAAAATCAACCAAAAGAAAGAAATTTTTGTGATTAATATCTGATACAAATCATTCAACAAATATGTACCTATATGATGTTTTTAACCATGGAAATGAACAGTATCAGCCAGGAAATAATGCAAAAATGTGAGTAATAATAGGGCAACTTGGGGGCAAACTTCGATTTTATAGGGCTTATATAATTTAGGAGGCCCTTTCTAAGAAAAGTAATAAAAATTTACAAATGTAAAATTAGATATATTAGAATGATAAATTAATTTCAATAAATTATGGATGTAGAAATGATGATACATATCACCAACATTACAAAATCCAGGAAAATTGTATATTATTTGTAAGTATTAATGCCTGACCCATTGTTAATCATTTTTTCTATTTTTGGCTACATATTCTAACTGCCCTTTTATATTACAAAGATCCTGTAACATTACTTCCTATTGGGAGAATAGAAAAGCTATCTAGTCTTTCCTCTAGCATTTCTCTCCTTCCCTCCCCAGTCCCCCAGTGTGAGAGCCACCTTCATGTTGCGTTGCTCCCTGTGCCCTGCACCCTCACGTCACAACAGCAGGTGACTTGGCCAGTGGGATCACTGGCAATAAATTCATTAACCTGACATGATTATGCACCATATAAATGTAACCCACTGAATCCAAAGGAACTACATCTTCAAACCAAATTGCCTTTATTCCAAAAATACTCATGGATAATCCACCACCACTGAACACGATGGCAAGTGTGATGAGGAAGTGGGAATAGAAAGCAATGGTTACCTCAGTCCTTGTGGTTGAAATATTTTACATTTGCAAACTTTGCAAAACCATATGACCCTGTGAGCTCTTGGCCTAGGGTTTGGAAGGTAGCCATGCAGTGGTGGGATCCCGAAGCTTAAGCTTAATCAGCATCATAGCAAATCTGCCTCCGGGTCAACTAGAGGGTCCACAAGGGAGACTGAAGAAGAGTTGTCAGAGGTACCGTAGGAAAATCAAGAAAGTGAGGTGTCTTAGAAACCAAGAGAAGAAAGTTTTTCTGAAAGGGCATGAATGGCTATGTCAAATTTTGCTGGTAGGTTGAATAATACAAAAAGAGAAAAATAATTGCTAAATTTGACAAGCTGGAGGTCATTTTGACTTTGATGAAGCAATTTAAGTGGAAAAGTAGGAGTGAAAACAAGACTAGAGGCAGTTCTAAAATATACGGAGAGTGAGAAAATAGAAACAGCAATGTATTCAGCTACTTTTGAGGCGAGACTTCCTTGCCATGTTTTGGAAACCTTTGATTATGACAACATGAAAGTAACTTCTTGGTACTTTTATACAAAAATTATCTTTATAACCCTGGCCTGTCTTGCTCAGTGGTTAGAGCATTGGCCTGGGGACCAGAGAGGCCCGGGTTCAATTCCTGCTAAGGGCATGCACCTCGGTTGCAGTTTGTCCCCAGACCCGGTTGGGGTTGTATGGGTGGCAGCCACTCAATGTGTCTCTCTCACATCAATGTTTCTCTCTCTCTCTTCCTTCTTCTCTCCCTCCTGCTCTATATATCTCAAGGTAAAAGGCAAAAATGTCCTCAGGTGAGGATTTTTTAAAAATTATCTTTATATGTTATAGTAAGAGTTCTTTATAGTTCAGGAAAAAAACTTTTCATCTTGCATTTTCAATGCCTACTACATGAAAGATACTGAGTCAATATTTGTTGAATAAATGGATGATTTTCCAATATGGCTTAATCTGCCTCTTGTTCTCTCAGAGTTTTTTATATTCTCCCATTAAGGAAAAATATTTATTATTTTGAAAGAGGACTAAATGGAATCTCATATCCTTGGTTATTTTTTTCATATATAAAAGAGAGAGAGAAAAAGAAATTAAAAATTCATTCTTATGGAATTCAGTTCACTAACAGTTACTGAACACTACTTCCTAGACCCCAAGGGCTCAAAATGAAAAAGATAGTGTCCAGCTGAAAAATGAAAGACCTTAATATAATTTGAGAAATAATGAGATAGATGTACAATGATCCCAGAATGGGACAGAAGGGAGGACAAGGTATGAAGAAGACTCCCTGAGAGATATGTAGCCTCAGCTGAAGTTTTAAGAAGGCAGAAATTATTCATGTGAAATGTAAAATTTTCATCAGGTAAATTGTGCATGTGGTAGGAATGTAAGAAATTTGGTAACATGAGAGAGAAGAAATAGAGTGAATCTAAAAACGTTTCAGGGGCAAGATGTGAAATAGATCGCAAAGGGTGCAAAGGAACTCAGGCATTCACCTGAAGATGACAGGAAAACACAGGAAAAGGTAAATAAGTCACAATTATATGGGAAGCAGAAGTTTGGCTTCCTAGTCTCTCTTGAAAATTAAAATATGCTTCCTCATCCACTAGGGTCCTTGCCTAAATCTGTTCTATTCCCAAGCAATGAAAAGATTCTTGACTTCCTTTTTAGGACTTAGCCTGTCCAGGTAACCCCTGCTATTCCTGGCCCCATAGTCCTGAGAAGTTCTGGAAGTAAATCTCACCACAGCTGCAGTACAGTCACAGTGTGTCTGCTGACTACTCGAGAGGGAAAACAAATAGCAGCCATGTGCTGGCCACACATTCCACTGGGGGTTCTGCCATCTGTCTTTGTGTTCACACAGCCATTCAGATTTCCAGTTCATACCAGCTCAAAGCCCCTTTCAAGAAGAACTTTGAAGAGGCAGAACAGAGAGAAAGTTCATGCGTGTACAGCATTAAGCTTTGCAAAGGGTTGAGCACACACACAGAGATGAAGCAATGTCAGAAAAAGCATTATAATCATTGTCATGATAATGACAATACTTTGCCAAGGTAACAAGTGGAGTTTGTAGTAGCAGAGCCAGTGGTGTGGACAGGGCCCAAAGCCTGACAATATTACAAAGCTATACATGATGGATGTTGGGGAACCCAAAATATGTTTTCCTTTGGGCACAAACAAACCTGCTCTCAGCGGTCTTTCCATTTTATTTAATCCTTCCATTAGTGCTTGTGGAAGTTATTTAATTATTATATACTCTTATGGGCTGAATTGTGTCCCTTAAAAAACATATATTGAAGTTCCAACTCCCATACCTATAAATATAACCTTATTTTGAAATAGGGTCTTTGCGAATGTAATCAATTAAATGATTAGGGTGGGCCTTAATCCAGTATGACAAATGTCCTTATAGAAAGAGTAAAATTTGATCACACACAGGGAGAATGTCATGGTAAACCACTGGAGTGATGCATCTACAATAAATTTCTGTTGTTTTAAACCACCCAGTTTGTGGTCCTCTGTTATGGCCTCTCTAGGATATCAACACAATCCCTTTAACAGATAAGGAAATGATAGAGCCAGGTTTCAAACCCAATTCTACTGGACTGAAGGGCTAAACTGTCCCCTGGCCCACAGTGTTAACTCCTCATAGGGTGCTGCTTACATGACAAAGGCTATTCCGGGTCCCAGAACCCTCCTTTAAATACATGTATGTTTTGTTTTGTTTTGCTTTGTTTAGTACCTATAGTATTGGACTGGGGGCAGTCCTCAGTACAGGAATTTTGAAGAATAGAAAAGAATGTGAAGAATACTCTCATGATCTTCATATGTTATTACTTAATAATATCCCAAGTTCTTAAAGAAAACAATCCTTAGTTTTTAATACGTTTAACTTAGCATAATCACACATCCCTGTGAATATTTGCAGTGGTATGGTGCCCACTTTCAGTGAGGAGCAACTAGAAATAAACCTTAGTGTGCTCTGGTTTATTTTGAACAAATCTCTTTTCCTTGCATTGTCCAAATTCTCTTAAACCCTTTCAGTGGATCCCCCACAGTTCTACATGCTATTTGGCTTTTATTTGTCTAATGGCATAAACTAGGCTTGGGACCAAAGTGCCTCCTGAGCTTTGCCTTGAATTGTTTTCCACTGCTGTTCCTCCTTCCAATGTGGTGTGCAAAGTATTGGCTTCTCCTTTCCTATGTAAGTCAGAAATGGCTTTTCTCCATATATAACCAGTGTTGTGTCTGTCTGTGCTCTTGCAGCTCCTCAGCACCCTCTCCTCCTTGGGGAGGGACAGGGAAAAAGCTTCTGAACTCCACTGGTGGAAAAAGAGGCTTCTTTCTAAGGATCTGAAATTAAATGGTCTCTCTCTACACAGAACCAGAGGACTTCTGTGTCCCACCATTAAGCCTCCCCCCAAAAACAACAGCTCATGTTGTGTGTTTGGTCACTGATGTTCACTAGAATTTGTGCTACAATGTCTCACCTCTAATCACAGTGACAGTTGTGCTCATCATACATACCACAGCCACAACTGAACATCCAGGTCCCTCCTTCCAGAAGGTTTAGATACTCAGAATCCTAACATTGAGGGCTGGTGTGAGACACTTGGTTTATTCTCACAGTCGTTTCTTCTCTAACTGTTAGGAAAAGACTATAGCATGGCAGATGGGCTATGAAGCCCATAACAATGCTGTTTGAAATTCTTTTTGTTTCTGTTTCACACGAATTAGAATTTAATGAAACCATTTCAACACAATACGCACAAGTAGATGAACCTTGGGGGGATAAAAACTTTCCATAAGAAAAATAAAAAATAGAGCACAAAAATTTAGAGTCTCGGGTCCTTTGGAAGAAACGGAGAGTACAGAAGTCTTTACATAAGTAAGCTGTGTATTAGCCATGGTGCCCACTTCCACTAACAGTCCTCAATATTTGCTTCTGAATGAAATGTTTTTCTAGATCACTAAAATCAGGGATCTTAGAAAGCTAGAGAGTTTAAGATGCAAAACATATATCCAGTCATGTATTCTTCCTGAATATAAAACTTTGCAAATGAGTGTCTATGTGTGTCTATGTATGTGTGTGTGCAGGCATGGGTATATGTGAGTGTATGTATACAACGCTTGCTGCGAAGCTGCCAACTCTCATTCTTTCAGAATGAGGTGCTTCCATTTATTGTCTCAATTTCAATCTGCCTGGGGCCTAAAATAAAGAGTCACAATTGATTTCAGTTGGATATTTAGAAACTCATTCAGATTCTTTCTGAGTCAATTATATGATCGCACATTGGCAGCTGAGTAAATTTCCTGCTGGGAACTAGATTGCAAGGGGAAAAGAAACAAATAAAGATATATGTGTAATTGTCCATCAAGAATCAAGAGTCCTGGGTAAGACCATAACTGAAACACCTGTTCTGGGGCCCCTTTTGAGTACAAAGATGAGAAAAATATATTCATACTATATCCATAGATTTCTTTGCTTTTTTATACACAAAGCAGGATGTGTGGTAATGGTGTTTATAAGCACAGTGTTCATGACTCCATAAGGCACCTGGTGAGATGGACTTCCTCTGTAGCGCACAATAGTTTAGCTCCCTTTCCTGCTGTTGCTCCACTTTGACGTGTGTAGAAGGTCTGATATAATGTTTGAAGATATCCAGAAGCACTGTCAAATACCAGATACTGGGCCATGTGGCTTACTTGTTAACCAAACAAGAGACTGACCGCTCAACAACTTTCGATGATTCCATCCTCCTTCCAGCTCTCATTGTGGGCATGATGCTGGTATACTGTGTATCTTTTACAAAACCAGCACTAAAAAAACTTACACTCAAGATGATCTGATAATCATTGATTCAATAGCTACTGACAGGGTTAAGTTTTTCAGTGAGGATATTATTTCAGATAAAGTAAAACTACACTTCATTATCTAAACCAGGGCCTGTACATTTTTCTGCAAAGGGCCCAAGATTATTATACTTTAGAGTCTCTGTCTCATCTACTGAACTGTGCCAATGCACTGTGAGCGACCATGGACATGTAATGGGTAAGTGTGGTTGCGTTCCAGTAATTATCTAGGGACACTAAAATTTGAATTTCATAAAATTTTCACATGTAATAAAATATTATTTTCCTTTTGATTAAAAAAAAAGTAAAACCATTCTTCTCTCACAGGTCATACAAAAACAGGCAGGATTTGGCTCATGGGCCTTTGTGTGCTATCCATTTTTAGTATCTAAAGAAATAACATTTGGAATATATCTCAATAAATACCAATATCCCATTCCACTTAAATTTTAATTCTAAATGTCATAAGAATAAAAGACCATGGCAGTTAGAAAAAGACAACAACAGGGCTTTGTGTTCCAGAAAGCATTAACATTTTCTTTCACTGCTTTCCTTCAAATCACATAATTTATTGACTATCCCTTAATCCATGATTGAAGGACATAAGGAATAAAATTAACACCTCAATTATTTGACAAGGTCAAGGAGAGATATGTTCCGACTAATGAAATACTCAACTAAAGGTTATCCGATTTATGCATGAAGCCACTATAAGAGCTGCAGGGACAGGTGGAGGTCTCTTGAACATAAGAAAAAAATATTTGCCAACCATCTAGCAACTTGATTACTGATCAACTATTTTGCTACCATACTTTATAAGAAAACTCAAATTAATATGAAAGAGGGCTAAACCTAAGGAGAACACATAGATTATATTGTATATAAATACATAAATAAATAATCAAATATATACTCTATAAAATAAATCTATAAAAGAGAGCATAAAGGGGATAAATGGTGATAGAGAAATAAAACAAATTAAAATTTAAAAAATAAAATAAATATAAAATATTACATAATATAAATAAATATATAAATAGAATGTGTTTCAAAGTTCTCTGCAAACAGGTAGCAGAGGCTTCTGATATAAAAAAGGTGTTTTCATAATTGAATCTGACTTAAAATGCAAAACATGAACAGTGATTTTAAAAATCATAAGTCATGTCAGAAGAAGCACTTGAATATTGTACAAATAAAATAGTTTTTGCTAGAAAACTTTAATGTGCTAAGTTTTCCCTGCTTTTAACAAATCCAAAATGTGACATAGTTTTCCTTGTAAATGAGAAGAGACAATAGTGTCTCCCCTACCCAGATCTA
The DNA here is from genome assembly GCF_014108415.1 of Molossus molossus. Taxonomy (NCBI): domain Eukaryota; kingdom Metazoa; phylum Chordata; class Mammalia; order Chiroptera; family Molossidae; genus Molossus; species Molossus molossus. The sequence continues at coordinate 30,687,491 of NW_023425346.1, forward strand.
TATGAAAAATGAAGAGAAAGTTGCTCTAAGTTTAATAAGTGAAAGGGAAGCAGACAGTGTCCATGTCACGGTAGGCTTCCCGATTCAAGATGTTATTTTAGTTGGCTCTGCCCTGGTGTGAGGCGGTTACCAATTACATCCTGAGATGGTCTTGCCAAAAAGATATTTAGTGATGTTTCACAGGAAATGTTCTAGAGCTTTGTAATGTGAGAGCTGTTTTCACCTCAGATCCCAGCAAGGAAAAGATGTTCTGAAGTAAACAGAGGATAAATCTTTCTCTGCCGACATCACTATAGTCCATAGAATGCTGCTCATGGCAGAAAACTCAGCAGGCAGACCATAAAGCCGTTATAGCAAACAAATATTATATTGTAAGAGAAAGAAGAACCTGAAGAATATCCTGAATATCTCCAGTAGACCTTTGGCACATCAATTAATACCCTGGCAAGAAAAAAAAAAAAAAATGGGCACATTCAAACTGCATAATTAAGGAGAATTTAATAAAGACACTAGTGTGTATTATAGTGTGGGAAGAGCTTAGGAAAAGCAACACAGAAGGGAAACATCTCAGGGTTTGCTTCCACACTTACAAACTAGGCTGGACAGGGCAGGCAAAGAATCTTACTGGAACCTGGAAGGAGAATTTCACAGTGCAGGCAGCATGCCAGGAGCTGCTGCCTTCGATAGAGGAGCATGGCCAACCCATAGCAGCTGGCAGAGAGGATGCTTTGGAATAAATACATCAACCCCACATTTCTTCTTCTTTCCAGCTTCCTGTGGCTCCCCATTGGCCAAACCCTACTGGAAGCTGAGAGGGAAGAAAGCTCTATGCTGTCATCCTTGGGTCCAGGGGCAGTGAAGCAAGGACAAAGGGAGAGTGTGTCTACAGGGGCAAATGGAAGATATCAGCACCTACTGTATGTACAGTAGAATGATTTCTCCATTGCCAAATGGAAGTTAAATGGCAAAATAATTTCAAATATTTGAACTCTCAGGATAAAAGTTTATGAATACGTATTTTGAAATGCAAAGGAACACCATCAAGGTCATAGAGACCCTAGATTTATAAAATGAAGAAACACACAACAAACAAACAAGAAAAAGTGTTTTCCACATTTATAAGTGCAATTCTCTATATTCTGAAACTCAAAGACCCATTTGAAGACCCAAATCTGAAGAGACAAACCACAAAGAGAAATCTCAAGGACAAAATCTGAGGGTCAATGTAACTGACTGGAAAAACCTTTAGAAAGGGAAAATTAATAAAAATTTAATAGTAGTGTCACAACAACCATGCGGCGGGGGTGGTGGTGGTGGAAATGTTTCAGAGTAAAGGGGGAATAGAAGACAGAACAAGAAAGAAGATTGAAGAGCATTGCTTTTGGATAAATAAAACTGGTGAATTTAGGGAGACGATACAAAATTCTCACTCTGCATTCTTTTACTTAGATACTATTTAAGTGTTTTTCTAAAAGCATGTATTATTTTTATAAGTAAAATAAAGATAATAATTTTTAAAAACTGGAAAAATAAGTATTATATCTCATTTCAATCCCGTAATTCCAGAGAACCCACTCTCTTAGAATTTGTGGGCAATAAGGGATTACATGGCAAAGCTGCGGAGACATTGGAGGCTTTCCATGAGTGTTTGCTGAATTCATTACATGCACAAAAGTGGCCATAGGTGAAGTACACAAACTTTTCAGGAAACTGAGTAGTGAAGGGAAAGTAGAAGAGCATAGTGGGACCTAGAGCTCTAACTCAAGTTTAAATTGCCACAAAGGAAAATAAAATTATTTCCCAAGATACATAATTTGCTCACAATAGCCCTCTGGTTTTGCCCATATCATCTCGCCAACAATCAGAGAGTAACTATTAGATGCTTCAGTAAGGCAATGCTACAATGCCAATTAAAGAGAGAGGGAAGGAAGAAAGTCAAGTTCAAGAGGGACTGTCTGTAGGATTGCTGTCTTTGGGAAATAATTTAGTGGTACAAATAACAGAACTAATATAATCAAGTGTACTCTAGGCCTGTGTCCGTGCCCAAGGGTGTCACATTTAATATTTGAGCAAAAGGCATTGGAGGTTCTTAGCAAGTAGCAATGCCCAGAGTTAGGTAGCAGAGTCATGGTTCTGGGTAACCTTTTCCAGGAAAAATGCATCACTGGTTGGCAGCTGATTGCCATGGTAGCATCACACATGAATTTCTTTGCAGGATTTGAGCAGAGTCTGGGTTTGAAATAAGGGAAGAGCTATAATCTAAATGATAGAGCAAAGGAGAATGTATTTGATCAAATATATGAAGACAGGGCCTACTTATTCAGTAGGCACAGTGCTTGAAGCCCATGATACTTTTATGGGTCCTGAAATTTTTTATTTTAATTTCTCTTAGAGTTAGAAGAAAAATAAATAAATATCATTGTAATAAATACATCATAATGAATTCAGCCTGGATTATACTCGTCTTTATACCAATAAAGTTGTAAAACAGATGTTTAATATTTTATTTGTTTGTTTGTTTGTTTGTTTTAAGAAAAAAGAGACCATAGAGGCAAATTTGCCTAGAATCCACCAAAGTCTTAATAGGGGTCAGGGTGAGGTTAGGGAGTCAGTGGCCTTTTATGTTCCATGGTTCACCCCAGGCAAACCAAATGCCAGCCCTTGGTATGGGTAAACTCTCAATTGACCACTTTTTAAACTTTAGAATTAACTCCAAAGAGAGTAGCACAAACTCTATCACCATTTAGGACTTGTGGAAACAAGAGCTATTGGTCCAGATTCCTGATGGACTGGAGGTGTCTGAGGCCAACAATTTAAACACACGAGCAGAATGACCTCAAGACACAGGTCTGAGTTACCACCAACCACTGGCTGACCTGATCTTCAAATGCTGATCTATACAGATCTCTCTTCCTACCTGAACTGATTTGCAAGATTCAATGGTAATAAATCTGGAACAAGAATTCTCCCACACGCCAGGCTTGTAAAAGTGAGGGACGTTAATCCTCCAAGAACCCTGGGTCAGAATATGAGGAGCTGATGGGGAAGTTACAATCAGAAAAGATAAAAGAACAGAACAATTTTCCTGCTGAAAGATTTTGCTTTTTTAACTTGCTCTCTGAACCTCCTCCCACTCATGGAAATACAAGAGGGATTAAGTGAGGCAGTATCAGCCTTATCAATCATAAAACCTATCAACAAGAAGCCTCTTGTGTTCCCCATCTGTGGGGAGGAAAGCAGTCTGACTGCTCTGAAAACATGCCCAGAAGATATGTAATCCTCCTCCCTGGAATTGCTTTTCAGCTCACTGTATGCTCAAAATGCATGAGTCCCCACATGGAAAGTGAGGATGTGAAAGTCACTCAAGGCAAAGAAAGATCACTTTACAACAAACACCTGTACCAAAGACTAGAATAGAGATTTCACGACCATTTCTAGTCATGGATAACCTTTCGAATAAGAACACAAGTAACCACATTTAATGGAACGATGGCATGTGTCCTTCCAAGGAGTAGCCATTAATGGAACCAAAGGACACTGTTTCCTTAATAAGACCCACTTCTCAAGGCATTGTAATTATATTACCAAATACATCAAGTGGGCTTCATATCAAAGCTATGTTTGTATATGCTTTTGATAGCTGAATAAGATATAAAATCAAAATAGGTAAAGTTTATTTTGCATATTCTGCAGAAAGTTTGACACAACAAAATATCCAAGCTTTGTAACATTGAGTGTTTTATGGGATTGCACCAAGAAACCGCCCTGGTTTGGCTCAGCGGTTGGAGCATCGGCCTGCGGACCAGAGAGTCCTGGGTTCGGTTCTTGCTAGGGGCACATACCAAGAAGAAGAAGAAGAGGAGGAGGAGAAGGAGGAGGAGGAGGAGGAGGAGGAGGAGGAGGAGGAGGAGGAGGAGGAGGAGGAGGAGGAGGAGGAGGAAGAGGAAGAGGAGGAAGAAGGAGGAAAAAATATGTCTATATTTCTGAACTTACAGTTATTTTTCTATCTGATAGCATCAGACTACGTTGAAATTTCCTTTAGATGGTCAGTGTTAGAAAAGCAAATACTGTGTGATCATCTGACAGCTGAAGAACAATCTAAGTTGTCAGGGTGACAGTTGATCTGCCAATGATGTTTTTACTCAATGAAAAGTCCCTTGTGTAATTAAACATGTTCTAGGGCAAAGCAGAGCCATGAGTCATCCTACTAGAAACAATATCAAAGAGGATGGCAGGGAATGCCATTAACCAGGACCTTGTCACTCACAGAAAGCCTATATTTAGATAAGTTAAAACTGAAATCTGAGCTGTGTTTGATGATGGATCCATGGGCACAACTGGGTGACAGTTTGTTTGAAATGCAAAATGAAAAGAATCACATCCACTATGGGCAAAATACAACTCAGCACCTAGAATTCCAGGTCATCAGATCCTGTCCTCCAAACCTGTTTGCTGAACCTAGTCTGGTAAGAGCAAACCAAGTAACTTAGAGTTTGATAAACCCTAAAATAAAATTGATCTGGGACGGCCTAACTTTCGACATTATAAAATTCTGGAGATAGAAGTGATAGGAGAAAAAAAGAATCTTACCAAGTCTTTAAAAATTGCATGTGGATCACAAATTACTACTTAATAATAATTGCATGTAAAATAATTGAAATTGTATTTGAAGAAAGTTAATTGTAAATAATAGAATATATAATGGGATATTCTTTGATGGAGGAAGCTAGAAATAAAAATTAAATCTGTGGATTTGAACATACTTAGTATTTTACTAAAACACACAAGACAACTACTATTAGCCATATTTATGCAATGAAAAAGACTAGATTAAAATTTTAACTATTTGAATGCTAGGTAAGATTCAAAGCAATCAAAAAGAAAATTAATATACTTAACTATAAAACAAGTTTTTGAAGTATTTCAAATTTAAACATTTCTGACAGACATGGTAATGTTCTGGGTCAATTTGTACATGCTTTTAATTAATCTAAAAATAAAAAATAAACCCCATAAAGCATAAATGTATGAATGACATAAATATATATTTCACAAAAGAGGAGATACTAATGACTGGTAATTTTTTTATAAACAAATGCAAATTAAAATGAGAATACAGATGCCATTTAAGAAACCATAATATCTAGTAATGACTGCAGTAACGCTGGTGGGAGTATAAATTGGGTCAACATGTCTAGAAACAACTTAATTACAGTTATTAGGAGGCTGAAAAAAAATGTCCAAATGATACTAATGGATCTTGGAAACTTATTTGGAGGTTCCAGTAAAGAACCACAACTATTCATATACCCCTGATCAAAGAATGTTCATCCTCTTTACCTTCCAGGATTTAACTGCCATTGGAATTGATGAAGGAATAAAGAAATACCAAGCTCCTCAGACCAGCAGAATCTTAAAAATATTTTCAAAGATGGAAGCTACAACTAGATCATTTGCATACTCCCTGCTTATTCTCCTTTATAGAAGCAACTTACAGAAAAAATAATCAGAATATACACCCATATGTCTATTTGCAAAAATTTTTGATGCACTGTAATTTATAATAAAAAGGAGAAAAATAAAATTGTATGGTAGAAGGGAAAAAAGTTCATCCATATTAATGTATATCAAGTGTCTACTGAAATATGTTTTAAAAGATAAAGTATTGAATAAAAATTAAGTCTGTCGATAAAAGTGCAGTATATGATCTTTATAACAGAACAGTGTATCTAGATAGTAAAACTACAATACTTAAGATGTTGATCTTTGGGTTGTAGAATTATGGCATTCTTAACTTTTTACAATGAATATTTATCTTAATAAAATCAGAAGAATCTGTAATATCACTTTTTGGAAATTATAAATACAGCACCAAAATTCTACTTGATAAAAATGATTAATTATATGTATCAATTTATCTTACTAACCAGAGTGTAGTCTTCCTTCAAATGACATCATTGAGGCCTTAAATTTTCATAAAATCTTTTCTATATTATTTTTAAAAATAAATCTAAGTTGCCTAATTATTCTGTGCTCATTTAGCTTTCTGCTCTGTAACATGAAAAGGTTGTTCATAGCACAGTACCTTTCATGAATTCAATATCATATCAGCTCCAGGTGTTACAATCAACCTGTGTACAGTAGGCAACAAAAAGGGGGGAGGGAACTGTCAAATGTTGTTCTCACTATTAGCTTCCTATGGATTTGTACTATCGGATGTTCTGAGAAGAGTTGTAGACCACCTCTACAAAACAGCTGTGAGGGGAAAATGTAGAACTTCAATCCTCATTTTTGGCAGTAACTGTTTCTAAAGTGAAAGCAAACAACGAGAGGAAAGCTTTCCCATCTACTTTTATCAGCAAGAAAGTCCAAAGGAAATCATAGTATCTGCAGCAAACAGCACTTGCCTTTAGTGTACAAACACATTCTTAATTTATAGACACAGCCTTCTGAAGTGTTAGGTCAACATTAGAATGATAAATACTCAGGGGCAAGGCTGCTTAGGGAGATTTTAGGCATTGTTGAGTAGCACTGTTCTACATTCTCAGCTTGGGGTTGCTTGTCTCTAGAGCTGAATTTCCAGGTAGAGATCCTGAAACAGTAACCCCATTTTTTGCCAGCACAAGCATGTTGAAGTAATTTTCTCCCTCCTCAAATCTGCCTGTACCTTAGAGATCAATCCATTGTCTACCTTTGTGAACTTGTCGAATATCTACCTTAAAATAGCAAGAGTGTGGGTCACTGCCAAATCAATAGACCATTTTACAGGGACACATAAAAGTGATAATGAGAGGCACCAGGGCACATCAATATGTAAAGTAGCAACACAGCTGCTAATTAAAAGTGACTTGGGGAATTAGATCAAGATGGCAAATAGGGCGAATGTGTTTGTCTCTAAGTCCCACCCCAAATCACAAATGACAGAAAACACACCCATTTTCTTTAATAGTAAATTCATTACAGCACTGGAAAAGTCAAAGGGAGTTAAACTTGGGTCAAAAATTTTAAGAAATCTCCACACAGAAAGCAGCTGAAGTAAATATGCACAGAAAACTGTGACTAGAGGTAGAAGGAGCTTCAAAGTTGCTCCACACCCACAGAGCTGAGGCAACCACCAGGGTGACTTGTTATATAAACACATTTGGAGAAGTTTAGCCAATTAACCAATTACTCCCTGCCCCCAACAACAGCAGTAACAAGAACAACACAACACACACACACACACACACACAGCAACACCAAAGATCTTTGGAAGGCTACGAATTGAGTGTGTGGGCATGAACCAAAGAGGCAGTGCAGGATCCCCTCAGTCTGGAGGAAAAGGAATCTTAATATTGAGAAAAATGAGCTGCTAGTATTTATCACCAGCTTGCCCTACAACAAGGCAGGCTACAGTAAACAGAACCACACCTGCAGATAGGTAAATGGGAACTCTGATACAAAGATGACATACAACCGCAAATCATAAAATATTTCAAGAAAACCAACCTCATGAAATAAAAGCACCAAACTAAGAATTAGAAGAGTTAACATTTGAGGAAACAAATTTCAAAGAGTAAAGAGACCCCAAAAGAACATTGTTTTAAAGTAAGCTATATTTTACATAAATAAATGCCTGGATCTTAGGAGTTCAGTTTGATCAATTTTGATGACTATACATTTGTGTAGCTGATACCCCAAAATAAAATTTGAAACAATTATATCATTTCAAGAATTTCTCTTTTTCCCCTTTCAATTTTCCCATTATAGGCAACAACTTTTTTTTTCCCTTTTGACTGAATTTATCGGGTTGACACTGGTTAACAAAATTATACAGGTTTCAGGTGCACAATTCCACAACATATCATCTGTACACTGTACTGTGTGTTCACCACCCCAAGTCAAGTCTCCATCCATCATCATTTGTCCTCTTGCACCCTTCTCTACCTCCCCCACCTCCTCTCCCAGCAATCTCCACACTGTTCTCCATGTCCATGAGTTTTTCGACAACTTTCTGATTTAAATCACCATAGAATAATTTCATCTGTTCTTGATTTCATATAAATAGAATAACAAAGTACATATTTTTTCAACTAGCCAATATTTATGACAATCATCTATGTTATGGACTTTTTTTAGTTGACAAATAGCATTCTGTTGTATAATTATAACAGATAATATTGATCTATTCTCTTGTTGCAGGACATTTGACTTGTTTCCAATTTGGGGTTATTATGAATAAAGCTGCTATGAACATTCTTATTCAAGTATTTTTGGGTAAGGATGGAATTTCAGGGCCATATGGCAGATATGCTTAACCCTGTTTTTCAAAAGTGCCAAACAATTCTCAAAACTCTGTACCCCAACCTGCAATGTATTAGATTACTACTTGCTCTACATCCTAACCAGCATTTAGTATTGTCAATCATTTTTATTTTAGCAATTCTAGTGGATATGTGTATATATTCTACTTGGTACCTTATTCAACAATCAACCAATCAATCCTGTGTGTGTGTGTGTGTGTGTGTGTGTGTATCCATTTCTGGACTCACTACTTGTTTGTATACAGGTAGCCAAAATCACACTATCTTTATTATTGTAACTATACTAAGTATAGTAAGTCTTGAAAAATGATAATATAAAATTTTCCATTTTATTTTTCAAGATTTTTAGGTATAGCATCAATTCTTTAAATTTCAATAATAAGCTTACTCACTTTAAAAAATAATAATAATCATTCTAGCTATTCCACTGACAGAAAGGTGTTAAGCTCTCCAATTATATTTGTGGATTTGTTCTATTTGTTCTTTTCATTTTATCAAGTTTTGCTACCAGAATTCCTGTAGAAAGAAATGACTTCTCCTGTGTTTTCTCTCTATTCTAACCCTACATTCACTACTCACAATATACTTCAATTCTGATACTTCTGGTCACCAAATAAGTGTGTCTGGGGTTCCCATACCAAGCAATTCTCAGACACTGGCTGGTGTCTTTCCCACAAATGCAGACTTCCATTCTCACATTATTTTTTTATAGCTATAAAATTTTTACCACTTCTTGTAGAAAAGATCTGTAAAAAAAAAAATTCTATCTGCTTTTGTCGGTCTGAAAAATCTACTTATCTCATCTCTATTTTTGAAAGATAGTTTTTCTGACTATAAAATTTTGTCCTGACAGTCATCTTTTAACTCATTTAAAATGATACTTCATTTTATTCTGTTCTCCATAGCTCGCGATAAGAAACCAGCTGGCATTGGTATCAGTCTTTCCTTGTATATCTTTTGCTTTTTCTTCTCAAAATGATCCTTAAATTTTCCTTTTAGTAATTTGACTATTGTGAGTCTACATCTGGTTTTCTTAGTATTTATTATGCTTGGGATTTGTTAAACTTCTGGGATCTGAGAGTTGACTTTTTATTGATTATGCAAGTTTTTAGGCCATTATAGCTTAAATTTTTCTTCTGCTTCATTATTAATCTTCTGCCCTCTAGAACTCTAAATATGTACTTCTGAGATTCTAAACACAGATATCAGATGCTCTGTTCCTTTATACTTCATTTCTGATGAGCGTGTATGTGTATTTCACTTTTATACTTTTATTCTCTACTGAAATTACCCATCTCTTCTCACATTATGTCCATTTTTTTTTTTTTTACTAGACCCTAATGCCTATACTCATTGTTTTTTAATGTTTTTATCTGATAATTAAAATAGCTGGCCCATCTCTGGGCATGCTGAAGTAACTACTTCCTCACTTTCCTGGGTCACATTTTCCTGTTTCTTTGTGCATCTTATAACTTTGAATTATACACAAGCCATTTTGTGATAAAAATAAATCACACCAGAAATTAAATAAGATTTGCTCCCAACATAAAGCATGCCCTTTCTTCTGCCAGGTATTAGTGTTGAGAATTTAGTCACTCTAATCTGTAGTTAAGATGTATCTGGGCTTCAATACAGATTATTAGGACTCAGTTTACTTCTGGTTTCAAGTCTTTTGGGGATTTAGGATCTGAACCTTTGGTGATTTATTTGTGCTTTAATACTTACTTATACTTTCTAAACCATGAAAGGTCTCTTTTTACACCTTGTGAGATCTCTCTCTGCTCTATTGCCCTCCTCTTGGTTTCAGCACTTGGTGAAGATGTGGATTACCTTGGAGGGATTTCTCTCAATCATCTAGTCTTATACCTACTTTTCAAGGGGCCACTGCCTTGCATTTGGTAAAGCCCCCATATGCCTTAAACATGCCCTGCTCCAGGCTTTAGCATATAACCAACCCCTGTACTTGTTGACTGTTCATAGAAGAGTTGGCAGATGGGTACAGACTCACTGTGACTGTGGATGGTTATTATTCATCATTCCAGCATACACATGACTAATAGTAGTTTATTAAAAGTGTAGCTGGTTTTTCCTTACATTAATTTATCATGGATTCCTTTTCTCCCACAGCTCTAGTAGGGATAAAAGAAGCCATGCTTTTCTACTCTGTCAAAAAGTAGTCAATGCTTTATGAAATTTAACTTATTTATTTTTCTTTGAATCCTCACTTATAGTTAAAGCAAACAAACAAAACACTGTGACTCTGTAGATTATCTGGCTTGCTCTAGATGTTAGGATTGGGAGCAATTATCTTTTCCTAATTGTAAAAGTACAAATAATACTACAGAATACTAGTACCACTCTTCAAAAATAACCGATTTTATACTATGGAAACAAAAATGTAACTGCCAAAATGTAAAAATAATGATAGATGGAGGCACATCCATAGAATGACAGAAAAGGCACAGCTGAAGAGTAAATAAATGAGTGGAAAGATTTCTGTTGTGTTACATTTCCAAAATGTAGCACAAATATAAAATGATATAGAAATTATAAGAGATAAATTTAGAGAAATGGAACATAAATTTAGAAATTTATTGTCTTATTATATTGAGTTATAAAGAAAAAGGTACTGGAAAGAGGAAACAGTGAAAATGAAAGCAAGGAAATAGCCAATTAAATGATAGAGTAAAATTTACTGAGTTAAAGAATAACATACATTCCCAATTATCTGACAGATTCTACCAAGTATAGAATAGGACATTGGATAAAGAAAATCATCCAAAAATTTTCAGGACATATTAATTCTAACACTTGATGCAATGAAAATCAAGGTAATATCAGACTTCTCATTACTAGCTCTGTGAGTAAAAACAAAGGAGTAATATCATCAAAGTTCTAAGAGAAAATAATTTTGAATTTAAAATTATACTCCCAAAGTTTGAAGTTAATTTACATTTTATTTTGGTGTACTAAAATCTACTCTCTATTCTTTTGATACCAATTCTCCAAAATTCTTTCTGAATATAAGTGTTTCCCCATAATTAAACATTTGGTTTCATGAAACTAACTCTAATTATTAGGCCAGTTATGGATATATTATTTATCCTTGGGCAACTAAATGTGTTGTATATCCTCACCCATGGTGAGTGTTTCAGGAGCATGCTTATGGCAGAACTCAAGCCAATTATAGTAGAAATAAGAATTTTTGTTTTAACTTTGGAAAAAGCAAACATCTCTTCTAATCTTAAATTAAGAAAAAAATGAGGCCAGAAATTAAGGTCAATAGTTTTGCCACTATGTGAAGCCTAAAATTAAATTAACATGGAAGAAAACAGAACCAAAAGATGCAGAAAGATAGAATAATATCCCCATTTGAGCCATTGTGTTATGCAGTACCTAAAGCTAGATATCTGTGGGCTTTTCATATAAATGAGCCAATAAATTCTCCCTTCGGTTTAAGCTGGTTTGAATTAGATATTCTGTTACACACAAGTATAGGATATAACTGATCCATCACCAAATAAGCATTAAAAAAGGGAAAGCAGCCCAGCTAGTGTGGTTCACTGGTTGAGCATTGACCCATGCACCAAGAAGTCGTCAGTTCAATTCCTGGTCAGGGCACATGCCCAGGTTGTGGGCCTGATCCCCAGTGGGCAGCATGCAGGAGGCAGCCAATCAGTGCTCTCTCTCATCGATATTTCTATCCCTCTCTTCCTCTGTCTCTAAAATAAATAGAAAATAAAAAATATTTTTTAAAAAAGGAGGAGAGCAATATGTGTAAAGAAGCATAACATTATACTTTATATTGCTGCTCTTCTAGATATGTTTCTTCTTTCATTACTTTCAGAATTAAACCTACTTACCTGGAATAATTTCTCGTTCCTCTTCATTATGTATGGTCAACTAAGAGCACAATAGAGAAACTAAGATAATTACTTTTTTCTTGTTCTACACATTAGCAAACTCCATCAAGATGTCCCAAAGGCGAAATCCTATGCAATCATTCAATTATTTATAGAGCTCTTTCTTAAACTCTCAACAAATGCAAAGCAGCATAAGTTATGCATTTCACATTCTCAGACCAGAATATAATGTCTATAGAAACAAATAACCAAAACGTAAGTTAAAAAATACTCTTGAGCCCTGGCCGGTTTGGCTCAGTGGTTGGAGCATCAGCCTGCAGTACAGAGAGACCCGGGTTCGGTTCCCGCTAAGGGCACGTACCTCGGTTGCAGTTTGTCCCCGGCCCTGGTTGGTCGTACAGGTGGCAGCCACTCAATGTGTCCCTTTCACGTTGATGTTTCTCTCTCTCTCTTTCTCCCTCCCGCTCTGTCTGAACAAAAAATGGAAAAATGTCCTCAGGTGAGGATAAATATATATATATATATATATTCTTGAGAATATTTAATATATTGCCACAAGCACACATAGAAAGTAGATCAGGAGAGAACTGAGGCTATGTGGGGAAAGATAGACTAGTTTAATTATTGAAATATGCTTCTGATATAAAGCATTTAGTGCCCAATGGTTTGGTAACATACAATAGGATCTGACATATTTCAGTTTCAAAGAAAAAAATATTTCACAGAGTGCATCTTCAAATAACTTTACTCTAGAACAGAAAAGTAACTTACTCCATAAGAAATAGTGAATGATATCAAATTATTTGCTTAAATTTTTGACACTGGATATGTGTTAGAGCAGTCATTCACAAAGTCCATCATCATTAAAATCACCTAGAGGTCCTGTTAAGCACAGATTACTGGGCTCTACCCCCAGTTTCAGAAGAATGGGGTAGGGCCACAGAATTGCATTTCAAATATATTTCCAGGCAATGATGTTGCTGGTCTTGAAACTTCATTTTGTAAACCATTGTGTTTGAGGTGAAGCTTAAGGACAATGTAATCTAAGACAATGTTTGTGATTTTAAAAACTGCACACTAAAACAAGAAATACAATTTCTTCTTTTAGGGAACCTATTTCCTAGTAGTAAGAAATAAGTATAAAATGTAAACTGATAAAAATAATATCTAATAAGTGCTTGTAGACATAAAATATTGTGCATAAAGACCAATATTGGACAGATGCTATAGGTAATGTGAACAAGGACTATCTTTCTGGGGTGAAATAGGAGCTGAGATGGGAAGGATGAGGAAGGGTTGGGCTTTTGAGCTCAGGGCAGGGAGGTGCAAGCAGAGAAAAGAGCAACTCAAAGGCTTTCAGACGGGAAGAAACCTGATGTACTCAAAGGAGGAAGGTGCCATTAGTAAACAGGAAAACATGTTTTAAAAAACGACAGCAATAATAAAGAGGTTTAGTGGTAGGTGGGACACAAATCACGTAGACATTATAGTCCATGAGCATGGAAACATTTTCCATTTCATTTTATTGTCAGTGGGGAGGCTTTGGAGCGTTTGAACTGTCATGATAACTTGTTCTATTGTAAACAGTACGAAGATCACTTCAGCTGTTATTTGGAGAATGGATTGTGAGTGGCAGAGGAGAAGAATAGCAAGAAAAGAGACAGGGATAAAAGTTAGATTTCAGGATTCCAGGTAAGACATGTTCATGCATTTATCTAGATGAAAATAGAGGGGATGTAGACACTGGACTAGTAATTCTTAAAGCTGGCTACATCAGGATTGGCTTCCCAGGCTCCACCTTGGACCTGATGAATCACATACTCTAAATTGTGTCCGCGATTAATTCTGATGGGCAGCCAGATTTAGGGTGTTCGTCACCACACAGAGTACTGTAGTAGTTAGGCTGCATGAAAGCGCCACAGGTTTCTGGGTAGGAAGCGTCCTGATGAAAGCAATATTTAAAATGATTAATTTGGTGTTGTATCAGAGACTGAAGACACACATGTCCTGTCAGTAAGAAGAGCAGTCAGCAGGCTATCACCTGCTGTAATTAAGGCAGATGAATGCTGACAGTCCTTAAATATGGTAAGCACAATCCCACAAACTACACGTGGCTGTTTACATTTAAACTCATTAAAATTGAAGTAAAATTTAGTTTCCCAAATATGCTACCCACACTTCAAGTACTCAATGGCCACATGTGGCTCTTGTCCCTGCCGTGGGTAGTGCAGACATAAAACATTTTCATCATCACAGAAAGTGTTTGCCCAGCAATGGTCTGGACCATCATGTTGCTGGTGGAGACAGGACATAAAGGGTCAAATCTGAGTGAGGAGTAGGGTGAAGGGAAGACTAACAGGGCACAGTGATAAGGGAAGCAGCACAACTCTATAACCATGTAGATTTTACTTGAGAAACTTTAAAATCCGCATAAAAATACATTCAAGTCAAGGGCACTGTAAAATCAGTATTAGCTGTGTTACACAATTCACCACAATATTTTTTTCAATATAGGAAAATACCATAACCAGTAAGATAAATATTATGATAGCAGTTTTTTTTTCTCCCTCCTCTCCTTTTCTGTGGATAATTACCAATGTCTGTAATTGACAACAGTTGATCAAATGAAAATAGGAAAACTAATAATGAGCCAGATTCCCCCCCACATCCCACCCGTTGAAGTCAGTGAAAGCTCTGTGCATGCAGGGAGACACATGGCGAGCTAATCTGGCCCAGTATTTACACAGCACTTTCAATTTGAAGATCTTAAAATGTTGAACAAATATTCACTTTTATAGGCCATCCCCAAGAGATAACCGGTTGTTTTACATCTGACTAAATTGGATTTTAAAAGTTTGAGCTAAAGATTTTTATGCTACCTATTTTTTAATTTATTTTTTATCCTCACTCGAGGACATTTTTCCATTTTTTATTCAGATAGAGCAGGAAGAGAGAGAAACATTGATGTGAAAGGAACACATCGAGTGGCCGCCACCCACACGACCCAACCAGGGCCGGGGACAAACTGCAGCCAAGGTACATGCCCTTAGCGGGAACCGAACCCGGGTCTCTCTGGACCACAGGCTGACATTCTAACCGCTGAGCCAAACCAGCCAGGGCTTATGCTACCTAAAATAATGGTATCTAAAAAGTGTGTCTCCTTCTTTCCATATATGCATGTGTCCAAACTCACAAGATCTGGATTGAGTTTGAGTAACTCCAAGGCTTCACTCAGTTAAGCCTTTCAAATGTCGTCTTCCCAGCTATCCATCCGACTTCAGACAAGGAAATTAATCACTTTTACACATATTGGCTGAAATTAAACAACTTCATTCACCTAGAACAGTGATTTTCAACCAGAGTGTCACAAGTTTTTAAAACATTTAATATCTGACAATTTAGTCAGGGGCACTGATGTCTGTTCCCTTCGATTGTCAAATAAGAAAATGACAACAGCCAACACAACAACATCCATCTGGTGTGAATGAATCAAAAATTACTTAGTTTTTTGTCAGTTCATAAAAAAAAAAATACATTTTTTGGTGTGCCACAGAATTTTAGTAATTAGTTTATGTGCCATGAGATGGAAAAGACTGAAAATCACTTACCTAGAAATGTATTAATGCACCGTACATCAGAGTTGCACAATTTCTTTGTGATTTTTAATTTCTTGGAATTTTTCAGCTGAACATCGTACAAATGTGTTAATTGAATCTTGTTCTCAATTAACCATAAGTGGATTATCCAATTGCTAGGTTCTTCAGACATCCTGGGCCTCTTCTCTGCCCCTTAACTGTAATTTGCAGACAGCTGTCCCCATCACTCCACAGTTGTCCCTTGTGCCGTTAATAGCAAGGCAGGCTGGGAGGGAGGGAGAGAGACAACTCTGGCTTTAGGTCACTTGGTTAATTAGAGAAAGAGATAATGCTGCCAATTTGTCCACTGGTTCAACAAATATGTATTCCAGCCATGCAATACACAAGAGAAACATCAAGATATAGTTGTAAATAGAATCTCTACCCTAGAGAAATAGGAAGATAAAGATAAAAACTTTTCCACTTATCGCAGGTGGTACGCAAATCTAATTCTGCACATGGATAATGGAAAGACCTTCCTAACTCCTCACCATTGTTTCCTCGAGGCTTCAGTGGTTTTTTTTTTTTTTTTTTATCCTCACCGGAGGACATTTTTCCATTTTTTGTTCAGATTGAGCGGGAGGGAGAGAGAGGAAGAGAGAAACATCGATGTGAAGGGACACATTGAGTGGCTGCCACCCGCACGACCAACCAGGGCCGGGGACAAACTGCAACCGAGGTACGTGCCCTTAGCGGGAACCGAACCCGGGTCTCTGTACCGCAGGCCGATGCTCCAACCGCTGAGCCAAACCAGCCAGGGCGCTTCAGTGGTTTTCACACCTCAAGTTTCCAGTGATGGTCAAGTTCCAGGCAACTTCCCTAGAATGTGTGGCCTACAGCAGCCTGGAGCTGCAGTTAAATTCTGAGGGCATGTGGGGATGCGAAAGCATGAAACATCTCAGGCTTTCAATGACTTGTTGAATCCCTGGGAGATATCTAAGAAAATGGAGTCATAAAAATAAATTGTATGCTTCTGTTGATGCTAAAATTCAGTTCTTCTCATAGGATGGTTTTGAAGGTGTTTCTGAAAGAGGCAGAAGAGGGGAGTATCCAGAGCATTGTCCTGAGGGTTGAGGAGACCCGAGTTCTCCTCTTAGATTTGTTTCTAATCATTTACACTGTCTGACCTCTATTTCCTCATCTATGAAACAAGGATAACTAGAGTGTCTACACTGCTGAGTTGATATGGAATCGGATGCTTTAAAGCATGCCAAGTGCTAAGAAGAGTGACTGGTTCAATTAATCACTCAATATATGTTATTCTGTGTACATATTATTAGCCAACCATGGGCAAATCATTTAATCAAATTGAACTCAAATTCTTCCACACTGTGAGGAGGGTGGGGTACATTTTGCTGAATTTCAGTTTTTCTGGAAAGCCCCTCAGAGGTCACTTGCAGAAGGAAAGAGGGACAGTAAATGGGTAGAATGGTCGCTGGGGTACCACAAACTCTATTTTTTTCCACTTAAATCAGAGTAGCTATGCTTTTATATTATTTATAAAATTAGAACACATTTTTTTAAAATTTTTATTTATTTATTTATTTTAAAAGTTTGAAGAACACTAGGCCAGACATCTCCAAAGTCTTTTGGGGCTCTGGAGTCATTTGAATTTTTAATACATGTATTAATTCACCTGTACCAGATACAAGATTTTCTTAATATAAAAATAAGTTTTATATGACCAAAGGACAAAATCATGCCTTCTCTTTCCAAAACACAGACATAAGAAGAGCCTTTAACTACATCTAATTAAATCTCTCTCTTTTTGTTTGCAATTCCTAAGTTTTTATTTGATCCATTTCCTTCCTTTCTTCCTTCCTTCCTTCCTTCCTTCATTTCATTTTTCTAACGGCTTGGATATTAAGATATATTTGGTCTAGCAAAGGTCTAATTTCTTCTCAAACTGAGAAAACATGATATAAAAAGACAGGTAAAGCAGAGATGAAGATGGAATTAAGAAAAGTAACAAAGATTAAATAGTAATTTTATTGTACGAGAAGAGGCTTGTACATTATGGAGGATATCAGAACAATCATAGATTTAAATTGTATTGTCTGAAATAATTAATGTATGCCTTGGAAAGCTGTTCATATGTGTCTGTGTCAATATTTATCTGCTGGACAATCAGGAGAAGAAAAAGACAAGTTTGTAACTCATGTCCTAACTTGAATGACTAAGAAACTGCCAAAAGTACTACCAAAGAGTCAGGAGAGGAGGGTGGGCTCCTAGGTACTCTGTGGTTTAGGATTTCCAGAAGATAAAATGGTAAATGTGTGGGTTAATAAAACCCCCATCTCTTTGATCTTCCTTGGATCTAGAAATGAGGTCTATATGTTCTTCTCTTGGCTCTGGGAAGGCCCTGTGACTTACATAGTTAACAAAATATGGCAGAAGTCATGATGTACCACCTTGTGAGTCCAGATCTTAAGAACAGGAAGCTTCTACGTCCTGTCCTTTAGGATAGTGGCTCTGGAGAAAGAAGCTGACAACCCTGAGACTGCCATGCTGTGAATAAACCTGAAGAAGCAATGGGGACATGTCCTGGAAAAGGAGATGTGAAGAGAGATCATAAGGAGTACAGAGATGTCAGACAGTGAGTGCAAAGAGCCTTTGTGGACGGCAATCCTGTATGGATCCAAACATCCAGTCTAGTGTTTTCTAAATTCCTCACCCACAAAATTGTGAACAAATAAAATAGCTCTTTTAAGCCACAAGATTTTGGAGTAGCTTGTTATGCAACAATCATAACCTGAATAGCAGAGATTTGAAGGAGGGGATTTTAAAAAGGCATGGACATGAAGATAGAGGAGCAAAGTCAGAAACTGAGTACATCCTGTGAGGATTTATTTATTAGTTTCCTTTCCTTTGGATTATGGAGAAAGGTTTATATTTAACACATACTTAGCCTTTTCTCTTCTAAATGAAAATTCTTTTGGTTATCCCAACTTTTAGTAATCTCTGATAAACTAAGCACATGCTGCCTGAACTGAGGTATTGTGGAAGATGAAATGATGCATTAGTAGAGAAGAGAGGAGTCAGCCCCACATTTGCTCCCCTGCTGAGCTCACCTTAGGACCCAGCCTTCCACAGAGGGAATGATGCCCAGATGTTTCCAGTGGTGACCAGCCTGCTGGTCTATCCCAGAGTTGGAACAGCATGGGGAAACACACACATACAGGCTGAGGACGAGCTCCCTCCTGGAAAAATTACCTGTGAGTATACAGTAGCCTCTTTGTTTTCTAATATACTGAAGAGGCATAGCTTGTAAGGGGAGAAGGAAACTGATATTTATGTTACTTAAGGATTTGTTTTGCTTTAGGCACACACTTTAATCCCTAGGATTTTTGTAAGCATATTTGCAATAAATCTTTGGACCAGAAAGCACAAGATTCTCCTTGCCCTTGGCTCTACTGTGCATTGCATGTGATCCTCTGAGCAAGAAAAAGTCTCACAATGGGTGTGTGGCTCCCACTTTAGGGTTTCCACACTCTACCTTTCATTGCTATGTCTCTTCTTCCAGCCCTTTCAACAAACTCTTCTGATAGTCACCTAGTGTTTTAAAGTCTTTTAAGCAAAAAATCTGACATTCATTCTTTCATTTACTCACTCAATTAATAAATATTTATTGTTTTATTAAGCTCTAGAATGTTAATGCTAAAAAATGAATAAGGCATATACTTTGCTCAGAAATATCTTAGTCTGGTAGAGTTGGTGAGAATAGTAAATAAATAGCTCAAACAAAAGGCATAAAGTGATTAGAATCAAAAGACAGAATCTTTTTTTTTTAAGTACAGATTCATTGAAAAATAAGATAAGATTAACATTACCCAGTATCCCCCATCAAGCATATGTTTAAAATATGTTATCTCATTTATACTCTTCTACCACCTTATAAGAGAGGTATTATGGTTTTATTTCGCATGTAAAAAATTAGATTAAAATAATGTTAAGTTATTTACGATCATATAACTATTCTTTGTCTCACACAAAATCTTGTATTCTTTCCATCTGAGGTCAAGTTTCCCTAAAGCTATAATTTCTGAACTGAAAGCATTCATTCTAAAACCATTTCATTTGACCTCTCCAACAACACCATGAAGAAGGATGGTCTTCCCATTCCACTTACAATGAGGAAAGCAAAGTGACTTCTAAGCAGTGACTGAGATTAAAATCCTACACTGACCCGAGGATTTCAAGATGGCTTTTCTTTTCCGCTCTACCATGCTGTCTTTTCCAGACTGAGGGATTACTAAAGTTTCATGACAAAGGATACATTTGATACTGGGCTTTGGTAAATGAATAAAATTTGAACGGGTGACTACTGAGGTGCAAGGATGTGTTACAGAGAGAAGATTCGCAAATGGAGGAAACAATGATCTGGTGTCAAGAACAATATAGTTTAGTTACTGTCCAAGATAATTTGCTGCACAGAATATATTAAAACCAGACAAAAAACAAACATTATAGCATGTGCACTATCCCCAGATACTAAAGGGGTTATAATAAGAGAAATGTTTTCCTTGCAACAGGATCTCAAATACATGTAACTCATATATTTTAAGGCAATATAACGGGAGTTCAGATGGAGTTATATTTTCTGGAACACCCAGATTTTACCGATTCCAGAAAATCTACCCCTCCTTCAAAGTCTTCTCATCAAATATTCCTGGAAAAATATAAGAGTTGTTCAACACAGACTCACAAGCAATAATGTTTATGATGAGCATTGCTTCTACTCTGTCAAGTCTCAGAGCTTCTGACCTGGTCCTCCTGGAACCAGAGCATCTCTTCATACACATGCGGTGAAACTCACTCATCTGGTGGAACCTACTTGGGATAAAAGGTGTAAAAATTGAAGTTGCCTCTTGCTTTTGAGATGCACACTGTTAGAAAGGTCCAAAGCAGAGCTACTTGCTTCCTATGCCCCCAGCCCATCACCTGATAGGATTTGAAGGATTCTTGTAGAAACTTTTCAGTGTTTGTTTTTTTCCTGGTACCACTGCCTTTAGGCATTAGTTCAAGTGAAGCAAATGCAAGTAATAAACACTTCTGTGTATCAATAATTTCTTAACCCCCATCCCAGAGAGTTAAGACTTTCTTAGCATGTTGAGTTCAATCCAGGGTCTTTCTACCTCCAGAATGAGTTCTCTGAAGAAGTTTTTCAGAACTCATTCAGATGAACTTCTAGTGGTCTTTCTTGCTATTTTGCTCAATAAATATACATTAATTGTAAAAAATACAGTAAGCAGCTATTTATCAAACTTGGCCATACGTGTTTCATTCTTATTGCAACTCAAGTATTGAACTCTCCTTTCTACTTAATGCTGTGGGTTTTT
The DNA here is from genome assembly GCF_014108415.1 of Molossus molossus. Lineage (NCBI taxonomy): Eukaryota > Metazoa > Chordata > Mammalia > Chiroptera > Molossidae > Molossus > Molossus molossus. The sequence goes on from NW_023425346.1 coordinate 30,708,631, forward strand.
TTTGTGTGTGTGAAATCAGGTATTCCCCACTTCTGATAAATTTTCTGTTATGTGCTCCAAATCACACGTATAGATCTGAGTCACTAATAGAAAACATCTTAAAGGTCTGGCCAGCCGTGCCCTGTGTGGAAGAATCAAAGCAAATGGAGTTCAGGTTTGAAGTGTTCAGGTTTGTTTGAATCTAGACATAGCCATTGAGAAACTATGTACCTTTGGACAAATTTTTTAACTACACTCAATCTTGGCAATGACGTCATAAAATGGGAATAATTCTAATATTGACCATTTTGCCTAACCAATAGGATGACTGTATTAAATATGACAGTGATTTCCATATATCACTATGTGCCACACACTGTGCTAGGCCCTTGACATCCATTACTGATCATTCTCATTTGTACCCTGTAAGGGAGGTATTGCTAACTATTGAGGCCTATTCTTTGCCCAAGAACATGCAGGTAGTGCATGGCAGAGCAAAAGCCAGAGGTGCCTCTTTTCACCATACATTGATGCTTCAATATAAATATAATTTTGTATGTCATCGGTGTTTATCTGCCTGACTAGGAGCTCTTGAAAGCAGTACCTTGATCTTTCTTCTAGGTCTCAACAGGCCTTAGAAGCACATGTCCTGGTCAAAAAAACAAGGCAAAGTTTAATAAATATCTATTGGCTTTATGAACACATGAATAAACAAGAAATGAACTGTTTCTACTCTATTGTCAACTCTAGGCTACATAAATAATATATAATAATGTCATCAGTACCTTGAAATGTAAGCAGAACACCCTCAACATAATCAAATGTATTAAGTAACCACAGACATGCTTTTAAAAACATAGCAAGTCTGACACTCATCACCAACAAGAGCCAATTCTACTAATCAGAAGGAAAAAAAGAGGCTTTTATGTCCTGCTGCATGAGAAACAAAATTGATTTGATACTTTTTAAAATTTTTAAGTTATCTCAAAATCTCAGGCACAAAAAAATCATACATTGGTATTTTAAACTACAGTAAGAAATAACGTATATGTTCATACAGTGTCGAGACTATGATTTTCCCATAGTTTTGCATTTCTCTAAGTAAAAATGCTATCTGCATCTCACAACTGGTGGGTGTAAAGATTGTGAAACAAAGTTGGGCATAATCCATCAAATTCACAAGCCATGCCAATTTTATTCACTCTCTGGAACACAGGAACTAGGTAAAACTTATGGAAAAGTATTTAGAATCAAAGTAACTGCTACTGATGCATATTTCCTAGGAGAGTTAGCTCTTTCCCGGGTGATTTTTTCAAGTTTTCATGCAGTGTTGGCGTTTGTATTCATCTCTCTTCAGCAGGCCAAAGCCAAGGTTAGTGTTTTTGAGTAGGCAAGGAAGGAGGCACTTCCTCCAATCATCACAAGAAGCATAGAGACAGATAACCTATTCTCATTTTAAAGATGAGAACATTGAAGTTGGGAGAAGCTAGGTAACCTGATCAAGGCCCTGTGTTTAGTAAGTGATGGAACTGGGATTCAAACCTAGTCTGACTGATTCCAAAGCCACAGCTGCTCCTCCAGAAGGAGAAGGTATGGCTTAGCAGTACTGAAGACTTTTAAAACACTGAATTAAAAGTAAAACATAAGGTGGAGTAAGAGAAAACAATTTTTTAAATATTGTTTTAGGATAAGGGATTTAAAGGAGAGACCAAAAACTGAGGGTTGGGGTTAAGGATTATTCTTGAGGCCCTTTCAAATAGGTCCACTAATTTCTGATGCTCTATATGAACTATGGGAAAGGAGAAGAGATAAAGGTGCTTTAGAAATGCTTTTCCAAGTACAACAGGTTTAAATGCATTCCTTGCTCCATGCACTCTTCAGTAACATGACCTTTTAGATTTCTGAAGCTCAAGCCATTGCCAGGGGCATTCCACTTGCCTGTACCTTTGTTGTCTATACAAAATGCAGGAGAAACACTGGGAAAGAGATACTGCACTTATTGTTTAGTGCTGAACTCAGTACTGAAAATCGCTTCCAGACATTCTTCATACCTTACTATCCATTGGCCTCACTCTTCTTTCTCCCATTTTTTTTTCCAACTTAATATTTAGATTTGATATTTCCATGCTTTTCCTAGCTACACGCTTGGTTTCTCTTACTAGTGCTTATAGATTTGTATTATCTAAACCCAGTTATGCCACTTCAAGATACCTCACCACTTCCCTGCCTCAGGTGCAAAAATCTGTTACCTTAGAACTACCTAATTGTGTAACTATCCAACTTCATTGACATCAGACACCTGAGCAAGAAGCAGACAGGAGTTAATGACTTAGATCAATAATTTTTAAACCTGGCTACATAATCATGTGAGGGGCTTAAAGAAAATATTGCTACCTGGGACCTATCCTGAACCCATTAAACCACACTCTCTAAGAGTGGTGTTCAGGCAGAAATACAATTCAGATCATTCTTCTATAGGAAAATTTTAAACATGATGACTGCCTCCCAAATCCTCTCGAGACTGGAGTCCTGAAGAGACCTGTCCCAACCAGTGACTTGTATTTCTCATCTGAATTGTGTCCCTGCCTCAGGCTATTTCTCTGGCGAGTTCAGTCAATAACATGAAAATATTATGGCTGTTGTGTATCATTCGAAATAACCAATTGGGTGACTGACTGGCATTTTTCTTTGTCAGTGGGTGATTGGTGGCCCATTGAAAGAGATGCATAATGACTTAGCCTCTTGGCTAGTCTAGCTATTGAAAGGGCTAGTAGGATTTGAGAAACACTTGTCATTTGCAGAAATAAATAATGTGAGTGCCAAATTCTACTCCTTTTCCCAACTATTTCTAAGGATATGAATTACAAACTTAGATATCCACAATAGTCTGGCAAGCAATATAAAGGACAAAATGGGGTTCAAGTAGTAACCCTATCGAGCTAGAGAGCTCATGGTCCATCAAGTGGGCAGATAATGCTCAGTTCCCACTGGCTGTTGTCATGCAGGAATATGGGCACTGTGTTGCCTCTGAATTCATTTGATTATTTTCTGCATAATTACACACAAAAATTCTTCCAATAGCAACTTCGGATTTACCACATGATCAATTAAAAAATACAATATTTAAAATCTAAAATTCAAAGTCCTCCAACAAATGGTTCTCATACGTCCCTAACTTTATGTATTTCCACTCTTCAATTTGCATTTCTGACTTTTTTCAAATACACCTTCCTTATGATTCTGCATTGACTTGCTGATTTCCATCTCATCACTTTACCTGTGTTAGTCCTCCCAGCTTAAAGGAGCTCCCCATTCCCCTCTATGTCACCGATCCAGTTCTTCACCTCTTCCCTCACTTTCTTCCCTCACTGTTCCTCCAACCATCTACTCTCTTGTCCTATCCCAGAAAACCTTCCAAATGTCTGTTCTTTTTACTTAAAAGCCTAAAATTTCATTCCAAAGCTACCATCAAAAACTACCAAATGACTACCTCTGCTCTCTGACCTGGTAAGAAACATTGTTACATAAAGAAAAGTTACTGGAATGAGCACAGCAAAGCTCTAGTACAACCTGCCCTTTATTCAGTAATGCCACAAATTGAGTCCTATTTTTGACATATCTGTGACATACCACATTTTTATGTGATGTGAAAATCATCCAAAACGCATTTATACCATCATCCCCAAACAACAGTAACCCAGTAAAAGTTGATTATTTCTGCATTAACGTACAGCTCACAGACATTTTTTTTTTTAAGCCATAAGTCTAAAATATCACAGAGCTATTGAAACGTTGCTTTCCTTCTTTTTGCATCATGTATCCCTGGGAATATCTTCCTTCAGCAAGGCTTATAAAAAAAGATCTTAAGAGAAAACAAAATATCAGAATACCACTTAGGCAAAATTGAAATTAAGTTGTGCTATTTGGATTGTCCTATTCTTCAAACTATAAGTCACCATCAAAATTGCTATGGTTTGTCTAGCTACTTGCTAAAGAAATATGGCCACTCAGGCTAGATGATACATCTAATAAAGTTTAATATCCTGGAAATCACCATAATTTTAGAACAAATGTAGGTGGAAAAACTGTAAGTTACATTGATTAATTTGAATGTGTCCATTTTTATAGGAAAGTTTTGCTTACAAGAGACTCAAAAAATTTTATTTTAGTCATCCATTGATATATATAACATTAAGCTGATTTTTAAGGCAATAGAATTCTAAAAACCAGAATCTGTTTTTGAGTATAATGTTACATAAATGCAGATCTAGATCATGTAAAACACAAAATAAACATGAACATTTTATTTTTGCCTTAAGAACATTATTCTTGAAGCTCATAAAATGTCTCTTCTTATTTGCTTATTTTTTGTCAGTATTTTTAAAACTCTCAAATTTTCAGACCAAATTCCACCCAGGCTTACAAGCAAGAGAATTAGATTTTTTTTTTAGGCTTTTCTCTACTAACCAAGAAATAAGTTATATCCAATAAAATACTTTTTAAGAGATAGAAATAAACTTAGCAATATATTAGGGATTCTCTAGACGATTTTTCAAAAGATTTTACCCCTATTTTTCAAACCAGTAGATTAACTTATGCAAGTAATTATTTAACTTTTTTAAAAATCTCAAATAATATTTGTTGACATTCTATGGTGCTGTAAGATGTCTTTCCTTTCCTGACCAGAAAGGTAACCCAGGATAGTGAAATAAATCATGGAAGAATTGACTTTATCTGCTTTTGCCACAGGACATCTATGTAAGTCTGATGTATAATATTTTTACCCAAATGTTTCAGGTCGCTGGGGGCACTCTGAGATAGGCAACGTGTCTCAGTGAGACTCAGAACAGGGCGAGCTAAGGGCTCTAGGGTATGGGAGAGGCAGGTAAAAGAGGGGAAAACAGGGTTGGAAGTGGTGGTAAGTAACAGCACAGAATAGACTGAAGCTGATGCTCTTTGTTCTCGTTATGAACAGTCTGAGTTAAAAGAAAAAGATGTCTTACTCGATCACATGTGTTTTCACAGTTGGGTACAATCAAGAGACAATACTGAGCAGTGCTTCCCAAAGGCCGGCCCGCTGGACATCCAAAGCAGGATCACCCACGCCACTGTCCCAGGCCTGTGAAATTAGGATTGTTTTGCACAGAACCCGGGAATCAACATTTTAAAAGCTCCCTTAGGGATTTCTAAGTACATCAAACTTTGAAAAGCACAAGATACTCACAAAGATAAGATTACATACAAATGGCCAACAGGTATATGAAAAAGTACTCACATCAGTAATCATCAGGAAAATGAAAATCAAAACCACCTCAACCTGTTCAAATGACTATTATCAAAAAGAGAAGAAATAACAAGGTTGGTGAGGATGTAGAGAAAACGGACCCCTCGTGCACTGTTGGTGAGAATGTAAATCAGTATAATCACTATGGAAAACAATATGGAGATGCCTCAAAATATTAAAAATAGAACTAACATATGACTTCGAAATCTCACTTCTGAGCATATATCCAAAGGAAATAGAAACACAGTATTATTGAAGAGATATCTGCCTCCCATGTTCACTGCAGCATTATTCATAATAACTAAGATATGGAAACAGCCTAAGTGTCCATCATTGGATGGATAAATAAAGACATGGTGGTGTATGCATACAATGGAATATTATTCAGCAATGAGAAAAAGAAAATCTTGCCACTTGCTGCAACTTGGATAAACCTTGAGGGCATTATGCTAAGGGAAATAAACCAGATGGAGAAAGACAAGTACTACATAATCTCACTTATATGTGGAATCTGAAAAAAGGAATTGTCAACCTCATAAAAACAGAGAGTAAAAGAGGTGGTTGTCAGGGTGGTGGGAGAGGTTGGTAAAAGGGTACAAACTTTCAGATCTGAGATGAGTAATGTCTGAGGATCTAATGCAAAACATGGTGACTATAGTTGATAGCACTGTATTGTACAATTGAAATTTGCTGGGAGGGAACTTAAATGTTTTCACTGGGAAAATAAAAGATAAATATGTGAAGTGAAGGATGTGTTAATTAAGCAGATGGGGGAATCCTTTCACAATGCATCTGTGTGTTGAATCACCACAATGTATATACTTTAAATATCTTACAATTTCATACATCAGTTATACCTCAATCAAGTTGAAATTAAAAAAAAAAAATTATAAGCTTCGGCATTTGGGACACCTGGTTTAGACCTCAGCACACTGAGACGAAAACAGTAACAATAATGGTGCCTGCCTCACAGGACTGTGAGGATGACCTTAAATGACATAATATGTGTGAGGCGTGAAAAATAGGTTCACAAATTAATAACTTAATAATGATTAGTTAATTATTATTAATAATTCACATCAGCCCGGCCAGTGTGGCTCAGTGGTTGAGCATCAACCCACGTACCAAGAGGTCACCAGTTCAATTCCCAGTCAGGGCACATGCCCAGGTTGTGGGCCCGATCCCCAGAGGAGGGCATGAAGGAAGCGGCCAATTGATGCATTCTCTCATCAATGTCTCTATCTTTCTCCCCCTTTTTTCCTTTCTCTTTCTAAAATCAATAAAGAAAAAAAAAAAAAATCCACATCAGCATCCTTAACACACAAGCATACCCACAGACTGGCTGCTTCTGAGCCGTGATAGGGATGAGAACCAGAATTCTAAGAAAGGTGTTAAGACACCTGAGGTTTCTGCCTGTTGCTGCAGGGGCTGACGCATCACTACAGCAGCACCATTCAATTTCCTCTTTGTAAACCAAGGTTCAACTTAACATGAGCTGGGGCACTAACATTTACAGACATACCGAAGCGATGGACCTCTGTGCTTTGGTGAGTTAGGAATCAAGGCTGATTTACATAATGTTTAGAAAGCTCACAAACTTTGTATTTTGTCTAAAATAATTGTGATTCTCCAAGGTTTTCCCAACTGTGCCAATTTGGCTGAAGCAGTTGCTTGAATTGCCAGCCTGCATCCAGATTTCTCAGTCTAATCTTTGGCAGGATCCTAGTCACTCCAGTTTCAGGACCGAGTGACTGGCAGCAGCCCAACAGCCCAAGTGCACACTCCTGCCAAATCAACACTGGCCAGGAAAAGCCTTCAAGAATGTGAAACAAAAGAGAGTTCAGTCCTTTCCCTCAATGCAGAACTCGACTGAGTTGGCCACCCTGCAGCTGGTCAAAGGCACAGCCTCACTCCTTCTATCCAGGGGACACGCAGGCATAGTGGAAAACATTGCATCATGCCCCATAATTCAGAAGTTAAAAAGGAGAGAGAATAGTTGGGCCATTTGGTTCATGTCATACCGAAACAACACCCCAGTGATTGGTCAGTCTTTCATGTGTCTTGGTCATATATGCAGGGATTATGTAGAGGCAGAAAATGAAGTGTAGATGATTAATTATCTGAATAATTGACCAGTAGTTGCAGTCCAACTAATCATTTCACTTGAAATCCTAAATTATCTTTCTGTGCAATCTACCTTCATCAATAGATCATAAAATTGCCAAATCCCCACCTCATGTCATAATTTATGCTAATAAATATAACAGTGCAAGAACAGCCAGTAATCTTCACAATTCTGAGCATAATTATTGCGTATCTCCACTTTCAAACATGAGAACACTAAAGATAGAGATGTTTCACCACAAAAGTTATATTAGGGAATCATCATGATCTAGCTATAAGCAATATATTTGGAAAAAGTGAAACCCAGAACAAGCACCACCATACATGGGACTCAGCTATAATTACAATACGTAAGTTATCCTTTGCGATTTCCCCAAAATATATGAACCATTTAATCATAAACAGGAAAAATATTATTTATTATTTCATCACAATTCAAGTAATTTGGCAATTTAGTAGCAACTTCTCTCCAAAGGTTTTGTTCCAGGGCTATTTTCAATATTTGCCCTGAAAGGTAACATTTGATTTGTCAGCTCTAATAGTCTCAGATTTAATGAATTAGGTTATTGTGTTACAGGCTTAATAATGTTTTCTCCTGCACCTATGGTAAGACACCTGCTCATGCAGAAAACATTTCTGAAACTCAACAAGGAAAAGCAGTCAGGATGAATATAAAATGTTCTATCCATATAGTGAATTAAATACACAACTAAAGTATGCACAAATATTAGACAGTAGATGTGTATATGTAAAAATACATGCAGTTTTATTGAAAGAAAAGAACTGTAACCCTGGTAAGGTAGCTCAGTTGGTTAGTGTCATTCCCATATACCAATGTTATTGGTTTGATCCCCAGTCAGGCCACATATAAGAATCAACCAATGAATGCATAAATTAATAGAACAACAAATTGATGTTTCTCTTTCTCTCTCTCTAATCAATAATATATATATATATATATATATATATATATATATATTAAGAGAAGAAGTATAGATGTTAGCATGCTTGGTTTACATCTTGAGACTCAGGGCATATGATGCCTTCTGCTCTATACAGTCAGAAAAGCAAATTGTGTCAAGCCAGACAGACCATGTCAAAGAGCTGATGAGAAAACATGAAGCTAATTATCTCAGGAGACATCAACATGAATACTTGGAAAATGCAAAGTTTAGTCAACTTTTTGGTTTGCCACAATGCCAAGTAACTACCTAGACTTATGTTTGCACAGACTTGGCCAAATAATGACATGCATTGAATACCTGAAGTCACCAGTCACCCAGTTGCTTTGACATCATCTTAACTCAAACACAATATGTATATTTTCAATCAATTTACTTTGGATTCATTTTTATATATGAAACATGGTCAGTGTTCCATGAACACATTTTCAGAGGAAAGATTGCTATAAATATAATGTGATAATGACTGGAATGTTTCAGGGAAGGACAGGAGGAGAAAAGAAGAAAACTGCAAACTCTCATAAAATTTAAAATAAACTGTGAACTAAGACTTGGCATTTCGTCATTTTTAAACCGATATCTAATTTGTAAGTTCTGTCCTTTAAAAGAATGTTGCAAGCTTTTTCTTAAATAAATATTCAATATGAGCTGTGAAAGAGTAATGCTTAAGACTTGCAGTGAAAAATATTCAGATTTCAGAATTTGAAAAAAAAAAAAAACAATATGAGGTAAGAGCAACATAGACAGATGATAGATGGATAGATAGATAAATAGATGAGAGATAAATTTCAGAAGTCTCATTTTTAAATATAGATTTGATTCTGGATCTATGTTAATAAACCTTTTCTTCCTCAAAAACAAATTTCAGACTTAGAATAAAACTGTCAATATAAAAATAAAAACATGTTAAGTGATATAAGAAGAATATTCATCAACCTCCTAATCTCCTCCTAAAATAATTTTCACAATTGAGCTTTAAAATGCAGTAAGTTTTGTGGAAGCAAAACAAAAAACAAACAAATAAACCCCCACATATATACTTCTATTTATTATAATAAAAGAAAACATTAGTTATTTAAGAAATAAATCTTTTTACTCAAACCAAATTTGGAAGTGATTTACTTCATCTAAGACATGATAAAAAAAAATGGTCGTCACAAAATAGTCATGGAGTTGTAAAGTACAGCATCGGAAATATTGTCAAAAATATTATAATAATCATGGATGTTGCCAGGTGGTTACTGGAAATATCAGGGTGAACACTATAAAGTATATGATTGTTTAATCACTGTGCTGTATATCTAAAACTAATACAAAATAATAGCAAACATAAACTGTAATTGAAAAATGAAAATATAAAAAATAAATTATTTCGACAAAAGTGGCATGAATTGCATGGCAATTTCCTCTCTGACTTAAGAAGGAGGATGACCCCTCCTTGCCCCAACAATAACAATGCACTAACCACCGCTTGCAGCCAATGAGAAACCACCACAACCTCCAACTCTTATTCTTCTCTCATGAAGTTTTGTTCAAAACAGCCCTCCCCAATTTCCTCCAAAACTTAATAAAAGCAAGCCTGTCTTCTTTGTTCTGCAAACTTGCCTATAGTTTTGCTATAGCTTGTTTGCTCCAAATTGCAATTCTATGCCATGATTTTACAAAAAATCACTATTCTCTATATTATTCCACTTCTTATATTGAGCCTCAATGAAACAGAATATAACAATTAAATCTAACCCATGGTTTTATATCAATATAACATACTAGGCCAAACCAAGACTTGGATATTAGGTATATACATACTCAAAATCTGCCTGATATTGCAAAAATTTTAACTTCTCAGCACCTGTTTCACCATTTGTAAAATGAGATGATAATATCTACAATGTAAACATAATCCTTGATATTATGATTAAATGGATCAATCATATAAATCATGCTGTAAACTTTCTGGTAAAAGCTCAACGAATGATAAAACTTGAAGTACGTTAAAAGGTAGATGGATAGGTTATTTGACTCTTCTTTTTGAATATTTTTTTTCTAAAAAGCTATAAAATTTTCATTTAAGGTTAAACCCTGACAAATGCCTAGAACATCAATATTCTGTTTGACTAGTTGAAGGCAAAAGATTTGAGTCCTATTTCTCTAAGTCCAGAGATTTTTTATGAGTTCAGAGACATCAAACATTTTAGGCCTTTGACCTGCAAAAAGAGTTTCCTTGAAAATTCAGTTCAATTGTCTATAATTATATCAAAATAGCATTTAATAAGAAATCGATCCCTTATCTCCTTTGTATGCTCTGTCTTGGGTACTCCACATAGAACAGCACAAGGGCTTTGTCCAAGTGACTGAGGTAGGCTGTGGAGTATTCTTAACATCATCCCAATTCCTGGGGATGGAGACCATGAAAAAGCTTGATTCTGTGAGCAGGGTCTATTTAGAAGGAGGAAGGCTGGTACAGAGGACTTGACAAGAAGCTGATACAAGCATAAGACAATATGTTTTATTAATTCCAGAATCAGTAAGTTAGTTTCCACTGACAGTGTAAGTATAAGTTAGGTGCAGGGCTTCCATAATAAAAAAATAAATAAAATAAATAAATTTGAAGTGTTCTCTAGTCTCAAAAAATAATAAAATCCTACAGAGGAAAACAAAACCAGACAGTAAAATAGTCTTACTTATAGTCTACAGATAAAAGCAAGGTGTAGTAAAAAGAATTTGAACCACAGAGAAAAAGAAAACTATATTCTCAACCCAATTTAGCTATTTTCTAGGATTTGGTCCATAATAGGTCAAATCTCTCATTTCTTCTTCTGTTCCCTTCAGTTTGTTCCAAAATTAAGCACCTAGGGCATCCTGACGCAAGGATGACACAGTATTATTACTTGTGAGATGCTAAAAGATAAAAAAAATTGATGATTTTTGTCAAGAATTGGTAAGTAACTTGAAGATACAATTATATGAAGAAGCCAATGGAATTTGGAATGCTAGTAATTCTGTTTTTAGTAAAATAAGTAAATACAGTTATTAACATCTACACTCTTAAGTTCTTATTAGTGTATAGAGAGAAAGGGTTTGGTGGCACATTAAGAAGCAGGAATCAACCATTAAAAAGCATCAATGGAAGTAGATGCCTATATAAGAGCCTTGAGTAAAAGAGATGGGCTGAGGAAGCAGGTGGCAACGTCTCTGTTCATAGCCCAAGATATCGTAAGGTGAATATCACTAACACCTCAGTAAGAATTAGCTTCTGGTTTCCCAAAAGTTGTGTTTTCATTTTTGTGTTTGTTTTAATTGAGAAAACTCTCGATCTCTTACTTATTTTTACAATGAATTTCTTATATCTAGGAAATAATTTCTGTAGGCTCTGATGAGTGGGGTTCATTGAGAATGGGGAGGGGACTTCCACTGAAAACACAAGTTCAGGGAACCCCAATGCTCATTTGATATAAAATAGTGGAAAAAATAATCAATGTCAATGTTGACTATATATCTCATCCAGTCCTTTCTTCCTTGGCTTTGACCTCAACAGATTTCTCTGAAGCATCAGAACTAGGGGGAAAGAACTGACATGGCCTCACACACAAAAGGACAAGCCTGGCAGGTTTCTAAAGTAGAGAAGCCTTAAAATACCCCTGTACCTGCAAGTTGCCTGCAAGCTTGACTGCCAAGGAAATTGCTGCTGTTGGCATTCATATCCAGTGACCTACCTGTGAGAATAGTGACAGAGCTTGCTGGCCTGCCTATAGCTAAAAAGGTGTATCCACCCAGGGCGTTTGCTGTGTTGTAAAGCAATACCACATAGAGAGACATGTTAAAAAGGACTGGGGTTATTTATATTCACCGTGGAATGTCCTTATATTGTGTTCTTAACATAGCATAGGACATCCTCTTGTGATGCTATGCCTAAAGGCCCATTTGTTCACATATAGATTACCGAAGAGTCATTTTTACCGAAAAAGTTATACTCAAATTCAGAACACCGTGATAAATTGGATCTAAGGAAAAAAGTCTAAGCTATTTTGTGACAGCAGCACTTTCCACGTGTTTTATGTTAATATCCCATGCTGGCAAAGTACTTTGTCCTATTTTTTATATGATTTTTAAAAAGAAAAGTGCCCATTTTCTCTATAAGCTTTATATTTAAAAAAGCCTCCTCAGACTTTCCTCTCTAAGAAATTGGGTCAGTGAAGGAAAATGAAATATTAAAAGCACTTTAAGAGGGAAAAATACTCTAGCTTTACAAATTAATGTTGTAATCATTTTATTATATCTATTATCGGTTACAGTAAAGGCACAGATCCAGTAATAAATATATCTGAATGAAAGACACCTAACCTTACCAGAAACTGTATTAGAAGTGTGTTTATAATGCATTTTTCTAATTATTGGAAAAGTTATTAACACTTGTGATTACTGACTCATATTCTTATCATAAATGGTAATGAGCACATATTATTGATGATGAGCATATTTTATTGCATTTTATATATTTGTGCTACCCATGTTAAGCATCATGATAGCATTTGAAGCAGCAAAATTTACAGAGAAAATGATTGGAGGATACTCCTTTACTTGGTTCTTTTATTGTGGAAGTGGGACTCTGACAATATAGAGAATTCCTAAGAGTGGCTTTTTTTCTGGGTAGCTTATTCTTCATTTTCTTCACCTTAGAAATTTTAAGTTTGTCTGAGAGGTGTGCAGAAAGGAATAAAATATTCAAGCAATAATCTCCAAGACAGGGGGATTTTCCATCACTCTGTCTTTGTCCTGTTCTTAATAATTTTCTTTAAGATAACCTTTTTCAATTTTTTAAATTATTCAAATCCTTCAAGGCCATTTCTCTAGGGTTAGCTACATAAGGAGCGTCTAGTCAAAGATAATACCAAGGTTTTACCCTGAATAACCAGCAAGTCAAATATTTGACTCGAGAAGAAAATATTAAACTTATGTGGTATATGCTGAAATTGAGATGCCAACTAGACACTTAGGACTCTCTGTTAGAACAAAATCATCAGTAAGTGGTCAGGTGATTTGAGAAAAAGGAATGTGAACATGATCTAGGGAGAATGATCATTGAAATCTAGACAATGGGTTAAATGGTGGCTTATCCCAACATATCTTTCCTTTCTTCATCTTATTTTTATATTAGTATGTATTGAGAATGTTCTAAAAACTAAGGCAAAGTACTTTTTTTTGCAACTTTTCACTATTTTTAATCCAGAAAAGAAAGAAATTCATAACCCAGGTTTAAATAAGAAAACACAAATACATCTTGCATTCCCACTATTTAGAAAAGAAAACAAATAGGAATCTAGCCCTATGAACTTCACAGTGCATGAAAACATATTGAAAATCATGTCTCGAGGCAACAGAAGAAAGTGAGTTAATTGATAATTGCAGAACTCCTAATATCAACCCACAAGTGAGGAACACTAGAGAAGCACTGTGCCCTTCCTTATTAATTGACTTCAATCCTTTGAGCATACTGTCTAATGAATAGATCAGGGTGAAACAGTGGACAGCTGGGTATCAGAGAAGCATGTGATACAACTGCATGACACACAGATTGATTTACAAGATCAAAAACATAGCTTAGGGGGAGAACTCTTGGAATGGATTACAGATTGGCTCAGGGACAGGAAATTAGTGTCAGCTAAAGGGAGGGGACTTGGTGGCAGGCGGCTAATAAGCAGGGGCCAATTATTTAATCTCCCCATGCATGTCAGTGAGAGTTGTACGCAGGATTTTTCAAGGGTTTAAACTTCACTTGTCATAGAAATTGAACTGAGGTAGTAACTGTTGCTAGGTGGAAGGCAAATGGTTAGAATTGTTCAGCTGGGAAGAGAATCCCAAAGGCGGTCCTTCACTGAGGCCCAGTAGCTGTTCACCCCAATCCCCAAGGAGATTAATGTAAAAATTCAGAATAAGTATTTAGAAAGCGTTCATCAGAGTACCTTATGTCTTTTGGTCTTTAAAAAAAAATGTGGAGATTTTGTTTGCATGTCTTTTTATTTCATTTTTCTAATAATTCAGTTTTATAGTATTTTATATTAAAATTGATCTGTGACAGTTTGGAAATTTAAAAAACTGGTTCTTTACTACAGATAGTTTGAGAAACACTGACCTTACTCAGTTTTGGGATGGAGCACTTGGTTTGAATGAAAATAACTGGGTTAAGTCCGGCTGGCGTGGCTCAGTGGTTGAGTGTTAACCCATGCATCAAGAGGTCACTGGTTCATTCCCAGTCAGGGTACATGCCCAGGTCATGGGCAAAATCCCCAGTGGGGCATATGCAGGAGACAGCCAATCGATGTTCTCTCTTATCGATGTTTTTATATCTCTCTCCCTCTCCCTTCCTCTCTCTAAAATCAATTAAAAAATAATAATAACTGGATTAAATTTTTGGAGCAAGAATTTTTCAGGGAAATTTCTATAGACAGCAAAAACAATAGATATGCATTTTGAGAACCGTATGAATGAATGATTCTGATTCTGATTCTGGTTCAGTAGGCCTTAGGCCCAGAAATCTGTATTTTTTTAAGGTTCTTTGGGTAACTTTTATCATCATAAAGTTTTGGAAACACACCACAAAAAGCCAACTGTGCTCTCTCTATGGTGATCCCTTGGTTAGAATCATGAAAAAATGTCTCAAATATGTGAAACACACAAATGTGATTATTTTGTGTGTGTGTGTGATTTTTTGCTTGAGGGGAAAGTCATAGAAAATGTCAGGCATCATAAAAAAATATCCCGATAATGGGGCAAGGGGATCATTGTGGCTGCTGTCAGGCTGACAAAGTGGGAGCCTGTGAGACCTCCCAGGGGAGCTGCCTGTCAGGCAGCCCTGGGACCAGAGAACGCAGACTCCCCGCTCCAGTCTCTCCCCCACTCATGCTCCAGGACCACTGTGTACCACCCCCTCTTTCTTTCTTCTTCTCCCCTCTGTTTCCCCTTTCTTCCTGTCTCTTTTTAGTTTCATCTTTTTCTCTTCCTACATACCTTTATCCATTTTACTTTTCCATTTGATTTTATCAGGCTTACTCCTTCTTTTCTCCCCTCTCTCCTCCCTTTCTCTTTCTTCGCTCTACTTTCTTTAACTTATTCATTCACTTTTTTAATATGTATTGGTATCTCTTCAGTACAAGATAGTGTGTAAAAGCTGGGTATGAGGGACAAGTCAGGAGACAGCCATGCCCGCAGGCTCTTCCGATGACCCCACCCCAGGCATGGATGGAATGATAAAGCAGTGATCTCCTCCTCCAAAGACCAGAATTATTTACTTCTGTTTATCCCATTTTCTCCTTTCCCTTCCTTGAGCAACACAACAAATGTAAACTTCTGACTCTTGTGAAAACCCACATTTGCTATCACAGAATAGCAAGATACAGTCCTTGATCTACTTTTTGGTGTACACGAACTCTAAGTTGCCATTTGCTTTAGCAGAACAGAAAGGATCCCCTCTCCCTCTTTGGCCTGTATCAGCTGAGATCTTTCTCTTCCTGTTCCCTCATAACCTGAATTCTACATTTGCCCTTCTACCTTGCAATACCCACAGTAATGGTGGACCCACTACTCTATTTTTATGCCAAGGTTGAGACCCTTAGTCATACAAATTCTATCTTAAAACTGCTCTAATATGCAGGCACTAAAACTGTACAACTATAAGGCCACAGATTTGTATTTCTCCCTGTTTGATTATATATTGTTGTGTTACAAATTACCCTAAAGCTGACCAGCTTAAAATAATAGGTGTTATCTATACAGTTTCCGTGGATCAGGAATCTAGGAACATCTTGGCTGGGTGGTTCTGGCACGGGGCTCTCATGAGGCTTCAGTCAAGGTGTTAGCTGAGGCTGCAGTCATCTGCAGGTTTGACTGGGACTGAAGAATTCATTTCTCAGCTGGTTCAACTGCATGCCTGCTGGCTAGAGGCCTCAGTTTATTATAAATTGCTGACATGCATCCTTCACTCCTTGCTTCCTGGACCTCTCACAGAACTGCTTAGATGTTCTTACCAATGGCAACCAGCTTCCCCCAGAGCAGGAGAGCAAGAAGAAAAGCCAGAAGGAAGCCCCATTGTTTTCGTGATGAAGTATTGAGTGTTGTATACAATCACTTACACTTTACTTAATTTATTAGATATGAGTCTCCAAATCCAATCTACACTCAGAGAGAAATGAGTTTCTGCTGGCTAAAGGGAGGAATATGAATAATAGTAAAGAATAAATGACATTTCAGTACACTTGACTCCTTCATACCATTATATTCAATATCTACATCACTGCCAAATCCTCTTTTAAAAGTCTCCTTCTCTGTCCTGCTGGTGTGGCTCAGTTGGTTGGAGCGTCATCATGTACACCAAAAGGTGGCAAGTATGATTCCCACCAGGGCATATACCCAGGTTACTGGTTTAATCCCAAGTTGGATAACATGAGGGAGGCAACTGATTGATGTTTCTCCCTCACATCAGTGCTTCTCTTTCTCTCCCCTTCCTCTCTCTAAAATCAATTTTTAAATTTTAAAAATAACTTTAAAAATCTCCTCTTCCAAATTCATTCAGTTAATATGTAATTCCAGGATAAA
This sequence comes from Molossus molossus, assembly GCF_014108415.1. NCBI lineage: Eukaryota > Metazoa > Chordata > Mammalia > Chiroptera > Molossidae > Molossus > Molossus molossus. The sequence goes on from NW_023425346.1 coordinate 30,725,569, forward strand.
CTCATTCATTTTTGGAATAATTTAACATCTTTTATGATCTCTTGATTTATATAATTCCTCTTCAATAAGCCTATATCAATTTGACCAAAATAATTTCAGTGCTTTCAATGACTCAGAAACCATAACGCCCTGTCCGTCCATTTTCTCAACGGATCACCAATGCTTTGCAAATCAAGTGTAGACAGTTGCTTTACAGAATCAAGCTTTGCCTATAAACTGAAACTTCTGTTTCTCTTTTTGTTGTTGTTGTTGTTGTTTTTATCCTCACCCGAGGACATTTTTCCATTTTTTGCACAGACAGAGTGGGAGGGAGAGAGAGGAAGAGAGAGAGAGGGAAACATCGATGTGAAAGGGACATATTGAGTGGCTGCCACCCGCACGACCAACCAGGGCCGGGGACCAACTGCAACTGAGGTACGTGCCCTTAGCGGGAACTGAACCCGGGTCTCTCCGGACCGCAGGCGGACGCTCTAACCGCTGAGCCAAACAGGCCAGGGTGAAACTTCTGTTTCTCTTTTCTCTCTCATGCCAACAAAAGAATTGTAGCCCCTGCTTCTGTATGTCTCAGCAGAAGCCATGATCAATCAACGTAAAGTTCAGACAAAATGGGGTAACACCGGAAGCATTGCTTTGGTCTAAAGGACTCTCTCCTGACTGAACACTAAGTGGAAAAAGGACTAGGTCTGTTCTGTTGACTGATGTATGCCCAGTACTGAATCAAGGCCTGGCACACAGGGGCTCATAAACAATATTTACTAACAGTAACAACAAACAATAGTGAGTGAGTGGATAAGTGAGATAAATACCCTCTGTAGGCTTCACCTGAAAAGATTGTCACTAACAAGTGGATGACCCCATTTCCCCACATTTCACAGGCCACGGTACTGCAGTTTGTCTCTCCAACATGTCTTCTCGTAAGTCCAATATCTATTTATTCATTTTCTTTTTTTTAAATTTATCTTTACTGTTGAAAGTATTACAGATGTCCCCCCTTTCTCCCCTATTGACCTTCTCCTCCAGTGTTCCCCCCCCCCCACCTTCTTCACCACACTAGTGTCTGTATCCATTGGTTATGCATATATGCATATAAATTATTTGGTTAATCTCTTCCCAATTCCTGTGTCCCTTCCCTTTGAGGTTCCTTGGTTTTTCCCTCCTTTATTCATTTTCATTTACTCATTATTCATTCACTTTAAAGTGGGTATATGGCATTCACTGTAAATATCCACAGACTAATTTAGGAGCCATTTTATTTTCATTTAAAACATAAATCTTCTCATTTTAGTTGTGGTGCCCAAGAGCAAACTATATATAATATTACTGAAAATGTTAGATTTGTGGTGAAAAAATAGTATAAGTACTCTGAAAATGAATCACATCATTGATACTCATCTCACACACCCACTCAGTAACATAAACCAAATTAGAACCCTTATACCTCTTTCTTTCTAACCAAAATAAATTTGTTTATTTTATTTGCTTAACAAAGATCTATTGTGTCTTCAATGCCTATATCTAGGAATAAGCAAAATAGATATAGTTGTTGTTCTCTCAGGATACTCAGTTTAGCTCTGTAGCAAGTATCAGATAAATATACAATTACAATTTATTTCCATTTTTAATTATTTTTATTTAATTTATTTTATTGGCAATTATGGTCTTGCATATAGTGGGTTCCCTTTCCATTTTGATGGTTGCTTCTTTTGCTGTGCAGAAGCTTTTTAGTTTGATGTAGTCCCATTTATTAATTTTTCCCTTTGTTTCTCTTGCCTTAGGCATTGTATCAGTGAAAATTCTGCTGTGTATGATGTCTGAAATTTTGTAGCCTTCATTTTCTTCTAGGATTTTTATAGATTCACAAGTCACATTTAAGTATTTTATCCATTTTGAGTTTATTCTTGTGTGTGGTGTAAGTTGGTGGTCTGGCTTCATTTTTTGTGCATGTAGCTGTCAAATTTTCCCAACACCATTTTTAAAGAGGCTGTCTTTACTCCACTGTATTCTCTTTTCACCTTTGTCAAATATTAATTGAGCAAATGTCTTAGGTCAATTTCTGGGTTCTCTGTTCTGTTACATTGATCTATATGCCTGTTCTTGTGCCAGTACCAGGCTGTTTTGATTATAGTGGCTTTGTAGTATAACCTGATATCCAGTATTGTAATCCCTCCTACTTTGTTCTTCTTTTTCAAGTTTGCTGTGGCTGTTTGGGGTCTTTTTCGGTTCCATATAAACTTTTGGAGTATTTGTTCTAGTTCTGTGAAATATGTCACTGTTATTTTAATGGGGGTTGCACTAAATCTATAGATTGCTTTAGGTAGTATGGACATTTTAATGATGATAATTTTTCCAATCCATGAACAAGGAATATGCTTCCACTTTTTTTTATCTTCCTCTGTTTTTTTTGTTTTGTTTTGTTTTGTTTTGTTTTGTTTTGTTGTTTTTCACTTGTTTGGTTAAGTTTATTTGTAGGTGTCTTAATTTTAAACAAAATTAAAATTTTGAATTAAGAACAACAAAATACGAAAATATGATTTGATGGTAAAAATATATGGAAAACATTTTATCTCCCCTTATGAATGACTTCTGAAAATGGAATACATTGAACTAAAGTTAAAAAGCATTGGATGATGCTCCTTGATGCTGGCTGTGCTCTTGAAGGTAGAGGCTCTCACTTGTTTTAACCTACTGAAAACTAGTTCCATACAACTCCGACTCATACAAATGTGTGAGGGTGCTTAAAGGGATATCTCTTACATAGATAAACATTATCAGAAATAATTTTAAAGTAAAAGTTAATTATTCTACACCCACAAAAGAAGCTAGTAGGGTTGAAATCTGAAATCTTGGTCACTGTATAGGAGGAGACTGTCAAAACTCTTCTAGGAATCAGAAAGGGTCCAGGAAGAACTTAGATTTATTATCAAAATGGATGATTTAATGAGAGTTTAACAGAGGACTTAGTTGCAAGCAGAATGGAGAAAGTATAAGAAAACAGGGGGTATGCAGTACTGCAGAGCTCACAGCAGTGGGTGTCATTACCTCTTAGGTTGGCAGGGGAAAGGAGAGAATAGAAGGCAGAGAAAGAAATGTAGAGAGGGCCCTCTGACAAAGCCTGCGACCTTTTGTTTATCAAAGTAGCCAGTACCCAGCAAACTTACAGGGAACCAGGAAAACAAGTTCCCTAGCTGTACTGGCCTCCCTCAGAATTCATGCTAGTGTTCTCCATTAGAAAAACAGCGAGAAACCAGAGGGAAGGAGGACAGTGACATTCATTTCACTCAGTGTTTTTACACACAGAGGTGGGAGAAGTATGCAGTTGACCTGAAGTAGCAAGCAGAAGATAACCAGTAGTCAATCACCTTCATTCCTTAACATCCATTTTGATCCTTTGTCCAGACAACACAATTTGTCTCCCCAACAAAGTTCCATCAGCTACTTATTATGGTCATAGTCTTACCTAAAATCTAAATCATGAGCCATCACTGTTTTTTTCTTTCCATGGAAGATGGAAAGAAAGGGAAACAGTAAATGAGAGGGGGGAAAGGCAATTCATTAACATAAATAGAGTAGCTGTTGTCCCTGTTTCTAAAACTGGTCACAAGGTCTATGTTGGTAATGATAGCTGCCATACCCATTCTTACCCTATGTCAGTACTTTAGTTAGATGGGGTTATTTAGATAGTGAGATGACCTAAATCATCATTCCTGGGGTAATATGAATCCTTGGTGATCTTCTCTTTATTGGGCTTTCATGTCCTTCCATTGACCAAGATAACTGAGCAAGAAAATATACTAAGAGATACTAGAGAATCCTCTGGATTCAAAATATAGTTTTTTGCTCTCATTGTGGATCAGCAACCCAATTTACCCATAGTAACAGCATATATATATCAACCAGGCAGGAGTAGTGACTCCTTTCATTTTCTTACAATTCAGAAACATGCAAAGCCAAGACACAGACAGAGCTCCCACCAGAGAACACAGCAATCATTTTCAATAATGGGAAAGTCATGAGACCAGGCACACTTCCTTTGACATAAAATATGTTCTCTGGTGAGAGGCCATGTTGGGTGGAATATCATGATAAGGCAAAAATATAGGTCAACAAATGGTAATTCTGGCCAAAGTTCTCCAGGCAGGAAATATAAAACTGTTCCTGAAATTTAAGAGTATTCCTATGAAAACAAAGAACCAATTTAGCCATGAGGGAAGGGATCAAATCTAATCAACTGGCCACCAGGTAGCCAGATGATACCTTCAGGAATTGTTACCATATCAAGGCTTAACTTTGGCTCTCTTAGCAGGTGGGCATTCAACAATGGTAGGAACAAGAAGAGTTTTGACTAAAGAGATTCAGAGAAATTAAGAAACTGCTTACTGAGTCTGGCTTAACGCAGGCTTTAAAAAAAAAAAAATACTCCCCTAAATATAATGCCCACCATTTTCCAAGAAAAGGGATGGTAGTTTCCTTTTTCAAGCAAAAGTAGTAGACAGAAAAACGTATGAAGATTCAGTAGACTCCTTGCCTTGAGGAGGATCTCTTTCTCTTGAAAATTTTGAAGGTTATGAGTTTTCATTAAAGTAAAGGGTGAGTAGAAGATATTATATATTGTATTAGTCATAATCTTCCTGACCTCCTTTTCAGCATGTTTTTCTGGGCTGCAGACTTTTTCTACTCAAAATATAGTTTATGGAGCAGAAGCATTATCATCAGCTATGATCTTGTTGGCAATGACCACTGGACATACTAAAACAGAATCTGCATTTTAACAAGATCTCCAGGTGATACATATAAACACATTAAATTTTGAGAAGTACTGCATAGAAACTTTTAGTCTCCTTTGTAGCTAGAGTTCCTCATATGACCTATGTTCTGTCAAGCAGATACACATGTATGTGCACAAGATTTAGAGTAATAAAATGAACAGTCTCATATAGCACTAGTTTTCAAACTTTAGCCTACATTAGAAACACAAGTAATCAGGCCGTACCCCCAGAGCCTCTGATTCAATAAGTATGGGGTGGGGGCTGAGAATTTGCATTTCTAATAAGTTACCAGGTGATGCCAATGCTGCTGCCAGAGACCACACTTTGAAAACCATCTCAACCAGCATAGTAACAGGAGTGTTTGGTTCTTCTGTGGCCAGCAGTGGTAGGAGCATTTGCCCAATGCAACATCTTCCTGATCGTGGCAGAGGCATTGAATTCCAAGGCCAATGGCAACAGCAGCTTCCTTAGTGAGCCAGTTTTCAGTGTGATTCTGGGCATTGTTCCCAGAAGCTCAGCCTAAAGTCTGTACTTTTAGCTCTCCCAATAATCCTGTGAACTATCATAAATCCTGTTCCAAGTAAACTTGCTAGGTCAGATTCTGTAGCCTACACCTAAGAACCCTGGCCAACAGAGGCCTTACATATGCTTAAGAAAGGAATTTTAGGGATTGTATTTATTTTTCAGCCCTGTTCACCTCTTAGTCCATTCAGGCTGCAATAACAAAATACCACAGACTGGGTGGCTTATAAACAACAGATATTTCTCACAGATCTGGATGTTTGATGTCCACGATTAGAGTGCCAACATGGATGGTGAAAGCCCTATTATTCTAGGTAAGACTTGTCATTGTAACCCCACATGGAAGAAGGGGCAATCAAGCAATTGAAGCCTCTTTAAATAAAGGCACTAATCCATTCATGAAGGCTGTGCCCTCACGACCTAATCATCTCCCAAAGGCCCCACCTAATAACACCACCTTGAGGGCTAGGATTTCAACATATGAATTTGGAGGGATACATTCAGAGCATAAAACCTGGGTAAATCAGACAAGTATTAGTAAAAAATAAAGAATGTATAGAAATAGTGTCTCTTGTGTCAGATATTATAGGAGCCTCATCACAGTAGCAGGTGGCTGAATAAAGCATGGGTCCAGGACAGGTGAAGAACACTCAGCATCTGGCATTATCAAGAGAACCTAAGGTAGGCATAGAACCTGCATTACATAAATATCAATAAGGTCATTAACAAAGATCACATTTTTATTTATTTATTTATTTTCTAGTTTTTTCTTCATTTATTGATTTGAGAGAGAGGAAGAGAGAGAGAGAGAGAGAGAGAGAGAAACATCTATGAGAGAGAACATCAATTGGCCACCTTTTACATGGCCCCTACTGGGGATCAAGGCCTACAATCTGGGCATGTGTCCTGACTGGAAATCGAACTGGTGACCTCTTGGTGCCTGGGTTGGTGCTCAACCACTGAGCCACACTGGCTAGACACAAAGATCACATTTTCAATGTCCACTGAGAAGTCATCTCTATTGGGTTTCCAAACCATATCATGAAGTAGCAATGAAAGACCTGACTTAGGATCACGCATAAACATACATTTAAAATCATCTTTCACAGAAAATGGAGCTAATATATGTACTAAATATACCTCCTCTTAGAGGCAGGACTTGCTGGTATATCACTGAGTTTGTTGTTTACCGGGAAGGGAAGATACCACCCTGACAGTGCTTTGGCAGTTGCCTGAGAGAGTCAAGATCAGAATATATTGAGAACTGAACTTTGGTTTAAGGTAGTCTTTCAGCTTGGGGTGGGGTTGGAAATGAGGGATTTATTAGGATTGGGTAAGGATCATAAACAGCAAGGCAAAGATTTTTGAGGCAAGGGGATTGAAGAATTTGAGGGTGCAAATGATCTATTCAAGTTTTCCACTAAAGAATTTAAGGCCATTAGCCTGGGCAAGATTTTCATAAAAACTAAACTTTTGTTAATATAGACCAGTAGTTCCCAACCTTCCTAATGCCAGGACCTTTTAATACAGTTCCTCATGTTGTATGTGGGCGTATCTGCATGTGGGCAGACCTGCCTGGAGACGAACAAAGGAGTGGTTTCTCGTTCCTAAGATCATTGGAAATATGTGTTTTCCGATGGTCTTAGGCGACCACTGTGAAAGGGTCGTTTGATCCCCAAAGGAGTCACGATCCACAGGTTGAGAACCGCTAATATAGACAGTACACTGTAGGGGAAAGTAGTTTTAGTTTTCAGTTTCCAAGTTTATGTGAGTGTTGGGGGGATGGGAAATGGTTAAATTATTTTGGTTCTCATATTCTTCTAAGAAATAAAATCTTTCAGGGAGGGGAAACTTCTACTACCAGACTTAGTAAGTACTTGTCACTCAATAAATGTTAAATGGAAAGAAAGAAGGAAGAAAGGGGAAAAAGGGATAGTAGGAAGGATGATTTCACAATGGGTTTTCTGTAGTCTTGTAGAAGTCCTCAAGGGTTCAGTCAGAATCAGGGCTACCAAATATCTTCTCATGTGGCAAAGAACTTCCTAAATGTGATACAAAGCCAACAAATAGGGAAGATCCTGGTGGTCATTGAAGGAGTAAATTGCTACAGTATAGGTCATACAATTTCAATCTGAAAGAGGAATGGTGCTCTCTTTGAAAATAATAGTTTGGAGGACCTCCAAGTTTCAGACAAGTAGATAAACAAAGTCTGTAATAGGTTTATTGTCTGTCTCTGTTGAAGTCAGTACAAGGCAAATCAATATGGAGGAATGGATGTCCTCTCCCCCAAAACGCTGAATGCTGGTATACATGTATGATCAGTATCAGTCCCAGGGAGAAGCAGGTGGGGAAATCTTGAAGTTGACTTATTTAAATTTGAAATCACCGAGAAGCCACTAAAACTACAAGTAACCAAATAAAGTGTTCTGCTTCAGACTGGAAAGGGGGCTCAAGATTAAAATTAAGTCTAGTTATGAAAAAATGAAAATATTTTTGCATCTCTGTGGCTCATGCAATTTTTACTTTGCTACACAAACATATATTTTCCCTCTCCATTAAAAGGATTAGGCTCCAAAAATCCCTGTGCCAGCAGAATTCAGGTTTCCAAAACAAATAAGCCTTTAAAGGAAAAATAAGTTTGGGCCACCAAGGATGAATGAAAGTTATTATAAATAGACTTTCTTGTTCTTGAAAGCCAAACAATGAAGATAGCATACTAAAATCTCATTTTAGCACTTTTAACAACATACCTGTATATTTGTTTTGGTTTTTGGCAGATATTATGCCTCTCTCCCCTGCCCTATACCCATTGTATTTCACATAATGTTACATGCCTTTGTGGGTAGATAGATGAGTCATTGACTCCTGCCTCCTGGGTCACCAAGTGACCTGAAATACATACCATAACTTGACTGGAAAAAGCCCTAGGCACCTTTTGTTTAAGCAACTAAGCATACCAAATGGGTATCTCTCAGACCTTCTTTCTAGCCACTCATAGAACTTCCATTCTGCTCGGGACAGTTCCATCTAGAACAAAGGGTACCTCTCTGCCTTCCAGCCAATGGGAAGCCAATATTACTTTGCCTCAGCTACCTTAATATCTCCCAAAGCTACATTTAAAAAGCTATTGCCTGCTCTGCCACCTGCTTTACCTCTTTTCTTTTTCCAAATTCCCAAGTTTTTGCTCCCTCTTTGTCAAACTATCCCCAACAGGTCTAACAGGTGTGCATCTAATCAAAGTAAGATTCTCCTGATTGTGGAAAAGTGTACAAAAGTAAATTCGCATATGTGCACTTTCATGAAAGGGAAATTGCAGTTGGTAAGAGCTTTCTTTAAATGAAATTATGTGTGAAAACTGCTGCAGTAGTTCTGTGGACAAAGTGCTAGGGAAGCACTTGAAATAACTTTGAAACTTAAGTACCAGGCAGCTGGAGTCAAGACATATTCGTTGTGGTAGGAACCTGTGCCAGAATTCACATTTCCAAATAATAAGTGTTTGAGAAATAAATAAGATTGGACAACCAAGGTTGAGGGTAAAAGCATGAGAGTTCTTGTAACTAACTTTCAGTAGAAACGAGCTCTTTCTCTATAAATCTGTTGATAAGAAAACCACAGTCAGATTAACATGTTTCATTTATTGACCCATTTATTCAATAAATGTTATTAAGAACCTAATATGTTCTTACATCTGTGTTGAGCACTTGGAATACAACAGCAGGCAAATACACTCTCTGACCTGGTACTCATGATTCTTGAAGTCTAGTTTCCTCATTCAGTGACTGACTTTTGCCAATAGAAAGCAGCAGTACTCTGAGGAGGTAAAAAGGAAAAAACAAACAAACACACAAAAAACCTGTACCATTATTCAATTTGCTGTGCTTTTAAAACTAAATAATGAAATCCAAAATGAGATCCAAATTTTTGTTCTTATGATCATTTAACATTTTATAAGTTAGTCCATATTTTTTCTGAACACCTTTTGCCTTGATATTTTAAGATCCTATCTTTAGTCCATGTTCCTCTTTCAGAAAGTTTGATACCAGTGAAATATCATTAGACTACATTCTTTCTGCCAACAAAATTCTTGCTGTAAATTCATTGCTTAATAAGAAGGTCACAATCCTACCATTAGCATTCATAATCTACTCTGCCCATAATGTGGAGGGAATTATATTCCACATTAGAATTGGCTCATTCATTGGTTTATACATGTATGTATGCATGCAGAAATTCATTTCAACAAACAGCTGAGGAGCAATTACAATGCTTGCCACTGAAGAGAGCCATGAGGATGCATAAAATAACAAGGTATAAGCTCTGACAAATAACTACGAGACTTAAACTAGTAGTAGTAGTAGTAATAATAATAATTATATATCAGTGCAATAAAGTATGAACAAATTACTATTGGAGGAAGGATAGACCTGTTCTGCCAAAGTAGCTTGATCAAGATTTACAAAAGAGGAGATATTTGATCTAGGCCTCAATAAGTGCATAACTTTGCTCTAAAATGTAATTTGTGTTAAAAACAGGACCTTATAGGTTGTGTATCTTTCATATTCTGAAGCACTGTGTTTGCTTGTTAGTAGTCTATTTAGTTCTATATTTCCTTTGATGACTTAAGCACCCACCAGCAACATGTTCTTTAATTTGACAGGCCTGTCTTGAAGCACATTTTTTAACACAATTTTTCTCTAAGAATGAGGAGCCTATAGATGTTATTTGTTGACTGAACAATTCAAATAAATGCTTTACTCTGAGTAGGTTCTGCATAAAGTTAACCAAGTCAGATCTTAAGATTGTATTCTATGGTGTCCAGAGTGTCAACTGTATTTTCTGATAGGTTGCCCTTCTGAAAATAAGTCTCGTGATTGTCATACCAACAATTATTCCAGGAGTGAGGAACAACCAGGCCATGGGCCATATAAGACCTGAAACATTAATACCAGTTAACATCACACACCTCACCAAATTAACAGGCCAATTTTCAAGCTGATAATCTTGTATGGCCCTAAATGATGTTATAATTATCCAAATGGCCCTGGGCAGAAAAACGGTTCCTCATCACTAAGGAAATAGCAGTAATACCACTTAGTGTTTGGAACAGAGAATTCAGTTTTAACCCCAGTGCTAAATACATAACCATGATAATTTAGCTTCAAAATTGAGAACTAACTTTGCAGAACAATGGAATGTTTACCTTTGGAGGGACAGACTAGGCAATTCTAAGCCTTGAGTCTGCTGGAGGGATAGTTTTTCCCAGAAATTAACCCTGGAGAATTGGCTTTTTCACTCTCACAATGTGATTTCACAAGTAGGCTGAAAAGCTATCTGCATCTGGCAGGTAGGTTCCTGAGCAGTGGAGAGTGATCAGGATAGAAAAATCCAATGAGAATGATACAGTGAGCTTCCCCCAAAACTTAATAGTGTCCTCACCCATCAGGTGGTCTCAAGCATTGAGTCATTACTGTGGGAACCTGAAGTCCAAAGAAGCTTGCACCATCAAAGGGCACCATGCTTCTTCAACTCCTTTGTCTGTGTATCATAAATTATAGCCTCTACTTACAAACTCTGACTTACCTTTTTTTCTTTTGTCTGGTAGCACTTCTTATGGGTCACCATCAGCCTGTGACAGTAGCACAGGCTTTTACCTGGTGTGTTAAATAACAACAGTTGATCTTGATTTAAAATGGTTCTACACCATTAGTTTCTAATGTAGCCACTCTCAAAATCTCCAAAGAGCAAAAATCTCCAACACTGAAAATAATGTCTCCTGAGCAGCTCAGTAACAAAATTCTAAAGAAATACAAACTAAGTTTAAGGAAAATAGAACTGAATTGAGAAATCCTACCCAAACTTCATCTTATAAGAAAAATAAAAAGACTACCTGTAAAAAAGGAGGAAAGTAAATTATGTCTTACTTTTTGCACCATTACTATGACCCCAGTACAAGAATTAAAACCGAAACAATAAAATAAACAAATGGAGCCACCACCTCTTTACCACACTGCATTCTTGGGTGATGGGAGTGCCATTAACCTACAGCCTTTCTAAATCCTTTCTATGAGAGAAATTCACAGAAAATAACTGGGAAGGAAACAGGAGGAAAATGTCAATGCACATGGTACCTTAGAGGGTCTGGCATTCAGAAGTAAAGATTACACACAGACAAAAAGAATGTGCTAGAAAAAATTAAATGCAGATAGTAAAATTTTTCAATATTCTTCATATCTAGTGGCAAAGAAGGCTGAAGAATATGGTATAGCTAATTAAAAACGTTAAGGATTTTGTCCATTAGCTAATGGTCTCTTCTTCATGCACAACTCTACCTGATTAATTCCAGACAAATATCAGAATTTGCTCAGGAGCTGGTGCATCATCCTAGCCCCCTGGTATAGTCCCATGAAAGGAATCTGTCTATTGTTTAAGACTGTGGCAAAAGGAACCTGTACTTTGACCACCCGGGGTAGTATCAAGCTTCAAGTGTGAGAGCAGTGTGTACTCAACCCATTTAGGCCAGTGCTATTTTTTTTTATGACAAATAGTTTGTAGAATCCCCTTTATTGCCCTAAAATTAAATTCATACATAATATAAACTGTTTATACAAATAATTTCTAAATCTATTAGTACAATGCGTACGCTATAATATAAAGTAAAAAGAAAAGAAAGGTAACTTATAATAAAATATGTATTTCTAAGTGAAAGTGCTCAGGTGCAATAACAAGAACCATATGAAGTAGGCATAAGTTTGTGTCTAAACTTAGAATCAGCATGAATGTGACAACTACAAATGGAGTCAGGTACAGGTGTGTTGCATTGGCAATTCAAATACCACAAATGGCGTTGCCATTGGTGATGTAATTTTCTGAAACATGAACAACTTTTTGATAGCGTTCTAACAGAAAATACTGCAATCTTTTCTCAACTTACAATGTAGTTGCATTCCTAGAAATTTCAGTGCATACTAAAACCATGCAAAAATACTTTGTTTTTATATGGAAAATAAAATTAGGTTTTAGGTTCAAATAATTACATGTAGATTTTTTTCACCTACATGAGTGTCTGGCGGGATATTTGAAAGTCACATGGGATGCAGAACTGTGCTGTCCCACACGTTGCGGGCTATCGCTGCACTGACCTACCTGCACTGTTGGTCGTGCCACCAAACATCACAGCACGCAAAGATGCACACACAAAGTTTAAAAACACCACAGGGCATGGCACTTTCCTGTTAAGAGCTACTGCAAAGGAAGGTAAATGTGGTTAGTGTACAGAAAACAGACGATTGTGGTGGGAAATGAGTCAGCAGTAGGGAGGGGTAAAATTATGCTGCGGCTGTTGTTGTTTTTAAGTATTATGGAAAATTATCAGGAGATTTTTAGAAGGAAGCAACTTGATTTAATGTACAATTTTAAAAGATCATTCACTTTTACTGTGTATAGATTACATTATAATGGTACAGGAGTGGAAGCATCTACAAACCAATAGGAAGCCATTGCAAGTACATTGGGGAAGATGAGAATGTCCTGCACTAGGGTGATAGAGATGAAGATGGGGAAACTGGTGTATTAAAATCTTATTTTTGAGATAAAGACAAGAAAACTTACTGATAAAGTCAGATGCAGAAGATAAGGAAAAGAGAACTCAAGAATGGTTCATAGATTTTTTTTGGCAGCTAGGAAAATGGTAGAAATTTTCAGACATGGAAAACATTAATGAATGAAGAGGTTTTGGTAGAAAAAGAACCCAGTAATTTTGTTTTGCTTTACATATGTTGAAATGCCTACTAGATATGCAAGTGAAAATGTCAAAGCAGGCAGTTATATATATTGGTTTGCGGTTTAGTGAAGTGATTAAGGGAGTTGAATGAGTTAAGTCTGAATATACAGATGGATCAAATTCTGGCACAACCACAATATGAGCTATTAAAGAACATTGAGAAGGATCAACAATTGAGGTAGGAAAATATAGTATTACTAAAATCAATAGAAGAAAATATTCTCTAAGCAGAAGTTACATTTTGTTGAATGATGCTGAAAGGTTGAGTAAAATGAGGGTGAAGAAGTGATCATTGCTGTTGTATAACAGCGACTACTGGAGAGTTTCACAAGAGCACTTTCAGTGTGGTGACGACAGAAATCCTATTGGATTTTGTTAAGAAGGAAATGGCAAGGAGGGTAGGGTCGGGAAGTAAAAACTGCAACTAAATACAACTCTTTAAAAAAAAAATTTTTTGAAAGCAGTGAAAATTTGTGAAGCAGTGAAGATAAATAAGTTAGAACTAGAGTAAAATGTAGGAACCTATTTTTAATGGGGAGATATTTTTTAGTTTTTGTGTGATAGGAAACAATCAGCAGAGAGAAAGTGATGGTTATTGAAAAGGGCAAGATACCCCTGGCTGGGTGGCTCAGTCTGTTGGAGTGTCGTCCCATGCACCAAAAGTCTGTGCGTTCCATTGCTGGCCAGGGCACATACCTAGGCTGCAGTTCTATCCCTGTTTGGGGCATATACTGGAGGCAACTGATAAATACTTCTTTCTCACATTGATGTTTCTCTCTTTCCTTTCCTCTCTCTGAGCATATCCTCAGGTGAGGATTAAAAATGATGATAATAATAATAAGAAGAAGAAGAAGAAGAAGAAAAGGGAAAATATATAAATTACTGAAAAATAAAAACTTAATCAAAATCTGAATGGAGTTAGGGATGAGAAGTGGCTCAAAACCTAGTGTTTTGCCCACATCCTCTTTGCACTCACCTCCATAAGCTGAAAGCTGGTTATTGGGAAAAACCTACAAGTCTGCTTAAGAAATATTTTTCTGCACACAGGAAGGCAAACTGAAAGTACCAGAGAGGTAATGCCCCCCAACCAGTTTCCAACCACCAACAATGAGGAATTGGTAGGTAAATACACCAGCTTTTTTCCCCACTGCATTAGGATAACACTGAGGTATGTTCTACACTGTTTCCCAGAAATCTCCTGCAGGATTAAGCTCTAGGTGCCTACCATGGTAACTTTCTTGTACCACACAGTTTATTTACTTTCTGCACTTTGCTACCTATTTCCCTATCAGTGTTTTTTGGGATGACCTCTCAGATAAATTATTTGTAATTATATACTTAAGTTCTGTGTTTAGAAAAACATAGAGCAAGCAATACACGAAGGGTAGAAGAGCAATCATATGTGGATATCATCATATGTATATGATTTCAACTTTGTTAAAATGAATCAGTTGAGCCTGGCCAGTGTGGCTCAGTGGGTTGAGCATTTCCCCATGGACTGAGAGGTCCCAGTTCCATTACTGGTCAGGGCACATGCCCGAGTTGTGGGCTGGATCCCCAGTAGGGGGCAGGCAAGAGGCAGCTGATGTCAATGTTTTTATCTCTCTCTCCCTTCCTCTCTAAAAACTCAATAAAAGAATAATTTTTAAAAATAAATATATAAATAAATAAAAATAAAATGTATCAATTGGAGAAAGGCTGGTATAATGCAACTAAATTGTTAATATTAATTTATTTGGGTGGTGAGTGAATCAAAGAGGATTATTTCCACTGCAAGTGGCAGGAAACCCAGCCAAAAGTGGCCTTATAAGAAATAATATTTTTGATTTCTATATCAAAATGTGCAGAAGGAAGGACATGGGTTGACTCAGGATTTAAATAATGTCCTCGGTGTATCTACTTATTTCAACCAAATTGTTGAAGTTTAGGATCAGTCAAAAAGTTAGAAGATGGGACAATCACTCCAGTCCCTATGTTTTCTCAATCTTGAGAACCATGGAAAAGAATGAGTTTACTTCTTTGACAGTACAAACAAAAGTCCCAGAATTAAACCTTATTATGCCTAATGGGCAGATTTGAAACATGTGCCCATCTCTGTAGTAATCACTGTGGTCAGAGGGATGAAATGTCTCTGTGACTTAACTCCAGGTAGACTCCCACCCTTTCCCCCAGAGGGGGAAGGTGACTAACCCTGGCCAGCAAATTCTTCATTGTGGAGGACTACTAATGAGGTTGGCACAACCAGGTCTCCCTTGCTCTCACATTTAACCAGTCACTCAATTTTGTGGTCTCTATACCTTAGACATTTGACCTTTACTATCTAACCCAAATGCCTATACCCTAGTTCAAGTCATTGGCATTTCTCACATGGATTAGTCAGTAGCCTCCTAACTAGTGGAGATGCATCCTCTCTTACCAATTCACATTCAATCTTCCCCAAAGACCCAGAGATTTCATTCTAAAAATGATCATTAAATTTTTTTTAAATTCCTTTAGTACTTCCCATTACCCTTACAACAAAGATAGAATGTTTTTAAAAATCAGTTTTCATTTTGATTACCTCTCCAGTGTCATCTTGTGCTACTCAGTTTTTCATGTTCTTACCAGGCTGGATTTCTCTTGACTCCTTGGACATGACCTATTCTGTCCAACCACAGGACCTTTTCACAGGCTATATCCCCTGTTTGAAAATCATTTCTCCTCCCCAGCTCTACATTCTTCAACAGCTAACTTTTAATTCTCACCTTAAGAAACTCTTCACTAACAAGTATTCATTTATACAGCCCATGCCCTTGCCCTAGAATAGCTCAAGTCTGCCCATCATTTGATTCCACAACATTCTGTATTTCTTTCTAATACTGCCCACACTTGAGATGACTTAGCTTCTTCTCCCACTAGACTACAAATTCAACGATGACAGAGACTGTATCTCTAGCCTCTAACACAGTGAAAACTTGATGTTTGAATATACAAGTTAATAAATTAATAAAAACACATGCTTTTTCATACCTTATTGAAACTAAGATCTCAGAAAATCTATCTAGAAAACTGATCATTGAAGTATATTACAGATAATATGTGCCTACAATGATTCAAGAAATTTCAATAGCCCTGGCCAGTTTGGCTCAGCGGTTAGAGCGTTGGCCTGCGGTCCAGAGAGACCTGGGTTCGGTTCCCGCTAAGGGCATGCACCTTGGATGCAGTTTGTCCCCGGCCCTGGTTGAGTCGTGTGGGTGGCAGCCACTCGATGTGTTCCTTTCACATCGATGTTTCTCTCTTTCTCTCTCTTCCTCCCACTCTATCTGAACAAAAAATGAAAAACTATCCTCAGGTGAGGACTAAAAAAAAGAAAGAAATTGCAATAGAGTGCAATAGCAATATCAAAAGGAACATTTCAAATTGTTCAGAGTGGCTTTCTCATGTTTTGTCAGGGGCGAGTGAGAGACAGGTAACTGTTTTGCACTTTCCCATATTTTGAAAATAATTTAAAATAATCAAATGTTACTTTGATATTGAAAACATTTTATAAGTGACAGAAAATCATCTAATGCTCATATTCATGAAGAAAACACACACACTTAAGTAAGGATTTCCGCGCTTATTTCTTATATCCCCCAGTTGGCACTCTCAGAGAGATTATCTAACTAGTTTTCAAACATATTTAGCATTTAAATTCTTTTATTTTCCACTGAAATCTTATGAGGAAACCTGATACATGAAACAGTTACAAACAGAATTTTCTGCATGGGAAACAAAGGCCAGCCACTTCACTCTGCCCTGTGACCCCACCCCCACCCCCAACCTACCCTCCCAGTGCAGCCTTGAGATACGCCACAGAACCTAGAGCTCTGGAGAACACAGTCTGCAAACCATGGATTTCACCCAAACATGGTGAGGGCAACAAACTCAAGCCCTATAAGAAGATATGTATCCCTCAAACACCTGAAGAGATTATAGGTCTGTATTTTTTTTTAAATATAAACTTCTTAAAAAAATATCTAATGGCCCTGGCCAGTTTGGCTCAGCAGTTAACAGCATCAGCCAGCAGAACAGAGAGTCTGGGTTCGGTTCCTGCTAAGGGCACGTACCTCAGTTGCAGTGTGTCCCCAGCTCTGGTTGGGGTCGTGTGGGTGGCAACCAGTCAATGTGTTTCTCTCACATTGATGTTTCCCTCTCTCTCTTCCTTCCTCTCTTCTTCCTGCTCTATCTGAAGATAAATGCAAAAATGTCCTTAGGTGAGGATTAAAAAATATATATATATATTTATATATATATAATGGATAGGACCTTTTGATAATGGAAAAGATCATTTATTTTTGTTTTTAAAAGTTTTTTAAGTTTCTCTTCCTTTTTCTCTTTCCTTCCATTCCCTCCTAGAAAAATTCAGTTCTAAAACCATGAAGTGGGATTGAGAACCATAATGTCCTTCCCAGGATGGGGGCACATGGGCCAGAGCTGGATGTAAAAGTCCAAGTGAATTGGAAAGGCAGCCATAAAGGGTGCAGTGGTAGCAATGATCTGACATTGGGAATCAGAGCTCAGTAGGATGAGAACATCCACATTTGGGGTAACAGGCAGGGGTGTCAAAATCCAGGCAGAGTGGGGGCACATTTGTGAAGACTGGGGGTGGTGACAGCACTTGGAAATTGGTTACATAAAGAGGAATCGATCAAATAAGTAAATATATCAAGGCTAATGGGAACCAGGTTTCTCACTGTTGAGAAGGGAACTACCAATGGAAAGAGAGACTTACCACAAACTCTGTGGTACTAGAGAAAACTTGGAAGTGTGGTATAAGATCATAATTTCTAATATATACAGATAGACAGAAATATAAGTAAATAGACAGGTATATAAACATTTTGATATATAAAGAAATAAATATAAATGAGAAGGCATGGGAAAAGTGACACCTCAATAGCAATTGAGCACACAGAACTTGCTTTCTAAGTACTTTTCACCACTAAATGGAACAAGCTTCTTGAAAAAATTTATTTTCTTGTACCAGAAAGCAAGGGAGTATTAAAAAAAAAAACAGTGGTGACATGTCAAAAAGTCACAGAAGTCATCTTAAAAGGGTTCCCACTGGGTAAATCTGTGATAACTGAAATTTCAAAATAAGTAAGGACAATTACAAATTATAATCAGATAAATAGGAAACAATAAATTCATACTGATGTAAGCAAATGAATAAATAAATTGAAAATTTGATTGGGAAAAGAATGAATGAATAAATACCAAGCTTTAAAAGAAATAGAATATTTGCATAGTTTCAAAATAATCTCCCAAATAATTATTAATTACAAAAAGGAAAAGAGTAACATTGCTGTGGAGAATCTTAGAGTGTTTCTCAAGTGATCAAAGTCATATCATCAATAACAGGACAGATCAAAATTGCATATACTTAATAGAATGCAAGGAGAAGAACACCGCATAACTGCTATGATATTTCTACCAAATATGTATAACTTGAATCTATTCATAGGGAAACATCAGACAAACTCATATTGAAGGACAAAATAAGTAGCCTATAAACTTTAAAAGTGTCGAGGTCATAAAAATCAAGGGAGATGAAGCAATTGTTTCATACTGAAGGGGACTAAAGGTTCCTGACCACTAAATGCAAGATGTCATTCTAAACTACACTCCCTCAGAACCTGAGTGAGGCGCCTAATTCTCTCTATTGCTTGGGTCAGTCCTGTCTGTTACACAGACTGTTTTTGTTCTTGGTGAGAGAACATAAGAAACCCTATTTTCCACTTGAAAAGCTCTCTCATCCATCTTACAGGTCCTTGGCATTTGGTCAATCTTTTATTTTTTCACTTGTTCAGTCAATGGAAGATAGAAAAATACTTATTAAGTACAAACTATGGGCTAGACATCATCCTAGACGTAGCATAAAGATATAGTCAAAACTCTTCTGGAAACTCCAACGTCTAAAACTGACAGGAATGATCATCAGGAAAAGCTCATTTCGAAGGCCACAAATATTACTCTTAGCACACGCACACACACACGCAAATTAGAGGGGGGGATATAAGATTAAAAAAAAACAAAAAAACATATAGATTGTTATTCTCTGATGCCATTTCCATTGGAATGGGCAGCACAGTCTGAAAAATATATGACCAGTACCTAAGCCCATTAAATTTCTGTGACTCATCCCTAAAGCATCCAACTTGGCTTATAATGCTTGTGAATCAATTCTATTAAAAATGTCATTAACACTTGCTTACATCATTTACATAATGTGAAGAGACTAAATTAAAAGAGTTGGGAACAAACAGTCTATCTCAAGGCCTGTATTTAGTGCTATTATATGCCCTACAATTTTTAGCTCTTATTGCAACATCCTCTCTGACACCAGTCACCCTAAGGCCACTTAAAGCATCCTAAGCTAATGTACAATGACTTGTCTCATCCTTAAATGCAGTCATTTGTAAGCAACATACCCATACTTCTGAATGACTTCCAGACATATACATCCTGCCCCGGATGGAATTGGTCCCAAAGAACCATGAGCGGACTGTTTTAGAGCTGATTCATGCACTGGGTTCCAATCCAAACTTCTCAAGAAATGTCTACAGCCTGTGTCTGACCTAAAGCTGATTTCATGTTGTGCATTAAATATTTTAATTGAAATTTAAGTTTCAATTTTTTTTTTTAAGTACAACCCCATAGGTGTTCAAAATATTAGATCTCTACAATCTTGTTGTCTATATAAACTACACAATCATTCCACCCAGACTTCACTTCTATCTGATGCACACTGCTCTATTCAGATCATATCTTTCAGGTGGTCTGTCTCCAGTTTTACATAGTTAACCAAATAGCCACCTTTTACAACTCTGTTGCTTTGCATATATTAAATTCATTGCTCCCACAGCCTAATCTACTTTAAAGCCCAGTCCCTCAAACTTGATACTTGCCTGTCCACTCTGCTGCAACAAATCACATGCAACACAAACTAGAGAATGTTCTAGTCCCTAATCAAATGAGCTAAGAAATGATAGAAACTCCTTTTCTTTACTAAGTTCCTGGCATTTTCCAAATATTATAAAGTTCTCTCCTGGAAACACTTCATCTATTTATGCAATGATTCCTACACATGGTGAGAAATAATGTATTGTTAGGGACCCATAGCACCAAAGGAAAACAAAGACTAATAAGTTAATGTTAATCCATGTGGCCTCTAGATTGCATATTTAATTTATTGTTTCACATTGCACTGAGAATGGAATTGGGGAAGAGAGAATATTTTAACCTAGACAGAGACAGAGAGATCATTTCTCTTCAGTCATAAACTCCAGAATGAACAGGTTTATCCTGCTGCCTTCAGAATAGTGCATCATCACCCAACACTAAGAAGCCCATGAAACTATGTCCTTCCAACTCCCCATCTTTAGAGCTGTGTCACACTTGACTCTTAGCATGTTAGGAAAGCATTAGATATGTGCAGAGGTTTTTGTTGTTGTTGTTTTTTATTATACTAAATGTGTCTAGTTCCCTGGTAGACTGTGAACTCTTCAAAGACAGGGAATAGGTGTGTCTGCCTTCTCTGTTGTACCCTCTGTACACGACTAGTGCCTAGAACGCAGTAAGTGGCACCCAATAAATACTTTTTAAATGATTGACTAAATTTTTTTAAAAGCTGAGGAAGGGTATGAATTAAGCTTTAACACAATGGAAATCTAGAGGTTTATATACATGCCCAACAAATAATAATCTCTGTTGTTTAAATCAAACTCTTATTTTACTAAAAGTCAAAAGCAATTGGTGAGCCTCTTCTCCATAAAGGAAAATTTCATGCATTTAGAGATGACAACTAGGAGCTGGTACAGAGGACCATAATCCTAGCAAGGAGCTAAACGAAGGGTGGGGCACAGATTTGGTTAACCTTCATGTAACGCTGGTTAACCACACTCAACGTGTGTCTGCCTTCCAGAGGTCCCGGCTGGTGAACTCTTCCTGCTTTAAGATGTCATGGCTCCAATTTTTGCCTCTTTAGCTCCATGACACTGCCAAAGTTTCTGCTTTTCAGAGACTTTCTGGTTTCTTAAACTCTTGCTCTACTGAGTTTCAAAACTCCACAAAAAACACCTCAAGAGAACATCTGAAAAGTTTGGATTCACTTCTCAGCACCTCCCCTCTCTCCAGGATCTTGGTCTCTCGAGCCCTGGCAGCCTTCATAACACTCTTAACACTCTACTTCATTTTCCTCTCTCTATCACATTGTGAAATTATCAGAAGTTCTGCTGGGTTCTCTGAATCTTAGCGGCACCCCTCTGCAGGAATCTTGGTTTCTCTCCACGAGCCAGAAAATTGATAAATATCCCTGAGAGGAAAGCAGCTCACAATATATCAGCTCCTCTCTTAGTAATTACCTTATTTCCTAGTAACTTGGCCCCTCAGCTGTTCAAATTCTTCCAACAGATCATTTTTATATCTTGTCCAACTTTTCTGTTATTCTCAGGGGGAGTGTTGTTCTGCCATAAGCTAATACATCATGCACTTTGGGATCTTTTTTGATGAGCTTTTTATCTTAACATTCATCAGAGTTTCAAACAATACAATTTAAATGTGACTTTGTAAAGGAATGTGTAACTCCTATTCCTGTGTTTCTGTGGCATCTTATCTCATGTGATATGATTTGAATAATGTGGAGAGGGGTACCTTTTAGTCACATATATCTGTTACTTAAGATCCAACTATAAGAAAGATGTTCAGGCATTGGCTCTGTTAATATACAAATATCTCTAGATGAAGATTGGAAGTCACTAATACTGATGATGATGGAGACCAGACTTTTATAAGAGGAGGGAGAGGAAAACTATGAGTCTGAGTGCTGCTAATGAGAGAACAACAAGGCCAGATTCAAGCTACAGGGTACCCAGAAAAGAGGGCAGAAAGCACAGGATAAGAAAAGCACTGTGAGAGGGTCAGGCTTTCCTACATCACATTTTCCCCAGGACGGGCTCTAATCTGTACTACACCAAGTTTCATGTCCACCAATGCAAGACACTCTTATAGGGGCTGAGACAGAGCAACGCTACCTTGCTCGCTTTGTAGAGGGTGTGGAGCCCAACTAGGCCTGAGCTAGTCACTGCCTTTCTATTTTTCTCTTTAGTAGGGACATGTTTTCATTGAACCCACAGCAAAGCCCTGTGCTTGCACAGAAAAAGGTAACAAATATGAGAGAAATAAGACTTTTGATCCATAAGTGCCTGTGCTCCGGGCAACATATGCTAAATCAAACAATTTCTGTATACCCAAACTTTGGACTCAGGTGTAGTTTAAACTAAAGCAAGTTCTATTACTCATTGTAAAATGTGCTTATTTCCTGTTGCCCAGGAAGTGGGAGCTGGACTGTTTCGAGATCCTTTATAGAGAGACCACAAAAAGCACAAATCAGTGTCTGTGATTAGCGTTTGCCATTCTGCTAGCATGCTGCAGCAGCTTCCAACTCTGCTGGGTCAAGCATTGACACCTGTTGTTCAGTAAAGTCTATGCAAGATAGATGAAGCCATGAGAGAAAGTCACAAGGCCACACTGCTGCAAATTGTGGTGCCCCCCCCCCACTCCAATAAATGGAAGTATTTGCAACCCATGCCAGGCTTGAGCCCTCATGGCCAAATTGGCCAAAAACCAACCGCTAGTACCTGTATCTCAAAGATTCACAGATGTTAAGAAATGAAAAAAAAATATTCCTACTAACAATCTAGCAATGACTGCTTTCGATTTGGAGAGGAGAGAGCAAATCGTCTTTATTAATCTTCTACACATACCTGCGAGGGTCAGGGCTTATTTACATTATAACATGAACTTTCACACTGTGCCTATGATAGGCAGAGTAACATTTTTTAAAAGGCATTCGAGGCTCTGAAAAATTAGATCACTGATTCAAGATGATCCCACAATAAGTGGTAGATTTGAGACTTAAACCTGGGGTGTTCTGATTTCAAAGCTCATATGCTTTCCATTGCTCCATGATGCTGAAATAACTACTTGTTAGTCTTCTGAGTTTTCTAAAGACCATACGACTGTGATAGGCCAAATTCAATGCCTTTTAAAAGCACATGGAGGTATGTGTTCCTTATATTTCACAGAGAGACAGCTCAAGACATAAATTAAGGGCTAAGCATGTACTTGCCGGTACCCTAATAATGTCATCCTGGCATAAACTGACATAGTGGTTGGCCTCCTCATTCAAGTTCTGTCAAATCCAATCACTTAATTAAAGCCTTGGGTATGGTGGGAATTTCAATAGCAGGGCCCTTGAGGAGCATTCTATAATCTAAAGCAAATACAGAAATAAAACTACTAGAGAGAACCTATCAAAGCCATAATACATCTATTACCACAGCTGTTTCTCCCCAGACACTAGGCTCCCTCCTGAGCCTATTATTAAGTGCAAATGACCAGGCTCAGTGACTGTTATTTTTAAAAACATTACTTATCGCGCATTGTGTTCTGAAACTTGTTGACTTATTTTAATTTGCATAATTATAGTAATTTTCTTCTATGTTAATGCCATAGGATTATATTAAGATTTATTTAAAGAAATACACAGGTTCAAAAGCAAGTTGTTGTTATATTATTTTTGACCCTTTCAAGCAGTCGAGATGCAGTGATGATGGAAAAATACATTTTGGTCAGTTCACTCTTGGCTCATGATTGCAAGAGCTGGCAGAGATACGAGAGACCAGAAAAGAAAGAGAATAACAAAAGGGATTAGGATGGTAGACGGATGTAGAAAGAAAGGAAAGAAGAACTCCTTCTTTGCAGAGTGCACTTCAGGCTTTTATTATAACATTTGCTTTTTTCAGCAACTTGGAATGTGGCCATCTCATTCTTATTTTACAGATAATGTACTGATGAATAATCATTCACCAAGTTTACCTTGAAGTCAGGTCTAAAATCTAGATCTTTCCTTTCATAGTCTGGTCATGTTCTACTCCATGAAATAAGAACTTTGTCCAAGAAGATTTGCTCAGTGAAATAGAGATTTCCAGGCTAGCTTGTCTATCTTTAGGTTGTAAAATAAATCAGAAAGCATTCCATTGTGTGGTCAATATATTTTTATATTTTAAAGAAAAGTATCTATATTTTTGTACCATCTATCATTGCTGCTTAAATTCTACTTCCCCAGTGATTTCCACAGGCACCTCAGGTCTTAAAACCAGAAAGAAAATAGACTTCTGCTTAAATAAAAAAGTGGGATTCTGGATTTGACTCCTGTCCATCAATCCCATATCCAAAGTTACCCAACTCCAAAAGGTAGATGGAGATAGAAATGTGTGGCCTTAGAATGTGCATACTGGCATTCTGTCCTCTTATTTCTCTCCCTTCTTTTTTTTATTTTTTTTAATTCCTCACTGAAAGATATTTTTTCCTTTTTTTTTTTTTTTTTTTTTTTTAGAGAGAGAGTGGAAGTGGGCAGAGAACAGGAGAGAGAGAGAAACATCTATGTGAGAGAGACACATCAACTGGCTGCCTCTCACACAACCCTGACCAGGGCTGGGGATCAAACCTGCAACCCAGGTACATGCCCTTGACCAGGAATTGAACCCCTGTCCCTTTGGTCCACAGGTTGATGCTTGAACCACTGAGTCACATGGGCTAGAGTTCTCCCTTCTCTTTAAAATTCTGTGGCCTTGCAGACAGAAATAGGAGGACCAAGACCACTGAAACAGCCTAGGACATGGGAGAAGAAGGGGCAGCAAGTGTGAGGACATAAATGAAGCTTCCTAGACTTGTAGATCAGGAGAAAGCCTTTGGCATAGGTCAGTCATCTGAGCCTCTGAACTGTATTTCCAACTCTCTTCTAAACACACCCTCTGGATTACTCATTATCCCTTCATATGCCACAGGATCCATACAAGACTTTGTCCGCTTCCCTCCTAAGCCAGTTCCTTCTTATAAATCTAAACTTCCACTCAGGTCAGAAACTATAGAATTATCTCTGAATTCTCCCTTTCGCTGCTTTCCTAATCTAAACAGCAATTGCAATGTAACAGAAACGCTGGGCTTGGAGCTCAAACATCTGCATTCGAGTTCCAGTACTTTTCTTCACTACCTGTCTTCAGCCACTCTGAGCCTTTCTCAATTTCCTTATCTGTTCACTAGAGATGATTTGTACCACAGGTTGCCAGGACTAGATGAGATAATAAGCATATGCCTGTAAGCACTAATAAAAAGCTACATTAATTTTTTTTTTTTTTTTTTTTTTTAGTCCTCATCCGAGGACATTTTTCCATTTTTTTTGTACAGACAGAGAGGGAGAGAGAGGAAGAGAGAGAGAGAGACAGAGGGAAACATCGATGTGAAAGGGACACATCGAGTGGCTGCCACCCGCACGACCAACCAGGGCCGGGGACAAACTGCAACCGAGGTACATGCCCTTAGCAGAAACCGAACCCGGGTCTCTCCAGACCGCAGGCGGACGCTCTAACCGCTGAGCCAAACCGGCCAGGGCTACATTAATTCTTAAAATGGGTCCTTCTTTTTTGTTTTCAATGTCTTCACATATTATAACTCACCAGAAAAATTATAATATTTTTTAGTTTGGGAGGTTCCAAGAACATCGGCCCAATGTTTTTCCCAGTATTATCTCTCACTACTATTATTATTATTTATTGATTGATTGATTTTAGAGAGAGCAGAAAGGAGAGGGAGAAAAAGATAGAAACATCAATGAGAAAGAACATCGATTGACGGCCTCCTGCATGCCCCCCACTGGGTATTTGGCCCACAACCTGGACGATGTGCCCTGACTGGGAATCGAACTGGTGACCTCTTGTTGCGTGGGTCAGCATTCAACCACTGAACCACACCAGCTGGGAACACTACTATTATTTGTACATATGTCCCAGTCAAGGTGTACTTGCTAGTATCAGAACACCTTTGTGCTTTTCTCCTTCTCTGTATTTGTTCCTAGTATCCCTTTTCCAAAACATGTTCCACTTTCCCTTTTTCTCTTGGCCTGTCCCAAATTTCTCCACTGCTACAAAACTTGATTCTCTAAAACATATCTGATTTGTGTCATATTCCAAGTTCATCCCACTCCAAGAATTTTGTTAGTACCTTCCTTGTAATACAACACAGTTCCTACATGTTAATCATGTGTCTACATTGAAACGTAGAACTTATGTTCTACCTCCCAATTTAGAACTTCTTAAGATCAAGATCTTACTTATCTTTATATGCCTAGGGCCTGACATAATGATTTAAAAACATTTTAATTTTTCAATAAATTGGGTTATTTTTATTTTTAATTAAAAATGTTGAATGTTAACATTATTGCAGTTGTCCTCGTTTTTCCATCCCTTTTCCTGCCTCCCCTCCCTAGGCCTTCACCAAACTATTGTCTGTGTCAATGGAGTATACATGTATATTCTTTAGCTAATCAATTGTTTTTAAGGAATTCTTAGTTTTAATTGGAAATCCATTCTTTCACTCATCCCATAGTAACATACCACCAAATAAAATTACAATTAGTCAATAGAGAAAATGACACAGACAATCTTGAGATGACTGGAAATTTCTTATGGTGGCACCAAACCAGAATTGAAAATCATTGATTTGAACCACGGTGACGTTCAAACAAGCTATTTTCATAGTTGTAACAATAATAGCCTTGAGTTCATGTTGCTTTCAATACACACACATGAGATGGAGATTACATATGTATCATCAATAAGAAATGGAAGTTCAGCAAAGTGGAATAACTTGCCTAAAGCAGAACAGGTAGAAAATGGTTAAATCAAGACTTAAGCCAAGCATTTTTGTCTTCAGAGGCTGTGCTATTCTCACTATTTTGCATCAACTGTCAGAGTTTTATCAACTCTGCTTATGAAAACTTCAAGTCCTTCCTGGGTTTGGGAATAGACAAAGAACGATTAAAATATAACATTTCCTGAACCATGATGTATTAATCCAGGGCTTGTCAAACTTTTGCTGCAAAGGACCATACAGTAAATATTTTAGATTTTATAAGCCATATGGTCTATTCAAATCTGCCCTTATAGCATGAAAGCAGCCACAGAAAATATGTGATGGAATGAGCATGGCTGTGTTCCAATGACACTTTGGAAACTTTATAAAAATAAGACAGTGGGCCTGATTAGGCCCTCAAGCTATAGCTTTGACTCCTGTTAAAATCCCCAATCAAGGTCTATCTACTATCATGCAAAGAGGCAGGCAATGTACTAGTATGAAATCATTAATTAATTGATCATTCATATTACACCTGTGTTAGATATTTAGGTCATAATGCTGTATAAAATGTGGAAACTGACCAAAGTATACATAATTATAACTCCAAAACACATGTTGTTCCCTCAACAGAAATTGAAGTTTTGACTAAGACTCATTTATAACTTCTGAAAGTGTAAAACAGTTCTCCGTGCAGTTGCTTGAATACAGGATATATAATTAATAGATTTTAAGTCCAGAAAATAAATGAAGCCAAGTGCCTGTGACCTTTGGTTCCCACACTCACACTCCTTAAATAATTAGATGCATTCCCAAGAAGGTGCACCTACAGTAACTCGGACTGCACAAGATTCAATAATGAGCCAATCTTTCATGAGAAAAGGTCTTGCATTAGTGAATAGGAAATAAGATGACAGAAGTCATAGCCACAGACTATGAGCTTGTTCTTAATAGAAATGAGTTTTGTTTTCATGTAAGTGAGTGTAAATGTTTAGCCAAACATGGCACACAATGTATTTATATATAAAACCCTCCTTTTCCTTCTTAAGCTGGGTGAAATCATTCAGTGAGGGCTTCACATTGGCTGTACAAATTGTGGAAACTCACACAACATGAAGTTTTGAGTGGCTAAAAGAATAGTGTGCACAGTTCTCTGCCGCTCCTCTAGAAAGCCTGACCTGACCTCTATAACAGCTGTCTCCTTTAAATCTTCTCTGTGTCCGAGTATTCATTTGCTCCTGTGTGTTCTTTGGTAGTGTTACCCATAGTTTCAAATATGTGTCTTATTTTCATTTCATTGTGGTATAATTGACATACAACATTATATGTATCTTATTTGTAGAATAAAATTGTAACATTTGGAATGGGATATATGTGAGTCTAAATCTCAATTTCATTTTTTATTAGCTTGTGGTTGTTGCCTAATTCCTCATCTTCTCTGAATCAGTTTCAGGTAATCATAGTTAAGAACTGGAAACAGCCCAAGTGTCCATCAGTAGATGAGTAGATAAAAATGCTGAGGTGCATATACACAATGGAATACTATGCAACTATAAGAAAAAAAAATATCTCTTACCCTTTGAGATGACAAGGAGGGACCTAGAGAGTATTATGCTAAGTGAAATAAGCCAGTCAGAGAAAGACAAGTATCATATGATCTCACTTATTTGCAGAATATAATGAACAAAATAAGCTGATGAACAAAATAGATCCAGAGACATGGAAGTAGGGAACAGACTGACCATCCTCAGAGGAAAAGGGGGGGGGGGGGTTGAGCTAAACCAAAGAACTTATATACATATATGCATAAACAATGGACACAGACAACAGTGTGTTGAAGGCAGGGGAGGGAGCAGTGGGGAGAAAGGGGTCAATGGGGAAAAGGGAGGAACATCTATAAAACTTTCAATAATAAAGATAAAAAATAATAATAGCATCGATTTCATAGGTGTGTTGCTGGCTTGCATTTAGAAACCTGCACAGCCATCATCATCACCAATACTGTCATCAGTATTCTCATGTCTTCTCTATGAACTTTGATTCCATTCCCCAGCCAGAATTCACTGTTTACCACCTCACAGAACTTTCAAATTCTTTATTATTTTATGCTACATTTTGATTATTTATTTGCATGACTGCTTCTCCTACTAGATTAGGGTTCCCTGAGTTCCACCTGAACAGAGCTTTCAAATAGATAGTAATTGAATACTTTTCTAATGAGCAAGTAAATTACTTTGGGCTCACCATTATAGACATTTCAGGTACAGTTCACAGCAGCATGAGTGAAGAAGACAAGCATGACCTTAGCGCATCTTTCCATGCTGATGTACAAATATTTTCTCTAGAACTCTCTCCCTACTCTGAGCCAACACTTGAGTTTAAGTTTGGGATTCACTAAAGTCCCACTAAAACAAACAAAATGAATTACAAAGTAAAAAAAAAAAGAAAAGAAAAGAAAAGAAAAAATGTACTTGTAAAAAGATATTCGAAACATGGGAAAGGTTTATTAAAAATTTCTGGCACCCACCCTGCATGTTGGAAATCCTGGGATGAGAATAGGTCTGTTTGTCTATTGATTTCTTGTG
Organism: Molossus molossus; assembly: GCF_014108415.1. Taxonomy (NCBI): domain Eukaryota; kingdom Metazoa; phylum Chordata; class Mammalia; order Chiroptera; family Molossidae; genus Molossus; species Molossus molossus. The sequence continues at coordinate 30,754,935 of NW_023425346.1, forward strand.
ATCACGGATAGAAATCAGATGAAAACAAAAAAATGTGGAAAAATCTCCTCATCTCTCCCAGGGGCACAATTTTTCAGTTCCCAGCTCAATCTCACTCCTGTAGCTGAACAAAGGAGACTGACCTTACACGACCAAGCTCTAACTGAGCTTCTGTCACTACTTTTCCCAGGCACCCGCCTCGTCAGTCTAGTGTGGAGTGCAATCCTTATCTCAGTATCTTCTGAGTACATAGGTTTCTCCACATTTCCACCATCCTGCACAAGTTCATCCCCACAAGAGCCTCCTTTAGTCTTATGTACTCTGACCCTCCTTCAATCCCTGTTGTGCAGCACTGCATGATTGTTCATCCCAATACAACTATCTACATGGCAATATCTGATACAGACCTTTGATGCCCTTTTTGCTATATTTTTTAGGTAAATGGGATTACCTCTGTAAAAGCAATCCCAAAACTTACATTGCTTAACACAACAGAAGTCTAGTTGATGCTTTTTAAGCTAATGCGGATACTCCTTGTCAATCTTACCCTCCCTCTAGGTGGCTTTCCATCAAGTGATGACAGGAACCTAAACTCTACATTTCGCCTTCACCTTCTAGATCTTCAGAGTCTTCTCTATCATTCAATAGAAAGAAAGAAAAAAGAATGTAGAAGGTTGTGTCAGAAGTTTTAATGGGGCAGGATTGGAAGTGGCATATATTAACTCTACCCACAGCCCATTGGCAGAAACTCTGTCAATATGGCTCCATCTAACTGCAAAGGAGACTGGGAAATGTAGTCCAGCTTTGTGCCTAGAAAGAAGATACAACCCAGCTGGTGTGGCTCAGTGGTTGAGCATCGACCCATGCACCAAGAGGTGACCAGTTTGATTCCTGGTCGGGGCACATTCCCAGGTTGTGGGCCAAATCCCCAGTGGGGTGCATGCAGGAAGCAGTCAATCGATGTTCTCTTTCATTGATGTTTCTCTCTCTCCCTCTTCTGCCTCTCTCTCTAAAAACCAATAAAAAAAAATTAAAAGAAGATTTAAGTTAAGGATGAGCCTTAGGTGATTTGGCTCAGTGGTCAGAGTGTCAGCCCATAGACCAAAGGGTCGCAGGTTCGATTCCTGATCAAGGGCACATACCTCAGTTGCAAGTTTGATCCCCAGTCAGCCACCAGAGTCTCTCGAGAGAAAAATAATCCATGCATCTCTCTCACACCAATGTGTGTGTCTCTCTCTCTCTCTCTGTCTCTATCTCTCTCTCTCTTCCCTTCCACTCTATCAAAAAACCAATGGATACATATCCTTAGGTATGGATTAACAACAAAAACCAAAAAGATACAAGTTAAGGATGAACACATAACAATCTCAACCACCAAGATGAAGTGTAAGCAGTATAACTGGACATGAAGGACTCTCCATTTTATTACTAGCATCTTAAATTAGACAATACAAAATAGCTTACAAAGTTCTTCCTCATATACTGCTTTTTCTCATCTCCACAATGGATCTGATTTACTTACATCTTTATCTTTATTTTACAGATAAAGATACTAAAGTTCAGTGAGTTAATAAATTAATCAAGGTTATTCAACTAGAGAGTGTACAACAGAGTGAAAATTTAAAGTCAGGACTATTAATCCTTATTGTAATGACATTTCTATGATACTGGAGCTAAACTTACTTATGTGGACCCACATTATATATACATTCTTATCTCAGGCAACAAAAGCTAAAACTTCTATTATATGTCACATACAGACACTGTCCTAGATGCTGAGGAAACAAGCAAGACACAAGCTGTGCCCTCCTGGACTTAACAATCTAGAAAGTAATGTCTTTCAGTATTTTTCATTGCAAATGATATGTTCCACTCAGACAAAATTCCTCATCATTTTTCAGCTTTGATTCTTGTAGCATGATACTCTTGACTCTCTCTTAGTTTATATATTCTTAGTTCTCCACCTACCAACATCTATTCATTTATCCTTTATCCTCAAAGTCTAGATCAAGTATCAGCCTTATTTCTCCCTGAAGGCTTATTTGCTACACCAATCCTATTATTTTATTTCTCTGACCAAAGTCTAGAATGTATTACTTACAGGAAAATATGTGATTACATACTGCCTTATTATACTCTTTGCTAATTTTTTATGAATTATTTTATACATCCCTGAAACCTCATGAGCTGAACCTACCCCAAAAGAATTTATTTACTTATGTCCTTGGATTGTTATTGAGATTGAACATAAAAAACAGTCGTGTAGCCCTGACTGGTTTGGCTCAGTGGTTAGAGTGTCGGCCTGTGGACCGGAGAGTCCCGGGATCAGTTCCCACTCTACCTCCCGCTCTCTCTGAAGATAAATGCAAAAAAAAAAAAAAAGTCCTCAGGTGAGGATAAAAAAAAAGGTCATATAGCCCTGGCTGGTTTGGCTCAGCAGTTAGAGTGTCGGCCCGTGGACCAATGAGTTGCGGGTTTGATTCCAGTCAAGGGCACGTACCTCTGGTTGGGGTTGTGCAGGAGACAACCAGTCGATTTGTCTCTCTCATATCGATGTTTCTCTCTCTCTCCCTCTCTCCCTCTCCCTTCCTCCTACTCTATCTGATGAAAAATGGAATAATATTCTTGAGTTAGGATTAAAAAGAAAAACAGTCATATAAAGACCACCTGTATATTTGTTATAAACTATAGATGAAAATATGTTGTTCAATGTTCTTTTGATAAGGTCAGTTGTAATAAATTCTTATGAGAATGTATTATCTGAGAAAATGTCACTTTTCTTTAAAAGCCAGAATAGCCCAGCCAGTATGGCTCAGCGGATTAAGCATCGTCCCATGGACTGAGAAGTCCTGGTTTGATTCCCAGTCAGGGCACATGCCCAGGTTGCAGGCTCCATCCTCAGTAGGGGACGTGCAGGAGGCAGCTGACCGATGTTTCTTTCTCACATCAATGTTTCTATCTCTCTCTTCCTTTCTCTTTCTCAAAAAATCAATAAAAACATATTTAAAAATAAATAAATAAATAAAAAACAGAACACTTCCTTCCAAAGGATAATAAGAATCATCTAATTACATTTTACTTTTGCCCTGAATTCTTCATATTCTGAGCAGTAATCCCTCTTATTTAGTATATTTGCTCTTTCTTTTTCAGGGCAGTGATTTTTTTTTAAATAACTCAGTGACATATATATTAATATCTCTCAATTTACATGTTGATTAGGTTCCTGGAAAGTGGCAAGTGATTTAAAAACACTTAAATCAAGCTGAAATTTTTCATAAAAACAAAGAGAGATATACTCTGCTAGGTTAAAATAAAATCCAATTATGTCTCTTTTTTCCTCCATATCACATAAATATGAACTGTAAATAAAAAGTTTATGTAAATATATGAACATTAAACATGTTTATTCATGAGCAGAAATATAGTCCCTGAAAATGTGAAATAGATCTATAAGAGACAGAAAGTATGAAATCATGAGAAATTCTTGCATACAAAGTGTTGTACACCAAGGTAAAGCATGAAGCCAATAATGAGTATTAATTTACTTTTTAAATGTATACGAGAGTCTAGATTTTTATTCCATTGGTATCAACTTAAAAAAATTTTTTTTTATCTGTGTGCCTCCTGGATCCCATTGCATTGTTCAGTCTTGATTTTACATGAGTCAGGGACATAGGAGTCTAATATCTCAGAATACTTCAACATATAGTACATAGAAAGGATTTTCTGAATGCTGGTCTAAAAAAGTACTGTGTTGTGGTAATAGGAAGGTCACATGACATCGGCTTGCCCACAAGCAGTGCCCTCAAACCACACTGCCAGTGCAAGAACCCCTCACACATTCAAAATTTGGCTAAGAGTTTAAACCTGCCATTCTAAAATTAGTACATACACGTTAAATACTGTTCATGTCTTTATCATTTTACTCCCATGACATGCAAATTAATCACATATAATTTATAAATGGACAAACAGGTTTGAAAACCTGCAACACATAATTTCAAGTTGAATCCAATCTTCAACATCTCTAAACCCTAATGTTTCCGATTATAAAATAGTCTAATATACCTCTTCCATGGAGTTATTGTGAGAATGACATGCTTAACATAGTAAGTCCTCGTTATAGGCCGTTATTATTGGCTACTACTGAAAAGTGACAGATGTCAATAAGTAAAAGTGCTCACTAGTGTCCACTCTGTCTCTAGATCTTCAAGCTACTCTGATATATAAATTTAAAATGCCTCTACTGGCCCATGGAGATTAAAAATAAACATCAAGATTATTCTAACCCTATTTCTACCAAATCCCAACATTAAGTTCTAAAGCTGGAAATTTCTATTATCAGTTAACATCCAGAGACACCTGCATTTGTCTTACAGGAATAATAATACAATTTTCTTGAATGCAAAAGCCATGTCTCTTTATACCCATCCTTATACACCTCAGCCTTTCTAAGTTCATGAGTGTCTGGTAATAGTTTATGACTTGGCTTCCTAACCATTACACTAACCTTTTATCCAGGCACAGACCAACCCTCAAGCAGCAGGGGGAACACAGTTCTATCCTCTTTTCTGATTTGCAGCTGGAGCTATGAAAGATAATCACCTCAAGTCATCCACCATTCAAACAGATCCTGCACCTAGACAATACTATCTACACTTGCTCTTAGACAAAGAGATGCAGCCTGCCAATAGAGGGAGGAGAGGCAGCCAGTGATACATTTAAATGGATGGGTATTACAGAGGCCAAAAGAATGCAATTGGCATTTTAAAAAACAGCACCTCATGGGAAAGCTTTCACCATTTCTTAAAAGACATAGGTGATTAGTAGGGATAAATTTTAACAATCTGCAAGTAAATTTGCAACAAATCCCTAAATGTTTCTGAGTCTACCTTTAGTGTTTTCTTTTTTAGCTCTCAGAATCCTGAACAGATTCAAATCTCCAAAGGGCCTGCCAGTTACATTCACAAACACACACACACACACTGTAGTGTGTTCCAGCCAGGGAGTTCTTGCTCACAAAGAACCAATTGTTAAATAGTCAGTAATTTGTAAACTGGTTGATAAACGGTTGGTAGCAGAAATTGGCCATGGTGGAAATATTTACACCAAAGAAATCAGCAAACACTATATATAAATCAGGCCTTTTCTTTTTACCAGACAGCCAGTTTACCAGCACATGGTGGCATATATACTGCTTTTTTTTTTTTTTTACGGGATTATGAGAAGTACTCAGAACTCTGCTTGGGGCCATCTACGGCAAAGCAACAGAGTAAGTCATTTCCAAAATAGGGGTCAGATATCTGAGAGAATGGCTAGGTATCAAAAAAGTAAACACTTTAAAGGCAAGATTGGGGAAATTGGACACTACATATTGCTCAGACATTTTTGTAATTGTGAATGTGGCTGACAGTGGTGACTCTTCTATTTATACTCTAGAAGGCTCATGATGATATAAACGTTGACTGAACCGTATTAGGTAAAACAAACGTAGATAGTCCACCTGGTCATTCAGGGTCCAAAATGCTTTCTAACAGTGATTTCATAAACCAATTAATTGTTAACTTTCCAAACACACAGAAATGGAAGGGATGTTCTCAATTAATGACTCAGCAGATGTCCCAGCAGCCCTATCTCTGTTCCGTGATCTATGCATCAAAATCCATTCTTTAAGAGGAGGAGGGAGATGGAAAACTGGAACACAACTAAAGGCACTAAACTTTTCCAGATCATCGTGAGGAGACAGATAGGAAGAATAATATATGATTGGAATGGTAGAACTCAATTTCAAATTGCTGAGATTAATCATCATTTTACACTCACAAAAGCTACAAATTTAACTTTCTCACACTTTTTTCAAGAAACAATTTCTTGCAGTAGTGTTCAAATATAAACATTATATCATAAATAAATACTATACACATACACTGATTGAAATTTTGATTGCTACAGTATGAATGGTGTCATAACACATGCAATCAACATCTTGAAGCTAATTCAGGTTTGTAAATGGAAGAATACAAGCAAGTTTTGAGCATTAAGCTAATCGCCATCAAAAATGAATGTTTGAGCACTTAGTGTGTATGTAGTAGTGTTTTCAGAAATGCAGGCAAATGAAAATGCACCCCATCTTAAAGTCAAGAAAGCAATATCTTAGTTAATGTATATCTTTCATAGAAAAGGTTTAGATGAGCTGATGCTTCTAGAATTTGCTTTCTTATCTATTAAATTTACTTTTAAGGAACATTGTCCATCTACAACTTTGCTGTTATATTATGGACAACATAACTCTTGTGAACTTGATATTTTTAAATTTTTCTCTGAACAATAAATAGTAAGTTTATAGACATATTGGTGACTTATATCTAGAAAATTATACAGTTGCATAGTAATGTTATTTCTTACTTTGTCTTATATTCCTGCTTGTTTTGTTATTATTTCTTATTTACTTTGGCACTTGCCAATTTTTTCAGCTTTTTATATTTTATGTTTTATATTAAAACATTTCTGCAAATACTTTGATACTTCTTCAATAATATAAAATATAAACAAGTATAAAACATTTGCTATGTGATTTTCTTTCATCTTTAATAATCAAGAGTAAAAATAATCAGTTTTTAATATTTACTAGTTATTTTTATTTCTTCATTTATGATTTAATTGTTCATGTTTTTTGCCTGATATCTTCTATGTAGTTGTATGTTTACTTGTTGGTTTATTTTAACTGATGAGAAATAATTCAGTTTATTAAGAACAATAATTTGCCCTATGATATATATGTATTTTCCAGTTTGTTACTTGTCTTTTTAATGGTGAAGTTTATTTTAGCTATAGAGAAGTTTTCTAAGTGTCAATTTTTTTCTTTTACTTATGGTTTCTATTTTGGATGTATGTTAAAAGGCCCTTTGATAGTTCAGCATCACATAGGGATTTACCTAGTCACTTTACATTAATGTTATTCTTCATTTAATTCTTCTGACGCTTATTTTGAATAACATTTAAAATATTTTACTAAATATTTCAGCACTTGTTAACCAACTATTCACTTTTTTGCCACTGATTTGATTCAACTTGCTTATTATATATTAGGTCTCTTTCTTGGCTTTGAATTCCATTCTTTTACTTTAAAAAAAATCTATTTTGGAGTTAGTACAATGCTACTACAATTATTTTGGCTTTAAAATTTGCTGCAGTATCTGGCAGTATCAGTACTCTCTTCTTATTCTTCTTTAAAAATTTGATGTGTTTTTCTTCCTATTTTTTTCAAATAGATTTGAGAATTATGGTTAAGTCCTCTCCCATCAACACACACATACACACACACACCAATGCCATATTTGGAACTGGATTAAATTTATGAATAAGATAGACAGTTAGATAATATAAATGCTTATTAGCCTGATAGAAATAAAAATAAACTGTCTCTATGGCTTCTTCCCCTAATTGATGAAATAACAGTATATTTAGTTTGATCTGACCTGATAAAGGACTGCCAATTCAACCAAAATTGGATTGTCATCGCCAAGGACCCTGGTAGAATCTGGGAGTTGTATTTTTTTTTTTTTTTTTTTGGTACATGCTCCTAGTGGGAACCGAACCTGGGAATCTCTAGTCCGCAGGCCGATGCTCCAACCACTGAGCCAAACTGACCAGGGCTAGGAGTTGTATTTACAGTGTTCACTCAGCGAATGCGTAGTTTCTCATTTGAAAATACAATCATTGATCTTGCTCTCTAAAATCATAAGAAATGTATTCTAATTTCTGAACTAAGATAAAGGTATTACTCAAGGCTACCTAATTCCAATTTTACTAATTATATTGAATCTTTGTTTGCAAATATGTTTTTCATAATTACATATTAAGAAATCATAAAGTTTTAATATTATGTTATTTTATAACACAATCAAATACAAAGTATTTTGGTTTGGTTTAATAAACAAGTGTGTGTGTGTGTGTCCCCATATTTTCATATTTTATCTGAGGAAAATACTAAATTCTATCTCTAGACCTCAGAGGCTTTGTTAAGGCCTTCTATTGCAATAATCCAGCACAAACTGCAACTATAACTGGTATGTGATGAATGATACATGGCAAAAATTAAATAGCAAAGCATACTTACTAGTACCTAGAGTATGACTGTTATTTAAAGCAGTGGATTTCATCTTCACTTAAATACCATGAAATGGTAAAGTTAAAAAAGGACCATGTGCATCAATTAAAGATTCATTTCACAGACAAGGAAACAGAGGCTTCGCAACCACATTTTACAGACAAGGAAACAAAGGCTTCGCAACGACAAAGACCATGCAAGTCTATATGAATTTGCCAGCCAAGCGCTCTGAGACTCAGTTTCTCTATATATAAGACTGTATGAAAGTGGGTCCATTTTAAAAGATCACTATTCTATTACATCTCATGGAAAATATAAGCAAAGACACTGCAATGAAAGAATTGCTCTCTCGGCGGAATCCTCGGAGTGAGAGGAAAACTGAGTCTCAAGTTTCAGTAAGAAGAGTCTACATAGACAGCCACAATCAAAACATTTGGAATTGAGGATGAAGAAACCAAGATGGATCATGGTAGGCAAGAGCAGTTGTAGCAGACAGAGAAAAAGTCATCTATCCTGACTTTCATGGTCCAGGTTTGGTGGTATGGGGTAGCCATGTTGTTTAAAAAGCCAAAGACAGAAAGAGTCCAGAATAGAGAAGCCTAGAGAATTTGAATTTTTCTGTTTTTAACAAGAACCTGAGTGATACATTCTCATTTTTGAAAATTTCAAACAAATTAAAAATATAAAAAGTAAGAAAAATGCAAGTCTCATTTTATTTCTTCCCTCATAAACATCAGTCTTCCCATCTCTCCTTCCCTAAGGCAATCAATTTTGACAATTTAAATATCTCATTTAACACCTTTTAAAAGTCAAATGACAAATATGCAAATGCATGCTTTTTAACATAAAGGAAACCATATCCTATGGACAGTTCTACATCTTCCAACCTTCATCTAACAATATATAATTAGTATATTTCCAAGTCAATTCATGAAAATGAAGCTGTCATTTTAATGACTGAGTAATATTTAACCATATATAAAATCACTATTCATTTAAGCATTGCCTGACATAAAAACTTAGAGAATTTCCATTTAGTTGGCTTAAAATACTGCTTCAATTTTTAACCTTTTGTGTGTGTATTTTTGCATGAGTATAAATTTCCTATAGGTTAGATACCTGGTAGAATTGCTGACTACATACATATGTTTTCATAGACAGTTGAATTTCTCTCAGAAAAGACCATGCCTCTAATGCCATCACAGTGCATTAAGAATATGTGATTCCTCACACAGAATAAATCATGAATATTATCAACATATTTAATATTTGTTAATCTTTTTTTTTATCCTCCCCCAAGGACATGTTACCGTTTTTTGTTGAGATAGAGTGTGAGGGAGAGAGAGGAAGAGAGAGATAAACATTGACGTGAAAGAGACACATCGAGTGGTTGCCACCCGCACAACCCAACCAGGGCCGGGACAAACTGCAACAGAGGTACGTGCCCTTAGCGGGAACTGAACCTGGGTCTCTCTGGACCGCAGGGCGACTTTCTGACCGGCCAGGGCTAATATTTGTTAATCTTAAAGACAAATATTGGTATCACAGTTTTTGTTTAAATTTTTAACTCCCTGATAACTAATGATGTCTATTCATTTATTTTTTGGTCTATAGATTACTAATTATATATTATATTTATTTTCTTATTTGGGTTTTGTTCTTTTTCTTATTAATAGAAATTCTTGAACTATTTTGACCACTAATTCTTGGATTTTTCAAATGGGTTCTTCCATCGCCTCAACAGTGTGACTGTTAATTCTCCCTTCCCAATATTAACACCTCTAATGCTTTTTCTTGCCTTGTTTTATTTCAAAGGAATTTAATTTTGAAAGGTAGCAATGTCATTGGACATATTCTTTTGTTGCTAACTACGATGGGTATATCTTTTAATATTTCATCATTGGTGATAACGATTGCTGTAGAGTTTGTAGGTCCTCATTGTGACAGATTTTCTGTTCATACCTATACAATTCTAGCTCCGTTTGATGTTCTCTCCATACTACAGGGCTGGAAGCCTGAAAACATTTTCTTTTTTTTCTTTTTTTTTTTATCCTCACCCGAGGACATTTTTCCATTTTTTGTACAGATAGAGTGGGAGGGAGAGAGAGGAAGAGAGAGAGAGGGAAACATCGATGTGAAAGGAACACATCGAGTGGCTGCCACCCGCACGACCAACCAGGGCCGGGGACAAACTGCAACCGAGGTACATGCCCTTAGCGGGAACCGAACCCGGGTCTCTCCAGACCGCAGGTGGACGCTCTAACCGCTGAGCCAAACCGGCCAGGGCTGAAAACATTTTCTAAAATCCTTTGCCCACAACTTTCCAGTTTAGATTCCACCACTGGGAAGCACTTGTGTGAGATGTGGAAGGCAGGAAAGAAGCCGAAGCCATGATTTCTCCTCCAGCAGCCATAGGCAGATGCATGAGCTTTGGCAGACACGAGGTTTTGCAGCAACCTCTGGCATTCAGTCTGGAGCCAACCAGCTCAGTGCAGCAGTCAGCTGTTAGTAGCAGCAGTGGGTTTCTGCAGTTCCCAACCAGAATGGTAGAAGCAACTTCCTAATTTCCTGAAAGCCACTGGCAAACCTGAAATATGATGGTGAGCTTTCTGTAGACTTCACTTCTCTTGCCTTGCCAACTAATGTGTTTCTAAAATATTTATGGGGATAAGATACCACAAAGTGCATACTTCAGTTTTGAAAGTAATCAATTTCTTATATTAAATTCCTTCTTGACATACCTAGAATAGCCTTTGAATCCTAGACAGAGCTCTGACTGATAAACCTATTATTAATTATAAAAATTTTCTTCCTTTTCTATTGTGTTAAAATTTTTGGTTACAAAGGAGTATTAAATTTTACCAAATGATTTTTGGCTGCTCTGAGTATGGCATTTAATTATTTAAGCTAATAAATTACATGCATTGGTTTTCTAATGTTGAACCATTCTTGCTTTTCTGGGATAAAACCAACTTTATATTATTCCTTTAAGATGCTAAATTTATTTGGGTTATATTTTATTTGGTGTTTTAAAAAAATTGTTTAGAGGTAACATAACTCTATGGTTTTCTTTATTAATCTTGATTGACTAATAGAGAAATGCTAGATTTATAGAATGATTTGAGATGATTTCTGCTTTTTTCAATACTCTGAAACAATATTATTTAAATATTCTTTTTCTTTGATGGCTTTGTCAGAACCACCATTTTTCCCTAATGCTATTTAAGTATAGATTATTAACTATCTTTTCCATTTTTTTCTATGTTTATATATTTAGCTATCTAACTTTTCTTGAGTCAGTTTTGACCATTGATATATTTCATAAAAAAGTAATATTCACATATAGACATGCAAGGTACTTTTCTTTTACATTTTAAAAGTATTTTCTATAGCAATAACTATGTTGCTTTTGTTGTTTTTATTTTTGCCCAATATATGAGTAGTTGCTTACTTGGACCTTTTGTTTATTTTATATTGTCTATTCAGAAAACCATATTTTGCATTTATTGATCATGTCTATTATTTTGTGCTTTATTTCATTAATTATGCCAAATAATTCTTGATAACTTATTATTAATACATTTTATGTCACTAATGCCTGCCTAATTAACTTCTTCATTATGTTTGGTTGTTTTGCTTAGTTTCATTTTTTTACTCAAAGTATTGCTTTGAAATCTTAGTTCATTTATTTTTAATGTTTTCTTATTACACAGCAAATGCAACTAAAGGTAAAAGTCAACAGAATTTAATTTTGTCTCCCTTTATCAAGAGGAAATTCATTGAACAGGTATCAGTGGTTATGAGGAAGCATGTAAGCAAGGACTCCTAGTCGAAATGTAGATATCTTTCCTATTCAAAATGTAGATATCTTTCACCTGGGGCTGGAAGAGCTCCATGTACTTCAGAGACAGGACTATGCAGCAGATAACAGTGAAGCTAGAGAGCCAAAGTGCATACCCAGCTTTGCCACTAAGGAGTTCTGTGACCCTAGGCAAGCCACTGCACCTCTCCGTGCCTCTGTTCTCATATATAAAATGGGGATGAAACTAGTAATCTTCCCTGTAAGATGATGGAAAGAATTGATACGTTTATACATGTAAATCTTAGATAGCAGTGCCTGAAACACGGGAAACAGTCAAAGAGTGCTAAGTATTGTTATGTCCTCCTGAAAAAGTTAATTTTCCTCTACTCTTCTCCTCATCTGTTGAGAGGACTCTGGAGCTAATTTAAGCTCTCCTCTGCTTCCTTCTCAAACTCAATAACCTAGCTGGTAGCTCTCAACTGTCTCTTTTCACTTTCTGGAAAATGAAGTATCCAGAATGTAGTCTGAAGATGTAGGTCAGAGAAGAGAAGGGGCCAGAAATGGAGACCAGTTATTCCAAATGCCATCTTTAATGTCTCTGTATGTTGTCCCTGGACATTGTCCCATGTGATATTTAAAATATTTAACACAGGCACCTGGGCACCTAATAACCAGGACAGTAGCAGGGTCCTGAAGGCCACCTATGTATGAAGTATTAACCTCCTGAATACTGAGTCATGGGAAGTCCAGGGGGTTCTGAGCCAGGGTCCTGATATCTTTGGGCTCATGGCAGGAACTGTTTATCAACTTGTATGATGCATTTTTGTTGTTTAACAAATGAGAAAATTTGGAGATAACGTCATGTAGCTAATAAGTGGCAGAGCTAGGACATGAACTTGAAGCTTTGGTTTACAAATCCAGTTCTCTTGATATTAAAAAAAAAATTTTTATTGAATTTAGAGAGAGAGTAAGTAAGGGAGAGGGAGAGAGAGATGGAAACATCGATGAGAGAGAACATTGATTGGCCACCTTCTGCATGCTCCCTACTGGGGATTTGACCCACAACCTGGGCATGTGCCCTGGTTGTTAATCCTCACCTGAGGATTTTTTCCATTGATTTTTAGATAAAGTAGGGGGGGTGGGGAGGAGGAGAGAGGGAGACAAACATCGATGTGAGAGAGACACATAGATTGATTGCCTCCTGCATGATCCAGCTGGGGCTGGGGATCAAACCTGCAACTCAGTCATATGCCCTTGACTGTGAATCAAACTGGAGACCCTTCAGTCCACAAGCCCACACTCTAACCACTGAGCCAAGCCAGGCAGGACACCTTTTCATTAAAAAAAAAAAAACTGGTATAACTGTACCTGTGCAGAGCTAAATAGCAGCCCTGCTTACAACACAATCAGCTTTTTAGTTTATTATCTCTGACCTTTTAGCATGACTGGAATCACTGTTACTTCTGTAGTTTTCTCATATGCCTATTTTGAGAAGTGTTTTCACAACTCTTCCTTATCAATGTGATTTCATCTGTTTTCTATCTTCCAGGCAATTCCTCCAAGTTTCTGATCAAACCATTATATTTTTCTTGTTTTCCATTATAATTTAAAATAGCTAGGTAGATACATAGATAGATAAATTATTTTCTAGTCCTTTAGATATCTTTCTCAGTCATTTTAATGAAAATGGAGTAGAAAGGAAGACACAAATTTAGTCCATCAACATGATCAATTATACTTTTTAAAAATCTAAGCCACTAATTATGGATTGATCTGAGAAAAATGTATTTCCACTTGATGCCTAAAAGGCTAGATAGATGTTCAATATATTTCAATGAACTGAGTTGAGGTTCAAATTACAACATCAATTTTAAAAAGCAGTTATTCTACCTCCTTACAACAACTTAACTATAAATATTAAACCAGTCTTAAACTATGTGATGATTACTTAAATTTTGTTAAATGTCTTTAAATATTTTGACTCATGGCAAAATATTGAGTTAATATGTATGGGAATTTCCCTTAAACAATCAAAAGAGGCCACACTATTATAACATTTTAATCTTGAATTAATAGCTGTGACTCAGTTATAAAGTTTGGATGGGATTTACATACAAAAAAAAAAAGACTGCCTATAAAAATAACCTCTATTGGCACCCTCTGCTTCTCATACCATGGCTTACACTAATATTAAAAGAGCTTGAAAATATAAAAAGGAGAAACCTGGCATGGAATCGAACTAGATAAAAAGAAATAGGGAAAACTCATCAAAGAAAAAACTCTGCACACTGATTATCATTTACCTAGAGAGTCAGGAAAATCAATAAAGTGATAGCAGGAAAAAATAGTGCAGATTCAGACCCCAGTACAGATCCAGGTCTACATACTGTTTTCTAAAATAACATAGAAGAGTCATAGTCTAAAAATAATCAGTAAGAGCCTCTTTGGATATAAGGGAAATGGCAAATGACACACAATGTAAGAAGCCTGCTCAGAAGTCGTTCAGTAGAGAACTGAGTACAATGCATGTACAGAGCTCACATACCAGTGTTCCAAATATGAAGACTAGGGGAAGGGAGAGGAAGGAGAGTGGAGTTCAGTTGAGGTGAGATGTCATTGAGTTTACAGTGGTAGTTCTAATGATCTTAGTAATCGAACTAAAATTAAATTTTGGTCAAAATAGAGTCAGTCAATATGAATATTTTTAAGGATGTTTCATGGTCAAAAATTCATAACTGATTACTAGTCCATGGATAACAGGAAACAGGGGCTTCATTTTCAGCATCTTCTCCAACATCCTGTATACATAAGGCACAGGGGAAGAGCAATTCGTGGCCAAACGTTAGATTAGCTCAGTCTTGCACAATTTCTTAGACTTTTGCCTTAGAGAGCTGCTCTTATTATCATCATCTTGCCAGCCAATGGTCCTGCCAGCAAAATGGAACTTCAATATGGAGTTTTGTATCTTCATACCCAGCTAAGAGGAGTCTATTAAACACTCTGGGGTCCTTATGTTTCAGTTGATGGAAATCAAAAGAAGGAAAAAAAAAATCAGCACACGCCAACTTACAAATTAAGACTAGAAAATATGTGGTATTGCTTCCTCCCACACCACTTCAACATTGCTAAGCAATCGTCGCACTTTTTTCCACTAAGGCTCAGCCTCGGATTTCTTCCATAAATGCAATTCCAGGCTGCGTGTTATGGGCACTCCAGGTAAAACCCTGTTTGACATCATGACATAAATGTAAAATATTTTTATGCTTAAGTAATCACCTTCATATATATACTATAGTTTACAATTTACCAAGGACTTTTACATCACAGTTTACAATAACTCCCAGGATGAATTTTAGCTTTGTTTAACAAATGAGAAAATTTGGAGATAACGTCATGTAGCTAATAAGTGGCAGAGCCAGGACATGAACTTAAGGCTTTGGTTTACAAATCCAGTTCTCTTGATATTTAAAAAAAAAAAAAAAAAAAAAAAATTTATTGATTTTAGAGAGAGAGTAAGTAAGGGAGAGAGAGAGAGAGATGGAAACATCGACGAAAGAGAACATTGATTGGCCACCTTCTGCATGCTCCCCACTGAGGATTTGACCCACAACCTGGGCATATGCCCTGACAGAGAATCAAACTGGTGACCTTTTGGTGCATGGGTCAATGCTAAACCACTGAGCCACACTGGCCTAGCTCTCCTGATATTTTTTTTATCATGAATGTATCTAAACACACATGTGCACACTTATAGATATATACACACACATACACATATAAAATAAGAAAGGTAAAATGGAAACAATTATTAAGCAATGTTACTGAAACAATAGCAGTGATAAAATGCAATAACAGTTATCCTTCCTCCTGAGTTTCTTGGTGATTTATCCTAAGCTAAAACAAGTGAGAAAATTCGAAGTGAAAGAAAGGGCCATGAATGTTTATTGAGCATTTGCAGTTAGCTATTTTGATGGCTTTAAACCTGTCTACAAGTATTTCAAACTCCTCCCATCAAAAAGTATTGTCTGTTTCTCTTTTTCTTGAAAATATGCTGGTCTTAGAGACTATTGCTAACAAATACAATGAGGCAAAAGTGATCATGTTTCTCACTCTTTGTCCCTCTCCCTCTCCCCCTCCCTTCCTCTTTTCCTCACAATTCTCACCACTGAAGCAAAGTCACTATGTTGTAAAGAAGCTCTGGCCACGTGAAGAGGCCACATATAAATGCTCCAACCACAGCCACAGCTGAGGTCCCAGCTGACAGTCAACATCCACTCATTCCCTAGGAATATAAGCCCTCAATTAGATGAAACAGTTATGTTTTAGTCACTATCTCTGATATTTAAAATTAGAAATTCTATGTATACACACATATATGAATAACTTATTTTAGAGTCTCATAAATGATATCTGCAAGAATACCAGTGGATACATGATAATTGGAAATATTTTATTAGAAACCAGCTGCTAAAATCTATTTTGTTAAAATTTGGAGAATAGATGTCAACAGGTGTCCTGAAAAATTGATGAATGCATTCTTCACATTTATGAAGCATGAGCCTCTCTTTCAAGTTGTCACACGTCTTGATCCTCATCTCCTGAGCTGACTACCAGAAAGATAAACCTCATCAGGTCAAATTTGTGTCATCTATGTGTTTCGTACATTTATAAAAAGAATTCTCATGTCATTCTTTTGTATTTGAAGGTCAGCATTCCAATTGCACTTTACAAACTAGAAGTTCTGGTTTTAGAGAAGAAAGTATACCTCAGGCCAATTTGTGTTATGAATAAAAATGTATAAGTTAAATAAACAAACCTCCTCTGCAGAGTAGGTCTTGATACATGAACAAAATGGACAGGAAATGTGTAACATTTACTTAGGATCTAATTGTTCTCATAGGCTTTAAAAACTACCTCTTTGTGAAGTTCAGTGACACCCAAAAATCTTCAGACTTATTATCTATAGGTCATGTTTAGGTTAATGGTAGCTGTTCTGGTACAGAATCTCCATATTATATTTCTATGATCCTTAAACATCAATACTATACCCAAAAGTGATAGGTGGAGATCAGCAATAAAGTGGAACAAGAGAGCATACAATATACAATGGCTTTATTAATGAAAAGTTAATGAAAGCTAATAATGGACACATAAATGAAAAAGTACAGTATATATGTGAACACCGCACCTGGAACATAAAATTCATCTAATCCAAAAACAAACTTATGATATACATATCAAAAGATGATGAAATATATATAGAACAACTACATTCTTCCTGGTTTGATCAAGAAACTAAGTCCTAGCCAACGAGTTGGATGGATGGATGGATGGATGAATAGGAAGAAAGGAAAGCAGGGAGGGATGGAAGAAGGGAGGGAGGGAGGGAGGGATGGGGGGGAGGGAGGGAGGGAGGGAGGGAGGGAGGGAAGGAAGGAAAGAAGGAAAGAAGGAAGGAAGGAAGGAAGGAAGGAAGGAAGGAAATCCAGCCAGCTTCCTTTGTAGTTAGTGTAAGATGTGACCTGTCATTGGCAAATGAGATGTATAGAGATGTTGCTCAGAAATTCTTCTTTCATGATAAAAGGAGTCAGAAAGAGCTAACCCTCCTTCCACCTTCTTTCTATCTGGAACATATATGTGATATTTGAAGCTCAGTGCCCTTCCTGTAACCAAGAAGTGACAAGTATAAGGGAAAAGTAAAGAGATTCTGGCCCTTTCACCATAGAGTATAATAGAGATGCAGAGCTTTCAATCACTCCTTTAAGCTTATAGATAAATAACAGATACTGAGCAAGGAGCTCTAGTGCTCTTGTATGTAGAATTACAACTAAAAGTGAAGGTTTATTTTTAAATGTCAAAAGAACTTTATGATTAGTACCGACTGTAAATGCTAAGCCATAGAATTCTTGAGTTCCCTTAATAGCACCACAATTCCTTAGTCAGTTTGTGCCTGATTGTGTCCTTTCAATCGATTATTTATGAGTAATAAGAAATCAGTTTTAGTACCTTTTTAATTGATTTTAGAGAGAGGGAGAAGATAGAGAAACATCCATCCATTGTTCTACTTATTTATGCATTCATTGGTTACTTCTTATAAGTGTCCTAACCAGGAATCAAACCCACAACCTTGTCATCTTGGGACAATGCTCTAACCAATTGAGCTATCCAGCCAGGTCAGGCTAGTGTCTTTATGGTTAGTTATATCAAAGCCAACTCATCCCCCCAATCTTAGTAGAACAAACAGCAGGAAGGTGCAATGATATATTCACTACAATGTGCAACAGACTTTGAAAGCCCTGAAAACGTTCCTAAGTTCAAAGGCAAGCACTGCATAACTTTCAAATCTAGGGAAGGACTTTTCTTCAAGAGGTGATGAAATCAATCAACATCACTTTCTATTTTTGGAAGCAACATATGATAAAAATTATATAGATCCAGAAGACTTAATCTGCTTATTTTATAGTAACTGTATATTATAGACTAGCTCAGTTATATTTTGGGGAAACCAAAGGTCAGTTTCTTTAATTTTCTTAAAACACTACAAATTCTTATTTTGCTTTTATTTTTTCTAAATAAAGTATTAACATATCCAAAGAACACCAAATTTCTCAGGTATTTTTCAATGTTTATCTTTTGCTAATTTCATATTCAGGATGTTATGGATGTAGGACTGAGAATCAAAAGCAGAAGATATATCTCATAACCCATTGCCCTCAAAGCATAGTTCACATTTAAACAACAGATCAACAAGAGAGAGAGGTAGAAAGAAAAGGCAGAAGCTGGGGTTCAAATTGTTGACTGACTATATGTAAGTATCCAGTTTCCCAAATCATAATGCCAAACAACCTGACCCTCTCAGTTCTGACTTGGACTGGCATAAATATCTGGAATCCATGCTGGTGGGCTGGCATGTGGCAGTAGTACTGACAAAGTAATACATGTTCAAGTGGACAGGATCATCTGGTTGCCAGAGGAAGGGTGTCCGTTCATTGGTATTGAAATAGGAACCAAAAGTTAGCTGGAGCTATGAGAACTTAGTCCTCCTTACCAGGGAAAAGGACTAGGCAGACAGTTAGGGCCCCAGCCAAGTTGTTCTGTGGGACTCCTGCTGAGACCTAGCCATTGAAACTAGGTAAATTATAGAGCCGGAGGAGGAAGGATTTAGCCTACTAAACACATGATGATGGGGAGTACATTGCTAAATTTTAGGGCAGCAAAACTGTATGTGGACCCCACCCATGGCACCTAATAAATTGCAGTGCTCATCTAAGATCAGCTGTGGGAACGCACTGAGTTGAGAGTGCAGGGGAATAACTCCATATCCTCACCTGAGCAGGGCTGGAATAGTTAAGAACTGAATGAACTAAGAACTTAACTGAATAGTTAAGAACTTAACTAAGAATTTCCTTCAGTGGGTGATGATGGCTGAGCGTCTTCAGGATGTGTGGGTAATAAGCTAGTGTTAATATAAACAAAATCAAGTTTTACAATCTATAAGGTAAAAAAAAAAAAATGGACTTCTGTGACAGACTCTGCAGAAATGTCATACACATTCCATGTCTTATTCTACTATTAAAGGTGAGTTTCTCCGCAGCTGGCATATGCATGTATACTTACCTACATATATCTCAAAGCTGGTATATCCAGCAAGTGGTTGGATGAAGAACAACTCAATTAAATGTCCAAGACTTTCATTTTTCCCCATATAATTCCTAGTTTCACTTTAATCTTGAAGTTACCAACTCTAAATGCAACCACAATCTCTCTCCCTCATAGTCTCCTGCTTCCTTGGTTAAAATTTTAATAAATCGGGCAAGTTTTTGAAGTCTGGCTATTCTAATAGTATAAATCCCAAGAATTGATTCACGTTCTTTCTGTAAAGTAGTTGCTTTTCATGAATTGTTTGCTTGACTTCTTTTCAAACAAGGGGACCCATTTGGTGACAAAATGATTCACAACATAGTTCCTGAAGCATTAGCTGGGTAATCACTAGGAGCTACTTCAACAAAGCTAGCAAAAAAAAGGCACTAAAATACTGTACTACACTGCAAACATGTATTTGATACACCACCACTTGAATTTACTTACTAGTTGTATTTCACATTTTTAGCCTTTGAAGAGAACTGTTGTAAATATTGCAATGCCCGGGGGCACTTTCCCGAGCAATTTCATGTCCTGTTGATTAATGATATCCAGATGCCATACGTGTTAGGACTCTTTTCATCGCAAGTGATAGAAACCCAAAGACAATTTATCTAAGCAAAAAAAAAAACTAATTTATAATATATATGATTGGTAAAATAAAAATGACCAAAATAGCAGTAGATATGACTGTTATGACTGCATTTAATTTGAAAGATACTCCTGTAATTTCATGAAGTAAAATATCTTCACTGTTTCAAGATTGTAAATCTTAAAGTTGATTGAGACAGGACTAGCCACCCTCATGAAGCCTGCAAAAAACACAATTCTATGGTTTAACACATTGGGTAATATTTTAGGATTCTACATATGAGATAGTGCATGAAAATGTTGATTTTTTTCATACCCATAGGCAAAAAAATATGTCGTCCTATTGTTTACACTGAAAGATCATGATAGTTGTATCTGTAATGTGGGCAGTTCTCTTAAAGATTGTCTTTTCTATATAATGTTTGCCTTCCATTTAATTTTGTATGATATGAATTTTGCTAACCCTGCAATGTTTGTTTCATTTGACTTGGATATACTTTATATTTTCTATCACCTTTCATAGTCACTTTTTAAAGTAGGTCTCTTATATTGCTTGTTGAAGTGGATTTCAGTTTTGTTTTGTTTAAACAGATCTGGTAGTTTGTTTCTTTTTGGTTTTTACCTTGGACTGGGAAAGTTTATTTTATTTATATTTAAATCCTCATAGTTAATCTAAAAGATAACTATCTTTTAGATTTACTTCTACCATCTTATTTTACATTTATGATTCTTATATTTTGCATCAGGTGTGTGTTGTCATTACCATTTCATTTTGATGTGTTGATTTTTGGCCCATAAAACCCTTTTCTTTGAAACTTAGTAATTTGAAACATGAAATATTTATTGCTTTCCTACCTTTTTTCATTTTTTTCCCCATCCCCCTAGTGTTTTAGTTGGCTCCTTCTGGAATTTTTATGCCAGGATATCATCATCAAATATTATTGTTTTATAATGTAGCTTTAACTTTTAGAATATAACAACTATCTTCATCTTGGTAACAATAATTGCCAAATTTAACTGATTATCATTATAAGTCTTTTAACGGCATTTTACATAGAACACATTATTTCATACCTTGCATTTTTCAATAATGAGGAATTTTTTCTACTTTCTAAATTGTGTAATATGTTCTATACATAAAAAGCATGATTATAAAGCACATTTTAATATTGATTAAAATAATAAATATACTACCAGGTTTATGCCTAAGCCCAATTTTATTCCTTGTCTTTCTTTATATTTTTATCATATATCTATGTACATTAAGATATATATGCTTTCTTAATGTATTTTTACATTTAGGCTGGTTTGGATTCAATGTAATCATTGTAAGAAATTTTTTCTCAAAATAGTTTTGAGAATCATCCACATTGATGTGTATAGCTATAGTTCATTAATTTCACTGAAGCAGAGAATTCTACAACAGGAAGATGGCACAAATCATGTGTCTATTTAACTGGAGCTGTACATTCACGTACATATGCAAATTTCCTGGTACTAAGTATAAGAGTTCCTCTGGTGTGTAGTGTATATATTCAGTTACTAATCATTCTGCTAGTCAATGGGATATCGTTATTGTCACCTTTATAAGATAAATCCAAATTTTTTCTAAAAATGTTTCAATTTTTAAAACCAGCAATGATCTGTGAGATCACATTGCTCCACGTTTTTTTTCCAATACCTAATATCGTCATACACCCCAATTGTTACCATTCCAAGAGTGTAAAATTGTATCCATTATGGTTTTAATTTGTATTTCCTTTATAATACATAAGCTTGAGAATATTTTTATGTCTATGTGCCATTGGTCAAATAGCCATTCAGTTCCCTTTGCCCATTTTCTAAAGTATTTGTTTCTTATTAATTGATAGCTGATTTGTGTATATTCAGGAGGCTAAGTCTATGTTTCTTAAATACATTTAGATATCTTCATGTCTCACCTTTTTACTCTTTTATGGTGTTTTGATTAATATAAATTCTTGGTTTTAATCTATTACTTTTATCCTGTACAATTATACTTCTTGAGTATCATTTAAGAAATCCTTCACTACCCCCAGTTATAAAGTTATTCTCTTATATTGTCAACTAAAGTTGTAAAATTTGGTCATCTGCATTAAAGTTTAATCCATCGGGAATTTGTGTGTGTGTGTGTGTGTGCGATGTTAGAAATTTAAATATTTTTAATTTATAATTTTTTATATTTAATTTTTTGCCAAATCAATTGTCCTGGTTTATTTATTAAATTCTCCTAATATTCCCTACTTGTAATCAATGACAGGTCTGTCATAAATTAAGCTTCCATTTATTTATGAGTCTGTTTCAAAGTTTACCATTTTTGCCATTTAAGATATGTGTCTCTTCACAGTTACTAAACTGTCTTTATTACTATATTTCTATTTTTTGATACCCCCCAAAAAAAAATTCCTCCCCAGATCCTCTTCATCAGGAATGACTTTGTTATTAAGGGTCATTTTCCCATTCAAATAAATTTAAGTTTGGAAAGTTTCTTGTAAAATGTCTTATTTTTATCAGCATTATATTAAATGTATAGGTTAATTTGAGAAGAATTAACATTATAAAGCTATCCCCTATTTATAGGCATACTACATTTCTCCATTCACTCAAATATTCTTTAATGACTTCCAATAATGTTTGATTATTCTTATTACTTTCCACATAAAAATCATTAAAACTTTATATTTTGTTACTAATGTAAAGAATATACTTTTAAATTGAATGTTGTGGTTATCTATTCTTGTGAAACACACCACTCCAAAATTTAGTCACTTAGAAAAAATAATAGCCCTGGACAGTTTTGCTCAGTGGTTAGAGCGTTGGCCTGCGGTACAGAGAGACCCGGGTTCGGTTCCTGCTAAGGGCACGTACTTCGGTTGCAGTTTGTTCCCGGCCCTGGTTGGTCGTGCGGGTGGCAGCCACTCGATGTGTCCCTTCACGTCGA
Source organism: Molossus molossus (assembly GCF_014108415.1). NCBI lineage: Eukaryota > Metazoa > Chordata > Mammalia > Chiroptera > Molossidae > Molossus > Molossus molossus. The sequence goes on from NW_023425346.1 coordinate 30,778,017, forward strand.
TGTTTCTCTCTCTCTCTCTTCCTTTCTCTCTCTCCCTCCCACTCTATCTGTACAAAAAAATTGAAAAATATCCTCGGGTGAGGATAAAAAATAATAATAATAATAATAATAATAATAATAATATATTGTTTGTCATGATGCCACCATCTAGGCTGGACAAAGGTAGGCAATTTCTTTGCTCACATGCTGCCTTGTGGAACGCAAAAGTCCAAGATGGCTCCTTCACTCATATGACTGTTGTCTCTGTAGGACTGAATAGATAACTTGGACAGGATAAGCATGTCTTCCTCTATTTGGTCTTTCCATGTGGATTACTTTTGTTACCCACACCTTGATGATCTCAAGGTAGTTAGATTTCTGACAAGATGGCTGGCTCCCAAGAGAAAAAAATGGAAGTCCTCAAACCTTTTCAAGTATACTGTATTGGCACAGCATAACTACTGTCCCATTATATTTGACAAATCCAATCACAAATTTAGTCTGATTTCAAGAGAAAAAGGAAATAGACTTCACTTCTTGATATGAGGAGTAGCAAATACATATAAAAACAGATGGAATTGATTGGTGGGGGGGGCCTCAGGCCACAACAATTCATGTTGCTTCCACATGCTCACCCTCACACAGGGTCCCAACACTACATTCCATTCTGGCATAACACTCAGGTTTTTAATGCAGAATCTTGTCATAAATATGGTCTACCTACAGGAGCAGATGATGCTCCACAGATGCAGTCCTTCAGGTGAACAGACTTACAAACTAAAAATTACATATTATTTCCACTCCCAAAAGCCCAACAAATAATGATGAGGCAAGAATAGTATAATCTCATTAGATACCCCTATTCAAAAAAGTGGAAAGAGAAATGCATATAGCAATTTAACTGTCCCATAGCAATTCTGAAATGTGGCCAGTCATATATTCCCAGTTTCCTCTGCTTCAAGAACAAAAAATGTTCTGGATTTGTCCCAGTTCTCCTCTATTGGAATATTTCTCTGTTGCTCAAGGCTCTGCCTTCTGAGTCATTCTTCCTTTTCCATAAGAAACATTTTATGTTTGCAGCTGAGTAGCTTTCTCTCCATGACTGTTGCTTACATAAGGTTGGGGATCCTGAGACCTCTTTTTATTTTTGTATTGTCTGTCTCTTTTTGTTCAAGCTGGCAATGCTCTCTCTCTCCAGCAAATTTTCTTCAAAACTTACTGGGTTTTCTAAGAATTTTATTTTAGTTGACTCTATGAGACAAAAGTTGTACCCACAGGTATCTTCTAGACAGAATGCTCTCTGCAAGTCAGAATGCCATAAGACAAACACACTTAAAATTCTTAGAAATCATCTTGTTTGACTTTAGAAGGTCTTTGAGGCATTGGCTCCAGTCTTCTAGATGTTTTCAGAAAGGATCTCATAGCCACACAATTGATTTGATCTTAATCCCAAGGTACAGATTTTACTGACATCTCCCTGCATTTGATCTTTTCCTTGAGGCCATTTTTAATTCTGAGGACATATTGCCAGCTGGAGAGTCTGGTAACAGATTGGATTTTTTTCTAAATTCTGATATAAATGGCACACTTTCTTTTCTATTTCATCTCTGTTTTCATGTACTTTATCATAGACAGCTTATAAAATTCTGCCTACAAATCTCCTCAGCCAAATCCACAAATTTATTAGGTACATTTTCTTTTTTCCATATACTTGCAGACAATGGTGCTGCCAAACATTCTACCACTATATTACACAGGTTGTCCTTTTCACCAGCTTCCAACAATTTCCTCACTGACTTTTAGGCTTCCTGCCAGTCACTGCTTAGTCACATTATGGGATTTTGTTTTGGCAGCAGCACACATCTAGAAATGACATTTTGTTATGGTTATCTATTGATACTTAAACTACCCCAAAACTTGTTGGCTTAAAATACAACTATATTAGTATTATTTTTATATAATTCTCCAATCTCTATTGGGCTCAGTTGGGCAGTTCCTCTGTCTTCTGTAATGTCTTCCAAGGCTAGAGTATCCAAGGTAGCTACTTCCCTCATATGTTTATGCCTCAGGTGGGATCAATGGGCTTGCTGGGGTCTGGTAAGGCATTCCTTTCTCTCTTTATATGGCTAGATTGTGCTTCCTCGCAGCATAGTGTCTTCAGCATAATTTGACTTTTTATATGTAGTCTGGCTTCTAGCAGAAAAAGAACAAGCTGCCAGCCCTCCTAAATGCTAGGGTTGGAGTTGGCAGGGCATCACCTCTGCCACATTCTACCACAAGGGCAGCCTGGATTCAAAGATGGTAAAAGGAGACCCCACCTCTTCCTGTGAGGAGCAGCATGTATATCGACAGTGACCACACTCGGAAACTAACACTATTAAAAGCTTCTAATTCTTTAAAGTTGATACATGGAAATAAAGTAGCTTTTATTGAGATCCTATATCAGAAAACCTTCAGAAATTCTTTTTACTTCTATTAACCTATTAATTTTTTTCAATATTCATTGTAGATAATTTACCTTCAACATTCGTTTTTTATTTCTAATAGTTTACTCATCAATTATTTTCACTTTTCTATGTAGACATCATATCATCTATGGCAAGGACCTCCCAATACAATGAAATCACTGTCTTGGCTTAGATTTGATTAGTCACAAAATAATCCCAACTATGCCTGTGTTTCTATTGTAACTTAACTCTAGAACTTATATTTTAGAAGTCCCTGCTAATGTGAACAAGTGTGGAGCAAACATATCTTCAGCAAAAACAATCTGAAAAATAAGTATCTGTACAATATTTAGAGAAACATATTGCATTCTTAAAAGAATATCTGTACTCAAATATAATTGCTGGGAAAAGACTAAGTGAGCAGTATTAGCATGTTCCTCTGAGATAACTGTGTTTGGAACTGACAAATAATCTGTTTTAATACTGCCCTGTTTCAATGTGGCACAGTTTGCAAACACAATAATCAAATATTTGCTTTACGTAAACCATTACTTAAAACATGAATCAAGGATCAGAGCAACTGAGTTTCTCAACTCCCCAATTACACCTACCAGCTCTATGACTTGTAAACATTGTTTCTGACCTGCAGGAATCTCAGTGTTGCTATCTTTAAAATGGAACTAATAATACTTGCTTTGCCTGTGGGAGGTAATTATGAATATGGCATTAAAAGATTTATATGAAAGCAATTTTTGAATGATAAGAATCTCAAAGGATATCAGACAACATTTTTGTAACAAAATATTTCTTACTTAAAAACAAAGTATTTCCCAGAAATATTTGTTTGCTCTCTTGTTGCTGTAATTTCCTGGAGTCCACAGTTCCAGTACATGAACTTGTCACAGTTTTTTCATTGCTGGCCCAGAGTAGGAGTTTTTGAAGCCTGAGATCACCTTTGGGATGTCTGTGAGAGCTGATGAAATCTCTGCTGTCATTCTGTTGTCCTCCTGGACTTGTTTGCTTTTACTATTTTCTCTTTATATTTAATATTCTACCTTTTTTTTCTGGAACAAAGCTACATGAGGACTTATTTTATTTATCCTGCTCAGATATTCTTGATATATATATATGTATTAAACCAAAGAACTCTTTTAACTATTGGGATTGTTCTGTTAGTATCTCTTTCAATATTGCTTGTCCTAGATTCTCTTTCTTTTTGTAATTCTTGTTAAACTTCTGTTGGATCAATTCATTAGGGCCTCTGTGTTTTGTTTTGCTTTTTACCTCTCTTGATATTGCCCATCTGTTTATCACTCTATAACACATTCTGATTGATTTCCTCACATCTATCTTCTAGTTTGATTTGGTTCTTTGATCAAGTCTGTCTTTTGTTTTATCTTTTCTTGTTTTCTCATGATTTTCATTTCTTCCTTCTCTCTTTAATGGTAGTAAGCACACTTACTTTATATTTTTGCTTACATATTTATACATTGTGGCTGAAATACTAATTTGCAGGGGTATGCAGTTTTGTTTTAGTTTGGTTTGGTTTGGTACCTGATGAATCTCTCTTGCCTAGTTCAACTCCTTAGTGTGGCTTATAGTTTTTTAATCTTTAGCTTGTTAGGGTTATTCACAAATATTCCAGCTCTGCTCTTCTTCTGGACAGATGGATTGTTTTCCTTACATGACTGAACTAAGTTGCTGCTAAAATGACTCTTTAAACCAGTGGTTCTCAACCTGTAGGTCATGACCCCTTTGGGGGTCGAACAACCCTTTCACAGGGGTTGCCTAAGACCATTGGAAAACACATATTTCTGATAACAATTCATAACAGTATGAAAATTACAATTATGAGGTAGCAACAAAAGTAATTTTATGGTCGGGGGTCACCACAACATGGGGAACTGTATTAAAGGGTCGCGGCATTAGGAAGATTGATAACCACTGCTTTAGACAGTAAAATGTAAAAACAATTTATTTGTGCTGTTTACCTGTAAAAGTTTTCAGAGCCAGAATTTTATTCACCACATTCCCTTCTTCCTGCCTTGACAATAATGTGCGTCAAATTGAAGCCTCAGTCAGTCCTTATGTGTGCTTGGGGAGGATGCTGATGGAGCCTTCTGCCAATCCCAGCTGGGCACGCGGTATGAGACAGATTAAGATGGTCCACCCTGACTGAGTCACCTTCATTATGGTCTACCCTTTGTGGCATGCCTTTATTCCCCAGATTATAAAAGAATTATGACAGGTATCTACTTTAAGTTCAGGTATATATTAAAATTGTCCTGGTTATTAGCATCTCTATGGCTTTATAACAGAAAGAAAACCTTTCAATGTTAGCTAATTTAACCATGATGCTTTAAGCCAGTGATTAAACTTTTGGTCATTCAGTTTACAATTTTAAATGCATTGTTAATAAAAGCCATAATACATGTATATGATATGCAAACAACTCATGCTTATTACTAAATCTAAAAGAGATGCAAAGTCAAACTTCTATAATTAGGATCAATTGGGGTAGATTGTTCAACAGTTTTGACTTAATAAACATTTATAATCACTGTCCTCTTTTAGAGAGAGGTAAGGTTTTCTTTTGAGTACATATAATTTTTTTCAAGTTATTAATAAGAAAATTTTTAGAAAGTTCTTTGCTGAAATCATTACTGTCTTTTCCCTGTAAATAAAAATCTAAAATTTTCTAAATCAGTTTATGTAGAGCAATGTTAAATTCTAACCAAGTTTAAGATTAATTATTAAAATTTTCAAAGCGGCCCTGGCCGGTTTGGCTCAGTGGGTAGAGCGTCAGCCTGCGGTCCGGAGAGACCCGGGTTCAGTTCCCACTAAGGGCATGTACTTCGGTTGCAGTTTGTCCCCGGCCCTGGTTGGTCGTGCGGGTGGTAGCCACTCGATGTGTCCCTTCACGTCGATGTTTCTGTTTCTCTCTCTCCCTTCTTCTCTCTCCCTCCCACTCTATCTGTACAAAAAATGGAAAATATCCTCAGGTGAGGATAAAAATAAATAAATAAATAAATAAATAAAATTTTCAAAGCGATTATACTTGGATAGTTTGGATGGGAATCATCATATTACTTTGTAATACATTTTCATTCCTCTTTCTTTGATTTGTTCTACCTTTTACCCCATGACTAGCACACAGTAGGCACCTAATACTTTGCACTGAACTTAGCTGTGTCATTTTTAGGTGGTCTTATACTATAAGAGTAATAACTAAAATCTGAGGTTAATTATATCTCAGTGGATTATGAACAGTGGATTGGAAGAGTGAAGACTGCAACATTCTCGACATGCTTTCTTTTAAACCCATATTTCTGAAACCACAGTTAAAGAGTATCATTTCAGAATTTGACAAGTTATTTAGAAGAGTTTTAAAATTCTGTGTCTTCATTTTTGATGATGATTTAAAAAGCTATGTGATGCAAAAAAATAAAACTAGACCATCAACTTACACCATACACAAAAACAAACTCAAAATGAATAAAAGACTTAAATGTGACCTGTGAATCCATAAAAATTCTAGAAGAAAATGTAGGCAACAAAATTTCGGACATCATACGGAGCAGAATTTTCACTGATACATCACCTAAGGCAACAGAAACAAAGGAAAAAATGAACACATGGGACTACATCAAACTAATCAAACTAAAAAGCTTCTGCACAGCAAAAGAAACAATCATCAAAATGGAAAGGCAACCCACTGTATGGGAGAACATCATTGCCAATGATGTATCAGATAAGGGGTTAATTTCCAATATATATAGAGTGCTCATACAACTCAACAAAAGGAAGACAAAGAACCCAATTAAAAAATGGGCAGAAGAGCTGAATAGGCACCTCTCCAAACAGGACATACAAATGGCCAAGAGACATATGAAAAAATGCTCAACATCACTAATCATCAGAGAGATGCAAATTAAAACAACAATGAGGTATCACCTTACACTGTCAGAATGGCCGCCATCAACAAATCATCAAACAACAAGTGTTGGTGAGGGTGTGGAGAAAAGGGGACTCTTGTGCACTGCTGGTGGGAATGCAGACTGGTGCAGCCACTATGGAAAACAATATGGTGTTACCTCAAAAAATTAAAAATTGAACTTCCATTTGACCCAGTGATCCCGCTTCTAGGAATATACCCTAAGAAGCCTGAAACACCAATCAGGAAGAATATATGTACCCCCACGTTCATAGCAGCAGCATTTACAATAGCTAAGATCTGGAAACAGCCCAAGTGTCCATCAGTAGATGAATGGATCAAAAATCTGTGGTACATATACACAATGGAGTACTATGCAGCGGTAAGAAAGAAAGATCTCTCATCCTTTGAGATGACATGGAGGGACCTGGAAAGTATCATCCTAAGTGAAATAAGCCAAGTAGAAAAAGACAAATACCACATGATCTCACTTATATACGGAATATAATGAACATAACATTCTGAGGAATACAGTAGACCCAGAAACATGGAAGTAGGGCACAGACTGACATCCCCCAGAAGAGGGGGTGGGAAGAGATAAACCACAGAACTTACATGCATGTATGCATAACCAATGGACATGGACATCTAAGTGGGGGTGGGGTGGGGAGGGGTGTGCCAATGGGGTAAAAAAGGAGAAATACCTGTAACCCAAAAAAAAAAAAAAAAAGCTATGTGAACACGTTCCGACTTTTCTGGAAAATGGCCTCCTCACCATGATCTGAAATTTGGCTTTGCCATGTATCCCACAATCAAGTCAAGGCCAATCAGTCTGTCATTAATTGTCATCAGCCAATGGGACAAGAAGGAAAGTAAATGGCATAAGTGGATGTATTTACACCATGGAAGTCCAAATGACATGACAGTACACTAGTGATCATGTAACACATTAGCATCAGCATGCCATGTTCTACTCAACTAGTACATGGTTTAGCACCATGGTTTCTCTGAGTGATCCATTTAGGTTGAGCAATCAGCATTTTTTTTCTCATTTAATTAATGTTGTTAATTTACATTTTATTGATTTTGTGATTTATTTAACTTGTTATCTGTTTACATTTTATAGTGGTAGAAAAAGCTATAGGCATAAAAATGTTTTTGCTAGTTTAATAAATGGAAGTCAACACTAGAGGGTCACAAGAATTGTATCTTTAATGGAATTTTTGCAGTACTCAAGTTCGGTAAACACTGTACTATTTAAAATATCAACTCAAAATAACCTGCAAATGTGTTGGAATATTTATATTTATTACCCACATTTTAGGTCTGATATAAATAAAATCATCAATATACACAAGGAACTAGTGCTGATTCTTTCTCAGTACTAAGACTAAAACAGAATCCAGAAATATTCTCCCCTTACAAAGTCATCAAATTCTAATCAGCAGTTGTCTTTATGAATACTTCCACTTATACAACTCATTAATTACTGTTCAACTAAAAATAACTTTGAGGCTGACTACCATATCGAATTTAAACAAAAGTCCACCTTGAAAAAATTGCTTTTAAAAAGTATGAAAAATAGGTGTGTTTCTCTTTCAAATAAAGAGAAAATTCCTTTCAAACATAAAAATGATGACTGCTATTTGGTCATTTCAGCACCAAGATGGAGCTGGCAATCACAGACACTGCATTTGGCGAAGACAGCCTCAAGCAGGTAAGGCATCCAGAAGGAGGATTCCTTTTTTAGGGTAAATAATACTCCCTATGACCACAGATCCAGACTTGATCCATGCATCAAGTTGAGGGCATCATTTACATAGTCTTCACCGCAATCAGCTCTCTGACTTAACTCGTGAAAGAAAAAGGCTTCCAAGGCTCAGTTAAAATTCTGATTAATAGGTTGGTCAGGTACAGAGCCAAGATTTGCAACGGGCTGCAGTTGGTGCTTTGTCCAGGACCATGGATCATTTAGGATGAATAGAGCCCTCAGTGATGGCGTTAACGACATCTCTCAGGCAGCAACTTGAAATGCAGTCTTAGGGTTTGTTTGGCCCCGAAGTCAGCATCGCAGCCAGCAAACACTCCAGCTGGGCAGCAGAACCCCAGCCAGCCCTCCTCACCTGATATGCCAAGTCTGGCAGGCATTTTCCCTTTCACTGTCCAGATTCTGAATGTGTGTGCAGTGAAGGGAGAAGGTGTGGTCGTGCTTCTTAACAGTGAAGAATTTGGAAGAGGTTGGTTGGTGCTGGTGGTTGTTGTTTTTAATATACTCTTGTCGAAGACAGGTCAGTGTGTGAGGGAAAAGACGAGCTTTGAATACAGACGATAGAAGGGACTACCACCCCAAGAAAAATAAATCTCCGTAGGTGATACAGCAGCTGAGTATTTGCAATATTTACTCCTCATGAAAAGGGGTGTGAGGCTTCAGCTGTGGAAGGAACCCCTGAAAGTGCAAGAGCAGGGATACTCGAGCCACTCTGTCTTAGAGATCCAGCTGCTGCCTGACGCTACCACACAAAGAACCTGGTTGAAAGGCAAAATGGTTTCAGGTTTTCACGCTGTGGTCATTAGACATGTGAGCTGCTCTCTGAGGCTGTGTTGGGCCTGGGAAGCTAGGCACCTGTTGCCGGCAGAAACATAATACACTTATTGATTTGAGAGGGCTGCACAGAGTAACTAAAGAGGACACACAGAAATCCAAAATAATAAATGAACCCATTACCCGATGACGTTGCAAAGGAGCGCCGTAGATGCAGATCACTTTATCGAGGGCAGTGCAGAACAGAGCATGGCTTATGAGAGGCTGCAAGAAGGGCTGGGAAAGCAGAGTGAGGAGGAAGGCACTGTTTAATAAAAAATGGTGTTGTATTTGAGGCCATCTAAAAGAAGCCCTTCTGATTTATCTTCTCCTGAAGCTGCAGCAGCAGCAATTGAAGTGACTATAATAGCCCAGGAGAAATGTTGGTGCTATTAGTTGGGTGATTGATGGAAGCGCTGCCAAAACAGCTAGGGAATTTGTCAATGTGTTTTTTGAAGTTTGTAAATGATGACACTGGCAAAGTGTAAACAAACTCAGCTCCAGCAGACACGTTACACAGTCCCCAAAATGACACTTCCAGAGACTCATTTGCTGGATTGTTCCAATTAGGAATCGTGAGTGGGAGTGACATGCTCCGGTTTCTCAGGCCAGGCCAGACGGGGCTTGTGCAACATGCAAGATTTAGAGAAAGAAACGTGTGCTGACTCACCCAAAGGACGGGGCTATCAGTTTTTTGCAGAGCATCCAGCACAGGGAAAGCCAAAAGGCCTAGAGGTGTTTGTAACCCAAAGAAGCACAGTCCCATAGCTCTATGACCTTTGTACGAGTCACATTAATTTTTTCAGGTGTTACAATGGCTCGAGCTCCCATCAGCTTAGTGAACGAGAGAGGGACAAGAGAGATTAGAAAAATGGACTAGCCAGTAAGAAGAGCTTGAGGGGTAAAGGAGCAAACTTCTTCAAGAAAGACATCGAAGTTCAGTCAGAAAAGGATAAAACTAGGACATGTAGGATAGATAGACTATATTTAAATAGTCTTTAAATATATTTAGACAAAGCTATTGAGAAATTTCAGGCATAGAAATGTCATCCTTGGTTTACATTCAAAGATCACTCTGGCTGGAATGCAAAGCATGGAAGGGGGATGGGTTAAGTGTGCTCATGGGTGGTCGGTAATGAAGATATTGCCGTGGTCTAGCTGAGAGATGGTGTTAGAATGAACCAAGATATATCTGCGGGAAAGGAACAGATTACAAAGACATTTGGGAAGTAAAAATCCACAAGCCTTGATAATTGAGTGGATATGAGGAATGAGAGGGAGTGGGGTATCCCTCCAAGTTGTCAGTGCTATGAACAAAGATACCATATTTTGTTCATAAAAGTTATTTTCTCAGTAAGCTGGAGAGAAGGATCAAAATAGCAAATAGCAGGTCCATGGCATCATGTTGCCCTGTTAATAAGAAAAAACACAAAACAGAAAAATATGGACATTTTTAACAAAGCCCTGGACAATAGGAAATATATTGAAATACATACCAACAATTTTTTTTAATTTTCTTTAAAAACTCAGCAGCCTGGGCAGAAGAAAAGGAAATATGAGATCTATAGAATTCCCTTGAGAAAGAAGGCAGGTCATACCAACTAAAAGAGTGATTTTTGAAAGGAACCAGAAAATCAGAAATTGTGTCTATTGAAGATACATAGGGCACTCTCAAAATGTAAAGTTGAACAGAGAAAGGCCAGTTTTCATAAGCAGAACAAAGGTGTGTGTGTGTGTAATTTTGGGATAGACTATGGAGCCAGGGTTGTGAAAACAAGAGAAACATAAGAACCCCTAGCTAGGTCCATTCTCAAAACAACACCCTCACTCCCCCATTTATCAAGTGGTAAAATTAATCTTAATTTTGTTCCTGTTATATTTTTTAAATATGAAATAACCTGAAATAAGTTGTACGTTTCCTGACAAGCTATGTCAAAACGTTTTCCTGTTTTCTTTAAAAAGTTTTCACCATGCAAGTTTTTAATTATAGTTAAAACATATCTCTGTGTACAAATCCAAGAATAATTTGCTTAAATTTACTCGGTTGCCAGCACTTGCCTGAAATCCCCCACCTCCAGGCCATCCATTTCCAAGGGCACATTCAATAGCCACCAGCTTCCTGCTGTCCCAGCATGAGGCTGGATTCAGAGCACACCAGTACCCAGGTGTACAAGGGAATCAAAAAGACAGATGAGCTTGTCAAGATATTTTTATTCTCACTTTGATGCTGCAGGGACTTGGTTGCTTAGCAGTAAGGGACATCCAGACAGACTTCAGGCAAGGCAGTGACTGGCACTGAAAGTAACTAAGGCTGTCAAAGTCTCTTTCCATGGAAGAGTATAAGAAAAACATGTACCACTGAAAGAAGCTGAAAGTGCGTCAGAGTGATTGGCAAGCTGACTCCTCAAAAGAAGAAATAATTATTGCTTGGTAATGGCAGCTGACGTCAGAGATATGCATTTTTGGGCCACCATTTGGGTTATTGCTGGATTCGTGACATCACAGGAAGTCTTTTGTGGCTTCCAAGTAATCTGTGAAGTAGCTTTGACCCTATCCTTTTAACAGCAGCAGCCTCAGAGCAGGGGCACAAAACATGTCTCTCTCACATTTCTCCCCTCCCTGTTTAACCACCAAAGAATTTTAAAAGAGAGAGAGAGAGAGAGAGAGAGAAAGACCCATGGATAGGTAATCATGGCATTTGCTCTTTTTGACTAGATAATTTTTGCAGGTGTAGTAATAATCAGTTACCACAATCAATTTATTTCAGCCAAAAAATAAGTTAGCCTGTCATTTTACTGGTTTCTAAACAATACCAAAAAAAAAAAAAAGGACACAGTCCCTACCTTCCAGAAGTGTGAAGTCCTTTACTAGATATATATTTTTTTTTTTTACCCCTCTGGGTGACTTCTTTTTAGAAGGCATAAATTACCTCATGAATAGAAAACATCTAGGGAAAGTGATTTGTGCATAGATAGTAACTATGTCGGTCTACTCAGGACATGGCTAGACCTGCACATCTGTCAGTCACAGTTGTGAAGGAACATCTTCTTTGGGCCCTCTCATCACACAGATGTCCTGATGTAGTCACTCATTCTTTTAACTGTTTCAATAAAAAATATTAATGAGTTACCCTGTTTTGGGCACGGTGCAAGGTACATAAAGACGTATTTCAAATATTATGTCTAAATAGTTCCAGAAGATTGAGATGTCTTATATGGTACATTCTGAGAGAAAACAGATCTCTCCCAGGGAAGGCTTTTCCCTGTAGAATATGAGTCAGTGTGCCATCTTTAGACAATCTACCTTGAGACTTCTTGTACACAAGAAACACAAACTCGTGTCTAGTTAAGTCATGAGAGCAGAGACTGCTAGTGCTGGTCCTCAAAACCATTATGTCTTCCCCTGAGCTTGATTACTTTCCCCAGCTCCCTTACAGTTCAGTGTGGTTACATGAGTCTGGTCATCTTCACGCTCATTCTACTTCTGCTAGCCGAAAGTCAACATTCAAAGCAAAGTTTGAAGATATGTACTGAAGGTCAGTAAGAGCAACAATTCTGCCCAACATGGTTCCCTGTGTGGTTCACAACCCACCCACAGCAATCAGGAACAACTACTTGGGACTTTCACATAAGACAAAAACAGACTTATAGTCCATTAAGTCAGTGAGATTTAGGGACTAAATTGTTGCAACAGCTAACATTGTCCTAAATTCTAATATTGTCTCATTTTAAGTGGAATACTGCTGGAATAAAACCCCAAATATTTGGCACTGCATTAGCACCCAGGAGGTAGATGTTTGCTAGAAGGATGGAGAACCCTGTTTCTTTGGGGTAAAATATTTGATTAAAAAGGGCTGCCTGCAAAAATGTGGTAGTCAGACCAGGTATCTACTGAGAGTAGCCTTAGGAGAACTCATTGTAAAGAATGTGTCTCAGTCATCCTGTGCTGCTTATAGCAAGTTATTGTGAGGAAGATAATAGGTAAGGTGAGAATTAATAAGTTTTGAGCAAAATTTCAGGATTAAAGTGAGTCCAGAAATTTGAAGGCTCCCAGGGTTGGAAAAGCCTACAGCTTCTGAAACTCCAAAAAGTACGAAATAAAATAGAAAAAGGCTTTGAGTGGAAAAGGCCCGTTAATTGCCAGCAATTGAACACAGGAGGCAAATTGTGTCAAATGACCTCAGAAGAGCCTCCCTTAAGTTGAGAGAAAGAGACATCAAGATGAGGATGCAGCCCTGGCCGGTTTGGCTCAACGGTTAGAGCGTCGGCCTGCGGTCCTGAGAGACCCGGGTTCAGTTCCCGCTAAGGGCACGTACCTCGGTTGCAGTTTGTCCCCGGCCCTGGTCGGTTGTGCGGGTGGCAGCCACTCGATGTGTTCCTTTCACATCGATGTTTCTCTCTCTCTCTCTGTTCCTCTCTCTCCCTCCCACTCTACCTGAACAAAAAATGGAAAAATGTCCTCAGGTGAAAATAAAAAAAAAAAAAAAAAAAAAGATGAGGATGCAATGAACTTCATCAGTCTTGAGAACTACATCTAAGAAAGAACTGGTTGATGATCATTGTTACATGAAACTGACTTGAATGTACGTAGCTCAGAGTCCAGTGAATTTTTTAAGAAGTCGTATTACCGAAAATGAACTTGGCCAAAAATAAATAAAAGAAAAACTGGCTTACCCTGGCCGGTTTGGCTCAGCAGTTAGAGCATTGGCCTGTGTGGGTTTGATTCTGGTCAGGGGCACATACCTCAGTTGCTGTTCATCCCCAGCCTGGTCAGGTCTTGCGGGAGGCAACCAGTCCATGTGTCTCTCTCACATCGATGTTTCTCTCTCTCCTCTCTCTCTCTCTCTTTCTCTCTGTCTCTCTTCTCCCCCGTCCCTCCCACTCTATCTGATGATAAATAGAAAAATATCCTCAGGTGAGGATTTAAAAAAAAGAAAGAAAGAAAAACTAGCCTATGACAGTAAAACAAATCTTCGCACCACAAACTTGCACTAGCAAAAAGCAGGTTGCAAAAATTGCATTTTCCCCAAGGAAGGTGGACTTACCAATGACCCACTTCACATGAACAGGGAAAATAAAAGCCTCATCCTTACGAGGACCTCAAGGGCACATCAGAAGCAAAAGAAACAATACAAATTTTTTTTTTTTTTAATAAAAGGGGAATTCTGTCCAGAGACGATCCAGGGTCAGCTCAGAAACATCTTCCTCTGCTGAACTGGGGTCCCCACAATGTTTACCCAACAAGATTTCATTCTTGAAATGAACCACTGACCACCCAGTGGGTCTCCTATTCTTCCTTTTTCAACAGGAAATGTGTCTTGCAATTGTTCTGTCCTTGATCCAGTGCTGAAGGGGGAAGACTTTTTTTTAGTTAGAGATGGCTGGAACTCATGGAATCATATCTGTATCTGACTAAAGGAACTGTGGATAACTCAGAAATTATATACTTCAACCCTGAGACAATAGATAAATGGTACTATTAATTTTCTCCTTTGGAAATGGTTGAGTATGATCTTTGAATAGAAAAAAAGAATCACAATGCTAGCTATTTATCAAGATATGTTTCCTCTTCTCCTTACATTTCTTAGCTTACCATTAAGATGATTCAAGTGGCTCTGGCCAGCGTGACTTGGTGGTCAGAGCACTGACCCATGGTCATGGCCTCAATTCTCAGTCAAGGGCATGTACCTGAATTGCAAGTTTGATCTCCGGCCGCAGTTCGGGTTCTTGCTGGAGGCAATCAATGGATATGTCTCTCTCACATTGATGTTTTTCTCTCTCTCCTCTGCCCCTCTTCCCTTCCACTCTCTCTAAAAAAGAAAATAAAAATCAATGGAAAAAAATATTCTCAGGTGAGGATTAACAAAAAATAATTAAGCAAATAAAGAGATGATTAATTAAAGTGCCCAGGCCAGTGTGGCTCAGTTGGTTGGAACATCATCCTGTATACAGAAAGGTTTTGAGTTCAATTCTTGGTCAAGGCACATGCCAAGGTTGCAAGTTCAATCTCCAGTCAGGGCACTTGCGAAAGGCAATCAATCCATGTTCTTTCTCATATCAATGTGTGTGTGTGTGTGTGTGTGTGTGTGTGTGTGTGTGTGTGTGTGTCTCCCTTCACCTCTCTCTAAAATCATATCCTTGGGTGAGGATTAAAAATTTAAAAAAGATGACTAAAGTGAAACAATAAGTCAGACTTAAGAATTATGTTTAAAAAGAAACTTTGGGATGGTTATTGGCACATGGAACTAACTTGGAACCAAATAGGTATATGTTTCTTTTTCTTCCTATACATCTCAGCTTCTGGTTTTTGTTGTTATTGTTGTTAATTCTTACCCAAGGATATTTCTCCATTGATTTTTTTTTAGATAGAGTAGAAGGCAGGGAGAAAAGGAAAGAGAGAAACATCAATGTAAGAGAAACACATCTATTGGTTGCCACCCACAAGACTCTGACTGGGGCCAGGGTGGGAGATAAACCTACAACCCAGGTAAGTGCCCTTGACCAGGAATCAAACCCAAGCCCCTTCAGTCTGCCAGGAACATTCTAACTGCTGAGCCAAACCAGCCAGGGCTCAGCTTCTGTTTTATTTGGTGTGGCCACATGGGTTCTATCCAGTGGAATAAGAATAGAAGTCACTGGTGTCCACCACTTCCAAACCTGATCCAGAAAAATCTCCCATTCCTCTTCCTCTATGCTATCAGTTAATTACTAGAAAATACATGCAGAAGATGGCAGTGCCTATGTTAGTGTTTGTTTCATGCTTGACATCTTTCAGTAAAGCCTCAGTCCTCAAGTCCCTTGGACCAGTAACACCTACAGGAGACTAATAAATGAATAAGAAATAAACTCTGTAAATTGAGCCACTGAATTTTGGAGTTTATCCTAACAGTAGTGTTTTCTGAACGCTAACTCCCATGGAGGTAGCATCACCCTAACTTTGTGTAGTTATACAGCTCCTAACTGACATCCCTTTGATGGATGTAAGTTTTCACTAATGTGTTTAGGTTCCTGGATAGCCTGATGCAGACTCAGGAGACACAGAAACCATGAAGTTTTTCTCTTTGTATCTCTTCTGTTTTATAGTGCACTTGCACGTAGTATACTAAAACTCATATACTTATTTTAACTTGCATAAGTTTCTGAGAATTTTCTTTGTGATTTTTCTATTATATTACAGAGATTAGAAAATGATCTCAAATGCCAGTCAGAGGAGTCTAGGGATTTCACTGTGACAACTTTCTCGACCCTGAAGTTAAGGTCTGAGCAAGAGCAGAAGGAGAAAGCAACCCTCAAAAATGGCAGCTGCAGGAACACAGAAGAGGAGAGGAGACATCTGAGCAGCAGGCAGAGCAATTGGATGGGACAAAAGAGGTAAAAGCTATCCAAACCCTGAAAAGAGGTTTGGGATCATGTGGCTCCACTTGTGACAGAATGTGAGGAAACTTAAGAAAGGCATGCTCAAGGAGTGTCTGAAATTATTATCCCTGAGGGTTTAGAGAAAATATGTGCAGCTATATATGAACCCACTATTAAAAGCAGATAGCCCAAGGGAATTGGATTATGTTTGGTTCCAGAGTTTTTCACATTTAACCCACCAGGCACAAGTGGAATTGGTAAGGATAGAGAGCTAAGTGCACTGAGCAACTGCCAGATATCACACACTAATGACACATTGGTGCACCAATCAAAGCCAGGCACAGTTGTCACCACACCACACCATCGTTCCAGTTGACAATTACCAGGGGTGGTAAAAAAAAAAAAAATCTTAAGTTGATAGAGCTTGAAACAATAGTCAGGAGATAAAGTATTCTTTCCCTTGTTTTTTCTTATAGTTCAAAACTGTGACACATATATGGAAAAGTACACATTGTTCTTATCCAAACACAATGGTAGTCTCTTTTCTAAAGATAAACATGGCCACTTATATTTTAGAAAAAAAAAATTTTCCTTTGTCTTAGTTTAAAACAAACAAAAAAAAATTTAAGTTTTTTTGTTTTGTTTTGTTTTCTAAGATTTCTGAAATTTCATCAGAGAACAAAATCCAACACTAAATAAGACCACGGGCATTTTTAATAGTGCATTAACACTCTGCAGCTTTGTGTATGTTGTACTCATTCTCATTCACCAAATATTTATTGAAAACTGACCATGTGACAATAACTATACCAGGTGACTGAAAGGCAAAGACAATTAAAATCTGGCAGACCAATAAAAAACTTATACTCTAGTGAAAGACACTGATTATCGAACCATTGATTATAGAACGGCATAGTTGAAACTCTTAATTTTATAATCATCAAATAACTTGGTTATTTTTATACCTCAATGAGGTAATAATATTAATATAATAATAATAGCTTCTAACATTTACTGAGATGTAATTATGTGCCATATAGATTAATAAACGTTTTATATGGATTATTTCATTTTGTCATTACAAGAAGTCTAGGAGGGAGGTATTGAAATTTTTCATACATACACAAGAGGTACCAAAAAGTGCAATTGACCAAGATTGCCTATCTGGTAATAGTAAAGCAAAATTTGAACTCAGGCAGTTGGAATTTTTTTATATGGCATCCAACTGTGCAATTTAAGCATTGATCCATTTGAACCAGATCATGTCTAGAAACCTATGTCAGAATAGCTAAACCTCAAGAAATATGCCTTAGCTATGACCACCTATGACTAGGATGCTCACAGCCTGTCCATATTCCCAGATACTAACTCTATGAGTGCTAGTATCTGATGTACTATGTATTAGGTGCACTGAATGCCTTATTGAATCTGGTGATTTAAGGAATCCCATCAATGCCATAGTCCCTTCCAAAGTTCTAACCATTTATAAAAATGTATTAGGTGGAAGACAAGGAATTAAACTTTTGGTACTTTCCCTGATTTGACCACTGGGACCCAGAATCAATGTGTATCCCAATGATACAAGCAGCTCCAAACTCTGGATACATATATAACAAGCCAACACTCAGAGGAAAGGATCTACCAAGAGCCACTCACTTTATATGCTGCACACATCTCTTACTTCATTTATTTAATTATTTACTCAACAAGATTCAGTGCCTACTAAGTCCCAGGCATTGTATAAGGCATTCAAGTTAAAAGAGTTGGCACAGTCCCTATCCTTATGGACAGTATGGTCTACTAGGAGACACAGTAAAAGATAATTCTGTGGCAGTGGAATTTTATTTTGTAAATTTTTGTTAACACATTTAAATTATTCATATCATCTTGAAGAATGCAAGAAAAAATTTAAGATTATGTATTTGTGAATTATGACAGCTATACCTATTCCAGAAACATTTGGTAGATAAAGCACTATAGAGAGGGAAAAATGATTTGTCTAAATGCTTCTAAAAGAAGAGAATGTGGTCATTTTAGAACAAGTTATATGACTACTCTTAACTACTAGATCAGAGTCAGTTATAGAACTTGAAGTTCATATAATATTAGCAAACTTAGAAAGTCCTTTCTAAAGCCATTTCAATAAATGTTTCCAATTATAAAAGTCTCAGTGAACTGAGGTTTAATGACAAGATGACTTTAGAACTTTAGATTGACAAGGAATCGATTTATAAGTATTGACTTCCAAGTGACAGTGCCTCCCCCACCCAACTAGTGCTCCAAAGATGCATGGTTTTGAATTATTTCTTGTATTGTAATGGTGGTTTCATTGCAACCATTATAAAGGACAACTGAATCCTGAATCAAATGTTGAGTTGCTGGAAAACAGATGCAATACTCCCTGTTTCTCTAGAATGACAGTGCATGGAAAATAAAAGAGAATGGGTGTGGTGACAATAACAGGTCTCAAGAATATGAAGAAAACATTTTGCAAAGAACAGTGATTAAATGCTCCCTGTCTCCTTGGAAGTCAGAATGAGACAAGGAGGCTTCAAATGGCAACAGACATGATTAAAGTTAGATGCCTAAAAGACATCGCCAGCTGCAAGGGCACCAAACCACTGAACACCACACTAAGAAATGGTGGTGAATCTCTGCCTGTCAAGTCACCTTCCTGACCAAGTTTCACCACCTGCCACCATTGTGCATGCCGGTGACACAGCACTGCCCTGACAGATCTCAGGGGTCGTTTCTGGTCCACAAAGCTATGAGAACACTGCTTCTGAACCTGGCCACCGAGCCTCCTCTAATCAACGGGTGAATACTGAGGACTGACTCTGAGCCCAAGACTAAAGACAATACAAACAGGAAGACATTTCCTATCATAATGAACTTGTGGATACAGAACTAGAAAGCAGTTAAATGAAAGCATATTCTAGATCAGCATAAAATAAAGTACCCAATTGGATGAGTCCACTTACAGGAAAAGGTAAAGGCAAAAACACACTACTCAAATGCCAAGCCCATTTTATACCTTTTCTCAATTAATTCCACCACAGCCTCATAAAACAAATATTGTTTTTTGCTATTTCATAGTTTAGGAAATTGTGGCTTAGAGGAAATATATATACAAGATCATATAGCTAAAAGCAGTAAAAAAAAAACAAAAAAAAAAAAAACACTAAGATTCACACCACACCTCTCTAACTCCAAAGCTCTTCCCACCAAACCACAATAATGCTGTATTTTGGATCCTGTTAATAACATGCTCTTTACAATGGAAACAGCAGCTAACCTGCATTATCATGATGTTTTCCTCAAATATCCAGACACAGCAAAAGCCTTTTAAAACTCTCTCCCAATGAATACATAAATGCCAGCTTGACTTTCTATTTTCTTCTCTAAAAATCTTCTATTCTAATTAAGGAATAACAGTACCTGTGTTTCATTATTTTAGAAAGATTCTCGGAGAATTAGAAAGTAGAATTGGAAATAGGAAAACAGAATTAGCTCTAGGCCTAGAAATGAATGGAGGCAGAGACACTAAATCAGGAAACCGAATGGGCTCTCACCATCAGTGTTTTAGAATGAGCTTTAAGTACTCAACAGATGAATCAAGAACCAACATTAAAAGCCCAGAGTGAGCCATGACCTCTGACTCCTTTTAAAATCCACATTGTGGGTTTTAAGTTTATAACACTATTTCTAATAATGGCATCTTTAAGAGCTAAAATGTTCAGACATCATAAAGGATCAGACTGCTAACCTCCACGTACTATTCATGGCCTACAAATTTATGAAGAAAAAATTAAATTAAGATGATCCCAATGATTTTTTCTCTGGGTCTACTCTGTGTGACCCTTGTGAGCCACCGTTTCTTAAACTTCAGTCATTCTCACACCAAGCTTCATGAATGTTGTCCTATCAGCATACCAACTGCACTATTATTCCTCTAGTACCTTTCTTGAAAATGATTCTCTTTTTAAACTTAAATAACTTTATTTTAAAATAAATTTTCCATTGAAATTATAAATGACAAATTCACTTTATTTGCCAGACATTAGAGGTTGCTATAAAAATAAATGCTTAATTGTTTTACATGTAGTACATAAAAGATGGTTTTGGTACCACCTAAAGTAATCTTGCATGCCACCAGTTGCTTGTATATCATACTTTAGTAAACATGGATATTAGTCTGTGCCCTCCTTGTTCCCCCAGAACGATCCGCAGCAAACAAAGAGGACACAGATGGACAGGGACAGTGTTTTCCCTTATCTCAAGTGAGATCAGCTCAGAGGATCACTTTTCCCTAGGCATGTCTTTCAGATGCTCACCAAGGTGAAAAGGAAAACAGTACTTTGATAGCCCAGAGGAATTGTTCCCTTTTCCTTTCCTGCTGATACCTGAGCTATCACGGGTGGGTATTTGAGATGCTTTATAAGAGGCTTGCCTCAGCCACAGGGGAAAGGGGCAATGCTGAGAGCAGAAGTCAGAACCACCCTGACTCCTCACCGTGGCTGCCGATCGGGAAACAGTAGGAAAACATCACATCGGTCCCTCCCCGGAGAGTCCCTGACGAACAATAGCTTTTCCTTTTCTAAGGTTCAATATAGCTTGAGCATATCAACTTCTAACTCCATCTCATCTGCAGCTTGGTAACTGGGTTTCCTAAACAAAATTAACAGAAGTGTCAAGGTGAAATTGAAAGTGAAACTGGCAGCAGAGGGCAAACCTGGAGGCCTTTAATGGATTGGAGAGCCAAATGGCAATTTTCAGCTAGGTTTTGTGCCTCCGGCTGGATTAAAACAGGCAATCACATTTCAGTCTGCTCTTTCAATAATCTTATCAATACATTAGGCCTCACAAAGTTTATGTGCAGAGACAATCTCACGCTTGGTTAGAAGAGGGGCTCACCACTATGTGATGTGTGGAATGCTCCCCCACTCCAAATATATGTCCTCAAGGAAGCTCTTGGCCACTTCTTTGGGAACATAGTTATGGAGGTCAGTATTAAAGAGCAAATGCCGATCCAAAGGGCAGGCCACTAAGGCAGGTCCCGAGCACAGCAGCAACCACAAGTTAAATGTTAGGGTTAGACATTTAGTCACTTACAGCACAGATTAAAGCCATGGGATTCACACAGGTAAATTAGGGCAAAAATAAAGCAACAAGGAACATATCAACATCACGTACAAAGGTGTTTCAAAATATACGTGCCCAGTGACCCAAGGCCCAGATATTCTGACTCCACGGATCTGGGAAGATCACCAAGAGGATGCCATGGCTGGGACAGAGCCCTGGTTAGGATGTGAGCGAGCAAGACACTCACGTGGGAATAAAAGCTTTCTGAGAAGAAACTCCCTCTACCTCATACAAACCTGTCTGCATCTTTGAGGCAGTCGTCATGATAACCCAGCACCATTTCCAACTATTATCCGTTGCTGCATGAGGAGGACGTTCGGAAATACTAGCCTATGGTTTTCCTCCACATCAGTGTATCTCTTCCCTGCAGACTGCGCGCAGCCCTGGGAAACACCAGCCAGCCGCCGGGCATCACGGGAATGCTCCTGCCTTAGCGATGCATTCGCCCCACTTACGAAAGCTAATGCGCTCTCCAAGTCTGCTGTGCCACCTCCTGCTTTTCCCTTTATTCTTACAGATATGGGACCTCAAGGAAGACAATCTGGGAAACTCAGGTTTCAGCTAGCTATGCATATTATAAGAGTGAATTCGCCCTCCCTCCCTTTCTCTCTTGCAAACTACTCCCTACTTAAATTGCAGCCTTGGAGCCAACACGTCTGGCTCTAGCTGCCTCATCATTCATAACCTTGTTATGCAAATAAGACAAAGATAAATTAAAATTCTAATTGAACCCTAATCAAACAAAGTATACCCCCAAAAGTGTTTTTAAATGATACTATATTCTAGTACAACCCTATTTTGTATGTCATCGGTTTTTAGGTAATTCAGCTGAAAATCAATAGATGAATGAATGTTCTGCTTGACGTTTTAATTTCCATGTATTTGGTGCTATGCATTCTTTGTTAAAATTTTCCCAAATGATGGGAGTGGGTCCAACGATGGCCCTAAAAAGAGCAAAGCAGAAAAAGTAGGGATTTAAATGAACACAGAGACTTGAACGAATGAAAAAAACCACTTTCAGAAAGTTGATCTATGTCGTTGCTGGAGGCCTGCGCAGCATCACCTCGGCTATTTCAGGGAACGTGCTGCCATCTCCTCACACAGAGTCGTGCTGTTCAACCCTCTTAATCTTACCCGAAGCCTCCACAAAATGTAAATATTTATGACTCACAAGCTCCACTTCCCTCACCCTGCTCAGTGTTGTTCTCCCACAGAACACCAGGTTTCTCTAAGGTAGTTAGAGGACCTCATCTCTGAGAAAAACGGGTATTTTTAAGAATCTTCTTGCTGCTTACTCCAAGAGGGCAAAGGATTGTTCTGAATTTCCCTGAGGGAAAGACTTGTTAAAAATAAAATGTCTGAAAGAGACTGCCTACTATGCTGACTACACAGGCAGTTTCTCAGGAGCTCCCATTAATGAAATAGGAAATGTAACTGGAGAGAGAGACACACAAAATTATCAGGTGTGTAGACTATGGAGAAATTCCTGTGGCCAAAATTATTTTTCTTGCTGGTTCTTCAGAATGTAGACAAAAGTGCAGCCTCCATAAATTTCTTACGCAGTCCCCTTATGTATCAGAGACCCTCTAATAAAAAGTCTGGGAGGAGGAAAGTCAGAAGATCTGGGTTCAAGTCCCAGCTCTACCCAGTTCCTAGCAGTGTTATATTGGATAAGTAACAATGGCTCTGGCATCATCTCTAAAATAGAGAATAAGATTTGTTCTGCTTACTTGTCAGGGTATTTATGGGGATCCAGAGGGATAATGAGTGGAAAAATGCTTTGAAAACATTTAAGGGATTAGCAAATATTTTCTAAGAAGTAGTATGCTAATAAAATTACTCAGTGGAAATAATCTTTTAAAGTTTGACAATATAGAATTATTATTGCTGCTCCCCAGAGATGCCGTGGTTTTAACACCATCATCCTAACCTATGTAGTTCATTTAGTGAATTCACAAAGCTGAACTTCTTTGTTGCCTTCTGTCTTCATATTGAAATATAATACATATCTGAGGAGAATATAGGATTTGCCTGGGTATAAGATGCCTTACATGCATCTCCCTTCCATGACGCTCAAAAAAGGTTTCCTGGAAGATTTCTTTAAGATTTAGGAAACACAGAACATTAGAAATGTATAGTTTGAAAAGCTTCTTACCTATCTGCAACACTGTAACTACAAAGTTCCAAGGGATAGAAAGAAAGGGTGTGAAATACGGACTCAGAACAGGGTCCCAGACTCCTAGATACATGATTATTTTGCATCTATTTATGAATAAAGCTCATGCTCAACATCTCTATAGGATATGAAGTCAACAGATTTTGTTATTCAACCAAAGTAAACAGCGAGAGTTATAAGCTGTATGTAAATCTGTGTCAATTTAAAGAACATAATCACTATTATTGCATCATTTTAAAGTGCTCGTAATTTTATTTTAACAGAACAGATTAATAAGCAAAGAAAATGCATATTTAAGCTAATAGAATTAAAAGGGAAAGTTTAATGACTCAGTGTCTAAATCTGAATATGAAATAAATTTCAGGCTTTGGCTGATAAGAGGAAAGTCAAAATACCTGACCTGAAATCTAGAACCACCTATTTATCTTATTTGCTTGTGCCACAGCAAGTTATCTAACTATCCTAAAACTCAATTTCATATGAGGCTTATTTCATAAATGTTTTGTTTGTCTGTTTGTTTGTTGTTTGTTAATCCTCAACAGAGGACATTTAGCATTGATTTTTAGATAAAGTGGAAGGGGGAGAGAGAGAAAGAAACAGTGATGTGAGAGAGACATATTAACTGGTTACCTCTTGTACAACCCCAACTGGGGCTGGAGATTAAACCTGTAACCCAAGTGCATGCCCTTGATGGGGAATTGAACCTGCAACCTTTAGGCCCATGGACTGCTGAGCCAAACTGGCCAGGGCTTATTTCATAAATTTGTTGAAAATCAAATGACATGCAGGATCCTAGGTTTCTGTTTCCAGCTGTGATACGATCTTATATCAGACTAAATATCTTACTAGGACAAATTACACAATGTGAATAAATGAAAATGACAAGTCTTTCAAGTCATTCACAAACAACCAAGGCAGATAGGACTTGAGGGGCCAAGATACCTAACAGAGAGAAAACACTGAGGTGAGTTCAACGTTCATCTCTGCAGTTTACTCAGATAATTCACCAATTTTCTGTATAACAAGAGATGAGGCTAGTGAAACACAATGACCTGGAGCTTGCAACAGTTTCAATGGTCTGAGAACACAGGGGTTGTAGTCCAGGACTTCCAAGTCACCTGAGACTTGCGGGAACAAGATCCAAGAGAAATGAGTCCAAAATTCTGTGTGCAAATTCTCCTTAGGACAATTAACTCCTAAACTGTGCATACTAAGTTTGAGACACCAAACAAATGCATAACCAAAGCAATCCTAAGAAAAAAAAGAATGAAATCGAAGGTATCACACTCTCTGACTTCAAATTATACTACAAAGTGTTAATAATAAAAACAACATGGTATTGGCAGAAAAACAGACACACAGACCAATGAAACAGAATTGAGAGTCCTGTAATAAACCTACACATAGATGGTTAATTTTTAACAAAGAAGCCAAAATCATACAGTGGAGAAAAAAAAATCTCTTCAATAAACAGAAGAAATTGGAAAGCCACATATAAAAGAATAAAACTAGATTTCTATCCATTACCATACACAAAAGTTAACTTAAAATGGATCAAAGACCTAAATACTAGACTTGAAACAATAAATTTTATAGAAGAAAACATAGGTACTAAACTTATACACCTTGGTCTTAAGGAGGATTTTATGAATTTGACCTCAAAGGCAAGGGAAGTAAAAGCAAAACTAAATGAATGGGACTATATCAAATTTAAAAACTTCTGCACAACAAAAGAAATTGTCAACAAAACAAAAAGACAACCAACCAAATGGAAGAAGATATTTGCAAACAACACTTCCAACAAAGGGTTACTATCCAAAATATGGTAATATAGTTCATAGAAGTCAACAAAAAATGATTCAATTAAAAAATGGGCAGAGGACAGACACTTTTCCCAAGAAGATATACAAATGGCTAACAAATATATAAAAAGCAGCTTAACTTCACTAGATATTTGTGAAATGCAAATCAAAAGTATAATGAGAAACTCCCCACACCTGTTAGAATGTCTGTTATCAACAAGACAAGTAATAACAAGTGTTATTCACTACCGGTGGGAATGTAAACTGGTATAGCCACTACAGAAAGAGGTTCCTCAAAAAATTAAGAATAGAGTTACCATATGACTCCACAAACCCTTTCCTGTGTATCTAAAACCTTGAAAACATTTGTTCTCAAATATATGCAACCCTATGTTAATTGCATTATTATGCATGGTGGCCAAGACATAGAAACAACTGAAGTGTCCTTTGTTAGATGACTGGATAAAGAAAATGTGTTACTACATATATATAATAGGCTACTACTTAGCCATGAGAAAAGATGAAATACTGCCATCTGAGACAACATAGATAGATATTGAGAATATCATACTAAGCAAAATAAGTCAGACAGAAAAAGTCAAGAACCATATTTCACTCACATGTGGGATATAAAACTGAAAGCAACAAATAAGACAAACAAAAAAACAAAAACTCATAGGCACACTCAACAGTATGGTGGTTACCAGAGTGAAAGGGGGATGGAAGGTGGTAAAAGGGGCCAAATAGATAGTGACAGAAGGAGATTTGACTTCGGGTGATAAACATATAATACAATATACAGATGATGTATTAAAGCCTATATAATTTTATTAACCACTGTTACCCCAATACATTTATTTAAGAAATAAAAAATATATGGAAAGCAAAACATGGGAGACCAAAGTCTCAGTAGAGTTTTCAGCTACCTTATGGAAATATAGCTAGGAGTTCAAGTAAACTCTCCACGATTTCTCCTGAGATACCCCCCAAAATAGAAGTGTCTTAGAAGTGAGGGCAAGCCAAAAAGAGGTTATCTGAACAAAGCCTGAAACCCAGTATTGACTGGAAGATGATTTGCTTATACTTTATCTACCTGCCAGAAAAAGAAATTAAATTGTTCCTAAAGTAAATAGCATCATCCAGAGCTCCTACAATATTTCATATACAGTTTTCAGCATTCAATACAAAATAACCAATTATGTAACAAAACAGGTCACAATGGTCAGAAATGAAGAGAAAAAGTAATCAACAGACCAACTGATTGAAGATTCCAAATACTGCAGTTATCAACTAGAGATTTTAAAATAAGCTATAACTTAAACAAAAAAAGAAAATAAGCAAAGTACAGGAAACTACAGGAAAATTGAAATAATTTTTAATTAAATGGAAATACTGGAAATGAAAAATGTAATAACTGAAATTTTAAATTCAGTAAGAAGGTTTAATAAAAAGAAAAAGTGACCAACAGAAACAGAGAATAAATAAAATAAAATAAAAACAGCAAGGTATTTTATAGATAATGACAAACTGATTCTAAAGTTTATGTGGAAAAGCAAAAGACCCAGAATAGCCAACACAAATTGAAAAACAAACTTGGAAGACTGATTCTATCAGACTTCAAGGCTTCCTATAAAGCTACAGTAATCAAGACAATGTGGTATTGTCAAAAGAACAGATAAGTGAAATAGAATTGAGAGCCCCATAAGTATTGCCAAGTGATCTTTGAAAAAGGAGCAAAAATAATACAATGTAACAAAGACAGTCTTTTCAGTTGGTGGTACAGGAACAACTGGACATCCACAAACAAAATATCGGATCTAGATTCAGACCTGACACCCTCCACAAAACTTAACACAAAATGGATTATAGACCTAAATATAAAACACAAAACTATAAAGCTCCTAGAAAACAGCGTAGGAAAAAAACATGACCTTGGGTTTGATGATAACTTTTAGATATAACACCAAAGACATAATCCATAAGAGACATAATTGATAAATTGCACTTTATTAAACTTAAAAACTTTTATTCTTCAAAAGATAGTATCAAGAGAATGAGAAGACAAACTACAGATTGGTGGGCAATATTTGCAAAAGACACATCGCATAAAGAACTATTATCCGAACTATATAAAGAACTCTTAAAATTCAACAAAAAGAAAACAACCTGATTTTTTTTTAATGGGTAAAAGACCTTAGCAGACACCTCACCAAAGAAGATATACAAGTGACAAATATCTTATAAAAAGATGCTCCACATCATATGTCATCAGAGAAACACAAATTAAAAAAAAAAAACAAAGAGATGCCACACTACATACTTAATAGAATAGCAAAAATCCAGAACACTGACAACTCCCAATGCTGACAAGGCCATACGGAGCAACAGGAATGCTCATCCATTGCTTATGGGAATGCAAATTGGCACAACCACTTTGGAGGAGAACTTGGTGATTGTCACAAAACTAAACATACTCTTCTCATACAGTCCAGGAATCATTCTCCTTGGTATTTACCCAAAGGAAATAAAAAGTTAGGTCCAGCCCTGGCCGGTTTGTCTCAGCGGTTAGAGCGTTGGTCTGTGGTCCAGAGAGACCTGGGTTCAGTTCCCACTAAGGGTGCGTACCTCGGTTGCAGTTTGTCCCAGGCCGTGGTTGGTTGTGCAGATGGCAGCCACTCGATATGTCCCTTTCACGTCGATGCTTCTCTCTCTCTCTCTCTCTCTCTCTCTCTCTTCCTCACTCTCCCTCCCACTCTATCTGAACAAAAAAATGGAAAATGTCCTCAGGTGAGGATTAAAAAAAAAAAAAAAGTTAGGTCCACACAAAAACCTGCACTTAGGTGTTTATGGCAGCTTTATTCATAATTTCCCAAACTTGAAAACAGCCAGGGTATCTCAGTAGGTGAATGAATAAAGTATGGTTCATCCAAACAACAGAATATTATTCAGTGCTGAAAAGAAATGAGCTATCATGTTAGAAAAAAACAAACAAAAAAAAAGGAAGAAACTTAAAAGCTTATTATTGAGTGAAAGAAGCCAATGTGAAAAGGCTACATCCAATAGAATTCAAACTAGATAAAATCCTGGAAAAGGCAAAACTCAAGTGACATGAAAACAATCAGTGATTACGGTGAGGAGGGACAGTGGTAGAGAGATGAATAAAGAGAACAGAAGATTTTTAGGGCTGTGAAATACTCTGTATGATATTATAATGGTGGGCACATATCACTATAAATTTGCCCAAACTCATACAACACAAAGAATGAACCACAATATAAACTATGAACTTTCAGTAGTTATGTGTCAGTGTAGCTTCATCTTTGGTAAAAATGTACCATTCTGGTGAGTGATGTTGATAATGGAGAATGCTATTTATGTATGAGGGCAAGGGGTATAAATGAAAAATCTCTGTGCTTCCTCTCAATTTCACTGTAAACCTAAAACTTCTCTAAAAAAGATAGTCTTTAAAAATAGATTATTTTTTTTTAAATCCAGATTCAAGCACAGAAAGAAAATGAAAGATGGAAAAAATAGAAAAGAACATAAAGCATATATAAGAAGTGTGTATGGAATCCCAGAAGGGGAAGACAGGAGAAAGAAGGTGGAAGAAAAGCAATTATTTAATGATATATAGCTGAAATTTTCCAAAACCAAAGTTAGCAAGCCACAGATTCAAGAACCTTTCAAACAGAATCAATGCACAGAAAACCACACCTCGGCAAATCACAGTCAAACTGCTATAAACCAAAAACAAAGAAATAACCTTTAAACAGCCAGAGCAGGGTTGGGGGAATTATATAGAATATATAACTGACAAAGAAACAACAGGTAAAGTAATAGATGACTTCTCAATGAAAACAAGCAGAACACAAAAGTGGAAAGACAAATTTAAAGACCTTACAGGGGGTTGAGGGATGGAACAAACAAACCTGCCAGCCTAGAATTCTATATCAAAAGTAAAGCTAAATAAAATGCAGAATGTGAAAGCATTCAATGAATGCCAAAACACTATAGCAAACACAAGGTAAAAATGACGGGATGTTAATTTTAAAAATGCGGATTTAGAAAAATATGATTGTAGACGACAGTTGTAAGTTCAATATCTTCTGGGCCAGTTCTGTTCTCCTAGACAATTGCAAATTAGAACCACACTATGGATCAGCCTTCTCATAAGAAGGTAACTTAAGAAATAAATTAAACTCTTTGAGAAAGAATATGTGAATAAGTTGTCAAAAATCTTTCACTATTGTCTTAGTAAACTCAGGCTGCTATAACAAAAATATTATAGACTGGGTGGCTTGAACAACAAACATTTATTTCTCATTTTTCTGGAGATCAAGTTACCAGCAGATTGTTGGGTGAAGGCCCATTCATAGACAGTAATCTTCTTCCTGTGTCCTTAAATGACCAAAAGAATAAGAGAGCTCTTTGAGGTCTCTTTTATAAGAGCTCATATCTCATTCATAAGGACTCCACCATCACGAACTGATGACCTCCCAAAGGTAAAACCTCCTAATACCATCACATTAAGGGGTTAGGATTTCAACATATGCATTTGAGTGGAGAACACAAACATTCAGTCTGTAGCAATTGCTGTCATGGAATTGGTTTGAAGATAGTTCAGCAAAGATACATTGCTTTTAGACACCTAAATCTACATTAAAGTTAATTTTTACTGGGATTCCAAGGTAGCTACAGAGTAAGTAGAAGCTGTACCCACCTGCTCCTGGCCCCAACAAAATACCATGTCATTATTTGTGGCTCTCCATTAGAAATATTTAAGAAAATCACATGCTTGATGTAATTACCAATTGATACATGATTCTTCAAGTATAGTAGACATTGAATGTAGAGATCTTGGGAAAAAGCATGATTTCTTCTAGACAGAGTGGTCAATAGAACTTCCTGAAAAAAATGAATATTTTCTATATCTATGCAATTCATTACATGTGGCTATTAAACACTTGAAATGTGGCTAGTGTGACTAGGGAACTGAATTTTTCAATTTTACTTAAATTTAATTAATTTTAATTTTTACAGCCACATATAGCTACTGCTTGCCAGATTGGGCAATGCATTTCTAAAGCATTTGGATATCATTAAGCAAATTATGACAATATTACCAAAGAGTACAATTTTTATGCCTTATCAGATATATGTGGACTGGATTACATGTTTCAAAATATACATGCCTTCAGAGACAATTATCAAGGCCATGTGCACAACTAATTTTAATAGAAAGATACTAAAAGGCCTTGAACTTTTGAAAAAATAGATCAAACATTCTATATATAAGAGGGTGTAAATTCTATTCTGGACCAACCCCTTTGAAATAAATAAGCCTCATAGCTTGAGTTAGCTACATCATAAGTTATCTCTACTAGTGTTGAAAAAAATAAAAATAAAAGTTTTAAAAGATGGCCTCCCTTAACAAAGAACTAAAAAAGAAACAAAGTGAAATCATCAATATGAAAGGGAAAAAAAGTTCTCTGAAAATATTTTATGTTTCCCAAATCACTGAGACAGACTCAACAGGGAACTAATCTTGAATGACTATAGAGAGATGGCCTCTGCAGTGACCTTCAGAGGAAGAAAGCAATCTATAAAGATGTCCCAGGTGTTAAAAAAAAAAAAAAAAATGGATCTTTATTTCCATGCTGCTTCTAACCCAGTTGATTTTTTTTTCCCAATCTAGTGAAACATCATCAAAAGTTAGACCTATAGTCTGGGTTCAGCTCTAAGCAACTCCATGACCCAACCAAGTTGCATAATTTCTCTGTGCCTTTGTTTGCTTATGAAAAGAAATTGGTCAAATGATGTCTAGAATTTCTTCCAGTTCTGATACTCTAGGTCTCTGATAAATGCCTCCCTTGTCCTTTAAAGACTTATGCCTAAATCAGGTTCTACAAACCAGACTGCTGTATTGTATAATAGATATGCACAAAGTTTGCCAGAGCTGGTGTATAAAAGCTGCATCACATCCACCCGTGTGACACTTGAAAATCTCTTGAAACATGATTTGAGGACAGGTCTTCATCCGGTATTGTCAAGCAGCTGGGTTCCTTTCCAAACCCCTTTCTGGAATGGGGTGAAAGTAGGGGCAGTGTACTCCATAGATGTGATTAGTGTACAGTTCACCCTATAAAAAGTGAGATGATGGTCCCTACAGTCACTTGTTTCAGTTACAGGAGTTTTATCTGATAAAAACGTCAAGTTTAAACAGTGAACTTGCCATAATTTACACGCTTCCTTTCATTCCAAAGCTCATTAAGTTGTTAAGCATATTGTAAAAGTTCAATGAATAATTACTATTCCCATACACGTTAAGATCAGTGGAGACTGAACTTCCTCCTCTCCACCCATACACACATATAAAAATTAAACCATTTATGACTGTTTGGGGCTGATAAGAAGCAGTCCTTGTCCTTGATGTTGCTACCCATTCTTTGGACAGGCTTAGATATTGACATCTTTCTTACAATAGAGCAGTGAATTTGAGGCCATAGTTCCCTTATGACTATTAAATCTTAAATTCCAGACTTTGACCAAGAGTGTAGCAACAGTGCCAATTAGCAAAATCAAAGGAACCATATATGAATTGGTCCAAACACATGTGTCTGGAAGAGACACCTAAGGACCTGTGAAGCACTCTTACAAAATTTACAATGGACCTGTCCTCAAGTTGCTTTGTTTTGGAACAGAATAAGCTTGGAAATAATTATAGTGACGAAGTCAGTTTCCCCTGGACCTGATCCTTGGCATTGCCAGGAAACTTAATGCTGTTTCAAATGTTGCCAAGAACTGTTGGCGAGACCCTACACAGTTCTAAAAAATAAATGGTCTCTATAGTCATGCAAATCCCTATTGCCTCAAACCCTACAATGGCTTACAATTATTTTACAATTGACAAGATTTTCAGCACAGTGTGTTGGAATGGACCTATCATTTGCAGAGATCTTGGTCTCTTTATAAGTACCTGGGAGTTCTGCCAGACAACAGACTTAAGTCATTATTGCTGGACTACTGGATGAAAACATAAAGATATATTTATCCACTATTCTACATTATATAGCCATGGCTACGCAGGGATGGACAGTACAAATGGGTTTTTCTTTCCATGCTATTAATTATAAATGGGGAAACCAGAAAACAGATCAATTAAAGCCAAGTTAGCCCAGCTAAAGAAAGTGCTTGGCAAGTTCCTTAAAAAAAATTGTGGCAAATATGAAAATGTCAAACCCAAAGAGAAAGAAGCTAAATAATAAAGGATCATTTTATTACTCATGTTTTTTCTAATATTTAAATAATTAATAATAAAAATATGTCATATTTCCACTCTTGGTTCAACTATGTTTATCTGTTAAAACCAAAAGTTTTTAAATATTTTTGTTTTTGTTTTTTCATAGCTTTTGTTAACAACTAAAGGCAAGATTTGTTCCTATTGGTTTTACAAGAAGGTGGCTTAGTTTTTGTTTCTTCTATATCTGAATCACTTGAAGGTATAATCTCTCTCTAGAATCCATTACCATCAATTATATGTATTAGGATCTGATTTTTTGCTATTTTGTAAATTCAGTTCTTACTTTTTTAAAAGATCACAATAAGGTTTTTTCCTCCTTCCTGAATATGCAGACTATGATTAGAGAGAGAATTTCTAGACAGATCAGCAAGTAGTTCAAGATGCTGCTGAGTGTAGCATTATAAATAATTTACAACACATGAAATGTTTAATAATGTCTCCTAACAAAAATGCGAAATGAATTCTGCATAGTAATATATCATGCTTCATTCTAAAATAAATATAGGTATTAATGTAGGAATTTGTTACATAAAGATATTGCTTCATGGCATGTTTACCAACCTCAAAAATGGGAAATTACACACTTAACACTCAAGATAGAAAATTACCTGTCAATAACAAAATATTTGATTTTCATACCATAAATGTAATAACTAGATGTAGATCCACCTGTGTTTTTTCCAAAAGCATTTCTCACCTCTAAAATATTACCAATAACTTCAATATATCATATACCCCCTCTATCCTCAGCCTTTTTCTCTGTCCAAATAGAATAATTAAATTTTTAAAAGATTATAAATGCTTAATAATTATCAAAGAATTGATTAAACATCACCACAAAGAAAGTGCACTTTGAATAAGTGGGTAAATAAATTTAAGAGAGTTGGTAAATTATTTTACTCAAGCAAAAAATGACAGATGCTCCCCACTAGAGATTGAAGAAACATCAGGAAAGCTGAATAGAATTAGGTGGAGGTGATGATTGATACCGATAGTACTGTTATTATTAATAGGAAACTTCTCAAGGTAGAAAACATCAAATTAAAATTTTTATTTATGACAAAATTCAAAGAATAATGCCATTTAAGTTTATGAGTCTTCCAGATATTACTATAAAATTCCCAAAATATGATGAAGATAGCTGACAAAAGAAGTAAAAAGAAAATTGTTTTCACATATAAATTACAATGCAAGAATCCCAAATAAAATGATAGGTAGAGTTCAATGTACATTAAAACAATAATGTAATCAAATGTTAAGAAATGGATTATAATAATAAAATTCAAATAATAATATACCCAGATTGCAAGGACACTTAATATTAAGAAACCTTATAATTTACATTAAGAGAAAAACCACACTGTCATTATAAAAATTAAAATAATGAGTATATTAAAATCCAATAGATACTTCTAATTTAAAAAAATCTCCATTAATCAGAATGCTAGGACCTTCTTTAGGGTGACAAATACACATTTTAAGAAAAAGCACATTTAATTGACATCTACTTGATCAACTTCCAAGCTTAGTAATTGCTCAGTTAATCTCTAAAAAAGAAATTATTGTTCATGGTTTAATGAATGCAGGCAGATAGTAGGCCACTCTTCAATGGGCTCGTTCACTTTTGCTCCAACTTGATAAATGTATATAAACTTCTAAGTTCCAAAACCTGTTTATACTGATCATACTGTGCTATAACAACATAAATTAATTAGATACTACAATAATCAATAAAATATAAGTGCCAGAAAAGAGTTTTTGTTTCTAAAGAAATTAAGTTAAATTTTTTGGAAAGATTCAGTAAGTGTGAATTATCAAAATGTAATTCCGAAAATTATAATGGTTTGGGATAAATTCATAAAATTAAGAAGTCTTATGCAATCATATGGCTTCATAAATACCTTAAAATCTGAGGTACCTAAAAATAAACAAATTATAGACAATGTTTTGTGAGTATGGTTTATATTAAGGAAAGGGTATAACTCTCTGACCAACAGCCCGTATTCAAATAAAAAGCCTTGATTCTATAACAAAATTATGGCAAATAAATGCTTATGTTTAAGATAAAATACAGCACACTGCTGGTGGGAATGCAGACTGGTACAGCCATTATGAAAATCAATATGGTGTTTCCTCAAAAAATTAAAAATTGAATTGCCATTTGACCCAGTGATCCCACTTCTAGGAATATATCCTAAGAAGCCTGAAACACCAATCAGAAAAAATATATGTACCCCTATGTTCATAGCAGCACTATTTACAATTGCTAAGATCTGAAAACAGCCCAAGTGTCCATCAGTAGATGAATAGATAAAAAAACTGTGGTTGCCCAGGTGGTGTGGCTCAGTGGTTGAGCGTCTACCCATGCACCAGGAGGTCGCCAGTTCAATTCCCAGTTGGGGCACATATCCAGGTAGTGGGCCTGGTCCCCAGTGGGGTCATGCAGGAGGTGGCCAGTTCACATTCTCTCTCATCAATATTTCTATATCTCTCTCCCTCTCCCTTTTTCTCTCTCTAAAAATCAATAAAAAGAAATAAATTAAAAAGAAAAAAGCTGTGGTACATTTACACAATGGAATACTATACAGCTACAAGAAAGATCTCTTATCCTTTGAGACAACATGAAGGGACCTGGAGAGTATTATGCTAAGTGAAATAAGCCAATCAGAGAAAGACAAATACCACATGATCTCGTGGAATATGGTATTTTTGAAATATAATGAGCAAAAAAAAGCTAATGAACAAAATAGACCCAGAGACATAGAAAGATGTACAGTTCAGACTGACAAATTGCAGAGGAGGGGGCAGGGGGAAGGGATGAGATAAACCAAAGAACTTATATGCATGTATACATAACCAATGGACATAAACAACAATGCTTGGGGGAGGGGATTGGATAGGGAGGAGGGTGTCTGGGGGGAAAAAGGAGAAACATCTGTAACATAAATTAATTAATTAATTAATTTAAAAAAAGATCTGTGCTGCATTTACACAGTGGGATACTATGCAGCTATAAGAAAGATCTCTTACCCTTTGAGACAACATGGAGATACCTAGAGAGTATTATGCTAAGCAAAATAAACCAGTCAGAGAAAGACAAGTACCACATAATCTCACTTATTTATGGAACATAATGACCAAAATAAGCTGTCGACCAAAAAAGATCCAGAGTTAAGGAAGTAGGGAATAGACTGGCAAACTTCAGAGAGATGAGGGGTGGGCGGGGAGGGAAGAGATAAGCCAAAGAATTTATATGCATATATGCACAACCAATTGACAGGGACACTAGAGGGGGAAGGCTGGAGGGGGTGGGAGGGGGAAGGAGGGAGTCATTGGGGAAAAAGTAGTACATCTGTAATACTTTCAACAATAAAAATAAATAAAATTTTTAAAATTAAGATAAAATATAAAGTGTAAGGTATAAATCATTTTTTTTCAAATTTGAGATGTTAAACTGCTTTTTAAAATAATCTATATTCCAATAATTCTAAATACAATAAAAAGATGATGTATTATACAATATGGTGAAACATTAACAAAATGTTTCCATTAAATATTAACTAAATGATTTCTATTAAAGTTAGGAGTAAGGAAACAATATCCTTCATGAAGGTACTGTTAATACATTTACACACAAAAAATAAAGTATACATATTAGAAAAATAGGCAAAATTGTCATTATTTTCAGATATTAAAATTTTGTTGTGGAAAAACTGGTGAATATATTATAAACACTATTTGAAAAATAGGAGAATTTAAGATATCTGATTACACAAATCAGTAAATTTATATATTTTTAATAAATTTACACATATATACATAAAATAAAATTAAAATTAATTTTATGTATACATATATACCCACATGTATAGAAAACCCAATACTTTTTCTGTGCACAAATAATGGCCCATTTGAAATTATAATGGGAGAGAGATCACAATAATATTTTTAATTAAATATTTAGAAATAAATTTAACAAGAAATCAGTTATATTCTACAGAGGGAATGAAGAATTTTCAGCAAAGTTAGTTTGTACTTTCAGACTTCCCTACTACTCTAAACATGAAACAGTAGTATATAAAACTGAAAAATTTCAAGAGAAATAGTCACATACATACACACACACACACACACACACGTAAGCATCTCGATGGAGAAGAAATATAACAGAAATCCAATACAATGCAAAGTCAAAGTCTGTGGTTTGCTTAGCTCTGATTCCAGAGGGAAGAAGAGACAGGTAGGAGCTCACTCCCTCCAGCATACTAAAGACTAAAGATGCTCCATAGCAGGTAGAAGATTGGACCCGGGTTCACTGTATTCTCCCCAACATTAATCTGTTCAAGTACTAACCTCCAGTACCTCAGAATATGATTGTATTTAGAGATGAAACCTATGAAGAGGTAATTAGGGTAAAATGAAGTCACATGGGTGGGACCTGATCCAATATGACTGGGGCCTTTATAAGAAGAGATTAGGACAGAGACATGGAAGGAGATAAGACCTTGCAGGGAAAAATCAGTTCTCTATAAGCCAAGCAGAAGGGCCTGGACAGACCCTTCTCCCAAAGCCCTCAGAAGGAACCAAACCAAGATCTTGATCTCAGATTTTGAGCCTCCAGAACTGTGAGAAAATAAATTCTTTCATTTAAGCCCACCCAGTCTCTGGTATTGTTATGGCAGCCCCAGCAAACCAATACAGATAGTGTAGCGTGGCATGGCATAGGCTAGAAAACAGCCCATCACGGGCAGTAGGAGTAAATACTGTTTAGTACATTTGTTTCAGGTGTGTTGGCACATATGTCTGTGTCCTGAGTCATGTATGTGTATTTCCTAATATAGGACATAATTAGAAAAGTATAGAAAACACTGATCCAAACTCTTCTCTCTTTATCCTTCTCGGTTACCAAACACATTTGTTCAGGCCTTCATTGTTTCTCACTAAGATTGTTTCAAAAGTTTTCTTCATAATCTCTCTGCTTATTCTTTTATCTAATAAATATTTATGGAAGAAGTTTGGTACACACTAGTGTATGTCAAGATCCTAAAAATATAATGGTGAATAAGCAGACCCGGTCCCTGTTCTCATTCACTCAGAGTCTAACACCCCCACTGCCATTCTCAGGCCCTCCTATCCATTCTCCACAGCCCTGAGAGGAACCCTTCTACAACACACATTTGGTCACCCTACTCTTCTCAGTGTCCATCAGTGACATGCCAATGAGTTTTGCCAGAAATGCAAACTCTCCCCGCTCATAGGAGAGCTTTGATGATATGATCCGGTGCCTGCAGGTAATTCCGGGCTCACCTTTCATGGCTTCACCTATCCTCTATGTCCTAGAT
Source organism: Molossus molossus (assembly GCF_014108415.1). Taxonomy (NCBI): domain Eukaryota; kingdom Metazoa; phylum Chordata; class Mammalia; order Chiroptera; family Molossidae; genus Molossus; species Molossus molossus. Next base: position 30,816,075 of record NW_023425346.1, read on the forward strand.
GTGTTAAATGACGTGCATTACAGCTAGCCAGATACGACGTGGTCTCTCAGATGTTGTGCCTTTGCATAAGCTGCAGCCTTTGACCTCCTCATTCCCCCCATTCACTTGGAAACTCCCAGTTATACTTCAGCTCAGATGCAATTTACTATTCCCCAAGCCCCACTTCTTACTTCTAGCCTCTTCTTCATGCCATTCAAAAAGCCTTCACTGACCACCCTACTCTAAATTAGCAGCCTGATACATCACGCTAGTTTTTGCCTCTTTCATTAGTTTTGTGAGTTCACTGAGAGTAATAATTTTGATTTTTTTTCTTGCTTTTCTACACAATGGCACATTGCCTGGTACATAAATAAATGGATTAATAGAGAGGAATAGATGGATGGACACCTGCATGTTTAGATGGGAATCTTTGCAGTCATTAATAAAATAATTCATCAAAATTTGTTTCTTAAAAGGAAACATATAACAAAATCATGCTGTGCTAGTGACACACAAAGAAGGGATAAATATTATAAGAAGATATAAATTACAGAAAGGAATTTCACTAGACTATATTATAACTTAAGCAACATTTTGTGAAACATTTTCCTTAAAATTTTCTATTAACAATAATTGAAATTGATTTAAATATTTTAATGGTGTCTAGAAGTGAATCAGCCTTTAGATCCCAAACAATGCAGACATGAGATTTCCTCCCAAAGTGCCTAAATAACCTGTGATTTCTTAAACATAACAATAAATTAGTAACATGAATCATGGACAATAAATTTGAAAAAATAACATCCAACTTGGAAAAATATCACACACATGATACGTTGTAAATGTGAACTTGACAATGCAGTGCCATCCACCTATGCAGGATTTGATTATTAGCTAAAGGTTTCTGTTTACCTGTCAGTTGTTATCTAAAGACTATATCCTGAAGATCATTAAAATGGAAGGAAGAGTCCAAGTGCTAGTGTCAAATTTCGCTTAGGTGGCAGTCCCTTCGATAAATCTATGCCTTCCAGATACCCACACTTTTATATGAGTACTCATCTTACATTAGTCAGCAGTGCTAAGAAAAAGAGAGAGAAGAAAGGAAAGGAAAAACAACGAAGGAACTTCGCTGTTGTTTACATCAATTAACCTATGACAAAATTGGTTTTGTTATGCACAGGTGTGCAATTGTGATCGTTGCAAAATGAATTTAGGAATCATAACATTATTAATTTATACTATAAAAAATATAGTGTGGTCTCAATTTTAAAGTCTTAAAATTAAAGTTTTATGATCAGCTATACAGAATAAGCATTTATTTCTCATGTATCTAAGGATCTGCTGGGGCAGCTTTGCTGATCTCGACCAGGCTCATCTGTGCATTTCCAAGCTGCAGTTGGATTTAGGTCTGTTTCACACATTTTTCGTCATCTTTGGACTAGTGGGCTAGTTGGGGTGTGCTCTACTCAGGGCAGAGACACCAGCATAAACACAAAAACCATTAAGCCTCAGATCTGTCCGGGCAACAGTCACTTCTGGCCCCATTCCATTAGCCAAAACAGTCACATGTTCGGACCAAAGTTAAGGAGCAGGAAAGCTCATGCTCTACTTAGTGGGAAGAACTGAAAAGATACCGTGAAAGGTGGCAATGAGGAAGGAGTGAAACATTTGAGTCCATTTATTTAATCTGGCACAAAAGCATGCTTCTTCTTTCAATATGTGTCTGTGACAGTGTACATAAACTAGTTTAGAGGTAAAAGTAACAACACAAGTCTAAATCAGAGGCATGGAGCTGTCTCTGGAAGTGTCTGACCCTATCCACACCACACTAAACTTCGCTTGAAGATGTGAGGGTCTCTTGTGGATGAAGATGTGAGGGTCTCTTGTGGATGGAGGAGTGAGCAGGGTGGGTGGGACAAAAGGGAAAGTTAACACAACCCAACAGTGTCCTTGAGAGATGCAACACTTTTTCCCCTTTTCCGTCTTACTTCCCTTATTCCCCTAGCTTGGCTTCCCAGGATGACCACACAAATAAACTGTGTACTCAAATCCTTAAGGGACTTCCTTGATGATAAAATCAGGATCATACTGCCCTGGTCGGTTTGGCTCAGCGGTTAGAGCATCAGCCTACGGTCCAGAGAGACCGGGGTTCAGTTCCCGCTAAGGGCACGTACCTCGGTTGCAGTTTGTCTCCAGCCTGGTTGGTCATGCGGGTGGCAGCCACTCAATGTGTTCCTTTCACATCGATGTTTCTCTCTCTCTCTGTGTTCCGCTCTCTCCCTCCCACTCTACTTGAACAAAAAAAAATGGAAAAAATCTCCTTAAGTGAGGATTAAAAAAAAAAAAAAATCAGGATCATACTCAGAAGCTTTAGTAGTTTTGGGTTTCCTCCCACTCTCTAAGAATAGCCACAGAAAAATAGACCGACTAATGCTTTGAAGTAAATCTCATTCCATGGATCAACTCTATAAGCAACTCAAGAGATAAGAGGTACATCTTAAATTATTGACATAGTCTAACCAGGGTGACTAATTCTTCTTGTTTGCCCTGGACTGAGGGGTTCCCTGGGATATGGGACTCACAGTGCTAAAACTGAAACAGTCAAGGACAAAGCAGGATTGATCAGTCAAATCTGACCATAAAAAATGAGAATCGGTAATATGGCAGACATGCTCAATTTTTTCATTTTCAAGTCTGATTATTAGTGATTGCATAGAATCATAGATGAATCCAATGAAAGAAACTTAGATGCCACCTAATGCAATCTCACAGAAAATTCAAGAATATAAAATAGGTAGACTTGTGAAGCAGCAAACATTCTAACATCTGTACAGAGGTCTTCAGTGATGAGAGTTTAGAGCCCTGCCCATTACATTTTAGCAATTTGAATTATAGTCCATCTCCCTATAACCTAAATCAATTCTCCCTAGTTGCCTAGAAGTACACTGAACATGTATAATCTCTAGTTCATATTCAAAGGAAAGCCTGAGTCCTTCAAATTTTTGAAAACAATGCTTCTTTCGCCATTAGCATTTTCTTATCCAAGGAAACTCCTCCAGTTCTCCCATGATGTGATATCTAGATTTTTTTTTTTTTCTATTTGGGGCATCTTCCTCTGGATTTATGCCCATTTGTCAATGACATTCTAAAACTGAATACAATACTCTATACATAGTCTGACCCATATAGAACTCAGAGATAATAATACCTTGTATGTTCTGGATTGTTAAATTATGTTAATGAAACCAAAGGCTGCATTAGATTTCTTGGCAACCCTATCTCATTATAAGTTCATATTGAACTTTCAGTCAATTAAAACTTCTGGGATTGTTGTTCCACATAAATTATCATAAATCTAAGACTTCTGCATTATATACTTGCAGAGTTGGGTTTTTTAAATGTAATTGCTACACTTAAATTTCATCTAATTTTTTTAAGCACCTTCTTCAAACTTGCTGGAAATTTTATAGTGTTTATTAGCCAGTATGTTATTTATATGTTGTGTGTGAGTTTAATCATATACATAAATGAAAAGTAATATTTTCTTAGCTGCTTTCAAGTTATTGGCGAGAACCTGGCCAAGAACATAGCCACAGAGCTGACTCTAATACAGTACATTCAAGATGATACTTATTTGTTAATCAGCACACTATTAGATATCATTGTTTAATAAGCTACAAATTTACTATAATTTACTATAATTTGTGCTATAATTCAGCCCAGATATCTCCATCTTCTCCAGTAAAATATAACAAGAGACTAATATGCTTACTGAAATCCAGTTGCAGTAAATCTGAGGTAGCCTAGTGAACAAACATTCTACTTATACTAGCAAAAAAAAAAAAAAAAAATCAGCTTAATTTGTCATAATTGATTGGAGCACAGTATTGTTCATGTAGTGTTTTCAATTTACTGACAGATATTAATCTTCAGGATTTAGCAACAAGAAATCATATTCCCAGGAATTCTCAAGAAATTTCTAAAATCTTAAGCTACTCTTAAAATATTCTCAATATTATTATTATTAACACTCTTTACTCATTATTATCTAAAACATTATTTACAAATAAAAAATATTATGTTTATAGCAATTATAGGAGGAGCCATAATCTAGAGGAAATGTTCAAGCACTGGAAAATGCCAGCAAAGATGACATGTGATTGCCTAACGAAGTCACAGCATTACCCAAAATTACTTCTGAAATTGCCATTGTTAGAATTTATTTTGCTCTCAAAGCATTATTTCTTGGAATACTACTCATGAGATTAAATACCATACAGTATTCATATAAACTTGTTCTTATTTATTTATTTATTTATTTATTTATTTATTATTTATTTATCTATTTTTAAGAATGACCACAACAGACAGGACCACAGGTACATAGCAGTCTGACCATGACTGCTTCACTCGGACAGGGTCCTGTTCCAGTTTTGGACATGGTCTGGAGATACAAATGTTTAGAACAGCAATGTTCTCGTTACCATTTATCCCCCTGATCATACATTTAAATACTGCTTAGCTACAGTGTTCTCTTTCCAGTGAGAAGTTTCTTCAGGACCAAAAAGGAAGCAAACAAGAGTATTGAACAGTAATTCTGTCACTGTCATCCACAAGCAACCCCAGATAGCTTCTTTTGAGAATAGCTCTAGGTTGCATCTTTCTCAAGCCTTAACATATTTTGAGTTCGGTATATTCATAACATGTTTCTACATATTTCTACCATGATTTTACCCCAAAATTTGGGTGTCTTCTTTAATTTTTACATGTGAGCTTCACGAATATCTGAGCCTATCTATGAGTAGTTGCATTGGTGACCTTCCGTACCACACACATACACACACACCTTTTCTCTTCTTTGGGGTCCTTGGGGAATGTGAAACCAAACTGTTTTTCCAGAAATAAAATATTCAAAGTACTGGGAAAAGTAATTAGCTTATAGTAGCCACTCAAATTACCACTGCTGTTGTTATATATTTCTACCTGGTTTTAACTTTAGTTCATTTCGAATCTTTGGCCATGGAATTAAAACTTTATTTTCTCTCAGCATTTTTAAGTATATATTTAAGAAGGCCTGAGTCAGTTCTGACCAGGTTCATCTTCCCCTTCTTTGCCTATGAAGAACCTCTACCACATCATGATCACTTCCATCCCAAATTTGCTGACACTGTTCTTTTATCAAGCTGTTTTTCGTATTGGTTAAAATAAGCCTAAACCAGCAGTTTCTCTTAATTTTTTCTTACATATGAAGTTCATTGTCACCCAGGAAAATTACTCAAGTACCAACTCCTTTGTTTTTAATCGGTGACTTCTAGTAATGTCCAGACAGTAAATAAAAATTAGCCACACCTTTGTATGCCACCCCTGTTTACCAGTTTTATAATCTTTATCATGAAAACCTTATTCACATTCTCTAGCTGACAAGGCATACCTTAATCTGTTCCACAAAAACATCAGTTCTATTTTTCTTTTTATATTCTCCTCAAATCTCTCCACCATTCATCATACCTCTGCCATATTAAAAATGGATAATACTATAAAAATGGTTCTCACCACCCAACAATTCTAATTTGTGTGGAGAGGGTTGAATGCCTAGACTACCAAGCAATTCTTTGGCACCAGCTGGTCATACAATTAAACTCAATTTTCACAACACTTACCTGGAGATAGCATCAGATCCTACAAGACTGTCTTCCATTTCAGACACCAATTGCTGGCAAGCTTAAGTTGGTACCTGTGATTCTGATCCATTAGCTATCAATTGGAAGTTCCAATGACCCCCTCCTTGGGTTACAGGTTGAGAACTAAGTCCTACAAAACTTCTCACACACACACACTTCAGACACTGATCGCAAGTCTGGGTCATCACCTGTGCTTCTGACCAAATGGCGACAAATCAGAGGTTTCCAAGACCCCTCCTCACATTAGATTAATTTGCTAGAATGAATCACAGATTTCAGAGAAACATTTTACTTATCATATTGCCAGTTTATTATAAAAGTATATAACTCAGGAACAGCCAGATGGAGAGTGCATAAGGCAATGGAAAAAGAAAGGACATGGAGCTTCCATGCTGTTGCTGTCTGAGCCACCCTCCCCGAATCTCCACATTCACCAACTGGGAGGCTCTCTGAATCCAGTCCGCTAGGGTTATATGGAGGTTTCATAACATTTGATTGAATCATTGGCCATTGGTGACTGAATTCAATCTCAAGCCCCTCTCCCCTCCCAAGAAGTGGAGAGGATGGGAGCACTGTGAGTTTCAACCCTCTAATTACCTGATTGGCTCCAGCCCCAAAATTACCTCATTAACATGACAAAAGAAACTTTATCGTTCTGATCACAGGAAATTCCAAGGGATTTGGGAGCTGTGTGCCAGAAATGGGGACAAAGATCAAATACATATTTCTTCTTATAAATCACATCTACTGCTGCGATGTTCTTACACTCCATATTGTCCAAATAAGACATATACTTCCCCTTGCCACACTATATTCCCAAATTTCTACTCATGTCACAGTGATATAAACATGAGAGCTTATATTTACCACTCAAAATTAAATTTTCAAATTTATTTTGTCATAGGCCAACTGAGATCATATTTTTTAGCCCTGATCATTCCCTATCGCAAGCATATCCTACCTCATTGTTCTTCTACCTACTGACATCTGTTGTATTCCATAACAGCTAGACCATTCAGCCCTTCATTATTTCCAGGAATTTATTTCTCATCCCTACAAGTTCCAGTTTAATTTCACCTGAACAGACTGTCACCTCTTCTGGTAACCACAGTCTTTCCAACTTTCATAATACATACTCCATCTTTCCCAAATTATGACCCAAAAAATCATTTGTTGAAAAAGAAACATTTGGGGTAGCATGAAAATCAATGAAAGTCATGTAATTAACAACAAAAAAAAATGTTTAAAGTAACTCTTCAGTTTTCAGTGCCTTCGGTTTCTTATGTGTAGACTTTTCAAATACAGGATGTAAAAACAGTTTTATCTTTGATTATATACCTGACATAAATTAAAAGTTACTAGTAATTATAGTGGGCTTTAAAAAAAAAAATTTGCCAATTTTTCCCAACATATCTTAAACTTAGATTCTTCTTCAGAAATTACCTGTGAACTAAGTATGTTACAGTTTCATACCCAGAAAATATCAATCCTCACAATGTATTATTCCTCCTGGTCTAGAAAATGCAGCTTTACATCTTTGCTAATACCTAAGAGTATTCTTCATTGTTTCAGAAATATTTAGATCCTACTCCAGAAACTCTGGTTTCATGCTCAGGATGTTACAAAGGATTTATCCTCAGGGGTTTAAACACTAAGTTTTCTTTGAAACATTCTCCCACTTACAGACATCATCATGATCATTTTAAATCTCTAATACCCACGGAAACATTTTTCCCACCTCTATCTAGTTTAAAATGACTTCATCTTCCCTAATAAGCCATAACATACACACATATTCTCCAAATCCTAACCTTCAGCTTTGAACATGGAGCCTCAGTACACATTTAGAGCTCCTATATTTGTTTCTGGCTTCAGGAAGAAAAATCTAAGCCAATTGCTCTAGGTGATTATTCCCTGCACAGTTCTCTATGGCTACATAATTGCCTCAAAACTTGGTAGCAAAAAATAACCATTTATTATTTCTGACAGTTCTTTGGGTTAGTTAGGCAGTTCTTCTGCTGGTCTTATCTGGCTCATTCACGGAGTTAGAGTCAGATGGGACATGGAATGTCTGGAAGCTGTCCACCTAGAGTACAGGCAATAAGGTACATTGTTTGCAAAAGTTCAAAACAATAGTAAAAATGACTAAAAGTCAGCCTGCTCATTATTATCACCATGTGCTAGCATTTCTAGGGTTAGTGATAAACTCCTCCTCCCTAGAAAAACAAAGTGTTGATTGTCTGAGTCTTTTCAGGCTCCTATAACAAACTATCATAGACTGGGTAAGTTATAAACAACAGAAATATATTTCTCACAGTTCTGGAAGCTAGAAGTCTAAGATTAGGGCAACAGCATGGCCAGGTTCTGGTGAGAACCCACTTCCTGATTCATAGATGGCTATCTTTGGCTGTATCTTCACTTTGGCAGAAGGGGCAAAGCAGCTCTGAGGTCTCTTTTACAAGGGCACTAATCCCATGAAAATGTACCTTTATGACCTAATCACCTCTCAAAGGTCCCACCTCCACATACCACCACATTTGGGATTAAGTTTTAACTTTGAATTTTGGAAGGACGGTCTATAGAATTGGTCTAATTTCTAAACAGTGCTGAAGTTCTGGAGTTTTAATAATATATACATAAGCTTTGGTAGTGCCCTTGGTGTCCCCCAGATCTGTCTCTGCTTCAACAGTGTTTGAATGGAACAGGGACACCCCGTCTTCCATCTTCCAACCACCCTCCAAACTCTTTTCCAATCACTGCCTTCAGAACCACCTCAGCCTCCAAGACCAGCCAGCACCATTTTCTGACCTTAACTCCTTTTTTCCAAACAACCAAGAGCTCCCAAATTTGTTAGAATTATTCTACCGAGATTGAGGCTGCCATCAACCCCCTGGCCAACCTGCATCTGTGGCCTCCTGCACCTACTTCTCTAGGCTTCTATTTTGACCCTGACGATGTGGCTCTGGAGGGCATAGGCCACCTCTTACTGGAGCGGTCCAAGGAGAATCCAAGGGCACAGAACATCTCTTAAAGATGCAAAACCAGTGTAGTGGCACCATTCTCTTCTAAGACGTAATGAAACCTTCCCATGATGAGTGGGGCGAAACTCAGGATGCCATGGAAACCATCACGGTCTTAGAGATGAACCTAAACCAAGCCCTTTTGGATCTGCATGCCTTGGCTTCTATGTAGACCCTCATCTCTGTGACTTCCTGGAGAACCACTTCCTGGAGGAGGAGAAGAAATTCATCAAGAAGATGGGCGACTGACTACCTGACTAACCTCCACAGGCTGGCTGGCCCCCAGGCTGGGCTGGGTGAGTGTCTCTTCAAAAGGCTCACCCTCAAGCATGATTAGGAGCCTATGGAGCCCAGAGGCCTTTGAGGGGCCCCTCTGCATCCCCTGGTGTCTGGCTTTTGCCTAAGCCTCTCTCTCCCTGAAACCACTAATCATCCTTTTAACCACCCTGCAGCCTTTTCCCGGACCAAATGGAAACAATAAAGCTTTTTGCAGCTAAATATATATATATATATATATATATACACACACATATATATAGTAATAATAATAATAATATATATACATAAGCTTCAAATTAATATTTTTTATTAGTTACCCTGTAGTAAACATGCATTCTACCTGGAATTTCATTTGGAAAATAGTTGGTACTCCCAACTCACAGTGTCAGCTACCCGTGTTTGTTATAAGAATAATGAGGGAGGGTTTCATAATGAGGGGGGTACAGGAGTGGGGAGGGGGAGTTAATGAGGGGAAAAGGAGGGACATTTGTAATACTTTCAACAATAAAGATAAAATTTTTAAAAAGAACTAATTTTATAATGATTGGCAGTTGTTCAAGCTTTCTTTGTGTGTAGTTTGTATCTCTAACCCTGTGGTACTACTATATATTCCTGTGTTTAAGATTTGAAATTAACAATGATAGAATGACAGAATAAAATGAATAAATGCAAGTGTAATTTCTTTGTCTCTATAGTCATTGTCCTATACTTGGAAATTTTATTTATGTGAAAGTTTTTAAAGGTGAAGCAAGGCACTGGCAAAGTAATTCACTTGGTTAGAGAATTGTCTGATACACTAAGGTTGTGGGTTCAATCCCCTGTCAGGGCAATACAAGAATCAACCAATGAATGCATAAATAAGTGGAACAACAAAAATCAATGTTTCTCTCTCTAAAAATCAATCAGTAAAAAATCTACAAACTGTTAATGTGAATGAGAACTGCTAACTGTCAAATAAAGTTATAAAACTGCAAAAAATAAAATAAAAAATAATAAAGATGAGGTAAAGTGAGAATTGTCAGGTTACAATATTTTTATTGGGTAAGTACAATTTTTAGTTCATACATAAAATATTTTATTATATTTGAATAATATATTTGAAATGGACATGTATTCATTATTTTGCTTGCAATTGTTCTTGAAAACTAAAAAAAATATATCAAGAAAATTATAATTTTATGTATTATTAAAAATAACCTTTCCAGACTTCCGGTCAAGATAGCGGCATAGGTAAACATGGTACATGCCTCCTCCCACAACCACATCAAACTTACAACCAAACTACAGAACAACCATCATTCAAAACCACCTGAAATCAAGCTGAATGGAGGGAAGTCCTACAACACAATTAAAGAAGCAACCACATCAAGACTAGTAGGAGGGGCGGAGGCTCTGGTGGGCTGGTCCCACACCCACATGTGTGGATAAAAATCAGGAGGATATCTTGGCTGTGAAGGTCCTCCCTGAGGAGTAAGGAATCTCTGTCCCATACCAGGCACCTACCTCAGAGTTCTAGTGCCAGGAAGAGAAGTCGCCATCACTTATGGCTGTAAAAACCAGCAGGAACTGAGGCTGAGGGAGGCTGAGGTTGCTGGAGCTCCAAGAAGTTCCTCTTAAAGGACCTGCACACAAACTTACTCCGACTTGCTCCCCCTGAGCTGGAGAAGGCAGCTTGAAAGGCACCAGAGACATATGGGGAAGAACTGAATTGTTCAGCATCAGGGCAAGGGCTGGCGAGGCAGCTTTCTCCTGGACAGACGTGCTGGCAGAGGCCATTGTTCCTTTGGTGAGCCCTTCCTCCACAAGGCTAACAAACAGGTGCCATATCTGGAACTCCAGCAACCTGGCTCACACTGTTTGCCCTTCCCTGGTGATTCCCTGAGGCCCTGCCCCACCCAGCTTTCAGGCCCACCCAAGCTGTTCCCAGTGGCTTTAGCTTAGGAATGGCCTGTCTTGGCTCCTGTTTCAGATTTCCCTAAATGCTTTCAAAAAAGTAGCATCTGGCCTCACCAAGCCCCATTCCTCTCGCTAAGTGGCCCCAGGCCCAGCACTAGGAGCAGCCAGCCTTAATTCACAACTTGGCTTTGCCTGGGCACCTCCAACCCCAGCACAAGAAGCAACCATCTGCAGACCACTTTGTGGTTTATGCCTGGTGGCCCCAGATAGAATACAGGCAGTGGCTAAGTTTGCCCCAGAGCCAGGACTCCCAGTGGACAGCATCAGATCACAGCAAAGCTCCACCACCCAATCACCTTCACAAGTCACACACTCAGGGAATGGTCTCAGTGGGTACCAGAGCCTTGCTGAAGTAAGTCTTGCTCTGTGTGGTGGGCCCCTGCACAGCTGATCATCCAAGGTAGTCAGAGATCAGTGGATAGCGGACACAGCCAGTTCTTGCAGCTGATCAGCCTGTGTAAATCCCTCCCATTGATGTGCCAACATCAATCAAGACTCAAGTAAAACAGAAAGATATAAAGTCTACACAAGAGATGCACCTCGAGGGCCCAGCTGGGTGACCAGAGAGGCTTTGCCACTAGACCCTATAGGACACCTACTACAATAGGCCACCCTTGGAAGCCCAGGAGACATAGCAACTCTACCTAATACATAAAAACAAACACAGGAGGCAGCCAAAATGAGAGACAAAGAAATATCCAAATGAAAGAAAAGAACTAAACAAAACAAAGATAAGCAATCTAACAAATGCAGAGTTCAAAACACTGCCTAAAAGGATGCTCAATGAACTTAGTAAGGGCCTCAAGAGCATAAAAAAGACCAGTCAGAACTGAAGGATGCACTAACTGAAATAAAGAATACTTTATAGAGATTCAATGGTAGAGTAGGTAAAGCCAAGAAGCAAACTATCAATTTGGAATATAAGGAAGCATAAAACACCCAATCAGAACAGCAAAAAGAAAAAAGAATCCCAAAAATAAGAATAGTGTAAGGAGCCTCTGGAAGAATTTCAAGCATACCAACACTTGCATCATGGGGGTGCCAAAAGGAAAAGAGAGAGAGAGCAAGAAATTGAAAACCTATTTGAAACAATAATGACAGAAAACTTCCCTAACTTGATGAAGGAAACAGACATACATGTCCAGGAAGCACAGAGAGTCCCAAACAAGATGAACCCCAAGAGGCCCACATCAAGACACATCATTATCAAAATGCAAAAGGTTCAAGACAAATAGAGAATTTTAAAAGCAGCAAGAGAAAAGCAGTTAGTTAACTACAAGGGAGTTCCCATAAGACTGTCAGCTGATTTCTCAAAAGAGACTTTGCAGGCCAGAAGGGAGTGGCAAGAAATATTCAGAGTGATGGAAAAGCAAGAACCGACAACCAAGATTACTCTATCCTGCAAAGCTATCATTTAGAATTGATGGACATATAAAGAGTTTCCCGGAAAAGAAAAAGCTAAAGAAGTTCATCACCACCAAACCATTATTATATGAAATGTTGAAGGGTCTTCTTGAAGAAAAAAGACTAAAAATATGAACAATAAAATGGCAATAAATACATATCTATCAACAATTGAATCTACAAACAAAATGAACAAGCAGAACAGAAACAAACTCATAGATACAGAGAACTTTTTGTTGGTTGCCAGATGGGAGGGGGGTTGGGGGAATGGGTAAAAAGGTGAAGGAATTAAGAAGTACATATAGGTTGTTAGACTAACACACCTCAAAGGGAAGGTGGGGAGAATAAACCAAAGAACTTATATGCATATATGCATAACCAATGAACAAAGACAACAGTGTGGGGAAAGGCAGGAGGTGGTGGGAGTAGGGAGAAGTGGTCAATAGGGGGAAAAGGAACATCTGTAATACATTCAACAATAAAGATAAGTTTAAAAAAATAATAACTTGTCCATAGAGGAGAGGAAAGTGTTAAAATAATCTATTTTGAGTGTCTAATACTCGAAGTACACCATTACCTAGAAAACCCAGACATGCTCACTCATAAGTCTGGAGCTGGTGCCATGCACTGAGGTCTTCTCTACAGCACTGCTCATCCTCAAGAAGGCTAGACTAGCTTCCTCACCAGATGATCTTGGGGCTGCATTCCTAGGTGAAGGTGGAAGCTGCAAGGTTTCTTAAGACCTAGCAACACAAGTAGCCTAACTTTACTCTCCCTGAATTCTATTGGTCAAAGTCAAGTCATAAGACTGGCTCAGACTCAAGGGATGGGCAAATAAACTCCACCTCTCGATGAGAAGTGCTGCCAGTTTTAATAATATATACATAAACTTCCCTCAGGGTGTCCTTTACAGTGCAATTTTAAAACTCTCTAAGTGAATGGCTGTGAAAACTTATTTATTTCCTCTAACCTAGAAACTATTAGGTTCCCAGTGTGGTGGAAGCTCCTGGAAATGCTGCCTTTAAGTCTGTTTGGCTGCTCCCCTCCTTCTTTTGAGTAATTATTGCTAATTACCTCTAGGTGTTAGCAATTAATACTGATTGACCTCAGCTGTGTACCCCCTGGATTTGGCATCCTAAGCAATCACACCCTTCAAGAGCAAATATTTCAAAAACTCTTGCTTGCCTCTTTGACCTCTTTTGTCATTCTTTTCAAAGCTCAATTGTAGTCAGCTTGGCAGGGGCAATTAGGGTCTGTCTGTTAGATCTCCCATAGGAGAAGATTATTTTCACAGCAATTTAGTCACCAGTCACAGTAAGAGATAGAACAAGAACCTAATTAATAAGAATTTTATTTAATTTTACACCAAAGCTGACCAAAGCTAGAAGGAACACTTTTCTTTCTCTGACCTTTCATAGCCCTTTATTTTGACCTATTTTATGGAAAATTCACTTTTTGGTTTTATTATGCTCACTTGTGCAATGGCAGCTCTCCTCTGGTAGACTTTAAATGCCCTGAGGGCAGGGTTCATGTTGCCCCACTACCTGATATCTTTTACAGCAGCTTAGGTAGTTCAATAACGTGGTGAGACCTAATAAATCTGCATTGATGAATAAATAAACAAATGAAAACTTTCTCTGTGCATAGAATTGGTCTAATTTCTAAACACCAAAATAATTTTTAAATGGGTATACCTCTTAACCCCCTACACCAGAGAGGTAGATATCAGCTAACCAGGGAAAGCAATCATTAAATTTGTGGACTTTGATTCTGTATTTCTATTCTTGAAGCTAATTTTTCATCTGCTTAAACTTAAGATTCTCCACAAAAGAAATCATTGTCAAGAAAAAAAACACAAAACACACACTTTCATTTCCTGAAGTTTCCAATAATGTCAAGAGCATATATGACGTTTTTTCCACAGTCACCCCTAGTCCGGGCAAAACTCATCTTTGTTGTCTTGTCACCCTTTCATTTCCTTCAGCTGTGCACGTCTTCAAGTCTTTTGTCTGCTGCCCAGAGAATGAGTATTATCTTAACAAATAAATGACCGCTTGAGGAAATGAAAGTGTATAATCAATCTTTTTATAAATCTGTGTAATGGTTATTTGCAAAAGAACTGAAAACACTGGAATACTTCTGGTTTTTAAGAACACAGTAAGAAAAAAATATACCCAAAGATCCAAACTAGTGTCGGTCTGACCAAAGTGAATTAATTATACAATTCTGTGTTGTCGTTTTATTGTTATCAGTTTCACTTGCTGTTATTTACTTAAAACAGTGATTCTCATACTTTAACATCAGAATCACTGGGAGGGCTTATCAAAACACAGACTTCTAGGTCCATTCCCAGAGTTTCTGATTCAGTAGGTCTGGGATGGGCTCAAAAATGTGCACTTTTAGCCCTGGCCTGTTTGGCTCAGCGGTTAGAGCATCGGCCTGCGGTCCGAAGAGACCTGGGTTCGGTTACTATTAAGGGCATGTGCCTCAGTTGTGGTTTGTCCCCGGCCCTGGTTGGTCGTGGTCGTGCAGGTGGCAGCCACTCAGTGTGTCTCTTTCACGTCGATGTTTCTCTCTCTCTTCCTCTCTCTCCCTCCCACTCTTAAAAAAAAAAAAAAAAAAAAAAAAATTGCACTTTTAGTAAATTCCCAAATAACATTGATGTTACTGGTCCAGGAACCACACTTAGAGAACCTCTAATTTAAACTGTCTTTATGTATATATGACTCTCTATCCATACATGCCTAACTCCAACCACTACTTAGAATATCTTATAATTCTGGATAATTCATCATCTTGTAAAAACACTTAAAACCATAGTCATTTATAGTTGAAATGCATATATGATTAATAAATGCACAATTATTATGCACAGTGTCACATGACCAAAATTAAATATTTTTCAAAACCATAAGCCATTTTAGCAAATCAATATATCAAAATTATTTACTAAATACAAATGAAGTACATGTCAATAAATAAAATTAAATAGCATTGTTTGAGCTAACCAAATTATTGGGGGTATTGTGGGTATAAATGAGAGTATCAGAATCTCTGAAGGGAGAATAACTAGGCCAGTAATGTCAACGAATAACATCTTTTGAGGAAGGTCCTAGGGAAGGGCCAGAGACATAATATAAAGAAAAAAGAGGGTGAAAAAAGGTGTAAGTCACCAGATTTCGGCTCTTGCTCATAGTAAAGTAAAATATTCTAGAAAGATGGAGTCTCCATGATGGTATAAAGAGTATGAGCCCACTCTCCATAGTCCTCAAACTCACATCCTCACCACTGTCCCTCCGCAACTTCTAAATTAGACACACACAGCTCCACTTTCTATCACAGTACACATAGGTCTTTAACAAGTATTCATTGAATTAACAAATGAATGGATATATGGTCAAAAGAAAGAAAGGCTATATAATTCTAGAAGAGAAGGGTAAATCACTAGAATGAAGCAGGTGATGATTTAGCTAAGAATGTTCTTTACCTTTGTTGAGTTAGAGGGAAGTGACCACAGGTAGCTCTGCTGCGCACAGCTCTGCAGGCTGTGTTCTATAATACCTCAGAGGACCATTCATATAGGTTACAGTGTAGATGACAACTTCAAACATTGTGGGGAGCATCTGCCTAACTGGACACACAGGCCCTGCAGAGCAGCAAAGGAAAGAGAGGAAGAGTTAAATGCTGAGGACTGGGTCTAGGCTACAGAAGAACTCTGTAGTGTGGTGATTAAAAATTAAGACTTCAGCATAAGATAAATTCAAACTGGTTCTTTTCTGTGTGCTATGTGGAACAGTTTTAACCTCTCTCAACCACAGCCTACTAATATTTCCTAAGGATTTAATAAGATCCTTCTCATATTATCTGCAAAATGCCTGAAAATATATTTTTATCAAATGAGTTGACCTCCTCTTTCCATGACCTTACCTGATTCTGATTTCAGGCAACTGTGGGAATATCAACTCCAGTTTATTTCTGGTCCTGAAACTGGTCCCTGCCCAACTAATTTAGCCTCTACCAAACTCTCTCCTACTGTGGCATATTTGTTAATTTAGGCCTCTTGTGTCACAAAGAAACACCTAAGGTCAGTAATGTGCTTGTAGATATTTAACAAGCAGCTCTCTGGGGGGAGAAAAAGAGCCCTGATCTATAGTGTTTGCCAATTTCTATGGTGTAAAGATTCCCTCTCTGCCAAATTCAAGCAATATACATGAAATCACTGAACACAGAATTCAGAAGAAAACTACAATCAGCTATGGTGGCCTGCTGGGCTCTCTCCAACACAGTACTACAGGTGATTGGGGCATCCTCAACTTACTCCTTCCTTGTGTCTCTGCCTCCTCTGTCTTTTCTTCTTTTTGGTGATAGTCTCCTACAATATTTTTTCTCATTTGTCTGCCAATTCTTGGTATCTACCAATGTCACTCAGAAATACCATCAACTTTGCTTAGCACTGCTGATGGCCCCAGGGCTTAAAGCTCTTATCTCTATTCTACAGTTAATACATACAACCAAGAAAATAACAAAATATTTCAACAAATGAGCTAAGAGTTGACTCTGGGGCCTCACATGAAACTTGCTAGTTGTTAAAACCAAAGAAGTTCTGGCCATTAAATTTGTGCCTAAGATGAGCCAATAATTGCCATTTCAATGCCTTCTATTTTCCCAAAGGGATTTCAAATTTTTCTATGAGCTGCTAAAGTATGTGAAAGAAGTAATGGTAGAGAAAAGAGACCTATGATGAATTTAGTTCTGCAAGCCCCGGGCTATGCTCAAATTTGTGATTTAACGTTTTATATGAATATTCAATCCCTTTGAACTGTGGGCAAAGTAGAAGCACCTCTAATGGATAGGATTATTTCCAGAAAAAAATATTGGGCCATACTCTTATCAGTGGAAGTGCAGTTCTTAGGCTACTACTGGAATAAGCATTTCCGGAGGCCCCCATGGGAGGATGAGACATGGTAGAAAGCTTTATTTCTGTGGAATTACATCTCTGGGTTTTCAAAGTCCCATTTCCCTTAGTCCAGTCATAGAAGAAGTATAGCTGAGGTTTCAGTAAAGCTGAAGGCAAAGCCAGTGTCCAGAGTGTCCTTTCCATGTTAGAGCTGGGTCGAGTACAGCATCAGGCTAGCTGATGTCCTTTAGTCCATTGCATGCGGGGGTCCTCCTGGCTGTGGGTCATGTGGGCGAATGCAAGGAAGCAGGATCAAAAGAGCCCCACAAGCCCAGAGTCACACGAGTCCCTGGAGAGCCAAAAGCAAAAGAAAGCAAACTTCTTTGTTGAGGGGATTAAGTATCCCAAAGCTTCAGTGGCCACACCCCTTCTGGCCAATCACCTCTGTTCCCAGGTGTGACATAGAAAGCACCTTCCCTATGTCACCCAACTTTACTAGGCATGTGTCTATCTTCCCTTTGTCCAGTCCCCTTCCCCAGTGTTTTGCAAGGAACATGTCTATAGTGTCTGGCCTTCCCTTTGCCCCTTTCCTGTTATTAATAACTAGTTAATCACAATGGTATCAATACCACATTGAAAGATTTTCTCTTCTGCCAAATCTAACCTCCCCTTGATATTCTTCCAAAAGCCTTTGTAATTGGGTCTATTACCCAGAATCTTCTCTCACCTCTACTCTCCTCCCAGCCCTAGCCACTTCTATTAAAAAGAAGGAAAATATAACACATAAGCATATCAAGTTAAGTGAGTCTTTGCCAGAGTGTGGGAGGCAGGGGACTCTGAGAGTCGCAATACATAAAGGACATTGTGGGATAGATTCCAATTCGAGGCCTCCTTTCAACAGCTTAAGAATTAATAATCAGGTACATTCAAGAGAGAACAGAGTGCTCTGTAGCTGCAGACCAGTAACAATACTCTTTCAGGAAGATAGTTGAGGTGCATTTATAAGTTTTCTGCCTAGTTTCAAAGACAGAGAAACTTGCTTAATATGGAGCTCATCTTATGCTTAGGTATAAATTGTATAATCCAACTCTCTGGAGTCTAATGCCGAGCAATTGCTTCATATTAGTGCAACTTCATTATATGCTCTGTGCTTTCAATGTTCACCTCTCTGTTTGGGTGCTCTCAGCTCCTAATAAGAACACTTTGAAATGGAGGTATCATTGTAAAAACAACCTTAGATTTAAACTTTTAAATGGATAGTAAATCAAGGTGTGAAGCCATCTCTTTAAAAATCCACTGAAACCTGAGGGAGGCCACATAAAATTCTCTGTTCCAAAACAATTTTGCTTTTTGTGATATATCTTCTCCATTTTCTTCACCCTGTTTCCATTATTAAATCTTCTTTAAATTCAATTGAAATTGTCCTATAGAATTACTCCTTGACTTTAAGAATGGTAAATAAGATGATCACTTTGCAGGTGCTGCTTGCTTTAAAAATACATGCAATAAAATACAACCTTACAACACAATTAGGAAGTAATTACTGGCATTAGAAAAAGAACTCCTCTGTTACGAAAGGTGTCACACATTTTTTTAAAATACAGTATTTTGATAGTGCAGTTAAAATGTTATTGATTTACTTACAACAATTGAAGAGAAGAAAAGAATCAAGGAAGGAAAGCTGAAAACATGAAAGATAAAAGAAAGTAATTTGGGTCAGGCATAATAAATGGCACTAACAGGTGACTCAAATACCGATGATGGCATTATTACCAAAAGTTCTTCCATACACCTTTCAGTCAGTCACCAATCCTCACCTGTTCCTGAGCCAATACTGAAGTATATCAACAAGGTCAGTTGGCCTGCCAATGAGGACTGGCAAAGGTCTTCTAGCCTTAGACTAATGTGCACATGCATAGGGTAAGACCTGGGCCTCCTGGCTGGGATCTGGATATCCTGCTCAGACTCAATACCTCTAACTCCAGACACTGGCCAAGACTCAACCTCTAAAGAACTGGCCCAGCTGTGGCCCAGCTGTGGCCTCTATGTCCCTGGTCCTAGACTCCTATTGCTTTTCTCTACCTGGCACACTGGACCTTTTTAAGAACGAGGGAAAAAATTAAGGTGGGAACAGACATAGGTAACAACGCTACCTCGCAAGGTAGCTTCCAGTTGCTCAATGCACCACTTACTTGTTCTCTTGAATTATTGACTCCATGTCCCCATTTCCAGGGATTTCCTAGATTTTTTTTTTGCCATTTACTATCTAATTTGAACTTCTCTCTCAGCAACTGAAGCTTTTAATTTGTATCCGCTTTATAGCTTACACATCTACCAAATACTTTCAGTCTTGCTGTGAACCTGATCCCTTCTATGGCCTATACTTGCCTCCTGTCCTGTCAGCATCATAACTGTTGGTCATATCCGTTACCTACTAACCAGGCAGAAGGAGTCATGATTACAGTGATCACAGTGACCACTCAAGGCAGTCCCACCGCCTCCCAATGTGTTCTCTACTTGTTCCTACTTGGTTCCAATTTCCTATTTATAACCTTTGGTGTTATCTTCTCTTTCCAGCTCTACCTAAAGTAGACATATTTTAGAGCATGTTCTCAGCTCAGCATGATTTTCTTCATCTTCAGGAACTTCCCACCCCTACATGGTCAGGAAGTTAAACCTCAGTCATGTTTGAACCAAACAAGAATGGACACATGTTTAAAACCAGGCCAATCGTATTCTTTCCTGGAAAGTGGTATTGAAACTAATAATGTCCTGCTTTATAGACCCAATTTTCTTGCTTTAATCATTCAATAACCTTTTAAAAACCCATGGAACCTATACCAAAAAGAGTGATTGCTTTTCAGTGGACAAATTTCAACATAACAGGTGTCATAATCTTGCACATCAAGATATTAGCCATTAAGACAACAATTAGTATTAAGCCATAACAATTTAAGTTAACAATCAACTATTGAGTTATCTGTCTGAAGTACTCAGAGTAGCATGGATTTCAATATACCAAAGAAGAGAAATTTTCTCCACTTTGTAGAAAAAGAGACCCAGTGACACAACGAAGACTTTGCAGCAGTAGTCCTAGCTCTCCTTTGACATCTACTTTCTCAGATTTTTCTCTAGGGCTTAGGTAACTTATGCTGCCCTGAGAACACAGTAAACCTCGCATTGTTAACACTACTCAGGGTTGATTTCTTATACCTGTAGTGTCAATTCTGAAAGGAAAAATGATATATGCAAAAAAAAAAAAAAAGTCCCAACTTGAAAAGTTCTCTATACTAGGATGTGGTAGCAAGAGCACTGACCAATGAAGCAATAAAACTAGTTACGGTTTCCAGCTCTACCATTGGCCCTGTGACTTCTATAAGCCATTGAAACTGCTCAAGTGTCTGTTTTCTCATTTACATATTGGGGATAATAGTAAACAGTCCTCCTCTGAAAGCTTTCCATGAGGATCAAATAAAAAAATGAATAGGAAAGGATTTGCTTGACACAGAGTCATAGTAAGAAAAACTACCACTATACAAGCCTTCCTTAATTTCTTTTTTTTAATTTTGTAATCCTCACCCAAAGACATTTTTTCATTTTTGTTTAGATAGAGCGGGAGGGAGAGAAACATCGACGTGAAAGGGACGCATCGAGTGGTCGCCACCCACACGAGCAACCAGGGCCGGGGACAAACTGCAACCGGGGTACGCGCCCTTAGCGGGAAAGGAACCCTGGTCTCTCTGGACTGCAGGCCAACGCTCTAACCACTGAGCCAAACCGGCCAGGGCAAGCTTTCCTTAATTTCATTAGAACTTATTGTTTGACCCCAATAGAAACTTTCTATTTCAATTTAACTTTGTTGTTTGGTTAAATCACTGACCAAAATGTCATTTTCATCCCCTCAACATGTTGCCCAAAGCATGAGTTAAAAAACGAGACTCATCGGCTAGCCATAATGTCTGCAGAGAAATGATGAAATGCTAGGGCATGAGGTAAGACTAACACCATCCTAAAAATGGATCAGAGATGAGATAATAAATGCAAAAGAGCTCTGAAAGTATAAAGCACTAAACTACTGTGTGTTGTTACTATTCATGAGGAGGGGTTAGGTTCGGCGACAGTATTTCCTGGCTGTGCCCAAGGTCGCGCAGTCAGACCTCAGACATTGCATAGACGGTTGCTGTCCTGACTAAGGAACAAATGCCCTCTGTCTTCCTCGTCCCGGTGTGGACCCTAAATATTACTCATACTGCTTTGTCATTCTTGTTTGAAGGCTTCTGTTGATTTCTGATGGGATTTAAATGAAGTCTTTTTTTACACCTACTCTAAAAACACCGGAAAATAATCATGCCTGTACCCCTGACATGTGCCATCACATTTGTGAGGATTCTTTAATATCCTTTAGTTTCATTGGATAAAATATCTGAGGATTAACTTTTAAGTCAGGGTTAATTCTCTCCTTAGAAGAAATAAAGTGCAAGATACGTTAACTTGGTCATAGTGTTTATTGGGATGATACAAAAACAGTCACAGACACCCAGCATTTGGGTGCTGATGTGTCTTCTGTTTTTCTTTAATGAGATGATTTTACCACAACAATAACCCTCTTAAAAAAGGCATTGATTCTCTAGCTTCTTACTTTTCCTGGCAACCTTACCACAGAAACAGAACCTTGACATCCTTTCTCTGGACTTTCCCTCATTCTTCCATCCACCTGCCAAGCCAATATTCCTGAACAAGCAACCATAGTCATTGACTAAAGACCTAAGATTATGCAAATTCAAATCCAACTTTTTTTGGAAAGTGGAGCACTGAGACATACTAATTACTCATCACGTTATTTGTCTTCATTTATACAAAAAGCACAAAAACAGCTAGATATTTGTATGTTTGTTGGTTTAATTATAAAAATGACAACCACCAGTTTTAATGTGTCTCTGTAATAAATGTTTACCCTACAATGAATGTCAGATCTGAATAACAAAAGGCCCACATTAAAAGCAACATAGAATTTGAAAGAACTTAAAAAATCACATTATCCAATCTCAATAGTTTACAGATAAAGAAGCTGACGCCCAGGGGAGGCAATCCTTTGCCTGTGGCCACACAGCCAGTTGATGGTCTAATCTTTCTGGTCCATAACTCTTTTCATTACAACATGTTGAAGGTTCTCGGCCCCCTGAAAATAAGACTTATTCCCAGCACATCTTTGTTCTTCAGGTGTTCCAAAGGTAAGAAAACTAATGAAAATCATCAGTAGAATTTTTATAAATGTTATCCTGTTCATCTATTTTACATATATATATGGATCACACCCAGATTCAGGAGAGATCCCCACTCGGGTTCAGGAGGGATCACACTCGGGTTCAGGAGAGATCCCCACTCAGGTTAAAAGGGATCACACTTGGGTTCAGGAGGGATCACACTCTAAATATATATCTATTTAGAACAAGTTGCTGTCAAAATTTTAAGATGTTTTAGATAGAATATAACACAAGGTCATATGAATTAAAACATGTATTTATTTAATCATGAAGAATATTCATAATTAATATTAGGCAAATAGCCAAATGCAGTAAAGTACCAAGGATTTGGAGAGGGGATCATTACTCCCCCACTGTTAAGTCACAGCATGGTAAATAGACTATTCAGGAAAGAACACTCTCATAAATACATATATGCCATCCTGAGTACCCCTCCATTTCAATAACACTAATTGCCCTTTTTTCCTTGCTGCTCCTAGCCATATTTCTTGGAAAACAACAGCTGTGTTTATTCAAATAGCAGCATACTGATGACTTGATGATAGGGTAATCTGCTGGAATTCCAAGTGTGACGGTCCCAGTCCCAGAGACAACTTCTCAGCACACTAGATAAGTATCCTTTGCATAGTACAAAGCTTGGAAAGGAATCCCCAGTTTATTAGCACATGGGATTGGGTGTTCTTTATTTCAACTGGTTGCGACATTGACTTTCTTCCAGCAAGTATCATATTTTCTGGTTCTTGCTGAATAATCTTCCCATGCATCATTGTCAAAAGTAATCTGCAACATGAACATTTTCACTGCAATGGTTTCTAAGCAAAGGGATTAAATAGTACCTTGAATTACAATGAAAACAGCCCACAAGATCCTGTTCAAAATCAGAACAATAAATTCCATTTGTTGGTGTGTTCTCTGAGTCAATGGGCACTGGAGGGGATAATAATAGCTTAAGAAGCTATTTACTGGAAAAACAAAACAAATAAATAAAAAACCTGAATATCCCAGAGAATGTAATTAACTGAAGCAAAGATTAATTTCCAAGAGTACCAAGGGTTAGATTTCTACAAGTTAGTCATCTTCTTTAATGAAGACCACTCAAGATACATTTGTATGAAATATCAGATTTTTAAAGGGTATTTGGAAATGAAATAAGTTTTTAAAAAATCTAACCAACATTTTTAATGTAATGGTCTTTTTTAATAATAATCTTTATAATTCAATAAGTTTTTAAATTTGTAGATGGTAGTATCTTCTATAATTCTTTCTGTAAGAGGCATTCTCATATCAATTTAAAAGAGAGACTTCTTGTATTGGTGATTATCTAAAAAGTAACAGTAAAAACTAATATATATATTACACAACAAGAACAGTTTTGTAAGATTAAATACATTAGCTCATTAAACAAAATAGGTCCTTTATTTTTTTTCCAAAGGGGAAACATGAAGCACAGAAACATTATTACTCACCCAAGATGGAGTGGAGATCCCAATACAGGCCGTAGCCCCTACAGTCCTGTTCTTCATGAGCACACAGGACTCCTCTTGAATGTAGCATAACATGCAGGAAAAAAAATCCACCAAGTGTTAAAAGCAAAATTTTACAGTTATAAATAATCCCTTTAGAATAAAGGCATTTATATAATACAAAGGAAGCATGTTAAAGAGATTAGAGTTGAGGGATCTGCTAAGTCAGAAAATTTTTTATGTACAGATATACCTGGTGCATAAGTAGCTCAAAAATCAATTGAGACTCTGGCCAGGTGGTTTAGTTATTTGGAGCATTGTCCCATACACCAAAAGTTGGCAGGTTCAATCCTGGTGGGGGCACATACCCAGTTTCAGGTTCAATTCCCAGTCTGGGTGTGTATAGGAGACAACCAATCAATCTCTCTCTCTCTCTCTTAAAAAAAAAATCAATAGAAACATATTCTTGGATAAGGATTTTTTTAAAAATCAATTGAGAAAACTTTCCTCCAGCACAAAAAAAAAAAAAAAATGGAAATTTTTAAAAAACACTATTTTCTATATTTCCTAAAGAAAGCAAAGAAAAAAAACAGGCTTCTAAAAGTTTCCATTCAGGTAGGGTTACATTTTCAGAACAGTTTTATTTTAGCCAAAATGAGTTTCTAAAGTGATTTACAGAAATTGTTCCTCTAGATGTTATGTTTATATTTTGTGTAGCTGATTTTGATTTTTAACACAGTAGAATGCTACAGGACTAGACTGGTTTGGTGCATTTCTAAAATGAAGCTAATTAATGCTCTCCATAACCTCATGAGGCCATTCTGTTTGGAATAAAATGGGATGAAAACTCCACCCCACTCCTCCCACCCCTAGCCTCTCCAGGCCTTCACCACACTATTGTCTGTGTAACTTTTCTCTTTCATTTCCACAACTGAGTTTCTACCCACCCCTCCATATAACCCAGATGTCCCACACTTCTCCCCTCCCAGTGCTCAAGGCATATTGGTTTGTCAGACTCTCAAATTTGCTGAGTGCTTATATCTCAATACCATCATTCATAAGTTCCTGCTACTTAGAACACTTTTTTCTCCCACACCACACTGCACTTCTACTCAAATTCTAGTGATTTTCTTTTTTAAGGAGAAGTTTTCTCTGACCCCTAAATTATATTGTTAGATTGTTCTCTCTGACTTACACACACTTACTGTTTCTTCTTTTTACTTTCATCTTTCTTGTATTTTTTTTTCAATATCTGTCTTTTCTAGTAAATTATAAGCTCCAGGACATGGACTATCATGTTTTTTCTTGTAATTCTAATATTTAGCATGGTGCCAGGCACATAGCTGCTGTTTAATGAATAGTTGTTACAGGGATGAATCAATTAATGAAGTAAACACAAAGAAGTTGTTACATATCCAAGAGCTTTAAAAATATATTTATGTATATGCCATTCTTTTTTTTTTTTTTCTTTTTTGATTTTTAGAGAGAGAGGAAGGGAGAGGGAGAAAGAAACATCGATGAGAGAGAACATCGATTGGCCACCTCCTATATTCCCCCACTGGGGATGGGGCCCACAACTTGGGCACGTGCCCTGACCAGGAATCTAATCAGTGACCTCTTGGTGCATGGGTCGATGATCAACCACTGAGCCATACTGGCTGGGCCACATATGCCATTTTTTAAGTGTGTGTGTGTGTGTGTGTGTGTGTGTGTGTGTGTGTGTGTATTCCAGCCACTCAAAATATTAATGTAATTAAGAGCTCAAGATTGAAAACAATGTGATGTAAAAAGACCAATGCTGAGCACTAAAATCAGGTAAATATAGATTCATCTACAAAAATGTAAAAAACATGTCATATTAAGTAAAATAAATTTGAAATTAACAAAAGATTACTAGCAGTATCTATAAGTACAGCAGAATATGGTTGATTTTTACTTTTTATATGTCATTTATATTTACCAAAGAATCTACAAAAAGCACAAAATATTTTCTAACTGAAGAAAATCAACATATATTGAAAAGTTGAAAAAATAATAATTTAAAACTATTGGGTCTATGAATTTCAATAGTAAATTCCTTCAAAGGGCTAAAGAACAAACAATCCTGTGTTCTACAAATATCCAGGAGATACCATTAGAAATCATTATATGGTCTCTGGAAAAACAGACTAGAAACACCTTTTCCTATTTCTTTCACTAAGTATAAGTTCAGGACATTTTATACAGAATAGACATCAGAGGAAAGATAGAAGGAAGAAGGCAAACCAAATAGAAGCTTCAGGATCCAAGAAACAATACAATGGTAAGTTCTCTGGCTCTTCTCTATGCCTCATATATCCCAGAGTTGGGTCTTAAGAAACTGGTAACCTCAAAAAAATAATAGTTAAATTTTTTCAAATTTTGCAAAAGACACAAAGCTACAGATTCAAGAAGATGAGAAAACCTCAAAAAAAATAAATAAATTCTTAGAAATCCACACTAAAACACATCACATCCACCTTCTGAAAACAACGAAAAGGAAAAAAATTTTACAAATAGTGAACTAAAAATAATAGTTTATCTATAAAAGAAGAACAATTCTAGTGGCAGTGGATTACTTATCAGAAACCCTTAAGTCTAGAAAGAAAGGCATATTTTTAAATGCTGAAAGAAAAAAAAAACTGTCAATGGAGAATACTATATCCAGAGAAAATATACCTCAGAAATAAAGAGGAAAATCAAGACATTTTCAGATGAAGGAAAACTAAGAAAATTTGTCTCTAGCAGACCTGTCCTAAAAGATTACTAAAGAAAGTTCTCTAAACAAAAAGAAAATGATAGATGTAGGATCCTTGGAATATCAAGGAGACAGAAAGAACATGATAAAGAAAGATATGGTGAAGCAATACACTTTTCTTCTTTTTTTTAATTTACTAAATTGTGTATGACAGTTGAAGGAAAATTTTAACACTGTTTGATATGGTTCTAAATGTATGTAGTGGAAATATTTAAAACAATCATAAACTAAGGATGGTAAAGTGACATAAATGGAAGTAAGTTTCCTATACTTAATTTGAACTAATAAAATGATGACATCAATAGACAGTGATAAGTGATATATTATATTTGATGCCAGCAGCAACTCTAAAATATTTATACAGAAAAGATACACTAAAAAAGCACTATATATAAATCAAAATAGAATTATAAAATGTGTTCAAGTAACTCACTGGAAGGCAGGAAAGGAAAACAAAGAGAACAAACAGGGGAAAAAAAAGAAAGGTAAATTTAAAGGTAAATTATAATAATTACATTAAGTGCAAATAGCTTAAATACAATTATTTAATTGACAGTAAATTAAAAATCATAATGCAACTATAAGCTCTCTTCAGGACACTCATTTCAAATATAATTATGCAGACAGGTTGAAAATAAAAGGGTAAAAAATAACTTTCCATGCAAACACTTATCAAAGGAAATCAGGAATGACCATATTAATATCATATAAAATAGGCTTCAAAGCAAATAAAATTACCAGAGACATTATGGAATGATAGAAGAGTCAATCCACCATTAAGATATAGCAATCCTAATTGTGTATGGACCAAATAAGAGAACTGAAAAATATGTAAAGCA
This sequence comes from Molossus molossus, assembly GCF_014108415.1. NCBI lineage: Eukaryota > Metazoa > Chordata > Mammalia > Chiroptera > Molossidae > Molossus > Molossus molossus. The sequence continues at coordinate 30,843,633 of NW_023425346.1, forward strand.
AAAATTTAATAGACGTAAAAAAGAAATAGACTAATCCACAATTGTAGTTGGAGACTTCTATTTCCAATTCTCAGCAATTGATTTAACAACCACACAGAAAATCAACAAAGATCTAGAATAATTCAGTAACTCCATAAACCAACAAGACCTAATCAACAGTTATAAAATAATCTATCTAACAATAGCAGAATGCATATTCCTTTAAAGTTTTGATGGATCATACACCAAAAAAGAGTATATCCTGGGCTATAAAATATACCTCAAGAAATTAAAAACAAATAGTTTAAATAGTGAAGAGTATGGCCCTGACCGGTTTGGCTCATAGGTTAGAGCATCAGCTTGTGGACCAGAGAGTCCTGGGTTCAGTTCCCACTAAGGGCACGTATCTCGGTTGCAGTTTGTCCCTAGCCTCGGTCAGGGTCGTGTAGTTGGCAACCACTCGATGTGTTGCTCACATCGATGTTTCTCTCTCTCTCTTCCTCCCTCCCTCCCTCCCACTCTATCTGAAGATAAGTGCAAAAAGTGTCCTCGGGTGAGGATAAAAAAAAAAAAAAAAAGATAAATAGTGAAGAATGTGTACTCTGACCACAAATAAATCAAACTAGAAATCAATAGCAGAAAGATAAGGTAAATCTCCAAACACCTGAAATGTAACAACATGCTTCTAAATAATTATTGGGCAAAAGAGGAAGCCTCAAGGGAAATAATATATATGTATATCTTATTTATATAAATATACGTTTCGTTTTAGATATATATGAATAAAAATGAAAATACAACAAGTCAAAATTTGTAGACCACAGCTAACACTGTGATTAGAAACGTATAACACTAAATACAAACATTAGAAAACAAGAAAGATCTCAAATCAGTAATGTAAGCAACCACTTCAGAAACCTAGGGGGGAAAAAAGCAAAATAAATCAAAATAAGAGAAGGGCAGAAATAATAAGGGTAAGAGCAGAAATCAATGACATTGAAAGCCAAAAGCAATAGAGAAAACTGATGAAACAAAAGAGATAAATCTTTGAAAATAACCATAGAATTGACAGGCCTTTGGCAAGACTGATGAAAAAAGCACATATTATCAAAATATCAGAAATTAAATAGAAAATATTACTAGAGAACAAACAAACTTCATAAAGATAATAGGGGAATGCCATAAACAACACTATACACAAAAATTTGACCATTTGGATGAAATGGACCAAACTGCCAAAACTACCACAAAACACAAACTACAACTTACCAACTATGAAATAGATCATTTGAACAGACATATGCTATAAAACAAATTTATTTTGAATTTAAAACTGCCCCCAAAAAATCACCAGGCCCAGATTATTTCACTAGAGAATTTACCAACGGTTTAAAAATGAATAAATGCCAATTTAATACAACCTCTTGAAGAAGAAGAAGAAGAAAAAGAAGAAGGAGGAGGAGGAGGAGGAGAATTCCCAATTCATTTCATTAACTAGTATTACTCACATATCAAAACAAGACAAAGACAACACAAATAAAAAAATACTGGCCAACATCTCTCACAAATATATACAAGAATTCTTAACAAAGTCCTAGCAAATAGAAATGAGTAATGTATGAAAAGAATTACACTCCATGGATGAAAAACTCAAATAAAATTACAAATGAAAGAGGAGACATTACAGTTGATTCCACAAAAATACAAGTAGTCATGAGGAACTACTATGACTCATAGGCCAACAAATTAGACAATCTATAAGAAATGCATAAATTCCTAAAAGTGTAAAACCTACCAAAACTAAATTATGTAGAAAGAGAAAATCCGAACAGACAAATAACAAGTAAGGAGATTGAATCAGTGATCAAAAACCTTCCAATGAAGAAAAGCTCAGGACCAGATGGTTTCACTGGTGAATTCTACCAAGTATAATCATAAATGTGTGTATGTGAATATATATATATATATATATATATATATATATATATATATATATATATATATATTTCTACCTCTGCCTAACTCCTATTTGTTCTGTTTCTCCGAAAAACCCAAACTAATGCAGCATTCAACAAAATCCAATATCCCTTGCTTATTTTAAAAAAAAAAAATGCACATATTGTTATTCATCAATTATTTACATGTTCCTTAACCTTTCCCAGTCTCCATGAATCTTAGTGGTCTAGGTATACGCCTCATTTTCACTTGTGAAAATGAAAGAATAAAGTTACACAGACAATTGTGCAGTGAAAGCCTTGGGCAGCTGGGGGGTTGGGAGGTGGGACTGGGGTAGAGGGGGTAAAAAAAAGAAGAGCTGTGGCTCTCAACATTGAATCCATTTTAGTGGCTAAAAGCAAAATCGCAGAGCTGGTAGAGTTAGAATTTGGAAGCAGTCTGGATTCCTGGGACACTATTTAGAAAAGAAACACATAGGAGCCTGACCTATCACGTACTATGATATGAGCAAGGGATACATCTTTGTTGTGTAAAGCCTTAGATATTTTAAGATATATTTGTTATTGCAGCATAGCCTTGTGTTACCCTACACCTAATATAACTAGAATAAGTTTCAATTATCATGATAAAGAATATTTATTTTAAATCAAAAGAAAGCATTATATTTAATGCTTCATAAACCAAAATCCCACAAAACAAATGCTTGGTGATCTTTGAAAAAGTGGTTGAGTGCATACCTGATCTCACTCTTAGTGATTCAGAGTGCATATTTGTATTTTAGAGACTGGGAAGTCACCCGGGCCGGTTTGGCTCATAGATTAGAGCATCGGCCTGTGGACCAGAGAGTCCCTGGTTCGGTTCCCGCTAAGGGCACGTACCTCAGTTGCAGTTTGTCCCTGGCCCTGGTTGGGGTCATGTGGATGGCAACTACTCGATGTGTCACTCACGTCAATGTTTCTCCCTCTCTCTTCTGAAGATAAATGCCAAAAATGTCCTCAGGTAAGGATAAAAAGAAGAAGAAAAAAAGACTGGGAAGTCCTATAGAAATCTCTATACCTCTTTGAACTCAATATTTCACAAATCTATTTGATAACAGTAATCTTTTAATCAGTGGTACATCTATTCACCAATGTGTTTGAATAGTACAGAATAAGTTGGAGAAAATAAGGCACTAGAAGCATTTCTATGAGACTCAGAATATAGGCAAAATATCCACTGTTTGTGCTAGACTAAGAATTGTACACAAAGACTTTTATTATAGCTTTATTTATAATATAAAACAAATAATAAATTTACATATCTAGATAGAAATATATTTAAACAATAAATATAAAACAAATTAATAATGTTTTTAAATAACATTGCATACCTGGAAAATACTGTGCATTGCTAGGTTGAGAAAGCAGGGTACAAAACTGTATATCTAGTATGGACCCAGTTAATATACACACATTTAAATATATATATGTTAGTGGTAGTTATCTCTAAAAGCTGGAAACATGGGCAATTTTTTGCTCTATTCTTTATACTTTCCAGTATTTTAATCAGAATAATGCACATTATTTTTTTAAAGATGTAGAAATAGAACAGTTTCTACCTTACAAAATTTCTGCTTTGTCCTTCAGCAGGCACATTATTATTAATAATAACGCCTATTGAGCAGGAATAATCTGTGTTCAGCAAGAAACATCTCGTATTCATGCAAAAATAATCTTAATACTTATTATTTTTAATGAGAAAAATGTGCTCAGGTAGAGCAATTCTTATCAAATACTTGATATGAATATGTAAAGGAGAACTTGACTTTGTAAAATCTGTGCTGTACACCAAAATGTTACAATCGCCGATAAACTATGGAGAGAGAGAAAGAGAGAGGGGCGGCAGCTGGCAGCAAGAGAGCGGCCCGAAGATTCAGAGGATCCATCCTGATGTGTGTGACCTAAAAGCAGGTCCCAGTGTGGTCCAATAGATTCCCATCATCATCACCACCACCACCAACAACAACAAAAACAACATACACATGCACACACACACAACACACACACACAATAAAGCAAGTTTCTTTTAAGGCCTTTTTCCTTCTTCTGTTTTATGACTTCTCTAGTCTGTGGCTGTCCATTTTCTTCTTCCAGGATCTTCTTCATTTAAAAGTCCTCTGCTAAAATAAATATTTGAGGACATTTTCACTGTGTTATTTCCAAGACAAATTTATGGCCGAATGTAATTTCACTAGAAGTTAACTCACTGACTATTTCATCGTCTTCCTTGTAGTCAACTTCAGGGCATATTTCAATACTAAAAGCCACTTGGTGGATATGTTGCCTCCTTAACATTTCCACCATAGCCTCTAGATTATTGGTGGGTGGGTGTTTGTGTGTGTGTGCATGTGTGTGTTTCTTTTCCCTTTTGTTTTCTACAATTCTGCCTTAATTTTATTTGAACTATGAAACTCTGATATGTAACACCATAAATTGTGTTGGGATATATATTCCCTCAAAGACCTCATGAACAATAAAATTGTATCTCCTTGCAGAATCAGACAGCTCAATGAAATGAACTTATACCATTCCCATATTTTTCTCCTTTTCACATATATTTAGTTTTCAAGGAGTTATAAAATGGTGCTTCCAAGATATAATATTGTGCCCTTTTTTACTGATCTTTTTTAGTCCAGCTTCTACAAGAACAGTAAAAATGGATCCATTAGAGCATGAACTGACATTTCAAACCTTTATTTTTTTTTAGGTCATCTGTAATAAAAACATAGAAAATGGTTTTTGTCTAGTCATTGGATCATAGTATAATGTAGAGGGAAAAATACAGCCTTCAAGTCAGATCTGGGTTCCAGTCTCAGCTCTACTGAATATTTTTATGGCTGTGTTACACCATTTACCCATTCTAAGCCTCCATTTATTTTTTTAGCAATTAAAATATAAAACTGCCTGCTTAACATATTTTAATGATAGATAAATGACACTAATTAAATGTGCTATATAACTGTTCATGTCCCTACCACTTAACTGTAGGTAGGTACTAAAGGCAGATAAATAAAGTTTATTATTATAGTGGATAATACATACTTACTCAAGAAAACAAATACTCTATAAAAAAATCATAAAATGTGCTCCAAAGGCACCAAATTTTACATGTAGATCATTCATTTTTATTTTTTTCCCAATTTTTTGTCGCTCTCTATTAAATCAGTAAGTTGATAGTTTTCTGGGAAATTAAGTTCTATTTTTCTCTATCAGGCTTTCACGTTGCCAGTTTTAATTGACAATTATTATAGCAAGATGGCAGTCTCCAGTTTGAAGCTAAGAAAAGCCATTGAGGTTGAGTAAAAAGCTGTTTAAAACTCTCGTGGGTAGTTTTCGTAGTTTGTTGTGAGGAGGGAATGGAGGCAGTTAAGTACTTATTACAATGTCAGCATGCATACTACTGAGATGAATCTATTTTGACCTTTGTTCACATTCCATCTGCTCTAGTGACTAGGGTGAGTTCACAGGTTCATGATGAGTCAGGCTTCATTTACATCCTTGGAAACATTTGCAGTTTGGAATACTTGACAGTAACACACCCCAGTGTGGTAACCCAGAGTGAGTGAAGGATTTGCTAAAGACGTCGCCATGGCTCGCTCAAGTATTGTGATGGAGGTAATTTACTGGAGTTCCTGCACTGAAAACACTTCAGTGTCCTGAGTTAGCCCCAGAACCAACTAGGTCATTATAGAATTGACCCTTGGCCAAATCATGGCACATTTCCAATAAAGGTGAAATTAATTAAAATAAACATCAAGAGTACCTTGTCAATGTGATGCACCACACAACTCTCCTCTCTATGCAGACACATGCAGAGGAAAGAAAGCAGGATTACTTCTTTGCCCTAGAGTCAAGTGGGAATTTAAGGAGACCATATCTGGCAGGGATAGAACTGCTTCTCCAGGTTGACAACTACACTTGAAACTCTGTCTTTAGGATCAAATTGTAGAAGCACTTCATTCCCTTCTATTGCTTTCCAGTTATTAGAACCACCCAAAGTGGAATGAGAGGAATCGTCTTTACATTAGAAATAATCAATCAACCAGGTAGTCCTTCTGAGCACCCCTCAGTAGGTGCTCAATCTCAGTCCCCTTAGCAGGTTCCCCTTGTTTTGTTTTTATCTCTAAGAAGGGCAAGATTTGGTCATTAAAAATCTCTTCACAATCTATACTTAACTCATTAGATGTTTTAGCTAGTTCTAGAGTTTTAAATACTATCTATTCACGGAAAAAAAAAAAATCCCCAAATTTTATCACTAGCCTTGATCTCGTGACTTAACTACAAACTTACTTACTTGATAGCTCATCTTAGACATCTAATAGGTGTCTCAATTTTATCATATCCAAAACTGATTATTTAGTTTTCCCTTTCCAACCTACCTCTCTTGATGTCTTCCTTATTCCAGTAATTGGCATCTTCGTCTTACCGTTTAGACCAAAATCCTTTCAGTAATCTTTGATTCCCCTCTTTTTATCAATAAATCCTTCAGTAAAAATGCCAGCACTTCCTTTGAATTATATCCAAAATCCAACCATCTTTAAATGCTTCCACTACTGCCACCTTGATCAAAGCCCCTACTAACAACTCTTGTTTGAACTAGCCTCCTAACCAATCTCTGATTTCATACTTGCCTCCCTACAGACACAGAAGCCAGAATAACACCTTTAAAACATAGGTCTGATCATGTGACTCCTCTATCTACCACCCTTCAAAGGCTCCCCATGTCATTTTGAGCAAAATACCAAGAGTGTCCCTGAGCATACAAGACCTTGATTAACTTGGACTGCGGCTGGGGCACTGCCCTCCACTTCTACTCTCTACCAGCTTTCTCTACCCCACCCATCCTGGCCTCCTTCTTCTTCCTCAAACACTACAAGCACACTCTCACTTTTGGGTGCTTGGACTCACTTGTCCCTGTAGATAGAATATTTCTCTACTAAGATGTCCCTTACTTTTTTCAGAACTCTACCCAAAAGTTGCCTCCTCAGAGAGACTTTTTGTGATTAGTGTGTGTCCCTCTTCTTTTCCTTTTCTTTTTTTTTCACTAGAGTATTTATCATCATGAGATATGTCTTGTGTTATTTGTTTATATTTTTATTGTCTTTCTCCCCTGACCAGAATGAGAGCTCTTTGTGAGGAGAAAATGTGTTTATTTATAACCACACATTGTGCCCAGAACATAATACAATAACTGGAACAGAGAAAATTCCCAATATGTATTTTAAATGAGTATGAGTATATCAATACAGTTCTTATGTTCTTGTCTTCAAGGAATGCACCAGCCAGTAGGGGGAATCAGGATAGACACAGCTAACTATAATGCAAGCCAACAGTGATTAAACAAATTATAGGTTAGCACACAGGAGACAAAATTAATTCTAGCTGGGGTTAGGGAAAGGTCAGAGTTTTCTCACACATAGAGACATTTGGACTGAAACAGATTAATGATATTCCAACAAGAAGAGATATGGAGATCAGCATGAACACAGGGCAAGAACTTGAATGCTTAGAAGTGCTCAACATATTCAAGGAACATCAAATGATCCTGGGTGGCTGCCATCTGGGAGCTAAAGTGAGTATAAGGAGAAAGAGATGGGGCTGAAAAAATAGAGAGAGCCAGGTCTTGAATGCAGTGAAAGTAATGTTGTTTTATGTAGTTAAGAAATATTTCTTAAGTATTTACTCTTGAACAGACTCTGTGCTAAGTGCTGGAGTTATAGAAATGGCATCCTGATTCCCTGTGTTCGGGAAATGGACAGTGGACCATAGGGTATACAATAGGCAGACAAATGAGTGTCATACAGTGAGAGTGTCATAGCATCTATCTGAGGGGCAGCATAATGAAGGGATAAATATTTTGTAGGCCAACAAGGAGTTTTCCAGAAATATTTTATGAAAGAGACTATGAGTCAAGGACTTTTGAGTTGGAGACTAAAATGGTGGTATCTAAGTTTTAGAAAGATTATGCAAGTTAGAGTAGGCAACTGATTCGAAGAGCAAGAGACTAAAAAAAGAGCTAATTCTCTTTTGGGTAAAGACTAAGGAGATCCTAATAAAATTACGTTACTTGACAAGACATCTCAGTGCTATCCTCTGTCCTGGTGAGTGCTTACCTCCTCAGAGATTTCCTAACATTAAACCAGTTTCATGTGAGTAGAAGGAGAAGTGATCAGAATCCACTTACCTGATGATATTTTACAATATTTCTCTCTAAGTTAAAACAGGTAAGAAATCTAGAAAAGCCATGCAAAAATTGTCGAGACAGGTGTGGAGGAAGAACAAATGAACCAGGCAGAGTGTGATATTATACAGAATGCTCTTTAGTATGGGTACGGTTAGTTACATAACAGTACTGGCTTTTATCATTGACATTATTTGTATATTTTCAATAATTAATAATAACCAAATAAAAACAAACTTGTAACGTTCTCTACTCCCATCTTTCTACAAAGCCTCTTCATGATTTCAAGATGTTAGCTCTGACAAGTTCAAATCATAATCATGATAATTAGTATTTGACACTCAGAGCCTCTTCACCAACAGTATGTGTTGCTCATTTGTCAACATATAGTTGCAGTATAGAAAATATTTATCATATATAAGAACCACATTTTGAGTCATTTAGGAACATTTTGATAAGCTAAATATACTGAAGGGTGCTTCCACCACTACTTATTTTTAACCTATGAGCTATTTCTATTTTGTTAAGGTGCAATTTTATAAGCTAAATTAGTTTTCAAATTCCTGTAGTTGCTGGGTTAAGTCCCTCCAAACTATTCTTTGACTCATGCAAAAGAAGTCATAAAATTGACTCACTAAGTTTAAAAAGTGAAAAATGGCCCTGGCAGGTTTGGCTCAGCGGTTAGAGTCGGCCTGTGGAGTGAAGTGTCTCAGGATCAACTCTTATTCCAAGTACTTGGGTTGCAGTTTCAATCTCTGACCCTGGTCAGGATCATGCAGGGGACAGCCAATCAATATGTCTCTCTCACATCGATGTTTCTCTCTCTCTTTCTCCCCCTTCCTCTTTTTCACTCTATGTAACAATAAATAAATAAATAAATAAATATCCTCAGTGAGGGTTAAAAATAAGTAAGTAAATAAATAAATAATAAAAAGTGAAAAATAAAATACTATAATCCCCACACATATTACTATAGGTGTTATTTTCTGGTCACTACAAATGCATGGAAAGAATATATCATTTTTCCATGTAATATTCAATATACTTCTTTTTTCGACAAAGAAACTAAGTAAGAGTCAATGGCATTTTTATTCAAGTGTATGTTTTCTTGTGGAAATTCAAAGCCTGTGCATTTTTCTGCTTTCTTACAGTAATTATTTTGACTTGGGATTGCTTAATAAGATTTCTCCTCTAGACCAGCACACATATTTCCTTAGACGGTTGGAGTAAGGTTTAAATATGGATAGCATCTGCATTCATGATCTAATTGAGGAGAAATACAAGTGTGAAGTAGAGGAACAAGAACAGCCATAGTTGCAAGTTAAAGAAGAGCTGTTTGTCATCATGAATTAATTTTAGAATATTTAAAATCTGTCCTGCTGGATCTATGGGTACAACCATTTTGATGCCTATTTATTAGAAACTATGAATCTTACTCAGTTTACCTATCAAAGTCACCAAATCTAAAAGTCGGTCACAACTTGCCACCGTCCCTTCTGGAGAAGCAGCCAAACTACCAGGCTTCGGTGGCTCCTCGGTAAGATTTTCTGACCCCATCTGGCCAGGTGCTTTCACGAGGGAGCCTGAAAACTACTGCTCATGATCACTGGGAGGCTTCCCCACAAATATCAGCTGGAAACAACCTGATATGTACAGAAATAGTCCTAGGGTTCTGGGGTTTTACAAGGTGCTTTGATAGAAAAATGATAAAAATAAACCATGAAAGTAAATAAACACTAAGTGAACCCCACTTGGAGAAATGGCATTATTAGAATACATCCATGGGAAACAATTCTCCTCAAAGCAGATTCTCAGGGTTTTGTTTTGTTTTTTTATGTCAGAATTATCTGATACATTATTACAGTATAAGGATGTGTGTCAAGATTATTATGATAAAAATTCAGTGAAAACAGTACAAGCCTATGAGAAACTAACTGAATTGAAATACACAGAGGTATTAGGTTAGAGAAAGATAAATGTATCTTTAAGCAGTATATGCCTGAGAAATAATGCATGATCAAAAGTCTTCCCACCGACCCACTTAGGACTAAACATCCTTAGCACAAAGAAGAAAATTACAAACAGGTACAATTCCGTATCAGAAATAGAAATGAATAGTTCCATACCTTCACCTTCTTAGGTTTGCACAGTATTTTATAGTTTAGAAAAGAACTTTGAAAGCATTACCTCCTTTGATCCTTACAACATCTTGGTGAAGTAGGTAAAAGATTTTTACAAAACAGACTTGAGTAAGCGAAGTTGTAGATTTGCTTAAAAAGCAGTGTCCTTGACTCTACTCACCAGCTGAGTCTTACACTACAGGCAAAGGATGGAGTTGAGCAAGGAACAGTGTCAGAACAGAAGGTGCAAGCTATATGTGCACATGTGTGTCTGATTGCAATTTTTTTGCCTTCCACACAGACTCAAGACATTTCTGAATCTCCTATGATTTTGGAAGACTTGTATCTATTTCTTCTCCTTTTAATTAACAAGAATAAAAATATAAGCATCCAAAGAGCATAGTATAGTCAATGCAACCTGTTATTAAAGTATAGACAGAAAATTGCAAGGAAAAAGAATAAAGCCAATGTGGCATGTGTCAAAAACATTTATGCAGTACTACATTGCTAAAGGCACCCATAGGTACCAATAAAAATATCTGAAGAAGTTCCCCATATAAGGCCTGTTTTTATCTAACAACTGTTTTCCAAGGTCATGCTCCTCTTTAGAGATATTTCAGTATTAAAACTCTGATTCCTCTACTATTTACAATAGTCATTGCTCTTGAGTATGGATCTGTGTAGAAGCAATGTCCCATGACAGGGAGCCATCTATTACTAACCTTAAATGTACCTGTATCTTCCACCAGACAGCTCCACCTAGGTGTTCTTATGGACATCTAGAAACCAATCTTTAAAAACTAATTACACTACCTTACTCCTCAAACGGACTTCTACTATATCCTCTCTCTCTCAATAAATGACAAAACCATTACGCAATCTCCCAAGCTATCAACCTTGTTCCCTGGACAGCTTCCCCTCTCTCTCATCCATACATCACTTAGTCCTGTTGACTTTGTCTTCATGATAACCCACAAATAAATGCCCTTTGCTCTAGCCTCACTGATGTTATTTCAGTCTGTGTGAAAGGTAACGGGGGCCTGGACTTCTTGCAAAAGTTTTCTTACTGACCCACAGGATAAAGTCCAGTTTCTAAACACGCCATGCTAGCTCTTGCTTTGTGATCTAGACCCTGCTTGGTTTTCCAAACCAGGCTAACCTAACCCCAGCCACACTGAACTCCTTGCAGCCCCCCAAATGCTATGCAGTCTTATTTCTCCACACTTGAGCTCTTTTGGTTCATTCTGCATAAACTGCACTTTCCACAACCCTGTCTGTCTCCCTCTAAGTATGTTCCAAAATTTAGCTCAAACATCAACCACCTCTCTGAAACCTCCTCTATTTGCAAACAGTTAGCCACCCTTCTTCTATGCCTCAGTTACTCATACCTTTATTATTATTATTGCTGTTGTTGATATTATTAGATGTTTTTTCTTCAAACATCTTTTCCATAGTTTTTGTCTTAACTAGTTTAATAATTATGTATTCTATACCTATTATTCACTTCTATCCCTAGCACCTGCCATGTATAGCAAATAATAATTTTTTTTTTTTATCCTCACCCGAGGACATGTCTCCATTTGTTGTTGTTGTTGTTGTTGTTATAGAGTGGGAGGAAGAGAGAGAAAGAAACATCGACATGAAAGGGACACATTGAGTGGCCGCCGCCTGCACGACCCAACCAGGGCTGGGAACAAACTGCAACTGAGGCACACGCCCCCAGTGGGAACCGAACCCAGGTCTCTTGGCCCACAGGCCAACGCTCTAACCACTGAGCCAAACCGGCCAGGGCATAATAAGTATTTTTTAAAATGGATGATAAACTAATTTTTTTATCTCCAGAAAATTTTTAAAATATTATTTACAATGGCCTTACACCAACTTGAACATTATCACCAAAAATCTCTAATCTATGTTTTTAAAATATCAGATAAAAGGAAAAAAATGAAACAAATCATTAGCCCATGGACAATAATTATTATATTAAACTATATTTCATATAATTCTGGGAGGAACCGATTGAGCCAGATTCTAAATTAATAGCCTAGATAGATAAGCAATAACTAAAAAAGATTTATCATGATGATAATAAAAGTTTTCAATCCATCCCACTCATCTCCTAATTTACCTTATCACCACCTGATGAAAGAACATCTGATTTAACAATTCTCCTGAAATAACAGCTGTCACTGCCTCTGTAGCAGTTTGGAGTGCTGCCTCCATGAAGCTCTATGAAATCAGTCCTGGACTTTTCCTAGCAAGCTGTCTGAATGACATCTAAACCAAGGGGCCGATGCTCTGTTCACAACATGTATGCAGACACTATGATGGGGGGAATAAGCTTCAAGATCATGTTTACCGGATGGAAAATATTTCTACAGAACCAGAAAAAAATAAATGTACAAACGATAGTCTTTTAAAGAGTGAAAAGCTACCAGTAAAAATCAATATAATAAAGAAATAGTTGGAAACCACTTTTAAAATATGAGGGGACAAAAAAATTTGAATGTGAGGTTTCTTTGTCTAGTGCTTGTTTTATCAGGTGGGGAGCCTTCAGATTATGATGTCCAGTTTAAATCACCAGGCTTGCCCTCGAGGACTGTGGCTATCAAGGAGAAGTTTCTGAGGGGAATTACAAAGAGAACTTAATAGAAGGAAAGATGGAGACTTTTAGGCTAGGGCAGAGATGCTAACATTATAGCAAGGTGATAACTAACAATTTCAGATATATTAAGAAGTTAACAAAAAGGGTCCTCAAATCATTCATATCAGTGATGACCCAAAACCAGAGAACATTGTTAAAATCAAAGAGGAAGGTACTGAGTTTAGGAAAAAGAATCACTAGACTTTGTGAATGATAAAATTCTAACTTACTACTGAGGGAGGTTACACAACCTTCCAGGAAGGACTGAAACTGTCATTCCGTTGCCTGCAGGAATGAGGGTGCACCGTATCCTTTCTCATGAATATTTCCAGTAATATGAGTTAATGATATTATCTCATACTCCTCATATCATTTATATAATATCCTGAACAACACAATGTACTCTATCACAATAGGTTTAAACTTTCCTCACAGAAGGTACATTTGATACCTTCGACCATTTCTGTGTCCACTAGCCAGAACCTCCACTATTTCTCCATAATTTCTAATAAATATGGAGCACCAGAAAATACACAACTCTTCAATAGGTGCCCAAGAAATACCAAATCAAAATAGGCAGATTACTCCATGGCTTCTGCATGTCATACATCTATTAATATATCCTAGGATCATGTTAACACTTTTAATAACAGCACCAGGCTGCTGACTCACATTCGGGCATGTTTCTACTTCCTTCATTCCTACATAATTATTCCCTTTCTTGTGTCAGCCTGGTTTGTTTTCATCCCTAATCTCATCCTGTTTAGCTTGGCCAACTTTTCTCAATGTTCAAGGGTCTGCTGAATTGTTGTCCTGGCTTCCATGTATCAGCAACACCACCAAAATGAAGACTTTCTTTTCTAGCTTTCAAATAATCCAAAGATAAAAAAAAAAAAAAGTCAGAGGGAAACTCAGTCATTTGTTTCAGCTATGTTCAAAGCTCTGTGCTAGGTGTTGGGGGTAAGACAAACATGATTCCTACTTCCTGGTGGATACAGCCTATCAGAGATAGAGATAAGTTAATTGACAACTACAACCCTCCATGACAAGGCCAGTAGAGGAAGGAAAGATGGCAACAGGATGAAGTGAAACTGAGCATGAGGAGAATGATGGGTCTAGACTGCATGTTCCAGGACCTCTTGACCTCTACAGAGAAGGATGCAAAAGAGGGGGAGACAAAAAGGCTGAGGATTTGCACAAATATATAAAATTAACTTCTTTAATCCTCACAACATCCCTGTAGGGCAAGTACTGTTATCCCAACTTTACAGATGAAAAAACTCAGTATTTAATAGGGTAGCTAACTTATCTGAAGGTCGCACACCTCTAGTTAATAAGTAACAGAACTGGATTTCCAATGCAGGTCTATATGACTCCAAAGTTCATGTATTAGACCATGTTGCTTTTCAAACATTCTCTATGTTTCTGGCTTATTAACAACAGTAAAAAGACTGTGGGAAGAAATGTAAAATTTCAGAAGTCCAGAAGTCCAGATAATGTGTGCTGCCTTTTTTTTTTTTTTTTTTTTTTTATGTGGCATTAAGTCAAAACATAACTACAAGCTGATTTGATATAAATGCATCTCAAATTATTCTGGACACTTTCTGAGACTGAGTTCAGCAAGCCAACTACTTGATGACTTGCTAGTTATATTACCAGGGCCTGAGGCTGTAATAATACATCCATAACTTCAAGAGCCAATATTTTTCATCCAGTTTGTAAAAAGGTACCATGGTTTTCCACCTTTGGGCATTCTTGTTTTCTTCTGAAAGTATTCTAATAATAGTGCAAAGTACTCAATAATTTCAGGAGTAGTTTGAGTATCTATTGACATGGTTCAATGATAGTAGTTTCCTGTCATAAGCAGGTAGCTAGTATTTAATATGTATTTAAATAGGAAAGGGAAACAACTCAGGAAATCAACCTAGCCCGCAGAACAATTTAACAGATGTTATCTGAAATTCTATGTTCAATTCCTGTTACTATCATTCATCTAATAAATACAGTGTTTAAGCTAAGTCCTACAACAGGTCACTGAAAGGGACCTAGAAGTGGCAGTGCACCAGCAATAACAGTCTGTCCCACTTCTGTACCTGACCGGGAACCTGCTCGCCATCTGCCATTTCTCTAGTTTCTATTGGTTGGCTCAGGGGATGATCCAGTTACTACTAACAACCATATCCAGCACTCAGGGTTTTCTTGATGGATCATATTCTGATCGATTTCTTTTTTTTTTATCCTCCCCCGAGGACATTTTTTCATTTTTTGTTCAGGTAGAGTGGGAGGGAGAGAGAGGAACAGAGAGAGAGAGAGAAACATCGATGTGAAAGGAACACATCGAGTGGCTGCCACCCGCACAACTGACCAGGGCCGGGGACAAACTGCAACCGAGGTACATGCCCTTAGTGGGAACCGTACCCGGGTCTCTCAGGACTGCAGGCCGAGGCTCTAACCGCTGAGCCAAACCGGCCAGGGCCTGATCGATTTCTAAAAATACTCCCTTTCCTCAGAAACCTATCAATATTGAATTTAAATTAGCACTACCACATTAGGAAAAGCAATGTTTAGGGGTACAGCTTAACTTATACATATTCTATGACCCAGCAACAGAAATACCTACATATGTTCACCAAAGGCACCCACCAGAATGTTTATAGCAGTGTGGTTTGTGATGTCCACAAGGGGAAACTATCGAAATGTCCAACTACAGTAGAATTAGTAAGCGTGCTGCATTCACATGGTAGCATATGTCACAGCAATGGGAAGGAATAAGGATGACAGGCAACAACCGGCATGGATCTCACACTCTTAGTGCTGAGTGAAAGAAGCCAGAAACATATACACAAAAGCGCATGCTGCCCTGGCCGGTTTGGCTCAGCGGTTAGAGCGTCGGACCTGCGGTCCGGAGAGACCCGGGTTCTGTTCCCGCTAAGGGCACGTACTTCGGTTTCAGTTTGTCCCTGACCCTGGTTGGTCGTGCGGGTGGCAGCCACTCGATGTGTCCCTTCATGTCGATGTTTCTCTCTCTCTCCCTTCCTCTCTCTCCCTCCCACTCTATCTGTACAAAAAATGGGAAAATGTCCTCGGGTGAGGATTAAAAACAAAAACAAAAAACAAAAAAAAGCACATACTGCATGATTCTACATATGCAAAGAGCACAAAGAGGCAAAATGAATGTATTCTATTAGAAATCGGGTTAACTGTTACCCTGAAGGGGTGGTGGTAATAGGACAGCAGGATGCCGACGCTGTCTGAGGTACTGGTAGTATTCTTTCTTAATCGGGATGTTTATTTATTGAGTGTGTGCAATTTCATGAAAATTGATTAACTACTTTTCTACATGTGTAGTATACTGCAGTAGAAAGTTTTTAAAGCCCTCAAAGGCTTAAGATATTAAAGAGCTAATTTTTGGAGAGATTAAAATGGACTGCATGAAATATTAGCTGTGGGATAGAAACGTTTTGAATAATGGTCTACATTGTAAACAACACAGGCTTAAATGTCTATTTCAAGATAAAACTGGATCCCTTGCTCTTCCAGAATTCATGAGATTCTCACAACTCCCAGCACACTGCTCCTAGTCTTTATTCCGGCAGCCACAGCCAAACCACTCCCTCTGGTCATAAATACGGTGCCACTCCTGCTAACAGGCTGCCCCCATTCCTGAAGGACATGCTCTGGCCTGTGGGCCTTGAAAGCAAGACACTTTCCAACTAGCCTCAGATCTTCTGCTGCTAGCCTTTAAATACCCTGTTCTGGTCATGCGGTCACCTTCATCTCTTTCCAAGTCACTCTGGGGAATTGTCCCCAAAACAGCCTTTCTCTCTTTGAGGACTTGGGTTTGATTAAGAGTAGAGAAGCTGTTTTATACATTGTTTCAAATTCACCCAAATGTCCAATTGATCTTGATGACAGATAATGTTTTATTTTTGTTTTTACCATTTCCCAGGAGGGCCACTTCCCACCCACAGCTCATTTAATGACACACCTGAGGCCCCCAAATGGCCAAATTACAACTGCTTTAGGTCACCAGCACCTTCCACATATTCTGGCTCTCTCTGGTAAATTATCAATCAGGAGCCCCTCAGCAGGCTGCTTATCTAGAGTGACATGATGACAAATTTATAATATACTTTTTTTATCCTCACCCGAGGACATTTTTGCATTTATCTTCAGTTAGAGCGGGAAGCAGAGAGGGAGGAAGAGAGAGAGAGAAACATTGATGTGAGAGAGACACATTGACTGGTTGCCACCCACACAACACCAGCCCGTGCTGGGGACAAACTGCAACCGAGGTACGTGCCCTTAGCGGGAACCAAACCCAGGTCTCTCTGGTCCCCAGGCCTATGCTCTAACCCCTAAGCCAAACCGGCCAGGGCACAAGTTTATAATATTAAAAATAAATATATCTTAAGAGAAGCCAATATAACTCTCAAAAGGAAAAGGGATCTAACAGGGAGCACCTACTATGTGCAGAACATTATGCTTAGAATTTACCTGTAAACTACCATTTTCAATCCTTACACAAGTGTGTAACGTGGATATTGTAATCTTTCTTTTGCAGATGGAAAAAAAGAGGCTTAGGATTTAAATATATAGTCCCAAATCATGCAAAGTGTGAAATGCAGAGCAAGACACTAAACAAGGCATCAGCAAATGTCTTTTATGAACGTATAGCAAATAGTTTTGGTTTTGTAAGTCACACAAAGTCTCTGTCACCTATTCTTCTTTGTTTCTTTGTTGGTTGTTTTGTTTTTACAACCTTTTAAAAACATAAACTATTTTTAACTGCTTGGCTGGATTTGGTCCAAAGGTGGCAGTTTATAGATGCTTGTCCTAGGAAGTTGGGGGAGCTTTCAGCTTTCGGCTCCCAGCAGGCTTAGGTGCAACTTTCCTCGGTCATCCCAAATCTGGGTTTATCTAACACCAGCGGCCTCCACTACACCACTGAAATTCGACCCCGAAGAGATCAAAGTCGTATACCTGAGGTGCACAGGAAAGAAAGTCAGTGCCACATCAGCCCTACCCTCAAGATTGGCCCCTTGGGTGTGTCCCCAAAAATGGTTGGTGAAGACATCGCCAAAGCAACGGCTGATTGGAAGGATCGGAGGATTACAATGAAACTGACCATTCTCAACTGACAGGCCCAGACTGAGCTAGTAACTTCTGTTTCTGCCCTGATCATCAAAGCCCTCAAAGAACCGCCAAGAGACAGACAGAAGCAAAACAACATTAAACACTACAGAAATACCACTTTTGATGATACTGTAAATATTGCCCAACAGATGTAGCACCAATCTTTAGCTAGAGAACCCTCTAGAACTGTTAAAGAGAGCCTGGGGACTGCCCAGCCTATGGGCTGCTATGTTGATGGCATCATGACACCCTCATGACATCATGAATGACATGAACAGTGGTGTATTGAATGCCTGGCTAGTTAAGAACTACAAAGGAACATACTTCAATTAAAGATCACTTGACAACTGAAAATAAGAAGAAAAAGAAGTTGAGGAAAAATATATGATAAAGCATGTACTCTGGACTTTGGTCTAAGTTTAAATCCTAGTTCTATTACTTACCAGCTAACATTTATGATGACCTTATAAAGTACTGTGAACACAAAAGAGCTATACTATAACACTGACAAGCTCAGAGGCTCCTCATTGCAGACCTGACAAGCACAGAAACCAAAAGTAACCACACAAACTCCTAACCAGACAGGTCATAGCGGTAGTCCGGTCCCAGGCCTACAGGGTCATTAACAAAGGTCAGTCTTTATCTTAAGGAAAACCAATCCATTGTTCTTATGCATGCAGAATAAGATATTTTTATTTTTATTTTTTTTAATAAGTTTTTGTTGATTTTTTAGAGAAAGGAAGAGAGATAGAAATGTCAATGTGAGAGAGAAACATCTGGCGGCTACCTCCTGCATGCCCCCTACTGGGGATCAAGCCTGCAACCGGGGCATGTGCCCTGAACAGGAATCGAACCAGGACCTCTCAGTCCACGGGATGATACTCAATCCACTGAGCCACATTGGCCAGACGAGTAAGATATGTTTACAATGTCAGGGTAATTTTCTTTTCCTATCCCTTGAAGGTACAACCACAGGCACCAGAACACAGTACAACCAAAGTAAGAGACCACAGAACCCCCATTGTTATCTTAATCCCCACATTACATCTCTATGTGCTGAAAATGTTAATTATTAATTATCTCATATCCACCAATATAAAAGAAGTGTGTGTTTTTCCATTTTGCTTTTTATCCAATCCTAGGGATTTCCTCACTTTGCTTTTTCTGTCTCCTTAATTTACCACCAATGAATTTCACGTAAACCTTCTTATAATCTACTCTGTTAATTCTAATGTATAAAATAAACTATAAAACTGCCTTTCTCCAGAGCATTTTCTCAATCTGTTGAGATTTTTTTCTCAGCTTATGTCATCAGTTTTACTCAAATAAATTCATTAAAATTCTCTACAGGTTTGGACATTTCTTACGTTGACAGTACCAGGCAACATTTTAGGTATTTTGCATGTGCTTATTTATTTAATCCTCACAACAACTCTGTGAAGTAGGTAAGTCCTATTATTTCCCCAGTTCTGCATACCTGGACACTGAGGCCCAGGGTAGTTAACTTACTCAAGTCTATACACAGCAAGTAAGTGATATAGCTAGAAAACCCGTTTTCACCACGGTTAATATTATTGAAGTCAACAATAAAGTACTTGATCAGGATAATTAGATTGCATTTGTACAAAGAAGAAAACTTTTTACTTATTTTTAATGATCCCTTTAGCCTTGCAAGAAAAGGACTCAGTAACTGAAGCTATCGTAACTGGGACTGAAGCATCCAGATTCTAGAAGGTGCCATTATTAAGGTTCTACAGGTTCAAAAGGGTGCAAAGCAGAACCTAGACACAGTGACTATTCCATTGCAAAGGAATAGACTAGATGTGAGATTAGTAAATCAAGATCAAAGGAACCCAAGGTATAGTTGGGACTCAATGTATGAACAGGTGAAGAAGTAGGTGAGGGATAACTGATAGACATCCAAATGGGCAGGTAATGGATTCAGAACCTGCAGCTAAGACATCAGCAAGCCTAGTTTAGGAGCCAAGCCCTGGGACTTTTGAGATCCCCCATGTCCATCCTGAGTGAGTAGTGAGACTGACTCAGTCCTGAGCTGCAGAATTATGGCATGAGTAAGGGTAGCTCTTTGCCCTAGGTCTGCACTGTACTCAGGGGGAAAGGGCTCATCCTGGAAGGCAAGGTCAGTTACATCCACTTACAAGACTTAAAGATCTATAGAGACAAGGGCCTAGGAAGATCCTTCAAATCCATAAATACTAAAGTTCTTTAAAATCCTAAATAACAGATATTGGTATTGATTGTTATTGCAATTAACCTGTTATCCACCATGGATAAATAATATAAAGGTCAACAAAAAAGAAAAAAAAGAAAAAGAAAAAGGCAACCACAGTCTTGTGTGGTAGTTAGTTACAATGGCCTACAAGGGCCCGTGTGATCTGGCTCCTAGTGTTCCCTAGTGAGACCCTTTGTACAGGCTGTCCCCTTCCTCTGAAATGCTTTCCATTACCCCCTTTTGTGTAGCCTTTGTGGCTGAGCTTAGATTTTTTACATTGTCTTTTATTTTTTGCTGTCACACACTTTTTAATTATATATGTTTTTGCCTGCTTCCCTCACTAGGCTATAAGCTCCATGAAAGCAGAGGCTATATTTGATTAGTTCATCATGGTATCTCCGCCCACTGCTTAGTACAGTTTCATACCTTTGCCTTTGGTAATTATTTGTTATAAAAAAATCTCTACTGGTAGGACATTGAAATGCCTAAATAGTATTTCTCTCCCCAGACTGAACAAAATTTCTTCCTGAGGTGAAGAAATATGTACTACAAATACAAATTATCTGTCAGTAGTCTTATGTAACAATACCAGGAAAATCATAAGACAGAGGATAAATAGAGTATCATAACGTTATTTATACCAAAAATGTGCCCACAAGTTCCCTGGGACAGAGAAGGGGCTATATATATAACAAAAAGATTTTGCTGGTAAACAAATAGCAAGAATGTTTCCACCTTCCACACAGTAAACATATGCTTCTTTCTTTTGCTTGCTAACAAAAAAATTTACCAAAACAATCAGTCCTGTTTTTTTCCTTCCATTTTTTCACTTGAGAGGGCTATAGTTTACGACATAAACTACCTGGCATCCTTGGAGTACTCTGAGTCCACGTTGTCTATCACCACTCAAATAGCAAGGGCATCTTTGGCATTCCAAATGCATATAAAGTAATCAATACAGAAAAAGAACAAATTAATCGAAAGTTATGTAATCTTATATCCTGAAAAGGACCTGATTAAATCTCCGCCCTTTGTAGCTATTTCTAATCTTGGATAGTACCGATGTTTACAATCCTTTGTGAGTTGACCTCAAGTGACCTAAGAATAGTTTTAATTGCTTATCAAATGTAATTTTATGAACGAGATAAAGATATTGTGAATGTATATAAAACACCTTTGAAATACAGAGAGCCTTTCAAGATAGAATTTTTAGTTAGCTTGCTACTCTTTCTTTGGAGTCTAATTGATTTTCTTGACATCTCTTTAGCCTGGCAAACTGCCTGCCTAAGTACTTTATCTGACCTTCAGGCTGTTTGCCAGGTATTGATCCAATACCTACAATGGCTGTGTTGTACCAGCTCTTCCAACTTTGATAAGGGCTAATGTACTAGCGTCAGGCAGACAGGAAGTCAATGGTCTCAAAATTTCTCTCATCCTCTTCTTCCATCTGTATCTTCCTTCCTTCTTATGCAAGAATTTCAATTTCTATCAAAATCAGATCTTAAGTAGATCAGATAGACATTGGGCCTAATTTATCTTCTAGGACTTTTCTAAAAACACATCTTAGAAGAGTTCTCAAAGCAACAATAAATAAAAATTTTTAGAACTATTACATTTCTTGCTGAAGTTAAAATATATTATTATGATGGGTTTCTTTTCTAAAGAAAAGTAAAATTAAATATGAGTTATGGTGATGCTTAGGGAGGATTCAGACAAACTGCACTGCACAGAATGAAGAGAAACCAGGTAGTAAGGGGTCTTGAAGTCATGCCATAAATAAAACAATAAAAGAAAATGGGATATTTTAGTTAGCCTAAAGAACAGCATACTTGAGAAGAGCAATGTGATAGCCCTAAGAGATTAATATCTGTAAGTTAATGTGACTATAAGTATTAATTTGTCGATAGAGCTCATGTTTTTCATGCTTTGCCTTGACAATAAATTTTAGAAAAGCACTTTCATTGAACAAATGGCCCTGTGTGGGCTGGGGAGATCCTCTCCAACAAAACGTTCCAATTACTCGTAAGTCCAGGATAGAATCCTTGGAGATAGAGAAAACAAAGGACCTGAAAGTAGAATTGTTGAAATCAGTTCCTTGGGAAACAGACTTTAATGAGAATGTATTTTGTGTTTTGAAGATAATTTGAGGTAGATAAAATTGACCGATTCCCTGGTATGCACACTTTGCCCCTTGTCATCTAACGGCAACAAAACAGTTGGAAGGCTTTGGAGACTCCATAATGCCTTTGCATAGGGCAAAGTGGCGTTGACTGGTGCCTCGGTTATCTGAGTTAGGTCCTTTTGGAGCTTGGAACAGAGGAAAAGCCATGAAAATTTTACTTTTAAGTTGTCAATCTGAGGAAAGCAATTCTTACTTAGAATAAACAAAACAAAATTCACATTCATCATCCTCAGAATGCCACTTGAAGCAATCTACATTCCAAAGTCATTCCAAGCAGCACAATGAAGACTGAGTTGATGACTGGCCATGGTAGGAAAGGGTTAGAGTCCCACAAAGCTGACATAAGTAGAAACATCCATAGGCTTTTGCAGGAGTGGTGTGGGTGGAAGAGGCACAGAAGCTCCCACCAAGCTGGCATGGGTGGGAGAGGAGCACAGGATCCCACAAAGCTGGCTGTAAGTGGAGGAGGTGCAGAGCATTTCACAGGTATGGTTTTGATAAACCCAAGGAAGCTGTGCTAAGAAAGGAGCTGCCTGGATTATTTTTATCTTCACCCATACTAATCAAGAGCCAATGAAACCTTTCATCCATTAGGTTCACCAACCCAAGCTATATTGCAGATAAGCCTAAAAGATAGACTTTTCAGCTGCTCCCAAAGCCATGGGAGCTTTTTGAATCTTAAATACCAAAGAATTGGGACACTCACCATCAACCCATTAGGAGAGGCAAGGGGAACCTCTAAGAAGAGAAGCAATGTTTAATTGAAAGCAGAAGAGGAGTAAGCAATGTGAAGGCCCAGAAATGCCTTTAGATAATTGCACACTCTCTGCTGGCATAGGATCCCATTATTGACAGGCTTTTGGACAACAAAACTTTACCAAACCCATGGCTGCTGGGGAAGGAACATTAAATAGAAAAGTGAAGTGATGATTACTCCAGGTTGTTTTGTCAATTATCAGTTAAATCAGTCCTGTTATTGTGATTACAAGGGTGTTTTTCTCCAGGACAACTGGAGGCAAAAAGACCTTGAAAACAAGGGGAGGAAATCAACTAAAATTTGGCATGAAAAAAATAGTTCAGACAAATACACTCAGGGGAATAAATATTACAAAGTGATGGAAGGTCTGAAAATGCACCAATGCCAGGAGGACCAGAAAGGGTGGCCACAGTGACAGGAATGTGCTCACACAAAGCAACAAAGTGCTGTTGGTGCAAGCTATGTCTGTGGGTCATGTGGGAGGCAGAGACTTTATTTACCTTCTGCAGGAAGAGTCTGTGGGATCAGATACAAGGTGCTATTTATGGGTTTGCATAAAAAAACAAACAAAAAAAAAACCACACACACACACACACAATAGGGCTGGAAAAACAGAGAGAGGTACACAAAATTTAGTAAATAACAAAACTGATGGGATTCTCCTCTCAAAAAATAGAAAAGAAACTGTCAAGTCACAGTCATAAAAGGGGGAAGGGAAAGGGAAAGTGGAGTCCAAAAGATAAATAATAAAAAATGTGGAAAGAAGTTAAAATGTTGCATTTATAAAGCTGCCACTCAGAGGAGTGCAGAAATTACTTCAACTCTTTGGATTTCAGTTTCCTCAATTGTAAAGGGACGGTTGTGGATAACATCCTTGTGAAGGCCTCTTCTCGTGCCAAATGTCTATGCCCCAAAGCAAGTTTTAAAATTCAGCTTCTTCTAAATCAAGCTCCAACTTCACTTTGGGGAATTCTTCTCTGATATAGATATCTTGTTTCACTCAGCTGACCCCTTTCCTCATATCCACAAAGGGCATCTGCTTATACTACCTAGTTATGAACAACACATTTGCCTTGTTTTTAAATGAGGATTGGAAGACACTGGAAAGAGAGTGAACTGGAAATTGGAAGCCCTGGCTTCTGGTTCTGGCTCATGCACAGACAGAGGATATATCCGTAAAAAGACAAGTCAGATTAGCTTATCACTCAAGTTCTTACCTGTTCTCCTTACTGGCCTTGTTCTAGTTCTCAGGCCTTCAAATAAGTTCTTCACTCAGTGTCTCTTAGTGATGAGAAGGCAACCAAGGAGTAGAAAAAGGACCAGGTCTCTTGCATTCCAATTTTCTACTTAAGTTACTCACATAAATTACAACTAAGATATGATAGTTAAAGGTCAGAAAGTACATGACACAAAAGAAAATAGTAATAAAACACCAAAAGATGAAGAACTTCCCAGATTGGTGACTCACTCCATTACAAACACATCTCCAGAGAAAGGAAGAGTCACTTCTCAGAGGGACACTTGAAATGAGATTTAAAAGAAGTTAGAATAGTCAACAATTGACCATCCTCCTCCAGTGTTCAGAAAAGCTGGCCCATGTACTTCCTCCTGTCTGATGTCCATAGCAGTCATCTCTGGCTAGTGCTGACTTGAAGACCACTAGAGACAGCCTCTGAATCTCCACCCAGCAATTCTCCAGTCCTACGTTTCCTCCGAGTCATTCCTGCAGCCTGCAGGCCACTCTGCACCCTGAGGTCCTGTTAGGTGTCTTGTCAGGCAAAGCTGGTTTATTTGAGGTCATGTTGGCAGCTGAGCCCAAGAGCCTGCTGCCTGTGTTGTTAACCTTGCCAGGATGGGCTGCATCTATTTTTTTTTTTATCTTCAATTATTCCTAGAAATATCAATTCTAGAAAACTCTGTTTTCCCACATAAGGATTTGGCAGCCAGTCCTCAGTAGTTACCTCATTCTTAGCTCTGCTGCCATCTGAGAGAACATCCCAGGACAAACTGTGTACCTGTAGGAGAATGCACAGAGACTGCAGGGTTGGATCGCCTCTTCTTCCTGGCAGGGCTATGTAGGAAAGGTCCTGGTGGAGTTAAAGAACATTCATCCTGTCAGAGGCCTAAAACTCCAGGTAGTCCAAATCCATCATTTCACATGCAAGGAAACTGAGGTTGTGTATAGGGAAGTCCCTTCTGCAGATTATATCTAAAAATATTTGCAAATATATGAATGAATAGATAGATGATAGATAGATAGATAGATAGATAGATAGATAGATAGATAGATAGATAGACAGATAGAGGATATAGAGAAATTCAGAAACAGAATTGGGAAGACAAAATGTACACTTGAGGAACACAAAGGTCAGAGGAAGAATGAGAGATTACAGCTCTTTATGTCTTAGTTTATTTGAGCTGCTCTAATAGAATACGATAGACTGTGTAGCTTACAAGCAACAGAAATTTATTTCTCTCAGTTCTAGAGGCTGGAAGTCCAAGATCTAGGTGCTGGCAGATTCAGTGTCTGGTGAGAGTTCACTTCCTAGTTCACAGATGGCGTCTTCTGGCTGTGTTCTCACATGGCAGAAGCAGCAAGTGAGCTCCCTGGGGTCTCTTTTATTAGGGTATTAATCCCATTTATGAAGGCTTCATCCTAATGAACTAATCACCTCTCAAAGACCCCACCTCCTAATATCATCACATTAGGGGTTGTGATTTCAACATATGAATGCTGGGGGAACACAAACATTCAGTCTATAATATTAAGTAAATATCCACTCCTCTCTTGTTCTTCTAAGGTCAAAATGTAGGCACTGGTCATCACTCTTGATTTTTGGTTCAGACAGCTTTGTCAGAAAACAAGCTGTTCATGGCTTGTAAATTATTAACAATTAATCAAAAAGTGAAAACTCAAGAGAGCCTTAGAAAGCATATGGTCACATCCCTATATTTTAGAGATGAGGGACTAAGACTTGAAAAAAGGAAAATGACTTTTCCCAAATATCTAATGGCCATGGGATGGTCACAAAAAGAAAAAGCAATACAGACAGACCTTGGTCTACTTGTCCCTGAACAGTTGTTGTTGTTTTACCTACTGAAAGAAGTCCAAAATATGTGCCTGCACACATGCATACTCATGAATCCATACCTACTGCAGGTGTAAGGAGTTACTAAATATACTACTTCAACAGCTGGGAATTTACAAGTTGACTTTTCACAAGGTGTTTGTGGTTTCTTAAAATGTGTTAGGCTCTCTTTTTTCTTCTTCTGGGATTTATTTAATTTAACATAAAACTTAAACATCAAAAGGTTGAATTGGTCAAGACAGTTATTGGTCAAGACAGTTATTTCATTGTTACTTTCTACCTTCAAATCCAAATCATGGACAGTGAATTCAAGCTTGGCTGTGTGAGGCCAGATTACCTCCTTTTGGCCAACACTGTTCAAATAAAGTGATCAGAAGCCAAAGTGGCCACCCTGAGGCCCTGCTGATGTTGAACCAGTGGGTGTGTATCTCCCCACCTGATTAAAGGGAATTCCCTTTGACACTAGTGGGAACTAAGAACTAGATCCTACTAGGGATCTAGCACTACTCTCACTGTTATAAACTGGGCCTTGACTTTAAAAGTCACTAAACTGTTAACTTAGCTCAGAGAGTCCATAATACATACCTCTACCCTATCTAGAGAAGAAACTCTTCCAGGAAACCAGACACCCACTGAGAAAACTAAGGGGTGTTCTGGAGGAATTCAGTGGGCTTCACACAGGGGTTTCATTTTCTCTGCAGCGGTTCTCAACCTGTGGGTCACAACCGCTTTGGGGGTCAAATGACCCTTTCACAGGGGTCGCCTAAGACAAACAGTAGCAAAATTACAGTTATGAAGTAGCAACAAAAATAATTTTATGGTTGGGGGTCACCACAACATGAGGAACTGTATTAAAGGGTCGCGGCGTCAGGAAGGTTGAGAACCACTGCAAGGCCTCGCTCATCTCCTGGTATCCTTTCAGCTCATCAGCAGCAACAAAACGTATTGCATAGAGACGTGCTAAGAACCAAGTTCAACACGAAGCTGGAGACCTCCTGCAAGGGACTGACAATTTGATGAAAGCCAAAATATGCACACAAAGGGCTAAATGATTATATGATAAAATAATCAAAGCACCAAATAAGTTAGTAAAGTAGTAAGAATTAAGAAATTCAGAGAAGGACATTGTGACAAATTTCAATGTATTATGAAGCCTTCCTTTATAGGAATTTAAATCCTTTACTACATTTGAATCTTGTTTTATTTTAGGGCAGGTTTATTATTTACTCCCACTAGAATAGAAAAAAAAAATGAAGAAAGCAGAAGAATCTAGCATAAAGAGTAGGAATATAAATTCTAAAACATGGTTTAAGCACCTACTATGTAGGAGGTTCATAAAAGGAAAATAAAACATACTATACAGTTGAGTAACTGACCCCCACCTTAAGAGTTAAATTTATATTGAAAGGCAAGTGTGTATGGCTAGGATGAGATCCTTGGATGAATTCCAACCTCATAGGCAAATTTGAGCAGAGTCAGGGATAGGCCAGTGATCAGTAGTGAGGAAGAACATGGTATACCCCAAGAAGTAGAACAGGGCCTGGAATAAGGTATTAGTTTGTGAGGCTAGAGATGTAGGTAGCTCAGAGTAGGCAACTAAGAAGGGCATAAGGGGAGGTGGGCATGAGATATTATCTAAGGAACTCAGAGGAAAAAGACAAGAAAGATATAACTCAGCTGGGACTGGAAAAGAAGAAGGAAACAGGCTCTTTCCCAGACCAAATCAACAGTCTGACAGAGGAGTCAGAAGAGCTTCCTTTTATCTGCATTTGTTCCCTACAAGGTAGGGACATCCCCTCCTTCCCAAGGGGAAAAAAAAAACGGTGCAGGAATCTGACATCAAGCCACAAATGGGACTTGGGAGTAAATTATTTAATTGCTTGTGCACCCCCCCTCCAAATTCCCCTCTGTGACCTGAAGATAGACATGATATACAGAATCAACTCAGTGATTCTGTTCATGAAGGCCAAGGGATAAACATATATATATGGGTGTGTGTGCAATGACTCCAATAATTGCTTCTCAAGAACAAAAGTTTAAAATGAAAATAAAATATCAAATCTTATACTAAAATAGTATTCATGAACAAAAAAAAAAGGAAATGTCTACTACCATAGTCAGATCCCAAAGAAAGACTTAGCAATAACAGGGCAATGAATTGTAGTACAGCTACATATGCCCCAGAATTGTGATAACTCAGTCCCCATGGGTCTCAACCAGCTAAAAGATTTGTTCTTGCTCATCATGTGTAGACAATTCCTTTTTATTTAATAATAACTAGCTGAATCTCTGGGCTATGCAATTTATCAAAATGACAATATTCTAAACAGAAGGATGAAAAGCAAAAAATATAATAAAGGACTATGTGGGTGTGGCAGGCTTCCTCTTAAACCAAAACATGTATCTTGGGAAAGTGTGTTTTTGAGTTGTTCAATGACATGAAACTTCTGGTGACCACTTGGCCCATTGTTTGCCCTGGAGGCAGCACTGGCAGAAGGAGAGGAAGCCAGCCAGCCCTTCAGTCACATCCTGGCTCTGTCCCTTAGTTGTAAGCATCGATTGTTAATAATTATTGAGTCCCTACAAAGTCCCAGTCCTGGGTAAATTCCTTTACCTGTGTTATGTCTCAATAATGATATGAGATAAGTACTATTCTTGTCCCTATTTTACAGATAAGAAAACAAACATAGAGAGTTTAGTAACTTGGCCAAGGTTACTTGGCCAGGATTTGGTCTTATACTATTCATGTTTCTTAATCCGTATGTCATATTACCTCTTCTCTCTTGCAAAGACTCTGGGCCACTTAGATTCTCTGGAAAATAAACTATTTATCTTACAAAATTAATGAAAAAATTAAATGACATAATACATATAAAGTGTTTAGTTTCTAGCCCAGAATAGCTAATTATTAAATAGTAGCTATTATTGTATTTGATTGATGACTGTTTTATAATCTCTAAGACTTCCCTGTTAAAATAATTACTTCTTAAATTATATGGCTACATTTTCATCAATAAGAATAAAGTTATTAGTACTAGCTTTTTATTAATAGGAGAATCACAATTGCCATTTAAATTACTTTTTACCTATATATTTTGAGAGCAAAGTCAAATGCTTAAGAGATAACTAATCAGGGCAGGGCTTTTGTCTGATACCATAAAACAAAAAAGCCAAATGGATGTTAAATGAACTTTTATGTCAACATTATAATCTGAATAACCAAAAAAAAAAAGTGGCTTACATTGACCCTGAAACATTATATCACTCACCAGAAATATGAAGTCACTCACATATGTGAACTGGTTTGTTTTGGGACCAAATTTCCTGTTCGAAGCCCCTTCACTCTCCCCCTCTTTCTTTCTTTCTTCCTTGCTAACAGAGCCCAGATTTTATTCAGGGGATACATGGCCATAGGCTAACAGAGCCCAGATTTTATTCAGGGGTTACATGGCCATAGGCTACAAAGAGGTGGAGACTCTCCGGACTACAGGTAGTGAATCATTATTGACCTAAGCTAATGATAGTGTTCCCATCCCCCTTGCCAGCAATTGGTTTAACAATGGACTCGTGATAGGAAACTGGATAGGAAATCTAATGAAGGGCTTTGGGAAAAGGATTTTCATTTTCAAAAGCAAACATTCAGGGAGAATTTTTCCTTTTTGCATTTTCATGTGATACTTGGAAGTACGGTGGCTAGCTTGAAATCGATCGTAAGGGCAACCAATGTAAGAAGATAAATCAATATGCTAAGGTTGTCAGATGAGAAGGACAGAGAGCACATGAGTCCTTGATGGGACACTGAAGATAATAATTAACCCTGAAGGTGCCCTAAGAAGTCCTCCAGACTTCCTGTTAGTGAACTACTTAATCTATCCATTGTTTAAACCAATTTTAGGTGGGAGATACTAATTATTCCTTCCCACACCCATTCATTTCTCTTGACTAGCTAGCTACTAGCCCCCATTAATGTGCTTGCTATAAATCTGCTTATAGAGATCCCCAGAATATTGTAACAAGACCTCAGATTCAGTTGCAGAAAAAAATTGCTCCATAACTGACACATCTTCTGAAAAAGTATGTCCTTGCTTAAATGTGTTTCTTTTGCCCTCTACACAAACATAAAATGTCACCCCCAACCTTCTCTCATTGGGCTTCCACAGGGCTGGCAATATCTAGAAAGCAACTGAGTCAAATGGCAGTAGCAACGTGTGAGCTGCCCACGAACCACTAGGTGTGTCTCTGACCACGTTAAGCAAACAGCACGAGAAACTTGCGTGAGTGGGCACAGCCATGGAGAGCAAAGCACAGGAGTTTCTGAGAGCTGCTAAATGAAAGTCAGAGAAAAGCAGAGACTGACAGTAACAGCCTCCATTTATCAGGGGCGACCGCATGGTTGTCGTGAGCAGCTGTTCTCTTCCACTACTGACAGGCAGCAGGATTTCATCTGCGCACAAAACTCTCCACAGTGCAGTCTGTGAGAATAAAAACATGCTCTGGAAGAACATTATAAAAACCTTTCCTGGAGACTCTTCTATTGTTTTCTCATGTAATTATGTTTACATATATACACAGAGTGGAGCAAAAGTAGGTTTACAGTTGTGAATACATGAAACACAGTGCTCATTCTTGTATTGCTTATTAATTATTGTATTATTTTCCATATGAAGAACTGTAAACTCACTTTTGCCCCATGCTATTTAGGTATATGTGTCTATAAATATATAAAAATATGTATGAATAAATATATATAAATATAGATATATATATATAGAGAGAGAGAGACAGAGAAAGAGAGGTGAACAGATGTCATGATGATAAAAAAGAGAGAGACAGAGACAGAGATTCTGCATACATGAAAATGGAAGGGGCAATACTTAAATACAGTTCTGCGGTTGAGACAAACTAGCTATTCTGCAGTCCCATTAATCTGTGATATGCTATATCCTAAGGACATTCCACCTTACCAATGATTATTGTCATCATGAATTATTCTTGCACTGGTTAGTCTATTCCTTTCTTCACAGGCTTGACTAAAGGACTCTCCCTGAAATTTCAGCTGCACTTCTTCCTTACCACTGCTTCTCATATCCTCTTTGTTTCCCTGGGTCTCCGATTTCATCCTTTCCCCTTTCTTCTTAATCCATCATTCTTTGTGAGACACTGTTGGCTGAGCACTGCACAATAGGCCTTGTCTCACCCTATTTACCATGCCCATTAAATCTATTAGTCTCAGTACACCATCAGCTTTTAAAAGTGCCCCTTTCACAGGCCCCCTTCTTACCTGTTCTAATGACATTGTTCCCTCTCCCACTGCCCTTTGAACACTCATGTCATTAAGCTCCAATTTCACTTTGCTTTTGATAATGACAAGATGGCTGCCCTCGATCATCTTACTCTGGAGCGTAAGAGAGTACGTTTGCAGCAGCAGCCACAAGAGATACCTAGTGATTGTTCCCTTTGCCTCTCCTTCCCTCAAGGTCCCAGGACTGCTGTTAGCATTTGGCCAGTTTAAGCTAGTTCGTGTAGATGGGTTTTTTTTTATTATTATATTCTTTAAAAAACATTTTTTTTTTCTTAGAGAGAGAGGATGGGAGAGTGAGAGAGTTAAAAACATTGATGAGAGAGAATATCAATTGGCCACCTCCTGCATGCCCCCCACCCCCCCAACTGGGCATGTGCCCTGACCAGGAATCGAACCGGTGATCTCTTGGTGCACAGGTTGACACTCAGCCACTGAGCCACCCCGGCCAGGCTCACGTAGGTGGTTTTATTGATCATTTCATGGACATGGAAAGTGGATATTTTGAAAGACTTTTCTCCCTGGTTGCCCCCCACCCCCACCCCCCGCCTAAGCATTCTACTCAGATATTCAGATCCCACTCATTCCCTCAACTATATACTTACTAAGTGTATTTCAGCTGCCAGGCTCTGAGCTAGGTGTTAAGGAGACAAGAAAAATGAGATCCAATCCCTTCCACTGGGAGATTTCTATCTGGGCAGAGGGGAGGAAGAAGATAGACCTGCCAATCAACAGCTGCCATAACAACAGGCTAGTGGCTTTACCCAGTTCAGGGACCCCAATCACAATGGTTTCCTGTGTTTTGTTGTTTTTGTTGGTGTTTATTTGTTTACTGTATTAAAAATAAGGGCAATCTTTGCAGAGTATTGTCAACGTGGACTGCACCAAAATAAGGATGAACCTTGATTCAAAACCTAGTCAGGCACAAATTTGAATACCCTGAGACAAATCATTTGAGTGAACTCACCTCTGAAGGTAAATCAGTAGCACCTACCTCCCAGGGGCAACTGTGAGGATGAACTAGAACAACCCCTGGAGAGGAAGCTAGCCCAGCACCTGACACTCCGTAAATGTTAATTGCGAGTACATGCACTTTTCATATTTCCCAGAAACCCTGGATTTCTAAGGACCTATCCAGCTGGTGATTTTTCTAGGTGGGTGGTCGAATACACGTGTGAGCCAGATCAGCAGTTCAGTTGATTCACCACCAGCTCCTTATCTCCAGAGTACATGTTACCCATGAGAGTTTAGACACAGGGAAATTGGTTTAGAGTTTCTTCTGGGAATTTATTCATGTCATAAAATGAAGCTGGATTTATTACCATTGACAGTCTCTACTCAAGGGGAGTCAGAGACCTGAAAAGCAGTGGGGGGTCCAGATCAGGAGAAAACCACATTAACAGACTTTCTATGGAGGCCTCACATAACTGCCTGAACAGCAAATGCACTGAACCCATCTCCTGCGGCTCTTCACTGTGACAGACCTCCCCCTTCACCCCAAGGGAAGGGGATTTCTCAAAAATCTTCCCATATATTAACATTCTAATGACTACACAGTATCAACTGAAGATCAGTGAAAGATGATTATTGAGCCATGTACAGACCACCCCAGCATTTTTAATTACAGCTCATACAAGAAAACTATAACTTCTTTTGTTTTGCCTATATTCAAGATAATCTTATCAGGATTGTCAGGAAAGAATAATATTTCAGTCAAAGAATATTCAACACCCCTTCAGGCATTTTCAGGATTCAGAGTGTTGGCATATATTTTAAAACCAAATACAGAAGAAATGCATAACTTAGAGAGTTCAGGTGCTAAATTAGCAGAGGCTGAGGGAAAGAATGAGTCAGGAAAATGCTTCCCCATAATGCAAATTAGCCTTTAGCCCCAACTTTTTCAACTCTTGTCAATGTGCTGAAATCTGGTGTTGATGTTGAAATCATCTGACAACTTGTAACTCAACTATAAGCAGTTAGACATCAGCTACATGTGTCTATTTTTACACACCAGCAGCAATTCCCTGGGGAACCCCACCTTTCCTTGTAGCCTGCTCTTCTGTCAAGCCTGAGAACCATTCCCTCCTATGGATGTTCCATTCTCTTCTTGGATGCCTTTAGAAAGTTGCCTTCCAGTTCTTAATTACCTCAAGCAGCTGCCCTGATGCAGCTTCCAGGTTCAAACCACTGTGGAGTATCCATTTTACCACTCAACACTATCACTGACTGGTGTCAAGAGAGAGGGATTGCTCTGTGCCTGTCAGGAAAACAATAGTTGTTGTATTCATTGGCCTCCCAGGAACTAGGATGCCTTGCCGTTGTGCATGAGATTTCCCCCCGGGGACTTTGGCTGATGAGCCATCAGGCACCAAAGAGAAATGGCTTTATTCTGCCCTCTGTTCTCCTTGGCAGGATTACATCATTTGCTCAAGTACCATCATCAACAAGTCTATATATACACTGCCTACAGAAAACATTTTATAAGCCAAAAGCCGTTATGGCAAACAAACACCATTAAGACAATGTTCTCTAGGTAAGACAACACAGTGCCCAGTTCCCAGGCAATGGCTTACTTATTTCAGAAACAATTCCAGTTATCAAAAGCACTCAGTAAAGACTTGTGGATTAATTAATTCCTTGATTGGTCTGGAGTACATCAACTGAATACTCTGAAATCTGCATTTTCATATGAGGGAGGGTTTTTCACAGCAAGATATTTGCTGCCAGACATTTAGCCTGCCCACATCTTACAGAAAGAAAAGTACTGTTACTGGGGTCCCTGTCTTTCCTCACAAAGAATAGAAAAACTGCCTGGTCCGGTTTGTTTCAGTGGTTAGAGCATCAGCCTGCACACTGACGTCTTGGGTTCAATTCCAGTCAAGGGCACATACCTTGGTTGAGGGTCATTCCTGGCCCTGGTTGGGGTCGTGCAAGAGGCAACCAGTTGATGTGTTCCTCCCATGTTGATGTTTCTCTCTCGCCCTTTCTCCCTCTCTCTCCCTCCCAAAGATTCTTACTGCATTGGGCTTTCATTAAGGAAAAAATCAACATTTTGCCTGCATCGCTGGTGGTAGTTTACACCTAGGTGTCATTTATCTTGAGACCTATTTTGTTTGTTTGTTATTGATCCTCATCTGAGGATATTTTTCCATTGATTTTTAGATAGAGTGGAAGGGAAGGAGGGGGGAGAGAGTGAGAGAGAAACAAAATATGAGAGAGACACATTGATTGTTTGCCTTCCACATGACCCTGATCGGGGCTGGGGATCAGCAACCCACGTGTGCAACCTTGTCAGGGAATCAAACCCACAACCCTTTGGTCTGAGGGCTGATGCTTCTAACTGTTGAACCAAACTGTCCAGAGCTGGGACCTGTTTTTAAAGAGTGTAATAGTTAATTGCTAGTGTTTCAAACTCACTATTAAACCATCTCTTCCTTTTTTTTTCCCCCCCCAGAAAAAAATCCAGTATCAGGACAAAGTGTTGAAAGAGCAAGCTTCCTTAATGAGAATAAATATGTATAATGGGTTCTCAATTTGAGAAAATGAGTATGCTGAATGCTACCCTTTCTCTTTCAAGGCACCAATCAGGTCCAGCCTTCCAACAGTGAGTTCTCCCAACACTGGGCTCACTGTGCCTGGTGATTCAGGGGTAAATTGCACTTTGTGAACTCTTCCAGAAAATGAAGAAATCCAAGTGGCCTACCCTGCCCAGGAGGTAGTACATCGACCTGGCATCACAGAGTAGGCCGACTTGCTTTGGGAAGGTTGTCTAACACTTGATTCCCGGACACTCATCTTTTACATTCATTTCTTAGGATGACCTGAACACCAAGGTCCCCAGGAGCTCATTTTATCAGTGAGGTGAAAAGAAGATTGAATACATTGTAAGACCAGAGTTTCAAGTCTGGTGCTTCCTCTATTCATGAAATGTAATCTTCCTGAGACTCAGGGTTCTCATCTACAAAGTCAAGGAGCAGAACTAACATCTCTCACCTCCCCTTCAGCCAGTCTCTGTGACTCCTCACCAAAGCTCCATGGACGGCGTGGCTAGGAGAGAAGAGGACACAGAAGGAAGGCGGGTGAGAGTCCTGAGGGTGCCACAGTTACTGAGCATTTTCCAGGATGTCATTTTGTCTTTCATTTATCTCTTATCTGAGTTTCACCAAGGTGCTGGAATGATTTGTAGGGAAATAGGATTCTACACTCTTGAATATGTAGTAGGAGTTAGTTATGTGAACTGAGGAGCCCAATTGTGTTTTCAAGAGACCCTTAGTCATAATAGAACTGGCTCTCCTTTCTGAGGAAGTATGGAGTTAACTCACAAATACCTCTAAGAGGCACACTTGGGGTGTTCTTCCTGGAATGCTGATGAATTTCTGATGTAGGTTTCTTTTCTCATGACCAAGCATGTGCGTCTGAGAAATACCTATCCAGGACTCGGCAGACAGCCACAGCCCAGACGACCAAATGCCTGAAGCTGCAACATCATCACGTGGCCCCAAAAGCTGAGCCCTGCCCAAGGCAGGGGGCCCTGCAGATTCATAAGACAAAGTGGGGACAGGGAGACAGAAAGGGAGATGTGAGGAAGAGAGAGACAAGAGACAGAAAGAGGGAAAGAGAGGACAGAGAGGAGAGAGAGGAGCCTGGAAGCATAGGTCATTTTGCTGCTTAAAGAGTAAAAATCAAGGAAGTTCTTTCTTATATCTTTATCCATTAAATTCCATTGTTACTTTTATACTATATATATATATATATATATATATATATATATATTCATATATAATCCTCTGCTATGTATCCTATCTCGTTCCCCCAGTTAGTTAATAGTAAACCATGTCTTGGCTTTCTTATTGTTGTTTATGATAAATACTAAGGTTGCTCACCAATGTTACAGATTTTCTACCAGGCCCAGGATAAGATTGCACTTCCCTACCTCCTTGAAATTGGTCAGAGACATGTGATTGTTTTTGCCAACAGAGCATGAGCAAAACTCATGTGTATTGCTTTGGGGTAAAACCCACTGTGGGTCAGGCATTTTGTTAGGCTTCCTTTCTCCTTCCAATGTCACCAGCAAATCTCCAAACACTGGAGGCTCCATCAGCCTGGCTCCAGATTGAGAAAGTCTGGGGCAGAGCCCACAGAAGACATGTATTGTGAGAAGGACATAAAACTTGGTTGTATTGAGCCACTATGTCTTGGGGGTTCTTCTTATTGCAGCAGAACCCCGGCAAACCTGACACATATCTTTGTTATTACTGGTTATGATTAGTGGAAGGCTGTCAGATACTGTTTTTTATAGTGTGATTTTACAAAACATTAAATGTCTAATGTAGAAATAAGCCCATTTCAAAGAATGGGTTCTGTTTGCAGAGTTGCTATGATCTTCTGCTGGGTGTGGAGTTCATCACTTTCAGTTTCATCTGAATAAAATTTTCTGTATATTTATAGCACTCTGCATCTGAGGGGAAGTGTTGATGAAAAATATAAAGAAAGACTTTTGCCTTCATCATAGATATTTTTCAGGAATTACGATTAGTAAATACTTTTTATGAGTATATAACAACTGTAAACTTGTCAGAAATAGACACTAGAAAATAAAATTATTGTTGTCACAATTATTTTATCATCTCCAATACCCAGCAGCTAAGCTCTCAAAGATTTTTAACACCAAATAAAATCTAGCCAGTTGAAAGCAGGTTTATAAACCTAATAATACTGTGAAGTTTAATCTGTAGAAATAACTAAATTGATCTGAAAGTATTATTCAGATCAAAATTTTTAGCTGAAGGAATTAGATATTGGAGAATGTAGACATAATTAAATGCCACCTAACCTTTCCCAAACAAATCCTCATTCAGCTGTTGGCATCTTTAATGCAAAAACCTAATCTATAAAGTCACTAATTTATGGTGGTAGCTTGCACATTCTGAAAATCATGGTCTTTCTTCACACTCTTAACCAATAACAATTCAAAAATGAGGGAAGTAAAATGAGTGGAGAACAGATTAGCCACTCAACCTCTGCTCCATTCCCTGTGTTGTATTGTGGAAACATCCTGGAAGAGGTGTGATCATTGTAGTTCCTTAAACTGGCAAAAATCCTCCCCCAGCCCTGGTGGGTGTGGCTCGGTCTGTTGGAGCTTCATCCTGTGCACCAAAGATCAGGGTCGAGGTTCAATTCCTGGTCAGAGCACCAACCCAGGTTGCAAGTTCAGTCCTAGGTCTGGGTATGTATGAGAGGCAACTTGTTAAAGGATAGTAAGAAGGAAAATTCTAGGACAAGTGTAATAGGAAAACCAGGACAGATAGTTACACAGCAGTTTGTAGCCACCTAGTAAATCCTATCCTCCCTAAACCAAGGACACTTAAGAGTAAATGCTTTGGGGAAAATAGGGGAACATCTGTAACACTTTCAACAATTAAAAAAAAAAAAAAGATTAAATGCTTTGCACTGATCTTCCCACCCGGAAGGTAAATAATTTAAATCACCCAACTCAGGGAGACAGATAGCAGAAATCCAATTAGTACCATTTGCCAACCACACCAAAAGACAGACAAATTAAGAGAATAAATCTCATTTTGTTACATCAGCATAAAGCTGATGAATATTCTACTGATCCTCCCTTAAGACCTCCCCTAAATGTCCAGCCTTTAAAACCCCTGAAAAAACGAAGGTCTCAGTGCGCTCTCCCTCCAGGGAGCTTGCCAGTACCATTCCCTTCCCCCTCTCCTTCCGCCACAAGCCCGATTCCTCTGAACTCTAAGGAACCCCATGAGGCTTGCAACCAGGGGAACAATGGGCAGCAGCAGCTCCTCCAGGGCTAACTCCTGAATCTGTCCAAGGTCCCCTTTTCTCTGACTTCCCAGTGAGACAAAGCAGCAGCCCAGGCTTCCTGTTGCTTCTTCTATGCCCTCCTTTGTTTCACTGTCCTAAGTGCTTTTGGCTTGGTCAATAAATTCTTGCTTGTTTTTCTATGCTTTATCTCTTCACTGAAATTTTTCCTTCAAGAGGACAAGAACTGAGGTCTCATCTCATCAGTAACAAACCGATTGATATTTCTCTCTCTCTCCTTCTCTCTTCCTCTCTCCCTAAAATCAATTGTTTTTTTAAAAAAATCTCCCCTAATCCCAAAGTTCTGCTGAATAGAAAAAAATCCAAGAACAGAGGTGTTGTTATTCTTCAATGTAAATTGGCCATCGACAGAGAACATGGATTAGAAATAGCCTGCTAGGTTATTTCCCAAACCCTGTGGAAAAAATCAAAGGAACTTGACAAGCATAGATCTGAGAAGAGAAGGAAGCATTGCATTCATTTCTTCATTGTTGTTTCCATGTCCAAAGGATTGGCGGTGATGAACTGAATAGGACCTCATTGTTATAGAACTTTCCCAGACCTACATCAAACCATATCAATAAGCACATCCCACTCTTTAAATTTTTTTTTCTTTTATTGATTTTAGAGAGAGAGGAAGTGAGAGGGAGAAAGAGATAGAAACATTTATGAAAGAGAACATTGATTGGCTGCCTCTTGCATGCCCCCCAGTGGGGATCAGGCCCACAAGCTGGGCATGTGTCCTGACCGGGAATCAAACTGGTGATCTCTTGGTGCATGGGTCAATGTTCAACCGCTGAGCCACACCAGCCAGACTGCACATCCTACTCTGAACAAGCTTAGAAGTTGAGATAGCCTGGTGAAACATTCATTCAAGTATAACATAAAATTCATATGCATTATTTCTGAACAAATCATTTGCCTTTATTTACAATAAAGAACAAATAAAATTACTTTTTTATCATTCCTCTTTTTCTACTGTTTTTATGTCTATAAAATATTTTTCATAAAAAGTGGCTGTCCCCAGAAAATTCTTCTCTATGCCATCATAATCATAACTTAAAAATTCAAAATATCTTTAGTAAACAGGCATTTTTAGTAATGTAAGTTATAAGGAATAAACATAAATTTAACATATAATAATCTCATTTAGTTTCAGTAATCAAAAATAAGCATTGGCCCATAAACCAGAGAAAAGAAATAGCTCAGATTTTAATTATGTCAAACACTGTCAATTATTTCTCAGTCTGTTCCTGTAGAAATATTATATTTTAAATGTTTCTAGCTTCTATTTTCTGAATTATATTTTTTAAAATTATCTACATGTGCACACAAAAAAAACAAAAAACCACAGTGCTTTCACTATAGTCTTTTGGTTGGAAAATTCTAAGCCAACTGCACTGAACTGCACACTCATGAGTTAATAAATAATTGGGAGGGGGTATATTTTTGTTCTTTTCAACCAGATAATAAACCCTCAATTCATCACAAGGCCAAAATGTATTCTTATTTGAAGCCAGTTAATTCACTTTTCTCGTCAGTTTAAATAGAATCAAATATTCCTTATTATTTGAAGATTTATTATGGAATAATTTCCCATATTTTGTGTTTTATTAATGTTTATAATGCATTTTATAAGTTAATATTTTCACATTATAGTAAATACACAGTATTAAAACAATTGATTCTTCCTTTCAAAACAAAAACACACTCATAGAAACAGAGATCAAACTGATGATTGCCAGAGGGGGAGCGGGTGGAGGAATGAAGAAAAAAGGTGAAGGGAAATATAATCAAATAATATTGTGATAACTCTGCACATGACAGATGATTATTAGACTTAGTGTGATGATCATCTCATAAGGTATATAAATGTTGAATCACGATATTGTGCACCTGAAACTAATATAATATTTCAGGTCTACTACACTTTAATTAATTAATTGAATCCAGGGGTTTTCAGGGCTTCAAAACAAGACATTCCACATCAATATAGGTGATAGTGATATAGAAAGGATTTAGTACAGCTGTTCTCAACAGGATTAGGAATAAGTGTATAAAAATCACCACAAGATTTTTTTATTTTTTTCAAATTACACATGTCCAAACCCTACTCAAGATTCTGGAATATGTCTGGTCTGGAAAAAATTCCTGTGGCAATCCTGAGGTTCAGTTATAGGAGATTGGATAACGCTCTGAATATAACATAGAAGTGTTGATTGAAATGTTTTCTTCTCTCTTCTAAAAACTTAGTGCAGGAGAAAACTCAAATAATGTTAGAGGATTGATCCACTGAGTTCTTAGTTAAAGTCTTAACTGCATGGCTAACTCTGCTTAGAGGCAAATAGGCTGCCTTTGTCTTTCACCAAACTAGAAACATTTGCTCAGAGAAACATTTGCTGGAGAGTTGACCATCACCACCAAACACCTCTGTCTTGTAGTTAACTGGCTTTGCCACAGCCTGCCAGGCTGCAAACAGCAGCTGATGGGCCAAGTCTAAAACACAGAAAGTAAAATGGCTCTATTAAGTTAAGAGATTAAAGCATCCTGCTTTGCAAACTAGGCTAAAGCCCCAAACCACAAAATTATCTTGATGCCTGTGATTGGGAAGAACTAATTAGAAGAGAGGTTGTCATTTTATTTTCTTACCAGCCCTCTCTGATCTGAAGCCTTGACACCCCTCACTTGTTACCTAGCAACCCTTCTTTGTATATGTAAGGTTACTCTATTCCTGCAATGTTATCCAATTTATTTGCCACTTTAAGCGTCCTTATCCTCTTTAGGACTATCCCACCCTGGTGTGATTGGCCTTAGGCTCTAAAATACCAGAGAGCAGTCAATTAAGTGGATCTAAATGTCTCTGCAGGGCCTACCATACAATGGTGCTAAACAAAGGCTACAGATTTCACCTTGGACTTTGTGGCTTTACCAGAGCCCTGCCCTTCTGAAGCCCCAACCTACCACCCTCTGCTAACACAGAAATTGCTGTCATTGCTTTTATCTTGATTGAAAGAATATATGCAGGACTGGTTCCTTTTAACTCAGTGGAAAAATGACTATCAATTTAAACATTAACTGGTGTCCAATCTAATCATGAAGCTAAAAACAGAATTTGTTTCTGCACATTGCACAGCTCAGAAAATTACCACCGAACTAAACTTCCCAATTTCACCTAAACCCTAGCAATATGTAAATAGGTAATCAGCCACATTTGGAAATGTATTTTTTAATCAGGTAGTTTAGATGCATAATCACCTCCAAATCAAACCGCCATTAGAG
Organism: Molossus molossus; assembly: GCF_014108415.1. Taxonomy (NCBI): domain Eukaryota; kingdom Metazoa; phylum Chordata; class Mammalia; order Chiroptera; family Molossidae; genus Molossus; species Molossus molossus. Next base: position 30,885,357 of record NW_023425346.1, read on the forward strand.
GCCATTAACTCTTGAAGGGAGGAAACTCAGTTAACAGAATTCTATCAGACAGAAAGATCCTGATTCCAGCTGTAATTTTTGTAGAACCTGGGCTGATGTTTATTTCCAGTTGCCTTGTTTTGTTCTCCTAAAAAAGAGAATTTTGATTCCTTCTCAGTGCTGGAAAAGAATTAAGAAACTTAAAACAATGAACACAAAGCACTTGAGTTCTTAGAAAAGACCTATTGCCTCTTTACTGTTTCTATTTTCCCCTCAGTCAGTCACTTGAGAATTGCTCCTAATGCCAAAAGTCTAAATACTGACAGAACACCAAACTCCAGGACATTCTGATATACAATATCTAATATGCAATCTAATAAACATACTAATAATAACATTTGCTCAAAGCAGTAGCACAATATTGCTCATGCTAAAATAACCCCTGTTGCAAGAACCCAAATTCCCAATTCATTGCAGTACCCAAATAACTCCAAACCTTCACTGCAATTCTTTTGGGGTTTTATACTGAAAAGGAATTTGAAAGCATTTGTTGCCTATCTCCTACTGTGCTGGTTGGGGAATAATGGCAACAGGTGGACCTAAGTCCTGGGATATGAGACAGTGGGGTGTACAGCCTGCCAAATTTAGACAACTCAATTAAAACAGCCCTATTCACCCATACCAAGAAGAAAAGCTGGGGGCTGGGGGCAGGGAAGAGGGCAAGCATGGGTGACAACTGCAGTTTTCTTCTCTGGGGTCATTAGCTATGTTTATATTTCTATAGTATAACTGCACTCGAAGCTAGCATGGTTATTTTTGCCTTTGCCTCATCACTCAGCGCAAAAGGGCAAAGGTGAGGACCTATAAATTCACACAGCTGCTGACTGGGAGAAGGCATTTGGAAAATAGTTCAGTATTATGGGCCTTTATTTCACACAAAAATATTGCTTGTTTTAGCAACATTATGCACCCTAAACCAAGAGAGCACCCAGGCTCCTGCAAAACCTTCCCAGGTTGAAGCAAAGCACAATTTCTAGTTCTTATGCCAGCCGGAGGTACGCAAAGATTTTCTCAGCAGGAAGTCACTCATAGACATCACATGAATATTTAAACAATGGGAAGCCAGCAAAAAGATTCTTTCACGCTGCAGGATGATAGTGACTTCTGAAATTATCACAATTATCATTCCATTATTGCAAAACAAATGACCTGATTTATTATGCTCTGCCTCTGCTCATCTCTGGATCTCTTCCTGATATATTACACAACCGGTTACTTAGGCATTCTACACAAACAGCATTTGTATCGACTACTTCATTAATATTTTGATTATTATAAATCTCAGGAACTCAATCCACATCCTAGACTAGAATCAGCTCTCCCCCAGACTCTTCCCTTGAATAAGATGATCAGAGAATTTTAGAGTGGGATATGATGATGTCATCTCCGAAATTCTGGAAAACAGAGCAGCTCATTAAATAAATAACTCTCTCTTTAGCGCAGAAATACTCCTCACTTATATCTCACAGCAGAAAAGGCCAACAATTCTTAAATCAACAGGAAAAGAAGTTGACATTTTTTTTTAAAAATCAAGGCAGAATTTCTATTCCCTAGCTTGATTCCAGTGCCACGTGTGATGTCTTCAAAAAAAATTTTTTTAAAGAAGTTTCCTGGTTGTTTTCCTTTTAAAAAGTAAAGATGAAGGGGAAAAATCATGGAGGAACATAACAGTTATCAGTTAAGCAGCAGAGACAATACTAAAAGTCAGGCCTTCCAATCCTATCCTCTTTTAAATCCTTCAGCTACTTAAAGCAGTGCCATGTGCCGTATTTACCGACCCACCTGTCAGGTAGGGCAAGTTTGTTTACCCTCTTAGCAAAACTCATCACAGAGTAGTTGTATCCCAGCAGAGACACAGCAGGGCAAGAGGGGAATTCAGAGACAAAAATCAAGCAACACACTTGGCAAAAAGCAGATCATGGTAACATGTGTGTTGCAATGAAACAACTGATGAGCCGTGAGTCGAATTCCCACTTCTACTGAACATTACCACAGTATAAAGGGCTTGAAAAAGAGCTCGTCTGCTATACACTAATGACTTTAAATGGGCTTGTGTCAGGCTGCAGGTTGAAAAAAATACTGAAAGCATTTTTCATGTGCTATGAAATGACTTTGCACATGATTTTAACCTTTACATGGCCAGCAACAATTTGGGTCAGCCCTTTCCTTCATCTGGGTCTAAAATTTGCTCCAGAGGCACAGTATTGCTGCCTGCTTTCAAGGTGAATCTAAAATTGGTCGTTCCAGGTAAGTAGCCAGAGAAACTTTTGGATGAATTCTCCTGGCAACACCCACTTCTTTTATTATACTTCTTTTATTACAGTTTTCCCCCATACTCTATCTTCCCTTCTAAAAACAAAAGCAAAAGCAAATGTAAAATTATCAGGACTCCAAAAGCAACTGAACTTGTGGGACCTTGTGAAGTTTCTATTACAATAAATATTTCTTGAATATACGTAGAACATCATACAAAGATGATTAAGACACAGCCGTAATCCTTCTCAACAAGATGAGAATATTGGAGAGATACAGAAATCAAGAAGAATCAAGGTAATTCTTTTGAAAGAGGTCACTATATTTAACACAAATTTGTTGAATATTAGAGAACTTCATTAGGACTGCATCCAGCAGGCAAGGAGAAAGAGCTAAGAAGTGATCTCATTTTGTGGTTCGGGGAGAAAATCAGACCACCATTGAAGAGCCATTTCAATAAAGATTAGAAAGATAATAATAACTCCTAGCCCTTTCGCAGCTTTAACCCCAGAAATGCACATAGAATAAGAAGTAGCCTGAGAATGGGGGGAATTTGATAACTTGATGGGTTCTCATTTCAGCAGACCACAGGTGTTGGGGTAAAATGCTAAGAAGGCGTTTCCAGACAGAAAGAAAAATCACGACATAGATACAGCTAACTCTGCTTGGAACCAAGAGCTTGGCTGGCCTGGTCTGGAGGGAAACATTGCCTGCCCCTTTCTTTTTATCCCCCACATGGGAGGGAACATCCTCATCTCACATGAATGATGCTGTGATATATCATAAATTAGCCACAATCCTCTCCTTTAATCAAACAGACACACTTTCATGGAAAGAAATAATACTTAATAGAAATGCATTTATTTCCCTTTGTATTGGCACCAAGTAAAATAATGAGTAGACCAAGAACAGAACTGAATCTTTGGCAATACAGCAGTATTCTTTGGTAAAGCATCTACTCTGGGATTATTTTTCCAACCAGAATAAAAAAAAAAAAAAAGTATGTTTTATTTTCCTATCAGTCATCAGTGATAAGTCTAGAACTTTTAAGGCATCAAATAGCCAAGCAAGGGAACTAAAAGAGAGAGAGAAGTAGAAAAAAAAGGAACAATGGCAGCACTGTATAAGTGCACAAGTTTAAACCGTTGGAGGAAAGCATTCTGCTGCATTACAAATACCATGAAGGATTGGTCTAACTTTTTATACTGTGAAAATTCTCAGTATTCTATAATAATCTTCTATTGTCTAAATCAGACACATTTCTTACCACAAAACAAGTTGTAATTGGCCTTTGGCACCACAACTGGAATCACTCAAGTGGTGATTTTGGCAGACATTTAATGTTCTCCCATTATACTTTCCAGGATGTTACTTTTATTTTCTTATTTTCTTGGATCCAAAAGGATTTCTTTTTTAATTAAAGGATAAAGATGTTTTCCTGTGCATCTTGAATCTCTTTGGTCCACTTGCAAGTCATAATGATGCTGAAGAAGTATTTCTACCCTTTTGAATCTAGATCATAACGTAGAGACAACGATATGACCATCCATTGCTATAAACTAAGGTCTCCAGTCTGCATAAACTCCAGTCTGAAAATGGCAATAAATTCAAATCAATAGACATGTTTTCAAAGAGCTTGCAAAATCTAAAGTGTGATATTTTTGTAACCAGATATGTGAGAAATATTTGTGTTAATATGATATTATTAAGGTGATATCATATGAATTCATTGCTTTTTGCTTTATGTATCCGCTCCACTGATTTTGAACATTTGGGGAGGTATTTAAAAAAGAAGAAAGAGCCCTGGCCCCACTCTAGATCTAATGAATCAAATTTTCAGGAAGTTGTGAGTGCTTGGGGAAATTTTTAAAGACCCACAGTGTTGAGCAAACAAGACTAAGAACAACAAGTCTACCCTGGCCTTCAGGAAATAGGTCATCTTCTACAGTACAAGAAGCAAATGAATTTTCCTGCTTTCCAAGGAGTGATGGGGACAGGTTTAAGTCTTCATAGCAAAAATATTATCTACAGCTCCAAGAGAAGGCACAACGCAAGTGGTCTAAACAATTTCAAGGTTTCTGCACAAAGAATATCACACAAATATCTTTCCCAGTTTTGTCTATTTTACTGTCCTTTTAAATAGGAACTCCTAATGTCCTCTCCAACCTTGACCATTCCTATGACTCAACAGAATATGTCCACTCCAGGCACATCATCTATTTTACAGAGCAGTACTTTGGGTAGACAATTTGTTCAAGAATTTCACCTTGCAGATAGGTTAACTGACAGAGGATAGAAGAGCATAAGAATATAAAACTGTCAAATGAAATCACATTAAATTGATGAGTTCCCAGAACAGAAAGTCTATTGCACCCCTCACAATTTCCCAATTATATTAAAGTTTGAAGAAGAAAAATCTATGATGGACAGAGACTTGACTTGACTTGGGGTGGTAAACACACAATACCGTGTATAGATGATGTATTATAGAATTGTGCACCTGAAACCTGTATAATTTGGTTAACCAGTGTCATCTCAGTAAGTTCAACAAAATGGGTAAGAAAGAAAAATGTAGAAATAAAATAATCAAATTCACTAAATATGTGACCACACGGTGATAAAAAGTCATACTAAGTTATGTTGTAAATAGACCAGAGAAGGGAAGCCATTCTACCAAAAAAGAACACTCTCTGACATCACCAGCATAGAATAATGTCAATTCTTTAGTTAATTTGACAACAGAGTACAAAAATATCTAAGACAAAGTTATATTCTTGCTTATTTAACAAAGAAGAGTATCTTCTATTGCTAGTTATTGGACTAAGGATTTGGTAAATATTAGTTCACTTAATTAATGCTCAGTACAACTCTATGGCATATTTACTATTAGTAGTCCTGCTTTACAAAGAATAAAAATGAGACACAAAAATGTTAAATAACTTAACAAAAGACCATATAATTAGTAAGTGGCAGAGTGAGGATACAAAGCAAGGCAGGCTGACCCTAGGGTCCATGAAATTAAACCCATGGGCTATAGTCTCTCATCCGTTACCAAAACTGTATGGCAGAGAAAGTTTATGGCTTCTCCCAACAGCTTATTTCATTCCCTCCTTCCATAAAGTCATGAAATTTTCTTTAAGGTTAGCTGGCCCACCTAATATGAGCTCTCATGACTCCCTTGGACTTAAACTACAATACATTTAAAACGGGACATGTTGGCTAATAATCTCCTTTTCCTTCTTATAAAACTAGGGCACACCTGTTATATAGGGGGGGTTGTGATAGGTAGCCACATTCCAGCCAGTCATAGGAAGAAAGACTGGACCATGGGCCCTGAGTGCCAAAAAAAGGGGCAAGTTTTGGTGAGGAGATACCTAAAGGAAAGGTCTGAATTGTGCGTCACTGCTTAGGTGTACCAAGCCTAGAGAAACATGGAATCCTGGCTCCTCAGGGAAACCTACATGTTAAGAAAGAAATGTTTGCTGAAGGCCAAAGGTATCTAAAATGGAAAATGACTTTGCATCTTCACAGATTTGCCTAGGGATTTGTCTATAGCAAAGTCTCCAGTGAGGCAGATTATATTTCCCAAGATAGCACAAGACAACCTCTCAATCTTGATAGAACAAGACATGTTCTTCTTACAGTGTCACATTGACGCTCCTCCCATGTAAAGTGAGCCTGTGTTCCCTCCCCTTAAGTCTGGGGAGGTCTGAGACTACATTTGAAGTGATACTACGTGGCTTCCAAGGCTAGGTCATAAAGGATGATACAACATCTTCCTGGTATTCCTGGGACATATATACTTGGAACTAGTCTGTTAGGAAGCCAAGAAACTACACAGGGATTCCAGGTATAGATGTTCCAGCCAACAGCCCAGCTGAAGTCCCAGCTGACAGCTAGCATCAACCACCAAACAGGTAAATGAGGAAGACTTCAAGATGGCTTCAGCTGCAGCCACCATTTGACTCCAACCACATAAGACTTCCCAAGAGGGAATAATTTAGATGAACACAATCAACCCTCAGCACTATGAGAGATAATAATAAAATAATTGTGTTTCTCAGGTCATTAGTTTTGGGGTGATTTGTTATGCAGCACTAGTAACTGAAACACCCAACCTGGAAACAGGCTCAGAAGCCACTTTGTGCAAACATGAGGATTAAAGACCAAAGGATAATTGGGGATTTCCTAATAAGAGAAAGAGCTAAAAGAGTTTAGAAACTGGGTGGGACTGACTGAGTCACAGCAACTAGAACGACTCCCTTTTTTTTTTTCTATAAGTTGAGAAGCTATAAAACCTCCCTTGAGAGCATGCTGAGCCTGCCCAGAGAGAAGCTACCTCACAGATGATTAGAATGTAAGTGGATAACGAGCCATTTGAATTATCTGCTCTAGTTCAAACACATGCTGTTGCCAATATGCTGTGGCAGCCAGCTAACATCTGAGCATCTTTAATTTAAATTGCATATACTTAACTTGAAATGGCATCTATACTCTAAAACTAAGAATTTACTGTACCATCATCAGATCATAGGAGAAATCATCTTTTCAGGAATTTCCTAAATTTGCCTTTTTACTGCACTCTGATATGGTAACAGCTTAATGTCTGATGGCTCCCAAGTCAAATGTTTCAGAGTATGAGATATAACTCCTAATCCAATCAGTTTGTTAATACACATGCTATTTCCTGTTTACATATATGAATGGGATAATTCTCAGCAGCTTTAGGTCTGCTTCTCTCACAAACACCAAAATCATATCTGTAACCTTAAATAATAGACACATTCATAAAGCCAACGTTTAACTTACCAAGCTTTATCAGAAACAAAAATTGCAAGGCAAAACTCCAAAGGAAGTTTTTAAATTTTAAAACAGGCTGATGATAGAAATTTGAACCTATACTCAAATTTTAAAAAAAAAAATTATTTAATATAGAATTTGCGGAGCCCAAGTTCTAGGTGCAGGATAACAACAAAAACAAACAAAAAGCAATAATCCAAAAACATGTATTAGACCTAGACATATTGCATTAACTATTTAAAAACAGATTTGGGGGAGGTCATCATATTAAAATGGCACCTTTCAGCCATCATCCTACTTGGCCTCCTCAGTACATTAACATTGTGGACCATGTACCATCCCCCTCTACCTGTCCTAAAGCTTTCTTCTTTTCTTGGATTTTTACACATTATTCCCCCTTATGAAAAAGAACACAAAATGGGCCCAAGGCCGCCTGTCACTACTTGAGCCAAATTAAACAGAGACAAGGTTGAATCACATACGAACATTTATTCCAATAATGCCAACAATGTAGAGAGAGCGGCAGGTCACCCTGAAAATTCTGCTCTAACATCTTCCACTAGCCAGCTGATTATATGGATAAAGAAGAAGGGCTATGTGCAAGGGAGAAGGAGGGCGGGATAAAGGCTGCAGGGTCCACAGTCCCTGTGTCTCCTGGATTTTGAAATTTGATAACAAGGTATTCCATTTTCTATGACATTAAAAACAGCTCAGCCCATTCCTGGGATCAGAGAATGGTCAGCATTCCTGAGGCAAACTCCTGGAGGGTGTCAGAGTCCAGGCACAGCAACCAAGCCAAAGTGTTTCCTGTCCTTGTTCTACTCTCAAAAGGTCTTTTCTTTTCTGAGTAATGGACCCATCCGGGCTCCGAGGCATCTTATCTTTTCATAGCCCTGTTTTTCTTCTTGCAACACATCCTCCAGTTTCCCAGAGTCTGTAAGAAAACCTCTTATCTATAGTTAGTAAGGTACATAATCATTAAACAACTGTGGTCTTATTCCTATTATGCACCCTTCCCCCTATCACTTCTTTTCTTTTCTCATGGGAGGCAGTTTCTAGAATGTAGGTCAACCTGATTTATATCCTTAGTCATCCCCTCACAGCTATGTGACTTTTCACCAGCTAAATTATCTAAGCCTCAGTTTCTGCATCTGTATAATAGAGACAATAAGGACATTTCACACAAAGATACAGTAGTGCATTAATGAAATAATGCATATAAATAACTAGGTACATAATAAGTACTTAGCAAATGTTAATTATTAGTTTGTTGTATCTTAGTGATCCTTAGTATCTTGTTCTCTACTGGCTCCTGAAAAGTTGGATTTCACAGAGTCTTTCTGAACTCCTATTTACTTCCTTTGAACTACCTCATCCCCTTCCATCACACCTCCACTATGTCAGTGATTCTCCAGTCCTGGTCTTTCTACAGACCTTTATTTTTATGTGATCATTGCCCTGTTCTTCCAGTGGAACCAACTCACAGTTACTTTGTGTGTCTAGATCTAGAGGACGGTCCATACATATCAGAGGTCCTAGAAATGATGTAAATATCTTCATCTATGGGCTATCAATTGAGAGATTCTGAGCCAGGTGTTGTTTTAGGAGAATGACGTTAAGATTTGAGCTTTGAGGCCAATACTGTGACAAGCTAACAGGCTAAGCAAGCCCTCCTCCTGTGTGTCCTGCTATGCTAGGTTTACTATTCCTAATACCATCTTCACCTGTCTCCACCCAGCTCTTTGCCCCGGGAGACCTGCATGGACAACATCCAGAGGTTCTTGTGCTTTCTAGCTTCTAGCTGGGCTTGGCTAATGGGCACCCGTGGCAGGACATTGGAGAGAGGAAGAGGGGAAGTTTGGCTTATGTATTCCCTTGGCTCCTCCCTGTGATGTTACCTCTCTGTGCTGATTTCAAACATCAAGTATGTATCATAGCTTCTTTCATGGCAGCACTCTCCAGAGGACTCTGTCCTGTGGAGTTCCAAGTCCTGGTGGTACTAGCCTCAGGGCACATCACTAACTTGCCTACACCTTTGAACACAGTTTCTTCTTTAACACTCGTGAAATGATCTCAATTTCAGTGAACCATCTGTCTTCTGCTAGAATCCTGACTAAAACACCTGCCTGCTTAGTAGCATTGCCGTTCCTTATAAAATAAAAGTAAAATTGACTAAAAAAATTTTTATGATAAATACAATAAAACTATTCTACAAAAAAAGAAAAAAGTATCTATAGTTCCATCACACTACTAGAATTGCTTTGCAGTATTTCTGATACATATTTAACAGTTGTAATTGAGATATTTATAAAATTTCATGTGTTCCTTATTTCATTTAATATTATAAAATTAGAATTTTTTATTGTGTTAAATAATCTTTCCAAACATCACCTTTAAAAGCTGCATAATATTCAATTAAGAAGATGTGCTCCAATTTGCTTGATTTTTGTCATATTATTGAACATTTGGCATGCCCTTTCAAATGACCTTTCCAATGCATTCATTCACACTTACCATCACACATATGGTGATTTCCGTTCCTTTTCTCTACTAGCTTTGCTGGAGGGCAGATTTTAAAATTTACATATGTTCTATAAACAAAAGCCTTCATGTTCCCTGAGGTCTCTCCTTTTAGAAAAGGTTTTCTAGTTTTGTGCAATAGAAAACACAATGAATTTGAAGTCAGAAGTTGTATGTTCAAAGCCCAGACTTTTTGTTGCAGTCTCTATGACCACAAGTACTATACTTCTTTGAAGAAGTTACACATGATCTTTAAGGCCCCTTCAAGTCTAATATGCTCTACAAATGATTCACTCTAGAGTCACAACCATAAAGATAAGGAAAAGTAAGAAGATTATGAATCTAGTTTGGAAGCATGAGGTCTTAAAGATCATCTGGTTGATAAATGCATTCTCTCCCTGTTCTTAATCAGCATTCTGGGAATTCCCCTTGCATCTGAGGAAGCTGAGACCCGCACAGTCCCTGTGACTTGCTCAATCATAAACAGAGCATTAGTTATGGAGCCAGCATTCTGCCCACACCTGGTGACTCCTGGTCCAGTGTTGGGTTCAGTCCTCCCAGTATATCTCTTGACAAGAGCACTTAAATATCTACAGACCTGCCTCACTCACTAAGATATAACTCCTTGACCTGCAAGATCATGTTGTTTGTGTTTTGTTCTTTTTCAACTTGCAATTACTTAACCTTCCTCACCATGGTGCCACATCAGATGATAGCACTATTTCTCTCCTATGGCTGTATGCAAAATTACTAATAAAAACAGATTTAAAAGTTCTTATGAAAAATCAGAAATGAATGAAGAATGGTTCACTTGGCTTTTTCCAGTACCCAATGAACTGGAGACAGAGGGGAAGCATCTGAGGCCAAAATGGAAAAATTAAAGAAAGGAAAGGAAAAGAAAGCTAAGAGTAAACAAAATAGAGTTGAACACTGAAATCACACTAATAGGTAGTGGTACCTCAAACTCATCACTGTCCAGTTCTGCAGACACTCTGAATCATCAGCACCAATCTGATAATTATGCCATCCACACAGCTTTTCAAAGGAACTGTCTCAAACATTATCTCATTTTCTTCTCCCAACAACCTCTTGAGGTAATTACAGCAAGATTTGCCACTGAAGAGATAAAGACACAAACAGATAGAGAAGTAACATGACCTTCCCTTGGCACCAATTTCTTTGGGTGAGATTTGGTTGCCCTAACCAGAAATTAGGCAAAGGGGATAGCACCCTAAATTCAGACCTTCTAGCTATCCCAAGGAAGGGTCTTTAGAGCATGGCAGGGTGGCTGGAATCTAAAGTTCCTGGCTAAATGAAACTTGAAGTCTTACTTATTTAAGTAGAGATAACCTGAAACTCTATTTTCTAGTTTTCTTGGCTAACAAAATATCAATAAAACACAAAGAATATATTCTTGTAAAAATGTTTCCTTCCAGCTCTTAGAAACAGGGGCCCAAAACGAGCTTCAAATATGCCCCTCTACCAATTACTCCTAAATAACTAGACAGCTCACAAATTCAATGTCTACAAGAGGGCACTGAAAAATGAGAGAGTAGAAAAAGGATACTTTGGGCCTCTCCACTTTGTTGAACAGTGTTAGAACCAGAAGTGACCCAGAAAACACTGAATTCAACCTCTTCAATCTTGGTTTCTGCACTCTATCTCTTCTGTTCATTCATTCCCTCATTACCATATCTTGATATCTATGATCCCTCAGAAACATTGGTAGCATCTCATCATTCTCACCTATTTTGTTCTAAGACTAATGTCATTAAAAAAACATCCTTCCAAGCCCAGCTGGTGTTGTTCCATGGATTGAACATCATCCCATGGACTGAGAAGTCTGGGTTCGATTCCTGGTCAGGGAGCGTGACCAGGTTGTGGACTCGATCACCAGTAGGAGGTGTACAGGAGGCAGCCGATCAATGTTTCTTACATCGATGTTTCTGTCTCTCTCCCTTCCTCTCTATCTAAAAATCAATAAAAACATATTTTAAAAAATATTCTGCAAATGAATAAAGAAGGATAGTACATCCTTTGGTTAGAGATTTACCTGACAGCCATTCTTTCTTTTTCCTGATAACAGCACCCCAGTTTGTTGTATAAATCATGATGTACTAGATCACTTTCTTCTTTCATGTCATCAACTTCCCAGACTCCCTTGTATGTTATTAATTCTATCCCATGGAAGATAAGGAACTTTCTGTTAAAGAGGGAATCTCACCCTGACCGGTTTGGCTCAGCAGTTAGAGCGTCGGCCTACTGGAGAGTCCTGGGTTTGGTTCCCGCTAAGGGCATGTACCTCTGTTGCAATTTTCCCTGGCTCCGGATGGGGTGGTGTGGGTGGCAACCAATCGATGTGTCTCTCTCACATCGATGTTTCTTTCTCTCCTTCTCCCTCTCTTCCTCCCACTCTATCTGAAGATGAATGCAAAAATGTCCTCAGGTGAGGATAAAAAAAGAATAAAGAGAGAATCCCTTTGGCCCTGGCCAGTTTGCCTCAGCGGTTGGAGCATCGGCCTGTGGACCAGAGAGTCCGGGGTTCGGTTCTCACTAGGGGCACATACAAAAAAAAAGAGAGAGAGAGAGAATCCCTTTGGCTCTTACTGCTTGATCTCTTGCTTTAACATGGTGTGAGAAATGCTTGAAGCTTTGACTATTATTTTGCCACCATGAGATGACTGTTACAAAGATAACAAAGCCAATGTATGAGGATGATAATCCAGAAAAACAGGAATAGCCTTTAGAGTATTTCTGAGCAGGCAAACCAAGCTTCAGGTGACCTAAATTGCAAACCCATGTATACAATGAATGTTTTTTGGTTGAAAGCATGGTTAGATGGCTTTTTGATTCTTACAGCTGAATGAATCCTAATGAATACGCCCTTTCAGGTAACACATGCAATTTGACATTGGTTTCAATGCCTCACAACCCAAAAAATGAACTAAGGCAACCATTATGGGTCCCTGGAGCACTGTGGCACGGGAAGTAGTTTTTGAATAAAGACATCACCTATGTGGCCACCACCAGTGGCCCTCAACTCCTTTCTCTCAGCACTGCCTGAAGTTTTTTTTAAAGGTAGAAAAGGAGACACATCCCCATTAGAAAAAGTTGTCATCACAATAAATAATATCAAAGCAGCAAAAGAGCAGAGTTCTCCTCTTTATTTTAGCCTTTAAGAGACGTATATGTTAATTTACCCAAAATAAAGATCTGTCCATTCCTCAAACAAGTCCTGTGTAAAAGCTGCATGGATCACATCCCAACACCAAGGCCAACTCTACCGCCACCAGCCAAAGGCAAGGGCCTTCTTCTTCGAAAGCCAACAGTTTCAGAGAGGCCAAAATGCTTCATTATATTTTATAAATGTACCTCAGTATTTTCCACATCTAGACTGTTCACTCTTTGTTGAGTTTTTAAGGTGATACAAGCTGTTAATCTCTCTTTCACTAATAGATACCTCCATCTGTGAGAGGCTCATGTAGAAACCATGTTCTTGCCAAGTTCTGTGAGAGTCCAACTTCAGAATGTTGGAAAGTGCACTTTAAAATTTCTTCCAGCGGTCGCCCCAAACACCGATTTATAAATATCCAAGGAAGGTTTGAGACCTGGTCCCAGGACTGCATTCCATGTTCATTATCTGAAATCGTTTTTCCCTTCCTTCAGGGTTCCCTTAATACTTTTCATGGAACGTGGATCACTTTCTATCTCTGATTATAGTAATGCAGGTGCATGTCTCACAGTAGCCTGTAGAGGACAAGATTTTTTAGGGTAAATATGGCCTTTTTAGCCCTGGCCGGCTTTCTCAGTGGTTAGAGAATCAGCCTTCGGTCCAGAGAGACCCCGTTCGGTTCCCGCTAAGGACACGTACCTCGGTTGCAGTTTGTCCCTGGCCCTGATTGGTCCTGCGGGTGGCAGCCACTCGATGTGTCCCTTTCACGTCGATGATTCTCTCTCTCTCTGTTTCTCTCTCTCCCTCCCACTCTATCTGAACAAAAAAAATGGAAAAATGTCCTCGGGTGGGGATAAAAAAAAAGATGGCCTTTTTAGTCTTTTTGACCCATCGATATTCATACAAAAGTTTTTTTACTTTTTGCGTAAATTAGTTAGGCATCATTTCCTCTAAGCACACGGTTATGTCTGCCATAGAAAAGAGCATGACAAACTATCTGAGAGCAGCTCCCCAGCAGCAAATGGAGAGAGAATTTTCTAAATAAATGTTTACTGTTCTTAAGTCTGATATTGAGGTCACATTTGTCTCGTATTTAAAAAATTAAAACATAGCTACATCTGTTTAAGGGCTCAAGTTTTACAATCCCATTCCAAAAAGAAAATAGCCATAAGTTGGTTTCAGATTTAGATTCCTTTACTAATCTGCAATTTTGGAATTATGGTAGAGTCATGTGACCTTTGCCCATTAAAGCAGCTGTTTCTTTGCCTGTTTCTTTATTAAACTCATGCCCTGACTTTATCACTCTCTTCTTCCTTGTTGTTTTCTACCCCTGCAGACTTGAACTTTTTATCTTTCACCTTATATCCTCTCTACTTTCTTGATGCCTTTATCATATGCCTCTCCTCCTACCTGGAATACTGTGAAGTCAAGTCCTTACCTCTTGACAGAGAGACTGAGCGCATTCTCCAACCAGTCTAGTATTCAACCCTGGTGGTGTTCTCAAGCCTTCTGAACCTCTGGCTTGAACTCTTATTCCCCAATTCCTCAGGACATATGCTCTTTCTCCTCAGGTACTCAAGGAAGAATTATATGAGTCTCATTTTTAATCTCAAATGTACAGCTGTCTGTTTTTCCTTTGTAAAGGGTCATGTCTGCATCTTCTGATAGCTTTGTCACACCCCATAGGACCATTATAGTCTGTCGACTTAGCAGGTACCAATTTATAAATGTAAAGAAGAAACAGTTAAATATGCACGGTGGGCTGTTTTCCCAGTTGTGGGATACATTTGCAGTAATCTAGTCAGACTTCCTCTGTAACATTTATGTAATGAAGTGATTGCTTCGGGTGTTAATGTATGACCATGGAAAAGATGTAGAAAGAAGACTAGAAAAGTCTGGGCCCCACTGTGTGCTAATCAGTTAAACATATCTCTAAAAGTACCCAATAACCTTTTCCAGATGTTCTGCAATTAAATTAAGAAAATACGTCATTTAAGTTGCCACCTTTAAAAAACAGGTCTAGCTAATACCAATAGAAAATGTATTCTGTGTCCAGCCAACCCCACAAAGGATAAAGAGAAATATAAGAAAGCCAGAGGCCTTCAGTAATTACAAATTATTTGAAGAGATGATGAATGTGTAAGCAGAATTCAAATGAAGACGAACATGTTCTGCTTCAACAGTCTGTACCTTCCATCATTAGTGCCAACCTGCCTATGTGTGCCAGCCCACCCTATTCTCTTAGGCATTCTCCCTACCTCCTTGAACATTGAGGGCAAAAACTAGACAGTAAGCAGCTTGCTCTCTGAACAGACATTTTGAACTTGAATCAGAAATTCAGTCCAAACCTGATGGTGGGCAGCCCTAATCTCTCTTTTAATGGATTTACTGTTGAACACAGAAATGCTTTTTACCTACATGATTTTCAGACTTCCCAGTTCCCACAGTGTATCTCGTTCAACAGGCCTACATTTCATCAAGGGAGGAAAATAACTCCCAGGAGGGCTCAATGGAAAAACAAAAGCAGACAGACTGCACCTTGGAATATCCGTGCGTGATTTTAGACCTCTGCTTCATGCTCTTGCTCTTTGGAGATTTCGTTGTTTTCTAAAGAGAGAGAGAGGAAGAGAGATAGAAACACCGATGAGAGAGAACATCAACTGGCCACCTCCTGCATGCTCCACACTGGGGATTTGGCCCACAACCTGGGCATGTGCCCTGACCAGGAATCAAACTGGCGACCCCCTGGTACATGGGTCGACGCTCAACCACTGAGCCATACCAGCCAGGCTGGGGTTTCTTATTTTGTGCTTTCTCCAGGACACATGAATTTTTTTTTCCCCAGTTGGTTGCCTCCTGCAGAACTCTGACCAGGGCCGGGGACCAAACCACAACCAAGGTACGTGCCCTTTACCAGAATGGAACCCATGACTCTTCGGTCTGCGGGCCGACGCTCTAACCGCTGAGCCAAACTGACCAGGGCAGCACTTGACTTTTATATAGAAAACCACTGACACCAGTTATCTGTCAGTTGAAAAATCCCTTGCTTATCTGCTCTAATCCTTCTTTCATTTGGAATATGGTAAACAAAACTAAATGAAGTTATATAAACAACAACAACAAAACAAAAACTCTCTAGCTATAAGAGATAGACTCAGTGCATCTCAGCAGATAATATCTCATAAATGATTCATTGCCATTGCTTTAACCCAGAGCATTTTGTATTTTGCACATCGAAGTGAATAACCATTAGTAAGCTTTATGCATAGCACTGTGTAAATTATCTTGGATCTGTCACAATCTAGAGAATAACACCAATATTTGGGGGGTAAAGATGTGTTCTAATTATTTCTATGCTGAATCTTGTATCTTGACAAGAACTATAGGTTATCAAATAGAACCAGATTCAATTCCAAACCTGATCTGGGCCTTTCCTTTAATATTTACAAATGGAGCATATGTCTTATTTAATATGTTGAATAGAAAGAATTTTTATTCTGTAGGCTTTATAAATATTTTGTTTGACAAGAGAGATAATTGGAATAAATACTTAAAATGCAGCCTAAGGAGATACCTGAGTTTTCAGATATAGCCCCTCATTACCTTAGAAATATACCTCAAACTAAAAACCCTGGTGCAAGTACAAAACAAGAACAGTCTTGCCTTGACTCAGCTGCTGAATAAGGAAGCAATTGGCTCCAAATAATTCTAGGTCTTACTTCAGCTATCCAAGGCAGTGGAGTGGCTAAGCCTTTAGTAAGGCAGACCCCCCTTTTCCCCCCCACAGCTGCATTGTGAAGCAGGGTGTCAAAGTCAAAGAACGCTATAGTAATGGATTCACATAGGATGAAGGAAATAAGAAAAGAGGTGGCTGAGAAGTACATATTGGGCCTGTGGAGCTAGCACAAACTCCTAGCAGAATGGAGAGGTCAGATGGGAGGTCTTGGGCTCCCAGTTCATGTCTATATTATCAAGCCTTCCCAAACACTGCAGACAGGGCTGCCCATGCCCCAGGCCTTGCTGCTTCCATCAAAACATACTTCTGCCCTGATCCACTTTCTCCAACACAGGTTGGCCAGCACTAGCTGTTTATTAATCATTTTATACTGCAGTTAGTGACTGCCGACTCTTCATGTATTAGACCTCAAAGATAATATTCCTGCTTCTTGGGGTTCCCTTTACCGTAGGAAATGAGGAATTCAGTGGAAGACCTCTTCAAGATCTCTCCAAAGACTCAGAGGGTTGTTAACAGCACATCATCCTGGGCTACATATTCTGACATCACATTATTTGCATTTTAATTAAGGCTCTGTTGGACATGAATTGTGTAACAGAATGTGACCTGGTCATTATAGTCTCTTCTTAGACTCTTGAAGATAAAGTGTGCAGAAATATTATATACAAAATGTACATAAATATGACCAGGCTAAATGACAACAAATTATCAAGAAAGAGAAAAAAAATAAGTTACCAAGACAATGAAGGAAGAGAGATAAGAGTCTGTGAATTACCCTGGAGCAAATACATAAAGGTTTGAAAATATAAACACCAAGAGGAAAAATACAAGCATTTTAAAGTGGGTTGACTTTTGCCCCAGTTCTGAACCATGTTGATAAATAAAATAAAAGTGGCTAATTAGCATGAGTCGATCCTTAACAGCACACCACACTGTGAGTCATTTTATGGTGTTTTTAACAAGCAAGGTCATTAATACAAGACAACACAAACCAAATAAATAATTTAGACATCAGCCTACTGCACATGGTTTGGGGTTCCTTTGCATGACCTTTGAAAGAAACAGCCCCTTGGCATAATTGATCACCAATGAAAGTGAAGTCAGGTGGAAACTCTCTTCCCATTCCAAAAAGAAAAGTAACACTGTGGGTCAGAACAGAGTCCAAGGTGAAGAGAGGAAGGAGGTTGCTACTATATACATTTACCTCTTCTCTTGTGTTTTCGATCCCAGGTTTAACTGCAGAGTCAGCACAAAGCCCTGGACCGAAGAAAGTGCCTTTTCTTTGCCCCTCTCTTGCGGCATTGGCAGGGAAGAAGTGCCACTGTGCCCATACAATTACTGTGAAAAACTTTGCCTGCAATTGGCAGAACTTAATGAGATATTTTAGGCTCAGTTTGAAAAGTTAACTAAATAGCAACAATTATAAATTAAGTTAATTTGTACTCATTGGCACTGTGGCACGGCAGTTAAGTTACACTCTAGAGTCTGATATATCTATATTCAAATCCAAGTTATAGCTCCGTATTGGAAAGCTGGGCCTCAGTTTTCACATCTGTCAAATGGACGTAATACTAGTATCTATCTCATAGGATTGAGAACTAAATAAGATAATGATTTTCCAGTACTTAGCCTGAGGCTAGCCTGAGTATTCAATAAGTCCTGATTATTACTATTAATATTGTCTCAGCAGACCATGATGAGAATACAAGACCTTGGCTGCCAGGCACATTTTTCTAGAAATTATTGAAAAACTGACTAATACCTTCATTCCTTCAGTCACCTTGATCAAACTAAAATTACTTTAAGTAAGACAAAGGCCAGTGGGTGAAATAGTCAATGAAACAAAGAGACCAAGGATTTTTATCATAGTAATGATCAGAGACCAGGTTTCAATGTCTTGTTTTAGCCAGGTGGGTAAACAGAACTGCCTACAAGAAAAAAAAAAAAAAAAAAGTCTTCAACATTTCATTCCAATAAGATTAGCTTGTATTAAAAACTGCACAATTACTATAGCTTTGGAAGATGTTATCATTTAGAGAAACTGGGTAAAGGGTTCACAGCATTTCTCTGCATTATTTCTTATAACCGCATGTAAATATACAAGTATTTCAAAACAGATTTCATAATTTCAGAACGCTTGACCTAGAACATGGCCTCATAGAATGTTTGATTCAAAAGGGATCTGGGAGACAAACCATATGGCCCAACCCTTTTTTGACAGATTGAAAAGCTGAGAACTAGAAAGATTTAGCTTTTGAAACTGGTTAATAGCTTCTAATCAGAGCTTGTTTCAAAACTGTGTTGCTTCTGTGTTAGTATATATTGTGTGCCATGCTATTTGCTCAGCTTGTTGACAAAAGCAAGACATGTATATCATCCTCATTCATAATTCACACATGAGAGAAGGAAGGTACAAAAGCACACTATTCTTTTAAAAGTTTATAATTCTATATTTCTACCTGATTCTAGCATATGGTTTATAAGAGTTTCCTAGGGCTGCCATAACAAAATATCACAAACTGGGTGGCTTAAAACAACAGAAATTCGTTGTCTCACAGTTTTGAAGTGGGAAGTCTGAAATCAAGGAGTCAGCAGGGCCAGGCTGGTTCTGAAACTTCTAGGGGAGAAGCCTTCCTTGCCTCTTCTGACCTCTGAGAGTCCTAGGGGCTCTTTAGCATCACCCCAATTCTTTTCCTTCACAGGGCACTTTTTCTGTGAGTCTTCACATCATCTTCTCACTGAGAGGGTCTGTGTACAAATTTATCCTTTTTAGAAAGACACCAGTCATATTAGATTGAGGCGCATTCTAAAGACCTCATTTTAAGATGATTACCTCTGTAAAGACCCTATTTCCACATGAGGTCACATTCTAGTACTTCTACATATCTTTTGGGAGGGGGAACATATTTCAACTCATAACTGTCCACAGTAGGTGCACAGTAGTTATCTGATCACTAATTAAAGAAGGAACGTCATTGATATTAGAAACCAAAGAAACCACAGGCATCAAGTCATAAAGACACGGAACAGATGATTGGATTCATTTGCTCTAACAGAGTAGTTTTGAGGGAGCTTAATATTTGTTGACATAAGCATGTTCAAACCTGTAGATAATTTTTTATAAAAATGTATTTGAGTCAACAGAGGATGTGCCTGGAAGCACATTCTCAACAGACTGAGATAAATGCTTCCAAGAATAAGTTTGCAACTCCTTTTATGCATTTGAGATTAAGGAGGGAAAGTAAGGGAGACTACATAAAGGTGGAAGAAAGCAAGGAGTGTATGGCATTACAGGATAGTTAAGACTGTGCTCTCATAATACAGTGTACAGTTGATGTCTTGTGGAATTGTGCACCTGAAACCTGTATAATTTTGTTAATCAGTGTCACCCTGATAAATTCAATGAAAAGGAAATATATATACAAACAGTGCTGCCTGAAACATATCACCTGGTGCTCCTGTACAAAAGTTTTCCTAAGGTACCCTCCTAGGGGACATAGAAGATGTGCACTTTCAACTGTACTAGATCATGCCAAATTGTTTTCCAAAGTGATTGCTATCAGCTATCACTAGTGTTTAGGAGACCCCATTATACCAAAGTCTTTCCAACACTTAAAATTGTCAGATGTGAATCTGGTAGATGTGAATATATCTCTCATTATGATTTTATTTTGCTTTTGCTTGATTACTAATGAAATTAAGCTACATTTTGTATAATGATTGGACATTCATGTTTCCTCTTCTGTGAAAAGCCTTTTCTTTCTTGTTGCTTCTTTTCTTTTTTTGTTGAGGGCTGGGGTTCTTACTTATTTTTAGGAGTTCTTAATGAATTCTGTATATTAACCTTTTGTTAATTATATGCATGGCAAAAAATCCTCCAAATTTTTGGCTTATCTCTCTTTATGGTGTATTTTAATAAAAATAAGTTCATAATTTAAAAAAAGACAATATGCTCTCTTTGAAGGATGGGTCTGAAAAGAGGCATTTCAAAGGGGTATCAATCTTGTTGCACAGAAACAATGCACAGGGCTTGCTTAAGGCAAAGATGTAAGCCTTTTACTATAGAAGTAAGGTGCCTGGGGTATGACTACCCACCATGACCTGCCCAGTTAGGGATTTATAATCAGATGTGAGGTTATTTTTGTCCACAATGTACAAAATAAAAGAGAGATGTCTGAGAGACAGGCAGGGGCCCATTCATGAAGAGCTGGGATAAAAGCTTGGACATCATCCTGTAGGCAAGAGGTTGTTCCAAAGTTGTTTCTTGAACTAAGAATGAAAGACAAATAAGACACAGTGCCTACCTTCAAGGGCCTCATTGTTAGGCAGAGGAGATCATGAGAAAATTCTGACAGTTCAGTGTGTTATCTTGGGAGCCAAAGGAATGCTATACTCACAATATCTGGAGGGCACAGTCTACAGTAGAGTGGACAGTTGTTTGCACAATAATTTCAATGTGTCAACCTGTTGTGTTGGGTGGTTTTTTTTTTCCATTAATGTATATATAACAATAAGAATAATAAAGGTAATGATAACTAGATTGTATGGCAAGCACTTTGGTATATTATCTCATTGAATCCTCATTACAATGCTCTGAGTTGTGTATTATTGTCGTCTCATTCTACAGATGAGGAAAGCAGAACTTAGAGTTTAAAGTTACAGATCTAGAAGAGGTAGAGCTGAGATTTGAACTCTCATCCACATGATTTCTAAGCCCTGGATCTTACCTATGACAGTGTAGTGTTAATTGATGCCCTTTCCAATGATCTTTGTGCTCTTATTCTAGAGGTTGGTGGTGATTTATTTAAAGTAAATCATCATCCTTTCATCATAATGGATAAAGCTTATAAAAATGCTGATTGAGTAAATTTAAGAGAAGTGTTTGTCAATGGCCATTAATCAGTCTATAAGCAATGTGTAAACTCTCTGCTAAACAATTAACTTGTTGGAAAACATGTAAATAAGATAATTTTGGTTAAGTCAGATATTAGCTGATAGGTATGGAGATAGAACATTAGGGACCAGCAAACCACCCTTCATTTCATTATATTTATAACACACCTATTGTATATCTAATGAACTTCCCTAGAAATCCACCCTCTGGGACTTTCAGGTAATTGAGAATTGTTTCTTTCTCCTGATTCAAAAAACAATTGGTTTCACTAACAATAAATGGAGAATTTAGTTGGAAATGCAAGTGTAAGACAGTATGTTATAAATAATTAATAAAATTGTCTGGGGATCAAATATGTGGTTTATATTTGATGCCACAGTAGTTATGAAGGGGGGTGATCCAGGATCTTCAGAATCTTATGTAGGGAACCATGGGCCACTCCAAACTTGTTTGTATATGTGATGTTCACACGCACATATGGGAGAGGAATCACAGCTTTATCAAGTTCTTTTTAGGGTCCATATAGCAAGAAAGGATGAAAACCAAACTCATCTTGACACAAATGAGTAAATCAAGGCTCAAAAATGCAGTCATTTGTGGAAAATCTAGAACAAGAGACCACTCACTGCCTCCCAGCCTGGAGCTCCATCTCCTACCCCAAAAGTTTAATAAACTGTGGACTTGGCATGAATATGGTCCATAAACTACTACAGACAAAGATCAATGTCTAAGAAGGCAAACATCCTATTGCTTCACATTGCAGTCTGATACTTCCAATGTTCACAGGATGTAAAAGTGCCACTTTAGGCCATATATTTTAAGGTAAATGTTTACAGTCTAACAAGCATTTATTATTTATACTATGAAAGAAATTAATCCCTCAAGTACTCAGATGGCATTATATTTCAATGGAATGTAAAAGCCGCCCCTTTCCTCCTCCCTCTATCCCCCACGGCCCCCACCCCTGCTGTGTGATTGGCCACATCCACCATCAGCAAAAATACAATACAATCCCTACTAAGAACCCTACACTACTATTTGGAATGTAATTGCCCAACACCCCATGGAGAATGCCTTCTCCAAAACACCAGCAAATCTTTTCCATTGAGACCAGGCTGAGAAAGACCAGACAGAGAACTCTGGAAGCTAATTTGGAAGATGTTAAAACAATGAACTTCACTTTTTTGGATGAAAATAGAACCCTCCCCCAAAAATAAGGACGCAGCTGTCAGTTCCATTTTCATATTAGCCCTGGACTAGATCTACATTTTTCAGCCCAGCTTATACAACTTTGGAATTATGAGCCAGACCCAAACATGCAGTCCATCTGATTCACTGAGAATCTTACTGACACATGACTGAGGTCTCTGATTCCTGTTGAACCCTAGATACACAATTCTTTCATGCAGTCTACAACCCTACTTTTGGTTTTCCTAAAGCCACTGTTTGTAAGCCTCAAGATAACAAAGGAAACAGAGAGGCCGTGTCTCCCCTTCCTGTTTCCACCACCTCCACCATTACTATCTTGTGTTGGCCCAAGAGATTAAAACAAGGGACCAATGAACACATTGGCCAGAGACTAGCAAGTTCATTTACCTTGAGGAGCTGTGTGTCAACTTGTCCTTTCCATACAACTTCATGGGTTTTATACGTGTACAGGGTGGCTTCCACTCGGTGGTATTGAAGTGGGATAAAGTGCAATCTGGATCTCTTCTCGCTTCCAGGATTGTCAGATACCTATGCTTATTGCTTAGATGCTGCAAATTGACAAGAGGATGTTCTGTGTGTTTGTATTTTAAGTGAAAAGGAAATATATGTGATGTTTGCTGTCATGACAGTGAGGGAGCTTTGATGACATAAATGTCTCCAGAAAGATGAGTAAATTGGCCCTTTCAGAGAGCAGGGCTGCCAAGAAACTGAGGGAGTGGGGGTGGTGTCAGCTTCAGGGAAACACCGTCTGGCCTATAAATCAGGCAAATCACTTTCCCTTATAACTTTACTTTAGAAATGGAATTTTATATTAAAATGGACAGATAGATAGGACATTCAATTAACATGCCCCACCTTTATCTCCTTTGGTTCAAGTTAACCCCCTGTTTAAAAGCTCTGGGCACCACTGAAAACGAATTGAACCAATTATTTGAAAGTTTGTAATACCTGATTAGAATCAGATCTTTGTGTTCTTTCTACTGTAAGCATCATAATACTTAAGAGGGTTTTGAGGGAGATGGGAGTGGGGAGGAGAGTGAATTTGCTGAAGAGAAAAGTATGTCATTTTCAAAATAACAAAAATTTTTATACTGTTGAGCACCAAAATTTTATTTCACACTCACGAGGCCAAAATAAAACTTAGTATCTTCTGTCCTCAGATTAATTTTCTTATTATTTTGACCAATTTAATTGGCACCCAACAGTTAAAAAATTAGTCATTCATTCACAAATATTTATTGAGCACCTACAAAGTGCCACACAGTAACAGAAAATAAGCAGACTAAGTCTTCTTCGTTGAGCTGACACAAGAGATGGACATTAAACAAATGAATATGGGCTATATTGTCATATACATTGCTATAAAGATATATGAAGAGGCTGATGGGTTAGACAGCTATAGATGATGTCACTTAACATAAGATGATGAGGCAGATCCTCTCTGAAGAATTAACTTTTGGGTAGAGACCTGTATGGCTGAAACGGTAACGCCATGTGAACACCTGGGGCAGAGCATTCCAGACAAAGGGAAGAAACAGCAAAGATAAACCCCTTGGATAAGAAGGTTACTCTCAGGGAGATTAGTGTGGCTGAGCCGCAGGAAGCTTGGATGACAGGAAGAAGGTCAGAGAGAAGTCCAGGGTCCCAGACATGTAACTTTTTGTTGATCATGGTAAAGATGAATTTAATTCTAAATATCATTGGAAGCTATTGGAGAGTTTTGAGCAGGAAGAAATGATTTGCTTTATATTTTGAAAGCATTCCAACCAATAGGAATTTAAATCCCTTTTAATTGTCTCCCATTTTTATCTCTCATCTTTGGTTCAAAAATTCAGTTGATTCTTCTTCATGTATCCATTGTCTTATTCCCAACCCCATCCTAGATCTTACCTGCATTTTCTTGTATGTGCACCATCACAAGACTTCTAGGCAGTATTCCAGCCCCTAGTTTCTCCAAGGTCCAATTCATCTTAGTACCAAATTAATCTTTCAAAAAACCAACCCATTCATGCTATTTTTCTGCTTCAGAGTAGGAAGTAGCTTACTTCCTACTGGCCATAGGCTAAAGCTCAGATTTCCCATTCTGTAGTCAAGAACTTCACAGTATGGTCCCAAAAGTATCAATCAGTAAAGCCAAAAACAAAAACAAACAAACAAAAAGCCCACAATTGACCAAACTAAAAACCAGCTGATCTTTATTTCTACCCCTAAACATGCCTGACTCATTTTGAAATTCAGCCAAATCCTTCCTCAAATTGGATTGTTTCTCCTTTTATATCAGCCATATATAAATATATATATATCCATATATAGTTTCAAAAAAAAATTTATAAAATTCCAAAAAACAAATTATATGTGTGTGTGTGTATAATATATATATATATATATATAATATTTGTATTTTGGAACTCAATTCAAAACACATCCTCCTCTTCAAGGTTCTTCTGAATGACTTCACTCCAAAATGTCTGTAGTGCACACATCCAGCACAGCCCATTAGGGCATATATTTTCATATTCTACCTTGAAATACTATGTACTTATTTCATATAATTTTATACTGTCTTCACAATAAAACTGTAAGCTCCTGGGGTCTTACTACAGTCGGCCTTCATTTATCGTGGTTAATCAGTTCCAGACTCTACCGCGATAAATAAATTTCCACAAAGTAGGATTCTTTATTTATAAATCAAATATTTTTGAAGTTAGATCATAGAAAACCTGTTTACAACCTTCTAAATATGTTTTTTAACATTATTAGAGCCCTCTAGACATGAAATAACACCCTTTAGTCACCATTACATTCGTATTACTCAATACATTAGAAAAAATAAGAGAAAATAAGACATATTAGACGTTATAAATATCATATTATTATTGTACATTTAATTACACACACACACACAGTTCTTACACACAACCACTCACCTATGAAAATAGTGCAACTTGTTTGATGATGAAGTGATGAAGAGATGTACTTGTACAGCAAAGAAGAGCAAGGTTACTGCTCCTCTGAAGGCATGACCTCAGTAGGAAAGTCTTCAGGTGATGCAGTATCTTCAGCAGGTGCATCATTGTCTTCTTCTGCTGAAGGAGTACTAGGAGTAGGCAGTGGGTGTCTGGGTGCGTGGCTGAAGAACATCGTGACAGGCAGTTGCTGGCGTTGCCTTTTCATGTACGTGAGGAGGCTTTTGTAAGGTTCAATTGCTCTATTAAGTGCATTCGGAACCTCAATGTACACATCATTTGTGGGTCCCATTCGCCAATCATGCCCTGTACTACCTTAATATTTCTCACGACTTGCGAGAGACACTCAAGTGTAAGGCCAACTTCCTCCTCCTGACCCCCAGGAACCTCTGGCTGCTCCTCCTCTTCCTCACTCACAGACTTAGTCATCTCCACCAGATCCTCATCAGTTAAGGGATCCAAATGTGTCTCCAGCAGCTCATCCACGTCATCGCAGGTCATATCTGCGAAACCTTCTCTCAGCATCTGGGCTAACTTAATTGCCTTATCCACTGCCGAGTTGCTTATATCCTCTGGGGTGAATCCTCTGTAATTGTGGACAATTTCAGGCCACACATCTTCCAGCTGACCTTCATGGTCTCCATCTTTATGTCCTTCAACCCAGCCTGGATGTTCTTCAGACAGGTCTCCATGGTATACAGCTGCCAGTACTCCTTCAGCAGGAAGTTCTCCTCAAGGTTCATGCCTTCAAATAAAAACAAGAGCATGCTGCCAGTGCGTTGGATGCACAAGGGCTGGATCACGAAGCAGCTGTCATCAGACTGGTTCCACGAGTGCTTCATCCCCCAAGTCAATAACACCATGACTTGCGAATAACACCTTGATCCATGGGCTGGATCAGCGAAGTGGTGTTGGGAGGAAGGAACTGATCCGCACACTGTCATAGGATAGGTCTTGCGCATGACCTCCAGCATTGTCCATGAGGAGAAGGACATTAAACTCAAGTCCCTTCTCCGCGAGACACAGCTTGACTTGGGGGATGAAGCACTCGTGGAACCAGTCTGATGACAGCTGCTTCATGATCCAGTCCTTGTCATTGTGCATCCAATGCACAGGCAGCAGGTTCTTGTTTTTATTCTTTAGGGCCCTAGTGTTCTTGGCCTTGTAGATAAGGGCAGGCTTGAGCAAAAATCCCTCAGCATTTCCACACATAACGATAGTCACATGATCCTTATATGCCTTGAAGCCATGGACCTTGGCCCCATCCTTGGAAATGAATGTCCAGGAAGGCATTCTTTTCCAGAACAGTCCTGTTTCGTCCATATTGAACACCTGTTCTGAGTGATACTCACCCTCCTCAAGGATCTTCTGGAACGTGTTGTTCACGTAGTCCCCTGCTGCAGGCTGGTCAGCAGAGGCAGCTTCTCCAAGGAGAATGACACTTGTCAGATGATACCTCTTCTGGAACTTCTTGAAGCAATCCTTGCTCACCGTAAAATCCATGAACGTTGCAGAAGAGGGTCCTGGTTGAGGTTTGTCCGCCGTAAAGCACTGATAGAGCTGCCTCGCCTTCTCCCAAATGACCAGCGAATCTAACAGAATGCTTTTCTTGTGGCTGTCACTGATCCAAACAACTAGGGCAGACTGCGTTTTCACTATGAACTTATTACGACTTGTCATGACGCGCTTTGCTTCCTTGTTGAAAGAGACAGTAGCCATTGCACGAATGTTCTTTTCATCTTTACGAATGGAGTAAATGGTAGACTCATTCAAGTGTAATGGCGGGCAATCTCCATGATTTTCTTGCCATCTTTGATTGTATCCAAAAGTTTCACTTTCTCCTTGATGGTAAGCATCGTCCTCCAGTGCTTAGTTTTATCGTCAGAAGGTTTAGAAGCAGCAGCACGTTTAGGAGCCATTGTGGGACTTAGATAAAAGTTCTCAGAAATCGCAAACCCTTACAAGAGCAAAGATGCTTTGGATACATAGTGATGTAGAAGCTTGTATGAGAGAAACGAACTTGCATGAGTCTGAGCCAATCAGTGGTCAGGATAGGAGAAGGATAGGATAGCCAATCAGTGAACAGCACACTCTGATTGGCTTGGTTTCACCACACCTGATTTTTTGGAAAAATGTTATTGCCCACAAACAAGGAGTGGTCCAGCAGTTGCACCTGGCATTGAAGAACTCCTGGGGTGCTCAAACACATAGGCCTACAGTCCATACGTACAGTAATTTTAATTTTAATTGTAATACAGGGGTATATAATTGACTCAGACAACCAAGTGTGCACTGTATCATTTTCACTGTCTCAATCAACTTTGTAATGAATATATTTGAAAAAAACGCGATAGAGTGAAGCCGTGAAGTCAAAGCGTGAAGTGGCGAGGGACGACTGTACTTCTATTACCAACTTAATGGCTTGCACATATTTACCACAGAGTCCATTTTCAAGCAGTGCTTAGAATCATAAACCTTTTAAATGAAAGTTGGAACTTTCCATTTCTGGTCCCTCATTTTATGGGTAAAAAAATTAAGACCCAGACATGTGAAGGACTTTTCCCAGGGTCACATAGCTATGCCCTGGCAGAAATAGGCATGCACAGGTGCTCTGGGCTCTTTCCAAGTCATCATGCTGACTGGATCAAAGAACAACTTCCAATAACTTATCTTACTATTACCACTTTCTAACTAGTATGGCTACAAATTTTCATTCTTTTAAAACAGCTTTTTTTTTTTTTTTTTTTTTTACCACAATACTGCTGTGGAGTGATCAGATGACCTTTACCAATTACAAACACATAAGTGTTATTCTCAGTGACAAATAGGAGAAACCAGCTCTGGATGACTTCGGCAAAAGGGAGCTCATTAGAAAAATATCAGAGGGCTGGCAGAATTGATGGGAAGCTTGAGAATGCATGAAAAGCACAAACAGTCTTGAGGGCTGGGCAGCAGGCCCCACAGTTGATAACAGCACTGAGTGAGTCTGAGCATCCCAGCATCAACATGATGAATGAATGACCCCCATTGCTCCTTCTGCCCAGTTTCACAAATTCAGGATTCAAAGCCCCCCCACCCCCACCCCCAGACCCACAAAGTGGCAGAATGATTAAGTGTAGGACCAGGAAATGGGAAAAGGAGAAGTCTGGACCCTTCAGCCTCCACAGTATAACTCAGGACCAGAAACAACATTTTCACCAAGATCATGCATGAAGAGGTTTAATAACCCAAAAGGTAATTGTGTACTATCATGAATAGGAAGTGTTCAGAAGTCAAACAAATCTCAAATACCACTACACCAAGCATCTCTACAGAGATCAAGGAAATTGTTAGTTCTTCAATTCCATTTTTGCTTAGAATAATGGAATAGAGCAGGACAGGGTGAGAGGATAATGAAATGAGACAATCCTGGATGTTGGGCAGCCTTGCAAGGGAATCTACCACTTGATTGAAATGGGTCAGTATCATTTCGTCTCTGATGAAATGCCAAAGTTTAAGTATAATTACATCCAACTACCCCTGATTTTCACACAGGAAAACTGACTCAGAGCTCTGCCATAACCAAAAAGAGATTAAAATTAAAATCTTCCCAAGAGGTATATTTTAATGCAAATATCCATAGTTCTATATTGATTTCTTAGCCCCTGAGTCAGTTTAATTATTATTAATATGACAACAAAAGATTATTTTCCTGCATTTTACCACAGACTTTACATACATATCTTGTTTATTCTTTGGGAGGCAAAAACAAATTCAGTATTGTTTTTCCACTTTTTAGGCCGTATAACTGAGGCTCAGAGAGTCCAAGCTAGAATCGAAATGTTAATCTATTGAAAGTTTCTGTGCTTTCCTCCATGTTATTAATAAAACAGGAGACACATACACAGAATATTTGGATGCAAGTTCTGGCTGCAGCTATAGAGATGTAACTTTTGAAAAACCATTTTAACTTCTCTGAGCCTCAGTAATTTCATCTAGAAAATGTGGATAACCAAATATCACTATTCATTTTCCCTCATAAAACTGTTAGGAGGAACACATATGAAAGGATCTTGGAAATTGCAACTATAAACCTATAAAATGTTATTTAAATAAGTCTTAGTAACTAACATTACTCCAGACAAATGGGGACAGGCAGAATACAGGCTCAGATACAGAAAATAATCAGGCTGTGCACGTATGCTGCTGGTGAGGTCAGGAAATAGATCCCAAAATATAACTTTGCTCTGACCAAGTCTACCGATATGTGAGAAGCAAGAGCCAGAATTATCTTGGAATACTGTATCCAATAGGATCTGAAATTAGGATATCATTTTGCTGCTGTCTTACTGTTACAGGAATGAATACAACAAAATCATTGAATTTAAAGACAGTCTTGTTACTCTTGATAGATTGGTTGCCTGACAACATTTTGGAACTGCCAGAGGAGGCAAGGTTACTTTTATGTAACTTTAAAACTGTCAGGAAAGTGGAGAGCACAATTAAGTTTTTTTTTTTCCCTCTTTCACAACTTTAGGTAGGGGTAACTTGCTCTGCTACAGGAAGGAGAAGGCATGTGACAGCTCTAATATTACAAAAGAATACCTTTATGAGCATTGAAAATTTGTGTACAGAGAATGATTTTTCCCCGTTTGGTAGAATTATAGAAAACTGATGTACTGCAGATCAAAGCCAAAAGAGAAAAGTAGAACCAACTACAATATAATAACCACTCAACAGAAGTACTCTCCCTCAACACTTGACTTCATTATATATACTCATTGTCCATGCCAATAACCTCAGAGTTAGTCTTCCCTGAGAGAACCCACATCTAATCTGTGAACTCTATCCCCAGAATATACCCCCACTCTTCTCAACAACTGCTAACATTCAAGTTCAAATGATTAGCATCCTTCACTGGGGCGGTTACAATGACCTCCTCATGGACCCTCCACTTTCAGATAGGGAAGGTGTGCTTTTAAATACAGCTCTAATCATGGCACTCCCTTACTTAAACAGTTTCTGTGGGGTGCTCAATTGCCCTTAAGAAAAAATATTAACATACCTGAGGGGTCATAACCTGGTCTTTGGCTATTACCATATGGATTATGCCAAGTTAAAACTTGCAAACCTTTTGGAGAACCAACTTGAGACATCCCTGCCTTCAGCATGCTTAGAAGAACAAATGTCTTATGAATAAGTTTATGTGGGTCTGTTAGACTGAGAAATTACATATTAATATATTTTAAATGAATATTATTTATAAAATTATTTTATTAATATAACTCTACCTTACATGAGATGATTAAAAATTATACTAGATTACTAAAGCCATCTTTTTCAGAATTTTTTAGAAGATTTTAAAACTCATCAAAATGGAATTTTCCTCCCATTTAATAGCCAACAAATATTTTATCTACTTTGGTAGACATTATATATAAAGAAGGAAAGGTAATTGCCCTGGTTGGTTTTGCTCAGAGGTTAGAACATGGGCCCATGAACCTAAGGGTCTAGGTTCAATTCCTAGTCAAGGGCATGTACCTAGGTTGCAGGTTCGATCCCCAGCCTTGGGCAGGGTCATGTGGGAGGCATCCAATTGATGTGTCTCTCTCACATTGGTTTCTCTCTCTCTCTCTCCCTCCCTTCTACTCTATCTAAAAAAAATCAATGGAAAATATCCTCAGGTGAGGATTAACAAAAAGCAAAAAGAAGGAAATAAAATTCAAATTTCATGTTCATTTGAAAACCTTCCATAAACCTTTGAAAACATTTGTCATTTCAAGATATGTATATGTAATATAAGCTTTGGTTTTCATATCTTCAAAACATTTTATATAGAAAAATAATATATAGGCATATTCATAATTTGCATTATTTTCTGAAGGCCTAGAAAAAGATATTAATTCTTTAAAATCAAACCTACCTATAATACCTGTCTACAATAATTAAATAGATATAATGAGTGGGTAGTAAGGGTGATATCATTTTCTGAGCCCTGGAATAACATTTTAAAGATGACTTTTGCAGGGGTTAATAACCTTATAAACTCATTTGATAGTTCATGATTTATGTACTGCCATCATTACCCTTCATTCAGTTACTTTATTGCCCCCAAAGAGTTATATAAAATTGTTCTGGTGCCCATAGCTACTACCTACTACCTTGTGGAGTTGCATTGGTCAGCCAGTCAGGCAAAAAACGTCAAGGCTTCTCTGTTCTCCCACCAGAACGTCAGCTTTGCTGCCTGCCTCCAGTTTGTGGATTACTCTTTAGTCATCATCCCAGAAAATCCACACTCCCAGCACTCATTGGAACTCAACACCTACTTGACCTGTATTCAGGGCCAAAACCAACTAATGTTCCAGCAGAGGAACATATCCACTACCCAATCCTCTAGGTCCTCTGATCTCTATTCTCATAATAAGTTAGGCACCAATAACCAATGTCCCTGGACTGTACTAACCTACTTCTTTAATTACAATTTCATGTAGTGAGAATTGTTCATTTCAATATATTGGCTAGATCTTTTGCAAGACTGTAGCTGAATGAATTGTCTCCTATGTCTCTCAGAGACAATTAAACACATTCTTTCTTGATTTTAGCATTGATAAATTTGTCTTTTTAGCAAATGGGTACACTTCTATATGTTAGCCAAGGAGAACTACCTAACTTTGGCAGCTAGAAATGAAAGAATCAAATTTACTCTTCAATTTGCATCATTACCTTACTGAGAGCTCCTGGTATAATAATTTCTCTTCCTCTCTAAATCAATTTTTTTCTTTTTTTTATTCCCTGCCAAACTAGAAAGAAACAATCACAGCCTCATTAGTAACACTGATTCACTACAACAGTGAGCAAGAATGTCACCTTGGGAGAAGAGCAGATCCTCACCAGTAACTGGTTTGTTACAAAAGTGATTCTTAACCTATATTATCCTGAGTGCACAGATTCCCCTCCATTCCTTTGTTCTCTTTCTCACCTCACTTCAGTTAAGAAGCATTTATCTAAATCAGGGGCTGGCAAACTTTCTGTAAAGGGCCAGATAATAAATAATTGAAGTTTTACATGCCATATGGCCTTTATCACAGCTACTTCACTCTGACACTGTCGCATGGAACCAACTTTAGACAATATGTAAACAAATGAAGATGGTTATGCTTCAATAAAGCTTTATTGACAAAAATGTGCTGTGGGCTGAATTGAGCTATGGGATATAATTTGCTTCCCCCTGATCTAGATGGTTTCTTGTATTGGTTTTTAACTTTTATGCTAATATTCTAAGTTGTTTATGTTTAATATAGTAAGCCACTTCAAAATATTTTATTGGAATAGAAGAGCATAAATTATAAATAAAGAATGAAGCAAAATTCAGGAATTCCATATTAAAGACAACCAAAATATAATTCACTAAAGTCCTGGATACCAAAAGTACAAAATGGGGTCTCTGTTCTCCAGAAATGTATACTCTGCTATAGGAGAAAAGATGCTTCTACAAATAAGTATAACATAATGCTGAAGGAGAACTGCAGTGTCCTATGGAAGACCACAAGAAACATGCTGGTTCTTCAAACCCAGGAGAAGAAAGACATTCTAGTAGAAATGATATTAGATTAAAATGAGGGTAAATGGGATGGTCATGCCAAACAGAGCAGTGGTGTGGTCCAGCACCATACCACCAAATGGAACAGCCTGGGTGTGTTCAGAGAAATTCCTCAGTTTGGTTGCAATATAGGGTAAGCATAGAAGAAAACTGAGAATTCATAATGGTAAGGTTTGTTAAGGATGGAAGGTTAAGAAGTTTGAAATTTCTAGTAGGCAATAGAGAACCACTAAAGAGTTTTGAGCAGGGAAAGAATTGTATCTTAATCTTGATTATCAAAAAAAAAATTAATCTGTCAGCAGCAAATAAAAAAGAACAAAAGAGTAAACATAATACCTTTAAAAGAATGCTATTCAACATGTAGAACTTTTTCAAACTGTGTATCTTGATCAAAAAGATTTTTAGACGTCTTCTAGTGAAGAACACACACCCCCCTCCTTTTACTACTGGTAATTGAGAGTCACTGCCTCTGCCAGCCAGTGGGACAGTGTGCTATGTGCCTCAGGTGTATCGGGATAGGCAATACAAGTTGAAAAGGCCTGGCAAGGAGGCTATTGCAAAAATCCAGGCAAGAAGTAAAAATGAGGTAAGGTATAGTGATAAGAGGAGGGCGGGGATGAAAGTTTAATAGACTTTGCCCAAACAGGGTTTGCCTCCCACATGGAAAGTCCACTCTGAAGTATCTGGGAGGTGGTGCAGAATTCACAGAAATGGGAATGTCGGAAGGAGCACAATCAGGGGAAAAGGTGAGTTTAGCAACGGGCATGTGAAGTCAGATTGTGCAGGTGGAGAGCAAGAAAAAGGCTGAGCATATGAGTGTACAGCTTGAGGGATCTGGGTCTGGAAGTAGACCTGTGGGCATTGTTCATAGGTTGGTAATGGTCATGGTCACTGTTCTGCTTCCAGTCACTGAGAGAGCATGTTCAGAGAGAAGTAAGTACTTGAGGATCAGCCATACTTTGATGCCCCAAGAAGAAAGAGAGCCAAGAGGAAGCAGTTAGAGAAAGAAGGAGAAAAATGGAACTGTTCCAGAAGCCAAGAGTCAGAGTAGAGGAGACCAGCAGGGAAAAAATCAGTCAAAAACTCAAGAACTGGAAACAAGTCTTTGGACTGAACAAAGATGTCACTGTCCACCTTTGGGAGGACAGATTGGTTCTAGTAGAACACAGGCTTCAGTGGATGGAGGCGTGAACTGGGTGAGGAATTGCAAGTAGCAACTGTAAATCCACTTGCGAAATTTGGGAGTGGTTTGCTCTTGGGATACTATAAATAACAGGAATGCAGGAAGCAGGAAGTCGGAGATGAAAGGGACATCTTAGTAACAGGAGAGGAGTTTGCTATGGACAGTGTTTGTAATTAACTAGTCCCAAGGTTACAATCAGCCAGTGGTGTGATGTGCTGGCCTTGAAATGTTTGCCACCTAGAATATGGTGGGTTCTGGCTTCCAGTGATGGGTCAGCTTGCCAGCAGTCACCATCATCATCATCAAAAGTAGTTAGTGAGCCCCTAAGTGCAAGTTGCATGCGCTTTGCTTAATACATGCAAACGAGGTTTATTAAGAATCTCAGAGAAAACACCAACTTGAACAAGAGGCAGTTGAGAAAACCCTGAGCTAATTGAAATAATGACTACATATTATGGGCAAATGATGGAGACCATTCCTCTTATGAGGCAGAATGTGAAGACAAAGTTATAATTTGTTCATGATTAAGCAGGGCTGTTGTGGGGGTGGCTTTAATCCCTTCAGGGAGCCCAGAGAGTGGCATAACCACCAGCCACCCACCAATTAACCACAAGGATTCACAGGCCAGCTCATCTCAGTAGCTGTGTCAAATTTCTGGCTGTCCTGGCTGTCCTGTTGAATTTGCTTCAGCCAATTCCTATTAGTTTTCTCTTCTACAAGCTCAAGTGTTCAACAAAAACATGTATGTTTCACATCATTGTAGGCCTGATGTAGAAAGAAAGATGTCATCAACCCTCACCCAAATACCTCTAACAACTTTCTCTCTGGATGAGGCCCCTATGCTTTTGTGACTTTCCATGATCAGAGCTTTGCCCAACGGTGAAGAGTTTTGGTAGGTAACACAGACACAAGGGAGAAGGACATTTTTAAAATTCATTTCTACTCCATTGACATTTTTTCAAAAATATGTTTTATTGATTTTTTTAGAGAGAGGTTGGGAGAGAGAGATAGAAACATCAATGTGAGAGAGAAATATCAATCAGCTGCCTCCTGCATGCCCCCTACTGGAGATCAAGCCTGAAACCTGGGTGTGTGCCCTAACTGGAATCAAACTAGGACTTCTCAGTCCATGGGGCAACACTCAATCCACTGAGCCACACTTGCCGGCCTCAGTTGCCATGTTTAAAAGCCTCTGGTCCTTGAAGTACCCGAGAAAAGGAGTGCGTGGGACACTGGGAATTCTGTCCTACCTCAGATCATAGAATAGTCATCAGCCTTTCATGGAGAGATAAAGAAACTGCTGCCATTTCTCACTGGTCAGGAAACATATATTGTGTTTTGAGAAAAGTGAAAGTCAAAAGCACTTTTTCAGACTTTGCCACAGTGCCTACAAAGCTGAGCTGGACAGAATTTAATAGCCCAGGCGATGTTGGCTATAGGCCTGATATTGTGGAGTTCACTTTTCCCCTGCTAAAAAGGTTTCCCCTAATTATTCTCTGGACTGAGTCTCCTAAAGAGCAGGCTGCTGGGTCTTCCCACCCCACCAGGCCCAGGCCTGGGGATGACGTCACACCCCCTGACAGCTGGGTTGGAGTCAGTTACATGATGAGGCAGACCAGACTGAAGGATATGTTGGGATATTCCAAATGTCCATGCAACACATAGCCCTTCTGTCTTAGAAGGAGATCTTTTTAATCCCTCTGTTCAAGTCACACCCTCTGGCACTGCCGTTCCCACCCTAATCCAAACTATTTATTTCTAGGCCAGGCCGTAGAAAAACTTCTAAATGATGCTCCTAACAACGTAGCTACAATCTCTTAGCATTTCTACCCATTTCAGTGAGAGTCCTTCCTGCCTCTGAATAGAAATAATACTCACTCAACAGCTAATGACTTCATCTGCACTGGATATCAGCCATAATCCTTGTTGGTCCTACTGAGGCGGCCAACAGTCATATATATGGCCCATCATGGGGCTCTTTATATTCTTTGGCAGAAGTGAAGAAGGCAGTAATATGGAGACCACACAGAAAACACTCGGAGACCACCCAGCAAAAAGCTTAGGACTACAGCTTGTCCACAGATGGCCTCTAAACAGCTCATGGGCCACTCCACCATCCCATGGGAAATCAGGGGAGGGGCTGAGAGACATTTTTCATTATAGAATTATTAGCAAATGGTCCACACACAGTTTTGTCTCTTGGCTGCTTCTAATCTTCACTGAACTGATCTTGGTACCAAAATAAAACAAGCTGAGTCCCAATCTACCACCCCAGTATCTCTTCAATCCATCACTTCACAGAAAAAATTTAAGCTTCTACAGAGCAAAAATAGCATAATTTCAGGAAAAAGAAAATAGCAGATTGTCATCCATATTTGCTGAAAATATTTTCCCCAAAGAGTTAATATTTACATCATATAAAAACTCATATAAAATGATAAGAAAAATATCTAACAACTGCCTCTTATCAGCAATTCGACTTTAGGCATGGAATTTAATTCCTTCAAGATTCAGTCTTCTCCTTTAGGAAATGAAGCTAGAAATACCAACCTTGGTGAGGTGTTGTGTAGATTAAATGAGATAATGCATTTAAAGTGCCAAGAACAAAGTCTGAGCATAATAGGTTCCCTTCTTTGCCCTTCAATTGCTCCAAGATTAAAGTGGGGGGAAGCCAGGACAACAACAAAAATTAATATTGGAGGAAATACAATTAGGAAACAAACATGAGAAAATAGTCAACCTTACTAGCTACCCAAGAAATAGAGATTAAAAAACACCTGACATTTATTACAGAGAAAAAAAAATTTTTAATAACACTACCTTAACATTGTCAATGAGGTTGTCAGGAGGACTGTACATTCATCCATTCTCTACTAGTGACAGCACAAATTGGGAAACACTTTTGGAAAGCCATTTGGCAATATCCTTAAAGACATAAAATACTCATACATTTGACCTAGTATTCTTTTCCTAGAAACTTCTTTTAAGACACAGCCCATAAGACAAAGAACCACAAGCACAAAGATTTTCATTGCTACAAGATTCATTATAATGAAAAGATCTAGAACAACAGTGCATGATATCAGATAAATGAGTAATTTAGTTACATATGGGAAAAGCAGAATGCTTCTGTATTATGGTTATGTTTTCATATGTACTTGTAAACAATAAGTGGGTAACATGAACAAATTTTAAAGGACTGATAAATCTGAGGTAACAATTGTATTGGGGTATTTTTTGTTTCGATTATATTTCTTGTATTATCATTATAATATTTTGTGTATAATAAGCAATTATTCTTTTAAAAAAATAACATCATTCCCATTTCCACAGCCTTCACCTTAAGAAGGCCCTCTTCACCCCTCTGGTAGGTCAGGTGCTCACTTCTTAATGTTTTTTTTCTCTTTTGTGTTTCTCCTCCTGGCAATGTAGACAAAATGACATTCACCACTTACTGGGTGCTTCCTCATTTGTCTAAGACCCAATATACAAAATCCTCTGAATAAATTTTTGTCTTATATAAAATCCTCACAACCACCACACAAAGAAGGTAAACAAGCATCCTCATGGTTCAGATGAGGAACATGAGGTTTACCTTCCCTGCCATTATTATTCTTAACTGTCTGGGAGAGCCTTGTGCCCTAGGATCTGAAATAGAACCTATATTTATTCAACCTCACTTTAAATATAGATTTTTTAGCTTATAAAATTATTAGTTTTAATTCAAAGTGAGCATAAATGATTTATTTCTATGGAGACAAAGTAAAGGCCTACTATTATAAAACTCACTTTATTTTATTTTTCTTTATTGACTTTTTTTTTTTTTAGAGGGAGAGAGAGAGAGAAATATCGGTGAGAGAGAACATCAATTGGCTGCCTCCTGCTTACCCCCCACTGGGAATTTGGCCCACAATCTGGGCATGTGCCCTGACCAGGAATTGAACCAGTGACCTCTTTGGTGCATGAATCGACCACTGAGAAACACCGGCCGGGCTATAAGGCTCACTTTAAGGAACTAAAGGCAGAAGAGTTTTCATAAATTATTCTTAACTGTTGAATCCACAATCTTCACAATCTTACTCAACAATTTGTACAGTCCAACCAAAGGAGAAATGACAGATAATTTTTAACATACTACTGAATATACCATACCGTAGTTATTTAATAAATATTTACTGGTAGAATTAATGACTCCAAAGACCTGCTCAAGCCTGGGCAGGGTCATAAAGTCAGATTTCAAAGCCTCCAGGCCTCACCCCTCCTCTTCTCTGCTCATCTCTTTCCACCAATTCTGTTCTACAACCTCAACCCTTGCTAATGCCTGTGATTAACATGCTCTGTTCTCAACTCAGAAGAATATATTGTAAGATAGGGATGTATTAAACTTGTAAGTGTTCATGTGTGACTTCTTTTGAGACTGTTATCACTTAAGCTGGAAAGTACAAGTCAGAGAAATAAATCTCTAATTGTAAAATGCTAGATTCCCAGGTATCTGCCTCTGGAGAAAGAATTAGCTAGAGAGGGTTAGCTAATAAATTCTTTAAATGATAGTTGAAAGAAGTGTCCTACTTTGTTAACAAAATGCAAGCCTACTTATTGACACATTCAGGTATAAATTTTTACCCTTGTGTGCACATTCATACTTAAATTTTCAAAATAGTTAATATACCAGGAAGCTTTTCCATTATAAGGTACAGATAAATAAAACTAACAGATAAATAAAAACATCCCTGATTACTTAGTATTTATGAAGAATATTTATATTTATGCAAACAGAGTATTAAAACAACTGAAAACAGCATTAAGATACAAAAATAAATAAATAAATAAATAAATAAATAAATAAATAAATAAATAAATAACACTTGCCAAAGTCTTTAAGGTCTCCAGACTGATTAAACTTGACATTTGTCTAACTTAGTAGGGTGATCTTAAGGAATTCAGCTCTTCTTTCCGTATCCATTGTTGCTTCAGCTGGACCTTGTTAATGGCTTTATTAGTGTCAGACTAGATAAGAGGTATTGGTCTATCCACCTTCCTCCATAGCATTGCCTGGTGTGTAGATTCAGGAAAAACAAACAAAAAGAAAACATGCACACTTAGAATTTGCTCTCTCTAAAGTAAAGTTTTTTTGAAACCATTTTTGGATCCTAATTGGAAATATAAATTTTATTTGTCCAGGAGTGCAACCAACACATGGACTAAAATATATTTTCTGACAAGGAGGTTCACCTGGCCAGGATGGCATTCACATTTCTGGCAGAGGATGGACTAATAAAAGACTCCAGACATATTTCAGTCATCTTAAAACAATAGTCTTCTTAACAGGATGGGCAGTAATTGACCATCATGTTACACTAGCAGAACAATCCATACAAATGGACTGCGCCAGCTCTTCCCCAGGGGTTCAGTGCATGAAGCACACATCCTAATTATGCACAGCCTGCTAAAATCATTCATACAGAGGCTTTTTCCACTGGCTTCTTGGCTGTGAGAGATACAGAGGAGCATGCAATGTGTCCAAGCAGATGTTAGATCCGCAATGTCAACAGGCAAAGAATATGTAGCCCACATTAAGCAGGGTGTTAGTTTGGTAGCCCTGTAGTTCACAGAAGGGCCCCTCTCTCAGCCTCCTCAAAACCTTGACTTGGGGAGTAAATTTTGGAATAATAACTAGAGTCAACTTAAATACTGAAAATACAAAACATTGCTAGACATTCTCTCTATATCAAACATATTAGCAAATGCTATCATTATCCTTCCTCTATCCCCCTCTCTCCCACAATCAGATACTTTGAACTATGGTCCATGTAAAGTATATGGAAGCCAGATAAATAGATAATCATGTATTGATCTTGAAAGATACAATGAGAACCCTATTTCTCACATAAAATCTCAATTATATTTGAACATTTCTATCCAGTGACCCTGCAGAAGGTTAAATGTCACAATGTACAATGGTTTTCAAATCCTCATAACTAGGAAAATCTAATAAGAAATCTGAATTTCCTTGCCTGCAAACAAAGACATATGGTAAGCTGTTTGCACAGTTCCATTGGGATCTGGTCCCTGTTTTCTTTTCCAGCTTCAACTTTCCCCTCACCTCCCTTGGCCTGGAGTCCAGACTCCTGATGCCTGCTGAATGCCCCAAATCAATAGGTTTGCGGATAAGCCGAGCTGTGAGGACATCAGCACTCATGCTCTAGCACTGCTGCTCTGCCCATTCTTCAAACTGCCCTTCCTTCTGGAAGCTCTCCTCGATCTATTTGCCTGTAGGCTTCTCCTACATGTTCCCATTATAGGAGAACCCGATGATACCCCGATGATAGCACCTGCCATATTTATAGTGGTAATAAGACTAAATTGTTTGTTCACCAACATATTATGCCTGAAAAATCATTCTAAGAACTCACTCTTATGTTTTGCTCATCCTAAGGACTCAATAACTGTTAAATAAATGGAGAAATGAACAAATAAACAAATGAATAAATCTCAACCCTTTTGTCTATAATATCCTTTCCTCTTCCTTTATCCAGTTATTAAAACCTTTTCTATCTCATAGACAAGCAGGTCATGAACATACTAAAAAAAAAAAAAAAGAAAGAAAGAAACAGAAATAAAACAATGTAAACATGAAAGGAGTTCTAAAATTAGATTGTGGTGATGGCTGCACAACTTTGTAAATTTGCCAGCTATTACTGAATTGCATGGATGACTTTTACAGTACGGAAATGATACCCCATTGTAGTTTTTTTTTTTTTTAATTAATGGAAAATAAAATATTTATTCTATAAAATGGTCAAAAGTGAGAATATTTCAGAAATGGAAAATGGGTTAAAAAGCTGTGTGATAAGTGGGAGAAGTAATTATAAAAATTTCTTATTGAGTTTTGTTGTTGTTGTTTCAGCATTGCTTTTCACCTGCATAAGACATTGCTAGGAACTTTGCATTAAATATACTTAATGAGAATGTGAGTGTTTACATGCTGAAATTGGACTATTTCCAAATTGACAGAAGGGACCACCCAATTTTAAAGTTTAATTCATGGTTTGAATAACAACAAATTTATTTTATTAATCCCACTTTTATTAAATTAATGAATAGAGTTCAAATGAAGTAATTTAACTCTAAAAAAATGTGTTGACAGCCAATTAAAAACAATAAATTTTTGCAATGAAACTTTATTGACCTTATTTTTGTAGTTTGCTATTTCTAAGCAAATAAAGTGTTATCTGTTTTTAATCAGCTTTATTACCACTTAATTTCCACTAAAATTTTCTTTGGGGTATGCCAAGCCTTGTCTGCTGGGTTGCAAATGAAGGGATTTCTTCATGTAGTCTCTAACATCTAAATTACATAAAAGTGTTTCCGTTTTCCTTTTAAGTTCTTAACTACCTTACTTTAAAAAGGGGAATGAATCCTCTTTTATAAATAATAGTAAATGCTTTCATCTGTCCATCAAAATCATGTTGAAAATTCCTTTTCAACCTCATTTTTATGACACCTTCACCTTTTTTGATAGAATTTATTAAGAGGAAAATCACACCACAATAATAACTTCAGACCACTTTTCTTTGTAGAGATAGCCCGAGGTACAAATACAACATGCAAATAATTCTTTTCATTATCTGCCTCTTAAAACATAAAATAAAAGTTAAAGACAATGAATTCCTGTTGGAAACATCAAAGTTAAATATACTCCTTGACAGACTTTTAATAAAATCAAATATGAAGAACAGGAAGGCTAAGTTGTTATAAACATCAGTTGGCATGTCTTGCAGTTCTTGGTGGTCTAAGATCACCGCTTTAAATTTCAAAGGATTTCAATAAAGACAGCTTCACAGTTGCTCTAGAGTCTTCATATCTGAAAGAAGCCTTTTACAGATCTAAAATGGACTGATTTGCTGTTTATTACAGAGCCGTCATGGTCTTGCAAGAAATCAGCGATTTATACTTATAACCGTATTTCCAAGGAGAATATATTTTTTATTGCGGGGAGTCGGGGTGGGGGACGAGGATGTGAGGGGCACATAGATCGCTCACAGCTGTCCTTGCCAAGCAGTTGCTTTTTATCTGTGACCATTGCTGCATTCAACACAATATAGGCACTTTCATACATGTTCTCAGTAGGGTTTTGTGTTGTTGCTATTGTTGTTCTGATTAAAGGCATGCATGGCACTCTTTCTAAATTGTGTGGAACTTTGTTGTGATTGTTATTCTGGCAATTTAATAATCTGTGAACAAGAAAGCTTTAAGATGACTGTCCTCTGTCCTTTGGCATAAACCAATTACCAGGATTTGAACTTACCTAACAAAAACTGTAGTGACAGATTTGAGAACAAAGTGGTTTTAAGTTGTTATTTTTGAATATGTCACCCTTCCTGTTTTCCATAACTAGATGTTTTCAAGTATAGTATGTGACAGTGAAAATAACCTCAGCTTCTCTTATTTCCTCCACAAAAAGCATGCCTTCTAGACTTTCCTATACCTTTTAGAGATGAGCAACAGCTTACATTCATTGACATTAACTACTGCCCATTGTTACAACAGAGGTGTGTGCAAAAGCTTCAGAATCAAGATCAATTCCTAAAAACCAAATTTGATTCTTAAAGACACATATGCAATTGTTATTCAAATTTCCTGTAAGGGAAAAGAATTAAAAGCAGAAATACTTTTTCTCAACTTACAACCATAGCTGAGAAGTATCCAAACCAGGTTTAGAATGTGATACCACCAGGTTTCCCTGAAAAAAGTTGTTTTGTTAGCTATGGACAATCATTACTATTCATGATGCACCTACAGAAGAATTCTTGTCTCTACTTGGTACCAACAGAAGACAGAGAAAATATAGCATGTGCTCACTAGGCATGCTGTCAGGCAAAGCAGCTCCTGGGCAATTTGACACAATAACGAAAGTGGCCAAATTCCTTCCCAACCACATATTGCACAAAAGCTGACTTTTGTGTATCAGTTTTCAAGTCATGAAAGAGTTGAAACACTAAAAGATATGTCTGGCTAATAGGATATGAAGTAAAATAATGAAAAGCACTTTTCTTTGGTTATTCTCAAACAGACCATAAATATTTACATCCCATTATAAAACACCTTAACAGCTCAGTGAGATTGAATGCAATAGCACTTAATGCAATATAACTCCAAACACTTTACAACTCCAG
Organism: Molossus molossus; assembly: GCF_014108415.1. Classification (NCBI taxonomy): domain Eukaryota; kingdom Metazoa; phylum Chordata; class Mammalia; order Chiroptera; family Molossidae; genus Molossus; species Molossus molossus. The sequence continues at coordinate 30,928,884 of NW_023425346.1, forward strand.
TGGACTTTATAACTGTTCCTTATAGAGTTTATCATGCAGGAAAATCTGTGAGTTGACTGGTTAATGTTCTTTGTTTAAAAAACATGCAAAAGAAACACTATATGTGTTATATGAATTGTATTTTTAAATAACGCCTATATTTCACATACAGTTTCATCCAAAAGGCCACGTGAGCCCTCAAGGAATTGGACAAAGGCACTGGGTTTATTTCCTGAGGATTATTGTACCACTTATCCACACAGCTCATAAAAAGGAAAATGTATGTGCCTAAAGCAAAAAGCACCTTATGAGTCTTACATTTAAATAGTGTTTTATCATTCACAAACTATTTTCTTGTTATTTTCTTACTTGATCAAGTAAGAAGATGGGAGGAGAGGCATGTAGGAGGGAGGGGAAGGTTATTTACTGAGCACCTTCTGTGTACCAAAGACCACAGGAATATATATCTATTTGTTGGCTGCGTTCTGAAAACCAGGTGGGGTATATGTTTTCATTTACATTTTATAATGAGGCTCAGAAAGATTAATTCTATTGGCCAGTGTCATGTAGGTAGTAACTGGCGGAGCTGGGACTGAACCCCAAGTCTTATTCCAAGAACAGAAGTGTCTTTTCCTCTTTTCAAATAATTATCAATATTGACTTTTGTATAATTCTAAGATTAGGGTCATTCAATTTTGTTGTTAAAATGTCCCATCTTTTTATGAAGGGGCAAAGCTTTTTGAAATATCCTTTAATAGTTCTTTGAAGTATCCTTTTTTGGCAAAATAAAACATTGGGAAGCCCAATTCAGTCTCCTGTATTTCTTAATTCTATTGGTCCTTGAAATACAAAACTCTGTGAATGAGTATGTTCTTATTCTCTCCATAAAATTCTAGTGCAGGCTTGTGGAGTAAGGTCACAGACTAGAGTCCTCTGTGTCTGTAGACAAATGAAATGGGGAAGAGGAAGTCAAATTCTCTTTGGGTTGTAACATACGAATGATTCACAAATGGATAAGCAAAGCCTCTATATTTTGACCCAGTTACCAACATCTGCATGTGAGAGGAGGGCTGAGAATACTGTATCAAGGCGTTGTCAAATGCCCTTTTCACCTTTTACTTATTAGCCCAGTGGATCTCAAATTGTGTTCCTTGGACCCCAAGAGTCCTGTTGAGGTACCTTAAGATCCATAAGAGGCAAAGGGAAAGTCATATTCTGTTTTAGAGAAAGTAAGTATATGATTATTATCTCAGGGTGGTCAGAACATCAATTACATTGGTCATTGACCACCAAAAGAGTAAAGGGATTAATTAACACTTTAAATAAAGAAGTTAGTTTGAAAGACCAGAATGATTCAGAATATGGAACCTATAATGAAAGAAAGACCATTTAAAAAGCTGGCAAATTTTCTCCATTGGGCTCTTTTCCTTCTCCATCAAGCTTAGTTTTACCTTCTCTTTTGATCCTCCCTAAATTCCAAAAGTTACCTAGAGCTTGTAGTACTGATGGATGTAAAAATTGACATCCAGAGTCTTCTGACGATAATGTATGGTAGAGCAGGACTATACTAGAACTGATCCCTGTTCACTAATACCCCTTGTCAAAGAACTGGTAGAAATCTTCCCTTTTAAAGAAGTAATCAAGCATCTAACAGTACTGTTTGGCTATAAAATGAAATTAAAGGTTAATGTTAATAAATTCATATTAACATTGTCCACACTAACTATAATGTTTATCAGAAATTTAACATGATCATCACAAGCCATATATGAAGAATACTGTTAAAATAAATAATTAGTATTTCATGCCATCTACCAACAGGTTTCTCCTCCTCTGATAACAAAAGAAGAAACCTTTTTCACCATGAGCCAAGTAAAAGCCAGTGAAGATATTGTTCTCTGAATTTGACTTCTTTACATGATAGCATCATTTGAGAGGCTTAAAAGCATTTTTAAAGTGTTTTCCTTTAAGAAAAGGGAAAAAAAATGCACGTCTTTAAACTTTCTAATACGTACCTCTGATTTAATCTTCATAAACTGCAACATGCAGAGGAGATTACAGAGTTTTTAATTCAAGGTTATTTTTCTGTTATTGTTATTGTTGTAATTGTTGTTTTAGTAGAGTTGACCAGTTGTGCTGTTGTGAAGTAGCCATGGACGGAGGAGGCCTTTTTTTTTTTAACCTCACCCAAGGACATTTTTCCATTTTGTTGTTGTTGTTGTTCAGTTAAAGTGGGAGGGCGAGAGAGAGAGAAACATCGACGTGAATGGGACACATCGAGTGGTAGCCACCCGCACGACCCAACCAGGGCCAGGGACAAACTGCAACCGAGGTACGTGCCCTTAGTGGGAACCGAACCCGGGTCTCTCCGGACCACAGGCTGACGCTCTAACCACTGAGCCAAATAGACCAGGGCTGGAGGAGGCCTTTTGATTGCTGAAATACTAACACTGCCTGCCACTGCCACCTTGTCCACAGGACCCTCCCCGTGCACTGGAATGGCACTTCTTCACATACCATCTCATCAATCTTTACAACCACATCATGACACAGATAGTGTCAAAATCACTCTTTCCTGGGAGGCGGGTCAGGGACAGTCACTGGGGGTTACATGGGGAAGAGCAGGAAGTCAGGGAAATTAAGAACACATCCAGGATCAAGAATGGAGCAGACCATAAAGCTTAAAAAGAAAATACAAATGTGTCGCCCAACCTGTTGGTATCTCCAAGCAGATTTCTTCACAAGCAGAAATCAGAAACAAGGATAGTGGACCAGGATGCTGATAACAGTGACATCAGGGTCTTAGGGACATGCAGAGTAAAAAGAATATAATTAACAGCTAAACAGATCCTCCACCTGATCCTTAGTGCTCACTTTCTGACTTTGGCCATCATGCCATCCTTTACTCTTTTCCTTTTGAGGGTATGATGTTGAAAACTAGGATTGGTTTATTTGAGTATGGCTCTGGGTCAGAAGCAGAACATGCCCAACCATGCCATGGCATTTCTCTAAGGATCAGAGAAAACATGAGGGTTCCAGTTGCATTAACTTCTCATTAATGTTTTTCAGCAGAAAGTTCAATGGTTTATTTTTTAAGGTCATGAAATAGTGTGAAACTCTTGGCTACTTTCTGCTATTACCAAATGCCTCCATTAAATCATTTGCATTTTACTTTTAAAAATATGGTCAGCACTGAAAAATATATATCATGGAGCTACAGGAGCAGGGAGTTAAAAGTTCCCAGGCAAAGTTTATATAAAGCACTAGCCTCTTCCTTTCTGCCCTAAAAGATGTGCCCCTAGTACCCTCTGCAAAAGAGAATTCCTGGAGGATCGACTGGCCTTACTGTGTCTTCAGCTTGGATAGCTGTTTGTACTCTCTGATTGGTTTTTTCATCTGGTAAATTGCACAGCTTCACATATTTGTTGAATGTCCATAGCTTTGGCCTCTATTCTACTTGCTTCATTGAAAACTGGTTCCACCGAGAGGAAAGATGATCTCTAGTACAGGAAAAATGATGGTGGGTTTCACCTTAACTATGGTTGGGTTTCTTCTTCACTAGGTAAAAATACATCTTGCCACCACATGGATTTCTTCCCAAAGACCACCTGTCTGATCTACATGACAAACTCCTGTTTTTCTCATCTATAAGACTGTGACCTAATTTTATATGAATAATAACTCTAGCTTATCATAATTAAGACCTAGTCACTCTCTGTCTCTACTCTGGATTTTATGATACAGCTTTCTATACCAAACATTTTAATATTTTTCTTTATTGATTTTAGAGAGAGGGGAAGGGAGAGAGAGAGAGATAGAAACATCGATGAAAGAGAACATCAATCAGCTGCCTTCTGCATGCCCCCCACTGGGGATCGGGCCCACAGCCTGGGCATGTGCCCTAACCGAGAATCAAATCAGCAACCTCTTGGTGCAGGGTCAATGCTTAACCACTGAGCCACACTGGCTGGGCTTTATACCAAACATTTTAGAATGCACTGAAACTTGACTCCCTATTGCTATGCCTTATTAGGCACTGGTTTCTGCAGTTAGCATTTTTGTACCTCTCACCAAGTATTATTATTTTAACAACAGTGAACTGAGGACTGGGTCACAGATCAGGCAGCTAGTTGAATCTCCATTATACAAATGTCAAAAATGAGGGTCAGAGAAATTAAGTGACTTCTCCAAGGAGAATGATTTGGGCCTAGAATCTAGATTTTTTAACGAGTCCTCTACCCATTATAGTTTTTTATATCCATTATGGTACATTGTTTCACATTCACTTTGCAGAATATTTATGTAAAACTCAATGCTTTTATGTAGAATACTTCAACAGAGAGAGTGGATGTCACAAACTAATTTTTTTTAAGATATTTAAACACTTTCAAAGACCTCTGCCTCATTCACTCCAATAGCATAACATGATCCTATGAATTCTCTTTGAGAAATAAAAGACTCTTCTGTTGCTTTTCAGCAAGAAGGGATATCATCAGGCCTGGAACCAACTGAGCCCTCTCTCTAGCCTTCCAGTCAGGCTTATAGGCAATCACCTGAAGCCCAACACCCATTCTTGGGGCAAAGTTTCACAGTGCTACCTCTCAGTTTAAAGCTGTTGCCCTCAACCAAAGGACTGAGATAAAAACATTTCTTCTAGTGTAGCTCAGAGTATTCCCTCTTCCATCCCAGAGGCACCAAGATGATAGAAACTTATGAACAAGAATAGACGTCTGGTTTTCTTAGCCCCAGGCATGGATTAAAATTTTAAAGGCCACTATTAGCAGGATTGTGACTATAAATGTCTAACCGTGACCTATTGGAATGTGAATCTTTCAACATTTAAACCATTTCATTATTCTCCTTGGGATGATCAGATCACTTTCACTTAGATGAATTTTTATGCTTTTTCCAGGAAATGTAGGCAACCCGTGATCAATATCATAAGAACAAGAGCCACTGAGAAATAATAATTAACAACAGAAGAACAAAGGTTTTGGACTAGCACCAAGAATTCAACAAAAAAAGCCAAGAAAGTTTTACTCATCCTAAAAAAAAAAAAAAGTAGACAATTCTCAGGGTTTTATATGCTTTTTAGCTACTTCCCCCTCTCTGATCGATCCCCTTTATCAGTGTGATACTCCTGCAGAAATCTTTACATGACTACTATGACTAACTCCATAATTTTCTTCAAATAACACCAGTTGACTATTAAACCATGCCTATGGCCTAATTCTTAAGTGATTGACAACCAATGAAAGGTCATTGATCACAAAAATACACACTAAAAGTCTGGAAAAATAACATGACATGTACTGCATCTCTTGGTGGCTTGGATTTACAGTTTCTTCCTTTTTCTTTCTTTCTTTCTTTTTTTTTTTTTTTTTTTCCTGTTTGATTCAAAGACCATGAATGCAGATAGCTTTCAGTTGTCCTTGTGTTTCTTGCTTCAAAGAACCTTTAAGTGCCCTTGAAATGGTTAGATGAGTAGCAAAAAAAATTGCATCTTTTCAATCCTGATCACAACCATTTTGATTAGTAAAAAGCATTGCACAGATTTTAAGTCAGTAGTGGCCCTCCAATTTCTATAGTTCTTTCAGGATACAAACTATGTCACTTGTACTCTTCTGGCATGGTTTTACTCATTTGCAGGAAAACCATATTTTGCACCACATCCTCACATATTGATATGTTGAGGAAATAAACAGCAAACATCACTTCCCATCCATCTGCTAAGCTTGTTAGAAAGATGAACACCCAATGTTCAGATGTTTTTCACTCAGGTTTGAAACTCCATGCTCAGCATAATTTGCTTTCACTTTTCAAGACCCATTTTAATTCAATAAGAGGAAATTCTGCTCCTTTGTTGAAAACAAATGATACCAATAAGTAGAAAGTCCAGCCATGTTGGACATTGTCAAGATACATCTACAACTGGGTTTCTGTGGAGACTCTAGAAACAAAAGCACCAATTTTGACAAAAGACAATTTTCTGCATTTTTTTTATGAGCAAGTCCAGCAGTTATTGTTCTTATAGGAATAATGTACTTTGATTTCAAAGTACTAGATGAAATACAAAAAAATGAGGGTAAGGTACTTAACCTATCATTTCTAACAAACTGTTTTCTAAAGATCTTTACACTAATGCATCAGTACCCAGAATTACACGAGCTCTTCTTGGGTTGCAAATATTTTAAAAGCGTGAAGCAAAGCAATAAAAGTCAATTGAACAAGCAAAAACCTGGCAGTCACAGTACCCACTGGAAACTGAGCCAAATGCTCTTGTGTAAAAAGCAATAAGAATGAAAGGTGCATGCATCCTAGATTTGTCTCTCCCAATATTTTTGCTTTCTCTTCTGTTTGAAATTCTAACTCTTCCAGGGAAGTTTTCCCTTCTCTCCTCTTTTTGATGTACTCTTCACATCATAAAGGGTAGAAGGAGTGGTTTTGCAAATTATATGCCAGTGGGAGACAAAACAGCAATGAAGCAGATGCACAACAAAGCATGTCTTAGTTAAACTTCACACAAACCCTTGGGGTCCTATACAACATAATATTTTTATAATACCAGTGTTGATTTTCTTTGTGTGACTATAAAATGAATATAGTATAGATCTTTTAACTTATCATAATGACATGAAGAACCTAAGTTGAATGAATACAGCCTCACCTGCTATTTTACAAAAGTCATTATATGAAACTTAATCAAGGGGCCGCGGTTCCTGAACGTGCCATAATGACACTGCAGGAGTCACAGTGAGGTTCTAATGAAGAAGCAAAGAATAAGAAAATACAGAGTTCTGAACAAGAAGGATTTCAAAAACTATATATAGTCTAGTTCTTCTCTTACTGCACTGTGTGCTCAGATCACCTGGGAACCTTGTTATAATGTGAATTCTGGTGTAGTAGGTCTTGGGTGGGGTCTCCATTCTGGACTTCTAACCAGCTCCTTTATGATGCTGATGCTGTAACTCTATAGACCACATTTTGAATATCAAGTTTACTGGATCCAGTGTTCTCCTGCCTGTTCCCAAATCTTGTTTTACCAATTATCCTTCACTTTCCTATATCATTCATCTCTCCTCTCAGCATCCTTCCTTTCTGGCTATTTACTCTTCTAAAGTAATGTTATTTACCATCTACTGCCATGACTTCAAGGCCAGTGGTTCCCCATTCTCCATCTAAGGCAGAGACTTCTCTCCTAAGATAAAGTCCTTGCTTCTACTTGCCTACTGGACATCTCCTGGCATGTAAATTTAACTAAACTTATGATCATATCTACGGAAGTTTCTTCCCCTCTTCTTTCTCTGTCTCCCAGAATGCAGCCTTTGCTCTGCATCTCACAGATACAGTTCAGTTTCCATTTGGCCTCCATTTCTCCATTCTGTCTATACAGTTATCCATGTCTATATCAGAATTCTCTTCCTAGTAAATAAATCTGAATGTGTCAGTACCTTTCTTATAAATATCAGCACTCTGAAAGCTAAATGTATAAACTTCATAGCTCCACATAGCAAATAAGAACCCCAACAAGCTGGACCCAGGCTATAACTTTCATCTTCTTTCCTACCTTCCAAACTATGTGCACAGAAAATATGCTTAAGCTCTACTACTCAGTTCACCAGTCACCAATGACATTATGCCCTCTATGACTCTACTTCTGCATGGCATGCTCCCTCTGCTTGGAATATTGTTCCTCCTTCTCTGCCTGGAAAAGTTTACTCTATTATTCTATTCTCCACAAAGCCTTCTCTGGAGTTAGGCATTCCTTCCCCTAGATGCCTACAGCACTCACTTCATACTTTTCTTAAGGCACATAGCACATCAGAGAGTGCCATTGACATCTGTTTTCTCCACTAACGTAAGCACTCCCGTTGGAATCAGACACAATGCCCTACTCTTACTCCTGTTACCACAGTGCCTGGACTAAAGCAAATATTCAGGAAATGTTTATTACATGACTAAAGGGACATAAAACAGAAACTAATTATGCAAAAATGCAGATGACAAATGACTTGTACACATTGAAGGGCTTATAGCCACACAAAGGAAGGAATGTTTATTGTGTATAATTAAATGCTAAAATGCATGCAGTATGACCTTCAGAGTAGATATTCAAGGTCAACTTTGTGCAGGGAAAGGAAATGTGAGACGGGCCTTGAAGGAAGCATCACTCTTACACAGGTATAGGAGCTGACATTACCAGTAAAGTCATAGGGTTAGGGTAGATAGGTAATTATATGCTGTATGTAATAAGGTACCATCCTGAGTAGGATGCACAATATTTTTAAAAGAGAAATAAGAAATAAAGTTGATTAAGGGGCACAAGGGAAGGGAATAGTTATCAAACTTCAGAAGAAATTGCCTTGGCTGTGGTAGGTAGGTATAGGATGGTGGGTAGCACACTACACACTCCTGGGGCACCGAATCACACTTATTATCAGGAGATGTTGCTAGTTTTTTATGATCACGCTTGGGGAAATACAAATTCATTCTTTCTAGTTCTGCCTCTATGTACCTTCAATCATAAACTCTGTAATCAACTTTTGCTTTCCTGAAACTAATGTACAGGTGATTCATTTTGAGAAAGGAAAGCTGAGGATAATTTCAAACCTCTTTATTGGGCTGTATCTTCTTTCCTCTTCAGTTTCTCATTCCTGCTGCTAGACCATGGAAGGCCTATGGAGATCTGGGCAGAGCAAAGCAGCACTGACTCAGGGGCTGCAGTTCACCGCTTGGCTGACTGTGCAGGTAGCAAAGACTAATGATGATGGGAAGGGAGGCCCTGGCCCTGCCCGCTCCCCGACCTCAAGGCCTGAAGGCCTCCTGGTCCTGGGACTCTCCACACTAGTCATACCACTGGATTAAATCACTGAAAGCAGCTTCTAAATTGTTAATGATACTGAAGAAGAAAAAGAGAGCAAGCCATCGCTGCTTCAATTCTGACCATTCATTTCTTGGGTTAGTGGCAGCAGAAAGTAAGCCTTGTAGAAACAGGGCAGGCACATGAAAAGTCAACTTTCATGCAGAAATAATTATAACACTTGGTGTAAAGGTTGTCCAGATGAAGTTAAAAGTCTACCCTCAGATTAACTATCCCTCTCTCTATAAAAAAAAAAATCTTTGTTATGTAGAGGCTGGAAAAATGCATTTCAAAACCAAGGCAATTTTCTCTCAAGGAACTCAGAGGACTGATTCACATTTGGGGTAGACTGTTGCTTTGATTTGGGATAATTGCAGCAAACAGACCCCTTTATCGACAGGTATATAACAGAAGTCCCCACCCATTGTTGTTCTTGGGGAAAAATTGAACTAAACAGAGTACAGGTGTTTTCAACTGAGAAAGTGAGTGTTCTGTCTGGTATTATAAACTGTGGGATACAGGTTTGTAGCCAAATTCTTTATACTTGTTCCTTTCAGGGCAATGTTTCTTGTTTTGTTTTGTTTTTTACTATGCTGTTTGACAGAAACAAACTGCTGCTTGTTCTTGTGGAGGTGTGTGTGCACGTGTGTGAGTGTGTGTGTGTGTGCGTGTGCGTGTACATGTGCAATTTTCTAATTGCTCAAAGGAGATGACTTGGAGATGATGAGAGAAAGGTCACACTAGCCTGATCTCCACCTCAGGATGGATGAGAGATGGTAAAAAGGCCTGGGCTGGAAAACCTCAGAGAAACTTAGACTACACCATTGAGTTCTTTTATGTAGAATTACTTAAGACTGATACTTCCAGGGAATAACTAATGTACCACATACATTTGCAGGTAATTTATAGTCATTTTCCTTTTTCTAGTATTTTTTCTTTATTGATTTTGAAGAAAGAGAGAGAGAGAGATAGAAACATAAATGAGCGAGAACATCGATTGGCCATCTCCTGCATGCCCCCCACTGGGGATCAGGCCCACAACCTGGGCATGTGCCCTGACTGGGAATCTAACTGGCAACCCCTCAGTGCATGGGTCGATGCTCAACCATTGGGACACACTGGCTGGGATATAGTCATTTTCTGTTGGAATTAGAGGATGTGGCCACATGCTCTTGAAGGCAAGGGCTTGACTTTTTTCCCATGAGAGCAGATATTCTCATTGTCAATCATCCTGTGAATGAGACCAGAAATGAGCCCCAAGGAGGTGAGCCTTAGTCTGGAAGGAAGGAAAAGCACCATGGTCTCTTTGGGATACCTGCCATGTAAACTCCAAAGCCTAAATAGTTCTGAGAAATCTGGGAGGTCTGGATGGGCAGAGGCTGGGCAGGAGGGCAGTAAAGCAGTAGAAAGCAGATTTTTGAGGGTAGCCCTGGCCAGTGTGTTTTGTGGGAAATCTCACGTAGTCCCAGCTATATGCTAACATCTAGAATGTATTCCCTTTTCAGTGCTTCATGGCTATAGCAAAGCCTTGTGAAAATTTCCACCTAATTATCAGCCATCCTTTTAGGGAATTGGCAGAAGGATCCTAGAAAATGCTGAGGAAAGAGAGTGAAGGAAGGAGCCGTGCTTCCCTGCCCTGGCCAGGGCCACAGTTCAGGTCAGCAATGATGTCAGGTAAGGCCACTTACCCTGCACTGTAAGCGTGTCTCCTGTACACTATGGCTTCTCGACAAGGAAGTCAGAATGGAAGGAAATGGTGCACAGGAGCAAAGTACTGAAGACTCATAAATACCTGGAGAGCAGTTGGAGGAGGCTAAATTCCTTCATGGGCAGGTAGGGACAAAGTCATTATAATTTCCACATTAATGAAAATGTGGCCTACTTTTAGATACATAGGCCAATGAGGACTAGGCATACAAGGAATTTAGAGGGTTTAATTATTATTTTCCCTGATTATAAAATTGATGTATGCTCACTGCTGAGAAATTAGGAAATAAAGATATCAAAAAGAGAATTAAAATAGCCCACAACTCTACCAAGAGATAACCATTATTACTGTTAGGCAGTTTTGTAATCTGCTTCCATGGACAGCAATTAACCTCTGGTTAAAAGAAATTCAAAACTATTTTCCAAAGAAATTCTTTATCCTGCACATAGAGACTCCTCTGATTCACCTCTAAGCCAAGGTGAGAGGGTGTTTTATTTAAGCATGCATCCTAGGAAGGCTTCTCAATTTTCTTTTAATTTTTTTTTTCTTTTAATTTATTTATTTTTGTTACAGATGTTTCTCCTTTTTCCCACACTGATTCCCCCCTCCCCACCCTGCCCACAGCTTTGTTGTCCATGTCCATTTTTCATGCATACATGCATATAAGTTCTGTGGTTTATCTCTCCCCCACCACCCTCTCTTCTGGGGATTGTCAGTCTGTACCCCACTTCCACGTCTCTGGGACTACCCCTTTCCTCAGACTGTTATGTTCATTATATTCCACAAATAAGTGAGATCATATGATACTTGTCTTTCTTTGTTTGGCTTGTTTCGCTTAGGATGACACTTTCCAGGTCCTTCCATGTCATCTCAAAGGATAAGAGATCTTTCTTTCTTACAGCTGCATAGTACCCCATTGTGTATATATACCACAGCTTTTTTATGCATTCGTCTACTGATGGACATTTGTGCTGTTTCCAGATCTTAGCTATTGTAAATAGTGCAGCTATAAACATGGGGGTACATATATTCTTTCTGATTGGTGTTTCAGGCTTCTTAGGGTATATTCCTAGAAGTGGGATCACTGGGTCGAATGGAAGTTCAATTTTCAAATAAGGTGCCAATCAACCCTACTTCTGCTCTACCTTACACCTAACCAGCAATATTGAAAGATTGCACTCCGGGTGTTGGTGAAAGAGAGTGTGAGTTTGAAGTCACGACCCCTCAATATTTTTCAAAAACTCCACATAGAGAAAAATTATTAGCCAAGGATGTTCCAAAGCAGGTGAAATCCAGTAATTACTCTTTATACCCCAAGGTCCATCCTAACATGCCCACAGAACCACACACCTCAACTATATCCTATTTTCTCATTTGACTTGACTTCGTGACATTCATATTTTCTTAAATAATGTATTAAATAATTTTCATAACACTGTAATAGCTGCGTGATGGCTATTTGGGGAATAACTCATAATTTATGTGTATATTTAATTTCAGTTTTTTCTTATTATACCTGAAGCAGCAAAGAGCATCTTTGTACACAAATATTTTACCCAGATAATTAGAGAGTGGAACAGAGAAAGACATCGAGATGAATTGCTATAGCGAAGAGCCCTTGTCTCCTAAGGGCCATATGAGAAGTGAAGCCTTTACCAAGGGCACAGTGCTGGCAGAGGAGAAGAAGGGTGAGGAAGAGGAGCAAACCTTGCCCCTTCTCAGTTTCATCTACGGGTAAGGCTGCCCTCTGCTTAGGAGGTACTGAGATATACCTATCAACAGTGCCACCTGCTATAAATTCTCTATTATTTAACATGGTCTAGAAATGGTATATTTATTTTGATTCATCATACTTTCTGATTAATGGAGAATTAGTTCATATGCCATACACCAATGACTAATCTTACAAGGATCAGAATATAATAAAGTTTAGTATAACTATAACTAAGGGGAATAAAATTTACATTTTTGTCAGTAATTCTAAGGATTGGTCAGAAATTGCCCATTAATTCATTCATTTCTCAAATATGTATTAAAGATCTATAATTAGGTAGGGCATTATGTTAGCTGCTATTACATTAATGATCTATTGTCTATTCTTATTAGTACATATTTTAATCTGTCTGACTTTGCATAAGATTAGAGGTGGCCATGTCATGTCAAAGGGTAAAAGTCATAATTTATAGAGAATAAGGTTATTAAAAATTGTTTTTAAAAATTAAAGAGACAATTTTCTAAAGTTTTCAAATTTGTTATCTGGATAGACTTACTGTTGTATTATTTTAAAAATTCATCTTTCCTCAAAGCCTCTTAAATATTGTAAAATAGAGCCAACATCTAAGTGAAATTCTATGGCAGATTTTATCATTTTAATGGTATATAAATAGTAAGATATAAGAAATAGCACATCTCTTCATTTTCTATAAACCAACATAATTTTGAATTTCCCTCCTGCCTGGGTGGAGGGAAATGCAACTTCAGTCTTTCTCAGGGTCCCCAAAGTTGGCTGAGGTTCAGTGTCTTTTAGAGTTTGAGACATATGAAGTTCCTTGGGGTTATCTGTTCTCTGTGCAAAGTTGTTGATGCTGAGACACCCTCTATCCCAGCTTACATAGTCTCGTTAGATCTACCACTTCATGCTTCTGAGGTACATTTGGATCTGGAAATATTGAGCAGGGCCAACACTCTAGGCCTCCAGTCTATCCCTCAGACAGCCTCTGACATTCTGCTCTGAGATTGTGCTTTCACTTCAGGATTAGCCAGGCAGGGATGAGATAGGTGGCCCTTTATCCCAGGACCCAAAGATCTGCTCTCCCCTGGACAGCCCCAGAGGGAATCCTTCAGTCTCAGATCTCGATGTTTCCTCAAAAGTAAATCAACCCTCCACAATGAAACTTATTGTGCACTTGCTAATTACAAGCACAGTTCTAAAAGCTATGCATGTATCATCTCATTGAATATCATTCAATCTTTTTTTTTTTCAAATAGACGAAGAAAGTTTATTTAGAAAGTCACAGAGGTAGAAAGAAGTGAGTCAGCTGAGCTGTGTGAGCTCAGGAAACAAGTTACAGAGGCAAAAGAAGGGCTTTTGGAGTTTAGGAGAAAGAAAGGCAAAGGTAATATACCTGGGGGAAGAAGCCAGGATAGGAGTGGATGTGGGCATCTTGGGGAGAGAAGGAGGTGGGGTAAGGCTTGGGTGTACCCAAGAGAGGGAGAGACCTAGCCTCATTCAGTCTTTAATTACAACTCTGTAAATTAGGCCTTATCCCTAATTTACAGATAACAGAACTGAAGCTCAGAGAGTCCAGGTAACTTGTCTAATAACACACAGCTAGTGCACCAGCACCGCAATAGCCATTCTTGTTTCTGCACCTTATAAGAACTATTCTTATCCTTTTGAAACGACAGAAAAATTGAGATGTCAAGAGTTTAAATGATTAATTCCAGGGCACACAATCCAATATTCCTGTGGTTGAACATAAAAAATAAAATAAAATAAAAATCACAGGGTTTAGGCTTACAAGCATGTAAAATTTAAATGAGGCATCATCATAGTGGTGGCAAGAGCACAAAGTTAGCCAGACTTGTCAAGAGAATAGAAACTTACCAAAAGGACTAAAATGCACTATTTATTTGTTTTGTTTTGTTTTTTAAATATTGCGTGGACCTATTTCATGGCACTACTTTTTATATATATTATTTGGCAAATGTCTACCTAATGGTTTCCATGGGCAAAATTCTGTGTTCAGTGCTCTGAGAGATAAGAAAGACTCTACCCCTGTCTTCCCAGAGCTTATCAGCCCGTGTATTCATACCACATGTAGGTATACAAATAGATCAGGAAATGAATACAAACCGGGAGGAAGATTGCGCAGAGTGCAGAGTGTAGGCTGAGCGTGGACACAGTCAGCCTCGAGTTTCCAAACCTGAGCATAGGAGCGTGGGTATCAAGGCAAACTGAGTGGGTGACCCTGCCTTTCTCCTCCTTCCAAGGGATAAGAGCGCTCGAGGCTCAGCTGTTGCAGAATATAAACCATACGGATGGCCCAGAGTTACTAACTTGCCTAAAGCCATAAAAAAAAAAAAAAAAAAAAAAACTTTTATGAGTTATTTTTCACTTTTTTTTTCTGCCAGGATCAAGTATCAGCATTGTTATATTCAGAAACACACCACTTTTAACACACTGAGGAAGAGCTGGCCCGACCTGGTAGGCATAAAACAGTTGTCAGAGGCAGGAAGTCTCCCAGACTCCAGCCCCAAGCTACAGCGGAATAAATTTGAGACATTCAACAGATTTCTAATGCGCTGAGATGCCTGAACTAGCCTTCATGTTTACTAGTAAAGAGACAAAGAATGTTGTTTTGACAGAGCCAAAAAGAGATTTCAAGCAGATTTGGAATACTCAGATGAGTTTTTCTAAGCTGATCTAAAAATCTTAAAAAAAAAAAAAAATTTAATTACTGCTCAGAACCTTTAAACTACTGCAAAGATTTCTTATCCATCACTGTCTTTCTTGAGCTCTCCTAGGGTATACCCAATGGTACCAGGGGCTTTGTACTTTTATAACAAATCATTAGACTCCATCTGTCCCCCTCCATTTGTTGAATTCTTTACCAAATAGAAAAATGTCAAGAGACTCCAGTTGCTTGGTTTTAGGTTTTGACTGACTCCTACCCCATCAAGGGCCAGGATCACCATTTTCTTTGTCTTTGACTTTTCAGGAGACCCAGAGAATGAAATCCAATACTTTTGTCTGCATCTGCTGCTAAAAGCTTTTTTTCCCTGACCATGCCCTGGCTCCCTTGAGGCTCATTAACCACATTTACATTTGGCTCTTAAAATCCTAAATAGCCCATTTCACGCCTAGCAATGGTGTATTGATGAAAGAAGCACTCAGCGATGGCCTGCAGGATGAGAGTGAAGACTCTTTTGACTCTAGCTATCTCCCACAAAGGATTTGTACATGCTGTTAAGGACTTAAACAGAATCGTATTGTTAGGAAGACACATGAGCACAAATGCCATAGTTGTGTTCTGTCGAATGTACCCCTTCGTGTGCAGAAAAAAATGGCAAGGGTCTAAAATATAGTGGAAACTGCACAGAGGTTGAGAAGTGGTGGGGTGGGGGGAGAGGGAGAGAGAGAGAGAGAAAGTAGAGAAAACAGGAAGGAACATGAGTAGGAGAATCCATGTTGGCTTTTAATGTAAATCTTTCTTGCCCTCTGAACTGTAAGGATAAAAAGGAGGAAATAAGGTAGGTGGACTAATAAAAGCATATGGATTGTGTTTAGGCTGGATGCCAGTGAGAGAGCTATGCCTGGATCACAGCAGGCTAATGAGGGGCCAATTCACATCACGGTAAGATTCAGGTTGAGACATTTGGGAAAGGAACAGAATATCCAATGGTTAGAACTCTTTCATTGACGATCTTCTTTCCTCCTATACCCCAGCATAAAGTAATATTTATTTCTGTCACTTCATACCCTCTGGAGCAGGGGGTCAGCACACAATTGAAAGTGTCTTTTCATGCCTTCTAGCCCACCCAAATTGATTATCTATTCAACTCCACACTGGTTTCTCAAGGAGACACAAGAAATAATTCTCCATTATTAGCTGGTCAAGGTTGGAAAAGAGACCTTCTATTTTCTATTTTATAGCTTTCTGTATATTTTTTAAAATAAAAGTAATTTTATTCAGTGGTTGAGCTTTGACCCATGCACCAAGAGGTCACCTGTTCGATTCCCAGTCAGGGTCCATGCCCAGGTTGTGGACCAAATCCTCATTGGGGGGCATGCAGGAGGTGTCTAATTGGTGTTCTCTCTCATCAATGTTTTTATCTCTCTCTCCCTCTCTCTTCCTCTCTCTCTAAAATCAATAAAGAAAAAATAACTTTTTAAAAATAAAAATAATAGATGCAAATGATTAAAGTTCAAAAATAATAAGGGTTATATGTGCAGTGGAATAACTTACATTTTGGTTTTCTTCATTATATTTATCTGTATTAAGAAACTGTCAGTGAGCCTGTTTTCACTGGTCATACAGGGAAAGGGTTATCCATTGCATCACCTTTACCTCCCTCTGCTACGTATGTAATCTGATTAGAATTTAATATACAGGTGAACTTGCCAGCACAGAACAGATATGTTCCTAAAGAAAAATACGCAATTCTTTTTATCAACTGATATTTATTTTGAATGTGTCAAGAGCATTTGCTACTTACAGAAGTCTTTCATGAAATCTTCCTATAATAGTAAATAATCTGGCTTGATGCATATAAAGCTGCCGTTGGTAACACTGTTTAAAATGGAGTTCATGTGTGTAGTTTAGAAACTAGATCATGATCATGGAGCTTGACCACCTGGGATGGAAGCACAGTGCTGCTATTTCTTATTTATCTGTACTCAGGAAAGTTATTTAACTTCTGTGGCTTCTCATCTATAAAATGGACATAAATTTGCAACTCTTTCATCAGGTTCATGCGGGTATTAAATAGCATAATCTATTTAAATCACTTATGAGCTAGCACAAAATAAAGAAGCAAGGTTAGCTATTTCCCTTGTTATTACTAATACTATTATTATTACTGTTTTGGTTCCACTAGGACTACTGTTATAGCACTCAGAAAGCTGCAGGTCAGTCTTCCTTCTTTCTCTAACTAGATGATAAGAAGACTAGTCTCATGCTAGGCTCCATGTCAGCTCCAGTGCTAGAACAAAGACACTGGCGACTAAATGAGACATGAGGACATTAAAAAATATCAATGGGGTTATTATCCAAAATATTTAAAGAACCCATACAACTCAATAGCAAAAAAACGATACAATCTGATGAAAAAATGGGCAGAAGATTTCAATAGACATCTTTTCCAAAAGGACATACAGATGGCCAACGGGCACATGAAAAGGTGCTCAATATCAGTAACCATACAGGAAATGCAAATTCAAACCACAAGATATCCCCTCACATGTGTGATAATGGCTGTTACCAAAAAGGCAAGAAATATCAAGTGTCGGCGAGGATGTGGAAAAGAGGAAACCCTGTGCACTGCTGATGGGAATGTAAGTTGGTGCAGCCACTGTGGAAAACAGTATGGAGACTCCTCAAAATATTAAAAATAGAACTACCATATCGAAAAGATATATATATATCCCTATCTTAATTAAAGCATTATTTACAACAGCCAGGATCTGGAAACAACCTAAGTGTTCATCAATGGATGAATGGATAAAAAAAGATATACATATATCTTTTATATACATATGAATATTTTTCAGCCATAGAAAAAAAGGAAATCTTTCCATTTGAGATAGCATAGATGGACCTTGAGGACACTATGCCAAGTGATGTGAATTAAGTCAGACTAAGAAAGACAAATATTGCATCATCTCACTTATATGTGGAATCTAAAACAAACAAAAAAACAAGCTCATAGACGAGTGTGAAGAGTGGGTGAAATGGGTGAAGATGGTCAAAAGGTATAAACTTCCAGCTATAAAATAAATGTCATGAGACTATAATATACAGCATGGTGACTACAGTTAATAATACCTTACTGCATATTTGAAAGTTGCTAAGAGTAGGTCTTAAAAGTCCTCATCACACACAAAAAAATTTCTAACTATGTATGGCCACAGATGTTAACTAGACTTATTATGGTGATTATTTGGCAATATATGCAAATATCAAATCATTATGTTGTACACCTGAAACTAATATAATGTTATACGTCAATTATATCTCAATAAATTTTTTTTTTAATTTTAAATAGACTACTGAAAATCTTAATTAGTTGCAGCTGCCCTGTAACTAATAACTCTGGTAACTAGCATTGCGCCTGGGACACAGCAGGGTCCTAATAAAAGTAGATGAATGAATGAATGAATGAACGAACAAACAAATGAATAAATACACATAAATGCAAGGCACTTCCTAGAGAAAATAATATATATAGTATATTTATAAAATTAAAATCTAATTTTATTTTATTTTTTCTTAACAAGGCCTTTAGGAAATTTAGGGCTGTCAGAGCTTTAGCCAAATGAGGAAAGGCAAGAGTATAATTAGCACCCAAAAACAGATGATGTTTTCAGTGAGGTTTATGTCTTGTTAAAAGGAAACAATTTGTACAATCCTCCCTAAACACACCTCATCTATCACTCTCACAGTCTGCTCTCCTCGGGCTCTCCACTTTGAGCTAAGAGCCTTACAATGTTTGCTGACTTAGTGAAACCTGGCCTAAGTGGCCTTCCCCAAGACGTCTGCTACCAAGGGGTCTCCTCAGCCAAAGCATGTGTTTTAAAAGATGTGCCCCCAAAACTGGTGATTCTCACATCAGTGAAGACTTGGACGGCCAAGGCTACAATTTGCACTTTAGCTGAAATTACCATGGTGAAACCAGGCACTTGACATTGATTTCATTGAGACTGATTGTTTTGTGCACATTAGAGGGTGTGTGTGTGTGTGTGTGTGTGTGTGTGTAAATCAGTAAAATTGCTAGTTACAATTCTCCTTAAGGTGTATTCTTCATGCAGCTAGCCTTTGAAAACAATGCAACTACTTAGTGTAGAGGGTTCGAGAGCATTTGAGTGGGAAGAGCCGGGCTTGTCCAGCCCCATCCACTAAGGTAGAGAGCTGTGGACGGTAGAGGTCAGTTCACCAACCCCTCTCCATCCTCATCTCCACTTCACAGAGGAGGAAACTGAAGCTCAGAAGGACGGAATAACTTCTCCCAGGACACACAACCAGTAGGTGACCACCAGGATTTGACCCCAACCCAGTGTTACTCTTTCTCACCACAATGTCAAAGTATGACCCCAAAATAACCAGGAAGCTTGAGAGAAGAGTCTAACAGGAGAATGTGCTTAATTTCATTCATACTCAGTCGGGCCTGAAAAAGGTAAAATAACTTTGTATTATGTCACTAGCCATAGCAGTTACCACTTGGAACACTCAATGCTACGTGAGATGGTATAAATATGATACCTACTTTCCAAGGTCATGAGAGGCAGGCTCCATGTTCAGAGGCACAAACAAGGAAATGATCACAGCTAATCACAGTTTACCACCATCTCCTGCTAGCCTCTTTTCAAGCACTAACTCACTTAATCTTTACAATATTACTTTCGGGTATATATATAATTATATACCCATTTTAAAGAGAAAAAACTGAGTCTCAGAGAGGCTAAGTAACTTGTCCCCACACAATTATTAAGTCAAAGACAGGTTTCTAACTCAAGATGTCTGACTTTGGAGCCTATACTCCTAACCCGGACTAGTTTCCTAGAGCTGCCATTTCTAAGGACCACAAAATAGGTGGCTTAAGTTCTGAAAGCTGGAAGTTTAAAATCAGGTGTCAGCCCTCCAAAGGACTCCAAGAGAGAATCTCTTTCATGCCTCTCCCTTAGTTTCTGGTGACAGCTGCCAATGTTTGGTGTTTCTTGGTGTATAAGTACATTATTCCAACCTATGCCTTCATCTTCACATGCATTCTGTGTGTCTGTGACTAAATGTCCCTCTTCTGATCAGGACACTAGTCATATTGGATTAAGGCCTACCTACCTCAATGACTTTATCTTAACTTGATTCAATCTGCAAAGACACTATTTCCAAATATAATCACATTCATTGATATTGGGGCTTGGAACTTCAACATATTTCTTTTAGGGGGACACAATTCAACCTATAACATAACCATTACATTATGCTGCCTCCCGTAATCCCAACTTTGTAAAACATTTCTCACCAAACCCTCTGAAAGAGATATTTTGTACTGTTTGCATATTTTTTATTTAATAAACAAGAGATCACATCCCACCATCCTTACTGGCAACTGAATAATTTGAAAAAAAAAAAAAGGAACCTCTCTGACTCAGGATACTAGAATCCCAACCACGACTCTATTAGTGTTTATTTGGAAATAATTATTTATAGAATCCTGAATTTCATTTTGCACCAAGTTAACCTTCTGAAGTAGGTTTAGCCTAAAGCTATTATAAGATATCTAGAAGCAGTCATATGTAAAATTCTAGAATATCCCAGCAAAAAAGGGTCCTGATGGGTCCACTCACCACATTTTACAAGTGATTAACATCAGGCTCAGATTCGGTAACCTGCCTGACATCACGTGATTAATTCTGGCAGCAGCAGGACGTAAACAGGTTTCCTGGTCTGCGGCCTAAATCTCTTTTCAGAGCTCAGAGGGCTACTGGTCTTCTGTCTGTCTGTTCCAGATGTGCCCAGAGGCATTTCTGGCACTTTGCTCTATTCTGGAGTGCCAACAAGGAGGGTGTACCCACCCAGGGGCACACACATATTTGAAGACGAGCAGGCTCCGACCCCATGTGCTTTCTGAACTATCTCCCTTGACTGGGGAAGGTAAGCAACATCAGCATGAGCAGCTCAGCGTTCCAAGTGCCAGTATTTAGCTCTCAGTCCCAGGAGCCTACTTCCCCTCCTGCCTCTTCTGCTGTAAATGACACGTTAGCAGCACTTCCTTTCTTCACTCCTTTCAGGTTGACAACTCAGATATGAAAACATTTGCCAATGATAAGTGTAAAGGAAAAGGCTCTAAAGAGAAATATTACATAGGTTCACCTGGGGAATATTTTTCTCTTCAGTTGGGGCTCAGTCAGCAAGCAGCACCTGACTGGGAGGCTGAGCAGAATTCTCCTCACCTCACACTCTGAGATTTCCCTGGCCAGGGCAGCGGGAAGGAGGAGCTCGCTCTCTCCAAGACTGTCCATACGAGGCAGGGTGGGCCAGTAGCAATGTCAGTGTCCAGCTTTACAAATAATTCTCTTACCCAAGTGGCCTTTCCACCAAGAGTTTGTTAAAATAAATTAAAGATTCAAAGCTCTAATGTGTATCACAATGAAACTCCAGTTGATGGTCACGCAAAGGATTAATTTAGATAGAAATATCTACCTCCACAGTTATCTTCTGAGAAGTTAAATCACAATCCCATCTCACTTACTTTTCTGACTTCTGTCCTGTTGGGGCCAGGATGGCTGATGTATTTATATTCAGAGAGGAAATTGGGGTATGAGATATTGTGAGGCAACAGGGGTGCATCACAGGTTTTGATTTCTGATACCCAGCTTAGTAATGCTCGTCCCCTTTACCAACCTGAAGAGTAAGCAATGTATTCCTGGGTGTATGGATTGCATGAGAGCACCTTTAAGTTGCCCTCCTGCCTGAAATTCCCTCCCAACCCTTCTCAATCATGGAATCAGTTATTTAACATCTGTACCCTCCACCAAAAGGCAAGCTTCATTTCTGTCTTACTCTTCTTTGTATACTCATCTAATGCCTGGCTCATTTTATTAGGCACTAAACATTTTTTTATTGAATTGAATTTTCTCAAGTTTTTCTAAGGGATCAACATCTGGTTTATAGTTCTACAGTTTATGACTTCCAATAAATGATATTGTCCCTGAGGCAGTGTTTCAGATTCTCAGGTTTCAGGAGAAGGAAAGGTCAACAGACATCTGCATGGGGGAATTTGCCCCTGACACTGCCCCATTTGGTCTTTCAGTAATCACATCAGCAGGTGCATGTTTCACCTGGCCAGGTAACTTACAGTTACCCTAACCCTAACTCACCCCCTAACCCCTAACTCACCTGTGTTCTCTCTCCTTTGATTTTCAGTAATGTTTTCTACTATGCATTTATGCTTCAATCTTGTGGCCGTCCATAAATAGATAAGGCTTTGGGGCATGCCCGTCATTTTTATTGCATTGGTTTCCTTTGAACATGGCAAATTCCAGTCCATAAAGTGCCACTGTTTTGTATGTCACTGGATCTGGTCCCTAGTGCTAAAACTCCAAGTTGACTTTATTTATTACTTATAATCTGTATATAATCTGAGATCATAAATATAGTTCTCAAACATCTCCCCTGTTATTTTCTTCAGCAAATTACTGGGCACCTCCCTCATCACTGCTCTTTCTGGGCCATGCTGGCTGTCTCCCTAATATCTAGTTTATAGGCCTTTTTTCTCCTCCCACTCAAACTTCAGTTTAAAGCTTTCCTAATTAGATTAGTGAGCCTCTTTGCCCTTTTATTTTTTATCCTTCCTGGTGTGGTTAGTGTACATTCTGCCTCTTGATATTCTGCTTCTCGAGCCATATTTGAGAAAACTCATTCTTTGACGGTGTCTCTGGAGCTAGATGACACCTTTTCAAATTTTCTTTTCTCTTTCAAAATTGTGATGATCACTTTAGAAGGAGAATTGAAATTGACATCCACATCCAGTTCTTTAAATTCCTGACTCTGATTTTTTTAGATAATAAAGAAACTTTGGGCTGGATAAGTACAAGGGAGGGTTGTTGCCGGAGCCCATATCCTTCAGCATCTTTTCCCTTGTGACGTCCTTGGATAAAACTTTGTGCCTGTCCAGAAGAGTTCCTTCAGCCTTTACAAGAAACCAGGTTTTAGAGCAGCTTTTGCCGTGGCCTTTGATCTTACAGTGATGCACAAGACAGACCTTCATTGATAGCACTAGAATGTTCAGCCCCTAAACCCAGAGATGCAGAGTTAACATAATTTCCTGTACTGAAGAATGAAGCTATCATTCCTTGGGTTTATCCTCTGGGATAAGCTACGTAGACATTAAGGCACAGCTAGAAGGAAGAAATAAAGGAAATATTCAAGATGTAAAAATCAACTTAGTTCTCTACTCAACAAAATCAATTCTCTAGATACCTGTATATCCTGTTGCCACTTTCCCAGACCACTCCTCAGTTATTATTTAATTTTTGACAATTAGCTCCTTTCAGGTTTACTATAATTAGACATATCTCTAGTCAAAGAAGTTCAGGAGGCTCTGTTGATTCTCCTGCTATTCCCTTCCCCAAGGGTTACTAAGGAGGAAGGAAGAGGCCACCAAGTGCTTCTGAGGGGAGAATGGTAAAAGTGACAAGGAGGCTCTCTGCTTCTGTGCTCCCGAGGTCATTCTCCTTTGACTGTCCCGTTTCAGTACAGGGTTCTGTTTTATAACCAATTCATTCAGCGAACATTTGTTACAAGCCTATTCCATGACAAACTGTATCTAGACACTGGATAAAAGAATGAATCTCACAGGCAAAGGACATCAGCAAATTGTTTGACGTTTAAAGAATTTAGCTAAAGAAAAATGTGATAAATATGCAACATTAAGATAAAACTTTTAAGGACCTATTATAGAACCTAAAACACTGTAGCTCTTCAAATGAGTATTTTTGGAGTGAATAAATGAATTGCTGTTGTAAATGATGAGGAATGACTCTCTTCAGGCTCCTGGGAAATACTGCCTACTTAATAAGAATAGCAGTGACATCACTCTAGGAGAGCTGAGCTGACTCCCACATTGATGCACTGCATTTTCAGGTCTTCATCTCTGCTGGGGGAACATCTTTTTGAAGCCCAATAACAGCTTTCCCATTCCAATCTATATGACCACTGACATAGTTCAGACATTGACCTGAGCAATGACACAGATCTCGATTATGTCATTTCCTGTTGACTTACCTATTAATCTACCCTATATTCCACTATCACCATCACGCACGAACCCAGTGGTATTCAGGGTAGAGTCCAAGACTTAACAAGGCTTATAGGGTCTATGGTGGGGAATTGCTGAGTATCTCTCAAGCTTCATTTCTTGCCTCCCTTACAATCATCCCACAATTGGTAATTCTTAGAAGAAAAATAAGTGTTCTCACTTTTTTTCTGTGTCTTGGCAAAGACTATTTCTTTTCCTCCTGGGTAACTCACATTGGTCCTTGAGGATTCAACTTAAGCATCCTTCTATTCAGGAAGCTTTTCTAGAAAAACCCAGAATGACTTGGATGCCTCTTCTCGGGCTCCCAAAGCATCCTACACACACAGTGTCCAGAAATTGTCAGCATTTGTTTAATATCTCTCACTAATTATACTAGCTGCTTGAGGGCAGAAACTGTCTTTCTCTTCACTATACCTCTAATGTCCATCCCAGTGACCAGAACACAGGAGGGTGTGTGTGTGTGTGTGTGTGTGTGTGTGTGTGTGTGTGTGTGTGTACAATATTTGGAAAAGAAAAATAATAGAAAGGAAACAAGCAAAAACCAAAAGCACCTGGCTTTGGAAGCCTAGCCTCCCAGAGATGGCTAGTAGACAGGCACAAAATTGCCAATGTTGACTGAGTTCTCTCTCTCTAGACTGGAGAGAAGCCAAAGAAATATAATATTCTAGCACTTAGAGATTTTGCACCTAAGAAGGGGAAAAAAGCAGATATTTTAAAGGGACATAAAACTTTGGAGAATCACAGGGATGAAAAAGCATAAATTAACAGTGTGCAAATTGCATTATTATTTTGTTACTCGGTTTTTAAAAGATGTTTGGTGATAGAACTTTAGGCATTATTTCTGTTTTGGGAATGAAGAGCTATAAGAAATATAGACGATTACCAGTATCCACCTGAGACATCATTAAGAAATAAGAAAACTGTGTTTACTGAAACACCAGCACCCGATAGGAGACAGCCATATATAACCAGAGCTTCTGCCCTGCAAAACCCATGGTCAAGGCAGCCCTGAGTGGTGTTCCATGGATAGAGAAAGCCTTCTTCATGCCACCATTTTCCTCATGTCCTGACCACTCTGTCCATAAAACTACTTCCTTGTCGAGGCTCATTCCCCATGGGCTCTGCTCTCTGGAGGGAAAGGGAACATAAGCACTTTCTATGGACTGTGCACATCTGATTTAATTTCCAAATGCCTGTAGATATGGAAAAATATGACCATCTTATGATGATGAAACTTAGACTCTGAAAGATGAATACTCTGTCCATGATCACATTGTTAGTAAGCAATAGAGCCAGGATTTAAATCCTATTGCTTGATTCTAAGGAAAAAGCTCCTTTCATCACAAAAGGCTATTTGTACTAAGTAAGGTTGCCTTAACCTGTCTCTCTTCCCTGTTAAAATACACACTGGGACTTTTGGCTCTTTACCCCAAAAAAGTACCCACCAAGGCCATGCTAGTTACTTTAGCAATGGCAGATGGGAGAATTTTGGCTATAAGGGTCTGCAGCTCCCCCTCCACTTACATCAGGTGTGTACCATGGACTCCCCTAAATTGTTCTAATAATCACTGTACCGATTCTTAAAATTGCTCAGCATGTGCAATCAAAAGCAAAATTATGTGGAAATTCATAGTGAAGTAAAATAGTACAACTCATATATCCACAACACTGCCTTTGTATTTATAATTTCATCAGGAAGGGCAAACTTATCGAAAGATAATGGCACCATTTATTCTCAAAAGCAGGTTTATACCTGTGAATACATATGAGTTAAGGTTAGTTTAAACACTGTAATCTCTTTTCATGCATTTTTAAAATTTTAATTTGTGTTTAAAATATTTAGATGGCTTCTTTGTACCCATAAATAAATAATTCTATATATGCTTTTTCAGTCCACTTAGCAGAAAATGACTGATCTATATTTTAATCCTTTCTTACAATATCACTGAAATCACAGCTTTCTTAGGAATTCAGGAGAGGAAATATGGGCTTTGCCCTTTGCCTTCTATGTTTCCCCTGTGCCCAAGAAGGACTCCAGACCTGGGAAGAAATAAAAGTGTGCTCCTTCTAGAAGGGGACGGGAGCTTTGTGTCTGGGGCTCCAAAAGGATGACGTCATTCAAGGGAGGGCTGCTTCCAGGTCTCCTGTCCACAGTAGTCTGCTGCTGTGCAGGGATTATCATGAAGCATCCAAAAAAACCTTACATCACCTCCTTCCTCCAGGACTAAGGTCTAAACCGCTGTAAAAATTCCTCCAAGTCATGCTTGTTGAAATTAGTCTGAAGGCAGTGGTAGTTCATTATGATTGAAAGCTCAGAATGAACATGAAAGAAGAATGCGATATGGAGAGAGGTGTCATTCTGAAGCCTGGCGCCAGCTTAGAATTATTTAGAGAAGCAGTCAGGGTGTAAGCCAGATTTATTTTTGCACATGATTAGCTTAGTTAACCAATATCAGCTGCCCTAAAGCTAGTTCTCCTCCCCACCACATCCAACCCAAAACTCAGAGTTTCAAAAATAGCAATAAAAAAATTAACTCATGAACATGTTAAAGGAATTTTTCCTTTATTCTGAGAATCTCTAAACACCACAGCAAAGAAAACTATGTGGCACTTTGTGGGTCTAAACTGTATGCTCAGAGAACCTGTCTCTATTAGAAATGTTTATAATCATATATTTTTTTGATGCTTACAATTTTTACTGTATAGATTATGATTCTTGAGTCTGGCACTCAAGAAGTAATTTGTAGGGGGTCACATAGTGAGCACTAGGAAATGCCCCTCCTGTGAGAGGTGGTACCTTTGCAAGAAGTTGTAGTTTGAGGACAAAGCTGAAGATTCAGATGACCAATTTTCCAATCAATAACTCTTATCAAAATAAAACTCCTTATTAAAGCAGTTAAGTCTAATGATATTAAAGAGTAAACTAGATTAAGAAAATTATACATAATTAGAGTAAGATATATAAAAATATTTTAACTCTAGAACAGATTATTACCTTCTCATTAATACGTCATTGATGTTGTTAAACAGGAAGCAAAAATTTTATATAGAAATATAAAGTCGTTTCAGTAAGAACCTGTAACAAAAAATTAATAAGTAAGTTATAAGATCCTGAAAAAAATATAATTCACATAAATAGAAATTATAATTTAAATTGAAGTATGCTTTGTCCACATGACAACATTGGTGTCAGGCTTATAATAGCTGGTATTTAAATAAAATAAATGTAATAGAAGCACACTGGCTTTGATAAAAAATATATCTTATGTATTATTTTTTTATATTTCCACAAAATTTTCATGTTACATATTAGGCAAATGTTCTCTTTTTCAATCTCACAAATAGGAGTTATGAGGGACTGAAAGAAAATGTTAACATGTTAAATATTGTTGGAATAAAACTGCCTGCACATATTACAAGAGCTGGGACAAGATTCCAGTTCTCCTATTTCTTGTTCACTGATATTTTCAACAGACCTGTCCAGCTGCTTGGAATGCTAATGCTCACCACCATCACAGGGCCCTATGGATATATTTTTTAAGAGTAAATTGAGTAGTGTTCATGTGATATTTGTGTGGATAGACACTTACACACTAAAATTGCATTTGGAATGAGGCAGGGAAAGAATAATTGAAAAATGGATGATAAAATTTATGGTCCAAAAATGATCCTGACAGGCTACAACATGGACCAGGTTGAAAACACCCTCTCCTAAAGGGGTTCATCTGCCCTTAAATAGCTCTGATTTTCAGTAAATAATCAAGATCATTCTTTAATGTATGTCTTTACAAAAATGTATATTAAGAACTTTCTTCATCATAAGTAGACATTTGTGTTAGATCCTACAATTAAAATGGTATATTGGTTAGTTATTGCTGTGTAACAAACATCAAAACTCAGTGACTTGGAACAGTAAGCATTTATTATTGATCACAAGTCCACAGGTCAGCTGAATGGGACTGCTGGTGTGAGCCAGCCTCACTCAAGTGCCTGGACAACCAATAGTTTGGTTGGTTAGCTAGTCTACGATTGCCTAATCACGAGTCCAGTAATTGACTGTTGGCTAATAGGGAAGCAGAGTGACTGGATCACATAACTTTTACCCTCTAACAGATAGCTTCAGGGGACCAAGGGAGAAAGCAAAAACAAGCTGTGTTCTTAAGGTCCGGTGCCAGAGGTTGCACAGTCACTTTCACTGTATTCTATTAGCCAAAGCAATAACAAGTTCAGATCAGAAACAAAAGATGAGATAACAGAATCCACATCTTGATGGGAGGAAGTGAAAAGTCACATTGCAAAGAGTGTGGGAGCAGAAAGGCAGAAAGAACTGGGATCATTTTTGCAATCGATCTACTACAAATGAGTCAGACAAACATTGACCCTACCCTATCAGAACTCAAGAACTTTGTTGCCATAGCTTCTTAACTATGAATTATGGTTTATAGAACAATCTCATCACTTTCCGTATGACCAGTTCTTCATATATGTGAATTCATCTCTCATATCTCACGTAAGTTTTCTTTCAGGGCTAATTATGTCATGTTCCTTTCAACTATCATGATACAGTATGTAATGTAAGACTCTGCAGTACTGAGAATGTTTATTTCCTAAGGCTTCTGAAAGCAAAGAGGAGGAATTATGTCAAAGACATGTTGCAACTTGTTTTGGTTTAGAGATACACTCTTAAAGTAACACATGGATGCCTGTAGAATAGTTCTTGTACATACACTTGCATATTGTGGATTCTTAAATGAGAAATATTTGTGTCAAATATGGGATAAAATTAAGTAAATCTTAAAATGAAGTAAGCAGAAATTGTCAAACATTGCCATGGGGATTAAGGAATATCAAGAAAAAGAGATTTTACATGAAAAATGAAAAGATATTGGCCTAAGTTATCTGTCCATTGGGCTTCTGGGGGAAAAAAATGGCTAAAAGCTGAGATTTGGGTCATTCAAATATAGGGCTGAACATGAGAATTTGGGCTGAATAGGTAAAAGTAATTAAAGAAATAAGATCACTGTGGGGGAAAAAAATGAGTCAATTTCTTTCTAAAGATTATACCACATATTAGTAGGACTAGTCAGAGATGACAGCATGTGTTTTTATCAATCAAACAAAATTAATAACAACACTCTGTTAAAAGGACAGTAATAGACAATGACGAAACACTGAGTTTCCAGCATAACCAGAAAATAAATCACAAAAATTTGCAGTAGGAAGCCCTAACAGCCCTTCAAAACAAAAAATAAAAATAAATAAAAACAACAACAGAAAGGGATTCCCAAATCACATATATAGAGGATGTTGAGTTTGTTTCTCTGATATCAGTGGCATTATCTGAAGGAAAATTCCTCCCTAAAGCCAGGTGGACTATTGGATTTCACATGAAACTATTTGAAGGATTGAAAGTGGTTGCTCCACCTAAGGGAGTGAACAATAGTCTATTATGAACTTTGGTTAACAAGGAGCTTTCCCTGAAAATGGTTTTGACAGGGAAAAAAATTTTTAAAAGACCATCATCCAGTTTGATCACCTATCTTATTCATCAACTTCGGCTCTGAGTGGCATTTCTAAAACTCAGATTCCACTTAAAAGCCCCAGCATGCCACAACGGCTGCCTCATCTCCAGGGGCAATTCCACAAGAAGAAAATGTTAAAGCATTTCGGAAGATAAAGCAGCCTTAGAACAAGTGGGTGCCCCCTCTAGGAACTACTTGAAAAAAGTTTTGGATATAGGCTAGGCTGATTTTCATCTAACAGATGCTGGGAAGACATGTCAGACTGCATTCTGATTTAAAATGTTTAATTAGGGCCAGGAAACCAGCACCCTTACTTAGGTCAACTGCAGTCCTCAGAATGTTTGTGTAACTTAAGTTTTACTGGGACACAGCTCTGCCCATTGGTTTACATACTGTCTACAGCTGGTTTCACATACAGCAGTGGAGTTAAATAATTGGGACGGAGATTGCACGCCCTACAGTATATTTTATCTGGCCCTTTACAGGGGTGTCCACTCCTGATTTTGGCGATCATCAATGTATATAGTTACTGATGTTTGTGAGTTTTCAACCATCCCTTTTATTTTGTATTTACAGCTCCCTATATATTTATTATTTATTCATTGAATGAGCTATTTACTGGCATTGTTTTAGTTTGTTTATTTTTAAATAATTTTATTTAAAAATAAAAGAGATACAGAAAAATCACACAAACAAGTGCATAGTATAATGAATTACTGTAAGATAGAAACTCCTATACCCAACTCAAGCCAACAAATAGAATGTTGCCAGCCACCCATGTGCTCTTTTATGTGTTCTCTCCCCAAATGTGTGACCAGTAGTCTAAATTTTATGGTAGCACTCTTCTTGCATTTTTATAGGTTTTTCACCCAAGCATGCATCCCTGAACACTAATTTTATGTGGCTCTCTTTTAAAAAATTGATATATCTTTTAAGTCACCTCAGTCTACAGTCCCCACCACTATCACCACCACCTCTTTCTTTTCCTAGTGATTTACCTGTTGAAGGTTCCAGGTCACCTAAGCAGGAGAATTCCCCACAGTCTGAATCTTTCTCACTGCACACACGTGGGGCAGTTCAACATGTGCCTCTGTTCCGGGCATTTCCTGTAAATTAGATGTTGGATCCAGAACTTGATCAGATTGCTTTGATTTGTTTTCCTTATGCAACTTTCATATGACAGGCCTCAGAAAGCAAATAGAGTCAAATATGGCATTTCAATGAACATGAAAAAACCATGACAACCAATGAAAAGGAAGGACAGAGTGGCTCATAAGTCCTCCCCTCTCCTTTTACAATACCTTTTATGGTGGAAGCATAGCTGTTTGGGGCCCTATCTTATAAGTGGGGAAAGAGGGGCTAGGAGGGTAGGGTTTGCCCAGCACTGTTCAGCCAGTCAGTAGGAAAGGCAGGACCAGAAGCAGGCGTCCTGCCTTCCAGGCATCTCTGTTCATTCCACAGAGTCTCCTGCTTGTCTGTCCCCAGTCTGATGGTTTGTTTAACGTCTTACATGTAGTATAGAAGAATTTAGTGGCTACAGTAGGTTAGGTGCTGTTATAGGTGCTGAGGACACAAATAAACATGGTCCCTACACTCAAGTTACAGATTGATCTAGAGAAATAAAAAATACCTTCATGATTCAAATAATGATTTAATCACCAATGTGTTACATACAGTAAGAGAAGAGCATGAGGTCTCTTGAAGTAAGTCGTTATGGTCAGAAACTCAGTTTGGGGGTAATGGCTAGGGGAACGTGCTATTTGAACTGAGAACTAAAGGGGTGATGCACACAGATAGGCAGAATGAGGTGGCATGGAGAGCAGGTAGGGCCTCGAATTCCAGGAAGGAGGAATACTTCTGAAGTCCCTGCAGTGAGTAAGAGGATGGCAAAGCCCTGACGGAAACAGCATGGAGCAGTGGCTGAGGGAGCAGGCTGGAGCCAGGCTCCTGTGTTATGCTACATAGCCCATGTGGTTCTGTCCCCTCCTAGCTGCATACCCTTAAGCAAGTTTTTAACCTGTGCTATAGTTTCCCGATCTGTAAAAGGGGAGTGAGGAACATGTAACAACCCTATAGAATTATTATGGGGCCTAAAGGAGTTAACTGATATAAAACCCCTAGAACAGTGCCTGGCAGATAGTCAACAGTATGTAGTGATAAAATAAATAAATAAAATAAATAAAAGGTGAGTATACTGAGCAAACAGAGAACTTGGTGGTGGTTACATTGTCATTTTTGGACTTTATCCTGAGAACAGTGGCAGACCTTGAAGGTGTTAAACAGAACAGTGATAGGATCAAAAGGGTTAGAAAAACAAAAGCCTGAAATAGCAACAACAGCAAAGTGAACACAAGACAGTTGATCATCTGACGCACTAATATTTTGATCTTCTACAAACTCCTGAGGAAAAGAACCACCATCAATTAAATAAACAAATGAATGGATAAGATGAAAGTATCCACATAAGCACTATCTCTTTCTCCACAGCTAATGAATCACCAGCCATGAATTCAACATTCAAGAAGGATGACTTAGATACTGGGCAAGCCTGATCATTGAAATGTGATGTTTCTGCCCTTGTAAGAGTTGTTTGTATATATGTCCCAAATGCAGGCTAACTCATAACCCCTTTCAGGAGAAGAATAAGTCTTACTTGTCTTTGCAACCCCTGTCCTGCATCTCTGCTCAGGGTAAGCACTCAGGAAATTCTTATCGCAGTGGGTTGAACAATTCTGTGACATTTAATCTCAGAGCTATCTCCATTCATGCCGCTCCAAGCCAGGAGAATAACCTACACAATGACCAGCTGGAAAATTCACCCACATTTCGGGGCGGTGATCAGTCTGAAGGCCTTAATTATTAACTCTTGAATGATTGCACTGAATGATAGAAATTTCCAACAAGAGCTGCTTCTTGGGGAAGTTCTAGGTTTGTAATGTGCTGTCAGACTGCCTTGTTGACACATTGCAGTCTACCCCCAAAGCATTAGACCTGGCTTTCCATTTGGTTGTGCTCTGGTAACTAGCATAACTGCAAAATAATGAACACTTTCTTGATGAGTCCAATCCTTTCCATACATTTGAAAAATGTTGTTTCGGTTGCTATGCTTGCTCCCAGCAGTCCTAATGCCATTTAGGAAAATAGGAAGCATATTATCTGGTGAACTCCCAAAAAGGCACCACAAGACACCAAGAGATGATCTTTCTCATCAGCCTCAGATACTACAAGGGCTTACTGAAGTAGGATAGGATTATTCTTCCCAAGGTCAGATTTAACCTCCACCACCGCTACCTTTGGCAATGAACCTCACCTCTTTCTGTCTCGAGTTTTTCTTTTTCTTCTCTACAACACTGCTCATAGGGTTGTAGAGTAAATTGCCTTGCCCAGTGACAGGCACACAGGTAAAAACTCAATCAGTGGGAGCTGTTATTACTTCTCCAGAATCTCTGGAGCAATGAATTCCAGCCCCATTTTTACAATATTCCAAATTCTGAAAACAGTATTAATTCACTTTGATTTTAAAAGTGCCACACAGCTCTTTGAGGAGGAGTGGGCAGGCGCCATGAAGTCCAAAGATCTGGTGTTTGCAATTTCAAAACAGGTCAGGAATCATAGACTAGGAGTTGCCTATTTTGGTCTGGCCCTGCTGCCTCAACCAGACACCGCAGAAATCATCGTTTTGGATCACAGCAAACTTGAGGGCACCCACAATGAAAGAGACCTCTTCCAAGATACACAACAAGGACGTTATAAAAGATGGAATTCCAGAAAAGGAACATGAAAACTCTGAGTCAAACTTTGATCAACAAAACCCCAAACTTAGTTCACCTATGGCCCATTTTCCAATATAAACTTAACACACCTCACAAAGGAAAACTAACCTAAAAAAGACTTCCAATAATAGTATAGTTTCTCTATCTATCTATCTATCTATCTATCTATCTATCTATCTATCTATCTTTCCCTCTCTCTCTCTGAAACAAGTCAGGTTTAAGTATATAAGATTAATTCTTACTGTCTCCTACAAATAAATGGCAGTGCTTTTGGAACCATGAGCAGCCAAGGCCTGTAAAAGCTATCATGCAAGAACATTTACTTGCATTCAGTCTTTAATAAGTTAAAGCTCTCATTTCCTTATTCATAAAGTCATTCATGTAGCCGTTGACTTGTGGAACAATGATTGCTTTTTGATTAGAGATAACTTGTTACTTTTAAACAGACTAAGATCTTTTAGCCTAAAAACTCAAATTGTTTTATTTTTAATATTTTCTACAAGAGAAAATTCTATATTTCATAAACTTTAAGGCCGGCACAGATTCATTCTTAGTGATAAAACCTTCTAATCTGCTGTGTTAACTGACAGTGATTATTAGCCAGTGATGCTGGTTTTAATTTAACACAGTCACCAGCCATCCTTGCTGTTATTGCTGAGAAATCAAATGAGAAAAGAGCTAAGTATAGAGGAAACATTTGAATATAAAAACCTCTTCTTTGCCCCACATGTTTTTAAATTTCCTAGAAATGCAAATATTGGCCTTAAGAGTGTCAAAGGTCCATCACAATTTTATACATTTTACATCAACAAATCAGTGTAAGCAAGCTCATAAAAGTCTTGCCAATATTTATTCAAGAGAGTTAAACATAAACAAGTATAGTTGAAGATTGAAAAAAAATTAGTGAAGAGGAGGGCTAAATACTCTTACAATTAGGTAGTCCAAAAGAAAAATTAATCCCCTTTCTTTGATGATGGCTGGCTGGCTGGATCAATAATTCAATAGATAGGTAGAAGATAGATAAATAGCAAAATCATTACCATTTCTTGGCCAATGTAAGACATTGAATCTGAAGATCCCTTTCTTATTCAAGGAACTAGATTATCTCATTCAGGGTCTTCAACAAGAGAAGGCATATCTGTTCATGATTACAAAGACCAGAACAACCTAAATTTAATGAGAGCTTGGTGGATTTAAGGGACTGATACATATGTTGGGTACAAGGTCAGCCTGACGCACTGAGACCTAAGAAGAAACATGTGTTTCCAACACACCCAATCGCTGCCCTTTCTGGCAGCTCACTGTGAGAATATTAGGAATCAGCTACTGGGCACAGCCACTATGTAACACAACTCCAAAGGCACCATACACAGCAGAGTTTGGTGTGTGTACACCATACAGTATACATAGCAGGATACTGCAGCTCTGACCAATAGCTTGTCCTCTTTCTAGATAACATGATGACCAGAATGAAGCTCTGCAAGGGGAAAAGATACTCCAGAAAAACACAACCTCTTCTCCAAGAAAAGGGAAAAGGTATCCCAGTAAATGCTCACCGTGTCTTTCCTTCAAGGACAATATTATACTAGATTGAGTAAGAAGAGCTGAAATTCTCATACAGGACTCTGACAACTTCGAAGTTGGATAATTTTCAGATTTCCCAAGTAAAGTAAAAACTGAAGAATAATTCCCTGAAATAATCACTAGACCTCTGGGCCCTGGTTCTTATTCTGATCTCAACTTCCCATGTGATTTTAGGCAAATCACTCAACTTCTCCTTATGTTATGTCATTTATTGAAGTGGTAAACATGAAAACTTTTGAATATTTAAAGTGCCATATATAGAGTAACTATTATTTTTTATTATGTTGTTATTGCAATGATGTAGTATTAGAGAGAACATGGGATTCAGATTTGCTTTGATAAAAAATTTACCACTCAATTCCTGGACAATTTACTTTAATTATTCTTTGTATCAGTTTCCTCATTCTGTAAAACAGGCATAAAAAACTATATAGTATCTCATTCAATCATCTGTGTACTAAATTCATGATACAGTGTAGGTTCTCAACAAAGATGAGGTTCCTTTTTTTTTTTTTTGTCAATAAATCCCCAATAAGGACCTCCATTTAACAAGAGTGATCATTCACTCCCCAGGAATTTTGTTCTAGGGAGCCCAGAGCAATCTCCCACAAAGGGCTGAGTCCAGCTGCATAGAAAGGAATTTCCCAGAACTTGGCTCTTCCTCCACAGACAATTTACTTGGTTATGTTTTCTATCCCAGACATATTTAACACAAGAAGCTCAAGGGAACTGACTGATATCTCTGGCCTGGTCTGAGACACAAAGCCATCTGGAGAATATAACGTCCAACACTCATTCCTGGTTGCATCACACCTAACCACAAAACCCCATCCACGCTCAAAGCTTCTCCTCCACTTTCCTTTCTCCATGGACTTAAATTCATAGGCCTGCAATGACTTTTTAAAACTTACAAAACATAATCCATTCTACCTGTAGTCTCCTATGGGCTGTTTCACTAATTAGGAAACAGAAATATGGAGAAGGCAATTTAGGAATAAAGCCAAACCATCCAAAGTCAGTCATTTCTGCATTGTTCTGAAATATATGGCACATGTTGTCCTGGGAGAAAATGTATCTTCTTAATTGGGTTTTATTTAGTCAACTATTGAAATTAATTTCCATTCCCTGAGCATATTTCATTAGATAGCAATGTCAGGAAGCCTGAGATTAGATTTTCACTATGAATAAGCTACAGAAGAAAGAGTTTGTGTGGCTAATAAAGAACAACACGTCTTTGATACAGACCTAATGATTTCAAAGCTCTAGCTCAGAAATAGCACTTGGTGTCCTGCTGAACAACCAACAAGCTATTAAAGTTTGCGTTCCTGCTTGCACATTTGGTCTTAATTCTTATACTGGTACCATTCCCAAACTTTCCATCCTCATTGGGCTAAAGTTACTCCAGAAATCTTTCCACACGAGATGCAATCATTCAACTTCTCTCTGCCACCTTGGCTCAAGCCAAGGCGAGCTGGCTCTTTCAAATGCCTCGAGGTAGCTTTTTGTTACTAAGACACGTTTTCCAGCATAGAAAATGACTGAGTCTCCTGCAGTTCTGAGGTTTGGCTCTGTTTGGTGAGTTGACTCTGCCTGTGACCAAAAAAACAGCTGAGTAGTAGGGTGGTGAGTGTCTGAATCAACATAAGGCAACCAGACGTTTAGAAAAAAGTCCCTTATGAAATATATTTAATAAATATCCACATCCAATGTGGTCTCTTTAATTGTGACAGAGGGAATACAAACAAATCAGCAGCGCACAATTAGCTCTCCATCCACAGAATGGAATTTCTCAAAATTTCCACTCCAGTCGAAGACTGCCACATAAACCTAAACACTTGCAAGAATACCACCTGAGATGAAAACAAGATGCTCTTTTGGTTGCCTTTGCCCATTATCCCAATTGTATCCCCAGACTCTGCATTTGATGAGCAGTCTTTGCCCCAATAGTCAACAAAGGGACAGATCTGCAGTTGGAGCTGCAATAGATCCAGTTGTTTGAAACCAATAGATCAGAGGACATTAAGGATGTTTTCCCAGACTAGGAGAAAAAAAGTAGCCCTAATTATACCAGTACTTATTAAGATATTTTTACATAAATATATGACACAAATAGGTGGAGAGAGAACCAACAGGAAAATATACTCAGCAGTTTAATTATCACCAGGCAATTTAATTCAACATGACCCAGGTGGTTTTATTGGGGATTAAAAGTGAAGAACAGAAATATTAGGAAAGCAGTACAGACAGTGGGTAAGACATGGGCTACAGGGTCAAACTTGAATTCAAATTGCAGCTCTAATATTTATCAACTGTGTGTTCCTGAGCAAGTAATGTAATCTCTGAGCCTTAGTTTCCCTTTATTATGTTCATAGGGGAGTGTAACACATAGTAAGAACCCAATAAAAGTAAACAGTAATAAGCTCCAAATGCCAGAATGTTATAGAACTGTTTTAGTCTCGGTGTGAACTGAGCGCACTAGACTAGTACCAATTATCCCCAAATTTTCAAATGAGAAACCAAACAAACTAATTTACAAAGGAGATTTTCTCAAGCTCCTCGCCCCTATGAGACAGAAATCATCTGATAAGGCGGGGAAAAGTGAAGATTGGAGCAAAAAAAAATTTGAAAATGTCTACCATCACATCAATACTAATGAGAATGACTTCAAAGAAAGCACTTGGTGAGCTTTCTAGAGAGCTCATGGGTGTTGAATGACATAGTGAATGGAAACTAGGCCATACCTGAGAAATATAAAGGGCCAGAGCTGGTTAAAGTGGCTTGTGGAAGAAGAGTAGAGAGCTGTTGCTGGGAAGTACTTGCATGCCCAGAGAAGAGAGCCTCAAACATGGACCACATGAGAGATGACAGGGCAGAGGGAAAAACTGTAGACCCTTCCCCAGAGATATATGGTATAGGATTCTAAGATAGCCCTCAGGGCTCCCCCCTGCATCTACTACATAGTCTCTTTCCCTTGTATAACTGCCTCTGTGGGGCGAGAACTGTGAATATGATAGTACATTGCTCTCTTGATTAGGCTACTAATCCTTTGAGTTGATCAAAAGAAATATCTACTGAGTGGTCCTGACCTAATTAGATAAGCCTTTGAAAGAAGGTAAAGTGTCACAGAGACACTCTCCTGCTGGCCTGGAAGATGCAAGGAAATAAATTTTGCCAACAACCACATGAGATCAGAAGAGAACCCCTAGCTTCATTTGAGATCACTGCTCTGGACAACACCTTGGTTTTGGCCTGGTGAGACCCTGAGCACAGAACCCAGCTTTGCTGTGCCTGGACTTCTGACCTTCAGAAACGGAGATAATAAATTTACATGGTTTTAAATCACTAAGTTTGTAGTAATTTGTTTCATAGCAATAGAAAACTAATACGAGGACTCTCTGGAGGAGCAAGAAAACCTCAACAATGTGCTGGAGATAAATCACCAGATGCCCAGAGCTGTGGAAGGTAACAGTGGCAGCCAGCCAGAGGGTACCTCAACTGTGACAGAACAGAGCATGCAAAAGGTCCTTGGTGACGGGTTGTTGAGGGAGGGGTGCTTCAATCTTCTGCATAGCCCATGGTGCCCCAGTGCTGGCTCCCAAAAATTGTAGTCATGCAAGGGGACCTCTTCTGTCCCTTTGCCTTTCCCCTCGCATCCATCCCTCAACTTTAGCTGTCAATGTGGGGATGAGGGTCAGAAGCCATGGTTAGCAAGCTGGGGGAGGAAGAGTAGAAATATAACACTGAAAAATGCAGAAGCAGCCATTCAGGTATCCCCATTCCCCACCCTTCCCCACTTCCAGCTTTCTACCTGCATAGGCCTCAAGTTCTACCTTTCACTGAGGTTCCTACTTTTTATCATTACACTAAATTGAACCTAAGGAAAGAAATTGAATCTAGCTTTCTTCTTTCCAACAAAAATGACTAGAGAATAGTTCATTATCTGAAAACAAGAAGATAAATCCCAAGCTTAGCCAAGATTTTATTCAAGGATAGGGAAAGAAACAATTACATTTACATAAGCATTATTAAGAAGAAAAATAGCATTGCTTTACAATGGTACCATACTAGTCTGTTTTTTGAACACAAGAGTTACTGGGATTGTAATGATAATTCAGCGCACAAGAAAAATCTCTGCCCTGTTTCTAGATAGAAACCATCAGGTTGGGAGAATGTGGTGAGAAGATCATGTCCATGTTAGCTGAGGAGAGCATTGAAATTGACCTAACATAATGACAGATAATACTGATCAGACCATAATAAAAAATTCTGTCATCAGGTTGTGCTGAATTCTGTTCCAATGAGTCTCAGACTTCAGTTCCATCTTAGTGGGGAAAGAGAAGAAGGTTGAGGTACTCAATACAGCTCTCAGATTCAAGTCTAACGTGGTAACAGTCCCAGGAACTCTGCTGCCCAACAGAAATGAAAAGATAATTTGCCCACTAAGAACTGAAATGTTTCCCATAGCAATTCATTGTTTACTCAGTGTAAATAGAGCTGTTCTACACAAGATACATAACATTCCTAAAAGTCATGGTTCTCACACCTAGTAAGACTGTTGTCTAATACAGTGTTTTTAATATAAATCCCCCTCTTGGAAAAAGGTACATATGAATGATAAGTACATACAAACACTCACAGACACTTCCCTGTTTTAAAAGGTGTCCATATTTCATTAAAGTGTGAGAAAGTGCCAAAATTACATTTTTATTTCTACTCCTACAGAGGAAACAACGCACAGGGGATGGGGGAGGATGTTGAACCATAGAGAGATGGGGGAATCGCCAGTAGTAAGCAAAGAGAATGAAGATAAGGTAAGTGGGGTAGAAGAAGGCCTGAGGTCTAGACCAGAGGAGGAGCAGAGAGGGGCAGCCCTAGAGAATGCACTAAACCAGGAGCAAGGGGACAGTGTGAGAACCCCAGCATCCCTCCAATTTCTATAGCTTATACCTTGTGAGGACTGGGCCTGGAGGCAGGGTCCTGGTGAGGAGGCCTATCACCACATCTCACCTCTCAGCGCAAAATAAAGGAGGCGAGGAAGTTTCCTCCTCTGAACTGTTTTATCTCCTGTCTGAAGGAGTTGGGGTTGACCACTGTATATTTCTAACTGATTCTCTGAAGACTTATTCTAAGTCCCTGGAATGTCTTTATGTAACACCCTTTCATCTCTCTGCGGAAATACTGTCCTACCTCTAAGACTGAACTCAGAACCCACCACTTCATAAAGGTCTCAGAGATGTCCCTCTTCTCTAGCCTCTTGTTAAATTTAGAAGAAGCCCTAACCAGCTGAGTTGTGGCTTTGATTCCTGGTCAAGGGCACGTACTTGGGTTGCAGGTTGATTCTCCAGCCCTCGTCAGGGTCATGCAGGAGGCAACCAGTCGATGTCTCTCTCCTATGGATGTTTCTCTGTCTCTCCCTCTTTTTCCACTTTCCTTAATAAAATCAATGGAAAAACAGGCTCAGGTGAGGATTAACTAAAAAAAAAAAAAATGTAGAAGAAAAGGAGAAGGAAACGGAGATGCGGGGATCAACTACTTTATACGAAGAAGATCTGTGATGGATAGTTTTCATTCTGTTCCAGTTCTCTCTCGCTGTGTAATAAACCATCCCCAAACATAATGACTTAAAACAAAAACCATTGTATTATGCTCATGTGTTCTGTGTGTCAGAGATTTGGAAAAAGCACAGTGGGGACAGTCCTTCTCTGTTCCTCTTATTTGGTGCCTTGGCCCCGGTGACTTTCAGGACTAGGAGTGACTCAGTAACTGAGATTTGATATAGCTAGAGGAGCCAAATCCAAGATGACTTTTTTACTCATGTATCAGTTGCCTGATCTGGGTTGGGATAGAGCAGCTCTACTAAAACTCAACCAGAAGGCCTACATTTGGCCGTTCCCGCATGGTGGCCTTAGAGTTGTTAGAAAGTATTATGCAGTTGCTCAGAGTTCCAAGAAGAACTCTGTCTGACCATTGATGACCTAGTAGTCTTAGAGGTAT
This sequence comes from Molossus molossus, assembly GCF_014108415.1. Taxonomy (NCBI): domain Eukaryota; kingdom Metazoa; phylum Chordata; class Mammalia; order Chiroptera; family Molossidae; genus Molossus; species Molossus molossus. The sequence continues at coordinate 30,969,843 of NW_023425346.1, forward strand.
TACTTTTACTGTACTCTTTTGGTCCAAGTAAAAACAACATATTCAAATGCAAGGGGAAGGAATATAGACTCCCACCTCTCAGTGGAAGAAGTGACAAAGAATTTGAAATTGTGTTTAAACCCACCACAGATAGAATGACACATGACCTGATGCCTGGAGAAAGTAGTTCAAGTTTATCTCATTTCAATGGCACTAATCATTTTATTTAGACTTTCTGCAACCCTTGAGTCATCACCACATTGTCATTTCTCTAATTCTACACTCTTTGAGAGCACAGATTTTATCATTTGTGTCTTATTATATATACATGACCTAAATGCTTAAGTTAATAGTGGGACTTCTCATTGATGTTAGCCAACTGATTACCACCCCTTTCTCCTGCCAAAAGCATTGTCTTTCATCGTGCTTTCCCTCATTATACTGCACAGGTAAATAAACTTGATTGGCACCAAGGCTACCACCTCTCAAGATAATGTACAGTGGCAAGTCAAGTATACAAAAATAGAAGCTTTATTTCCTGGCAGAGAAAAAAATGTAAAATGAAGCATTTATATTTCAATGAATATTTACAGAGCGCCTACTGTGTGCCACTCACTGTTTTAGGCTATGGAAATGAGGGATTAACTAAAGTCAATGCCCTCATGGGCTCACACTCTAGGGGCTGAGGTAGACAAATTAGTAGATAAAAGTATAATGTGTCAGGTAATAATAAGCACATGAAGGAAAACAATACAGGGTAAGGGTGTAGAAAGTTTAACAGGATGCTGTTTTAGACAGGATAACAGAGAATACAATTTGAAAAGGTGACAAAGGATATGAAGTTAGAAAGTCAACCAAGGGTCTGATATATAGGACCTCATAGGTCATACTAAAGAGTTTGAATTATATCCTAAGTTTGATGAGTAGACATATAAGAGTTTTAAACTAATGGGAGTGACATGATCTGATTTATATATCTTTTAACATTGGCTTATGATACTCTGAAAATTATTAATAATAGAAGGATATGGAATATTAAAGATAGTCACAGTTTTTTTTACACTCCTCTCATTGAAAGGAGGGGTGTCTAATTTTTCTTCCCCTTGAATCTGATCTGGCTCTGTATTGTTTTGAACAATAGCATATAATGAAAGTGATGTTTTGATACTTTTCCAGTGTCTTGCAACACTTGCTCATTCATACAACCTAGCCATCCTGCTGTGGGAAAGCCCAGGTAGCCTCAAGGAAAGTTCCTGTGGAGAATTGAGGCCCCCAGGTGACAGCCCTGGCTTAACTCATAGCCAAGAGCAAGCACCAGCTTGCCAGCCATATGAGTTGCTATCTTGGAAGTAGATGCTCCAGCCTCAGTCACGCTGCCCTAGGTGATAACCCAGGGAGTAGAGACAAGCCATCCTGCTGAACAATTCTGAATCCTGACCCCCAGAATTATGAGCAAACATTTTTGTGTAGTTTGCTATGCAACAATCAGTAACTAGAACACACAATGAGAGAGGAAGCAGGAGGACCAATGAGGGAAGCCACTGCAATAATCCAGATGATTGATGATGGGACTTAAACTAGGTTGCTGTCAGTGGAAGGGCTGAAAATTATTAAGATTTACAATGTGTTTTTACATAGACAGAATTAATAACTATCTCTGGTTGCCCAAAACGTTGTGCTCAGACTGAAAGAACAGTGATCTAAAGTTAATGGTAAATGGTTATATTATTTAGTGCTTTACTAAATATCTGGCATTGTTTTTAAAATATTTTTATGTTTTACCTGATTTAACCCTACCTATGAAGTAGGCACCACTATTACCCATGGTTACATATGAAGAAACTGAGGCACAGAAGAGTTAATTAGCTTTCCTAAGTTTCTTATTTAGGGAAAAGTTATTAACTGGTAACTTGAATACAGGCTGGCTGGTTCCAGAAACTGTGCTCTTAACCGATCTTAACCATTGTGTTATACAACATACACTATAATCTGGGTAACTAGCTCTATAACTTTTACAAGTTACTTAACCTTCTTGGGACACAGTGTTGTAATCTGTAAACTAAAGAGGCTGTAGAAGATCATTATCTGCAAACTGTGACATCCTGTGATTCTAAATGCCAGAATTCCTAGAATTGGGCCTGCTTGTTTCTGGAATTCAGAAAAGATAACCTCAAGGGTAGTCACAAGATATGAGAGACAGAAAGTTTATTACAGACCCTAGAGACACTCCAGGCCTGTGCTCTAGACAGAAAATTAGACACTTTAAAGCCAGCTACCTCAAGATGAAGTTATGCACCCAGAGCCAGCTGCAACTTGCCTTACTCCCTTTTCTCCTGGCTCTGCAGTCCAGTATGATCAGGAAGATGGCCCAGAAGCTCAGCCCCCAGGTTCAGATAATCGCAAATTCTCCATGGGTCCCAAAGAAGGACCAGACCATCATGTATGTTACAGGAAAAGAGATGGCAGCACTTCTGGGTTCTAATCATAGGGCACTGTTCACGTCACCTCAAGCATGTTACCAAAAACCAAAGTATTGAGGACACACACTGCACTTAGTCCTGAGTTCCAAATGTCTCCATTTATTGCAAATTATTTCAAATTGCCAAGATACTATGAAGACACTTAAGGTTAGAAGTAGAAAAGCATTTTTATTTCCGTAGAGGAAGGGGCTGCACATACTTGAAGAACCTGGAGGATCATTTTTTACCAATACGATATGATTAATTTTCCTCAAAAGCAAAACCAAACAGCTCACTTTCTGAGTGATTATTATATGTGGGTCTGGTGTTTTGTGTGCCTTCTCTTCTTTACATTCATGTTAATTTCATCATCCCATTTTACAGATGAGGTAACTGACATTTAGAACTAGGAAGGAGCCGAGCTGAGATTTCAGTTCAGACCATCAAACTCCAGAGCACAGGCTCTTAACCCTACACCACACTGCTCCTCTTCCATTTTTCACAATGAAAATCTGGACTGATGATGTTATATGTTAATATAATACAAGAATGAAGCTCTCAAGAATGAATATCACAAGCATAGACCTCAGAATCCTGAAAGTCACACTTCTTGCATCTTTAAAGTCCTAGGAGTTCTTCTAGAATTTATCTCATTCCATGTAGTATACATATTTTAGTGGAGACTGGAAAGATATTAAGCTCTCCGTGTCCACCCACTCCCACTCACATATCAAGAAAAAGGGTTGCTGATATCATTAGGGAGATTTCAGGATGCTAACAAAATCACACTGGGTAGGGCCATTGTGCATTAAAAGATCTCACTGAGGGACCTCATTTTTTTTCTCCTGCCACCTTCCATGACTTTGGTTGGTTAAGACCTGAGCTGACTTGGTCATATTGCTGGCCTATGCCATTATCATGTTATACAGTTTGCAGATATCCTGCTGAGCTGAACCAGAGCTCCCTAAGAACCTGGCCATCTTGCTGTCTGTCATCCTGTTTCCATGTGACTGAATGGCCAGGTAAGTAAGCCAGGACCTACCTCAGACCCACCCATTTTATTCTTCTCCCCTTTCCTCATGAAGTGGGTTTTACCGGAGTCAAGACCTACTGGACACTTGTTGTCTTGATGCTTTTTCTCCTCTTGTGGTTCCTGAGTGCAGCATTCTCATTCCTCTAGACAAAGTCTGCACTAGCAGTGGTAGAGCCATGTTTCAGGGGGTGAAATCACATACATTTAAAGGTCCCCCAGCTATGCATGGCTTCCTTTCACTGTTCCCAGCTTCTGTCTTTTTCTATGATCCGTGGACCCTGACCTGAGGATGCTGGTCATCTTCCTTTCCTTTAAGGCACTTGTTTCTCTTTCTCAGGGGTCATGGGGTAAGCTGTGCCAGCGTATCCTGAGTCCCAGATTCTTCTCCCTCCTCAAATATTATCATAAATACATGTTATGTTGCATGTGTTCTAATACGTCATGTAATGTAACTACCCCCTAATGGAGAAATACTGTTCACAACCACCAGCTTCTACTCTTGTGGCAACTGGATGTTTCTGAGCACAGACACATCTTTTACCCCTGGTCTGTCTCCTACCAAGGTCCTCATTCTGCTCTATATGGCATCAAATAATAAGTCTAGATTTTCTTACACTTTTTGTTTCCTTGAGTATTTTAAACATTTTTTCAATCCTTACCCAAGGATGTGTTTTTATTGATTTTTAGAGAAACAGGAAGGGAGAGAGAAACATTGATGTGAGAAAAATATCAATCGGTTGCCTCCCATATGCACCTTGACTGATAGATCAAAACCACAAACTAAGTATGTGCCTTGACCGGGAATCACACCTGCAGCCTTTTGGTGCACAGGATGCTGCAACAAACAATCAAGTCACCTGGCCAGGACTCCTTAAATATTTTAAATTAATCATTATGAACTTATTAACCCATTACTCTGAACTACCAACAAGTCTTTTCTTCAGAAAAATTAAACTTCCCAGTTTGATTGAATGTTTTCTCATGAACATGGCTTCCAGACCATGTGCCATTTTATTCACATGTGCTCCCGGTTGTCAAAGCTCTTGTTTAGGTGAAGAGTGTGTTTCCACAGCGGAGCATAATTCTAGGTATGCTGTGGCCACCACAGAGTGCAGCAAGAGCTTCCCATTTGCTGGTAGAAATTCTAACATCTCTAGTTCAGTACGTGGTTGCACTGAATTTTTAGCAACTACATTGTACCAGTGGCTCCCCTATCTTCAGGTAGCTATGGACCTTTTGCTTTAAAAGGAAAAGTTTAAGAAAATTGCTTTAAAAGGAAAAGTTGAATCCTTCCTTCCACTAAGCCTAAACTCTTTCCTGGTCCTAAAAGTCAATTTTTTTGTCCTTGTGTGTGAAGGTGTCACCCTTTCTTCAGAAACATACTGCAGCTGCCTGGAGTCAGAGTCCAGCAGCAGCAGTGGAGCAAGACTATTGGAGGGGCCTCTAGAAGCAAAGTAAGTGGTGCACAGCAGGAGATTCCAGTAGCGTTTCACTGGTCCCCAGCCAGCCACTCCCAGAGTTTAAGGAACTTGCCCAACATTGCAGAGTTGTTCAGTAATAGATCCGAATAAATGTGTCTGAATAGTGTTTTTCTCCACTACTCGATGCTCTCTAACCTGCTTATTTAGTATTTCTCAAAATCATAACCCATGGACCATTACTTTGGAACCATAAAAAATACATTCTTATACATCAATGTTTGGGAACCAATATCTTAAGTATAAGAGAGAAACCATTCTCCACCTAGGAGAATAAGAGGGTAAAGTCTCTCTTTCTGCTTGTCTTTCAGATTTGCTGGGATGCCAAGAAAACACACACACACACACACACACACACACACACACGCATCCCACAGAACATGAAACAGTAGTTAAGCAATAGTGCTCACAATATTCTGTCTTTTTTGTTTGATGGGAAAAGTGTGCTAAAAGCTGGTTGGTCTCATGGGACTAAAGATAAGAGGATCAAAAGATTTGAATAATTGTTAGTCACTGTTCTACTGGCAAACAATATTATTACATGAACCAGCGACACCTCAGGGTCTCCATCATTCAATGACCTGAAATGGAATAGAGTTTAATAGGCAAGACAAGGTAGAGGTAAATAATAATAAATGATAAAATACCAGGTAGTCCTTGATAGTGAGTTTAAATGTTATCTCTTTTGAGATAAAGAGTTGTGACAGCAACTGGTTACTTGTTCCCAATCTCTTGTTCCTTTCTTCCTAGGTAAGGGACTGCAGCTGCACAACATTTCCCAGCCTCCTATTGGTTAGGTGTGGTCATGTAACTAATGTTTGGCAACTGAGGTATGGGTGGGTTTGTTTTGTTTTGTTTATATTACAAATATGGTCACTTAATAAAGTCAATGCTCTTTCTTTTTTTTAGAATTAATAGTGTGAGCAAACCTCATCAGTATCATTGCTGTTGGCCTTATTATTAATTGCCTAATATGTGCCTAGCACTTTACTTGTATCAACTTATTTAATATTCACACTAACCCCATAGGGCAAGCGCTCTCATCTTTGTTTTTACAGATGAGGAAGCAGAGGCTCTGATCATAAGACTGGCTCATTTACACAGCTAGTAAAGGATAAGCCAGGACTCAAATTCAGCTCAATCATGATGCGAAAGCCCATGCTTTTCCCCTTAAAGTTCATTAGAGTTGTCAGATTTAGCAAATAAAATACAGGATGCCTAGTTAGATTTTAATTTTTGCTAAACAGCATCAACCAAAGGTTGTTGCTGTCAATTCAACACCAAGAAGAATCCCCACTTTGGGGTGTGGTGAAGAAGGAAACTTTATTCAGTTCAAACAACTCACTTGTGATACAGCAAGGCTGAGACAGCTGTGAGAAGGCCCTGGGTGAGGTGGCCCCAGAACCGGGTTGAGATATGGGAGGAAGTTCTGTTCTCCACATCCAGGTCTGGGCCATGACAACCTCCTATCCTATCCTCCAGGTTCGCTTTCTCTCCATCCACCAGCTAGAAGTTAAAGATCACAGAAATATAAAAGTTGGTAGAATCAAAAGAAGGAAGGAGCCTAGGACTCTGGATCATCACATAGAAAGCCACCCAATTGACCACTCCTATTATACTATTGCTTGAGCATGAAATAAATATTTATTTCATTAAGATATTGAAACTTGGGAACTTATTTATTATAATACCTAGCATTATATTAACTAATATGGAAATTATTATAAGACTTTAGTTAACATGATGAGTCTTTATATAGAAAAGCCAACTTGATGTATACCACTTGGGAAATTTAGAAGGTGAAAAGTACATGAGTTGCTTACAGGGAAATTTCTCTGTTTGAAATTTTAAAAAATAATAATAAGGTCAAGGATACTAATGATCATATAGATCAAAATGACTTCTATGGGTAATTCAAGTCAATTAACCTGCTTGTGGGCAGATGAATAGCCATCAACCATTCAAATCAAAGGGTTGCTTCCATATTTGTATAGAGCTCTAACAATTATTCTACTTTTGATAGTAATTCAGAAATGTTCTTTGGCTAAAGATATTTTTCTTTATGTATAAATATAGTTTTATTGCACTTGAAAAACAATCTTCGAGTAACTGGTATTGCAGTCTGCCAGTTTCCCTGAAAATCCATTCTTCTCTTCTTCCAAACTATCATAGTTCTTAATAGTTCTAAATGGGCCAACCAGTTAGAAATTGTTTTCTAGACTTTCTTGCAGTTAGGCATGACTAGTTAAGTAAGTTCTCTCTAATGGAATGTGAGTGGAAATCTTGATATAACCAACTCTACTCAGAAAGAATCTTTGTTCATGTAACTAACAATGTAGTGTTCTTTCAGAGTTCCTGGCAATCAGAATAAATGTTAAATTAATTTCCACTACATGCTATCTCTATCATGAACTCAAAACAATATGTTCTAATGTGATACTATTTTCTGAGTGAGAAAAAATGAAAGTAGAGGACAACGAATTGATCTTTCTAACTTATAATACAAAATATTTTAAGGTTCCCATTTGGTGCTCACTTCCAAGGCCCATGTGTCCCTCATCAAATAGAAACGTTTTAAAGTATGCCTAAAGCAGCCACTATTTATCTCTCTTTTTCTTAAATTCAAAAATGACATCATCTTTAAAGATTTATAAAACTAACCAGCATAAATTTTTTAATCAGAAGAAAATACTGATAAATAGAAATAATTGGAAAATGCAAAATTAACTATTTTCTTCTAGTCCTTTTTTATTTATATGTTGTTTTTACAAAAATAAGACCATAAGAAAAAAAAATAAGATCATAAGTAAAGTTAGATAACTTGTTCTTTTTTTCTTTTTAGTTCCTTTAGTCTGTTGTGTAAATAACAGTTTTATTGAGATATAATTTACATAACATTAAATTCTACCTAAAACAGTGGTTTTTAGTATATTAAGACTTTGCAACCACCTAATTGTAGAAAATTTTCACAAGTCCAAAAAGAAACTCAATATCCATTAGCAGTCAGTAACTCCCCATTCCTTCCTCTGTACAGCCCAGACCCAGGCAACCATTAATCGACTTTTCATCTCTGTGTATTTCCCTATTCTGGGCATTTCATATAAATGAAATAATATAGTTATCAGGCTTTTATATGTGTCTTTTTTCACTTAACATAATGTTTTCAAAGTTTATCCATGCAGTATATCAGTACATTATTCCTTCTTAAGGCTGAATAGTATTTTTTTTAATTTTTTATTTATTAATTTGTTTTTGTTTTAGATGTTTCTCATTTTTTGCCCATTGACACCTTCCCCCCCCCCCCCCCGCCTCATCTCCAACTTTGATGTCTATGTTCATTGGTCATGCATACATACATGTAAGTTCTGTGGTTTATCTCTCCCTCACAAACACCCCCTTCCTCTGAGGTTTGTCAGCCTGTACCCCACCTCCATGTCTCTGGGTTAATTTTGTTCAGCAGTTTGTTTAGTTCATTATATTCCACAAATAAGTGAGATCATGTGATATTTGTCTTTCTTTGCTTGGCTTGTTTCGCTTAGCATAATACTCTCCAGGTCCTTCCATGCCATCTCAAAGGATAAGAGATCTTTTTTTCTTACAGCTGCATAGTATTCCACTATGTACATGTACCACAGCTTTTTAGTCCACTCGTCCACTGATGGACACTTGGGTTGTTTCCAGATCTTAGCTTTTGTAAATAGCGTTGCTATGAACATAGGGGTACATATATTCTATCTGATTCGTGTTTCAGGTTTCTTAGGATATATTCCTAGAAGTGGGATCACTGGGTCAAATGGCAGTTCAATTTTTAACTTTTTGAGGTAACACCATAGTGTTTTCCACCATAGTGTTTTGAGGAATGCTGCACCAGTCTGCATTCCCACTAGCAGTATACTAAAGACCCCTTTTCTCTACACCCTCACCAACACTTGTTGTTTGATGATTTGTTGATGGTGGCCATTCTAACAGGTATGACGTGATACCTCATTGTTGTTTTAATTTGCATCTCTTTGATGATTAATGATATTGAGCATTTCTTCATACGTCTCTTGGCCATTCGTATGTCCTTTTTGAAGAGGTGTCTATTTAGATCCTCTGCCCATTTTTTAATTGGGTTCTTTGTTTTCCTTTTGTTGACTTGTATGAGCATTCTATATATTTTGGAAATTAACCCCTTATCTGATGCATCATTGGTGATTATGGTCTCCCATATAGTGGGATCCCTTTCCATTTTGATGGTTGTTTCTTTTGCTATGCAGAAGCTTTTTAGTTTGATGTAGTCCCATGTGTTCATTTTTTCTTTTGTTTCTGTTGCCTTAGGTGTTGTATCAGTGAAAATTCTGCTGTGTATGATGTCTGAGATTTTGTTGCCTAGATTTTCTTCTAGAATTACTATGGATTCATGAGTCACATTTAAGTCTTTTATCCATTTTGAGTTCATTCTCGTATATGGTGTAAGTTGGTGTTCTAGCTTCATTTTTTTTTTTTTTTTTTTTTTTTGCAGGTAGCTGTCCAATTTTCCCAACACCATTTATTGAAGAGACTGTCTTGACTCCACTGTATGCTATGGCCACCTTTGTCAAATATTAATTGAGCATATTCTCTTGGTTCGATTTCTGGGTTCTCTATTCTGTTTCATTGATCTATCTGCCTGTTCTTGTGTCAGTACCAGGCTGTTTTGATTACAGTGGCTTTGTAGTATAACCTGAAATCTGGTAACGTGATCCCTCCTACTTTGTTCTTCTTTTTAAAGATTGCTGTGGCTATTCGGGGTCTTTTTTGGTTCCATATGAACTTTTGGAGTGTTTGTTCTATTTCTGTGAAGTATGTCATTGGTATTTTGATGTCATTGGATTGCATTGAATCTATAGATTGCTTTGGGTAGTATGGACATTTTAATGATGTTAATTCTTCCAATCCATGAACAAGGTATATGCTTCCACTTTTTTATATCTTCCTCTATTTCTTTTTTCGATGACCTGTAGTTTTCTGTGAAAAGGTCCTTTACTTCTTTGGTTAAGTTTATTCCTAGGTATCTTAATTTTTTTGCTGTGATGGTAAATGGGATTGTCTTTTTAGTTTCTCTTTCTGTGATTTCATCATTGGTGTATAAGAATGCTATTGCCCTGGCCGGTTTGGCTCAGCGGTTAGAGCGTCGGCCTGCGGTCCGGAGAGACCCGGGTTCGGTTCCCGCTAAGGGCACGTACCTTGGTTGCAGTTTGTCCCGGGCCCTGGTTGGTCGTGCGGGTGGCAGCCACTTGATCTGTCCCTTTCACATAGATGTCTCTCTCTCTCTCTCTCTCTCTCTCTTCCTCTCTCTCCCTCCCACTCTATCTGTACAAAAATGGAAAAATGTCCTCAGGTGAGCATGAAAAAAAATAAAAGAATGCTATTGATTTCTTGACGTTAATTTTGTATCCTGCTACTTCGCCAAATTCATTTATTAAGTCTAGTAGATTTTTGATAGAGTCTATAGGGCTTTCTATGTACAATATCATGTCATCTGCAAATAATGACAGTTTCACTTCCTCCTTTCCAATTTGGATCCCCTTTATTTTTTCTTCATGTCTAAGGCTGAATAATATTTCATTGTGTAAACATACCAGATTTAATTTATCCATTTATCAGTTGATGAACATTTTAGTTGGTGACTTTTTTTTTCCTATCAACTTTTTATTAACATGGAATTAAAAATCATGTTTAATGCCTGTGGAGTATTTCATTAGAATGATTCCTCAGTAAAAAGAATCATTCCAGCCCGGCCAGTGTGGCTCAGTAGTTAAGCATTAACCCATGCACCAAGAGATCGCCAGTTCAATTCCTAATCAGGGCACATGCCCAGGTTGTGGGCCAAATCCCCAGTGGTGGGCATGCAAGAGGTGGCATCGATGTTCTCTCTCATCAATGTTTCTCTCCCTCTCCCTCTTCCTTCTTCTCTCTCTAAAATCGATAACAAAAAAATTGTAAATGTTTTTTAAAAAGGATTATTCCATTTAATAAGATGTACCATATTACTTAATTTAACTATCTTGCAATAAACACTTTTATAGACAAATCTTAGCAATTCTGTCTCACTTTAAGTTAGAGTTGGGCAACTAGAATAAGATTGACTATATTCTGGGGTGAAGACAGGAGGTAAGAGCAATATAGGGTGTAAAAGGACTGCGGGGGGAGGAAGGAAACCAACTTCTTATGCTATCTATCATCGAGGAAAACAGATTCAGTAATATGCCACTGAAAATATCTGTAATCCAATAAATAAAATGATTTGCCTGACCAAGGGCCGATATAGGTCACAGACTGCCTAAGTGTGGCTCTTGCTTCTTTCAGACCTGAAGCAGCCTGAGGCAGTACTCTGTCAGCCCTAAAAGGCTGAATATAAATCATGCTTGTTGGCAATTTCTGCTGACGTGCTGCCTGGCACATGGCTAAAAGCGTTTCCCGGAGCTGAGAATAAATTCCAAGACAGCAATGACAGCTATAACAATGATGCCACGTGTTAAAGTGTTTAAAATCGCTCATCAGGAGTAGTCATCCAACACAACATCCTTTACTTACATAGATCCTGCATGCTGGAAGACCACGGGCGGGTGGGCAGTGGCTATGCTAAAGGAGAAAGGGAGAAGATTATTCTGCAAAAGACTACAGCAGTGAGGTTTATACATAATATTTAGAGAAAGTAGCCCTTGTTCCACCCTCACCTCCCCAAGCCTAAAGGATCAAGTTCTCTTAAGGTATTTTAGTTGTGAGCAGATGTCTACTGTGCAACAAGAAAATGAGACAAAGGGGATACAGAATCGCTTGAAAGAACATAATAAACACAAATTCTGCCGCTTCCAATAGGCTGTATGGTTTTCATTTGCAATCTGGCTTATTTCACTTGATTTGTTTCAAAAGGACTCAGGTTTGTTCTGGGATGGGGTCGAGGGAGGTGGTGAGGCCAACACTGTGTCCTGAGGATAATCCTCTGTGGGATGTCCACACAGAAACATATGCACCAAAAATATTTCTGGGGTCAAGGGTTTTGCTTAGAAAGCAGCCACAAAAGGGAGAAGGTTTGCCAGCCTCTTGGATAAAAATTATCTCATTTTAGCAGTTTGCCTTTGCAAGAGCTTGCCACAGACTAATTTTTTAATCAATAAAACGATATGTGTGTGCATGTGTGTTTTCAGAGAGTTGTTTTGCAAAGGGAACATGCCTCAAGATTTATGAGAATTGCCAACATGGAGCAAATGAAGGATCTTCTTGAGTCAAAAGAAAAAATTCCCCGGTGGTTTCTGGCTCACAGATACTCTGCAAAATGTCCTGGGATGGGGACCATCTGTACATAGATATTCCCACCCCACCAAACAAAATGCAAGTTAGAAAACAGGAAACACACACCCCCACACACAAAACTGAGCCAAGAAGCCAAATGATTGAAAGGCGGCAACTTTGCACAATGCAGGAGGAAGTGGGGCTCCAGAGGCATCTGGGAATGCACAGCTGCTTGGAACCCTGGGGCAATGCCCCCCAAAATGTCCTACATGAGGGACAGACCTGAATGCGAAGCTATAGAATACTCCTGGCCAAAGGGAAAAGGGAAGACAGGAAATGGAGAAATTTCCATTTTCACAATTGTTTTCCATGCTTTTTCCAAAATAAAGCTGTCCAAAGTAGTGGCTTTAAATGACGGAGTGGACATTTCTTGGGATCCCTTAGTATGTTTAAACTCTTAACAGGTGTGAACATGTGCATGGTCTCATCTGCTAAATCAGACGGACAGTCAGCTTCTCAAATATATAGGTAAACATGCAACATGGAACTTTGACTTGAGATACTACCTACAAACTTAACCAAACTTCTTACGTTTACTGTAACACGTTTCAAATTTTTTTTACTGGATTAGTTTCTCTAAATTTATAGGTTGGTTTGAAAAAGAAACTTTCATCATAGTCACGAGTGGTCCACAGGAATAGCACAGATACGTGTGCTGTGGCATCACTGTTGCTTTCGTGGTGGTGGTTTTCCAAGTACAGTAATATGTCAAGCTGTCCATACTTAACATAGAAAGATTACTGATGATTTTATTCCGAGTGAAGTCTAACACACACACACACACACACACATACACACACACACTGTTTTCCCATCAGAATGGTGAGGGCACGTCTTCTTTTTCCTCATATAACTCAGTACCTTACACTTTCTTCCTCCTCATAAATTACTTCAATATCTATTTCTTTTCACTATATCTTTGAACTAGGTAGTCAGAGTCTTTTCCACCAGTCAGCAGCCCATCCTTCTCCACTTAAGAAGCACATTGGTTATGGACCGGTGTTTTCTAGAACAGCTGTCCTCGTCATGTGGTCCACAGCTCTGTGCTGGCCCAGGAGCCTTGGCAAGTCACCCAACATGCTCTCCTTAGTACGAGGTGATGGAAGAGAAAAGCTGCCTGTCAAACAAAAGAACCCCACAAAGACACATAGGGAATCACTGATTCAGACAACAGGGTAGTCTCCAGCTATTATAAGAGATTTAAAAAATAAAATCAATCTATGGGGCCAGGCCAGAAACATTGCGGTCCTGGTTGCTAAGCATCCACTTTCTAGTCAGAAATTTTGCTTCACCGTTTCGCTCCCATTGCTTTGCAAATTTTTTTCTAAAATGCGTGTGTGTGTGTGTGTGTGTGTGTGTGTGTGTGTGTGTCTGTGGTCATACCCCTCTGAAATAGGAGATAAAATGATATAGTCACTTTAAGTTTAGACTATTTAGAAAAAAAGCAAACAGAGTGAAGAAAGATAGTCTTGTGGTAGCCTTCCTTTCTTCCTTTTTTCTCTCCTTTCTTTTTTCCTCCATCTTTTCTCTTTTGGCAATGAGATGCTTTCCCCCAGAAGCATGTTAAAATTAGCCCCGTTATATAAACAGATAAAAGTGGCCTGGCCAGTATGGCTCAGTGGTTGAGCGTCGACCCATGCACCGATAGGTCACCAGCTCGATTCCCGGTCAGGGCACATGCCCAGGTTGTGGGCCCGATCCCCAGTGGGGGGCATGCAGGAGGCGGCCAGTTCTCTCTCATCAATGTTTCTATCTCTCTCTCCCTTCCTCTCTCTCTAAAAATCAATAAAGAAAAAAATAAATAAATAACTAAAAAGTGGAGCTGCTCTGATCAAAGATGGGATAAAGGACCCTGACTCTTGCTCTCCCTTCAAGTACTGTTTTTTCTGTTAGCCACAGAGACTCACTGTATCCTAGAGAATCCAGAAACAATCTGGAAAACATTGGTTTAGTAGAAAGCCCATTGCCTGGGTGTCAGGAGACCCAGATTCCCACTTAGAAATGGAGCTCAGGCCACATCAGGAACCAGGGGACCAGGGTGACTTGGGAGCTCAGAGGCAGTTTCTACAGGAGTAAGTCAACCTGGTGGTGGAGGGGAGTTGGCCTAGCCCTGATCCTTCAACAGAGCATCTTCTTTCACAACTGTTCCTATATCGGCATTCCATTGGGATTTCAGAACCTGTCAAATTACTTGAACAGGTGATCTCTAAAGTCTCCTTCAATCACAAAGTTCTCTACTAAGTATTCCAACTCAGTTGTAAGTTCTTCTAACTTTTTTTTTTTTTAAGAAAATACTTTCTGAAAGGTCTTAGAATGTAGCCAATTTATTCATTTGCTAGCTGTTGATTAAAGGTTATTAGTCGTGTTTTCCCTCCTTTGTTATGCTTAAAGTCCCATAGTAAAAATAGCTGGCCCTGGTCGGTTTGGCTCAGCGATTAGAGCATTGGCCTTCGGTTCAGAGAGACCTGGGTTCGGTTCCCGCTAAGGGCACGTACCTCGGTTGCAGTTTGTCCCTGGCCCTGGTTGGTCGTGCGGGTGGCAGCCACTCGATGTGTCCCTTTCACGTCGATGTTTCTCTCTCTCTCTTCCTCTCTCTTCCTCCCACTCTATCTGAACAAAAAATGGAAAAATGTCCTTGGGTGAAGATAAAAAAAAAAAAAGCTGGCTACTCTCATTTCAGAAAAGAAAGATAATCATGCTAGTTCAGGAAGCAAGGTATTAATTCTATTCTATTCCTTTAAAATGGTTTATTACAGCCATGTGCATAAGATGAAATCACTTTAACCAACTTAACTTTATGAGTTTAGACCAATTCAAGTGTTTTAGCCTCAATGCTGCTATGAAGCATACACTTTTTAGAAACTCATCTTTTTCAAAGTTCTCCAAATTATACCAAACATCAGTGGGTCGTTTGTATAAAATTACATATTGAAGAAATGATGTGACTACAGTAAATAACTGTAAAAAAAAATTGATCTTCATATAAACCAACTTTATTTTCAATTTTGCCTATTCCCTTCTAGTTTCTACATATACTGTGTAGCTATTACTATGGTATCCAGATCAATTTGAAATATGATTTACAATTATTTTGCAAACAGTTTTTAATTGGCAAAGGCTACATAATACTCTATTGCATTTATATTTCAATCACAGATCAAGCAGCAATAAAAGCTCAGAATCATAATACCAAAAGTTGTAGCTCTGCTTTGTGAAGGTCTGTCTCTGAACCACTGAAGTCAAGCATCAAGGATCAAGAGTCAGCAGATTATAGAGCCTGACATGATGTTCTCAAGGTTGAAAAATATAAACAGTAAGTGGAGTGCAAAATGCATACCATACAAGGATCTTTAAGTCCTTAGTCTCCAAATACAGAAAAAATTGAGAATGTTAACCTATACAGCCCTATCAAGCTTTGGTCAAGGTACCCAGGTGATAGACATTGCCATACCCAAGTCATTCTCGGTTATCTCCAGTCTTGCTTTGCATAAAAATTTAAGTCTGAAATTTCTACCAAAGTGACTCAAATAAGAAATAATTTCTTCTTTTAAAAAGTATTTAAATCACCTCGCCGGTGTGGCTCAGTGGATTGAGCTCAGTCCCATGGACTGAGAGGTCCCGAGTTGATTCCCAGGCAGGGCACATGCCCGGGTTAGGGGTTCAATCCCCGGTGGGAGGGCGTGCAAGAGGGAGCTGATTGATGGTTCTCTTTCTCTTTCCCTTCCTCTCTCACTCTAAAAAAAAAAAAATCAATAAAAACATTTTTTTAAAAAGCATTTAAATTGGAAATAAACTCACAAGCTTTGAGCTGGAAAATTTTCAGGATAGACCCATGGATGGGATCTAGGAAAAATGTCCTCATAAAATAACATACCTCCACTTGGCATTCTGTGAGCATTTAGATGTTTTGAACAAAGCTTTTGTCATCCTCCAATACACCAGGCCACACTGGGCCTTCAGTTGTATATTTCAGAATGGATAGACCTCGACTTTTTCTTCAACCAGAATTTGGTTTTCAGATGTAGTGGGTGGTTATTTTGACTATGTTCCACATATGTTCAGAGAGTTTTGTCAAGGGGAACCTAAAAATGTCATTTTTAAGAAATGTTCCTTTTTGTTCCCTTCTTACTGTTAGTCCTTGTCGTTCTTGTTCTAAAACATGCTAAATAATTCCAACCTTCCAACACTGTTTGCACCTTTCCAAGTCTCGTAGCAAGTACATGGGGCTGTATAAATACTAACGAGGAAATCAAACTCTGAAAAGTGCTAAATAATCACATTGTTGGAGTTATAACAGCAATACAAAGCACTTTCATTTTCACAAGTACATTTTGAATGTAATAAAATAAAGCGTGTTACTTAAACAGAGACATTTGCACCATGGGAGGTTGTAGAACTATTCAAAAGTAACACTAATAAATGAAAGAGGCTTTGGGGAAGAGATTATTATTATTATTGTTATTACTATTATTTTAAGTGGAAATATACTTACAGCATTCAAAAGGAATAGGAGTGTAATCTCATTATGACAGGTCCTCAAGTTCTTGATTTTCTTTAAAAATATAAATTTGCATGTGACTCATGGGTATTATTCAATGAAAGCTCACATGCTTCCAGCATTTTCCCACCTTCTTCCTTTTTTCTCTATACCCTTCCAAGTTCAGTATGTCAAGTTGGTAAAATCCAGCTGAAATAAACATCCAGCTTGAAATGAATGTGATTCTCAGCAATCACAATCATGGGAAGTATAATGACCATTTTCCTCAGCTGTCACCAGAGCTCATGTGTCATTAAGAGAACGGAATCCTAACCTTTGTCTCTACCTAAGAAACCTATTATTGGGACTTTGAAGATGGTAACTCCACTGCAATCACCAACACCAACCACCTGGGAACATATTGTGCCAAAAAAGGCACCTTCCTCCACACCGTTTTCCAAAAAAGTTCCAAAACCACACTTGACAGTCACTCATTTTTGTTTGAGAATTGTATTTACTGGTGTTGTCACAGCAAAATAGATACGTGTGATCAAAGCAAAACTTGACTTCCCAGAACTGTCCTACGTGCATTTGAAAATTCTCCTTTTACTTTCCCATGCTCCCCAACCTTATGTTTCATACAAGGAAAATTTAAAGATACACTGAGTCTCTTCAGTATCTTGTACCTTCATGATGGGGCC
The DNA here is from genome assembly GCF_014108415.1 of Molossus molossus. Taxonomy (NCBI): domain Eukaryota; kingdom Metazoa; phylum Chordata; class Mammalia; order Chiroptera; family Molossidae; genus Molossus; species Molossus molossus. The sequence goes on from NW_023425346.1 coordinate 30,987,287, forward strand.
TTGGTGAAGGATATTCCACCAAATACGTTTTTAAAAGATTTTACTTGCCAAAGTCATTGTATAATACAAAGGCAGGAAGTATCTCTATTGTTGCCTCTACTTCTCCTTTGCAGTCCTCTCAGCTCCTTAGTCTGTCAATGATGTAGCTGCCTGAGGGCCCAAAGCTTTGCCTGAGATGATAAAATAAATAAATAAATAAATAAATAAATAAATAAATAAATAAATGTACTCCCTCAAAAAACAGCCATAATTCTAGACCTCATGCAGCTTACAAACATGCCTATTACTCTAATTCATAGGGTATCCATTGATTGATTGATTGATTGAGTCCTTAACTCTTTCGTTTTGTTTGTAGCTCCTCTACGTCAATTTAAAAAATTTTGTTTTGTTCAGCGAACATCTCACCAGGTCCTAGGAAAGTAGATTGACCTAAAACTGACATCAAATAAATCTTACCTCTGCCACTCCTGAGCTGTTTGGTATGCAACAATTAATTTCTGGATTTCTCTAAGCCTCAGTGTTCCCATCTGTTAAATAGGGTAATTGTGTTCATGGGCTTATGATAAAGATTTAATAAAACACTTGCAAAGGTAGCTACCTTAAGGTTTGACATAAAATACACCAAAACATAGGCCTAATTGTTTCTTCATTAGCTTTCTTTCATTTTGTTTAAGTGATGGCCACTTACCCAGGACTAAATGAATATACCCTCTACTTATGTCACATAGGTTGAATCCATCCAAACCACATTTTCTTCTTCTGATGGTCCGATATAATATATTCTGAAATTACCCTCTTGTTTGAAATTTTCACCTGGATCATAAATGTTTTTAGGGAAAGAATATTATCTTATTTTTTCCTGTCGGATTTAATTATTTGGGGAGAAAATCACTTATGGAACACTTATTAGGTTCAAAGTGCTCCACACACTATCAATCGATCAGCAAGCTTTATTGATAGCGTGTGTATACATACAAATATCATCAAAATGGTTTATAGGCTTCAAAGGTTTACCTTAGGTGAAATTATCTTTTCACAGTTTGGTTCTTATTATGTAGAAGCTCATGTTTAAGAAAATGAAACCACTCCCCTTGGTGGTTTCAAGCAAATCTTCCTATTTGAGTAAGTATAATCATCTCCTAAATGTGAGTAGGAAGTTCAGGGTCTGTTAGAAGACACTTATGTATAATAAACACAAAGTAATAAAGATATCACAATTTCAGTGCAAATCTGCAGGGATTCTAAGAATCCTACAATTATATAATGTTATAATTTCAAAATACTTTTAATGAGCTTCTGTAGGAATTGAGTTTATAATGCCTTTTTTCTAAAAGATTTGCAACATGCCATGAAGCCCCCATCAAAGTGAACCTCACATTAGCATCCAATTTAAAATGTTACCAAAATGACATTATCGCCCAACATCTGTTTTATGATCTGATGATTTCATCATAAGATTATTTCAGAAGTCAAGAGAGACCTTTATGCTTCCATTATTCTTTGACTACTTTCCTATTACTCCCATATCAGGCTCAAGGCTAGAAAGGTAGAGAACCATCTAGTCAGGGGAGACCATAGAATATAACCTTACCTCGTTCTCAAGTTCTATGCAGGGGCCCACCTTATCAGCTCTAAAGAAATTATTGTTTATTTGTCAAGAAATACAGTTGTCCCTATGGTCTGAGTGTTTGTGTCTTCCTAATTCATATGTTGAAATCCTAATGCCTAATGCAATGGTATTAGGAGGAGGTGTTTTGGAAGTACTTAGGTCATGAGGGTAGAGCCCTCATAAGTGAGATTATTGCCCTTATAAAAGAGACCTCACAGAAATCTCTGGTCCCCCTCACCATACGAGGACACAGAGAGAAGGTGACAGTGATGAACGAGGAAGAGGATCCTCACCAAAAGTCAACCATGCTGGTGCTGTGATCTTAAACTTTCAACCTCCACAACTGTCAGAAATAAATGTTTGTCATTTATTAGCCACCCAGTCTGTGGTATTTACTTATTTATTTATTTTTACCTCAAAGTGTCTTAAGTTGGCAGATCTGCAACAAATGTGATGATCTATCTTCTGGTAAGATATGTAGATATTATTTTATGTATAGTGTTACTAATAAAGGTATCAGACTGCTATACATACGATTAGTAGAAAATTATTTTTGTACATTTAAACCGTTTGAAATAATACACTCAGAATAAATTCATTATCAAAAGTCTCTAGTGCCATTCCTCCACACATTATAGGCGGCGCATGCTGAATAATTACGTGCTTTTGTAATGGCCTAGAACTTTACATCCTAGACATTAACAAACCAAACCTCACTAATGTTGATAATGACACTAAATATTACATACACATTCACTCCTACAAATTTTTGGAAGAAATACAGAATGGGCAAGAGATTAGATTCTATGAATTTTCGGAAGACAAAGGCTGAAGTAGAAGCTTGATTTTTCCAGAATGAACAAACAGACAAGAGACACTTTTAAGATAATATGAGCACAGCATAATCACTATTCTCAGAGAGCATAGAGTTCTTCAATTAGAGGGACTACTTTTTCATATCAGTCATAGTTGTTAACATGAAACTATCTGGTTATATAAAGGAAAAGCCTCTGGCACAGTGCCTGGGACACAATAGAGATATACAATAAGTGGTAACTACCCCCCACACACATACAATTAGAATAAGAATAGGAGCAGCAAGATTTTCGTGCTACTGATCTCCCTTGTCTTTCCTCCAGTTTTTCAGTTAAGAAGAGCAGGTGTTAACTACTGGAAGGCAGAGGTCACCTCTTTTATTCCCTGTTTTATCTTCAGGATCTAAAAAAGTGGCTGGCACATAACAGGCAGTCAATAAATAACTGTTGGCTAATTATTATTATTTTTTATTTAAATAAAAAATGTATTGGGGTGACATTGGTTAATGAGGTTATATAGGTTTCAATTGTACATAATCTGTATATTACATTGTGTGCCCATCACCCAAAGTCAAACCATCTCCAGTCACCATATATTTGGCGCCCTTCACCCTCCACTACCCTCCACCCCCTTCTCTCTGGTAACCACCCTACTGTTGTCTGTGTCTATGAGTTTCAGTTTTATATCCCACATATGAGTGAAATCATATGGTTCTTAGGTTTTTCTGACTGATTTATTTTACTTAACATAATATTCTCAAGGTCCACTCATGCTGTCACAAATGACAGTATTTCATTTTTTTTTATGGCTGGGTAGTATTCCATTGTATATATCACCACATCTCTATCCAATCCTCTATTGAAGGACACTGTTGTCTCCATATCTAGGCCACTATGAATAATGCTACAATGAACATGGGGGTACATATATCTTTGCAAATAAATGTTTCCAAGTTTTTTGGGTAGATACCCAGAAGAGGGGTTGCTGGGTCATATGGTAACTCTATTCTTAATTTTTTAGGAAATGCCATATTATTTTCCATTGTGGCTGTACCAGTTTACATTCCCACCTGCAGTGAATGAGGGTTCCTTTTTCTCCACAACCTCTCCAACACTTGTTAACCTATCAAGTTAACACTTGTTAACTTGATAATAGCTGTTCTATCAGGTATGAGGTGGTATTTCACTGCAGTTTTGATTTGCATTTTCCCTAATAGCTAGTGAAGTCGAACATCTTTTCATATATCTGTTGGCCATTTCTATTTTTTCCTGGGAGAGGTGTCTGTTCAGGTCCTCTACCCATTTTTTAATTGGATTGTTTGTTTGGTGTTGAGTTGTTTGAGTTCTTTATATATTTTGGCTATTATCCCTTGACGGATTGTTGTGTGCAAATATCATCTCTCATTCTGTTAGTTGCCTTTTTGTTTTGTTGTTGGTTTCTTTTGCTGTGCAGAAGCTTTTTAGTTTGATATAATTGTTGGTTCATTAAATAGCTCTTCCCTTTTCTCGCTAAATTGCCTCTCCCCTTGTTCTCTTCTTCTAATATCTCTAGATCCTAAACCTAGGAGGACAGAGATGGCCAAGGAACAGAGAGGAAAGCAGATAGGAGCTGCATACCCGGATGAAGGAGGCTTCAACGCTTAGGACCACATACCCTGGCTTAAATTGCATGGTCTTTTGTTTAGCTCTAAGTCATCTGTAAAAGCATTAAAGATTAATGCACTAATGCACTATTAGGACTTAACTGTTCATTATGGTAAATAATGCTTTGTTTGAAATTTGTAAATAAAAAATAATTTCTTCAAACTTCACAGAAGTTTCTATTTAAATCAATAAGACCTTTGGAATCATTCAGAAGGGCAAGAGATTCAGATGGGGAAAACATTTTAAAATGCAAGTCAGTATAGGTAAAAAAAAAAGAACATCTAGATTCTTATTTTATTTTCTAAAACAAAAACTGAACTAGGCACAGTGTACTGAATTATTTTGAAGGATCATCTATCTCCAGATTAGAAATACATTGCATTCAGGAATGCCATGATATTGGCAGGTTTATAAATCAGCCTTGTTTTGCTTATATTTCAGAAAATATAAGATTTGACTCGTTAGTCTTTACAGAGGTAAGTTTCTGCATAATAAAAAATAGTAAATACATGCATTATTATTTACACATGATTAAATAGAGACATAGACACACATATACTAAAAGAAGACAAAAAGGACATGTCTACATTTGATCCATATTCTTTTTGAAAAGCCAGAAGATATTCAGAAAGATCAAAGTTAAATTCTAGATTCCTTTGGTATGATTTTCTTTCTATTACACACCATTTCAACCCACTAGATAAATTAATCTTTTCCTACAAATAATGTAGCACAAATATTCTGCTAGCAATGTGAGGATAATGCTAAATACAATAGTCCAATGGTGTTAGAACTCTATTAAAATATACACACTTAAGCTTAAGCAACATATAGGCCAGAAATCATTTTCTTTATTGCTAGAGTTAAGAAGAATTTAACTTATTTTTCAATTTGAGATACCGATAGGAGACACACAGAATTTCTGGCCAAAGAAAAGTTTATATTCTAACAGTTATAGGTTGATTTTTTTTTTTTTTAATCCTCACCTGAGGACATTTTTTCTATTTTTTGTTCAGATAGAGTGTGGGAGGGAGAGAGAGAGAGAGAAACATCGACGTGAAAGGGACACGTCGAGTGGTTGCCACCCACACAACCCAACCAGGGCCAGGGACAAACTGCAACCGAGGTACATGCCCTTAGCGGGAACCGAACCCGGGTCTCTCAGGACCGCAGGCCGACGCTCTAACCGCTGAGCCAAACCGGCCAGGGCTAGGTTGATTTTTTTAAGAGTCAGTTTAATGACACAGCCACATTTCTGGAAACATTTAGGTCCTTAAGACCCTGATATTGAGTGGAGGGAATATGATGTTGGACTGCTATAATGAATTATTATTCATTAAATTGAAACTTCTTTGCTTTAGTAAAATAGGATATAATTCTAAAAGAATGTTGGCATACTCTTGAACATATGAGGCAAATTATAAGTGAGATAGAATAAATAAAGGGGAGATGTACCATCATTACGTACAAAGTATTTGCTGACAATCCCCTGAAGAGGGGGCGGGGAGGAGAGATAAACCACAGAACTTATATGCATGTATGTATGAACAATGGACATGGACAACAAAGGTGGGGTCAAGGTGGGGAGGGGGGTGGGTGGGGGGAATCAGTGGGGTAAAAAGGAGAAACATCTGTAACAAAAATAAATTAATTAATTAAGAAAAGAGAGAGATATAATTCTCTAAGTCAAAGACCAAAGGTCTCTTACCCTAATTATGCACTCAATAAATGTTGGTTTAAATAATAAATATGCACTTTATAGACTAATAAATTCTGACTCAGAAAATTTTAATATGTTGACCAAAACACACATCTGTGAGTCCCCATCACCAACAGCACAGCTCCAGAAAACACAAGTGGCTCACATCCACACACATCTTGCAGTGGGAAAAGAGGAGAACAAAGTCTGGAAGAAGAGGGAGAAGAAGAGCAAAAATATGACGGGATCATCTAGTGGGTGTAGAAAAGCAGTCAGAGTCCAAAATCACAAGTCCAAAGGTCAGAAGCCAAACTCAAGTCCCTCTCAAGTAGAAACAGACTCCAGAGAGGAGCCAGGAAGGAGAGAGCCACTGCAAGGTGGTGGTTCTCATCAGGGAGCAGGGGCATCAAGTAGAAAGTAGACAGGTGGAAGTCAAGTAAAAGAGAGGCTGCTGGCCTACTGACGAGATCCAGAGTAAATCTGAGAATACTGAGTGTACTGACTTTCACATAGAGGGGACAAGGCAGGGGGAACAAAGGCTAAGACTCTGCTCAGATCTGTTTGGATTGACGGGCCACACACAGACAAGAAGGCTTCAGTATGAGCCCGTTGCTTGATAAAAACTGCATTAGCCTCTAGACACTTGGACAGCCAAGCCTTATTTCCAAACCCTACTGCTACAGACCCCACATCCACTTACTGCCCACAGGTTCCATGGCTGGGGGGCTGAGCCAACAGGGGGCAGCTGGGTGGGGCTGGGACTGGCAAAGACATATGCAACTAATCCAGATCTGTTTCTATAAACCACATAGAGTCTAATGTCCTCGTGTCACAAAAACTGGCATAAATGCAGGCTTGTTGATTTCAAGCCTACGTAACAATGAGCCAAAAGGTAGGCTACTAAGAGTATGATAAAACTAGAGTCACATTATAGAAGCCAACTAAAAGGGGCAAAATGATGGGCATGATGCCATGGAAGATGGCTTGAGATTAAAAAATATTTTTTTAATAGTTTAAATTTATTATTAATGATGTGAAATATCAGCATTCCATTTTAAACAAAAAGTGACACGGAACTTTTAATAATGCTATTATATGCAGTGAGTGATAACGGTATTCCCCTATATTGAAAATAAGTGTATAAATTGGGGACTTCAACTTGGCTATATAGAGAAAGCCTTAAAAATTGTGCTTGTACTCAGTAATTCTACTTTTAAGTATTCTTCATGAAGATATATCAGATTCAGATACTTATAAACCGTAATATTTGCCACACCATTACTTATCATACAAAAAAAGTTAGAATCACCTAAATATACAAAAATAGGTAAGTTATAGTACATATATTCCATGGCATGATTATTAAGCATATTGATTTTGAAGAATTTTTAATACCATATTGCTTGTTAAAGTAGACCATAAAAGTCATTATCAGCCCAATTATGTGTGTACACATATACAGATATATATATATATATATATATATATATATATGTCCCTATATATTTTTAGATGTATGTTTATATATGTATCTACATAGATGATATAGATACAAATACAGGCATAGATAAAATATATCAATATAAGATGCAGATATAAACAAACTAAAAGAAAATTGAACAGAGCTTGATCCAAAAATAGCACGTGGGTGATTTTTATTTTGTTACTTATTTGAACTTCCTGTATTGAACCTATCTAGTTTTTTATAATCAGAAACATACAATAAGTTGTTCCTTTGTATTGATCTATTGTTTCATTTTAGAGAGGACACAGCTTGGATTTGGACCCATACAGCTTTGTGCCAGAATTCTACTTTGCCCCTTCTACCAGCTCTATGATCTTAGGCAGATTATTTATCTTTTCTGAGAGGAATTTTCCTCATATGTAAAATAGAGATAATGTCACCTTAAAGGGTTGTGAAGATTAAATAAGAACATGAAAATAAAATAATTATCATGATACCTGAAAATGGTTTAGAGACTCAATAAATGGCAGCTGTTATATTATTCCCAGTAAGCTTGCCCCCAACTCTACCACCCTACCGCATACATCCAGTCTTAAGAGAACAGGTTTATAATGACATTCAATTAGCACCTGTACCAGGCGGTAGACTGCCTCGAGGGTTATGAGGGACTAAACCCTAGGATTAGAACAGAAAACTATTTAGAACCACATGGTTCACACAATTAAGTCCCAGCAACTTCCCTGGCAATTCATTCCAGCCCCACAATTACTTCCTTCCATAACTGAAGAGCTTAAAGTCACTGATACTTATAAATCTAACTCTTTTGTTGTATTGTACAATGTCCAATACTTCCATACTCCATAAGATTAATTTTATATGCCATAACGTGACCTCCATGCTAAAATGTAGTCTCCTTTGTCTTTATTTAATTTTTGGACATTTGCTTTTTATACAATCTGGGCAAATGTCTGAATAAACAATTTAATGAACACACAGAGTCTCAATTGCACTCTCCCAAAAATAATGTACGCAACCAGTTACTCACTGCAGTAAAAGGACACATATGAAGACTAAAGACAATTCAACCATTTTGACTGGAAAAGTGAAGACTACTACCTGTTAGTCTAAGAGGTTTTATGTATAAAGCTGTTGTTTGCCCTGGTTTTATATGAAAAAGGAAGGAAGAAAAAGGAGGAAAGAAGGAAGGGAGAAAGGAAGAGAGAGACAGAGCGAGAGAGAGAGAGCAAGAGAGAGAGAGAGAGAGAGAGAGAGAGAGAGAGAGAGAGAGGAAAAACTTAACATATAGTAAGATAAAAAGCTCTCATAAAAAAATAAAAAGATTTTTCAGGTGACAGAACTTTTCAAATACTGATATAAATATTTGAATAAGTTGTGGATTCTTTTTAATGTGGGGTGGAAGTAGGAGATGAGAAAATTTGAAGATAGATTTTCATCTGCCTCAGTTGATAGCTAAGAAGGGTTTCACTGATTTCATAGAGCATAATTACTTAATTAGTCTATTTTAATCTTCTTCTCTGAAGATTGAGTACAAAAAATAACCTACATGGTAGAGGTATTTTCAGATTGCTGAGATGTTTCTACTTGAGGTCAAAATGTGAGAAAGAAAACCATGCTACTTTATGCAACAAGACATTACAAATCATTCATTGATCCTCTCAATAAATATTTATTGAAAATCTGCGCTGGCCAGTTTGGCTCAGCGGTTGGAACATCGGCCTGTGGTCCCGGGTTCGGTTCCCACTAGGGATACATACAAAAAAAAATTTTATTGAAAAATCTGCTCTGTGCCATGCCTTGTTCTATGGCTGGGAACGTAGCAGTGAGTAAGAACTGTGAGTCCTTGATCTCAGGACTGTATATAGTCCTTATCATTCACAAATGCTGTATATCCAAATTCTCCTGCTCAGTAATATTTCTTTGTTACCCCAAACCAATCCTTGAGGTTCTTCCATGGTTATTCACAGATGTGCAGTGAGCAATGAAAAATCTGCGTCTCTTGACATGCATGTTCCCAGTTGTGGTCAAGCAAGTGTTCTTGTTGTGTTTTACTTGGTGGCACATTTGTGTGCTTTTTGTTGGTGATTTCGGTGTTGAAAATAGCCCCCAAGCATAGTACTGAAATGCTGTCAATGATTCCTAAGCACAAGAAGGCTGTGTCCCCATAACAGTCTAGGGAATATAGTCAATAATATTTTAATGACCATGTATGGTGACAGGTGGGTACTAGACTTTCTGGGTGATCACTTCATAAGGTATATAAGAGTCTAATCACTATTTTGTACACTTGAAACTAATATAATATTGTATGCCAACTGTAATTAAAAAATAAAAATTTTTAAATGTATAAAAAAATAAATAAAGACTGTGATGTGCCTTATGGAGAAAATATGTGTTAGACAAGCTTCAGTCAGCCATGAGTTATAGTGCTGGTGAGAGTTTAATTACAAATATATATATATATATATATATATATATATATATATATATATATATCTGTCTTCAAGAAGAAACACACATGAAACCAAGGTGAAAATACGTAGCCAGGGGCTCACAGTATTTCCCCTAGGAGCAACCGTTCAGTATTCACTAATTTAGTGTTCACAGTGACTTGACAAAACATAACTACCATGAATAATGAAACTTGACTATAGATAGATGATAGATGACTGATAGATATAGATAGATAGATAGATAGATAGATAGATAGATAGATAGATAGATAGATCGGTGATAGATACATGACTTTTAGAAGAGATCATGTATACAACAGAGAAAAGATACATGATTTTTGTTTGGTGGTAAGATGTCTTGCTTCTGAAATATAAGTCTTGTCTTGTGTTCTTCTGAAATGATGAGCTCCAGTTAGGAGGTTGGGCATCCTACGGGAACATTCTGAGAAAGAAGGCTAACCCTTAAAGATCTCCATGTGTGCCAGCTGTGGGCCTTCCCTGCCCGCCTCATTAGAAAGGAATATTTTCCCAAGCATGTATTTGATTTCAACACTCAATTATTTTCTTCAACCTCACCCACATGCTAGTACATGTTCAATAAAGTGTTGATTTTTTTTTCTCTTTAGCTGTAAACACAGTACAAATCCAACTCCCACATAAACAGTATCTGCTGCAAAATCATGTAGCACCCACATATTTGTTTAATGAAACAAGGCCCAAATGAAAAAGTTACAATCCCATTTGAAGTTTAGATGCCTGGGGACAATTCTGATAATGTTTAGAGTAGTATAATTGTGGGAAGCAGAAGAAATGAAAGATAAATATTGGCAGCAGCTGAAAGAAAAGGAAAAAGCTGCATTCAGATCTATGAGCAACACTAATAAATGGCACAATGTAAAAGACCAAGGATTTCATGAGTATTTGATGTCCAGGTATATATTTTTCTCAAGTGCTAGGAGCCTTCTGATTTCCATAAAGACAATTGTTTATAAAAGGAATAAGTACTTATTATTGCAAAGCACACAGCAATAACCTTGCATTTACAAAATTTAACTAGAAGTCTTACAGTTTTCAGAGTCTAAGAGACCTCTAGGTAGATAGAGAATACTAAGAAATTTTAATATTGGTACCTGGACAATGCCATGAGGTAAAAACCAGGGAAGAAAAATGCTTTGGAAGCCCTCCTTCATTCCCAGAGCAAGGGGTACCACGTTACACAGATATTAAAGAATCATTGAGAAGCCAACACCTGATAAATGGATAAAATACAAGGACTAATCACAAGGATCTCCTTTTTGTTTTGTTTTGTTTTGTTTTTCAAGATAAAAATTTAGAAATTATATAATTGGGCCTCCCTGTTTGTGTAGCTTAGAAGATGACTTATTGCACCATTTGACTGATGTTTACAAGAAATCTTTCAAATTTTCATTGAAGGATCAAAAACAGTAAAAATGTACTGGAAAGGGGAATAGTTTCTTGGAAGCATCTGATGACCAGATTTAGCTTTAGCTAAAATGACACACATTTATTGTATTTATTTTTGCATCTGGTGTGTGAATATGTGACTGATATTGATGTTGTTCTCCCACAAAAGGCCCTCTAAACATCTTCTTGGGTTCCAATTATTAGTGACCAAGAAGAATATCACAAAAACACCAGACATAGGAGGACAACGGAGTTAGGGGCTAGGAGAGAAGCTGAATGGGCAAAGATCTAGTAGATGAATGGAGTCTACTAGTGCCAGGAGTTAGTCTCAGGGACATTGGCCATGGTGCTAAGGTTAAGCTGGCCAAATTAGATACTCTGAATTGAGCAAGTACTTCCCTTGTTCTATATCTGACTGTGGCCTCAGCAACCTGGACCCTTAGGTGATGTCATGAGCATTGATAAGACTAATGAGCTCAACTCCTGTACAGGCCCATTACTTTCACTGTTTCATTGCCAAAGACATCCTTACACTCGTCAGTACATTCCTATCACCCATGTGCACACTTTGTCAAAGTCTTTATCACCCAACAGTTTAATTATAGGACATAGTGGCTCAGAGAGTGAGTTCTAAAATTACACTTCCTGAGGTCAGGTCTCGCCTCCCCTATGAATACCACTGTGGCCTTGGACAAGTTATTTTCTTTGATCATGAAATGTGGTCTAGTAAACAATTATCCTTTTTTTTCCCCCTCTTTTTTTTCAGCTGATCATTATTTGTAGGTCTATTTATGTTTAGATAGTCTCTCTCTTCAGGAATTTTGGTGCAAAGCAGAGGCAGCCTTCCAGTATGGAAACTGGAAATGTGAGACATTCATCATCCCAGGCTCTCTTGCAGCTAGTGTGCAGTTACACAAACCTAGACAATCAGACTCACTTACTCAGGAGTTTTACTCAAAGAAGCAGGGATGGTGAAGAACCATTCTGGGGCTAGGTGGCCAAGCTCTGGCAAGAAGGTCCACTTTCTCAGGAAGTGGACAGAAGGGCCAGCTGGGACATCAGAGCTGGCAGCAAACTGAGGCATCTGGAGTTTTGTGGTGTCCGTTCTGAGGCATAATTTTGGCTGAGGTGAAAAGTAGTTGCTTGACAGAAATGTATTAAGAGTAGAAGGAAAACAGAAATAGAGCAAGGAAAACAAAACAGATAAAATCTGTCCTCTATTTTAAAACCTTTAATAGCTTTCTATTCTATAAAATAATATGAAAATTATTAACCTATAAAACTCTTCTGAACTTGGCAAAGCCTAACTTCCCAAATTGAAACCCTGCTGCCAGACCCACGCAAATTAATCTCAAGCCACAACATATTCCTCCCCAGGTTGAACATATTATAATTCACATTCGTGCCTTTCACACCTATGTCTGCATACCTTTAAAGGCTCTTCTCAAAAATCCTTTCCTTGGCCTGGAAGATGTGTCTCAGTGGTTGAGCATCAACCTATGCACCAAGAGGTTGCTGGTTCAATTCCCGGTCAGGGTACATATCCAGGATGTTGGTCAAATCTCCAGTGCAGGTCATGCAGGAGGTGGCCAATTGATGTTCTCTCTTATTGATGTTTCTGTCTCTCTCCCTCTCCTTCTCCCTTCCTCTCTCTCTAAAATAAATAAAGAAAAAAAATATGTTCCTTGATGCAGCCTTTTCCAACTTTTTCACCAAATTAGAACCAATTGTTCACTCCCTCTGTGTTCCCCTAGTCTTTAATAAGAATACCTATGAAAACAAGCATTTACTATAAGGCATTGAGATTTGCATGCCTGTCCCAAAGCAAATTATTTTTTTAAATTTCCTGATTCCTAGCATCTAGCACATTGCCAGTCAGTTGATGGGCACTCAACAAATAATTAAATGTAAGCATAAAGGTCAAGAACCTAATTTTTGGAGAAATCAGTATAAAAACAGTAATAATTATGGTGTAGTTTGATCCCAGAGAGGCAACACATTTGGGTCTCATGGATTTATATAGTAAAAGTATTAAAATGTGATTGTTACACAGTTTGCTAGTGGGAGAACTATAAATTCAGGCACCTAAATAGAGCAGAATTAGTAAAAAAAATGTTGTATTCCAATAAACATTTTTATCCAACAAATACGTACAAGTGATCAATGCTCCTCATGCCAAAAAAATTTAAGACAGAAAGCGAGACTAAGTGAAATCAACTATAAGCTGACTTGTTTCACTCTTCTAGTTTAGCATGTAAACATGAGGATTCTTGTAGAGCACTTCTAAAGATATTTTGAAATACACAATGCAAAAAGGAGGTAAAGCAGTTGAAATAAAAAGGAAAGAAACTAGGTATGCATGGCTGAAGCCAATGTCCAATGTACAAACCTTGTCCAATGTGCTCACTATAGTAGTTCATTGTTTTCATCGATCTTTGAAACCACTGACTTCTCTACTTTTCTCTGTTCATTAATCCCTTCATGTCCTCACTTCCTTTCTTACACAGATAAAAATCTCTGTTCTATCATTAAAATTATTCCTTAGTAAATACCTGCATATCCCTTGCCCCTCGATGATTCTATAGTTCCTACCTAGCAATATCCCTGCCCTTGTAACTGTGGCATTTTGCATAATTCTCTCTGCTCAGGGAGGCTGCCCCATCACTAGTCTCTCTCTCCTGCATCCTCAAACACTTCCTCTCTTCTGCTCACTCCTCTCGGTATTCAAACATGTTTCAGTCTCTCCCATCTTTTAAAAGTCCTCTCTTCGAATGGATAAAAAAGCTGTGGTACATATACACAATGGAGTACTATGCAGCGGTAAGAAAGAAAGATCTCTTATCCTTTGAGATGACATGGAGGGACCTGAAAAGTATTATCCTAAGTGAAAGAAGCCAAGCAGAAAAAGACAAATACCACATGATCTCACTTATATACAGAATATAATGAACATAACAGTCGGAGGAATACAGTAGACCCAGAAACATGGAAGTAGGGCACCGACTGACATCCTTCAGAAGAGGGGGTGGGAAGAGATAAACCACAGAACTTATATGCATGTATGCATGACCAATGGATGTGGACAACTAAGCCGGGGATGGGGCGGAGGTGGGGTGGGGTGGGCTGGGGGGTGCCAATGGGGTAAAAAGGTAAAATATCTGTAACAAAAAAATAAATTAAAAATTCATAAAAAAATAAAATAAAATAAAATAAATTAAAAAAATAAAATAAAAAATAAATAAATAAATAAATAAATAAATAAATAAAAGTCCTCTCCTGAACCACAACCCCTACCAGAGACCACCCCTCTCTATGCTTCCCTTTACAAACAATCTTTTCCTAAACTGTTTTCTACGCACTCTATATTCACTTTCTCACTGCCCATTTACTATTTGGCTTACTGCAGTCTAAGTCCTGCCTCCCAAATTATTGTTATTAAAATCACCAAAGACTTCTAAATTATTAAGTTCTCATCTTACTAAACTACCAACCACATTCAACTAAACTGACTTCTGTCCTCTTGTTGAAATGCTGTCTTAGGTCTCTTCTGTGACACCATCTTCTCCTAAGTGCCTTCTTATGTCTCCTATTTGTACCTTCTTGGCTGATTAACAGAACCTCCCCTATGTGACCTTTAAATTTTAGAGTTCCTCAGAGCTCAGCCTTGGGCCTTTCTTTCTTACTACATTCTATTTACCAGTAAAATTTTATATACTCACGTGGCTTTAAATGGCACCTCTGTACTGGTAAATGTTCAACTTATATCCAGAGACCTTTATATCAAACTAAGTCTTTAACGTCGCCACTATAATGTCTCAAATACATTTCAACCATAATATGTTAAAATTGAAATGTTATTTCCCTTCTAATTTTCTTGAACTTCTTTTCTATTTCAGTAATTGGCATCTTTTGCATCCAGCTAACTGCACTACCCAAATATCTGGAAGTCACACTCATCACTTCCTTTTTCCTCAATCCCCTCATCAAAGCAGTTTCCAAATCCCATCTATTTCACTGACAAAATATGCCTGAATCCAGTAACTTCCGCCCATCTTCATGCTACCCCTGGAGTCCATGCTGCCATGACCGTGTCTTAGGCGAAAGCACTAATGCTCCGTGTTTCATTCTTGCCTTCTCCTCCAGAAGACTTTCCACATAGTAGCCAGAGTGATCTTTGGCTACTTAACTCCAATTGTGTAACTCCCTTGCTTAAAAGCTTGCAGTGGCTTATTATTGTTCTTATGATAAAATTCAAAACCTTTAACATGGACCACATGCCTTGTATGATTCTGCCCCCGCCCATATCTCTAGACTTATCCCAGAACCCTCATTCCCACACACGTCATGACTCAACCACGCTGCTTTTCTGTTCCTCGAAAAGCACTTCTTCCCCTCCCCAGGGCCTTCATACCTGTGCTTCTACCTGCCCGGGGCAACCTTCTCTCCAACTCACTCCTTGGCTAATTCTTATTCATCCTTCAAATCATCTAGTGTCAATTCTCACCAAGGTCTTTCTGACTTCTCAAACTGTCAATTATATCATTTTCAATCAAAATTTGTATCTTACTTGCCCTGGCCAGTTTGGCTCAGCGGTTGAGCATCGGCCTGTGGACCAGAGAGTCCTGGGTTCGGTTCCTGCTAGGGGTATGTACCACAAAAAAATAAATAAATAAATTTAAGAAAAATTGTATCTTACATTTTCCTCCCTAATCCTTACAAAAATTTGAAGTTGTACAATTTTTCACTTAATTAGTGTCTGTTTCCCAAGAGAGTCATGATCTCTATATGGATAGGAATGGTGTCCATTTTGTTCCCTGTTGCATTTTTAGTACGTATATCAGTATCTGGCCCATTGATAAATATTTGTCAGATGGGAAATTAACAATTTTCATAAAGCTGCATTTGGCTGTCCTCACCTGATTTAAGGCGAGTAGGAAGTTGCTGAATACCAGAGGTGGGGAGGGGAGAATGATACACCTTCAAGACACAGAAGGATAACACATAGAGCAAGGGGCATGGCCAAGATACCAGCTTACTTCTCTGGATGACTGGCACAGAAACAAGGGGGCAAAATGTGAGGTGAGAGCTCATTAGACTTATACTAAACCACCCAAACTTAAAGCTTTAAGTGCATTTACAAAAGTATGTATTTCAGTACATTTTGAACAAAAGTATGAGGCTTACTGCCTCCTTTCATTGAGCTATACTCTGGTTCTTCTGTTCAAGGGTGCAAATGAGAACATTTTGCATTTAATTTTATGACTCATCTTGTTACAGACATAAAGTAATAAGGCTGAAGGAGATGCTACATGGGTGGAAAAAGAAAGTCCAGAGCTGTGAAAAATATTCCTGCAGATTCTCAAGTAAAATGAAATAATAAACAAATGTCATACCACTCCTGGGCCAGTCCAGATCTAATGATTAAAATGTTATGTTCCACATAACAGTCTGAGGAATAGGGTAGACCCAAAAACATGGAAGTAGGGTACAGACTGACAACCCTCAGAAGAGGGGGTGGAGGGAAGAGGAAAGAGATAAACCACAGAACTTATACGCATGTATGTATAACCAATGGACATGGACAACAAAGCCGGGGACTGGGTGGGGCGGGGGGATGGGGACGAGGGTGTCAATGGGGTATAAAAGGAGAAACATCTGTAACAAAAATAAAATTTTTAAAAATTAAAATTTTTTTTAAAAAGTGTTATGTTCCAGAAATCCTATCAACGATCATGGGAATTACATTCACCAATAATCAGGAGAGTTCTGTCAGCCCACCATTGCTGCCTCCAAAAGAATAAAGGCCAGATACTTAAAATCATAAAAAGTGTGCTTTACTTTCTTGTTTCTTTTTCCAGAAACTTTCTCCTTCTGAAGTGTAAAAACTATGGTAAAGTTTCTTCCTTTAGCCAGTTGGATATCTCCTAAGCATAATTCTCTTCTCTTCTACAAAACACTGAAACCAAATAAATTAAGAATAAAATAGATATTAATTTCTTGGCTACATTGATGACTAAATCTAAATTTATATCACAGCTTGCAAAATACACCTAAGGCACAAGTGTGCTGCCTTCCCTCCTATACGGGAAATCGGGTACCATTCCATTCCAGCACCTAGCTTAGCAAAATTGACTCTTTTTTTCCAAAGGGGAATAACACTTAAGTCAACCAGCATATGAAGTCTGAGATTTGATAATGAGGGTTAAGCAAGAAAAAAAATTGAGTCTCAAACTTTGCTGTTATTAAATCTTTCTGGATCTTCAGTGGTTTGAGATTTTGCTGTGTTTTCGGTCCTTTCTGGATGTTAACTATAGTCATAAACCATAGTCATAAAATAACAGGTACAGGAGATGAAACAGATTTTCATTAATCCCAAACCGTAATATGAAAAGTGGTTTCTTAAACAAAGCA
Organism: Molossus molossus; assembly: GCF_014108415.1. Taxonomy (NCBI): domain Eukaryota; kingdom Metazoa; phylum Chordata; class Mammalia; order Chiroptera; family Molossidae; genus Molossus; species Molossus molossus. Next base: position 31,004,826 of record NW_023425346.1, read on the forward strand.
CTAGTAATACTTCTCTGGCATTCACCTTTTTCTCCTAAATGTAGATTATACAAAAACAGCAATCCACTAAAGATTCTGCTAAGTTAAGACCTTTGTGCTTTAAGAACAAAAAAAAATGTTTGTTTCTAGGTAAAGTCCTGCAGAACTATGGAACTTCTAAATGACCAGTCTTTCGACTGCATTAAAACCGGTCCAAGGGTTCACAAGCAGTTCCCTCTCTCGGAATTCAGAAGCAGAGATATACTTGTTAGGAAGAGGTGGGTTTCTTTCTAATCCACTTTTTTCCATTCATTGAAAAGAACAAAAGCTGTCAGCTCAGGCCACTGCTCTCTTTGCTTACTGGGGCAAGGTGTCTCCATGAAGTATTTCACTACAAGTATTTTAATACCGTAATGAATTGATATGCGGCTTGAGAAACCACGTGTTTTCACAAGTATACCCAATAAACCAGGAGCTTATACTTCAAATACCATACATTTTTGCTTTCCACCCTGTTTACTTCTCTAACTATGGCCACAAAAACCTTATCTGAAAGGCTTATTTTCACCCTTAGAGCTGAGTGCATGAGAAGAAGCAACTTTTAAAATAAACAGAAGCAATGCAAAAATATATATAAATTAAAAAGGAGATAAATTATAGAAAGTAAAGTAAGCATTAGGAAAAATAATGACCATTTGAACTAGGTTTATTCTTGGGTCCCAATAACCTACTCCCCCACCCTTGAAGACACAGAACAGCCATCCAAGGGCGTGATCCGCAAGGAGTCTGCTTTCCAAAGGTCACTGTGGAATGGACTCTGCACTGCCTCACTGGTGACATCGTTCTGCTTCTCATGTTTGAAGGCGCAAGCAAGTTAGTGCCAAAAATAGACTCCCTGTGCTTCTTCGTCACAAGGCAGATGCTGCAGCATTCTACATTTGCTTCCAACAGGCTCCCTGAGAAGCCCAGTTCTAGCCATTCTCTCCATTCCTCTTATCACGTGCCGGGGCCATCAGAGGACCAGAGCCACAGGAACAAAATCTTGCTCCCAAAAGAACGACTCCATCTTTACTCACCCTCAAGACCCCTCAGAATCAGAACTGTCCTCTCTTTTTAATATGAGGAAACTACAGTCTAGAGATGATGTGTTACTTACCCAAGGTCACACCACCAATGAGGGTGTATGTTGTGAGATGAAATGACCATTTGGCCCCAACCATCTGTTTTTCCTTTTCCACTCTACTGCCATCCCTCAAGTGTACCAGAGAGCTGGGAGAAAGGCTGGCTCATGCATCGCATCCCTGTGTGTTGCTAGTTTGTTGAAAATTTTTGTTAATATGATGGGAGTCCAGAAGCAGAATAGCCAAGGAGGAAAGGCAACAGTCTGCAACGTGATACAATTTTTCAGAAGTCACTTCTCCTAGTAAGATGGTCCAGCCACCAGCTCTGTGTTTCTCCATGTTTCCAACCATTTTGGCAGAGTGTCATCTCTCCAGCCTCTAGAGTTACATATGGTGCAAGATCTCACTGTGTAAACTGACAGCAGAACCACTCCAAGTTCTCCCCCATAAAAAGGGACTGGTGGGATCCCCTGTGTCAGAAAAACAGAAAGAATTTGTATTGCAAGTAGCAAAGTTTCCATAGAGGAAAAAAGGGCTCCAAGGTCCTTATTTGAAACAAGGGTTCCTCATCTTTTTTGCATGAACCCCTTTGCAGTCAGGTGAAGTGTTAGGATGTTTAAAAACACAATAATGTTTTTAAAATCATAAAATAAAAATTTTTTAAACATAGGAATACAAAGGAAACCAAATATATTTAACTACTGATACCAGAATGTTAAAAAAAAAAAAAAAATGTGACATAATATACCCTTTATTAAAGTATGAAATAACAAGATCTATTTGCAGGTCCAACTATCATCATTTGCAGTGGTGTTGAATGTAAACAGTATCTGATGATGCAGGAAAACAACAGTAATGTGATACAAAAATATCTGTGGTTTCTATTAATAACTAAGTCACAGGTACCTTGAATACTACTGTAATTTGTTGTTAGTATTCATAATGAAAGAAATGTTAAATCTCATTAGAAATTAGGGGAAAAACTAGTGTACCCTCTTTTCAATCCAAGCCCACAACATTTCTGAATTCTATCCATGGACTCCAGCTGAAGAACCTCTGCTCTGAGGCATCATTGTGCCTTTTTGATACGGCTATTTACGTCGTCTGATGAGTACACACCACGTATGCTTGAGGATACTCAGTTTAACATTCTAAATGTCATTACCTTTCAATTGAAGGTTTTCAAGGAGCTAGTAGGAATTAGATTATTCTGCCATCAGTTTCACTAAACCAATAGCTAATATATTCTCATTAGCTCAATTGCTTGTAAGCTTTATTTCCAGAGTGAGATCATCACACCAGCAAATATTGATTATTCACATGGATTATAGCAGGTCTTAGGTGTAGGTCTGTCTGTCTCTGGGGTTGTATATGCAGGCCAGCATCTCAGCTGAGAACGTGGTGGAGAAGCGCTGCTTAAATGAGCGTAGGGGTCTCTACTTATCACAGGGAAGTAAAGAAAGATCCACTGCACAGCAAGTGGGGCCAGCTCTTGCCTGCCTCTATTTTATAGAGTTAGACAAAACCACAACACTGACAGAAATTCAATTAAGTTCATCAGATTCTCATTGCCTTCCATTGTGTGGACTAATATTCCTATCCCGTTCTCTTATTCTTTCTGTAAGCTTCAGTAGGTAGTAAAAGCCTTCTAGACTAAACATTATCTCTAATCAAACTCTCTTTTTCACCCCTCCCTGTTAGTTTCTGCTATACTACCAAATTACAAATCATGTGTAAGGCAGAATAAACACTTAACTTGCCAACACACTGAGTACAGTGCTGGGCACATTATATAAGGTTTTTTTTTAAAGTACTTGCCCATTGAAGTAAATAAGACATATTGAGAAAGAAAGAATAGTAATTTCTTTGCTGACCGCTCTTTGTTTTCATGGGTGTTCTATTCCTCAAAAAACAAATATGTCAGGCCTCTCAAAAGAATGGGTGCATCGGGATTGTTTGGATAATAGCTGCCAAGGATGAATAATGTTTTCTTTGGGGAAGCCACATGAGTAGCAATGTTATTTAGAATGGATATATATGATGCAACAGCAGCAGCACCAAAGCCTAGTACTCATTAGCTCACCCGTTCATTCATTAAACAACACGTAAGAAGGGCTCACTAAGTGTGAGAAAGGAAGAAAACCTGGTGTGGGCCTCATGGAAACCAAAGCTCGGGAAGGTAACAATAATCCGTGTGATTTCCTCCATTCCTTTCCTTTGGTGCTACTCAGTTAAGGCCTGGAATCATTGAAACGCTGGCTCCCATTTCCGATCATGTGTTATTTGTAGAGCATAACCTTCTTCTCCAAATCATCTCGCTGCCAAATGGATCTTAATAAAATAATTATAACACTATTTAATAATAAATAGATAACTCAAATGTTCAACAGTAAGGAAATAAGGAAATGGTTGAGGAAATAATAGTATTTCTACAAAATATTGTACAACCAATAAAAACTATGTTCATGAAGAGTTTTTAATAATACGGGGCATTAATGCAGTTTTATTAAGTGCAAAAACTGAAAATAAATTCTATACAATGTGATTTCAAGTACGTAAGTACACACACACACAAAGAAATGTATAAAGAAAAATGATGATGAACATAGGGGTGTATATATTCTTTCCAACTGTTGTTCCTGGATTCTTAAGATATATTCCCAGAAGTGGGATCACTGGGTCAAAAGGCAGTTCTGTTTTTAACTTTTTTAGGAAACTCCTTACTGTTTTGTTTTGTTGTTTTTTTTAAATCTTTATTGTTGGATGTAAAATGTATTACAGATGTTCCACATTTTTCCCCCATTGACCCCCTCCTCCCCACTCCCGCCCCCATCCCACCTTTTCCCACACTATTGTCTGTGTCCATTGGTTATGCACATAAGTTCTTCGGTTTATTTCTTCCCACCCACCCCCAACCCCTTTCCCTTTGAGGTTTGTCAATCTAGCAATGAATTTGTACTTCTTAATCTCTTCACCTTTTTCACCCATTCCCCCAATCCCCCTCCCAACTGGCAACCAACAAAATGTTCTCTGTATCTATGAGAATGTTTCTGTTCTACCTGTTCGTTTTGTTTGTAGATTCCATTGTTGATAGCTATGTATTCATTGCCATTTTGTTTGTTCATATATTTTATCTTTTTCTTCAAAAAGACACTTCATCATTTCATATAATAGTGGTTTGGGGGTGATGAACTCCTTTAACTTTTTCTTGTCTGGGAAAGTTTTTATATGTCCATCAATTCTAAATAACAGCTTTGCAAGATAGAGTAATCTTGGTCATAGGTTCTTGCTTTTCATCACTCTGAATATTTCTTGCCACTTCCTTCTGGCCTGCAAAGTTTCTTTTGAGAAATCAGCTGACAGCCTAATGGGAACTCCCTTGTAGGTAACTAGCTGCCTTTCTCTTGCTGCTTTTAAGATTCTCTCTTTGTCTTGAACCTTTGCATTTTGATGATGATGTGTCTTGGTGTGGGCCTCTTGGGGTTCATCTTGTTTGGGACCCTCTGTGCTTCCTGGACTTGCATGTCTGCTTCCTTCACCAAGTTAGGAAAGTTTTCTGCCATTATTGTTTCAAACAGGTTTTCGATTTCTTGTTCTCGCTCTTCTCCTTCTGGCACCCCCAAGATGCGAATGTTGGTACGCTTGAAGTTGTCCCAGAGTCTCCTTACACTATCCTCATTTTTTGGGATTCTTTTTTCTTTTTGCTGTTCTGATTGGGCATTTTTTGCTTCCTTATATTCCAAATCAATGGTTAGCTCCTTGGATTTACGTACTCTATTATTGAAGCTGTGTAAATTATCCTTTATTTCAGTTAATGCCTCCTTCAATTCTAACTGTGTATCCATGATTTCTAACTGGCCCTTTTTTATGCTCTTGAGGCCCTCCCTAAGTTCACTGAGGTTCTCACTCAGTTCATTGAGCATCCCTATAAGCAGTATTTTGAACTCAGTATCTGTTAGGTTGCTTATCTCCATTTCTCTTAGTTCTTTTCTTGGGGTTTTGTTCTGTTCTTTCATTTGGGACCTGTTTTTTTGTCTCCTTATTTTGGCTGCCTCCCTGTGTTTGTTTCTGTGTATTACTTAATGAGAGGTATGGGGCTTGCTGAGACCAGATGCTGCTCGTTTGAAAGAATTTAGGAAAAACCTGAAGCAGGATCCAAGACAGGCCAATCCTATGGTTAAGCAAGTGGCAACAGCTTGGGTGGGCTTGAAAGTTGGGTGGGCCAGGGCGGGGCCTCAGGGAGTCAGCGGGGTGGGGCTACCAGTGTGAGCCAGGTTGCTGGAGTCCCAGGTATGGCGACTGTCTGCCGCCCCCGGGAAGGGCTCACTAAAGGAACAAAGGCCTCTTACAGCACGTTTGTCCTGGAGAAAACACCCTCTCCAGCCCTCACTCCAGTGCCAAACAGCTCAGTTCTTCCCTATATGTCTCTGGCGCCCCTCAAGCTGCCTCCCCTCCGAGCTTAGAGGGAGTGAGTCCGATAAGTCCGTGTGTGGGCCCTTTAAGGAGCTGCCTGGGGCTCCAGCCGCGTCAGCTTCCCTGAGCCTCAGTTCCTGCTGGTTTTTCCAGCCAGAAGTTATGGGGACTTCTCTTCCTGGCACTGGAACTCTGAGTGGGGCACCTGGTGTGGGACGGGGACCCCTCAGTCCTCAGGAAGGACCTTCCCAGCCGAAGTATCCTCCTGATTTTTATCCACCACACTTGGGTGTGGGACCAGCCCGTTGCGCTGCCACCACCCCTCCGCCCCTCCGCCCCTCCTACCAGTCTGGATGTGGCTGCTGCTTTAATTCCGTAGTTGTAGGACTTCCATTCAGCTTGATTTCAGGCGGTTTTGAATGATGGTTGTTCTGTAGTTTAGTTGTAACTTTGATGTGGTTGTGGGAGGACGCGATATGCGTTTACCTGCCCACCATCTTGACCGGAAGTTCCTTACTGTTTTCTACAGTGGCTGCGCCAGTCCATAGCAGCATTATTTGCAATAGTCAAGATCTGGAAATAGCCCAAATGCCCACCAGTAGATGACTGGATATGGTACATTTACATGATGTAAATTATTACTCAGCCATAAAAAGAAGGAAATCTTACCCTTTGCAACAGTCTGGATAGACTTGGAGAGTATTATGCTAAGTGAAATAAGCAAATCAGAGAAAGACAAATACCATGTGATCTCACTTACATGTGGAATCTAATGAACAAAATAAACCGATGGACAAAATTGAAACAGAGGCATGGATACATGGAACAGACTGGCTGCTGTCAGAAGGGAAGGGGAAGGGGAGAACTAGATGAAAGAAGGTTAAGGGATTAGCCAAAGAACTTATATGCATAACCTTTAGGCACAGACAACAGTGTGGTGATAGCCAGAGGGAAGGCGTGGCAGGGGCTGGGTGGAGGGGGGATGGGGACATCTGTAATAGTGTCAACAATAAAAATAAAGTAAAAACATTACAATGAAAATATATAACTTTTATACATTTTAAAGTCCTCCATCTCTTTTTATTAACCAAAAATGTATTCCAAAACTATGAATCTGATTAAACGAATCATAATCCTCGCTCATGATCCTTCAGTGCCTTACTGTGATTTAGCGAACAGAGGCCACACCTCTTAAACTAGACCTGCCATCAAAGGCCTCTGTGAGCTGATGCCCCTTCCTCTGCAGCAGTGTCTCCCAGTTCTGTTCTACCGATGATCTCTCACACTCCTGTGTGTCACCCCCAAGCTCTGCAGCCCTGAACCTTTGTGCAGGCTGTTGCTTCCTCCCAGAGCTAGGTTAGGGCGAGAGCCAGATGGCAACTCTAGCAGTGCTCAAGAATGTAGTGAAATGGAGCAAACTGTGTTTACTAGGACTCCATTTAGAAACCGCACTGTAGGTGTGAGGAAGGAATAATTTAATAAAGCCACTTGGGGGTGGGGAAGATTGGCAGGGCAGAGTGTGAGTGACCACAGATGGCAGGTGGTTAGACTGCCTCTCAGGGAAGTGGGCCCAGGTAACTGCAGGGTTTTTACCCTGCTAAATAAAGGTGTGCAAGCTTGGCTGAAGCTTAATGACTTGGGGCTTATGTGGGTTTTATTCTCTCCACTAAACAAATGTTGAAAAAATATTTTTAAACCATCAGTTTGAAGGACCACCAACTCATAAATCCAGTAAGAGAGCTCACAACTTTGTCCTGTAAACTCTCAAATATCTCCTCTTATCTCCTCACCGCTCTAATCCACCATCTGAACACCTCCCTTCTCGAAACTTCTCTTACTCTTCGCTGATAGGGCACTCCTTATTCCGTTTTGTTTTGTTTTTTAATTTTGTTAATATATTTTATTTAAAATATAAATAAATATATAAAAATATATAAATATATATAAAATATCATTTCAACATGTAAACAATATAAAATTATTGAGATATTTTACAGTTACTTTTGTATTAAGTCTATTTTTTTTGGTTTTGCATTTGATTTAATTCTCTTTTTTTTCTTTTTATTAATTTATTTTTGTTAAAGATGTTTCTCCTTTTTCCCCCATTGACCCCCTCCTCCTGAACCAGCCCCTCCCCCCCAGCATTGTTGTCTATGTCCATGGTTACGCATACATGCATATAACTTGTGTGGTTTATCTCTTCCCTCCCTTCATCCCCCACTTCAGCGTTCCGCTTTGTTTTAACATTATTTTAGGATGTCCTTTAACTTCCTCATTAGATGAAAAATATCTTATTTATTTTTAACTTCACCCAGCATACTACTCAACATATGCTAAATAAACAAATAATTAAATGAATTAGAGAAAGAGACACCGAGTTTCACTAAGAACAAGAAGAGGTCCTACAGATATATTACATTTGGGGGATTCATTTGGGCCAATCTGACATGGAGCATGGTGAGAAAAGAGCAGAGACTTGCCAAGGATTCTACCTTGGTGTGGCCATAACCTAGAGAAAGAAAATACCCAAGGACCCAGAGCACATTCAAGTCTCACTATCTGTCTGACAGCTGGCTGTAAGGATAAGCAGTCCTATAACTTTCATGAGAAAATGTCATTGAAATGTGAGTAATTCAAAGCCCCATTGGAATCCCTAAGTAACTTTACCTAGATGAGCGACTTTCCAGCCTGATGTCACCCTGAGTTCTTTGGGTGGAAGTGGGAGTTGAACAAACGCTCAGAACAGCACACTATAAATAGAACACTGCCTCACACTTTCTAATAACAATAACCATCCCTGAGCTATGTAGCCATCACCTGCTATATTTTACACTCCTCATATTTCCCAACTAATTTGCAAGAGTCAGGCCTCTGCCATGAATCATTCTGTGTTGCTAATTCAATCCATTCTTCCAGAATTAATCTCCAGACTCAGCAGAAAATCACAGGTTCCAAAGTAAATGATCCCTCATGCAGGTAAATTGGACCATCTCCCTTTTCAGACCTCTGTGGGCTTATCTTCCCTAGAAAGCTGTTCCCAAACAAGTGTCTCAAGAGCTCCTTCCACAGACTTTCTACAATGTCTTTACTTCTCCCTGTAGCCATGGCTGCCAAGACTCAATTTCGTCACTTCCTCTGGCTTGTTTAGCAGGAATTTCATACATATGGGCTCTGGCTATCCAGTTAAACTGGGATTTTCTTCAGTTCCTGGACAGATCTTCCCTTCCCCTCTCCACCCAGAGCTCTGCAAGTAATATCTGCTCAAAACACTTAAATGCTTATTTATTGCATCATTTGTTTTCAATACTATGAGACTTCCATTACAAATTCTACTTAGAAAGCAATTCAAAAAAATAAATAAAAGAATACAACTCAAAGAAGATGCTTGTTATACATTAGGTTGCATGTTGCCTATTAACTACAATATACACATCTTAAGTCCATTTTTTCATGTCTAATTGACCATTCTAACTCTCATAGTGCTGATGAAAAAATATCCAAATGGACCCTCTTCGAATGGCTAGATGGAAGTCAGTACTTTCTGCCTTGCGGAAGTGAAGATTCTGCTAGACAAAAGTCTTCCTTCACTCGGCACTGGAGTCAGTCAACCTAATTAGGTACTGGGTTTTACAGGGATTCTAAAAAAAATCCGTAGTCCACAAGTCTCTTCCCAAACACAACAGGTTGCTGAGGGACCTGAAGCTGCTCTAAGCACATCTATGTCTTTGAGTTAAGACAATGGGTTACCCAGAAGCGCCCCCCCCAACACTGGCTGCTTGAATGTCCCCTACAATACCCTGGACACTACAGGTAAGGGAAACAGACACCTCTTGACTCATTTAATCTTCTTTTGGACAATTCTAGCTTTAAAAAAATAATTTTTTAAGATATAATAGTAAAATTGACAGCCAAGTACCAACCATTTAGAATTTACAATTTTGACACTTTTTTCTTTTCTTTTACTTTTATAAAAGAAATGAAATGTTACAGATAAAGTTGAAGTCCCTTCTTCTTGGTCAGCCTATCTCCCTTCCCAGACGAATTTAGTGCGAGCCATTCAAACCTGTTTCTTAACCTTCTCTAGATTTAGTTTGAATAGTATCAGTTTGCTGATCTTCAACTGTTTTTTGACCTAAGTAACACAATTTTGTGTGGTTCAACCTAACATGTATGTTTTGTGGATATAGCTTTTGAAGTGAACATATTGCAGCACACATATTGCTCTGTAATTTGTTATTTTCACTCAATATCATATTTTGAAGGTCTTTATATACATTTAGAGAGCTAGTGCATTCCCTGTCGCAGCCATATGGGGCCCGTCATCGGATGGTGGAGTCTTCTATTTGTCTGCTTTTAAGAAGGCTCACAGTGGACATCTTTGCCCACTTCATCCTTGAGCACAAGAAAGAGAGAGTCTTAAGAATACATAACAAAAAGTAGAATTGCTGGGTTACAGAATACATTTTCAATTAAATAGACGATTGCCAATTTGCTGTCACCAATAGTTATAGCACTCCAACTTTCACCAATGATAAATGAGAGTTCCCACTTTCGCACACTCTCACCAAACAACACTAGCAGATTTTTAGATTTTTGCCAACGTGAGGGGTAAGATTTCTATCTGGCATTTTAACTTTCATTTTTCTGATTACTAGTGGGATTGTGAGAGTTCTAATTTTCAGATAGTGCTTCCTTACTGTAAGCCAAAATCTGCAAGTTCTACCCATTTCTTTCCTGTCAGCAGTTGTCAACCTTTTGTCCTGTGGACCACTTTACAATCTTTAAAAATTATTAGGTACCCCAGAGAGCTATTTATTAATAGTTCTATCTATTCATATTTGCTATATTTGAAATTTTAATTTATAATTATTTAAATATCTAGTACTTGATGTAAAACAAAACAATTATACATTTTTATAAACAAAAGATTATTAAAAATAGCCATCAAAACAAAAAAATACTGAGAAGAGTGGCATTATTTTGCATCTTCACATATATCTTTAATGTCTCTGACTTAATAAAAGACAACTAGATTCTGATACCTGCTTCTGCAGTCAATCTGTTTGACATGTTGGCTGAAGTATGTGGAGAAAATTCAGCTTCACACAGTAGTTGAAAAAGGGAAGATACTTTTAATAACTTTTTCAGATAACTACGGAATAAAATTTTGATACTACCCAAAACTCAGCCTGTGGTAGTGACTTAAAGGTTAGCTGAGATACTGAATTTAAAACCATATCAATGACCATTTTGTCTTCTGTTGCATTAAAATCCATTGGTCTATCTTATACATTAAATGAATCTTTAATCCATGAATGGTTTTGTGACAGCCTGCATTGGTCATTTAGAAAATATTAACTCACTGGATTATCAGATTTTCTAAATGTTGACACATTTCATTATACAATGATATTAAAAAAGTCATTATTACTGTCACTGCTACTAATCTCATTACCAAAGTTTTTAAGGACTGGAAAGCTGTCGCACTCATGGTGAAAGAGCCAAGTTTTCCAAAATTCTAATTTCCACTTGAGAGCTTGAATTTTATCATTGGCAATAAATGCTCAGTTTTCCTTTGTATTCTATTGCTCACTTTGTTCATTTTTAATTCCTAAGTCTGCATCACCATAGTTTTTCAGTCATTTTTTCTATTTAAAATGTTATCCTATGGGAAAAACACACACTTCAGCTTGCAACTCAAACGTCTGCACACTTGCTTTTTCTCAGAATAATCATCATATCCAAATACACAACAGAGTCACTTAATACATTCTTCCCATTTCATCACACAGAATGTTAAAAAGATGTAAATTTAAGGTTTAAAAATTTACAAAATTAATAAATCTACCGCTTTATCAATGAAATTCTTACCATGTGTGGTGGTGAAGAATACAGTGATTTTTAGTACAGCATGGGCGCACTGCTTTATTTTATGTGAAGGTGCCAACAATTTAACTACCATTGTTTTTGTACCATGAGTGTCAACACAGCAAATAGTCAAAAAGTACTTTAACATTATCATGAAATTATCTTTGACCCCACGAATATCCTGGAAGGAGCACCTGGGACACAGGAATATACAGAATACACTTTGAGAACCGCTGTCTTATGTTATATACCCTTTGGGACCGTGTGTCAGTTATCAATGTATTGCCTCCCAGCCCCAAATTCACCCTTTATTGCCTGCTCTGTGAATGGAGGTGAACCCTGTAAATATTTTTTCTGTCAGTGGGCGTGATGCTAAGCTGTGTCGGAAAAGGGCTAGTAGAGACACTGCAGGTGGAAGGGGCCTTCCTTCCTGGTTCAGAACAGTGTGGGTGCCTTCTCCAGGGCCCAGCTCCTGCAGCACCCGTGGCTGCACCAGCAGGGGCTCCTGTGTGCACAGAGCCCAGTGGCAGTCAGTGCCAGCACTTCCTCCAGCATCCCCTTCAGGCCGTTTCAGACCAGAGAGACTCCAACAAGGTACCTTCCTGTGAAGGGCTTTTCCTGAATCCTAGAGGGTGGGCTTTGGGTAAGTTCAGCCAGTAAGACACCACAGTGAATCCTCCCCCACCCCTTGAGCCATGGCCATGCCCTCCAGCAAGTTCTAGATCCAAACCCTGGGGGCTCTTCCACAGGTGTACTATCTAAGCCCTAGAGTAGTGAATGTGTCTTATAAATGCACTTTCTATATTCTTTTTATTTTATTTTATTTTTAATTAATATTTTTTGTTACAGATGTTTCTCCTTTTTCCCCCCATTGACACCCTCCTCCCCACTCCAGCGCCCCCTTCACAGTATTGTTGTCTATGTACATTGGTTATACATATATGCATATAAGTTCTTTGGTTTATGTCTTCCTTCCCAACCCCCAACCACCCACCCGCCAGGATTGTCAATCTGATCCGTACTTATCTCTCTGGGTCTATTTTGTTCATCAGCTTATTTTGTTCATTATATTCCACAAATAAGTAAGATCATGCGATACTTGTCTTTCTCTGACTGGTTTATTTCCTTTAGCATAGTACTCTCCAGGTCGCTCCATGTGATCTCAAAGGATAAGAGATTTTTCTTTCTTATAGCTACATCTTTCTATATTCTTTAGTATTTTCTTTAGTTATTGCTTCCAGTTCCTCAAAACTCCAACCCCCTTGCTATAATTAGTAATTCTTTACATTCAACTTTCCTTGTTCAAGTAACTATATGGCTTATATCTCCTGATTGGATCCCAACTAATATAAACCATAGAGAATAAAACTTATCTTCCCATTTCAAATAAAATCCTTTGAGAGTTATTATTAGAGATATTCTCATCTGTAGAAAGAGGCCCCTAAGCAATGAGACACAGACAGGTAAGTTTTAAGAGAATAAAATAGAATATATGAGAAACGAAAAGTTCATTGTATAGTTTAAATGGGGAGGATATGAATAAGGACTAAGAATAGAAGAAGTCTCAAAAAAAACAATTCAAAAGGTCAATGAAACAGAAAGCTGGTTCTTTAAAGGATAAATAAGACTGATGAAACTTTAGCCAGACTCACCAAGAAACAAAAAGAGAGAAACCAAATAAACAAAATCAGAAATAAAAGAAAAGTAACAACTGACACCACAGAAATACAAAGGATCATCGAAACATACTATGAACAATTATACGCCACAAAATTGGAAAATCTAGAAGAAATGAACAAATTTCTAGAAACACACAGACTCCTGAAACTGAGATAGAAAACTTTAACAGACCAATAACAATAAAGGAAATTGAAGATGTAATCAAGAAACTCCCAGCAAACAAAATCCCAGGCCCAGATAGTTTCACGGGGGAGGTTCACAAAACATTCAAAGAAGATATAATACCCATTCTCCTCAAATTACTCCAAAAAAATCCAAGGAGAAAGAACACTTCCAAACTCATTTTATGAGGCCAGCATAATCCTAATTCCAAAACCAGATAAAAACACTACAAAGAAAGAAAACTACAGGCCCATATCCCTGATGAATACAGATGCCAAAATCCTAAACAAAATATTAGCAAATCAGATCCAGCAATACATCAAAAAAATTATTTATCATGACCAAGTGGGATTCATCCCAGGGATGCAAGGATGGTACAATATTCGCAAATCAATAAATGTGATACAACACATAAACAAACAAACAAAAAAGATAAAAACCATATGATCATATCTGCTGAAAAAGCATTTGACAAAATCCAGCACCCATTTTCGATCAAAACACTCAGCAATGTAGGAATAGAGAGATCATATCTCACCATAATAAATGCCATATATAAAAAACCTACAGCCAACATCATACTCAACGTGCAAAAACCAAAAGTATTCCCCTTAATAATGGGAACAAGACAGTGATGCCCACTTTTACCATTCTTATTTAATATAGTACTGGAAGTCTTAGCCACAGCAATCAGACATGAAGAAAAAATAAAAGGGATCCAAATTGGAAAGGAGGAAGTGAAAGTGTCATTATTTGCAGATGACATGATATTATACATAGAAAACCCTAAAAACTCCATCAAAAATCTACTAGACTTAATAAATGAATTTGGCAAAGAAGCAGGATACAAAATTAATGTCAAGAAATCGATGGCATTCTTATACACCAATGATGAACTCACAGAAAGAGAAACTGAAAAAAAACAATCCCATTTACCATCACAGCAAAAATATTAAGATACCTAGGAATAAACTTAACCAAAAAAGTAAAGAACCTATTTGCAGAAAACTACAGGACATTGAAAAAAGAAATAGAGGAAGATATATAAAAAATGGAAGCACATACCTTGTTCATGATTGGAAGAATTAACATCATTAAAATGTCCATACTACCCAAAGCAATCTATGAATTCAATGCAATCCTCATCAAAATACCAATGACATATTTTACAGAACTAGAACAAATACTTCAAAAGTTCATATGGAACCAAAAAAAGACCTGGAATAGCCACAACAATCTTGAAAAAGAAGGACAAAGTAGGTGGGATCACAATACCAGATATCAGGTTATACTACAAAGCTACTGTAATCAAAACAGCCTGGTACTGGCACAAGAACAAGCATATAGACTAGTGGAACAGAACAGAGATCTCGAAAATTGACCCAAGACATTATGCTCAATTGATATTTGACAAAGGTGACAAGAGCATACAATGGAGTAAAGACAGCCTCTTTATTTTTTTTTATTATTATTTTTTTATCCTCAGCCGAGGACATTTTTTGATATTTTGTTCAGATACAGTGGGAGGAAGAGAGAGAGAGAGAGAAACATAAACGTGAAAGGGACACATCGAGTGGTTGCCACTCACATGACCTAACCAGGGCTGGGGACAAACTGCAACCGAGGTACATGCCTTTAGCAGGAACCAAAGCCGGACTCTCCAGACCGCAGGCCAACTCTCTAACCACTGAGCAAAACTGGCCAGGGCAAGACAGCCTCTTTAAAAATGGTGGTGGGAAAATTGGACAGCTACATGCAAAAAAAATGAAACTATACCATCAACGTACACCATACACAAGAATAAACTCAAAATTAATAAAAGACTTAAGTGTGACTCGTCAATTCATAAAATTCCTAGAAGAAAATGTAGGCAACAAAATTTCGGACATCATATACAGCTGAATTTTCACTGATACATCACCTAAGGCAACAGAAACAAAGAAAAAATGAACACTTGGGACTATATCAAACTAAAAAGCTTCTGCACAGCAAAAGAAACAACCATCAAAATGGAAAGGGAACCCACTGTATGGGAGAGCATAACTGCCAATGATACATAAGGGGTTCATTTCCAAAATATATAGAGTGCTCATATAGCTCAACAAAAGGAAAAAAAAGAACCCAATTAGAAAATGGGCAGAGGACCTAAATAGACACCTCTCCAAACAGGACATACAAATGGCCAAGAGACGTGAAGAAATGCTCAACATCACTAATCATCAGAGAGATACAAAATAAAACCACAATGAGGTATCACCTCACACCTGTCAGAATGGCCGCCATCAACAAATCATCAAACAAGTGTTGGCGAGGGGGTGGAGAAAAGGGGACTCTAGTACACTGCTGGTGGGAATGCAGACTGGTGCAGCCACTATGGAAAACAATATGGTGTTACCTCAAAAAGTTAAAAATTTAACTTCCATTTGACCCAGTGATCCCACTTCTAAGAATATACCCTACGAAACCTGAAACACCAATCAGAAAGAATATATGTACCCCAATGTTTGTAGCAGCACTATTTACAATAGCTAAGATCTGGAACCAGCCCAAGTGTCCATCAGTAGATGAATGGATAAAAAAGCAGTGGTACATATACACAATGGAGTACTATGCAGCTGTAAGAAAAAAAGATCTCTTATCCTTTGAGACAACATGGAGGGACCTGGAGAGTATTATCCTAAGTGAAACAAGCCATGCAGAGAAAGACAAATATCACATGATCTCACTTATTTGCAGAATATAATGAACACAACAGTCTGAGGAACAGGGTAGACCCAGAGTCGTGGAAGTAGGGTACAGACTGACAACCTTCAGAAGAGGGGAGGGAAGAGATAAACCACAGAAATTATGTGCATGTACGCATAGCTGATGAACATGGACAACAAAGCTGAGAATGGGGTGGGAAGGATGAGCAGGAGGGTGTCAATGGGGAAAAAAGGAGAAACATATGTAACAAAAAATTAATTAATTAAAAAAAGAAAAGAAAAGAATGTATTTTATACACAAAACACACACATGCTGGAAGACAAAAAAGAGGGTGTAAGTTAAGACAATATTTTAAAATAAAAGCGTGTAGAAGTATAAAGTTTTAATTTCACATTTTAACGTAATTTCACATTACATTTCCTTATTTCAGTGGTCTCTCAAAAATAGCCAAATGAAGTAGACTTTCTATGTTTCTCTCCCAATTTTAACATGAGGAAAAAAAAATGTATCCTCTCTTCAAAAAAAAAAAAAGTAAAATATCAGAAAAATAAATTCCAAGATGATAACCTTCAATTCAGAGAGTACATTTTTATAGTTACGTTAAGCTGTAGCGTCCTAGGTTTTAAAAATGGCAATTTGACAGTCCCTGAAATACAGTAGCAACACCCAGGGACCCCACTCTTAATCACTCTCACCCACCTTCTCCATCGCTTCTCCCATTTCCACTACTCAAAGGGAGTTGAGCTATTTTTTGACCAGCTTTTGATATCTGTTCTCAAAGTACTCTACCTTATGCCACAAAAACTGATAAAAATATCATTTATTTGCCAAAGGTCACAGTATCGTTAATTGGCCCATCTGTCCTAAAACACATCGTCTAACAACATCCACTTTGTGTGACCCTGGACACTCCCAATTAGGGATTCTGAAGGGCAAAGTAGAAGCAAGAGCTGCCAACCCTTGCCATCTGAGTCCCTTGCTAGCTCTGTAAAAGGCTCTGAAACACAGCAAAGGAGAAGCAGCAGGAGGCGGCTCACAGGGGATGCTGTGGGGAGGTGTCTTGGGACACATTGCCTCTGGCTGTTGCCAGAGACCTCTTTCCTTTTTGGAAAGCTCTAGAATTGTTATGGTCCCCCAGGATCAGCTTCTGGGGTTTCATACTGTTGATGTCCTTTGGAGGGTTTTAAAGAAAGAAAGTGCTTTTGGAAATTCCTTCTTTGTGCAGAAGCAACTGTGGCTGATCTGGGAGAGGATGAATGTGTTCACAGGTTATCCCTCACCTGGCATGACCACAGCTATCTACAGCTGTACTGAAAAGAGTCACTGGAGCAGCACAGGAGTGAGTGAGTGCTTAGGGGTCTGTGCTGTGAGTTAGCAGGACTGAATGTGGGCCTCGGGTAGCAAAACCTAACAGGCCAGATTTTCTAGTTGTCCAATGTTTTTAAAAAAAACCTCCATTATCTTATTTTGGGAACCTTATGAAAGAAGAAAAATAGACTTCTTTGATACTATCCTGCTGCCTCTCAGCAAGCTCTTCTCCCAGGTGCCCTCGACCTAGGAATGACTGCCCCTGCCAACAGCATCCCAACTTCACATCCTTCCCACCAGCCTTCCCCATTCAAAATGCATCTACCACACCTCTCCACACAGGACATACAAATGGCCAAGAGACATATGAAAAAATGTTCAATGTCACTAACCATCAGAGACATGCAAATTAAAACAACTATGAGGCATCACCTCACATCTACCAGAATGACTGCCATCAACAAATCATCAAACAACAAGTGCTGGTGAGGATGTGAAGAAGGGACTCTAGTACACTGCTGATGGGAATGCAGGCTGGTGCAGCCACTGTGGAAAACAATATGGTGTTTCCTCAAAAAATAAAAAATTGAACTGCCATTTGACCCAGTGATCCCACTTCTAGGAATATACCCTCAGAAGCCCGAAACACCAACCAGGAAGAATATATGCACCCCTATGTTAATAGAAGCACTATTTACAGTTGCTAAGATCTGGAAACAGCCCAAGTGTTCATCAAGAGATGAGTGGATAAAAAAGCTGTGGTACATATACACAATGGAATACTATGCAGCTGTAAGAAAGAAAGACCTCTTATCTTTTGAGAAGACATGGAGGGTCCTAGAGAGTATAATGCTAAGTGGAATAAGCCAATCAGAGAAAGACAAAGATCACATGTTCTCATTTATGTGTGGAATATAATGAACAATACAAGCTGATGAACAACATAGACCCAGAGACATGGAAGTGGGGATGAAGACTGACAAACCTCAGAGGAGGGGGACGGCAGGGAGGGAAGAGATAAACCCCAGAACGTATATGCATGTATGTGTATCCAATGGACATAAACAACAATGTTTGGGTGGGGGGATTAGGAGGAGAGTGTCAATGGTGGTGGGGGGGAACATCTGTAACAAAGATAAATTAATAAAAATTTTAAACTAAACAAATTGCATCTATCTGTGTCCCATGCCCTCAAGACACTATTCCAGGTAAAACTTTCTGTAAAAGCTTTCTGAAGAACAAGAAGAATGAACCTTAAAGCAGTGAAAATGAAATGAAAAAATTTCAAATCTTAGAAAATATATTTGAGGACAGTGCATTTTAGTATCTGTCTAATCAAACCATATAGGTTATTAATATGGTAGATAAGAAACGGACCTGGAGATTCCAAAATGGCGGCGGAGTGAATGGAGCTACACAGACCATCTCCCAGGACCAAACTGGAATTACAACTAAAACAGACAAATCGATGGGAAAAAGCAACAGAAAGCAGCTTGTGAGGACCCTATAACCAGGGACACTGACTCCATCCCAATAGGCTTCGAAGGCGCAAGACGGGGGCTGGGAGCCCACGGTCAGCAGCTCGGCAGCGGCCTTAGCTGGAAGCAGCGCCCTCGGGTCACACTACCAGGCGGCTCCACAGCGCAGAGCCGGGACAGAGGCTAAAATGGCCCCAGCCACTCACCTTGGGCTCTGGCAGAGGGAGGGCAGACTGGACTGGAACTGTGTGGGGACACTCAGGATTTGGAGGGTGCTCAGAGCTTTTGCTGAGTTGCAGCCATGCTGGATGGTGGCCATATTGCTTTTTCCCAGGACTCTGGGGAAAGGCAGCAGCCCCTCCCTCAGAGATTCAACCCCACCCTGTGGGCTACTGAAATGCAAATTGAGGCGTACTAATAACCAGCATCTACCCCACCCTCGGGAAATCCTTTTATGCTGAGCACCTGAGGGAGTTTTTCAATCAACTAACAACCCAAAATTCTTCAAGTAACATGGACTGCTAGCCTACAGACAAAAAGCTAGAGGATAACAGTACCATTCCTGGGCTAGCAACACTATTAAGGAAAGTAAGACTTGACAGTAGTGTTTAACATGGGTCCTTCCTCGCTCATCTAAATGCAGGAGAGGGAGCCACAAACAGCAGAACACCAATACCCACAGGGAAAACTTGGCAGGCTCCAAAGCCTACTGTGATAGCCAAAATGGTGAAACACAGAAACAAAAGCCAAAGGGAAGAACAAGAGACCTCCACCGAAGATGACATCAATGTGGAGCAGTTAGGCAAGTTAACGGAGCTAGAATTCAGAGCCATGATCTTGAGGAAGCTCAACAGCATGAGTAAGGACATAGAGATTCTGAAAATAAACCAATTGGAAATTAAAAACCACCAAGAAGAGATCAAGAGTGACATATCAAAAATAAAGAACACATTGGAAGGTCTAAAGAGCAGAGTAGCCCTGGCAGGTTTGGCTCAGCGGTTAGAGCGTCAGCCTGCAGTCCTGAGAGACCCGGGTTCAGTTCCCACTGAGGGCGCGTACCTCGGTTGCAGTTTGTCCCCGGCCCTGGTGGGTTGTGCAGGTGGCAGCCACTCGATGTGTTCCTTTCACATCAATGTTTCTCTCTCTCTCTCTGTTCCTCTCTCTCCCTCCCACTCTACCTGAACAAAAAAAGATGGAAAAATGTCCTCGGGTGAGGATAAAAAATAAATAAATAAATAAATAAATAAATAAATAAATAAATAAATAAAAAATAAAGAGCAGAGTAAAGGAAGCTGAGGACCGGATCAGTAAATCAGAAGACAGGGTAGAAAACATCAACCAATCAGAAAACCAAAAGGAAAAAACTATTGAAAAACAGAAAGACAGCTTAAGAGAACTGTGGGACAACTGGAAACATAATAATATTTGCATCATAGGAGACCACAAAGAAGAATAAAATGAGGAGGGTTAGAGAATATATTCAAAGTAATAGTCACAGAAAACTTCCTTAATTAGGTTAAGGAAGAAGGCATTCAAGTTCAAGAAGCACAGAGAGCCCCAAGTAAGAAGAATCCAAACAGGCCCACACCAACACACATAGTAATCAAAATGCCAAAAATTAAAGACAAAGAGAGAATCCTAAAAGCAGCAAGAGATAAACAACAGGTTACCTACAAAGGAAACCCCATGAGGCTCTCAGCTGACTTCTCAACAGAAACACTACAGGCCAGAAGGGAATGGCATGAGGCAATCAAGGTCATGAAAAACAAGGCTCTGAATCCAAGACCACTCTACCCAGCAAGGCTATCATTCAAAATAGAAGGTCAAATAAAGAGCTTCCCAGACAAAAAAAAAAGGGGGGGGGGGCGCTAAGGGAATACATTAGCACCAAACCAGCACTGCAAGAAATGTTAAGAAGGACTGCTGAAATTAGCAGGAGAAATAGGAAGAAAAATAGAACCACACTAAACAAAAATGGCAATAAATAAGTACATATCAATAATCACCTTAAAGGTAAATGAATTGAATGCTTCGATAAAAAGACACAGAGTAGCTGATTGGATAAGAATGCGTGACTCATCTATATGTTGTTTACATGAGACCCACCTCACAACAAAAGACTCACATAGGTTGAAAGTGAAGAGATGGAAAAAAATCTTCCAAGCAAACAGAAAGGAAAAAAAAGCTGGGGTAGCAATACTCATATGAGATAAAATAGATTTCAAAATGAAGGCCATAACTAAAGACAAAGAAGGCCACTACATAATATTGAAAGGCTCTATCCAACAGGAAGATATAACCTTGGTAAACATATATGCACCCAATATAGGAGCACCAAAATATGTAAATAATCTTCAAGAGGACTTCAAAGGAGAAATCGACAGCAATACAATCATAGCTGGGGAACGTCAACACCCCGTTGACACCACTGGATAGATCCTCTAGACAAAAAATTAGCAAGGAAATAGAGACTCTAAATGAAGCACTAGACCAAATGGATTTAATAGACATCTACAGAGAATTACACCCCAAAACTACAGAATTCACATTCTTCTCAAGTGCACATGGGACATTCTCAAAGGCAGACCACATGATAGGACACAAACTAAATCTCTATGAGTTCAGGAAGATTGAAATCATATGAAGCATCTTCTCAGATCACAATGGTATGAAACTAGAAGTCAATTGCAACAAAAACATGCAAAGACATTTGAACGCATGGAGGCTAAATAGCATGTTATTAAACAATGAATGGGTTATCAAGGAGATCAAGGAAGAAATAAAAAACTTCCTGGGAACCAATGAAAATGAACACACAACAATACAAAATCTATGGGATGCAGCAAAAGCAGTTCTGAGAGGGAAGTTCATAGCACTACAAGCCTACCTTAAGAAACAAGAAAAATTTCTAATCAACTGTCTAACCTCACAACTTAAAGAATTAGAAAGCAAACAAAAAGAAAATCTCAGAGCAAGAAGAAGGAAGGAAATAGTAAAGACCAGAGGATAAACAAATGACATAGAGACCAAAAAAAAACCAAAAAAACAATTCAAAGGATCAATGAAACAAAGAGCTGGGTTTTTTTGAAAAGATAAACAAGATTGATGAACCTTTAGCTAGACTCACCAACTAACCCAAGTGCACAAAATCAGAAATGAAAGAGGAGAAGTAGCAACTGACACCACAGAAATACCAAAGATTCTTAACAGCTACTATGAACAATTATTTGGCAACAAATTTGACAATCTAAGTGAAATGGACAAATTTCTAGAAACACACTGTCTCCCAAAACTGGACTGGGAAGAGATAGAAATTTTGAACAGACCAATAACAACTAAGGAAATTGAAGAGGTCATCAAGACTCTCCCAGCAAACAAAAGCCCAGGCAGCTTCACAGGGGAGTTTTACCAAACATTCAAAAAAGAACTAACACCCATTCTCCTCAAACTATTTCAAAAAATGCAAGAAGAAAAAAGACTTCCAAACTCGTTTTATGAGGCCAGCATAATTTAATTCCAAAACCAGAAAAGACACTACATAGAAAGAAAACTACAGGCCAATATCCCTGATGAACATAGATGCCAAAATCCTGAACAAAATACTAGCAAATCGGATCCAGCAATACATCAAAAAAATTATTCACCATGACCAAGTGGGATTCATCCCAGGGATGCAAGGCTGGTACAATATTCGCAAATCAATAAATGTGATACACCACATAAACAAAATGAAGAATAAAAACCACATGATCATATAGACACTGAAAAAGTATTCCACAAAATCCAGCATCCATTTCTGATCAAAACAGCAATATGGGAATAGAGGGATCATATCTCATCATAATAAAGCCCATATATGAAAGACCTACAGCCAACATTATACTCAATGGGCAGAAACTAAAAACATTTCCCTTAAGAACAAGAACAAGACAGAGATGTCCACTTTCGCCACTCTTATTTAACATTGTACTGGAAGTCTTAGCCACAGCAATCAGACCTGAGGAAAAAATAAAAGGGATCCAAGTTGGAAAGGAGGAGGTGAAACTGTCATTATTTGCAGATGACATGATATTATACATAGAAAACCCTAAAGACTCCATCAACAACCTACTAGACTTAATAAATGAATTTGGCAAAGTGGCAGGATACAAAATTAACGTCAGGAAATCAACACCATTCTTATACACCAATGATAAACTCACAGAAAGAGAAACTGAAAAAAAAACAATCCCATTAATCATGGCAGTAAAAAAAATTAAGATACCTAGGAATAAACTTAACCAAAGAAGTAAAGAACCTATTTGCAGAAAACTATAGGACATTGAAAAAAGAAATAGAGGAAGATATAAAAAAGTGGAAGCACATACCTTGTTCATGGATTGGAAGAATTAACATCATTAAAATGTCCATACTACCCAAAGCAATCTATAGATACAATGCAATCCCCATCAAAATACCAATGACATATTTTACAGAACTAGAACAAATACTTCAAAAGTTCATATGGAACCAAAAAAGACCCTGAATAACCACAGCAATTTTTTAAAAGAAGGACAAAGTACATGGGATCACAATACAAGATATCAGGTTATACTACAAAGAGACTATAATCAAAACAGCCTGGTACTGGCCCAAGAACAGGCATATAGACCAGTGGAACAGAACAGAGAACCCAGAAATGGACCCAAGGCAATATGCCCAACTAATATTTGACAAAGGTGACAAGAGCATACAATGGAGTAAAGACAGCCTCTTTAATAAATGGTGTTGGGAAAATTGGACAGCTACATGCAAAAAAATGAAACTATACCATCAACGTACACCATACACAAGAATAAACTCAAAATGGATAAAAGACTTAAATGTGACCTGTGAATCCATAAAAATTCTAGAAGAAAATGTAGGCAACAAAATTTTGGACATCATATGCAGCAGAATTTTCACTGAGTCATCACCTAAGGCAACAGAAACAAAGGAAAAAATGAACACATGAAACTATGTCAAACTAAAAAATTTCTGCACAGCAAAAGAAACAACCATCAAAATGGAAAGGGAACCCACTGTATGGGAGAACATCATTGCCAATGATACATCAGATAAGGGGTTAATTTCCAAAATATATAGAGTACTCATACAACTCAACAAAAGGAAGACAAAGTACCCAATTTAAAAATGAGCAGAGGAGCTGAATAAACACCTCTCCAAACAGGACATACAAAGAAATGCTCAACGTCACTAATCATCAGAGAGATGCAAAATAAAACAACAATGAGGTATCACCTCACACCTGTCAGAATGGCCGCCATCAACAAGTCATCAAACAAGTGTTGGCAAGAGTGTGGAGAAAAGGGGACTCTAGTACACTGCTGGTGGGAATGCAGACTGGTGCAGCCACAATGGAAAACAATATGGTGTTACCTCAAAAAATAAAAAATTGAACTTCCATTTGACCCAGTGATCCCACTTCTAGGAATATACCCTAAGAAGCCTGAAACACCAATCAGAAAGAATATATGTACCCCCATATTCATAGCAGCACTATTTACAATAGCTAAGATCTGGAAAGAACCCAAGTGTCCATCAGTAGACGAACGGATAAAAAAGCAGTGGTACATATACGCAATGGAGTACTACGCAGCTATAAGAAGGAAAGACCTCTTATCCTTTGAGACGACATGGAGGGACCTGGAAAGTATTATCCTAAGTGAAACAAGCCAAGCATAAAAAGACAAATACCACATGATCTCACTTATATATGGAATATAATGAATATAACAGTCTGAGGAATAGGGTAGACCCAGAAACATGGAAGTCGGGTACAGACTGACAATCCTCAGAAGAGGGGGTGGTGGGGGGTGGGAAGAGATAAACCACAGAACCTATATGCATGTATGCATAACCAATGGACATGGACAACAAAGCTGGGGATGGGATGGGGGGGGATGGGGAGGAGGGGTCAATGGGGTAAAAAAGGAGAAACATCTGTAACAAAAATAAAATTTTTAAAAATTAAAAAAATAAAAACTCTCACCAAACTGAAAATTTTTCTCAAGGTAACCACAGGTCTTGTAAGACAAATTGAAGGTTGATTTCCTTGCCCAAAAAAGTAATAATTGCTATAGCAGATGCATTCTGTAACTACCAAAAAATCACCTGAATATATAAAAACAAGGTAGCTGCTTAATTTACTAAAAGGTGAGTGTAATTTTGCTTTACAATGTTCAACGTATAAGAAAGAATAGTTTTCTTCTATCTGAAAAATTAAATAGAATATGAATCAGCTACAAGTTTCGACAATGGGATGGAAATCACATCTCAGTTAAGTTGGGAGTGGTGGGATGGAGGAGATTGCTTGAGATGTTACAGAGCCTCAGGGAGTTAGTAATGTCCCCTAAAGAAATCTGTTAGAGGTCACATCTCAGCTGTTCTCCCTTAGGGCATGCACTCCCTAGGACACTAGTGTTCTAGTTATTATCCCCAATAATCCACATACCCCTCTCTCCAACTCTTGCCGTCATCGATCAGGGCTTTACAAAATAAAATTATGCATAATTCTGTGGGGGGAAAAAAAAGAAATGAACGTAAACACAATTGTAGGCAGAAACACATAAACAGAGTATTAGAGGACTTCTAAGAGGTAAGAACTACTTTCTCTTGAGAAACAGAGGATCTGCTTGTATTAAAGGTCAGTTTCAGACACAGTATCCATTTGGCCATGATTATACTTTTTCAACTATGCATTCTAGTCTTACTGGAACCCTAGCTAGGTTAACCCCCCGTCTCTGTTTATGGTTCAATGACAATAATAGCAAGTAAAAGGAAAATGTTATCTGATGAGGGAAGAAATAGAATTATACAGCTTACAAAAAAAAAAAAAAAAACCCAGGATGATTTCTTTTCCATCCTAGCTGTCACTGATTTAAAAAACAAAATCTATAACCTGAAAAGAAAGCAGATGGTTGGACACTGACTTGATTTTCTAGGAGATTAAAAACATTTTTAATGTATCATAGTCCTTTAACTCTGTGTACTTTGGGTAGCATGAACAGTGAAGGGCATCAAAAGATTGTTTCCCCTCTTTCTGCTTATCTATATGTTACTAGGATAACATTTAAAAAGTCCGTCAAAAGTCCAATTGGAAATATTTACTGGCAGAAGGATAGCATCCCAGGCTCCGGGATGTTTTATTGTTATCCTTTCAGAAATCTCACCTGCCTAGCAGATTGCTTTGCTTAAAGTGAGGGGGAAAAAAAATAGCAGTATCTATTTTAAGCACCATGATCCTTAATTTTTTAATCTTCTCTTTTTGAGTTCTATAATAAATCCATTCAAAGCTCCATATATGCATTAAGAAGCACACAAAAGTCACCTTTTCATTTCTCTCCAAAACATTAAAGCTTTTTTATTCTGTTTTAAAAGAGGACTCTTTTAAAGCAAAGTCTCTAAGCCAGCTTTCTAACCCACACATCACAGAACATTAGGACCCAGTTTTTCTGGATGCAGTAACTAGCATAATGTTTGGTAGAGTTATTTCACCCATCAGCTTCTCAAGGAAAAGTAGCTTCTGAGCAGGGCCAGGGCCAGGGAACAAGAGGTGGGAATGCTGTGTTCAGGGTCTCTCTCTCTCTCTCTCTCTCTCTCTCTTTCTCTCTCTCTCTCTTATTTAAACACAGCTCAGTTTTCATCAAATCTCCAAAATATTAGCAAATTGTGACATTGTAACTACTGGGGATTCATTAGAATAATGAGCTGGTCCTCGTTAGTATAGTGGTGAGTATTCCCGCATGTCACGCAGGAGACCAGGGTTTGATTCCCCAGTGGGGAGGCACAGTCACCTTGCCCAGCTGGTGTGGCTCAGCGGTTGAGTGTCAACCCATGCACCACGAGATTGCCAGTTCGATTCCCGGTCAGGGCACATGCCCAGGTTGTGGGCCAAATCCCCAGTGGAGGGCATGCAGGAGGCGGTCATTCAATGTTCTCTCTTAGGGATGTTTCTATATCTCTCTCCCTCTCCCTACCTCTCTTTCTAAAGAATAAAGAAAAAAAAGAAGAAGAATGAATGAATAAGATGGAGGTGTTTGTCCAAATTTATGGATCAGGACAGTCAGGAAAGGTAACTTCTGGATCACTAAATTTCAAAAATTATCTTCTCTCTACCTCCCTCCTTTCTCTCTCTGGAAATAAATAAATAAATAAATAAATAAATAAATAAATAAATAAATAAATAAATAAATAAATAACATCTTGTCAATAAGATATAGAAAGAGACAAAAATCTATAAACAGGTCTCTATTTTAATATATTAATACATTTGTCTCCGAAATTCAGAAGTAAATTTTTCAAAAAATAAAACCTGGCCTCTTTGGAACTACAGTATTTGTGCTGCCATCACGCACTGTCCTTCAAGGGTTTGGGGGTCAAAAGGATGCATGCTATGAAAGCAAGCCCCTTAATGCAACTTACATTAATGAATGATATACACAACTGCACAACTGATCATTAAAAAGTGCAACAGCTTCATAGCGAAATAAGTTCTAAACAATCCTCTATGGCTTGTCTCTTGCACGGCCTCATCGATGCTCTGCTCCTGTCACTCACAGCCCTCCCCTTAGGCCAAGCCATCCAGAATCTCTCTTCCGTTTAGGCTCAGCTGAAGCACCACTTCTTTTATAAATCCTTTCCCTAACTGGTGGTCTCTCCTGCCTCTTACTACCGCCATCACTTAATAATTGCCCACTGATTACAGGTCCCTTTGTGAGAGGTGTGTGCTGTTTAGAACATCTAGGATCACACTGCTTCTACCCAAGTAGGGACACTTCCAAGAGGTCTCTACACCAGGTTCCTCTAGCACCGGGACATACTCTGTTCCTCATCATTCACAGGATTCCTTCGACAGCCTTTGTCTCTGTTCCTCACTGAGGAACTCCAGTGGTTCACTTGGGCCACTTTCAGTCACCCTCAAGTCCTGCTGCAGCAAACTCCTCTCAGCTCCCAGATTCTCCATTCCGATGCTGTTTGTCCTCCATCTGACACCTACCCTGTGTGTCTCCCAACTCCCTGGTTTCTCAGCTTTACTTTTCTCTACATTCAACCTTAAGGTCAGGCATTGTAACTACAGTTGACCCTTGAACAACGTGAGAGTTGGAACACTGACCCCCGTGCAGTCGAAAATCCCTAGGCCTGTAATTTTCACTCTACAGTGAACCCTTGCATCTGCAAGTTCAACTATTCACCAATGGAAAACAGCATTTGAGATCTGTGACTGGGAATCCACCACTGGAAATCTTCAGCTGGGAATGCAAAAATACCATTTTAAATCCTCAGTTGGTTGAATCCATGGATGCAAAACCTGTAGATAGGAAGATCCCACTATATTTATTGAAAACAAATCCATGTATAAGTGGACCCACCCAGTCCAAACTGTATTGTTCAATAGTTAACTGTATATTCTTGCCAGCACCCTGAGATTCCTCAAATTTTTCCCTTTTTTACCTATACAACCCATGTTACCAATCATTGATGCCTGGATCCTTGATCCCACAACTCCCACAGAGGCACTTTTATTCATGGATGAATGCCTAATCAGTTTTTGTTAAAAGGGGGAAACAAAAAGAAGAGATGTCTTACATCACCATGATGCTGACATCACTCTACAATTTCATTTGCTCATTTAAATGCTCTTCCCCATACAAGATGATGTTCCCCATACTCCCTTCTCCCTAAGGACAAACACTCTAAAGATTTACTTATTTTTTAACCCTTGGATTACATAGGTAAGTCTTTTGTCCACTGTTAAATGGAAGGTAAGCCCGGCAGGTGTAGCTCAATGGATTGAGTGTCATCCCATGGACTGAGAGGTCCTGGTTGATTCTCGGTCAGGGCACATGCCCAGGTTGCAGGCTTGATCCCCAGTGGGGGTCATGCAAGAAGCAGCTGATCGGTTGTTTCTCTCTCACATCAATTTTTCTCTTTCTCCCTTCCTCTCTCTCTAAAAAAAATTAGTAAAAACATTTTAAAAAATAAAAATAAAAGAACATAAATGGAAGATAAGAGCTTTTCTTAGACTCCTCCTTCATCCCCCAAAGTACAATGACCATAGTAGGTATCAGAAAATACTTCTTGATTTGAGTTTGACTTGATTAATTTGGATATTCAAATTAATCAAAATTCCCTGTAGCCTCAGACATTCTTCCTTCACACCTACAGAAGCCCAGCCATTCACTCAAAAGCCCTAGCAGCCCCAAAGTCAAAGATTCTGTCCCTGCAGGTATCAGGATTCCATCAGGGTTCATCCCCAGTTAGGACACACTTCTCCTATACTTCCACTTCATATTAGAAACCATCTAAAACTCTCTCTCACTTGTATTCCCTCAAATTTTAGGGAGATTAACCTGGGAGGCTTGTTTCAATAGCAGATTCTTGAATAGGTTCAATCCCCAGAGATTCTAATTAAGCAATCTGGAGAGAAGCTCAGATGTCTGGATGTTTATCGTCTCTTGATGATGCAGAAAAGGTAATGAAATCATTGGATGAGAGGGAAACAGGTCTCATCCTTTTTGAGACTGGTTTTTCCAATGCCTCGTATAATGCCTGAAACCTGTTTGTTGATCTGACTCCAAAGCAGCCAGTCCTACCTAGGCATAAACCAATATGGCTTTGAATTAAAGTAGGTGTGTTCAACTTGAGTTTCAGTTGGTCCTGTGCTTTACCTGCATCTCTCTTTTCCCTGGCGGAGCCACTCTCAGCCTCACTTTGCACCTTCTTGACAACCATCTGGCTGGTTCTGGGAGCATCCAGCTATCTTATGTCACGGTCTTGGCCCTGCTGTTACACGTGAGCACATGGTTCTGTGTTCTACCATCAGTGTCAGCCTCAAAAATAAGCTCAGGTATCTAGTGAGACAAGCAATCTGGAGGAAAGAGAAGAAACTTGGGCCAAACTCCAGGAAGAAACTGAGCCTGGAGTGCTCAGCCCTCCTCTTTGTTTTCCTTTGGCTTTACAGGAAATGGTGCTTCAGGAAAATTGAGGCTGCGGCTGCAGCATTTGTACATGTTGTGTGATGGGGAATAAGACCATGATTAGGTAGGCAGGGCGTGAAGCCAATGCAAATGTTGTGGGCTGAAAACTTGCTTAAGGAGTTGTGAAATCTTTTACAAGGCTGACTCCCATTGCATCCTGACTTCCATGCATCTCCCATCCTTTACCTGCCCCAGTTCCATTCAGAAGGCAGAGCAGAGGCCAAGAGAGCAGCTTCCCTGGTGATGTGGTGCTTGAAGTGGTTCCATGTGAGCCACACCAGGGTTGAACTGAGCTTCAAAAACAAGGTATCAGAGTTCTAGTCACGGCCCCTTCACCCGCAGTTTGTTCATTTAGGCTTCAATTGTCTCCTTTGAAAAATGAGGTAGTGGCAGGCAATCCACGGGGCTTCTGAATGTTTGACATGAGAATAAACCTGAATTCAAGTCCTTTTATCTACCCCTTCCTCAGAGCACTGCATCACAGGAAGTTCACCTCTGTGCACTGCAGAATTCCTGAATCCATTAAACGAGAACAATTTAATAGCCTCCATTCTGCAGATATTGATGTACAGAAAACTAATAAATAAAAGTAAGCACCTAGAAATAATAAATTATTATAAATGTGTACAATCATCTCAAGAATGATGGTGTTCTGCTGTCTTCTTCATTATTAATAAACTAGACAGCCTTATTTAAAATAGACAATAGTGAATAGCAAGAAGATAAATATTTTACATTTTGCATTCAGGACCTTCTTTCCACAAAGAGAAATTTCATCTTATAAATATCTCGTGTTATCTATTCAATTACTTCATTGTATACTGCTCTTTCCCATCTGAGTTTATGTAGAGAAAAGAGCCATGGTTGTTGTTTTTTAATTTTGTACTTGAAACTCAGGATTATTCTGCCTCACGCACTAGATGATCACCTTAACCCATCTTCCTTTGCCTCTTTTGGATTTCAATATTTGAAAATGGGCTACTAGTTTTCTTCTACAAAGGTAGAGGTTATTTCTACTCACAGAGCTCAACTCTGAAGTGTGAGAGTGCACAGAATCCATGCAAACAATTGCGCCTTTTTGCTGTCCCACTTTCAACCAGCACTAACACTCATCACTCTCGAGTCGTCAAGAAATAACATAAGGCGCCAAGGTGGAAATCCCACCATTACCTAAATTCTGCAAACATTCAGTCTTAATAGAATGCAATGGACACAACCCGAACCCACTGCATGTTCTTTAGCTAATCTGATCTCTCCTGAAGCAGGTTCTGAATGAAGGGAGAACATAATTCCCTATATTTAAATTATACTTTCTAGTTTAAAAAATATTTTAACATATCTCATTTGTTCCCCCACATTAATCCAGTCATTTGCCCATTTCACGGATTAAGATGCTAAGAAAAGGCAAGAGGTGATTTCACCACCTCCCAGAAAAGCCTAAAACCATCCCACATGGGAGATGGAAGACTTCTGTAACCCTCCCACTTCAACATTTATAGCTATAAGGCAAATAATAAAATACAGAGCACTTGAAGCTGACAGTTCTGAATTTAAGTTCTGGTTTGGCTGTTTACTAGCTGTGTGACTTTGGGTAAGTTACCTAACCTACCTAAAACTCAAAGTTTTCACCTATAAAAAATAAAGCTAATAATAAGTTACGTCTCTGGGTTGAGATAATGGTTAAATAAAATCATGCAAGTTAACAGGCCTTGCTTTGATGCCCGGCACTCAGTAACTATTCAGAAAAGGATGCTTTATAACAAAACTACACAGTGCCACCTGCTCTTTTTAATTAACGTCCCTCATAAACACACCCAAATGCAATGACAAACCAAGTAAGATTCCATCCATGTCTCTGGGAAGACATAAAAACATGCCAGTTTATAATCAGCTACACTGTTCTTGTATCTCTTAAAATAATGACTCTTTATTCCAAGGGGCTTACAAAAGTGGGTCTTCCTTATACTAGATACAGAGAAGAGAGTTTAAAAATGAGCCTCCTCCTTAGAGCAATTTCCTTTGCATATTTGACCTACGCAGAGAAACGTTCTTATTCCTCTTCATCATTGATTAATGGCATGTTTTGCAGGTGATTTACAAGCCTTCAACAAGAGATGTCCTGAATGAGGCGTGACAAAGCCATAATCCTTGGTTTATCCATCTGTCTCATTACACTAACCTAACCTGGGAAACAGATATCATTCTTTGACAAAAGGAATTGCTTCTTGTGCTTGGGCAGTGGTGCCTAATTCCAGGCTTCTTTCTGCCCCTCCCATCCCTTCTCAGACACCAGGCAAATGGGATTCCTTCAGGGAGGGCTTGGATGGAATCCAATTCAAAGACATATAATTGGCAGTTTTTTCATCTCTCAAAGGCCTTTTCAATACTCATGCTGCTACAGTCAGACTTGCTTTGATTCTCACAAAGCATTGCCTCACCTCCAAGACTGTTGCTAGGATATAGGGGATATCACAACTCCTGAATACATAGGCGGAAGGAAAAGATTTCCTCCTTCTCACAAATGTCATTCCAATTCTTGCTCTGCTTTTCTTCAAGGCCAAACTCAGGACAAAGAATAGGATTATGAGAATAAAGTATTCAACATAAAAGTCAGAAACCAGAGAGATCAGAGCCTGACTGGGAATGGGGGAGGGGAAGGCCCTGTGGGAGAGGAGCTTTGCTTGCAACAGTGGTCAAATGACTCACCAGATGCCGACCAGATCCAGAACCAAGAAGGGTGATTGCGTATGCATGTGCATATGTTCGTGCTTGTGTGTACATCACAGACAGGAGAGGGTATTAGACATCAACCAGAAACTGACACGTCCCCGTTGTGCCCTCTCTGAGGTCAATAGGTCAGAGAAAGGAGCTCTAGAATGCATTAAGCATCGAACAACTTGAGGAGGGTTAGCATACTAAAGGGTTATCCATTGGGGTAGTTTTAAAATATATCCATACATTCTTTGATGCTACTTCCTTCAAAAGGTGGAGCCAAATTCCCCCTCTCCTGAGTAGATCACTTGGCCCCACCCCAGAACCTATGGAATCAGAATTTCCAGGAGTAGGGCCCAGGGTGAAGTTGAGAAATCATAAACTTCTCATTCAGAAAGCATCAGAAGATGTTGGATCAGTGGCTTTGGTCACACAGTTCCTTCACTGGCCCCAGAACATCTTGAGCTCATCAGAAGAAAGGCACCAGGGTTTGTTATTGCTATTCTTCTCAAGGGAACACTCCTGGAGTTGCTGCAGAAGCCTACTTCTCTATGGAAAGAAACCTTTGAAGCTGGTGAGTATTTGACTTCAGCAGAGGACTTCTTCCAAGGACACGTACCCTGGAGGTGGGCTCGAGGGCAAGTTGTGTCTGTGTGCATATGTGTGTGGGGGTGGGTGTCTTTGCATGTGAGTGTGTGTGTGTGTGTGTGTGTGTGTGTGTGTGTGTGTGTTGATAGAGGGTCAGAGGGCCATATCCATGGCTTGCTATACTTTGGCATTTACGTCCATCATCCTGGGAACTAGACTGGTATTCTGATAACACAGGCTTTTATCACAAAAGCCATCCACAAATTATAGCCCTGAGAAGCCACTAATAGCATCTAGTAGATGTTTCTGAAATAAGTATTTATAGCAGAACACAGGAGGGAAATATACTATTATGTTGTATGGTTATTGTTGCATAGTAGGATTTCAGGTAATTCCATATTTTTCTTTTTATAGTGTTATTTTGATTCCCTTTTTAATTTTTTTTTTTTTTTACAATTGTCATGCAATATGTATTTGTTGCAGACAAAAATCAGAGAATAATGGTTTTTTGGTTTTGTTTGTTTTGTTTTTTTCGCTATAAAAAGGGGTAGGAGGCAGGAGTGGTAGTGCCAGATCCGAGACTGGACATCCTGGAGACAGCTGGATCCAGGCTTGCCTGCCTGGGGGAGCTGGGACCAGAAAAGGAGGGGCTGTTTGGGAGCTGAAAACACTGCTGGAGTTGCTTCCTGAGACATCAAAGAGGACAGAATGCCCAAACTCCTCTAATTCCTTCCACCCTCCAAATTCCTGCTCCTTCCTCTTTCTGGTTGACCCTGACTGTGCAGAGCAGAGCCTGAGAAGGGCCAAGAATCAGTCTGAGCGCAAACAGGGCAATGTCCAGCACCCTTGCATTCCACAATTATGTTCCATTTTATTTTTCGATGCTGAAGAGCACAATCCTACAGAGCTCCTGGCAGCACCACACCAAAATGAGAATGCATTTCTCAAGCACTGTGTAAACCACCCAGCTGATTGCATAAGTCCATTTCTTTGTGGAAAGGCCCTACGGCAGCAAAACCCAGAGGTGAGAGGAAGGAGTACGGTTCACACAATGAGCTCTATTGCTCATCGGAAATGTTTTCTACGTAGATTTAGATATTTGGGCCTATTCACAGATTTATAAACAGAGAGCTCTGGTGGATAAGGTTTTTTTAATCACTTATTTGTAAGAGGAAGAAGTTATACAAGGCTGGGTTTTCTAAGTAAGTCATCACGTTCTTCACTGTCTTTGTTCTGTGTAATCAGGCTGTGCTCTGAAACAGAGATTCCATCACAACAATAATAATTATCTTGAAAGAAGGAGATAAATACTCACCAAACCAACTTGGAATTTGCAGACTTTTGTGGCTGTAACAGTTCTGAAAGAGAGGCGCAATCTGTATCTCCAGTACCAACCCAGTCATGCACTTCACCTTTGAAACATCATCAGATTCTATTGTTTTATGAAATACTTTGTAAACGTGAGTTTCAGTCTTAGTTCTCTTTATACACATCTCCCATTTATTCATTAGAATTTTTTAAGCTGCAGTCTTTGCTAAAAGCCAGTCCACAAACACAATAAAAATTTTCATTAAAATATTTAAAACCCAGAACAGCAGCAATAACATCAAAACGAAATGCTAGCAGCCTGCAACAGCAACTCTCAAGAGGCCCTTCCACCGTCAGCACAGCTGAAAGAGGCAGCGTTTTACACTCTGTCCTGAAGTTGTTAAGCCTCCTGAAGGAGCAAGGTAAGAAGGGCTTTCCTACATCTTGAACTGTCCAAAGAAAATGTCTGGAAACCTTCCACTCTCTCTCCTGCATTTTCTTTTTAATGGATAATTGGATGGATGAATAGATGATGATAGATAGATAGATAGATAGATAGATAGATAGATAGATAGATGATAGACAGAATTACTGCATGGAGTTAAGTCTGCTGTGAATATGCTTAGCAAGCTACAATGTCCTATTGGGAACTGTAGCTACCCAGGAAGGGTAGGGCTCAATTTAGCACTAAGAAATAGAGGTGCTTATATATGTTGCCTGTACATGCTGCCATCTAACATATTCATTAAAATAAGAATAAAGTGCCTACTGTACACCAGACATATTTATTTTTCCCAAACAAAACCAGCAAACCAAGAAAGTGTTTTGATACGCAGAATAGAATAACTACTTAAAATGAGGACCTCCCTGCGAAACATTGGCCTTGAGGACTATAAGGCCCAGAGAGGCAGCCCCTGAAGCCTGAGGACATGGCTCTCTTCCAAGACTCTGCCTATAAGACCCTGCCCCCATGGGCCCTTTTCCAGAAAGTTCTGGAATTGTCTGTAATCCCTTTAACAGGGGCAGAGTTCCACAACTTGCAATAAAAACCTCAAATTGCAGACACACCTGGGAAAGGTAATACTGTTAACTTGATTTCACACAAAGTCTAAATAGCTGCTTTCTTGAGAGTGGGTTTGAGGTAAGGGTGAAGGTTCAGTGATAACAGAGAGAAGATAGAAAGACAAGGATCATGTGTACCTGAAGAAGAGTTGTCCTGGGGAGGAAGAAAAGAAGGCAAACCGGATGTCTGAAATAAAATTCTCTCATGCCACAGTTGAACTTTTGAAAGAATTTACTTTTATTACTCACTTTTATGTGCACCTATACACAATATATACATCATGGCAACTGTCTCACTGACCCCACCCTAACTGGGCAGAAGCCCAAAGTCAACCCCTGGATGGTGGCCAGAGCAGATTCCAGAGCTTGGTGTCATGAGCACACAGTGGTAGCAGCTGGATGCCCGTTCCAAAGCCAGGGATAGAGCATTCTCAACACACAATACAGAGTGCTGCTGAGGAAAATATCACGTTCCTTCAGACCTTTCTTCTGTCTTGCTTTTGGGTTTGGTGATTCCATCTCTATAATACACTTGTTAGTTGTATTATAACAGAGTTCCTATTTTCCCATAAAAACCAACTATCATTTAATTCTCCTAGCAACCCTGTAAGGCAGGTACTATAATTGTATTTCCGAGGAAGAGTTCCTAGACTTTTCCAGGGTCCCAAGCTAATTGCAAGTATCAGAATTTGAGCCCAGATCTGCCTCCCCTTTTGAAACCTGTATTAAGAAAAGCAATCAATAAACGCTACTGAGCCCAGTAATTTTCATTGCATAGTGCTTGGAATTAAAGTCTCTTTGAATGAAGAGTTTATATTCTAATTTTGGAAGACCCATTCCACTACAATATGGCAGATGCTCCAAGTCAACTCCATCTGCCTCCTTAGAAGATACATAAAACCTGGCTATATGTAACACACTTCAAGTCCCCAGGACCCCAGAAAAAGAAAGTAGTTGCCTAGACAAAATCCAGCTCCACAATAAACAAGTCTTACAAATCCAAGTGCTAAGAAAGGAGTTCCAAAGCAAGGACTACAACAGCCCACAGGTCACAGATTTGAAGATGACATTGACACATCAATCTTTGATTCTCATTACTAACCAAATTCCAAAATCCCATCACAGGGTGCAATTCTTGTTTATGTTTGAAAGCTCTTATTGTAAGGGCTCCTCCATCAAATGATATCCTTCCTAATTGCTATGAAAATAATCAAGGTACCATTTAACACTTTTGTCACAAGATACTTATTTTTAGCCTCTTACTCTTAACCATGCTGTGCAAACCTCTGCTTCCCCAGTCGTTTTTATTGCTGAGAGATAATACATATTAAAAGGAAACAAAAAAATGTGTTAATAAACAAAACTTAAAGTAAAATGTACTATTCCCCCCTCACAATTATTCAAATAATAACTAGAAACACAAACACAGGGATCATTGTATTTCAGCAATTGTCATGGTGACAATGTATTGCCAGACAGCTGCATATGATTTTTCAAAATGTTTTCGTTTGTTAAAATATTTTAAACATTGCTAGGATCCCTACACCAGCTGGCCAGAAATGAATTTCAGTTCACTTCACATTACAATGTCTCTAAAGCCAAAGAGCCTCAGACTGTTTGAAGTCCCCTCACTAACAGGGTCCACATGTGTAAAGAAGGAAAGCAAGCTTTACAGCTTCAGGGTTTGTGGCCCTGGATCTCATTCCCACAAAGATTGAAAAATTCCCAACTTGATTAACTTTCAGAGCCCATAAAGGGCTTTGAGCTCCTCCAAGAAAGACGCTATATAAATACAAAGTATTATTATTAGGCGGCCCTGGAATTTATTAACAGTTTAGTTACCCCCATCAGTTTCTTGGCATTCGTTTTTGTTCTGGTGTGCACAAATCCACCTGTAGGGCTAAAATGCAGTCCAATGCTTCCAAAAGCCACCCTCTCTTAGATAATAAAGGAAGCAAAGGTAGTCTCATTAGCCAGAAATAATTAACCTTGTCCCAACTACCCACAGGTAAAGTCGTGCTCAGCCATTCCCAGGGCCAGCCAAACACAGTCATTCTGTTTCTTTCAGGTAGTCTACCCATTGGTGAACTATCACAATTAGCCTACATGGTCTCTTACTGCAAACAAACAAACAAACCAAAAAACGCATCCAAAATACTCTTATATTTCCTGAACTTGTTTTCTCACACAGTAATTTAGCTAAACTTTTATGCTCCACCCATTTTTTTTTTTTTTACATACATTTCTGGGTAGAATGATCCATTTAGTATCAACAATCAAAATTCACGTTTTCTTTGCCAATTAAGTAACGCTTATTAATTTTTTATAATAATTTAAAGAAAAAAGCCCACATGCACAGTTCTACATGGAAAGCATTACACTTACTGTATTTTGGAGAGGAAGGAATACGGAATAGAAAACACCCCCAAGGGATTTAGGATTCCACTGAAGAGATGAAATGTATGCACTCTGAAAGATGATTAACAATATAAAGCAGGTAGTTTTTTCCTGTTGAATAAATTAAATCCAATATTATATTAATTATAAGTGAGTGCCTCAGCAGGAGGTCTGAACAAGGGAAATCAACTACCATGTCACCAAAGCCCAGATGGGGCTAAACTGGTGGTCCCTAACACTAGGTTTCTATTAAAATCACCTGAAAAGCTTTAAAATAATACTGATGCCTGGGCCCAACCCCAAACCAATTAAATTAGAACCTCTGGCAGTGGAACCCAGGCATAGTACTTTTAAAAGCTCTCTAGATATTTCTAATATGCAGCCAAGTTGGAGAACCTCTGGGCAGGGCAACACTTTGAAGGATTCCGCTGAACAGAAAAGCAGAAGGGACAGCCCAAAGGTGAGGGGAGGCCCTGGGGGTGATTAGGAAGGTGCACTGGGGGAA
The DNA here is from genome assembly GCF_014108415.1 of Molossus molossus. Taxonomy (NCBI): domain Eukaryota; kingdom Metazoa; phylum Chordata; class Mammalia; order Chiroptera; family Molossidae; genus Molossus; species Molossus molossus. Next base: position 31,043,131 of record NW_023425346.1, read on the forward strand.
CAGCGAGGCAACACAGCGTGTGTGGCCAAGGATGCTGATACAGGAGCAGTGAAGACTCCATGAGAGAGAAAGTCTGGTCCCATGTGTGGAGGGCTTTAAAGTCCAGAACCATTACTTGAGTGATCTTTTTTTTTTTTTATCCTCACCGAGGACATTTTTGCATTTATCTTCAGATAGAGCAGGAGGGAGAGAGAAGGAGGAAGAGAGAGAGAGAGAAACATCTAGGTGAAAAAGACACATCGACTGGTTGCCACCCACACGACCCCAACCAGGCTGGGCACGAACTACAACCGAGGTACGTGTTCTTAGCAGGAACTGAACCCTGGTCTCTCTGGTCTACAAGCCAATGCTGTAACTGCTGAGCCAAACTAGCCAGGGCTGATCATTTTTTTTACTTGACTACAGTCATTCTAAGCCTAATCACTCCTCTGGATGTTAGGCTTTTTAATATTTAAAACAATTTTTAAAATTTTAAATGGCCTCCTATGTCCAGAACCTTTACTTTTCTGTGCTCAATTCCTCCTGGCTCATTCCTCACAAGACATTCAAGCGCTCTCAAAATTCAAAGCCCAGGAGACCTCTCAGTCCTTGGGATGCGTTCTCATCAAGCCAGCACAGCCCTCCTCCAGCCCCGGTGCTGGACACTTGCCCCGTGAAGCTGAGGCCGTAGCTCTTTCTCATGCAGGGCTCTTTGCTGCATGCCTATGGCGCTTTTGGCCAGCTACAGCCTTTACAGTCGGGTGGGTGCTGTTGGGTCTTGCTTTGTTTCAATAAACCACATAGTTATTCTATGTGTGTGCAAGCTGATTTTTTTTTTTTTTAACTGCAGGACTTTGTATTCGTCTCTGTTCCATTTCAGCATATTTGTTTTGGCCCTGCTCTTTTAGCCTCCTTCCTTGAAAGTTAATTATGTTTGATGAACATGATTTGAATGTGTCTATTTCCAAGTGCCAAAGCAAAGTGTTCATTAGCCTTTAGGTGAGATACACAAATTACTCCACCAAACAGAAGGACACCAATTTGGACTTTTGGGCACAATTTAACTCAATTTCAAGACACTTCTATGCCATTTCCCTGGTATTACTCCCATCTAAACAAAATATGTGAAGGAAAGGGAGCAAGGAATTGATGGGCTCATAATGAACAATAGGTTAGAACAAAAAGTGAAGAATCATGAAGTGAGAGTTTCCTAAATGATGTTCTGTGCTCTTCGATCACTCAAACATCATCTACCTTCTCCTCCCCCTTTATTGATTTGAGAGAGAGAGAAAGGGAGAGGGAGAGAGAGAGAGAAACATCAATGAGAGAAAACATCGATTGGCCGCCTCCTGCTTGCCCCTCAGTGGGGATTTGGCCCACAACCTGGGCATGTGCCCTGACCGGTAATCAAACTGGCAACCTCTTGGTGCATGGGTCAACACTCAATCACTGAGCCACACCAGCTGAGCTCATTTGCCTTTTTTTGTAGAAATCCAGCATGAGATGGCAATGTAGGCTTTGAATACTATTTCTAAACTTTAGTCTTTCTACCACATATACTGATGTATTGTATTGTATTTATTTATTTTTAATTCTCACCTGAGGATATTTTTTCATTTATCTTCAGGATTATCTTCAGAGTGAGCAGGAGAGAGAGAGAAAGAGAGAGAGACATCAATGTGAGAGAGACACATCCACTGGCTGCCACCCACACAACCCCAGCTGGGGCCAGGGACAAACAGTAACCAAGGACAAACCGTAACCGAGGTATGTGCCCTTGGCCGAAATCGAACCTGGGACTCTTTGGTCCACAGGCCAATGCTCCAACCACAGAGCAGAATCAGCCAGGACATACTGATTTATTTATTTTTATTCCAAGATTTCAAGTTCTAACCTATTGCTCATTATGAGCTTCTTCATAATTAAATCAACGAGGAATATAATATCTGCTTGGAGTACAATCTTAGCTCTGGCCCTGGCCAGCTTTTCTCCTCTATACATCAGACATTATATTGACCTGTTTTCCTCAGATTAGCTGATAAAAAGCTGTGTGAAGTGCCATCCAGAGGTAACACGGCCTATACATGCTTTCTGTTCTGCAAGTTGCATGGGCTGGCCATGCATACCTGAAGCTTAGAAGCCAGTGCCTCCAAAGTTTGCATTTTAGTTGCAACTAAGAGAATTCTCTGTGTTTGCAAGTAAGAGAGGCTACTTTTTACTTAGCAGGTTCATTTTCTGAAATAAATTAGGTAATCAAAGAACAATGGTTCTTTTTGTTCTTGTTAATTTTCTATTGTTTTCTCCTGAAATGTGAAACAAGAAAGGTTAAAGAAAGTAAGAAGAGTGGGAGCCCGTGGAACATCCTGAGTGGAGAAATAAACCTGACCATGAGCTCACGTGGAAGCTGAGCTCTGTGCGTATGAATAGAGATGTTCTCAAGTATATATTTGGGCAAGTGTTTAGTCTGAGATGGATTTGCTCACTTCTTTGGGCAGTGACAGCATAAGACAGGGAAGGAGGAAGGGAGCTCTGGACACCAAAACAATGAAGACAAAAGGCTGCTTCACTTTCTATCAGGAAGAGATGAGATGGGAGAACTGGAGAGTCACATGGCACCAGGCACTTCACGTTCAGATTCTGCAGTTTCTAAAACTGTTGGTCGTGCTTAATTTTTCCCTTTTGCGGATATTAATGATGATAGCACTTAGCATTTCTAAAACACTTTTAATCTTCAAAGCACTATATGAACATTACCTAATTAACTAACATCAACTAATTATAATTAAACTTGCCCTGGGCTCACAGATCAGAACTTCACAAAGGGAGGAGGCGAGGAGGAGAAAAGAAGAAAAGCTTTCTAGCCAGACAGGTTTTCCAAGTTTTCTCAGATTAAAGCTTGATTCAGATTATCACAGATTTTTAAACAATCCTTGAGAAAACTTAATAGGCCTCTCTTGCTTCCCGATGGTTAAATATTGATGAGAACGATAGTAAATGGTCCCCAGAAAAGAAAATTGTCATTCTTATGCCAACTTATATTAATAGAAAAGTTTAAATGCCAACTAAATGGTGTTCTTCTGAAGCAACATGCTCTAAAATATTGAGCCAAAGAAATGTATTTCCCTAGAGCAGTCTCTCACTCCACACACACACACATGCACAAACACACATGTACACACACTTGCGCAAACACACATGTACACACATGCTCACATGCACACACTTGCACAAACACACATGTACACACACACTCACATGAACAGACACACAAAGACTCACTGCTGAGTGGAGTCAGAATTCTGACTTCCAAGCTCTAAGTGAAATGAGCTCACTGTTCTAACTCATGAGCCTGTTTCAGACATTTTAATGTATCTATTGAATTTCCTTTTTATTAACCTTAGCAAAAACTTTCAGTAATATTATATCCCAAGATCAAATAAAGCATTCTGTTTCCATAATTCCTAGACAGAAAAGCCATATAATCAAATGACTCTATTTGGATGCTTATTTTCTGTACATTACACTTATCTAAAATTATACTTGAAGGAATGGGTGGGGAGGTAGGGTTTAAGGCCTCTTAAAAGTTCCCTCTCGTTTTCCTTCTAGAAATGTCTAAATGAAATATGTTGCTATGCTTGAATGGAAGCCATCACTAAGACTTTGTTCTAGTCCAAACATGCACAAACTGTTCTAAAGTAACCTGCGAGTTCAGTATTGTATCAAAAATAATGTTCCTCTTTATATAAATTCCTCTTAGAATGACAGTGTTTAGTAGGGAGGCTGTGAAAAATCTGGTATTAATGGTATAATTTATCTTGTTTTTTTAATTCATGCTGCTTGCATTGGTGAAATTATTCTGTCTGTCAATAAAGCAGACCTTCAAAATGCTATAGAGAAATCATCGCAACACGCTTGTATCTCTATAGGTTTGCTTGCTTTAAAGGCCTCCAATCTCAAAAGGGATGTGATCTTCCCTCCTTAGTGAGTCTCTGGGAGAGGCTGATACAGCTCAGTTGACAGTGGTTACTCTCAGAAGCTGGTTATCGATCAGCTAAGATGCTGCGTGCCGTTTATCTCTGCTGAATTTGATCTTTTTATTGTGCTCCTCCAACCTCTCTGTAATGAGAGCCCGCAGGCCAGTGCTTGGTGGAGCTATAGCCACTGAAGTCACTTCCACCCTCCCTGCCCGCGTGCCTCCCTGTGAAGCTACACTTCATCTTCTCCTCTGAAGGCTGAATATCAAAGGAAATAGAGGGTATGGGCGTGAACGAAAGCTGGAAGCACCATCAAAACATCATCCTTGAAGAGGCCAGCGCATCTCATCTGGTGCTAAATATTGGTAGTTTTTCTAATATGATCTATAGGCTTCTGAATTGCACAGATACATAGCCAGATTTAATTGTTTTTGCTCTCTTAAGACTGCTTTGTTTTGCTTTGTTTTGTTTAAACAACAACATTAATTCAATGCTTGAAAAGTGTTTACTATCAAAGAAAAAATGTGTGCATTATACAGAATTCAGCATGTCAGGTTAAAAGAGAGACGGTCCCTTGGGCATTCCTGTCACAGGCTTCTTTCAGAAATATGAGACAAACAAAAGGAATCACAGAATAAATCAAAAGAGGACATAATTTTGAAGAAAGATATTTTAAACCCTCTCTCCATAAGGCTAATGACATGTGCTGTTTTTAGTTGGTAGCCTGAAGCAAAGTCACCTAACAACCCATACGCTCACAGAATCCGTCTTTATTTTTTAGCTTCTGCCAGGAAAGTTGTACAACTCCTGTGGCATCTTATCAAAGCTCAGTATGCAGCGCATACAAATCTGCAAAGGCTTGCCTGCCACCTTAATCCTGTAGAGAGATGTATTCACTGCTGATGAAAACCTAATTTCTGAGCCCCGCCTGTTTGCTGAATTCAAAATCTCTGTTATGCTCTTGATAATTGCTCTATATAATTTCAGTTTTGAATGGCATAAAATCTTTCCAAGCAACAAACAGCTACATGCAGTGAGATCCTCCTCAAACATCCTTCTACGCACACAAAAAAGAAAATAGTTTGCATGCCATGTGTACTGAGCTTGACAATACAAAATAAGCCATAAAGATTTGGAGTGCAAAGGTAACACAGACACAGTATAAATATTTGGAGTCCCAACCTTGCTGGGCATAGGTTCAATGTAGAGCCTATGATACGATGTTTTTACATTATTTAAACTCATCTGCTCAATGCTGTGTAATTCCTGCTGAAAACTCATGGCACTGTGACATGTAGAATCTCCATCTCAGTTTGTTTGATCTGTTCTGCTTAAGAGAAAATGAGGTCTCTAATTAGAAGTTGAGTTTTGAATAACTTTTTTCTGAATAAAGGTGAAATAACTTCAAAAAATAAGCTGTCATCTTCCAAAGAAGAAAGCTCTTGAGATCAAGGCTGTTTGGGGTGGGGGTTGGGGAGTGGAGGGGGAATGAGGGGGGTGGTGTTTAAAGCAAAGAAGGGTTCCATGTGTAAAGGGGTTAGAAATGGAGGATATAACCAATTTGGAATTGTGATTTTTCAGAAGGAACTCTCTAAATTATACAGAATATTTGAATATTACACACATGCCATTTGCCATGATCATCCCAAAAAGGGACTTCATGCTGGGAGCCTCCTTCAACCTACAGTTGGCTTCAAAGCAGAGAACAGACGCCCAGCCAAAAGTTATACACAGAATAAGGGAGACAGAGGACACGGATTTATGTTTAGCGAATGAACTAAGACAATCTCTGTAATGACTGTTACATTTCATTTGTGTACTCCAAGCAAAATCTGTTACAAATAAATTATATATGTTTAAACTGAAAGTGTTCCTAGCATAATGGTATAAGGTACCCAGGGCTAAATTGAAACGATCATTCTAACACTACAAAAATCTCAGGAACATAAATTATAATTTCACGGTATGCCTGGAAATGGTAGTTTTGCAATAAAATTAAAATATATATTCTCAGTGTTTGTCTGACAAATGCAAATACGTGAAACAAACATGGTTAGTAAATGAACCAACAATTTGCTAAATTTGGAGAAATCTGTTTTTACACTGAATACTTCAATTGGCAAAAACCTAAAAATTTTATCTTTCTAAAGGAATTACCATTGGTATAATTCACGTGATGGTTCCAAAATGATCAGTGATTGTAACAATAGAGATTTTCTGTTTTCTACAGCAAAAGAAAAACAGGAAGAACCTTAAGCAAGGGGAAATATTTTTGCTCCATTAGTTTTCTTTGTTTTATGTACATATACTTCAAACAAGGGCAAATGCAAACCAATTCAAGTTCCCTTGCTGAAGGATCAAATAAACAGCGGTAAAACTAGAGGTTAGAATCACAAAACAAAAACCAACCTTAAATTAAGAAGATGTATTTACCTGATGGTTTTTGCTTGCCTCTTGCCTATCTGTTTGCAAGTATAAGTACACGGCTCAGCTGCTAAGAAATCCAAATGGGGCTTGTGTTCTAGCCACTCACCCATTCAACCTGCCACCAAAAGAGTTTATGGAATGCAAGTATCATCACTTCTATTTTTTACACAAACAAGAATTCCTGATTTACTGATTTTAAGAGTCATGACACAAATTTGGCATTCTCCTCGCAATGGCGAACTTGCTTGGAAGTTACTTCATTCTTTTTCAAGAAATGGGTCTAGTAGCACCGGCTGCTTTTCTTTGAAGGAATACTTATTTTTTAACTGGACATACTGGCCACACTGCACATCATCATTTCTAATTTTTTATCATATTAGTTTATTTGAAAAATGCCAATTCATTATTGTTGTTATTTCCTGAATTCTGCCCCAACCAAGTACAGATGCTCTGAGTCAGACCTGACAGAGAGGCACTAGAGATGAACACTATTGGATCACAGAGCTCTGTGTATTCATGGAGAAAAAGAGGTCTGAATTAGCATACTTGTTTGATCTTTTCCCTGAACGGTTTTAAGAACATTGTGTTTAAAACTCTATTCAACCTGTCTTTGGAAGCACTCTTTGCCAGAGGCATCTTGCGGAGGGGAGAGACCAGGAAGCCGCTCACTTAGAGACCAGCACTCGGGGTCCCAGCTCTTCTGCTAACCATTAGTGGAGCTTTGCTCATTAAGCTTCAAGCCTTTGTTTTCTCAGGATACTCTTCTATAAAATGAGGAGGTTTGGATTTTTATGAATATTGAAGACAATAGCAGAGCCTCTGATCATACAGTGAAGTAAGGAAAGTGACTAAATAGTTGTGTTTTTTTTTTAAGACTATCTTTTAGAGCGGTTTTAGGTTCACAACAAAATTAAGGTAAAGAGATTTCCCATATACTCCTTGCCTTCGCACTCGAAAAGCCTCCCCCATTATCAACATTCCTCACCAGAGTGGTGCATTTGTTACAATTCATTAATCTGCATTGACATATCATAATCACCCAAAGTCCATAGTTTACCTTACGGTTCACTCTTGGTGGTGTATATTCTGTGGGTTTGTACAAACGTGCAACATGTATCTGTCATCATAGTATCATACAGAGTATTGTTACTAACCTAAAAATCCTCTGTGGTCCAGCTATTCATTCCTCTCTTCCCATCTCAACCTCTGGAAATCACTGTTCCTGTATTGTCTCAATAGTTTTGCCCTTTCCAGAATGTCACATAGTTGGAATCATATAGTATGTATACTTTTCAGACTGGCTTCTTTCACTTAGAAATATACATTTAAGATTCCTCCATGTCTTTGGATGGCATAATCATTTCTTTTATAGTGCTGAATACTATTCCATTGTCTGGATGTACCAAGTTTATTTATCCATCCACCTATTGAAGAACATATTGGTTCATCAAAGTTTTGGCAATTATGAATAAAGCTGCTATAAACATTCCTGTATAGGTTTCTGTATGGACCTATTTTCAACTTTTTTGGGTAAATACCAAGTAACATAATCATTGGAATGTATGGCAAGAATATGTTTAGTTTTCTAAGAAACCACCAAACTGTCTTCCAAAGTAGCGGTTTCAGGACCTGGCCAGGTAGCTCAGTTGCTTAGAGCATCATCCCAATACTTGAAGGTTGTGGGTGTGATCTCCAGTCAGGGCACATAGTCAACCAATGAATACATAAATAAGTGGAACAACAAATCCATGTTTTTCTCTTTCTCTCTCTCCCCCCATTCCTTTCTATCTACAATTTAAAGTAATAAAAATAAAAAGATAGCTGTACCATTTTGCATTTTCACCAGCAAAGAATGAGAGTTCCTTCTACTCTAGATTCTCAGCAACTTTTGGTATTGTCAGTGTTCTGGATCTTGGTCATTCTAATAAATATGTAATGGTAAATTATTGTTTTAATGTGACATATGCTTATTTGCCTTCTGTATATCTTCTTTGGTGAAGTGTCTGTTAAGATCTTTGGCCCAGCCCTGGCCACTTTGGTTCAGTGGTTAGAGCATCTGCCCACAGACCAAAGAGTTCCAGGTTTGATTTCAGCCAAGGGCACATACCTCTGTTGTGGTGCGTCCCGTCCCCAGTTGGGGTTGCGCTGGTGGCAACAAATAGACATGTCTTTCTCGCATTGATGTTTCTCTCTCTCTCTCTCTCTCTCTCTCTCTCTCTCTCTCTCTCTCTCTCTCTCCCTCCCTCCCTCCTGCTCTATTTGAAGATAAATGGGAAAATATCCTTAGGTGAGGATTGAAAAAAAAAAAAAAGATCTTGACTCACTTTTTAATCAGTTTGTCTGTTTTCTTATTAAGTATTTTTTGTATATTTTGGATAACAATCTTTTATCTGATATGCTTTTGCAATATTTTTTCCCAGTTTTTTGGATTGTTTTCTCATTCTCTTGACATTGTTTTAGGCAGAGCATAAGTTTTTCATTTTAATGAAGTCCTGCTTATTTATTATTTATTTCATGGATGATGCCTTCAATGTCACATCTAAGAAGTCATCACCATACCCAGAGTCATCTAGGTTTTCTTTTATGCTATCTTCTAGGAGTTCTGTGGCTTTGATTTTGCATTTGGATCTATGATCCATTTGGGGTTAATTTTTGTGAAGGGTGTAAGGTCTGTGTCTAGATTCATTAATTTTCGTGTGGATGTTCAGTTGTTTCAGCACTACTTGTTGAAAAGATTATCTTTGCTCCCTTATCATAAATCAGTTGACTATATTCCTGTGGTTCTATGCTAAATAAGTTCTCAATATTGTTTAAGTCTTTTTGTTAAAGGTTCATTGATTTTTTTTTCAGAAGTCATTAATGTTCTACACCACTCAGAAATGACAGTAGGTAATATAAGTGGTGCCCTATAGCTGAGTAAAGTCTATACATGTCAAGTAGTGAGTGGTTTCCCTCTAGGGAGAGCCATATAACTTAATGTACACTGCATTTGCAAACTTAAATTGTGCGGCATTGAGAAAATACAACTTTCTGTTTTCATTGAATAAATCTTTCCTTGGTTTCTAGTATTTAAATGAGATACTAGCTTATTTAATAATTAACTTGCTAATTTAAACTTTGTTGTGGTTTGGATAGGAGGGAGAAAATGCCATTCATGACAACCCTACTATAGACCTTCATCTCCTCCTCCTTTACCCCATCATCCCCTGTCTCCTCCCCCTAGCCTATTTTTCTATATAGCACTTATCTCTATCTTGCATGGTTTTGTATATTTCTTTATTATTTGCTTGAATTTTTTTTAAAGATGAGAAGAAACTTGTATTTCTCAACCAGAAGTAAAAATCCTATAGTACAAATACTCAGAAAAGGTAAAATATAGACAAAAACTCAATTATACTAAGGTGAAATCCATAAACAAAATAAAAGAGGTCAGATTTCTTCAAGTTTTGCTATAGGAGATACTGAGAGAGCAGGAAGGTATTCAATGCTTGTAGGTTGTCCACTGGGGAGTAAACATGTTTAAGGCATGACAGTTTTTGTAGAGCAAATGTGATCTACTCTGAATTGAAAAAATATTGTTCACATAAATTTATAAAGATTTAAAATATGTGAACTTTATCATCAAAGTACTTTATTCCCAGTTTGTCATAATCCAAGTATGATCCAGTAACCCAGAATCAACAGCAGCACAGTGAACTCCTTTCTGTGCAGCATAACAAAAGGAAGAGGGAGCCCAGGAAGCCATGTTGAAGAGGAGGACCCTAGTGGGTTTGCCATTTGGATAAATCAGGGCAATGAAAGCATACCCTTTGTCGGAACTCAACCTGCTACCAGGTAACAGTCACCTTAAGAGGCACTTTTCTATAAATCACTATAATTTAAAAACTAAATGCTTTGAAACTCCTTTTGCTAGATCAGATCAAACACACTCTCAGTTGGTGGAAGGCCCAGATATGTTTTGTAACACACATCAATTACTATGTAATCCATCACTTGCAATGGCTGAATGTGCTCCGTGCCTTTCCCAGAACTAGCGTCATAGAAACAAATAGTAATGTCAAGGTAGGAGTAGAATCTAAAAATGCTCTCATCACTCTCTGCAAAGCATGAGTGGAACGTGTGTAAGCACATGCTCGGTTTGGCCTTCGAATTTCAAGCCATATCATCTCTGAAACTATTAAAAGCTGAAGTTGTGAGCAACAATGTTATTATGTGGGGAAGAAAATGTCACTGTCCCTAACAGCAATTTTATATCAACTCCTTGAACATGTTCTCTGGTAATAACCAAATTTTTCCAGATAAAGGTATGGTCACTAACATGATCATTAAGGTTATTGATAGACACATGAGTTCCTTTCCACAAGAGAAGTGTTAGTTTATTTGTATGCATCACATTGCCATAGGGTACTTTAAACAGAAAATAACATCGCAAGGCTACATAAAGTGAGTAAGTTGATCTAAACATGAAAGAGTAAACAGGCCATTTGAACATCTAAACCATCCTCACAGCTGCATTTCCAAGCCCACACAGCCTGGTGGGATTATGTCAGGTATAACTTCATTTTATGCTTGAATTAGCTAATTAACCAAGGTCAATTATCCTAATGAGAGATCATCATCCTCATCATTCAAATTTATTTAGTGTTTAGTATGTGTCAGGTGCTGCTCTGTATATTTTGCACGCATTAATTAATTTCCTCATAAAAATCACAGTGGTAAGTATTGTTATTATCCCCATTTTACAAATGAAGAAACTGAGGTCAATTTGGTTAAGGAACCTGTGCAAGGTCATACAACTAACTGTGTTGGATCTTGACAAAGTACAAGTTCCATCCTCCCTTGTTGCTTTTCCTACAGCTCCATATTTTAACCATCTCCACCTCCCCCCACCCCCAACCCAGTCTCCCTGACCAGCTAGAATGTGTTCAAGCAAATAACCAGACAAAATTCATAGAGACAGAAAGTAGAATGGCTGTTGCCAGGGGCTAGAGTGAGAGAGAAATGTTTAATGAGTATGGAGTTTCAGTTTTACAAGATGAAAAGAGATGTAGAGATAAATAGTGGTGATGGTTGCACAACATTAAGAATATGTTTAATACCACTGACTTGAACACTTAAAAATGATTAAGATAGTAAACTTTGTTATGTATATTTTACCACAATAAAAAGTGTTAAGGAAAAAAAAAAAAAGAAGACCAGCAGATGAATAGAAGAGATGCAGAGGTACCACTAGAAAGACTTCCTTGCACCAGTCACTTTAGCTAGTTAAAAAGAACATCTACAGGGTTGACATCATATATGCCTGTCTGTCTGTGGCTTTGTAGATACAATGTATGGCCTGAAGCCTAGGACTTCCTTGAATACACTCCTTGGGAAGATGGCCCTGGTAGCACAAACACATGGAAATCACCCCAACAAAGCATCATTCCACCTGGGTGCACTCCTCTTGTTCGCCCACACTGTGCACCAGGATCTTAGCTGTACCACGTAGGTGAGGTACACCCAACTAAAGATTTCATGAAAACTACAACTGATTAACTACAATGAAATATTCCTTTCCATGGAATAAGAATGATAATCAGTGTTCTATATACATTTAATGTAAGCAAAACTCATGCAAAAACAAATATAAAATTTATCTGACCTTGGACTACATGACATAATATATAGCCAATAGTCCTCACTGTAGACATAGTTTTTCTTCACGTCAACTCCCTTCATTAAAATATTGGTGAGAATTGAGACAGGCAAGGCTAAGGGAATTTTCTCTGCACTAAAGTTCCTGTTTAGGTCTCTCCTTGCACTGTCCATCATAGCCTGTGTACTCCACACTCCCTTATTAATTCCAGGCACTTTTTAGTTTTAATGTTTCCCTTGCATAGGACATGGTTTAAGTATAGAGCTGACAGCAATGGTATTTCTAAGAAAGTTTGCTTCCTCCAGTCCATGTTACAGTGTTTCAGCTCAGGAAAGACTGCTTTGAATGCTCATGGTCCTACACTGCTGTTCTTACCTGTACCGTCTTGCTTCAGGTGACTCCCAGTTTTGCCTCATGTTTGGCCACTCTGAGACTATTGAAGAAACGTTTGTTTTGTTCTGTTTTGTGGTCTTTTTTGTTGAAAAACATATTTTTCGGATTAGAGTTTTTAAAAAAAAAAAAACAAACAAAAGATGGCCCAGCCAGTGTGGCTCCATGGTTGAGCATCAACCCATGTACCAAAAGGTCACCAGTTTGAATCCCATTTAGGGCACATGCCCAGGTTGTGAGCCAAATCCCCAGTGGGGGGCATGCAAGAGGCAGCCAAGTGATGTCCTTTCTCATGGATGTTTTTATCTCTCTCTCCCTCTTCTTTCCTCTTTCTCTAATATCAATAAAGAAAAAAAAATTTAATAAGATGAAATGCCCTCCCCTAGCTCCATTTGGGGGAAAATATCCTATTCTCCCCACATACCCTTATACTTTATTTCTAAACCAATTAAACATTCCTATGGACTCTTAGAAGATAGTTACCATATGACTTATCTCGACTCAGAGGAAAGATGATTAATTTCCAAAGTCTGCTTCAGATTCCTGGAACAAGACACAATAAAGGGCAAACTAAGAAATAATTTGTGATTCACATGAATGGTTTCCCAAAGAAGAAAGCTGGCTTCAGTTAGCACTATCAGTAGCCTTTACTGTATTCTTACCCTCCAGGGCAATATTTAATGTGTTGGGGGAATAAGCTTCTGTATGTTACTATCTGAAGAACTGAAAACATTTAAAAAATCCCATAAGGTTGTTAACTTTGACCAAGGAAGAAGAAAACACAGATGCCAACATCTGACTTAAAAACATACTAGAAAAACAAGAGAAACTAACTTTTTATATTTATGGAATAGTGAAGCCACTGAAAAACAAATCATACAAACAATGCAGTAGAAAATTTAAAACAATTAAAAAACTCAAATTGGTTAGGATTCATTTGGATGCAAATAAAAATTTAAAAAAAGCCATTCAACTCAAAGTGGGTAAAATTAAAAATAAGGAGAAGAAGGAAAATTATTGGTTCATAAAATGGTCAAGTCCATGAATCCTGAACCAGGGGCTCAAATGGTACTGTCAGGACTCAGTTTCTCGCCACTCTTGGTTCTGCAAACCTCAGGGGTGGCTTCCTCCTCAGATCGACCCTATCCTCATGGGAACTTTGTAGGTCAGGCTTACCTCAGCCTAGAGCCAGCAAGCCCTGCAGAGAGAGATTATCTCTTCCCCATTCTAACAAATGTCTCAGAAATAAGTCTCATTGTCCTGGCCTAGGTTACATGACCATGTCTGAATCAATCATATGCCAAGGGAACATAATACACTAGATCCAGGGTGAAGGAAGGTGCTGCCTGAGAGGCCCGTCCTCAGGGACTGGAGGAAGTGGGGAGAGAACTTCCCCAGAGTAAAATCAAGGTGTCATTGCTAAAGTAATTAAGAGCAGGGAAGAATGCATACCAGACAAGCTAAAGGCTGCCCAGTTCAGCACTCGATTTTATTAATTTCCCAACCTCAGCTTGTGAGATAGTGACTAACATTTTTAAAAAGGGAAATTAAGTCTAAATCTTGACTAATCAGCAAATACAAACACACAAATAAATATGTTAGGACAATAGTCCTTCCATTGCAACGGCAAGAAAAGATGTGGGTCACAGCTGGAATTAAAATCTGAATCTATTCAAAAACAACTGTTAACTCAGTTCTAAAGCCATAAGCCTCCAAGTACATGATAATACATCCTCGTGTCAAAGAGGTCCTACTCCTCTTCACTTCAATTTGCACTTGGTCTGACATTACGCCATATGGCGTGGGCCAAGTGCTCTTATATGCAAAGTGAGTTCACAGTAAATGAGCTAAAAATGTCTTACATATGGAATGGCTCTTGCTTCAACTTAGCTGTGACTACTAGGTTGCTGCAAACACCAAAATAATAGTACTGCTAATAAGGAGATTTGTTCATAACTTACTACACTGTCAACTCTAATGGTTATTATGTATTGATAAAGTTGTGTGCATACACAGCAGTAGCTGAGGCCAAAAGTAGGCTCTTATGAGAACCCAAGCTAAAGATAACTATTTTTTAAAAATCTGCCCGATATCTCAGTCTTTTGAGATATCTTAATAAAAAGACATTAAAGACAGAGGCATATATATATTTAAAGTCAGAACACCAGGGTTCCTCCTATAGGAGACTGATGTAACATCTTCCAGTTCTGGTAAGGGTGCAGGCACTTCAAGACATCATCAGTTGGAGTGTTTGACCCAGGCTTTGCAGAGAAATCTGACACAATATATTAAAATTTTAGAGGCACATATCCTTTGACTCAGCAATTTTACTTCTGGGAATCAACCCTGTAAAAATTAAAGTACCAGTACATGAGGACATATATATAAGGATGTTTACTGCAGTTACATTTCTAACAGCAAAACTTGAAACAACCTACATGTCTGCAAGAATAGGATGTTTAAATACACTGGGGTGCAGCTATATGGTGCAGGTTTTCATGTGACTACTAAAAAAAACAAGTCAGATTTATATCTTAGCTTGGAGAGATGTATATGATCTAGTATTAAGTGATAAAAGTAAGTTGCAGGAAAATTAGATAGATGATGATGATAAATAGGTACACATACACATAATGTGATTACATCTTTGTATAGAAGAATAGAATACTAGGGTTTGGATTTAGATGTTGCAGTTTAAGTGGTCTTTGAACCTCATTTTTTTCATTGGCCAAATAAAGATAATTTTTTGTGAAGATCAAATGATCTAATGAAAATAATTTGTGAACTGTATACAGGCATCAAATGTTATATAATAATATTACAAATAGTCCCATGTGAGTCTGAAGTTTAGTCTCCACAAAGTCCTCCAAGGGTAGTATCTACTTACAGAGTTGTATTTGGTTCTATCCATACAAATACCAACGACCTCTTCTGGTCTCTCTTTGTGAGTAACACGAGAGAGAAAGCAAACGGTGAACTCGGGTTCATACCACTGCAGATTACCCACACAGTGCCAGGAAAACCACTGCATATGTGCTCAAAAGGAGCCACGCAATTCGCTCAGTACTTTCAGCCCTAGTAAGATCACCTTTGTTTAAGTGGCGAATTAAGTAGAGGACCAGAGAAGATATTAACCTTGCCAAAATATAATACAGAAGAAGTGTTTTCACTCTTTAAAATTGACATAGTCTCTTCTCATATATGCTTTATGAATGGTTTTAATGACACAATAGATACAATTTTATATCCTGTCTCTGAGGTCAGATGGCTCTGTTTCTTTCTAGCTGTGTAACCCTGGAAAACTACTTCCCTTTCTGTCTCATTTCTTTCATTTGCCAAATGTGGATGATAATAATACCTATCACTTAAGATTGTTGTGATAACTAAATGAGTTAAACATTTAAAGGATTTAAAACAGAGATATTACTTAGGAAGTGCTAAATAAATGTTAGTTATTATTACCCTAATCTTTCAATTTAACATAAGTTCATATGCCTTTTCTATATTCATTATATAGTCTGCATGTTTAATAGAACATAAATAGCAATGCTTTATCAAATGAATGAGTTGTGATTTATTTATATTAACTTCTTATTTTTCCAAATTTTTTCTATTTTACAATTATAAACAATACCTTAATCAATATCTTTGTGTATTTAATTTTTCCATACCCTGGATTAATCCCATGAAATAGACTCCCCAGAAAGAGTTTAGAGGAAGAAAGAGCATAGCAATCTTTAAGTATTTTGATATATCTTGAAAGTAAGACTTCAGATTATAAATATTCCTTCTGAACCCTTTTCAGAACTTGACATGATATTCTTCTTTCAGTCATTGAACACTGGTGGATGTTTTCATCAAGGTTGGTTTAAGAAAGTTTACTACAAGAAATTACCATATTGCCCTGGCCCAGTAGCTCAGTGGGTTAGAGCATCATCCTGGTACACCAGATTTCGGGTTTGATCCCCAGTCAGGACACATGTGAAAAAACAACCAAAGAATGCATAAATACATGGAAAAATGGAGTAACAAATTGATGTTTCTCTATCTAGCTATCTATCTCTCAAAAATCAATTTAAAAAATTGGAATATACTTTTTAAAAAGAAATTACCATATTAAAATGCATCTATAGAATTATTTGAGTTTCAGATCTTTAAAACATAGTTTCCTAAGTATAATCACACCATATTAGACCTTTGCTACTAATAAGTCAAATTGAACTAAAGAAAAAAAAAACACACACACAAAAACAGGAAAGCCCACTTACTCAGTGTACTCAGTGACATCTTCAGCCCATAAAATTTCCCCTATGATTCATACATTCAAAAACCATGCACCCCTAAATATTTAGCTCCTGCTGACTCATTCTGAAACCCTCTGACAACTTCTCCATTGAAATTCAACATGTCCCAATACTGTAAGATCCTCTTTTCCTCTGATTAATTAGTTCCCTTTCCCACTGACAAAATGCATGAGCCATAATCTCTACATTTAGAGATTGTGGAAGGAAGCCCGCGGCTGGAGCCTTCCACTGCTCACTAGTCTAAGGCCTCCTATTTTCCGGGCATGCTTCTCTCCAACCTAACTGGACTTCCATTATCCTCCTTCCCACCCACCCCACCACCACTGCCCACAGGTGACATCTTATCCTTCAAAATCCTGGATGTTTCCTAACCCTCATCTCCATCTGCAGACCCTAAGTTTTCTGTGTCCGCTTGCTCAAGGAGACACATTGTCCTCACTAATTTACGTGGATTGATCCAGGCTTTCAAAGCAGTTACCTCTCCCATAACAATCTCTTTACTTTCCTCCTCTACCAACACACCCTTTAGTGTTCCATCTTGTGTACAGGTCATGCCACACAGAGAGCTCCTACCAAGCAAGACAAAAATCAGATCCATAGTGTTTGCTCTCTTTGGCCCCTTTCCCTATTGCTAATTATTACAGTACCCAAATAATAAACATGAAACTCACTCCTCAGGTGTTTTTCTGTTCTATTGCTACAAATCACAGCGGGCTGCTGGTCTGGCAAACTTTCAAGTTCCTTTGCCACCAATTGTTGAATTAATTAATTTTCCAGTAAGCTTGCTCTTTATTCTGTGTACCACGTAAGTGGCACTCAGGGCTGGCAAGTTTCTACTAAGAAAGCAAGACAAGTGCTAATTTAAGTCACCATGAAAAGCACTTAAAACTCCCACACCTTCCAAGTAGACCCTTGCTGACCGTTATCTACCTCCCAGGCAGGACCAAGTGAGTGATTTCAGAGACCTGGAAATTTCACCAAATTGGCTTTGCATGAACCCAGACTAAATTTTAAATTAAAATCATCCTTTGAAACCCCACTGGAGATCCTAGCAATATGGCTGGGGTGATAACTACTGGTTGGCCAAATGGCAAGTCATTTATCCTCTCTGCCCTTGTTTCCTCACACGTGAAATGAGAAACTCTGATTCACTTCACAGAAAGACTGCGTGCGTTTAATTAATGAACAACACATCACAAATACAAACTGCAGAACACCTTTGCTCAGCCCATGTACTCAGTAAATCTTCCAAATCTTGTTGTTCAGTTGATATTATCTAGATCTTTCCTTAAGTTGTTCCTCTGGTCTGGCCTATCAACACATTTTTGTCTAAACACGTAGGCACTTAAAGTCACATGTGTGAATTTTAGTTTCCTGTTTCAATGTTTTCTTTTCATTGCTGCAATTGTTGAGGTATTATATCTTCTTCATCAAATGTTCACTGAGATTCCCATTTACTACAGAAAACACTAGACAACCAGGCCAAAAAATTGCATGTCTGACTAGCATATATCTAGCCAAATGAGCCCATATCAAAATCAGTTTTACTTTTCTTACTCCAAAGTACCTTCTGTGACTAGACAAAAGATGATGGAAACTTCATCCTAGAACATCAAACCCCGCCAGGCACATTTCCATCTGTCCTTTTGAAGACTGCCAAGAGCAATTTTTTTAGGTTTTTTTTTTTTTTTTTTTTTTTTCATAGTTAGTCAATCAAAAAAATCTCTCAGGCAGAAGTTATTCGAGGACTAGGAAATGTGGTTGTTCCTCCACTGACTGACCTCTTGGACTATGGAAGACACACCTGACCAAAGTAGGAGAAAAAGTGACTTATGCAGAAGTGGTACCTTCAGAATCTGTTCACTTCCTTTTTTAGCCACTCAAAGCGCCCACAGACATTCAGCGTAAGTGTTGAAGAATCATGTCCATAAGGAGAGAGAAAATTAGATGTCTTAAACCCTAAGAGGTAAGAAGTATCAGAGCTAGAGTACGGAGCCAAGAAGATTAGAAAAGAAATCAAATGGATGCCAAGGAAGGAAGGCCAAGGCCACAGATTTGGGAATGAATGTGTTAATGACTAGTCATCAAGTCAAAAAGTAGACTACTCATTTTGACATTGGGGCAAGGAAAAGTCTTACTGATAAATAACAGCAGAGAGAAAAAGCGTTCAGGTTAAAAGATTTCAGGTCTGTTCTCTTCTGAGTAGAAGACCAAGTAGTTAAAAAGATGAAAGCTTTCTTAATTCCTCTCCTTGAACTAGCACTATGTTAATTAATTAACCTATGCCAAATTAATAGTCATTTCTCATCAGTCCAACCCTTGTCGGTGTTACTTTTCAACTTTCCCTAAAGATTCTTAAGACCATCAGATATTTCCAAGACCAGTTCCTGTCTTTATTTAGGCTCTTACTGCTTCAGGCTGCTCTGTCAGTCTTTTTTCCTGTTTCTCCTAAAAAGCCATGGCAGGATCATGCCTGGACAAACATGAGAAAAAGCAACTTATGCAGAAGTGGTACCTTCAGAATCTGTTTACTTCCTTTTTTTTAGCCACTTAAAGCACCCACAAACATGTTGATGCACAAACATGTTAATGAGTTTTTATTAAGAAACCTCAGAGTGTTGGTCACCATGTTCAGTACTACAAGAATGTTGTTTTAAAAAATGAGGTCCTGCCCAGCCGATGTGGCTCAGTGGTTGAGCATCGACCCATGCACCAAGACGTTGCCAGTTCAATTCCTGGTCAGGGCACATGCCCAGGTTTTGGGCTAAATCCCCAGTGGGGGGCATGCAGGAGGCAGCCAATCAATGTTCTCCCTCATCAATGTTTCTCTCTCCCTCTCCCTCTCCCTCTCTCTCTCAAATCAATTTTAAAAAATTAAAAAAAAAAAAAAATGAGGCTCCTCACCCTGGCCTGTTTGGCTCAGCAGCTGGAGCATCAGCCCAAGGACCAAAGAGTCACAAGTTCGATTCCGGTCAAGGGCATGTACCTCAATTGCAGTTCAGTCCCCAGCCCTGGTTGGGGTCGTGCAGGAGGCAACCAGTCGATGTGTCCCTCTCACATTGATGTTTCTCTCTCTCTCTCTCTCTTTCTCTCTCTCTCTCTCTCTCTCTCTCTCTCTCTCTCTCTCTCTCTCTGTCTCCCCCTTGTTTCCACTATGTCTGAAGATAAATGGAAAAATATCCTCGGGTAAAAATTAAAAAAGAAATGAGGTCCCTCCTTTCACTAATAAATTTTTCCTTTTAATTAAAGAGTGCAATATAACAACACTGAACCAATGTATTAACAAAACAATTTACAATCAAATGGAAGTCAAGAAAGTACTGAAAAAATCAGAATCCAGAGATCCTGAATGAGCACCCTCCAACCACAAACCTCAGGAAATGAAGTCAGACCTAACAGGAAAGTGACCACTCCAGCTGCCTCCCTTTCTTACTTCCCATTCACTGCTTACCCTTCTGGTATCTATCTTCCTTCTACCACATATTTGTTATATGGAAGCTAGTGGTTCCCAAATTTAATGTGCATCAGAATTACCTGGAAAGCTTGTTAGAACATAGATTGCTGGGCTCCACTCCCAGCATGTCTGATTCAGCAGGTCTGGATGGGGCCTGAGGGTCTGCATGTCCAGCAAGTTCCCAGGTGCTGCTGCTGCTGTGGGAACCTCACTTTGAGAACCACCGCTCTATGGAAACTGCCATGTGACCTTGAGCAAGTCTATTTTCCAAAAATAAGAATATTTACTCTCTCCTTACCTCAGATAATTTCTGAAAGGATCTAAAACTTGTAAAGAAAGTGAAACAGTGTGAAAGCATTTTGTAAACTACACAGATATGCCACTGGTGATTTTTTTTTATTAATCCTCACGAGAGGATTTTTCTATTTATCTTCAGATAGAATGGGAGGGAGAGAGGAAGAGAGAGAGAAATATCGATGTGGGAGGGACACATCAACTGGTTGCCTCCTGCACGACCCCAACAAAGGCCAGGGACGAACCACAACCAAGGTACCTGCCCTTGGCCGTAATCGAACCTGAGACTCATTGGTCCACAGGCCGACACTCTACCGCTGAACCAAACCAGCCAGGGCACCATTGGTGATTTTTAAATACTTTTTTTTTTTTCTTTATTGATTTTAGAGAGAGAGACAGAAACATTGATGAGAGAGAACATTGATAGGCCGCCTCCTACATGGCTCCCACTGGGGATCAGGCCCACAACCTGGGCATGAGTCCTGACCAGGAATTGAACTGTCAACCTCTTGGTGCATGGGTCAATGCTCCACCACTGAGCCACACTGGCCAGACACCTTTGGTGATTTTTAACACCAACCTAATCGTCTCTCCTTGTTGCACTTGAACCCAAGGGACACTCTGTTCTTGAAACTCTGCTCCGTATTCCACTGCATGCTTCTGTCTCCTTCAGTTGACCTCTGTGCTCTACTCTTCTCTCTACAAATTCATCTAGTCTTGCTGGCTCAAAAATCACATATAAGAAAATTACCCTCAAGTTCCATAGTTCTAACTTATCCTGCTCCGTTACAACTTCTCTAGACCTAAAAATATATTACATTTTACCTTCACCCCTTCTTACCTATTCTTCCCAGATATCAAGTCTCAAACGTTTTCTCCTTTGGCCTTTAATGCCATCTGCCATGTTGCCACCCTTCCTCTACACGCTCAGTGCTGCCGCCCTTGGTCCCTGTTCCACCAGCCTCCCACTGGGCCTCCCGACAGCCTGTCTGCTCCAGTTCTCCTAAATGCTCCCTCCTTGTGAAGCTGCTTAAAATACTGCTTTCATCAAGTCCCTCCCACCACCAACTACAAAATCCTGGCTCCCTATGGCCTGATTAATGAATTCCCAAGGATAACAGACATAAGGAGCTTGTGATCCGCCCTCACCTTGGAGCAGAGGCCAGACGGCAGTGGCAGGACAGACTCCTGCATGAAGTGAGCTTTCCTTCCAACTCTCCAATTGTGTTAGATATTTCCAATCTTTAGTTCTACTATTTCCCTAATAAAGTTTCAATCAACCCATCCTGCTACTATGTTTGCACCAAAATATCATTTTAACTACCACAAATGTAGCTTTATTCATGATGTTCCAACTCCTTTCTGCCCACACAAATTCTAATCACCAATCCAGGTCCAAGTCAATGACTTCCTTTCCATCAGTACTCAAAATTCCACACACGCTCAAGCACTTTTTGCTTATAGAATTCTCTTTATTCCTCCTCTTCTCTTCCTTCTCCCTTTTCTTACTCTCTCCCTCCCTCTTTCCCTCTCTCCCTTTTTCTTCTCTTTTCCCCTGAATTATCCGCCTCACCATACAACATACTTTAGAACCTCTTATAATCATCTACT
Source organism: Molossus molossus (assembly GCF_014108415.1). Lineage (NCBI taxonomy): Eukaryota > Metazoa > Chordata > Mammalia > Chiroptera > Molossidae > Molossus > Molossus molossus. The sequence goes on from NW_023425346.1 coordinate 31,065,202, forward strand.
CTCATGGCTTTAAATACCACCTATTTGCTGGTGTCTCCTTGTTCTATTTGCAGGTGACTCCTTATTTTACCTCCAGGCTTAACATCTACTTTGGGCCCCAGACTGTCTTGATATTGTAACTTTGATGTCTAAGATACACATTAAATTTATCTAAACAGAGTTCTTAGTTCATCTCTCTAATCTTCCTCCTGTCTCTACTACAATACTTACTCTCTCAATAAATGACACCATTCATTTAACTCAAACTAAAATTTAGACATCATTCTTAATATTCACCCACATTTCATCTGTCAGCAAATTCTGTGTGTTACACCAGCAAAATATATCTCAAATGTGTTCAATTCTCTCCATCTTCACTGCTACCACCCTAAACCAAGTCATCAAAATCTCTTTCCTGGAATGTTGCAACAGTCCCAACGTGGCCTTCCTACATTCAATCTTGGCCTTCTCCCATAACAAATAGCAATTTAAAAAATTTTTCTTTTAAAATATTTTTATTTTTTAATTACAGTTTACATTCAATATTATATTAGTTTCAGGTGCATAGTATAGTGGTTAGATATTTATATAACTTATAAAGTGATCCCTCTATAAGTCTAGTACCCACCTGGCATCATACATTAGTTATTGCAATATCATTAACTATATTCCCTGTGATGTAATTTATATCCTCATGACTATTTTGTAACTGCCAATTTGTACTTCTTAATCCCTTCACCTTTTCACCCATCTCCCTAACCCCCTTTCATCTGGCAACCATCAGTTTGATCTTTTTAAAACATAAATAATATCACATCAATCTCCTGCTTAAAATATTGCAGTGACCTCCCATTTTACCTAATAATAAAATTCAGACTTCTTACTGCAGCCTACAACATTGGGGTCTTGCCTCTCTGATCTTAATCGGTACCACATTCACCTCCCTACAAGCACCTCCTTCAAACCACACTGGTCTTGTTCCTCACAAAAGACAAGCACTTTCCTGACTTCAGGGTTTTTGCTCTTTCCTCTTTCAGGAACAATCTGCTGGGTTTTCACACGGTTGATTTTTCCTCATCCTTCAAAGTTTAGCTGCTAATACCACCTTCACAGAGAGGGTTTTCTTTACAACCCTGTCTAAAATATTCCCTATAAAAAAGGTACCCCTCACCCCACCAAGAGTAAGAATATCAAAATATAAAATCTTACTAATTATGTTTTTATTTGTTTACTTGTTTATCTGTCTCCAGCTTCATCTCCTAACTTCTCCTAACTAGAATATAAGCTCTAAAAGAAAAAGAAACTTAGTGTATTTTTCTAAGATTTATTCCCAGCACTTAAGAATAGTGCTTAGGATTCCTCCCTACATATTCATCAAAAAATGTAAGTAAATGAAAGGCCCACTTATGAATCAGGATGGGCTATAGAAACGCACAATCTAAACTCTCAGTGGGTTAGAACAACAATGATATATACCTTGTAAAAGCTAGTGGGCTCTGCTCATGGTGGTTCATTGGGGCCCATGGACAGAGGCTTGCTCTTAACATGTGTGTTCATGAGGATCAGCACACCCATGGGACTAGATATGGTTAAGTGCATATGGCTTCTAAAGCTTCCATCAAGAAGTGACATGCCTAGATAGTGTGGCTCAGTGGTTGAGCATCGACCCATGAACCAAAAGGTCACCGGTTCGATTCCTGGTCAGGGCACATGCCCAGGTTGTGAGCCCAATCCCCAGTGGGGGGCATGCAGGAGGCAGCCAATTGATGTTCTTTCTCATTGATGTTTCTATCTCTCTCTCCCTCTCTTTTCCTCTCTTTCTAAAATCAATAAGGAAAAGGAAAGAAAGAAAGAAAGAAAGAAAGAAAGAAAGAAAGAAAGAAAGAAAGAAAGAAAGAAAGAAAGAAAGAAAGAAAATACTGATTCTGTTTGCTTTTGCCAAAACAAGTTATATAGCAGGCTTAACTTCAAAGGAGGGAACGTATAATACTCCATGTGCCCAGAAAAAGGAAAAAGGAAAATATTTGGTCAGCAGCACTTATGACTTCACACCCACCTTCTACTAGAAGATTCTTCCGCCCATAAGTAAGACAATAAAAATATTTTATCATGTGCACTTCTGACTTTTATGTCCATCTTCTATTTAAAGCATTCTTCCACCAGTCCAGGGTAACGTAACCTCTCTAAATACTTCTAGCAGTTATTTGTTCAATTATCTGTCTTCCCATCTATACTGTTAATAAGGAAGGTAGGGACCCCTATCTCTTGTTCTCTTAACCTAGTATTCTAAGAATCTAACTCAATGTCTTTCACGTAATAGATTCAGAACAAATATTTGTTGAAGCAAATCTTGTAGCTTTTCATGTGTCTGTGTTTGTACCTGCACTACTAGACTAAACATGCTTTTGCATAAAGTACATAAAGACAAGAATTTATATTTCATGTATCTTTTAGCTCATTTATCATGGAGACATTTCATTTTGGCAGAACACCATAAATAATTGTTGAACTAAGTTAATTAATAATATTGAGACCACTCATCTATGTGAATTGCACAAAACACCTTATTAAAAAGCCATTCTGGAAGCCCCACACTACCAACTCAGAAAATATATATAACTATTCCTGGCTTCCTGCAAATGTTCCATGGCCAGCTTTTGTTGGTAGAGAAAACCCAACAAATGACTGCATGGGCTTTCTTGGTTCAGTTGGTGGTTACTCTGTGTCTGGAAGTGAAACTCCTCTTTCCACAGGGTTTCATCATAGCAGTAGCCACAGAACTCAAATTTTGGTCATTGATAGTATCTCAGCTCAGCTATGTATCCCAATGTGAACATGAAACTTGTGTTTGATTCCCTTACGTTCCCTGTCCTTAAATTGCCAGTTCCTAAAATGATGCTGAGATTGAAATCTTGAGCAAGGTCTCAAGACTCTCACTATATGAGAGACAACAGTGATCTTGTTGCTATTTTTACATCAGAAAATATCCTCTGACTACCAGGTGGTTTCCATTTCTACTGACAAGTTTAAAGTACATATATTTGGATAAGTTCCCTGCTACAATACCACTGGACTCACAACCTTCTTTCTTAGAAAAATGTTGTTTCAATTGATTGGAGTATTCTTGATCTTCCAAATCACACAAGCCAGTGTGACATAGTAGAGAGTTAGAGAGGCCTCCTTTAATTCTATAGCATATCTTGGGCAAATTACTTAACCTGAATTTCAATCTCCTCATCAAAAAAAAAAAAAAGAGGATAATAATACCTACCTCATAAAATTAAACAACATAGCATTGGATGTACTTCATCTCTGTTCCTGGCACATGAAGATATTTAATAAATGTTTGCTGTTTTCTAACAGCTACTTTAACTGTTAAGCAAGGTATTAATTTAAAGTTCTTTTAAATAAAATCACCTAGCAATCATAGTGCTAATGAATCTAAGAGCCCACCACAGAGCCTGATAAGCTCTACATAGTAATGTCAGTCGTAAGCATCTACACTGGAACATGCTATGCTACAACCTGATTTTGTACCTTCCCCACAGTTTCATCTCTAATGCACAACCCTTCCAAAATGTATCATGTGCTCTTCCATTGTGGTTAGGGAGTGTGTATTATTAGAAACTTTTTCTAGGGGGAGCAATTTAGCAATATTCATCACAATTTTAAATGCATAAATTCTTTCAACCAGCAATTCTACTTTTAGGAATTTATCCTATAAATATGCTAACATGCATGCAACATGATATGTGTAAAAAAAAGTTTCATGGTAACATTTTAATATCAAAAGATGAAAAATATCCTAATATTCTTCAGTAGGAGAGTGGTTAAACAAATGATGGTATGTCCATATAAAGAAATATTATGAATGAAGCAACTATAAATACTGACATGGAACAATTTCTAAAATATGTCATTAGGCAAAAAGAACAAGGTGGAGAGCAACAGCTATAATATTGTACCATCCATGTTAAAAATTGTATGCATAGTCCTGGCCGGTTTGGTTCAGCAGTTACAGTATCAGTCCGCAGACCAGAGAGTCCTGGGTTCTGTTCCCACTAAAGGCACATACCTCGGTTGCGGTTTGTCCCCAGCCCTAGATGGGGCTGTTTGGGAGGCAACCAGTTGATGTGTCTCTCTCACATCAATGTTTCTCTCTTCCTTCCTCCCTCTTTCCCTCCCACTCTATCTGAAGATAAATGCAAAAATGTCCTTGGGTGAAGATCAAAAAAAATTTTTTTTAATTGTAGTCTGGCCAGTGTGGCTCAGTGGTTGAGTGTTGACCCATGCACCAAGAGGTCACCAGTTTGATTCTCGGTCAGGACTGGTGACCAGGTCATGCCGAGGTTGTGAACCTGATTTCCTGTGGCGGGCATGCTAGAGGCGGCCAATCGATATTCTCTCTCATTGATGTTTCTATCTCTCTCTCCCTGTCCCTTACTCTCTCTCTAAATTTAATAAAGGAAAAAAATTATATGTATATACATACTTGTGTAAGAATAGACCACCCCTAGAAGGACACGAGAGACTGGTAATGGCAATGGTCTCTGGGAAGGGGAACCAGGGAAAGAGTAGAGGAATAGTTAGTTTTTACCAAATATTCTCTTAGAAAACATTTTGAATTCTGTGCTATGCACATGTCATTTCTCTATTAAATATCTGTACATCACTGATTAAATCTGGGAAGAGGGTGATAGACAAAGGAAACTTGTAGAATGCTTTAATTTTTTTTTTTTTTTTACAAAAACAAGATTTTCATGTTACTTGTAATTATTTAAAAATTAGTATAAAAATGATTGGAAAGGGGAAATATCAGTTAAATCGCTGTCACATCCCTATCACAATGACTATCCATCAATCAGCATGCATTTATTGAATGCTTAAGTCCCAGGGGTTCTGTCAGATGCAGTAAGAGAGAAAGATGCAGAAGAGAGAGGCCCCAGCTTCCCCCCAAGGACTGACAGCCTGGTTGGATGGATGAGCCTCACAGGTGAAATGGTGAACAGCATCCTTCAGTGAACAGGTGTCATGCGGCAGCGAGGCTGGCCAGTGTGAGGAGATTTTGTAAAGGAAGCATTTGCAGAGACAATGATGATGCTGGGGACAAGTTATGTCTCCTCCTTTCTCCATTTCCTTCTCTTTAAAATGGAATGATCTGCCTTGGCTCTTCTCATACAGGGATGCTGTTAGGATTAATGAGGTAAAGTTTGTGCTTATGTAGCGTCTTTCTTCTGGGAACTCAGAGTGCTTTGCAAAGTATTCTTATTAATATTCATAGGATGGTTTATATATTTTCCACCTTTCACTTTGGAAGTTGCACATCTCTACCTAAAGACTTAGAGTTTTCTCTCAGTCTTCCTCAACATTACCTTCTCTTTTTTACCAAAATAGTACAGGTTGGAGCTTTCAAGTCTTGATGGTTTTATATAGCTTGGGGCTAATAACATCATACAGCTTGCCTGCGGGAGAACCCACCTGTACATTCTAAAATTTCTACAATTTTCATTGTATCCATGTGCATGATAAACCTGAGCTCAAGGAAAGATATCAAGCAAATACATAACATGGAGAAAAAAACTACCTATAACCAAGACTGCTCCCTGGGAAGGATGGGTCTCAGTAACAGTAAGTCATTTGAGGTTGTTTAGGGATAGAAGCTGAACCCATCTTTCTCCACTTTCCCAGGAGCCAAACTGCTCTGAATAACAGTGGTGATTTGGGGTTAGAGTAGGATACAGTGGCTACAGAAAGAGAGAGGAGGTGGGAGCTGAGGAAGGAAGGGAAACAGAGCCAGGAAGGTACAGGAGGCTCTGCACATAGGGAGTGACTCCTCTCCATATTCTCCCTCCCCAGTTATGAACAAATTCCACTAAAGTTTACACAACCCTAAGAGAGAGTGGATGTTTTTATGAGAGAGAGTGGATGTTTTTATGAGAAAGAGAGAGTGGATTTCTGATGTAAACTGGGCTGAGCTTGCACCAGAGAGAAGGGGTAATGAAACAAAGATGTGATGATAAACTTGGGAAATGGCAAATCCTAGAAGAACTTTGGACTCTCTGTGTCTCAGGACTAAGATTCACATTAGTTAGACTAAATCTCTGAGGGAAAGGGGGCTCAGCTGATATGAGGATATAGATATGTGATGTTTATTAATGTTTGTTATTTATGCAAGCATACCAATATCAAAGTAAAATTTTAGGTTTAGGAAAGATGGCCCAGTCCAGCTCTTCCTTTGCAAGGACTGTAGATCAGGAAGCAGAGAGTAAATGTATACCCTCCTGGTGGCGCAGCTGAGACTGGATCCCAGGTCTCCTGCCTCTGGTCAGGGGCTGGCTACAGGTAACCAAAGCATGCCACCTCCCAACACATCTTTCTTCTTTTTTTAAAATATATTTTTCTTTATTGATTTTTAGAGAGAGGAAAGGAGAGAGATAGAGATAGAAACATTGATGAGAGAGAACATTGATTGGCTGCCTCTTGCATGCCTCCTCTGGAGATTGGGCCCACAACCTGGGCAGGTGCCCTGACTGGGAATCGAACCGGTGACCCCTTGGTGCATGGGTTGATCCTCAACCACTGGACCACACTGGCCGGGCCCAACACATCTTTCTTCAGACTTGTTTCTGCCCTGTTTGGATGTCTGAGAACAGCACTGGCTGAAGCCTTCCACCTGAGAGGTCGTAGAAGGGCTGCCTGTTCATATCACGCTACCTGTTTGGCTCTAAGCCAGTATCACAAAACAAAGCTTCTTGAAGCAACTGAGAAGAAACAATTTGCATAACTTAAAGCTATGTTAGAGTGTTGTGCTTCATGCCTGAGCAGCATGTCTTGAGCTTTAAATAGCCCAAACCTAACATATATTTAAGAGCAATGTTCTAAAGGCTGTGTTACATAAAGTGGAACACTCAGTGACACCACAGTGAAGTGCCAGGCGCCCTTTCTTGCAAATTGACAGATCCAGCCTCAATCAGGCATCTAGGAGGAAAACTTTTCTGTGACCTGAAACCCAAAAGAGGTCAGCCCTGCTTATAATCTGGAGAGCAGGCAGTATCCCACCGACCCCAAGTATCTCCTCCCCCAGTCTTCCATGACCTAGATAATCCTCTGACAGGGCCACCACAAAGTCACTCCTTTGGATTAGACAATAAAAGATGCATCCTAATTCCTGGAGGATGCTTAGAAATGCCTAAATGTGTCATGTGTACAACGAAGACCACTGGCCTTGTTGGTGGACAGAAATTGTAGACAACGCCTTTCTCCTTCTAGTCCCCCCACTAACAGACAGATCCAAATGAGCTTTCATTGCTCTCTTTGATGTTCTAGTTATTGCCTCACACAGTTAAAAACATTAAAGACCAAGTTGTGCATCAGAATTACCTATGAAGCTTTTATAGAATACAAATCTACCCCAAAATTACCAAGTCAGAATTTGGAAAGTGGTAGAGGTTTGAGCAAGTATTTTCTTAAAATGTTTCCACAGGCATTCTGATGCAAACTCCTGTCTTCCAACCACTGGAGATAGGATGGGATGTAGTTAAGGTCAGGGTTGGGAAAGAGGTATCTTAAAAACCTGGAGGCTAGAGAAATATGGCAGCTGGGAAGTGTGGGTCCCAAAATCTGCACCCCAAGGCAAGTCCCTGATATGCAAGGAGCACAGTCACTGAAAGGTAATCACTCTGGAAAGAGGCTGAGGATTTCAGACCTCACTGAGGACAGTCCCCCAGAATGGACAGCCTAAAACAACCCTTACTCAGTGAATACTGCCATATACATTTACATTTGTTTATGCATTTAATTTAATATGTATTAACTACTGAATACCAGGCACAAAGGTAGGTGCTAGGGATAGAACACAGAGCAAAACCAATACAGTTTCTGACCCCATGAAGTTTACATTATAATTGGGGAAGGTAAAGCATTAAAGAAGTAATTACAATTAAATTGATGAGTGGAATGCTGTGGGAAGTAAAGAATGCTATAGGAATATATAATGAGGAAACTAACCTAGTCTAAGGGTAATCAAGGAAGGTTTCTGGAGCAAGTGTTTATTAAGTGCAGACTATAAAGAAAGACAGGTGAATATTAGTCTGATAAACAGAAAAGGGAATGAGAGTCCAGAATCATGTGCACAGCCTCAGTGGTTCTCTGCCTAAGTTGAATACTAGCAACACCTGGGAAGATTTTTAAACTCCTGGATGCACCCTCACAAGTTGAATAATAACCTCAAGGGGTGGGGCCCAGACTTCAATAATTTTAAAAGTTCCCCATGTCATTTCAATGTGCAGTGAAGAAGGAGGACCACTGGTTTAGAGATAGGACTTTTCAATCAGAGTACTGGAAGACATTCAGAGCATTTAATGTGAGTGAGAGAATGACAAGAGATGAGATGAGGCTGGAGTGACCAGATCATGTAAGCAATGTGTTCTAGAATTCTCCAGAGAATCAGAACCAGTAGGAGAAGATAGATTAGATAGCTAGCTAGATAGATAGCTGGATAGAGAGATAATGAGGAATTGGCTGGCATAACCATGGAGGCTGAGAAGCCCCACAATCTCTAAACTAGAGACTAAGGAGAGCTTGTGGTGTAGCTCCAGTCCAAACACAGAAGGCTGATGTTTCAGCTTACAAATAGGCAAAGAGAAAGCAAAATTTTTCTCATCCCACCTTTTATTCTATTCAGGCCTGCAACTGATTGGATGAGGCCCACCCACACTGGAAAGGGCAATCTGCTTTATTCAGTCTAACAATTCAACTGTTAATCTCATCCAGAAACACCCTCAAAAACACATCCAAAGTGTTTAACCAAATATCTGGACACATAAAATTAACCATTACACCATTCTTAAAGAGTTCATATTTTATCTTAAAGTCATGGGAGTTTTTTAAGCAAGGGAATATGGTCTGATTCATATTTAATATGGTCATTCTGGCTGTGGTTGCAAGAAAATAATAAAGAATGAGAAACTGAAGATGGTACGGTCATTAAGTGGTTGTAACAATAATCTATGTGAGAGTGATGGTAGCTTGGACTAGGGTGCTCACTGAAGAGGTGAAGAGAAAGGGAGGGGTGTGAGTTCATCTGTAAAAAGAGAGAATCAACAGAATATGGTGGTTGATTGGATATGAGGGATGATGGAGAACAGAGTCAAGAGTGACTTCCAGGTTTTAATTTGAACAGCTAGATGGATTGGAATTCTATTTACCAAAATGGGGAGTGTAGGAAGATGGTCTTAATCTCTCTATAGAACTGCCAATAACATATGAGATGAGAAATTCATCCTTCAAAGACCACTCTCCTCCAGAGAGACTACACCCCAACTATCCCAAGCAGATGAGTATTCCAAATGAATGTCTCCAGGCCTGAAGGAAGTCCTCTTTCTACTTACTTCCAAGATAACTCTAAATGAAGAAAATTCAAGGGTGAAGAGATTATGAAAAATGGCTGGGGAGCCAGATGAATAGGACATGCATGTACTTGTACTGAAGGGAAAATGTTTCTAAAACCTTGTGTTTGGAAACACAAAATGTGCCCTTTTGCTTCTGATCATAAAGCTGTGATTTTACTTAGGAGCAAACTGAAGGAGTCGTGAACCATAATGAGGCACTCATAGTAACAGGATGCTCGCACCTGTAAGTGCTTCTGGGAGATGCATCCAGGTTGTTTACCCACATATCATGTTTTCTAACCCAGAGGCCCCATCAGGTGACTACTACCAAGGCCTCTCATCTCTAGAATAACAGTCTACTTAGATGATCTACATTCCCCTCCCAAGAAGCATGGGTTCTCCAAGTACAGAGAGCAAGACCACACCTACTGACCCCATCATTCTCCTGCACTAGGTATGGTGTAGGAATTGGTGCTAAGGGGCACAAGGGCATTGCACATTTGGGGAGCACTGTAGGTCCCTGTGTCATGACTACGCCACAGAAAAATTAGAAACACTGAGCCACCACTTGCAAAACTCCTTTCATAGGAGGTTCTCATGAATCCAATTTCAACAGTGGCTTAAAAGATTAAGTTCAGGAAAATAATTGTGTGTGGCTTATTAAAGCACCTACAGCTACATTTATTAACTATTAGAATAAAATTGTTGACCAACTGTATTAGTCCCTTAGGGCTGCCATAACAAATCACAGCAAATTTGGTGACTTCAAATAACAGAAATTTATTTTCTCACAGATCTGAAGGCCACAAGCCCAAAATTAAGGTATCAGCAGGGTTGGCTTTTTTTTGGAGCTTCTGAGGGATAATCAGATCCATGTGTCTCTCTTGGTTTCTGGTGGTTGCCAGCACTCCTTAGCGTTACTTGGCTTGGAGATGGCTGGCTCTGATCTTTGCCTTGATCTTCACATGGCATTCTGCTTTGTGTCTCTATGTCCCCACCTCTTAAAAAGACAGCAATCATTGGATTTAGGGACCATCCTAATCCAGTATGATCTCATCTGTACCCTGAACTAATTACATCCCCAAATATCCAATATCCCAATGAGATAACACTTTGAGGTTCAGTGAACATGAATTTTGGAGGGACACTATTCAACCCACTGCAGCAACATATCAGATTTTGGTATTACCAAATGATGGTCATGAGCAATTACACATGCAAGGTCTGAAGTTTTTCTAAAAACATGTCAGTCCTGCCCACAATAGGTATCAAATAAGCACTGTCTAAGAGCCTATAGTGTTGTTTTTTGTTTGTTTGTTTGTTTTTGTTTGTTTGTTTGTTTGTTTCCTGGAACTTGGATAAAACCAACAACTCCCTTTTCTTGCAAACCACAGTGTCGACCATCTCTCCGCATTTTTCCCACTCAGTCTTTTTATATGAGTTAGAAACTTCCTCTGCTCATCTTATTCTTCATCACCTTTCTTCCCCTGCCCTAAATTCAAAGAAACAAAGCATAGCTAAGGTCAGGGTCTGATCATTTCTGGATTAATTCAAGTGAAATAAATTGCCATAGTTCTCTATTTCTTATATTATTGAAAGCATCTTAACATCTTACCATTTTTTAGAGTGAGAAGACTTGAAGACATGGGAGGGTCAAGGTAATAGGACCTCTTGAGTGAAAAGGGTGTTTAGGATTAAAAAAAAAAAGAAAAAAAGGATAATTACCTGTTTTAGAAATTATGACCCTCCTGCGGTAATAGTCTCAGATACAGAGGGCAATGTTATCTGAAGCTCTTCTGGTTTAAGATGTTTAAATAGTCTAATGTATCACAGTCTGTTTTAAATGTAATACATTAAAACACACTTCAACACAAGCCCATAAATGAAACAAAAATGTCTTGGAGGAATAGTTAGCTGTGCTTCTTAGCAGCCTAAATGTAAACTCTCCTTGAATCTAAAGGCATTAAAATCATAATAATAAAATTTTGCCATTAAGAGTCAGAAAGCACTTTTCTCTTTAAAAAGACAGATGCATTAAAATTTAATTATTATCTCCCTACCTGATTATCAGATATGAATAAAGCACATTTGGAGGAAACTACACATATGTTCTTTCAGCACAGAAATGTTTTTAAAGACTCTTCAAGGAATTATTCCCCAATACCCACCCCCAGTAGAAAAAAACATAATTGACTAGGGGTGTGTGTGTGTGTGTGTGTGTGTGTGTGTGTGTGTATTGAAACAAAAATGCCAATGTACCAACTGCATAAGCAAACAGATCCAAATCAGGTACTTAGAAAATGTTTTTGGCTTCCTAATCCTATGCATATCCTCACTGTCTCTGAATAGTAGATGTGCATTGCACTCGGTGTGGTGTCCCGTCAGATGGTTCCTTGATCCACATTTTCTTCTTCAGGATAGGTAAGTAAAGATTCCTTTGTGGCGCGTGAAAGCTTGCAGCAGCAGGAACACAGCATATCTCATCTCTAATTTATGACTGACTAACTGAAACTCTTCGCTGTCAGCAAACTCTGCCGTGTTTACTGGTTTGACAGCATACACACATATGGCAGAAGCCAGATGGACCTTCTCCCCCAGCTTCAAGCTAAGGGTGCTTCATTAGGAAAGAGATGCAGCCAGTCTTTGAGATCTTTGAACAAGGCTTCCCAGCACTACAGGAAGGAAGTCAGTCAGCAATCTGGAAAGAAAATAACCCTCCCCTAGGCGAGGGATTAGGTCAGAGAGAATTTATAGTTGCCCCACTGAAGCCCATCAGGTTTAGAAGAACGAATGGCCTGTCCTCAACCACAGAAATTGGGAAGCTGCTTCCAAAAAAAAAAAAATCAGTTGAAATGAAGTTTACATTTCATCTACCCAGACAAGAGTAAATAGGACAATAAATCTAGTTCCAAAACTCTGATTCACAGTTGAGTTAATAGTGTCATAAAGTTCTGGTGAATTCCAAGAAAATAGCAGGTCTTTTGCAACTACAAAGATAGCAGTGAAGAAACTTCCTGCTACAGTAAAACATTGCTGATAAATTATAAAATAAAACGTAACTTTCTAAACCCAATCTTCCATTTTAAAATTTCAAGAAAAATAATGTTTCTTGTTTTTTTAGTGTATCCAACATTGCTGGGTCTTGTTACTTATCTTTTTTCCTGATATGTGATATCCTCTGTACCTTTTCTGACCTCTTAGCCTGAGCTCTTTTTCTCCTTATCCTCTGGCCTCCAAGTCTGAGATGTGTCTCAAGACCAATGGGCTTAGATTCCCATCAGAGTCCGTATTATCCACACTTGAACCAATCGGAGCAGAGATTTCTGCAAAGTAATCGGAGATCTTCCCCATTCCTACAGTCCCAGAAACAATAGTTCTTGGAGTGGTAAAGGGTGTCACAGAGAACTGAGGGAGCATGATCTTGAGCCAGGAAATAAACTGCCCACTGTCAAAACTCTCAAACTGACCCTTCAGTTCAGATAAATTTATTAACTCCATATCTCTCGGGGCCTTCTTTCAAATGGAGTAAAGTCTATTTTCCATGTTGGGGAGGGTACTGGGGAGGGGAAAAGTTCATGATTTAAGGGAATGATCGTTTCTCTGGGACCTGGTCAATTTTAGTGGAAATCTAGGCACATCTTCTATTGCTTCCACAGCCTTCTGGTGACTAAGCTCTGATGAAGGGAAACAGTGAGGAGGATCACTGGACTTTGTTGAGAACTACCTCTGTGTACCCTACAATTAGTTCACACTGCCTTTAAATTCTCCTTCCTCTCAGAGAGGCAAAGAATTACATATTGCTATAGAATGGGCTGTAGAAGCAACTAACAATTTTCTCAACACTCTACAATGCAGTAAAAAAAAAAAAAGTCTATTTCTCAAGAACAGTCTTTTAATTGAATGTTGGAATATATAGGGCCACTTCTAGTCTCTGCCTTTCTACAAAGAGTAATTAGAACTAATGCTTTTTGTAGGCACACCAGGACTCCAGGTTTAGTGTAAAGCATTAACCTTCTGTTTAAATGTTCTTTCACAACACTAAAAAGAAGCCCCTAGGGTGAGGCTGTGGGTGGATTTTGACCTAGTCCTTCTCCCTCAGAAAATAGAAAACTTTGACATGATTTGAAAGACAGCGGTCATTGTCAGTGAAACTCTATGGAACCAAAGCTCCATCATCAACTAAAGAGAAGCTAAACATAGTACTTGAGGGCAGTGCTCCCTGGGGTCCTCCAGGTGCTGTATTTTACACGGGTCCAGAAACCATACGCCTCAAAGAGTTCCACATGCATCCTACCATTTGCACCTCAGAGCTCTATGAAAGAGCCAGAAACATTGTTTCAGTCCCTTTTACAGACAAAGAAACTGAGGCCCAGCGAGCTACATGACATGCACCTAACGGGTTGGTGGTAGGGACAGAACTAAATCCTAAGCTATACTCAAGAATTTAATAGTATCCTCTTCCATATGGTGTCCCCTCCTGACAAGTAAGTACAACTACTGTTTAAAGGTCTAATACTCAGTTAATGGGATTAAGTGACCAGCAGAGTGGAAAGCACAGGCAATGTTTGATCACAGTTTAGAGCATGTAAATATACGACAGCTTGGCATAGGGGAGGAGGGAACGCGATGAAACCAGTGCAGCCACGTTTACCGCTCAGCAAACATGCTCCCGAATCACTACGGTTTACACCTCAGACAGCCTGAGTCCATGAGAATGGAAGTGAAAAGAAAATGCAAATTCAGCTGCGTGTTACATCCACAGTAAATGCGGAGACAAATTAAGAATTAAAGACAAATGCAAATTACTCTGCTCATAAAAGAAACCTATACAAAAGACAGGGAATGAAAAGGCTCTGACAGTTATGGATGAATCTCTGAAGAGGCGCACAGCGACCGTATTTCCAAATTCAAGCCTTTTAAAAACTGGTTAGAAGAATGAGAACAGCTGCTGCAAAGAAGGGGGCGGGGGGCTGCGGTTAACAGTAAACCAAGCTACAGAGTAAAACTGAGAACTGTGTTCTTATTGTCAAGGTGAGGATGAAAAGCAACAAAAGGACAAAGCCAAAAGAATTCTCTCTCCAGAAACTCTATGGCAGACTTTAAAAGCTAAGCCCCTGGCAAGCCTTAGGCTTGGGGAGATGGAGACGAGAGGAGAACAAAAGAAAGAGGCGAGGTAGAAGAAGAGGGTGTTGGGTAAGAGAGGAAAACCACAGGATATTCTAGTAGGAAAGGCACCTAGACACCGGGGTCATTGGTTAACTCAAATGACTGCCAGGCCAGGCAGGTCATGGAATGCCCGCGTGGCTAGGAGCGGTGGGCACTGTGAGAAACTGTCCAAAGGCATTCCAATTCACTCTTTTTTTAAAAAAAAGATGTTAGACGTCAATGCAGAGCATGTCTGCACAGCATCAGTTTGTGTCCTTTTCTCATTCAGTCTTTTGGTGCAGCTCCAAATCTGTGGAGCAGAATAGGAGTGTTTTAAATGTGAGGTGCGTGAATCAATGCATTCCCCATTTTACAGATAAAGAAACTGAGATTCTAGCTGAGCAAGTGGTTTTCCTGAATTCACTCAATTAGATAAAATAAATTATTGCTAGAGCCGAGCCCCTGCCCCTCGGTCCAGGGCTTCTTCATCTAGGCTATAATGCCTCCAAAGAAAAAGAAAACAAATGTCTTCCCCAGATGTCTTTTTCCCTTCAGGGAGCGGAAAACAAAGACTCACAATTGTCTCGGGTGGCACCTATGGGCTTTCTGCCATATACAGCCACCTTCATACTAGAGTGAAGCATTCAGGCTTCAGGTTTTGGTCAAAAACCAAAGATCTGCAGGGTCAAGGGAGTTACATATGGAACAAAACAGGCTTTTTCCAACCGGTGCCAAACTGGAAAGTATGTATTCCATAGAAGGAGCGACCTCTACCCCGTGCCAGCCAATCAGCCAAGTGGGAATGTGGACAATTCTTTTAGAGCCTACCATTTTTCAAGAGAGTCAAGAAATCTGAATTTTTATTTGAAACATCCTCCTTTTATGATGTTACGATAATTTATTTCTAAACACAATAAGAGCTAAACAATATACAGCTTTCAGGTCAATGGTGGCTTGAGCATAGCCAGTTGACAACCTCTGATTTTGGTCATGGCAGCCATTTCAAGACAAGGAACAGTGTATTAGTTCCAAAACACCCCGATACTTCAGCATTTAGAAGCTCTCAGTCTAAGAATATCTACTTTTATTAAAGAATCAAATACCTATAACCTGCATTTTAGTTGAAAGTAATGCCTCCAATGAGGCCTCAGCATGTACATACTTATCTGTCACATTTCTTGGAGGTTCGTGTTCTCTTGATCCCTGGGTGGCATTAACCTGTGCCTGCTTTTCTTATCTCCCTATAGTGAGTAAGGTTGTCTAAAAAAGACTGTGGCTTCCCCCTTTCTAGAATGTATAAAACACTGGCCTTCACATAGGAACTCCTTCAGCCAAGTTCGGGCCTCTAGGGGTTACACAAGCAAGACAACCGAAACTTAATTTGAATTCAGTCTTGGTAAATGTGCTTTTTTTATTTAATAAGATTGGATTAGAAAATGAAAACTCATTGCATTTAATATGGCACAGACTGAAAGAATTCTAAAACTTCCATCCAACAGATAGCAACTTGTCTTTTAGGGCTGGTTATTTATTTAATTGAAGGGGGAACAATTTTTTTTTCTCTCCTGAAGCTATTAAGAAACCAGTTTGGTGAATTATCCAAGAAATAGAATTCAAGTTGTTTATGAGACAATCCACCCCTGAAGAATGATGTCCATACAATAAGCTTCGCCCTCCGAGAGGAGAGGCTGCAATTGAAAACCTGTAGGAATGCATTTTAGTGTAAGGTGCCTGTTCCTTGCTCCTCACAAAATCTTAGGCTGTGGAAAATAAAAGCGGTAAATGTTATATAAATAGTGCGTGACATTTGCAAAGGTTACGAAGAGTCTCTTTACTCCTTTTCTTCATTTCCCAAGTATTATATTTGAGCAGTGAACCTCAAGGTTTCAGTATTCAGGCACAAGCCTACAGGTCAGATTACTAGCGATACCAAAGTAGACCAGAAATTTTCACCCTGTTTGTTCCTTGGAAGAAAGCAAGGTCTTACCAAGTAAGATTTTGCACAAACATCACCCAAGCAAGGGGTGATGTGGCATGCTGCCAAGGTATCCTGGTGCTGCTGAATTTGCACAAAGCAAACTCTGCTTTTTCTTCCGTTTCCATAAGGAATACGGGCACAATGTAGAGGCACAGTTTAACAAAACCGTGCTCCACTCCATCTATTCGTGGCAAGTCTCTGATTTTTTTTTTTTCTTTAATCCTCCTTTTCAAGTAGCTAAACAAAGAGGTAGGGTGTTTCTGCTACCAAATCTGTGAAAAATATTCAGTGTCTAGGATATCTGAGTAGTTAAGGTGTTGGGTTTTCCAAGCCATAAACACAGAACTAAACTTGGAGCTGGAAAACCATCCTGAGAGGCCATCTGAGTCCTGCCCTGCCTCCAGGCCAAGCAGAATTTAAACCTAAAAGAAAACTCTGGAACTTGCAGAGAATAAGGCTCTACAGTTCTTTCCTCAGTGGTTTCTCAAACTTTGGGGGAGAAAATTCTCCCTAAAGTCTTATTCACTTAAATTTGCTTTCTGCCTTTTCCTTATAAAGGGACAAATCACCCTGTCATTGGTAATAGGAACACCAAACATCCGGAGCATGCATCCTCATGCAGGAATGCGTATGTGGAGTTCCAGGAGATTGCTCGACCAAGATGTAAGAAGGGTCAATAATAAATTGCTTGTGGGTCTTCGCTATGAAGTGGTTTTGTGGACTGACTGGGAACTCAAGAGTCAGGCTCCCCAATAGAAGCAGGGCTTATGCAAGCCAGGTTTCTTCCCTGATGCGTGAACACATACACAACTCATTTATTCCACACACATCCTCCCACATGACACACACCCAGCTCAGGGTTGGTGGGTAGTAGAAATCAAATAGCTGAATATTAATTAATGGATGATTGTTGACAGCTTGACCTCAGGCGAAGTCATCCTGGTTCTTTCTAAGCCCTTGGAAAAACTTAATTTAGCAGTTCTCTTATTCCTTGCCCTCGCCTTCCTTTGCCCTCCTAACACACCCCTCACTGTCTAGCCTCTAGACCTCCAAACAGTTTTTGTCCCTGCCCCAAAACCAGCCTTGATACACCCTCCATTGTGTCCACTTTGCATTCCCTGGTGTTTGGGTTGGCACTATCTGCTGCCCTCATTGCTGGCCCTAGGTCCCGTTTCAACTGTGCCCCAAGCTAGGTCTTCTACCTTGCTTCCTAATCCCTGATAACCTATGGAGAGATAAACCAGAGCCAATTATCAGACCTAGCAGTAAAGATGATGGTGGTCAGGGCCACTCAGGGTCAAATGCTGTAGGTCCATAGAAGTTGAATTGAGTGGACAAGGGAAATTGCCTTGGCCTACGTAGATGAGGCAATAGCAACCAGCGTCTTTGTTTGGATAATTTAGATTTGGTGATTTAGGCTGCAGCCTCCCTAAGCCTTGCTTCTGGAAGGGTCATCTGGAAACCAGCATATCAGTCACACCTGAAAGCCTGTTAGAAATGCAGAATCTAGAGCCCCACCTCGAACCTACTGAATCAGAATCTTCATTTAACAAAATCTCCAGATGAGTAATAGCACATTAAAGCTTGAGTACTGAGCTAGAGCAGTGCTTCTTCATTCTAGCTGCACATCAGAATCACTTGGGGAGCTTTGGAAAAAATACTGATTTCTAGGCACCATCCCACACTAATGATGTCAGAACCTCTGGGTGGGGGAACTACACATCAGTAGTTCGTAAAGATCTACAGGTGATTCTAATGGGCAACCAGGGTTTGAGAACTACTTCCTTGGAGTTTAGTTTGCTTCAGAGATGTGAAAATCTGACCATAATAAACATTAAATGAACTGCTTTGGGTCCCATAGCTCATTAGTAGCAAAGATTTAGATTTACATAGATTCTGTATTTAAAAGAGCACAGACTTTAGCTCTGGCTGGTTTTGCCAAGTGGTTAGAGCATCAGCCCAGGGACCAAAAGTTCGTGGGTTCAATTCCTGGCCAAAGGCACATACCTGGATTGCAGGTTCAATCCTCACCCCAGTCGGGACACATGCAGGAAGCAACCAATGGAACAAATATCCTCCAGTGAGGATTAACAAGGAAACAAAAAAAGATTACAGGTTTTAAAGCCAGGTTCAAATCCTGGCTCTGCCACTTTCTAGAAGCATGGCTTTGGGAAAGTTTTATAACCTCTCTAAGCTATAGTTTTCTAATCCATGAAATGAGATGGATAATAAAAATCTTGAGGGGGTTGTTGGGGGGATTAAAAGAGATAATGTCTGTGAGGCCTCTCCTTTTCACTTTCACTCACTGTACATTCCAATACATAATACTTACAGGAGTCCTAAATTGGAGTTATTTATTTATTCATTCAGTAAACATGCATTGATCACCTACTACTAATAAGAACCGATAATTCAGAAACAATGAAACAGTTTTTGCCTTCAAGAAGATAGTCCATGCCCTCTAGGAAGAGAGATAGGCATGTAAAAAACCAAATTACTAGATGGCTGTGTAGAAGTAATACTAGAGATATTAGTAGGCACAAAGGTACACAGAAAATAAAGTTTTTATTTGAGATTTCAAGGAAATCTCCCCAAAAGATGTGAGCAGAAGGAAAGAAGAGAAAGTTTTCAAGTAGACAAGGGAAGAGAGGGGCGTTCCAGAAGGGAGGAACAGCATGTACAAACCCAAGAAAGTGTGAAATGCATGTTCGAACTGCAAGCAATTCAGTGTTGCTGTGGGTGACATGAAAGGGGGGAAGAGCAGGGGATGAAATAACATGTAGGTGGGATCTGGGCCACTGAGGGCTTTCTTTGCTGTGCTAAGCTGCATACACTTGATCCTGTGGATAATAGGAACCTGAGAAAGACTCTAAGAATCAGCTTGTTCAGCTGATGTCTTGTAGAGGGAGAGACACCTACTAGTTCACTTCTGTGTCTTCCAAGAGAGAGAAAGCCAGGGAATAGAAGGAACTCTGGATCTCAACTTTATCACCTGATGTCTCTGAGCAGTCAGTCCTACAACATGGGATGCTATAAGACTGACTGACTCTTAGACAACAAGTAGTTGCACAAGTAAAACAAGAAAAGAAAAGAAAATTAAGAGATCTGAGGAGCATGTCATAATTATTTACAAATTCTCTTCCCATAATGGTACTGTGAGCTACCTAAGGATTTTTTTTAAAGACAAGTAAATGCAGAAATAATTCCTCTCTGTGTATGTGAGTTATTTCCTGCTACCTTCCCCAGTGCAACTGGCCACCACCTTCTATAACCCCTCCCTCCTGTACCTTAGATCTAATACATGCCAGTTCCATTGTCGGGTTAAGTCCTAGATCAATGGATCCCCTACATGTATTTTGTCTTATCTTTTTCTTCAATAGCTTTTTTTACAATTACAAAAAGACTATATGGAAATGATGGAAAAATACAGGCATACTCAAAGAAAAAATTAAAATCACCCATATCACTTAGAAATAACCATTTAAACACTTCAGTGCATTTCTTTCCTGTGTTTTTTCTAAGCATGCATGCACGTACTAAGACTGTTTATAGAATAGGATTACACTATGTAGATTTATTTATAACTTTCTTTTTATACGTATTTATTCATTGGATAAGACTAATTTTAGCGAGTCTCTTTTTAAGAATGAGCAAGGAAGTAATGTAAAGACAGAAGCTAGAGCAGTCATGTGCTCAGAGAAACCTAGAAAGCACTCCTCAGAGAGAGACACAAATGAAGCAGGTGAGCAGGGAGAGGCAAAGACCAAAGACCATGAGATTGCTGAGAAATGGAAAAAGTAACACCCATTCTTCATGATTTTCTAGGTAGGATTCCGGTGTCTTGTGAGCTGCCCTGACTTCCTTCCCTTGGGCTCCTTGATATTGCCTTGCATCTTCCTAATAAATGTGTCCAGTTATTCTTAATATTGTTTGAACGTGTCCCATTTCTTACAGACAAATAACTCCCAATCAGAGCAAAACCCTGAAATATATTAGATAAGATTGGGGTATCAGAAGGCAGGGCCAATGGTGTGCTTAAGTAAACAAGTGATTTTTGTCTTAAAGGTAAAACTTCCCCTAAATAGCCAATTCTATTCTTGCCAAAGTTATATGCCATGTTACTTCTCACCCTCCAATGTGCAGATGAGAAATTTTACTTAATACCCCATGACAACCTATCAAAAAGAATGAGCACGGTGCATTGTGTGGCCTAAGCATCTTGATTTGTTTTTCCCTGGAGTTGGATAATTGCCTTGCTTGTTCCTGTCATCACTGGAGACCAGGTGCAATGATAAATTAAATTAGTGTCCAAACTAGGGTTGTTCAGTGGTCCTTACTATCACAGATTCATATTATTAGCCAGGCTACAGAACTCTACAGAGTTTCAAGGCCAAGTTATGGAAGCTTTCTGGCAAGAAGACCCTATGAGAGTTCAAGGGTTTTTTCTAACTATCCATTTAATAGTGCAGCCAAAGACACTGTTGGAGTTCAAAATGGAATTCTAGTGCCGTCTCCCTTAACCATCCTGTGACCTAGGTTCACAAGTGCATTGTACTTGTCACTTTTTACTCCACTGAATTTTTTTACATACCAGTCCTTTAGTTAAACAGTACCATCTAAGAGAGTCCTTCCCTAATTACTCTGTATAAAAAAATCACCTCGTCCAGTGAAATCTCTCTCTCTCTCTCTCTCTCTCAACAGCATTTAGAGCAGCTGACATAATATACTATTTATTTATTTATTGTCAGTTCATCCCAATAGAATGTCCATTTCTTAAGGACAGGGACTTTACTTGACTCACTGCTGAATGCTCACTGAATACCACAAAGCCTGGCACATAGTAGACCCTTAATGAATATTTGTTGAATAAATAAACTCCTGGGCATAGCATCCTAAGACTTGGGTAGGGATTAAATTCCTAACAGAAGGGGATATCATATCTTTTCCTTTTCTGTAATTACAATGCTAATTCCTGCTTAGATTTAGGCAAGGACTCACAGGTGACCACTCTTTCCATCCCTCTTTTCAGACCAGCTCCTTGGATTATTGAGTTTACTTTCTTTGTAGCCTCAACTCTTAAACACTATATCCAGCTGATCCTTCTAAATTAAAAATGGAAGGAGGTAACAGTGGGTTTCCTTTTCATGATGCCATAATTCCCAGCCCTGGGACACCGCCCACCACAAAGTACCTCTAATTACCTCAAGGGAACATCAGTAAAACTTCAGAGAAAGAATCAGTTTGATTCATTTGAAGTTTTAAATAAGCATAGACCACATATGACAAAATCAAGCAAACACGGATGCAAGTATTAAAATGGTAAAAATGCTAGGAAGCCCTGCTTTAATGGATTTCAGGGGTGAGATTCACAATTCTGAGCTGCAGTTAGTGTGATATATGCTTACCATACATTTCCAAAATGACTCACCTTTGAATTTTCTCAAATTTACACACTTCACCTACTCTCCTTCCAAATTACCAGGTCAAGAAATGCCTCTCATTTTCCTCCGTTATTATGCTGTTTCACCCATTAAGCTTCTCATATTAAGTTTTAACTTATTGGCTTCAGTGGCACATAGTAATCCCAAAGGGGGTGGGGTAGGATAAAATATGTGTTTTTCCAAATGCCTTCATGCCTGGATTGCAATTTCTAATCTCTGAACTATTGCTTGCTCTCTATCTGTGTCTTGTGGAAGAGCTATTAATTTGTAATCTCACCAGTGTGTTTTCCCCTCCTCATAAAATCCAGGGACATTCTAATTAAGGGCAGACTCTGGCTACAAATTACAGAAAAGAAGGCACCCAGGCATCCCAATGGAATCCTGACCTTTGGCCGTTAGCACCCTGGGCAATTAGGAAGCAGGTCTGTGCTCACACTCTCATCAGTCAGCCAGGTTCTGTTGAATCCCAAAGGCAATAAGAGTAAGTAAATGATAAACAAACAAATAAATACATACAAATTCAACTTTTGTGTTATTTCAGACAATGCTATTGATCCCATGGTGTACCATTTGTGAATTATGAGAGGCAGCCTGAGGCTGCAGGAAAACATGTTCTCTGCATAGATCGACCTGGGTATCTTTGAATCCAGACTCCTCTACTACTGTATGTTAATTTTCTCTCTGAGCCTCAATTTATTTATTGGTGAAATAAAAATAGCATTACTTAGTTCACAGAGTTGTGGTGAGACTACTTCCAATTCTCAAATTCTAGACTAGAGGTCAGAGATTGTAAAATAACTTATGTCCTTATCACTCAAAGGAACAAGAAAAAATATTGAAACAGTGGAGGTGCCTGATATGGACCATAAGGATGCGCTGCTATAAATGTTGAGGAAAGGTGAGAGGTGGAGTCAAACTTGGCCCTGAGAGTGAGTAGGTTACCTGAGGCCATGCTTAATAAAGGGTAAGAGTCTCCTCCTCCAGGCCAAGATTATCTGGCAGGAAGAAAAGCATTTCAGTAAATGAATAACTACATTTCTTTAACACCAAACAATGACAACAGAATAGAATCCACTGGATGTGGCCATCCCAAGTCACTGATGACCTTGACCAAAGCAGGGGTTGGGAGTCAGGCCAAAGCAGTAGGAGAGGAGCAAGCAAAATCTACAAGTGGAGACTATTCTTTGGAGTAGTTGATTTGTGAAAGGAAAGTAATTCTCAACTTTCTTCATTTTTAGGACTAGAAAATTTAATGTCAGAAATAGTACAAATGGGAATGTTGAGTTATACAGAAGGTCTCAATTATTAAGACAATTATCTCTGCCCCTGCCCCCAGCAGTTTCTCAACTACAGTTTTTTGGGTGCTGCAAGTTGCCTTCTTGAATCTTCCCTACCTCTCTGGGAACTTCTGAACCTCAATTGTTGACATTGACTCCTGCTTGCATCTTCCCACAATATAGTGAGGGTGCTAGGAGCTTAGAGTTAGGAGTGAGACAGACTGACTAGCACTCTGGCTTACCACTCATGGGCCATGTAGCCTTGGGTAATGTGCTAAAAAATAAAAATCTGTTTATGCCTCAATGATAAGATGTAGCACAAACACCTAGATGAGGGTGTTAGGAGAATTAAACCAGTAATTGCTTGTAAAGCACTTAGAACAGTGCTTGGCACACAGTAAGTGCTCAATCAAGTGTTATCTATAATTATTGGTAGAAGATCTGTGCGATCAGCTTACCTATAGCTATGAGTCCCTAGTCTGTCTGACCCTGAATTTTGTCTTCCCTAGTTCACTATGTAATTCTATGATAAGTCTCTTTACTTTCTGCCAGTCTGTGCCAATCTCTCTCTTACTCAACTCTCCATTTCTAGTCCTGCTAAACCCTGTCTCCAACCCAGAGCTTTATCTGCAGCAGTATCCTATAATAACAATTATAACTGCTGCCTTTTATTATTTCTTAGCACATGCTAGGAACTGTGCTAAGATATATATGATATCAACAACACAGTCGGGATTTGAACCCAGTTCTAACTGCACAACCACACTCTTAACCCCTGAGTTGTTTCCTACAAAGGTTTACCAGATGTCTTATTCTTGCTAGAGGCTGGATTCTCTCATCATTTCTCTTTTACATTAAATCTTTAGGTGTCTGTGTGGTAGATTATGAAAGCAGCTACCAATTTCCCCACAATTTCTTGAAATCCATCAAAAAAATATAGTGCATTTTTTGACCTCTTAAATCTAGGCTGGCCCTGTAACTTGCTTAGGCCAATAGATGTGTGCAGATACAGCTGCATGCTAGTTCCAATCCTGGGCCTCAAGGAGTCTTGCGCAATTCCACTTACTCATTTGGGACCTCTGCCACCATGGCCAAGTGAACAAGTCCTGGAGAATAAGAGACTGCACAGAAGAAAAACCAAACACTCAGCCAAAAGTCAGTCAGCACAGCTGACCTGGCACCCCATTAGAGATGCCTGGATGAGCTCCAGTCAAGAGCAGTCAAGCCTCATCCAGATAATCAGAGCAGCCAACCTGAATCCAGCCCAAATTACCAATCTGCAAAAGCATAAACTAAATAAATGGTTATTGTTTGGAGTCACTACATTTGGAAGTGGTTTGTTATGCAGCAAAAGCTCACTGATGCAATCTGCAAGAATTTCTTATAAATCACTAATTCATTTCCTTATCTTCTGTCAGGGTTTCTGTTTGCCATTGAAGCTCAGTTGCTGATCTTTACACTGCTCTCGGTCAAGCCTTGGGCAAGAGATAAACTGTATTAAAACAAGATTCCACTAGCACTACAGTAATAAACTTCTTTGGATGAGATCCAAACCTATTCTCTTTTCACCAAATTTCATGCTATGATAAGTTGCTTTATAGTCAAGGATCCAGGTAATTGCCAAATGTGGAGTAAAACAATTGAATTAAACTGTTAATAACAAGAAAACCAACTGCAACATAAATACACATAAATTTTTACTCCCTTTTTAGGTAAAAGAAGACATACTTGAGTCAACCTAAAGTGAATATAGGGGCTCCACAAAGTCATCAAGGACCCAGGCTCTTTCTCTTTCTGCTCTGCCACACATGACTTTTATAACCCAAAATGGCAGCTGGTTTTCCAGTCATTACATTTGGATTCCCAGCAGCAGGCAGGAGAAGATGAGCTTCTTCACACCCCTGCATCCCACCCATTAAGGTCTCTGCCCACACAGATGAGAACTTCTTACATGTCACTGGCAAGGAAGGGCCACATATTACTGCAAGGGAGGCTGGAAAATGTAGCCCAGGTTCTGTTGCTGAGGATGAAAAGGAATAGACATTGGGAGGTAACTAGCAATATCTGCAAGACACATTGTATTATCATCGTAGTTAGACATCTGGTTGCTAGCAGTACAGACTAACTTGGCCTCCTATATCTAAAAGTCTGAAGTTTAATATAGAGGCATCGTAAGTCTCATAATCTGTCAAGAGGCATTTAAAATAATGTTAATTGGTAGCGGGATCTGGGCAATCAAAGGCTTCTCACCTCCTCCCCTGTTCTTGGAATATATACTCTGCCCACCGTTCCCACAGTTGGAGCTGTTTTCAAGGACACAGCCTTGAGAGAGAGCAATGTGTTGTTGAGACCATCTGGATGGTATATGTGGCTAAACCCAGTTGAGGCCTCTACATAAACTATTAAGATTATGGCAGGTGGGTTCAGAGATCTCATCATGGGGCTGCCCAAGACAAGCCTTATATGCAAGTTCCCTTGCATATTAAACCTGCCACCTGCCTATGTGGAGTGACCTGCTTCTTTTTTTGGTCTCTCCTGGCCCTCTGTGTAGAGGACCAGGTTTCACCCAGGATGCTCCTGAGGTTTGCGAACCAACAAAGAGATAAAAAATGTCTTGAGTTCAAAAAACTAGAGGCATAGAAAGTTCATATTTTTATGTGTTTTAAGCCCTTTAGGATTTTTCCTCAATTATAACAACTTCTAATTAGACATGTATGATGTATTATATAATAACAGCTAAATAACAAAAGAAACCCACCAGCTAAGATTACTTGGATGCACTCATTTTATCATGAAGTAAAATCTAAATCTTTTCAAATGTCAGGCTTAAATAAGATAAGCCGTATTCCATATGTTTCTATCACTTTCCTACTTTTCATTCACTATAGCTATAAGGACATTCTGAGTCAATATCCTCCTAAATTGTTGCTTTGGAATTATCCCTTGAGTTAGAAGCAATGGCTAGAAAAGAAAAATAAATAAATAAATAAATAAATAAATAAATAAATAAATAAATAAATTGGAAAACTTATTTCATAGAAATTGGTTGATAAAATGATTTTGCCTCAGTCAAGATTTGAATTATTGGTTCTATTATCTAAAGTGTTTACCCAAAAATGACTGAGGTAGTTATCAGCAGCAATTTGCAGCCCAAACTTTGTCTCTAACCTCTAGACAATATACCCAGCTACCTCTGCAATATCTCCTTCTAGATGTTTAAAGGCAGCACAAATCCAACATGCTCAAAACTAAACTCAGTCCCCCTCCAATATGTCTCATCTCAGTGAACAACATCACCATTCACCCAGAGGTTCAAACCAGAATCTTGGGTGTCACTATGATCTTTCTTTTTCTTTGGTGCCAACATCCACTCAGTCACCATGTCCTTTCAATTCTCGCTCCTTAATAACTATTAAATCCATTCATTCTTTCATTTCCAAGGTTACCACCCTAGTCTAAACTAACTTCATCCCCTTGTCTGGGCAGCTGTAATAGTTTCTTAATTGGTCTCTACACATCCATTTTGCCATACCTCCAACTCATTGTCTACACTACAGCCAAACAAGGGGAAATAAGGGGACATCATATCACCCCAGCATAAAAGTATTCAGTGGTTTTCCATTACCTTTAACAAAAACACTCAAATTCTCTATATGGCTTACAAAAATATATACATCTTTACCTCATCCTGTTCTCTGATTCCTCTCACTCTCCGTGATCCAGTAATACCAACATTTTTTAGTTCCTCAAATATACCAAGTTCTTTTCTACCTCAGAGCCTGAAATATGTACTTTTCTGCACAAACTGCACCTCCTCCCACTCTTCTATTATAGCCCCTGTCCCCAGTTATCCCAAATTCAGTTTAAATATCTTCCTCAAGGAAGTAAACTAATTTGGGCTACTCAAAGTAGCCCAATTAGTGACTTTACTAGTATGGTACACTTCCCCTCTGCAGTCTTCTTCATAATTATATTTGAGTAGTTAATTGTGTCCACTGGCTCCTGTGCTAGAAAGGATGCTCTGTCAAGACAGGATTATTCTGTCTTGTTCATACCTGTATCCTAGCATAGTGACTAGCATAATGTGCTCAATAGATATTAAAGGGGTGAGTGAACAAATGAATAAGTGAAGGAATGAAAGAATACCATGCAACCAGAACATCCCAGAAGGTTGGCAACAGATTTGATCTAGTCATTAAAAAGGACTCAATTACTGGAGAGGGTAGCATGAAGGGGATACCCAGAAATGGGGTGAATATAAAATACATTTATGTACTGCAAGATCAGAGATGGACAAACAGCAATTATAACCAGCAAGCAACTTAAACAGGGATCTTCATATTCATTCCACCTAAGACCAGCTAGTTTTCGTTTCTTTAGACAGAGCTGATGGATATTTGTTAGACTTAAGTGTAACCCAAACAGTTCGGTTATATCAACTCGACCTTACTAAAATTTAAACTCTGTGAGAACGGGGATTCTGGACCTATTCTGTTCAATGAGTATCCCAAACACATGATTTAGAGTCAGTGCTCAGTAAATATTTATTTATTTATTTATTTATTTATTTATTCATTTTTATTTTAAAATAAAAATACATGCCCCCAGCAGGAACTGAACCCAAGACTCTCTGGTCCACAGGCCGATGCTCCACCACTGAGCCAAACCGGCCAGGGCAATATTTCTTAAATGACTCTCAACAGGAATGGCCACAAGTAAGAAAGAAGTAAATATTGGTAGCCACAATTCAAAACAGGCTCCAGAAGCAGGGGAGTGGCTGAAAGGTGAATAGGCTAGCATTAAAACACATAGCACCGGTATTTATGAAGTCTGCAGTCTTCAGTCCCTTTTGACCCAAGCACAGGAGCTGCAGAGCACATCACTGGAATCACACTTTGACACCTTTCACTTTCTCCCCACAGTGATGCCACTTCACTTGTCTTTAAGTAGTTTTCTACCACTAGTTTCTTTCACTTTACAGAGCATTCTTATACCATCTGAACCATACCACAATCAATGAGTAAGGAGTTCCCAGTCTCATTTGGCACATGAACTAACCGAGTGTCAGAAATATTAAGGCACTAGCGCAAGTTTGCACGGCTCACAGAATGGCACAGATATGGTCTTCTGCTTCCAGATTGTATTTTTCCACTATTTTCACTTCTGGGTAATGGTCACATGAATGGAATAGCACATCTAGAATCAATGAATAGGTCTTGGGGGCAACAAGACAACTATTTGAAAAATTAAAAAGATTATCATTAAAAACTTTCTATAAGATTTATATAATTTCTCTGTGACAGCCTCTTTCACTGTAGTTACAAAAACAATGTATGTGAGTCTCACCTGGAGTTCACCGGTGTAGAAAGTTTATGCTAATCAAATGCCCTGCATTGGATGACTCAAAATATGGTCACTTTGGGAAATATATTTACTTTCTCATAACATCCTTCAATACATTGCAAAGACCCAGTCCTCTAAGTCTCAGCTTCCACCTCCCCCAAAATAGTCAGCAGACAAGAAGTGTTTGGGCTGATCTACCTGAAGCATACTAATCTCCACCCTCTGTCTCACATTGGCCCTAGAGTCTGGCCTGCAGTATTAGCTCAGGCAGGTTTAAGAAGAAGGCACTGCAGGGTTCTTCATTTGAATGGAGCTGAGATTCATGGCCACCACAGATTCTGTACAAGCCCAGTAGACTCGAGCTGGGAAGACTGAGACACAGTAATCAGACTGAAAGTTGATGCTATCATTGGGATCACTCCTCTGAGTGGGCAGCTTGTTAAAATGCAGATTCTGAACAGTTGTAACTAGGGTAGGATCTGAGAGTTTTTATATCTAACAAGCTCCCAGGGGATGATAATGCTGCAAGTGGGTGGACCTGACATAGAGTAGCAAGACCTTGAACTTGATCAACACAGCTTCCCACCCAGTCACATGCCCTCATTGTACCTGTCCTTTATATAATATCATAGAATGTCATTAAATATTTGCAAGACTATTTAAATAATATCTGTGTCCTGCCAAAATGTAAGGTATTGAGATCATATCACCCAAAGTCTAGTTGAGAAACATAAACTGCCCTGGCCGGCTTGGCTCTGCAGTTTGAGCGTCGGCCTGCAGTCCAGAGAGACCCGGGTTCGGTTCCTGCTAAGGGCATGTACCTGGGTTGCAGTTTATCCCCGGCCCTGGTTGGGTCGTATGGGTGGCAGCCAGTCGATGTGTCCCTTTCACATCAATGTTTCTCTCTCTCTCTCTCTCTCTCTCTCTCTCTCTCTCTCTCTCCCTTCCACTCTACCTGAACAAAAAATGGGAAAAAATGTCCTCAGGTGAGGAAAAAAAAAAAGAAACATAAACTACATCAGATAGTTGAAGATATTGAGAGTGAAACAACCTAGAGTTAAGCAAGAGCAAGAAGCTGCTACCATCCCTGGGGCTGGAAAGACTTAAAAGAAAGAGAGACTGTTACATTAGTCCAAGATCTGAGCTGCCTAGTAGGAGTCAGACTCATGACAGAAGCTGCCTGGCAGGAGGTGGAACACAGAGGAGATGTAGCCACTTCCCAGAGTGGGAGATGGGGGCACGATGAGAAATGCTGTTGCTTCTCCTGTTCTTCCTGCTCTACCACCACCTTCTAGATTCTTGCTGAATCTAGCAAGAAGCCACTTGGCAAGGAAACCTGGAAAACATAGTTTATAGAAGAACAGAAAACGAATCTGCTTGCAGATAGCTCGGCAGTGGGATTACAGGATAATGTCTGGTACACAGCAGACATTTAGTAAATATTTGTTGAAAGACTGAATGACTAAAGGAGAAGTAAACACCAGATACCCTTATTACACACACACACATACATATCACATAGACACATGTTTTACACTTATTAAAACTATGATAACAGTTATCTGTGGCCACTGGGCTATGCCCAGACCACATCACCCAAAGTCACTATCATACTGGACTCCAACCAATGGAAGTAAACAGTTTTATCCCCAAGCAGTGAATGTGGTAAGCAGTGTTTAAAATTGAACAAATCCCTTTTCTAGTGGTCCAGTTTTGAGAGAACAAGGGTAAATGAGCATAAAACACTCTCAGAACCATTTGGTTGCCACCCAAGTTAGGAATGATAGTGATGATGCTGGCACATCGGTATCATCTACAATCAGTGAAAGCCCCATAATGCAAAAAGGCAGCCCACTAAAGATTCCCCTAAAGATTCATCTCTTGCTGAACAGTGTTCCTCCAGTCATTCCTTAATAGGACAAGCTGGTCTGGTAGTTCTCTCAGGGTCAACAACAGAGACTGCAGAAATCACAAATAACAGCCACCAGTTACGGAGAACTCATTACTTGCCAGGCACTGTGTCAAGAATTTTTCATGCTTTATCCCATTTAGTCCTCACTACAGTTTAATGAGGTTGACCATATTTTTTATAATCTTAATATGTTTTTGTTGATTTTAGAGAGAGAGAAAGGGAGAGGGGGAGAGAGATAGAAACATCAATGAGAGAGAAACATGCATTGGGTGCCTCCTGCACATCCCCTTTTGGGAATTGAGCCCAAAATTCCAGCATGTTCCCTGACTGGGAATCAAACCAGTGACTTCTTGGTGCGTGGGTCGATGCTTAACCACAGACCCACACCAGTCAGGCAGGTTGACATTATTTTCCTTTCCTTCTTACAAGAGAGGAAATGGAGCTCAGAGATGGTTCTCCTGCTCAAGAACATTCAGCAGATAAGTAACAGAACTGGATTAAAACCCAGGCAATGTAACTCTAAACCCACTTCTCCTCTCTGATTCAGCAGGAAAGACTGTTACCATCACGGGAGGGATTCCCTCATGTAGGCTTGGGTACATGATTTTGTTTTTCAGACTACAGCACTGTGCTGACTCTACAAAGTAGACCAATATTCTTTACATCTGCTTGTATGTGCCTTTTTCAGCATGTATTGGTATATCATCCTGGTTTATTGACTTAAGAGAAGACTTTGGCTATTAAGTAACTCTGGATGATATGAAAATTTTTTCCAGTTCTGAGGCAGAGAGTAACATCAGTTCTACATTTGTAGTGGTATTCTGAAGTATACGTACACAATTAGAGTGAAGCTAGATCTTTTGAGCATGCTTCCTCATTCCTTTGGTAATGAAAAATGACTATGATACAGTACCATCAACTCTGACCACCTGACCAAAGATCATGAAGCTCAGCAATGTTCTCTGGCAGTGTACTTAGTATTAGTCAGAGCCAAGCATTACTGGGAGGAAGGACAGGCATCCTAGAGAAAGTGTCCAATGAGATTTAGGTCCTGGAGGTTGTACTAGACATTTATGCTATGTCAACTGCTCTTTAAAGAGTCTGTGTGCCATCCTGTATGGTATCCTAAATCCCACCAGAGCCCAGGGCTCTTTTCTATGGTACAGAAAACCCACTGAGCTATCACACTCAGCCTCCTCACCTTTCTTGATTCACAGGCTGCTGAAGGGGACTTCAATAGAGTGGTGGGGAGGAACAGGTGTTTTCTTTCTCCCAGCTGGAAAGTTTTAAAAAGGTCACCAACATTGGCTTCAGAAAGTTCCCACTTTTTGTGACTACAACTGTGATATTAAAATCTTTAACAACCCCCCCCCCCCCCAAAGTCAAAATCTATTAACTACTAGGTCCGTGTGTTGTTGTTTTGAGCTGTAGGAAAATGTAGAAAACACATGGCCCTGCCCTCAAGGAGCATACAGTCTAGCTGGGTAATCTCAGTTATCCATTCCCACAATCAAGTTGCATATGTATATCAAATAACTACACGCAAAACAAGCATCTAGTGTTCATATATCTGGTATTGTTGAGTGGATTTGCTGATCTTGGCTGGGTTCTCTCAGGTGTCTTTTCTAAACTCTTGAACCTGATCGAGGGGCCCATCTGTGTCCCCTCCAGCACCTTGTTGTCGTCCATCATAGCACTGATGACTCAAATTGCTACTGACTGTTTACTTGTCCTTTTCTTCCACTCTACTGTGTATTCCAAAGGGGGAGGCACTGCAGACCTAGAGCCCAGAAGTAAAATCAATAAATGTGTGATAAATGAAACTGCGCAGGACCTTGGCACAAATGGCACTGGGGAGACAGGGGCAAGGGAAAGGACAGCCAGCACACCTGCATTCTAGGAAGTAATGTTTCCTCCTCAAACAGTTAAGGAGGAACAGGGCAGGGCAGCGAGGGCCTTGAAAGCTAAAAGGAACATGTAGGTTATGTGGGTGGGGTTAAAGTACCACTGCAAGTATTTGAGAATGAGCGTATGGGGAAGATTCATTTTCAGCTGACATTCAAGATCAGCTCTGTCCAACAGAAATAAAATGTGGCCACCAATATGGGCCCCTGTATATACATTTTCTGAAAGCCATATTTTAAAAATTAAAAATAAACAGGTAAAATTTATTTTACTAACAGATTTTACATGTTGATGGGCAGAGACTTGACTTGGGGTGATGAACACACAGTGGAGTGCACAGGTGACGTGCTGGGGAACTGTGCACCTGAAACCAGTGTAATTTTGTCAACCAGTGTCACCCCAATAAAGTCAATAAAAAGGAAAAAAAATTTTATTTTTCACAATTTATTCTATATACTATCATTTCAATGTGTGGTCAATAAAAAATAGTAATCAGATATGTTAAATTCTTTTTTCATATTACATCTTTGAGATCCACTGTGGGTTTTACATTTAAAGCACATCTCCATTTAAACTAGTCACATTTGAAGGACTCTATAGCCACAGTGGCTAGTGACTACAACATTGAACAGTTCAGCTCCAGGGACAAATAAATGACCTGGGAGTAATCCCAGATGGTGCTAGTAATGGAAATGGTGACAGCACTGTGAATGGAAGGAAGGCAAGTGTGAAACATCCTACCAGCAGAACTAGCGTGCCAGGTTTTCTGAGAGAGAGCCTTCGCACTGGTCACGGATGTTCACACATTGGGCTTCCAATTGCACTGGAAAAGAGAACAGAATCAGTTCACATACAAGCTGTGATTTTGTTTATATTTCTGTTCTCAAAGAAAACTATTTGTTAGTGAAAACTACCACCTTCATCCAAACCATGAAAATAGTGAAATACTTTCTGAGGCTGATTTCCCTCGTGTGGAATGCAAGGTTTGTGAAATTCAAGCATGCTTGGTAGAATTCAAACACATTCTTATGTACTGTGGGTCACAATCAATTCAATTCAACAATCATTGAATGAGTTCCCACTAATTGGAAGCTTGAGCTACTGAGCAATTATCCTTCGGAGAAGAGTAAACAAAAGCATAATTTATTAATTTTCTCTTTATTCTGCCAGTTATATAATTAGCTAACTGTTGCAGACTTATATTGTGGTGTGTCTATATGACATAAATGTGTATAGACATATTTTATTACTTTTTGTTAAGCCATATTTAGAGGTTATCTATTCTGTGTCCTTCCAGCTCTCATTTCTTCATTTTACAAATGAACAAAACTGAGGAGTAAAGAACTTGCCCAAATGTAGTCAATAGAAAATTTAATGAGAGAACCCTGGTTTCTCCCTCCTTCCAGGTAAGTGCTTCTTCTGGGGTTCACTTGGATTTTTGCATAATTCATTAAGTTTTACAGGCTTTGCTCAATTCCATCCACTTGACGTGAAAAAAATTAAACAAACATTTACATGCATTAGGTTATTTCTAAAGATATTTCTATGGACCTGTGTGTATGTGTAATAAATGAATAAAACATTAGTTTTTAAATAATTCCCTATCGATGGGAATATTTTAAGTGCATGTGTGTTTCTAGTAAAATGGATTTCAAGCAAAGACCTCAAGGCTCTTAAACAACACTAAATTTGATTTGTCCCAAAACTGTGTCTTCATATTAGCAGATAACTCTCTTACTCCTATGAGCATCTTTAACATATCTTTTTAAATTATCTGGATTGACTGTCTAGACTGCTTCAAGTTCCCTGGATAATTTCACAACTCCCTCTTTGCTCTGACAGTGTGCATGTGACCTTGAATTAAAATAGAGAGCTTTCTTTTCTTCTAAATGCTTCATATGTACTACATACATCACTTAATATTGGAGAGTTTTGCTTTAAAAGTATAGGGGGGAAATTTCCTGTTGAGCAATATTAAATACCACTTAGTGAGATCATCAAGTTACATGACTGCACATTTTCTAGCCCTTTCTTTCTGAAAATGAATCCACTGTTATTGAAATTTAAAGAAATTAATGCATTTTTAATCAAATCGATACACATTTGCTATACCAGCATACAATCCATTTTTAATTGAGCACTATTTTTTGAAAGCAATAAAATCATTGCAGGTCAAAAAACAAATATATTGAAAGCTAACTAAATATGTATATCTTTGTTGCTAATAATGTGATTTCATCGGGATCATCCAATAAATCTCAAGGATTTGAACATTCCTTGTTCTGCTTTTTCACATGACAATATGGGCAATTAAGAATCCATACATCAGTTTAAGAATTCATGAATTACTCTTCTCAGGATAAACTCATCTCATCCGAAGTGTGGACCTGCAAAAGTGAGACCCTTTGGGTCTAATAGGAAGTCTTCAATGTTGACACTGAAAAACCTATATTCTTATAAGATGTCAGCCTCTGGAAGGTAGGGAAGTACCCAGAAGCATCCCATAACTTTCACTAATTATATATAGAGCCACAGAAGGTCAAGGACGCTAGGAAGTAGTTTCTAATCCATGTCTAATCCATTGCAGAGTCAGTGTGAAATGGAAACAAATCCAAACTCTTCCCAAGATCATTCACAAGTCCAGTTAGCGCCACTTGAAGTGAACTCCCATGAATGTGCTAATCCAACCAGCCTCTTAGAATTCTACCTTATTTCCTTTCTATCACCAAAGGAATGTCTGTTAAGGTGCAGTTAAGTACAATGAGTTAGCCCTTTAAGCTTTGACGACGCATTGCCCTTGGCTTTTGCTTTCAGAGATTTTGTGAGCAAGTCTGTATTCACCCTGCTCAGACCCTTCGTGACTTTACAGACTTCAATCATATTCCCACCAGCCTTCATCTTTCATATTATACTGTCCAAACTAAAGACATCTGAGGATTTGAAACATTTGGAAGCATTTCCTTTTATTTCCAGCCAAGACAAAAATAGAGGGTTCCATTGTGCTCTCAAAAAAAAAAAAAGTCTATGATTTTGGTACCTGAGGCTGTCTCAAAAAATGAGATCGTACAGAGTATATCTCATAAAAATGTGAAACACTTAGACTTATGAGAGACCCAAATCCAAATACCTACATCCACTCTCACTTTAAAAAGACTCCTCTTGCTAGCAGCAGTAGCTCTGAAGGGGGAACACTAGCCCATTTCCTTCTTTTGTATGACATGAAACCATTGCCAGAGGAAGAAAGTATACTGTCACAAAATATTTCTTACAAAATATTTCATCTTTATCTTCCACATAGATGTTGCTGATTTCCTTGATTTAACAAATTCTATGGAGATTTTCTTTCATGTAAGAATATTTTTCCTAGCATGAGTTGTAAAATGCAAATGTCTCTGAGTTCTAGATCTCATTGTGAATTGCTTTAATCACATTGCTTTCCTTACTGATACTCAGATAAGTTGAATTCTAAACGAACTCTGATCTATTGACTAGAAGAGTAAAAATAGATGCACAGGGCACTAGCAAGAGGGTCAGATTTGAAATGGCACATCAATCAAAAGTTTTGGACCACCAGTGGGTCATCTAAGGTCTGTGCTCCTTGCATGGGGGAGAGAAGAAGGAAGGAACACAGGCAGAAGAGACAAAGGGATGTAGGAAAGACACTTTTCAAAAGAACATTGATTGCAATTTTACATTCATTATCTCATTTAATTCTCACAACTGTCTTGCAAATTACAGATCATTATGCCAATTTACATATATGAAAACTGAGGTTCTGAGTCTCATGAAGTTTCAAAGGCCACACAGCTAATCTACCAATTGTTGAAAATTGTGTACTAAATACTTTACATAAATTTTCTCTTGGAATCTTCACAATAACTCTACAAAGTAGGTATTATTATCTGCATTTTAAAGCTGAGGAAATAGAAGTTAATAGAACTTAGAAGTGTTTGCCAGGGATCCAGAGTTAGTTAATGACAAAACTGGGATTCGAACCCAGATTTTCCTCACTCCACAGCCAACGCTCCAAACCACTATTCCTCTACCTCAAAGTTAAAGATTTCTGTTACCTCAGAGCAGCCTACTGCCTTAATGGAGAGAACCCTAGTTTGCTGATTGGGTCCTAGAGTCAGTGACTTTTCTAGGAGGGTTTTTGATAGCTCTACCTCACTCTCTTTGCCAGTTAGGATTACCCAGTAAATTACCACACTATCCTCAGTTATACACATTTGTCACAAAAGACTTTGCCAGGAAATCAGGTGTCCTAAGTATTGGCTCCAGACCTTCCAACGACTGGTTGCATGTCTTTGCATCACCCACAGGACCACTAGGAACAAAGCCATATCAATGAAATGAGGGGATTAGAGGCCTCTTGATACCAAAATTCATAATTTTTTGGCAGTCTTCTGTCAACTCGGTGCATTTCCAATCGTTTTCTAAGTATTAAAACTCAATCTATCTCTGGCAGATGCTAGAAGAGGTGGAGAATGAGAGCAGAGGGTTTGTTAATGCTCCACTGTTCCCCCTGCCACACACAACATGTTGGGGTAACATAAGTATAGTTTCTTGGTGTTAATACTCCACATCATTAGCTTTGAGGCTTGGTGTGTGTTTGTTTAATTCCATTTGCAAATAGGATTCCACACTGTCACCAAGAGTAAAGCATTTTTTTACTCACCATTTATTGAGTACAAAATATGTGCCAGGAACTCCAGAAATAAATTTGAATGTTGACATACGAATTGTGCCCTGTGGGAACTCAAAGTGTGGAGGAGGAGCCAGACAATTAATTATCATAGCTAGCTAACTTTTAATAAGCATCCACTATATGCCTGACAGTGTTCCAAGCATTTTATATGGATTATCTCATTTAATCCCAATGTAAGAAGTCCTCTGAGCTAGGTACTAGTGATATCATCTTTTGACAGGCGAAGAAACTCAGTCTAAGGGACTGAGTCAGTAAACTTGTCTGAAGTCACACAGATGATAAATGCTGGAGTTGGGATTGGACTTCAGACTGTAGGTGTCAGCTTATATATTTGGCCTACCTGCTGTGTTAGTTTCTTATAGTACTTTCAGTAAGAGTCGAGATCACGGTCTCTGTGGGGAAGAGTGGGAGCTGAGATAAAGAACACAAGACCGCCCTGGCCGGTTTGGCTCAGCGGTTAGAGCGTTGGCCTACAGTCCTGAGAGACCCGGGTTCGGTTCCTGCTAGGGGCGCGTACCTCGGATGCAGTTTGTCCCCGGCCCTGGTCGGTTGTGCGGGTGGCAGCCACTCGATGTGTTCCTTTCACGTCGATGTTTGTCTCTCTCTCTCTCTGTTCCTCTCTCTCCCTCCCACTCTACCTGAACAAAAAATGGAAAAATGTCCTCGGGTGAGGATAAAAAAAAAAAAAAAGAACACAATACCTAGAAAGACTTCAAAAAGTTCTAGAAAAGTATTTCTTGTGTTTGATGCCATTGATTTTTTTTTTCTTTGGAGAGGATCTTTTCCCCAGTATTGATGATCAAATACATATGAATCAAATACTATTTATTTTTTTATAACATGAATATCAAAATTGAAAAATTTTAAATTTCCTTCAAGGAAAAGGAATTTGGGGAAACTCATCCACATTGGAAATTATTTATTCAGGTTATGTGTTTTAATTCAGCACAAATTCTAAAACTATTAGGACTAGTTATGAAGATAAATTCTGAGTAAGTGCAGAGCTATGGAGCAAAGAATAAACTTACTGTGCTCACTTGTTTTGTTTAGCAAACCAGCAAAAGGTGTTTCGTTAGAGCTAATTGATGCTTAACTGTGTTTCAATTTAAAAAAATAAATAAAGAAAGAATTTTAAATAATTGCTTTACTAAAAAAAAAAAAAACAGACAAAGGAGGTGAAAAGTGTTTCCCAAAAACAACAACCTGAGACTCTGGCAACAATGAAGTTTCTTTTTGAGATCCTGGGCCAGCTTCAACCGACGGATTTTTGTTATTTTCCTGAAGCAGAGCTCCCAATTTCAACTCCATCTTCGTCCATTGTTACATTATGTTATTTTAATTCAAAATCAAAGATGAAATTCAGACTAGAGAGTAAAACTGAACTTGTTCATTGGATATTTTTGTGGGGATCAGAAGAGCCGGAACTTCATTGCCTGTTACTATCCCCCTGTGATGGCATCAAGAAAAGTCAGTCCTGTAAGCTCTGAGTGATGGTGAGGTTCTAGAGAGCATTCTCACCATAAGAAAGGTGGCAAGGGAGCCAAAATAAACAACACAACCTTTAGGCTCAGACATGTGTGATTACGACAAAGGGTACTGACAAACTCGTCTTCTCTATCACCAAATCCCACCCCCTAATGCACTCCTAAGGCAGAGTTGTGAGCCAAACCCAAACTTGAAAACAACTCTTAGGTCATTAGGCATGTCTATGGATTGAAGCCCAGAGACACCGACTAGCTGGAGACTTTGTGGCACCAAGCACCAGGCATAAGAACTTTCAGACTAATTCACCTTACTGTCTCTCTCCCACTTAAACTGTGGACCATCTTACACATCCAGAAATCCCCAAGGGCAGATTTTACTTACCTACCTTTTATCTACTTACCTCCTAGATAATTGTCTATTTTTAAAGATGATTCCCTGTGGATAGCTGACTAGGAAAATTCTGTGCCTTAAAACATCACTGATTGCTTCCTTGTTTTTGTCTAATGTTCTGCATGCTTCAAAATGCCTTTGAGGTTGTTTGCCAAACAAATCTTTTTATATTACCCTTCTAATCACTTCACTGTGTTTTTTTAGAATTTATTTCATGTTGGTCCAGCCAAAAAGCCAAGGACTGAATAAAACCATCGCTTGATGTCACTTTTAATTCCAAAATTTCATTATCCCATAAGAATTTTTACTAGAACTATTGGGGCCAACAAAGAAAAGCAACTTTAAAAGTGAAACAGTATTGGCTCAAGTTTAACACAAAGAAGAAATTCCTAAAGATCTGAATGAATTAAAACTAGAACTCTGTGGAATCCCTTTCTACAGTGGAGAGTAAACCCCTTCTGCCTTTGCAGATAAAAGATTGAACCTGATTGTTTCTTGAGCCCCTTCCTACCCAAAGACAATTTTATTTATACTTTAAATCAGTGTTTCTCAAAATGAGGGACCATCCCTTCAGACTGACTTAGGCTGTTCACAAATATTAAGATTGCTAGGCCTCACTCTAAAATGTTTATTTTTAACAAACACCTAGTTGATATTTATGCATCCTAAAATTTAAGAGCAACCACTGAATTGAGAGACTTCAAAAGAGTATTGCCACGTATTTCTAAATAGATAAAAATGAGGTATCTAGGTGGAAATCTTAGGTCCTATAAACTACCACTTCCGTCAAGACCAAGTCACAAATCTAAAGATCTCTGAAAAAAGAAAAATGATCCAATAAAAATCCCTTCATCTTTTCACCTGCTGAAGCACTCAATTAATTGTTAACAACTCACCATTGAATGTGTAAATGCTAAAGAGCCTCAGTTTCTTCTGGTCAGACCCTCTCACTTTACAGAGGAGGAAACAGAGTAGAAAGGTTGCCGCTCACACGAGGATTGTCAGTGGAAGGCTTAAAAGAAACTTCTTGGTATCACCTCACACCTGTCAAAATGGCCAACAAATCATCAAACAACAAGTGTTGGCAAGGGTGTGGAGAAAAGGGGACTCTAGTACACTGCTGGTGGGAATGCAGACTGGTGCAGCCACTATGGAAAACAATATGGTGTTACCTCAAAAAATTAAAAATTGAACTTCCATTTGACCTAGTGATCCCACTTCTAGGAATATACCCTAAGAAGCCTGAAACACCAATCAGGAAGAATATATGTACCCCCATGTTTGTAGCAGCACTATTTACAATCGCTAAGATCTGGAAACAGCCCAAATGTCCATCAGTAGACGAATGGATAAAAAGGCTGTGGTACATATACACAATGGAGTACTATGCAGCTGTAAGAAAGAAAGATCTCTTATCCTTTGAGACGACATGGAGGGACCTGGAAAGTGTCATCCTAAGCGAAACAAGCCAGAGAAAGACAAGTATCATATGATCTCACATATTTGTGAAATATATTTAACATAACAGTCTGAGGAATGGGGTAGCCCCAGAGACATGGAAGTGGGCTACAGACTGACTATCCCCAGAAGAGGGGTTGGGGGGAGTTAAACCACAGAACTTATATGCATGTGTGCATGAACAACGGACAGGGACAACAAAGCTGGGGAGAGGGTGGGGAGGAAGGGGGAGGGTGGAATCAGTGGGGGGAAAAGGAGAAATATCTGTAACAAAAATAAATCAATTAATTTAAATTTAAAAAAAAAAAAAAAGGAACCTCTTGGTTTGTGTTCCAGGACTCAGTCTACTTCACAAGATCAATTTCCACCTATGTGTTCTATTTCCACAATGTGTGCTTTGAAAACTGTTCTTTGATTTATTCATTTTAATTACTAAAATTCATTTTTAAACTCAAAGATGAGCAAATCTTAAATGTACAAATCAGTATTATAATTCAAATTATATTAAAATGTTACCAAGGTCATACTTTAGCACCCAGTGAGTGTTGTAGCTACAATTATATTTTAGATAGAATAATCAATCAATCAATTTACCAATAGATATAAAACTGATATACATACACCTATGGTAGCTAGGGCGATTCTTAGGGACATTTCTAACAGAGCTATTGAATATTCTAGAAACAGAGTCTCCTGTCATTCTGTTCACATATTGGATCTAATATTCATATATTCACTCATTTAAACAATATTCGTTGAATGCCAACTGTGAGCCAGGTATTTTACTATTCCAACAGAGTTGTATATTTTGTCGAAATTGGGTTCTAGGGCTAGCACTTGAGACAAAAATTATGTAGAATCAAAATTACCCTTAAAGAAAAAATCCATTAGGAAGATTTATAACCCCATTTTCTCCCAGCTCTTTCTCTGAACACCAGACGAAGTTGTTAGCTTGCTTTTAGTGGCCATGTTGTATGACAATTTAGTTTCATTAAACATTTGGATCACCCTTGGTGCAGAGAAACACTCAGTGTGAGAAGCACATAGGAACTGAGATCAACCCAGGGAACAACCTGGATTCATGTCTCCCATTTCCTGCTCATTTATTAGGAATGGCAAGCAGAATCACCCAGCCATTTAAATTCTCTCTCTCTCTCTCT
The DNA here is from genome assembly GCF_014108415.1 of Molossus molossus. NCBI lineage: Eukaryota > Metazoa > Chordata > Mammalia > Chiroptera > Molossidae > Molossus > Molossus molossus. The sequence goes on from NW_023425346.1 coordinate 31,106,772, forward strand.
CTCTCTCTCTCTCTCTCTCTCTCTCTCTCTCTCTTCCAAGCAGAGTTGAATTCAAGTAATTTAAATCCAAGTATGTTAGGATCTCTTGCCATTTGACATAATCTGTTCTCATTTTGAATCATCCTGTTTAAGTTAGATGCTATTTTCTTAAATCGGTTCACCTGCACCCACTGCAGGAAAAAATGTAAGAGGCCTTTTGTGGAAAAGGGAAGCCTCAGTTTCAAACTCTCTAACACCAGTGTCTTCGGTCTGCTACTGAATTACATGCCCAGTGTTTTACTATATTCTTGACCTTGACTCCCCAATCTCCCCTGGCAACTTAAACAGCTGTTGACCCCTAGAATGAGTCATGTCTTCTCTGGCTTTAAGACTGCTGAGCCCTAATACAGTGCTCTCAGAACCATCAGGACAACAGTGGATCCCTACTTTCTTTGGCTTTCATAGTATTTGCTTTTTCCTATGGCCCCATTTGCTACATGAGCCCCAAATCCTGGAACAACTCCAAATAACATATTTGGATCAATAAAAAGTTTGGTTACACTTCTATAGTTTATTCTATCAAACTACCTAAACTCTGAGGAGAAAAGAAGAAATTATTTCCAGAAACTGTTCAATTCAGAGCCCATTGGAACAAAGGATACCATGTGTCACTGAATTATGGGGATTCTTGTCCATTAAAAACAGGATTGACAGCAACAGCTTATTTCACAGGGCCCTCTAACTGGAGGTCATTAAATCCGATGACTTCTTGATTGGCTCTGAATTAGGAACCAAAAGATGAAAGACTGCACATTTCCCATCTCTAATCTTATGAGCCACTCAGCCTAAACCCTAGGCTTTATGGTCAAGGAGCACACCACATCGACATGGAGCAGCATAGCAAACCTGGTGCAGATTCAGCTCACCCAAGCTACAGAGTATAACAGTCTGCATTAGTAACTTCCAGGCTAGTGACAACAAGCCATGAAGAGCTAACATTTCTCTAGCTTTGGAAAATCTGTAAACATCTTGCTACCAAGAGAAATAGTCATGGGACAGCTGGCAAGCACTGAAACCTGGGACTCAGTCGTACTTTCGCTTTTATTCCCCAGTTCTCATTATGTTTCCTGCCTTCATCCTCTTCAGTAAACATATGTTAATGAAAGATTCTAAGAAAAGAAAAGTTACTGGAAACATGTAAAGAAATATTCTTTAATGCAAAGTGTTAATTAAAATGTGAGCATGCCCTGAGGGCAGAAAATGAATACCTCTGTTAGGAATTGCAAAGCTAATAAATACAGCAATATAAATACACCGTTAAATTGCACTGTAACCAACAAACAGACATGTGAATTATCGAGCCATACATAAACTTTAGGACCTGACTGCAGGAAAGGCCAAAAGCAAACAAAAGAAGGTTCAAATTAATTGAGCAAGTAATAGGATCCAGGAGAGTAAAAGGTTCAAAAATGAAACAGCTGAGGCACGGAAGTATAGATTCTCAAGAGAAGCAACCCAAGTGGAGAGGGAAGCAGAAGAGAAGCAATGTATAGGTCAGAGGTTACTCTGGTAAGTGCTACCTTGTGGTTGAGGTCTCAGCACTCACGTCAGTTTGCGTCTGAAGACAGAATACAGCAGTAGAAACAAGATGGAGTTTTCTTTTGACTAACATATGTAGCATTGTCTATGTACTTTTCATAAAGGTCCATCAGGAGCTCCCACTTTTGGCCACGAGAAGTATCAAGAACCATATTTATCCTCCCATCTTGAATAACTTTAAATAAACAAACTAAACAAACAATCGTTTTGGACATTGGACAACACCAAGAACAGGACGGTGATCCCTAAGTGAAGAGAAACAAATCAGGGGGGTTCCACTTCATTCACCCCCTTTTACTGCCTAGAGAGAGTTTTTAGGCTCTAACGAAGTGAAGAAACCCACACAGAGCCTGGCTTTCTCCCTGAGTTGAGGAGCTAGAGTGAACTATTTAAGAAGGGACACCAAGGTGGCTAGAATTCCTAGCACCCAGTACCACAGTGGGAAGAGCTGCATAGAGACCCTGCTCGGGACGTAGACAGAGGGTTCCTCCGGGTCTTCCTCTGAGTGCTGACCAGCACACGCCTGTGGGGAAACTGCCGAGGCCGGTAGAGACCGCTGGAAAGAAGCAGTGGTTTAGAAACAGTTCCCTCCCCCTCCCCCTCCCCCTCCCCCCAACCCCGCAGAAGTGACATAACCTCCTAAAACCCAGGGCCTAAGTAGAGCATTTATAGGCTTTAGCAGTAAGAAAAAATTGTTCCTAAAGGTTACTCTGGTCCCACTTAAAAACAAGCCTATAGGATCTAACTGTTTCCAAGTAACTTAAATGAGTCCAGAATAAAGTTCAATAATATTTAAGACAATGCAAAAAAATGTCCAGCATCCAACAAGATAAAACTGGCATCCAATCAAAAGTCACCAAGCCTGCAAGGAAGCATTATGAGGAGAAAAACAATTAACAGACAGATTCAGAAATGATGCAGATGATAGGACAAGTGGACAAATATATTAACACAGATACTATAACTGTTCAACAAGGCAGAGCAGGGTTTCTCAACCTTGGTACTCCTAACATGTAGGGCCAGGTAATTCTGCATTATGGGGACTGTTCTGTGCATTACAGGATGTTTAGCAACTTCCTTCCTCTCTACCCACTAGATTCCCCCACCCTTCTGTAACAACCAAAAATATCTTCAGACATGATCTTATGTCTCCTGGGGGATAAAATCACCTTCATTTGAGAACAACTGAGGTAGAGAAAAGCATGAGCAAGATAAGAAGAAATATAGGTAATACTGAAAAGATCCATTTAAAATTTCTGTAGATGAAAAATACAATGTCTGAGATGAAAAACACACTGGGTAAAACAAAAAGCAGATTAGACACAGCAGAAGAAAAAAGTGGTGAACCAGATCGAAAGCAACAGAAACTCTCCAAAATGAAATGCAGAGTCTATCATGTACTATACTTATTCATTATAGTAGATGTTTCATGCATGGAGTTAGGAATCTCAGCTGCGGGGCTATTGTAGCAAACTGGTCTACTAAAAGAGGATGGCAAGGTGAAAATAATAGTAGTGATGGTAGGAAAGTACTAATACTGATAGAGCAGTAGAAGGACTAGCTACCATTGAGTCTTTTATACTAGACACTTAGCTAAGCACTTTATATGCTTTTTTTTTCTTTTCTTTTTTTTTTTTAATCCTCACCCGACGACATTTCTCCATTTTTTGTACAGATAGAGTGGGAGGGAGAGAGAGGAAGAGAGAGAGAGAGAGAGAGAGAAACATCGATGTGAAGGGACACATCGAGTGGCTGCCGCCCACACAACCAACCAGGGCCGGGGACAAACTGCAACCGAAGTACGTGCCCTTAGCGGGAACCGAACCCGGGTCTCTCAGAACCGCAGGTCGACGCTCTAACCACTGAGCCAAACCGGCCAGGGCGCTTTTTTTTTTCTTTAATATTTACCCAAAAAAATTCTAAGAGGTAAGTATGATCATCCCCTTTTACAGATAAGGAAGCTGAATTTCAGACAGTTTAAATAAAAGTGAAGATCGCAAGATCATAAGATCGCACAGCTACTAAAGGCAAAGGAAGAATTCGAGCCCAAATTTATTCTACTATAGAGCTGGTGCTCTTCACCACTGGGCTTCCAGATGCAAAAACAGTTGATTGAAAGGAAGACTTTTGAGAGATATTTTGAAGAAGAATCAACATGAAATTTGAGGACCAACTTTGATATGGAAGGAAAAAACATGGCAAACGGGAAGGATACTGGCCAAGAAATAGCAGAAGAGTCAAGAATATAAATAAACCTATATATAGGTACCACCCACAGAAGTTTAGAGCTCGGGATATGAAAAATAACCTCTTTCACATGCAGATGTGTGTGAGCACACACACACTTTTAAACAGTGAAATAAATACAGATTTAGAGATTTTGCTTCCCTTCCATACATTTGTTGAGGGTTTTAAATGACATCTTAGTTTCCCCAGCCAGTCAGAGGCTATGCCAAGACAGAAGCTCTAATTGTCATGTTCTTTCTACTCCAATACCCTACTTCTGCTGAATAAATACATAAACATGCCTATCCTATGCCTAGCACATGGCAGATTCTTAATAATATTAGATGTTTCTATTGACAACCAATTAAGCCATTCAAAACGACTTCCACATACAGACACAGCATGGCTGCATGGGGGCAGATCCACTTTGAAACTGTCTCAGCCTTTTCTTCACAGAATAATCTTATTTACAATCAAAAGATGTAGCCAAGTCACAGTGCCTGGGGAAAGGACAGATGTTTTTAGAATGATTTCCCCTTATATCACGTGTTTTTTGAAACCCTCTCAGGTGCTTACCACCTGAGCAGAAAGGGAATAAAATAACCATCTTTACGTAAACAGCATTACCTGAGTTTACAATACTTTCCACGGGAAGGACCAGCTGATGAAGGCAGCCAGTCTGAATGAACAATCATAGGAGCAGGACAGAAACCAGGTGAGCCATTCTCCACAGGACTCTGTGTTATTCAGATCCCGTATCAGCCCCAAACCAAAAGGCTGTCCTTAATCTCTTTATCCCCACATTCTGCTCGCACAACAGGTAAGCCTAGTTAGAGACGGGGCTTTCTCTGCATGAGACTGCTGTCCCAAGCAACACATGAACTGGTTTGCCTTTAAAGAGCCTCTCCATTGCCCTTGGCACCAACATTTCCTAATGTTTATGTTTTGAGAGGAGAGCATTGGTGATGAAGCTCTCGGTCACACTCAGAGGTGCCTTTTTGCTCTGGTGGTTCACAGATCTTCAGTTTTATTTAATGGCTTAACTGCTTCATAATTGCTCATATTCAGCTGCTCCTAAGCCTGAATGATCTCAGCTTTTAATATGCCTTGTCTAATTTTTAGCCACATCAATCTATACAAATAGCTCATCACTACTCTGAAATGCTAATGCTTGTCACATATTTCAATCGCCTCTATAAGACCTTGTTCCTGTGTTCATAAATCTTGTTAACATTTCAGGACCTTTATTTTCTTGTCCAGTGATTCAAAGATACACCACACACACACACACACACACACACACACACACACACACGGCCTAATCTTCTCCAAGGATGGAATTTTTTTAAAATATGAAATAGAAAACATAAGTGACATTTTTCACTAAATCTACATAACACTCTTTGCAATTATTTGTAGCATTGTATGCCTTCTGCCTTCTTTCCATGGATATTTGCATATTTTTCTTATTTCCTCCTCCTCTTCTTTTTTGTAAACACCTTGGGATAAACCAAGGAGAAAACCAAAGAACGATGTGGGGCAGGGGAGTGAGGGCCAGCTGGAAATTGGGTGGTCAGAGGCCACGAAGAGCTGGAAGATGGGAATGGTGAGCCAGTGAAGACTGCTTTGAGACCGCCACTTTCTGCAGGAGAACAGCAAGCTAGTCATCAGTCACTGTGTAACGGTGACCCTATTTCATCAGAACACTAATTCCTTCAGTAAGCTAAGTGATGACGTCATCATACAGGAATGGGGCAATCACGAGTAAAAGTTTCTAGAGACACCTCAGTCCACATGAAGCAAAGGCTCCACTGGGAAATGCCCCAAATCAGGGCTAACTGGGTTTCAGGTGGAGATCTACCAAGGTCCCCTAAGAGGCTGATTCTATATATGTCAATAAGTATATGCTGATGTATTAGTCTCTCCAAGTAGATTGAGAGCTCCTCCAAGGTAAAAACTCTTTTTCAAATGTTACCTCTGTGTCTTTGTTACTTATTGTTGATTCTGTTTCACCCACTGAAATACAAGCTCTGAGAATCAAGAGACCCCGTTGGTCTGGTTCACAGCAGCATACCCAGCCCTGAAAGACAGCACATCGTAGTCACTCAACGTGCTAAGGAAATGAATGGTACCACCTGGTATCAATGTGAACTTAAACTGTTTTCCAATAACACTGTATGGCCCTCGGTTCTAAAGGCGAACCTTTGTAACTAACTAAAAAGGTAGTGTCTATTTTTAAGACCAATAAAATACCCTATAATGAATGACTATTACATTGGTCCCCATATTCGATAGGCCGTAAGTGCTGGATGTGGCAGACCTGACCAGAACCCTGTGCCCTTTCCTTTTCTAACTCCATGCACCCAGAAACTCAGGCCCAGAGAGAAAGAAAAAAAAAATGGTGGGCACAGGAACCCTCTTTCAGGAGCTGGTGCTCTTACACGGCACTTTCAGAGAACCACCATTGGTCATAGGAAGGACTACCATCTGGTTCACATCTCTCAGCTCTTGTCCTCCTTACATCCACCCTATTCTAAGTTGAGAATATACAGGGTTTCTCTCTCTTTTCAGAAAACTAGTAGCATATACCACCACAGATTGAACATTTAGTGTTTGTTTCGATTCCTATGTGTAAATACCCATTTTCCTTAGACCCAGTGTCATTATGTTGGAGTCCACAGGACTGTTTCAGTTGTATCCCGCAGAATTCATCATTACCCAAGCACTATAAAACCATTTACAGATCATGGTCTTCTCTGAGAGCTGAAAAATAAGGTACTTGACATAATTTGTAATTGCATTGACTGGAACTTCCACAAATGTTCCTATAAAAGAATTGTTCTTTCTTCCTCCTCAAGTACTTATTACCCTTAATAACACCTGTTATGACTGAGGCCTTTAGCAAAAAGAATGTTAGCTTAAATTGTATGTTGTTAGTTATGATTTGCCTGCTGGGAAAAATGTTGTCTAAGTAATAAATACATTTTATTAATAGAAAACTAGGTCAGAATTTTTTTTTAAGTCCACTCTCCAACTACTTTTCTCCTCTTTCCCTAATTTGTGCTACTTTCCAAAAGCTGCAGGTGTTCCCAGGAATAATTATAGCAGCCAGGGCAGGGCTCCGGTTACAAGACCAACCCTAGAAAAACACTTGGAAATCCGTCTCCTGTGTTCTGGCATCCCTTTCTGCAACAACGTACCTCAACTTGGCCTCTCCCCCCTTCCACGAATGTCACATGGCATCATGATCCGATGAACTCACTCACACTAAAACATCAGAGGTATTGGAGGTTTGGTGTGTCACCCACTCAGGAGTATTTGTGTTTCATCAGAAGGTGTGGGAAGGGAAGAGCAATGTTTAAAACAAAGAAATAAATTCCTACTGGTGGAATTTCAAGTGTTTCCCATCTACCTGTAAGATTCCAAATACTATGCACAGATCTGAGGCATTCGTCTTTGTCATCTGTTTATTCAGTCAGTCATCAAATATTTATTAAGGGCTTATTATACGTGTGCCCGTCACTGAGCAAGGTGCTAAAGCTGCTACAATTTGACAGACCTGTCCCTCACCTCAGAGAACTTACAATGCACAATTTGCTTGATTTGGGTACACATAAAGACACTGAACCCCGAATCAATATTTTGGCCAATACCTTTCAAATACACTTTGCTTCTTTTGAGGCCCCTAAACTCCCAGAAGTTTCTGTGCTGGTTTCAGCTAAAAAGCATTACCTAGTTCTAATTTCTGTCAGGTCTTTCATATCACTTCAGCCTCTGTGGAAGAAAAGATGATCTGTCAAAAGCTTTCTATAACTTTTTTCTGACAGCCTTCAGGGCCCATTTCAAACTTAGAAACCGAGGAGATCCCTTGACTAGTTTCTGTGGAAAATGATCCTTGAGGTAGAAGTAGCAGTTTTCTTTAAAGAGGACAGACGCACCTGGCTGGTGTGCCTCAGTGGATGGAGCGTCACCCCATGGGCAGAGAGGTCCTGGTTCAATTCCCAGTCAGGGTGCATGCCAGGGTTTCAGGCTCAATGCCCAGTAGGGGGTGTGCAGGAGGCAGCCAATTGATGTTTCTCTCTCACATCGATGTGTCTACTCTCACTCTTAAAAAAAAAAATCAATCAAAGAGGACAGACGCCCAGCACTTTAGAAGGCGAGGCACCTTCCTTGCAGCAGCCCCTCACAGCTATGACTGACAGGCCAGCGAACCTAGAGCTCGAGAGAACTCCAGCAATATCAGCAGTCTAGAAATCGCCACCGGTACCAGTCAGCATTAGGATAACTACATCGGATGTTCATATCCAGTCCCCATTCCGATTGTCAGTGTTTGTGCCTTACCCTTGAATACATCCCTATTAATCATTTCTCTTTAACGGTCTTATAGATTCTTTCTGTTTTCAAAGTATTTTTCTATTTTGCTCAGCCTTGTCAATTTAAACATGGATAATACATCTGATTCCATCTGGCAGAAGATAGGGGAAAAAAAGACAATTTTTCCATTGAAACCCCAAAGTTTGCCATCAAAATATGATGAAGTTTATTAAAAGGCCAGTGACAGGCAGGAGACACATTCCCATAGGGTCTGAAGATCCAGGTATAATTTCAGTGGCTGTGCAGGAGCGTTACGGGTGTCAAAGTGGTCAAAAGTACATTAAACTACAGTTGTGGTTGCAGAGAAGGAAAACGATGTCATTTGGGGGCAGACACCATCCGTAAATTTGGGAACGGCTGATTTAAATTAGTAGGCTGCATAGAAACTTATTTCTGGAGACAATTTTCAGGGCTGCTCTAGCAGACTCTGAAGACCAGACCAGGAATTAGAGATACTTTTAAAAACTGTTTGATCTATATTTAGGAAAAAGAAGCTATATAAAGGAAAAGGAAGTAAATCCTCAGCTGGTTCTCTATGAAGCAGCGTAGTCTCTGGTAATTTTTTGCACATGGATCCATGCTATAGTTACTTTACAATAACTAAAGTTAATAGTTGGAGCATCTAAACTATACTAAAGATCTTTAGAAGTCTATCAATCAATAGTTTTTAGAATATCTGGGGGATGAGTTTACACAGGTGTACAAATTTTAATGATGACTAAAAAAATGCTGCTTAAATAAAAACTGTTGAAAATAATAATCTAGACTTTAAGTTTTACTCTGGATTTAAGAAAACAAATGCACAACTAAATTTGACCTACGACTTTGGTCTCTACATATCTGTTTTAAGTGGGTATCATCTATCTTCTGCCTTAAGCTTTTATGATTAGTAAAAATGTACAATCTCCTCTTGCTACTATCTGCAACTTCTTTCTCACTAGGAGACAGGCAGACTATATGAATTGCACAAAGGAAATTCCTCAAGTGTCCATCCCACACACATACACATCTCCTTTCAAAACAACCACCCTTCTAAACCATGCTGAAGAGGCTGGCCCTTGGGAATGGTATCCTTTCACTGTTCTGACCACATGTGTTCTCAGAAATCATAGTAATTCATTTTTTTCAAAATAAAGCTGTTGGTTAATAGTCCTTGCTCATGAATTTTTCCCGTCGCTAAGATCCAGAATATTCTACTCAATTTCTCCATCAGGCTAAATTCAATCCATACTCCAAGGTTCAAGTTCTACTCCATCCACACACTTTCCTGATTTATTTAAGCTACTTAAACACTTTCTCCTCTCTATGCCACATGGCCCCCACAGTAAGGACAACACTGTCAATAAAGAGTATGACTTTATTTGGAAACAGGGTTTTCCAGATATAATTAGTTAAGATGAGGTCATACTGGATTAGGGTGGGCCCTAGTCCAGTGACTCATGTCCTCATAAGGAGAGAGACACAGAGACACAAATACCCAGAGGGAAGGCTGCCATAAGAAAATAGAGGCAATGTTATGCTGCCATAAGCCAAAGAATACCAAGGATTGCTAGCAACCATCATAAACTACAAGAGGCAAAAAAGGATTCTCCTCTGGAGCCTCTAAAGGGAGGATGGCTCTACCAACACCTTGACTGGAGACTTCTAATCTCCAGAACTGTGAGAGAAGAAATTTCTGTTGTTTTCAATTACCTGGTTTGTGGTCATTTATTAGAACAACTCTAGAAAACTAATAATACATGGACCATGTGTTATACTTGTAGCTCGGATTTCACAGAGTTTCAGGTTCATGGCTGTTGATTAATTATCAATAAGATAATTGTGAAAATCAGGGCAGCCATAGCTGAGAGCTGGTCTTTAAGTGGAGACAATGAACCATTCTGAAGACATTTGTAAAGCACCAGAGCCCTGCCAGTGATTTCCCAGTACCAAGGACAAATGGAAGTCTAAGAGGTGGACAAGTCCAGAGGTGTTTGTGGATTTGTTATTGGGAGGCTGGGTTACAATATCAAATACATTTTCTACCCAAAGGCATTTTCTCTCACCTACATGCTATTTATGTACACCTCTCTTAAATAAGAACTATAGGATTACACGCAGAGGATTGTCAAAACCATTTTGCTCTGAGCCTTTAATATGCTAATTTAATTGTTACCTTCCACAACCATCTATAGTTTTCAAATATTCCATATTTATTTGATCGTGGATTATTTTAGTTTGGAGAGCACATCCAGTGAGTAATATTTTGAGTTATACATTATGGGAAGTCGACCTAATTAATTACCCTTGCCTATTGTCTTGAGATTCTTTGGACTGAAAATAACAGGAAAAAAAAAAAAGATTCAGAATGGCTTAAACAGTAAGAATTATTATCTCATACAACAAGAAGTTCTTCACCAGGGGCCTCTAGGGATGGATAATTCAGCCGATCAGTGATGTCATGAGGCCCCATGAACTTTTGTCTCTTCTCTTTATCTTTCTCAGGATTGTGTGGTTCTCTGCATGATTGCAGCATCACTAGCCATCAAAACCATATGTGCTAATGTCTATCAGGAAAGTAAAGTATTCTTTTCCCCACGTATCACTTTTAGACAGAGAGTCAAATCTTTCCCAGAAGCCTCCTGTTCAATTCCCTTTACATCTCATTGGCCAAAATTGTGCCACACTTTCTTACTTAACCCAACCACTGGCAAGGGGAATTGGGTCACCATGATTAGCTTAAATCACTCATGACTATAATTCATTCTCTAGAACTGGAAAGGTAGCCCCCACCAGCATAAATGAGTCACTCTCTTGACAGTATAGAGGAGAAAACTCAACAAGAATGGGATTCTGTTTGTGTGGCACATACTGTTGGCTGGCCCCTCAACACCTTTTCTTCCCTATCAACAGAATCACCATTTTGTGCAGAACAGTCATGTGTTCAGCCCCTATATGTTTGAATCATGATTAGCTAAGCCATTCCTAGAAATCCCCCTCATTTCTTCCAGATACTAGCTTCCCAGACCCCTGTACTGTAGGTGACAAAAAATACATTTATGAGGCCTTCTGATTATCCATATATCTATATCAATCTGTCTGCGTGTCTATTAATCTATCAATCGAGAGAGAGAATTGGCTTAAATTACTTCTTTTCCCCCAACCCCCACCCCCTCCTCCATTCTGTCTTTGAATATGGCCATGTTGCCAAGGGGTTGTGGCAGCCACCTTGTGGCCCTAAGGTAAGCAGCACAAGAGAAAAATACCAACACAATGTTAATGACTGGATGGAAGATGGAAAGAGCCTAGCTTTCTGGTATCATCTCTGAGCCACAGAATCCACCTGGATATTTATCCTCTGAACACTCTTTACATCACACCTATTCATCAGGCTGAACATCCACAGAATGCAGAAAGCAAGACTCCAGAACACCCAAGTTCTAGAGTGAACATACTATTGCACCTGAATCCCAACCCCTACCCTATCAAGAAAAATAAAGAAAAGAAATATTGTTGGGGAAACAGTATGTCAAAGATAGTCAGGAAATCTCCCGCAAAGGCAGATTTTCCAGGAACTTTGGCTCATCCTGCACAGTTTGGAGGTTCATCAGAGAGGTACTCAGAGGTTCCCTGCACTTCCGATGTCGTGGGGAGAGGGCACACAGAGTCTTGGGAGAAGAGTTTTTCTGCTGTGAAGAGGCAGTTGGAGCTCCAGGGAGAATATGGATGCATGGATGGGGAGAAGAGGTACTTCCCACAATCATCATTTATTTTAAATATGTGTTTATTGATTTTTTAGAAAGAGAGGAAGAGAGAGAGAGAGATAGAAGCATCAATGTCAGAGATACATCGATCAGTTGTCTCCTGCATGCCCCATACTGGGGATCCAGTCCGCAACTTGAGCATGTGCTCTGACTGGGACTGGAACCAGGACCTCTCAATTCATGGGACACCACTCAATCTACTGAGCCACCCAAGCTGGGCCCTACCATCATCATTTTAACCAGATTTTATCTGCACAAATCTGTAAGGAGGAAGAAATGGACCATCCTGGGTCACTGGCACTGGTTCTGTTTCATCCACCTACCCTGACCCCCAGGATGGTCCTGGTGGCAAACCACTTTTGGGGGTAACTATTTGTTCTCTCCCCCTAAACTTCTTTCAAATCTCCTACTTGTTTGTGACCAGTTTTGTAATACACAGCAAAGCACTGAACTTTGAAAGTGTGCTTGGAAAAGGGGAACTGAAAATGTCAGTCATGAAATGAGACGAGCTGAGGACGAAAGCACACACTGGGTGCTATCCCAGGAGCAAAGAGGAATTTAGCATGCGCCCACTCACCCTCCTCAAATGATGACCATACCTTCATTCTAAGTAGTTGTACAAAAACATTAGATTATGCCTTTACCATGCACCCTTATATCATGTGTCATGTAAGTTTAAAACATTTTCATTCATTTGTGTATTCCATTACTCCAAGAAATATACATATGATTTACGGCTTCTGAAATTTAGAAATCTGACTTCAGGTCAGATGAAGAAGGGGGAAAAGGAAGAATCAGGAATGAAGGATAAGAAGAAGAAAAATAAATGAATTTTCTAACTACACGTCTTCCTACAGATTTTCTCATTCCAGGCCCTTTCCTACTCAGACAAGAAACACAGAAATTAGTTGTGTGCCAGCACAAAAGTTTATATTTCTACAATTCTTTTTCAGTGCTTTTCTCAAGGGACTCATCATTTTAATTTCAACACTAATTTGTCAGACTGAAGGGTAGGAGAATTTTAATCATAATTTATTTGCATGGAAGCACATCAAGAACTTGCCACACAAATATACATTCTTAGAAATACATAAAAATAGTGCTTTTCACATTTTCTAGCCCTTTGATGTTATATAAGTGATATTAGTCTCATAATATACCCAGATTTAAAAGGGTTCCTCAAGCATGACCATGCTTTCCCTCACCGGGCTTTCCAACCAAGGGATAAACAAAACTGACAAATGCTGAGCCAAGAATACCATCAGAAAGCACCGTTTTTTGAAGAGGGAGATTTCTGTTTTATTTAGTCACTGAGGTCCTATGAGCCCAGATCAATCACCCCACATGCTCAAGCAGGTGTGCAGGTAGAAGGAGGTGAAAAGGCAGGGGGAAGGTCCCAATGATGCTCTAAGGCTTCAGGCTCTTCCCTTGGCTCTGCCTCCCAGAACTTCCTTCCCAAACTACTGGTCCTCACTGGTTTCCAGCCCACAGGCAATGGCCATGCCATTGATTTCCATCTTCACTCAGTTTCTACAGATGGAAATTTCCCTTTGAACTGAACTTCAAGTCCTTGTCTAGACAGGTTTTCTGAGCTCCCTTGGCTCTGCTCTGCTTTTGGCAGTGAGTGAGCCAGCCAATTCCACCTACTCAATGCCTCCTGACTCCCAGGGTCCTACTAGCTTAGGTCAAGTCCTTTGAACCTAGAGGGGAATCAAACAGTAGCAAAAATGAGTTCTGTCAGCTCTGCCTTGAATGGTAAGCAAGGTGAAACAAATTGAGAATGAACATAGATTTGGTTTTGATATATGGTCAACAGACCTAATTTAGAAAAATTCTACATCTTACCTGGAAATAGCACTGTCCTAGGAGTTTGAAGACCTCTAAATAGCTATGTGACTTTGATCGAAATATCCCAATTTTCTAAAGTCTGTGATCTAAAGATCTGGACCACTCACTCCCTGAAGTCCTTTTCAGATCTAAAATCCCATAATTGGATGAAATGAGTGAATCAGAAAGCAAAGTGTATCAACTTCCTAGCAATGTTTCTTAAATAACACAAGAAGCTGAGGGAACCCTGGAGGATGCACCAGACAAGCAGAAATCAGGATACCCCAGTTTTCTTCTGTTCTCCCATCCCTCTCTAAGAGAAAGCAACCAAGACTAACTTGGTTTTAGGCAGGCTGACTAGCAACTCAGGAGAAAATCAAAGGTACTTATTTACAGATTCCTAACCCCAGCCATTTCCCCAGTTCAGTAAATGTTAAATCATAATGTGGAAGGTAGACATACAGGGTTGCAATCTGATTCTTTTGAAGTTCCAGAGGCTGTAGTTGAAAAAAGAACATATTACCCATATGCATCCTATTTCAAAGATCTAAATATTAAGTTTTAAAAGACCAAAAGTTAAAGTATGTGCAATAAAATAAACACTCCTCTAGGCTAGATTTAAGTACAGCACAGAACACATATTTTGTCTTACTTTAATTCACAGTAAGAAAAGAAGTACAACAAACATACAAATGTCCAGATTCGCCCAACTAAAGTAAGGAGGACATCCAGAAAGTAAGACTTGTCTTTGACAACTTCAGTCTTCCATTTCCCTGACTTACACATCAAATTTCTGCAGCTCTCCACCCAGTTTTCATTTCCCAGAAGTCTTATTCCTAGCTAGACTGTCAACTAGTCTCTCTACAGATAATGGCTTTTAGCTGAGATTTGGTGTTTCTTTTCCCAGGTGTATTTGCATATATAAGTGAAAGCTTCAAATCATTAGCGTTAGGTTTAAAGAACTACTTGTGATATTAGGGCAGGGAGAGTAGGGTGGAAAAATAAGAAAGTGTTTTGTAGAAATTGTCAATTGGCCAGCTCTCCTTGTCAAAGCCCAGGGAAAGAGAATTGCAAACAGATATCAAGGTACTTAAACCAGGAACTGTCACCTGCTGGACTTTTAGTTTCCTTTTAGTTGCAAATGACAAAAACATAATTCAAAACAGCTTGAGCAAATATGGGACTTCTCTGGCTTGTGATATTCAAGAAAGAAAAGAACAATAAGACATGGGAAGAGTGGAGATGCTACTGAACCTTTGACATTACTGAAATCAGGAACTCACGTGCACACTGGGCTTTGACTCTGTTCCTCGTTCCTGCCTCTCTGCCTTTCCACTTCATCCTCTCCCTTTGCAGAATGGTTTTCTTCAAATGAGAAGATACATGACCTCTGGCAGTTGCTAAGTTTTAGATATTATAGACTTAACCCCTGGAAAGAGCCTGCCCTCAAGCTCTCTCTGGCCTCTAGTCCACCCAAGAAAAAGACTCAATAGCCCAGCTTGAATCAGTGTTTGGACCAGTCAACTGGGGCCAGAGAGAGGGTTGCTGGGATTGGCCCATCTTCCACGGTAGACCCATCAAGTACGCCTGGGAATGCAGACACAAATGTATACTCCGATGTTTGTCTCTGTGCTAACAATGAGAATGAGGGAAAGGGGAGGGGGAGCAGTTTTTAGCAAAGAGATCCTAGCAGGCAATCTCTAGTGCCAAATGTGCTCTACAGCTGGGCATAGCGTGGTGCTGCTGAAAGCCCCAATGTCTCACATTCGTGAAAAATCCTCACTTCTTCAATGTGGAACAGCACATGGTTTTAGCTCACTGGGGACTATAAAGAACATGTAACCTTCTTGGGTTAAACAGTTGAAATACCTACGTAACCATAAGACAATATCCAGGGGACACCTGAACAGGAGAAAATGATTTGGTAGACAATACACATTACACCAATGTCCACTGGTCCATACCTACCAGTCTCTGGGAATTTCAGAAAGAGTTGAGAGAGGGAGCAGGGGAAATTTGCTGGAGACTGCAGTTTCTGCAATAGCAGTGAGGTGCTAGAGGTAGCAAAATAAAAATGAATGCTGTTGGTGTAGGACACAATGGCAGGGGGCTTAATGCTGGAGCTCTGAAGCTAGATTGCCTAAATCCTTGCTCCAGCACTTCCTAGCTATGGGATCTTGGGAAAGTGGCTAATGCTCCTGTGCCTCAGGCTTCTGATCTATAAAATGGGGGGGGGGGGGGGGAATAACAGTACTTATCTCACGAGTGTTTTTTAAGATTAAATTTATATATGTAAAAGTACCTTTAAAATTGCATTTCCCAGACAGATGTAGACAGAGACCTTCTGGAAACTAAAACATTCCATATCCAAAGGACTTAATCTCTATTGGTAAAATTGCAGGTGTTAATAGGATATTTCAGCACAGAGCGTTGTGCCTCCTACTTCAATCTACCCACCATACAGACACCTACTCACCCTGATTTTGGGTTCACTGTATCAGGCAGAAAAGGGTTATTTCTTATTCTAATTCTCCTCCCCTACCGTATCTCCAAGGGTCTGGTCTCAAGCAGCTTTTTGATAGCTTAGGAATTCTTAGGCTCAGGCCTTGAAGACACCCCCCACCAGTTTGTGCCCCAACCCCACTGATTCCAGTTTCTAAATTCTGGAACTTCAGAGTCTCTAAGAATTACTGGGTAAGGGTGGGGGAGGAAGGGAGATAAGTCCTGAGAGGACTGAGGAATATCTCACAGTGACCCGCTGAAGGAGATAGGAAATGAAAGAGAAGAGTGTCCATCTGTGCAGCCTGGTTCAGCAACCCAGGCTGTCTTGGAGACTAAAGATAACACCCAACTGCCCTCTGAGACAAGGTCAAGGCAAACAAATTTGTCCTTGACTACCTACCATGCCTCTGAAATAATAGGGAGGCAGAAGACAATCAAGTTAATGCAGGGCACCTAAGATCGAAGAATGGCATGCAGGTCAGCTGCATTACCTCTTCCTGATGTCAGGGAAATGTCAGCTCAGATACAAAATGGAAAAGTACACTCCTTTGAACTTTTGACTGAGAATAACTATTGGTTGTGAGTGCAGTGAATGTTTTTCTTTCTCTCTCTCTTAAAAGAAAGTTGCTAAACTTGTTACTGGAAAGAGTCAGATTCCTTAGATTGTTCCATATGCCCAAATCTGACAGTTACACTGGCACACTTTGATTCCCCATTTCAGAAATGTGTGTGGAGACGCAACTGAGCGACTTCCATGTCACATCCTGTTCTTTCAATCCAGCTTTTGACATTTGCAGAGGACTCTTCCAAGGGAAAAAACTAAGCGCAGATAGACTCAGTCTTCTCCCTTTGAGCCATCTCTTCCTTTAACATATTCTTCATCAAAGATGCACTAGAAAACACTGTCTAGTGCGTAGAGAAGGTGTAATTTTTCAGTTTCTCACTGAGATGCAGGTTGGCAAATAGGTTAATTTTAACTTCACAGATTGCAAGGTGTGTGAATAGAACAGCTATATCAAGAACAAAATAGAGCCGAGAAGAAAGAGCTGCTCTGAACCACCGAACTGTTTTACCCCTGAGGTCAAAGAGGGCATGGGGGACTGTTGCATTAACTACTAAAACAGCACTTGTTTGAGGAACTTCAACTATACACGACCCTTTGGTTCTTAACAGGAATAAGGAATTGTGTGAAAGGAAGAAAGGAACATCCACATTTTCCACCAATAATAATTATAGCTAACACTGATGACGTGCTTACTGCTGGCTAGGCACCAGAGTAGAAATGAAATACAGTTGGTCTCATTTCATCCTTACCATAATTCTGAAAAAGAGACAATTTCAGTCTCCTTTTGTAGATGGGGAAGCAAGGGCCCAGAGAAGTTAGAGTGGCTTGAAATCACGTAGCTGGTACCTGGTGGCGGTGAGATTTGCACCAACATCTGTCTGGCTTCAGAGCCCAGAGCCCATTTCTATATCCTGGCTTGTGCCATAAACCCAGTGATAAGAAAAGATCATTTGCTGTTGACCCTCAGTTCCCTGGGGCCTCTTACAGTTCATGGATTACCCAGCTCCTCACCACTTTCTTCCAGTGGTAACAATTTGTTAGATTTTAATCTAGATTAATCACATTTGTTAGATCTTCCTTCAGAAGAGCGAGCATGCAGGGGCCAAAGGCAGGGGAAAGAGGAAAAACAAAGTGATTGATTTGACACACCTGCTACCAAGCCCATGGAGGAAGTCATTAAAACCAATGGGCAGAGTGAGATTTAGGGATTATTTGCATGTTTCACTTATCAAAGTATTCACTGTTCTTCATAAACCTACATGATCAAGTTGGCTCCAAAGCAGTTTTGTTTGCTTTGCCCTTTTACCCACCTAATTAACCTAGACAAAGACTTCACCTCTGAATGTAGATAAACAAAGTCATTCTGTATGAAACACAACTGGTTCTGCAAGTCATACAGCAGCAAGGGCCCACCCTTAGATTAAATACAATTTAAGGCCAATAATGAACAAGGTCATTAAATCTTTTTAAGGCCTCTTACTCCTACTGCTTACCTAACCAGGGTGTGTTTATTCATTTTCAAATGCCAGAAAAATCCAAAGGACATCATGCTCCTCTTAATAATGAATGGATCTTAAAAGGTATAGCTTCAATACAAATGATTTAGATTCATACTCGTGTTATTCACTGGGTATAGACCCAGGCCTCAGTGATAGAAAATGCACGCACGTGTGCACGCACACACACACACACACACACACACCCCACAAATGTTTCCAATGATGATATATTGACTTGAGTAAAGCTTTGTTTAACACTTTGTTAAAAAACTGTTTAACCTTAGACTATTAAATGTCTGCCTTGGAGAATGAAGGTATTCCTATTTTATTTGGGGGCAAAGCAGACAGAGCTGGCACAGCACGGAATGTGGAAGTTTTGTAACCTTGTAAATTAAAATAAACATTTCTCTTTGGATGAAGGTATATGAATGCTGGGGTGGGGGGAGGGGAAGAGCTCTCTTTTAAATCTTTTTGGCAAAATCCATCTCATGAATAAATGCGCCTATTCCTATAGGTCACAACAGCCATTGGTTGATAAACAGAGACTGTGATAGAAACTGCTGGCTGCTCACTAAAACCCATGCTAAGAGGGCCACCCTTCTGCCTAGTGCTCCTCTCCAGTATCATCATGTAAACAAGAAATAAACTTCTATTATATCTTGGCCATAATATGTTTTATGGTCTATTCTCATGGCAGTTAGCCTGCCCTAATGGATACAGACACATTTTCAAGGCAAAAATTAACTCCAAATTTGTTAAAAAATATTTCAGTGTTGATTGACCTCCTGAGTATTACTCAGTAAAAGCAGTAACCACGTATATAGACAAGTCCCTGTTGTTATTCACTTAGAAGCACAGTGCATAGACTAGCTTGACTCCAAGTCAACATCTATAAATCAGGACATTGGCCCTTGAGATGTTGCACTTAAGACTCACTTTGAAACAAATGTTGGTTTTCTCTGCCCAAGGAGCCTTGACACATGCAAAGTACCTTTGCTAATTTACATGTTGAGTTTCTAATGAAGCCTCCATCTGAGCCCATCTGGAGAATGAGTACCTATCTTTTTAACTGGGCCCTGGGAAAGTCACAAGGGCATTTCTGGTACGCCATATAGTAGCTGTTTGGATAAGATTATTTTACTTTAGTTACACACATTACAAATCAATTCCCATCTCAATCGAAGGCATAAAAAGACTTTTCAGTGCTTTGAACAATATGAGAACCAACTAGAAAACAATGTGCATAGAGTATTTATAAGGCAAATGTATTTTTTCCTCAATATTCCATGCAATTGCTCTCAAGTGTTTTTTAAATGGTTTCAAGAACATTTTTAAATGATTTTTAAATCTGCATAAACAGTATGTATAAATTATCTGTTGAAGTACACAAATTATTTTTTCACATACAATTTTTTCACACCCCTCTTCCTCGTCCTTCCCTCCCCATTGCTGTTTTGAAGAAGTTATCCAATTCCTTCGTTTCTGACTTCACAGATTGCTGGAAAAAGAGATCAGAATAGAGCAGAGGCCTGTCCTAGAAACTGGGGAGGGAGATAGAAAAGATGTGAGGAGAAGAAAAGAACATCTAAGCTTAAACACAGTGGAAAGAAATCGCCATGCTTAGACAACCAGAAACACGGGTTTGGGGGGGAGCTGAGAGTGCCAAGTAGTTAGTTTATACAGGGACTGAAGGGAAGGATGAGTCAGTGGACCATCCCCACATCGCAGCTCAGTAATATGGCCAGTACATTGAGGTTTCATTGACCTGTGATTTATAAATCCAGAGTACATTTACTTTTAATGTTCAAATCACAATAGTACTCTTTACAAATGAAGTTCTTAGACTTCTTGTCCAATACCTGCAAAGTGCTTCCCCCACATTATTTGTGAAGCTTCCAAAAAAGTGAGTCCTATGTGCATAGAAACAATGATCCACTAGTCACCATTTGGAGTCTTCCACGGTTCATGTCCACTACCCTGCTTGAGGAAGCCTTTGGGTTACCACTGTTAGTGCACCCCTTATGAGATCGCCAACCAGCTCACAGATGCAAAGCTGGGGGCTGATGGCTAAGGTAAAATGAATAAGTCACATGAATGACCTGGGGCTGGACATCTACCTGCCTCTCATCCAAATTAACTCAGTTAATCACTGGCCATTAATTAAGAAACTTTTTGGTGATATGTTCTCTCCACACTTCAGTTCTTCCTGTTTCTTCCAATCTTGATTTCTTTGTAAACACGTCTTGAAAGCAAAAGGAATCTGATCTCAAAATGGATTCCTGCTTTGGTTTGTGAGGTCTGCCAGTAATTTGTACCATCTAAGGACATCAGAAGCAGCTATTTTGACCATAACCAGATGGCTGCAGCTTCCCAAATTATCTGTATCTTCAGTGTAACATTTTTTTTCCCATTTGTTTCATGGAACTTTTTGTGAGTCTATTGGTATCTTTTACTTCAGCAATGAAAATTTCCCCAAGGAACATCTTTTCAGCCTCCCTCTCAGTTTTTTCTTAATAGTTGTAAATTGAATAATCTGTTCAACTTTGTAATGCTGCAAAGAAACATCAGTAACTTCCTGGTAGGCCATGATAATGTATGCAGAAAAATTGGTCTGTCCGAGTCTCAGTGTCTCAATAACATCCTCAACCCCAACTCTCCAAAATACCAACCTCAACTCAAGAAAGAAAGAGGGAGAGATTTTTAAAATAATATGTACTGTATGTGCATAAACTATTATATATTATGTAGGAGGTGTGTGTGTGTGTGTGTGTGTGGGGTGTGTGTGTGTGTGTGTGTGTGCGTGCGTGCACATCTGCACGCATATAAATAAGATTGGGGGAAATAAGTTAAACCAAAGTCTAAATTTCAATAAAATTTGGGAAGAAGATGAAAAGAAGACCCTAAACTACTCTGATAATTGGACTTTAGATAGAGTAATTAATAAGAATTGATTTAATTAAGAAAGAATTTAAATGGAAGCTGTGGAAAAGCTATACTTACCATCAAACTCAAACTCACTATTAAGATTCTCTCTCTCTCTCTCTCTCTTTCTCTCTCTCTCTCTCTCTCTCTCTCTCTCAGACATGGTTCTCTTTAGAAAGATAGCAAGCTTAATCCTCATCTCTTCCTCACATAGGACAAGGGTAGGAGATAATGACTGAGAAGTCTACACAAGACCAGCAAAACTATCTTTTACACCCATTCCAGTCCTTCAACTGGTCTTTGTGCAGGCTGGTGTTACTCTGGTAACACATTGATAAAGAATGCCCCTTCAATGTAGCCTGCCTTGGTAAAGGCTTCAGCTGACATTTAAGAAGAAAACCAGACAGAAAAGGGAAGGTAGCTTTAAGGTAGGTTGGAGGGCTAAGCTGGAGGATGTTATTGTAGAAGCAAAGATGCACTGATTTATATCTCTTACATTAGTCTTCAGTGTGTGGAAAAAGATCACCAACTTGGGTTAAGAGACTTATTTGAGGAGTGGCTCAAGGTCACTTCTTAAACCTCTCTGGGCCTTTATTTGTTCCAAATGTAAATTAAGAAGAACAATTCTGTGGATATGAACAGTACAAATGTTTTCTGAGAAACCCCAGAGGTCACAGGGAGGGGCCCATCGATGGAAAAATTTTAAAGGCAGGCTTACAAGAGTGGTCTAGAACCAGGTGTTAATAAGAAACTGTAATAAGTTCTTCAATAGGAAAGTTACATGACAAAAATACTGTTTAACAAGATTAATCAGGCACAACATTTAGGATGAATATTTACATCAAGAGAGAAGCAAAGAGCATGAACCACATAAAATTATTTCTTAAATCTAAAGGAACGTGACCCCAGCCTGAGCTAGAAAATAAGGAGAAAAAAATTTGACTGTGAAGAAAAAAAACAACACATTATCACACTGATTAGATGAGGATAACAGAAAAAGGAGATTCAAAGATACCCCTAGTTTTAAATCTGGAAGGTGGCAAAAGTGTCTTTGCACCTTTATCTGCTATCATATAAGGAGACCCATCATCAGTACTTTGAAATAATAAAAAAAAATGTGATGACTTAATAGTAAAATGAAAATTGAAGACAGATTGTTCATCTGAATCTACTTGCAGTGGCCACATGAAAGTGGGGTTAAATGAAGGCTTAAGAAGTGTGTGTCAGTCATATCTCCACTCCAACCCCGTTGATGGCCACATTTCATTACCTCTGAACAAACTTAGTGTGCTGAGCATAACACACAAGATCTTGGGTAGCCTGGTCATACCACATGTTTTTGAACCTTTAACTCACTACAACTTCTGATAAGCCCACATGCTTCCCACTCCAGACTGCTTAAGGGTTCCGCAAGCAGGCTATGCAGTGAGGGTCTCATTTCCACACCTTTGCCTCTTAAGGTCTCTCTGCATGGAATGCTCTTTCCTTCCTTGTGAAGCAATTGTTTGTTTTGCCTTATTCCTCAATCTAACTTTGTTTTTCTAGCATGTGATTTCATTTGCTCTATTTGGAATTATGTCTGGCTGAATACATGTTCTATCTCTAGGTTGACCGGTTCATCTGGATTTGTCCAGCACCATCCCCATTTTAAAACTGGAAAAGCCATGTCCCAGAAAACCCATCAATCTCAGGCAAACTGTGATGATTGTTTACCTTATGTTTCCTTGTTATAACACAAGCCAAAAGACAGACAGAGTTTTCAAAGTATTTCTGTAAGCACTTTATTTGTATTGTCTCAATGATCACAGACACCAAGAAACGTGTTCTTATTCATTATTTTGTTTTTCTTTATTGATATTATAGAAAGAGAGGAAGGGAGAGGGAAAGAGAGATAGAAACATCAATGAGAGAGAACATCAATTGGCCGCCTCCTGCATGCCCCCCACTGAGGATCAGGCCCACAACCTGGGCATGTGTCCTGACCAGGAATCGAACCAGTGACCTCTTGGTGCATGGATCAGTGCTCAACCAGTGAGCCACACCGACCGGGTGAGAAAGGTGTTCTTATTCCATTCCATAGATGAGGAGACTGAGGCAAGAGAAGATAAGTAACATGTTTGGGAAATGACGGAGCTGAGATGGAACCCAAGATGCTTAATTTTTGAGCCCATTCAATGAAAAGCCAGACATCAAAGTTGAAACAGGAGACCTACAAATGTTTTTCCATGTCATTCCTTAGCCAACCCTGCTTTTCTTTCTGCCTTTTTTTGTTTTGTTTTTTGGTTGTTTGTTAATCCTCACCCAAGGATATTTTTTCATTGGTTTTTAGAGAGAGTGGAAAGCAGGAGAGGGAGCAAGAGGAGAAAGAAAGAAAGAAAGAAACATCAATGTGAGAGAGCCACATTGATTGGTTGCTTCCCACAGGCACCCTGACCAGGCCAGGGATCGAACCTGCAACCTAGTTATTTGCCCTTGACCAGGGATCAAACCTGCAACCCTTTGGTCCATGGGCTGATGCTCTTACCACTTAACCCCTCTGGCCAGGGCCCTGCTTTTCTTAGTAAAGACCTGTTCATTCTATATCTCAATTTTGGCAATGACTAGATAATAAGTGCTCAATAAATATTCACTAAATTGAGGTTAAATGGTTGATAGGCACATAATGTGAAGAATAAAAGAAATTGGTTAAGAAAATATCAGGGAATCATGAAAGGGAAATATTAACTTACTTTCATCATTAAAAAGGAAAAAGAATAGCAATGGTGCTTCTAGTTAGAGCTTAGATAAAATTATACCTAGTCTGTCTGCTCTCCCAAGTCTCACCTCCTTTCAGTCGGATGGAAACCAGGCCCTTTTTTTCAGAACATTTCCAAATATTACTTCTCATTATTCTTATATTATTCCATTTGCATTTTAAGCATACAGTATAAAAGCTGGAAAACAATGAAACATGCAAATAAGGAAGCTGAAAGTGTTCTTTGAACAGTTAAGTGATGAAAAGTAATGGCATTCAAGTTCTTTAAATGCAATACATTATCTCTTAAATCAACTTTTCTGTTCCTTTTTTACCTTCCCCCTGCTTTTGTTGCTCTCTTCGGTGAGAAAAATATATAATTCCACAATGGTATTTTTGTAGGGAAAAGTAACTTCCAGAGTTTGAATTATTTATTTTTAATCTTATAAACATAATGCCTTAGGCAGGGGGGTGGGGAGTTTAACCTGGATAAAAATTATATGACAATTCTCCATCATCGCTATTTGAGCTAGGTTATTAAATTAATCCAGATGCATTTAGTACTTAATATTCTTAGTTTTGGCTTATCACAAGGGTCAAGGCCAAAGTTAGTGGCCTGAGCTCAATTAAGAGATGTTTTTAAACAACTGGGTTATCACGTGACTATTCGGGACTTCATTGTAAGGAGCTACACTTTGTAATTTCTGATAATGTAAAGTAAGCTTTTAAATTGTTTTCTCTCAGAATCTGCTAGCTTTTAGAAGAAAAGAAATCATTCTGCTTTATTAACCTGCTTTTTAAAGTGCTCAAAATAGCCCTACACATGAAGCAATTGAAATAAATGTATCTTCATGATGACAAAGGGACAATGACCACAGAAACATTCTTTTATTTTTGTCATTGTCAGTATTGCAGATGTCCCCCATTTCCTCTGCTTTGTTGCCCCCCACCACCCAGCCCCCACCCCACCCCAGGCTTTCACCACATTATTGTCTGTGTCCATGAACTATACATATATGCATATAAATCTCTTTCAGTGCTCACCCCAACCCTCTTCCCTCTGAGATCCGTCAGTCTGTTCCATGTATCCATGCCTCTGGTCCTATTTTGTTGGTCAGTTTATTTCGTTCATTCATTCTTCAAGGATGCTGGAATGGTCAGTAAAGCATTGTGTATCTGTTTTTAAATGAATTCATAGGATCTCTGGGCTCATAGACTGTCTACGTGAGCCATGCCCCAGTCACCTCACCGTAAACCCCAGGCTCCTTCCCTGGCCTCTCACAGTTGCGCCCTTGGCCAGACTCTAGAATCTGGTTGTCTCTTCTGCCCCTTAGTAAATAGAGAATCTGTATAACACCAGTCCTCAGGCAACATGTCCTAGTGTAAGAAAATTACTTATCTCAGCTAGGAACATTGTAAACAAAGGTCTTGGGTGAGCCATGAGGTAAATCAAGCTTGTCTTTAGCTTGACTTTTAGGATTTTACAGGCTTGCAGCTTGCCCTGCCCCAGGCCTTGAGGGCTTCCTCCCACTCCTGCCTTTGCAAGTTACTCTCCCCAGGTTTTCACCATCCCTTTCTCCCAGGAGTCTTTGTATTTTAAATACAGAAAGGTTCTTCTCAACCTCATCCTACACCCCAAAAAATAAAAACTGCTTTATTATTTTTTATTGTAAAATTAATACATATTTATTTAAAAATATATAGAAAATTATTTTTAAAGAACTCAAAAATCACCCATCATCCCATCATGCAGAACCGGTATAGCTCCTTCTGGATTACTTTTAAACTTACATGCATATAAAAATGAATGCATACATAGTGCATCCATGCTTTTCCACTATATTATCCAGTTAATAAGGGTACCCAAAGCTCATTTCGTAAGTGCCTCCATAAATGCTTGCAAAATCTGAATCTAACACTTTGTCTTTTCCTAGTAGAAAATGACCTGGTGCATTTTCTCTCTGCACCCCACCAACACAAACTTTGGTCAGAATGATGTCGAGAAAACGCTTTGTGAAATAAGTCACGATTCACTCTACAAATAGGACTCAGAACAATTCACCAAATGTGGCAGGTTTAACTCCCCTCACACTGGGCTGTCCAAGTACAGATGCCAAGCCACTTCCTTCCTCTTCCTGTTTCTCAGCTCTCAGAACCCAGACTTGTTTTACTCACCAGTGGGACTTTTCAGGTTGAATATTCACCTATTAAAACTCTGGGAAACTGTTTTCTCTTACTGTTCTGATTATTCTGTCCCTTCATTTTCTCCAGGGTTCTGTTTGGTTGCTTGTTTGTTTGTTTCATATGTTGGACTTCCTGGTTTGGTCTCTTGTCTCATGCATTATGTTACTATTTGTCATTATCGCTTTACATTCTGAGGAATTTCCTCTACTAGCACAAAATTCTTTCTATAGAGATAATAATACTTTTATTC
Organism: Molossus molossus; assembly: GCF_014108415.1. Lineage (NCBI taxonomy): Eukaryota > Metazoa > Chordata > Mammalia > Chiroptera > Molossidae > Molossus > Molossus molossus. Next base: position 31,133,176 of record NW_023425346.1, read on the forward strand.
TTTTTTTTTAATTTATTTATTTTTTTGTTACAGATATTTCATCTTTTTTACCCCATTGGCACCCCCCTCCCCACCCCACCCCCACCCCGTCCCCGGCTTAGTTGTCCATGTCCATTGGTCATGCATACATGCATATAAGTTCTGTGGCTTATCTCTTCCCACCCCCCCCACCCCCTATTCTGAGGGATGTCAGTCTGTGCCCTACTTCCATGTTTCTGGGTCTACCATATTCCTCAGACTACATCAAACTAAAAAGCTTCTGCACAGCAAAAGAAACAATCATCAAAATGGAAAGGCAACCCACTGTATGGGAGAACATCATTACCAATAATGTATCAGATAAGGGGTTAATTTCCAATATATATAGAGTGCTCATACAACTCCACAAAAGGAAGACAAAGAACCCAATTAAAAAATGGGCAGAGGAACTGAATAGACACCTCTCCAAACAGGACATACAAATGGCCAAGAGACATATGAAGAAATGCTCAACATCACTAATCATCAGAGAGATGCAAATTAAAACAACAATGAGGTATCACCTCACACCTGTCAGAATGGCCGCCATCAACAAATCATCAAACAACAAGTGTTGGCGAGGATGTGGAGAAAAGGGGACTCTAATACACGCTGGTGGGAATGCAGACTGGTGCAGCCACTATAGAAAACAATATGGCGTTACCTCAAAAAATTAAAAATTGAACTTCCATTTGACCCAGTGATCCCACTTCTAGGAATATACCCTATGAAGCCTGAAACACCAATCAGAAAGAATATATGTACCCCCATGTTCATAGCAGCACTATTTACAATAGCTAAGATCTGGAAACAGCCAAGTGTCCATCAGTAGACGAATGGATAAAAAAGCTGTGGTACATATACACAATGGAGTACTATGCAGCAGTAAGAAAGAAAGATCTCTTATCCTTTGAGACAACATGGAGGGACCTGGAAAGTATTATTCTAAGTGAAATAAGCCAAGCAGCAAAAGACAAATACCACATGATCTCACTTACATATGAAATATAATAATAATAATACTTTTATTCTTTAAGAGCTCTTACTCTTCTGATTGCTGTTACTTTGTGTAGTATTTTCTTGACTCTCTCCGAGTATTTTTCTTTTAAAGTTTTACTCTGTTTTCTATATGATCTTGGATTCTTTCGGGTTTAGATTTTGCTTGTTTGTTGTGGTTTTTCTCTTTCATGGTGCTAAATTTCTTTGTGTTCCTTGGCTGTCCTATCACACTCAAGAAAAGGGGTTTAAGAGGCTGCTGAGGGCTCTACTGCTGCGTACACCCATCTACTTCTTGGAAGAGCTCTCCCCTGAGTGGGAACCCTAACAGAGAACTACGCGTAGTGGGTAAGGCATCTAATAGCAGGCTTTATTTACGGAGTGAGACTAAGAGCCAGCTCTGAAGTTGCAGATCCTAACCCAATCCACCCCCCCCCCAAACAAAGAATAAAAAGGGCACCAGCACCCATATTAAAGCCATAACTTTCCTCCAAGGGTTCGTTCAATTATTTAAGAGCTGAGATCTCAAAATATTTTCTTGGGAATAAATGACTCTTTAGGTTTCTAGTAGTAGAAAGATACATCATTAGTACAGGTGCACAGTGTTGTACCCATAATTCTGAAACCCAAAGATCTCTAAAAACCAAATGTTTTTGCCAAAAGTTGGGGCTGACTCAAATTTTATGTAGCAGATTCAACCTGAATTGACTGCAGCTACATAAAGTCTTTATGTATCTACTTTATGTAAATAGCCATAGGCTTCACTGTGGAATATTAAAGAGTTTGATTATGTGGTGCTGTTCCAGACCTTTCTGGGGTGTTATGTAATATATAAAATATATATTTCTCCAAAACCCCATTCTTTCAGCAGATTTTTCTCAAAATAAAAGTTGATTGCTCACAAGGTAAAACTGAAGAAAAAAAAACTGATTTACACATTGATTGATTGATTTTTAATCCTCACCCAAAGATATTTTTCCATCTTTCCTTCAGATAGAGTGGGAAGGAGGGAGAGAGAGAAACATTGATTCATGAGAGTCACATTGACTGGCTGCCTTCCACACAACCTGGACCAGGGAATAGCAACAGAGGTACACACCCTTGACCAGAATCAAACCCACGACTCTTTGGTCCTCAGGCTAACGCTCCAACCACTGAGCAAAATTGGCAAGGACTGATTTACACTTTTAAATAGTCTTACTTTAATAGTGACTTTGTTTGTTTTTTTTGGTTTTTTTTGGTTTTTTTGTTTTTTTTATCCTCACCTGAGGACATTTTTCCATTTTTTGTTCAGATAGAGCAGGAGGGAGAGAGAGGAAGGGAGAGAGAGAGAAACATCGATGTGAAGGGACACATCGAGTGGCAGCCACCCGCACGACCAACCAGGGCCGGGGACCAACTGCAACTGAGGTACATGCCCTTAGCGGGAACCGAACCCAGGTCTCTCTGTACCGCAGGCCGACGCTCCAACCGCTGAGCCAAACCGGCCAGGGCAGTAACTTTGTTTTTGAACGGTTTGTTTGTTTGTTCGTTTGTTTTTAATTTATTTTTCTGGATTGATTTTAGAGAGAGAGGAAGGGAGAGGGAGAGAAAGATAGAAACATCAATGAGAGAGAACATCGATTTGCCTCCTTCTGCATGCCCCCCACTGGAGATTTGGCCCCCAACCTGGGCATGTGCCCTGACCAGAAATCAAACTGGCGAACTCTTGATGCATGGGTCAATGCTCAACCATTGAGCCACACAGGCCAGACTGTTGTTGAATGTTTTTATTGGTTGATGTTGGTTCTTATTATTTATACCTAAGAAATTTCAAACAAAAAAAAGTCTCAGGACTCAGTTGTAGCCAAGGTTCCCCATTTATACACAAAATGGAAAAATTATCAGTGATCTATTAATTAATTTTTTTTTGTCACTTGGAGTTGATTCTACACTGGGTTTTTTTGTCCTCTCCCTGATTTCTTTTTTGTACCCAGACCAATTTTTTAAGAACTGGGTTTATTCTTCCTGACACAATTGTAAAATGGTAAGACAAATTAACTAAAAATCTGTAGCAAAATACCATATTGAAAAAAATGTGAAAATAAAATTTTTATTTAGACATGCTTTCTCACCCAGAGCTATTCATATTGGCCACACATAATGCACCGGTTATCTCAGTCAGGTAGAATTATTTTTCCAGTTGTGTGTGGAGTCATAGGTGAAAATCAAATTGGCCTCCCTCTTAATAGGGCCCAAAGCTATTAATAATAAATCCTGGAGACATAGTTTAATTAAAAAAAAAAAAATACTAGAAACTATTGTCAGACAGAAATCACCTAATAAAAAAGTAATTTATAATGCACACCCTAATTAATAATTTACCTCCTAGGGTAAAAATTATCAAAAGTAATAACAATTAAAACACACTGTTTCTTTTTTTAAGGATAATAGGATAACACCCAAAGCTAGGGTAATCTCAAGCAACAAATTCAACTGCTGCCCTCACCACTTTCTGTAAAAACTTATAATTAATTTTTAATGCTTTTTTTTAATACAGAGATTCTTTTCCCTCAGCTCACAGCTATTAAACTCATAGTTGTACCTTTACAAATGTTAAAGAGAAAAAATACAAAAACACAAACATCTAAACAGTCTAGTACAATTCTATCTAAGAAAGATATCCACTAATTTAAAAGGATCTGGGAAACAGCAATCAAGTGCTTAAGGCTTGGATGAGAGATTAAAATGGAGTTAAATTAGGACACATTGAGTTACTGACCTAAAATCAATTTCTGGTCAACGTGAGACTTCAAGGAAGGATATTAAATACCAATAGTCTTCCCAGGCTATAACATTATAAGAACAGAAACTTAGTACATATTTTTCATTATCATATCCCTAGCCTCCCACACAGTGCCTAGAAAATTTTCACGCTTAAAAATTATGTTTAAAAAAGTATATGTTGCTTGAAATAATAAAATAATAAAACATTATAATATATACATATACCAAATCATGTTGTATATATACTGTTATATGTCAGTTACATCTCAATTAAAAAATACTTTTATTTATTTTTATTAGTTAATGTATCTTAGTTATAAATACCTGTAAAAAATAGTTTTAATTAATAATTTTTCCAAATTTTAAAAAAAGAGTTACAGAGAAAAAATATATGAACATAAACATCTGTGCTGCATGTTACAATAAACTTCCCAGACCTCCCTTAAGGAATGACAGACTTAATTTGCCCAGCTGAGAGCAGAGACTACTGGCTAATAGCTCTTAGTGGTCAACCCCTTCAACAGCTAAAGAGCATGACCTTACCCAGAGTCCACCCTTTTCCTCAGGATGTCCCATATCTAATGAGAGATCTTTATGGATATAAAAGGCCCAGCCTCCACCCCAACTCTGAAAGGGTTCTCAGCTTCAGAACTCCCTATATGGCTGTCTGAGGACTCTGATGAAATTGCATCATAACCCAGTTTCTTTCCTCTTCTCAATTCTACCTCCTTCCATTCCCTTCAGAGATGTTAATCCCAAGAGCACTCTCTAATAAATCTCTTGTATGGTAATGTCCATTTTATATTCTGCATCTCAAGGGATCCAACCTGTGGCAACATGTACCCTTCAGTTAAGAAAATTAAAGATTTAGAAGAATAATATATTTTTAAGCAGAATTCCCTGAATTCCCTCCTCTGTTACCTAACTTACAACTAAATTTTGTGAATCAGTAGGGAAAGGCTGAAAAAAAAATATTTTGGTTGAGACAGACAAGAATGATCACAGCAGATTATTGACAATGTCATCTTATTGGAAGCCAGTTTCTCAAAACGAGTTGGACCTAGATTGCCCGATTAATGTCTGGAAGTAAGGGTATCTGAAAGAAGCATAGGATGGGCATTAACAACATGGAATTAGGCATCTAATTGACCTAAATTTGAATCATTTCTCCACACCTTATGGGTTGAGTGACCTTGGGCAAGTTACTTAACTTTTCTAAGCCTTATAATGGAGATAAAATATGTAACATTGGGAAATGCTTAACAAAGTACCTGGCACACTCACTAAATAGTAGACATTCTTATTGCTTTTTAAATATTTATTACTAAGAAGGCAGAAAGATAATGCCCTTCCCTTGTCAATCTCCCAACTTGAAAACTAAATGACTGCTATTGTTGCCAAGAGGAAAAATAATCCTCTGCACCTTGGTTATCAGCACTCAGAAATGAGAATACTGAACGTTTGTGCACAAGGAAGTAGAGGATGAGGTATGGACAGAGCCTCAAACCCATTTTCTTCTTGAAGGATGAGTTATGGATAAAAGGCATACCCTCAAACACAGCGCATGATCTTTGGAACCTGTGCTGATCTTTTATAGTCACTTTCAAAGGGAATGGACCACTCATCTCCAATGAAGATCTTGTCATTAAAATTAAGTGTAAAAGACTTCCAACCTCCACTATGACAAAATAAAAAGGCGAAAAAAATCCTTTCACCCAAAAGCAACTATAAAGCTGGGGAAAAAAATGGTCAAAAACAATCATCTCAGCACTTTGGAATTTGACCAAAGACGTATAACAAACTGAGGAGCATTTATTCATGGAAACAACTCAAATCTGTGGCATTTTGCCTGGGGCTATAGCCATTGCTCCTTAAACCCAGTAATTCTACCAGAGTGGGGGAGGCTGTGAAAATATAAGCATCATTGCTGCTGCTACTAGTAAAGGGTACTCACTTGATTTGAAATATTGTCAGTTAAAGAGGAGATCTTGTAGCAAGGGATGGCCAGGGTTCTATTAGCCTAAGGATGCTGGCCTGTTTGGGGCAAGCAATGGATTGGTGGACTAACTAGAGCTTAAAAGAGAGTTGTGGGGCCCTGGCCAGTTTGGCTCAGCGGATAGAGCATCGTCCCATGGACCAATGAGTCCTGGGTTCAATTCCATTCAGGGAGACATGCCTCAGTTGCGGTTCATCCATGGCTCTGGTGGAGGTCATGAGGGAGAGAGCCAGTCAATGTGCCTCTCTCCCATCCATGTTTCTCCCCCCCCCCCCCACTCTGTCTGAAGATGGATGGAAAAGTATCCTCAGGTGAGGATAAAAAAAAAAGAGAGAGAGAGTTGTGAGAAATGAGATGTGATAAACTCTTTAAATCCTGGACTGACCACATGCACAGCCACCCACACATTCCTGGTTGACAGAGTTGAGTCTGGGTATATGAAAAGAAGATGCAAGAGGACCAGCAGAAAATAAAGGCTGATGCAGACCTGAAAATGACCTGAGTTTTAATATGCTCTCTCACCTACACACAGATCCATAAGCAATAAATGAAACCGTACTGATTCAAAGTCTTAAGCACAACCTCTAACCAATCATGGGCTGGACACTAAGCTATGTAGGCATAGAGATAATCTGTAGGAAGCCAAGCTTATAAATAAAAACAAGGGGGGGGGGGAGTAGAGGCAGTAAGAGCCACACATTGCAAGGTGGTTAGACTTCACAGGCAAGTTATGTAACCAACCAACAAACAACAACAAATCTTTTGGAGGAAAAAAGTCAGAATTCAGAGTTGCTACAAGAGATTTATTTAAAAAGTCTAATATTAAACAAAAAAAAAAATTATGAGATGCCCAAAGAAACAAGAAATTATAAGCCATACTCAGAGGGAAAAGTAGTCAATGACTCTGAGAAAACCCAGATGTTAGATTTAGGAGATAAAAATTTGTAAGTGGTTACAAATATGTTTAAAGAATGAAACAAAACTATTTAAAGCGTTAAAGGAAAATATAACGACAATGGTAGAAAATAGAGTAAATTGAGATAGCAATTAGAGAATCTCAATCAAGAAATAAAAATTATAAAAAGAACTAAATAGAAATTCTGGAGTTGAAAAACGCAGTAACTGAAATGAAAAATTTACTGAACGGTTTCAGCAGAAAATAGAATATGCCAGAAAAATGTGAGAACTTAAAGATAGAACCATAGAATTATCCAGTCTGAGAAACAGAAAAAGAACAATAATGTAATTAATGACTAACTTGTCATCAGAAACAATGAAGGCCAAATGACAAAATCAAAATACATAAAGTTATTGAATTAATCACTTGCAATAGGTAAGTTTTAGGATAGGTAAATTATAACTCAATAAAGCTGTTAAAAAAAAACCTTAAGAGTAAGAGACCACAGCACAGACATACTTGAAACCATTTCTGAAATTATTCTGACATTCCAATCTCTCCTTTTACTTTCTCCTTTGCTTTTTTTTTTCTTCATCCTTCATCATTGTTTTTTCTTTCTCCCAGGCCATTGCTTTTTTGGAACCTATAAACCATGGAGATTACCCAGGGCCAGAAATAATCCTCAAAGATATATTTGAGTTACAGATATTCTGGAATGGTCCTTCTTCATATTTAGATTTTTCTTTCTAATGGAAGAATTCCCATTGAGCAGTCTGACTTTAAATCTTTGCATAAAAACAAAAAAAAAAAAAGAAATTCGATGCCCAAAATGACAATTTCAAGATGTCTAGCTCTCAAAAACAGACAGCTTAAAAAATGCAAAGGATAGGGCTCCCATACTTGGTTTGGCTCCATGATTTAGCACAATAGCAAGTTTATGTAAACTTGGGATGTCTTAACATAACCATCAACTAATTTGTCATTTATTCCCTTGTTATGCTGATGTTTCCATGGAAATAAAATAACTCCATTTACTTCTATGCATTAATTTAAAGCAGGTTTTGGGAGGAGGATTCCTTGAAAATCACCATACACTTAAAGAAGCATCTTTCTGTAAGATTAGTCAGATACAGGAGAAATTGGGCAGCCTTTCAAAATTGAATCTGAGCATGACAGATAGGGGCTAGCATCAGGTGGGAAAAGTTACACAGTGTTCTTGGAGCCTGTTGATAATACTGTACTGGCTAAGCTGGTACACTTAGCTGGTGCAGTATGCTACAAGGACATTCAAATTAAGCTCCTTTTTACAGTGCTGAAAGGACATAATGTGATGCAGGCTTCACAAAACAAACTTTTATCAAAAATGAAATATCAATTATTAGAATTCTACCCAAGCCAGCAGCTTGATCTTGAAGGAAAATCTAAGGCAGCAGGCCCTAATAACAAAGCCTCGGGCTGGCAATCAAGAATTCATTCTGTTTCTACGGCTAAGAAGTTATGTAACCTAAATTATGACATTTACATTCTTTGGTCCTTAGTTTTCTCATCTGTAAAATGAAGGTGTCAGGTCTCCAAGTCCCCTTTCAAGCTTAACTATAAATGAAGCTTATAAAATAGCCTCCAGCTCCATCTCACTTTTATTACTTGCTAATTCATAAGTTTTGTTTTCTTTTTTTTCCAGTGGTTTTCCAGGACTAATGGTTAACATCACTGAGAAACTTGGCAGATGACCATCCTGCAGCAGACCACGAGGGCTCCAAACTTACCAGAGAACGACTAGTCATAAAAATTTACCAAATCCGCCCTGGCCAGTTTGGCTCAGCGGTTAGAGCGTCGGCCTTCGGTCCAGAGAGACCCGGGTTCGGTTCCCGCTAAGGGCACGTACTTCGGTTAAAGTTTGTCCCCGGCCCTGGTTGGTCGTGCGGGTGGCAGCCACTCGATGTGTCCCTTCACGTCGATGTTTCTCACTCTCTCTCCCTTCCTCTCTCTCCCTCCCACTCTATCTGTACAAAAAATGGAAAAATATCCTCGGGTGAGGATAAAAAAAAAAAATTTACCAAATCCTTTATATTATCAATGAACTTTTGGAGCCCAATTTTGACTGGATATAAAAACATTTGAGATTAACATCTAAAAATGCCTTCTCCCAGACATTTTTGTCTTTTGTGGAATTGTGTCAGGGTGGGGGGGTTTATAACAAGATATTCAAAATATTCCACCCACTTTCCATGGTATTGTTAAGAGGTTTAGTCAGATATGAAGCAGAGAGCATTTCACTGGTTTTTTCTACCCAAGTTATTCACTGCCTGTATGTCTCACAAAATGTACCCCTTAATTCTTTTGGAATGACTTTCCCAATAATGAACTTAGGAAAACGCATACTGCAAAAATATGGAGGTAGAGCGTTTACCCTAAGCTGTCATGTTTCACCTGCAGCAGATAGTGATGAGCAAAGAGAAACCAGGCAAGACATGATCAGGAAAAGAGAGAATAAGCTAACAAAATGAGAATCTGGTTCATCTGCTCCCTACCTTGAGTAATAATTCTACAAAAAGGAACCCTGTTGCCCAGCTGGGTGGCTCAGTTGGTTGAGTGTCATCCTGTACACCAAAAAGTTTGCTGCAGGTTTGATTCCAGGTCAGGGTACACACCCAGGTTGAGGGTTCAATCCTAGATTGGGGCACATGCAAGAGGTAGCTGATTGATGTTTCTCTTACACATTGATGTCTCTCTCTCTTTTTCTTACCCCCTTCTTCTCTCTCTAAAATCAATTTTAAAAATATCCTTAGGTGCAGATTAAAATAAAAAGGAATGCTGTTACCCCTCTGTACTCACCTGAATCAAAGCCCCTAATTTTGTATTTTTCTATAGGACCTCACTGTGGAAAGGTTTATATTTCAGCTAGTTATTTCCTTAAATCAACTGGTGGAAATTCTCTAATTTGCATTAACTCCAGTCTAGTCCTGGGAGCCTGTCCAGTAAAACAGGAACAGGGAAATTTGCATTTGGGCTCACAGATTGTTCACAATTTAATCAGCAGGTGAAAGAAAATCATCTTGCAAAATGCGCCTTATCTTGAGATGGTTCTTAGCTGTCAATAACCAAGCTCTTCAGTGATCACATTTGACAATAAGCAACATTCGCTTTACCGCACAGTTGTTGAAAAGTAGCCATGTTGTAACAACCTAAAAAGAAACTAATGCTTTAGTTTTAGCAAATAGGTATTGTCTGTCTATAAACCACCTCTCTAATGTTACAAATATCTTTTTCTAACAAATTCAATTCTTAATACATCAATAAGAAATAAGTTCCTTTTCATTGATCATTTCTTCTTGCAAATTCAAGGTTATTTCACTACGCTGGATTTTTATTGACTACTGTACTGATTTTCTCTATGAAATAGGCCTGGGGTTTCAGTTGAAGATACGTGTCATTGGACATGATTCACAGATGTTGTGCTTGAAGAAGCTCTTCATGTTTATACATCCCTCCTTTGCCTGACCAACGCTATATCAGTCCTTATGGTGAGGATATCCTACCATCTGTGATTTTTAATGAAAGATGATCCCAAACCATAAGAAGCCGTTAACCCTCACCACAGCAGCTGGACACTGTCTCCAAAGAGAGTTATAGGAGAATCATTGCACGCATAGCATTGCTTTGCAAGAGTCTGATTAGATACAGCATGGTAACCAAAACATGTGAACAAGGACAGCTTCAGAAAGTGAGATTTACTATTCTGGTCTCAGTTCCACATACTTTGTGGATTTCATGAGTAGAAAGTCATTGTGTCTCTAATTTTCACAGAAGAAATGATACAGTATTTTACACTATCTATCTGGATGTAAAATTATGGAAGGAGAAAAGTTAAACAGAGGTGTGAACATGAAAGCCAAGGTTATTTCCCCACTATTGTCCGAAAAGGGAGGCAGAGTAGGACAGGCCATCCACAGGTGGAATGCTGCATCCTAAAGAGTGTGAAGTCAGAAAGGAACTTAGGAAAACTAAGACCTTGTAAGGCGGGGGGGGGGGGGGGGGGGGGGGGAAACAAAACAAAAAAATACTGTCTAATGAATTTTAAGAGGAACTAAACTTTTCCCACAATATTCCTTGAAACAGAGCCCAAGGAGTCACACCATTTTAGATGATCAAGGGAAAACGCCAGTCAAGTGCAAGGATGGAAAACTAGGGAAGCCCCAGGGCCCAGGAAATCGTGATTTGAGAATGCAGGCCCCATGTGGCCAGATCTTCTCACTTATTAAGATCTTCTCACTAGAAATCTTATGTAAAATATTCTGACTTTTAAAACAATATGTTGTTTTAAACAAAACACCAGTGCACATTAGATTTAAGCGATGAGCCAGTAGTTTGCAAACCTCCCATTTCACAAAATAAGGACGCTGAGGCTCAAGACATTTTCAATCAATGTCTGGTAGCTGCTTGTGGGAAAATCCAGGTCTGTGTGTTCAGTCCACACCCTTCAGTATAGCTGGCTTACCATAAATATGTCAACAATATAAAGACTATGAAAAGGAAAAAAATATATATCACAGGTAGTTAAGGAGCCTCCCATTCTCCCATATTAGCTAACCAAACTGCAATTACACAACTGAAGAAAAGATTCTGTCTTCCCAACATGCGTGTGCTCAGCTATGAGAAGTAAGATGCTCACAGACGTGCACCTGCAGATCTTCTGGGACACATAGGAATACTCAAAACACTTCTCAGATTAGAATCTGACTCAAGGAGAGCAAACCATCTTCTTCTAGGATTATGACACTTTCTCAAAATGACAAGTGTGTTGACACAAAGCAATAAACACAACTGACCAGTATTTTCTAAGAAGTTTTGCTCATTAATGCCTTGAAATAATAAACACTATTTTAAAATCTTCAAAAATAACTCGTACTGCAGTATTTACTTGTTGCTGTTGAGAACTGAGAATAAAAATAGCCACTCGTGGAGACTTGCATAAGAATAATGAGCTACACTTTTCAATAAAATCACAACCAATTCTCTAAGGTCAGAGATGAAAGCCACAAAACTTTCACAAAACAAGATAATGCAAACTAAGGAGGATATTTAATACCTGAAAAGAAGATAAATGTAATGTTCTATTTAAGAATGTTATTGGAGTGCAGTGACTTGCATCTTGTAAGAGTGTGGAATGCATTATGTATGCATAATAGATTTGCAGTAAAGTTGGGAACTGGTATTTAGCATGTTTGCCTTAAAGGAACCTTCAGCAATGGGTTCTAAGATGAGAATTTTAGTAACTAATACTACAAATACTATAAGTACAAATCAAAATTATTATTTTTAAATGCATATATTCCTATGCCAAAAAACAAACAAACAAAAAAAAAAAACATGACATGTGGAATGCATAGACATTTAATATATTTTTACAATAAAATTGACAAAGTATGGCTTGGCACATTCACTGGCAAAACTTTTTTAAATCTATTTTGTTCAGAACTATATAACCAACAAGGGAAGATAGTTGGGAGAAATTTCTCTACAGAAAGGGTGACTAAACTTCTTCTAGAATTTTACTATATAGTTGTTCTGCTTTCTGACACTGTACGGTCTCATAAGACTCTGCGAGTATGAAATAAATTATACTTACCACAGACCATATAACTAAATGTCCTCTATGTTATCAAAAAAAATCAAATTAGAACAGCAGCACTTTGTAAATAACTGATCATGTGATCAGACATTAAGCTAGGAGGTCATTCTGTAAGGACATTGGAGCTTTAAAAAGATCTAGGAAGACAGGAAACTGAACCAATAACTAAATACTACCATGATCTCATGCTTCATTTTGGGAAACAGTGCAGAGGCAATAAAGAGAATTTTAGGACTATTTTAGATACAAGTATGCAAGGATGGTGAGCTTGCTGTCTGCAAAGAAGCTAACTGCTCCCTTATGAATGTCAGAACCAACTTCAGAAGGATCTGGGCCAATATAACATCATCTCAAAAAATAACAGGTATTATTATAGATCATGCTGCAAATGGTATTTTGACTCATACCATCCATACCAAATTAGCTTTCCAAAAGATAAATCATGTAGTTCCATAATTTCAACAGCATATATCTAAACAGGTTCTTAAGACCAAACATTCTCATAGGCAACAAACATTTGCTCACTATTTTATGATTATATTCCCCACAGCTAGAAATAACTTTTCTCTCCCAAATGTGCCATACTTCATTAATGAACATGAAAATTTTCATCTTTGCATTACAACATTTGTCATCTCTCAAGGATCAGAATGTATTCATCTTTATAATTTTTACTGTCTAGTGGTGCTTTGCACATAGTAGATGATTAATACATATCTGTTGATTGATTATTAGTCATCAGATCCCCCTTTGATTCATTCATTTAACTAATAAATCTAATATAATTCAGATAAATCCAAGTTTTTAAATTGAAATATAAAATTTGTGCTATTTGCTTCATATTCTTTCTATGATACATTTCTACCAATTAAGGTTTTCTTTTTTAACCAAGTTTTCTGTATTGGATGAAGCATATTCTCTCCTTTAACATTCCTAGGTTGAGTGGTACAGTAGAGGGGAAATAAAATACTACTTTCTAATACTGTTTATAATAGAAATATGGTCCTTAAATCTCTTCCCTACATGTAGTAACATACAAGAGTTCCATCTTCTCACAGAGAACTTACATGGATTGCAATACCAACCCATTGTGTCGGGAAACTTAATCCTCCAGCGTCTGGCCAAGTTTAAATTAGAGCACATCTACTGTGCTTTTGTAATTCAGCAAGAGGCAAGCAGGAGATCTGGGACCATTTATTTCATCCTTTTCTGTTAATAGAGGTCCCTTCCACTCTTTATCCTGAGAAGTCCTATTTGGCATGGTCCTGAAGCCACTGTTGCTTTTGGACTTTCAGTTAACAGCTTGAGCAGTTAGTGTCAAATTCTGGCTGTGTTAGGGCAAAGACGGGTTATTCTCTGAGAATCACAACTCTACTGACTAGTCTTGTGCATATTCACAACATACAGCAACAGGGAGAGACCAGACTTACGAGATAGAAGATCTGACTTTTGGCCCTATGTGTCACTGTTTTTTATCAAAAAGAGTAACCCTTTAAACTTAATTTTTCATGAGTGAAACAAAGAATTTGAATTAAAATGTTGTGTAAGGCACCTTCCAGAGTTCAAAATCTACAGTCTCAATCTCTTAGAATAATAATTTTTTCATCTATTAAATGGGGACATTGTAAAAATTAAACTAGATAATAGCCATTTTAGTTAAGGGACTTTATCTCTTTCGTCACTGCTCTAGCCCAAGTGACCAGAACAATGCCTACCACTCTGTAGGCTCCCAGTAAATATTTCTTGAGTGAATCAGTGGATGCTTTGAAGAAAAGCAGAATAAACGTAATTCCTTCTTAAGGGTTGCAAACCACACAGGTGTAAACCAAGGAGATGATAGGATAGTTTTCCTGTCTACTGAGAAACACCAGCCAATCAGCTGTCCCCCTCTTTACATCTTGCCCACTTATCTCTGGTGCAATTCAACATTATGCCCATTTGGAAAAGGCCCCAAGGTTTTTGCTCCAAATCTCTTATCTCCCTAGGCAGCAAAGTTGGGATTGTAAGATTTGTCTGGATCACCCCATATTCAGTATTATTCACCCCCTTTCCCAATGATGCTACCAACTACTGAAAACAACTTTGACAGCTAAAGATCAAAGATCCTTGTTATCAAAGTTTACCAGGACTATGCCACCTCCCATCACCCTTTGGTATGACGTACACATTGAACAAAGTTCTGGATTGAGGCAGATCTAATTCAAATTGCCCCATTGTCAGAAAACATGCAAGATTATGTGTAACCAATTTTGGTTTCAAGATATGTATCTTCACCTGGCTGGTGTGGCTCAGTGGACTGAGCATCATCCCCTGGACTAGGAGATACCAGTTCAATTCCTGGTCAGGGCACATGCCCAGGTTGCGGGCTGAATCCCCAGTAGGGAGCATGCAGGAGGCAGCCAGCTGATATTTCTCTCACACATCGATGTTTATATCTCTCTCTCCCTTCTTCTCCCTCCCTAAAAAGAAAATATTTTTTAAAAGATATGTATCTTCTACCTTCTCTATTCTACAGTTCTTGTTTAAGAAATTTAGGACACTATTTCCCAAAGGTTTTCTCCCAAAACCTAGTCTTCAGAGATGTTCTAGGGGGTGAGGGGAAGAGTTTTATGGAAAAATAATTTGAGGGAAATATTGCATACGCTATCAAAATTACCATGTTAAATGCACTGATAAGTCCTGTAGAGAAGAAACCATCTTGTTTTTCTAGCATTTCTCCAATCTCTTCCACCAGAAAACATTTCTCTTTTCCAGTAAAACTCATAAACCCTCCTGCAATGAAAGAATACTTTTTGAGAAATACTCACAAGTCTATTTTAATTTGGGACAAAGAAGGAAATGCAAGAAAATGTGTAGAAAAAATGACAACCTTCAAATTAGTACTTGTAAAAACATTTTAACCTTTAAAATTTAACTGTGAATAAATTTCATAATAAAGAAGCTGCTCTAGCTTTGATAGATGCTGGCTTTAAACTGTTAAAAGGCAGGGCCCCAGTGAGGCATGCTTTCCTCACAAGGGAACAGGCTGTAACCTCAGCTATTGCAGTCAAGTTTGAGGGTGGGGGGAGGGTGCATTTGATAGCCTGAAACAGTAAAGTCCTGCAGAGAAAAGGGCTTCTGACCAATAAGGGGATATCTTCCAGGAGACACACTGACAGAAATCATCTTCTCCCTGTCCAGATAATTCCTTACAGATTTATTTTAGATATGGAAGAAAAGGTTTTTTTTTCGGTAGGGCTGTTTTAAAAAGTATATTCACATTGGAGAGAAAACATTATATTTCTCCCATTTGATACATTTACACAGAGCAACAAGAAAAGTGTCAAAGACAAATGCAATTGACAGAGGCCATGTGTGAAGTTAGAAAGCACCTGTACTAGAGAATGAGGTCCAAACAGGACTGATTTCTTAATGGGCACGCTGGCCTGAAGACACACGCAGAACCTCCTAACTGCAGGGGGATGTTCACAGGTTTCTTGATTGCTTAATACAACTGTGGGTGGTCCTTGGCATCTTCTGATTTGAAAAGGACACCAAGGGTGAAGAGCAAGAACTCTGGCAGATGGGCCAGCTTGGTCCTGCCTCCATCTCTTGCTTCCCAGCAGTGTAACTTTGAGTAAGTTTAATGACCTCTCCCGGCCTCACTTTTCTCTCTATATAAGAATAATACTCACCCCATAGGGTTGCAGTGAAGAATAACTGAGCTACTACTGTGCTTAGCACACTGCCTGGCAGGTAATGAGCATTCAATAAATGTTAGTTGTTGTTATTAGTGGCTCTCTGATGGGAAGATGCAGTCAGAACTGAAGAACTGCAACAAAGGGTTCTGTAAAATAAAGATGTAGAGAGTTGGGTAAGCTGCCCTCTATGGGTTCAGCATCAGGCACCTTGTCATCTGCACCTTCTTATCATCTCTACAATTGATCATGATGCAGCCAGAAGGGAGAACCACTGCTCTCTTCTCTTCCCTGGTAGTGTAGGTTAAGAAAGAAGGAGAAGAAATAATAGAGATGGACAAAAACAGTCAGAATTTTGGCTTCTGTGACAGATCCTTCACCTATCATTGGGAAACTCCATCTGCAAGGTTGGTCATTGGTCGCAGGTGAAGCGCGATCAAAGGTAGAGATTGAAATTGATTATATGTGGTTTACAAAATACTGTTGATCATGGTGACCATGAGCAGAGGAAAACAAGATTTTTACAAACCTCCAGAATGCTTTTGTAGTATAGAATTATTCCTTGCAGCAAATTCATTGCAACTAAATCCCTAAAGACCAATTTCTTAATGCCATGACATGAAAAATCTTTACTTTTCAGAGCCCTTTGTTGCAACTCTCTGGTTCCACCTTCGTCTTCCCATCAGAGAGCCACTAATAATAGCAGCTAACATTTATTGAGTGCTCATTACCTGCCAGGCAGCCTGTTAAGCACCGTAAACACAGTCGTAGCTTCGTGCCATCCAGTGTGATGAGTAATGTTGTTCTCTTTGTACACAGAGAAAAGTGAGGCTGGGAGAGGTCATTTAACTTACTCAAAGTTACACTGCTGGGAAGCAAGCAATGGAAGCAAGGCCAAGCTGGCCCCCATCTGCCACAGTCCCTGCTCTTAATCACCGTGCCAGGCAGCCTGACTGGATAAAGTTTACCTACCACACTGCCTCTGGGGTATGTTCATGTTCTGCATGAAGACCAGGAAGATCCTGCGTCTTCCCTGGTTTGAAAAGATATTAGAGCTGGCAGACTCTCCTATCCCTCTGCTCTCCTGAAGGATAAGACTTCTGTGGGTAAGACATCTTCAGAATGTGTGCACCCAGGTGATCCAACTTTCACTGTTTCTTGGATTTGTAAGCAAGACCCTTACATAGTGTCACATGAAGGGTATATCTGAAAAACACTAGTAGTTTCTCCACGGTGGATCCAGGTGTCATTGCTGCACCCTAGTTCTGTATCTGGTGGTGTCCTTAAGTTACACTGATGGTCCGCCTTGGTACTACTTTTTATAGAGTCCCCTCTGTCTTCAATAGGTTTCCTTCAATATTCGCAGTTTGCATTTATCCGATTGAGTAGGGAGCCCACTGTCCATAGACACAGCTCACAAATCTCAGTTCCAGAATATAAGGGATAGTAAGTATATTCTTCTCTTCAATTACCTTTAGCCAATTCACAGCAACAATTTTCGAGAACAGAATAAATTTCATTCCAAACAGGTAAAATACCATTTAATCAGTTCTGCTTAGCACGGCAATTTCTAGGTCTCCAAGGATAGGCCATAGTAACAGTGCTTTGCTGATCTGGTTTCCACCAAAGAAAAAAATAAATCTATTAAAAGAAAATTCTTTAGAACAGATGTGTTGACAAATCCCTGTCCCCAAAGCAGTCAAGCTATTTAACAAAAATGTTGGTTCAGTATTTGTTCTATCTGTTATGAGTGTGGTGTGCTTGCTGATTCTCAGTGGGGTGGGCTGGAGGGGGTAGGCTGGGAGAACCAGGAAAGAAGTTTTAGCAAAACCAGGTGCAGGTGGAAGAAAACAGCAGTGGTGTAAAGTGAGAGGGAGTCAGGGAGAGAAAGAGAAGACTGAGCAGGACCATCACAACCAAAGTTTCAGAGGCAGTTGCCAGAAAGCAGAAACCAGGAAACCATGATGCTGACCATTCTGGGCAATGCTCATTTCAACAGTTCTTCCCCCAATGAAGTCATCTTGTCACCTTCCACCTCACACATTCTCCTCCTCCTACAAACCCTCTCTCAGCGAAAGAAACCACTGGATTATCAAGTCTGAAATCTGTGAGTCTTCATTGACTCCTGCCTCACTTATCAGCCTTGAGTCAATCACCAAGTTCTGACAACTATTCCACTTTTTTGTTGCTCAACTCTGTCCCCTCTCTTCATTACTGCCATAGCCTCTCATGCAGACTTTTCAACTCACCATCTGCTGTTCAGTAATACCCTCTTCAACCCATTTCTCACCCAGCAGCACAGAGGACATTGTCTAAAATGCAAAACTGATCACCTAGTTGCATCTACAACATACTCTTTCTACTTCCCTCTTTTCTCCTCTTCTCCTGCCCCCATGCCAATACTATGCTTAAATTCCTTAAGTGGCTCCCCCATGGCATTCCAAATAAACTTCAAACTTTTAGAATAACAGACAAAATCTTCTAAGATTAGACTCTACCTATAATTCCAGCTTTATCTTTTCTTCTGTCTCTTTTTCTAATCCTCATTTATACGCCAGCCAGCATCCTCAACTCTGGAATATTTCCTTCTCCATAGCTTTACACATGCATAGCTCATCACCCTCACCAACTCTTCCCACCAGATACAGAGCAAGAGCACAGATCAAGCTGGTTCTCCTGACTGCCCCTCCCCTGAGCTCCCACAGTCCTTTGAGTTGTCTGTCTAGGTGCCCTTGTCTATGTCACACTTTTTTAATCTTCAAAAGATATTAATCTCCTTAGGAGTAACAACTCTGTCAGGATATCCTCAACATAAGCTTAATGCTCACCACACAATAACTACTTAATAGTTGCTTCTTGAATGAAAGAATACATACCCCCACCAAAAGTTTCAATGTTGAGAAGATATTATTTGCAAAGAGTGCACCCCAAAACCAAAGGAAAAATTTAATTTTCCATATTCTGCAGCACTAGATTTTTTTCTTTAACATAATTTGAATTTAACAAACATATCTAAATAAATCCATCTGGTTGATTAAAATGGAATTTTGTTGTTGTTGTTAATCCTGACCTGAGGATATTTTTTCATTAATTTCCAGATAGAGTGGGAGGGAGAGAGAGAGAGAAACACCAATGTGAGACAGACACATGAATTGGTTGCCTCCCACATGATCGCAACCAGGCTCAGGATCAAAACTGCAACCCAGGTATGTGCCCTTGACCGAGAATCAAACCCACGACCATTGAGTCTGTGGGCCACTGCTCTAACCGCTGAGGCAAACCAGCCAGGGCTAAAATGAAATTTTTACCTGCAAATGAATAAGGGTTTAAAATAACTTTGTACACTGTTTGAATTGTTCTCTCTGATGGGAACCTATCTGCAGTTTAATCACAGTGTTTATTGATGTTTCCATAAATGTATCTGTACCGAAGCACAGTTTATTTTCTGGACCACAGAGCTCTAATTTCAACCACCCCAGAGAACACCCATCATTTTCAACCAATCCTTTGACTTCATAGGAGGTCTTCCTTTCTCCTCAATGAGACAAATGAACCATTTCACATCTTTTGCACAAGAGAGAACAATTCATTAGGCACTCAACAATACTACACTAAGTACCATGAGGAGAAATTAAGGACCTAGATAAAGACCCTGCTGTTGTAGTACCTCCATTCTCAGATGTGAAGCGTCAGTCAGCAACTAGGGAGAAACTACTATTCGTACTCCTTCTTCTTCCTAGTCTATCCACCTCTTTTTCCTGTTTGAATTTTCTTTCCCTTTTCTGCTTTCCTGGCCTCTTTGACCACTCTCATTTGTTTCTTTTTGAGGGTTCCTTCACCCCTGGCCCTTGGCCCTAGCCTGATATTGACAATTCCAATCATTCAAAACTCCCCAGCTAATACCAAACTTTTCTCTTGCTCCTTTCTTCAACTTCTACTGTCCCAGGCCCCATGGGGAATCCCAGCATTTCCTCCCCATGAGTTGGGACTCCTGCTGTAAATGATTTAACTTCGCTGTGCTACAATTTCTATTCATAAAAGCCACATCTGCACAATATTTTACGAAGTGTTGCTGTATCAGATGAGATAATGAATATAAAAATATGCTAACACCAGAAAGTGCTACACAAATCTCATCATCATGATGACATTTATGATCATTTTTTAAGTAAAAAGATAAAAAATAAGCATATGACTATCACATAGACAAAAATAGCTCATTTGATCTTGATTTATAACTCTGCCTAAATTTACAGTCCCAAAGCCAACCCTAATTTTTAAGAATATATAATAGTGGGTAGGTTAGAGTGGGACCAGGAGAGCGAAAGATGGGGGAAGGAGTAGATTCAGTGATAAAATACAGGGATTTCTAAACAATCCCTTTGGGAAGCAATGCTTAGCACGGACTATAGGGACCCTAGTAATAATGACATTAGCCTCACATGTATTAACTCTCTAGCCTCCAACAATCCTATGAGATAGGAACTGTTATTACCCTAATTTTACAGAAAGGGAAACTGAGGCACACAATGTTATGTAACCCAGCAATCTGAGTCTGGAGCCCACACTCTTGACCAGTGAGCTCAGTATAGGGCTGTGCTTTAGCACATGGGTTGCAGAGCCAAACCAGTGAGGGTTGAAACCACTCCACCACTCCCAATAGCGCTTAGGTTAATGAGATAGTAGTCACACCGTAGATTTTAGCTAGCAGCACACTACCTCAATTTGCTTTGTTTGCTTCTAAAGCAATGAACTGGCTCTATTGATTGTCCCAAAGCAAAGTAGTTACTGAAGGCAATGTATTTAATATAGGATGCCTAGTGGAAACCCACACAAACGCATAGTGAATCAACTGAACTGGGATCATTATACATGTTAGACCCAGCTCCTCCCAGGTTTCACTGTGGAAGGAGGCAGCAAGAAACCAGAGCATTCATTTTACCATTTGTTCAGTGCCACAATGGCCCTCTGTGAATAGAATTAATTGAATTTTGTGGCCCCAAATCAATCCATACAGGGTAAAGCAGACACAACCTAAGGTCTGTCTCTCTAAATAGATAAGGTGAAATAGAGAGCAAGGCAATTTTAGATAATTTTAATGTAGTTAGTCCAGTTGAATAATTTAAGCAAAAAGAAAAAATCTGTGTTTGGCCTTAATGAAGGTTTTTTAAAATGAAATAATTTAGGTGATTTTCCCAGATTTCCATTTCACTTTGCTTGTCTCTACAAACCTTAAATTTGCAATTGAGAAACTCGTTTTTTAAAAGGACCAGGAACTCGCCTATCTGTTCAGGTGGAAAGGGAAATCTTGCGCAATGTAGGCTTCACTTGATCACAGCCATCCTTAGCTAGTTTTCTTTCATGGGTCCTATGTCAGTACTTCCCCTCTAGTCCCTCCTATCATAGA
This sequence comes from Molossus molossus, assembly GCF_014108415.1. Classification (NCBI taxonomy): domain Eukaryota; kingdom Metazoa; phylum Chordata; class Mammalia; order Chiroptera; family Molossidae; genus Molossus; species Molossus molossus. The sequence goes on from NW_023425346.1 coordinate 31,154,566, forward strand.
AGAGATATGATCAGTTATTTCATAACAGAGTGTGAGTTACTTAGTAGATTACTCCTTCCTGGAGTATTTGCAATTTAAAAAAGAGTCACTATGTGAGGGAAAAGCTTAACAGAAAGCAATGAATCATTATTGGCTGCATTTCAAATATACACAGTAGGACTATATCTTTGAGCACGGAAACGTCCCAGCTTCCTGTCAAATCCACAAACATCTCTTTACAGTATATAAATTGAAACACTTCAAGCTTTTTGACATTTAAAAAAACCAAAGCAATATGAACTTTCATTAATGGAAAATAACACAGAATGAGATTATCTATCCAATATGCCAAAAAGCTATAAAATAAAGGGATATTTCTCACTAAAGATGTATATTTTTTCTGTGTTTTAATATGCTATATAAGCTAGAGAAGATATATTTTTTAATATGTTGTCATTTATTTTAGAGAGAATGGAAGGGAGAAGGAGAGAGAGATATAAACATCAGTGAGAGAGAAACATCAACATTGTTTGGCTGCCTTCTGCACAACCTCCTTGCTGGGGATCAAGCCCCTAACCCCACATGTGCCCTGACTGGGAGTTGGATGGGGAATCAAACCGGCACCCTCTTGGTGCATGAATCAATACTCAGCCACTGAGCCACACTGGCTGGGCTAGAGAAGATAGACTTTTCAAATGAAATACATGATTTAAAACGTATTGCAGGTAAGTCCAGCCATGGAATCTGGCACCAGATATGTTATTATTTTTAGATCTAAGAAATTGTAGACAAGCACATTTGTCACATAGGGAAGGTACTGGATCACTAAATATTACATATTTTCAGAGTAAGTTACAGGGTCATCATATGTGTGGTATGGGTGTGTCTGCATGCACAGTGTATATATGTGTGTGCCCAGGAAAAATACCCCCAACTAAGTTTTAGAAACATGATGTAGTTTCTGGAGTTTTTGCCAGTTCTCCTTAAAAACTATTTAAAACCATGATGATATTTGTAAAAACTTCCCAAATGCACTTTTAATATAATAAAAATGTAGATCCAGAATTTAGAATAAACGTGTTGTATAATAATTTGACAACTCATCATTGGAATTATTATCTTTAATAACAAAATGATGTTGTATATGTATTGTTGGACATAGCACAATACTATATAGCATTTCAGTCTATACTCCACGTATAAGAATAAATTTTTAAATTGTGATAAAATACATATAATATAAAATATACCATCTTAGCCATTTTTAAATGTACAATTTAGTATTGTTAAGTATATTCACATTGTTGTGCAACAGATCTCCAGAATTTTTATCTTGCAAAACTGAAACTCTATACCCATCAAACAGCAACTTCCCTTTCCCCCCTCCCTTCAGCACATGGCAACCACCATTCTACTTTCTGTTTCTATGAATTTGACTACTCTAGATACCTCATAAAAGTGGAATCACACAGTATTTTGTGACTGATTTATTTTACTTAGCATAATATCCTCAAGGTATATCCATGTTGTAGCATGTGTTCAAATTTCCTTCTATTTTAAGGCTAAGTAATATGCCAGTGTAAGTATACACCACATTTTGTATATTGCTCCATTTGTGAACCCTTGGGCTGTTTTACATTTTAGCTACTGTGAATAATGCTACTATGTACATATATCTATTTGAGAACCTGCTTTAAATTCTTCTGGGTATATACCCAGAAGTGGAATTGTTGAATCATAAGGTAGTTCTATTTTTAATTTTTTGAGGAACCACCATACTGCTTTCCAAAGAGGCTGCATCATTTTACATTCCCACCGACCAAATACTTGGGTTCCAATTGTCCGTATCCACACCAACACTGATTTTTCTGAAGTCAAGCTTAAAGATTATTTATTGATTGAACCCAGTGCTATGTTTTGTTATTAAAGAAAATATTTGAAAATGGGTATACATGGATTCATATTTCAACTCCATCATGTTCTAGTTTCTTCTCCAGTGATATGGCAATATTCACACCTTTCTTAAAAGATTATTCCAAAGACTAAATAAGATAATATAAATAAAACACTTAGCACTGTGCCTAGCCTACTTTAAGTGTTCAAAAATGGTAGTCGGTACTGATATTGGAACTGATATTAGCATAAGAAGACTTAAGATATCCACTCATAAGAAAATTACCCTTTTGGAGGGAAGAGACCTCCATCTCACATGGACAGTTACATGACAAGGGTGAACTCTGCAACTTCCCAAATGTGTTGTAGGAGTTCAGCAAAGTAAAAAATCAATCTACATGTTCAAAGCACTTAATGTCCATGGCACCTGTGAAATGAATGAAGGTGAAAAAGCTTCGTTCCTTCATCTCCATTAATTTTTCCCTCCAAGATTACATCCAGGTCTTTTTTTTTTTTTTTTTTTTTTTTGATATTTTGTTCAGATAGAGTGTGTGTGTGTGTGGGGAGAGAGAGAGAGAGAAAGAGAGAGAGAGAAACATCGATGTGAAAGGGACACATTAGATGGTTGCCACCCTCACAACCCAACCAGGGCCGGGGACAAACTGCAACCGAGGTACATGCCCTTAGCGGGAACCAAACCTGGGTCTCTCTGGACCACAGACCGATGCTCTAACCACTGAACCAAACTGGCCAGGGCTCCAAGTCTTTTTTTAAAGGTCTGAGTTGACTTTCTCATTCCTGTACCACAATATAGGTTGTCAAACAGGGGGTCAATGGGAGGCTGACTAGAAAACCAAACCAGAGGCAGCCAGACTTGTAGATGCAGATATGAGAGGAAGAAAGCCTGGGGTGATGGGCAAGTTTTAATGAGTCTGGTAGTAGGCAATAAATAGAGGAATATGAAAAGAGGCTGTTAGACATTCCAAACTGGCGGCGGAGTGAATGGAAGCTACACAGACCATCTCCCAGGACCAAACTGAAATTACAACAAAAATAAAGACAAATCATCAGGAAAAAGCAACAGAAAAGCAGATTGGAGAACCACATAACCAGGGACACTGACTCAATCCTGGTAGGCTTGTGGAGACACAAGAGGGGGCCTGGGAGCCCACGTTTGGCCCCAGCATTAGCTGTGAGCAGCGCCCTTGGGTTACACTCCCAAGCAGCTCCACAGTGCAGAGCCAGGACAGAGGCTAAAAGAGCCACGGCCACTCACCTTGGGCTCCAGCAGAGGGAGGGCAGACAGCACTGGAACTGTGTGAGGATACTGGGGATTTAGAGGGCACTCAGAGCTTTTGCTGAGTTGCGGCCATGCAGGACTGTGGTCATCTTACTCCTTCCCAGGGCTCTGGGGAGAGGTGGTGGCCCATTGCTCTGATATTCAACTTCACCTGGTGGCCATTGAAATGCAAATTGAGGCGCATTAACAACCAGCATCTGCCCCACCCTCGGGAAATCCCCTTATGCTGAGCACCTGAGGGAGTTTTTCATTCAACTGAGAAACCAAGGCTCTTCAGGTAACCTCTACTGCTAGCCTCCAGGCAAAAAGCAAGAGGATAACTGTAGCATCCATAGGCTAGCAACCTAACCAGGAAAGTAAGACTTGACAGTGGTGTTTAACATGGGTCCTCCCTGGCTCATCCAAACCCAGGAGAGGGAGCCACAAACAGCAGAACACAAATACCCACAAGGAAAATTTGGCAGGCTCCAAAGCCCACTGTGATAGCCAAAATGGTGAAACACAGAAACAAAAGCCAAATGAAAGAACAGGAGACCTCTACCAAAAATGAGATAATGAGGTGTAGTTAAGAAGGTTAACAGAACCAGAATTCAGAGCCATGATCTTGAGGAAGCTCAACAGCATGAGTAAGGACATGAGCACCATGAGTAAAGACATAAAAATGTTGAAAATCAACCAGTTGGAGATTAAAAACCACCAAGAAGAAATGAAGAATGACATATCAGAAATAAAGAACACATTGGAAAGTCTAAATAGCAGAGTAGAGGAAGCTGAGGACCGGATCAGTGAATTAGAAGATAGGGTAGAAAAAATCAACCAATCAGAAAACAAAAACGGAAAAACAATTAAAAAACAGGAGGACAGCTTAAGAGAACTGTGGGACAACTAGAAACGTAATAACATTCACATAATAGGAGTTGCCGAAGAATAAGAAAATGAGCAAGGGTTAGAGAATATATTTGAAGAAATAGTGACAGAAAACTTCCCTAATTTGGTGAAGGAAGAAGGCATTCAAGTTCAAGAAGCACAGAGAGCCCCAAGTAAGAAGAACCCAAACAGGCCCACACAAAGACACACAGTAATCAAAATACCAAAAATTCAAGACAAAGAGAGAATTCTAAAAGCAGCAAGAGATAAACAACAGGTTACCTACAGAGGAAACCCCATAAGGCTCTCAGCTGACTTCTCAACAGAAACACTACAGGCCAGAAGGGAATGGCATGAGGTAATCAAGGTCATGAAAAACAAGGATGTGAATCCGAGACTACTCTACACAGCAAGGCTATCATTCAAAATAGAAGGTCAAATAAAGAGCTTCCCAGACAAAAAAAAAGGCTAAGGGAATACATTAGCACCAAACCAGCCCTGCAAGAAATGTTAAAAGGACTGCTGTAATTAGCAGGAGAAATAGGAAGAAAAATAGAACCACACTAAACAAAAATGGCAATAAATAAGTACATATAACTTCCGGTCAAGATGGCTGGTAGGTAAACGCGGTATCGCGCCCTCCCACAACCACATCAAAGTTACAACTAAACTACAGAAAAACCATCATTCAAAACCGCCTGAAATCAAGCTGAATGGAAGTCCTACAGCTACGGAATTAAAGCAGCAGCCAATCCAGACTGGTAGGAGAGGGCGGGGGCGCGAGGGGCGGGGGCGCGAGGGGCGGAGGCGCGAGGGGCGGAGGCGCGAGGGGCGGAGGCGCGAGGGGCGGAGGCGCGAGGGGCGGAGGCGCGAGGGGCGGAGGCGCGAGGGGCGGCGACAGCAGCCATGTGATGGGCTGGTCCCACACCCAAGTGTGGCGGATAGAAATCAGGAGGAAACCTCGGCTGGGAAGGTCCTTCCTGAGGACTGAGGAGTCCCCGTCCCACACCAGGTGCCCGCTCAGGGTTCCAGTGCCAGGAAGAGAAGTTCCCATAACTTCTGGCTGGAAAAACCAGCAGGAACTGAGGCTCAGAGAAGCTGAAGTGGCTGGAACCCCGGCAGCTCCTTAAAGGGCCCGTGTACGGACTTATCAGACTCACTCCCTCTAAGCTCGGAGGGGAGGCAGCTTGAGGGGCACCAGAGACATACAGGGAAGAACTGAGCTGTTTGGCACTGGAGCGAGGGCTGGAGAGGGTGATTTCCCGGGACAAACGTGCTGTAAGAGGCCTTTGTTCCTTTAGTGAGCGCTTCCCGGGGGCGGCACACAGTCGCCATATCTGGGACTCCAGCAACCTGGCTCACACTGGTAGCCCCGCCCTGCTGACTCCCTGAGACCCCGCCCACCCCACCCAACTTTCAAGCCCACCCCACCCAACTTTCAAGCCCACCCAAGCTGTTGCCACTTGCTTAACCATAAGATTGGCCTGTCTTGGATCCTGCTTAAGGTTTTTCCTAAATTCTTTCAAACGAGCAGCATCTGGTCTCAGCAAGCCCCATACCTCTCATTAAGTAATACACAGAAACAAACACAGGGAGGCAGCCAAAATAAGGAGACAAAAAAACAGGTCCCAAATGAAAGAACAGAACAAAACCCCAAGTAAAGAACTAAGCGAAATGGAGATAAGCAACCTAAAAGATACTGAGTTCAAAATACTGCTTATAAGGATGCTCAATGAACTTAGTGAGAACCTCAGTGAACTTAGGGAGGGTCTCAAGAGCATAAAAAAGGGCCAGTTAGAAATCATGGATACACAGTTAGAATTGAAGGAGACATTAACTGAAATAAAGAATAATTTACACAGCTTCAATAATAGAGTACATAAATCCAAGGAGCTAACCATTGATTTGGAATATAAGGAAGCAAAAAAATGCCCAATCAGAACAGCAAAAAGAAAAAAGAATCCAAAAAAATGAGGATAGTGTAAGGAGACTCTGGGACAACTTCAAGCGTGCCAACATTCGCATCTTGGGGGTGCCAGAAGGAGAAGAGCGAGAACAAGAAATAGAAAACCTGTTTGAAACAATAATGGCAGAAAACTTTCCTAACTTGGTGAAGGAAGCAGACATGCAAGTCCAGGAAGCACAGAGAGTCCCAAACAAGATGAACCCCAAGAGGCCCACACCAAGACACATCATCATCAAAATGCAAAAGGTTCAAGACAAAGAGAGAATCTTAAAAGCAGCAAGAGAAAGGCAGCTAGTTACCTACAAGGGAGTTCCCATTAGGCTGTCAGCTGATTTCTCAAAAGAAACTTTGCAAGCCAGAAGGGAGTGGCAAGAAATATGCAGAGTGATGAAAAGCAAGAACCTACCACCAAGATTACTCTATCCTGCAAAGCTGTCATTTAGAATCGATGGACATATAAAAACTTTCCCAGACAAGAAAAAGTTAAAGGAGTTCATCACCACCAAACCGTTATTATATGAAATGATGAAGGGTCTTTTTGAAGAAAAAGATAAAATATATGAACAAACAAAATGGCAATGAATACATATCTATCAACAATGGAATCTACAAACAAAATGAACAGGTAGAACAGAAACATTCTCATAGATACAGAGAACATTTTGTTGGTTGCCAGTTGGGAGGGGGGTTTGGGGAATGGGTGAAAAAGGTGAAGAGATTAAGAAGTACAAATTCAGTGCTAGACTGACAAACCTCAAAGGGAAAGGGGTTGGGGGGTGGGAAGAAATAAACCAAAGAACTTATGTGCATAACCAATGGACACAGACAATAGTGTGGGAAAAGGTGGGAGGGGGGCGGGAGTGGGGAGGAGGGAGTCAATGGGGGAAAAAATGTGGAACATCTGTAATACATTTTACATCCAACAATAAAGATTTTTAAAAAATAATAAGTACATATCAATAATCACCTTAAATATAAATGAATTGAATGTTCCGATAAAAAGACACAGAGTAGCTGATTGGATAAGGAGGATGACTCATCTATATGTTGTTTAAAAGAGACACAGCTCACAACAAAAGTCTCACATAGGTTGAAAGTGAAGAGATGGAAAAAAATTTTCCAAGCAAACGGAAAGGAAAAAAAAGCTGGGGTAGCAATACTCATACGAGATAAAATAGATTTCAAAATGAAGGCCATAAGTAGAGACAAAGAAGGTCACTACATAATATTGAAAGGCTCTATCCAACAGGAAGATATAACCTTGGTAAACATATATGCACCCAATAGAGGAGCACCAAAATATATTAAAAATCTTCTGGAAGACTTCAAAGGAGAAATCAATAGCATTACAATCATAGCAGGGGACCTCAATACCCCGCTGACATCTCTGGATAGATCCTCTAGACAAAAAAATTAGTAAGGAAACAGAGACTCTAAATGAAGCACTAGACCAAATGGATTTCATAGATTTCTACAAAGAATTACACCCCAAAACTACACAATTCACATTCTTCTCAAGTGCACATGGGACATTCTCAAAGACAGACCATATGTTAGGACACAAACTAAATCTATACAAGTTCAAGAAGACTGAAATCATATCAAGCATCTTTTCAGATCACAATGGCATGAAACTAGAAATAATTGCAACAAGAACATGCAAAGACATTTGAACACATGGAAGCTAAATAGCATGTTATTAAACAATGAATGGGTCACCAAGGAGATCAAGGAAGAAATTAAAAACTTCCTGGAAACCAATGAAAATGAACACACAACAACACAAAATCTATGGGATGCAGTGAAAGCAGTTCTGAGAGGGAAGTTCATAGCACTACAGGCCTACCTCAAAAAACAAGAAAAATCTCTAATAGACTATCTAACCTCACATCTTAAAGAACTAGAGAGCAAACAAAAAGAAAACCCCAGAGCAAGTAGAAAGAAGGAAATAGTAAATATCAGAGCAGAAACAAATGACATAGAGTCAAAAAAAAAACAATTCAAAGGATCAATGAAACAAAGAGCTGGTTTTTCAAAAAGATAAACAAGATTGAAGGACCCTTAGCTAGACTCCCCAAGAAACAAACAGAGAGAACCCAAATACACAGAAATGAAAGAAGAGAAGTAACAACTGACACTACAGAAATACAAAAGATCATTAACAGCTACTATGAACAATTATATGGCAACAAATTTGACAATCTAAGCAAAATGGACAAATTTCTAGAAACACATAGTCTCACAAAACTGGACTGGGAAGAGATAGAAAACTTGAGCAGACCAATAACAACTAAGGAAAATGAAGAGGTAATCAAGACTCTCCCAGCAAACAAAAGCCCAGGTCCGGATGGCTTCACCGGGAAGTTTTACCAAACATTCAAAGAAGAATTAACACCCATTCTCCTCAAACTATTTCAAGAAAATTCAAGAAGAAGGAAAACTTCCAAACTTGTTTTATGAAGCCAGCATAATTCTATTTCCAAAACCAGAAAAAGACATTACAAAGAAAGAAAACTACAGGCCAATATCCCTGATGAACATAGACGCCGAAATCCTAAACAAAATACTAACAAATCGAATCCGGCAATACATCAAAAAAATTATTCACCATGACCAAGTGGGATTCATCTCAGGGATGCAAGCCTGGTACAATATTCACAAATCAATAAATGTGATACACCACATAAATAAAATGAATAATAAAAACCACATGATCATATCAATAGATGCCGAAAAAGCCTTTGACAAAATCCAGCATCAATTTCTGATGAAAATGCTCAGCAAACTGGGAATAAGGGATCATATCTCGACATAATAAAGGCCATGTATGAAAGACCTACAGCCAACATCATACTCAATGGGCAAAAACTAAAAGCATTTCCCTTAAGAACAGAAAGAAGACAAGGATGCCCACTTTCGCCATTCTTATTTAACATAGTACTGGAAGTCTTAGTCACAGCAATCAGACAGGAAGGAAAAATAAAAGGGATCCAAATTGGAAAGGAGGAAGTGAAACTGTCATTATTTGCAGATGACATGATACTATACGTAGAAAACCCCAAAGACTCCATCAAAAATTTACAAGACTTAGTAAATGAATTTGGCAAAGTAGCAGGATACAAAATTAACATCAAGAAATAAACGACATTCTTATACACCAATGATGAACTCACAGAAAGATAAACTAAGAAAACAATCCCATTTACAATTGCAGCAAAAAAATTAAGACACCTAGGAATAAACTTAACCAAAGAAATAAAGGACCTATTCACAGAAATCTACAGGTAATTGAAAAAAGAAATAGAAGAAGATATAAAAAAGTGGAAGCACATACCTTGTTCATGGATTGGAAGAATTAACATCATTATAATATCCATACTACCCAAAGCAATCTATAGATTCAATGCAATCCCCATCAAAATACCAACGGCATACTTCACAGAATTACAACAAATACTTCAAAAGTTCATATGGAACCAAAAAAGACCTTGAATAGCCACAGCAATCTTAAAAAGAAGAACAAAGTTGGAGGGATAACATTACCAGATTTCAGGTTATGCTACAAAGCCACTGTAATCAAAACAGTCTGGTACTGTCACAAGAACAGGCATATAGACCAGTGGAACAGAACAGAGAACCCAGAAATGGACCCAAGGCAATATGCTCAATTAATATTTGACAAAGGTGGCAAGAACATACAGTGGAGTAAAGACAGCCTCTTTAATAAATGGTGTTGGGAAAATTGGACAGCTCCATGCAAAAAAATGAAACTAGACCATCAACTTACACCATACACAAGAATAAACTCAAAATGGATAGAAGACTTAAATGTGACTCATGAATCCATAAAAATCCTAGAAGAAACTGTAGGTAACAAAATTTCAGACATCATATGCAGCAGAATTTTCACTGATACATCACCTGAGGCAACAGAAACAAAGGAGAAAATGAACACATGGGACTACATCAAACTAAAAAGCTTCTGCACAGCAAAAGATACAATCAGCAAAATGGAAAAGCAACCCACTTTATGGAAGAGCATAATTGCCCATGATATATCAGATAAGGGGTTAATTTCCAATATATATAGAGTGCTCATACAACTCAACAAAAGGAAAACAAAGAACCCAATTAAAAAATAGGCAGAGGAACTAAATAGACACCTCTCCAAACAGGACATACAAATGGCTGAGAGACATATGAAGAAATGCTCAACATCACTAATCATCATAGAGATGCAAATTAAAACAACAATGAGGTATCACGTCACACCTGTCAGAATGGCCACCATCAACAAATAATCAAACGACAAGTGTTTGCAAGGGTGTGGAGAAAAGGGGACTCAAGTAGACTGCTGGTGGGAATGCAGACTGCTGCAGCCACTGTGGAAAACAATATGGTGTTACCTCAAAAAATTAAAAATTAAACTTCCATTTGACCCAGTGATCCCACTTCTAGGAATATACCCTAAGAAGCCTGAAACACCAATCAGAAAGAATATATGTACCCCCATGTTTGTAGCAGCACTATTTACAACAGCTAAGATCTGGAAACAGCCCAAATGTCCATCAGTAGAGGAATGGATAAAAAAGCAGTGGTACATATACACAATGGAGTACTATGCAGCTATAAGAAAGAAAGATCTCTTATCCTTTGAGACAACATGGAGGGACCTAGAAAGTGTCATCCTAAGCGAAACAAGCCAAACAGAGAAAGACAAGTATCATATGATCTCATTTATTTGTGGAATATGATGAACATAACAGTCTGAGGAATGGGGTAATCCCAGAGACGTGGAAGTGGGGCACAGACTGACAATCCCCAGAAGAGGGGGTGTTGGGGAGAGATCAACCACAGAACTTATATGCTTGTGTGCATGAACAATGGACATGGACAACAAAGCTGGGGACAGGGCGGAGAGGGAAGGGGAAGGGAGAATCACCAGGGGGGGGGGGGTGGAGAAACATCTGTAACAAACATAAATTAATTAATTGAATAAATAAAAAGAAGAAGAAAAGATAAGAGGCTGTTAGCTATGCTACATAGTATCAAGTATTCAGCCACAGGGGTTGAGAGACCAAAGGCAGGACTCTGTAAACATGGTAAGTGTCTAAAGTAAGACACATCCTAGAGCATTCGCTATATATCAGGTGGATTATCAAGGTAGGCTTCAGAAGACAAAACTTGGTTACTGGAACTGGGTATTGCAGCAACCAAGAGCCTATTAGCCCTACCACAGAACGTAAAACGTGGACCAGCAAGCAAAACCTTTGAGCCCCTGGATCAATCACCTAACAAAATGCCCCTAATAAAATACAGGCACAAATGAATGATGTGCAGCTAATGAATTATTAGCCTCTCTAGTATGATGCCTGTCACCTCCCACCATCATCAGGTCATTGATCCATTCATTCTACCAAAATTAATGAACACTGACTACCTATGGGCCCTATTCTGAATGCTGTGGATACAGAGATGAATATGCCACAGTCCTGACTGTCTCTCAAAATTCTCCCGATCTAATGGGCAGTGAGAATCTTTTGGCAACCAGGGCTCTTTAGATCAAGCACTCTTCTTCATGGGTTGTTTCCACCTCCTGTCAACGTTACACAATAAAACTGGAACACATGGTGTTTCTGTGATCCATGTGAGAACACATACCACACCTCCACAAGTAGAAAAGCCACAAGAGGCAGAAGGGGAAAATGGGAATAGTTGCATTTGTTTTCAGAACATTCTACAAGCACTCAGACTTTGGTCAGAGGGCCTGGCTCCTCCACCTACTAGCCATGAAATACTGGGCAAGAATGATTCACTGTGCTACACTTTCCTCAATTTTAAAATGGGAATGATAATTGTTTCTACCTCAAAGGTACTATCATGTATGGAACAAAATAAGCACTGAAGATGAGTTTATTATTTTTTTAACTTATGTTGCTAACAGTTTCAAACTACAGATGTTAAAATTTCTAAGTGAAATTAACTTGTGATAGGATAGAAAATAACACTTAGACTTCTCTTCTAAATTCATTCCAACACATGTTTCTGGCTCTCCTCACCACAACATCTAAAATACAAAAAAGATTACTTCTGTATTACAAAAAAAAAAAAAAGTAATACACCATAGCTTAAAAATGTATATCTCAACAATATGCCATAGTTTAAACTAAAATAAGTATACTGTATATTCTTAAAACCAAAGACTGAGAAGGAAGGAAGGAAGGAAGGGAGGGAGGGAGGGAAGGAGGGAAGGAAGGAGGGAAGGAGGGAAAGAAAGAAAGAAAGAAAGAAAGAAAGAAAGAAAGAAAGAAAGAAAGAAAGAAAGAAAGAAAGAAAGAAAGAAAGAAGAAGGGTGGGGGAGGGAGAGAGGGAGGAAGGAAGGAAATAAGAAAATTGCAGTTATATTTGGGGTTAAAGTACAGTAGACTTGGTACTTTGGAACTTGGTCTGAGCGCTTTGAAATGTGTAATTATTCAATATCCATTCAATAAATATTTACTGAATGCTTACTATGTGCCAGGGACTATTTTAGATGCTAGAGATACTTCTGTGAGCAAAGACAAAATCCTGATTTTTGGTGGCACACAACAAATTGGGAGAAATGGACAATAGTAAAATAAATATGTAATATAATTCAGAAAGTGACAGGTGCTATTTTAAAAATAACACAAAGAGCCCTGGCCAGTTTGGCTCAGCGGTTAGAGCGTCGGCCTGCGGTCCGGAGAGACCCAGGATCGGTTCCCGCTAAGGGCATGTACTTCGGTTGCAGTTTGTCCCCGGCCCTGGTTGGTCGTGCGGGTGGCAGCCACTCGATGTGTCCCTTCACGTCGATGTTTCTCACTCTCTCTCCCTTCCTCTCTCTCCCTCCCACTCTATCTGTACAAAAAATGGAAAAATGTCCTCGGGTGAGGATAAAAAAAAATAAAATATAAAAATAACACAAAGAGAGTGATGAGGGAGATACTTCAGATAGAATGGTCTCTCGGAGGAGGCGTGGTGTGCAATAGTCTGGGGAAGAACGTTCTAACTAAAGAAACAGCAAATTAAGAGAGAGAGAGAGAGAGAGAGAGAGAGAGAGAGAGAGAGAGAGAGAGAGAGAGCGCCCTGGCCGGTTTGGCTCAGCGGTTAAAGCATCGACCTGCGGTCCTGAGAGACCCGGGTTCGGTTCCCGCTAAGGGCACGTACCTCGGTTGCAGTTTGTCCCCGGCTCTGGTCAGTCATGCGGGTGGCAGCCACTCGATGTGTTCCTTTCACATCGATGTGTGTGTGTCTCTCTCTCTCTCTCTGTTCCTCTCTCTCCCTCCCACTCTACCTGAACAAAAAATGGAAAAATGTCCTCGGGTGAGGATAAAAAAAAAAGAGAGAGAGAGAGAGAGCCCTGGCTGGTTTGGCTAAATGGTTAGAGCACTGGCCCTCAGACCAATGAGTCACGGGTTCAATTCCAGTCAAGGTCACGTACCTCAGTTGCGGTTCATTCCTGGTCCTGGTAGGGTCGTGCAGGAGGCAACTGGTCGATGTGACTAGTTTCTCTCTGTCTATGTTTCTTTCTGCCTCTCTGTCTCTTGCTCCCTCCCACTCTATCTAATGATAAATAGAAAAATATTCTCAGGTGAGGAGTAAAACAAAAAGAGGAAAAAATAAACAGCAAATTATAAGGCTCTGAGAAAAGAATGACCTTGGTATACTCTAATAGCAAGAATGCCCATTTGGAAATGATAGGAGACTGAGTGAGGGGGAGATGGTCAAAATGAAATCACATTTGGCCAGATCACATAGGCCAAACCTAGGGTTTTAGAATCTCTTGTATGATAGAAAATCACTGGATACTTTTTAATAGAGAAATGACATGATCTGATTTGTTAAAAGATCTTTCTGCATGCTGGGTAGACAACAAATCGTGAGGAGACAAGACTGGGAACTGGAGGCCATTGCTGCCATCTGGGTGGGTGGGGATGCTGGTTGGACCGTTGGTGCCGTGGAAGCAGCTGCAGAAGTGGTAGTAGCGGCAGATCTGAGTCGGCAGGTTTCAGGAAATATTCTTAGGGCGGGGAGCTGGCAAGCCTACTGATGAATGACCGCTGGAGAGAGACAAAGGGAGAGATCGAGGATGACACGTGTGTTTTAGCTTCCCCGTGGATGGAAGGGCAGTTCTCTTTACTGAAATGAGGAGGACTTGAGGAGAAAGGAGGTTAATCACGAGTTATACTTTAGACATGTTAAATTTGAGATGCCTATTAGACATCTAGGTAAAGATGTTTCGCAGTCAGACAAAAGTCTAAGGAAAAGACTGGAGTCGAAGGTGTAAGTTTAGAAGGCATCAGCTCTTAGCTGGAACAGGGTTTGATCACTAGATAATGAGTAGAAAATAAAGAAAAGAGGGCTGGAGATGGAGCCCCAGGGCATTCTACCATTTTGAGGCCTATAAAAGAGGAAGACCCAGCACAAGAGACGAAAAAGGAGCAGCCAGTCAGGCAGCAGGAAAACCAGGAGGGTGAGAAATAAGAAGTACAGAGTATCCAGAAGAAAACAAATGAGTAGCCTTGGCCGGTTTGGCTCAGCGGTTAGAGCGTCAGCCTGCAGTCCCGAGAGACCCGGGTTCGGTTCCCGCTAAGGGCACGTACCTCAGTTGCAGTTTGTCCCCAACCCTGGTTGGTTGTGCGGGTGGCAACCACTCAATGTGTCCCTTTCACATCGATGTCTCTCTCTCTCTCTCTCTCTCTCTCTCTCCCCCTCCCTCCCACTCTATCAGAACAAAATATCAGAAAGTGTCCTCGAGTAAGGATAAAAAAAAAGAAAACAAATGAGTAAAAGCTATGAAAATACAGTTCAGAGAAACTGAAATGCACATGATCCTTGGAAAAGATACTCAATCTCCCTCATAATAACAGAATATAAAATTTAAACTGTATTGCAATATTGTTGCTCAGATTTTAAAAGATCGAAACCCATCAGATTAAAAAAGATCATAGAGTTTAATAATACATTATGTTGATGAGGGTGTAAACAAATAAACCATTTAATATATTGTGTACAATGAGGGTGTAAAAAAATAGACCATTTAATATATTGTGTAGGTGGGAAAATTAATTGGGATATTCTTTTTAGAGAGTAACTTGGCAATATTAAAATTTTAAGTGTAAATATACCCTTTGACCAAGCAATTCTACTTGGTCAAAGTGATAAATGTACAAGGATATACACTGCAGTATTATATTCAATAGCAAAACATTGGAAACAACTTGCATATATATCATCAGGGATCTAGTTAAATAAATTATGGCTCATCCTGAAAATGAAATACTATTCAGCTATTGAAAAGAATGAGTTACCTTTCTAGGTACCATAGAGAGGACTCCTAAAGATATATGACTAAGTAAAACAAAGTTTAGATTAGTATCTTTAGTATGTTACCTATCTCTTATATAAGAAAATAGAAGAATATAGATGCATATATCTTTGTATATGCCTAGAATATCTCTAAAATGACACAATAATCTGGGTGTAAGGCTGCCTCTGGGCATGAGAACTGTGTGGGGTGGAAGAGAGACTTACTCTGTTTGTACTTTTTTGTACCTTCTGAATTTTATACCATGTACATGCATTCTCCATTCAAAAAGCATTTTAAAATTTTTGAGAAAAGAATGTTGCCAAGAAGACAAGTAAAACAAGGACTGAAAAAGTAACCAGTGATAAAGCAAGAAGGAATTTTTTGGTGACCTTGATAAGGGTTAGTGACTGGCATCAGAGGACGAAAACCTGGTGAGACATCCAAGTGAGAGTGGAAGTAAGTGAATGGTGGTAGTGAATATAGTTCCATACAAAAAACTGGATTTTATTTCTATTTCTAACCAAGACATTTCTTGCCCTTTCAACTTGAACAAGTCACTTGATATGTTTGAGCCCCAGTTACTTCATGAGTAAGATGAAGAAAGCCATATTTGTCTTGCCTACTAAAAAGAATTCTTGTTGGGCACAAATTAGAGAACTTCTTTTAATTGATAAACTCATTAGATAAGACATTTCATTATCATTATTTGTACTCAAGCACCTTCAATAGCAAAAGGTTGGAAACAACTTGCATATATATCATCAGGGATCCAGTTAAATAAATTATGGCTCATTCTGAAAATGAAATACTATTCAGCTATTGAAAAGAATGAGTTACTGGTCCATTTTTATAATGTAACCCATATTATATTCTAGGGATTCTATATTACTATTTCTTAAATGCTTCTTTTTTTCCAAATGAAAATATATTTTTTATTTAAAATGCATTAATTTTAAATTTATAGCTTTCTAAAAAATATATTTTTATTGATTTTTTACAGAGAAAAAGATAGAAACATTGATGTGAAAACAAAACATCCATCAGCTGCCTCCTGCATACCCCTCACTGGGATCAAGCCTGAAACCCAGGCATGTGCCCTGACTGGGAATCGAACCGGGACCTCTCAGTTCATGGGACTATGCTCAATCCACAACCACACCAGGCGGGCTAAAGTCATAGCTTTAATAAAAGCTTGTAAAATTTTTATTGCTTATTTTTTTTATTTAATTAATTTATTTATTTTTGTTATAAATGATTCTCCTTTGTCCCCCACTGATTTCCCCCCCCCCCCCGCCCTGTCCCCAGCTTTGTTGTCCATGTCCATTGTTCATGCATACATGCATATAAGTTTTGTGGTTTATCTCCCCCCCAAAACTCCCTCTTCTGGGAATTGTCAGTCTGTACCCCACTTCCACGTCTCTGTTATTTTTGTTTTGACATTATTTTAATAACATGAAAATACATAAATTATAAAAAATAAAAGATTATAATTGTCTCATTTCCCAGAGAGAACCGGTATTATGTTGGGTTTTTTTAATCTTTTCAGATATTTATCTATTCTAATCAGAAATGCAGTCAATGTCCTTATACACACTTACTTTGGATTTAAACAAAACAACTCGATCGGGTGGGGAATGGAACCTGCAACAGAGGAACTAACCTGCAACTGAGGTACGTGCCCTTGACCAGGAACCAAACCCACATCTCCTCAGTCCTCAGGCCGGTGCTCTAACTGCTGAGCCAAACCTGCCAGGGTTCTCTCTTTTTTTTTTTTTTTTTTTTTATCCTCATCAGAGGACATTTTTGCATTTATCTTCAGACAGAGCAGGAGGGAAAGAGGGAGGAAAATAGAGAGAGAAACATCTATGTGAGAGAGACACATACCGTGGTTGCCACCCATAGTACCCCAACCAGGGCTGGGGACAAACTTCAACCGAGGTACGTGCCCTTAGCGGGAACCGAACCAGGTCTCTCTGGACCGCAGGCCGACACTCTAACCGTTTAGCCAAACCGGCCAGGGTAGGGTTCTCTTGAAATGTCTTAATCCAAAACTGAATTAGCCACAGCATTCCCCCCACCCCCAAACATATTACCAATCCAGGTTTGACTTACAATGGAAAAATCAAGAGTTTTTTTCTTCTATGAAAAAAAGGCCATTTAAATATTTGAAAAGAAACCATTTTTATTTTAGTCCCTTCCTAAATGTTTAGGTTTCTGGGTTGAGTAGAAGTTATAGTTCATTGTACCCTCCCAGATCATTCTTATCCCGTTGGAAGCTGGGGCAATAGTGTGGGTGGGTGCCCTGCAGAATGAGAAATGCAAACTCTCTCTGCTTCCCTCCCCTTTGACCAAGATAATTAGAAATCACCTAATTTATCCCCGAACATTCAGTAGTGAATAACATATTCCCACTTGAAAGAAAAAATTTAAAACATAATAAACTTTCTTTTTAATCAAATTAATTTTTGTTTGCTTAAGCAGATCCATCTCTAGGGCAGGTCCAAGAATAGAATTTGCACATAAATCAGGCAATACAGCTCTGTCTACAAATGCGAATTTGTGATTTGCAGGAACTTAGCACACACGAAGAAATGAATATACTTCTGTTTTCTTTCTCACCTTCTAACTGTGTTCATCAAGACAACATCAATACTTGAAACACCAAGTCAATGAGAGAATAGCAAAATCCGGCCATATTAAAAAAGTATTTTTCTTTTATTGGTTGTACTAATCTCCTTGGGCTGCCATAACAAAATACCTTAGACTGGTTGGCTTAAATAGCAGAAATTTATTCTTTCACAATTCTAGAGGTTGAGAGGTCAATGACCAGCATGATTGGTTTTTAATGATAGCTCTCTTCCTGGCTTGCCACCAGCCGCATTCTCATTAAGTCCTCACATGATGAAGAGAGACCCAGCAAACTTTCTGGTGTCTCTTCTTATAAACTCGCAAACCCCATTATGAAGGCTCACCCTTATGACCTCATGTAACCCTAATTGCTTCCATAAAGGACCCATCTCCAAATAAGTCACATTGGGGGTTAAGGTTTCAACATATGAATTTTGGGGAAACATAAACATTCACTACATAGCACCAGTCCTCCTGAAGTAATTTACAATGAAGAGAATTATAGAAAGAATGGAAAGTGCCCTGGATTAGAAGTCAAGAGATTTGAGTTGTGTTACAACTCCTGTGTGTCTTTGAATATCTGTGTGTCTTCCACTTGTTAAAATAAGACAGGTGGATTAGAGACTTACCATCAGAGCTAATATTCTATTTATTCAAAGTGAAAGGAATGTTACAGCATTTAATTTTCTTACACCAGCTGAAATTAATTTCTGTCCTGCTGTGAAAAGATGATTGAATTATAACTTCCCTTTCCCTTTCAAAAATTATCCTTTTTCCAAACAAAAATCCAGTTTTGCTGCTAGAAATAAATTCCAGTATTTATAGGAGAGGTAGTTTAATGTTGCAAAACCACATATAAAGTATACCACAAGACTGGTGAGAAATTAACAGACACATTGGGGAACAAGCCACTGGAGAAAAAATTTAAATGATTTCGAATTTCTTATTAATTTTCTTTTATCATCTCACCTTTATCTCTGAATTTACTTTGTAATACTATGATAATTTTATAACAATCAGACATAATACAATTATTAATCTTTCCACTTTCATAGCAATTCATAATTGCCTAAGTAAGTCTCATTTGTGAGAGTAATGTATAGGTTACATGACTTTCACAGGACACTCTTCAGATACTCTGAAATTTAGATTGTAAGTGTTTAGGAATTTTGTTATTTTTAGGATCCAGACATCTTATAAACTCTAAGAATATTAACATAAACTCCAAAGTTACTCAATAAGTATTGAGAGTTTAATACTGCCATATAATCAAGCAATGCTTAAATTTTTAATTAAGGGTAGGCAAAGAAGATATTTAACTATAACACCCAAGGAGCCATTGAAATAATATCTATACAACAAAGGATTGTTTTTCAGATCGAATCCAACCAGTAGTTGTTCTGTTATATGAAAAATCCATTCATTTATATATTAATTATTTCCAGTTCCTCAATATAGGGCAAGTCAAAATACTCTCAGAAAAAAAAAAAAACAAAAAAACAATTTTCAGAATTGCTTGCAAAGAATACTCTCACTCCAGGGACCAAATGGAGATAAGGATTCTGTAGACTCTACAGACAGAGGAATCCCCCCTACATTTGATACAATTACCTAAAGAAATGGTGTATGAAAACCTTACTTAAAGGCTGTGCTATGCACCTGGAAATGTAGCAATCCTCTTCCAATAGTAATCCTGAGTCTGAGGCAATGCATGTTCGTTCTGAGGCAGGCAGATGTAGGACATGCAGAGTGGGGGACATAGAAAAGACCCATGCAAAAGGACAAACTCTAGGGCACAAATACATCTCTGATCCACACTTTCCTAAGATTTTTCCAATTCCCTCATGTGAAGAGATGATTATCTCTGTTAGAATCATGTTTTTTCTTCATTGTAGTTTGTTGGATATATATTCAAGTAAACTTAATTATAATAGTAATAATTTCATATGATGTGTTCAGTTATTTAAATTGTACATAATTAAAGAATGTTGTCTGGGCTTGGTGATCCCCAATACCCCAATTAACAACTGCAGTCAAGATTCAGTTGCCCAAAGTAATGGGGGTAGGTGTTGTTCCTAACAGAGGGTACCTGAACAGGTTTTATTCCTACCTGAGTATATGCACATTACAACAGCCTTTGGCCACTTAACACCTATACTATATTATACATGACATTGTCCCTGATTTCTAGAAACTTATATTTGCAGTTGTAGAGGCAAAACAGATATACATACACTCACAAATTTAGCAAATGAGGGTCTATATAAAAGACACTATGTTAAGCTGAATATATCAAGGAATAAGACTGCATGGTCCTTAACCTCAAAATGACTACAATATTTTAAGCCCTGGCCGGGTATCTCAGTTGGTTAGAGCATCATCCCAATATGCCAAAGTTGCAGGTTCAATCTCTGGTCAGGGTACATAAAAGAAGCAACCAATGAATGCATAAATAAGTGAAACAACAAACTGATCTCCCTCTCTCCTTGTCTTTCTCTCTCTAAAATCAATTTAAAAAAAAATTAAAATCAGTGACTACAACATTTAAGTAGGGAAGGACAGAATAACAGCAATAAAATAAAAACTTCAAACATATATTGGGTCACATAATTGCCAGGGACTGTACCAAGAGTTTTATAGTACATATATGATCATATTTAATCCTCATATTAACACTATGGGGTAGGTATAGTTATCCTTATTTTACAGATGAGGAAACTAAGCTTATAGAGTTTATTTTCTTTTTTAATTTTTTTTTTCTGTATTGATTTTAGAGGGAAAGGAACAAAGATGGAAACATCAGTGAGAGAGAACATCAACTGGTCGCCTCCTGCATGCTCCCCACTGGGGCATTGGGGCACAACTTGAGTATGTGCCCTGACTGGGAATCGAACCAGTGACCTCTTGTGCATGGGTTGACACTCAAGCACTGAGCCACACTGGCTGGGCTAAGCTTATAGAGTTTAAATAAGTGGTTTAAAATTACTGGGTAGGACTTGTCTGTCTGACAAAGGAGCATTATTTCCTTTCTGTGATACCACACTGTATCTCCCACATGTAGATTAATCACAGTGATATGGCAAATGCCATCAAAGCAGACCCATGAACTACAATTTTGTATAGCAGTCATTTCCAGCCAGAAAGATCTGGAAATGTTTGGTAGAGGAGATGGCCTTCGAGCAGGCCCTTGGGCGATGGGGAGGATTCTAATAAGAGATGAGTAACAATAGTAAATCCAGTCATTCCAGGAGGTAGGAGGCACATGAACAAAAGCATAAAGATACAAGAGCATATATTTTATATTAAAAAAAAAAAAAGAAATGATTAATCATCTACTTTGGCTGAAGCCTAGAAATAATATGGTGGAGTGATGAGAGAAAGAGGTTGGAATGAGGTTAGAGTTATATGGTAACAAGCAGGTCTTGAATGATACTCTAAGGTGTTTGAGGAAGAGGGCATTATCAACAGTGCATTGGTGTGATTAAACAAAAAGACAATAATTAGGTGATGAGGTATGACAAACATGACCAAATATTGTATCAATGAATAAATATTTTTGTTGTGATACAAAGAGAGAACTAGTAGACTGGTTCAGGAGTGGCTGGTTACGTAAGTAACTGATCACATCTTGACAAGAATCATCACAGTCAAGACTATGCCAAAAAGCTTTACAAACTCATTCGTTTCAGCCCAACAGTTGATCGCACTGGGAGAAATGATAAAGTAGCAAGAAAAATAAAATAGTAATTTATAATAATAGCTAATCTTCTTGGAGCACATATCATGTGTTAAGAACTGCCCCCCCCCCACCAGGCTCTTTAGAATAACAATTTGGTGTCTGCTAAGCCCAGATTCACTGAAAAGGAGGTTGGATAGTCCTGTGAACTATTTAAATCAAGCTGTCTGAGAGATCAGAGAATTTGTCACTTTTCAAGTGGTCAGATTACTAGTTGACATCAAATATAGTCTCTTCCTTCTGTTGAGCAGTCATGAATAAACACTAAAAAATATTCACCAACTTTTCCTTTCCTAAACTCCATAAGGACCATTTATCACTAACATGCTTCTATTTCCAAGATTACAGTTTCTTTTACATTAGTTAAATTTTATGGCGCTTGTTTCCCGGCACTTCTGTCTCTTCAGCAAACTCTCTCTTCAAATCAGGGTGTAGGATGGGTTATTTCTAGGAAAAGCTCCTCCGAGTAAACTGATTCCACCCACTATGTGTTTGTTCTAGGGTACTCTTGCTGCACTTTGAAGCACTTCTGGAACCTGCAGCTCTGTCTCTATGATCGCCTAAACCCTCTCACTGTGAAGGGGGAGAGGTGTTGTAAAAAAGGAGAGAAAATCTTGCAACCACTATTCATGTTAACTAGCAAAAGAGACAAAACACCTACTGTAAGTAAACCGTGCGCTTAATGAGCCACATTACAACAGAATGTGTGTGTGTGTAGGGGACACTAGTTTGAACCAAATTATTATGTCAGTTATTTAATCATATAAATTGTTTTTTTAATCTTTGTGTCTCTGAATTGCCTAGCACAGTGAACTGTGCATTCTAGAAACTAAATAAATATCTGTTGAATAACTTAATGCTTTTGAAACAAATCATAGATTAGTGGAAGGGAGAGAAAATAAAGTTCAAATATGAAGAGTTCACTTATTTTAACAGTTTGAGTTAAAATATCTCGGGAAGAATGAGCATAATGGCTAAATCTAAACAGAATGTTGACTTTTTATAGAGATGTAATAATCTATTCTTTTATATGACCAATACAATGAATATCTTTTCTAATGATACTTGATAATTTAATTCAATAGTTCAGGCTGTTATTCTCAGCTAAAATAATTACATATATTCTTCCCTCTCATCTCACCTACTTTACCCACAATCTCCATCTTTTCAATGAGTGGTATAGTGGATTGAATGATGCCCCCCAACCAAATATCCAAGTTCAAGTCCATGGAACATGTGAACGTTACCTTATTTGGTAAAGGGGACTTTTCAGATACAATTAAATTAAGGATATTGTGATAAAATCATCCTGAATTACCTCACGTGGGCCCTAAGACACAGAACAGGAGACAGTACGACCACAGAGGCAGAGACCGGAGTCATACAGCCAAGGAACCCCAGTGAAAACCAGCAACCACCAAAGCTGGAAGACAAAGAATGGATGCTCCCACAGAGCTTTCAGAGGGAGCACGGGCTTGCCAACACCTTTATTTTGGATTTAAGGGCTCCAGAACTTTGAGAAAACACATTTCTATTATTTTAAGTCACCCAGTTTGTGGTAAATTTTTTACAGCATCACTAAAACTCTAATACAAGTAACAATTATTTTCTTATACTTGCCCAAACTCCTGGAATTGTCCTTGACTTGTGTCTTTCTCTTACACCACCAATCCATCCAATAGCACTACTTTTAAAATACAGCAGTTTTTACAATAGCGAAGGTCTGCAAACAGCCCAAGTGCCCATCAGTAGATGAGTGGACAGAAAAGCAGTGGTACATTTACACAAGGGAATACTGTGTAGCCATGAAAAAAAAAGGAAATCTTACCTTTTGCAACAGCATGGATGGACCTGGAGATTATTATGCTAAATTAAATAAGCCAGTCAGAGAAAGACAAGTACCCTATGATCTCACTTATATGTGGAATCTAATGAACAAAATAAACTGAGGAATAAAATAGAAACAGAGGCATGGATGTACAGAACAGTCTGACAACTATCAGAGGGGATGGGGAAGGGAGGTTCTGGATGAAAAAAAGGTGAAGGAATTAGCCAAAGAACATAAATGCATAGCCCATGGACACAGACAATAGTGTACTGATATCCAGAGGGAGGAGGGGCAGTGCTGGGTAGAGGGGGGCAACGCTGGGTGGAAGGGGGCAGGGCTAGGTGGAGGGGTAAAAAGGGGAATGGGAAGTAGGGACATCTGTGATAGTGTCAGCAATAAAAATAAGTAAATAAATACATAAAGAAAATATATCCACAATCTCCTCACTATTTCCACTGCCTTCACTCGTTGAAATCACCATCCTAGATTAGTCACTTAAAGGGTCTCTTTGATTCTACCCATGCTCCCTACAATCTATTCTCAACACACCATACCAAGTGAACCTTTTTTCTTTCCTTACTTTTTTTAAAATTATGGTTTACATTCAATATTATTTTGTATTATTTTCAGGTGTTGAGCATAGTGGTTAGATAATCACACACTTTATAAAGTGGCCCCCCATATTTCTCGTACCCATCTGGCACCATGCATAGTTATTACAATATTATTGACTATATTGCCTATGCTGTACTTTACATTCCTGTGACTATTTTGTAACTACCAGTTTGTATTTCTTAATCCCTTCGCCTTTGTCACCTAGTCCCCCAATCTCCTTCCCCTTTGCAGTTACCAGTCTGCTCTCTCTGTGTCTAACCTTTCAAAACATAAGTCATGTCTTGTTAAAGCACTGTAAGTCCTCCCTGTTTCACCCAGAATAAAAACCAAAATCCCTATGTTGCCTACAGACCCCAATATCTTCTGATCTCACCTCCCTATTCATTGCTGTGCTCCAGCCCACACCTCTGCGTTTCTCCTTACTCCTCCTCCGACACTCCAGCATGGTCCCATTCAAATTCTTTGCCCTGGATTCTTAGGGTATATTCCAAGAAGTGGGATCACTGGGTCAAACAGAACTTCAGTTTTTAATTTTTTGAGGTAACACCTGAAACACCAATCAGAAAGAATATATGTAGCCCCATGTTCATAGCAGCACTATTTACAATAGCTAAGATCTGGAAACAGCCCAAATGTCCATCAGTAGACGAATGGATAAAAAAGCTGTCGTACACAATGGAGTACTATGCAGCTATAAGAAAGAAAGATCTCTTATCCTTTGAGATGACATGGAGGGACCTGGAAACTATTATCCTAAGCGAAACAAGCCAAGCAGAGAAAGACAACTATCACATGATCTCATTTATTTGTGGACTATAATAAACATAACAGTCTGAGGAACGGAGTAATCCCAGAGACATGGAAGTAGGGTACAGACTGACAATCCCCTGAAGAGGGGGAGGAGGGGGAGATAAACCACAGAACTTGCATGAATAATGGACATGGACAACAAAGCTGGGGACAGGGTGGAGAGGGAGTGGAGAGGGGAAAATCAGTGGGGGGGGGGGACATCTGTAACAAAAATAAATTAATTAATTTAAATAAATAAATAAAACAAATTCTTTGCCTTGGCAGTTTCCTCTGTTTTGCAATTGTTTCCTCAGGTATCTGCAAGTTTCGCTCCATTACCTCCTTTAGGTCTTGCTCAAATGTCACTTTCTCAGAGGTGAGTAAAACCTTACTGAATAAGTAACTAAGTGAATGGACTTCAAAACAGTATTTGTTATACATAACAGGTACTTTTACTTTACAATTAATTATTCTATTTGCCCTATTATTGTTCTTTAAAAAAAAAACACATATGAACTGCTTTTAATCACATACATGTTTTCTCAAGCTACACAAAATCAGATTTCTTAATAATGTATCATACATTAAATGCATGGTAATTTAATGACCTTGAATATTTTGGAAACATATATTAATGTTCAATATTTTCTTAAGTAGTATGTCAGACCTTGCCCAAGTAACTAATTGGTTTTACTTTGTGACATAAGTGAAGTAGTCTTTTCTTTATAATCAGAGAGACAATTGTGTATCTCCTCATTTTCTCCGGAGTTACAAACTACTGTCAGAAGCATGAATAGTGATTGGTTAATGAATAATGTAAGAGAGTGGTTAGAATAACACAGAAAGTTAGCTTCAAAATGAACAAACCTATCAAAGAAAAAGCTATTTCTTGAATATGGTCAAGATAGTAGCCAGGTATATTATCACTACAGGAAGCAAATGTGACTGTCAAGTTGGTGAAGAATAATTACAATTGTCAGGCAGAAAAATGATGAGATTGTGGGAAATGGAGCATTCCAAAATTCTCACAAAAGTGTTGACTTCATGTTATCGTCCCAAAACTCATTTTAATGCTCTAAGATCCAACTCACTTTTCCAGAAGTCATTGTTGCCAGTTTTCATTCTGCCAATTGTAAAATGTTCCGATAGAATTTTTCTGTTTGTGTGTTTTATTTGTTTGAGAATTCATTATCGCGTTGTCAAATTTCTAGGTCATTACTTGGAGAGGCAATTTTAGTAGCGTTTTAAATCTCCCATGTGATAAGCCTTGTCTTTGGAAAAACCTCTGTCTCAATCATCCAAAATAATTTCATAATCTCTCTTGGATTGAGAGTTTATAGATTTGAGGCCACATAATTCTTTCTTGGGCTAAGATAATAACTTTTTCAAGCTAAAAAAAAAAACTTTCCCAAACCATGTTGAAAACAAAAATTGTGACACTCTAAGTGTCCATTTCAAGGCTCAAATACATTTTCAAAAATTTCAAGCAGATAAAATGTTTCTACAAATGAGGCACTGTGGATCTCCTTCTTATTATAGTAGGTACATGGTTTGTGATGTTCATAATAGCACAGTACTTCTTTTGAAGTCAGTATTCTTGAAGTCTCTGGTGGCACTGGGGCCGAATAAGTTCCTCAGAGACAGCCCTGGTATAATTTGTATAACAGCCCACGGCATTACCAATTCACACTATAATTTTGCCAGATCTTATAAACTAAGCGGGCTTGGTCCTAGTCATTAGAAAGATGGGCAGCCTCCAGGGTAAAACCAATTGCAGTAGGAACTATCATTAAACTATTATTGAACATGTGTCTGGTGCCAAAAATACATCTAACTCATTGTAGTCATTTGGATCTGCAGCAAGACAATGCTTCTGTGCTTCACAAGGGACACATGAATGCCTTGGCAATTCAACCCAGGGAAATGCTGAAATGGAAAAGCACTGGTCCCAGAAGGGACTCAGGCAACATCATTCTGCTCCCTCTGATTCTGGACCACTTCCAATTCCAGCATCCCCTTATGTAGCCAAGAGTCTG
Source organism: Molossus molossus (assembly GCF_014108415.1). Taxonomy (NCBI): domain Eukaryota; kingdom Metazoa; phylum Chordata; class Mammalia; order Chiroptera; family Molossidae; genus Molossus; species Molossus molossus. The sequence continues at coordinate 31,181,531 of NW_023425346.1, forward strand.
AAGGGAGACCCAGATGTAATTTGATCATGTTTGACCAATTTTGTCTCCAAAACACTTCTCAAATCTATCTCTTCTTTCTACATGCCGAATACCATTGCTTTACTTCCGTCCTTTACTCTGTTGACCTGGACTAACATAAGACCTTCCAAACTAGTCTCTCTAACTCTTGTCGCCTACCTCCTCCATCCTGAAACTACCCTTACATACATTCTCCACATTGTACCAGAGTGACCTGCCGAATACACCCAACTGATCCTTTTACTCCCAAATTTTGAAAGGTTATGAATTTATCCATTTCATTTATTTTCCAGTGCCAGCAAAGCAAAAAGACAACCTACTGAATGGGAGAGGATATTCGCTAAGGGGTTAATATCCAAAATTTATAAAGAACTCATACAACTCACACCAAAACAAAAACAAAATGAAAAACAATCCAATTTTTAAAAATAAGCAGAGGACCTGAATAAATGCTTCTTTAAAGAGGATATACAGATGACCAATAGACATATGAAAAGATGCTCAACATCACTCATCAGAGAAATACAAATTAAAACCACAATAAGACATCACCTCAGAGCTGTCAGAATGGCCATCATCAGTAAATCCACAAATGACAACTGTTGGCAAGGATGTGGAGAAAAGAGAACCCTTGTGTACTTTTGGTGGGAATGCAGATTTGTGTGGCCCCTGTGGAAAACAGTATAAAGAAATTAAAAATAAAACTGCCTTATGAACCATTTCTGGGTATATATCCAAAAATAATCCAAAATACTAATTTTAAAGGATATATGCATTCCTCTGTTTATTGCAGTTATTTACAGTAGCCAAGATATGGAAGGAACCCAAGTGCCCATCAATAGATTAGTAGATCAAAAAAAATGGTGGTAGCCCTGGCTGGTTTGGCTCAGTGGATTGAGGGTTGGCCCAAGGACCAAAGAGTCATGAGTTTAATTCTGTGTCACGGACACATATTTCAGTTGCAGTTCAGTCCCTGGCCCCAGTCAAGGTCATGTGGGAGGCAACCAGTCGTTTTGTCTCTCGAGTCTCTCTCTCTCTCTCTCTCTCTCTCTTCCTCTCACTCTACCTGAAGATAAATAAAAAAATATCCTCACGTGAGGATTTAAAAACAATTTTTTTAAGTGGTGGTACATATATACACAATGAAATATTACTTGGCTATGAAAAATTGCAATTTGCAACAGCATGGATGGACTTAGAGGGTATTATGTTCAGTGAAATAAGTCAGTCAGAGAAAGACAAATGCCATATGATTTAACTTATATGTAGAATCTAAAGAACAAAATAAATGAACAAACAAAATAGAAACAGACTGATACATACAGAGAACAGGCTAATGGTTGTCGGAGGGGAGGGGGTTGGGGACTAGGTGAAAATGGTGAAGGGATTAAGAAGTACTAACAGGTAGGCATAGAGATGTAAATTGCAGCAATAAGGGATACAGTCAATAGTATTGTAATAACTATGTATGGTGCCAGGTGGGTACTGAAAATATCGAAGGGAACACTTTGTCAAGTATATGATTGTCTAACCACTATGCTGGACATCTGAAACTAATACAAAATAAAATTGAATGTAAACTATAATTAAAAAATAAAATTTAAATTAAAAACTTTTCCAGTGCTCTCCTGGGAATGAAACAGTAAACAAAAACAGACATATCTTTGCCTACTTTAAGTTTACTTTCTTGTGGATAAGACAAGGCAATATATAGACAACTACACAAATACACACACACACACACACACACACATCAGAAAAAAGAGAGAGAATGATGGAGGTGGTGGGGAGGGGTGAGTTTTAGAAGGATAGTCATGAGAGCCCTTTCTCAACAGAGGACAACGAGAGGAGAGAGTTGGTTATGATAAATGGGCAGGAAGGAGAGAAGAATGTTGCAGACAGAGATTACTGAGTCAGAGAGATGCCAGCATGTCCAGGCACATGAAGGAGGCCTGTATAGTTGGAATTCAGTGAGAAGGGGGTTGAAGGTAAAGTGGGGAACAGGGCAAGGGCCTTTTAGGTCTTGGTAAGAGTGTGGGTTTTATTCTAGCAGTGTCAAAGCTATTGGAGGTTTGAGAACTCACTAGGGAATGTCATCATCCAATTTATGTTTTAGATGGACCACTCTCACTTCTATGAAGTGAATAGACTTTATTGGGACAGAAATGGAAGGCGATTGAGTCTCACTATAATTGCAAAGCTATTGCTGTGATCCATGGTAGCTTGGATCAGGTTGGTAATGATGGTGGTTCCATTTGGGATATCTGGTCAAGAGGGTTTGCTGAAAGACTGACTGTGGACACGAGACAAAGCAAGAAATAAAGGACTCGGCATTGCCCATAGAATGAGGGCCAAGCTGATAGTACAGCATCCAATTCCTTCCCAAACTGACACATTTTTTTCTTCCTAGGCCTTATCTCCCACATTCCATGTCTGAAACATTTCCCTCCAGTAATTTTGAACGATGGGAGTTTTGCTGTCCATGTCCGTATGCCATTTCATACCTCTGTGACATTTTTAAGGCTGTACTTTTGTGTGGACTTCTCTTCCCACCTATACAATTCTTTCTCAACCTTCAAGACTCAGATCAGGCATCATCTTCCCAGGAAACTTTCCTGGATTCCAGGTTAGACTAAGTACCCTTCCAATATTCAGCATCCAAAAATCTTATATTAACATTAATTATACTACATTGAAAAACTGGTTTGGGTCGGTCTTCCCACTAGACTGTCACCTCTGGAAAAGTAGGGATCTTGCATTATATGTCTTGGCATTCCCAGTGCCTCACTCAGTGCTTATACACAGCAGAGGATCAATAAATGCTTGTTGCTTTGAACTGAATTTCCTAGGAACTCTTCATACCATGATGTCAGCCTGATACTGGACCAGAGGAAATTATATCATCAAAGAGAAATGGAAAGTGAAGTTTTCCTGGATAATTCACATTGCAGAGAATAATGTGCTGACCATATGAATCATGTGCTCTTCCTATGGAGTGCTCAGGTCCTTGGGTCAAAGTAAGCCAGCCCCAAATATCTCTGCATGTGGTAAAGACAGGGAGCAAGGAGGAAAGTCTTGTGGGGAAAGGTAGAAGGGACACAATGACCTGCTCTCTTTTATACATGGGGTAATGGACTGCTAGGAAGATAAAACAGCAAGCACTAGGCACATGTTTTTTCTGCCTGTGTCCTCAATATCAGCCCATACTGCTTTTCATGGTCATCATGTCTGATAGAGAATATCAAGAGAATCCTCCAACAAGCTGCAGGTACAAAACAGTGTTCAGGAGATCTATAATCATATTACATAAAGTGGGGTTTATATAAAGTTGACAGAATGTGCTGATGTGAGCCATTTACAGTTCAATTGTAACAGAGCAGTCTGGCAAGCTGTTAGCTTTATCTGGGAGATGATGTACTTTGGATTCTGCCATCAAGTCAGATTTAGAATAACAATCTGAAGGGAACACAATCCCTCTTTTTAAAATCCTGCCTTGTCTCTCTTGAATCCAGGGCAGCAAAAGACTTTTCATTACTCTACAGAAATGCAACTCATCAAAAGGTGTTTTTGTCAAGGGAAACATATTCAATATACAAAACTTCATTTTAAAACAGTGAACAACGAACTCTTTAAAATAAACTATGTTCTTTGAACTTAAAGTATTTGACCAATGAATTAACCAAATTTAAAAAAAATTTTTTTTCAGCATAGCTTTACTAAGTACTAAAAAACACACAGTCAATGAGAAGTCTATAAAGGGATTAAATTATGGAAAAGACACAGATTATCAGTCCATATGTTACATGTGCATGAAAAGATTGAGAAATGTTATCCTTAAACAAAGGACTATATTGTCACATTATTTTATTTTCAAATACATAAATATATGTTTCAAATATTTTTCCCAGTGTATTTTTTCACACTATGTTCTTTCTGTTTTTCGTGGTTTATTTTGCTATACTCATTTTATACTTAAATAGTTTAATAGTTTTCTTTAGAGTATATGAAGGTGTGTGTGTGTGTGTGTGTGTGTGTGTGTGTGTAATGGTAAAAGTCTTTTCCTATAAGAGTATAATACTAACCACCCTTGATTTTTTAAAAATAATTCTATAGTTTAGTATTTTACACAAAATTTCTGATCTATTTGGATTTTGTGTTAACACAATGAGTTAAGTCAGTATTAAGCTCTTTTTTTTTCCTGAATGACTAACCAGTTTTCTTAACATTATTCATTAAATAATCCATCTTTTTGACACTCCCACCTTTATCAGATATTTTATTCACCTACTAACGAGTCTCCTTCTAGACTCATCATTTTCTCTCATCCTTCTCTTCGTTCCTGTGCTTGAAGAACCCCGTTGCTTCACTTACTGATGCTTTGACGCTAGGGAAAGTCACCCCTCATCACTTTTCTCTTTCAGAATTTTTTGGCTGTTACATTCACTCACTAATATATTTTTCATAATATTGTTGACTACATTTATGATCCAATATTATCTTTACAATTACTTAGTCAAGTTCCCTCCAAGGAACTCATTTGGGGTTTTAATTAGGATGTTGCGTTGATTGACTTTGAGATCACTGACATCTTTACATTAGTGGGTGTGTTTCTAGCCAAGAAAAGATGTCTTTCATTTCTTGTCTTCTTTCATGCCCCTAAGCACAGTTTATCATTTTCTTCCTAGCTCATGTGTATTTCATGTTAAGTTTATCCCTAGGTATTTTGGATGTTTGCAACTTAGAAATTATAATTTGTCCAAATCTTACACATCGAGATTCAAAAAAGATCTTAGCCTCCAACTTAGTCAGCACATCCTGTTAATGTGCTACCTAATTTTAATTATTTCTAGCTCATCCTGAAATAAATGTGCCCTCACTGAGGTTCTTTAGTCATAGCCTTTGGAACTTTATCATTTGTAGCTGCCTGATATCTTCTAAACATTCTCAATATTTTGATAGATTCTCATATCATGAATCAGCTTGCCAAAGTAGAATAAAAAAAAGAAGAAGAAGAAGAAATACAGAACTCCTTCCAGTCTTGCTTACAGCTACAGTACAGTCATCGGCTCTAGATTGTACCAAGCCAACACCCCATATAAGACTCCAGAAGTAAAACCTGGAAGGTGGCAACATGAGCCAGTCGCTGCACATGGGGAAATTGATCTTCTGGCAAATGTGAGAGTGGAGGCATCTGATTCTTTAGGAGGCGTCTGACATGTGGCATGAAACACAATCAGTGGAGGCTGGCAGTAGTGGTCAATTGGTCATAACAATCCTGCAGCTGGTGAAGCAGAGCTCCAAGATGTACTATTTGAGAATGTGTTGCATTCAAATCTGGTCCAATGGCCCTTGCAGAAATTCTGTGCACTATCTGAGATACTTTAATAAATGCCATTCTCTTTAAACTAGTCAGAGTGGGTTCTACGGCTTGCAACTAAAAACCGACCAATCTATAGATGAAAGATGGAAACCCATGTAATAAGCCCTAAGAAAAAGTAACTATAAGCAAAAGTGGATTGTGCCTATGTTTATCCTTCTATTCCCTAGGCATTTATCTAATTATAGCCTTTACTATGCTGCTGGCTAATAAACACCATTTCTGTTTGAATTCCTCAAGTGCAGCTAAACTTGGCTCCCTAGTGTGAAAAGCAAACATACTTTCATAGCACAGGACTTTGATCCCTCAGTTGTGTAATTAACCATGTGTTAGGAAGAAAATGCGTGAATTTGCTAATTTGGTGGGGATTTTTTTAATCCTTGTTAATATTGGTCATCAGTGTGTCTAGAGGAGATTTAAGTATAGTTAAGCTTAAACACAAAATTAAGTATTCATACACAACTATTAATCCACAATAAAGAAATAACCATAAATTATTGCTAAATCACATACTGGTCTCAGCTATTCATCATCAATAACTCTACACATTTTACTGGGTTTTCAAGGCCACATTCACAAGCTAAAAGAGAGCAAGATTGCAGAATCAAACAATACCAGGATTTATGGCCTTTGTTATTGACATCTCATACCAGAACACCAGCTGGGAGCAACAAAAGCTCTCTTCAAGATTGTTAGGTGTTAAATATGGACACATGAAGCTGAGTATATATTCATTCTCTTCTTTTACTAATTCCATTTTCTTCTCCCACTTCATACCCAAGGATGACCCCCTTCTTTTTGCAGGTCTTCTTTCACTTCTTCAACTAATGGTGAAATATCTGTTCTGTTCTTCCTTAGTCAAAGTTCAGAGATATTTTTTGTCTTCACCAAGACTAAGATAACCCCTACTCATTCCCAGAAATACACCTCGTACCATGTTCAAGGCATCTGTTCCACATTAGAAGAACAACTGTTAACAGAGGATTAATTCCCAGAATGCTCACACACATCCTAGGTGCCATTTTATTTCTCTAGTTTCAGAATCAGTAGCCTATAACAAATGTAAGGAAAAAAACATGGTGTTTCTTGAGTTTAGCACAGTCCCTGGTAGGTATAGGGTGCATAAGCAATATACATCAACTGATGTTTTGATTTTGGATTATCACTGCTCAGTTTCTTGTATGTATGTGAAAATGCGTTATAACTAAATTTCAATTTTCCAAAATTTGAAGTGGTCTATGGTTCACACAGCAAATGTTCTGAATAAAAAAATGTATGTTCCTTCTAAAATTTATTTTTGTAATTTACTTTAGAACAAAGAGGATAAAAAGGAAATTCATATTCATTCTTCAATTGCCTGTTCTGAGAACTTTTTTGTAAACTTCATGACTCTGCTAATATACACAACTATATGCACTAGAAGTAGATTATTCAGGTAAAGTAATCAAAAGGGACCATCTAACAGAGTTCAATGAAACATTTAGCCAGTGAGAGTCAGTGGAATTAGCTTAACTATTTTGTGCATTGGAATTGGTATTTCTAGACTCCACATTACAATATAATTATGTGGGAAAATCTCTATCAAATTGAAAAGTCTGATTTTTTTCCGACCTGACTACTAGTTTATGCTGTCAAGACATAGACTTTTCCTATGAGGACATGGCTAAAATGGGCTCATAAGTACTAGTTTCTTTGACTATAGATTTATCCAGATTATCCAATTATCTAAAAGATAGCTCAGGTAGCTGCTGCAACTTTTCTCTTTTGTGTAGTAATTCATTTTTCTCTTACTGACCTTCCTTTTTCAGTAGTAAGTACAATAAAAATTAATAGCAATTGGGAAATCAAGACGGATTTTACCCAAGAAATTTGAGAATGTGAAAAAAACTGAAAACTTGAAGGGCAGTGGCCTTTATAAGTACTTTCTTGAAGTCATTTATTTATTCCTTAGATTAATCATGTTGCTTGAAATTATTGGCTTGCATATAAATACAATTAAGAAACATTTTCTTTTCGTATAAAAAACAGATGGGTACTTGTTTTCTAATAAAACAAAACTGGTGACAGAATGAAAAAGGAAAAGAAGGGAAGCTCTCCAAAACCTACAAAATGATCATTGCTTTTCCTCTGAAAGACTACTAAGGGTCCTTTTCCCCCTTCATACACTAGAAATGTATCATCTCAGCTTCAACCACATTTAACAGTCGAAAGCCTATATATGAAAAAGAGGGTGAAACTGTAAATAAGCATTTTTAAATGATGAGTTTGCTCTTAGAGGTCATTTGAAGCTCCTCTGAAGAAAATCAGGTTTTAATAGTAGTAAACAAAATGTTAGTGCTAGTTACTAATAGAAAGTGGCCACTTACAAAGCAGAGGCTTCTTTTCTGCACAAAGTTCCCTCACTATTTACTTCAGTTTGGATGACCCGATTTTGCTACTTCAGATTCATGTCAACTCGAGTGTCCTCTTATCCTTATGTATCACACTACAGATTAAGGATACTGATTTTGCATAGAGAAAAATGAAGAAAAAAAAGAAAATATTTCAATCAGTTACTGGGAGGAAAAATGTCAGTCTGACAACTCTCTCTATGGAGTACTGGAATAGAATCTATGTGGAAAAGCAGGAGGCAGGAGATAGTCACCATACCTCTTAAAAACTCAAAATCTAACTGGGACATAAAGCATTGAAAAGAGACTAAATGGATACAAATATAATGGCATGCGAAAATATACTGAAAATATGTATGACCAGACTGAGTATTCCATGACGGAGCAAGACGAAAGATAAGTTTATTTATTATCATAACTTCTGGGACACAGTTCACCTCACTCCTCTTCCGGCTCTTCCCTGCTTTGCTGTACTTACGGAATCGACCGTAGGACAAGAAAGCAGGGTTAACAGATGCGACCCACATGTATTAGTATTTCATCACACAGTTGTCTGAACTATTCAAATTTCACTCCAGATGTGTGAAGTCCAAGTGTTTAAAAAAAACCTTTTAATCCCAAAATTAAATTCTAGAAAACCATTACTTTAAATCTTCATTGGAAACTGTCCCCTCCATGGGCTTCATAAAAACAATTAAAGTTGGTTAATAGTTTTAATTGGATTTATTAAGAGAAAAGAATTGAAAAAAAGAAACAGTTCTTCCTTTATGAATCTGGGCCAAGTGAGCAGAAGACTATGTGAAACATGAAAGATGGCTCCAGCTACCCCATGCAGCACTAGGAGAGAGAGCATGGTGTTCCTTCTCCTGTTTCTCCTCATGGGGGGCTGTCCAAACAGAGGGCAATTTTTGAAAAACAGTGGAAGATGAACACAGAACAGAAAACTGGGAAAATCACCCAGCATGCTAAACAGCGAGTGCCTTAGCTTTTCCTTCCTTCCTTTCCTACATTTGTTGGCAATGAGAGTCACCAAAATACAGAATCACATGTATTAAACTTTTTCAAGATAAAGTTTCTATCTTAAAAATAGTAAATTCCTAGCAGGAGCAGAATAAGAGGTATGTTAAATTTTTTTTTTTTTTCTTTTCAGAAAGATGGTTTCGACTGTGTATGCCAGTGTTTTTGTTGTTTTGGAGTTTTTTTTAAGTGCTAAAAAAAAAAAAAAAGCCATCCATCTGTCCTTAATCTGGAAATGACTCAATGGTTTAGAAGCTTTTGTTTAAAGCTCACATGATTGTAATGCATTGACTTGACTGCCTAAATGTGAAACTCAGGCCTTCAATTAGATCCCCAAGTGAAATAAAATTATGAGAGTAACAGAATTATGTTTTCTAATAACCATTTATTGTCATCCAATGTATTTAACTTAATATTGTCTTCCTTGACATCTGGTTAAAATGTTAGTCTCATCTAACTGAAATTGATGAAATCTGAAATGTATAATTAATGACCTCCTTTGCAGAAGAGTGGAAAATTAACTTTATTTCTTTTAGAAAAGGTGTTATTCTCATGAATAACCAAATCTCTCTAAGTTGTTGGAAGTAGTTTAGCTTAATAGACTTATAAAAAAAAAAAGATCACAGAATTTTTATTCTTACTTTTGCGAAAGAAATAGAAGCCATGTGTACTTCAACACTAATGCTCAAAATTAGAAATTTTTACTGGCTACGTCCATTCTCAGCCTCCACATCCATCACTTGCCCCCTTTGTACCCTTTTGTATTATTTCTGTGCTTATCTGTCTAACCCACAAGACAGCAATCTCTTTGGAAAGCAGGAAATAGGTCTTGTTTATTATAAGTTTCAACACTCCCATCTCCCAGCCCAACAATGTGAGCATAGTAGGCGCTCAGTAAATCTTTGCCTATAAATATTTTAAAGCATAAATTACTCAATGTGCAAAACACTGCATTTTTTTCTCTATAGAAAGATAGGGAATTTTTGACAGTATAGCCCCAATTACACTAAGATGTCCAAGGGGGCATGTGATATATGAGCAATTCCTTGCCCACCTCCACCTTCCCACAACCGGGCCGGGAGACGCTATTTGATAGAATGTTATAGCATTCCTCCTTACCCCTATATCTGCTCCTGATGCCAAACATGTGCCATGTGCTCCAAGGTTGAGAGCCCCTGTGAGGATAGCTTGGCTGTAAGCAGTGCCTTATTCCAAGGACATATGAAATCCCAAAGAAATCCTTCTTGATTTCCCTACCCCACTAACCTGTGGGAAAGGTTAATGCTACCCTAGACAGGAAAAAGCAAAGTTTCTTAGACATTGTACAGGTACTTAAGGAAGATGGTTTCAGACCCTAGCTCTAATTGGAGAAGAAAAGACTTTCCAGCTGCTGAAAGCTGTTCTGAGGCGATGGTGGTGGTGAGTGCCATGGGTCTGTAGAGTATTAAAATATCCCTGGGGTCAGCTGTGTTTCTGCAAATCCAGTGCTCCAGAACTTGTGGGTCAGGATGTTTGGCTTGTCATTGCCCATTCCTCATCCACCCCAGTTGAAAAACCATAGGAAATGAAAGGCTGGAACTGAAATCTTTTGGGTTTAACCTCCCCAGCTCCAAGAGTAGTAGCAGCACCCAGGGAAAAAAAAAAATGAGTGGGGTTAGAATGAAGCTGTGGCCAAAGGGAACTCAAAGCCCTAATCCTAGACCAAAGAGCCCAAAGCATCAAGCCCAAGGATCAAGCCCAGAACTAGAAATAATGCCAAGCACAAGATTTGCACTAGAAGGCAAAGGGCCGGAGGGGTGAGAGACAGAGCTGCAATGACATGGCTAGTGAGGAAGCCTGTGATGTGCTTCCATACACAAAGCCACCGGCAGGCAAGGAATTGTTAACGAACCTGGCCAGTTTGGACTTCTTGTTTTCTCAGTTCCCAAGGATATCAGGACAAGAGTGGGAGCTTATAGAATCTAGGTGCATGCCCTTCTAAGAACAGTTTTAGTTCGAAATTTTTGTTTATTTGTTTCCCAAAATCAGAATCAGAGAACTATCCATTAGCTCTGGGAGGAAGTGAGAGAGAGCATTGATGAGGGAGGTGGCAGAGATGATGATGAAGGCAACATTGGTGAAGGCAGAAGACACAGCCCCAGGTGAAAAAAAAAAGTAAGACCTTTCTACGGTTCCAGCAATGGCACCTCTGACTGAGACCGATAAAGAGGAAGCCAGAATAATGGTTCTACTAAGGCACTGCCTTCAGCAATAACAGGTATTTGAGCAGCTGAGAAAATCCTGAGAGACCAAGGGAGCCAGGGTAACACAGTATTTGCTAAAGGAAACAATTGGGGATACTGCACCCTCCTTGTGGTATGCAAACACTGTGCTTGTGAAAATCCTGATGGTCATAATTGGATTGGATGGTTCTCACCAGTTTTCAAGAAGGAGCCATTCAGGTGAGACTGAGATTCACCCAGATGCTTTGTGCATAGGCAGAAGGGAACTGATCCATTTCCCCAGTGGAAACAAAGCTCCATGAGGGCAGGGATTTTTCCTTTTTCACTCACAACTGCATATTCCAAGTGCTGGGAAAATGTCTGTGTCTAGTGGTCATTCAATAAATATTTGAGGAGTTTCAATGCAGATGACAAATGAAAGTGCCCTCTCTCCTTTGCTTATATTGTATAAGTAAACAATATAATATATGATAAAGGTGATAAGCATAATGGAGAAATTATTAGGGAAGGAGTTAAGGAATGTTACTAGGGGAGAGGTTGCAATTCAAAATAAGGTGTCCAGCAAAGGTCTCGCTGAGAAGGTGATATTCTGACAACTGACATCTTCAACTAACATTGTTTACAATGAAAATTTATTTTCTCTTTAAATAAGTGTTGAGGACAACATTCCTCTCCAAATTTAGTGTCTAACCTATAGCCAGAAAGATAAAAGAAGAGCAGGAGATGTCCGCAGGGGTAAGGTGTTTCCTGAGAGGCATATGTGAAAATGTGTTGCCCAGCAACCAGCAGTGGGTCCAGCGTTGAAGAAGTAAAAGGAACCCAGGAGTTCTCTGGAGTCTCTGCTTCCTCATTCAGGAAAAATGTGGTCTCTGTCCTGCCATGTCCTCTCCTCAAGCTGCTCGCCGCCGACAGCCTCTCCACGGCATGCCCTTCAGTACAGACCTGCACCTGTGACTCAGAGCATTGCTGGAGCCTGGGAGAGGACAGGATGGAGTGGACATGCCTCCTTGCCTTTTACTACGCCAGCCTTGTAGTTTTCATAAGAATAACTCATCAGACTACACAGAATTCAGCAAATGTCTTTCTTGAAGGATCAATGGTATTTCAGAATGGGAATAAAAACAGGTAAAAGAAATATTGAAATTCCATCCACTTGGACTTTTTCCTTGAGTGTCACGTGCACCTCCGAAGCACATCTCGGGATTTAAACTTCACAAAGGAAGGTCCCTGTAGTTCTCTTACACCAGCACATGCCCTCGCACGCACACTCACACTCACACGTGCATACAAGCTCTCTTCCTCCACCACCTCCAAACAGATGCCTGTTGATGCTAGAGAGAAAGGCAAAAAATTATAAACCAACCATCTTTAGTTCTTATTGACTCCTAAGTGTTACCTGGCTGGGGAGAGAGGAGTTAGTTCCTATTAATCGGTTTCCTGAATCCTTTTTTATTTTTTTAGTATTTTTAGGATTAGCATATTTACACTGTCTCCAACTATAACCAGTCATTTAGTTTTTAAAACTCTGGAGTTCATCCTACCTCAAATTGACTAACTATATTTGAGAAACAGCTCCAAGTGCAGAATCGGCATAAAAATCTAGACATGAAGAATGAAGAAAATTAACCCAAATTTTCCTTTGTAGTTTGAAATGTATCTTTGAAAAAAATAGTGTGAAATTTATCTTTGAAATTTCTTCTTCAATTGGACACTCAGTGAATAAAAAAATTAAAGTTACCAGTACATCTAGAGTTGAACAGCTAGTAAATACTCAGAAGAGTGAAGGCTGAATGATTTGGTATTTTTGACCCAATATGGTATAATAGAGGAAAAAGGCCAGGTTAAAAAGAACTCATACTGGACTATGCTTCACCATAGGGAAACTGATCAGTGTGACCACTCAGATTTGTCAAGGATCACTTTAATATTTAGTACAGGAAATTGTGAATATTATTCTAATATTTAATTAGAGGAATATCATGTTTGAGAGCTCAGGGCACTCAGTTTTCAACTCCGTCTGATTGGTGAGCACTGTCCCTTTTACTTTCTACAGATTATTTTCCTGTAAATTTTCTTGGTAGAGTTGCATTTTCATCTAATATTCCTCTTATGCAAATGAATGCTATTTACATATATAAAACCAGTTAAGAAATCAAAATGACATTCAATTGATATTTACAGGCAATTTCACCTGCTTATTTTTCAGTTTCATCGAATTTAAATTTAGCATTTTCTGACTTGAATTCCATTAGATTGGTACACTTAAGAGTTAAGCTGATTTTCTTTCATTAAAGTTTAGTTTCTGTGATTTAATCAGTGAATACATAATTGCTTAAAGTATTCATTTTATAAGATTTTTCAATAAATTATCAAGGATGTTTAAATCTAAAAACCAGTGCTATTTTTGTACTTGTGGTCAGAGATACACAGCACAATTTTTACAGCTAGTCAGCTTGCTCTACTTTAATCTAATAAAACCAGCTGGGAAAGTGGTTTTGTTTTCTCTTTGCTGGATTTATTTCATTTTTATTTCTATATGAATATTGTCCTTTCATATCTTATCATTCTATCTCAGAAGTCAGGAGCTTTTATTTTAAAATACTTCTTGATTCATCAGGTAATAGTTAACATTGACTGAGAGCTTGGTATACACTATACACATAGTAATGGATTAATTCATTTAATCCTCATAATAACCCTAAGAGACACTTACTATGCAATCTTTATAAAGAGAAGGAAAGTAATGCACAAAGAGGTCAACTTTGGGAAATAATGCCCACCTTCCAGGTCCACCATATTCTCATTAAGTGCAAGAGTATATATATATAGCATGTAGCTACACTAGGTCTGCCATGTTCTTATTAAATGCAATGGGATATATGAAGTACACAGCATAATGCCTAGCATACTCTTTGCACTATAAGTATTTAACTAGAGTTTGTTCTCATTGTACACTCTGTGTATGTTCCTTTATTATAGCATGGGGCTCACTGTCTTCCAAATATTTATTTGATTAAAGGACCTTGAGCAAAGTGCTTAACAGCTAGTTAGTTACATAGCAGTATTCTTTTTTTTTTTTTTTTAGTTAATTAATTTATTTTTGTTACAGGTATTTCTCCTTATTCCCCCACTGATCCCCCCCCCCGTCCCCACCTTTGTTGTCCATGTCCATTGCTCATGCACACATGCATAGAAGTTCTGTGGTTTATCTCCCCCCCCCCCCATGCCTTTTTCTGGGGATTGTCAGTCTACAACCCACTTCCACGTCTCTGGGACTACCCCGTTCCTCAGACTGTTATGTTCATTATATTCCACAAATAAATGAGATCATGTGATAGTTGTCTTTCTCTGCTTGGCTTGTTTTGCTTAGGACAATACTTTCCAGGTCCCTCCATGTCGTCTCAAAGGATAAGAGATCTTTCTTTCTTACAGCTGCATAGTACTCCATTGTGTATATGTACCACTGCTTTTTTATCCATTCATCTACTGATGGACATTTGGGCTGCTTCCATATCTTAGCTATTGTAAATAGTGCTGCTATGAACATGGGGGTACATATATTCTTTCTGATTGGTGTTTCAGGCTTCTTAGGGTATATTCCTAGAAGTGGGATCACTGGGTCAAATGGAAGTTCAACTTTTAATTTTTTGAGGTAACACCATATTGTTTTCCACAGTGGCTGCACCAGTCTGCATTCCCACCAGCAGTGTACTAGAGTCTCCTTTTCTCCACACCCTCACCAACACTTGTTGTTTGATGATTTGTTGATGGCCGCCATTCTGACAGGTATGAGGTGATACCTCATCGTTGTTTTAATTTGCATCTCTCTGATGATTAGTGATGTTGAGCATTTCTTCATATGTTTCTTAGCCATTTGTATGTCCTGTTTGGAGAGGTGTCTATTCAGCTCCTCTGCCCATTTTTTAATTTGTTGAGTTGAATGAGCACTCTATATATATTGAAAATTAACCCCTTATCTGATATATCTTTGGCAATTATGCTCTCCCATACAATGGGCTGCCTTTCCATTTTGATGATTGTATCTTTTGCTGTGCAGAAGCTTTTTAGTTTGATGTAGTCCCATGTGTTCATTTTCTCCTTTGTTTCTGTTGCCTCAGGTGATGTATCAGTGAAAATTCTGCTGCATATGATGTCTGAAATTTTGTTGCCTACAGTTTCTTCTAGGATTTTTATGGATTCATGAGTCACATTTAAGTCTTTTATCCATTTTGAGTTTATTCTTGTGTATGGTGTAAGTTGATGGTCTAGTTTCATTTTTTTGCATGTAGTTGTCCAATTTTCCCAACACCATTTATTAAAAAGGCTGTCCTTACTCCACTGTATGCTCTTGCCACCTTTGTCAAATATTAATTGAACATATACATAGCAGGATTCTTAACCAGGCAGTTTTTTTCTAGAGCTCTAGTACTTAACCAGCACGATACACTGTTAGATAAGCAATACAGAATTTATAATTCCAGAAAATCACCACACATTCCACTTTATTACACTATTATGGTGCACAAGGGATAATTCTATTACCACAATGATTTGAGAATATCATCCCTAGTCAAATCTAGATGGCAATTTCAAGGGGTAAATATAAAAGGAAAATATAAAATGGAATAAGTGCATACAGTAAAGGGTGTGGGTCTGTAGTGAGTACTCTCATAAAAGCTGGGAACCTAGACTGCAGATTAGGGAGGATGAGCATGAGTCATCTAAATCTGAAGAAAATGAAAGTGCAACATCTAAGTTCCTAATGTGAGAGGAATGATGAAGCATCTTGTTCATGATCTTCACCTTAGTGATGCTTTTAAGCCAATAAAAAAAGTACTATAGTAATTGTAATTTATAAAGCTTTTTAAGATATAATCATTCTTCTTAACTGCTACTAAACTGCTCTTTCTAAAAAAACAAATCTGATATTTTTCTGCCAAAATCTTTTGATGGCTGCTCACCACCCACAAGGTTCACCATGATCCTGCCTTATCTCTTAAAGTTCTCTCTTCCTTTTCTACCTCACACAGATCACCTGATGTGGTGGAGAGAACTTGAGTTTTAAAACTAGAAAGATGCATATTTAAGTATCTTAGTCCACTATTACAAACCAAGTGATTTAGGAAAGTTTACTTAACCTCTCTGACTCTTATAGTCTTTCTCTGTAATTTAGGAATAATAATACATACCTTTGGGGTAATATTATTTGGATTAAATGCAATATTTATGTATATAAACTCATGCAGCATGATGCTCAGCATGCCATGAGCATTGCAGGTATTCCCTTTGTTTTATTTGCACATTTTGGGTGGCATTGCAGGCATAGCATTGTTTTATTTGCGCAATTTTTCTTATAAGAGTACTTGTAAATAATTCCAAGTTTCTTCATTTCTTCAGTTTCTTTATTTTCCTCATCTTCAGAATGAGCATGAGAATAAATATCTAGTAGGGTTTTTTATGAGGAATAAAATAATAAAAGCAAAGCATCTAGTAGTCACTCAATAAATGTTAGTTATATTATTGTCACTGTTGCTACTGTCAGTTCATGAATTCCTTGAGGACACAACTCTGTCTTATTTTGTTTTTTATCTTCAATGTCTTACATAAACACTGCTTATGTAGTAGGTGCTCAGCAAAATTTCAAACTGTGAACAAAGAAGTTTTTTCTTCTCTATTCTTGAGGCAGGATTTCTTGGGACCCACCAACAACACTACACTTGATAGTAGTCCCAAATCTCATATTATTAGTCCTACTACAGATTTTAGAATCCAATTTTATCAGTTAATGTAAATAACTACACTTGTATAGAAGAAACCCCCAAAACCTCAGTAGTTCAACATAAAGAGTTTATTTCTTACTCATGATACAATCTAAAGCATGTTGGATTCTTAATAATTTGTAATAGAGATAAAATCACTAAAACAGAATAAGTCCCTATCAAATAGAATCAGTGTTATTTATTTATTTATTTATTTATTTATTTATTTATTTATGTGACTTCCTTAATTACCATTACCCCTTTGTTGATAGTTATTAGCACACTGCACTCATTGTCTTCCATAGGAATTTAGAAAATATTTATTATGTGCTAGTCAAATTGCACAATAAAATTAGTCTGAAAACTCTTATTAAAGAAAAGTTGGAAATAAAAGCCTATATTTGCTAGTATTACCTAAATTACTTAAGTTTGTAGGAAAATTGCTTAAATCATAACCACATTGAAAAATCTTTTTGTACTAATTTCTAACACTTCTGTATTTAAAAAGAAAATTTCTCAACTAGCTTAGTATGTATATGACCAGGAGTGATAAGTATTCTCTTACACACAGGAGTCTGAACCTTCCTGAATTCAATGTAGAGAATGTGTTGAGTATAATAAATACTGAATATGTCTATGTGTAGGCACTGAGCTGAGTGCTTTGCATGAGATTCATTTAATCCTCTCAACAAACCTCCTGAGAGAAGTCCCATTATTATTCCCTTTTACAGATGAAAGAACTGAGTCACAGAGGTTTCAAAAGAGTATCCAAGGACTCACAGTTAAGGAGTACTAGGGCTGGAATCTAACCCATAGTCTATGCTCTTAACCACCTCCTCCTCTACTGTCTCTATAATAAAGCATAAATTAAAGAAAAATAACATATTTTTTATTTCCAACTTTGTCTTTACAAAGTGGAAAAGACTGTTAGAGCATCACAGGGGTAAAATGTCATAAACAATATAGGCACACTTGTCTTTTATTTTTTTAACTTTAAGAAAGTTAAAGCTTAAGTATAACCTAAATAGACAGCCCTTGAGTTATGAATTAGCTTGGGAGCTGCTTTCTTTGATGCTAAAAAGGCATTTGATTTGTGATTTGATGTGGCAAAATAACACAATCCAGTTTTAAAAGTAACATTTGAGCTGAACTCAAGATTTGCTTTTTTAAAAACAATCTGTAATCTTCAGCTACCAATGGCTGATTTCCAGGTTCTATTTTGAAAGTGATAATTAGGCCTGGAAATTTTTTACTAACTTTGTTATGTAAATCACACCTTTGGGGGAAAAATTGGACAAAATAACACAATAGCGATAGAAAACCGTTTTACCCTGAATGATTTTATTCATCTGTTCAATCAGATGAGACATGTGGCAGGCTTTTTGCCATACTCAATGATTCCTAGAGCATTTAAAAATTCAGTTCCCAATTTTTTAAAAAATGGTCCTTGTATTTGTTTATTCCAACTTCAGACATAATCTTGAGTTTCTCAGATCTTAGGCCCCCACCCATTGACTCATTATAGAATCTGACCCACCAGAATCTTAAACACTTTTCTCCTTTTCATCACATTTCCCCCCTCAATTTGAATATTTCTTCTCTCAGAAGAATATAAATTAATCTTCTGTTCATGTTTTTTAATTCTTGTTTCTACATTTTTTCAAACCCTTGACACTGACAAAATTATGTCACTCCTAAAGAATTTTCTTAGTCAAGGCAACCCCCAAATAAAAGTCTATAACCTACATTACACAACCAGTTGGAGGCAGCTTCTCCAAGCCTGACAAAAGAGAACTATATCAACTCTTTAGCTGCTGTGAAGCTTCACAGTGGCAGACAACATGAAAATGGCCCCACCAAATAGCATTGAGCACCCTAATCTGGCTCCTTGAGAAGCAGTACCTGACTTTGATGGGAAATTCCAATTTAAATGATAAACTCAAGATAACTGCAGAACTAAATATATCTCTAAATACCACACAACTTGAAAAACAGGTTAGATCTGGTTTCAAAATGCTATGTCATTAACCCTTTTCAAGATGTGGAATTTCTCGATATGATTATCCTCAAAGATAAAGAGAAAAAGGTCACAGAAAATCATTCTGTGTCCAAATATTTGCTTGTATCTCAAAATATGACATTCCCACAGTGGCGGCATTCTGCCTTAAATTACTGCATGGCATCCAATGGCTTCCTGGTTGCTGAAACCAAGAACAAAAGTAAAATGGATGTAATTCACCTATTCATATTTCTGGTAAGAATAGAGAGGCTGACTCATCATACAGCTCTTAGCAAGTCGTAGTCCTTTCTACCATCAGCTTGTTCATTTCTTAGTATGAGTTATTCAATTGCTGCTTTTCTTTCTTCATCCAGGGCAGAAACATAAGGTCTAGGCCAGAGAGAGTGGGGTCCTTAATGGCTTTTTTTCCTTTTACTTCCCCTCTTGACAGGACAGTCAGTTGACTTACGTAGCCAGTTGGACACAAATGCCTTTGTCATCTCGCCTCCTCATGCTGTCCAGCTTTAATCACTTGTCAGTGTTCCTTTGTCTCTTTTCTGTTGAGAGAATTCCTTATTGTTGAATATGACATTTACCACAGTGCACTTTAATGTATATTTAGCAATTTATCTACTTTAAGAAAGTCACTTTCCCTCTATTCATATTCTTCCCAATAATGAAGATCCTACATGAATAAGAGAATTTTCCTCTTTCCAACTCCAGATCCTAGTATATCTAGTATAATGTAAGCATGCTGACTCAAAGAAATCTTCCCTGATTTCATATTGATATTTCCCTTCTCCATCCCTTAGTAGTTTTATTTGGAGTATATATTTAATGCTTTACTCTATTCTTTCTTATTGTCAGCTTGCCTATGAGAGGTTTCCAAACTTGTTGCATGTCAGAAATGCTTGAGGAAACCCTACCCATGAAGATTCTGATCAGTAGTCCCCAAAACAACCAAGGAATTGTCTTGTTTTTAAAGGTGTTACAATTTTTTTCTCATTCATATGCACCTCCAAAATGTATTGTTTTCATTTTACAATGTGAACTAGATTAAGAGGGCCACAATATCTATAAATATTTGGCTTAAAAATATAATTTTTAAAAAATTTCTCTAACAATTCTGAGGCAGACAGGCATTGACAGTAACCTATAGCAACCGATAACAGTAAGGGGGGTGTTAAAGTAGAGATGGTAACGCAGAGAAGATTGATATAGCTGGAGCATAGAGGTAGGGACTAAAAGTTAGGTTGGGACAAATGGATAAGAACTCATAAATGGTATGTTAAAGAATGTGGATTTATTTTGTAAATAATAAAATGCTAGGAGAACTTCTTAGAATAGGAGTGTCATCATCCAGCCACAATTTCAAAAATAAAATTTCTGAAAGTATTATAAGGATAGAGTTAAGGGGGAGAGACTAGAGTCAAGTAAAACCATTAATGGACCAGAGATACAATGAGGAGCTCCTGATTAATGAAGGAGAAAGAACAAATAGATATATGAGACAGTAAGGAAAAACTGTCATGTCCAGCCAGTGTTGCTCAGTGGTTGAGCATCAACCCATGCACCAAGAGGTCACTGGTTCGATTCCCGGTCAGGGTACATGCCCAGGTTGTGGGCCAAATCCCTAGTGGGGGGCATGCAGGAGGTGGCCAATCGATGTTCTCTCTCATCAATGTTTCTATCTCTCTCTTCCTCTCACTTCCTCTCTCTCTCTAAAAATCAATAAAGCAAAAAAAAACTGTCATGTATTACAGTGCAAGTGGAGGGAGGAATTAAAAAATGATTCTCATTTCTCAAGCTGGGTTATAAAAAGACTTGTGATCCCATTAACTGAGACTAAATACCCAGATTTTGAGATGAAGATGATTACAGTGGTGTATTTCATACTTGAAAATCAGACTCAATTTGATTTTGGAAAGATGCTAAGTAACCAATCAGAAAATTAGTTCTGGAATTCAGGAAAGAAGTCACACTGAAGAAGTAGGTGTAGAGTAATTCACACAGAGGTACTTCCTAAGGTAATCCAATGCACAAATTCTCAGAGAATTTGCATCTATAGAGAGTAGGGGAGGGGGATCTGTTGGAGCCTTAAATTTAAGAGTGGACTGGCTGAATCTTTTGTTCCTCCATTGAATGCATGAGTCAGTGAAGAGGTCATTGTGGGGAATGAAAGACGGAATAAACTGGGAAGGAATAAAAAGATCATCTAGCAATATCGATGGCTCTGTCAGTCAGACTATGGCAACTGCTATAACAGCCTCCAAATCTCAGTGTCCTAACACAATAGCAGTGTATTTCTCACTTATGTCACAGTTCAATGAGGTTGGAGAGGTTGAGATGGAGCAAAGGTTTAGGGTAGTTGAGGGTCTTGACTCTGCTCCAGGTACTCAGTTTCCTCGCTTTTCTACTGTGGTGTCAAACCACCCTGGCATCATCCAACAAGAGGATGAGGAAAGAGGACTTAAAGAGAGTGTATAAGATGTTTCAGAGGTCAGGCCCAGAGGAGGTATATACTACTTCTACACAGATTCCACTGGTCAGAACTCAGTTAGATGGCTTCATCTAACTGCAGGAGGTGGTGGGAAAAATAATGTTGCTACATGCCAGTTGGAAAAGAAAACAGATTTGGTGAGCACATGAAAACACCTCTACCATAATCTGCCCTCCCAATCACCACATATCTATTTCACCCCTTCCTCCCATACTGAAGCAAAATCTACACTTCCCCATGAGAGTCAGCCCCAATTCCCATTCTATCCCTGCATTCAGCCCAAAGCCCAGGATCGCTGATTAATGATCCCACTCTCCATCAAGTTCAGATGGAATTTTTCAAGTTCTTGTAAACCATGAACTGAATAAGTTACAAGTTAATTGCCTCTGGACACACATACTTCTGAAAGTCAGCAGTGGAATGGGCACAGAATTGCCACCAACATCACCTCCATGAGTTAAAGGAATTCTAAAATTCTGCTGGGCAGATACTCTGAGGGCCTCCTACTAAGAAATGGGGGCTAAGAGAAGATTTTCTTGCACAGGCCTTGCTTCTACTATTTGGGAGGATCATTTTGACCATTGTCTCTTTCATCTGGGAGCTTCTTCCTTGTCCATCATCTTTGTTGGCTCTGTCTGAAATAGGTACTTGAGAGAACTGAATTCCATTCTTGCCGTCTATACAGTTCCTACAATCCACTTTCAGTTACAGAAACTTGGGAGTTCAAGAGTTGTCTTACTGCTTGAACAGTCACCTTGTTTGTTTATAGCCCAAGCTTGCAGTTTGCAATTTCTTAATGATACAGTTCTGTCCAAAGCACAGAATATTTCTCATCTACTTTACTCATGTTCATCCCATTAGCTAAGCCACCATCTCCAAATTATTTTCTAAGCATAATTCTCAAATGCTCTTTTTTTTTTTCCTCACTCTGCACCTTGCTGTCTCAATTTAACGGCAGTTACCTCACTGACATCAAGCTTGGTTGGAAAACCACATTTTTAATCTGATCTTTGCCAAATGCTTGGATATTAATGGATTTTTATTTTTTTTCAATCTTATTTTCTACTGACTGGGGCTTAGAAATGATCATCTTTGCCAACCTTTCAAAGCCTCAAATTTTTAGACTCTATTCATTCCTGCTTGCTATGGGGGCAATTCTTTCCAGTTCTTAATGTAATTTTTGAAATATTTCATAAAATTTAGCCAAGAATAATCAATTCATATTGACAGTTTGATTCTTTTCAACTATTATCTCTAGAGCTATTTGATCAATAGAGATGTCATCTGCCTCACAAAATATCAAAGGTGACAGTTTAACCCAACTGTTTGCCACTATGTGACATAGATTGACATTTTTTTAAACCTTTAATATTACTTTCTCTGCTACTTGCCTGCCCCCACTGCTAAGTCAATGCCATATATTTATATAGCACCCTAGTCTTGTTGTCAATTTCTTTATTATTAAAGATATCCAAGCTGCTATAGTAACACCAAAATCTCAGTGAGTTAAATAATAAAGGTTTCTAGGCACCAAAATCTCAGTGAGTTAAATAATAAAGGTTTCTAGTTTATGTCACAGTCAATGCGTGTTAGGGAGAAGGGGATAAAGTTTGACTCCCCCTAACTTTAACATATGGCCTTTGTTATAGGTTTATTTGTATCCTTTCTTAACATTCATATGTTTAAGTATTATCCCCCAGTAATCTCAGAATGTGACCATACTTGGTGACAAGGGCTTTACAGAGGTAATTAAGTTATTAGATCATTAGGGTGAGTCTTAGCCAACTATAACTAGTGTCCCTATAAGAGAAGGGAATTTGGACTCAGGCATGTACAGAGGGAAGATGATGTGAAGACGCAGGGAGAAGACAGCTGTCTATAAGGCAGGGAGAGAAGCCTGAAGCACATCCTTCCCTCACAGCCCTCAGAAGGAACCAACCCTATGGCCTCTTGATCTCAGACCATTATCCCACAGAACTGTGAGAAAATGCAATCTGTTGTTTATGTCACGCAGTCCATGGTACTTTGTTATGACCATCCTAGCAAATTAATATAGCTTCCTAGTCATCAGGTGTTATCCAGCCAACATATAGAGAGGGAAAGTGGAGAATCTTGCAGGCAATTTCAGGGTCAATTTCTAGAGAATTTAGGGGCTATGCCTATATATCACATCCTCCCTCGTAGTATTAACTAGAACTCCACCACATGGCCTCACCTTACTGCAGGAAAAGTAAGGAGATAAAATGGATTTGGCAAGCTCATACAAGTGCCTCTGCTACAAGTTGGGTAGCCTGACTTTGAGGTAGATATGACTCTCTACTCAATCCAGGAATCAATATATAGTAGTGCCCTCTTATTCACAAGGGATATATTCCCAGATCCCCAGTAGATGCCTAAAACCTCGGATAGTACCAAACCTTATCATGCATCATTTAACATCGGGGATACATCCTGAGAAATTCATTGTTAGGTGATCTCCTCATTATGCAAACATCACAGATTGCACTTACACAAACCTAGATGGTCCAGCTCGCTACAACCTAGACTATATGGTGTAGCCTATTGCTCCTAGGCAACAAGCCGGTACAGCATGTTACTGTACTGAATACTGTAGGCAAGTGTAACACATTGGTAAGTATTCATGCATCTGATCACAGAAAAGGTACAGTAAAATTATGGTATAAAAGACTGTGCATGTGTTTATGAGAATGCACACAGAGGGTGGGGTGTGGAGGGGGGCATCCTTGGAGGGAGAATCAATATCAAGAGGAGGGAGGGAGGGAGGGAGAGAGGAAAGGAAGTCAAACGAAGAAAAAGAGAGAGCAGAGATTGAAAGAGACCTTGAAAGATAAAGCTTGAGATGCAAAATAATAAAAGAGGGAAGAGGAGAGGGAGAGAAAGAAGAAAGAGAACGGGGAGGAGGGTGTGTGGGAGGAAAGACAGATAAAAAGAAACAAAGGGAAGAGAAGTGAGTCTGTGTTCGTGTTTGCATGTCCCTAGGTGCAGAGCATGTTAGGAGCTGCTCCTGGGCCCCCCTCCTCCCCATCCCTCTCCACTAGCTTTCTCACCAATACCAGGCCCCTGCTCTGGTGGGCACAGGATGTGTGTACAGATGCTGAACCTCCTTGTCTATTTAAACCACCCAGAGCTGGCAGAAAGTTCAACATCTTAATGGGGTCCAGCCTTTTCCTTCAACATTGAAAATAAACATTTTGCTTATAATTCATTGTAATGTTATGAAACCCCCATGGTATATGCAGTCTGTTGTTGACCAAAACTCTGTTATGCTGTGCATGACTGAATATACTATGCTTTCTCCTGTATATTCGTACCTATGATGAAGTCCAACTTATAAATTAGGCACAGTAAGACATTAACAACAATAACTAATAATTAAATAGAACTCATATAACAACGTACTGTAATAGAAGTTATGTGAATGTGATCTCTCTCTGAAAGTGTCTTATTGTGCTGTACTTACCTATCCACATAAAGGACACGCTTTACAGCTTCTCTTTGACATATCTGACTTGCCAGCATCAATACTCTTGGAAATTATTATTATTATTAAGTAAAATAAGGGTTATTTGAACACAAGGGCTGCAATACTCTGACAATACCCTGATAACCAAGAGGGCTACTAAGTGACTAAGCGACAGGAGGGTATACAGCGTAGAGACACGGAGGTAGGGATAAGTCACGTCCCAGGTGGGACAGAGCTGAATTTTGTCGTGCTACTCAAAATGGTGCACAATTTAAAACTTATG
Organism: Molossus molossus; assembly: GCF_014108415.1. Classification (NCBI taxonomy): domain Eukaryota; kingdom Metazoa; phylum Chordata; class Mammalia; order Chiroptera; family Molossidae; genus Molossus; species Molossus molossus. Next base: position 31,206,580 of record NW_023425346.1, read on the forward strand.
AATTATTTATTTTTGGAATTTTCCATTTAATATTTTCGGACCACAGTTGACCGCAGGTTACAAATTGCAGATAAGAACGACTGTAATTTCAGTAGAGAATTGGGAAGAGAACAGATGGGAAAGATTCCTTTCTCATTTACATATTGCTCTGCTGTTTATAAAATATAATTTTTTCAGTTATTACTCAGTTTATTTGGTCCACAAAACAGCCCTCTCAGGTAGCCACTGAACAAATATTTGCTGAGCCTCTCCCTCCAGAATTTCCCAGTCCATTAGATGTGTGGGTGGATACGTAGGTACATAGCTGTAGAGACATTATTATCCTTATTTTATACATAAGTAAATAGAATCACAGAGAGATTGACTTGCATAAATCATACAATTAGCAATTAATTCAATACCATAAGAAATATGGATATTTACAGTGCCTGGCAGGCAAATAACAAATACTAGTTATCCCACGCCACCTTTTGCTTTCACATCCCACGTAGTTTTCACAGATTACAGAGAATGATCAAGTACATTACAATGGTAAGTGAAAGGTACATCATGAAAAGCATGATTATTTTAAATGCTTCTAACTCACATACATATATCACTTACTCTGTGGCACCACCGTAGAGAACAAACTCCTCAAACACAGTGTTCAGACACATTGGCCACACATGGCTCTTCCCAACTGAGCTGCCCAGCTGAAAAGACTCACCTTTCATTCCATAAAGCAGTCTATGGAAAACCCATTCTCTTGTGTTTTCTCATGCTTTTCTCTCCTCCTGGACTATCAACTCCTTTCCTTTTCGCTTGTCTATCTAAATCCTACCAAATCCTCAGGTACCTCATATGGCCCCCTCATAACTTTCCCTGCACAGTTCAGCCCATTTCAAGCCTCCACTAGCTGGACTCACTCTTTATAATATTATTTTGGCATACCATCCTTAGGCGTACCTTATATACTTTTCAAAATGCTCAATAGACTTAGATTAAGCATATTTTTATATTTCTAAACTTCTGGGCCTTTCAAAATTCATTTTGTGGTTAGAATAAATTTGCATGAATTGCCTGCTCATTTACTTCTTACAAAGTCATAGTTGGCAGATCTTTTTTCAGTGTGGTGTCTAGATATGATCTTCTCTGGTCAAAAATGTAAAATAGATAACCTTGTTTAGCCTTTCAAATCTTTTCTGCCCTTTTTGCCCTTTTTTTGTTATGATCCCTACAGTGTCTTCCCCCCGTGATCAAGATAAAGGGCTTGCTTGGCCTCATAGGGCTGCCTCGGTGAACTCTTGTGGACATATACATTTTCAATTTTCCTCATTTTTTTCCCAATAAAACGTGCTGTCCTCTCCCACTCCCAGGTGTCCACACTTATCAGATAAACAAATTTATATAAGACACCGATGCTGAACATGGCAGCAGTTTTCTGGTTGTAATGTCATGACATTCAGGATTGGCTGCACAAATTGTGATCAGTGAGGTTACCCTGGGAGCAGGAGGGCAGGCTGTGGAGAACTTGGATGTCCTTCAGATGAGAAAGCCATACACACATGAGCAAAACTCTAGTCCAGTGAAATATTAATGTTGGGAGAAAAAAATGTTCCTTAAAATGGATTTGAGTAGTGCCCTGGCTGGTTTGGCTCAGCTGTCAGAGCATCGGCCAGCAGACCAAAGAGTCGTGGGTTCAATTCCTGTCAAGGGCACATACCTGGGTTGCGGTTCAGACCCCAGCCCTGATCAGGATCATGTGGGAGGTGGCCAATTAATGTGTCTCTCTTACATCAGTGTTTCTCTCAATCAATCTATCTATCTATCTATCTATCTACCTACCTACCTATCTATCTCTATCTCTCTCTCTCCCTCCCACTCTGTCTGAAAATAAATAGAAAAATATCCTCAGGTGAGAATTTTAAAAAAATGGATTTGAATAGAGAAACTTCTCAAAGTATGAAATCTATAAAAATATTTTTTTTACAGTTGACATACACTATTTTATTAGTTTCAGGTGTTCAACATAGTGATTAGACTTTTATATAACTTACAAAATGATCACCCCAATAAGTCCAGTACTCATCTGATACCATACATAGTTATTACAATATTATTGACTATATTCCCTATGCTGTACTTCACATCTCCATGACTATTTTCATAACTGACCATTATACTTCTTAATCCCTTTCACCTTTTCTACCCATCCCCTAAACCCCTCCTATCTAGCAACCACCAATTTGTTCTCTGTATCTATGAATTTGTTTCTGTTTTGTTTGTTCATTTATTTTGTTTTTAAAATTCCACATATAAGTGAAATCGTATGGTATTTGTCTTTATGGAAATAATTTTAGTGTTGAGGTCTTGTATCCCTATTGTAGCCTTCTGCATTATTACTTTATGGTTATAACGCACAATTATAAAGCTGGCCAGCTATTTGATATAGAAATTCATTCTAGCAACAACAACAAAAGAACTGTTTTCTAACTTAACATTTAATAAGAGAGACAATAACAAGCCATTCTTTACAGGACAATTTTCTGTTTAACAGTAAATGAGCCTAGTAGAAAAATAATGAATAGATTTAAGCATTAAAAGCATCTGCTTTCTCTGCAAGTCTGCTGGCTGGCAGGGCCACACATAGTGGTCCAAGCCCTGGAAGTAGTTACACGGGCACAGCCTCTTTTGAGGGAGAACTAGGAATTGTATTTTTTTATTATGAGCTGCACGAACCTGGAGATCAGAACTTGTTGATGTTTTCGGCACACACTTGCACAGTGCCATGTGCATTTTTACACTCATGTCCCTCAATGCTGATATCAGACATCCATCTATCTTTGTTCATGAACCTCAAGAACAGAAGAGAAACTTTCACGTATGCTCAAATGTTCCCATATCGCTTAATGCCCGCCCAAGAGCTGAGAAGTCTCCCCTACTCCATCATAAAACATTTTATTATGCCAATTATGGGAAACCCAGTGACTCACATAATTCACTGTGAGATGGAATAAAGTGCCTGGAGAATCATGGGGAATTAATAAAACTGGTCATGGATACATACATCTTTTTAATTTCAATAATTTCTTATTCTTGAAAATAAAGAAAATTAATCATTCCTTCCTCCTATTTAACTACAAATATAGATATAGATATAAATGCATTTAAATAGAGGAGTTAGGTTGAGCATTATAATCACCAACTTCCATTATGAATGGGTATGAATGGGATCAATTCAAAGGAATAAGAAAAAGACAAAAACTAGCAGTATTTTCTCTCTCTCTCTCTTTCTCTCTGTCATATACTATATTAATTTACTAAAAACATAGTAAATAAAGATTCTTACATTTATTTAAATTTTAAATAAAAATAAATTAAGGCCTTCATTATAAAACATCAAGATGGAAAAAGTAGAGTTAGACCCTTTATGTATTTATTTATTTATTTATTTATTTATTTATTTATTTATGAAACACGCCTCCCATTTATAGTTATTTAAAAGGACATTGAAGGGTAAATTGTTAATTGCTAAACTAAGGTGGCATACTAATTATCTGCAAAGTTTCTTAGCTCTATTTTCCTCTATCACACAAAAATGGAGAAAGCTACTCTTTTGCATATATATATATATATATATATATATATATATAATCTCTTTTTTTTGTTTCCCATTTTAACAACTTTACCACCAACTGAATTAACATTCACATGTTTGTGAATCTCACAAACAAAACTGTGTAGTCTGCTTTTTAAAAAAAGTCTGCTTGATAGTCTTTTGGTTGTTATAAATTCTTTTCATCATCTTTGCAGTATACAATCTCAAGTCTTATTATAAATGAAAAATAGTATTTTTAAAAGAAAAGAACTCGTTTCAATGATCCTTTTTCAATTGGTTATAATAGAACTTCTCTGAAGCACCAGTGACAATGCTTTTGCCCAGTTCCTCATCAGCACTTGCATCTGCCCTGTGCCTCTTCTTTCTAGCTTCAAATGTGCTAAAGAAAGATGCAAAATCACAAAGAAGCACACCTTATGCTTCTCCGAGAAGAATGAAGTTCTGAGGCCACATCTCTGAGTGGGTGACTAGTCAGCTTTGCCTTCCTTGTGTTCTCTCCTCTACCCTGGAATGTGCACCCTCAAACAGAAGTGAACACAGGTGGGGGGCTGTCAGAGGCCCACTGGACCCTACTCATGACTGAGTCAAAGGATCTGTCTGTGGCCCCACATGTGTGTGAGGGCAGGGAAAAGGAGGAAATACAAAGTAGGGACTTCAACCCTGGCTACCTGAACACTTAATGTTGCCATGTAGCCACCACCTCCAACTGACTGCAGATCTCTGTGCAAATGAAAACATTAAGCCTGAAAAAATGGCTTTTTTAATGCTTCAAATAGACAGCCCACATCCTCATAAGGAAAATAAATTCTCGTTTATTTTTAAAAAGTGTCTTATGAGTTTGGAACCAAAACACTTCTCTAAACAATATCATATGGTGGAAAACAAAAGGAACAAAGGATGTTTTAGTAACTGAGTCTTGTTGTGTTAAGTAAATGCAGCATGAAGTTTACATATTTATGTGGGTGTAATGATGTAACCCAATCTCAGAAAACTCTTACATTTACAAGATGATGTTGGGATATATGCATTCCTGAGTACTGAGATTAACAGCACATTTCTATGAAACTACACACATTGTTGACAAAGAAAAAATATTGCCACCTTCATGAAAAAAATAAAGACAAAGACCAGTCATTCATATAAAGTATTTTGCTCAATTCTTTATTAGCTTAAAATTGAATTACTGTTTTTTCCTTCCAGTTTAAGATGGTCCAACAAATTTTCTCTATGCATTCCTAATCCAAGCTGAATCTTGTTTTCCTCTTTTTATTTCTTCCTAAATTTTTCGCTGTTTTTTGGTCCTATTGTATTGTGCATAAGCCACTGTGTGTGTGTGTGTGTGTGTGTGTATTTCTTTTGGGGGGGAGGGGATTAATCCTCACTTGAGAATATACTTTTTTTTTTTAATCCTCACCTAAGGATATTTTTCCATTTTTATTTTCAGACAGAGTGAGAGAGAGAGAGAGAGAGAGAGAGAGAGAGAGAGAGAGAGAAACATCAGTGTGAAAGAGACACATCAACTGGTGGCCTCCCGCACAATCCCGGCCAGGGCCGGAGACCAAACCGCAACCATGGTTCATGCCCTTGACCAGAATCAAACCCGCGACTCTTTGGTCTGCAGGCAGATAGATGCTCTAACCACTAAGTAAAACTGGCCAGGGCTTCGAGGATATTCCTTCCATTAATTTTTAGATAGAATGGATAAAAGGGAGGGAAGGAGGGGGAGAGAGAGAGAAACATTGATATGAGAGAGATACATCAGTTGGTTGCCTCCCACACAGGGAGGCAACCTGCAACCCAGGCAGGTGACCTTGACTGGAATCAAACCCGCAATCCTTCAGTCCAAGGGCCGACACTCCAACTACTGAGCCAAACTGGCCAGGGTTACAAATCTTTTTTGAAAATCTCTTTCCCCAGTCCCAAGAAGCAGGTAGAATTGACTGTACCTTGTTCAGGGGGTATATATCCAAAGCTTACCTCCCAGCTGCCTTGGGAAAATTGCTCAGCCTGTACAACAACTTACTCTTAGCTTCAATTTGGCAGGGAAGAGTTTGTATGTAAGCATTAAAACCCACCAGGATAAAACCTAAATTAAGGCACATACTGAACCAGGTACTGCATGTTGGAGGTGCTACATTTAGACATCTCAGTTTTGCCCCTTCTTTCATTTAACTTCAACAAATTGAATTGCTATTCTTTTCCTAATACTGTTAAACCCTAAGTGGCAAGATTATGGTCTTAACATTCTTTGTATCCCTCATTGCACTCCAAGTGGTCTGACCCAATCATGTACACAAAATAGCTAATATTTATTGAGTACTTACTGTATGCCAAGTATTGTTCTATACACTTAACATAAATTATTGCATTTAATCATTTCAACAGCACTATGAAGTAGTGTTAATTTTATCCCCATTTTACAGATGACCGAACTAAGACACAGATATGTTCAATAACTTGCCAAAGTACAAATTCACATTTATATGTAGGAGAGGAGCCAGATTTAGAAGCCAGCGTATGTGCTCCTGACTACTGAGCAGCACTTCTTCCCATACCACAGACACTTAATCAAATTTTGATATGAGAATAGAGGCTCTTAGCTAGCAGGGTCATAAAATGTAGGAAAGCACTTGAAAGGTCAATTTTTCAAGTGTAAAAGGGAGTATCCTTGATAACTCAGAAGCTCTGCCTTTTCTCATGCGTTCAGCCACTGTGCAATGGTATCTTTTGAGCCAGACTGTGGTGTGAACACTGCCCTGGCCCTAAAATTTTGGTTCTCAACTTATGGGTCCCAACCCCTTTAGGAGTTGACCAACCCTTTCACAGGGGTCACCTAAGACATAACAGTAGCAAAATTACAGTTATGAAATAGCAACAAAAATAATTTTATTGGTGGGGGTCACCACAACACGAGGAACGGTATTAAAGGGTCGCGGCATTAGGAAAGTTGAGAACCACTGCTAGCAGTAACTTTCTTCATGACCTCTTTTTCCAATGTCTCCCAGACCCATATTCTCTGCTTTCCAAATCATGTTCTACATTGTCCAAATCTATTCTATTACTGGTTCTAATATAGACCAAATCAGAATAATTTAGTAAAATCATTTGTCTCCCTTATTTGTCTCAAAATTTAAGTTCACTAAGATAAGAACTGTATCTTCTTCATTTTTATTTCTTTTATGTTGCCTTTTAAGTAGTAGTCTCAACAAATGTTGCAATTAGTTAAACATGGGCCTTGTCAGGCTTGCCTGCTCTTTGGGACACAGAGTAGGGTAGTCCTCATTGACAACATATTCTGGAAAGAGGCAGGGTAGACATACACAAAAGTATGCACATGTAGGCAATTTTCCTTTGATTCTATATTGGTAGTTGTGTGTTTAGCTACAAGTAATAGAAAAACTAACTGGCTCGAATCAATAAAGTTTCTTTTTTCTATATAACAAGATCCAGGGTAACAGTTGTCAGGATTATTTGGCTGCTCAAGCATGTACTGAGGTTCAGGCCCTTTCAATTCTTCCCCTTCACCACACTCAATGTGCTGTCTTTGCCTCAGCATGATTTTCATCTTCTGTGGAAAGATGGCTCTGGACATCACATCCATACTCAGAGCAGGAACAGAAGGGGCAACACCAGCCATCCCTTTCACTGGGAAAGCCATACTTTACCAGAAGCTCCAACCCCAGGCAGGCCCTCATTGGTTGGCATATTGTCACATGGCCACTCACCTATCAGTGAACAGAGACAAGAGGGAAGGGGGTTAGAAATTGCTGTGGTTATGTGTGGGGCCAGGCAGGTACTTGAAGTGTCGGGGGACCACTCTGTGTGGTGCGTGGTTGTCTGGCCACTGTGCGAGCGTCTGAAGTTAGTACAGAATAGTACTGAATGTAAACTGCAACTGAAAAAAAAAAAAATGGCTGTGGGTTGGCCAATGAACAGTACCTGCCACAGATTATTTTCTTTCCATCTTCTTTGCCCCCATGAAAGCATTGCTTTCAGAAAATTCATAAACAGGTGTTCTTTCCATTATCTCTTACCAGTCTACATACCAAAACTACTTCTGAGGAAAGAATATAGAACTATGGTAAGTTCTGAGCAACAAGGACATCTCTGGTATTTATATGTTAAAAGGAACCAGTCTTAAGGTAGACTCTGTCCGTTATCTCTCATCACGTGCACTAGAGACAGGTGGGTAGGATAATTCTTTGTTCTGCATGACTGACTGCTCATGCAGCACATTATCATCATGTCTGGCCACTGCTCCAACAGATGGTAGTAATACTAAATGTCTCTCATTTCTAAATGCCCCATAAACAACTCCCAGGTGAGAACCACTGAGTCACAGCCTAAGTGTAATGTCAGAAACAAACACTTAGGGACTGAGTAAGAAACTGAGCTGGGAAAGAGAGTGAAAAGGAAAGTCTGAGGGGTCAACAAGACCTTCTCTGAACCCCTGAGAAGTTAATGCCATCTGAAAAAGAGAAAAACCTAAGTAACTTTTCTTCACTATTTGCCATTAGCTCTTAAGAAACATCACCTGGGGTCCTTGTCTGACCGACATCACTGCATTCCACAACCCATCACAGACCACAAATGGAGAGAGAACAGGGTCAGTGAGTAAGGTTGCCTTTCAGTTTAGAGAATGGCCAAAGAAGCAGACGTTTACACACACCACACACACAAGTACATGTGCTCATGCAAGCTTGTTTTATTTTTTTTTATCCTCACCCGAGGGCATTTTTCCATTTTTTGTTCAGATAGAGTGGGAGGGAGAGAGAAGGCGAGAGAGAGAGAAAGAAACATCAACGTGAAAGGGACGCATGGAGTGGCTGCCTCCCACACGACCCAACCAGGTCCCGGGACAAAGTGCAACCAAGGTACGTGCCCTTAGCGGGAACCAAACCTTGGTCTCTCTGGACCGCAGGCCGACACTCTAACCACTGACCCAAACCAGCCAGGGCTGTTTTTTTAAAATTTTTTCTTTTTATTGATTTTAGAGAGAGAGAAGAAAGGAGACAGAGATAGAAATATCGATGAGCGAGAACACTGATTGGGGATCAGGCCCACAACCCGGGAATGTGCCCTGATGGGGACCTCTTGGTACATGGGTGGACGCTCAACCACTGAGCCACACTGGCCGGGCTCATGCAATCTTGTTTAAAAAAAAAAAAAAGTGTATTGCTATATCATCCAAATGCCATACAGTTTACCCATTTGAAGTATACAATAACCATTTTGTTTTAAAAGTGGATTCTACTTGTGTCTGGGGAACGGAATTGTTGGACTAGTTGGTGTCTCAGAGCCTTTGCAGTGCAGGCATTCTCCAGTTGTTGTGCTCGCCCACTTGCTCTTGTTAGGAGGGGACAGAGGGGGATGGAAAGGAGATAGCCTGACTCTGCAATCAGTCCTGAGCAAAGACTCTACCTGCTTCAACACCGTAGCACCAAAATACATGGGGAATAGTTATAACAATTATAAGTTGCACTGTCCTGCAAAGAGCTCAAAGCTAAGACTATATATATAAAACAATAACAGGAGTGTTTATTTGCATGCCTGCATTAAGTAGGTAAGGGTTAAGTATGATTATCTTTACTTCAGTAATAATGAAAGTGAAAGGCATTGGTTTGGGTGGCCGAGTCAAAGTCCCTCCATTCATCACTGGGTTAACTGAGCTGAGACTTCTGATGAGTGTGCTCTGCTTTTATCTCTTAGGAGCATAAACATAATGACAGTTTTCTACAAAGCTTAAAAGCAAAAATTACAATGAAATACAATTTTTTTTGTAAAATATTCTTGTTGTGCTCTTTAAAACTTGATCATTTGTTACTAACAATGAAGGTACAGCACTTATATAATATGTTTATCCACACAGTGTTTTTCAAGTGTTAACTAATTAAACATCACAAGCACCCTGGGAATGAGAAAGAAAGTTATTGTATTAGACTTATATGCTTTTCCTGTAACATGTATATTAAATAATTTATTTTGAGTTCATTGAATATTCGTGACACAGATGATGAAAATCTCATTTCGCATAATGTCTTCTCTACATAATGCAATAAAAAGTGTTATTTAAAGTATTGATTAAATATTCTGAAATTTTCATTTAAATAGAGTAATATAGAACTTGAGGCTTTAAATGTATATTTACATTTTAATGTATATGATATATTGTAATTTGAAAGCATAATAAAGTAATATTAATTGGATTGTTTTAAATCAACCCTTAAGAGAGGGTTAAACAAACCATCAAAATTATTAACATTTATCAAACTTTTTCTAGGTCAGACACAATTCTAAATGGTTTACATTCACCAGCTCCTTTAATCCCGACAATAGCTCTAAAATGAATATACGGTGATCCTCATTTCACAGATGAGGAAACTGCTTGAAAAGAGGTTAAATAATGTGAACATGGTTAGATAACTAATAGGTAGCCTGGCTCCAGAATTCATGCTCTTAAACTCTATCATATACTATTAAATTCACAACTGAGAGTAAGTTTTTAAAAAGAACTTTTTAAAGGCCCATTGAAAGTTACTAGGATACTTGGATCCAATCTGTCCAAGCCTCTTAGACGTCTTAAATATACTTAACTTGTGAATATAGAAAATGAGCTTAAGTTCTGGCACTCTTACAGATTTGGAGAAAATAATGAAAGACTTTATATTTTTAATATGGATTTTAATGCTTTTAATGCTTGGTAATTGTTTTAAATGCACATATATTAAAATATTCTCTGATACCAGTTAAGTTTTTGAATTCTTAATTTGTCAATTTGTCTATTAATAACTTTTAAAAACAACTGGTAAACTTAACATTGAGTGGAAAATATGCCATATGTAAAATTTCTTCTTTGGATATGTGAAATACCTAAGGATTTGTCTGTGTATGTGTGTGTGTGAGAGAGAGTGAGAGAGAGAGAGAGAGAGAGAGAGAGAAAGAGAGAGAGAACAAGAGAGAGAGAGAAATAAGATAAGAACAGTTTAATAAAACTTCCTTTATATTAGGAAGGAATCAAAAATCTACATAACTTTTGTTCACATATATTGTTTCAAATATAGGAATTTCAGCGGATATTCGTAAGTGTTCCCCATGCGCACAGTATCTATTGAGCTTCTGCTGTGACTCTGGCAAAAACTCTTTCAAAAAAAAATCTTTGGAAAAATGTTTTAAAATTTGTCTATCATCTTCTTACCTATAATGATTATTTTAGTACAAATACGTTGAAAGAAAAAAGAAATGTTCATTTACTATGATTAAATGTATCAAGATTCATGACTTAACATCTAGGTTGAATCAAAGTAGAGTGTCATCCTCAAATAATCTGTTTCATTTTATGTGGATTAGATTTATACTGTAGTTCAAATAATGACCTTGAGTATCTCTCATTAAAATGTAGATAAAACCTAAATTATCAATGTAAATTTTACCTCTATCACCAATACCGTATAACAGTGGCTCCATTTGTATCACCAGTGTTTGAAAAGTCAACTTTGAGAAAGCTATAGAATTCTCACCACCTTGTTAAACCAACACAGCAAATCCCCAAGGTTGTTTTCCACTTCTCTATCTTCCTTCTCTCACCACGGCGTCCTGTCCCCTTATTCCTATCCCCTGAAAAGGTAAGAAGGCGCAGAGAAGCCATGTATGCTCAAAGACATTAGAAAAATAACTCAATTTCTAAAACACCCAAGCTATTAAAAAACACCCTAATTATTATATCATTCACTAGGCAGATGTATGCATTGCACCCTCTTGATACTTTTTCCCCTCCAGTTAACAATTCTATCACTTGGTCTGTACTCTTGGAAGTGTAAATATACTCTCCTAAGAGTTAAAAAAACAACAAAATTAGGCATGGAGCTTACAAATCAACTATTTCAATGATATTACAAAATTCTTATTAAATTAATGTTAGCTTTATTAGCCTTCTACTTTGAATAACCTAATTTCCTTTGCTTTGTCAGAAAGACAAGTACTTTAAACATATATTTTAATTTAGAAACATTAATGATTAGAGAATGGGTACAAAATTGTTAAGACATTTTACACTTATCTTCAAGAGTGGAAGGTTTTAAATCACTTTTGTTTTTCTTTCTGAGCTACAACTTCAGGAATGAGAAACCTTGTATCTGATATGTGTTATGTAAGACCTGTAGAGATAATGCCACTCTTAGGCTCTTATAAATCTCAAACAAAAACTCTCAAACAAAACTCTAACTCAAGATATGTAATCTAAACTCTAACTCAAGATATGGAACCTAGCAATCAAACAATCTTTCAATTTAAGAGTCAATCATTTTGATAAAAGCACCAGATTTGGTAATGTTAAAAAAAAAGAAAGAAAGAAAGTTACAACCCAGTGATTCTACTTCTGGGAATATATCCAAAGAAAGCCAAAACACTGATACGAAAGCATATATGCACCCCTATGTTCATTGCAGCATGATTTACAATAGCCAAGATTTGGAAGCAGCCCAAGTGCCCATTAATACATAAATGGATAAAAAAGCTGTGGTACATTTACACAATGGAATACTACTCAGCCATAAAAAAGAAGGAAATCTTACCTTTTGCAACAGCCTGGATGGACCTAGAGAGTATTATGATAAGTGAAATACTCCAGTCAGAGAAGACAAATACCATAAGGTTTCACTTCTATGTGGAATCTAACGAACAGAACAAACAAAATAGAAATAGACTCATAGATACAGAAAACATACTGACAATTATTAGGGGGGATAGGAATTGGGGAGCTGTGTCAAAAAGGTGAAGGGATTAAGTAGAAAAGAAAACCATACTCATAGACACAGACAACAGTATAGTGATTACCAGAGGGAAAGGGGGTTCAGTAGTGGTAGAAGAAGGTAAAGGAGGGGCAGAAGGGATGGTGACTGAAGGAGACTTGACTTTGGGTGGTGAACACATAATCCAGTATACAGATGATGTACTATAAAATTATATACCTGAAACCTATATACTTTTATTAACCAATGTCACCCCAATAAATTTAATTAAAATTTTTAAAACATAAAAAATGAAAGTTACAATAAAATGAGGACAATTTAACAAAATAGCAGGGCACACTATAGTCTAACTTCTCTCACTCAAGAGTTAATGTACTGTAATGTTTGATCACAATCTAGCTGTTAAGTGAAATACATGTGTGACAGCTGAATGTAGCATAAGTGTCACAGGGACCATCTAGGTAGTGAGGGGATGTTTGATGCCTAAAACAGATGACATCTATATTAATAATGCCATGGTATGAAGGAGTATTTTAAATGTTTATTATTTTATTACTATGAAAGTAATATTTGCCTTTGTGTGCTACATAGTTTAATCCTATATATAGAATTACACATGTATTGTTCCACTGTGGTTGGCTCAGATCAGACCTCCCTTAGTCTTCACAAAACAAAATAAGAAATGTGAAAATTTAGTAGATGATTTATAAGTGAACAACAAAGATACATAAAAAAAGTATTTGGATTCCTTAGCCTAACAAAGGGAAACCTGAAATCTGATACAACAGACTCCATAGGAATACTTGTAGAAAAAAATTATGGTCTACACTATTTTCCTTTTCAGGATTAAGCTTGTGTTCTCCTAGATTTTCCCCTCAATGACCCTTGCTGTGAGAATCCCTGTCCTATCACAGAGCCAAGCTGGAATGCTGTATCACTTCACTGTGGCTTAGAGTGGCCGACTTAGCCTGGCCTTGTGCCTAAGCATCCTGTCACTCACAGGATAACAACCATAAACAAGGGCTAACTTCCACTGACTGCTTATTACGTGCCATTCAGAGTGCTAGGAGCTTTGTTTTCATTTAAGTTTCATAATTTCATTAGGTGGTACCTATCATTATCCTCATTTTAAAGATGAAGAAATGAAGTTTAGTTTCTTCTTTTCCAAAGCCATAGCCTCTATGTAGTGCAGAATTCTTTCTACTCGTCCCATTGAGAAGCAGCAACATGACTCTGTACGGAGCCAGTTGCAGAGCTTGGAGATGTGGTGTTCTTTAAAAGAAGAGTCTTACTTTTCTTGAGGACATATTTACATGCTTTTAGAGAATGGCTACAATGCCATCTGCTCTTTGAATGTTCATGACAGCCATTTCAAAACTATGACCAGAAATGGGATTCGTGGACTATGGTAGCTGATGGGTTAATCGGGAGAGTCCTTTTTGTTTTGTTTTGTTCTTATTAATTAATTAATTAATTTTTGTTACAGATGTTTCTCCTTTTTCCCCCACTGATTTCCCCCCCTCCCTCCCTGCCCTGTCCCCAGCTTTGTTGTCCACGTCCCTTGTTCATGCATACATGCATATAAGTTCTGTGGTGTATCTTACCCCCACCACCTCCTCTTCTGGGGATTATCAGTCTGTACCCCACTTCCACGTCTCTGGGGCTACCCCCACTCCTCAGACTGTTATGTTCATTATATTCCACAAATAAGTGAGATCATATGATACTTGTCTTTCTCTGTTTGGCTTCTTTTGCTAGGATAATACTTTCCAGGTCCCTCTATGTAGTCTCAAAGGATAAGAGATCTTTCTTTCTTACCGCTGCATAGTACTCCATTGTGTATATGTACCACTGCTTTTTTATCCATTCGTCTACTGATGGACACTTGGGCTGTTTCCAGATCTTAGCTATTGTAAATAGTGCTGCTACAAACATGGGGGTACATATATTCTTTCTGATTGGTGTTTCAGGCTTCTTAGGGTATATTCCTAGATGTGAGATCACTAGGTCAAATGGAAGTTCAATTTTTAATTTTTTGAGGTAACACCATATTGTTTTCCATAGTGGCTGCACCAGTCTGCATTCCCACCAGCAGTGAACTAGAGTTCCCTTTTCTCTACACCCTCGCCAACACTTGTTGTTTGATGATTTGTTGATGGCGGCCATTCTGACAGGTGTGACGTGATACCTCATTGTTGTTTTAATTTGCATCTCTCTGATGATTAGCAATGCTGAGCATTCCTTCATATGTTTCTTGGCCATTTGTGTGTCCTATTTGGAGAGGTGTCTATTTAGTTCCTCTGCCCATTTTTTAATTGGGTTGTTTGTCTTCCTTTTGTTGAGTTGTATGAGCACTCTATATATATTGGAAATTAACCCCTTATTTGATATATCATTGGCAATTGCGCTCTCCCATACAGTGGGTAGCCTTTCCGATTTGCTGATTGTATCTTTCGCTCTGCAGAAGCTTTTGAGTTTGATGTAGTCCCATGTGTTCATTTTCTCCTTTGTTTCCGTTGCCTTAGGTGATGTATCAGTGAAAATTCTGCTGCATATGATGTCCGAAATTTTGTTGCCTACATTTTCTTCTAGGATTTTTATGGATTCTTAAGTCACATTTAAGTCTTTTATCCATTTTGAGTTTATTCTTGTGTATGGTGTAAGTTGATGGTCTAGTTTCATTTTTCTGCATGTAGCTGTCCAATTTTCCCAACAGCATTTATTAAAGAGGCTGTCCTTACTCCACTGTATGCTCTTCCCACCTTTGTCAAATATTAATTGAGCATATTGCCTTGGGTCCATTTCTGGGTTCTCTGTTCTGTTCCACTGGTCTATATGCCTGTTCTTGTGGCAGTACCAGGCTGTTTTGATTACAGTGACTTTGTAGTATAACCTGAAATCTGGTAATGTGATCCCTCCAACTTTGTTCTTTTTCAAGATTGCTGTGGCTATTCGAGGTCTTTTTTGGTTCCATATGAACTTTTGAAGTACTTGTTCTAATTCTGTGAAGTATGCCATTGGTATTTTGATGGGGATTGCATTGAATCTATAGATTGCTTTTGGTAGTATGGACATTTTAATTATGTTAATTCTTCCAATCCATAAACAGGGTATGTGCTTCCACTTTTTTATATCATCCTCTATTTCTTTTTTCAATGACATGTAGTTTTCTGTGAATAGGTCCTTTATTTCTTTGGTTAAGTTTATTCCTAGGTGTCTTAATTTTTTTGCTGCAATGGTAAATGAGATTGTTTTCTTAGTTTCTCTTTCTGTGAGTTCATCATTGGTGTATAAGAATGCCATCGATTTCTTGATGTTAATTTTGTATCCTGCTACTTTGCCAAATTCATTTATTAAGCCTAGTAAATTTTTGATGGAGTCTTTGGGGTTTTCTACGTATAGTGTCACGTCATCTGCGAATAATGACAGTTTCACTTCCTCCTTTCCAATTTGGATCCCTTTTATTTTTTCTTCATGTCTGATTGCTGTGGCTAAGACTTCCAGTACTATGTTAAATAAGAGTGGCGAAAGTGAGCATCCCTGCCTTGTTCCTATTCTTAAGGGAAATGCTTTTAGTTTTTGCCCATTGAGTATGATGTTGGCTGTAGGTGTTTCATATATGGCCTTTATTATGTCTCGATATAATCCCTCTAATCCCACATTGCTGAGCGTTTTTATCAGATACGTACTTATTTATTGCCATTTTTGTTTAGTTTGGCTATATTTTTCTTCCTATTTCTTCTACTAATTACAGCAGTCCTTTTAACATTTCTTATAGTGCTGGTTTGGTGCTAATGTATTCCCTTAGCCTTTTTTTGTCTGGGAAGCTCTTTATTTGACCTTCTATTTTGAATGATAGCCTTGCTGGGTAGAGTAGTCTTGGATTCACATCCTTGTTTTTGATGACCTTGATTACCTCATGCCATTCCCTTCTGGCCTGTAGTGTTTCTGTTGAGAAGTCAGCTGAGAGCCTTATGGGGTTTCCTTTGTAGGTAAACTGTTGCTTCTCTCTTGCTGTTTTTAGGATTCTCTCTTTGTCTTTAATTTTTGGCACTTTGATTACTCTGTGTCTTGGTGTGGGCCTGTTTGGGTTCTTCTTACTTGGGGCTCTCTTGAACTTGAACTTGAATCTGGCCAAAGAGTCTTAAACTGGTGTTCAAACCTATCTATCTAATTTATAGTAGTCACATAGACGCACTTTAATTTTAAAGTTTCTTTTATATGCCAAGTCTATAAATATAAATCTATCTTTATAGTTAAGCTCTTCTGTATTGGTCAACAGTTGTTCCACAACAAACCACCCCAATAGTCAAGTCATAGAAAGATAAGCATTGAGTGTGGTCCTATACCTCTGAATCAGCTGAAGTATCTTTGCTTCAGATCAGACCAGAATTGCTCTGCTTCACTGGTCTCATTCAGAGGCCCAGGCTGAAGGAGCAGCAGATACCTGGGGTATATTCTTATCTTGGTAGAAGCAGAAGAGCAATAGGGCAAATCCTAGTATGCACATACATGTGAAACCTTTGCTCACATTTCTAATATCCCATTGGCTAAGGCAATTCACTTGGTCCAGATCAACATCAATGGGATAGGGAAATATATTTCTCCCTTGGAGGTATTTTGGGGGGAAGAAACTAAATATTGTCTGAGCAACAACTGACTCTATCACAACTTCTCAAATGAAGAACAAGGAGAAAAGATGAGCATGTATTAAGCACATACTCATTTATTCATCAATTTAGGAAAGATTATGGAGTAGGTACAATGTAGTGATTTTTGAGCTATATGCTGAGACTGCAATAATGAACCATAGTCTACTGACAAAACAAATGTCATTTCTTAATGAGCAATCCCATTGGTAAATACATCCTTCCCCATTTGACAGCTGAAGAAACAAAGAAAGGTATCAAGAGATCAAATACCTTGATCAAAGTCACACAGATTACAGGTAGCCAAGGTAGAATGTAAAGACTGAGTATAAAGTCTAAATTTTTTCCACCTCATCAATGTCATTTACCAATAACAAATAAATTCTCCTATGGCTTCAGAAATGAATAATAAAAACTAAACCACCCATCAGTTAGGATTCGATCAGGCAAGAGGAACCAAGATGAGTGACAGAGAACAAGGAATTCACTATGTAGGCTTTAGTCCTCAGAGGATCATACATGTCTGCTGTATCTAGGTCTGGTGGCTAAATCTGAACCCCAGCAGTCAGGAAGAGAAGATGGACACAAGGGAGTGGCAGCTGAGAACTAATCGGAACCTTTGAGGAAAAACTCACCACATCCAGTCCCAGCAATTTGAGCCACTTGTGGAACAAGTCAGCATCCTTTACCATAGTGCTGTTCTTACCCCTAGCCCAGATTTCCTGAAGCTGAAGGGGTTTAATGGGAGCTAGAGGTGCTCTGGGCCCAGCAGCTGCCTTTACCAACAGCAGGTGTGTGGCAACGGGCACAAACACCAACAGTGCCTGCCCTGCAGCCCTCCTCAGAGCCTAGAATGGGCTGCCCATTTGGTGCCAAAGCCCACATATTTCTTTTGTGGCCAACCCTAACTTGGAACCACATTGGGAGAAAATTTGGGGAAACTGACATAGTACAAAGCTGTCACACAGTTTAGTTCTTCTCCCATGAATTAAGCAAAAGGTGTATTTGAAATTAGAAAGTGAGAAATAAAATGGTTTGCTAAAACTTTCGAGTACTCTAAAGCAGAAAATGCTGAGAGATTTCAGAGGACTTGTGTTCAGAGCCTTCTTCCTGTGCTTCTTTTCATCGTCACATTTTGGAGTTATTCTTTTTGGGGGTGGTGAAAAGTTGTGATTACTTTTTATTTATTTAACCCTGACATTTCATACTTAAAGAGCCAAGCACTTACTGTTTCTCAGCATAATGTCACTCTGACATCTACTATTTTGTTTGCAAGAACGCAAACCAGCTTAGGTAGAAAAGAAGAAATTTGAGGCTCATATAACTCGAATTCAAGGATGACTCTCACTTCAGGCACGACTAAGTTCCAGGGTGCAAATAGTATCATTAGGGTTTACTCAGCATCTCTCAATTCTGCTAGTCTCCATTTCTCTTTATGAGTAAGGTTTATATTTCAAACAAACTCTCTCCACATGTCAGAAGACATGAGTGCCAGTATCTCCAAGTGTGAAACTTCATATTTTAAGATGCAAAAAAAAATAAGCCCTTTCTCTCCCAACACACAGGCAAATACACACACATGCACACACACTCACTGTAAGACTCTAAATTGTCCTGTCTGGGTCATATGCCCACCACTTGCATCAAACGCTGTAAAATGGAAGGATGAGATACCATGATTGAACAGGCTTGGGTCCCCTGCCCACTGTTGAAGCAGAAGCAGGCAGGACGAAAGGGCTATCATTTCTACCGAAACTCCTTGGATGAGGGAGCAGTCATTCCTCAAAAAACACAGGGGCTCTGGACAGATTAAAATGACATGTTTGCACTGGCTGGTTTGGCTCAGCGATAGAGCATCAGCCCATGGACCAATGAGTTACGGGTTCAATTATGGCCAAGGGCACATACCTCAGTTTCGGTTTATCCCCAGCCCCCAGTCAGGGTCATGCAGGAGGCAACCAGTCAATGTGTCCCTCTCTTGTCGCTGTTTCTCTCTCTTTCCTTTCTCCCTCTATCTCCCTCCCATTCTATCCTCAGGTGAGAATTAAAAAAAAATAGCCCTGGCCAGTTTAGCTCAGCAGTTAGAACATTGGCCTGCGGTCCTGAGAGACCCGAGTTCGTTTCTCGCTGAGGGCACATACCTCGGTTGCAGTTTGTCCCCCGCCATGGTTGGGTCGTGCGGTGGCAGCCACTTGATGTGTCCCTTTCACATCAATGTTTCTCTCTCTCTCTCTCTCTCTCTCTCTCTCTCTCTCTCTCTCTCTCTCTCTCCCTTTTTTCCCTCCCATTCTAACTGAACAAAAAATGGAAAAATGTTCTCGGGTGAGGATAAAAAAAATAATTAAAAATACAAAAAATAAAATGACTGATGTTTAATGCAGATGTACTTTAAATCAAAGAATTGCAAGGCCTTTGTTAGCTGAGAGAGAGAGGTTAAAGTTTATGATATCATTCGTTTTCCTTTTCTAGAAAGCATGACAATGACATAAAGAAGCACCTTTATTAATTCTCTGATATCAGAGTGTAGAAATTTTTTTTAAAGCACATATTGGCAATAGAACCAAATGCAGTTTTCTATACATAGCACTGGCCTGCTGCTGTCTTGATTTAAAATACATTCAAAAAATTATCACCAAATCTAAAAAACAAAACAGAAAAAGAAATCAGACTTGTGGGTGCTAGAGGTGGGGGTTTGGAAAGGTAGAGTTGAAGAAAGATGGTCAAAAGGTGGAAACTTACAGTTGTAAGACAAAGAAGTACTAGCAATGTAATGTACAACATGATGACTATCGCTAACACTGCAGTATGATACTGCTTAGGAAAGTTGTTAAGAGAGTAAATCCTAAGAGTTCTCACCACAAGGAGAAAAAATGTTTTCTTTTCTTCTTTCTTTCTTTCCTTTTTCTTTTTGTATCTATATGAGAAGATGGATATGAGCTGAATCTGTTGTGGTAATCATTGCATAGTACATGTACATTAAGCCTTCATACTGAACTCCTTAAACTTTTGCAAAGATATATGTCAATGACTTCTCATTAAAACAAGAAAAAATAAGGGGAAAATGTCACCAGATGGACTTTATGGCCAGCACTAATTTTGAGGAAACCAAAAGAAATCTCATGTCCAACAGATATCCCATAATGGTATGTCTTTGCCTGGGATTTTTTTTTTTAATCCTCACCCGAGAATATGTTTACATTTATTTTCAGATAGAGTGGAAGGGGGAGAGAGAAACATCAATGTGAGAGAGATACATTCACTGGTTGCCTCCCACACAACCCTGACCAGGGCCGGGACCAAACAGAAACCTAGTCACGTGCCCTTGACAAGATTTGAACCCACACTTCTTTGGTCCGAGGACTGATGCTCTAACCGCTGAGCCAAATTGGCCAGGTCTGCCTGGGATTTTTTTTATTAATAAACAGTAGTGCATGCAGCTGTTACCCATTCACAGCTCATATTTTTAATATCAAAAAGAATCCTTAAGAATGGAGAGGCTTCCAAAAAATGAAGAATGACCTCTACATGTAATGGATTTTGCTTTCACGTAGATTGGTAAAAGCAAATTTTCATAGCATGACAAAGTTATTATTTTTTAGTGACTTTGTTTCTAGACAGAATGTGAATCTATAAGTGATTACACCGAAATTGGTTCACAAGTGAAAATGCTGAAGGGTTTTTTCATTCCCTCACTCCTTCACTCTGTATGGAGAGCCGGCTATATTATCTTGCACTGGACTGAGCACTGAGAACACAACAAAGAAAAAGGTAAGTCCTTGCTGCAGAGAACCTCACCGTGTAGTGAGGAAAGCTCAAAAGCACGGACAGTGTACAAGCCACGTATGTCCAGACGGTCATGACAGCCCAGAGCAGCAAACAGTTTTGCCTGGGGTCTGTCAGAGAAAGCGTTTTAAGTGCAGATCTTGATGGAGAAATAAAAGTTTTTTGAACTCAAGGCCTAGGAAGTGTATTCCAGGAAGAAAAAGCTGAACTTACTGTTACAGAACATTGTGGTTCCTCTAAGTCACTGGCAGGACAGGGGACAGTAGGAAGGAATTCCCAGGAAGCTAACAGGGCTGATGGGGGGTGGGGTGGGGGATGAGCCAGACAGAATGGGATGGGAATGGTACGGCATGCCAAGGGGTTTGGAAAGATAACTCTGGAAGTAGGGAAAAGGATGGGTGACAAAGGAGAGAGACTGATTTCACTGAGACTTTATAGAGGTTATAGAAAAGGCCGTGGCCTAAATAGAGTCTCTAAGATAGAGACTTTGCAAAGTTCAAATGGAAATTACTAGCAATGAGTTGAATGAGGGAGCTAAGGAAGGGGAAGGAATCAAAACAATTCATGTATCCAGTTTAGGAGGCTAGTTGGATGGAGATACCCGTAAAGATATGAGGGAAAGTGGAAGAAGACGACTGGGGTGACGGGCAGGGTAAGGATGCATTAGGAGCGAGAACAGAGCTGTGATCGCCTGTGCTAAAATACATCCGTTTTGTGTTCTAGTACAAAACTACATAAAAGAATGTCTTTTACCAATTATATATTATTTTTTGATATATTTGATTAATGCCCCAGTTAAATGTATTCACTATGGCAGAACACATGTTATATAACAGTATGGGCCAAGTCACTTATTTCTATATTCCCAATACTGTAAGAGAAGCATATTCTGAGTAGTAGTAATTTCATGCAATGTTTAGTATTCTACCTTCATGAATATATATATTACAGATGCTTTGGAGTGGGGTTGACAAAAAAAATTTTTTTTCTGACCTCAACTAGTGCTCTCTTTATTAAAACCAAGAACTGATAGGCTCATATTTCCTAACCTCCACTTTTCAATGTGGAGACGCTTTCATCTGAATATCAGTGTTAAACCTTTTCAAATGATGTCTTTGGTTTAATTCGCAAAATTTGAGGACTACAGATTCTGATGGATTAAGAGTAAACTCTTCAACAGAAACAGTAATAGCTACTAGCTGTTGAATATGCATGCATTTTCAATGATGTTCTAAGAAGCGTGCTTACTACTATATTAAAAAAATTTTACAGTGATCTTGGAAAAGGCATTAAAACATTATTATAAGAAAAGTAGTTGAGTTTTGTCACATTAGATGTCAGGGTGGGGATTTTCGACGTCTAGTCTTATTTCACACTGTCTTTTTCATTTACTTATCTTAATGCATTCAAAAGTTGTTAAAGTTTCTTATATAAAAATATGATTGATTGTTACAGTGACAGTAATTGCATTTTAGCAAAAGTAACCATTATAGTAATTTTCTACAAGGAAGAGAAATCTAACTAACTAAAGTAGCTAGTTACTTCCTCACACATTAACGCTGTAATTTTTAACATAAAAATACTTAATAAGGGAAGTACAGGTTGGAGAACATAAAATAGCATGTAATATTTATAAAACTGCTTCCATTAGGTAGTTTACAATTTTATGTAGCTGTTAATCACAAATTAAATGAAACAAAATAAAATGTCTATACTAGCGGGCTAACTAAAGTGAGTTCTCAACTGAAGCCTTCTAAAACTGACTCTCAGATATCTCTTATTTTTATTTCTGAACTACAGAAGGTAATGACTTCTTTTGAAACCAAGATTTATGCATATCATGCCCTTAGAAGATTGAATCGAATGAATACGTAAAGATATCATGATTACAAAGAAAAAAGAACACACAACAATTATGCATGTACGTAGAGAGGGGCAGGCTGCATAGTGTAACAACTTGTACGTGTTAAATCACAAATGAAACAGCATTCACATTTAATTTCATGTATTCCACTGCACACCTGAATACTAATTAGCAACTAAAATAGGAAATGTGTGGTACTGCATGTATTGATAAAATCTCAGTTCTCTATTATTCAGACACCAATGATTAACATGAATTGCATACTGGGAAAAGCTACTTTATCATTTATACAGTTTTCTTTCTACCAATTTTTTTTCTTACTATTGGAAGCTATATACTAATTTCAAAATCAATCAAAGGTAAAATTGAAATGTGAGCTAAATGTGGAATTGCATTTTCTAATATTTATTGTTAAGAGTGTATAGACAGCCATGGCCAGTTTGGCTCAGCGGTGGGAGCGTTGGCCCGTGGACCAGAGACCAGGGTTCGGTTCCCACTAAGGGCATGTACCTTGGTTGCAATTTGTCCCCGGTCCGGTTGGGATTGTGTGGGTGGCAACCAGTCAATGTGTATCTCTCACATCGATGTTTCTCTCTCTCTCTCTCTGCCTTCCTCTCTCCCTCCTGCTCTATCTGAAGATGAATGCAAAAATGTACTCAGGTGAGGATAAAATAATAAAAATTTTTTAAAGAGTATAGACAGTAAATGCCATGAGGAGTAAAAAGCAGAAGGCTCAAATTCAGTATGCAAATAAATGAACAGTATTCAAGGTAACCTAAATCGAGTTAACTCAAATGTTTCATTTTATGGGGGTCACAGAGAGCACTGGTACTTTGTTTCTGCTCCTTCTTAGCCCTGTTTTTAAAATGACCCCAGAACTTCAAAAGAAAGATTTATTTTGAAGGCTGAGATGGAGGAAAAGGAGTTTAAACCTCATGATTTTTCCCTGGCTGCTTCTATTCCTCTCTCTCCATCTCCATTCCTTTGCTAACCTCTGTATTTAAATTGACCCTTGTAATAACTAGCAATTGATTAATTTTGGAGTTATTCTTATAGGTGAGAATTGTATTCACAAAGCCATATCTCTTTGAGTTAATACTTTCTTTTATTTTTCCACTATCCCCATAGATTACAGATCCTCTCTCATTTGTTTGCACATTTTGCTCATCAACTGCATCTATAATAAAAGTTAGTTCTTATTATGTAGATCAAGGAGCGCAGTGGGGGAAATTGTAGATGTGTGTGTGTGCATGCACATGCACTTGCGTGTATCTCTGTGCTCTTTAGTTATATTCTAAAATAAGGATTCAGTATAAAATTGATGATAGTAGTCTTTTGGCAAAACTCTATTTTGTTGAAACCTGGCTGGCATCTCATTTACTAACAGAACACCAAGGTAAATTTAACTACAAAATAATTACACTCGTAGACATCAACATAGAAGGTTTCAAAGAGAAGGACCTAATAAATATCTGCTAAGGAAGTCACAGGGACGTATCAGTTAGGATGCGTTTAGTTACAAACAACGGAAAACCCAACCCTAATGTAAACTTGCATAAACAATGAAGAGAATTCATTGACTCAAGTAACTAACTGTCCAGAGGATAGAAGAGACTCAGATGCAAATGACCAGAGCCCCAGAGGGTTTGGCTGCAATTGCCTCCGTACTACCCTTCTGGATTGTTGGCTCTGCCCTTAGCTAGCTTCTTTCCACATTGCAAAATTTCAGCTAGAAGCAACCAGGGTCATATTCTTTCTCTTTCATATCTCTCAGGAAAGAGTATGTTTTCCCCCAGCCAATGAATAAAAGTCCTGAAATTCATGCTGACTGACCCAGTTTGGACTCTTGAATCATCTGTAGTGGCAAGAACGAAAGACCTTCACTAGTGCCCCCGACTCTGGCCGCCCTTTTCTGCAAGGAATACATTCCAAAGTATACATTCCTCTCTATATATATCCCTATGTAGTACCAAACCCTATATATACGGTTTCCTATACACACATAACTATAATAAAATTTAAACTACTCTTGTATTTTGTGGTCATTATTAAGTAAAGTAAGGGTTACTTAAACACAAGTACTATGATATCGTGACAGTCGCTATGATAATCAAGACAGCTACTAAGTGACTAAGGGGCAGGGAACATATACAAGAGTGGATATATGCCCTGGCCAGTTTGGCTCAGTGGTTAGAGCGTCAGCCTGTGGTCCAGAGAGACCCGGGTTTGGTTCCCGCTAAGGGCACGTACCTCGGTTGCAGTTTGCCTCCGGCCCTGGTTGGTCATGCAGGTGGCAGCCACTCAGTGTGTCCCTTTCACATTGATGTTTCTCTCTCTCTCTCCCTCCCACTCTATCTGAACAAAAAATGGAAAAAATGTCCTCGGGTGAGGATTTAAAAAAAGAGTGGATATGATGGACAAAGGGATGAGTCATGTCCCAGGTTGGACAGAGCAGGACGGCATAAGATTTCATCATGCTACTCATAACAGCACGAAACTTAAAATTTGTGAATTGTTTATTTCCATAATTTTCCTTTTAGTATTTTCAGACCACAGTTGACCCTGGCGAATTGAAACCCTGAAAAGTGAAACCATGGATGGGGGTGGGGACAACTGTATTGGTTTGGAAGAAAAGACCAATCAGGGCATATGCCTGGCATACCCTGATATAACTACATAGGTTTCTTCAATATTAAAATACTTCTCAACATAAGTAGCCAATGCTCTGAGGACCCCCAAGTGTTCTCACTGTATCAGCAACCTAGCTTGAAATCCTCCTGACCTCTCCATTACCCAGAAACTAAAAAGTTAACATCTGCAAAGCAAAGATACATTTGGACCACGTTCCAGCAACACAGCAGGCATCTCTTCTGTTTGGGTGGATTATGTCCTGGATGTTAAACATTTTGAAAATCATCTAACCTGCAGCATCTACCCTACTGTATGAATTTCCTAGGGCTGCCATACCAAGTATCACAAACTGGGTGGCTTCAAACAATAGAAATTTACTACCTCATCATTCTGAAATCCAAAATCAAGTTGCTGGCTGAGACATGCTCCTTCCGAAGACTCTAGGGAAGAATCCCTCCTGGCTTTTCCTAGTTGTTGGTGATTGCCCACATTCCCTGTTTTGCCTTGGTTTATGGTAGGATAACTCCCAATCTCTGCATCTGTCTTCACATGATAATCTTCCACGTATCTGTGTCTAAATTATGTTCTTATAAAAACATAAGTCACAGGATTGGGGCTCACCTTAACCTAGTATGACCTCATCTTAACTGGATTATATCTGCAAAGAACTTATTTCCAAATAAGATTACATTCACAGGTTCTAAGTGGCCATAAATTTGGGGAGACACTATCCAACCCGGCACACCCCTCAAGTGGGATGGATGCTATGCAATGGGAAAGTGGCTAAGTGATGTTAGGAAAGGTTTCCACAATGTCCATGGTAGATACTGGACCCTCAGGCCCTTTGTTCTCTTTATTTACCTGGTTACAGTCAACTGCTTTATAATTGAACTGGCATTGCAGATTTTATTTGCATATTCTGAGCAAGATCCCATAGTATCTAATCTCATTTTAATTCTAAGGCCTAAGTCTATTGATTTCAAAATGTAATTTGGGTTCTAGCAAAGAGTCCTTAAATCTATATACCAGCCCAAGCATTATCAATAGAGTGAATAAGCAATATATCTCACCTAAGTAAGTACTCCTGTTTTTAA
This sequence comes from Molossus molossus, assembly GCF_014108415.1. Classification (NCBI taxonomy): domain Eukaryota; kingdom Metazoa; phylum Chordata; class Mammalia; order Chiroptera; family Molossidae; genus Molossus; species Molossus molossus. The sequence continues at coordinate 31,232,946 of NW_023425346.1, forward strand.
AACATACATAGCTGTGCCCTGCCGGTGTGGCTCAGTGGTTGAGCGCTGACTTATGCTCACTTATGCACCAAGAGGTTTCCAGTTCAATTCCTGGTCAGGGCACATGCCCAGGTTGTGGGCCAAATCCCCAGTGGGGGGCATGCAGGAGGCAGCCAGTCGATGTTCTCTCTCATCGATGTTTCTATCTCTCTCTCCCTCTCCCTTCCTCTCTCTATAATTAATAAAGAAAAATAAATTAAAAATAAATAAAATAAAATATATATAGCTGTGATTAAATAAAAAAGCATTCAAAATCTTGCAACATTTATAATATCTCTTTATCACTATGTATATTATCTATCAACAGATTGTAAGGTACAACTACTGTTGGATTTTAGTACACTGACCGCTACTAGAAGGGCCATGAGTAAATCGGGATGCAATTCTGGCTGCTGTTACAAAGGCAAAAAAAAAAAAAGGCACGAACAAATAGACATTGGTTTGTTTCTCATATAAGAGCTGGAGCACAAGTAGTCCAGAGGTCACATGGCAGCTCCATGGTCTTAGGACCTAGGCATTTTCTATTTTATTGCTCTGTCATTCTCAAGATATGGCTTTCACCTCCTGGTGTAAGATGGCTTTTGTTGCTCTCACCAGTGTGGCTGCATTCTGCTCATATACCATTGGCCAGATCCTAAAATATATGGCCAAACATAGCAGCAAGAATAGCTGGAAAAGATTGTCTTTATCTGGGCAGCCATGTGCTTAGCTAAATGTTGTGAGTTCTGTTATTACTAAAGAAAGAAGGAGAAAGTCAATTTTCAGGCAAGAGTTAGCATCCTTGACAAAATCTACATGCGCTTAGAAGAAGTAATGGCTATTCACAAATAATTTGCATATTCCTAATAAATTGTGATGTTTGTTCTAATTTCAAGATAACTTTACACATCTTTAATATTGTTATTTTGTAATTTGTGTTCTTTAGAATCTACCTCATTTTACTAACACGACTTATATAGTTGGCCTAAAAATGCTCACGATGTCTACAGTGAGGAGGGTTTAAAGGAGAATGGTCACAAATATTGAGGTCAACAGGAAGCAGTGCATGGAAGAGGAAAATTGCAATTTGGTGGGTGACTATTTTGTTAGAATGAGGATTTTAACTCCTTATATCTGGTGACAAGTTATCCAGTAACAACTAACAGGAAGGAAGACAAGTTAGGGTACCAATACCGAAGTCTTACAAACTATAATGCAGTGTGCCCCAGCCAAGTGCCCCAGGTCGCTTAAACCTGGTACCCTGCTTAAAAGTAGATTCTTCTTGCCTTAGCCAGTTTTCTCAGTGGTTAGAGCATCGGCCTGCAGACCAGAGAGTCCCAGGTTCAATTCCCGCTAAGGGCGCATACCTTGGTTACAGTTTGTCCCCAGCCCCCTTGGGGTCGTGTGGGTGGCTACCAGTCAATGTGTCTCTCTCACATCGATGTTTCTCTCTCTCTCTTCCCCCCTCTCTCCCTCCGGCTCTATCTGAAGATGAATGCAAAAATGTCCTTGTGTGAGAATAAAAAATAATAATAATAATAAAATAAAAATAAAAGCAGAAGCAGATTCTTCTCAAATGAGAAAAGACATGTCAAGGTCTTTATAAATGTTGGACAACAAAATTGGGCAGAACTTTGCCAAAACAAAATAAATGAAACAATAATGTAAAATGGAGAGGAAAAAGCAGGTGAACAATTTTTTTTTTTAAAGAATAAACATTGGAGGATTGGGAGTATACTATTTAATTTATGATTATTGGTGCTAAATTTCTGACAATTCTGACTTTTTGCAGGACCTTACTATCAACTTTTTTTACTGAGACAAGTGTCCTGGATGGTCTCAGCATGTCCCCCAGATCCACTCTCCATCCTTCCACTCCATATCTGCCTCCCAGGAGGTTGACTTGCATGCAGCATATTGCTAAGCTTGCTTGCCCTCTGGTTTCTTGCACACTTCCACCAATGAGAGGCTCCAACAAGATACTGGATACTGGAAGGAGGGTGAGGTTGGGTGTGTATCCCCCTGCTTCCATCCATGCCACATTTGCAGTTTGGCAGTGTCTGTGTTCCTCCACTGAAAGCCATAGCCCCTGTCATCTGGTTCTCTCTTACAGATACAACCACAACCGCCTTCCCTGGTCCCTGGGGGGAAAGGGGCTAGCCAGGCCCTCTTATTGACTTAACCCTGCTTATACCGTTATAAATAGTTCCTTCACTAAGTTCTCCTCAATTGCCCCTTTTGAGTGAGCCATCTGTTTCCTGCATCTTGAGTGGTACAATGAGGAAGAAATGACTCACTCACCAAACAACTAGTCCTACTAATCCAATGGCTAATCGGCCATTCTTGATTTTTAATTTCTCTCTTTTCTACAAATCCATGTTCTCTTACTCCTAAAATTGGATCAAGTTTAGTCTCTTTAATAAACCATTTCTAAATCAACCATATGACTCTCTGTCCTAGAAACATTGGCCTTCACTTCCCAACCCTGTTCATTACCTCACTTCTTCTTCTTTTTTTTTTTTTAAATTTATTTGAGAGAGAAACATTGCTTTAATGTTCCACTTATTTATGCATTCATTGGTTGCTTCTTGTATGTGCCCTGACCACAGATCAAACCCCAAACCTTGGCATATGGGGACAATGCTCATACCAACTGAGCTACCTTCCAGGATCTAGTTTTGATGTGTTTATAAGCCATTTTTAAGTTTACTGGTGCTTGCTCCAAATGTTTTTTTTAAGGGGTTTTAGTATCTCCTTTGTGGAGATGATTTTTTTGGTGTACTTTCCATACAAAATCCCTGAACTCTTCTGGAGTTCCATACTTCTTAAGCAATAGATATGCAATATTTGTTATTTTCAGGAAACAAAAATCTCACTCTCTTAGGTATTAAATTGGGAAGCAAGGTGAATATAGATAAATTTCCTCAAAATATATTCCCCAAACTACACTTTCACTGTGAGCAACATATTTGAAAATCAAACAGTTTCTCCTCATCTCCACCACTTCTTAATGCTAGAGGGACCCAGGACTTAGTCTCCTGACTACATACACTCTTCCCCTGGTAGTTCTCATCTAGTCTCATGATTTAAGCCTAGTGAACCTTTCTACTTCTTAGTCTAATAAGCACTTAATCTCACACTTAATATATTCAAATCCAAATTTCAGATCTCTACTTCCACTCCAAATATGTTAATGTTTCAGTCTTCCTCTTTTAGTTTCTTAGCCCAAAGACTTTGGAGTCATCTTTTACTCATTTTCCCCCCACCCAATAACAATCCTTCAGGAACTTACATCCAGATTCCAACCACTGCTCACTGCTTCCTCTGTTGCTGACCACTCTGGCTCAGACCACTGCAATTCACTGCAAGAGCCTCTTCACTGGTGTTCCCGCTTCTGTTTTGTTCTTTCTAATTCTCTTTCCTCAACAGAGCAGCCAGAGTACTTTCTTTTTAAATCTTAGACCATGTCATTCTTCTGTTCGTTGCACTCTTTCCAATTGATACCCAAGGTCTTTACATATTGCTAACAAGGTCCCAAGTGATATGGTCTCTGCTATCTGTCTGGCCATGTATCCTACCCCATTCCAGACACACTGCCTCCTTGTCTGAGGGTTAATGTACCTGTACCCATTCTGCCCCTAGGTATCCAAGTAGCTCACTCCCTCTCCTCCTTTAACTCGCTGCTCTAGCATTTCCCACTCAGGGAACAATCCTTCTCCATAGTAGTTGTCATTATTTGACATATTAGATATTTCACATATTTATTTTGTTTATTGTCTGTCTTCCTCATAAGGATGCAAAATCTTGTATAAATTTAATATTTGTTAAATATCTTCAGTTGCATTCACTACATATTCTCAACTCTTAAACCTATGCCTGGCGTAAAGAAGGTATACAACATATATTTGATGAGTGAATGAAAGGGGGTAGCCTTTACTTTTTTAGACATAAACCCTTTCACAAAAATAAACAGGTATTAGAATACCTCAAATAAATGTAAAAGAAACTCATATGAATGGAGTGCTAAGCATGTGTTAGGCTCTGAGTAACACTTTACAAGTATGATCTCCGCCAATTTTCATAACAGAGTCTATGTGATTGATCATATTATAATCAACTTACAGATGAGATGTTACATAGCTGTCTGACTCCAGGGTCCATTCTCATTATAATATGACTAAAACATGCCTCTATAAACTTTTTTAAAAAGTCACCACCGGACTTTCGGTCAACATGGCGGCGTAGGGAAACGCAGTGTCGCGTTCTCCCACAACCACATCCAAGTTACAACAAAACTACAGAACAACCATCATCCAAAACCGCCTGAAATCAAGCTGAATGGAAGTCCTACAACTACGGAATTAAAAAAAAAAAAAAGCAGCTACATCCAGACCGGTAGGAGGGGCGGCGGCGCGAGGGGTGGCGGCGGCACGAGGAGCTGGTCCCACACCCAAGTGTGGCGGATAAAAATCAGGAGGCTCCCTCGGCTGAGAAGGTCCTTCCTGAGGACTGAGGGGTCCCCGTCCCACACCAGGTGCCCCGCTCAGGGTTCCAGTGCCAGGAAGAGAATCCCCATAACTTCTGGCTGGAAAAACCAGCGGGAACTGAGGCTCAGGGAGGCTGAGGCGGCTGGAGCCCCAGGCAGCTCCTTAAAGGGCCCGCGCACGGACTTATCGGACTCTCCCTCTAAGCTCGGAGGGGAGGCAGCTCGAGGGGCGCCAGAGACATACAGGGAAGAACTGAGCTGTTTGGCACTGGAGCGAGGGCTGGAGAGGGGGCTTCCTCGGGGACAAACGTGCGGTAAGAGGCCTTTGTTCCTTTGGTGAGCCCTTCCCAGGGGCGGCAGACAGAAGCCATATCTGGGACTCCAGCAACCTGGCTCACACTGGTAGCCCCGCCCTGCTGACTCCCTGAGGTCCCGCCCCACACAACTTTCAAGCCCACCCAAGCTGTTGCTACTTGCTTAACCATAGGATTGGCCTGTCTTGGATCCTGCTTCAGGTTTTTCCTAAATTCTTTCAAACGAGCAGCATCGGGTCTCAGCGAGCCCCATACCTCTCATTCAGTAATACACAGAAACAAACACAGGGAGGCAGCCAAAATGAGGATACAAAGAAACAGGTTCCAAATGAAAGAACAGAACAAACCCCCAAGAAAAGAACTAAGTGAAATGGAGATAAGCAACCTAACAGATGCTGAGTTCAAAATACTGCTTATAAGGATGCTCAATGAACTCAGTGAGGGCCTCAAGAGCATAAAAAAGGACCAGTCAGAAATGATCGCTGCACAGTTAGAAACGAAGGAGGCTTTAACTGAAATAAAGAATAATTTACATAGCTTCAATAATAGAGTATGTAAATCCAAGGAGCAAACCATCGATTTGGAATATAAGGAAGCAAAAAACGCCCAATCAGAACAGCAAAAAGAAAAAAGAATCCAAAAAAATGAGGATAGTGTAAGGAGCCTCTGGGACAACTTCAAGCGTGCCAACATTCACATCTTGGGGGTGCCGGAAGGAGAAGATAGAGAACAAGAAATCGAAAACCTGTTTGAAACAATAATGGCAGAAAACTTTCCTAACTTCGTGAAGGAAACAGACATACAAGTCCAGGAAGCACAGAGAGTCCCAAACAAGATGAACCCCAAGAGGCCCACACCAAGACACATCATCATCAAAATGCAAAAGGTTCAAGACAAAGAGAGAATCTTAAAAGCAGCAAGAGAAAGGCAGCTAGTTACCTACAAGGGAGTTCCCATTAGGCTGTCAGCTGATTTCTCAAAAGAAACTTTGCAGGCCAGAAGGGAGTGGCAAGAAATATTCAGAGTGATGAAAACTAAGAACCTACAACCAAAATTACTCTATCCTGCAAAGCTGTCATTTAGAATTGATGGACATATAAAAACTCCCAGACAAGAAAAAGTTAAAGGAGTTCATCACTACCAAACCGTTATTATATGAAATGATGAAGGGTCTTTTTAAAGAAAAAGATAAAATGTATGAACAAACAAAATGGCAATGAATACATATCTATCAACAATGGAATCTACAAACAAAATGAACAGGAAGAACAGGAACATTCTCATAGATACAGAGAACATTTTGTTGGTTGCCAGTTGGGAAGGGGGTTGGGGGAATGGATGAAAAAGGTGAAGGGATTAAGAAGCACAAATTCATTGCTAGACTGACAAACCTCAAAGGGAAAGGGGTTGGGGAGGTGGGAAGAAATAAACCAAAGAACTTATATGCATAACCAATGGACACGGACAATAGTTTGGGAAAAGGTGGGAGGGGGGCGGGAGTGGGGAGGAGGGGGTCAATGGGGGAAAAATGTGGAACATCTGTAATACATTTTACATCCAACAATAAAGATGTGGGAAAAAAAATCAATAAATAAAATAAATAAATAACTAAAATAAAAAATAAAAAAAAAGTCACCACCAACAACACAAAAAAGATAATGTAAGTCTTTATTTTTTAAAAAAAGGCAACTAAATCTCTCACTAGAATTCCAAGAGTGTGAAAATTATAAATCCTAGCTTTTGTTTTTTTTAATTTTTTATTGAATTTATTGGGGTGGCATTGGTTAATAAAATTATATAGGTTTCAGGTATATAAGTCTATAAAATGTCATCTGTATATTGTGTGTTCACCACCCAAAGTCAAATCTCTTTTGATCACCATTTACCCCTTTTTTACCCTCTTCTACTTCTACCCACCCCACTTTCCCTCTGGTAATCACCATACTGTAGTCTGTGAGTACAAGAATGTTTTTTGTTGGCGGTGGTAGGTTTTTGTTTGTTTGTTTGTTTTTTTATTATTCCCTTAGTCTTTTTTACCCTGCTCCCCAACCCCCATTCCCTCTAACAGCTATCAGTCTGTTTTCTGTATCTATGAGTTTGTTTCCTGGTTGTTTGTTTTGTTCATTATATTCAACATATAAGTGAAATCATATGGTATTTGTCTTTCTCTGTCTTTCACTTAGCAATAAATCCTAACTTTTAGAAGAGAAAACATGGAGTAAACCAGGCACAAGGCTGAGCAGATAGTGGAAAGGCAGAAGCACACACTCAAGCAGAGCAAGAACCATAGAAGACATTTCTGTGCACCTTCCCACATTCGCAGGAACATTATGTTTACCTCTTTCCAAAGAGCTAAGACAGGACTACAATATTTGATCCATGTCCATCCGGAAGGATGGTGAAGTTCACTACCAAGGTCAGCAAATTGGTAAAGTAGTCCCAAGTTTACAGGGAAAAAAGGTATCATCTGCATTGAACATGTGCAGCAGGAGAAGCCAATGACACAACTGCCCACGTGAGCGTTCAGCCCAGAAAGATGGTTGTCGCTAGGCTAAAACTGGACAAAGATGGTCAAAGGATCCTTGAATACAAAGCCAAATCTTGCTGTGGAGGAAAGGAAAAGGCCAAATATAAGAAAGAAACAATTGAGAAGATATAAGAATAAAGTAATCTTATATACAACCTTCATTAAAAACTGCTAAAAAATTTTAAAATCTCCTCAGCCCTATCCCTACGGTCTATCAGACTTCCAATAAACAAACAGATAGCAAATTGTTTTAAGTTCTTATTTATTGATTTGATATCAATTTGCACCAGAGACTAAGATTATTTATTAATCTTAGGGCCCTCTCTTTTTTAAAGAGCTCTCCTGCCTTGTTCAATTACAAAGCAGTATCTTTACAAAGATGTTTTAATTTACAAAGGGCTTTCCTTTGCCCTTCCTTCTGCTGGCCTTGTGCAGAAACCTGAACTTGGCTCTGCCTCTGTTCTTCTCTAAGTCTTCTTTCTTTGAAATATGCACTATGTTTGCAAATCACAGTATTTGAAATCATTCAAAAAGAGAAAAGAAAGAAAGAAGATGGAAGTCATAGTACACTCTAGACACAAGGAAACACTCTTGGGAAGCATTTACAAGTAGGTACCTGAGAGTTTTCAAAACCATATCAATAAAGGAGGTGAAATGAATGATTTTTGAATATTGATATTTCATGAATGTTAGCAAATCAGAAGGCCTATTAAAGAAGACAACACCCTTCCTAAGGTCTCTATTACATAAAAAGAGATTCTAATGGGACATTTAGTAATTCACATTTGGAGCCAACAGAAGCCTCCTATTGATGAGAATGTCCCAATTGCCAGCTTCTCTCAACACACACAAAATAAGTGCCTTAAAATTTCAATTTTTCATGTCATTTGATCTGAGGTTTTACTGGTTTTATTTTTAAAGTAATGTCTCCGAGAAAACTACTTCTTTAGGATTTTAAAAGTATTTTATATTTTGGCTTTCTTGAGAGAATTTGTAGATGAGAGATAAAATATTGAAATTTAGTCATAACAGAAACAAGGCAATAAAGTTAAATTTACTAGATCAAATCAGGATTTCAGTACCAATAGGTATAAATCTACATATTCACAATCTTTCATTTCTCTATTGTATATCTTTAATATTCATTGACATAGTGCTCAATATGTGTATTTATATATTTTTTCTAACATTTAGAAACTTATAATGTACTTCAAATGAGAATATTCTTTTTTGAGTAACAGAAGTGAATGTATGGTTTCTGTTCTGATATGTAAAGAGTTCTAAATGCTAGTTCTCATTTTTATAACATGAAAAATCCTGAAAAACATATCCTGATACCTCTTCTTTGATACATGACAGGTTTGAGAATACATGGCAAACTATAACCCCCAAACAAGAGACAAGTAAATATAGGTACCACTTACCTGGAGGATTAACAAGTAGAGTGAGCAACCTCTAGGAAAAGATAAATTGTTAGAAATGAATTTTCTGGATACACAGATTGGATTAGCTTAAGATTCAAAAACTTTGGGAAGTCCAATTTTAGGGAACTCCTCCAAATTTATTAATATTTCCTACAGGAGTCCAAGCAGGTTATCACCATGAAACTAGAACATATAGCCTCATGCTCCATGCAGGAAAGGGGGAAAATATTCTGATATATCCTCAATGCATTCTGTTCTCTGTAACTTAGACCATCCCTCAAAGAGAACTAATTTGCCAAAATTATATCCGATTATTGGAAGAGCAGTCAGACAATTCTCAGATTCTTTTGGTTTCTCTCTGACAAAACAAAACAAAAAATAAATGCCAAGAACCTGTTCTGAACTTTATAGTGCAGGGATTTTGTCTCACCCACACATGACAGGTTTAATTATGACATAAAAGAACATTTTCTCACACAAATACCTTCCTTTCATCATATCAACAAGACTTTAATTTGAAAATATATATGCATCCCTGTGTTTGTTGCAGCATTATTTACAATAGCAGAGAAATAAAAGCAATCCCAATACCCATCAATAAATGATTCGATAAAAAAGAAAATAGTACATATACACAATAGAATATTATTTGGCCATAAAAAAAGAAGAAAATCTTATATTTGTAACAACATGGAAGAACTAGAGGGTATTATGCTAAGTGAAATAAGTCAGACAGAGAAAGACAAATGCCATGATTTCATTTACATGTGGAACCTAAAAAACAAAATAGAAACAGACACATACATATAGAAAACAAACTCATGGTTGAGAGATGGAGGGGGTTTGGGGGACTGGGTGAAAGGGTGAAGGGATAAGAAGTACAAATTGGCAGCTACAAAATAATAATGGGGATGTAAAATGCAGCATAGGGAATATAGAAAATAATGTTTAAATAACTATGTATGGTGTCAGATGAGTACTAGACTTATCGGGAAATCACTTTCTAAGTTATATAAATGTCTAAACACTATGCTATATACCTGAAACTAATATAATATTGAATGTCAATTCTAATTAAAATATGTTGTAAAAAAAAAAGAGAGAGAGAGAGAGAGAATATTCAGAGGTTTTTTTTTATCCTCACCCAAGGACATTTTTGTATTTATCTTCAGATAGAGTGGGAAGAAGAGAGGGAGGAAGGAAGAGAGAGAACCATCGACGTGAGAGAGACATAGCGACTGGTTTCCATCCACACAACACCAGGGGTCAGGGACAAATTGCAACCGAGATACATGCCCTTAGCAGGAACCGAACCTTGGGTTTCTCTGGTCCACGGGCCGGCTCTCTAACCACTGAGCCAAACCAGCCAGGGAAAAGAGAATATTATTTAACACACCAAATTTCATGTTATAATGGCTAGCTCAGTACTGAGAGCTGCAGTTCTCCAGAAACTACCATTAAATGCTACTACTATCCTCGCCAGCACTTAAGGAAGATTTAAAGTTGTCTCTATCTAATCTAAGGTTGAGCAGTATGGATAGGAAAAATGCTGGCAGAAATTCAGCAATCAGAAGTCTGTGTCTCCCAACAAAAGACAGTTGGACAATTCCTCTAAAAGACAGCAAGATATTACGCGAAAGTCAAACATTTGCTCTTCATTTGCTAGGAAAAATTGTTTTCTCTCATCAAATCCAATAGGTATAATCTTTAAAAATTATATACCCATCACTAAATGGCTGAGTTCACCTATATACTTGAGTTCACATATCAAACAAAGAAAACAGGCTTGGCTGCAAAGTCAATGAAAGTCAAATAAAAGGCCAAACTAAACAAATGAGACATCATGCCCTGAAGATCAACAAAGGAGATCATTGTTAGGTGAGGAGGGTTTAGTAACTTTAGCAAGGAGGATTTGCTGTGCTCATCACAACACAAAGCTACTCATTTAAGCTCCTTAAACACAAAAGCACATATCCAACTGCAAGACTGGTGGGAAGTTAGTTTCATACAATTGCGCTTTTTCTTTTTACCACACTGTGTTACAGTTAAACTCCATTGAGACTTGAGTGGATATCCTAGAGATATTTTGGGGATTAATAATGATGATAATAAAGAGGTAGCAAAATTTTTGTATAAGTTTTTTTTTAATGTAGAGTGCTACACAAATGTAAGATGTGATAGTAATTATGATGGCTCAGATTAAGATAAAAAATAAGTGATTCATTTTAAAACAATCCTCATCCCCTGGCCGGTTTGGCTCAGCAGTTAGAGCATCGGTCTATGGTGCAGAGAGACCCGGGTTCAGTTCCCACTAAGGGCACGTACCTTGGTTGAGTTTGTCCCCGGCTCTGGTTGGGTTGTGTGGGTGGCAAGCACTCGATGTGTCCCTTTCACATGGATGTTACTCTCTCTCTCCCCCTCCCACTCTATCCGAACAAAATATCGAAAAAATGCCCTTGGGTGAGGATAAAATAAAACAATCCTCATTACATTATGTCCCTCCTAAAATGATTCTATAGCCTTTCAACATCGGCATCACCTGGTCTGGTCTAGAGTACCACAAGGGTAATCATATACCTATGTTTGTTCTTCCAGAGATTCATCAGAAGAAACTTCTATCCACTATGCTGAAAAGCATAATTTCTTCTCTACAGCATCCATTAAGGTTCTTCCTGCCAGATATTGTAATTATCAACCTAGAAAACACAAGAGACTCAACTTAAAAGCTATTTAGCAAAGTAGTGGGGCACAAAATTAATATACAAAAGACAAACAACAAATAGTAAGAATACATAATGGAAGAAAGTATTCATTTAAATAGAATAAGAAGATTAAAGGCACAGGAATAAACTTAATAAGAAATGGTAAAACATGCTGAAAAATAAACAAGAAATTTTATGCAAAGGGAAAATGTACTGAGTTGATAGAATTAACATAAAAAAGATGTCAATTCTTTCTGAGTTAATTTATAATTTCAACATGAGCCCAGTAAGAAAAATATTGACGATGGGTTTTTAAAACTAGGCTAAGTGGTCAAAAGATTTTATATGAAAAAAAATAACCAAAAATAGGCACACACAAGAAAACTGGAGTAGAAAAGGACAGTGAGGGAGAATTTGTACTATTGGATATGAAAACATAAAAACCTGAACACTTGCCTGACCGGTGTGGCTCAGTGGTTGAGTGTAGACCCATGTACCAAGAAGTCACCGGTTCGATTCCTGGTCAGAGCACATGCCCAGGTTGTGGGCCCAGTCCCCAGTGGTGGACATGCAGGAGGCAGCCAAATTATGTTCTCTCTCATGGATGTTTCCATCTCTCTCTCCCTTTCCCTTCCTCTTTCTCTAAAGTCAGTAAAGAAAAAAAAATTTTTTTTAACCTGAACGCTTAAACAGTGTAGTGTGGTCCTGGTTCACCATTAGACAAACTGACCAATAGAATAGTATAAAAAGTCCAGAAATAATCTCAAAATGCAACTCAATATATGAAAAAGACAGCATTTCAAATCAGTGAGGAAAAGGTAAAGGCTTCAATAAATTGTGATGCAGTAGCTAAGAAAAAATGATGTTAGATTCGTACCTCACACCATATTCCAGTAAAACCAGGTTAAATGTCAAGTGAATCAAAGAATGTACATACAAAATAATGAGAGCAACTTAAAAGTAATAGAAGGAAACGTAGAAAGTTTATTTTTAACACAGTGGAGAAGGTCTTCATATCTTAAAATTTAAAATTCATAAAAGAAATTCAACAACATAGAAAACTATAAACAAAGTCAAAAGATGTATGACAAACTGAGAAACTCATACCATAGACAAATACTAATCTCCCTAACATACTGAAGAGCTACTAGAAACCAGTTAAAGACTGTCATGAGATAGGGAGCACCCCAAAAGGAATCACTCACTTATATGTTTGTGACTTTCCACAATGCCAGGTTTATTTAGGGGAGTCTCAGGCAGGCTACACACAGAGAGGGGGAGCTTACATGATAGAAACTAGTGGAACAAGCATTGGGCTTGAAGTCCCAGTCATGGGAGAAGTCTGCAGGTGGAGAGGTGGCCTTTGGTCTCAGGCCAACCAGTATGCTGCCAGGTAGCAGTGTCTGGTGGAGTGGGAAGTCTGCAGGGCTCTGAGCAAGTCTGTGGGTGGTACATCCAAGCTCCAGTGTTGGGTGGTCAGAGCTCTGTGTTCTTATAGCTCACAAGGGGTGGAGGTTTCACTCATATCGGTGTCCAGATGGAGTCTTATCCAAGTGTCCAGACTTACGGTTTTGGGAATTCCGGGCCCCTCCTAAGGATGTTCCTATTACATCCCATTACCTCAGTCTTGACATAGCACTTGACATAATGGTCATGACTGACAGTGACTCCAAACTGGATTATCATAGGTGTCCGGAAAGTCCGTTCTGCTCTTGCTGTATACATTAACCAATTGCACAATAGAAAAAGAGACAGAAATATATATATATGTGTGTGTGTATATATATATATGTATATACTCAAGTCACAGAGAGAAAATGCAAATACCTTATAAACATAAGTAGATGATCGGTTCCACTTGTAATAAAATAAATACCTGTTAAAACTACACTGGTATATCACTCTTCAGATTGGAAAGGGTCTAAGAGATTTATAACACATTTTATTCTTCGTAGGAAAATAAGCCCTCTCACACATTAAATGGCTACAACTCTAATAAAATGAAATTTTGCAAGGTTCATCAAAACCTCATATATCCATTGACCCACAATTGCACTTCTAGGAATTTATCCTACAAATACACTTACCCAAATGTGAAATGCCATTATTTATACCAATATTACTTGAAATAAAGAAACTGGAAACAGCTCACATGCCCATTAACAGGACACTAGTGACAAAGTTACTGAAGTAAATATATACAGGGTTTAAAAAAAAAAAAAAGAGGATACTCTCACAATTGATCATAATATGTATTGTTAAATGCAAAAAATAAAGGTAATGTATAAAACAATATATACTGCATGCTACTTTTTGTAAAAAGAGAAGGAATAAGACTAACTCTTCATAACTTCTTTTAAATGCATGAAGAAACTGCAAAAATATATAAGAAAATAATAGCCAATTATGGCTCTATGTGTGTGTGTGTGTGTGTGTGTGTGTACACCTGTGTGTGTCAAAGAGCTGTGTACATTGGAAAACAGGGTGAGAACAAAACTTATCACTGTATGCTTTTTTACTTTTAAAAATGTTTTGAATTAGATGAATATATGATATTTTAGGGTAGAGGAGGGGTGAAGACTGTGCCTGCCAGGAAAAGCTGTTCCCTTACAGCCTTAGTCACAAGCAAACCATTTGCTGTTGGGGAGAGTGGGAAGTCAATTAAAACTATCTTTATTGCCAGAGGACTCTTGCTGCTAAAAAGTACACCATTAAAGCCACACTTTGGAAAGAGAACCAACTAAATACATGTTTTACTTATTAGTGTTGCTTTACCTAAGAGAAAGGGAATTGTGCCCAAATATAGTGTATTCTCATGTCTTTCTCTCTCTTTTTTTTTTTTTTTCAATTTCTTTTAAATACAAAGAAAAAAATCATTCAGTATTTTTCTTGTCTCAGTCCATTCAGTGTTGGTGGCTTAAAAGCAACAGAAATTTTATTTCTTGCAGACATGAAGGTCAGAGATTAGGGTGCCCCATGCTCTGTTGAAGGCCCTCTTCCAGGTCTCAGTGTACCCTCACATGATTGAGGGGTTAGGCATTTCCCTGGAACCTCTTTTATCAAAACATTAATCCCATTCATGAGGGCTCCAAACTCATGATTTAAGTACCTCCCAAAGTCCCTACCTCCTAAAACCATCATCCTTGGGTGTTAGAATATCAACATATGAATTTTGGAGGGACACATACATTCAGACAATAGCATTCCTTATAACATATTTTATATCTTTTCAATGTGATTTTGTAAGCTGAATGTTTCTCTACTTTTGTTGATTTTGCCATCAAACTTGGAAACTCCTCTATTTTGTCTACAGAATTCTAACGTTTTCTGATCTAGACAGACACTATTTTAGTACAGTTCTGTCTAATGAAGGTGGGAGGATTGTCTCTCAAACTGAATTTATGGACATTTTTTTCTATTGAAACCTCACCTTTTATTTGTTACCTATGATTTCACACTCTGTGTTCAGACTAATATTTTACCAGCTTGCAAGGACATTTCTCTCTCTGCTCTAGGATATGAATTAGCAAACCACCTAACTCAGCTCTCTCTGAATCTTAACAATATCTCCAAAATTATTTTATCCAGATCATCAATAAAAATATGACAAAAACTATGCTCATAGCAGGTTTCCATTACTTATCTTTTGATTAACTTCATCTAGAAGCACAGCTATGGCTAACTACTCTTCATTTATAACTTTCTCTAATTGTTCTATTACCTAAAAGTGGTATAAACCAGGCCATACTACAACAAAAATGTGATTAAAGAAAAGTTAACTCCAATAATTTGAAATTCCCTCCACCATTGTTTCAAAGGAGAATTTATAAGATGCTTTGCATTGCAACTTTCCATATAAGGTAAAGATAATATGAAAGTGATACTCCTGGCATTAAAAGATTACATTCAGTTTCTTTGTCCCCCAGCCCAGCCCCTCATTTTTGTCCCCCATGTTTTAGTTTGGTCTCAGGACTGAATTCAGAAAAAAAAAAGCATGTCTGTCCTAGGGGATAATAATTCTTAAGAAAGTAATGTTAATACAATATAGTGACTATATTTCTTTTTAAAATAACATAAGCGGACTGTGATAATTGTGGAAGTTGACTTATGGATATCTGAGAGCTCAATATAATATTCCTCTACTTTTATATATTTTGAACATCTTTTTACAACAAAAATTTAAATGAACATTCTCAATCTCTTTTATTGTGATGCATCTTTTTCTTTTTTATTGAATGTATTGGGATGACATTGGTTAATAAAAGTATATAGGTTTTAGGTGTACAGTTCTATAATGCATCATCTGTATTTTGAATGTATGTTTACCACCCAAAGTCAAGTCTCCTTTCTTCACCGTTTCCACTCCCATATGCTCTTCTACCTTCCCCCATCCCCCTTCCCCTTTGGTAATCTCCATACTGCTCTTTATGTCTATGAGTTTTTACTTTTTTGCTTAATTCCTTTACCTTTTTCACCAAAACCTCCAACACCCTTCCCCTCTGACAGCTGTCAGTCTGTTTCTCTATCTATGAGTCTGTTTCTATTGTGTTTGTTAGTTTATTTTGTTCATTAGATTTCACATATGAGTGAAATCATATGGTACATGTCTTTCTCTGACTGGTTTATTTCACTTAACATAATGCTCTGCAGGTCCATCCATGCTGTCACAAATGATAAAATTTCCTTCTTTTTTGCAGCCGAGTATTATTCCATCATGTAAACGTACCACAGCTTTTCCCCCCCTTTGTTTTATTTTTTTCCCATCACCATGTATCCCCCCTATACCCTCTTTCACCTCCACCCACTCCCCTACCACCTGCAATCACCATACTGTTGTCTGTGTCCATGAGTTCTTACTCTTTCTTTTCTTTTTTGCTCAACCCCTTCATCTTCTCCAACTCCTCCCCAACCAGAGCTGTCTGCCTGCTCTCTATCTATAAGTCTGTCTCTATTTTCCTTATTAGTTCAGTTTGTTCATTAAATTCCACATACAAGTGAAATCATATGGTACCTGTCTCTCTCTGGCTAACTTATTTCACTCAGCATAATGTTCTCTAGGCCCATCCATGCTATCACAAAGGGTGAAATTTTCTTCCCTCTTAAGGCTGGGTAGTATTCCATTGTGTAAATGCACCTTAGCTGTTTTATCCACTTATCTACTGATGAACACTTGGGCTGCTTCAAATCTTGGTGCTGTAATAAACATAGGGGTGCATATATTCTTTCAAATTAGCATTTTGGGTTTCTTTGGATATATCCCCAGAAGTGGAATTGCTGGGTTATATAGCAGATCCATTTATAATTTTTTGAGGTAACTCGATACTGCTTTCCACAGTGGCTGTACCAATCTGCATTTCCACCAACAGTGCACAAGGGTTCCTTTTTCTCCACATCCTCACCAACACTTATTAGTTGATTTATTGGTGATAGCCATTCCGACATGTGTGAGGTGATATCTCATTGTGGGTTTAATTTGCATTTATAATGATTAGTCACATTGAGCATCTTTTCAGATGCCTATTGGCCATCTGTATGTTCTCTTTGGAGAGATGTCTATTAAGTCCCTAGCACCCCCCCTCTTTTTTTTGCATTTATCTTCAGACAGAGTGGGAGGGAGAGAGGTAGGAAGAGAGAGAGAGAAACATCGACATGAGAGAGACACATAGACTGGTTGCCACCCACACAACCACAACCAGGGCTGTGGACAAATTGCAACCAAGGTACGTACCCTTAGTGGGAACCAAACCCGGATTCTCTGGTCCGCAGACTAACGCTCTAACTGCTGAGCCAAACCAGCCAGGTCGATGTTTGCAGTTTTTGCCCACTGAGTATAATGTTGGCTGTGGGTTTATGATATATTGCCTTTATTGCATTAAAGTACGTTCCCTCTATTCCCATTTTGCTAAGAGTTTTTATCATAAATGGGTGCTGAATTTTATCAAATGCTTCTGCATCTATTGATATTATCATGTGGTTTTTATCCTTCATTTTGTTTATTGGTGTATCATGTTTATTGATTTGCAGATATTGTGCAAACCATGAATCTCTGTAATAAATCCCACTTGATCATAGTGTATAATCTTTTTTAATGTATTGCTGGATCTATTTTGCTAATATTTTGTTGAGGATTTTAGCATCTATATTTAGCAAGGATATTGGTCTATAATTTCCTATCTTTGTACTGTCTTTATCTGCTTTTGGAATTAGGATAATGCTGATCTCATAAAATGAGATTTGGACTCTTCCCTCCTCTTGAATTATTTGGAATAGTTTGAGAAGGATAGGTATTAGTTCTCCTTTGATTGTTTGGTAAAATTCACCTGTGAAGCCATCTGGTCCAAGACTTTTGTTTGTTAATAGTTTTTTTATTACTGCTTTAATTTCACTAGTTGAAATCTGTCTTTCAGCTTCTCTGATTCTTCCTGAATCAGTTTTTGAAGATTGTATGTTTCTAGGAATTTATCCATCTCTCCCAGATTGTCCAATTTGTTGGCATAGAGTTATTCATATTTTCTTACAATCCTTTGTATTTCTTTGTTGTGACCTGTTGCTTCTCCTCTTTTATTTCTAATCGTATTTATTTGGGTCTTCTCTCTTTTTTTCTTGATAAGTCTAGTTAAAGATTTGTCAATCTTGTTCATCTTTTCAAAAAACCAGATCTTGGTTTCTTTAATTTTTTATTACTATTATTATTATTTTAAAATTTAATGTTGACATTATTGCAGGAGTCCACCTCCTCCCCCTTTATCTTTTGTATTCTTTTATTAGACTCTATTTTGTTTAGTTCTGCTCTGATCTTAATTATTTCCTTCCCCCTACTCACTCTGAGTTTTGTTTGTGGTCCTTTTCCAAGTTCCTTTGATTGTGAAGTCAGAGTATTTATTTGAGATTTTTCTTGTTTCTTGAGATAGGCCTGTATGTTATGCTATGAATTTCTCTCTTAGACTACTTTTGCTGTGTCGCATAGATTTTTGGGTTGCTGTGATCTCATTTTTATTTCTTTCAAGGCATCTTTTGATTTCTCCCCTGAACTTATTGTTTAGTAACATGTTATTTAGCCTCCATGACTTTGTTTTTCAGTTTTTCTGCTGTGACTGGTTTCTAGTTTCATACCATTATGATCAGAGAAGATGCTTGATATTATTTCAATCTTCTTAAATGTATTAAGACTTTTTTTGTGTGTCCTAACATGTGGTTTATCCTAGAAAATGTTCATGTGCACTTAAAAAGAATGTATATTCTGCTGCTTTCGGATGAAATGCTCTGAAGATAACAGTTAAATCTATTTGACCTAGTGTATCATTTATGGCTGCTGTTTCTTTGTTGATTTTCTATCTGGAAGATCTATCCATTGATATCAATAAGTGTTAAAATCCCCTACTATGACTGTATTACTGTCAGTCTTTCCCTTAAGGTCTACCAAGATTTGCTTTACATACTTAGGTCCTCCTATGTTGGGTGCATAGATGTTTACAAGGGTTATATCCTCTTGTTGGATTACTCTCTTTATCATTATGTAATTTTTTGTCTATTACTATAGCCTTTGTTTTAATGTCTGTTTTGTTAGATATAACTATTGCTACCCCAGATTTTTTTTCCTTTTCCATTTGCACGAAATACCTGGTTCCATCCCTTTACTTTTAGTCTGTGTGTATCTTTTGTTCTGACACGGGTCTCTTATAGACAGCATATATATGGGTCTCATTTATCTTTCCATTCAGCTACCCCATGTCCTTTGACTGGAGCATATAAGCCATTTACATTTAAAGTGATTATTGATGGGTACATATTTATTGCCATTTTATTCTTTTAACTATGTTCCTTTGTTTCTTCTTCCTTTTACTCTTCCTCCTCCTCCTCCTCCTCCTCCTCCTCCTCCTCCTCCTCCTCCTCCTCCTCCTCCTCCTTCTAGCAGGCCCTTTAACATTTCTTATAGTATTGATTTGGTGCCAAAAAACTCACAAACTCCTTTAGCTTTTTCTTATCTGGGGAGCTCTTTATTTCTTTTTAAATTTTAAATGATAACCTTGCTGGGTAAATTGGTCTTGGTTATAGGTCCTTGCCTTTTATCACTTTGAATATTCTATGCCAATCCCTTCTGGCCTGAAATGTTTCCATTTTAGAAATCAGCTGACAATCTGTGGGAACTCCTTTGTATGTAAATAACTGTCTTTCTCTTGCTGCTTTTAAGATTCTCTCTTTGTCTTTAACCTTTGCCATTTTAATTATGATGTGTCTTAGTGTGGGCCTCTTTGGGTTCATCTTGTTTGGGACTCTGCACTTCCTGGTCTTATGTGTCTTTTTTCTTCACCAGGTTAGGAAAGTTCTTGGACATTATTTCCTCAATAGGTTCTTGACTGCAATAGAACCTGTGACTCATTGGTCCATGAGACAATGTTCTAACCACTGAGCTACACCGGCCAGGGCAGCGATATGTTTTTCTAAAAATGGTTTACCTGCCCTCAGCTTAAGAATGGAAGTACACTGAATTAGACAGAAAAGGCAGGATTTCAAAGGTATGGACTCAAGGAGAGAGCAGCAAATGAAAGAACTGAAATAACTGAGGAGAGATGGTTTATTGTTTTCAGGATGTGCTGAGCTAATGAAACAATATACACTAATAACTCATCTCATCTATCTATAGTTTATTTCTGAAGTTACCCAAGAGGATAGTGATATTAGTTGTGGGATTAAAAAGATTATGTATACTGTATTTTGATGAATATAATAGAAAAGGTGTGCTCCAGAGAAGGAAAAGGGTATCAGTCAGCAGAGAGATATTTGGAGGAAAAGCTCACCCCCCCCCCCCGCCCCTCACACACACACACCATTACCTTGAATAGTTACATGATTGAAAAGGGAAGTTGTTGTTTTTGTTTTTGTTTGTTTTTTTGCTCAGGATGAGGAACAGAGAAAATCCAGCTAGAGTTGCTTTCTGTTTGGGATCTGGGAGTGGTGTTTCATCAGCCATTTAGAACTTAATTGCAAAAGCATAAATAAATTTCCCAAGCCCCTTATTCTCTTTATAAATAATACTTTCTCACTTGTGTGCTATTCTTTATTTGCCTGAAAAGAAAATTAAGGCTTTCTAGTAGTTATCCACAAATACATAGCAGCTTTGTGGGTCCTACTTTATTTATTATCTCATTTATGATTTCAGAATTTATGTTTAGAATAAACTTATTAAACTAACCAAAGATGCAAAGTTAGCTGGCATGCCTATTACTTAAGAAAACATGATTGAATTGAAAGTCATCTTCACAAATCTAATGACCTTTAATGGGGACAAATGCAAATTAAATCACCTAAATAAAAGAAATAGATGTTAAAAATTTACATAAACACTGCAAAATTTTATCTAGCAATCATGATATATCAAAAACAATGAACAACAAAACCTTTATAGTAATCACTGACCAGGTTTTAATCTAGGTAAAACCACCTAGTATAGATGAAGTGACAAAGCGAGAATATTTTCTGATAGGTAGAATTTCAACCAATATGAGAATGTTTAGGAAATGACAGTCTAAATGAAGTAGGGAAAAGATTACTAGTATGAAGATAGGTTTTAATAGTCCTCAAATATTTAGAAAAGAATCATATATTGTGATCAATCATTCCACATTTGAGTAGAAGGCAGGGAAAGAAGACTTCCTAATCATAAAAAGTATGTGATATTGAAATGAGTGTGCATTGTGAAATCTCATCAAAAGATGTTTAAGTTGGATGTTTAAATTGTATCTCATGGAGAGACTTAAAAGAGGAAGTTCAAATTTCTGTCTATTCCTATAATCCTGTGATTATCTATAGAATCAAGGATTAATATAGACTTTTAAGAATTATTTAATAGAAAGCTAAACCTTGGATACCTATCCGATTTTGATAAATTGGTGACTAGCAATATACTCCAGAAACTGTTAAGTGTAGCAAAAATGCACAGTAATCCAAGAGAAAGACACAAAGTATCAATCCTGACTCTACTATTCACAAATTCTGACACTACATCTGAGTGTTTTCATTTGAAAAATATAGCATTTGACCTCCACCTTCAAGAGTTGTACATATGATAAGATAATAAATGTGAAAGCAGTTTAAGACCTATAGAACATTATAGCCATATATGCCTCTGTTATTAGTAGTAACAATGTTAGAAACAAATCATTCCTATTTCTCACTGATACATAACTAAAAATATGAAATCATTCATTACTTGCATAAAACGCCGCAAGGGAATCTATATCCAAGATTTAAAGAGCTTGAGGTTAACCATTTACTTTTATTTGTTATATATATTTATGAGTATATGTTCATACAGTCAAGTCCACAAAGTGTATTGCTGAAATAATTTAAATGAATACACCTGTTTAATCATCATCCAGGTCAAGATATGGAAAATGATCAACATTCTAGAATATTCTCTCATGCCCCATCTCAGTTAACCATCCCAAAGATAACTACTACTCAAACTTTTATCACTAGATTCATTTTAATTATTTTGGAAATTCACATAAATGAAATCATAGAGTATGCACTCTGTGTCTGGCTACTTTGGCTAACATTATTTCTGTGAGATTCATCAATGTGAATGCATGAAGCAGTTGTTCATTATTTTCATTACTGTATACTATTTTGTTTTAAGAAAATACCAAAACAGAAGCACTTCTGGAATGGCAGAGTGAGGATCCCTGAAAATCTCCTCTTTTATATGAGATCACTGGTAAAAACTGTTAAAATCAACTTTTCAGAGCCCTGGAAATAAGCCAAAGACTGCAGCAATCTTAGTATTTTTTTTAACCTGAATTTTGTTGTTTTAAAAAATGAGCTCTATGGCATTTGAGCTTCCCTATTCCAAATGCACTCTCCCTAGACCCATAATGGCCTTGAAAATCAGCAGCCTCACACCACAGAAGCTGTGAAAACTACTCTAGTAGACCTGGAGTCTAGAAGGGGGCAGAATGGGCTTGGACCTCCCCCCAAACCCTTAGTCAATTGCCACTATTTGACCTATCTGGCAACTCCCTGGAAAAGCCCCATTCACAAGACTTGTATTTATTTTACCTGATCCAGAATTTACTCAGTGAGAAGAGCTCTGTTCCTAAGGCATTGTCAAAAACATTCCGTGGCAATTATTTAACAACACAGCAATCTAAGGTAGAGATAGCATTTGAAACAAATAAGAGGAGTGACCAAAAACTTAAAAGGAAAAATGGGATATCCAAAGTGGGCTTTGAAAAGTTTCAACATATTCCTGGGGATTCAGATGGCCACATGCATGTGCAGGGCTGTGTGCACGCCCCAGAAAGGCCATGGAAGGGCCCAATTCTCTTGCTTCTAGCACAACCTGAAGCCCCGTGCAAACAGAAACTGAAGGCTAAGACAGACTTCTGAAATGTCAGAGCATTGAAGACATGCCCCTACACAAACACACGCAGAGCCTATTCGCAAAATCTTGAACATTTATTGTTTTAGGGCATTTAAGGAAATATTCCTGCAATTATTAGCCAACCATTTGGCTAATCAAGGAGAGACCTCAGTAACTACATATGACAGAATTAGTCCTCAAATGTCTAATTTTATAGAATTAGTCCTCAAAATACCATATGTTAGACCATAAAACAAACTGCAATAAATTTTTAAAAATTTATATCATACGACATGTTTTCTAGACACAATGGAATGAAATTATAAATTGATAAAGAAATTTCAGAAATTTACAAATATGGGAAAATTAAACAACACACCCCTAAATAACGAGTAGATCAAAATATCACAAGGAAAATTAGAATATATTTTAAGGTGAATGAAAATGAAAACACAACATGCTAAAACATATGGCAGGCGGTGAAGGCAGTGCTCAGAGAAAATTTTGTAGTTATAAATGCTTATATTAAAAAAGAAGAAAGATCTCAAATGAATAACCTAAGTTTCTATCTTAAGAAACTAGAAAAAGAAGAGCAAAGGATGCAAATCAAGCAGGGAGGAAATAAAAAAGATTAGAAAGGAAATAAATAAAATAAAGTGCTCTCTGGCCAGGTGGCTCAATTGGCTGGAGCATCTTCCTATGGTGGATTTGATTTCCAGTCAGGGCACATACCTAGTATGCGGGTTTGATCCTTGGTCAGTGCGTGTACAGGAGGCAACTGATTGATGTTTCACTCTCACATTGATGTGTGTCTCTCTCTTTCTCTTCCTCTTTCTCTAAAAATCAATAAAAACATATCCTCAGCTGGCCGGTTTGGCTCAGCAGTTAGAGCGTCGGCCCACAGACCAGAGAGTCCCAGGTTTGGTTCCCGCTAAGGGCACGTACCTTGGTTGCGGTTCATCCCCAGCCCTGGTTGGGGTTGTGCAGGTGGCAACCAGTCAATATCTCTCTGTCACATCGATGTTTCTCTCTCTCTCTCTCTCTTCCACCCTCTCTACCTTCTAATCTATCTGAAGATAAATGCAAAAACAGAAACAAAACATATCCTCAGGTGAGAATCTAAATAAATAAATAAATAGCAGAAAAATAGAGAAAAACAACAAAACCAAAGGTTGATTCTTTGAAAATATCAACAAAATTAACAATCCTTTAACCATTGGGGGACAGCATTGCAAATTAAAGTAAAAAATTGAAAAAGAAGTCTCACATTACTAAAATTAGAAATGAACAATGGCCATCAAGCTATTCTAGTAAAGCCAGAAGTGAAGTTCAACCATTTACTTTTATTTTGTAGAAGTAGAAAGGATTATAAAATAATCCTATAAACACTGTATGATAACAAATTCAGTCACCAAAATGAAATGGGCGAATTACCAGAAAGATACAAACAACAGAAAGTTTTACTATGTAATTTCTTTCTTTACATATTTTTAAATTATATTAGTACGTATACAGTCATCCCTCACTTAACACTGTTAATCAATTCCAGACTCTAGCGATTGCACCTGGCGTTGAGGGATTCCTGGGGTGCTCAAATGCATAGGCCTACAGTCCATATGTACAGTAATTTTAATTGTAATACAGGGGTGTATAATTGACTTAGACAACCGAGCACACGCTGTATCATTTTCACTGTCTCAATCAACTTTTTAATGAATATATTTGAAAAAACCACGATAGAGTGAAGCCGTGAATGTCAAAGTGTGAAGTGGCAAGGGACGACTGTAATTACATTTAAATTTATAATCCTGTTGATTCTTTTACCATTATGAAGCACTATGTTTTTCTCTAGTAGTAATACTTTTTGCCTTACAGTTTGCTTTGCCTGATATGTATATAGCTTCACCATTTTCTTTGGTTATGATTTCATGTTATATCTTTCATACTATTACTTTCAAACTTATATTTAAAATGTATCTCTTACTAGCAGCATATGATTGGGTGTTTCTGTCCACTTTGACCATCATTGTCACTTAATTAGATAAGTAATCAAACTAATCAAGTGTAATTATTGATGTATTTAAATTTAAATCTACCTTTTTACTGCATGTTTCCTATTGTACCATATATTTTTTGTTTCTTTCTTTCCTTCTTTTGGGTTAATCCAATGTTTAATATTCTATTTGTCCCATTTATTAAAATTAGTAATACATTTATTATTATTCTACTGTTTATCCTAAAGTAAGAGATTACAATATTTATTTTTTGCTTATTACTATATACCTTAAGTTAGTATACTTACCACTTTTTGGATAACATTTTGTGTTTTCATATATTTTAATCTTACATCTACTTTAAAAGCTACAATGCATTACTACTACTGCTTGTATTTAGGGTTGCTCATTTATCCTTCCTGGTGTTCTTAATTTTCTCTTGCAGTTCCATGAACCTGAAAAAAAATTCATGTAGACTTCCTTTTAGTGCAAGTCTGCCAGAAACCAATTCTTTCTTCCTTTGTTTCTTTCTGAGTATAAAAGTGTGGGTTGGCAGATATGTACTTTCAGAATTTTAAAGATGTTATTCCATTGTCCTCTGTATTCCATAGTTTCTTTTGAAAAGTCAGTCTTAAGTCTTATTTTTGCTCTTCTGAAAGCAATGTACAGTATTTTTTTTTCCTTTGACTACTTTCAATATTTTCTTTTTACCATTGTTTTATAGATGTTTGGATGTGATGCACTGGTCATAGTTTTCCTTGTATTTATTTTTTTGTGAAGCTTCGTGAATTCATGATTTGATGTCTTTCATCAATTTTGTAAAATCAGTTGTCAATAGTATTTGAAATGTTGATTTTGTATAATTCATGCTCTTCTATCGTTCTGGGACTCCAATTACAGATGTATCAGACTTTTAAACTCTGTTTTGAATTGCTCTTATTCTCTCTTCTGTATTTTCCATCCCTTTTACTCTCTATAATTAAATTCGAATATTTTCTATAGCCTTCTCTCTTAGTTCACTATTCTTCTGTCTGATACGCCCAATTCATTATAATCCTGTCTTATAATTTGTTTAGTTCTTGTAACTTTTAGTTCTAGCATTATCATTTGGTTCTAATTTTTTTATATACTTGGTGATTTTTAATTTAATGCTGAACATCTTGTGTGAAAAATTGCAAAGACTCTGCATAAAGTTGTCTCCTTCCAGAAAGGATTTAATATGCTCCAGTCATATAATATATTGAATTAAAACATTACTCTAGTCAGTGGTGGATTTTAGATTTGGTTATCCTCATCAATTTTCATTTACTTCTGTTCAAGTATAACTTTTAATTTTTAAGGAGTAGCCTTCTTGGGTTCTCCTCTGATATCCTGAGGTATTTACTTGGGCTTTCATACCTTGGTGTTGTCTAAATTTTTATCACTGTCTCTCACGATCTCTAAGACTGACAAAATTTCTGCTCTGTTTTTTAACATCCACGGTGTTCTTTTACACTTAGTTTCTTTGCATTTTACCCTGCACAGTTTAGAGGTCAGCACATGCCTTGAAGGGAAATTGCACAGAAGTTTGGACTCACTTCTTTCAACTCCTGGATATTAGTCTCTCAGGTCCTACTCACCTGGGTAGCCTCAAACTCCAACATCTGTCTTTAACTCAGTGTGACTGCCATAAGCCCTGTTGACACTTGCTTCTTGGCCTCTCTTACCCAAGACATGAATGTACAAACACACAAGTGAAAACCTCAGGTGAATGTGGGATTCAATTTATTACAGCTTTCTCCTCTTTGGGATATTGGTCCCTCCAGTACTGGCTTCCCTAGTTCCCCTCTAATGACTTCAGTTGGTTATATTATTTTAAAAATAGCTGTTCTCAACAGGAGAGTTAAAGTAATATAAGCTTGTCCATCATAGCCAAAGTAGAACTGAACCACTTACTTTCTATTTGCAATTTTTCTTAATCTATACTTCCAATATAGTCTTCTCATTCATGATTCTTTAAAACTGCAGAGTTAAAATTGAATCAGAAAAATCATGTACCTGGGTGGGCTTAAAATTAAAAAAAAAAAAAAGAGTCAGGAAAGCATTTATTCAAACACTAAATAAAATTTGTATGATGCTATGTTTCTATGATTAGCATAAATAACAAAAGGAAAATTGATTTCTGAGTTATGTAGGTGTTTGTTTACCACTGCATATTCATCATTTTGTGTACCCCACGTCTAATGTCAGTATTGAAAAACAAAATCAAAACTTTGTTTGGTTTTACAAGTATAAAAGTTAATGTATTTTTATAACATATTTGTATTACTTTTTAAATTTATAATATATATTTCCTCTTTACAAAAAGTCAAGTTTAACAGTTTGGTGTGTGTTTTCTTTTTCTTTTTTTAAGTGAAAGAAGTAGGTCTTTTTACTATGTTGGTTAGGTCTTCTGGATGGGACATGCTCCATTTAGAGCTGTGTTTCCTGCTTGGAGGGACAATTAATATGCTTACTACTTGAGAAACAGCATGGCTCATTGGACTAAGCTTTGAGTCAGTAGTTTGGTGTTATAATCCTACTTCTGCTCCTGATTCAATTTGTGCCCCTGGGCCAGCCATTTAACTTTTGTATTTGTTCACCTGAAAAAAATGGGATAAAATTATCACTTATTTGCAAGAGTAGTTAGTAATAACTGATTTCGAATATAAAAAAAAATGCATATAATATATTTTGACCAGTGAAAATTACTACAAACATTCCTACAATTCCGTTTCCTCTAAACCCTTAGTACTGTTTTGATTAAAATTCTTCTGATCTAAGTTAAAAGGAAGCACAATAAAGTACATTTAAGTGTTTTGTTTAATTTGCATGCTTAAACAGGTGGGAAAATCCAGTGTAGTTAAGAGGAAAAAACAAAATTTGTTTAAAAATAGAGAGAAAATTAGTTTTTTTTCCTCCCCTACAAGTTTTTTTTCTTGCAAAAAGTATTATATATTACACACATGTATCACTCTGTGTTGTCAAAGCACAAAAATTCACATTTATACACAATAATAATAAATTCATTTATTCTTTTTCTTATTTATAATTCTTTAGAGGTAGAGTTTAAATAATGATTATTCTTAAATTTTATAATAATTTTATCTCAGCACAGATTTCTGTTTTAAATGCTTTCACCATATCATAAAAAGGATCAGATAGTCAGATCGTTCCTTTGCCTGGTACTTTATCTTCCTTTGCATAATACATGATACTGAAAAAATACAAAGATTGAATTAATTTGAATACAGGAAAATTTAAGACTTGAATTTAGGAAAGGCGCCTTTTAAAAGAAGCCTTTAAAAGAATGCTTTTAAATATTTAATAAACCATATCCAATTTATTTCATAAATTTGAGTTTAATTACCACATCACTGTATAACTGCTTCTAGTGAATTTTAAATTTCTCTGAGACTTAAGTTTCTTTTTTCTTATCTACGAAATGGTAAAAATAGTATCAAGGCTACCTATCAAAGCTGTAGCAGCCCAATTGCCTATCAGTAAATGAGTAGATGAAAAAGCTATGGTACATTTACACAGTGGAATGCTACTCAGCCGTAAAAAATAGATGAATGGATAAAAAAGCTGCGGTACATATACACAATGGAGTACTATGCAGCTGTAAGAAAGATCTCTTATCCTTTGAGATGACATGGAGGGACCTGCAAAGTATTATCCTAAGCGAAACAAGCCAAACAGAGAAAGACAAGTATCATATGACCTCACTTATTTGTGAAATATAATGAACATACTGGTCTGAAGAATGGGGTAGTCCCAGAGATGTGGAAGTGGGGTACAGACTGATAATCCTCAGAAGAGGGGGTGGGGGGAGAGATAAACCACAGAACTTATATGCATGTATGTGTATACAATGGACATGGGGGACAAAGCTAGGGACAGGGCGGGGAAGAAGGGGGAGGAGAGAGTCAGTGGAGGAAAAAGGAGAAACATCTGTAGCAAAAATAAATTAATTAATTTTAAAAAATAATGGTTAAGATGAAAAAAAAAAAAAAAGAAGGAAATCTTCTGTGACAACATGGTTGGACCTAGAGATTATCATGCTAAGTGAAATAAGCCAGTCAGAGAAAGACAAGTACCATACCATAAGATTTCACTTATATGTGGAATCTAATGAACAAAATAAAAAAGCAAAATATAAATATATATTTGAGAGAGAGAGAGAACAGACTGCTAGCTATCAGAGGGGAGTGGAGCTGGAGGGCTGAGTGAAAAAGTGAACATAGGCAACGATATGGTGATTACCAGAGGAAAAGGGAGGGTAAATGATGATGAAAGGAGATTTGATTTCGGGTGGGGATCACACTTGAAACCTATATAAATCCAATTAAAAATTTAAATAAATAAAATTTTTAAAAATTAAGAATGTCTATAAAAACACATTGAAAAACATTTATTTATTAGAGATAACGGAGTAATTCTACCATCTAACAGCCTCCAAGTAACATCTCTGCAGTACTGAAGTCTTGATATTTTTACATATTCACCAACCTAATCTCTGTCACCATTCTAGGTGGTTTCAACATCCTTGAAAAGACTTCATCCAACTCACCGGATGTTTGGAAATCCAGTTTTTGGATCTCCTTGTTGTTAGTGACCATTTTTCTGTCATTCCAATGGTAACTCCCTAGCTACTGTCATCACTAGACACAACTCCCTTCCAAAACCTTGACTTCTTATTCATAGATTATAGCTCCTATCCTTCTAGCTCACTTGTGTAAATATCTTGTGTAAGTATCTTCCAGGAAGCAAGAGTCTTCCTACTGATGTCAGCCGTCTAATTCGTTGCTCCTATCACTTCTTCCTACCCACAAGAGCCTCTTTTAGACTATATATTTTTCTTATCCAACTGAAATTTTATTATTCCCTGTCCCAAAGACTCCCATATAATTCCCATTCCAATTCCCATTGTTCCTCTCTTCTTCAAAACTCCTACTTAACAAATCCAACCATGGAAGAACTCAATCGTCTGCCTTTTCTATGCCTGCCAACACTTTTGTGTTGCAGGAAAAAACCACACACATATAGCTAGGCAGACTGTAATCATGATAAACATGATCTACAACCTCTCAAATGGTTGCTCAAACTTGACAATTCTACTGTAACAGTTTTCTCTCCAATCTCAGTTAGGACCATTTCACACCTTTTCATCATGCCCCTTTCATTTTGTGCTAAAACCTTGCTTTATATTTAAGGAAAATTAGAGCTCTCCACTGGGAATACCCTCCACTCATCTGCTTCTACTTTCCCATTATCCTTCTTGCCTGCCTCAAAAACAACAACAACAAAAAGAAAGGAAGAAAAGGATGATAGAAATAGAGACAAAGAATGAAGATAGAGGTAGATAGATAGATAGATAGATAGATAGATAGATAGATAGATAGATAGATAGATAGATAGATGAAGGGAAGAGAAGAGAAAAAAAAGGACGATACTTCTCTCAAAGGCTAATCCATCTATCTCTTGCTCTGAAGCTTCCTCTTTCTCACCTTGACAAATATTTTGTCCATTTAGTTATCATCATTTCCTCCTCCATTTTCAATCTTCCCTCCTTATTGCACCATACCTCTCAGTTTATAAATATAACATATGATCTCTCATCTGAAAGTAGAAACCAAATAAATTCCTCTCTTGATTCTCCCTTTGCTGCTAGCCACTGCCTTATTTGATTTTTTTTTATAGTCAGTGTCTTTAAGGAGTTATCCTTTATACTGCCGCCAAGTTCGTATTTACCATTAACACTTCAAACATTTTAATCTGGCTTCTGCTGACATTACTGTCAAAAACATCAATCAATTCTCTTCATGATGGCCACATCTAGTGGCTCTTTACTATTTTTTCTTCTTCAATTTACTGATGAATCTATAAGAGTCAGTATTGTTTCTATCTCCCTTTGTAAAACATTCTCATATATAACATCTCTTTCTCTTGGTTTTTATCTCATCTCTCTGGCTGCCACTTTTTCATCCTCTTTTCTCAGTTTTAATCCTCCACTTGCTAAATTTCTTCTTTCCGTTTACTCTCTATTTAGATGTTCTTATTCATCTCCACAGCCTTAAATACCATTATGTGCCAAAAGCTCCCAAATTTATACCTGTAGCATTGCATGTTCCTCCAAACTTCAGTCACCTACACCTAATTGATTACATCTCTATTTGGATGTCTCTCAGGCAAGTAAAATTGAACATTTTTAAAATTGAAAATTTTCACTATTCATTTCTCCACTGTCTTCTCTAATATCTCTCTTCCCCTAAACCTTTCCCATCTCAACAAATGACACCATGCTCATTTGCTCAAGGAAAAAAAGTAGGAGTCATCCAATTCACCAGCAAATCCTGTTGATTGTACTTACAATATATATCTTGAATCTGTCCACTTCCTTCCACATTAGTTCACATTACCAGTACTCCCTTGCCTGACTTATTGCAGCACCCTCCTATCTAGTTTCTCTGCTTTCTTTGGTAATTAATATCTTGCAACCTGTTCTCCATATAAGAGCAAGAGTAATTTTAAAAACATAAACCAGACTGCATAACTCCTTTACTTAAAACCATCTAATGGCTTGATGCTTCAATTTGAATAAAATCCAAGGACCTTACTTTGGCCTATGAGATCTTGCATAGTCTGGGCCTATACCCCTCTCTCTCTTTCTTTATACCACTTTTCACATTAAAAAAAAAAAAAAAAAAAAAGACTGATTCTTATGTAGTCTTGCATTATTGAATGTTTTAGGACTATAGAATCAAAGCTTTAATAAAGATTTTAAGCATTTGTTAAAATGGATGGAAGACACTATGTTTGAGAAAGAGTCTTGGGTATACTGGCTATTCTCTGTTCCAGTGCCTCTCAAATGATCTGTGGTGAGACTTTTGTAAAATACAATAAAATTGAATTACTAAAATCATGAAATAAAAACAAAAATATAAGCCTTATTATTATTATTAGCTTCAGCAGATGTAAAGTTTTAAGTTTCTACAAAACTTTTTAAAATGGTTGTTGTCAATGTCTTCATTAATCTCATTGACGACAGTTTGAGACCAACACTGGTTTGAGACCCACACTTTGAGTAGTGTTGGTTTACTCCATCATCCTTTCATTTGGGAGGCAATATATCTCAAAGCATCAGCTATTCTTTGTTAGAAAGAATAGTTGAAAACCATTAGAAATAGAATGGTTATAAAATCATTATAAAATTTAGAAATTAAATAGCTAGAAAACTATTAGAAATTAAATACTTAGAATTAGAAAACTAAGCCACTGTGCTCATAATTTATCTATTGGAGGTTGGGGAAAAACCTTCCTCCAAAATAAGCCTGTTCTTCTTGTTTCTCATCCATTTACTGTATTTCAACGGAGGTGATATGGAAGAAAAAGTCAAATGTTACCCTGGGGAGGTTACAAAGAACCCAATTT
The DNA here is from genome assembly GCF_014108415.1 of Molossus molossus. Classification (NCBI taxonomy): domain Eukaryota; kingdom Metazoa; phylum Chordata; class Mammalia; order Chiroptera; family Molossidae; genus Molossus; species Molossus molossus. The sequence goes on from NW_023425346.1 coordinate 31,265,225, forward strand.
GTTGTTGAGATTTATGTTACTAGCTGAGTTAGTCTAGCCTTTTTATCAAAGTGTTGGATACATTATTTCCATCATAGCTGGTTTCTCAACTCTTCTAGCTCACTTTTTCTGTTCTAGACTATTCAGCCTCATCTACTCCCAGATTCTTAGTATGTCTTTTTTACTTCATTGGCACAGTGGTTAGGCCAAAGTAGAAAGAGAGGAATAACAGTAGCAGAAGCTAGGATACAGGAAGTTTTCTTCTCCACTTGTGTAGTTAGCGAGAGAAGGATATTAATGAAAGGTATACTGAATACTATCTGCCTTCCTTTGACCTACCAAGGTACCAAGTTTGTTCCCCATGTATTATGCTTTACAGCATTGGTATATAAGAAATTCATTAGTTATGCCATTTCTGGAATACCCATTTTGTCTGAGCCCAGGAGATTTTTACTGTAACTAGAAAGCAGCAGAAATATTTTCAAATCCTTCATCCAGGGGGAATTCAACATCCCTTATAAAGATTTGGCAAGTGTTGCTTATATGTGACTATTGGTATGTCCAAAGGCAGTGAATAGCTTGAGGTAAATTTCCTCACAATATATGCCATGATACCAATCTCAAAAGCTAAATTCCAGTCCCATTTCAAAGTTGTAGTCCATAGCTTTCTGAGCCATATGAGTTTCTAGTACTAAAAAGAAAAAACTTTATTCTGAAACAGTCTGTGACTGTCATTTACCTCTGTCTCCTCATCTAGCTAACAGACTCTTGAATCTCTAGGTTGAACTGGCTTCTCAAGATTCTTCCAGCTGGGAATAATTTGCAGTTTAACTGAACTGCTGGGACTCTGGACTTGAAATTCTAGCATTGGAGTGGCTACAAGGCTAGATCTAGTTTTGGGATTGGGTGATGTTAGTTCAAATTGTTTAACACATAATGTCTAATGCTCTGGCAGACCAGATCCTTTCGAATATCCTTTTCCTTTCCTCACAGTTCTTCCTACATCAGATTTGTACAGCTTGAACTGTCAGGGAGGTATTGGATTTGTAGATAAGAAAAAGTGGTTTTACAAAATAGGAAGGGAAGAGGGGCAGTAGGGTCAGCTGCAACTATATCTGTCTTCATTTTAAGTGTTCTCAAGGGAATTAGTCATATATTCTCACATCTTAATAGGTTAAATTATTTTGAATTTTTAAAAAATGCGGAGGGCAGGGTGAATATAGATTTAGCAACAAAATAGATTACTACTGTTAATGAATGCTAATATTTCTCATGGGTTTATTTTAACTCTTTATTAAAGAAGAATATTATAGTCAAGATTGGATCTGTTACTCCTCCTACTACAGAAAAACAATTTTCATCTTCTCTTACAATCTTATACTGGGGAATTTGGGTGGTAAGATAAGGAATATGTTTTCAAGTTTTAGTCCTATTGCTGGTTATTCCAGTTATTCCACTTGCTCTGGTTTCACAATTCAAAAATATTGAAGTGATGCAGAGATAAGACAACAGTGGGCCCTGATCCAGGGCATAACCGACATCAAATTCCTGAATGAACTGAAGATAGTTCTAAATACAATACTTTCTTCCATTCCAGAAATGTTAGTGGCAACTCTTAATTCAACCAGCAAATGGAAGGTGGTTTATATGTATTCCTTTGAACAGCTCATAAAGTCCAGAGAACTACACGAGATCTTTTAGATACCTTGAAGATCAACTTGACTTTTCTTAACTGTTGCACAGTATCAAATTCTGAGTACCACAACTTGAGAACTGGAAGTCTTGGAGAGAGTTTAAAGTACCACAATGATTGCTAATAACCCTGAGAAGTTGTAGAAATGGGCAGATAATTACAGGATGGATTTAATAGAAATACAGAATAATTTAGAGGAAGAGAAAAATAAAACATTATAAATAAGAAAGGGGAAAGCCTGACTTTGTGGAAAACGTGGGGATCAGTACGCCACAAGTAAAACATGAATTAACCATATAACATAGTTGCTTTATTTATTTTTTAATTAAAAAAAAACACCCAAATTTGTAGACTACAAGTGAGAATATTGGATTTTTTGAAAAGGCAATTATCCCCTAGCTATTTATATAATTATTTATTAAGCATCCATCATCTATGCTAAACAGGTAAGATCCCTACCTTCACAGAGCTTGCTCAAGTGTGGTAAATGACAAAGCCAGTATCTCTAATACTGCCATTAGTTTGTATTTGGTAGCCACTTGGCAGATACTGTGGGCTCTTTGAGTAAGTAATACTATTTTTATATTTTGCATCCAAGTCTGCATCTAGAACAGCACCTTGTAAGCAATCAACTTAGATTAAGGGATAAAAGTAGGCCCTAAATTTTGAAAAAGTAAACAATTGTCTGAACATCAAATAAGTCGATCAAAATCTGCAGGTATTTGCGAACCTATTTTACGTGCAGAACAGTTCTCAGTACAATGATTCGTGTATTAAAAGGAATGGTGGGAACAGATTCAAATTGCACATCGTGAAAACTGCCGCGGATATCCTGACCGGGGTGGACAGCCATCCTCCTGAAGATTTCTCCTTTTTAGCCGAAAGACAAAACGCTAACGCCTAAGCCACGGGGGTGGGATGCGTCGCTAAGATTTGTGGCACCGACACAGCAGCGCACGCACCGCGCTCGCTGGGGCAGCTCGGTAGGCGCAGCGGTCCAGCTCCCACCCGCGGCTTCCCGGCGCCCGGAGTCTGAGCGGACGAGGCGTCCCCCCAGAGGAAAGACAGGGCGCCGCAGACACCCTCCTGGAGCAGACACCCGCCGCTCGCTCCGCCTCGAAGTCCTCTTCTTGGGCCCTCCGGACCATCCGGGCGTGCGCTCCAGAGAGGTCAGTGTGGCGCGACTAGAAAAGCGGGTGCTCCGGGTCGCCCACCGCATCCACCCGCCGCCCCCTGGAGCCCCGCAGCCCAGCAGGCCAAGCAGGCCGGACGCCGAGGCCTCGCGGTATAAAGCCTCCGTCTGCCCCGCCTCCTTGTCCTCCCGCCGGCCCCGCCCTCGCTCTCTACTTCTCCCCCGCTCCCGCCTCGCTAGTTCGACAATCTCCTCGCGCTCCCGGCCCTGCACGCGCGCGGCGCCCCGCAGCAGCGACCGCCGCTGCCACCGTCGCCGCGGAGCGTTCCTTCGCGGTGCCTGCCTTCCAGCTTCGGACCGGAACCGGAAGTGTAGGGGGCGGGGCCGGCGGAGGCCAGGGGACCGAAAACGCGGCCGAGCTTGGAGCCCGGAGCCGGAGCCAGAGCCTGGACCAGAACTTGGCCGTCGCCTGAACCGCCGCCGTCGCCGCCCGCAGCTCCTTCCCCACGCCGCTGCCGCCTCGGCCGCCACTGCCTGGAGCTCGGCCACCAGTGGTCCGCGGACTTTGGGTGTCCGGGTTGAAGGTCGGTCGGGACGTCGGACCCAGCTCGGTTCCCGGACTGTCCGGGCGGCAGCGAACGCCGCCGCCGCCGCCTCCTCGTCGCCTCAGCCTGGCGTTTTGTTCCGAGAGACCCGAGAGGCGAGCGGAGCTGACAGTGATTTTGACAGTGATTTAAACCTGCTTTTGTTGTTGTTGGCTTTTCGTTGTTCGGTTTACTGTGTTGTGGGTGTGTGTGGCAGTTTTTCCCCCGTGGTGCATTTTTTTTTTTTTTTTTATTGTTGTGCTCTTTTTTTTTTTCCCTTTTTCTTTTTTCCTTCTTTTTTTTTTTTTTTTTAACCCCGTGAACGTTTTTTGGTCGGGGCTTCCGAATATGTTTTATGACGGTTGATTTTACACCAGGAGGTTTGTCTCCGAGGAAGACCCTGGGAACTGGATATCTAACGAGAACTTCCTACGGCTTCCCCGGCGCCTCGGGAAAATGGGAGCTGCTGCAAAGTTGGCGTTTGCCGTCTTTCTTATCTCTTGTTCTTCAGGTAGGTGCAGGGAGCGCGGCGCGGCGGGGCTGCAGCCGCTGCTGCCGCTGCTGGCGTTGCTGGCTGCCGCGGCTGTTGTTGGGTCGGCCAGCTCCCGTGGAGCCTGGGGAGCATTCCCCCCCACCCCGAGCCCCTCGGCTGCCACCCCCGAGGTCTGATTGCGATCTGGAAACCCCCATGAATTTTCCTCGTTCTGAGTTAGGTTGGTAACTGATAAGAGCGAGTGCTCTGTTGTTGTGGAAGTGAGAAAGTCATGGTTTTGTGGCCATAACACTGGAATGACAGCGCCGGGTGGCTTGCAATTAAGCCGCAGATACCACAAGTAACAATTTATGCAAAGGTTTGAGACCTGAAAGGCCTATCCCAACATGTCATTTAGTGTGGCATCCTCCAAAATAAGGGTGGTGTGTTTTTTTTAATCGTCTTTTAATTAGTGCTTCACCAGTGACTATCACGGCAGAGATCAAGTCAGTTGCTACTTAATTTTGACCGTGAGAAACAATAGATCATATCAGCAATTTCATTTGGGTCTCCCCTCACGTTTTCTTCAACTTCAGTGTCCAGCAGTGTTAAAAATAGTTGTAGTTCTTGGAGTATTAACTATAACCCAGTGCAGAAGAGGTATGCCGCTGTGTGTTGGTAATGTGCTGGCTTTCCACCACCATTTATGTGCTCTTTTCTGGCATAGATTTTGCTTACCTACGGAATAGTTATTTTAAACGCGTTGTATTGAGGCATTGTTTTCGCGTTAGAATAGCCCATTTGAAATGGTTCATACTGTCAAATACATTATATACATAAAATACATTTTGGCTCAGTGTTGAAAGAATAATCTGGCCCTTTTGTATTTGAAATTTTGATTTTGTGAGAGCGTCCTGTGGTTGCAACCAGTGGTTGGAAAACTAGCTAGTCTTTTGTATTTGAAAATCTGAATGAATACAGCATCTAGCTCAAAGGTGTGCAAATGTACATAACAGAGTTAGTTCCATAGATGAACAATTTTAAAGTCGCAATGGATCTATTTATCATAAAATTAAATATTCAATTACTAGGTTGTGAGATAGAATGGGGGGGGGGGCGGAGTTGACAGGTTTTAGGGCCATGTCTTTATCTCATTTGCCACAGGGAAATTAGAGGGTGGTAGTCTTTTCTTTGTGTACCTCCGTGATGTGTGTGTGTGTGTGTGTGTGTGTGTGCGCCCGTGTCCGTCCATCCTCCCCACCCCTCTTTTTAATAGAATCTTTTGTAATGTATAGAATTTTGCTGAATGGTACATTTCCTTGTGGTTAATAAATGGATAAAGTCTAGTCTTATGTCTGTAGTGGTATTGATCAGTTCCGGGTGGGCTGAATGTGTTGTGAAATGGCGATCATTGCCAGAGATTAACCAAAAGAATCATGTCTGTTTAAATGGAAGAAGGTGCATGCTTAAGGCAGGCTGACAGTTCTTTTTGTGCAGGGTTTAGGGAGGAAGATAAACAATGGTGTCTCTAAAATGAATGAATACCTTGATAACATTAAACCCCTTGTTTTTGTGACATGACTTAACCATGAGGTTTTTATTTTTTCGGTAGTATCTTTCTCCTCTGCCCATATATGTTCTGGTTGGTGAACTCCTCTTGTTCAAATCCCTCTTTCCAATCGATCCCCTGCCCTTTAGGAGGAGGGGCATCATGGCCACTGACCAAAGAATTGTGGACATTATTCCCTCCCAAGCTCACCTGAGTCACACTCATTGGTGAAGGAGGTTATTCTTGGGCAGTCTCAAGGTATTACTTCTGGAAAAGCAGGCTGCCACTACGGATTTTACAGCTTCCTCTGCTTGGTTTGGGAGAAAAAATAATTGAGCATTAGTTTCTTGTAGGATTATTTTCATTGGGCCAGGAGGTTAACAGCTGAAATTTTGAAATAAAGTAATTTTTGTGATAGAGCATATAGATATTGTACTTACATTAAACTGATATTAAATATTGTTGCATAGTTTTTTAAATAAACATTCATAGTTGAGGTAAAATATAATTCTATTGAAGATAATTGACATAATCTTAAAGACTTTAATCCATATTTATACATGAAGATTTTTAGAATTTAACATGTCTGTGTTTTAAAAGAGCTTTTGTTGTGAATCACATGCACTCTAAAAAAAGGATGATGATTATTTTTTTCCTAATTGATTTTTCTATGTAATTTGTAATCTAGCATGAGGATGGCTATTTTTATGAGAATTAAAATTTTTTCTCAAGTTTCCAGTTTTTTTGTTTCTGGATATTTGAACATTTTACCTCAAATTGAGAATAATAGTGAAGAACAATTTTATTTCAGGTGTTTAGGATGGATGTTTACTGCTTTTTTTTTTAGTATTTTGTGCATTTTTATTTTTCAATTTTCATTCCATGGTATGCACACTGGAGACTGATTTCCTGTAGGGTATGGCCAAGAGTATAATTTCCTTCTTTCCTTCTAGGGGAAACATTTTTGAGTTTTTACCTCATCCAGAAATGTCTACAGAGTCCCTTTGATTTTGGTATTTTTTTATCCCTCTTAGTCTTCTTCAGATTTTGTTTAAACAGAAACCTACTTAGTTTTTGTTTGTTTGTTTGTTTTTAAAGCATTGTGGTTACTTTGTACCTTTCTCCACAATTTGTTAAAATGTGAGGATGAGTTCTTAGTTTTATCTTACCTAAAGTGATGAAATTCTTGTGGTACTATTTGAGTTGCATTGAATAAGTTGAGAATTCCTTTGGATTCTGTGGGAGCTGGAACAGTCTGCTTCATATATTTGATGAAATAAGAAATGGAAACAAAGTAGTATGTGTATTTTCTTCAGTTCAGCTAGGCAATACTGCGCATATTTCTGTAAGTGTTATGTGTGGTCAGAGGGGGAATTGGCCATGCAATGAATCTTCTGGGACTCTTCTGAACTTTGGCTAACAAACAATAGCTATTAAATGCTTTGTTTTCTAAAAGGCAGAATCTCTTAATGTAGGCTGTGATCAAATTCAAATATAATATATTAGAACATCAAGAGCAGAAGAGAAATAAAATATCCACCCCACCATTCATTTTTATTTTTTTTGAGAAGCCAGTAGTTTTTAAGATTGGGTAACTTTTGCTCCCTACCCCCGCACCTCTCCTCCAAGGGACAGTTGGAGACATTTTTGGCTGTCCCAACTGTAGGGGAAGAGGGGAGGGTGTGCTACTGGCATCTAGTGGGTAGAGGGCAAGGATGCTGCTAATAACCCTATAATGCACTGAACAGCCTTCCACAACAAAGAATTATGTCTCAAAATGTAAGTAGTGTTGAGATGGAGATGGAGAAGGAGGAGGAGAAGCCTTACTTTATAAGTACATGGTATTGGTGATCTCTAGGTGACCTTGTATTAAGAGTTTTCATCTTTTCACTATCTTTTAAAAATAGAATGATTAAATTATAGAAAGACTATAGGTATATACATTATTTCATCTTATTATACTTTACTAAAAATACTTTGCTGACTGTTATGAATAAACTCTCCCATCATTTGTTATGATGGAGTGCTTATGAAGATTGCATATTCATGGATGGTGATGAATGATTGGTCAAGGTATCAAGTTTAATTATATTTGCTTTTGATTCAGTAGTTTATTTGCCATAATAATAATCTTTAAGGGTATTTCCTTTTATCCTTACTGAAATTACTGCCTGGCTGTAGGGTGGCATGAGAGAGAGAGAGAGAGAGAGAGAGAGAGAGAGAGTTTAACATGTAGCCTGAAAGTTTTGTAAATTTTGTATAGAAGAAATATGTCCATTATTACATGATTCCTGAATGATTCAGGGGCAAATTCTGTTTTTTGTTTGTTTTAAGGCTATATATTTTTTTGTCTAGCTAACTTTAATTTCAAGAAACTTTTAAAGTGATTTCTTAATTACCTAGTTTTCTTGAAAATCATTAGCAGGGTTTTGGTTTCCATTAGGCTCATTTAGACTATACTAAGTAATATTCTGTGATCTATTGTAGGCCCTTGTCCTTTTTAAGGTTAAAATTTGACCATAATTAATAAGTGCTTACTACATTTTTAAGTCTGGTTTTAAGGAAGTTAACTCAGCCAGCCAGGATAAAAATTACAGTGACACTCTTAAAATAAATGGTATTACACCGGTGAGAGGAAAAATTCTGAAGTCACTCCCACAAAAAGTATGCCAGTATGCCTCATATTGTCTTTGTAAAACACCTCCCATATATATCCCTGTTACTACTGACATTTTACCTTTTGGGTCTGTCAGAATCACTGTTTAATGACAAGTAAAGCATAATTAAGCCAAATGAAATTTTAATAATCTCTAAACTATCCCTTTAGATTCTAAAACTGTTTTGTTGCTTTTTTACTTTTGTGAACACTCTTATTTCTCATCTTTTGTGTCTTATAAATCTGTGATTTAAATTTTTCTTTTTATGCTCTCTTACATTGCCATTTGTTATGGTGCCCCTCAGATAGTAAGTTAGGTAAGGATGGCAGTGCTTGATATTGGGATTACTAATTTTCCTTCAATTTTTGTTCATATTCTATAACTTATCATTTCTTCCCTTCTCTTTCATTATAGTTCCCTTTCCACTTTTCTTCTTTGTTTACTCTCTTCTACCTCCATTCCTTCTGTGCTTTTCTGTACTGTAGGCTGCTTGCTTATGGAACCCACTCATTACTTAGCATCAAGGGTGGCTCAAGAGGGCTCTCACCCATAGTTTAAATGAAAATAGATTGAATTTCGAATGCTTGAGAATTGACCAGATAATCTTTTCCACTGTTCTTTCATTTGTTGGTTTCTGGAATACCACACACACACACTTGGGGGTAGTGTTACTGTAGGAATCAAATGGCTTTATCAAACTTTAGATTGCTCTTATTCCTTTTTTAATATTCTGTTTTTCTTTAACTCTTTGCTGGTTTCAAAAAAAAAAAATCTACCTCCTGTTAATATTCATTCATGATCTCTGTTTAAACCAAAATTTGACCAGACCAGAGAGTATATTCATTGCCACAGCTGGGACCACGTTAGAGTACCTCTGTGGTAAATTTAATTTTATTTGGTTATAATAGTCATGTCTAGACAGAACATTGATTTTAAATTGACTATTGAACATGGAAGTTCCAGGAATAGTGTATAGAGGAAGAAGAAAGAGAAGTCAAGAAGGTAAGAAAACTATTGTAAGAGAGCAACTGACTTCCCTTCATTCTCTAACTAGATTTCTATTAGTCACTTGCATATACTTAATGCATCTAGTGGTCAGGTTTTGTTTAATAAAGGGACCTAAGGGGAATGTGTTGTTGTCTTTGATGTTCGAGTTCTTTTTTTTTTCAATCCTCTTTCGAGGATATGTTTATTGATTTGAGAGAGAGAGAGGTCAGTGTGAGAGAGAAACATCAATCAGTTGCCCCCTGTACACGCCTGACCAGGGATAGAACTTGCAACCTAGGTATGTGCCCTGACTGAGAATCGAATCCATAACCTTTGATGTACGGGATAACATTCCAACCATCTGAGCCACCCAGCCAGGGCAAGGCTGGATTTCTTATACTGTTATAATGGTGGGCTCAAGTGGAAAAAATTGAGAGGTTCTATGGATACTAAACAGGAATGTGGTTGTTGGTGGTCATTAGATTTGGGTTCTGGTGCCAGCATTGCCAATGTCTATCTCATCATCATTTTTCTTACCTGAATTATTGTAGTAGCTTTCTAGCTAAGATTTAGCTAGTTCCTTGTTACTACTTCCTCTTCTAGTCCATCCTAGCTGCTACATTGACCTCATTAAAAAATAAATTTGAATATGTCACTCCTGCTTAAAACCTTTCACTGACTGAGTCACCTTTAGCATAAAAACTAAACAAGCCAAACAGAGAAAGACAAGTATCATATGATTTCACTTATTTGTGGAATATAATGAACATAACAGTCTGAGGAATGGGGTAGTCCCAGAGATGTGGAAGTGGGGTACAGACTGACAATCCCCAGAAGAGGGGGTGGTGGGGGAGAGATAAACCACAGAATTTATATGCATGTGTGCATGAACAATGGACATGGACAACAAAGCTGGGGACAGGGTGGGGAGAGAGGGAGAGGGGCAAATCAGTGGGGGATAAAGAGAAACATCTGTAACAAAAATAAATTAATTAAAAAAATGATACACTTACAATTAAAAAACAAAACAAAGCACTAAAGTCTTAGAATGGCATACAAAGTCCTTTATTATTTGGTCCCTGCCTGTTTTCTCTAACCTCTTGGGATAGTAGCCAAGAGTAAGACTCTGGGTTAGATTTTTCTCAGTTTACTTCTTTTACATCCTGGCTTCTCAACTTAACCATGGACAAATCACTTCACCTTTTGTGCTTGTTTTGTCATCTACAAAATGGGGATATTAATAGTGCCTACCTCAGAGAGTGGTTTGAAGATTAAATGTCATACAAGTGCTAGGTAGTCTGCTCTGGCTCCTCCTCAGCATGAGTCCTATACTCCAGCTTCACAAACTTGACTTGCTGTTTCCTGAATGTGTCATCCTTTATTGTACATCAGTCTGGTACTCGGCTACCTTTTTGTGCACGTTATTTCTTCCTCGAAGTCTTACTTGGCTAGCGGACATTTTTCCATTTTTTGTTCAGATAGAGTGGGAGGAAGGGAGAGAGGGAGAGAGAGAGAGAGAGAGAGAGAGAGAGAGAGAGAGAGAGAGAAACATTGAAGTGAAAGGGACACATCGAGTGGCTGCCACCCGCACAACCAACCAGGGCTGGGGACAAACTGCAACTGAGGTATGCACCCTTAGCGGTAACCAAACCCAGGTCTCTCTGAACCACAGGCCGATGCTCTAACCGCTGAGCCAAACTGACCAGGGCTAGCTCCTTGTTTTTAAGACTGAGAAGTATCACCTCTTCAGAAACATTGTTTTGTTTTGTTTTTAATTTTTATTTATTAATTTGTTTTTGTTGCAGATGTTTCTCATTTTTCCCCCATTGACACCCTCCTCCCCTCTTCAGAAACATTTTCTCTGCCACTCAACCCAGACTGAGTTAGTTGCTTTCTGTTTTCTTACATGTTGTAAATTACCTTGATTCCAGTAATTATTGCAAATGTTTACCTTCCTGTATACACTTTAGAATATGAGTTTTTGAAAACATCTCTTTTTTCACAGACCCAATCCTAGAACCTGGCACTTAATAGGTGCTCAGCAAATGTTTATTGAATGAATGAAGTGAAATTTGATCATTCCTGAGTCTGAGTTTTTTATGTGTTAAAGTGGTAAACTTGGATTAAATGATCTCTGAACTTTTCTCTACTCTAAAAGCTTTCTGATTCTTTAATTTTAAGGTTAGAGTTTAATAGTGACATTTTATTAAGAAAAAATTATTTTGGCTCGGCTTTTTTTTATATATATATATCATTAAGTTCTGTTCATTTTTAAAAAATACTGTCTCTGATCCTTAGACTAAATCTTTTAATATAATTTGAATCATGCAGATTTAGAAGTCATCTTAGAGATCTTCAAGTTCAGTGATGATTTCAACTTTTTTATTATAACCCATAATAAAAAATACACATTGCATCATGACTTAAGTACCATATACATAAATATGTATGTATATGTATCAAAAATAGAAGTTTCTTTAACTCTTAACTGTGTGCAGGATACTTTTATTTATTTTTATATTCTGTTTTATTTTAAAATTTCACTTATGACCCATCAATTGATTCCATGATCAGTGGGTACTAAACTCCTGCAAAACTCTCACTAGTTCAACAATTTCTTACTCTCTTTACCTGGTACTCCTGAGGAGAGAAGGAATCTAAATAAGTAAATATTTGCAATGAAAAATAATGTGCACTGAAAAATATGCTCATTATTTAATCTACAATAGAGAACATGTAATTAGGTGCAGAATGGAGGGAAAACTGGTTCCAACGCAGAACATGGACCTGCCCTGGCTGAGTTAGTTCTCTCTTCTGGACTAGCTGGATGAATTAAGCACACACAAAGGTACTAAAACAAAATTAGTTGTAATTTTGAAGAGTTCAGATTTTTCCATTTAGGAAAGTCTTGCTGGAAAATATAGATCCTAATAGTAGGAAAAAATGTCTTGGCAGGAGGTTGAGAAGTTTATTCATCTTACTATGAAGGAAAAGATACAAAACAGGATCAGGAACACAGAGAGCATTTGAGAGTAAACTTGATCATGGATGAAAGGCAGTTTGAATGAAGGAGTTTTGACTAAATATGAAGAAGAGATTGATGAGAAGGTGTTTAGAATTGCTTGAAGAAGCAGAACAATCTCAGTTGAGGGTGTTAAGTCCAAATGAAAAGTAATTGAAACCTGGAGGAATTAGGAGTGGATGATATGATCGTGATTGATGTCCCAACTGCATATATGTGGAATATAGGACAGAAAAGCAGCCTGAAGATTGAAGTAGTATGGTAGCACTACTAAATAAAATTAGTAAAGAAATAACAAGCCAAAAGAAAAGAGGAGTCACTTTCATAACAAAAGAAATTCTACACACAGATATGGGTTTAGATTATAAGCGTGAATGAAAATATAGACATAGATTTGGAAATATAGAAGCACATAAAACACTTGGTAGCATGTAATACTTTATTATTATTATTATTTTTTTTGTAAATCCTCACCTGAGGATATTTTTCTATTTATCTTCAGACATAGTAGGAGGGAGAGATAGGGAGAGAAAGGGAGAGAGAGAAACATCAACGTGAGAGGGACACATCGACTCCTTGCCTCCCTCATGACCCCAGACAGGGCCGGGACAAACTGCAACCGGCCCTTGGCTGTAATCGAACCCGCAACTCATTGGTCCGCGGGCTGTCACTCTACCGCTGAGCCAAACCTGCCAGGGCTAATACTCTTTTATAGGACAGAGACACTGTATGATGGATATGTAGCCATTGTGCTGTCGATTTAAAGATTTATAAGCACTAGTGGCTCAATATGTTGTTTTGTATTTGAATATTCTTTGAAATCTACATGAGACATTCTCACAGTAAATTATACTGTTCTATAGAAGTAGATTTAGAAAGTTTCCTGATGTGATGTATGCTATTCATGCCTGAATCTTAAACCTTTTCAATACCATTCTTTTGGACTAGATAAAAGCTCTTCTTTCTTTGGTGACTCTTTTCTTAGCTTTAGTCACATTGGGAATCATTTTATTGTCTAATGTTGCTGAAGAAAATAAATGTAAAGCAATAAGATAATTATTAGAAGGACCCATGTAGGGAGCAGTTGCCTTTTAAAAAAATGAATTATCTTTTGTAATATAATAAAAATAAGCTCATCAGTATGTAATGTTTATTTTTTCTGGTTATGATTACTAACTTTACAATTTATACTTTATAGAAATGAGACCTTAATTATTAGGGAAGATCTGTTGGTCTTCACATCTTTATGATTTACATGATACATCAAGCTTGTTTCAAGGCATTATTTCAAGAGGAAAGGAAGGGGCATGTTATGAGATCTTGGCAAGTTTCTAAAACTCAGAGAATTGAAAATATTTGTAAACCACTATGTATTAAGTGAAATAATGTGCCATTTAATAATATGTGGTTCATAGATCTTACATATATGGGGTGGGCAAAAGTAGGTCTACAGTTATAAGTATACGAAAGTTTATTCTTGTATTATTATTTTATTATTTGTATTCCAACTATAAGCCTACTTTTCCCCACCCCTGTAATATTAGTTTTAAACCTATCTTTAAATCTTATTTTTAAAAAAATGTTGTGTGTAAAACATTTCACTGTAAACCTACTTTTGCCCACCCCTGTAAATGTTAGTTTTTAACCTATCTTTAAGTTTTATTTTTTTAAAATGTAGTGTGTAGAGTGTAAACCATTTAAAAATATAGACTTACTTCTTGGGGGATATTTTTAAATGTTGGTAAATTAATTATCAGTTAATGTGAGATAATATTCTGATTAAGTGATTCAGCCAAAGAAAATACCGATGAAGAGTAACAAATAGGTGCCAGGAAATATCTAGACATTCAGATATCATGGTTCTTTTAAAAGTTTTTTAAAGTCTTGTTGTTTTAGCATGCATTAAAAAGGAAACACTGAAGTAAAACTTCATCTCTATTTATTTGTTGGAATTTGAAATATTTTTCTTAGACAGTTTTACTTAAGCCTTCAGTGTTTTAAAATTTTTCATGTAAAAGTAAAGTCTTGAAAGATTCTAAAGACTGTTTTGGGGTAACAGCTACAAGCTTCAAAAACATCCTTCAGTTTTGAGATCAATATTTTGAATGTGGTGTAATATTTTGGACTCAAATTTTAGAATCTCTATTCAAATCCCTTCTTTCCTACTTAACTCTTCTTTGACCTTGGCAACCACTGAGAACCCACTTATTTCTAAATTAAAGAGGATGAAGTAATTTAATTAGTAAATATTGAACTATATGCCAGACACTGTACTAGGTGCTTGGGATGCAACAGTGAACAACACAGACATGATTATGTCCTTATGGAGCTTACAGTCATAAAGTAAGTAATCAAATGAATAAAATACTTACAAATTGTCATATGCGCAATGACAGAAACAGACAGGGTCCCAAGAGGGTGACTGTCTCCTGTCACATGTCACAATCTCTAATTACTTAGTTTATTTATCTACCTATTTATCTGCCCTTTCCACTACTGGAGTGTATGTAGGCTGTGAGAGAGGGTGAACCACCTCTCACCTTCATTGAAATTCCCCCAAGGGATAGCACAGTTTCTGGCAGAGTAGAAGCTCAGTAAATATTTGACTGGCTGCCTGAAGAAATGGATGCAATGATGGGATTGGAGAAATAGTCAGGGACAAGATCATGCAGGGGTTTTGATCTGATGTGAGAAGGAATTGGAATGAAATCCAAAGGGCAGTGGGAAGCAAAGAGTTTTGAGAAGCTAGATCTGGGTTATGTGTTAAGAACACTTTGGCAGCTATTTGGAAATATAGTGAAAGAATGTAGTAGTGAAGAGGTGAGACCAGTTAGGAGACTGTTACATCAACCTAAGCTAGAGAGACTCTCCAAGATCCCTTCTAGCTTTGAACATTCTCTGTGTTTTAAAACTTGCCTACACTTACCAGTCGTCTGTTTAGTCATTCCATTTTCTTCTACTTACTATTACTTAAAAAGAAATGGATGGGTTTATTGTGCACATGAGAACTCTGAATACAGTGTCTTAAAAAAAAAAAAAAAAAAAAAAAAAAAAAAAAACCTCAAAAAGGAGATACTAAAACAGACATTGAATTTTTGTGGCAAATTTCTACCTCAGATTTTGAGCATCTGCTAATTTATATTCTTATTTACTAAGCATTCCTATTTCTATCTGGAACTTTGGCTTTACTTATTTTCAAGTAGCTGTTTTTTCATGAGATCACACCTCTTATTGTTTTAAACATGTTCGATACTGTATTGTTGGTATGGTTAAAGATTGAGAAATAGAAACTCAACGTATTTTGTATCTTAATTGTTAGGAATTTGATATCTTTATAGGTTATTAAAGTCTCACAATAAAGGCTGAAAGGGTATATAGTTAATACTATGGGCTATTATTTTTACTCAGGGCTATGGCCTCCACCTCTCTAAGTTGTCAGCTTGAATATTTTTTTGTCTGTGAAGGATTCCAAGCCTCTGCTATTGGTGGGAGGGGAGAGTTGGTGCTTGGCACAGGGAAATCAGCTTTATATTGGCAGAAGCTCAGTAGCATCATCTTTGACTAGGAAAAACTACGTGATTACACAGAGATTAAACCAGAAGAAATATTAAACTTTACTGAATTAAAAAATATAATGATGGCTACCTCTTTTCATTTGGTTTCTTTAATTTTGGAAGCAAGTAAAGCTAACTATCCTTGGTAAGCTACCTTTTATAAAGAAGTGTAGTTTCACCCTGTAAATATTGTAAGTCATTTTATTTATTACCTTAGATAAAGTAGTTCTAGAAAGAGAACTGGTTGCTAGGCTTTGTGTTACCTGGTTGTGAAATTTTATGCTTGCAGAATTAGTGAATAGAATTAGCTGATTGTTTTTATTTAAGCCAAGACTTGAAATTACTTGTATAAAAGTATATTTTAAAATGTTATGGGCAGAAATGAAAAGACAAAGTTAGAAGATAAATTTTGAGTAAGATATAATTGTGAGATATTGACTTATGCAAGATGGGCAAGGTAATAGTAAAACAATTTGATTAGTAGGCAATCAGAAGTAGAATAAACCACCTTTTAAATGACCAGGAAAAATGGTTGACTAGCTGCCGAGCATCTTTATAACAAACCTTACCTGGTAACCTTTTATATTCTCTTCCTTAGTTCTTTAAAGATATATAAACCTGGGTATTGGTATTGAATTAAGAAATAATTGCTAATTATATTGTTTGTTAAAATGTAAATAGAGATTGCCTGTTAACCGAGAGGGCTAGAAATAATGGAAGCAATTAAATTAGGAGGCTTTAACTAGTGAGAGGGCCTAACAAACTGTGAGGTACTATTTTCTGTTATTACTACCTCTATCAGAATGACTTATGAAAAATAAACTGAAGTTGATCCTTACTTCTGAAGGATAGAGTCAAGTCAAAAGACTAGGGTCAGAGAAGAAGTGTGCTTTTTCCTTTTGAATTAGTTAGTGAAGGGTAGTTTTGATCTCTCTTTCACTACAGGAGCCTGAGAATAGCCCCTACTAAGAATTGAATTCCTACCCTGGCCGGTTTGGCTCAGTGGTTAGAGCATTGGCCTGTGGTCCAGAGAGACCCAGGTTCCTTTCCCACTAAGGGCGCGTAACTCGGTTGGAGTTTGTCCCCGGCCCTGGTTGGTCGTGCGGGTGGCACCCACTCCATGTGTCCCTTCACGTCGATGTTTCTCTCTCTCTCTCTCTCCCCTTCCCACTCTACCTGAACAAAAAATGGAAAAATGTTCTTGGGTGAGGATTAAAAAAAAAATTGTAGTTCCTTTTAGTCTAAAAATATATATTTAGCAACCCCAGTTAAGCAACATTTTTATCATTAATAACTAGTCTTATTTCTATGATACAGAAAATAAATCAGCAGAAGAGTAGATGAGCCTAGTCTGTTACAGATTATAGAATATTCTACCATTGGGACATGTGGTTGGCCAGTAGAGGCTAGTTAATAGAAATAAAAGCTATTCTTGTTGGTACAATTGTAGCTGTTGGTTAGAAAGAATGATTTTCTAAAAAATAAACTAACAGCAGTAAGAATGTTGTTCATCTCAAAATCAGTGAAAATAATTATGCAGGTCTTGGGCTGGTATAGTAGAAAGAGCAAACATTCTTTAGGGAGAAAACTTTGGTGTTGGGCATTTCTTTACTATGGTATGATGATATACCATGTGAACTTCGGATAATTCCATAACTTCAGTTTCTTCAACTGTGAAATAGAGCGTTTGTAATACTAATACCTACCTTACAAGATTACAGTGAAGGTCAAAGGCTATGTACACAAATGCAATAATACTTGCATATACATATATACATGAAACTTCAAAATAGTATTTCAAATATTTGTAATAATGCAATGATTTATTAAAGGAGTAGAGAGCAAACAACTGAATATAAAATACTAGAGAATGTCCCGGGGAACCTTTTTTCTGCCAAGGGCCGATATTTATAACATCATTCTCTCTCCATACAAAACTATCAACTTAAAAATTAGCCTGCTCTATCTGGTCAGGCTAATTTGGTGAGGCATATGATGTTAGCTGGTATTAATTGTGAGCCTTATGCACTCCGCGGGCTGGACATTTCCCACCCCTGCTTTACAGTCACCTTAAAGCACTGCTTGATAAGGCCCCTTTCTGACCTCATCTTTTGCCATATTGGCCCTCTGGTGGTTTATATAACAAACCAAGTGTTTTTTATTTCTCTGAGCTTTTTTTTTTTCACTTGCCTTCCATTAATACTTATGATGGGGACCATAACTGACTTATTACTGTAGTTTCCCCAGTGTCTGACACATAATAGGTGTTTAACAAATATTCGTCATGGACAATATGTAAATGAATCAGTGTGACTGTCTTCCAATAAAACTTTATAGGTACTGGAGTTTTATTTTTATTTGTGACAGATACTATTCTTTTGATTTTTTTTTTTTCCAACCATTAACATGTAAAAACCATTGTTCAGGGGTTGTACAAAAACAGGCTACAGACTGAATTTGACCTGTGGGAGATAGTTTACCAACCCCTGATACACTGTGTAAGTATCACCCCTTCCCTTACTTACAAACATATTATGTTCCAAAAGCTTTGGAACCTAGGAAGCATTTTCTTACAAGTATTGTTGTTATGTGTGTTGGTTAAGTTCCCAGACCAATCTACAAGCCTGTTTTACCTCTGTTGTTCTGTATTACAGCAATACAGCTAACTTTACCCTCAGGAATAACACTATGGCTGAGGGAAAATGGATTTCTCCCCAGAATTACTAGAATTTCCTTATTCCCTGATCTCTGTTTCACCTGCTGCAATTTGCATCCTGGAAGTACCTTGCTCCCTGGAGCTCCAGTAGGGTGGTATGGTGACCAGACTAAAAAGAAATTCATGTATGTGGTTAGGGAGGAGGGCATGGGAGAAGAGTTGTAGGAGAGAGAAGGAAGGAAGGAAGGAAGGAAGGAAGGAAGGAAGGAAGGAAGGAAGGAAGGAAGGAAGGAAGGAAGGAAGGAAGGAAGGAAGGAAGGAAGGAAGGAAGGAAGGAAGAAAGAAAGAAAGAAAGAAGAAAATATCAGAATGAAATATCAGTTATCTGTGTGACTATATCTATATATGTGCTGAGTCACAGTGAAAAATGCATTTTTTACGTTGGTATGTAGTCCAAGTTTGGAAGCCCGTTTTCTAAGGATTTGAGATACTGATCGTGAGAGATACTAATCCTGAGATCCTTTGTCAGAGCCAAATGAAAAATATAAAGGAAGCCTGTTGACTGCTTGCTATGCTACAGTGTGTTTCTGGTATTGAGCTACCCTTAGTTACCAGTTTTACAGATGAGAAAACAGGGTCATACAGTCAATAAGCTTCACAACTGAGATTCGAACAGACGCTTATGTTATTTTAAAATATGGGCTTCTTCCATTATATGATGTTTTTCCTGTAGGGAAAGAAGCCATGTATGACTTCCATTGTGTTTCAAAGAACCAAAAAAAACCCCAAATTGGTAGCAGTTTACCAAATTTCTTGAGACAAGGACAATTGGCTTAAGTATTAGGACAGGGCCTGGAAGAAAATGGTTAGGAACTACATGTGGAGAATGACATGGTGTGTAAGAATGGAGCGACTGTCATTTTGTTTTTATATTTTCTTCTTCTTTCTCTGCACTGCTGTCCCTGCTTATTCATACCTTACCACCACTGTGGGCTCTTAAACTCATACTAGAAAGAGCAAGGGCTTGAGGATGAGGCTTAGTGAGGAAGGAAGAGTAATATAATCTTGTCTTTAACTGAAAGGAGAATGAGAAGGGAAACTCAAGTAGCCGGGCCACCTGGTCACCCAGATGGGTTGGCTGTTCCCAGGTGGCAGTTTATCAGTGGGTATAGGTAAAACAGCCTGCTGCTATTAATTGTGTTATAAGCAGAAGTCTTGATTTTAGAGACTTGTAGCTTTGATATACTAACTGAAAATAGTTCTTTTTTTAGTTATAAGGGAACATCTCTCTTAAGCAACACTTGGTTAGTCCAGATTCAGTTACCTATTTTAAGTACTTAAAAATCATAATACATGTCTAAGATATCTCTGTTTCTCTTATGTATTGAGTTAACAACTATGGTGAAAACTAATTTATGATGATTCTGATCTCTAACTTGATCTGGAATTGTCTTGGGAGGTAAAAGATTGATAGGAAAGTTGTTGTTTATTGTTCTTTTGTTGTTAATCCTCACCCGAGGATATTTTTTCTATTGATTTTTAGAGAGAGTGAAAGGAGTTGGGGGGAAGAGGGAGAGAGAGAGAGAAACATCAGAGTGAGAGAGAGAGACACACACATTGATTGGTTACCTCCTGTATGTGCCCCGACCAAGGCTGGGGATTGAACCTGCAACCCAGGTACGTGCCCTTGACTGGGAATTGAACCCATGACCCTTTGGTTGCAGGCAAACACTCTCTCTACTGAGCCATACCAGCCAGAGCTGATAGTTATTGTTCTTAACTAGAAAAGTAACAAAACCATAGCAGACAGATACCTGATTAATTGAATGGAAAAATGACAGACCCTTATAAAACATGCTCTTTTTTCTCAGGCTGAGTTGGGATTCTTTATTTTGCTGTGGAAATTACTAATTCAAATAGAATTAGTTTCAACTAGTAGTATCTGAAGACTTGGACTTTAATATCGCTTATCCCTATGCTACTGTTTACCATAGTCAGCACTATAATTGCTTGTTAATGTGTCCATCTAACAGCTGACCTTATGGTCTTTTCAGACTCATTCAGTGTAGTGCTAAGTTAGTATGCAGTGTAGGTTAAGAGCATTGGAGCCAGTGTGTCTGGTCTTGTGTCTTGGCACCATGATTTTCTACCTCTGTGACCTAGGGCAAGTTAGTCTTTAACCTCTCTGTGCCACAGTTTTCTCATCTGGAAAAAGTAGATAATAGTAGTACTTACTCTATACAGTTGTTATAAAGTATAGGTAGATTAATATATGGATGTCTGACATATAGTAAGCATTTTTTCTTTTTTTGGGGTAAGCCTTCTAAATAACTCAGTAAAAAATATTAGTTGAAAGATAAGCCACAGACTTCAACAGACACCTTACCAAAGAAGATATACAGATGGCACATAAGTATATGAAAAGATGCTTCATATCATATGTCATCAGGGGGGTGCAAATTAAAACAATGAGATATCATTACAAACCTATTACAGTGGCCAAAATCTGGAACACTGAATGCTGATGAGGTAGAACAACATGAACTGTCATTCATTGATGGTGGGAATGGAGACTGGTATAACTACCTTGGGAGACAGTTTGGTAGTTTCTTCTAAAACTAAACATCCTCTTATCATAAGATGGAGCAATCATGTTCCTTGG
This sequence comes from Molossus molossus, assembly GCF_014108415.1. Taxonomy (NCBI): domain Eukaryota; kingdom Metazoa; phylum Chordata; class Mammalia; order Chiroptera; family Molossidae; genus Molossus; species Molossus molossus. The sequence continues at coordinate 31,286,172 of NW_023425346.1, forward strand.
TATTTACCCAAAGGAATGAAAACTTATATCCACACAAAAACCTCTACACAGATGTTTATAACAGCTTTATTCATAAATCCAGACAATGGAATATTATTCAGTGCTAAACAGAAATTAGCTATCAGGTCATTAAAAAAATATAGAGGAAGCTTAAATGAATATTACTAAGTGAAAGAAGCCAATCTGAAAGGGCAGTATCCGGTATGATTCCAACTATATGACATCTGGAAAAGGCAAAATTATGGTGGTAATAGACAGATTGGTGGTGCCCAGCCAGTGTGGCTCAGTAGTGATTGAGCATCAACCTGTGCATCAAGTGGTTGCTGGTTTGATTCCTGGTCAGGGCACATGCCCACGTTGTGGGCTGATCCCCAGTGTGGGGTGTGCAGGAGGCAGCTGATGTATGTTCTTTCTCATTGATGTTCTCTCTCTCCCTCTCCCTCTCCCTTCCTCTCTCTCTTTAAAATCAATAAAGGAAAATGTTAAAAAAAAAAAAAAAAAATCAGTGGTTACCAGGAGTGCAGTCGGGGGTGGGGGTTGTGAATAGATAGAGCATAGAGGATTTTTAAGGTAATGAATCTACTTTTTGTGATATTAAAATAATGGATATATGTCATTATACGTTTGTCCAACGCCATAGATTGTGCAACAACAAGAGTGAACCCTAAGGTAAACTATGGATTTCGGATGATTGGGAGGCAGTTCGGTGGTGTAGGTTTATTCCTGCTAGCAAATCCTCTTTAATGAGTGATATTAATAATGGGGGGGGGGGGGCTATACATGTGTGCTGTCAGAGAGTATATAGAAAATCTCTGTACCTTCCTCTCAGTTTTATTGTGAACCTAAAACTGCTCTAAAATAAGAGATTCTTTTTTTTTTTTTTTTTTTAAATTGCTGATGCTGCTTGTTGTTTTAGCCTAGCAGAGTCTAGCTTTGAATTATTTATTGAATAGGAATGAGTATGATATAATGAAACTCTAAATCTGAGGGCATTTCATTTAAGTCTTTAATCCATTTTGAGTTTATTCTTATATATGGTGTAGGATGGTGATTTAGTTTTATTTTTTTGCAAGTATCCAGTTTTTCTAACAACATTTATTGAATAGTATGTCTTTATCCTATAGTATGTTCTTGCCTCCTTTGTCAACTCTTAAGTTGACCATATAGATGTGGGTTTATTTCTGGGCTCTCTATTCTATTTCATTGATATATGTTTGTTTTTTATGCCAGTACTATGCTGTTTTGATTACTATGGCCTTGTAGTATAGTTTGATATTAGGTAGTGTGATACCCCCAACTTTTCTTCTTTCTCAGTAATACTGAGGATATTTGGTTTTTCGTTTAGTGATTCCATATAAATTTTTGGAATATTTGTTCTAGTTCTTTGAAATATATCATTGGTATCTTGATAGTAATTGAATTGAATATATAGATTGCTTTGGGTAGTACAGAATTTTAATGATATTCATTCTTCCTTTCCATGAACATAGTATATGTTTCCATTTCTTTTTATCTTCTATTTTTTTCTTCAGTGTCTTATAATTTTCTGAGTACAGGTTTTTGACCTCTTTGGTAAATTTATGCCTAGATATTTTATTTTTTTTGTGCATTTGTAAATGGGATTGTTTTCTTAGTTTCTCTTTCCGATAAAAATCCTAGAAGAAAACAGCAGTAAAATCTCTGACATTTCTCTTAGTATTTTGTTCTGATATTTCCCCTTGGGCAAGGAAAACAAACAAACAAAATAAATAAATGGGATTATATCAAACTGAAAAGTTTTTGCACAGCAAAGGAAACCATCAAAAACAAAAACACAATGAAGGGACATTCTACTAAATGGAAGAACATATTTGCCAATGATACATCTGATAAGGGGTTACTATCCAAAATTTATAAAGAAGTCATACTACTCAACACCAAAAAACCCCCACAAACAATCCATTTACGAAATGGGCAGAACATCTGAATAGTCACCTTTCCAAGGAGGACTTACAGAAGGCCAAAAGACAATGTGAAAAGATGCCCAATATCACCAGTTGTCAGAGAAATGCACATTAAAACCACAATGAGATATCACCTCACACCTGTCAGAATGGCTATAATCAGTCCACAAATGACAGGAGAAAATGGAACCCTTGTGTGTTGGTGGTGGGAATGTAGATTGGTACAGCCACTGTGGAAAACGGTATGAAATTGCCTCAAAAAATTAAAAATGGATCTGCCTTCTGACACAGCAGTTCCACTTCTGGGGATTTATTTGAAGAAACTCAAAACATTGATGTGAAAGAATATGTGTTTCTGTATGTTCATTGCAGCATTATTTACAACAGGCAAGGTATGGAAGCAACTCAAGTGCCCATCAATAGACGAGTGGGTAAGAAAACTGTGGTACAGATATACAATGGAATATTACTTGGCCATAAAAAGAATGAAATCTTACTATTTGCAACAGCATGGATGGACTTAGGGAGTATTATGTTCAGTGAAATCAGCCAGTCAGAGAAAGACAAATACCGTATGATTTCACTTATATGTAGAATCTAAGGAACAAAATAAACGAACAAACAAAATTGAAAAAGACTCATAAATACAGAGAGTGAGCTGGTAGTTGCCTGAGGGGAGGGAGCTTGGGGGGCTAGGTGAAAGAGATGAAGGGACTAAAAAGCACACATTGGTAATTACAAAATAGCCACGGGAATGTAAGTAAAGCATAGGAAATATAGTCAGTAATATTGTGATAATTATATATGGTGCCAGGAGAACACTGTGTAAAGTATATGATTGTCTAACCACTAAGCTGTATTCCTTAAACCAATCCAAAATAAAATTGAAAGAAAAAAAACAAAACAACCCAGAGCATGCAAGTATACATGGTGGGGCAAAAGTAGGTTTACAGTTGTGAGTATATGAAACACAGAGTTTATTTTTGTATTATTATTTATTAATTATTGTATTATTTTTCATATGAGCACATAAATTTACTCTTGCCCCAACCTGTATTGTGAAATACTACTTTTGCAGATGGCTATGCTGTTTTGTTTAGGATATAATAGTGTTTGTTTTATTTATGTTTATGTTTACATATTTATTGGACTCTGGTTTAATTCTAGGACATAACTTGTTTTTCAGGGAAGAATACTAACATTTCAGTTCTGTAATTTGGTAGTGTTGTTTTATATAGAGGTTTTGGGGGGACTTTTTTCAGAAAACAGTAAAATAGAATGGAGTAGTGCATCTTTCAGTAGTATAGTCCCAAATGAGAGTGTATCAAAACCTTTCCAAAATGAGATAAAGATAAAAAAAAAATGGAGCCCTGGCCGGTTTGGCTCAGCGGTTAGAGTGCTGGCCTGTGGTCCAGAGAGACCAGGATTTGGTTGCCACTAAGGGCACGTACCTCGGTTGCAGTTTGTCCCTGGCTCTGGTTGGGTCCTACACGAGGCAGCCACTCGGTGTGTCCCTTTCACATCGATGTTTCTCTCTTTCTCTCTCTCTCTCCCCCCCTCCCTCCCTCTCTGACTGAACAAAAGTGGAAAAATGTCCTCAGGTGAGGATAAAAAAATAAAAAGGAAGTCGGTGTTAGGGGAATAACTGAAATTTCCAAAAGTGTAACTTGTTTTATTTTCTCAGTATTTTAATATCAACATATCCAGGACGGTAACTTCCATTTATTAAATTTTCTGAGTAATTTCATATAGGTGCCTGTTTTATCCAATCTGAATTAAGTGTCATGATTTATTTTATTAATCCTCACCCGAGGACATCTTTGCATTTATCTTCAGATAGAGCGGGAGGGAGAGAGGGAGGAAGAGAGAGAGAGAAACATCAATGTAAGAGAGACACATCTACTGGTTGCCACCCACATGACCCCAACCAGGGCGAGGATAAACTGTAACCCAGGTATGTGCCCTTGGCCATCGAACCTGCGACTCACTGGTCCTCTGGCCGATCTTCTACTGCTCAGCCAAATCGGCCAGGGTACAATGTTTAATTCTTGACTGGAATCTAGACTGCAGAAAACAACTGTTAAAAAATTGAAATACTTAGCAAAATTTAAAAATAGAGTACATATTAGATGATAGCATTATTACAGTGTTTCATTTTCTGAATTCAATACCTGTTTTAAGTCACATAAAATAATTTCATGTTCTTAGGAAATGCTTGCTGAAATATTTAGGCAAAAATCATAAGGTAGCCCTGGCCAGTTTGGCTCAGCGGTTAGAGCATCCGGCTTGCGGTCCAGAGAGACTCCGGTTCGCTTCCCGCTAAGGTCACATAAACTCGGTTGCAGTTTGTCCCCGGCCCTGGTTGGGTCCTGCGGGTAGCAACCACTCGATGTGTCCCTTTACGTTGATGTTTCTCTCTCTCTCTCTCTCCCTCCCACTCTATCTGAACAAGAAATGGAAAAGTGTCCTGGGGTGAGGATAAAAAAAAAAATCATAAGGTATGCAACTTACTTTCTGATGGTTTAGATAAATAATGACAAATTATGCATATACATGATGAGAAATAAACCAATTACAGTCATCCCTCGTTTATTGCGGTTAATCAGTTCCAGACTCTAGCAGTTGCACCTGGCATTGAAGGATTCCTGAGATGCTCAAATACCCAGGCCTATAGTCCATACGTACAGTAATCTTAATTTTAATTGTAATACAGGGTTGTATAATTGACTCAGACAACTGAGCATGTGCTGTATCATTTTCACTGTTTCCAGCTTTTTAATGAATATATTTGAACAAAACCGCGATAGAGTGAAGCTGCCGAGGGTGAAGTGGCGAGGGACGATGGTACCGAGGTGAGCTCTAATTCCAGGGCAGAAGTGGTTGTGCTGTTGATTGGATAGGTTGATGGCCACCCAAAATCTACATACATATTCCATGCATGTTCATTGTTGTAAAAGAAATTTGTAAGTAAACCCTGCCTTTGATTGCCACAGAAATACTTTTCTCAATCACTTTTTTTAAATTTATTTTTTAATTACAGTTGACACACAATATTATATATTAGTTCAGGTGTACAACATAGTGATTAGACATTTATATAATGTACAAAATTATCACCCTGATAAGTCTAGTTACCCATGTGACACCATACAGTTAATTACAATATTATTGATTATATTCCTTATGCTATACTTTACATCCTCCAAGCACATTAGCTTTTGATGAACAGTGGTTAAAATTGTTTTCCTGATGGGCTGTTATTAGGTAAGACCGATTATGCATGGGCCAGAATTTTACATTTCTTTGGTCAAAATTAGAGGTGGCAAGTTATGTCACAGCCCAATCATTATGGAAAACAGTAATGTTATTAATGATTATTTATTTGTTAAAACTGCCATTGTTAACAGCCACCACTGTATTGCGTGCTCTGGGTTAAGTGCTTTTAGGTTTTAGTGATAATGTTTATGACTCCTCTACCAGAAAATATTGTCCCCATTTTATAGCTGAGGAAACTGAGACTCAGTGACTTACCTAAGGTTATATAACTTGCCAGAGTTGTAACTTAGGTTTGCATGGCTTAACTTTATTCCCTGTTGAATCAAGCATCTTGCATGTAAATTAAAATAGGTGTTACTGCCCAGCCAGCGAGGCTTAGTGGATTGAGTGTTTCCCCATGGGACTGAGAGGTTCCAGTTCAATTCCAGGTCAGGGCACATGCTGGGGTTGCAGGCACAATCCTCCAGGGGGCATGCAGGAGGCAGCCATCAATGTTTCTTTTTCACATCAATATTTCTATTTCTCTCTCTCTAAAAAAATCAATAAAAACATACTTAAAAATTAAAATAACATTCATGTTACTAATTCCAGGGCATGGTGACTTCCTTTGAACCTGTTCTACCAAAGTCCCCCCGCCCCACCCTAATATCAGCTGCTGTTGCTGGTATCCCTTAAAACTTACGATGCAGTGAAAAATGCTGAATTAAATTGAGTTGTTTATGGTCTGCCATGATTCCTGTAGCTGATATAACAGACTTTTTCCACCCCTTAAAGAAAAATAATTGTTTGTTCATAGCTGTTTAAAGACTGAGAAACAGAAGTTTTGGTTATACAGTGATCCAAAATCAGAACGAGGTAAAAATTCATTTGCTCTGATCACCACTTAAGTAATTAGTGAATCAGATCATGAAAGTAAATGCATCTTTTTTTTTTTTTATCCTCACCCGAGGACATTTTTTCATTTTTTGTTCAGATAGAGTGGGAGGGAGAGAGAGAGAGAAACATCGACGTGAAAGGGATGCATCGAGTGGCTGCCACCTGCACGACCAACCAGGGCCAGGGACAAACTGCAACTGAGGTACACGCCCTTAGCGGAAACCGAACCCGGGACTCTCTGGACCGCAGGCCAACGGTCTAAATGCTGAGCCAAACCGGCCAGGGCTAAATGCATCTTTTAAAAGTGATAATACCTTGATTCATAGAGGTTGAATTATTTGAAATTTGCTCATGTAGACAGAAACAAATCCAGGTTCTTTTGACTCACAGTTGGAAAATAATTTAATGATAGTGGTTATTATTGCTCATTCTTTGCCTGTTACCTATGCTGGGTGCATGAGGAAGAACATCCTGGATAAATATGAATGGTTCTGGCATTTGCATTTATGGTTCTCTTGCCCATTTTCATATTAAGACAGATTGATAAAAAGATGTAACACATACTTTGTTTTTCCAAATCCAAGGACTTCAATTTTCTATTACTATAACTTAAATTTTAGGTTAGCTTGCAGAAAACTGAAAGATGCTGAAGAGAATAGGAAGAAAGGAAATCCTTTATTTCTGTTTTTTAGACTAGGAAGAATGAATGAAATATCGCAAATGAGTAGTAGAAAATAATAAATCCATAGGGATTTGGTTTGAATTTACAGAAAAGTAATGTTCTATCTTTAGTCCATTTAGCTATAATTGAAATCAGTCAACATTTAAGGGGTACCTACTGTGGGCTTCTCAGTATGCCTGGTACTATAGAGGTTACAAAAGTAATATGAAGTTTTTGATTACCTAAGAAACTAGTCACTTTGGAGTGATAAACCTTACACTTAAACATAATACACATTCTGAGAATGAAAATGTAATAAAAAAATTTGTCACATTAATTATTAAAATGAGTTAGTATAAGGCACTGAGGGACATCTCTCTCTCTCCCCCCCTCCCCCTCCCTCCCTTCCCCTCCCTTTCTCTCACTCTTGCTCTCTCAGGCTTTGATTATCTTTTAGAACTTTAGTAGGTGAGGAATGTTTTTCACATTCTCCTTGATCTAGTCTTTCTGAGCCCTTCTTGGTTTTGTTTCTTCATGAATTTATTGCTGCTAAAATAAAAGCACCATGAGAATAGGGTTTATGGCCCTCGTATTTATCACTGCATTCCTAGTGTCCAGTGATCAGTAAATAGTTTTGGAAAATTAATGTGAAAGTGTCCCTTTTCCCTCTCACTGTCCAGTTTCTTGAAAGATATCTATCCTACATGGGCTTCACATTTGTACCTTTTGTTTCTTCTTCAACCATTACTACCCCAAAGTAAATGAAATAATTCCTTCAAGCTTAATGATTTTCTTGTTGCCTAATCTAAAGATTATTGTTATCTATATTTGCTTATTGCTTGATTTTCCTTTAACTTTGATACTATTGTCTCTCTGTTCCTTCTTGAAATTCTTTTGTGCCTTTATTCTCAGTTTTCCTGACTATTGCCCCTCACCACCTCATATTCAGTCTACCCAACCTTTTAGTTTTGTGTTCCTCTGAGTTCAATTGTCATGGAATTCTTTTTAAGTTTTTTTCTTGATTGATTTCTAAAGAGAGAGGAAGGGAAAAGGAGAGAGAGATAGAAACATTGATGAGAGAGAACATCGATTGGCTGCCTCCTGCATGCCCCCCACTGGGGATCGGGCCCACAGCCTGGGCATGTGCCCTGACCTGGAATCGAACTGGCAACCTCTTGGTGCATGGGTCGATGCTCAACCACTGAGCCACACCAGCCAGGCAATGTAATGGAATTCTATTTTTTGTTGTTGTTGTTGTTCAGATAGAGTGGGAGAGGGAGAGAGAGAGCGAGAAACATCGACATGAAAGGGACACATCGAGTGGCTGCCACCCACATGACCAACCAGGGCCTGGGACAAACTGCAACCGAGGTATGTGCCCCTAGTGGGAACTGAACCCGGGTCTCTCTGGACCGCAGGCCGACGCTCTATCCGCTGAGCCAAACCGGCCGGAGCCAATGTAATGGAATTCTTAATCTATATTCCCTTCCCTGCTGAAGTAATCCTATCTCTCATCTTTAGTTTTTAAATGAATGTAGATGTCCAGAGTTATATATCTGGCTTTGATCTCCCTCCTGAAAGTATATGTCAGAACTGGGAATATGGAGATGAATAAGGCATCTTATGAGTCTAGAGGACTCATAGCTTAGTTGCAGGAGAATGATTAGTAAACTGGAAATTTTGCAGTACATCATATCTATATTTGAGTGCCTTGGGAACTACAGGAAAAGGTGGCCTAATTCAGTATGGAGGGAGTCAGGTAATGTTTTTTTCCCTCAGTGATGCTTGAGGTGATTGTGAAGGATGATTAGAAGTTTACCAGGTGAATCAAGTGGGAGGAGTATTTTATGTTGTCTTTGTCAAGTCTGGTGGGTGTGCTCCCTCTTGAGACAGCCCATTATGGAATTCTCCAAGGTCTGAGGACATACACCCTCAAAGCAGAGAGTAAGAATCTTCTAGTGGAGTCAGTGTCATAGTTGGCTAAGTGGTATCAAGCATTAAATCCAGAGGGAGACAGGTGACGGTAAGAATGGGAGAGTTAATATCAAAATTCATTACTACTCTGTCAGATGCAGTGAGTGACTCAGTGAATGACAGACAGAGGCTCTGAAAGTTAAGTATGCTCTATTTGCTCTTTTCTGTGATGCCTGTTGTAGTAGTGGTTATGATAAATTAAAGTAGTGCTTCTCAGGCTTTAATATGTATATGTATCACTTGGAGATAGTGTTAAAATGCAGATTTTGATTTGGTATGTCTGGAGTGGGGCCTGAGGTTATATATTTCTTATATGCTCCCAGTGATGCCCTTGCTATTATTCCCTGTACTTTGAGTAGTAGAAAGGGGTTATATAGGAGTGAAGAATGGCCAGACAAATGCAGAGGAAACAATTTATATGGGAACATGTACATGTTTGAGGAACTGGAATTAGTTCACGAGACCTAGATTACAAGGCAGAGTATGGGGCATGGAGCAGTGATGGGAGATGAGCTTGCAAAGGTGCACAGAGGGTCAGATCATGAAGGGCTTGATTTGCTCAGGAGTGCTAACTTCATGTTGAAGACTGGAAAGGCCATTTTGAGCTGAAATGTCTTTCATCAGATTAGAGCTTTAGCATAAAAAAATGGTATAAATTTTCAACAAGCTGAAATGTCAAAGTAGTGGCTCATTCTGATAGGTATATCAAATTAATAATTGGTACAGATCTGAGCTGGAGAGACATTTGAGTTTTTAGCCAGTTGAGGCATGAAGTTAACTAGGCAGAAAGAAGATAAAAAGAGAATCAGCCCTGGCTGAGTAGTTCAGTTGATTAAAGCGTTGTCCCAATGTGCCAAGTTTGAGGGTTTGATTTCTGGTCAGGGCATGTACAAGAAGCAACCAATGAATGCATAAATAAGTGGAATAACAGATTAGTTTTTCTCTCTTTCTCTGTCTCTTTCTGCCTATCTGTCTCTCTCTCTCTCTCTCCCTCTCTCGCCTGTCCTCTCTCTCAAATCAATAAATAAAAGTGGGGGGAAAAAAAGAGAGAGAGAGAGAGAGAGAGAACCAAAGGTCAAACTCTGGGGAACACTAACATTTTCATGGTAGGGAGAGAGGATGAGGAAGAGCTTGCAGAGAGGAGACCAAGATATTGCCAGAAAGTTAGAAGGGAAACAACTATAGTGTCATTGTGTTAAATTTGTAGAGAGACTATTTAGCAGTGCCAGAGGGACCATGTAAAATAGAGCCTGAAAAGTCACAACTAAATTTGGAGATTATTTGTAACTAGCAAGAGACATTCAGTGGAATGGTAGAGACAGAAACCATGTTGTAGAGGACAGGAGTGAAATGTAGATGAGGAAGCTGGTTCAACTGTGGTCTATTACTTTTTAAGAAATGCTGGCTGAGAAGGGATGTAGAGAGATGGGAAGAAAGCTCAAATTGAGATGTTTCTGTGCTTGAGGGGTTGGTACGGAAGAGAGCTTACAGAAAGGGAAAGATTAAAATTCAAACCTTTTGGCACTGGCTGATTTGGCTCAGCGGTTGGAGCATCGGCCTGCGGACCAGAGAGTCCTGGATTCAGTTCCCACTAGGCCCTGGTGGCTAGGGGCACCAAAAAAAAAAAAAAAATCCAAACCTTTCAGAGTCAGAAACTTGGGTGCCATCTTTAACACTTACTTCTTAGTGTTGTGCCAAATCCAAGAAATTCCTAAATCCTGTGAATTTTACTTTCTGAATATTTCTTGAATCTCTTCTTGCTTGTCCATTCCCATCACCAATATATTAGCTCTCCCCTTACCATTCCTTGCCTGGACCCTTAAATGGACCTTTCCCTCTCTCATTGCTAAATAAAGCCAACAAGAAAGCACCTGGGAAAAAGAAAACCTGTCTTCCACAGTCTTTGCTAGAAACCATGGAGATTACAGAAAGTAAGAGATCTATTATGAGTGTACAGATTTGACCCTGACACTCAAGTGCTTAAAACCCACACCGACTTCTCATCACCTACACAGGATGAAGGTCAAGCTTCTTAACATGACATACAGTACCCTCTGGGACTGTTCCTTTCTAACTTCATTTCCTGACATTCACTGCTTCCCACTTTGATCCTGTAACACTAAAAAACATCTAATCTCTCCCCTCCCCTACACACTTGTATTTTGCCTCCAAACTCTACTGAATTGCTACATCCTGAAATTCCTGGGGACCCTACTTCCCTAGCAAGTTGTTAGGTGCTCCTTTCTATGTTGCTTTAGCACCTTCCTCATCCACTTAATGTACTTGTACTCCCTACATTATTGACGTTTTCTCTCTTCACATTAGATCTATAAGGGGTTTTTCTAATATTTACTTCTGTATTCTTTGTACCTGGCTCAGTGATAGTGGAGTTGTTGCTCAGCTCACGTTCATTGATTAGATATAAAAAGAAATATATAGGTGCTCATGTCATTTGACTGGACTTGGGAAGAATGGTAGGATTTCACCAAGTGACCTTTGATTGTGAAGAAGATTCTCTGCAGAGTAGCCAGCATATGCAAGAGCATTGAAGCAATAAATATGATAATATTTATAGATACACTGACTATTCCTTTTATACAAGGTAGAAGCAATAGAAAATGTAATGGGAGCCCTGGCCAGTTTGGCTCAGTGGTTAGAGCGTCCGCCTGCGGTCCAGAGAGACCCGGGTTCGGTTCCCGCTAAGGGCATGTACATCGGTTGCAGTTTGTCCCCGGCCCTGGTTGGTCGTGCGGGTGGCTGCCACTCGATGTGTCCCTTTCACATCGATGTTTCCCTCTCTCTCCTCCTCTCTCTTCCTCCCACTCTGTCTGTACAAAAAATGGAAAAATGTCCTTGGATGAGGATTAAAAAAAAAAAAAAGAAAATGTAATGGGAGATTGGGTTAGAAAAATAATTTGGGTACAGGTGAAATGGAGCCCTGGATGCTATGCTTTAAGATTTTATTTTTCCTCTTTCCCCCGTAATGACCCTTGTGGAATGTTAAACTGGAAAGTAACACCAATTCTGAATTTTTAGGAAAGGATCTGTTTTTTCTTGAAGTATCAGATTTGGATAACCTGTCTATTTTGTGCAAGGTTTTAGTAATTTCTGTTTTTGTTTTTTCAGTTTCTTTCCTAAGGATTATAAAATGTTGCCCTTTGATATATATAGTACTTTCTGTCATTCTCTCTTTTTTTTTAATCCTCACTCAGAGGATATTTTTCCACTTATCTCCAGATATCTACATACATCAAAGTTACAAAGTACCCATATAGTAGATAAGGTAATTTACTTAGCAATGCAAAAATAAAACCTGTTTTTGTTTCTTTTCTTTTAGAGAGAGTGGCAGGAGGGAACAAGGGGAGGGGGGAGTGCTTGTGTGTGTGTGAGAGAGAGACAGAGAGAGAGAAACATCACTGTGAGAGAGACCAGGACTGGGGACCAAACCGCAACCAAGGTATGTGCCCTTGACTGGAATCGAACCTGAGACTGGTCCGTGGGCTGACACTCTAACCACTGAGTTATACCAGTCAGGGCTGTCATTATCTTTTAATATCCTTGATGACCTCTAGATTTTTTTCCTCATAAATAATCATTTAATAGGGGTAGTTTTTATTATTCTTTCTTTAATATTAGAAAGTATGCTAATACTACACTTTTAAACCCTTAAGAGAACTTTCTAAAGTTTTTCCTTTTTGGCTTGGTAACTTGCTTTCTAGAATTGCTTTCTGAAATCTGTTGAGTCTGGAGGTTTTGCTGTACACATGCTTTTCCAGACTATAAAAATACTAAAATTCATTTTGCATCATTCATAAAAGATAATGATTGATTGTTCATTCTTGCTTTTTGCATATTCCCTTAAGTGAATTCCCAATTTATGACTGCAAGACCCTCTCAGTTATGTGTTTAAATGTGATGTTGTGAAATTGTGGAAGGGAATCCAGGGATGTATTTGAGGAACTATTAGACAAATTAGGTGAGAGAGGGGAATACATTATAAAGTAACAGGCATTCAAAAGAGATATGCCCCTCTACTGTGTTCCTGTAGGGAAAACAGAAAGCTGTGGTCTATGCTTATACCTGATTGAAGAGAGAATTCTCTTTATAATCTACAGTAAATGTTACAATATAGTTTGTATTTAAATGCTGCTGCATGAGAAACCAGCTATATACCATTTGAGTAAGAAATCTAGAACCAAAAAAAGAAAAGAAAAAATTCAAGAGGCATGGGTCTGGAAAGCTTCATAAAGAAAACAGGACTTCAGTGAAGCTTGAAAGATGAATTAAAATTCAGATAGGTGGGAAAGTGGTAGTGTGTGGTAGGTTGAGAGGAGGTGGAGGAAAGGTGAGGGTACCCATGAGAATGGTTTATTTGCATTGAAGAGGGTATGAATGTGCTTAGGAGTGTAGGAGAGGGTGGATGTGGAGGATGAGAGAGCTGTGTAGGGTGTGAAGATTGTGGGGATGTGTGAGAGGAGAGGATGTGAGCGTGTGTAGGAGTGGTGAAGGTGTGTGGAGGTGTATAAGGTGTGTGAAAGGAAGTGTGAGGGGTGTGTGTGAGGGTATGTGGGAGTGATGAGGATGTGTGAAAAGATGTAGAGAGGAAAGTGTGTGGAGATGTGAGGTGTGTGTGAGTGTGAGAAGAGGGTGTATGTGGAAGTTGTGAGTGTGTTTTCTTGAAAGCAAAACAACAGTGGAGTGAAATATGTCTGAAGTGTGAGGAAACCTTCAATATTCAGACATGGCTGTTAGTCACTGTTGTGCTTGCATGTAGCAAAGCATCAAATTCAGTGTTGGCTTATTTCTTCCTTCCTCTGATATTCTACTTGGCCATCTCTGGTACTTTTTAAATCAAAATATACTTTTAATCTCAAATAACTCTACATGTGGGGGTGTGTGTGGGTGTGTGTGTGGGTGTGTGTGTGTGTCTTTTAATTAATCCTTGAGTGAAATATACCTTGCCAGGATGCTGAATTTAACCAGCTACTTCTTACTTTTCTTGTTTGAGCATTTGCTACCTGAGAGCAGGTGTCACACTTTGTATGCGCCTATCTAGCACCCTGTGCACTGCCTGAGACAGAGCTTCATCTTTTATACCTTCAGGCCTTGCAACCTGTAAAGTCACTATTCAGGGACTGAATATCATATAGGTAGTTATTACAAATCTTTAAGCTGTAAGAACTGTTTTTTGTTACCTGATTTTTTTTCTCATTTCTTTTGCCTGTTTAGTTAATCCACTGATTATATTATGAAGACCTCACTTCTTCCTTCTTCCCTTTTAATGAACTTCCTTTTCATTACTTTTTATTACAGATTGCTTTCTGCAAATGTGCCATTCTTTTCCTTGAATACGCTCCTCTTTATACAATCAGATATTTTTCTTTACTTTGAAAATATAGCTAGAATCTTTTTCGTAAATTACTATTAATCCTCTTTATTTCTTTAAGTCATTATATTCCTTATATACATGGCTTGCAAATAAGCATACAGATTATTTTAAATAATTTCAAAATTTTTCCTATGTTCACTAGTCAGATGGATTGCAGATTCCCCACAAAAAGAAAAAAGACACTTCTTTTTCTTTTGGTGTATTTTCATACCTTTTGAGTATTCTGAGCACCTAGATATGGTTATTTATTGTCTGATGGCTAGTACTCCTGTGCCAGAGCTCATAAGGACCTGATGGGACATCAAGAAATAGTTTAAATTGGTCTGCTTTTTAAATTAGGGTTTTATTTCAATTAAAAAAAAAATGTATCTTATCCCTCACAGAAAAATTTGCAGAACATCTAGCTTAGGTGCCTGTGAATTTATGTATATGTATTTAATTATAGACACATTTTTACAGCTGGTATATCAATATTTTGTGAAGGGAAAAGAAAAGTCAAAAGCCATGCTGTCTGTTGCAGGTATATCCTAGCAAGCAAACACGTGAACAGCTGCCCTCAAGCCTTGTGCTGTCTTTTTAGTGTCAGTGGAATTGAGCAGATATATATTGAAAAACTCATTTTATAAATATTCTAAGGACCAAGTCCCCTACTTAACCATCTGTTAAGATTTCATTTAAAAGACAAACTTGCCTCAAGCTTTTTGGGATCATTTTAAATTGTTGCTCACATTGCTTTCTTTCTCTTCTTCAAGTGACATCTTTTCTGCCCATTCTCCTCTTTTGTTACTTTTTTCATTTACATTCCTTGTGACTTGATTTTGTTTGTTGGTAGGAGAAAAACAAACACATGTGTTTTTTTTTACCCCACATAGTAGCCAACCTGATCATGCACTTTCCATTTTTTTCTCTGAATTAGCGTAGAAAATATGAGCCCGTGGTTTGGTATGTATGTATTTATTCTCCCACAGTAAAATTTTAATGATTGATAGCTAACTTCTTAAATGTATCCCACTTACCAATTTTGCTTCTGTCAAAAAGGAGTTGTACCTTATTTTTTCCACATTGAGCACATTATGTAAAGCTCAATTAAAAGTAAAATGTACCCTGATGTAAAAAAAAGCTTCTTATTATGTCTTGATGTATAATTGGATTCATGGATATCCAGTATGTTTAGTAGTTGATAGCCTAAATTTTGTTGTACTTTATATTTTCAGTGTATTTCTCAACAGAAACCTCTGTCTTTTACTTCTTTTCCAGTCTGACACCAACAGACTGCCAGAATTTTTCATCTGATGTTTTGATTTATCACTGCCACTTCTGCAAATTCAGGGAAGTTGTCGTGGATGTATCTTCTCTTGGCCCAGACAATTAAAGAAGTATTGGTGTGACTTCTTCCTTTGACAGAAATGCTACTAGATGACCATGGAAGGAGTCTGAGTCACCTATTACTGTCTCCAGGTCATCTGGTTGAGCAGGTTTTGTGGCACATGCTGTTAAATACGTCCTTTCTTTTTTTTTAATCCTTACCCGATTATATTTTTCCCTTTTTTTGTACAGATAGAGTGGGAGGGAGAAAGAGAAAGGGAGAGAGAGAGAGAGAAACATCAACGTGAAGAGACACATCGAGTGGCTGCCACCCGCATGACCAACCAGGGCCGGGGACAAACTGCAACCGAGGTACGCGCCCTTAGCGGGAACCGAACCCGGGTCTCTCCGGACCGCAGGCTGACGCTCTAACCGCTGAGCCAAACTGGCCAGGGCTAAATATGTCCTTTCTAAAAGTAATGATTTTCTTTCTTAGTAATATATCTTCTACTCCCAGAATTATATATACATGTGGTTTTACATCTAGATACTTTAGCAATAGAAGTTATACTTGTATTTCTATGGTTTCTAGGATTTTTCTTTTCCTTTGTTTGAGATAGCCATTGTCTACCTATTTGGGGCACATTTTAAGTACACAAGAGAGAACAATATGAAAAATTCCAGAGAATAATTTCTAAGTATAGGAGAGGACTATTTTTAGAATAGGCAGGGTGGTTATGTACCTTTGAGTAGCTCATGTACTAGATACCTAACTTGTAGTTCTCACTTTGGAGGCATTCATGGTAGCTTCATTCCAGATGGTGTTCCTTGAAATGCACATACATATTATTTATGATGAAATATTCTTTTAGATTTTTTTTTTTATTTTGTTTTTATCCTCACCTGAGGACATTTTTGCATTTATCAGATAGAGCGGGAGGGAGAGAGGGAAGAAGAGAGAGAGAGAACCATCGATGTGAAAGAGACACATTGAGTTGGCTGCAAGCTGCACAACCCCAACCTGGGCTGGGGACAAACTGCAACCGAGGCATGTGCCCCCCGCAGGAACCGAACCCGGAACTCTCCAGTCCGTGAGCCAACACTCTAACGGCTGAGCCAGACGGCCAGGGCTTAGATTTTTTTATAGGATGATATAACTTTGAAACGATGATTGAAAAATAGGGTGGGTATATTCTAAGAAGGCCTTATATGACATATTTTATAATGAGAGCATTAGGCCAGTTTAGCTCAGGATGGTGCAGTATCTAAAACAGTGCTACAAAAGAACTATAATATAATGTAAACCACAAAATGTAAGTTTAGATTTTCTAGTAGCCATGTTTAAAAAAGAAAAAGATGAAATTTTAATAATACATTTTATTTAACTCAGTGTATTTAAAAATATTTCAACATGCAATCAATATGAAAACTATTGAGGGTTTTTTGTTTTTGTACTAAGTCTTTTTTTAATCTGATGTATATTTTACAATTATGGCACAACTCAGTTAGATTAGCCACATTTCTAGGGCTCAGTAACCACACATGGTGAGTGGCTACTATAATGGACAGCTTAGGTCTAGAGTATTTAGTGAAATTATGGTGATGCCAGGAAATTGGAGAAGGCATAAGAAGAGTATACATGTATCTCTAAGATAGACCTAGCACAGGGAATTCTGTATGAAACGTTATGAAATTTCAGGAGAAAGTCAGATTGAGAAACTGGTGTGAGACAGAGCTTTGGTAGATGGTAGGGAAACTATCTGGAAGATGAAAACAGCAGAGATTCAAAAGAAGATAAAAATAGGAAATAGCAGAAATTGACAACGGCTAATATTCTCTAGGAGGAACAAGGTAATTGATTATCATTTTAAGGAAAACATCTTTCCCAATCATGGGCTTTTTAGCCTAGGCTATGTCATTACAGTTTGGAGGAGAACAGTAGTTACTCATAATGACACCCAGGAGAAACCATTGAGATCAGCAGATAAAATTGCTTGCAGAGAAATAATATGGGTAGCAGGGAGGCAGTAGGAGATGATTTATACTAATACAGTAGAGAGGAAGGGTCTGAGGTAAATGATTGATTTTTATGAAATAAGAACCGGATAGAGTTCTTAGTGACTTAAGAGCAAATGAAAGATGCAGAATGTTGTATCAAAATTTATTGCTTAGGAAGTGAATAAGGTCTAGTGATGGGGACACTGGCCACAGTATATGAGTGAGGTTAAAGAGCTCATGCTTTTAACTTTGGTCCAGTCCTAGCCTGATCATTTAACTTTATATTTCTTGGCAAATTACAGCTACCCAAGCCTCAGTTTCTTCACAAAATGGGCAGAAATAGTATTTACTTCATAGAACTATATAGATTAAATGAGATTATGCATGTAGTGACCTTGACTGGTATGACACATCTTCCTGTTTTTCCTCTTAGTTTGGAATGTCCAGAGGAAGGAAAAGTTACAATAGTGTTTTCTTGAAATACATGCTCACACCATATCTACTAATCTATTAGCACTTACAGCATTTTTCAGAGTTCAACTTAGTGAAACCTCTTGATAATTGATGAAAATTTTACTTAAAAATTAAAATTAAGTGAAGAAAGATTTTCTAAGTCTTGTTTTGTGAATGGTTTGGATAGTGAAAATGAGAATAGAAGTCTGGGATTGAGTCCCAGCTACACTACATAATGACTTAATAATCAGTTTATTTCTCTGGGACTCAGTTGAGATTGAATTAATTAGTGATTCTCAAGCTGTGGTTCGAGGACCTCCCAGCATTAGAATCACCTTGAATATTGGATAAAAATTCTTGAGCCCCACGTTAGACCCACTGAAATAATATCTGAGGGCAGATACAAGAGAATTTTATTTAGCACTCAAGTGGAGCTGATTCACCCTGCATCTAAACACCAGAAAGGATGATTCTAAAATCTGTTTTGGTTCAAGTATGAATCTACTCACATTATAAGTCTAGAGTAGGAGTTGGGTAAGAATAATGATATCTATTCCTGTTTACCCTGTAACATTGTTGTGAGGATCAAGCAAGATACCTTTAAGTTTGTAAAAATAAGTTTAAGTGAAAAAAACAAATTTTAGAATCCTATAGATTGTGATATATATACTAGATAGTACAGAAACATGCATTATAATTTGTAATATATATGTATATAGGCAGTGACTCTTATCTGTAAATCTATAAAGATTTATATATTAGGTGAGTCTTGGTGGATCACAGATCTTACTGTTTGATACCAGATTTCCTATGCACAAAATGAGTTTATTTTTGTCTCCTATGTCTCATTTAATTTTTTGCTTTTACTAGTTGCATATAGACTAAGTAGGATTATAGACATTCAAACCAGATGAATATATAATTTGAAATAAAGACTGTTCTAATTTTTAAATTTAGAGGTTTAAAATATTTAGTATTAGGAATATCAATATTAGGAATACTTGTTTTCATAATTTCTGTGACTCTTAATTGTTTCAAGTAGAAATCCTATTTAGGGATTATCTTTAGTTTACATTTAATACTCTTTTCCCATCAATTAGCCCCTCTGCTCTCAACAGAGTAACCAACCCAGAACAAAAAGCCCCCCCCCCAGTCGAGTACTTTGGGGCTAAAATATAACCCCCCATTTTCTCTGATTCCAGAGAGGACATACTATCATTGAATATCTCCTTTGTGTTAGTTACAGTGTTCCATGCTTAATACATTCTTGTTTTCATATCTAATGTCTACACATCACTTAATATTATAGAAATGCTTACAATAAATGCAGCGTCCCTTACCTGGCTGGTGTGGCTCAGTGGATTGAGCGTCATCCCATGCACTGAGAGGTCCCAGTTTGATTCCCTATCAGGGCACCTGTCTGAGTTTAGGGCTTGATCCCCAGTAGGGGCCATGCAGGAGGCAGCTGATTGATGTTTCTCTCTCACATCCATGTTTCTCTCTCTCCCTCCCCATCTCTCAAAAAAATCAATAAAAATATATTTAAAAAAAAATGCAGCATCCCAGAAAAATAACACACTTTTAGAGAATTTGATTTAGTGGGTCTGGATTGGATCCCAGAAATCAGCATTTTGGTGATTTTTGTTGGAGGTAATGTAGGTTCCACACTGAAAATACTGCTCTGAGTTTCTTGTTCTTTCTAGAGGCATAAATTGTAGGTACTAGCTTCATAGCATAAATTAGGAAAAATATGCTTCCAGCTTGAAAATGGTCATAAAAATGTGCACATCAGAACTTCATGTGTGTTTGTGTGCGTTTTCCTCAGGAACCAAAGATGATTTTAACAGAAATGTTGATTGAAGGGGACAAACCTACCACCTGCATGTTAAAGCTGTTTAGTATTACAGAAAATAGTTTTATAAAAAAGAAGATTATAGGGCATGGCTGGTTCTTGACGTATATACCGCTCAGCCTTTCTTTTTAAGTTAGCTTTAAGAATCCAAAAACGTTACAGTCTATTAGTGAAAACTGTTAAGATTTTGTGGCAAAATAAATAAGGAAGGAGAAAGTAGGATAGCAGGCATTGTTTGTTAGTTCTTTCAATAAAAACTATTGCGCTTTATTGTATGCCTGGCACTGTGCTCCCTCAAGCATCTTCAACACTATCATTCACCTCTTGAAAGAATGAAATGCCTTCATTCCCATGAACACTCCTCAGGTTCTGGTCTTTTTTTCCCGTTACTCATTTGAACAATGTGCTCACTCATTGTTATTTCTGTTTTATTTTGGTAATATGTCTCACTTTTTGTCTTTCTTCCTGACTTCTCCCTTTTTACTGTATGGTATAATTTTTAAATGAATGAAGTAGCTTACAAAAATTTAAAAAATTCCTAAGTATCAAAGTAAGCAAAAAATTAAAATTTGTTTTAAATTAAACCAGTTTTCTTATACCAGTGTTGCTGCCTTTTCTCTTAGCCTCTCTTCGGGTGTTAGATATATGACATAGTGTCATATTTATATTTGAAAATGCTAATATTAGAGACAGATCTTGGATTGTGTGGCACCTAGGACATACTTTTCATCAGATTATCATTTTCTTCATCAGATTTAGGAGGCTTTTAATACTTATATGTAAGTTCTTGTTGGACTCAAGCTTTTTTTTTTCAATTACTGTTTGCATTCAGTATTATTTTGTGTACAGCATAGTGGTTAGACAAATCATATACTTTACAAAGTAGTGCCCCCACTATTTCCAGTACCCACCTGGCACCATATATAATTACTACAATATTATTGGGGTTCATACCTTTGTTTTCGTTGTTCCCTGTTCTTAATTTGTTTTTAAAAAGTAAACCGTGCTTCACTGGAAATTGAGTCAGGTGGGCATAGTGCTAAATGGAAAGATAGTATATGAATTCCACCAGGAATTGATCTTCAGATTTAGTGGACGGCCAGGGATTAGAATCATTGACCCCTGAGTCACCAGCCAGCCAGCTGCTGAACTGAGAACAACTCTGATGGTTGCAGTTGTTACCCATCTCCTTTCAACTGCTTTTTGTCTTTGTTATTTTCTTCTGTCCTGTTGTTCCTGTCCCTTCTGTCTCCTCAGTGTACAAATACTTCACTGAGTATGACAAGGGGTAATAATCATGCATTATTATTAAAGTCTCTGTGTCTCTGAATTCCCTTGCTTTCTGCTTACACATGTTCTGATCCCAGACTTTCATTCCAAGGGTAGAATTGAACCCTAACATTGGCCAGCTGTTCCCTCAGTTAGTTTCTGGCACTCGGAAAGTGGCTGTTAACTTAGAGGAAAGTGCCCTAT
This sequence comes from Molossus molossus, assembly GCF_014108415.1. Lineage (NCBI taxonomy): Eukaryota > Metazoa > Chordata > Mammalia > Chiroptera > Molossidae > Molossus > Molossus molossus. The sequence continues at coordinate 31,307,372 of NW_023425346.1, forward strand.
ATTTGAACTTTTTCGAATCTTATTTTGATATCTTTCAGTGGCTCACTAGTAAAAATTTTTTGTCTCATGTTTAAATGTTTCATAAATAAAGGACTTGGAACAAGCCAATAATTGTTAGAATTCTGTGGATCTTTGTTCTTTAAGAGAATGATTGGATATAAACATTTCTGAGTGAGAGGATGTTGAAGAAATGGTGGAATTGCATTCAAAGTGAGCTAACTGAATTCTTTTAAAAATATTTGACTGCCCTGGCTGGTTTGGCTCAAGCGGTTAGAGTGTTGACCTGCCGACCAAAGAGTCACAGGTACGATTCTGGTCAACTGCACATACCTGGCTTACAGTTTGGTTACAGCTTGATACCCAGCCTTGGTTGGGATTGGGGTCGGGGTCCTGTGGGAGACAGTCAGTTGATCTCTCCCCCTCTCTCTCTCTCTCTCTTTCTCCCCCGCCCTCCCTGCCTTCCACTCTATCAAAAAATCAATGGAAAAATATCCTCGGGTGAGGATTAAAAGAAAATATATATTTGACTTATTGGAACATAAGCAAGGATGTATCAACGTGTTGACTTACTTCCATTATTAGATTTAAAAGTAAATCGAGAGATAGATATAGTGATAAAACTGTTTCATATTTTGATTATCGTGGTGGATACACAAACTTACACATTTGAAAAACATTGCTTAGAATTAAATACACACAAATAAATCAAAATAAACTGGGGAAATTTGAATCAAATTGGTAGATTGTATCAATGTCAATATCATAGTTTTATAATTTTATAAGATGTTATCATTTCGGGAAACTAGTTAAGGGTACATGAGATCTCTCTATATTATTCCACACAACTGCATGTAAATCTATCATTATCTTAAAATGTTTAATAGTAAAAAAGTAAATAGTTTAACCTTATTTAATAGTCTTCATTTCTACTTTTCCAGGGTTATCTGTCATACTGCTGAACACAAATATTTTCTTTTACTATTAGCTTAATAAAATAGAAGTTTTATTAATCAGATATAGGTGGTGGCATATTAGAAAATAAATTAATTGTTTACATAGTAACACATATCAGTTATTGATTATTGTTGAAGTCAACATGGATTGTTTTCAGTGTAAACATGGCATTTCAAGTAAAAATCTTATTAGTGAAGGTGATAAGAATTGTGGACTATTTTCATATTTCTATGAAAGCTTTCTGAAGGAGGCTAGCCTAGACTATTTTCTATAATTTTGATCTTGGTTAAAACTATTCATGTATTACCTCAAAAAATTAAAATTGAACTGCCATTTGACCCAGTGATCCCACTTCTAGGAATATACCCTAAGAAGCCTGAAACACCAATCAGAAAGAATATATGTACCCCCATATTCATAGCAGCACTATTTACAATAGCTAAGATCTGGAAACAGCCCAAATGTCCATCGGTAGCGAATGGATAAAAAAGCAGTGGTACACTGGCCAGTTTGGCTCAGCAGTTAGAGCATCGGCCTGCGGTCCGGAGAGACCTGGGTTCGGTTCCCGCTAAGGGCACGTACCTTAGTTGCAGTTTGTCCCCGGCCCTGGTTGGTCGTATGGGTGGCAGCCACTCGATGTGTCCCTTCACGTCGATGTTTCTCTCTCTCTCTCTCTTCCTCTCTCTCCCTCCCACTCTGTCTGTGCAAAAAATGGAAAAAAAATGTCCTCGGGTGAGGATAAAAAAAAAAAAGCAGTGGTACATATACACAATGGAGTACTATGCAGTTGTAAGAAAGAAAGATCTCTTATCCTTTGAGACAACATGGAGGGACGTGGAAAGTATTATTCTAAGTGAAACAAGCCAAACAGAGAAAGACAAGTATCATATGATCTCACTTATTTGTGGAATATTATGAACATAACAGTCTGAGGAATGGGGTAGTCTCAGAGATGTGGAAGTGGGGTACAGACTGATAATCCCCAGAGGAGGGGGTGATGGGGAGATAAAGCACATAACTTATGTGCATGTGTGCATGAACAGTGGACATGGACAACAAAGCTGGGGACAGGGCGGGGAGGGAGGGGGAGGAGGTTTAAGTGGGGGGGAAGGAGAAACAGCTGTCCATAAATTAATTAATTAATTAATTAATAAAATAAAACCTTTTCCTCAAAAAAAAACTTCGTGTTACATTTATTATGCTGCTTTTCCACTCTTCAAACACTATATTTATTAACTATTGACTGATTATACAGAGAACATGGATGCTTACAGTAAAAATTATTGCCTATAGTATGTATGTTTTCTTTCATTAAGTTGTGGAGGGAAAAATTATTGCGATACTCTTAAAATAATTCTTTTGTGGTAATTAACATAGAACAAAATTGTTAGATTTTGGGCAGTATTAATATATCAAAGACTATTAAAGTATTGAAAAATATTTTTGTTTAGAAGGTAAAGATTAAAACTAGATTTGGAGAAAATATTTTAAAATTATAAATGTAAAAGATTTAGATTAAATATACTCTGTAATATTAAGTAAACATCTTCTGTTAATCTGATTTTATTGTTTCTGTTACTCCTCTTTTATAGAATCCAGACAAGCCAGTATCTAAAACAACTTTGGTAACTATTAAAAGATGTTGGATTGATGTATTTATCTTTATAGAAGGCAAGCATGACCTTTATAAATAAACTTCCACATTTTTACAGTTACAGTAACTGTAAGCTAGATTCATATATTCATTTGATTTAGAATGTTTATCTGAAATTTTTGCTTAGCTTTCTTTGGGTTTTGGAGAAAGGGTACATGTTTTGTATTCCTGTGACTTAGGCATTTTCAGAGAAAGGTTGTTAGACTTAAGTGCTTTTACTTGTCTCTTGTGAATTAAGTAGCGAATGAAGCTTTCATTTTCAGAGGAAGGGTAATGTTTATAGAAGTATGATAGAAATTTAACTAATTATTTTAGTTTTTTAAAAGTTTTCAGATCAGTATAGTTTCTTGGGAGTAAAGAACATGGTAAACATGTTTTTTAAAAGATCTTACAAACAATTCTCAGTGGTTTGGGAACTATCTCCAAACTAGTTATTTTGCCTTTGTCCATTTCATGATCTGGTAATTTCAACTTTTTCAAACATTTTCTCAGTGTTTTCACTTCACTCTGCTATCTCACCCATTAAAAGGGGTTAGAGATAAGGAGGGTTCAAAGCCTGAAAGAGTTTGATATTCAAAGAGAGTTCACTCATCTGGTGTGAATTGCACCTGAAGAGGAGCCAAACTGTGGAAGGACTTACATGTATTTTATTTTAAGGTCAAGGGCAGTGGGAAGCCTTTGAATGGCTTTAAATTGGGGGAGTAACTTGATTTTGTTTGTTTTAATAAAGGATCTGACTTTTGCATGCAGAAATAATTGGGTGGGATAAAAGTGTAAGCTGGAAATCAGTTAGGTAGCCAATTGCTCTTATTTAGGAGAGAGATTGGTGACTTGAAGTAATAACCTTTTTACTCCACTGACACTCACCTTCTTCAAACACTAGTTGAGATTTTTCTCTAATTCTGTTATTTATGACTTAAATCTCAAACCTAATTTTGGTCTTTTTGTTTGTTTCAGTTATATATAAATTTTTATTTGAGAAGATAGGTAAATTTTATTGTTTTATTCATTAAGGGTGCTAGTATAAATTTTTTATAGCTAATCCACTTTATAGAGGATTTATTTACTTTCTAAAGTATCCTTACTACCTACAAATAAATGAGTTGATGTGGCTGCTCTTAATATCAGTGATGACTGGTGAGCATTTTGTATGCTGTCAGTATACTCACCTTTTGTCTTCTAAATTTAGTCTAAGACAAAAGAGGCATTAACACAGTTTTTTTCTTTTAAAGTACATTGATAAAGATCAACATTCCCTAGTCTTTGTGATTTTCTGATGATTTATGCTTTTCCACTTACCTTACAGGGGAAATTAGAATACACCTTAATTGAAGTTTAGGAGTATCTAATGATTTGTGAGTTTCTCTCTCACTTTCTTCTTCCAGTGTTTTGTTATGAAATTTAAGCCTCTCATTTTTCTTTTTTTAGGTTGTGGTTAAAGATTTCTCAGATTTTGAAAATATTTTCTTTTTCACTATTCCTGCTTAGTACCTAAACATCAAAGTGCCAACACAGTGTGTGCCTGCTATATGTATTTGTTGATTGTAGACAGTACTCTATTTGTGAGAAAGACATAGTGTCCTGTCAGATTTCATGTAACATGTCACCAAAATAGACATGAGAGTTTCCTGCCTGGGTGGAAAGGGGTGGAAGAGTGGAATTTTCTCATTTGTGAAGGAGAAAACATGGACTTCTATTTTTCCTGTTTTTTGTTTAATTGGAAATCTCTCTCCATAATATTACAAGAAGCCTACTTATATGATTAAAATGAGAAGAAAGCAGGTCTTTTCTTAAAACCATTACATTTCTTCTCTTTTTAATAATTAAAAAGGCACAGGGTGGTTGAGGTCTGGAAATATGCCAGGCTTTCTTGGACCATCCTAGGAAAATAATCTTAAATGTGGTCCCAGGTGCTAGTTAATTGAATCAGAAATTTTGAATTCTGTGATTTGCTCTTTTGCAAATCACACTACGCATGCACACACACACACTTTATGAGGTTCTTTGGTAGTTGATGATAAAAATCATTGCTTTGTTTTGGGCTGTGAGTCAAAAATACCAACTTGAAGTATATTTCTGCCCAAACAGATAATGGGTCATTCCTTAAGAGCATGATAGTTACCTTTAAAGAAGAAAGCTCTCCTATTCTGAGGCCTTCTCTGCATGTACGTCAGTGTGTCTATATCTGTGACTTTTAGATAAATTTTTCTTTTTGGGGGTTCTTTTGGAAGAAAATATTATTACAATGAGTGTCTTTTGTTTATTTAGTAGTTTAGTAACTGAGTGCAGGTCAGTTAACATCGTTCATTGAACAAACCCTGTGTAGAGTACCTTCCGTATTCAGTGAAGAGTTTAAGAAATAAGGTCCTCTAAAAGTTTTGCTAATACAGAAATGCACCTTTTTGTATTAAACTAGAGCTACAATTAAGTGGATTAAGAAATAAGCAAATGGTAAGGAATTTATTTAAAGAGGGCTACTTGCCTCTTTTATAAGAGAAAATTCTGCTATTACAAATTTGGTGCTCTCTTTGGGACTCTAAAATTTTATGTTGAGGCTTTTTAAGAAAGAGGTTTAAAAAAATGAGCACTTGATTTTTTTTTTTTTTTTTTTTCAAATTTTGGTATGTATAAAAGTATATACTTATTTTGGAACTATCTATATGGGTTAAATTAATCAATTATGAGTGAACAGTATTGAAATACATTTAAGGTGATTATCTTAGTAATTTGTTAGATATTCATGTTAGGAGTCCTTAAATAACCAGTGGTTAATTGTTGACTTCTAGTGTCACAATATGCATTTATCTTTTTAGTTTATTCTGTATTAGTTGTGATCTTAATTTACATTACTCGAGCTATGCGGATAGAATCTTGCAATATTTTGTCAGACTGATAGTTAAGTACTAAGCACAAAATGTAACAGGCAAGTCAAAAATATTCCTGGGAAGAATGCCAGAAAGTGTTTGTGTTTTCCTTCAGAGCGATTCTTTGATGGTAGAAAGGTGCTTAGTTTAAAAAACATTAGATTGACAGGGCCTAAAAGGTTGCATTGCCATGTAGAAATTTTATTTGAAAATTTATTCTCCTTCCTCATATTTCTAACCTGTTTATCAGAAGTCCTTTGGGACATTGTGGACTTGCCTTTCCTTGCTAAAGCTTAAAAACAGCCCAGGGCAGCCAAATAGGAATGGTGACTTGTGTTCTATGATGTGTATTAATATAGAAAAGAAATGAACCCTGGCCAGTTTGAGCATTTAGAGGGTCGGCCTGCGGTCCAGAGAGACCCGAGTTCGGTTCCTGCTAAGGGCACGTACCTCGGTTGCAGTTTGTCCCCAGCCCTGGTTGGGTCATACAGGTGTCAGCCACTCAGTGTGTCCCTTTCACGTCGATGTTTCTCTCTCTCTCTCTCTTCCTCACTCTTCCTCCTACTCTATCTGAACAAAAAATGGAAAAATGTCCTCGGGTGAGGATAAAAAAGAAAAGAAATGATACCAGAAGACCTATGATGTGTTTATAGTTTCAATAGAAACAAATTATTAAAATGAGTATTTTAGTGGGAAAGAAATTACATAACACATAATAAATAAGAATTATAGGTTTTTCTTTTCTTGTCCTAGGAATCTTATTCCAAGTACTATACATATGAACAAGGCTATTAGTGATTTTCAAAATAAGACTGGTTAAGTGATTCTACATCTGTTATTATTTAATGTCTTAGTGAGTTTGCAGTTTGCATTCTTTTCCTTTCACAGAAGTGTATTGGTACTCTAATAAATGTTCCTAATATTCTTCATTTGCTAGTTTTAAACTGTCAGATAATACTTTGATGAAAACTTTTGTATTGAGTTTTTTGTTTGTTTGTTTGTTTTTAAAGGTTCTTGCTCTTGAAAATGACTCAGGTTCCTTAAGGATAATATTTCACATTACAGTAGTTGAAGGAATCTATTTTTACTCTTTTTCCATCAGAGTTTGATGATTTACTAAAAAGAAGGCCTGCATCTTCCCAAGTAAATAAAACACTAAAAAACCTTAATGCATATAGTATCTTTTCAGTGTAATTGAGGCTTGTAGATTTTTTAAGTAGGAACTACTGTGTGTGTGTGTGTGTGTGTGTGTGTGTGTGTGTGTTTCCTTAATATATTTTAGGTCTGTTCAGACTTTGAGAATTTACCTTCTATCTCTTAACTCTCCTAAATTTATGCCCAATTTTGGCTTTTGTACAATTTATAAAATAGACCATCAATTCTGATGGGGGCATTGGCCTCTAGCTGCAGTCACCATGATCTTCCCAACCCCCAAAAGATGAACATCTCATATCAGCAGTCTATGTAACACAATCTAAGTAATACCTGTATGTAATTGTACCTGTTTTGATAAAATTCATATTTTGAATGAGTGCCAGAGAACTACATAGAACTATTTTAATCTTGAGACCTGGGTATTTATAGATGTTCCATACATTTTAAGGTTATAGGCAAAACAGTTTTCTATTTACCATTATAGTTGAAGATATTTGTCCTGTACAGTACATATTTTTCATGACAGTAAGACTAAAAGGAAAAGAGCTGGCAATAGAGAAACAAAGGGTAGTAAATATGTATGGAAGCAAGCTTTGTTTTGTCAGATGATACAAGGTAAATATTTAGAAACAGCCCACCACCTAACCTAAATCACTTTTATAAACCAGATCACTGAAAATATTTTTTGTTTCTAAAATTATAGTTGACATACAGTATTATATTAGTTTCATGTGCACAACATAGTGAATAGACAGTTATGTAACTTAGGAAGTGATCACCCCGATAAATCTAGTACCCATTTGGCACTACACGTAGTCATTAACAATATTGTTGACTGTATTCCCTATGCTATACTTTACATACCTGTGACTATTTTTATAACTGGCAGTTTGTATTTCTTTTTTTTTTTTTTTTTATCCTCACCCGAGGACATTTTTCCATTTTTTTTTTGTTCAGATAGAGCGGGAGGGAGAGAGAGGAAGAGAGAGAGAGAGAAACATCGATGTGAAGGGACACATCGAGTGGCTGCCACCCGCACGACCAACCAGGGCCGGGGACAAACTGCAACCGAGGTACATGCCCTTAGCGGGAACCGAACCCGGGTCTCTCTGTACCGCAGGTCGACGCTCTAACCGCTGAGCCAAACCGGCCAGGGCGGCAGTTTGTATTTCTTAATCCCTTCACCTTTTCTTTCTCCTGCCTCCTCCCATCTGGCAACCATGAATTTGTTCTCTATATCTGTGAGTTTTAAACCAAATCACATTTATCTCTTACTTTCTTATACTTGGAGAGACCAAATGAGGGACTATGGAAAGCAAAAACATGATCCCTATATTCTAATTTGCCACTCCTTTTGATACCCTTGGTTTTTATTGGGTAGTTAGTATGGCTTACTGAGTTTCTTTTCATTTCCACAGTTTATTCATTGTTTTTAAATTAATCTTAAAAATATCTCATCTAATCTTTCTTTTAACTTTTGATGTCTTGCAGACCTGTTTAAATGATACCCCATACTAAATATAGACCACTTGCCCTGGCTGGTTTGGCTTAGCAGTTAGAGCGTCAACCTGCGGACCAGAGAGTCTCGGGTTCGGTTCTCACTAAGGGCACATACCTCGGTTGCAGTTTGTCCTTGGCCCTGGTTGGGGATGTGTGGGAGGCAGCCACTCGCTATGTCCCTTTCACATCGATGTCTCTCTCTCTCTCTTTTCCTCTCTCTCCTTCCCAGTTTATCTGAACAAAAATGGAAAAACTGTCCTTGGGTGAGGATTAAAAAAAAACACACGAATATAGACCACGTATGTCTAGTGAGAGCAGTCAAGCAGTCTTCTCACTCTCGATATTCATAATCCTGTTAAGTTTAGTTATGGTCTTCCTGCCTTTGTTTACTTTATTCTGTGTCTTCTTAGTAGCCCTGTCTTAGTCCAATTTCCTCTATAAAGTCTTCTCCGTCCCTGTGAATTGATTTAGTGCACATTATTGAGTTCCTATACTGTTCCAGGCACCAGTGATAGAGAGATGATACCAGGGCTTGTTCTGGAAGCTCTTAGTTTAATAGAGTCCTAGGTTTTTATCTTCAAATTCTTACAGCATTTATCTATAGCCCTTCTCTTGGTGTTTTAATCTGTTGTACAAGTATATAATTACTTTTTCATGTGTATATGTTCTATATAAAGCAAAGTTTTCTCTAAAAGATTATTCCTCAGAAAAAAAAAGTCATTTAGTATTTGAGTCCTTACAAAGTGTTTTATATTTGAGGCTCACTCTCTCAATAATTTTATTTTTGATAAAAATACAGTATTTGGAAAAGACAGACAACCTTGAAATGATGCCAGTCAGTGCTAGTTTTGAATATTTATGGAGGTTTCCAGAGGGAATAGGTAGAAGAGGATAAAGAGTTTAACAAATAAGAAATTATTTATGGGGAGGTTGTGGCTTGCTATCATAATTTGTTGTCAACTGTTTACAAAGGTTGTAAAAAAAATTTTAAAGCTCACTTTTAAAAATCAATATTGTAGCCCATCCGGTGTTGCTCAGTGGTTGAGTGTCAACCCATGCACTAAGAGATCACCGGTTTGATTCCGGGTCAGGGCACATGCCCAGGTTGTGGACCCGATCCCCAGTTGGGGCATGCAGGAGGCGGCCAATCGATGTTCTCACTCATTGATGTTTCTGTCTCCCTCTCTCTCCCTTCCTCTCTCTCTAAAATCAGTAAAGAAAAAAAAATGTTTTGTTTTAATAAATAAAAATCAATATTTAAATATTGACTTTTATATACCTATAGAGCAATGAAAAAAAACCACTGTCTTGTCTTAGTACCTATGTGTTTGATATGTGGCTTGGAAAAACATTTCTGGTGACAATATTCTATGACTTCAAAAGGTATGGCTTCTTAAAAAAACTTAAACAGAAGTAAAGATTATTCACATTTTGATACTTTTAGATAACTAAAAAAGAAAGTAATGAGATGACACTTGTTGAAAAATGTATGTGAAATTTGATCAGAATTGTTTTTTAAGACTTGTGCTTTATGATTTTACAACATTTATAAAACTAAATTAATGAATTAAAATAAATATACACTGGACTGTTTCATATAAGTATACAAAGGTTTGTATATTTAAAGTTGTTAAAAAGTTTTTAAAAAATCTTCTCATTGGGGGAAAATTGGGAAATCCTTCATGTTGAACTAATAAAGTGCTATCTATATTTATTTATTTTAAGTTTTCTTGCTACCGTGAAGGATTGTACTATACCAGAATTTTCCAGTTACTTAATTTACCTAAAATCATACAGTTTTGATACTGTTTTATTTTTTTATTTATAGTCTAAAATGTTTTGGATTAACCATCATTCAGTTTGATCTTCCTTCCATAGCTGATTCTTTTTGGACATGTGTTCTATACCTAAGTGGCAGGAAGCAATGACATGAGAAAGGGAAACAAGGATTTTTTTTCAAGTTGGATTTGTTATTTTGAAACTTCATTAATCTTTCTGAGAGGACTAAGTTGCCTGTGGGAGTAACAAGTTTGGGGAAGACATTTAGTTGCATGCCTGTTTATACTATATTCTCTATGCCTTGTTGATAGTTTCTATAGCATTGTAATACTTTTTCAGAAGTGGGACACAGATTTGTAGGTTATCAGAACAATTCTTTCTGTTTAATGTTGACTACATACATAGAAAAATTGTGAGAGGGTAAGGCTGTACAGAGGACTATGAAAAAATTGTCTTAATTAGAAAAGAAATTAATGTAATTCAGAACTGTAAAATATGCGTTAATTCCATCTACATTTGTCAAAGGACTGGGGAGCAGTAGCAATTGGTGGTTTTTTTATTCAGTTGTTACATTGCGTTTTTACATTTTATTCATTACTACTGTTTGTGTTGGGAGGGCAAATAATTAGATAGTCTTAGAGCCAGTGGCATTTTGACATGTAAAACGACGTATATAGACAAAGTGATTAAAAACAATGAATAAATATAAAATAAATAATGTTATATTGGATTGCACGTAGGACTTCTAGGATTTGTTATATCCGTCTTGAAAAAACGTGAAAATTGTCACATATGTGTGATTTAACCTGGGAGGCTTTTTGTGAGAGCTAGGCTTTTAGGAACTACAAGAATGATGATAGATAGCAAAGGTGAGGGCAGTCGTGAAATGGTTCTTGAACCATGTCCCATTGTTCCAGCATCATTTATTGAAACGACTCTCCTCCATTGAATTGCTTTTGATCATCTGTCCAAAATTAATTGGGCATATTTGTATGGATCAGTTTCTGGGTTTTCTACCTGTTTGATTGATCTTGTGTCTGTCCTTCTGCCAGTATCACACTGCCATGCTTACTGCAGCTATATGTTAAGTCTTAACATCAGGAAGAGTGATTTCTCCCACTTTATTCTTCTTTCTCAAAAAATTTTAGAATAAGCGCATTTATGTCTGAAAAAGAAATTGCTGACATTTTGATATGAATTGTATTAAACCTATACAGTAATTTAGAGAGAATGGACATCTTTATTATGTTGAGTCTTCAATCCATGAACACAGTATGTCTCTCTGAGTATTTGTCTTTGATTTCTTCCATCAGCATATTATAATTTTCATTATACAGATCCTATACATGTTCTGTTAAGTTATATTTAAGTATTTTATTTTTAGGAGCAGCTGTAGCTGGTATTGCATTTTTAATTTCAGTTCCATTTGTTCATTCTGCCAGTAGATAGAAGTGCAAGTTAGTTTTGCATGTTGATCTTGTATCCTGTGACCTTACTGAATTCCTAGTTCGAGCATTATTTTTTTTTAAGATTCCTTGGAACTTTCTCTAAATAGACAGTCATGCCATCTAAAAACAGAAACATTTTATATCATCTTTTTCAGTTAGTATGCCCTTAATTTTTTTCTTGCCTTATTGCAATAGCTAGAACTTGTGATACTATATTATGTAAGAACAGTGGGAGTAGACATCATTGCTTATTTCTGATCTTAGAGGGAAAGCATTCAGTCATGTTACTGTAGGTTTTATGTAGGTGCTCTTTGTGAGTTTGAAGTACTTCTATTTCTGGTGTACTGATAGACCATATGATTTTTCTTTTTTTTTTTTTTTTTTTATCCTCACCCGAGGACATTTTCCCATTTTTTTGTTCAGGTAGAATGGGAGGGAGAGACAGGAACAGAGAGAGAGAGAGAGAAACATCCATGTGAAAGGAACACATCGAGTGGCTGCCACCCGCACGACCGACCAGGGCTGGGGACAAACTGCAACCGAGGTACGCGCCCTTAGTGGGAACCGAACCCGGGTCTCTCAGGACCGCAGGTCGACGCTCTAACCGCTGAGCCAAACTGGCCAGGGCTGATTTTTCTTTTTTAATTCAGCTTATTGATTTAGCAAATTGCATTTATTGATTTTTGAATATCATATCAACCTTGCATACCTGGTATACATTCCAATTGGTTGTAATATATTACTTTAAAAAAATACATTGTTGGATTCTGTTTGCTAAATTTTTGTTGAAGATTTTTACATCTAAGTTAATAAGAGATATTGACTTTTACATCTAAGTTAATGAGAGATATTAGTCCATAGTTCTCTTTTTTTGCACTATCTTTGTCTGTTTTTGGTATCAAGGTAATACTGGTCTCATAAAATTAGATGTGAAGTAATCCCTTTGCTGTTTCTGGAAGAGATTGTGTAAAATAAGTGGTGGTGTATTATTTCAATACTTTATGCTTTTAAAAAACAAAACCCAGATTGTCTTCAGATCTAGTCACATTAGGTGAAATGTACTTTTTCCTTATAGGAGGAGTATTTTAGATTTGAATATGACTTTTGCAGGCCTATTTTATGGCCAAAGGGTCTACCAAATTTCTGATCCTTTGCACTGCCTTTTTTTTTTTTTTTAATAATAGGAAAAACAATGATCAGTACTAGTCATTAATGTATAGGCAGTACTTTGTAAATAGAACAATATTTAATTTAAGTCTGATACTAGATTCTTTGACTAAACTTTGAATAGGCTGAGTCTGAATTACAAAACTGAAATTTTTCATAATACTAATTGTGGAATTATTATAGAAATTGAATCAGATGTGGAAACAAGGTAGTGAAAGGTTTGGTAACTTGTTCAAGGTCATAGTTTATGAACTAAATTCTAAGTTTAGGTCACAGTTTACTAAGCCAGTGGTACTTAATTTAAGGAGGAACATAATACCACCAATGGGTCTTTGCAAAACAAACAAACAAACAACATACACACACCAAGATGTACTTTTCAGCTACTCATTCCCATGGCTTACAAAAGGATATTCAAACATATAGGGGATTCCAGTGAACAGCAGCTTTTTTTCATGGACACATGTTTTCATTTCTTAGGTAAATACCTAGGCATGCGATTGCTAGGAAGTATGGTATATGTATGTTTAACTATAAGGTACTGTTAAACTTTTCCAAAAGGGCTGGACCATTTTGCATTCCCACCACCTATGTGTGAAAGACTGAGTTGCTCTACATATTTATCAACACTTGAGATGGTCTGTTTTTGTTTTAGTTATTATAATTAATAATAGATTTTGTTTTAGTTTGTTTTTCCCTAATGATTAATGATAATTGAATATCTTTTCATGTAGTATTTTCCATTCATATCTCTTTGGCAACACATCCATTTGAATCTTTTACCATTCTTTAGAAATTGGGTAGTACGTTTTCTTACTGAGTTGTGAGAGGCCTTTCTATATCCTGAATATCTTTTTTTTTTTTTTTTTTAATCCTCACCCGAGGACATTTTTCCATTTTTTGCACAGATAGAGTGGGAGGGAGAGAGAGGAAGAGAGAGAGAGGGAAACATCGATGTGAAAGGGACACATCGAGTGGCTGCCACCCGCACGACCGACCAGGGCCGGGGACAAACTGAAACCAAGGTACATGCCCTTAGCGGGAACCGAACCCGGGTCTCTTGGGAACGCAGGCTGATGCTCTAACCGCTGAGCCAAACCGGCCAGGGCTATTCTTACTTTTTGAAGAGAAGTTTTAGTTTTAATAGAGTTCAGTTTATCAGTTCTCTCTCTCTCTCTTTTTTTTTTTTAGATATCATATGTTTTGTGTTCTAAGAAATCTTTCATAATTTAGGGTCACAAAGATTTTTCTATTGGTTTCTTTCCTAGAAATTTTGTAGTTTTAGGTTTTATTTAGGTCCATGATATGTTTAGAATTAACTTTTGTATATGGCTTGAGATCCCCTCCTTTTTTTGCATATAAATGTCTAATTATTCTAGTATAAGTTTTTGAAAAGACTGTTTTCTCTAGTGACATTTATTGGTATCTTTGCTGTATATCAATTGATCATATATGTGTGGCTCTATTTCTGGATTCTACGACCACATTGTCATGCTTGTTGAAGCTTTATAGTAAGTTAAAAAAAAAAAAACAGGTAGTATAAATTCTCTTCTGTGCCTTTTTTTCAGAATTATTTTGGGTATTTCTGTTTCCTTGCTTTTTCCATATAAGACAATTTCTTTAAAGTTAGTTACAGTGAAGAATATGAAACCATTATTGAATTTTTTGTTTTCTGTAACAAAAAAATCGAAGTGCGAAGTGGCGAGGGATGACTGTATATAAATTAAGAATCCTACTTTGGGGAAATTCATTTATCGCGGTAGAGTCTGGAACTGATTAACTGCGATAAACCAGGGCCGACTGTATTGGGCTGTCTTGAACATGGAATAGAGTTTTTTCCCCCTTGAATGCTTTTGTAAGCATTCACACATAATTCATTTGAAAAGTATTGGTTTCCTGAATTATATAGACCTAGTATTGGCATATTTCGTTATTCAATATTTAAAGGTAACATTTGTTAATATTATCACTAGCCTCATTGAAAGTTTTTTAAGTATTGAGAAGGTGAAATGCTAATGGTGGTGGATACAAATTTTCCAAAATTGTTAATTTTGTTTGAAAACTCAAATTTTATCATTGGCGATGCATATTGTCACTTGTTTTTCTTGACATAACTGGTATACGTGGTTCATTTTTGAGAACCCGTTTGCCAGATACCCAAGTCTGAATAACCATGGTGGTTTTATTTCACAACTCAGTCATGCAAGGGCCTTTCCTTGTGGCAACCCTTTTCATTATACATCAGAAGTGCTTTTGCTTAGTTCCTATTTTGTTATACAGAATATTTAATAAAATGAACAATTTTACTACTTTCGACACTCTTTAGTAAAGTTAAACATTTTTTTTTTTTTAATCTTCACCCGAGGATATTTTTCTATTTATCTTCAGATAGAACGGGAGGAGAGGAGGGTAGAAGAGAGTGTGAGAGAGAAACATCAGTGTGAGAGAGACACATCAATTGGTTGCTACCTGCACAGCCCCAACCTGGGCCAGGGTCGAACTGCAACCGAGGTACGTGCCCTTGGCTGGAAACTAACCCAGGACTCTTTGGTCCACGGGCAGACGCTTCAACTGCTGAACCAGACTGGCAGGGCTAAACTGGTCTTTTCTAGAGAAATCTTGGGATATATATCCTCACTTTCCATTATTATGCTTATTCTACTTAAAGTGCAGAGATTGACCTTTAAACCTAAACCTAATGTTTTAACACTAGGAAGACAGTACATTTTTTGGAGGATCTGAAGTTAGTATATTGGAGACAATCTCTTATTTTACGAGCTAATGCAGTTACATTAAGTTGTTGTTTTATTATCTTATAGGTGCTATACTTGGTAGATCAGAAACTCAGGAGTGTATTTTCTATAATGCTAATTGGGAAAGAGATAAAACCAATCGAACTGGTGTTGAATCCTGTTATGGTGACAAAGATAAACGGAGACATTGTTTTGCTACCTGGAAGAATATTTCTGGTTCCATTGAAATCGTGAAGCAAGGTTGTTGGCTGGATGATATCAACTGCTATGACAGGTAAGGAAACATTTTATTTTTTTTATGACAGTGTTGAACAATTTTTACCACCACTTTTTAAAGGGAAAAGATTAATGTGTGTATTTTCACTTTGTTTCTTTTTTTTAAAGTTGGGATTATGAAGACTATCATAACATGCTCTAATGACAAGTAATAAAATAAATATGACATGTTTATGTTTTATTTTTGATATAATATACTTTGAATAATTGACCAAGCAATGAGAACTATAGATAAGAAATACTTCTTTTCTTATATTGTTAGGATTACAAATGGTTTTTAAACACCAATTTTAAGGAATAGAGATTTTTAAAATTGCTTTAAAAGAGTGTATATCTGTTGAAAATATATTCTCAAGGAGACTAAAGCTTAATCATAGTATTTAATTTCTTTTTAGTTTTTCTTCTTTATGTATCTGGAAGAAATTGATCTTACTACATTTTTTCTGTTTTTTCTTGCAAAGTAGGCTTTGTTCTTTACTCCAAGAGACATTTTAACTTGTTGTTCAGAATTACATCAGAACTAACACAGTCCTATAGAAAGCTGTTTTATTTAAAAGATCTTGTTTAAATTGTTTTATTCTGTACTTGAAATACAATGGACATGTAATTGACTGCCAGTGATCTTTCTATAAGAAGTCCCATAGGTGTTGGGCTGATCACTTAAACTGCCTAGGCCATAGGATTTTCGCTGCTCGTGGGTGCTGATAACTGGGAGAGGCTGCAAAGTCCTGGATAACCAGACTTCTTGAAGGACCTGTATGGTATTAGCCAAGTGAAATAAATCAGAGAAAAACAAATACTATATGATGTCATTTATATGGGAATCAAAAAATAAAAAAAAATTTAAAAAAACCAAAACTCATAGATACAGTGTGGTTGCCAGAGTCTGAGGGTGAAGGTTGGATGAAATAGGTGAAAAGAGAGAAAAGGTGCAGAATTCCAGTTATAAAACAAATTAGTACTGGCCATGTAATGTACAGCATGGTGACTGTAGTTTATAATACTGTATTGTATATTTGAAAGTTGCCAGAAGTCGACCTTAAAAGTTCTCATCACATGGAAAAACACTGATGTGTGGTGATGGATATTAGCTAAACTTATTGTGGTGATCATGTCACTGTATGTACAGATATATTATTATGTTGTATACCTGAAAAATATACAATGTTTTATGTTAATTATATCTAAATTTTAGAAAAGTTAGCTTAGAATGAAGTTGGGGGAAAATGAGATTTAGGAATCATCTTTATTCAAAACTATCTTTCATTAATTAATTGAAATCAGAGATTCCTATTTTTTTGTTTGCTTGTTTGTTTGTTTTTAAGTAAAAAGATTCTGTGCTTCTCACCTAAAACCAGTATTGCTGGAGGTTAAACTTTGCTCAGTAATGGGATGTGGGTTGCTCTGTGCAAATGCTCGCTCTTACAGTGATAATTACTGCACCAACTCTGTTTCTAGGGATTAAATGCTAATTTAAAAGTATGTGGATTTTTGTTTTTATGCTCTGAATTTGATTAAAAAAATAGATATTAAGAGAAGTAGGGCAAAGTAAAAGAAGATTAAAGAAATATCAAAGTGTGGAGGAAAAGAGTAATAAAAATAAGAATGAAATTGGATGGCAAAAAGTAATTAGGCTAGGTTAATTTACCTCCTGTAATTTGAGGCGTGATTCTAAATATTCAGTATTAAATTTATATATACCTTTTTTTTATAAGTTGTGAAAAAAATGTTGCTTTCATTTGTCTTTTACTTTATACTAAATAATCAATTTCATTATAAAGTTTGACTTTTAAAAAAAAAAAAAACTGCATTCTTCCTGAACTATCTTGAGCTTTTCATTTTGAAGTTAAGTTCAACCTTATTATTCTTAACAATTCTCTTTAAGGTTCACAGTTTATTTCTAACATATGTCTTTAAATCTACCTGATGTAACCCTGGCCAGTTTGGCTCAGCGGTTAGAGCGTCGGCCTGCGGTCCAGAGAGACCCGGGTTCGGTTCCCGCCAAGGGAGCGTACCTCGGTTGCAGTTTGTCCCCAGCCCTGGTAGGGTTGTGCGGGTGGCAGCCACTTGCTGTGTCCCTTTCACGTTGATGTTTCTCTCTCTCTCTCTCTCTCCCACTCTGTCTGAACAAAAAATGGAAAAATGTCCTCAGGTAAGGATAGAAAAAAAAATCTACCTGATGTTTATTAGCAATATTTAAATGTTTGATTTTTTAAAAGAAGAAATAGGTACAGTGGTTTCTCAGCTGTAGTTCACTTTCCATGGTTTCAGTTACCTGTGGGAATTAAGAGTATCATTTTTTTGGTCCATAAATATTGCATGGGAAATTTCAGAAATAAACAATTCACGTTCGATATTGTGCACTGTTCTGAGTATTGTTGTGATGAAATCTTGTGCTGTTATATCGGGACTGGAATCATCCCTTTGTCTAGTGTATGCACGTTATATGTGTCACCTGCCCGTAGTCGCTTAGTAGCTGTCTTGGTTATCAGATCAGTTACCAGAGAGAGAGAGACAGAGAGACACCACATTTATGTAACTTTATTACAGTATTTTATAATCATTCTTTTTTATTGTTGTTGTTAATCTCATATTGTGCCTAATTTATAAATTAATCTTTATTATAGGTATGAATATATAGAAAAAAACGTAGAGTATACATAGGGCTCGGTACTACCCTTGGTTTCAGGCATCCACTGAGGTCTTAGACTTTATCCTGCTGTGGATAAGTGGGGCGGTGGTGAGGTTCGGGGGGCAGCACTGTATAGCTGTTTCTTAGTTGTTGATTAGGATTTGTTCTAAAGGCTAAATCCCTATCTTCTCAGTAACTTAGGTTCTGTGTAGAACCCTTCTGTGCCTCCTCTTTCCCCCCCAGATCATCCTAACTTGAATCAATTTTTAAGTTACTAGGTTCTATATGTTTGTTGTTACTTATGTATTGTTCTTGTTGCTTATCTTAACCCTGTTCATTGTGTTCAGGATATTTAAATCTACTGCTACAAAAAATGACACTTAATTCCCAAGCCCAGTTTGGGTCTCTGATATTGAGATATGTTCTGTGATATGAACTTGCATCATTGTGTATTTGTGTGTATACATGTGAATATGTATTTATATGTACACACATATACTTTTATATATAGTGTTCAGTTTTTGTATTCCCAAAATGAGAAAGCTGTATTTCTTGTTTGAAAAAGTACTCCTAGAACAAACAACTTCATTGGCTTAGGTTCCTCTTTCAGTTTTCTAATAAACAAACAACAAAAAAAGATTGTTGTCTTAGAATGATCATTAAAAACCTAATTAAAGCAACAGTCTCAAGGAGCCAAAGTGATTGTTATAAAATCAGCTGTTTATTTTATTTTGATGAGATTTAGTAACAGGATTCCAGGAACAGTTTTGGATTTTAAGAATTGATCATTGGATATTAATAAAAATCTTGAAGTTGACTATAAATGACTTATTATATTATCTCTGAGAAAAACACCTATTGTAGGTTCAGTGTAGTAATGTTGATTTTAATTATGCCTCCTTTGTTTGTTTACAGGACTGATTGTATAGAGAAAAAAGACAGCCCTGAAGTGTATTTTTGTTGCTGTGAGGGCAATATGTGTAACGAAAGGTTTTCTTATTTTCCAGAGATGGAAGTCACACAGCGTAAGTTCACAGGAAACGTGTATAAGTCTGTTTCATAGATTGAAAACAAAGTATATTCGTGTTGATATAATTTACTCCTACCCTCATACTCTTATTTTTCTCCTAAATTTTGATCCTATAATAAATATTTATTGTAGAATTTTGTAGGCCAAATCTGAGTTGTTTTTTCCTCCCCCTTTCACAGCTACTTCGAATCCCGTTACCCCTAAGCCACCCTATTACAACATCTTGCTCTATTCCTTGGTGCCACTTATGTTAATTGCGGGGATCGTCATCTGTGCATTTTGGGTGTATAGGCATCATAAGATGGCCTACCCTCCTGTACTTGTTCCGACTCAAGTAAGTTATTGTCTCATATTTTGTGCTATTTTAAATTGCATATTTTAAAGGAATTTACTGTGGTAAAACCCACCAGGTTGTTATAGTTCATTTTCTCTTGGAGTTAATGTTTTGAATGTTTATTGTCATGGAAACTATAGCTAATTTTGCAAACTTATTACTTTGCTGTGTCTTGAACTTTTCTTACTTAAGTGTTGAGGTAGACTAGATTGAAGGGTATTCCCATTCCTATTTCTCTTGGGAGAGTTTTACTGTCATTGTAATACTTACAGTGTGATAGACCCACCTGCCTTGTTTCTTAAGTAATTGATGATGGAGAAGGGAAAACATAGCCCTTCCTTTTCCCCTTCATTCTTTCCCCCATTCCCAAAATGTTGTGCCTTTTTCAAGACTATTTGCCAAAATATCCTTTTAACCATGGGTAGAGACCCAGTAAGGTAACCAGGAAAGTGTGGGAAAAGAGGGGTTTTACAAAGTCTTCAGGAAGATATATCTATAAAAATGTTGTTTTGGGAAAAGGAGCAGAAGAGCAATGTTTCTCATCATTGGTGTTATTGGTAGTCCAAGTATATTTTTGTTTGTTTGCAGCATATCAGGTGTGTACTGAAGAAGAAAACTTTTTAATGCCTTTGATTCTCACTTCTCTGAGCTGGAATCTATCTGAAAATATAGGTGTGGTGGGTAGCCAAATTAAATGCATGAAATTTTCCTTATTCTCTATCATGTAGACCAGTTGGCTCTGGTTCAGTGCTTTACAAGGACTTTTACTATAACTAGTTTATATTCTACAGGCTGAGGAAAGGTGATGACTTTTGGTTATACTTGCTTGAGACATTTAAACGCTAGTTTTTACTGTTTCTTATAACTCTTAGATCAAGTTACCTCAGCCTCTGGATCTCTTTGTTTAACATTTTTTCTCTAATACAATAGGATTAATGGTTAAAACTTGATAGAAAAAATGGTAAACTCCTATAATTTAATGACCAAAACAACTTCTTCCCTTTAAGCTTTATTTATATAACATATTTCTTTCTCAGTACTTGTAGCAATCTGTTAGCATTAGATCATTGATCCTTGTAATCTTTGTAAAATGTGTATATGGAGAAATAAATCCTAAGGTAAAATACCTTATTCAATTAGGTAAACACACTATTTTGTACAGCTAAAATATTTTAAGTTTTAAACATTAGTAACTAAGTTGTGGGTGTATTAAAATCATCTCTAAAAAGTATTTTAAAATAAAAAAAACTTTAGTGTGCAATAAAAACATGTAGTTTACTTCATAAAGCCATAGGATGATGCACTTTACCTTCTGTTGGTGGTAACTATTTTAATAATAAATACCTACATTTAGGAGAGAGAGCATTTATATTTAGTACTATAGTGGTGTCTGAATGTGCCTCACATTTGTGGAGTGATAGAAACAAACTGGAAACTACATTTAAGAAACAAATTTGTTGTTTCTTAGTAGAACTCTAAGAGTAATAATGTAATCTTATAGATAATATTGATTTGTGTACAATATTGATGCTAAAGTATAGTTAAACATTTTTTAAAGGGCTAGATATCATGTATGAGGCTACCTTATTTAGAAATGCTGAGTAATTCAAGGGTTTAGACTTTTAAAATGGAATGATGCATTTATTATTCATAAAAAACTAACAACCAGGGATATTTAATAGTATCCATCTTTGTGGGTTTTAGATATTTGTTGCTATGGTTAATGTTATTGTACTCATTTATTTAGTACTTGCATTGTTCTGTGGTAAATTCAGATAAATTATATGAATTACTGAAAAATAGGAATGATTTTGAAGGCTTTTTGATGGAATGATCTGGAATGGTCAACCTTTGTTATTAAAAACACAGTATGCTTTCCTTCTGTCATAAGCCGTGTTGTAGAGGAAGATTGTCATCAGTGTGGAATTTCATGTGTGTCAACTTCACACTATCGCAGAGAGTCTGGTGCCAGGCTCTCAGTCTCATTTCTGGTGAGAAGTTATGTAAACTAGTTCTGCAAGACTATTTAGGGGCCATCTTGTTACAAAATACTCAGTTTTATCTATTTCACAATAATTACTGAAAAATCACATCAAGCGTTAATTGAACATTTAGAGTATACCAGACTACTGCCAAGTTATGTATATGTAGAAATATATAAATTAGATAATATATAAAAGTATATAAAATATATGTTTATCCCCATGATTTCCAAATTGTGACTGGTATATGAAGCTCATCTTTAGAATTTGTTTAAAAATACAAATTTCTGGATCACACTTCTAAAAGTATAGAATGGGGCCTAGAATATGTTTCTAATAAGTTTCCCAGGTGGTTTTGGTGACCAGCCAGGTGTGTAAAGCACTGATTTGACCTTACCTCACAGGGTTGTTTATATAGTATAATCCCCATTTTATAGATAAAGAAATTGAGACATAGCAAAGCTCACAACTATCAGTTGGAATCTAAACCAGGGACTCTGACAAGTAAAGCTTTGCTCTTATTGCTTATGCTGTTCTGCTTCTCTGTTTCCACAGAGCAGTTGCCACAGGTGTTTTAGATAATTCTAAACATCCCTTCCATCTCAAAATCATTCAATAGGCTAATGTATTCTGCTACTTTTGGATGTTGAATAGTTTGGCTATTAAAATGAACAATAACGTGATCACATCATCTACAATAGGACAAAAGGAAAAATAAACAAATCATAGATATATAGGTCATATTCATGTGCTTTTCCATTAAACACTTTTTTTTAGCACATTTTAGAATAGGGTTTATGAACTTTGGGTTGTAGGTAGAGATTGCTTTGTGTCTGAGTTGAAAGTGCCTGTGCCTAGTTGCTATTCAAGATTTTTTTGAGGGATAGTAGAAGTAGGTAAGGGAAACATTCTGCACATTTGAAATCTTAAGGTGACTTCTGTATTTCATCTATATTCAGGTCCCCATATTCCAGGTTTATTTCCAAGAACAATTAGGAAAATATCTTAAGTTCTTGTGGATTTCTGGAACATTCTTTATCTAAATTCTTTAAATTCTTTTAGACAATGACATAAAATTTGTCATTCATTTTTTTCAGGGAAACTTTTTTAGGACTTTGGCTAAAGGGTGGTTTGTGGATTAACTGGTCTGTTGTAAGATGTTAGTGGTGATATCTTATGGTGATACCTTATTGATGAGTCATTCCTACAGTAAGAACTATACTTGAAGATTTACAGTGATTCTCAGCAGAGCAAGAATCTGATCTGTGCTGATAAAGTTACATATGCTGTGCTCAGTCATTGGTCTAATCTCAGTCTTTTATTCTCCTGGCTGGGGTGGTGGTGGTGGGGGTGCGGACCGGGGATCAATCCTATGGGACATACTGGAGAACTAAGAGCTATCCACATACATCCTTACTAAGCTGTTTCTGGAAGTTAAATGATAGGATTCTTTATTTCTATAATGTAAGGTTGTTTAGAATTTCTTCTGGTTTTATTAGTATTTTATTCTGAAGAAGTGATATAGGAATATACAGGCTTTTTAAAATCTTGTCTTTAATTATGGTTCTTAATAACCAATAAAGAACATGTGTTCTAAAATAAATTTAGCATAGTGAAAGGCCTAGAAAAAAATAATTTTTACTTCTTTTTTTTAAATTGAAGCCATTACCTATAACTACCATGTTTATAACATTGTGTCATGGTGTCACTGTCTTACCATTCACCCTAATTGAAAGCCTTGGAGACAAGTACTTCTCCTATTCTTGGCTCTGTCATTTACAAAATCCTGTCCGTTTACCTGTTCGTCCTTTCTGATCCTATTGTAGCTCAGGACATTGTGGCATCCAAAGCTAAGATGATTTCTGTAATCTCATGGCTGGTCTTCTTGCTTCCAGTTCTCTCCCTTCATCTGTACTAATGCTGTAGAATAGGATTTACTTGTCTGTTACTTTTGTGCTTAAAAATATTTGAGAGTTCTCAAGTGATCAAAAGCAAAATATACAAAATATAGAAAGACCACAGGACATGTGGTCTTCCATACTTTGCCTTTTGATTATTTTCTTCCATCACAACCTAAGCCAGCCATCATATAGTCGTCCCTTGCCACGGTAGAGCGCAGCCATGAGAGCCGAAGCGCGAATTGGCGAGCGAGGCTGTATAAATAAATAATCCTACTTCGCGGAAAGTCATTTATCGTGGTAGAGTCTGGAACTGATTAACAGTGATAAACGAGGGCCAATTGTATCCATCTAGAATGGTATTAGTTATGTACGATTCTTGAAAGAATTGAGAAAATAGTACTCAAGTCAGTTTCAGTTTTCAGTGATTCAGATGAGCGACCCCAGTTCAGAAAGGCTCTAGTCATTCTCGTGCGTTTCATTCTCACACTTAATTGTAAGCTCCTTCAAGACAAGGTGTGTTTGTGTCACTACTGTGTCTCACACAGTGTATGTAATAATTATGCTGTAAGTGATGCGTTGCTGAATTTACTTTGTTTCATTTAGAGTTATACTAAGATGATAATGCATTATGCCCAGGGATTCATTTGATAAACATTCAGGTGCTTTAGGGCTTTGCTTCAAGATGAATCTTGAGGCTGTATTTCTTGGGAGGTAAAATAAGTTGAAGTATTCCAGGATTTTATAAGAGAATGCCATTATTCAGTTCTTTATTTAATCACAATCTCAAAGCATCCTTTTAATTTGTATCACCTAGATCACTTTTCTTTTGCCTGTCTGGAAACTGTATGTCCACATGCAGGAAGATTTTCTTAATACTCTGTAGCGAGTAAACTGAACACAAACTGGTTTTTCTAGTGCCAGTGAGTCATGAATATGAGGGAATTGATGCATTTACTCTATTATTAAGAAGTCTTATTGTGGTTAGAGTTAATGTGGTTTCAATAAAACTGTTTGCACCACTTTCATAACCATATGTGAGCTTAAGTTTCCTGTTTATAAGATCTATATATGTGCTGATAAAAAAATACCACTTGATAAGAATACACATTTTAGGGGCTAGAAATTACCTGCCTTTGACAAGATAAGAAGTTTGCTTCTTAAGTTTTTAGAGGCTAATAAACAACGCTATAGTATTGCAACATTGATACTTGTTAAATGACAGTTGGTCTCTTCAGTTCTTATATCTTGACATTTTTGTCTAGGTTTTGGTCTGATAAGGACTAAAGGCTTGCAGATATTTGAGATACCTAGCATAAAGAATAATCCTGTTGACCCTAATATTAAAGTAATCATAGGTTGTCATTTCATGCTATGTCAGATTACTATCCACTGAGAAACCAAGCCATCCTTGAAATGCTGTGTAAGATTTTCCTGTTGAACATGAATCTATATATGTACCCATTTAAAATTAATAAAATATTGAATGGGCAGCATATCATCATTCAAACAAGTCAGTTTAGGGAAGTATGTTCCTTTTTTATTTGGGAAGAATGTAGGGGAAATTGACTAAATTTTATTAAGTATTTAATATGCTAATATTATTATACTTGTGAAATAAATATTACATCTATAGAAGCACATCTTGAAATAAGTTGACTGCTTACTAAATATTTGGAGTTTATGAATGCATCTCTTGCTTTTTCTATATCTTTTACTTTCTTTTTTTAAACTTTTCTTCTATTTAAAATAAATGTTTGCTTGTTGAACAGGACAAATTATACAGATAGAAGTGTGTCCCCAAAAAGGGGAGAGAATCATTTGTTCTTCCTCTTTTTCTTAATCGTTTCTCTGAAATAACCAATTTTAACAGGTTGGTGTGTATCCTTTGACACCTTTCTCTAATCTCATTTGTTTGAGTAAATGCTTTTCCCCCCTCTTTTTTAAACTATGAAATGTAATTCCACAATGTGTACTAAGGATAGCTTTACAACTTACTTCTGATCAATCTCATTATGATTAAATGGTATGTTTTTAGGTGAAATTTAGTGGAACTTTCATGTGTGCTTTTAAAATACCACAATTCGTTGTATTAGCTTAGAGTTTGTGTTAGGTTTCTCATGGGAGCTGGAACCTACATTCCATAAATGTTTTCACTTTATTTTTTTAGCATGCTTAAAATAGGGTGATATAATGTTACTGTCTTATGCTTGAGTATCTTTTTTTGTGTGTGTATATGCTTAAGAAATAGTTCAGAGCTATTACAAATGTCTCTTTCTTCTGTGTTCCACCTTTGTGTGTAATTGTTTTTATATTGGTAACCTAAATTACAGCTTGCTTTGATATATACTTCTAGACTAATTGTGGGAGAAGTGTCATAAATTACCCATAGATATGCAGCTTGACAAAAAAATTAGGCATATGTAAGCTGTTTCACTTACAAATGCACAGATAGGCTCACTTGGAGAGTGGCTGAAATCCTGTGTTCAAAGCAAAAAGGAAGGGAAGGGGGGGAGAAGAGAATAAAAAGCTTTATCAAAAGCTTAATGTAAGTTAAAGCTGCGCTCTAAAATTAATTAAAGCACCTTATTTCTAAAACCGACTTTCATTTAAGTTAAAAAATTCAAGTTTGTTTGTTTTGTTTTTGTTTAACCACTCACCTAATGCTTGAGTGCCCATCATGTGCCAGGCACCATGCTGGGTGTACAGCAGTAAGTAGCTCCAGGACAGTTCCTGCTAACCCATAGTTAATTTGTAGGTGAACAAAAACTAGGTTGATTGGTTGGTTTGACTTGACAGCTTGGAAATTAGGGTGTAAGAAAGGAGTTGCTTCAATAATTTCGGGCAAAGATTCAGGAAAGGAGGAGAAATATCTGATTCCAGTTCTGTAGTGATTAGGAGAAGAGCCACACCTGGGGTGCTTAGTTAATGTTACATGCTCAATAAGTGCTAACTGTTATTACGACTTCAAAATTCTATTCAAAATGAATCATTGTTATTGAAACCATTGTAGAGATAGATAGATGATAGATAGATAGATAGATAGATAGATAGATAGATAGATGATAGTAAAAGATTTCATTTTGACTATCAAGTACTATTACAGAGCACTTTACACATATTAACTCATTTAATCTTTCAACATCTCATGATATAGGTTCTGTTCTAAGTTCATTTAATAGAATAAGAAGATTGAGGCGTAGATAGGTAAAGTGACTTGGCCTAGAGTCATTCTGCTGATTGACAAAGCCTGGGCATTTATATCCAAGGATTACTATTTACTGAAGTAGTTTTAATTTCATGAATTATTTCTATAAATAATTATGTGGGGGTCCGTAAAACACTAAAACAAAATAAGGGTAAGGATCAGAGTACATAAAAATTACATTTAAAAATGGTTTTTTTTTTGGTTTGTTTTTTTTTTTATCCTCACCCAAGGACATTTTTCCATTTTTTTTGTTCAGATAGAGCGGGAGGGAGAGAGAGGAAGAGAGAGAGAGAGAAACATCGATGTGAAGGGACACATCGAGTGGCTGCCACCTGCACGACCAACCAGGGCCGGGGACAAACTGCAACCGAGGTACGTGTCCTTAGCAGGAACCGAACCCGGGTCTCTCTGTACCGCAGGCCGATGCTCCAACCGCTGAGCCAAACCGGCCAGGGCTAAAAATGGTTTTTATATTGAATTTGTATAGACTTAATAGATAAACATAACTACTTTGCCACATTACAATTTATTAATGTATAGCATGGTCCTTTTCCTTTTTTAAGCCTTACTTGCAGAATACAAGTGCTGAAATGAACTTTTTGTTTTGTTTTGTTTTATCCTCACCCGAGGACATTTTTCCATTTTTTGTACAGATAGAGTGGGAGGGAGAGAGAGGAAGAGACAGAGAGAGAGAAACATCGACGTGAAGGGACACATCGAGTGGCTGCCACCGCACGACCAACCAGGGCCGGGGACAAACTGCAACCGAAGTACGTGCCCTTAGCGGGAACCGAACCTGGGTCTCTCCGGACCGCAGGCCGACGCTCTAACCGCTGAGCCAAACCGGCCAGGGCTGAAATGAATTTTTAAAAGAAAAAAAAAAAAAAAATATATATATATATATATATATATATATATATATATATATATATATATATATATATATATAAAAAAAACCTAATGCTAGCAACCAAAAGGAGAATGGGCATCCCTACATCTCTTTCAGACTTTTAACCTTAGGGCTGGCTATCCTAAGGAACTAATAGCTTCTTAGGGAACGTGTTCAGAATTCTAATTTCATCCACCTTGGTCTGTCTTTGCTTTACTTTGCTTTGCTTTCAGGAGGAATTACATGAGAGAAATTCTAGGAAGTAGGAGTTATATATCACAGGGATTTTGAAGATCTAGTTGGATGGAATCATGGCTGTGCGTTTGACAGTATCCTTGTAACTGAATCTGATAATGTGTAATGTCTTGCTTTCCCCAGCTCAGAGACATTTGTACTGATATACACGCAATGTTATTCCTTTAGAGATTCTATTTCTATCTGTTTGGCAATAGTCTTTTTATAATTAGAGATTGTAAATTTTCTTATAATGTTAGATAATTAGATGACTAAGAGGAGACAAATTTAGAGTTTTTCAGTTTTCAAATACTTTGAGTAGGGAGTTCTTAATTCTTCTTTTTTTTTTGTTTGTTTGTTTGTTTGTTTTTTATCCTCACCCGAGGACATTTTTCCATTTTTTGTACAGATAGAGTGGGAGGGAGAGAGAGGAAGAGACAGAGAGAGAGAAACATCGATGTGAAAGGGACACATTGAGTGGCTGCCACCGCACGACCAACCAGGGCCGGGGACAAACTGCAACCGAAGTACGTGCCCTTAGCGGGAACCGAACCCGGGTCTCTCCGGACCGCAGGCCGGTGCTCTAACCGCTGAGCCAAACTGGCCAGGGCTCTTCTTGATGGTTCTAAGAAATTGAGTGATAACAGAATAGTTTAAGTAGGGGGAAATGTGTATTATATGTTGTATTTATTTATAGTATATAAATGAACCAAAATCCATATTTCTAGAAAGATTTCTTTGTATTCCAGTTTTGTATATCTAACTGGCTACTAAATATCTCCACCTAGATATCTTCAAGCCCTTAACATTCAAGGGTAGTCAGTCATCTTCTCTCTTAAACCTTGTTCTCAGTAAATGGAACCAGTAACCATTTGGTTGCATAAGTCCCAATACTATTTTCGTACCTCATCTTCCTCCCTCTAATAGTCCATTTCTCAAGGATCCTGTCCTCAGGAAGATCTTCTCTTATTTAACCTTCCAGTTTAAGTCAGGTTTCTGCTTAAAGGTGCTCAAGGTACTGAATTCTTTTTTCTTCCTCTTATTTTATAATTATGCATTCATCAGTATAATCTTTGATTAGCCTTTCTTTTCTACACTCAGTAAGCATCATAATAGCCTAGGCACTCAGTAAAGATTTGTTGGATCAGTGGAGAAGTACTGTTTATTTCTTTCTGATGTTTGGCAGTTCATTTATTTTCCCCTTAAGGAAAGTCTTTTTTTTTTTTTTTTTTTTTTTTTTAATTCAGCAAACCTAATTACTTGACATTAATGTGCTAATTTGATTTTCACTGTTATTTTCAGTTATAGTCAGTGACTTTCAAGTTCCATTTTCCATGTCGTGAATCCAGACTGTTTTGTTTGGTTACTTTTTATCTATTTATGTATTTTGGTGATTTTGTTGTTGTTGTTAATTCTTACCCGAGGATATTTTTTCTAATAATTTTTAGAGTGGAATGGAAGGAGGGAGGGGGAGAGAGAGAGAAACAGACGCATCGATTGGCTGCCTCCTGCATGTGCCCCAAACTGACTTGGGGCAGGAATCAAACCTGCAACCCAGGTACATGCCCTTCAGTGGGAATGGAACCCTTGACCCTTCAGTGCACAGGCAGACACTCTAAGCACTGAGCCACACCAGCCAGGGCACTGAATTTATTTTTTTTGGATTTTGTTTTGATCCTTTAATTTTACAACATTGTTTATACATTGAGGCCTGTTCTTGGTGCCTCTTGTTTAGTTTGGATCGTTCTATAGTTTTTCTAATGTTTATTCATTGAGACGTATATTGAACAAAGATATACTTTTTGGTAAGGTGCATTAATAGCACCTACTTGCACAGTGTTATTACAGCAGCGTCTTTATCTTTGAAAGCACCTGTATGAAAACAAAACCTGAGAAATGCCTAAACCTTGGGAAGCTATAGTGTAGTTATTCATGTGGCATATATTTCTTTCAAGGGATGAATTTTACTCTGGAGCACTGATAAGATGTTTTGATAGTAGGATTAGCTAAGCCTTTTAGATGAATTATAAATAATCCTGAATTATCACAGGAAAAAAATTATGAAGGAAGAAAAACTAATTAAGCAACTGTTACAGATAAATGACTTGTCAAATCTTTTTTGTTGTTGCTATTTTTCTCTGTAGAAATATTGGAAACTGGGGAATATAGTCAGCAATCGGAGGGATTCATAGCCTTTCTTTACACTGGTGACAGTATTTCTCTTAATTTTAAATTTGGGCCCTTACCTATTTTGAGATGACTGGGACAGTGAAAATCTTGTTCTGTATGAATGTCCCCAGACTGAAGAGTATGTGTGGATACTTGTTCCCAGGGCCACCCTGCTTGAATGCTTCACTGTTGATCTGGCTAGGGAAGTGGAATAGCAGCAGGCCTGGTCTGTCACTCTCTATTTATTGATCTTAGTCTTCCCTTTATTCTTTTATTTTTATTTTTTTACCCTAGTGTATTGTTATAGTGTATTGTTGCACACATTCATATAGGCACTGGAAACATTTTTCTGCCTCATTATTATTATTCTACTACCTTCCATGAAAGGGAAGTGAAGTAGTTCAGGAAGGTAGGAGATTCTGAAGAGAACAATCAGAGTGTGGTGTGGGAAACTAGCTATATACAAATTTCCTCAGGCGCTCTTAACAATTTTTGTTAAAGGCAATACTGCCATCTGGTGTCCAGAAGTAAATTCCAACTCATGTCTTCTCAATTAAATTATTTTTTTTATCCTTATAGTGAAGACGCTATAACTTCTTAGAAAAATAAGAAATAGTTATTTAAGACTTGGTTTAGTTTATTTGCTGGCTTGAAGTCCATTGGTTCAGGTAACTTGGGATCATACGAGAGTCATCTATATATTACCCCTTATCTGATAGGTAATGTCCAAGTTTGTTTCTGTTTTGTTTTTTAAATATTACTTTCCTTTCTTTATAAGGAAAGTGTTCCCAATTCTCATTTTAGAAATATGATACATTGGATAATTACCAACTTTTAAAAAACTAAATCATTCTTCTTCACTTTTGTAACTGATGTGTCATTTTTCATTTCATTCTGGATATAAATCGTAATTTCTTTTGCCTGTGTTTTTTCTTCACAAGCACGCCTTTCATATAATGATAGAGGTAAGATGCATTGATGTTTGTTTTATGGTTGTGGGACTTTTTGTGGATGCATACTAAACATTTTGTTCTTAGATTATTTGTTGTTGCTTTATTGTGCATCCTTTATAGTTTATCCATTTATGTTATCAAGTTTTTTTTCTCCCTACTTTCAGTATTGAAAACATGATTGATTTGCCATAGTAATGGTTTTTGGATTTAAAGGATTGTTGATAATATTTATACTTATGTGAAGTGGAATGTAGAAATAACTGTTTTAGTTGATTAGAAGTTAGCACCTAATGGCTAGATTTTTAGCCTTAAAATACTTGTATTGGTTACTTTTTATATTACATTAATTAGCTTAAATGTCAGCATGTGCTCACTTTTGTCAGGGGCTGACTTTCTGGTAGACTCCATTATCTTTTAAGAAATCTATATTTTCAAGTAGTTTCTTTCATCTTTGACATCTTACAAATGGACAAGCTAGGGAAGTATAACTTGATCTTTTGCTCTGTGGAAGTTTAAGACTTTAGAGTTCACCCTTCATATGGAGAATTCAGAATAAGTAAAATGATCAACTTCTCTGCAGCTCTTGCTTTTAACAATTTATTCTAGTATTGGTTATAGTAATGTTGTTGGGTAGTGGTGTTGGGGTGGGGGACACTTTTTCCAACTGTAGTCATTTGTTGCTTTGTAACATGATGTTTTATGATGCCATACTTTTCACATAGGATGGGTGTAATCAGAGCCATGTTCTAATGCGTATCTTGTTAACTGTGCAAAAATAGTATGGATACTGCAAAAGAACTGGAGACTTTAGGGACATTTTTCAGGAATTCTGCAGTCCTTATAGTTGCCCCCGCCCAGAAGTGGCTTTTCTACATAGCAGGTTATATCCCTGTTTTATGGATAACATTAGTGTTGCTATTATTAAGAAGTTTAAATCTGAATTTGTATTCCCAGGTGTTCAGGTACTCTAAAGGTATAAATCTTTATTTCTAGAATAAAGTATTGAGTTTTTTGTGGGTAAATTAGTATAATGATGTTAATAAACTGAAAATCATTTCTAATCTTAGATTATAGAATAAGTAAAAGCTAAATATTAGAGATGCAGTTAAAGCTTAATAAAGAACTGAAAAATATGAAACAGAAGAACATTCTAGTGATTTTACATTGATAAAACAAAAGTCATGTTGATGGATATTATAGATTCTAGACAGTTGTAACCTATTATACAGTTAGTCATTTTTTTAATCCAACCTTATAAGTATTTAAGATATTATTTAAAAACACATATTTCTAAAAGTTTTGATACACTATAGGACTATACCTTTGAAAATTGGCCAGTGTTCTCCTTAATTTAAGCTTTTTACTTACAAGTAATTTTGATAATGGTATGATTTTAGGCTATGACATAATGGCAATATCATTAGGAGAGTTATCTAAGATTTCTCACTGAAACAGTGGTAGCTTATAAACCTGCTGAACAGAGCCTTGGAAACTTAGAGAAACTTTGAAGTTTATCTCTACATTTGGAAAACACTCGATTTATTTTTTCTAAGCATAGACATTGAAAATTATTACGTTTCCTAAAATTAAGGTTAATATTATATTAAATTATGGTTTTAACTGCTGACATATTCTTAATTTGATATGAATTAAGTCATCTAAATCTTGTTTTATGGACAGTCATATCCAGGTGGATGGTATGCTTTAGAACCTAGAGTAGGCAATGTATATGTTATCTAGAGAGACATTATCAGTCAGTTTATATAAAAGTCATTAAAAATCACAGTGTTTTAATTTAGAGCCAAATTACTGTTTACCTGGTTATTTTTCCTTCAGCTTTCAGCCTTTATCTGTGTACTTCAGTTTTTGGAATCCCTGCTTTGAAAACTTAACTTTTCTAATTTACCTCTAAAGGAGAGGAGATCATTGACATTAACTTTTTAGTTATTTTAAGTTTTTCAAATTGAACTTTTTTGGTTAGTTAGCATAATTTTTTTTATGTAGTTATCCAATAATCCTTGGTCTTTCAGCATTCAGTGGTTTGTTTCCTTTGCCTCTAGAAGAGTAGTTTTCAACTTTTCTTCCTCCTGACTTCACATTCACATAAGTAACAACCTCCTGTCAGTAGAATCTCCTATTACAAGTATAAATGATTAGTTGAGGAATGAGGTAGGGAGAGTTAAGTTTCAATAAAACCTTTCCAGAGATTTTTGTGTCCCCTCCCACTGAGGGTTATAACTTTAGGGGCCATACTTCTATGAGATTTATATCTGTCTGACTTCCTTGATTCATCACTGTTAAAGAAAAACACTCTTTAACTCTACTAACCTTTCGTGCTTTAAATATGTGATAGAAAAACAACTTTGGTAGACATTATAAAGATAAATGTCTGACGTTGAAATGAGTCACAGCACGTCTTGTAGATTATCTTACTGTTTAAAAAAAAATAGGAATTCTGAAACTTTTGTAAAAGATTGTCTACTGTAGTTGAAATTACATATTTTTTCTTTTTAATACCTTGCAGTGTTTCTATTCCCGAGGGTCCTTCTAATGTAGATGTTAACTTTTTAATTCTCGAGGGGCACTGCTGGGCTGAAGAATGCCTAAAGGGGGCGCTGACAGTCTGGAGCCATTAGAAGAGGATCTTGTTGTTAAAGGGAGGAAAGGCAGAGAGAGGTGCACTGATAAAGGGGTGACATACTATTGCCAAGTGTCTTAAGTGCCACCCATGTCATAATGTGTGTTGCTTCGCCACAGAAATTTTAGTTACTCCCTATAATACTCATTATGGGGCCCTTCATACATTTTTATTACTTATTTTCTCTGGAAACTTTCCAAAAGGTTTCCTACATCTTTTTTTCCTTGCAGATATTGAACTGATACAATACTTTAGTAAAGGATTGCCATTCTGCTTGGTATAGGGAGGAGCCCCTTGTCCTTTGTAAGTGCTGTACTCCTGTTTATATTTGCTCCATTTTTAAAAATTAACTATAGCAGTACACTTCTCTTTGTCTTACCATACCCTATCATCTACTATGATGACCACTCTTTGGATTATTTGTACTTTCTTAGCCAGTCAGACCTGGAACACTAATAATTTTTATCTCGGATCAGTTTTGGGAAATAATTATAAGCAAAGGGATGGATTGTTAATGGGTCGAAACATTAGAATGAATGGAACAGTTTGGCTATAGCAGCATTAACTGACATATTTCTTTTATGTGCTTTGTATTTAATATACCAGTCTGCAATGTGTTGAGAATAACTGTGGGCATTTCTGAGATTAGTAAAGAAAATATTTAAACAGAAATTGGGGAAAGTAAAGGATTTTGAGGACAGATTTTCAGCCATAATTTGCTGTTTTTGGCACTTTTCGAATCCTCATTCTGTAAGGAGGTATCAACTGGATGAAACGACTGAAATACTGTTAGCAGTATCCTAGAGGTCATAGAAAATCTTAGGAAAATTAGTGACACTGAATCAGAAAGATTTTGATCTTTTCTCCTGCTTTATATACATAATAACACTGATGAATGTTACGAAAAGTTTTAATTCAAGTTGCTTGCCTTGCGATCGATCACTATAGATAATTAGTAATGCTTGAGAACTCAGTTTTGGCAAGACTGAAGTTAACATCATTTGTATGTGTTTGCCGTTTCTGTCAATTGATTCCTCAGTATACTCACTTTCCCCCTCACATTTAGAATGATATGTATCAAGTGCTGCTTTTTAATATTATTATTGTTGTTTATCTGTAGGACCCAGGACCACCCCCACCTTCTCCATTACTAGGTTTGAAGCCACTGCAGTTATTAGAAGTGAAAGCAAGGGGAAGGTTTGGTTGTGTCTGGAAAGCCCAGTTGCTCAATGAATATGTAGCTGTGAAAATATTTCCAATACAGGTATGGGTATTGCAATGTTCTCATCTTCATTTTTTTTTTAACGATTCCAACTGGCTTAGTCTTTGTGACTCAAACAATCTGAATAACACAAGCCACCTGTTTCAAGGTGGTTTTTGTGATACTAGGGAAAGTGGTTAGCCCTCTTATGTCTGCCTTCTCATCTGAGAAATGGAATTAATGGTACACTAGTCATTATGTTTTCTTGGAGTGGTGGAATTACAATAAATGAACATATAGGAGATCTTTTGCAAAGTGAAGATGAGGATTTCAATACAAATTTAATATCTGAGTGGTTAACTTTTAATATCTCATTGACATAATTAGAAAAAGCAAACAGAAGAA
Source organism: Molossus molossus (assembly GCF_014108415.1). Taxonomy (NCBI): domain Eukaryota; kingdom Metazoa; phylum Chordata; class Mammalia; order Chiroptera; family Molossidae; genus Molossus; species Molossus molossus. Next base: position 31,342,495 of record NW_023425346.1, read on the forward strand.
TAAAAGAGTATTGTGCTTTGTTTCAGAATAGCTGTTTGGACGTATGTTACCAAACCAGTTCATTTTTGTTCAACTCTGAGTGTTAATGTAATCATTTCAGATTTTGCTTGTTTAATTTTCAGAGGCAGTGAATCAAGATTGCAAATATTGGCTTACTGTTGAATTTTTTTTCTTTATTGACGTTAGAGAGGAAGGGAGAAATAGAAATATCGATGTGATGAGAGAGAACATCGATTGGCAGCCTCCTGCATGCCCCCTACTGGGGATTTGGCCCACAACCTGGGTATGTGCCCTGACCAGGAATCGAACTGGCAACCTCTTGGTTCATAGGTTGACACTCAACCACTGAGCCACATCGGCCGGGCCTCTTGAATTTTTTTTAAAGGGGGCTGATCTTATAAAACCTTGATCTAATGCACCCCTGTGCTGTCTTATGTTTTGTTTTGTTCCGTTGGTGGTGTAGATCTGTGATGATTCCTTTTCCCTCTGTCCTGTGTGTGCACACCCTGTGGCTAGTGCCATGCATGGTATTGCAGTCCTGGCTGGGTTGGGTGATACTGGCTTCATCACTGCACCTAAACAGTAGATCTTCCTTATTCCAAGGTTATCATATAATCAACTTCTTTTCTTAATATACCTAAATTTAGCCTTCTTCACTCTTCTGAAGCCTGTTGCTTAGAGTCTATGAAAACTTAATTATTACTAATTTTTATTTTTTATTTTTGGTAAAAGTGCAGATGCTGTATAGGTTAGTTTTCAGAGGAAAAGGCTGTTCTGTTGTGCCAAGATTCACAAATACTTGGGTGATATTAATGTAAAATTAATAATAGTAGCTAACATTTTATGTGATGTTTCTATTGTGTCAGATAAAGGTGCTTTACATATATGAATACTCACATGTCCATATATGTCCCACACATACACTACAACACGCAATATACATATAATGCAACAACTCTGTGAGGCAAATACTACAGTCCTCGTTTTGCTAATAAGGAAACTGAATTGCTTGGCCTGTGTGGTTCAGTGGTTGAACATCAACCCGTGTGCCAAAAGGTCGCCAGTTCGATTCCCAGTCAAGGTACATGCCCAGGTTGTGGGCCAGATCCCCAGTGGGGGGCATGTAGGAGGCGGTCAATTAATGTTCTTTCTCATCAGTGTTTCTGTTTCTCTCTCCCTCTCCCTTCCTCTCTCTCTCAAATCAATAAAGAAATAAAAAAAGAATGTTTGATATAATGTTATCTTTTTTTTTTTAAATCCTCACCCAAGGGTAATTTTCCATTTATCTTCAGATAGAGTAGGAGGGAGGGAGGAAGGGAGAGAGAGGGGGAGAGAGAGAGGGAGATTTGAGAGAGACATATCGATTGGTTGCCTCCTGCATGACCCCAACCAGGGCCAGGACCAAACTGCAACCAAGGTACATGCCCTTGACCAGAATTGAACCCAAGTCTCTCTGGTTCATGGGCTGATGCTCTACCTGCTGAGCCATATCGGCCAGGACTGATGTTATTCTTTTAAAACAATTGTTTTCTAATTAGATGAAGTCTTTCTACCTGAGTTTCATCTCTCAGGGAGATTATTCTGACACAAGTAACTTCATGCAGCATTTCTGAGCAACTCCTGCATACAAACTGGAAAAGTATGTTTTGAGGGAATTGAAGAAGGCAGACATTTGATATAGAATTGTTATCTATTGTCACAATTTTCTTGAAAAGCAAAACTAAAGAATCTTTTAATACTTAGCTTTATTTATTTATTTATTTGTTTTTTGCCTTAGAACTTGAATACTTTCTTAGGGATGGTTTATTGCCTCTATTCTTTGCACTCTTACTGTTCTTCCTTTTTGACTGTAGGACAAACAGTCATGGCAAAATGAATATGAAGTCTACAGTTTGCCTGGAATGAAGCATGAGAACATATTACAGTTTATTGGTGCAGAAAAACGAGGCACCAGTGTTGATGTGGATCTTTGGCTAATCACAGCATTTCACGAGAAGGTAAAACAACTTTCTATTTTAACTCAGTAAAGCTAGGGTTGGTTTACCTACGTGATGTTGGTTACAAATTCCTCAGCCTTATTTTTCTGGGAACAGTATGTTATTCTACTAGGTTAATATTTATAAATAAATATCTATTTAAAAAAATAATTTGTTTTAGCCCTGGCCGGTTTGGCTCAGCGGTTGGAGCGTTGGCCCGCGGACCAGAGAGACCCGGGTTCGGTTCCCGCTGGGGGCATGTACCTCGGTTGCAGTTTGTCCCCGACCCTGGTTGGGGTCGTTTGGGTGGCAACCACTCGATGTGTCTCTCTCGCATCGATGTTTCTCTCTCTCTTCCTTTCTCTCTCCCTCCCGCTCTATCTGGGGATAAATGCAAAAAAAAAAAAAAAAAAGAAAATAATAATAATTTATTTTAATAAAAGAGCAAAGATGGCAGTGTTTTCACCTAACCCTCTAAAATGCCAGTCTTTTGTCCCTGATTTCTTGAGCTGCAATTACCTCTCTTACAAATAATTATTTTAGTATAACCACTGCTTAGTAAATTTACCGTCCATTTTGATTACATGAACTTTTTTTTTTTCCCAGCTTGAATTTTGTTTCTTAAAACTCTCTAATCAGTATAGCATAATGATAAAACTAGAGTCAGGAAATTTACCTAATCTTTTATTTGTCACTCATTTGTAGGGTAATTATTTCTAAAACATACTTGCTATATTTCCTTAATTTTTGTACTTTCAGAGTTAGTATGAAAATATACATTAATAAAGTAGAATATTGTGTTCTCCTTGTGGTCAGGTTCATTATTGTCAGATATAAGTAGCTCTTTTCCTTCTCTTAATTCTTGACCAAAAAGATGGCAGTAATCCCTAGAGAATTCTTTATGTTAGTTGTTTCTGTCTTAATTTTGTGCTCTCCTGGTCCTCTGATACAACATCTCTGTAGTCATTAAAGATTTTCTGAAACTTTAGATTTTCAACTAGTCTTTCTTTTTTATTAACTTTTGCCTTCTAATTAGGGGGAAATTGATTGTGCTTGTAGCACACTTTTAAAGATTAGTGGTGTTTGTTTCTAATCAAATGTTTATTAATGTGAATCTTGAACCATTCCAGATAGATTGTTTTTTGGATATTATTCACCAAAATGAAAAATATGTTGCCTTCCATAACCTCTTAAAAGTAAAAATGAAAGTCTCCATATACATATGGCTTTTGTCAAGAGCGTAAGTTGTTGTTTTTTCCCCCCTTTTCCTTTAGGGTTCACTGTCAGACTTTCTTAAGGCTAATGTGGTCTCTTGGAATGAATTGTGTCATATTGCAGAAACCATGGCTAGAGGATTGGCGTACTTACATGAGGATATACCTGGCCTAAAAGATGGCCACAAACCCGCCATATCTCACAGGTAGAGCTAAATTTATATTATTTTCCCAAATAATTCGGTATATGTTTATTACTTAAACTTTTAATCCCCTGAGCAAAATATAGTTTCCCCTAGTTATCTAGTCATGCTGTAGGAGGCAAAGTGGTTTTCATTTATTTTTCAATTTAACTTTTAGATTGGCCTGGAAGTAATTTGGATAATGTATATATTAACATCATTAGCTTAATTGTTAGTCATCATTAATTTTATTATCCATTTGTGTTTTAATTAGTCTCATTTTTGAAAGCATTGTTAAGAATAAAAGTGTATTTTCTGTAAATAAAAGGGTAAATTTGTTTAACCTCAAAACATGATTGACTTCAGAGATTATTATAAATAGGGATAAGGGGATATATAACTAAGGAGTATGTTTTTTGCTTGTGTTTTGAATGACCATATTGAGCTGATGTGGAAGGAGGCATCATTTGAACAAATTGGGTTTACTCAGTTGCCTTTTTCAGATAAGAACTAGTGCTTGGACACAAAAGTTGTCATTTCCTCAAAAGGGAAAACATCAATTCCCTTAAACATGATTCAATTTGTGATTGTGTATTTCAATTCCTTAAACATGAGACCAATTTGTCATCTTGTAGTATTCAATTTAAAGATGGCTGCTTTAAAAGTAGTTGAATGCCACCAGGTGGTGGTATAGGTTGCTGGGAGGCATTACTTTAAACCAACTCTAATATAGACTCTGATTGTGCACTTCCGCCTCAGAAATAGCTCTTCTCTCTTCTTACCTGTCTATATCTAGTCCAACGGCCTCTTCCTAGATTTTTACTCACTTCACCCCATCTGACAGGGAACAGAACTCCCAAAGGTTATTTATTAGAAATGGCATCCCTAAAAAATTTTTTGAGTCTAAAACTGATTTGTTTTGTAGCCTTTGTGGGTGTCTCCCTGTATCCCACTCTTGGTCTCTGTACACATACATTTAACCATTATTCATGCACAGATGTACTTAGATTGAGTATAATAATCCTAGGATGAACCAGTTTAGGCTGGTGTATAGAGGACATCTGATTGCCTTAAAACAATTACTCTTTTCAGAACACCAGGATTTAACTGGAGCAGTGTATGTTTATGGTGAAAAATTTCTGTCTGTTATACTACATTCCTGGAGATGCTTTTCTGCAGCCAGGTTGATGAATATAAGAACCACTAACATAAGGGACCTTTCTAAAATGTAGACCTGTACCAATAGGCCAAAGGTCCTAATTCAGCTACTTTTTGAAAATTCTTAAATTTGGGGTTTAAAAGTTCTGTTTCAATGGGGGTTTCTAACAATAAACTCTTGATATATTTTTATTATGTTAGAAAACAGCAATTTTATGGTAGGTAAGAATGGCATAGATAACACATAGACTGGACAGTATTTTTGGAATGGCACTTCTTTAAAAAATTGTTATGGAAAGAATTTCTTCTCACCAGGCCGATGTGGCTCAGTGAACTGAGCGTTGTCCCATGGACTGAAAAGTTCTGGTTTGAATCCCGGTCAGAGCACATGCCTGGGTTTTGGGCTCAATCCCCAGTAAGGGGTGTGCAGGGGGAAGCTGATCGATGTTTCTCTTTTATATCAATGTTTCTAAAAAATGAATAAAAACATATTTAAAAGAAAGAGAATTTCTTATTGTTCATGTTGTAAATAGGAGCTTGTCACTGTACACTTTTTCATGCTTCAGCTATATGGAGACTGCTTAAGCTTTTTCTCCCTCTCATTTTTTCCGCATTTCATATTTTCCAGTAACTGTTCTTTGATAGTATAGTCCCCCTCTTTCCCACTTTCAATGAAAAGTTTTAAAAGATGTACCTTGTCTAAACTTAATTTGAGTACTTTATCTTTCTGTTTGCAAGGGACATCAAAAGTAAAAATGTGCTGTTGAAAAACAATCTGACAGCTTGTATTGCTGACTTTGGGTTGGCGTTAAAATTTGAGGCTGGCAAGTCTGCAGGTGATACTCATGGACAGGTAAGCATGATAACTATAAACTGTAAGAAAAAAGAATCTTGTCTCATTTTTCTTAGCATGGCACATCTGGATTGAATTAATCTAAAATTATTGTGGTGGTTATTAAATCAGCATCTAATATAAAATTACTCTCTTAAGAGTAATATGTTAAATTTGCCAAGGAAGACATTTTCATACAATGGTGAAGGACTGTTAGGACCTCAAGTAGTTTAGATCAAGCAATTCATAAAATACCCTAGATAGATGTCAGGGGATTCTATTTTAAAAATTAATCAAAGAAGAATCCAACACGTTTTAATAGACCTCATTCTTAGGGAGTTCTTAGTATTAAGTCAGTTTTAACTTGTTAATTCTTTCACAATCTTAAGAGGAATGGAAGAATAATTGGTCACTATTCATGCTACAATGTATGAAGATCTACTGACCATTTTTCCAGACTACAATTATAATTTCTTGCTTCTTGGTCTTTATTACTTCATTAACTCTTTAATCAATTATACAGCTTTGCTTTGAATTCTCTCCAGAGTTCAGAACACTTGTAAAGCCTTGAGGGAGGAGCCTAACTCTAGTCAAGGTCTGCACAGAGATCTCAATAATGGGAACTTTTAAGAAGGCCAAAGAGGAAAAGAACATTATCCATACACTTTATTCTCAAAACCTATGAGGCTAATAAAGGTGTTGACACTCCTACAGATGACTTTTAATCAGGAAAGCCAGATTGACCTGAAAGGTGACCTTTTTTTCACAAAGCCAAAATGACTTAGGCTGTGGTATGATCATTTCTTCATCTTTCATATCATGCAAATTATTTGGTTATCTATTTCTCAGCTTTCTTTTTTCCTAGCATATCCTATTAACTTCCAAGAACACAGTTATCAAAGAATCATAGCACAACAAATTTTGGCATATTGACTTATGATTTAAGAATTTAGTTTGGAGCCATGGTCAGCAGTTATAGTTCTAGAAGGCTGACACCAAATGTATTTGGAGACCAAAGCAGTTTTGTGGAGAATATTACTGAGAAGGAGATTGTGCAGGAAGCCTAGGGACAAACTTCTGGGCTTATTTTAGGTATTGATTATTGTAAGAATAAATTTGGTGAATAGTTTAATCCTTTGGTACTTCATAACTTCCTCTCCCCTGGGACTCATTTATATCTTTTAACACCCTCACAATTGGGTTACATGATGAAGTTAAAATAACATTACATCAGTTGTTCCTTGACTTTAGATTTCATGGACCAGAAAATATAAAAATGCACATTATTACACTTTTTAGTTTGCATAAATGTACAATTGAATAGTTACTTAAAGTAGCAAAAAAAAAAAAAAAAAAAAATTAACCCTCTTTTTCTTTAAAGTGTTCTCTTTACAAAATGAATTAAGAACTTGAACTTTAGGTCTTAGCAATCTGTTCTGATTATGTGTGTATTTGTAGATAATTGTGTAATTCTAGTCCAGAAATCATAGTCACCTAAGGATGGAGCTTTTTGGAAATGCCAGTCTCTGGGCCGCTCCCTAGATCCACTACTCAAGTATATTGTGGTCTGCCCAGCTATCTCACACCTTTTCTAAGCATCCCTATATGAATGTTTTCAAGTACCAACCAAAGCTAGTTGTATTAACTTACATTGTTTCATTACTAAGAAATACCAGATTGTTAGGGGCAGACAAAGAAAGACCTCTAAGACAGAATTCATGAATAAATATACACACAGATTTTGAATAGACTTTAAAAAGTTTATTCATCCTTTTCTTTTTTTTGGCTTATTCTTTTCATTTTTTGTATTGTTTATTAGTTTTTTTAAATATAGAAAAAGAGAAACCCTTAAAGCTTTTTTAAAAAATAACATTTCAAACAGTATACAAAGGTACAACTTAAAATTGTATAGCTTTTTCTCTATTTCATCCTTCTCTCTACAATTATTGTTCAGTTTCTTAGGATTACTTCCAGAAGAGGGGAAATTCTAAGTCTATACTAGCATAATGTTGATATACTTATTAAGTATACCCAGAAAGGATCTTAATATATATATATTGCATTGTTCCTTGATGTTTCATTCTACAGAATTTTTGGAAATCTTTCTATATTAGCCCTTATAGATTTGCCTGATGTTTTTAAGAGTTGTATATGCTCTATTTGTTTAATCAGTCCCTACTCTGGGTGCTTTTGTTCTTTCCAATGAATGTCTGGTTGTTGTTTTACTTGAAATGACTTAGTTATCTTATCTGCTATTTAGACCACATATGGTTTTGATTCTTTTTACAGAATTATATGTTAGTTCATAAAGTTCATGAATGAGTACTGTTTGCTTTCAACATCTTTTTCAGGTTGGTACCCGGAGGTATATGGCTCCAGAGGTATTAGAGGGTGCTATAAACTTCCAAAGGGATGCATTTTTGAGGATAGATATGTACGCCATGGGATTAGTCCTGTGGGAACTGGCTTCTCGCTGTACTGCTGCAGATGGTAAGGGAAAAAAACATTTTTAAAAAAGATATATATGCCTACTACACATGTTTGAAAAGGGATGATTACACTCAAAGGTAAAGCTTTAAGTACAAATTTTTTTTTTTTTACATAGACTTCAAGAGGCGGTAGCTTCAGGAGAATTCAGGAGGCAGGGATCCTACTGCCAGATGTTTTGCTGGGCACCTTACATAGCTTTAGCTTATTTCCTAAAACAACTTTGGAGGTAGTAATTATCTCAGTCTTACAGATGAGGAATTTGAGGTTCAAATTTTAAGTAGAAATTAAGTAGCTTGCCTGTTTTAACATCAGGGTGGTAAATATAAAACCTAGATTTGAAACTCTGATCCAGATGTAGGGAGAGAGCTGCTGTTTTTGTTGGGTCCTGTGGGTACTGCCTCTAGGTTCTAAAGTCAGCTCTTGTGGCCAGTGGAAATGCATGTAGAGTAGAGGGACTTGGCCTCTCAGGACACTCAGACTGAGTCTATTCTTATATGTGACTAACCAGATTGAATTTGACAGTCTATCCTCCATGACATTGATCGAGCACGCATTTGGATGTACCACAGGTTAAATTCTATCCCCTTAGAAGTCTGGTCTAAGGTAGACATTACTGTGAATGTTCGTTAGCACAGTGCTTGGGTTCTAAGGATTCCTGTTCTTGGCTCTTGTTATTGAGGTCATTTTTCATGTCCTGTAAATATTTGCATTGGTTGATTGATAATAAACCTGCATGCTGTATTCCTGGTGTGACAGATTTATAAATAGTGCTCTAAGTACTTTGTCTTTAGTGCTCTTCATAAGGTCTCTCTACTCCCTTCAATTATGTTACAGCTTTTGCATGTGAGAATGTAAGACAAAATTTCTGATAAACTCCGAAATGAATGTAAATTAACTTGATCTGGTGTTTTAAATTTTAATTGCCTAAAAGCTTCCTGTGGATTTTGAAAGACCACAGAAATTATGTTGAATATTTTAAAAGGTATAACCAACTTAACCTATGTTTATAAGGATACTTTACTTGCTGAGTATGGTAATAGTCTTTTAATGTAGGACAGCCTCTGGTATATGAAATTCAATTTGGGGTACTCGGTTTTTAAAGGAACTTTTTAGAGTATGTTCAGGAATGGACAGCCATTCATTCTTCCAAGATAGGAGTTTGGCATGGGAGTGGATCCAGGACCTAAGGAAGTTTGAGGCGATTTGGATATTATTGAAGCTTGGAAGTCTATGGGAAGAAGCAGCAGCTGTTCAGAGTATATTAGTTGTAAATGGAAGAGGAGTGCATTTATTGTGGGCATTTATGGAAGCAGAAGTAGATGAAATGGCAGATATCATAGGAAAATATATTTCATAAGAACTTTATTAATATGAACTCTCCAACGCAAACCATTAGATGTGGTGTTATGGAGGGTACACAGGGCCCTTGCCCTTAAGGTAATGTATTTTCATTAAGATGATAAGTTTTTTCCAAGACTATTAACTCTAGAATAAGGCAAGTGTGGCTTGTCTACTTGGTTCATAGGAATTCAGTAAATATTTTCGGATAAATGTAATACATGAGAAATAAACATAAGGAAGTGTTATGGGAGTTTAGAGGAGTGAGAAATCTTTGTTACTGGGGAGAAGGGTTTACCAGGGAAGTATTTATGGAAAAGAAAAGGGTGGATGCTGACCTTTCTTAGATGCCTGGCATGTGCTGGATTGCAGCGTCGGGCATTTTTCAGTCAGAGTTTGAGGCAGAGGAAAGTGTGAATATTGCTAAAATGAGTGCTTTAAAATTTCTTGATAGCTAATTGTTGATTCAGTTCAGTGACTCTCAAACTTTAATGTGCCTACCAAACTTCAGATTCTGACTAGGTCTGGGTGGGGCCATATGTACATCTGTTACAAGGTCTCGCAGAGCCAGTGCAGCTGACCTGTGGACCACAGTGTGAGTAGCGAGGGTGTAGCAGATGCTTTAGATCATGAGCCCGTCCCTGCCAGTGCTCCAGGGGAGACCGCTAGGCAGCAGGAGTGCTTCCAGGTAGGGGCAGTGCAGTTAGATGGCCTCCGTCGTGTCTTACGGTTCTAACTTATATTCTATCCAGGAGTACTTAGTGCACTTAAAGAGCTTGTACAAGGTTTCTGTCAATATACAGACACATCTGGACACTGAAATTGCTGATTAATGACAGGTTTCTGTTTCGGGAAAACAGTACAGTGATTGAAAGCACAGAACTGAGTCATTCAGTCAGACTCATATTCCAGCTCTACCACTGAACAGCTGTATGCCCTTGAGTAGTTTCTGAGCTTCTTTCTTATTTGTAAAATAATGTAATGCCACCTTTAGTCTGTGAAGGTAAAGCGGAAGTAAGTCATATATATAAATTTCTAGTTAGGAGAAATGATCATCAGATACTAGTTATTAACTTATAACTGCATTTTCCTGTTTGAATAAATCTTGGAGGTCTGTGACGGCACGTTCTGACTTGTTGGTAACTCTGGCGAGTACATTTGTGATCTTAAAAAACAGAATGTATTTTCATCAGCTCCTGTGAGGGCAAAGAAGTGTGACTCTGAGATACAGAATCCCTCATGTGGAGCATGTTGGGAGTCTGAGCATTTTATAGAATAAAGATGGTTATAACAGATTGAACCCAAAGTCTTCAGAGATAGCAGCACAGCATCACTGTTTAGTCTGATCTGAATTGCAAGAGGAGTGGGTACCTTAAAGGGATATTGTATTTGCAAATATCAGTGGTGCCCTCTGTCCTAAATATAAATGGAGATAGCCATACCTCATACAGCAGATAAGAAAGCTGCTTGCCCTTAGCAGAGTTACATGCTAAGTCAGACCTCCCGACTTCCCCTGAGAGTTTGGGTCACAGTGTGGTGCAGGTCCAGGCGACAGTGCCTCTGTCCTGCCAGTGTAGCATGTAACAGCTGGGAAAACGCAATAGACTATTTTAGAAAGTCTGTCCCAGTTTAGAAGTCGGGGAGATTTGAATTAAAATGACGTTTTTTTCTTCTTCCTTTTTTTTTTTTTTTTTTTTAACATTTTAGGACCTGTAGATGAGTACATGCTGCCATTTGAGGAGGAAATCGGCCAGCATCCATCTCTTGAAGACATGCAGGAAGTTGTTGTGCATAAAAAAAAGAGGCCCATCTTAAGAGATTATTGGCAGAAACATGCTGTAAGTTATGCAGTTAGCTCTTCACTTTCTTGAATTTCTGGGGAGGTGATCTTCGTAGGATATTCTGTTCTAGACACAACAGAATTGTGTACTCACGAGGCAGATGATGGTCATAGGGCCTCATGGGGCTGTCATCTCTTCTCTGTGGTCCTGTGCAGATGAGCAGGTCCTGCCTGGAAAACTTCCCAGGAAAAGGAGTTCCTGGCTGTGAGCCAGCCTGTGGATAGTTGGATAACCTTGCTGATCACCACTTTCCTATATGATGCCATTTAAAAATGTGAAACACCTAGTTTTACTCTCTCCATGGGAATTTTAGACTTGATTTGTGGTTGGAACATTTTCAAGTTCTTAAGGATGCTCTGAAACTGGTGACTAGGTAGGCAAAGGATGGGACAGTATCGTGGTTATTTTGGTCTAGATATAACTAGGATCATGGGCAAAACCAGGTAGAGAATCCTCAAGGATAGCTTTCTAACTTCTATTTAATTGCAAGATAGAAATGCTAGTTGTTAAATAAGAAAACAATAAAAATTGGAAGCCCCTTTAGCCTTGGTTTTGAGTCCATTTCAAGGGTTAGCACTGAAATGATCTGGCTTATGAACAATGGATAGGGGATTTTGGGAATTAAAAAACTTAGTCACCACTGTGGTAGTCTCCAATGCTAAAAAAAATAAGGTCCGTTAGTGTTTTTCTTGATGTTCCCGTATACAATAGATACTCAAAAGTGAACATTGGCAAATATCAAACTTGGCTAATCTTGATACTTTCTTTGATCCACAAAAATAGCAATATCTTTATGGAAGTTGTATGCTATTTCCTAACAGAAAACAAAAATTGCTGTGGTGTTTGAATATGATTTTCCATTTTAGGGAATGGCAATGCTCTGTGAAACGATAGAAGAATGTTGGGATCATGATGCAGAAGCCAGGTTATCAGCTGGATGTGTAGGTGAAAGAATTACTCAGATGCAGAGACTAACAAGTATCATTACCACAGAGGACATTGTAACAGTGGTCACAATGGTGACAAATGTTGACTTTCCTCCCAAAGAATCTAGTCTATGATGGTTGCACCACGTGTACACATTGAGAAGAGGACTGTGAACTGGAGCTGCTAAGCTAACGAACCTGCTTACAGTTTATTTTCTGTGTGAAATGAGTAGGATGTCTCCTAGACATGTCAAAAAGAAGACCCCCGTTTAAAACTGTGGCTCTGGGAGACTTACGACATTGCCTGTAGCAGAGACGTGAAGGATGAGACTAAGAGAAACATTGCAAACTCTATAAACTTTGAAAAAGTGTACATGAAGAATGTGGCCCTCTCCAAATCAAGGATCTTTTGGACCTGGCTAATCAAGTGTTTGAAAACTGACTTCAGATTTCTTAATGTCTGTCAGAAGACACTAATTCTTTAAATGAACTACTGCTATTTTTTTTTAAAATCAAAAACTTTTCATTTCAGATTTTAAAAAGGGTAACTTGTTTTTATTGCATTTGCTGTTGTGTTTCTATAAATGACTATTGTAATGCCAATATGACACAGCTTGTGAATGTTTAGTGTGCTGCTGTTCTGTGTACATAAACAGTCATCAAAGTGGGGTACAGTAAAGAGGCTTCCAAGCATTACTTTAACCTCCCTCAACAAGGTATACCTCAGTTCCACGGTTGCTAAATTATATAATTGAAAACACTAACAAAATTTGAATAAATTGATCCATGTTTTGTAACAAGGTATTACAAATTCACTGTGTTATTTAAGAAAAAAAGGTAAGCTATGCTTAGTGCCAACATTAAATGGCCATTCGTAAAGCAGTGTTTTAGCTTTTCTTGTGCTAGCTTGTAATTTAAGGAAAAAAAGTGTTCTTTTGAAATGAAAAATGGTGTCATTTACCCCCCTTCTTCCCATGTTTTAAAGCTTCATTTTATATCTGGTTCCCAAAATATTGCATACTTACCTAAGTATTTTTTTTTAGGTGTGCTGTGTTTGGGGAATATTTGAAAATTTAAAGCATGATTTAAAATTTTTTAAGTGAGCTGTGACACTGGAAAGCTCTTCATTTTTATTTTAAAATAGATTTTTTCCTATTTATATATGTAAAATTGTAGTGTATTTCTTTTCATCAAACAGTGTATGGGACATTCTTGATCACTGTTTTAGGATCACCTCAGGAAGTGTCATTACCCAGAATTCCTCACTCTCTGCTTTGAGACGTGTAACTTTTGTCACCATATTTCTGCTTGGTGCCATCTTGTCAGAGTAATATTTGATGTCTGTGATATGTAAAGAATTATCCTGGGATAGAGACTGTAAATTTTAAGCACAGATTTCAGATGTTACCACTTTAAAACAAATCAGGGATAGCAAGTTAAACTTATAATTTAAAATATGCAATGACATCTAGAGGTAACCAATGTTGATAACAGGTAACATAGCCTAGTCTCCTCCTGCAAATTGGCCTCACAACTGATATTAATTTAAGATAGTTCATGCCTTATCCTTGATAAGAAAATGGAATTGATGGCAGGCACCAAAGTGCTTTTCAAAACAACATACCATTAGAATATAATTGAATTCTTTCTCAAATTTATACAGGCCAAAGTAAAACATTAATTTCCTTGAATTTCTAGATTACTGACCAACAGATAGCCAGTATTATGCTATATACTTTTTTTTTGGGGGGGGGGGGGTCGGGCCATTTTAAAATCCATACAATAATTTTATAAAATAAGTTTTTACATGTTACTATCAAGAGCTCACTGTGAATGTGTTATCTTCAAATGGCTCTTTAACCACGCAGCGCACTACATTTTACATATAATATGCACTTAATCTCTGGGAATAATAAGTTATATTATTTAAAAATACAAAGGACAACAGACTCAAAGGCGGGAGGGAAAGAAGAGCAAGAGCTGTTGCCCGTGTGCCGCACACCATACAGAATGTTCTCTTGGCCACATCATGTGCCCAAGTTGTCATGTTATTTTTAAGAATTCCCATTTCAGTGCTGAGTTCACATCTTTATTTCCAGAAGTTCTTTGCCTCTCAAATTTCTTGATTTGGTTTTGCTTCCACCTTGAAACTAATCAAGAAAGGAAAATAATCAGAATGTTCACACATGAAAATTGTTATTCTCCTGAAGACTAATTTATACCTGTTCTAAACATTTAATCCTGATTTTAAAAGTTAAAAAATCGAATCAAAACAAAAGGAATATTATATTTGGCTTATGTGAGCACTAGAGATATTTTATAAGACCAGTTATTCACAAGATAAATTTTAGAAATCTGGGTATTGTACTTAACTAACCAATTTTAAAACTTGTATCCTTTTGAGAACTATATTAATAGAAATCACTTTTTATAAGCAGTTAAATAAGAATGTTCCAGTGACTACCTGTCCTGATACCCAGTCTTGTTGGAACTTTCCTTTGCAGGGCATTTTCGTGTTTGGTTTACAGTCAGGGCTGAGTGGGCAAGTTAACAGTTTGATTAGGGATACTACAAAAAAGATCAATGAATGAGAAAAATGACTTCATTTTGGGGTAAACTGACCCCAGTAATTTTTTCCTCATGTGTATGGTGCTCCTTATGATTTGTCTTGCATTTTGCCTGATACCCATTGGACCGCTATTTAAGTTACACTCGACCTTGCCCAGATCTCCGTGTAAGGAACACTTTATGATCAACTGCCATAGGACTGATCATGGATTAACCAGTGTTTGGCTGTATTTGATGTCTATGCCCTGCACAGCTCTTGTATGTATTTAGATGCTAGGAAGTTTTTAGCATGTGATGTGTGATTCTTGTTTGAATGTTTATTACAGGTACCTTGTGAATTCTAGAACAGAGACTGTGCCTCACAATTGTTGGTCCCATGAACTATCTCTCATGATGATGTTTTTGAAAATACAATCAGAAAACAACTCCAACAAGTTTGGAGTTTAAAACAGAATCATGTATCATCAAATTAAAAAAGAATATCTTCTTCCCCCTTTCCTCACCCCTACGTAACGGCTGCATTTAAGTAAAATGCAAGTGCCAGGAGAAAAAAACCCGATGGAATAAACTGATTACTGCTTTAAAAATACTGGTTCACCACAGATATTTTCCAGTTTCTCTTTTTTACCTTTCTAAAAAATTACTTTTTAGGAACATTTGGTATAATGTTCATAAAATTATTTACTGATTTGTGGGCAAAACGATACAAGTAGCATTTTGATTGAACATCATTTACCTCAGATATTCAACCAGCAGTACATTTTTTATGCAGTCTCAACCCATATCCTATTTGTTACCTCTCAAAATATTGGAAAGCAATTATTTTAGCTTTACTCTGTATTTCTTGTCAGTGTTTTGGGCACAGGTTGTTGTACTACTGTCAAATTGTACTTGCTGTTTTTTTCCTGCAAGTATTTAACAAAAAGCTAAAAAAAGTTTTTAAAAAGCCCCATAAAACCCCACATTGGATAAGTGATTGTTAAATATTGTACAAATAAAATGTATGCTATCCCCATTCCATCCCCAAGTTAAATAAAAAAAAAAATGAATATAGTATGATTTGCATATGCAGTCTTTCTTTAGCTATATGTTCTTCCTAAAGAGGAGGTTTGTAATTTATAGTGAGGCTACCACCTTGAGATTTGTAAGAATGGGGATAATGGTGAAATAAGGGAGACTTGTCAGTTACGGCATTTTCCTCTTTTGTCCAAGCAAATTGTATTTCCACTAAGGTATTTATGTTGGTCCTGCCAGTTTTAGGAAGCCAGAGGCTAGCCGGCATTAGTTATCTTGTCTTTTCATGTGGAAATACAAAATAGGGCTTAGGAAACAGTCATCAAAGATATAAACTATATATCCGATTTGTAACCTGTTTACCAATGGGATGGAAGAATTCTGGTATTTTCACCTAGGGTAATCAGCAATAGGAAGCTAACTTCCATTTACATATATCCTTTTTTTCTTTATTAATTTTTAGAGGAAGAAGAAGGAAGAGGGAGAGAGACACATTGATGAGAGAGAACATCTGCAGTCAAATGCTCTTCCACAAGAAGAACATCTGACTGGCTGCCTCCTGCATGTCCCCCACTGGGGATTGGGCCCACAACCTGGGCATGTGCCCTGACCAGGGATCGAACCAGCGACCTCTTGGTGCCTCCTGGGTCGATGCTTAACCAGTGAGCCACAGCGGTTGGGCTCCATTTATATTTTTAATGTTGCAAAAGTTTTGTCCAAACAGTGCTTTTGAGGAGAGTGGAAAAGCCCCATATTGTCACATTGTCCGTTGTCACAGCTCACACTAATGAACTGTCAGTTTCTTAGGGTAAAGAAAGGGGCAATGCTTAGGTTATGGTGGTTTGAAAGAACCTGCATTGTCTTTAAAACGACATGAAAACGCAAACCATGGTGGAATCTACAGAAAGACTGGAATCGTTTTCCACAGTGTATTATGCAAAACACTGATTTATCATTATCAGGAAGCTAATGTAGTATATACTCAACATATATAGCATGATATAATAAGTTTGGATAACAGGTTTTCATTCCTCAACCATTCACATTAATGTGCATATGCATTGGAATGTTTGTTTCTTTTTAATTTAAAAATTTTAAATAAGATCGTTTTTGGTAGGGCACCTGGGGGGATCACATGAGTAAAAACTGCACAGAATTCCCTAACACACTTCTTCCACACCTGCTTCTAAACCTGACCTATGGAACTGATGTTCCATGCTTTGTTTTTTAACTTTTACAGTCGGTCCTCATTTATTGTGGTTAATCAGTTCTAGGCTCTACCGTGATGAATACGTTTCCGCGAAGTAGGACTCTTTATTTATATATAGTCGTCCCTCGCCACTTCACGCTTTGACTTTCCCGGCTTCACCTATTGCGGTTTTTCCAGAAAAAGACAAAGCAAAACAAACAAAACAAAACAAAACAAAACGCAATAGACTGAAGCCGGGAAAGTCAAAGCGGAAGTGGCGAGGGACGACTGTACAAGAGTTTATTTGAACTTAACTGACATGCCAGAAAGCACAATCTCAAATACTCTCCTGGGTTTTTTATTGTGCTGTTCAAAGGCTGCATTATCCCTCTAGTAAATGAAGCATATATACTTTTTTAATCCTCACCTGAGGACATTTTTGCATTTATCTTCAGATAGAGTGGGAGGGTGAAAGGGAGGAAGAGAGAGAAACATTGATGTGAGACACATCAACTGGTTGCCACCTGCATGACTCCAACCGGGGCCACGGACGAACTGCAACTGAGGTACGTGCCCTTGGCGGGAACCGAACCCAGGTCTTTCTGGTCCGCAGGCTGACGCTCTAACCGCTGAGCCAAACCAGCCAGGGCAAGAATATATCTTTAAGCCAGCAGTTCTCAACCTGTGGGTCACAACCTCTTTGGGGGTCAAACGACCCTTTCACAGGGGTCGCAAAATTACAGTTATAAACTAGCAACAAAAATAATTTTATGGTTGGGGGGTCATAAGGAACTGTATTAAAGGCTCGCAGCATTAGGAAGGTTGAGAACAACTGCTTTAAGCCATGTTTGTTTACATTATTCTCTCAAACTTTTTACTAGGGCTTTTCAGATTTTTTAATTTTTTCTTTCATTGATGATGGTTTAAGCGGTTTAATAAAGTTAGTCTAAAAATGTTCAAGGTACATTTTAGTTGCTTTGTATTAGGGGATATGAGGTGAGGAAAATCAACATCCCTTCTCTCCTCAAAAAATGCCTTAGGAATATAGACATGTACTTCATTTGTATGACTTTTGCTAACCTATTTTTTTCTAATTTGCTTTGTTTCACTGAATATGAAAACACACCCTGCTACTTAGTTTTTAAATCTGTATACCTGGATATTGATGCATCTTATGTAGCAGGCAGGGAGTGGTCTCAGCCTTTTAGTGGCATCTTAACCTAATAACAATTTATAATCCTCAAATCAGTTCTTCATGTATTTTTACAGTCAGTGCCTTAAAATAGTTTAGAAATTTTTTTTAATGGGAAAATTTAAGATCAAATGTAAAATCCTTGCTTCTACTAGTAGTGATGCTACCACGTTAACTATTTTGGCAAAATATCCCCTAAAATTCTGTCGAGTATTGCACAGAACCAGTTTGGAAGCCTTAGATTCAGCAAGACTGCTGAAAAAAAATGACAGTGATCTGAAGATTTACAGGGGCAGGGAAGGACCGGCTACATACGCAAAAACAGTGGTAACTACTGAAGAGTTATTTTTATTGTGCACAGATACTTCTATTCTGCATCCAAGACTTCTTAAATACCAGATAAATCATTTCTTGGAGCATTCTTTAAAAAATTAATGGTAAAGAACCATTACTGAACTTCAGGTCTTCATAGCTGGGACTTTGGTGTCAATAAACCTATTTGAACCAGGATCTATCATCATCCTCCACCTGTGTGATTCTGGACACTGCCACTAACTATTAGTTTTCTCATCTGTAAATAACAGCATGGAAACACCCTATGGCCTTTGACAGTTGCAAGTATTATAATCTACAAGATTAGGGACACTGCCTTCTGTAAACCTTCCATGAAAACAATAGGCAATCAAAGTCTTGAATAAAGGAAGTCACTAACACTTAAGGAGTACTTACTAACTTTCACTTTAAACATATGGCTGTATTAGTCTATGGATTCCTGAATTTATAAAGTGATCCTTTAGCTGGTAGTTTTCCACATTCCTCTTAGGGATTTACTTTTAAATATAAATGGATTTAGTTAACACTGTGAAACACTTCTCATTATTAGTGATGAAAGTGGTTTTCTAGGATTTTCTTAAAGTACCTGTTAAAAAGTAGACAAATTCTGATCATTTGGACTAGAACAGGCACAAGAATCTGCATTTAAAACAATTCTTCAAGGGAATCTTCTGTATATGGTATCAAGTACCACATTTTGAGAAGTCTGGAAGAAAATGTCCAAACTTTTGGCCATTTTCTTCCATGTGAACCATCTTCTAGCCAAACTGGTCAGGCTTCTGAACTAGAAGATCTGGGCCTGGAATAGAATCCAACATTTCCATGGGTACAGGGGGAAAAAAATACACCACCTCCCATTCGACCAAAAGATTACCCATTACATCTCAACTCTTACCATTGTTTCTTTAGTGCTTTGTTTAAGGTTTATAAAAACATCTCTGCTGGGCTGAAATGAACACTTCAAATGTAACACACAAATACTAACTGTTAAGTATATGGTTCAATCCCTATAAAATAGTCACATTTATTTTTCTGAACTTCTACTTACAACATAGTCTAAAATACTAGAATTATAAATCACGTAGCTGTTCATGATTTAAAGGCATAACACGGCCAAGAATACTACATGTATAACAGTCCCCCATAAATACAAAAATGTATGTCTATAAATATAAGAAAATGTAACAACATATCTTGTTAAAGGACAATAGCTTTTAGTTCTTTAGAGAAGTTTGCTTGAAACTCCATAACTGAAACCACAGGTTATATTCATAACCAGCTGAGTGAGGATGTTGCCCACTGCCTAACATCTGTAGGACAGTTGGGGTATTTCTGCAAAGCATTCATAATTTGAGTATTATCCAAAAGTAGTTTCATCAGCTGGTACTCTCTCTGTGCATTTACTGAAGTTCTTTCCATGGGTCTTATTAATTCTAACTGTTGTAAGTGTTCAAAAGCCTGAAAGATGAAAGAAATAGTTTAGGTTCAATAGGGAAACAAACCCAGAGAATAGTTAAGGGTTTTGGTCAATTGTGGAACAGAATGTAAGAAAAAAAAAACAAAAACTTAATATAAATCAATAAGGTTCAAAACAACCCTCCATCCACTCATAAAAACAAATATCAGGTGAAACAGTGTCAATATACAATTATTTGTCCCCACGTTATTGAATGTAAACAGGACAAATTTTAATCCAGTCTGCACAACGTAATTTATTACCCTAATCTCATTTTGTGTTCCTGATCTTATTCTATGTCACATTTTCTCCTAGTCCTGAAGTTAATGAAGGGTCTATATCATATTTCCTCCTAGTGCTGAAGTTAATGAAGGGTTTCCAGCTCTCTATAATAAATCTAAGATCTGATAAGACCAGCACCTTTTGACTTATTACCTAGGTTACTCAAATATGCACTTATATTTTGTTTGTGCCTTTTTAAGACTTTGCTGTGTAAGTTTAACACAAATGCAAAAATGAGGGAGACAGGGAAGACTTCTAGGAGCACACCAAGCCTGTCAGCTAATCCTATAAATAAATGACTTAGCAGAGTAGTACCAGAAAAGAGGAGAGAGGACAGGTTCCCGTTTCCCTAAGAAGTCTGATGGAGACTGCCACAATCTGTCAGCAAGTTTTCTTCTATCTTCGCTATCTTTAACAAGGCTCTTTTCTGTGTGCCTCTTCTTACCTCACGTGATTATTGTTTTAGGTATTTTACTAGGGTATGAATAAAAAAACCATCTAATCATGACATACTAACCATTAAATACTGACACACTGAAATCAATTCCTGAACTTTCTATTTCTACAGATTCACAGTGAAAAAATATCATTAGAATATATTCTTTATGTATCATAAAAATTCTGATGGAAAGAAATAACTCAGACACCATTTCTGAAAATGAGACAATACAAGAGGCTAGAGATAAATAAAATTCAAGAGATTTAAAATATTTCTAGGCAGCAAAAATGCTTTTTTATCTGAAATACAGAAAGTCATAAGAATGTAAATGCTCAGATACCAGTTTCTGCTCATACAACTCCCACTAACTATGACTACCAGACAGACATGGACACTAGGAAGGGGGAGAAAACCAACCTGCAGTAGCCTTAATTTTCCTTTTGTTATGAAGAAATGGCAATGCCCCCCCATTTTTTGGTTGCTACAAGAAATAAAAGTCTGACTACTAGAATCTATAAGGGATGATAACGGATGTATGGTCTACTGCAGCAGTTCTCAACTTGTGGGTCGCAACCCCTTTGGGGGTCAACGACCCTTGCACAGGGGTCGCTTAAGACCATCGGAAAACACATATTTCCGATGGTCTTAAGAACCGAGACACCGCTCTTCTCTGTCTCCAGGCGGGTCCGCCCACATAGAACATGAGGAACTACATTAGGCATTAGGAAGGTTGAGAACCACTAGTCTACTGCTTTAAAAAAACATGTTTCTTCTCGTAAAGTCCTCTAGAGTTGTGCTGTCCAACAAGGCAAACACTAGCCAAGCCACATAAACTACTGAGCATTTGAAACATGGGACTCGATTTTTAATTTAATTTAATTTTCATTACATTGAATTTGAAAACGGATACTTGAGTCAATTAGAAAATTTTAAGTATGCTTAAAATAATTTCAGAATGTGAATCTACTTCTTTAGCTACAAATTTTATGGAATCTAAAGAGCAAGTATTTCAAATGAATATTTAGGGAATTAAATAGGTATAAAAACGCACTGAATTTCAAAGACAACACTAATAATTTTCTATAGTGACTATAGATTAAAATGTTTTTGGTATATTGGGTTAAATGAAACATTATTAAAGTTAATTTCATTTTATTTCCTTTTTTGTTGCTACTAGAAAACCAAAAAATTACATTATGTGGCTCACATTATATTTCTAGTGGACAATAGTACACTGGAATAGAGCTCATCAAGTTTAAAACTCTTGCCTCACCCAACCCCTAATGAACCCTTCTCTGTATACCCTCACCAGTCAGTGCGATTTCATCTGTTGATTTCTTAATAGCTCATATCAGCATTCTTGTCTCTTGTTACTGCTAAGTTTGTACAGCTAAACCTTGGGTTGAAAATGGATAGGGCTACATCAATGTATTTCACACTGTAATTAACAGTTCCTTTCCAGGATGCAAGTGCTAGAAACAGACAGCAGAGGGCAGTATATTCCCACAAACTAAAACACCTGGCTGCTTCAAAACTACTAAACAGTTTTCAAAATTAATAAAGGGCAACTATGATATATATAGTTAATCCTTGAACAGTGCTGGGGTTGAGGGCACCGACAACTGTCCATACCCAGTCAAAAATCCTCATATAACTTCTGACTCCCCTAAAACTTTACAAATAGCCTACTGTTGACAAGCATTACCAATAGAAAGTTGATTGATACATATTTTGTATGTTATATATATTATATACTATATTCTTGCAATAAAGTAAGCTAGAATAAATAATATTTTATTAAGAAAACCATAAGGAAGAAGAAACACATTTACAATACTTACTGAGAAAAAAGCCATGTACAAGTGAACCCTCACAGTTTAAACACCTGTGTCGTTTAAGGGTCAAATGGACAATCAAACTGAATAAAAAATATACCTGCGTTCAGAAAAATAAAAATGAATCTTACCTTCATGACAACAGGTTTCTCAAAATTATAGACAGAATGGGCCTTCCTTTGAACAAACTTCTGAAACTCTAGAGAGAAAGCAATGACTATGTTAGTAACTTCAAACAAGCAGTGGGGTAGAGTCAGAAAAAAACTACTGAAGTCTCATCTCACCATTATAGACCATTTGAAAATTAAAGGGCTCCTCTTCATAGATGTCATTTAAATGTTTCATTGCTATTATAAGACATATTTCCAAGACTGACAGACCTATAGTAAAAGGGAAACAAACTCTGAGTTGTAGTTTACTTACTGATATACAAGACTGAAATAACTGTCCTCCAAATAGAATGATAAAGTGAAAGATCACGGGTGTGAGGGGTGGAGAGAGGTCAAAATCACCCTGGTTCGTGTTTCAGTTACTATCCATATATGCAAGTTACTCAACTTCTCTGAGCTTAGTTTTCATATCAGCAAAACAAGAATTTTTCGAGACTTAAAGAGATGTTAAAAGAATTAGAGACAATATTATCAAGCATTTACCATATGGCCCACAGCAGACAAACAAAAGGACAATCATTATGTAACTTTAAATCACACAGGGCTTTTGTTTATTCAGAGAATCCTTAAATCCCTGGAAATTATATCTACTTAATTTTTTCCTGGAGAGAAGGTTCATTAGATTCTCAAATGAGACAGTATACCCCCAAATGGCTAAAAGCCAATGCTCTTCAGTACCAGTTGGTGCACCAAGAACGTCTGCAATACAGTCTCAGCAGTTTCCAATGTGACAAGGGAAGTAGGTGTCAATTTTCTTGGACATTAAATGGGAATGACAACACCTTATAAAGGGCTGAGTTAAAGGCAGCGTGGATATAAAAATATTCTGTATATAAAGCACTATACCCAATGTTAATTATAATTCTGAAAAGCACTCCATTATACAAACTCAAACCTATAAAAATATCTATTAATCCGGAAGATCCCGGGAGGAGGCAGTGGGAGCGGCTAGGGCCCAGCAACCTGAGCCCAGCAGCACACCTGGCACCATCGGACCAGTGGACACTCTGTGTCAACACAGACCAGTGCACAGTAGTGGAGCTGCCAAGGTGCCGGTGGCGGAAGCCGCTGACAGCCGGGAGCCCAGCACCATCCACCATAGTAGCAGCCCGATCAGAGTCGATATATACCCCAGCAACAGAGGCTGGGGAGCAGACATCCATTCCTGGGCAACAGAAGCACAGACCAGTGGCTGAGACTCATCCCCAAAAACTACAGCAAAAGCTGAGCAGGAGTTGAGCCCCACAGGCGAGCAGCACTCCCCAGCCGCCAGTGGCGGGACTGGGCCTCCACAGAGGCCTGTGCTGTCCAGCAGCTCAAAAGAGCAGTGGGAAGTCGGAGCCCGAGGGAGACTGGTGGGATCCAGCCGCCCGCCCGCCCGCGGGACCTGCAGGATGCAGGGGCACCAGAGAGGCCTGTGCGACCCAGCAGGGACTGCGATCCAGTTACCAGTGGGACCTGCAGGGTGCTAAAGCATTAGAGAGGCCTGTGTGACCCAGCAGGGACTGCATGATCTAGTTACCCGTGGGACCTGTGGGATGCTGAAACACCAGAGAGGCCTGTGCGACCCAGCTGCGTACAAGATACGCATAAAGGATGTGAAAATGGAGGTGGAGGGAATAGAAGCTACACAGACGATCTCCCAGGACCAAACGGAATTACAACTAAAATAAAGACAAATCCTCAGAAAAAAGCAACAGAAAAGCAGCAGGACAGGACCATATAACCAGGGACACTGGTAGGATCTGCGGAGGCGCGAGAGGTGGTGGGATGGGAGCCCATGGACAACAGCAGTCTGAGCTGTGAGCAGCGCCCTTGGGGAATAAAGACCAAGCCTGCTCCTCAGTGCAGAGAGCGGGGACAGAACTCTAAAATAGCTACAGCCATTCACCTGGGGGCTACAGCAGAGGGAGGGCAGACTGGGCTGGAACTCTGTGGGGACACTCAGAACTTGGAGGGCACTCAGAGTTGCAGCCACAAAGGACAGTGGCCAGTGTGCTCCTTCCCAGAGCAGACTGCCTCCCCCCCCCCCCCCCCGATTCAGCCTCTCCCAGGTGAGGAAAAGAAAAGCAAATTGAGGCTCATTAATATCCAGCATCTATCCCACCCTCTGGAAATCCTTTTATGCAGAACACCTGGGTTACATTCCAACGCCCTGAATAATTGAGACTACTAGGCACCAGGAAAAAGCTAGAGGATAACTGAACCTTTCCTGGGATAGAAAATCTACCCAGGAAAGTAAGACTTGACAGTGGTGTTTAACGTGGGCCCACCAAGGCTCAACCAAACCCAGTACAGGGAGCCACAAACAGCAGAACACCAACACCAAAAGGAAAAACTTGTCTGGCTCCAAAACCCACTGAGATAGCCAAAATGGTGAAACAAAGAAACAAATCCCAAATGAAAGAACAAGAGAATTCTATTGAAGATGAGATAAATGAAATGC
Organism: Molossus molossus; assembly: GCF_014108415.1. Taxonomy (NCBI): domain Eukaryota; kingdom Metazoa; phylum Chordata; class Mammalia; order Chiroptera; family Molossidae; genus Molossus; species Molossus molossus. Next base: position 31,367,376 of record NW_023425346.1, read on the forward strand.
AGTTAAAGCAAATTATCAGAGGTAGAGTTCAGAGCCATGATACTGAGGAAACTCAACAGCATAAGTAAGGACACCAGCACCATGAGTAAAGACATAGAAACACCGAATGACATAGCAGAAATAAAGAACACATAGGAAGGACTAACCAGAAGAGCAGAGAAAGCTGAGGACCAGATCAGTGAATTAGAAGACAGGGTAGAAAAAAAATCAACCAATTGGAAAACCAAAAGGAAAAAACAATTAAAAAACAGGAAGACAGCTTAAAAGAACTGTGGGACAACTGGAAACGTAGTAACATTCGCATCATAGGAGTCCCCAAAGAGGAAGAAAATGGGCATGGGTTAGAGAATATATTTGAAGAAATAGTGACAGAAAACTTCCCTAACATGGTGAAGGAAGAAGGCATTCAAGTTCAAGAAGCACAGAGAGCCCAAGTAAGAAGAATCCAAACAGGCCCACACTAAGACACATAGTAATTAAAATGCCAAAAATTAAAGACAAAGAGAGAATACTAAAGGCAGCAAGAGATAAGCAACAGGTTACCTACAAAGGAAACCCCATAAAGTTTTCAGCTGATTTCTCAACAGAAACACTATAGGACAGAAGGGAGTGGCATGAAGTAATCAAGGTCATGAAAAACAAGGATCTGAATCCAAGACTACTCTACCCAGCAAGGCTATCATTCAAAATAGAAGGTGTCCGATAGCCTGGGAACTGGCGCCAGGCAAACTGCTCGACCATTGTCTCGCTTGCTCAGCCTTGCCTCCCACCCTGTTCCGGGAACGGCCTGCCCCGAGCTTGTAGACTAACTCCCATCCTGCTCTTATCGACTCACATTCCAGAGGCTCCCATGCAGAGCCCCCGCAAGGTCAAACCCTAACAGACAAATCTCAGCTGCAACGGGCAGATATAAAAAAGCACAAACCCCAGCATCGGGCGCGGCTTCTAGGACTCGAACCCCAGAGTCTGTGAACCCGCCTGGAGTGTACCCAATAAAGCCTGATCCCTGTTTATTCGGCTGATTGCCTCTCCAGTCTCTTCTCTGTTTTTCGGCAACGCCCCTGATTCCTTACATCTGGTGCCGAAACCCGGGAGAGAGAAAAAAGAGCGAGGGTTTTATGACCCAGCCTGGCCTCTCTGGTCGGGACGAGAGTCCCCCTCCTCTCCCTGCCCCGCCACCCGTCTTCTGGATTCAGAATCTCCCTCGACCCAGCACCAACTTCGGAGCCAGGCTCCTAAACCGTAAGTCGTTTCACTCTTTCTCTGGGGTTTTCGGAGTCAGGCTCCAAACCCATTTCTTGGAGCCAGGCTCCAAATCCGTTTCACTCTTTCTGAGGTTTTAGGAGCCAGGCTCCAAAACCGTTTTGCTTTTTTCTGGGGTTTTGATCTGTCGTCCGGGACTCGGGTCTCCCGTCCAAATCTTGGCCAAATCGGGACACCCCCGCCTCTCTGCCGGAGTTCCAGGAACTCCCGGTATGAACCTGCTTCTAGGGACGTCTGAGGCTTCTTCACGACCACCCTGTCCGTCCAGGACGGACATCCGTCCGGGGATGGGCATTCAAAAGGGACGCCTTTTGCCCTGGCTGGTTTGGCTCAGCGGTTAGAGCGTTGGCCTGCGGTCCTGAGAGACCCGGGTTCGGTTCCCGCTAAGGGCACGTACCTCGGTTGCAGTTTGTCCCCGGCCCTGGTCGGTTGTGCGGGTGGCAGCCACTTGATGTGTTCCTTTCACATCGATGTTTCTCTCTCTCTCTCTTTGTTCCTCTCTCTCCCTCCCACTCTATCTGAACAAAAAATGGAAAAATGTCCTCCAGTGAGGATAAAAATAAAATAAACAAACAAAAGGGATGCCTTTTGTATGTCCGCTCTCCCGACACTCAAAGCCCCTCTAATCTGTCGCCATGGGCAATTCCAAATCTAGACTTGACCGTAAGACCCCCTTGGATGTCTCCTTGAAAATTTTTCCAAATTGGGATATTCTCAGGGTCTACACAAGGCACCGGAAAAGATTCTGAGGTTCCTTATATTCAGGCTTTGTTGGGTACACACCGCTCCCACCCAGATAATCCCCTCAGTTCCCCTGCTGCTGCCCACACCCGGTCCCACACACCCACGGGACCCGCTGTCCTTGCTCCCCCCCTTCATGAGGTTGCAGGGGCTGAGGGCCTAATTAGGGTCCACGTCCCCTTTTCCCTACAAGATCTCGCCCAAATCGAAAGACGTCTGGGTTCTTTCTCGGCCGACCCCTCCCTTTACATCAGGGAGTTCCGATATTTGAGTCAGACATATGATCTGACCTGGCATGACATCTGGATTATCTGTACCTCCACTCTAACCCCTGAAGAACACGAGCGCATCCTAGCGGCGGTTCGACAGCAGGCAGCAGACCACACAGTAGACAATACCATTCCCCTTGGCAATGAAGCAGTTCCCCCGGACGATCCTGCATAGAACTATCAGGCTGGCCCTGGATCTAATATTCAGCTCCGGAACCTCATGCTCCGATACCTCCTTCGGGGTATGGATGCAGTCTCCAATAAGGTAGTTAATTATGACAAAAATGAGAGAAATCACCCAGCACCCTGACGAAAATCCAGCCCTCTTCCTTAATCAACTTCAGTACGCCCTGGTCAAATACACCTACCTAGACCCAGGGTCCCCTAATGGGGCCACTGCCCTTGCCTCCCACTTCATCTCCCAGTCCGCCCCTGATATCAGAAAGAAACTAAAAAAGGCTGAGGAGGACCCTGAGACTCCCATCCAAGACCTGGTAAAAATGGCTTTTAAAGTTTTTAACGCCCGAGAGGAGATGGCTGAAGTGGCCCGGTAGGCGCGGCTGCAGCAGAGGGTCAGCCTCCAGACTCAAGCCTTGGTAGCGGCCCTCCGGCAGGCAGGAAAACCGGCAAAAGGACTGACCTCCGAAGGAGGGCAGTGCATGCCCCCCGGGTGCCTGTTTTAAATGTGGAAAAAAAGGCCACTGGGCAAAGAACTGTCCGCAACCTAGACCCCCCCAACAAGCCTTGCCCCCAGTGCAAAATGATGGGACACTGGAAGTCAGAGTGCCCGACCCTGGCTCAGTCCTCGGCACCTCAAAGCAGAGGAAATGAGACCCAGGATTTCCCAGCATTGGAGCTACTGGGGCTTATGAATGACTGAGGCAGCCCTGGCTCTTCGACTCCGGTTACCCTCGCTGAGCCCAGGGTCATGCTCCAGGTAGCAGGTAAGTCTATCTCTTTCTTGATAGACACGGGAGCTACCTACTCTGTCATTCCCTCTCATTCGGGCCTCACGGTTCCTTCCCAGGTCTCTGTCATGGGAGTTGACGAATCACCCTCGACCCCACAGCAGACGACCCTCCTTAACTGCCTATTTGAGGGTCACCCGGTCTCCCACACCTTCCTAGCCATGCTCTCATGTCCGGACCCCTCCTGGGGAGAGACTTTCTGTCGAAACTCCAGGCAAGCATCTCATTCTCCCCGAAACAGACCTTCTTGCTGGCACTGGTGCCAGGTCCCAACCTTGAGCCTAACCCAGACCCCAAAATCCAGCTCCTACATGGAGTCCGCCCCGAGGTCTGGGACATGGATACCCCCACCATTGCCTCCCAGTCATGCTGACTCCACAACTTATGGTTTATACCCCTGCTAAATTCCAACGCCGATATATTTACTCTCATCCAAGGCAGAAACATGCAGTTTTTCTCCCTTTCGTAATTGGTCTCTCCCTCACCACCTGGGCGATAGCCACGGGAATGGGAGGAGGGGCACTCGCAAACTCCCTAATCTCTTCCGCCCAGCTTGCATCCCAGTCCCAGTTAGCCATTGACAGCTCAGTGGAGTCCTTAGCCTCTCTTCAAAGACAAATAACCTCTCTAGTCCAACTTTCTATGCAGAACCAGAGAGCCCTGGACCTCCTCACAGAGGAACTCGGAGGAACCTGTCTATTTCTTGGGGAGAATGTTGCTATTATATCAACGAATCAGGTTTGGTAGAAACCCGCATTGAAACCCTCCACCAGCTAAGCTCAGAACTTAAAAAACAAAAATTCTCAGCAGACGCCTCCCCCTGGTGGAAATTCTCTGTGTACTCCTTACTCTCCCCCCTCCTCGGCCTGGTCCTCCTCATAATAATTATACTGCTAATTGCCCCCCATTTTCTTCACTTCATTCAGGACCGATTCGCACAACTCACACGGACACTAGAAGTCCACCAAATGATGCTACAACAATACCAGCCTCTGACCAGTCCCCCGACTCGGACCACGCCGACTCAGGCCCGCTCCCCTAATGCCGCCCTGTCCATCAGGAAGTAGCCAGAAAGACAACCTCGCCCCTATTCCTATATCACAGAGTCGGGGATGTCCGATAGCCTGGGAACTGGCGCTAGGCAAATTGCTCAACCACTGTTTCGCTTGCTCAGCCTTGCCTCCCACCCTGTTCTGGGAACGGCCTGCCCCGAGCTTGAACACTAACTCCCATCCTGCTCTTATCGACTCACATTCCAGAGGCTCCCATGCAGAGCCCCCGCAAGGTCAAACCCTAACAGACAAATCTCAGCTGCAACGGGCAGATATAAAAAAGCACAAACCCCAGCATAGGGCGCGGCTTCTAGGACTTGACCCCCGGAGTCTGTGAACCCACCCGGAGTGTACCCAATAAAGCCTGATCCCTGTTTATTCGGCTGACTGGCTCTCCAGTCTCTTCTCTGTTTTTTGGCGGCGCCCCTGATTCCTTACAGAGAAGGTCAAATAAAAAGCTTCCCAAACAAAAAAAAATACTAAGAAAATATATTAACACCAAACCAGCACCGCAAAATATGCTAAAAGGACTGCTGTAATTAGTAGAAGAAATAGGAAGAAAAATATAACCACACTGAACAAAAATGGCAAAAATAAGTACATATCAATTATCACCTTAAATGTGAATGGTCTGAATGCTCCGATAAAAAGACACAGAGTAGCTGAATGGGTAAGAAAGCATGACTCACATATATATGTTGTTTACAAGAGACCCAACTCATAACAAAAGACTCACATAGGTTGAAAGTTAAGGGATAAAAAAAAACTTTCAAGTGAACAAAAAGGAAAAAAAAGGCTGGGATAGCAATACTCATACCTGATAAAGTAGATTTCAAAATGAAGGCCATAACTAGAGACAAGGAAGGCCACTACATAATATTGAAAGGATCTATCCAACAGGAAGATATAACCTTGGTAAACATATATGCACCCAATATAGGAGCACCAACATATATTAAAAATCTTCTGGAGGACTTCAAAGGAGTAATCAATAGCAATACAATCATAACAGGGAACTTCAACAGCCCGCTGACATCACTAGATAGATAATCTAGACAAAAAATTAACAAGGAAACACAGACTCTAAATGAAACGCTAGATCAAATGGATTTCATAGTATCTACAGAGAATTACACCCCAAAACTGCAGAATTCACATTCTTCTCAAGTGCACATGGGATATTCTCAAAGACAGACCACATGTTAGGGCACAAACTAAGTCTCTACAAGTTCAAGAAGACTGAAATCATATCAAGCATCTGTTCAGATCACAATGGCATGAAACAAGGCAACAAGAACATGCAAAGACATTTGAACACATGGAGGCTGAATGGCATTATACTGAACAATGAATGGGTTACCATGGAGATCAAGGAAGGAATTAAAAACTTCCTGAAAACCAATGAAAATGAACACACAACAACAAAAAATCTATGGGATGCAGCGAAAGCAGTTCCGAAAGGGAAGTTCATAGCACTACAAGACTACCTCAAGAAGCAAGAAAAATTTCTAATACACTAACATCACAACTTAAAAAACTAGAAAGCAAACAGAAAGAAAACCCCGAGCAAGTAGAAGAAAGGAAATAGTAAAGATCAGAGCAGAAATAAATGACATGAAGATCAAAAAAACAATGCAAAGGATCAATGAAACAAAGAGTTGATTCTTTGAAAAGATAAACAAGATAGATAAACCTTTAGCTAGACTCACTAAGAAACAAAGAGAAAACCCAAATACACAAAATCAGAAAAGAAAGAGAAGTAACAACTAACACCACAGAAATACAAAGGATCGTTAACAAATATTATGAACTATTATATGGCAACAAATTGGATAATCGAAGCAAAATGGACAAATTTCTAGAAACACAGTCTCCCAAAACTAAACAGCGAAGAGATAGAAAACTTGAACAGACCAATAACAACAAAAGAAATTGAAGGTGTAATCAATACTCTTCCAGCAAAGAAAAGCCCAGGTCCAGGCGGCTTCAGGGGGGAATTTTTTTTTTTTTTTTTTTAATCCTCACTCGAGGATATTTTTCCATTTTTTGTACAGATAGAGTGGGAGGGAGAGAGAGGAAGGGAGAGAGAGAGAGAAACATCGACGTGAAGGGACACATCGAGTGGCTGCCACCTGCACGACCAACCAGGGCCGGGGACAAACTGCAACCGAGGTACGTGCCCTTAGCGAGAACTGAACCCGGGTCTCTCCGGACCGCAGGCCGACGCTCTAACCGCTGAGCCAAACTGGCCAGGGCTTCACGGGGGAATTTTACTGAACAATCAAACAAGAACTAATACCCATTCTCCTCAAACTATTTCAAAAAATTCAAGAAGGAAGACTTCCAAACTTGTTTTATGAGGCCAGCATTATTTTAATTCCAAAACCAGAAAAAGACACTACAAAGAAAGAAAACTACAGGCCGATATCCCTGATGAACATAGACGCCAAAATCCTTAACAAAATATTAGCAAATCACATCCAGCAATACATCAAAAAAATTATTCACCATGACCAAGTGGGATTCATCCCAGGGATGCAAGGATGGTACAATATTTGCAAATCAATTAATGTGATACACCACATAAACAAAATGAAGAATAAAAACCACATGATCATATCAATAGATGCCGAAAAAGCCTTCGACAGAATCCAGCATCCATTTCTGATAAAAACTCTCAGCCATCTGGGAATAGAGGGATCATATCTCGACATAATAAAGGCCATATATGAAAGACCTACAGCCAACATCATAGTTAATGGGCAAAAACTAAATGCATTTCCATTAAGAAAAGGAACAAGACAAGGATGCCCACTTTTGCCACTCTTATTTAACATAGTACTGGAAGTCTTAGCCACAGCAATCAGACAGAAATAAAAAACAAAAGGGATCCAAATTGGAAAGGAGAAAACTACAGGTCATTGAAAAAAGAAATAGAGGAAGATATAAAATAGTGGAATCACATACCTTGTTCATGGATTGGAAGAATTAACATCATTAAAATGTCCATACTACCCAAAGCAATCTATAGATTCAATGCAATCCCCATCAAAATACCAATGACATACTTCGTAGAACTAGAACAAATACTTCAAATGCTCATATGGAACCAAAAAAGATCCCAAATAGCCATACCAATCTTGAAAAAGAAGAACAAAGTTGGAGGAATCACATTACCAGATTTCAGGTTATACTACAAAGCCACTGTAATCAAAACAATCTGGTACAGGCACAAGAACAGGCAGATAGATCAATGGAACAGAATAGAGAACCCAGAAATGGACCCAAGACAATATGCTCAGTTAACATTTGACAAAGGGGGCAAGAGCTTATAGTGGAGTAAAGACAGTCTCTTTAATAAATGGTGTTGGGAAAACTGAACAGCTACATGCAAAAAAATAAAACTAGACCATCAACTTACTCCATAAACAAGAATAAACTCAAAATGGATAAAAGACTTAAATGTGACCCGTGAAGAAATAAAAATTCTAGAAGAAAATGTAGGCAACAAAATTTCAGACATCATACACAGCAGAATTTTCACTGATACATTACCTAAGGCAACAGAAACAAAGGAAAAAATGCACACATGGGACTACAACAAACTAAAAAAATTCTGCACAGCAAAAGAAACAACCACCAAAATGGAAAGGCAACCCACTCTATGGGAGAGCATCAGTGCCAATGATACATCAGATAAGGAGTTAATTTCCAATACATATAGAGTGCTCATACAGCTCAACAAAATGAAGACAAAGAACCCAATTAAAAAATAGGCAGAGGAACTAAATAGACACCTCTCCTAACAGGACATACAAATGACTAAGAGACATATGAAGAAATGCTCAACATCACTAATTATCAGAGAGATGCAAATTAAAACAACAATGAGGTACCACCTCATGCCTGTCAGAATGGCTGCCATCAACAAATCATTAAACAACAAGTGTTGGTGAAGGTGTGGAGAAAAGGGGACTCTAGTACACTGCTGGTGGGAATGCAGACTGGTGCAGCCACTATGGAAAACAATATGGTGTTACCTCAGAAAATTAAAAATTGAACTGCCATTTGACCCAGTGATCCCACTTCTAGGAATATACCCTAAGAAGCCTGAAACACCAATCAGAAAGAATATGTGTACCCCCATGTTCTTAGCAGCACTGTTTACAATAGCTAAGATCTGGAAACAGCCCAAGTGTCCATCAGTAGACAAATGGATAAAAAAGCTGTGGTACATATACACAATAGAGTACTAAGAAAGAAAGAAAGATCTCTTATCCTTTGAGACGACATAAAGGGACCTGGAGAGTATTATCCTAAGTGAAACAAACCAAGCAGAGAAAGACAAATATCACATGATCTCACTTACTTGTGGAATATAATGAACATAACAGTCTGAGGAACGGGGTATTCCCAGAGACGTGGAATTGGGTACAGACGGACAATCCCCAGAAGAGAGGGTTGGGAGGAGAGATAAACTACAGAACTTATATGCATGTATGCATGAACAATGAACATGGACAACAAAGCTGGGGACAGGGCAGGGAGGGTGGTATCACTGGGGGAAAAAGGAGAAACATCTGTAACAAAAAATAAATTGATTAATTAAATTTAAAAAAGTAGACCCTTGAACATTTCAAAAAAATAATAAAAAATGAAAAATCTATTAATCAAGAAGGTTTCTCACCATGTACAATATTTGCTTTCGAGTCCATACTACACAGTTGGCTGGCCTCCATCAGATCTGCTGCAGTCACAAATGGGTGTGATGTTGTTACATGACTTAAAGCAAGCATCTAGGGAAATGGGGATCAGAAAAACAATTACATATTTATTTGGGCAATTTGGAATATTCCTAAACAATTAATCTCGAGAATCTATTTTTACAAGAGTAAAAATTAATGCTTGAGAAAAGTATTCTATCATATTTAGTATTTCAATTCATATGCCATATAACTATAAATGTAAAACATAAAAAAATTTTGCTGCTCTTTAACCTTTCCCACTTGCATATCTTGTTTATTTACAACTCCTCAAAAAAGAAACATTTAAAAAGAAATAGTGCAAGCAGAAGAAACAAAAAATAAGTAAGAATACTATTTAAAGCCCCAGAGCAAGCCAAATTGAATGGGCAGACCTGTGACTTGTATAAACTTTCTTATTGCCCAAATCTACCACTCCAGGTCAGGGTTAAGTGACAGACACTTTATGTTCAATTGCTCAAAAAGAAACAAGATAAAAAGGCCAAATTACACTAAGAAATAACTCTCCTTGAAAGCAGAGGCCACTTTCCTTGAACTTCATTCCCCTACTGAGAGGGAACTGGGTACCCAGTAGCTCCTTCTCTTTCTCTCACCTGTCCTTTTACCTTTTACAATAAAATATTTTTGACATATAAAAAGGCAAGAGAATAATATAATGAATATCCATGACCACTTCCCCAGCTTACAAAATATGATCTTATACAACTGAAGCCCTTGTCTCTTTCCTTGGTTGGACTCTACTCTTCCCTACACAAAAACAAAAATGCACATCTTTATACTTCTACTACATATATATGTATTCCTAGACTATATAGAGTAGCGGTTCTCAACCTGTGGGTCGCGACCCCTTTAGGGGTCAACGACCCTTTCACAGGGGTCACCTAAGACCACTGGAAAACATACATTTCCGATGGTCTTAGGAACTGAGATACTGCTTTTCTATCCATCTCCAGGTGGGTCCGCCCGCATGCAGAAACGCCCACAGAAAACATGAGGAACTGTATTAAATGGTCATGGCATTAGGAAGGTTGAGAACCAGTGATATAGAGTAATCTTCAACTTTTATATAAATATTGTATTATTGAAACTCTATCTTCATTCTATTATGAGACTTTATCCTTGTCAAGGTGTCAAGTCTAATTTATTCATTTTCTTCCTGTTGTATTGCTTTCCAGTTTAATTATTTTTCCCTTATTGATGGAGACCTCTCAGTTCCTCTTTTGCAATTATAATAAGGCTGCATTAAACAACTTTGTACGTCTTCTTGTGCATCTGAGTTACTCTAGATATCTAATTTGCCAAATTGTTTTCCAAAGTACCTATACCTATTTACACTATCAGCAGCAATAAATTTCAACAGTCTCAGGCACCACACCATCAGACATAAACTATGACACCTACTAGCTGGCAGGAAGAAAAAGGTTACATTGTACTGTTTAATTATGTAAAGTTTAAATTGTACCATTTCCCTGGTTACTGGAGAGGTTAAACACCTTTGTATATTATAGGTCACGTGGGAATTTACATTGCTACATTGCTTGCTCATGTAAAGTGAATACTTAGGTATACACTTTAAACATGTACCAACAGAATCAGTGTGGTAAAAATTATAAAATAATAATGAAAGAAATCAAAGAACTAAATAAAAAGAGAGATGTACCATAGAGATTGGTAGACTCCATGTAGTAAACATAATTCTCCCCAAATTTACCTACAGGTTTAATCAACTGCCATAAGAACATAATAATCTGGTGAAATAAAATAAATGATAAAACAAAACTAATACAAACCAATAGCATGTGTAATGACCGCAGGTTTTTGCTGACATTGAAATGCTTCAGTAGTACTTCTCGCACACTTGCATCTTCTGAGAGACACTAGAGAGGTAAAAATCAAAACAGAATTAAGGAATAATGCCATTTAAACCCTAAATATCATCTCATGCCTCGCTAGTTGGTGTACCTCGATAATTCTATTAATTATTCAATAGGTACTGATCCTATTTAGAACAAAAAATCAAAATCTAATTTCCAGTCTATTGATTTTATTCTCATCCCTTTACATTATTTCAATTGAAACAAAGATAAAACATAATCCTTGCTACCAGTGAATTTCTACTCTGAAAAGGGAATCTATGCAGTGATACTAGTGGGATGATAAAAATGTAGCAAAAAAAAAAAAACAGAGAATAAAAGTTACTATACTTGGAAAAACCAAGTATTATACAGAATGCTTAAACTGTATGAGTTACCAAAGAAAGAACACTCCAGGTGTAAGGACTAGCACAAGGAATGTAGGAAAGCTGTGGCACACTGACAGAAGAGAGGTAGTCGTGTAATCCTGAGCTTCAATAATTGGCAAAGTAATGTATAGAAAAACAACAGCAGGAAAAACTACCTGGAGGCGATTGTAACTGTTCACACAAGAGACAAAGAGGGTCTGAATGAGCAGAGTGGTGTGAAGACAACAGAGAAGACATTTATAAAAGACATGTACAATGGAGAATCAACTGGTGAGAAGTGGAGGAGAAAAGGTTTGAGAGGGGAAAGAAAGAAATCAGAGATGATAACATTATATACAGATGTGGTCAAGAGTGAAACTTGGTCCAGCAGGTGTGGCTCAGTGGCTGAGCATCAACCCATGCACAAAGAGCTCGCCAGCTCAATTCCTGGTCAGGACATGTGCCCAGGTTGTAAGCCTGATCCCCAGTGGGGGACATGCAGGAGGCAGCCAATTGATGTTCTCGCTCATTGATGTTTCCATCTCTCTCTCTAAAATCAATAAAGAAAAGAAAAGAAAAAAAAAGAAGTGAACCTTGGATTATCGATGTTTAAGAAGTAAATGTAAAAAGAGAAGCAAATTAAAAGACTGAGAAAACTACTAAAGCCTGGCAGAGAATATAAGCCAAGAGCAATGAAACCCAGGGAAGAAAACTTCAAGAGGCTAGTGGTGATCAACAATGTAAAGTACTTTGTATAATTCAATTGAGATATATTTTGAGAAGAAGCTAATGGCTTTGGAAATGCGAAGATCCTTTGAAAAAGCATTATCTAAAAGAGCCAAATGACTGCAGTAAATTAGGATTAATGAAAAGTAAGGTACACTTGGCACTGAAGAAAAGATTAGATTAAAGGAGAGTAAATTCAAAGTTGGCAGAGCCAAGAAGGCTTAGGGAAGACTGACATTAATTTTTAATAAATCATCCACAAAGAATAAGAATTGTTTTTCTTTAAAAAAACTAACAAAACCCTAGGAAACTAAGTACTAAGTATTTCTGTATTTTCTACAGCTAAAACTACATGTCTCTACTTCTTCCACTATAAGAAGATCCAGATTTAGAAATAAGTTCTAGTCTAATTAAATAGTTTTGTAATCTCAATAAATACACTATCCTAATTTTAGTCCCTATTTCCTTATTATTGTTTTAGGCCTTTTCTTTTTAGCTTAAAGGGCTTATTGTCACTATACATATCTTTTTATCACAAACAGGGTCAAATTTCCTTTGGAAATATACAACATGAACTTAAAATAAAGCAAAGTAATTCAAATATAAACCTTTTGGAAATTAACTGTAGTCCTGGCTTCTGCAATTGTTGATTCTTATCAAGTCACTTATAAAGTTGATGTATTACAATCAGAGCACTTAGGAAAACTAAAGAGAGCCCTCTGGGACAGAAATACTGATGGGAGGAATATTTTTTTCTGCAAGAATTGTTTTTTGTTGTTGTTGTTGTTGTTTTAAGTATTTGCTTTTTAAAAAACAGTATGTGTTGCCCTGGCCAGGTGGCTCAGTTGGGTGGAGTATCATCCCATACACCAAAAGGCTGCAGGTTTGATTCCTGGTCAGGGTACATAACCTGGGTTTCAGGTTTGATCCCATTGGGTGTGTATGGGAGGCAACCAACTGATGTTTCTCTCTCTCTCTCCCCATACTCCTTCCCTTTCTAAAATCAATAAAAACCATATCCTCAAGTGAGAATTAAAAGTAATAAAAGAAAATAAGATGTCAAAGGGTTAGTTTTCTATACTCTGCCTTTCTCCTCATTTCTTTAGATTTATAAGTCTGAATCAAACTACCCTTCTTTCTGAAGGCTATCACCTCCTTGCTTCTATAACTAATCTGCTTTAAATAGTTTACACGACCAATATATGAGCCATTAAAAAATAAAACCTCACATTTTTTATTTCATCTTAATTAGAACATTATAAACTACTTGAGGATAAGGTAATTTTCAATAACCATTTACTGGATGCCTATTATATTTAACTAATTATGATAATTATTGAAGATATGAGATCGTAGGCTCTGGAAACATGACTGAATTTCCTATGGTTGGCACAGGTAATAATGTAAAGGGAGTAAGACAGAGACTGACTGATATCACCACTTAGAGGAAAATGGGAGAAATTCCCAGAAAGTAGACCTCCCCTGTTGTTCAGGGAAGTTGCCACATTTCCTTTTCACTGATGAACACATGACGAGTAGCTACAGAAGCAGGTTATTACTGTGTTTATTGCAGTGTTTGGCCACTGCCCTCTTCAGGTAAGATTCTAAGCAGAATGTAACAGAATCATACTTGTACCTCAAGACTCATGCTGCTCCAGGGATAACTTAGCGACAGCACTACATGTACTAAATCTCCTAGTCAGTTCCTGCTAAGCCTTCTCATCTTTTGTTAACTAAACAGGAAAGGTTTAAAACATAGCTAATTCTTTCTTGAACTTAGCTATAGCACTTTGGAGACATTTCCTTAGAGGAGAATTAACTATGATTCTTTAAAAAGAATCATATATATATATATATATGTGTGTGTGTATGCATATATTTGAGAGAGAGAGAGAGAGAGAGAGAGGAAAAACATCGATGAGAAACATCAATCAGCTGCCTCCTGCATGCCCCATACCAGGGATTGAGCCCCAAACCTAGGCATGTGCCCTGACCAGAGATCAGCAACCTTATGGTACACAGGATGGCCAAGGCTAAATGTTCTTTTATACAGGGATTTTTCTTATACTGCCATGCTGAAATAGTGTTTACTCTAACCACTTCTTTGACTCATTTGGGGTATGGTTAAAATATTCAGAGGTCTAGGTTTAATACTATCCTAAAAATATTTCTTGGATAAGATTGCATAGGTGACCTGTTATCTCTACCACTGCTTTTGGTTTAACCTTGGAATTAGAAAAACTTGCTGGATAGTCAGCACTGAGAGAAAGGATAGTTCCCTTAATGCAGTCCCAACCCCACTCCCACCCACAGAACAGGGACTCTGGCCATGGTGCTGATATATTTTTGAAGTGTAGTCCATTTATTAGTATACCAAAAAGGAGGTAGTAAATGATGATTATGATAGGGGAAAGAAGTATAAAAACTAAGAGACACAAACTCCAGTAGTACTAGTCTTGCCTTAAAAAAAGGGGGTACCCTAAGATTGTCAAAAAGAAGACAGGATAGTGCTCACATTCATTCCTACCATCTGCCCCTAAATTTAGTGATATAGGACCAGCAAAAAGGTACCAAAAACCTAAGGTCTAGCCACTCTGCTACCACATGGTTACCCATTTTCTGAGTCACCCAGAGATATGCTTCACCAGTAACTCCCATCATCTACTTCCTTTATATACCCACTCTGAGATGATCAAAATGTAACATATCAGGAAGGACTGAAAGATGGTTGATGGCATAGTACGACCTGGGCTATTCATTCATCTTAGGAAAGAAAGTGAGCAAGGACAGAAGTAATAAAAGCTCTGGGACAGCACAAACATTTACATACTATGCAAGACTGCGTTTGAATCTCTAAAGCATTCAGAAAACACACTGTTGTAATGAGACAATCAGTTAAAAGAGCTGTAGAAGGTGAAAGTCTGTGACTCACTGAAAAGTGGATTCAGAGACCAGAGGTTCAGAGCTCTGATCCACTCCAGACCTTGTCAAAGGAAAGGACAATGTGAGAGCACCAATTATAAAGTGTTCCTAAAATAATGGAATCTTACAGTTAGACATAGTATCAAAAATAACTCGCCTGAGATAACAAATATCTGAATCCCATACAAGACTAATTTGGGGAAGAGGGTGGAAGGGAGAACCAACATCTAACTATATCATGGCACAATATCTGAATTTTAAGGATAAACAGCCATTTTTATGTACAATTCCATAGAGTTATATTAAGAAAAAAAGTATGAAATTATCATTCAGAACAAAGTATAAAAGGTAAAATAAAAAAGAATATGTAAAGCTTTAACCCTTTGTATAAAAACAAGTTTAGTATTATATAAAGTCTGAAATGCTATAAAATAAATAATTACTCTTATAAGGTTGGATATAACAAAAACTTCTAACTTTTACCATGTATTCTTATGCACTATGTTTTGCTCAATTAACTTTTAATTTAAAAAAGTAAATGTGTCAAAAGTACTAAAGCTTACTCGAGCAGATTATATTTTATTATTAAAACAAGAATCAAGTTTCAGTTATGCAAGATACATAAGATCTAGAGATGTAATGTACAGCAATGCGATTATGGTTAATAACACAGTATTGCACTCTTGAAATTTGCAAAGAGGAGAGATCTTAAGTGATCTCACAGTTTAAAATTAAAGTATACCTATGTGAGGTGATAGATATGTTTAATAGCTTGATTGTGGTATTTCACAATGTATATGTATATCAAAACCATAAAAATATACTGTTTCCAATTTGTCAATTATACTTCAACAAAGATGAGAACAAGAATCATTTACGAGAAAAATAAACACAAAATCCTCACTTTTAATTTGGTATTACTTACAAAGAAAACCAGTATTGATTTAATATAAAACAATCTTTTCTTAGAGCCAGTGAATACAGACTGTGTAACTCTAATTATCCACACATCTAACCATCCTCATTCATTAGTATTTAATATTACATACCATTTTTATCCACCTCTTCTTTTAAAACCAAGGACTTTTTATATTATTTTCCATTTCACAGGACCCATTTTTTTTAAGATTCTACTGTGTAGGATTTATGTAGCAACGCTGTTCTTCCATTATGTTATTAAACTTCCTCTCCCTCTCTCCCTGCCAAGTGAACTTTCTTGTCAGCATAAGATAAAGTGATGTTAATATGCTGAGCTGACATAACAATGGTCTGTAAAGTTAGGCTGTTCAATTTAAGTGTAGGTGAATTTACAGAGTCCACAGGTTTAGTAAATCTTACAAACGACATGTGAAGGTGGCTCTGTAGCTAAGAACCTCAGGGCTCCAGGGACTTCAACATGGAATTCTCAGTGTATATAATATAACCACAAGTGCCTACTCTGGATTGCCTTTTAATAGATACAATGAGATAAAAGCTGAAGTTCCTTATGAGAACTGGAGGGAAAAAAAGTTCATTGGAGAGGCTGGTATGAATCACTAACTATAATCACTAATTATAAATTTATGCTAAACTTATAAAATAATATAAAAGTAATTTTTATGATGGAAACACTTCAACAAAGTAACCTAAAATATAAATCAGATATACATAAAACAAAAATCTCATTAAAGATGTTTTGAGAGAAAAAAACTCAAGAGATATGACATTTCAACAGTTTTTTTAAAAAAAATATGCAAACACAAAAAGTGTGTAATTTGTATTCATGCAATTTTATACCATGGTACATTAGAAGTTTTGTGCTAATTCAGAAATTTTAAATATTTGTAAGTTTTAATTGCTTTAAAATGGTATAGCAAGACACAAAAATTACTCTAAATGCTATTGCTTTTGTTCCAAGTTACCTGAACATTCTCATTCCACTTTTCAACAAAAAGCCTGTCTGGAAATTCTGCAGGTAGAGATAATTGTTCTTTAAATATTTTAAGATACTGTGGAAAACCAAATGAATTCATTAAGTGAATCTGCCGGTGAGAAAATCGTGACTTCACTCTTTTTTCTAAGAGTTCCAAAATGTCCTTAAAAACAAATAGAAATTACTGTAAGATGCATGTTAAAAAAATAGTGATGTAAGAGGTATAAGTATTTAAATAAACTATCACCTATAATTAGCAATACTTATCCTATAATGCAAATTAAGCATAAACAATTTATGAAAGCTCCTAAAAACTCAAATTATTGCCTTAATCCCTTTAGGGTAGTAGGAGGGTGTGGCTTGAAAATAAACCAAGCCTCTAAAATGTTTTGTTATGCAAATTTTATTTTAATCCCCTTTTTATGTCTTTGGAGGCATGGTGATGTCATGCCTTTTACCCACTATGTTAGTCTCAGCTAATCTTTAACATTCCAAGACTTACAATAATTGCTAAAAAAAAAATCATAACTATTATTGAGTCATTATATGTCATAGTAACATTAAGAGTTTCAATAAGGAATTTTGTATATTCTATGAAGAACTCAGATAAAAAGTTAAGATAATAATATGTATTAAGACATAACATTCATGAAAATTTAAATATCTTCTTCACTGTTTCATGTAACAAAGACTCAAGTACAAAGACTCAAGTAGCAGCATGCATAATGGAGAAAAGTTCAGTTCACTGAAATATACCCACAGTTTAAGCTGAAGTCATGTACATTGAAGGAACAAACTGAAGAGGAGGAAACTGGCAGGAACACAGCACAACAGTGGTAAGTTATTGTCTTGTGGCTTTTTTATGGTGATATTTTAGAAACTACTTATATTTGTACTATTTTTCCTTAAGAAGTTAGAAATCAAGTTTACTGTTAACTTTCTATAATTAAATCTACCCAGATGATTTTCATACAACAGCAAGGTTAAGACATCAACTGTATAGAGGAAAGAATTCAAGTGATCAAAATGGGATCTTGGTTAGTTTGGGAAGGAAGACAGGAAAGATTAATAGATTGGGGTTGAAGGAGAGAGGGTGAATGAAAAACCTGGAATGTTTTTATAGCTTACAGAAAAATACAGTGCTAGTAAATGAAAATTAAAGAAAGTTATGTTCACAGACAGAAATATTATACATTTATTATCTACCAAGGAGCAGTTCTACACACCCATATAGGTAAGTGGCTGAAAGGCAGTGTAAACAACACTCTATGAAAACAATAATTAAAAACCTAAATTTGGGAATGGAAGGAAAGAAAGATGAATGTAAAAGATATTTTAGTGAACAGTAAGGACAAATTGGCAGTGTAGGGATACAGATGTCAGTAAAAAAGAATTACTTCTACAGGGAAGAACCCTTTGCTGGCAGTCACCACTCCATTTGTCCTTTTGCTCTTTACCTATAAATATGGACACATACAAACATTCTGGGAATTATACATAGAGAACAAAAATGAGCCTGTGATAACATTGCTAGGGACCCACTATTTGATCCTCAGTGGGTCAAGAACATTTGCCATCCCACTTCCACTCAAAGGAAGATTTTTTTAACAAGAAGTAAGGTGCCCCATCCCCTGTGACAGACTGCTGCTTTTGGCAAGGAGGGATAAAGTGAAGTGGAGAACCAGCCAGATGTTCTATGAGGCAGGCATATTATGAAGGCATGCATCCTAAGCTCTGAAGCATTAGGGAAGGATGGCATAGAAAGCCATTCCACAGAAGAAACAGCACTAGGAGGACTGCTGAATGATGATTCGTCAAAAGTTTCAATTTTCTAAAAAAGAAAAAGAGCTACAGAAAAAGAAAACAAATAAATGAATCTTATTTCCAGTGGTGTATACTTGTCAAGTTAAAACAGTATCATTCTGAGTTGATTCCAAGCATTTTCAAAATATGAAAAGAATCATAAATATAAACATAGAAACTATTGGTGATTTTTATCAAACAGTGGTAAGATTATTTAACTTTCTCTTTACTTGCTAATGTAGAAATTATATTTATAGCATAATCTGACTTCATTTTTTTTATTTAGTGATTCCACTGGAGGATGTAGGCATTTATGAGCATGTGTAATAACTGTTTTCTTGTTTTTCTCCGTCTGAGTTGAAAAGTGGGATAAATGCACCAGGTATCAGTGAAGCACATTTAAAAAATGCCTAGTACAATGACCTGCATGAGTGACTATGTTGGTAATTAAGTTTTAATTTTCTAAATATTATAATTTACTTTTTAATAGAAAGACTTACCAATCTACATGTAAGACCAATAACTGCTATTGGAGTCTGTGCAGACTGAGAAATGTCAAAAAGATTATAGAGGAGTGTTTGGTTTCTATGATGAGCAAAGAGATCAAATTCATCTAATATGAAGATCACTGGACAACTACTAGTCCGGTCACCTAAGATAAAATAAGAGTTTATATTAACAAGCAATTATATTAACCTTTATTAAATTTCCAAACTATTTACTACATTTCACTTTTTAAAACTTAATTCAACAAACAAATATTGATAGCCTATTTTGAGTATAGTACTCACCAATGCATGTACATTTATTCAACCAAAACAAATTATTCACAGGACAAGATAGCATTAAGTACTTCAGACTAATTACTAGTAATTTACTGAGGAAAATTTTTTAAAAATCACTTAAATAACTAAAGACTATTACTTTTGCCCTGGCCAGTTTGGCTCAGCAGTTAGAGCATCGGCCTGCGGTCTGGAGAGACCCAGGTTCGGTTCCCATTAAGGACATGTACCTCGGTTGCAGTTTGTCCCTGGCCCTGGTTGGTCGTGCAGGTGGCAGCCACTCGATGTGTCCCTTTCACGTTGATGTTTCTCTCTCTCTC
This sequence comes from Molossus molossus, assembly GCF_014108415.1. Classification (NCBI taxonomy): domain Eukaryota; kingdom Metazoa; phylum Chordata; class Mammalia; order Chiroptera; family Molossidae; genus Molossus; species Molossus molossus. The sequence continues at coordinate 31,387,118 of NW_023425346.1, forward strand.
TCTCTCTTCCTCTCTCTCCCTCCCACTCTGTCTGTGCAAAAAATGGAAAAATGTCCTCGGGTGAGGATAAAAAAAATAAAAATAAATAAAGACTATTACTTTTAAAATTATGTACACAGAGTCCTTCTATCATCAGAAAACTTACAAACATCTTTTAATATTTATAGAGACCAAATTACCTTGAGGTTAAATATAAAAAGAGTCACTATGCTCAAAACTATTATTTCAGAAAAGACCTGTTTACTTAGAAATACAAAGTATACCTTCCAATACAAATAATATTTATAAACAATGATTAAGACTATTAAGTTCATTCAAAACCACTATAATTCCTTCTAACCACAATTTTAATATTGCAACAACAGGGAAAAGTTCAACATGACTCTGAATTAATTTTTCTCATCACAATAGCCTTCGCAAAAGAATCACTATTACCTTAATATTTAATGCTTTTATATTTGCATAAACAAGTGAAAAGAGGAGACCGAAAAATGGCGGCGGAGTGAACGGAGCTACACAGACTGTCTTCCAGAACCAAACTGGAATTACAACTATAACACAGACAAATCGACGGGAAAAACCAACAGAAAAGCAGCTTGCGAGGACCATACAAAGAGGGACACTGACTCGATCCCGGTAGGCTTGCGAAGGCGCGAGACGGGGCTGGGAGCACACTGTCAGCAGCTCGGCAGCGGCCTCAGCTGGGAGCAGCGCCCTCCGGTCACACTCCCAGGCTGCTCCACAGCGCAGCCGGGACAGAGGCTGAAACAGCCACAGCCACTCACCTTGGGCTCCGGCAGAAGGAGGGCAGACTGGAATGGAGCTGTGTCGGGACACTCGGGGTTTGGAGGGCGCTCAGAGCTTTGGCTGAGTGCACCCACGCAGGACTGTGGCCACATTGCTCCTTCCCAGGGCTCTGAGGAGAGGCAGCAGCCCCTCCCTCGGAGATCCATCCCCACCCTGTGGGCCATTGAAGTGCTAATTGAGGCTCACTAACTACCAGCCTCTGCCCCACCCTCCTGAAAGCCCTTTGGCTGAGCACCAGAGGGAGTTTTTCAATCAACTGACAACCCAAAACTCATCAAGTAACCTAGACTGCTAGCCTCCAGGCAAAAAGCTAGAGGATAACAGTACCTTTCCTGGGCTGGCAACCTTAACCAGGAAAGTAAGACTTGACAGTGGTGTTCAACGCGGGTCCTCCCTTGCTCATCTAAACACAGGAGAGGGAGCCACAAACAGCAGAACACCAACACCCACAGGGAGAACTTGACAGGCTCCAAAGCCCACAGTGATAGCCAAAATGGTGAAACACAGAAACACAAGCCAAATGAAAGACCAAGACACCTCCACCGAAGATGAGATCAACGCGGAGCAATTAGGCATGTTAACAGAGCTAGAATTCAGAGCCATGATCTTGAGGAAGCTGAACAGCATGAGTAAGGACATAGAGACACTGAAAATAAGCCAATTGGAAATTAAAAACCAACAAGAAGAGATAAAAAAATGACATATCAGAAATGAAAAACACATTGGAAGGTTTAAAAAGCAGAGTAGGGGAAGCTGAGGACCGGATCAGTGAATTAGAAGACAGGGTAGAAAAAATCAACCAATCAGAAAAACAAAAGGAAAAAACTATTAAAAAACAGGAAGACAGCTTAAGAGAACTATGGGACAACTGGAAACGTAATAATATTCGCATCATAGGAGTCCCCGAAGAAGAAGAAAATGAGCAAGGGATAGAGAATATATTCAAAAAAATAGTGAGAGAAAACTTCCCTAAGTTGGTGAAGGAAGAAGGCATTCAAGTTCAAGAACCACAGAGAGTCCCAAGTAAGAAGAACCCAAACAGGCCCACACCAAGACACATAGTAATTAAAATGCCACAAATTAAAGACAAAGAGAGAATCCTAAAAACAACAAGAGATAAGCAACAGGTTACCTACAAAGGGAAACCCATAAGGCTCTCAGCTGACTTCTCACAAGAAACACTCCAGGCCAGAAGAGAATGGCATGAAGTAATCAAAGTCATGAAAAACAAGAATCTGAATCCAAGACTACTCTACCCAGCAAGGCTATCATTCAAAATAGAAGATCAAATAAAGAGCTTCCCAGACAAAAAAAGGCTAAGGGAATACATTAGCACCAAACCAGCACTGCAAGAAATTTTAAAAGGACTGCTGTAATTAGCAGTAGAAATGGGAAGAAAAATGGAACCACACCAAACAAAAATGGCAATAAATAAGTACATATCAATAATCACCTTAAACGTAAATGGACTGAATGCTCCCATAAAGAGACACAGAGTAGCTGATTGGATAAGAAAGCATGACTCATCTATATGTTGTTTACAAGAGACCCACCTCTCAACAAAAGACTCACATAGGTTGAAAGTGAAGGGATGGAAAAAAATTTTCCAAGCAAATGGAAAGCAAAAAAAAGCTGGGGTAGCAATTCTCATATCTGATAAAATAGATTTCAAAATGAAGACCATAACTAGAGACAAAGACGGCCACTACATAATATTGAAAGGATCTATCCAACAGGAAGATATCACCTTGATAAACATATATGCACCCAATATAGGAGCACCAAAATATATTAAAAATCTTCTGGAGGACTTCCAAGGAGAAATCGACAATAATACAATCATAGCAGGGGACTTCAACACCCCGTTGACAGCACTGGATAGATCCTCTAGGCAAAAAATTAGCAAGGAAACAGAGACTCTAAATGAAGCACTAGACCAAATGGATTTAATAGATATCTACAGAGAACTACACCCCAAAACTACAGAATACACATTCTTCTCAAGTGCACATGGGACATTCTCAAAGATAGACCACATGATAGGACACAAACTAAATCTCTACAAGTTTAAGAAGATTGAAATCATATCAAGCACCTTCTCACATCACAATGCCATGAAACTAGAAATCAATTGCAACAAGAATATGCAAAGACATTTCAACACATGGAGGCTAAATAGCATGTTATTAAACAATAAATGGGTCACCGAGGAGATCAAGGAAGAAATTAAAAACTTCCTGGAAACCAATGAAAATGAACACACAACAACACAAAATCTATGGGATGCAGCGAAAGCAGTTCTGAGAGGGAAGTTCATAGCACTACAGGCCTACCTCAAAAAACAAGAAAAATTTCTAATTGACTGTCTAACCTCACAACTTAAAGAATTAGAAAGCAAACAAAAAGAAAACCCCAGAGCAAGTAGAAGGAAGGAAATAGTAATGATCAGAGCAGAAATAAATGACAAGAGACCAAAAAAACAATTCAAAGGATCAATGAAACAAAGAGCTGGTTTTTCGAAAAGATAAACAAGATTGATGGACCCTTAGCTAGACTCACCAAGAAACAAAGAGAGAGAACCCAAATACACAAAATCAGAAATGAAAGAGGAGAAGTAACAACCAACACCACGGAAATACAAAAGATCGTTAACAACTACTATGAACAACTATATGGCAACTATATGGCAACTATATGACAATCTAAGCGAAATGGACAAATTTCTAGAAACACACAGTCTCCCAAAACTATTCCCGGAAGAGAGAGAAAACTTGAACAGACCAATAACAACTAAGGAAATTGAAGAGGTAATCAAGACTCTCCCAGCAAACAAAAGCCCAGGCCCAGATGGTTTCACGGGGGAGTTTTACCGAACATTCAAAAAAGAACTGACACCCATTCTCCTCAAACTATTTCAAAAAATTCAAGAAGAAGGAAGACTTCCAAACACGTTCTATGAGGCCAGCATAATTCTAATTCCAAAACCAGAAAAAGACACTACGAAGAAAGAAATCTACAGGCCAATATCCCTGATGAACATAGACGCCAAAATCCTGAACAAAATATTAGCAAATCGGATCCAGAAATACATCAAAAAAATTATTCACCATGACCAAGTGGGATTCATTCCAGGGATGCAAGGCTGGTACAATATTCGCAAATCAATAAACGTGATACACCACATAAACAAAATGAAGAATAAAAACCACATGATCATATCAATAGATGCTGAAAAAGCATTCGACAAAATCCAGCATCCATTTCTGATAAAAACGCTCAGCAGTGTTGGAATAGAGGGATCATATCTCGACATAATAAAGGCCATATATGAAAGACCTACAGCCAACATCATACTCAATGGACAAAAACTAAAAACATTTCCATTAAGAACAGGAACAAGACAGGGATGTCCACTTTCGCCACTCTTATTTAACATTGTACTGGAAGTCTTAGCCACAGCAATCAGACATGAAGAAAAAATAAAAGGGATCCAAATTGGAAAGGAGGAAGTGAAACTGTCATTATTCGCAGATGACATGATATTGTACATAGAAAACCCTAAAGACTCCATTAAAAAGCTATTAGACTTAATAAATGAATTTGGCAAAGTAGCAGGATACAAAATTAACGTCAAGAAATCGCCGGCATTCTTGTACATCAATGATGAACTCACAGAAAGAGAAACTGAAAAAACAATCCCATTTACCATCGCGCCAAAAAAATTACGATACCTAGGAATAAACTTAACCAAAGAAGTAAAGGACCTATTTGCAGAAAACTACAGGTCATTGAAGAAAGAAATAGAGGAAGATATAAAAAAGTGGAAGCACATACCCTGTTCATGGATTGGAAGAATTAACATCATTAAAATGTCCATACTACCCAAAGTAATCTATAGATTCAATGCAATCCCCATCAAAATACCAACGACATATTTCATAGAACTAGAACAAATACTTCAAAAGTTCATATGGAACCAAAAAAGACCCCGAATAGCCACAGCAATCTTGAAAAAGAAGAACAAAGTAGGTGGGATCACAATACCAGATATCAGGTTATACTACAAAGCGACTGTAACCAAAACGGCCTGGTACTGGCACAAGAACAGGTATATAGACCAGTGGAACAGAACTGAAAACCCAGAAATGGACCCAAAGCAATACGTTCAATTAATATTTGACAAAGGTGGCAAGAGCATACAGTGGAGTAAAGACAGCCTCTTTAATAAATGGTGTTGGGAAAATTGGACAGCTCCATGCAAAAAAATGAAACTAGACCATCAGCTTACACCATACACAAAAATAAACTCGAAATGGATAAAAGACTTAAATGTGACCCGTGAATCCATAAAAATTCTAGAAGAAAATGTAGGCAACAAAATTTCGGACATCATACGGAGCAGAATTTTCAATGATACATCACCTAAGGCAACAGAAATAAAGGAGAAAATGAACACCTGGGACTACATCAAACTAAAAAGCTTCTGCACAGCAAAAGAAACAATCATCAAAATGGAAAGGCAACCCACTGTATGGGAGAACATCATTGCCAATGATGTATCAGATAAGGGGTTAATTTCCAATATATATAGAGTGCTCATACAACTCCACAAAAGGAAGACAAAGAACCCAATTACAAAATGGGCAGAGGAGCTGAATAGACACCTCTCCAAACAGGACATACAAATGGCCAAGAGACATATGAAGAAATGCTCAACATCACTAATCATCAGAGAGATGCAAATTAAAACAACAATGAGGTATCACCTCACACCTGTCAGAATGGCCGCCATCAACAAATCATCAAACAAGTGTTGGCGAGGGTGTGGAGAAAAGGGGACTCTAATACACTGCTGGTGGGAATGCAGACTGGTGCAGCCGCTATGGAAAACAATACGGTGCTACCTCAAAAAATTAAAAATTGAACTTCCATTTGACCCAGTGATCCCACTGCTGGGAATATACCCTAAGAAGCCTGAAACACCAATCAGGAAGAACATATGTACCCCCATGTTCATAGCAGCACTATTTACAATAGCTAAGATCTGGAAACAGCCCAAGTGTCCACCAGTAGACGAATGGATAAAAAAGCTGTGGTACATATACACAATGGAGTACTATGCAGCGGTAAGAAAGAAAGATCTCTTATCCTTTGAGACGACATGGAGGGACCTGGAAAGTATTATCCTAAGTGAAAGAAGCCAAGCAGAAAAAGACAAATACCACATGATCTCACTTATATACGGAATATAATGAACATAACAGTGTGAGGAATACAGTAGACCCAGACACATGGAAGTAGGGCACAGACTAACATCCCTCAGAAGAGGGGATGGGGGGTGGGGGGGTGGGAAGAGATAAACCACAGAACTTATATGTATGTATGCATGAGCAATGGACATGGACAACTAAGCCGGGGACAGGATGGAGGGGGGGTGGGGTGGAGGGTGCCAATGGGGTAAAAAGGTAAAAAAAAAAAACAAGTGAAAAGAAAATCTCATAAGGACACACTCACTCCAAAAGATATTAAAACATTTCACACTAATCTAAATGGCATAAAAACCAAAGGGACTGCTCAGAAGTCTAGAAACAGGACTATATTATTAGAAATTTAGTATTGGTAAAACATAGAATTATACATCAATAGGGAAAATTGATTTATTCAAAGTTAGAGGTCCACTTTACACCCTACCAAAATAAATTCTAGCCAAATTATTAAATACAAGCATATGTATTAGATGAAAACACAATCAATATCTTTAAACTCTGAAGAGAACCAGTTTTGACGAGGTAAAAAATTTAAAGCTCTGTTCAGCAGAAAACCCAAACCAAATTTAAGAGAAAAGAAACATTAAGTGGAAGAATTTCCATAAATAAATACAAGCTAAACAAGAGAAGGCAAAGAACCAACAGGAAACACATGAACCAGGAAATATCAGTGGTCAATAAAAGTAGAAAATTATGATTATTACCAAAATTAAGCAAATTAAACTAACAAATTAATTTTCTATTAAGTAGACAAACATAAAAAAATTGTTTTGGAAATTATGAAGAAAAGGGTACTCTGAAACATGTTTAGTAGTTTGGTAATGATCCTTTTAAATGTTGTACCTTTTTGTTGTTGTTGTTAATCCTCACCCAAGGATATTTTTCCTTTAGATAGAGTGGAAGGGAGGGAAGGTGACGGGGGGGGGGGGGGTGGTGAGGGAGAGAAAGAGAGAGAAAGAAACATCGATGTGAGACATATCAACTGGATGCCTCTGGCAGGGCTCTGGCAGGACCCTGTCTGGGGCCGGGGAGTGAACCTGCAACTCAGGTACATGCCCTTGACCAGGAATCGAACCTGTGACCCTTTAGTTTGAGGGCAGATGACACTCTAACCACTGGGTCAAACTGGCCAGGGCTAAATGCTATACCATTTATTTATTTATTTACTTACTTACTTACTGATTTTACAGAGAGTAAGGGAGAAGGAGAGAAAGAATCATCAATGACAGAGAACTTCGATTGGCTGTCCCTGCATGCCCCACACTGGGGATTGGGCCCACAACCTGGGCATGTGTCCTGACCAGGAATCGAATTGGAGACCTCTTGGTGCATGAGCTGATGCTCAACCATTGAGCCACACCTGGCAGGGCCTAAATGCTGTACCTTTTAAACGAGAATTCTATGCACTAAAGTTTACTCCAGGAAATACCTGGATTACTATCTAAGAATTTCTTCCTAATTATACAAAATTAGAAATAAAAGCCCATAACTGGTGACTAACAAGATATAATTTATATTTTTAACTTAAGTTAATTTATAAAATGAAATATATAAGAACCATAAAAATGACTAGGCAGCTCAATATTTACTGACGTGGAAAGATGCTCACAACATACTGTTCATAAATGAAAAGAGGTAGACTATACAATATGGAAAATGAGTTTATTCTTATAAAAATTAATTCTCTGCATCAATGATATACTGTAGGTGAATAAAGATATGAAACCAAAGTTAATTGGGATAATCACTATTGCAGTATGAGAATATAGTGAGTATTATTTAAATCCTCACCTGAGCCCTGGCCATTTTGGCTCAGCGGTTAGAGCGTCGGCCTGCGGTCCAGAGAGACCTGGGTTCAGTTTCTCTAAGGGCACGTACCTCGGCTGCAGTTTGTCCCTGGCCCCAGTTGGGTCATGCGGGTGGCAACCACTCGATGTGTCCCTCTCACATCAATCTCCCTCCCACTCTATCTGAACAAAAAATGGAAAAATGTCCTTGAGTGAGGATAAAAAAAAACCACTATATTAAAAATAAATCCTCACCTGAGGATATTTTTCCATTTATCTTCAGACAGAGTGTGAGGGGGAGAGAGAGAGAGATATATTGATGTGAGAGAGACACATCGATTAGCTGCCTCCCGCATGACACCAACCAGGGCTGGGGACTGAACTGCAAGTGAGGTACGTGCCCTTGACCAGAATCGAACCCGTGACTCTGGTCTGGGAGCAGAGGCTCTACCTACTGAGCCAAATGGCCAGGGCTATTTTATTCTTTTTAATATTTCTTTAGTTTATTAATTTTTTGGTAAAAGCATATTATTACCTTTTAATCAGAGGGAAATAAAACTAAACATTTATCTTTGATACTGTTAAATATATTAATATTTACCTTTTTTTAAAGCTTCCAGAATAAATGAAAGGTTTTCAGCAAAGCTTCCCTGAATAACAAAAAAACATACCATGACCAGATGTTCAGTAAAATAAAAACGAGAATGGCTATCTGGCCCTTAGACATTATATAAACACATTCTGTTTCTGACTCTTACACATTATACAGACACTGTATTTTTATAGTAAATTAGAGGCATTGGCCAGATTCTCAACTGAACATCTCTATGCTTACAATCTAAAACTTAAATAGAAAAACAGAGATGGCATAGCACTGAAAATGACACTACTATGTCATGTTCAAAATTTTATATTTTCTGGATAAAATTCATCGATCTGCTCATGTTATTTAAAGGAAGAGGGGAGAGAGACAAACTGACAGACAGACATCGGTTGCCTCTCTAACAAGCCCTGACCAGGGATTAAACCCACAACCTTTTTGATGTACAGGACGATGCTCCAACCAACTGAGCCACCTGGATGGGGCTAAAGGTAGCTTTTAAGAGTTGCTACATTATAAATATAGTCAGAGAACTAGAAGTCCATTGCACTTTGTATCTTCAATACATCAGGTTCTTGCAAGTCTCAAATTAATTTCAAACACTAAAAAAATAACCATGAATTTAAATAAAATACAAAAGGAAAAGGGAGAAGAAATTTGTCTCAAATATTAGATACTGTAATAGTGCATCTCTATTCAAGAGCACATTATGGAATTTGTATATATCATATCAATTTGACTATGCTTACTTGGAGCACAGCCAAACACTTTGGATACAACTTAAAATATTCTAGATGAAAATTAATACAGCAGATGTATTATCCAGATGTTACAGCTTGTAGATAAAGGCATGTTAAAATATTCTTTCATTAAAGTCATTAATTTATACTTCAGATTTTTTAATTTAAAGAAACAGCCAACTTTAAATTTGAGGAGATGTAAAAGAGAAAAGAAACCAATTTGTTTGTTTGCTAATCAAGAGAACTGATATAAAATAGTGTAAGTTTGTAAGAGCCTTTGTGTATTTTGTGACTGCATACTGTCAAGTCAATACTATTTCCAAGGTAGGCAGGGCTGGAGGTATTTACAAAAACATAAACAAAGGCAATTTTGTTGGGAGATCAGTAGTCAAAGTATTCAAAGGTTGCTTCTCTTTTGGGTATTTTTTAAGTCTATTGTGCCCGACATTAAATATATACCTATATAAATACATATATACATATTATAAGCATGTACTTATATAAATATACATATGTGTGATTATATGTATAATATACAAATTTGTGATAACACATCAAAACAGAAAGGCTCTGGATTAAGTTAAGTGTTTCAGGTTCTTAATGTCCAGTCTTTGTTATTTTATGACTTTAAGCAAACTATTTATACTCCCTGAGCCTCAGATGCCTAACTGATATAATGTAGAAGTTAAATGAATAACATCTCTAGGTGATAATTATGGTAACAATAGTGATAACCAGGACAGGATGATAAATAGCTGCGCCTTTTTATTATTTTATATGAATCCAATACAAATAGGTTCATCTAAGAAAGTTAGAACACCAATCTACATCAATTGGAAACCAAAAGCCAAACTGTGCCTCTATAACAGTAATTCCTTGACCAAGTAGGTAACTATTTTCAGCATTAAATTCCAACAGAAGGTAGAACATTATTAGAAGGGACATTCTGAAATTGCACTTCAGAGGCCTGCAGACAGTGAAAGAGTGACACACAACTGGCTCAATTTGTTATAGATAATTACAAAAGAATGAATTACTAAATGCTAGGAGGCTTTCACAGCTATAGCATCACTGCATTAGAGAGTGCACAGTTTAAAGATTAGTGACAGCACTGCATGACTACTTCTCCCACGCTACCCAAGTCTCGGTAGACCACAAACAGACTGCTATAGTATTTTTAAACATATTAATCTATTTCCAAAGACAAGAATCAGAATATTTATCTTACAAATAAAAAAACAAACACAATAACTACATAAACCTGTTTTTGATGAATAGATGTACCCTAGTACATTATACTTTATACATTTTTATGAAAAAGTATCTTGCATATTTCAATTTAGAATCTCTAAATCCACCCTAGCTTTCCAAAAATATAAAGCTATGATAATATAGGCTTTACTTTGATGCTTATTAAATAAAATAGAAATGATACGTACAAAAACTTTATCTCCAACTACATTTTCCAGATTTAACTGCCTTGTGATTTCCTTTAGAGCTATTTTATCATTGATCTGCAGCAGTCCTGAAATAAAGCCCATTTAAAAGTATTTAATTAAAATAAAATTAGTATTTGATACAGTACAGATCATTTTCCAGTCTAGGAAATGTTCTAATGCTTTTTAAATTTAACTGGAAATAAAAAGTCAAATACTGTGAGTTTATATTTCCTTTCACAACTGAGCAATGCAAACATTTGATAGATTCGAAGAACAATCTTTGGGGTTAGGGTTATTTCAAAAAAAAGGAAAAGACAATACAAAAACCAAAAGTCTTCCTACTTTATTTATTTATTATTTTAGTTTCTAAAAATATTGTATATGGTGAGCTAAATTAAGAGTTGTTAAACATAAACCTAGTTTTAAAAATATAATTGTGAACCCAAATTTAAAATATACAAGTGAATTTAGTTTCATAATATAAAAAGTTCATATGATTTATATCATTTCCAATGGCAAAATAAGGACATACTTACCATTTAGGTGAACTTGTAATACATTTTCACTCACATCTTCTACTTCCATTAGTTCTTTCAAAGCATGGTTTATTAACTAAATAATATCAAAACATTTATAAAATGTTTAATAATAGATAAAAGATAAGTCTGTATTTTAAAACTAATATAGTAATAGTAATAATTACTACTAAAATATACTGAGAAAGTATTACATACCTTAAACTGTTCCATTATATAGCTTCACATTTTTATAATTACAGGATTCTATTTCACATATTAGATTCTTTATTATATTTTTTGATTTGTGACATCTTACTACTCATTAAAATACCATATATCTTTTCATATTAATACTGCATACATTTTTTTTAATTTTTGAAAATGAACAGAATTAAGAAATAAAAACTTTTTAAAAGGAAGATGAGACTATTCCTTGTAACAGTAAAATAGAAGGGTACTATTACAAAATAAATGGTACAGAAAAACAGGCTGCATATACCAAAAAAGCTAAAATGGTTCCAAAATTTAGTGAAAACAAAAGGAATTATTCAACAAAGTCAATGGGACAACTGGTAGACTATTTAGAAAAACAAAATACTATTTGTTGTAGCCTATCCTCTCTATCTGTCACTATAACATCTTTGTGCAATAGGAAGAAGCAATATCCTCATTTAAAATTATTAGGTTTTACAACAGAATATCAAACATAATAGCTATTTCTTACTTATCTGTACAGTTTTTAAAGCATATGGAACTCTACATCAGAACACAGGTAGTCCAGGTCCTCTTTAAAAGAGACAACCTCAAAATATCAACTGTCATACCATATATAAAAGCCCAGCTGAGACATGAAATTCTCAAAAGAGAACTGTCATGAAACGAGGTGGTGCTTCTCTGCCTTTGGGTCAAGTCAGACCTTATTACCAGAAAACACAAAGTTGGGCCCTCAAAATATGGCTTTTGCCATATTTTCTTAGTAAGCTACTATGTTCTGGCCCCCACCTCTTGATATTTTATTTCTATAACATTTATATATCACTGACTCTGATTTTTTATTTAAATTATTTTATGTTTGATAAATTGTTAAAAACTATTCCAAATTCTTTGCAGAATGAAATAGGATTAAGGAGGGGGTCAATGGGAAAAAAGGGGGCACATCTGTAATATTTTCAACAACAACAAAAAGGAATCAGAATCTGCAAGAAAAGTAACAGGGTTAATAATAGTACCTTCATTTTATATATGCACAAAGAGAGTTATAATGGATTTGTTTATAGAGTACCCTTTTCCACTGAATTTACTTTAAGCATCAAGCTGTCATGATTTGCCTAGATCACCTCAGATCTTTTTTGGGGGGTGTGTGTGGTCTGAAATAATTTAAATGTATTAGCAAGTATGTCTTCAAATAATTTTTTTCCATTCTGAATATTGCTAAAATTTAATTGTAGCAATTAGCTAGTGTAATTAGCTAGTTAACCAATAGTATAATTTCAGTTTTTCAATAGATACAATGTAATCTTTACAAATATTTTAAACTACAAAATATACTAAAAAAAATTAGTTGGTTATTAATGTTACACCAACCAGCATAACCAACTTGGCTACCCCATTTCCACATCCTTTGTAGCTAAAAACTAATTTTGCAAATCTATTAGCAGAGTTTGCTTAAAGCTGCCAGCATCTAGGAATTTTTATGCTTACCTATTATTACTATTCCCAAATACTTTTAATAAACACGTCATCCAGTAATAAGGAAAGAAAAAAACCATCATACTTAACCATCTAGCAAATTTCTTTGTCTCTATAGTTATTTCTACATAAAACAGTATTTTCCAGGATCCAATCTGTAATTTGGAAATATATATACACATATCTGTGTATATATAGATATCAAATGTTTGAAATACAACAAACATACTATCTATAACCTTTATTAATCAACTGTAGATTTTTTCCCCCACCACCCAAAGTCAAATCATTCTCCATCACCATATAATAGGCCCCCTTCACCTCCCCATCCCCTTAATAAACTATAGATTTTGAATTTTTGTATTTCATACAGGCCAAGAGTAATATCTTAAATATACTGTAATATTATTTTAAAATCTGAATTTACATAGTTATATTAATGAGAGTTCTTGTCTAAAAATAATCTATTTTATGTCTTAAGATAGTCCCAGACAAAGCAAATTACAAAAGTGACGGTTAAACAATGCTCCTTAGTTCTTTGACCTCTCAATATTGAAGTATAGCAGAAATAAATTAAATTATACCAAAATAGAATACCAAGTAGGGGATTCTTCGATATTCCAGTGAAGTCACACTAAATAAATGACTTCAAAGTACCAGAACAGGGCTCTAGTTTAAGAAGTAACAACAACTGGATACACAATCAGTATGCCAAGAATAACCTATCCATTTTATTAACGTATAAATACTGTGCTATAATGTCTATTTCCTTCTTTAAACCTGAGTAAATAGAAAAAGTAGACATAGAAATTTATATATAAAAAAAAGATGATGTAACATGAAAGAAAGGGAAAGGCAAGCTGATGAAAAATATTAATTATTACTGAAAATGTATATAGAAAAAAATATGTTGAGCTATTTAAGTCAGACCTAGAGACATACAAAACAACAGACAGAGAGTTCATGACAAGGAGCCTAGAGAAGCAAAAAGGATTGTTAGAAAACTAAAATGCAACATCACAGAAGCAAACAAACTAATTAGGTGAAGAAAAGCACATTGGTGATAAGGAAAATGCTGAGGAGGAAAAAAATGATAAAAGAAGAGAAACATGAAGAAATGACATGAAATTAGAACAAAAACTTAGTAAGTGGATACTCTAATCCTAAGAAAAGACAAAAAGAAGCGAAAGAGAAGAAATACTCAAAAAAAATTCTTTAGTGAAGACCTAAATTCATTTTAAGAAAGTTTGTATAATATCAGTTAATTTTATTATCAATATTTGGACATAGCCTGTGAATAACTAATGCAATGAGACAAGAAAAAGAAATATAAAGTATGGATAGAAATAGAGAAGGAAGAAATAAAACTTTCTTTGTTTGCAGAAAACATGACTGTGTATGTAGAAAATTACAAAGAATCTACAAATTCCTGGAACTGATAATCAATTATAGCACATTTGAAGGATACAAGGTAATACACAGAAGTCATTTACGTCCCTATATATCAACAATGAACACTCAGAATATGACATTAAAAACAATACTATTTACATTAACACCCAAAAATTTAGATACTTAGGTATAAGTCTAAAAAATATGTATAAGATCTACCACAAACTCTAATGAAAGGCCTGAATAAATGGATAAATATAGTATGTTCATGAATGTGAAAGATTCAATATAGTTAAACCAATTCATCTCAAAGTGATCTATAGATCCAACATAAAATCCCACAATTGAATATAAAAATTACCAGTATTTTATAGTTATTAATAAATTTATTCTGAAGTTAATATGGAAATGCAAAGTACCCAGGATACCTGCAACAATAATGAAGAAGCAAGAAGTTAAACGACTGACACTATGGAATTTCAAGACTTATTATAAAGTTACAATAATCAAGACAGCTTAATGTTGACACAAGAACAGATAATAAAAACAGAATAAAGAGCCCAGAAAGAGACATACACAAATATATTTACACTTTTCAAAAACATTAATTTGAAATGAATAATAGATGTAAATGTAAATGCAAAGAACTATAAAACTTACAGAAAATAACATAGGAGAAAATCTAGAAAGCCTGAGTTTTGGTGATGAAGTTTTAGATACAACACCAAAATCACAATCCATGAAAGAAACAGTTGATAAGTTGGACTTATTTTCAATTAAAAGTTTCTCTTCCAAGAACACTGTTAATAGAATTGAAAGACAAACAGACTAGGAGAAAATATCTGCAAAACACTTATCTAACATATTCAAAATATACAAATAACTCTTAAAACATATCAATAAGAAAAGAAACAACTCAATTTAAAAATTATCATAAAGTATCTCACCAAAGTTAAACAGATGAAAAATAAGCATACAAAAAGATGGTCAATAACGTATAACATAAGAGAATTGTAAACATAAGCAAAATAAGCTAGTAAGAGAAAGACAAGTATCACATGATTTCACTTATGTTTGGAATCTAATGAACAAAATAAGGTTATAAACAAAATAGATCCAGAGACATGGAAGTAGGTAACAGACTGACAAACCTCAGAGGAAAGGAAGGGTGGTGGGAGAAACAGGATCAGGGAGGAGGGACATCTATAATGCTTTCAACAATAAAGATAAATTTAAAAAAAGGAAAAAAAAAAGAAAAAAAAGCAATGAGATACCACTATATATCTACTAGAATGGCTAGAATGGCTAAAATTTTTTAAACTGACTACCAAATCCTGGTGAAGATACATAGCAAAAGAAACTCATTCAGTGCCAGTAAGAAGCAACATGGTATGACCACTTTGGAAGACAGACAACTTCTTACAAAGCTGAACACAATGCAACATGGTGCCCCAAAGTATTTACCCAATTAAGTTGAAGACTTACATCTACAGAAAAAACTTGCCCCAAAATTGCCAAAAATAGGAACCAACCAAGATGTCCTTCATTAGGTGAATGGATAAACAGTGGTACATTCATACAATGGGATATTATTCAACAATTAAAAGAAATGACCTGTCAGGCCATGAAATGACATGGAGGAACCTTAAATGCTTATTGCTAAGGAGAAGCCAATATGAAAAGTTTCTCTACTGTATGATTCCAACTATATGACATTTTGAAAAAGGTAAAAGTATAAAGACATTAAAAAAATCAGTGGTTGCCATGGGTGGTGGTGGTGGTGGTGGCAGGGTGAAAGGATAAACAGGTAAGCACAAGATGTTTTTAGAAAGCTGAAATTATTTTGTATGACATTAAAATAGTGGATATACGACATTATGTATTTATTAAAACCCATAAAATTGTACAATACAAAAAGTGAACCTTAATGTAAACTATGGACTTTAGTTCATGATAATGTATCAATATCAACTCATTGATTGTAACAAATTCATCATGCTAAGTCAAGAAGTTAATAATAGGAGAAACTGTTTATGTGTGTGGTGGTGGGTATGGGAGGATAAAATGGCAATTCTGTTTATCTGCTTAATTTTTTTAGTAAAAAACTTATTTATTTTAGCCCATTTTCTAATGAAATGCAGTACAGTTTTAATTTGTTTTTAGTTACACATTTTTAGTAAGTGTTTACTAGTTCTATTTCTTTTTTTCTGAACTTTCTCCATGCCCTTAGTAACAAACTTCCAAGGTGAAACTCAGAATAAATTCAGTCAGCTGCTCACGTTGTAATTTTAGGCTTGACACTTTGGTGTACAAATCACTGAGATTCAACTTTTCTGTTGTAATGCCATTTTGTTTCAAGATACACAGTTTACAATGGAATAGATCTAATGCACTGATTTCCTAGATCTCATTTTCTTCTGTACTGATACAAGAGTATCACTATGAAGCTTCTAGAATTAAAATATTATCTAACAATGTTCTTCAAATATTAGTATGATGATAATGATGTATTTTCCAGATATAATAATGAAAAGAATACATGAGGTGATAGTTACCTTATCTATAAATAGGGACAAAACCAGGTAGTATAAACAATAGAAAACAGAACATAGATAAAAGGCACGAGGTACATGTTCAATAAATGCTAGTTTGCTTTTTCCACTAGCAATCACTAATTCTTCAAGGACAGAAGACCATGATAAAACAAACATCAATTAAATTTTGTTACTCTGAGGAAAAATAAGGTAAAACAAATATGCTTGCCCAGCTGGCGTGGCTCAGTGGACTGAGCATCATCCCATGGACTGAGAGAACCTGGTTCAATTCCCGGTTAGGGCACATGCCTGGGTTAGGGGCTTGATCTCCAGTGGGGGCATACAGGAGGCAGCTGATTCATGTTTCTCTCTCACATTAATATTTCTCTCTCTCTCTCTAAAAAATCAATAAAAACATATTTTTAAAAAAGGAAAAGATATGCTCAACTCAAATATATCACCTAAACTTTATAAGGTTTCAATGATTTAAGTAAAAAAAGCAAATGTTAATAACAAAATAATGAAACACATTTCAGTGTTTGTCCATAGGAAACATCACAAGCCTACCAAAACAAACACCAGAAATAAGTAGCTTTACCATGGTCTTTCCTGATCCTCGGGGTCCAACAAGGAGAACAGAGTTACTTTCTCCATGGATAGCAGTTCTTTTTAGCAGCTCAATTAAGTGTCTGAAATGACAAAAATAGGCCCAAATATTAAAAGCTGGAATAATTTCTAGGTATTATTTTTTAAAAGCTAAATTTGAATATGCATAGAAAACAAGCATTCCTTTTTTCTTTCCCTCTGAGCACTTGACTTATGCTCTAAATAGTCCTATACAGAACCAGAAGAGATTGTTGGCTAATACTGAATCTTTGGAAACCACAGGAGGAAATCAAGTAAGTTTGAAATATCTTGGTCTTTATGATAGTATGGGATAAGAGATAATAGTAGCAGCTCTTGGACCTTTCATTCCAAAGCTGGATGCCAAGTATTAGATACAAGCTTGAATTATCTCCGTAAAACCAGATTAACAGAAACAACATAAGACTAAAAATTAAAAGGCTTCCTCATTATGAAAATATTTATATTTCTTTTGCTTCATGATATTTAATATTTCCATATCCAAAGCAAAATTTTTTGTTCTTTAGCATTGTTTATAAAATTTGTGTATGGTAATTTCTGGAAAACCTAAAGTGCATCTGTAAGTCTACTCATTACAAACAAGGGAATAGTTAAACTTACTTATATTGTACTTGTACTCCAAATAGGTTACTATGTGAACTCTGATGACAAAATCTTTCACGTAAAATTCTTTGTACCTGATGAAAAGAAAGTGAATTAGTATAAATAAAAATATTATATACATACAATTAAAAAACAGCAGTGAGAATAAGGTATTAATAAGTCAATTCAAACTCCCTAAATAGCTTTTCTTCAAGAGCTCTGGCACCATTTTCCTGAGTTATAAAATTATCAGTTCTTTTTATCTCAAGTCCCAGAGAAAAGATGAAAATTTAGTTGTAAAGATTTCAAGAGAAAGAATTACTTACGTAAGCTACATCAGCAATGTGAAGGGTTTTAATGCATATGAATGAATGAATACTTCACTTTGTATAATATGTCAGCCAAGGAATAAAGAAAGAGAGGAGAGAATCTAACAATGTAATCTAATCTCTTAGTGCTCATGTACCACACCTTGATCTCTAGAGGCCAACACATCCGAACTGGCTCAGCTCAAACCCTACCAATCTGTACCTGCCATAAAGGTCAGGATTCTAAGGAAATACAACTTTGAAAGTTCATTTGGTTATTGAGGTACTATTAGATGCAGAGCACAATACCACAAAAAGAGCATGATCCATGCCTAAAAAAGCACTGCAACTATAGTCAACAGAAACGACACATTCAAGAAACAAACTGCAAAAAAGTAGTAACAGCAAATATGGAAATGCTCAATTATATGGAAAAAATCACATTCATCTAGGCTATAAAATAAAAAACAAGTGGAAAAATTAAGAAAAAAATTATTCAAGAATTTTTAAAAGCTAAATTTTGAGGTCATCATAGAATGAGGGGCAGAGACTTAGTTGTAAAAAATTATGTTAGAGCCCTGGCCGGTTGCTCAGCGGTTAGAGCGTCGGCCTGCGGTACGGAGAGACCCGGGTTCGGTACCTGCTAAGGGCATGTACTTCGGTTGCAGTTTGTCCCCGGCCCTGGTTGGTCGTGCGGGTGGCAGCCACTCGATGTGTCCCTTCACATCGATGTTTCTGTCTCTCTCTCTGTTCCTCTCTCTCCCTCCCACTCTACCTGAACAAAAAATGGAAAAATATCCTCGGGTGAGGATTAAAAAAAAAAAAAAAATTAGAAAATCTAGCATATTCTTCACAAAGATGGAGCATTCAAGTCATTTCTTTTCAGCATCTACTGCTAATACAGAGCTCCCCCAGGGACTCAAACCTTAGGAGGCTGTTTCAGATTTGGCCCCATCAACAGAAACCAGAAGCACCCAAGATTATTTACTTTTCCCAAACTGAGAGCATGGGGTTAATCCTTCATGTACCAAAGACATACATGAGTTCTCTTTACATGCACTACAGCATAAGCCAAGTAAATTATTCACTGGGGATAAAATAATCCATACTTATCATAATAGAGGCAGTGGAAATAATAAGAGGTTTGGTGCCAGAAGAACCTTTTAAAGTTAGCCTTTTCTAAATCTCAATTTTTAAAAAATCTAGAAAATAAAGATACTAACATTTTTCTGACAGTCCTATTTTTCAGATGAAGGCAGCTATCTCTAACACAATATAGGTATTGGAGAGGTAATAGCTGATACCTGTAAAACACTTACATGAGCAAATATGAAGACTTAACAAATCATAATGTTTATTCTTCTACCTAGATAAAATCACTAGAAATCAAAAGACAAACCTCAATCCTTTTCTTTCTTCATTAAAGTCTGTTAGAGAGGGAACAACTATGTATAAACTATTAGACAGAGATGAAGTGAAGTGAAGCTGTAGTAAATCGTCAGAGGTTCAAACATCCCAAAGTGATCTGAGGTAGTGTTTACACAGGTGTATATATTCATAGAAATTAATGAACATGACCTTGGCCGGTGTGGCCCAGTTGGTTGGAGTGTCATTCTGCACACCAAAATATGGCAGGTTAGATTTCTGATCAGGGCTCAGATATCAGTCAGTTGGGGCTGATACCCAGTCAGGGTGCATGCGGGGTGCGGGAGGCAACCAATCAATGTTTCTCTCTCTCCCTTCCTCTCTCTAAAATCAATGAATAACATACCCTTGGATGAGGATTTTTAAAAAATAAAGAAAAATAAATTAATGAAGCTGTACATAAATTTGTGCACTTCTTGAAGATTTTTAAATTATACTTGCTAAAACATTTTTTGGAACAGAGTTAAATATTTTTCCTTCAAAAATAAAGGTCTATAAAGGGATGCCAATATCATTCAGTTTTAATTGAAAAATTATGTAGTTGTGATCAAGCCAGATAAATAGAAATGCCAGGGCAGAAATACTATGCCGATTCCCTACTAGATTCCTTAACAAAGATATGTATAGATATATGCTTAGCACTTGAAATACAGTATGTACCTATATTAAATGTTCATGATAAAACCACTCAACATTCTAGGAATATAAGGGAACTTCCTCAAAGGGCATCTACAAAAACCTACAACTAATATAATGATCCATGGTAAAAGGCTGAGTGCATTTTCCCAATATCAAAAACAAAACAAGAATGTATGCTTTTGCCACCTTTATTCAATATTGCACAGAAGATTCTAGCCATAGCAATTCGATAAGTAAAAGGAATAAAAGGCATCAAGATGGAAAAGGAAAGAGTAAAACTATTTCTATTTGTAGACGACACGATCTTACATACAGAAAATACTAAGGAATAAACTAAAAAACTATTAGAACTAATAAATGAGTTCAGCAAGGTTGCAGAATATAAGATTAATGTATAAAAATCAATTGCATTTAGATACATTAACAATGAACAAATAAAAACAAAACAATTTCATTTATAACACCAACAAATGGAATAAAATACATTTAACCAAAGTAGTACAAAACTCTGAAGATAATGTTAAACTAAACTGAAATCAGAACAACCCTTAGGAAGATATGTAAAGTTATGATCTCAACTATCCAAAGACTTAAAAAGGATGAAATTAAGAAGCAGCGTTAAGACATTCTGCCAGTTAGAATGGAAAGAGTAGCTCTTTATAATTGCTAAGGGGAGAATTCAAGTTAAGAAGATGACTATTTCTGAGGACCTTTTCATAGTAACAGAACTTGAGATTAATAAAAATATACACTGACCTGCGAAAGGTACTCTGTATGTATTAAATTGTTACTCTTTGACTTACGACTGCTCATTTCAACAAACTGAAATCCCTAAAAAAATAAAAAAAGAAAATTTTAGCATGAATATAATAAAGACTATTGGCCTAAAGAAAAGTATTTAAGAACTTACCATTATGTAATCAAATTAAACACGTTTTAAAACATGAAAAATGTTTTAAAACGTGTTTCAAGTTTCTCAAACTTGTGGTAATCATTTCACAATTTATGTAAATCAAACCATCATGCTGTATGCCTTAAATTTATACAGTGATGTGTGTCAATTTTCTCAATAAAACTGGGGGGAAATTCTGGGTTGCTCCTCTTTGTCTAAGTACAGGTATATCTGACACTCCCATACTATACTTTTTTTTTTTTTTTTTGGGCGATAGAAGACTTGATTTGGGGTGGTAAATACAATACAATATATAGATGATATACTGTAAAATTGTATACCTGAAATCTATATAATTTTATTAACCAATGTCACCTCAATAAATTCAATTTAAAAAATATACTTTAAATAAGGCTCTTACAGACAACTCCTACATTTCCCTTCAATCAACTCTTCACCTTCCTTTCCTTGCCTTTCAAAAATAAAATAAAAACTATGTGCTTCCTTAATATAGAATGTTTCTCCCCACATCCATAACCACCTGTATTTCTCTTTATCCATAAACAAACTATATTAAAGTTATCTATTTAACTGCCAGAGTCCCCAAATTAAAGATATTTAAAAATTCCAAGCATTTTAGCATAATATCCAAAACAACACTGGCAATGATAACTGGAATGAGAACTATATATACTAATGAAAAATAACTTAAAATTCTCCTTGAGGGCAGTATTCTCATTGATTAATACTTTCTGCTGAAAGATCTAATTTTCTTAGCACTTATTTCCTACAGGAATACTTCACCAGTCAAGTAATAATAGCTTAAGCAGTATCTACAAACATAACAGGAAATGTTACAAGTACTCTGCATTTATTAACTCATTTAATCCTCAAAATAAACCTATGGAATAAATACCATTACAATACCCCTTTAAGATTAGAAGACATAAAAAGTTAAATAACTTGATCAAAATCAAATAGCACGTTGTACAGCCAGAATTTGAACCTGAAATTATACTTGGTTATATGTAATATAATATTATTATTATATATAATTATATTTGGTTATATATAACTGTTATTTACTTAGCCAACTATTTTAAAAGGTACAAATTTTAATAATTTGAAGGGAGATCAGCCATTGGGACAATTATATTTCCTATTCATATTTATTAATTTCACATACAGACAACTAGACGCCAAGCCTTGGAATGCTGTTAAATGCTAACAGGACAGCAGCTGAGCAAAGCCTTGAAAGATTGACAGCAAGCAAACTTGTCTCTCTTTTAATGTATGAGCCACATAGCCAAGGCCCAAAACCCCAGAAGTCCTCTGCCTCCACCTCCCAAATTGAAAATTCAAAAAAAGATTACTCAACTATTGTTTTGTACCTTAAGAATCTTCTTTCTTAGGAGAAAAGTGGCTTCTCAGCTGTCCTCGGACACCTTCCAGCAGTTTCCTATGCTTACACAAGGCACTGTGCTTGGCAATCTTTATATTAATTCTTTTTTTATTCAACACATTTAATTTTTTTCTTAGACGAGTGTTGTGTGTGGAGAAAAATCCTTTTAACAACATGAAATAATATTCTCATGCTGGATTAAGATACTCTTAACTTTTGAAAAAGGTCTACAAGTTGACATCTCAAATTACAGAAGACTGGGTTCAAATCCCAGTCCCCAAAACGATAAAGTGAGAGAGAGCTTTTGCAATATGCTTTATTTTTTTTTAGAGCTGTATTAGCTATTTCACAGCATTATTGGAATTAACCCCCCCCCCCCCCCAGTGCCCCATTTCATGGATTAAGAAAACATTGCTTAGCCCAGGCCAGTTTGGCTCAGCGGTTAGAGTGTCAGCTCACGAACCAGAGAGTCCGGGTTCGTTTCCCAGCTAAGGGCACATACCTTGGTTGCAGTTTGTCCCTGGCCCCAGTTGGAGTCGTGTGGGTGGCAACCAGTCGATTTGTCTCGCTTATATCGATGTTTCTCTCTCTCTTCCTCCTTTTCTCCCTCCCGTTTTATCCGAATATAAATGCAAAAATGTCCTTGGATGAGGATTTAAAAAAAAGAAGAAAAATAAAACATTGCTTAGAAAAGCTAAGTAAAATGTCTGAGGTTGCAGGGTAGGTGTTTAATCTGCCTCTATGCATCAACTATGTCAGGAAAGGCATTATTAAAAGCATGCATTTTTCTTCATTTGGGGATCATCCATGAAAGAAACATACACACTGAGTGCCTAACCTACGTACATTTTGACTGCAAATTAATTCTTAGTCAAAAGATTAATTTTAATACTTGCCTCTCCAACTAATAGTTAAATTTCCACTCTATAAATAAGAATAATTTAAAGGCAATTCTAATTTTACAGATGAAAAGACTAACTTCTGACTGAAAAGAATATTTGCAAGCCACACATGTGACAAAGGACTTATATAATAAATAAATAAATCCCACACCTGTCAGAATGGCCGCCAGCAACAAATCATCAAACAAGTGTTGGCGAGGGTGTGGAGAAAAGGGGACTCTAGTACACTGCTGGTGGGAATGCAGACTGGTGCAGCCACTGTGGAAAACACTATGGTGCTACCTCAAAAAGTTAAAAATTGAACTGCCATTTGACCCAGTGATCTTACTTCTAGGAATATACCCTAAGAAACCTGAAACACCAATCAGAAAGAATATATGTACCCCTATGTTCATAGCAGTACTATCTACACTAGCTAAGATCTAGAAACAACCCAAGTGTCCATCAGTAGATGAGTGGATTAAAAAGCTGTGGTACATGTACACAATGGAATACTATGCAGTGTAAGAAAGAAAGATCTCTTATCCTTTGAGATAGCATGGAAGGACCTAGAGAGTATTATGCTAAGCGAAACAAGCCAAGCAGAGAAAGACAAATATCACATGATCTCTCTTATTTGTGTAATATAATGAACTAAACAAACTGCTGAACAAAATTAACCCAGAGACATAGAGGTGGGGTATAGACTGCCAAGCCTCAGAGGAAGGGGGTTTGTGGGGGAAGAGATAAACCACAGAACTTACATGCATGTATGCATGACCAATGAACATAGACAACAAAGCTGGGGATGGGGCAGGAGGGGGAGGAGGGTGTCAATGGGGGAAAAATGAGAAACATCTATAACAAAAAAAATTAATAAATAAAAATTTAAAAAAAAGAAAATACTAAAATAAGATCTTTAAAACTCAACAATAAAGAAAATTTAATTAGAAAAATTAACAAGACATAAAGAAACATTTCACCAAAGAGGCTAAATGGATGGTAAACAAACATATAAAAAGATGTTCGGCATTATTAGCCATAGGAAAATGAAAATTAAAACCAAATGAGATATTAATATACACCTATTAGAACTGCCCAAATTTTAAAAATTTTTTAAAAGAGTGAGACAGAAGATGAAATGCTGGATGGCTCTCAAGGGCATTATGCTTACTAAGAAAAAAAAAGGCCTATCTCAAAACTTGCATTTTGTGTGATTCCATTTAAATCACATTCTTAAAACATTTAGAAATGAAGAACAGAATCATGTAGCTAGGAGACAGGAACAGGGTTGAGGGATGGATATGACTATAAAGGGGTTTCATGAGGGATTTTCTTTGTAATGCTGGGACAGTTCTTACTTTTATTGCGGTAGTAGTCACTCAAATTTATATATATGGGCTCATATCACAGAGACACAGACACACAACATTGAGTGCAAGTAAAAACTACTAAAAACTGAATAAGGTCTTTAGTTAACAGTGGTATACCAACGTAAATTTCCTGCTTTAAATATTGCACTACAGTTATATAAGATGTCACCCCTAAGAGAAGCTGGATGAAGGGTATCCTGGACTATTTTTATAACTTCTATGAGTATACAATGATTTAAAAATACAGAAATCATTATAAAAAAACAATTCTAATTTTATGGTTTTTAAAAACTGTTTAATGAACCAAAAAGTGATCAGTGGCACAACCAAATCTTTTTCTTTTTTCAAATCCTCACCTGAAGATAATTTTCCATTTATTTTCAGAAGTAGGGGGGATAGAAAGAGAAAGAGAGAGAGAAACATCAATGTGAAATAGCCACATCAATTGGTTGCCTTCTGCATGACAAATGGCAACCGAATACATGCTCTTGATCGGAATTGAACCTGCAACTCTTTGGTCCACTGGCCAACACTCTAACTGCTGAGTCGAACTGGCCAGGGCTCAACCAAATCTTTATTATCTGCAAACACATTACAGGAGTAAGGTTAGTTAAATTTTTCCTCAAATCATACCAATGGATCCTGGGACTTCTTCCACTTTCTACTGTGCTTTCTCTACTATGAGTGTACTTACTATTCTAAAATAGTAGGACTAGACATAAAATGTAAGAGGAGCTGAATGTCTATGCATGACTAAGTGATTACTCATGTTGGTAACAAATATAAACCTAAGTGACTACAATTATTTAGTTGTAAAAATTTTGGTAGAAGCAACAATTACTTATTCATGCTATTGCAAGGAGCAGTAAAATGGGTAATCCCAAGAAATGATTTACCTACCCAGACATTACTTTAGCTTCTACACTTGCTGTTTTTATCAGTTTCCACTAGATGCCTCTCTCTAATTTGTTTTTGCTAGACTGAATAAACCAATAATCTAAGCATTTCAAGTAACAATCAGTCTATCCCTATTATCTCAAAAATTTCAACCCAAATCACTTCTGTCAGTAGCAGACTCTATTCCACTTTCAGATCACCATGATTTCTTAACCAGAACTCTATAGCTTTTTTATTGGCCTTTAAGTCTTACCTCCATTTGTGATACCACTTTCACATAAAAACCATTCCCCGACCCCCCAGATTCTAAATTCCAAATTCCCTAAACATCATTTAAAAGGAATGACTAGTTTCCCAGCTTAATGCACAAGCTCCTTCTCCTTGTCTGGAACAATCAACCATTCTCTGTTCCCTGCCTCACTTCAACCTCAGATCTTAAGCTGAAACATTATTTCCTCTGGAATATTTTCTGTAACACCCCGGTACACTCCTACTCTGGCAAAAGTCTGAGCATCAAGTGTCCCTAAAGTGCTTTCAGGATATATGCGGTTTTCTTCTTTCTTTTACACAACTTAATTAGCACACAGCAACATAATTAACTCTGTGTTTGCTTATCTGTTTGCTCTACTAGATCAAGGATCCTTAAAAAAAAGGACTAAAAAATTATGCTATCATTGTATCCAAATCAACTAGTAAATGTTGGCAGACAGTTGATTTTCAAAACAATATTTGATAAATGAATAAATGCCAGGCAATGGAGAATGTCCAGCTGCCAAAAAAAAAAAAAATAGGCAGATTAGGTTAAATCAACTGCTTAGCTAAATTTTAAATTTTCAAATAAATACATGTCATCACCCTCAAAAAAACTGCCAAGTATAAATGAACAGTAAGTTACAAAATATTATCTTGGTCATGTCACAGCAACAGAATTTCAAAATGGTTAAAATATAATTAATCTATTTAACAAAAGATAAAGTACACAAAATTTTTTTATGAATAATTTTTAAATCAAGTTGCAAACCTTATATAGCTTCATGTCTGGTGATTCATGATACAGTCAAGTCACAATTACCTTTATTTTTATTTTTATCCTCACCTGTGGACATTTTTCCATTTTTTGTTCAGATAGCATGGGAGGGAGGGAGAGGGGGAGAGAGAGAGAGAGAGAAACATTGACATGAAAGGGACACATCGAGTGGCTGCTACATGCACAACCCAACCAGGGCCAGGGACAAACTGCAACCGAGGTACATGCCTCTAGCGGGAAACGAACCTGGGTTTCTCTGGACCACAGGCTGACGTTCTAACCGCTGAGCCAAACTGGCCAGGGCAAGTCACAATTATCTTTAGAAAAGCAATGTCAATTATAGTTCTAGATTGATGGCTCACTACTAACATTTTAAAAAGATTAGTGAATATAATATTTCTGGAATTAAGCCAGTATATTTTATATTTTACTTATACTGCTTTCATTAAGACGTGGGAAAATTAAGAAAAATATTTCTAATAAAGATTAAAATTACTACTCAAATCTACACTTTTACTTATTTATATACAAATACTCCAATGATCCTCCATTTCTTGGCTTATAAATTTGGAGCAATTTGGATTCCTCTCCTTACTTGTTTCAAAGTTGCGGTTACAGATGATGGTTTTAGCATGTCTAAAAAATCTGGCAACACAGATCTTAAATTTATGATCAAACATGAAAAAAAGGTTAAAAGGTTTTGTAGCCCTGGGTGGTTGCTAAATGGTTAGAGCACTGGCCCACAGGCGAGAGTGACCCCTGTTGGGTTCCCGCTAAGGGCACATACCTAGGTTGCAGTTTGTCCTTGGCCCCGGTTGGGGTCAGGTGGGTGGCAGTCAGTCAATGTGTCTCTCTCACATCGATGTTTCTATCTCTCTTCCTCCTTCTCCCCTCAGCCCCCATCTGAAGATAAATGCAAAAATGTCCTTGGGTGAGGATAAAAAAAAGGTTTTGTACATTTTAAAAATTAAACCAGGAAAAGAAAAGGCAAAGGAAGTAAAGATGAAGACATCAGAACGAAAGATAAATAAATAAAACCTTTCTTTTCTGCAATGAATTTTTAAATTGTTTTGATATGTATGCTTTAACAACACAGAAAACAATGTTTTTATAATAGTTTTTGATTCATCAATATTTCCTGGAAAAAATTAAAATGCTTAGAGTTTTGCTCAGTGGTTAGAGCATCGGCCTGCGGACCAGAGTCGTGGGTTTGATTCCCGATCAAGGGCACATACCTCGGTTGCAGGTTCAATCCCCAGCCCAACTGATGAATCAATGTTTCTCTCTCACATCAATGTCTCTCTCCCTCTCTCCCTTACCCCCTCCCACTCTATCTAGAAATCAATGAAAAAATATCCTCGGGTGAGTACATGAAAGGCTCCTAATATTAAAAGGCCAAAAAGACGTGCTTGATTCAGGAGATGAGAACAGACTTTTGCTCTGATGAAGTCAACTAATTAATGAAGCTAACTGAAGATTACAGTTTCACAGCCTCAATTACAAGATGAATTACTGGCTAAGCACTAATGCTGAGGCACTGTTGGACAGGTTGTGTCAGTCAGTAACAGTGATGCCAAGTAGGTGGGCAATACTACAAGTAGTATTTAGGAAGACATGAACAAAATGTATAAATGTTCATTAAAAAAAAAAAATCCCAGGGCAACATACCTAAATCTTTAAAAATAGAAACAACCTGTCTTTTTTTTAAGCACTACAAGTTATTATTCTAATAAACTTAGAGTTGGGGGAAAAAATGGACTGATGACAGAGCATGCCTGTAGAGTGCCTGGTAAATGCCAATGGGATCCTTTTTATAAAACCTGAAGTTTGCCCACTTCCTCTGGACATTGATCTCTTGTGCAGTGTCACATGAGACCCTTACAGCTGTAGTGAAAACAAGAATGGAGAAAATCACTGCTAAGATCCATACAAGGAAGATATTTTCCTTTGCCAAAGACTAGGTGCTTCAAACACTGATCAGAATGAGATGACTGCACTGAAAATCCAGCTAAACCACCACAGGTATTCGTTAAGAGCAGTAAAAAAGGACAAAAACAAACAAACAAACTAAACAAAACACATACCATTTATAGTTTCTATGTGCTTACATATTTAACCAACTAAATTACCTGCCTTTATTTATTTTATGTACTTGTGTGGTAGTTGACTGAATTATATGATCTTTTCTCTATATATTACATTTATAGAGAAACCACATTTCAGAATACAAATATGGCAGTGACTAGTTTATTTAAACTTCTAATGTGAAGACACTAAAAACTCTTAACCACATAACTAAAAATAAACAATGAAATTTTACCTGTGTATAAAAATGCACTCAGACAACTATCCAAGCCAGTATATACATTCATGTAACAGCCAAGTAAAATACATCATTCATTAAATATTTTCACACACATATACAAACAATAGGTTAATTTGTATTTCATTAATGGTCTTTCTTCTAGATGTTCTTAAATGTTCAGACCTAAAGCACTAAACTTTAAAAGTTTCCTAGCTATACTATCCAAATATTTTACTTTTATTTAGAAGCTGTCAATGGAGAAAAGGCTAAAGCTACAAGAAACTAAAAATTTCCTGAATTCTAATAATTTTTATCATCTCTCTAATTACACTGGAACATACTTAGGGCCCATGCAGTATAGTAGGTCAAATTGTAGGGCAGTTAATCTAGGATGGGATTCCACTATTTACAATTCCTTACACCTCAGTGCACCTAGCAAGGTACATTTAATGTGACATGTCCAAAGAAAGCATTCTTTTTCATAAAACAAAAGTATAAACTCACAGATTATTACATTAGTTTAAGCTGATTAACTTTCTTTTTTTAAGGTAAAGTAAATCTGCTAGCACTAATGACATTTTGGACAAAGAGTAACATTAAAATACACCTACCATCAATTTCCCAAATAACATCATAACCTGGGAAACACTTTTAAAACATGATTTCTGAGTCTAAGTCACAAATCAGGAATCTAGGGAATGTTTTTTTATTGACTCTACTGTACCACCATATCTAGGAACCACTGCTCTACATTATTGGCTCAAATAAGTGAGTGGCAACGTAGCTCTGACTTACATATATATGGTGGAGAAGATTCTCACTACACCAATTCCAGAGCACTCCTATATTATAAATCAGAAAGGTACCGAACATATAAAATTTATTCCTGCATTGACAAAGGTCAAAAATGACAGGAGTTATAAAAATATGTCACCTGCTCAGAATAGCCTATCTGCATTTCCCAGAACACTAGAATAGATCCCTAGAACATTAAATAGTGAAATACTGAAATATATTCATTGACTATTACCTACCATAACTGTATTTGGAATTTCAGTTTTAAAAACATGGGGCACCCTGGCTGGTTTTGCTCAGCGGTTAGAGCACTGACCTGCAGACCAGAGAGTGCCGGGTTCGGTTCCTGCTAAGGGCGTGTACCTCAGTTGCAGTTTGTCCCTGGCGCAGGTTGGGGTCGTGTGGGTGGCGGCCACATGATGTGTCTCTCTTACATGCTGTTTCTCTCTCTCTCTTCCTCCTCTCTCCCTCCTGCTCTATCTCAAGATAAACACAAGAATGTCCTCGCAAGAAAGTCCTAGGATGAGGATAAAACAACAACAACAACACAACATGGGGCAATGGGGGTGGGGGAAGGGCGCGAGGGTGGGGGGGGGCACACATCTGAAATACTCTCAACAATAAAGGAAAAAAACACGTTAACCAAAGTAGGATGACTAAATGAGTAAATTCAAGACTCAACTGTGTATATTTACAGTTTCCACTTATCAACTGAGGTGGCTTATTTATCATAATTACCCATCCCTATGCTTTCCAAAACTACATATTGATAAATTTCTGAGAATTACAAAACATGTCCTTTGATGCTCCTGAGATTTCATGAGCAGTTATAGCTCTTCTTTCTTAAGGTGCCTTCTTCAACTCCAAACCCTCACTCATAGCCTTTATCTTTCACTGTCTTTATCTTTCACTATCTATCTCTACACAGTATATTTTAGATTAACTCTGTTTGGCCAACAATAAAAATCATTATTTAGAGAAATCTCAACTTCTAAAAACATAACTAGAAAAGAGTTACACTAATAACTTATTCTCACAAAAAAATCTTAATATCCAGCTAGATGTCAAGTATTTTCCCAAACTAGGAATTATAAAAGAAAAATCTACTCAGTATGCACAGGAACTTAATGTCTTCATCTTCGGCTGGTTCTAATACTGTCTCTCAGAGTAACAGAACACTAAACCATGGAGGGAAAACCAGTGTGGATAGAACTCTGGGACAGTCCCTCAAGTCAGACTCTTTTTTTTACTCTATTTGGCCTATTGACCAAATTTTGCTCTCAACTTACTGACTAGAAACAGCATACAACATCTATATTATGACAAGATTAAACCTAATTTAGAATATTATTGTCTCATATAAATTCTTTGGTAATATTGTTAAGTTATGTGATGATAACATTTCATAATTAAGTTCCTCTGGTGCAAGAAATTAGTAAGATGTCACACAATATATATTTGGCATATTTTTCAATATCCATGGGTAGGGGTGTGAGTTTTTGCATGCATATACATGTGAGTCACATACATATAAATAAGTTTATGGCTTCAGATTCAGACACTGCTTAAAGAATACATTTTTGCTACATTAAAACCCAATTACTGAAAAAGACATTTCAATTGATAGAAAATACATGCACTATGAAAAGGATTAAATAAATATTTATTCTGCATAAATGGCTCCCTGTATTTTAGTTAATGAGAAAACCAAGTATCTCCAAGTTGATGACAAAGATTCTCAATCAACTCAATCTAAATGTATTTAGTGAGCGTTTAGTTACTACAAGGCCCTGTGACAAGCACTATGGGAAAGATAAAATATCTGATTAGAATAGCACACGTGAAAATAAAAGCAGAAAAGACTGTAAAAGTACAAAACAAGGAATAAACTCATGGATTTAGGAAAGAAAGGGACCTTAAAGAACACTTTTTATAAGAGTGGAAGTGAGGCAAAGAGATTTTAAATAAGTTGCTCAAGATCACATAACTTACGCACTAGCTATTAAATCTGGTGACACCCATTCAGTGTTCAGTTTGTTGCAAATGGCATGGAAACAATCCTGTAAACATCATAAAAGCCATCTAATTCATTTCTGGGCTTTTGTTTAGAGAAAAAAAACAGCATATGGATGCCTTCTGAAAGAAAATTGTTAGAATCCCAGACATTTCAGGCTGACAATCCATTTCTTTTTCAAATGTGTATCTGTACAATTTATGTTTATAAACATCTATATGTTTAAGACCATAAACATTTTGTTTCTCTTAGAAAGGAATATATGTTTTGCATAGAAATTTTTGCAAAGCCATTATAGAGTCATGTGAATAAAGATCATGAAGCAGAATTAAATCAGAAAAATGTCCTTGCAATACTTAATAAAACAAACAAAAATAGTTAAACAGAAATGTCCTAGATGAATATAGAAAAATGGCAGAATAAAAAGGACCAGAAATCTGTCTCCATACCTAGAAAGCAACTTCACTGGTAGAATCTGTCTGATATAACTATTTTGAAATTCTGGAGTATATGAAATTCTAGAGTATATGAAATTCTAGAGTATATTCTAGAGTATGCAATTCCCATGGGAAGGCTTACAAAGCAAAATGCCGTTAATTCTGGTCAAATTCACATCTAAGCACAGTAGCCCAGCACAATGGGAGGCAACTGTGCACCTATTTCTGGAGCAGCTTGCAAACAGCTGGTGGTGACAGCGCTGGTAAAAAGAACCCTGTCACCCAAGTGTCAAGGATCTGTGCTTTGATCACAGCTTCTCACAGCCATTGCTGTTCCATCTCCCCTCATTGTTGCAAGTCCCTCCTCCTCCTACTGAAGTAACTTGCAGGAAATCTAAAGTGCTCTTTTCCCTCCCTTCATTTTACTCTTTTACAAATCTTTCTGGGAGCCAGACATTAGAGAATAAAACATTCAAAAGAAATGGCATACATGGGGGAAATTAGGGAGCATGGTGTATGCATGCCCAGGGAAAGGTACAGGCTCAAAAAAGACCTCTGATCTTAAGTTTACATCTAGACTGATTTTCAGCATAGAGACAAATGCAACAATCAATAAAGTAAAACAATAAACAAAACAACAAAGAAACAGCTATCCCAGCAGAACAGGGAGATTTGCAGTCTAGAGTTACCAAATTATTAGATTTAAATGTTCGGGTTTCAAATAAAATATATCAAGGTATACAAAGAAACACAAATGTTGAGCCCATTCAAAAGAAAAAATGTAAGTGAACAGAAGCTGTCCTTAAAAAGACCTGACAGCAGCCCTGGCCAGTTTGGCTCAGCGGTTAGAGTGTCGGCCTGCGGTCCGGAGAGACCCGGGTTCGGTTCCCGCTAAGGGCATGTACTCTGGTTGCAGTTTGTCCCCGGCCCTGGTTGGTCGTGCGGGTGGCGGCCACTCGATGTGTCCCTTCACATCGATGTTTCTCTCTCTCTCTCCCTTCCTCTCTCTCCCTCCCATTCTATCTGTACAAAAAAAAAAAAAAAAAAAAGACCTGACAGCAGATCTACTAGACCAAGACTAAAACAGCTGTCTTAAAAATGCTCAAAGAGCCTGGCCGGTGTGGCTCAGTGGTTGAGTGCCAAACCATGCACCAAGAGGTCGCCAGTTCAGTTCCTGATCACAACACATGCCCAGGTTGTGAGCCAAATCCCCAGTGAGAGGCATGTAGGAGATGGTCAATCAATGTTCTCTCTCATCACTGTTTCTACCCCTCTCTCCCTCTCCCTCTAAAATCAATAAAGAAAAAAATAAATAAAAATGCTCAGGGAACTAAAGGAAGATGGGCAAATAGTAAAAATAAATAAGTTAAAAAATAAAAATTATAAATGAACAAAACAGATATATCAGTAAAGAAATAGGAAACTTAAAAGAAACAAAAATGTAGCTTTGGAGCTAAAAAGTAAAATAACTAAATTGAAAAACTTACTAGAGGAATTAGAAGGCAAATTTGAGCAGGCAGAAGAATCGGCAAACACGAGGATAAAACAACAGAAATGATTAAGTCAGAGGACTAGAAAGAAAAATGAAGACGTGAATAGAGTCTAGAACCAAACTGTGGAATACCATTAAACGGATCAACATATGCACTGTTTGAGTCCCAGAAGGAGAGAAGAAAGAGAAATGGGCAGAGAAAATATCTGAAGAAATAATAACTGAAAACTCCCCAAATTTGATCTCAGGAATGAATATAAACATGTAAGAAGCCCAATGAACTACAAAGTGAACTCAAAGAGACCTATACAGAGATACATTATAATCAAACTTTTAAAAGATGAAGATAGAATCTTGAAAGATACAGGAAACAAGCAACTCTACACATACAATGGATTCTCAATAAGATTGTCATCAGAGTCCTCATCAAAAACTTTAGAGGTAGGAAATAAGTGGACAAATATTTTCAAAGTGCCAAAAGGAAAATACCTATCAACCAAAGATTGTATATCAGCAAAACTGTCCTTCAGGAGCAAGGGAGATAATTATGGACACTACTACATTGACAAAAGCTGAAGGGGTTTGTTACCAAAAGACCTGACATGCAAGAAATGCTTAAGGGAGTTCTGCAAGGTGAAATTAAAAAACACTCCTCAGGTCTCACAGGTGTGGCTCAGTTGGCTGAGTGTAGTCCCATGCAACAGAAGGTCACTGGTTCAATTCCTGGTCAGGGCACATGCCCAAGTTGCAGGCTTGATCCCCAGTAGGGGGTGTCCAGGAGGCAGCCAATTGATGTTTCTCTCTCATCAATGTTTCTGTCTCTCCCACTTTCTTCCTCTCTCTGAAATCAATTAAAACAAAAACATATAAAAAAAAAGAAATAAAAATGCATTAAAAAAAAAGAAAAACACTTGTCAGTAACTCAAAGCAATATGAAAAGATAAAGATTCTAATAAAGGTAAGTACACCAGCAATTTCAAAAGTTAGTATTATTGTAACTTTGGTGTTTAGTTCCACATTTTGTTCTCTACAAACTTGAAGAGACTTTTAATAAATTTCATAAAAATATATTAGTTTATGTTTGGTGGCACACAAGGTATTAAAATGAAATTTTGTGATATTAATAACTGAAAGGGGTGGGAACAGAATAGCAAAGGAGCAGGGATTTTGTATGTTATTATAGTAACATAAGCAGGTAAAAATTCAAACTAGAGTGTTTTAACTTTAGGATGTTTTTTATCCTCACCCGAGGACATTTTTCCATTTTTTGTTCAGGTAGAGTGGGAGGGAGAGAGAGGAACACAGAGAGAGAGAGAAACATCGATGTGAAAGGAACACATCGAGTGGCTGCCACCCACACAACCAACCAGGGCCGGGAACAAACTGCAACTGAGGTACATGCCCTTAGCGGGAACCGAACCCGGGTCTCTCAGGACCACAGGCTGATGCTCTAACCGCTGAGCCAAACCAGCCAGGGCAAATAAGCTTTTTTGTTTTGTTTTTGTTTGTTTGTTTTTTGTTTTTGGTGGTATGTGCCCCTAGCGAGAACTGAACCCGGGAGTCTCTGGTCCGCAGGCCGACGCTCAACCGCTGAGCCAAACCAGCCAGGGCTAACTTTAGGATGTTTAATGTAATCCCTATGATAACTACAAAGAAAACATCTATAAATATATATATAAGGTACTGAGAAGGAAATTTAAATGTTTACCTAAAAAAAAAAAAAAAATCAACTAAGAGCAAAAGTGTACAGTCATATGGAAAACGGGGGTCAAAAAAGTTCCATGAAACATGGAAAAAAACAAACAGTAAAATGACTAGTAATTTTAATTTAAATGTAAATGTATTAAATCATACAACCAGAAGAGAGATTGATAGAGTGGATAAAATACATGATGCAAATATACACTGTCTATAAGAAACTCAGTTTATATCTAAAGACATATATATTCCGAAGGTGAAAGCATGGAAAAGATATTCCATGCAAATGATAAAAAGAGTACACAAGTAGCTACAGTAATATCAGACAAAATAGACTTTAACTTAAAAAGGATACAGGAGACACAGCATAAAGATATAATAAGTATAAGCATCCACACACCTAAATAACAGACCATCAAAGTATATGAAGAAAAAATTGACAGGACTAAAGGGAGAGAGAGAGAGTTTTAAAATAATAGTTGGAGACTTCAATAAACCATTCCAAATACTCAATAATGGATAGAACAATAACAGAAGATAAATAAGGAAATAGAGGACATGAAGAACACAATAAACCTAATAGATACAACAGACATACTCGAAACACTCCGCCTAGCAACAGAATACACATTATTCTCAAGAGCACACAGGTCATTTTCCAAGATATACCTGTGAAAAGAATCATCAGAAAATGTAATCAACAATGTCAAGGGTTCCTACATTGGAGTCAGGAGGTCATTAGGGAAGACAGGCTTAGATGAGGTCTGAACTTTTGGACTTTCATGCTTGCCATAGAAACCCATATTGGAACTTGTTTCCCTTTTTTGTGCCAACGATTACCTCAGTCTTACCTCACAGAACTGACCAATACTTCTTGAACTAGTCATCACACCATGTTAGACAGTTAACAGGAAAAGTTTCTTTTTTATAACCTGTGGTTTCTGCCTTCATAAGTTCTGGCTTCCTTTGTCTTCCCAGGAGCACAGTTTAGGCTGCTATCTGAATCTGTGCCCCTGGATTACCATCCTCTGCTCCAAGAAATGTTATTTAATCTAAACCTTATTTTTGGTTGACATACCATAATTACAAAACAAATTCAGTCTCAATAGATTTTGATAGATATACAAAGTATCTTTATCACAATGGGACAAAGTTAAAATAAGAGAAGGAAAAAGACAAGCCACAAATTTGTGAAAATTAAACAACACACTCGTAAACAATCAATGGACTACAGAAGAATTCAAATGAGAAATTAGAAAATACTTATTTAGAAATAAATGAAAACAAAAACACAATATTCATGTCACACAGCTAAAACATCACTAAGGGAGAAATTTAGAGCTATCAATATCAACTCTTAGAAACAAAAACAGATCTCTAAAAAGCAACCTAATTTGACAACTTAAGGCACTTAGAAACAATGAACAATCTAAAGCTAAAGGTAGCAGTGGGAAGGAAATAATAAAAATCAGAGTAGAGCCCTGGATGATTTGACTCGGCAGTTAGAGCACTGGCCTGCAGACCCAAGAGTTGCGGGTTTGATTCTGGTAAAGGGCATGTACCTAGGTTGCAGTTTGATCCCTGGATCTGGTAGGGGTTGTGCGGGAGGCTACCAATCAATGTATCTCTCTCACATCAATGTTTCTCTTTCTTTCTCTCTTTCTCTCTCTCTCTCTCTCTCTCTCTCTCTCTCTCTCTCCACCCCACTCCCATTCTAACTGAAGATAAATGGAAAAATATCCTCAGGTGACAATTTACAAAATAATAATAATAATAATAATTAATTTAAAAATCAGAGTAGAGATAATCAAATGGAGAATAGAAAATCAGAATCAATAAACCATAAGTTGGATTGTTGAAAGATCAACAAATATGACAAACTTTTAACTGAATGGACTTAGAAAAAAAACCATAACAAATCAACATTATTTTCTTTAATAGTTTGGGGGGGGGGTGCAAAACCCTGAAATTCCAGCAGAGGGGAGTATTACTTTGTGACAAGAACTCCTAAAATTAAAAAAGATGTTAACACTACTCTCTGATAATGACTAAATAAATACTGAAAATAATAGCATTATTAGCCTCCATTTAAATGACATAAAAACAATTTCTACTATTTACATAGTGTATAACTCTTGTATGGTTGACATTTTTTCAGTGTAAGAATGGATAAAAGGCTAGAATTTTGCCTCTCTTCAGTCAGAAAAATATTCCTGATGAGATAAACAAATATTGTGAAATAAAAGGTATTTTAGGAGAAATCTATGGACGGTTTTCATGTTTTGTTGTTTTTTGAGATAACACTGAGGTAAGAATGTATCTAACTTGTCTTTTAGCCAGCTAGAATTAAGGAGCATTTGTAGCAAGGTAAAGATTAGAGTTAAAAGAAAGGGTGAAGGTATGGCAAATAAGGGGTAAAATAGGTATAAATTCCAAGTTAACAGACAAGCAAACATATTGTTAGTAATCCTAAAAGGATTAGGCTGAAAATGTTATTTACAAAAGTTATGTAGATTTAGTAAGTAAAGTTAGGGTACAGTCTCAGGTGAGATATTTCCTTGAGCTCTCTAGAGTCAAAGAGTAATTCCAAATAAAATCACTGCTTTTTGTGATTTCTAGGTAAACTTATCCACAGTGAAATAACTGGTAATTGCCAATAATTTTATAAGATCTTTTTTTCCTCTTCATTTGCTCCCAGTAAATGCAAAGAAACACAATTTACTTAGCAACTCACTCAGATCAAATGAATCTAAGGTTTAATAACCTTTAGTCTAATTCTATAATGACATACTATTCTGTTTATTGATAATGAAATGAAAAAAAATATTTTATAATGTCCAATACTCAAAACTGACCAAATAATTCATACTAAAGATGTACAAATCTCCGGAAAGCCAATGCTTTCTTTCACTTCTGAGTTTTCAATACTGCACAGCAATGTGCCTGGAACTACATATACATACACATCTTTTAGTGAATGTTTTTACAGTCAGTCACTTAACAGTGATATGTTCTGAGAAATGCATTGTTAGGACATTTTGTTGTTGTACAAACATCACATAGAGTACTTACACAAATCTAAATAGTATAGCCTACTACACACCTAAGCTACGTGGTATAGTATATTACTATAGACTTCACTGTACCTTATACATTTCGGTATGCTAATTTTTAAAAATTTTTCTTTCTTCAATAATCTCAGCTTACAACTTTGTACTTTAAAAACTTAATTTCTTTTTACTTTTCGACTCTTGTAATAACATTATGCTTAAAGCATAAACATTTTGCAGCTGTACACAAATATTTTTATATCTTCATTCTACATGCTTTTTTTTCTACTTAAATTTTTTCTTCTTTTACTTTTTAAAGTTATTTTTTGTTAAAAATTAAGACATACATACACTTTCACTTAGGCCTACACAGGGTCAGGATCGGTATCACTTCCACCTCACATCTTGTCCCACTGGAAGGCCTTCAGGGTCCGTAACACACATAGAGCTGTCATGTCTTATAACAATGCTTTCTTTTTGAGTACCTCCTGAAGAACCTATGTGAGGAACTTCTTGAGATGTCACTCTTTTCAGAAATATGTCCATTCTCTGGCAGGTTTGGCTGGTCGGTTAGAGCCTCGGCCTGCAGACCAGAGAGGCCTGGGTTCAGTTCCCACTAAGGGCACGTACCTCAGTTGCAGTTTGTACCCAGCCCCGGTTGGGGTTGTGTGGGGAGCTACCACTCGATGTCTCTCACATAGATTTTCTCTCTCTTTTCCTCCTTCACTCCCTCCCGCTCTGTCTAAAGA
Source organism: Molossus molossus (assembly GCF_014108415.1). Classification (NCBI taxonomy): domain Eukaryota; kingdom Metazoa; phylum Chordata; class Mammalia; order Chiroptera; family Molossidae; genus Molossus; species Molossus molossus. The sequence goes on from NW_023425346.1 coordinate 31,426,503, forward strand.
TAAATGCAAAAATGTCCTCAGGTGAGGATAAAAAAGAAATATATCCATGGTGGTTTGCTTGTTGTTGTTGTTTTTTGTCATAGTTTTGCTTGTAGGCAGATAATGCATTCTGAATATTCCCCTCTATTAAGTAAATATTTCAGTGTTGGGGTCCATGTTTTCAAACTTTTAAAAAACTTGCTGAGGTCTGCAAAAGCTTCTGCTAAATCCTTCACTTAATTTCCTTGGAGATTCTTCTTTATCTTCTCCTTCAGTTTCCTTTTATCTTGCCTTTCTTCAGCTACGTGTTCCTGTTACAGTTCCAACAACTCATTAGTCAGTTCTTCAGGAACCTCACCTAGGAGTGCCTCCGTCACCCTTATCACACCTAGGTTAATGTTGTTTGCCATCTTAACTACAGCCTTGGTAATTTTTGCAATCTCCTCATTCTTGAAAATCTCCTCAAGTCACAGATGAGCATCTTTAGTATGTTCTTCCAGATACCATTCACTCCTTGGTGACATTACCCCAAGCCCAAGCAATGTTCTTGATGTAGTCATAGATGTAATCCTTTCAGCAGTGCATTAGTAGTCTTCTTACTGTCTTCCCTAGTTGTAGCAATAGGTCCTTCTCAGGTGGTAGGACTTAAAAGCTACTATAACTCTTTAGTCAATTAGTTGGATCAAAGAAATGGTGTTTGAAGTGAGAAACACTACTATGATATTGAGATAAAGATCACTAATAAAAGGAGGTTGTCTGGGAGCACTGTTGACAGTAAGCAAAATCCTGAAAGGTATTTCGCTGGCATAGCAATTCCGAAGGGCATCTTGGAAGAGAGGCAGTGTCATTTATGACTTATTGCTCCTATAGTATACTGGCAGTGTGTGCTTACTGATATGCTTCAATGCCCCTGTTCTCACTATGCCAGATCACAAAGGGCTTCAATTTGTTGCCTGCCATACTGACCCCAAGCAACACTGTTACCCTGTCCTTAAAAGCCTTGAAAGCTGGCAATCACTTGGCTTCCTTAGGATAAAAGTCCTTTCAGGTATCTGTTTCCACAATAGGGAGGTTTCATCCATATTGAATATTTGCTCTGGCAGGTAATTTCCCTCTACAATTAGTTTATCCAGTTTCCAAATATTCTTCAGCTGCTTTCACATCAGCACCCACAGATTTACCACTCACTTTTGCATTATATAATGAATAACACTTCTTGAGTTGTTTATACCACCCAGAGCTACAGTAAATTCAATATTGAGTTGGTCCCACCTTTTCTTTCAAAGCAAACACATTTTTTGCTTTGGTCTTGATCATCATAGTGTTAAGAGGGATACTTTTCTGTTTCTGGTCTTCAACCCAGGTCATTAGAAGTTTCTCTATGTCTGACAAGGCCCTTTATGAATTTTTGTTAAGTCTTGTTGCCTTCAATGAAGCAGCATACTTTAATAGCTTCCATAACCTTGTTCTTGTTCTTGAAGATGGTAGCTATGGTGGAATGGAATATATCTAACTTGTGAGCAATAACCATCACTGATTTTTCCACTTTTATAGTCCTCTATCACTTTTAATTTCAGGTCACTCAAAGTGGCCTCCTACTGGCATTAGCAGAAGATTTTGCATGCTTAGGGGTTAGGAGGAACAAAACATGAATTCGAATCAAGCACAAGAGGAAATGATGCAAACAAGAGAAGTAGTAAACCTGAGATATATGGGATGCTATAAGAGTAATATACCATATGGTTTTATAGTAAACAGTTTTTTATATATGTTTTTATTGATTTTTTAGAGAGAGAAGACGGGAGGATAGGTAGAAATATCGATGTGAGAAACTGATTGGCTGCCTCCTGTAAACCCTTCACTGGGGATTGAGCCTGCAACCCAGGCATTTGCCCTGACCAAAAATCGAACTGGGACCTCTCAGTCCATGGGACAACGCTCAATCCACTGAGCCACACTGGCCAGGTGCAAACTTTATTTTTATTAAGTAAAAAGAGTACACTCTGAAAAAACAAAAAGTATAGTATAACAGATAAACCAATAAGTCATTCATTATCACTATCAAGTATTATGTACTATAATAGTATATGCTATACTTTTATACAAGTGGTCACACAGTAGCTTTGCTTACATAAGCATCACCACAAAGACTTGAGTACTGTGTCACACTTTGACGTTTTAGTGGCAATGATACCACTAGTCGATGTGAATTTTTTTGGCTCTATTATAATCTTATGAGATCACTGTCGTACATGTAGTCTGTTGTTATATGAAATGTTATGTGGCACATGATTGTACTTTACCTATTAGAATCCTGACATTAATGAATATGCCCAGAGTTGTTTTTAAGAATATGGTTGATCAATAGTCACAAAAAGTAAACAACCTCAGTAAGAAAAATTGTAAGTTTATAACATGAAATCTTTAGGGGGAAACGCATTTATAAGTTACTATAGTATTTTATGACTATTAAACATGATATCCCCGTAAATAATAAGAAGTATCAATTTTATATTAGTGTAAAAGAATAAAAGAAATAATATTGGGAGACCTTCTTTAAAACATACGTTTAAAGATAAAATATACTGCTCCGGCTGGTTTGGCTCTGCGGTTAGAGCATCAGCCCATGGACCAGACAGGCCCAGGTTTGGTTCCCGCTAAGGGCACATACCTTGGTTGTGGTTTGTCCCCAGCCCGATTGGGGTTGTGTGGGTGGCAATCACTCGATGTGTCTCTCTCACATCGATGTCTCTCTCTTCTCCCCTCTCTCCCTCCCACTCTGACTGAGGATAAATGCAAGAATGTCCTCCGGTGGCAATTAAAAAAAAAAAAAAAAAGATAAAATATATTCACTTCAGAATTATACAGGCTAATCAAAGAAGAAACATTATTAGCAAACAATCTAGAAATCCTTTCCGCTTTTGAAATACATTAGATAAGTTTATTGGCATTGATTCATTTTATAACTATATCTTAAGTATTACACTGGTCACCCTTGCCAGTAGCTCAGTGGTTAGAGCATCGGTCCACGGACCAGAGTCCCGGGTTTGGTTCCTGCTAAGGGCATGTACTTCAGTTGCAGTTTGTCCCCAGCCCCAGTTGGGGTTGTGTAGGTAGCAACCACTCAATGGGTCTCTCTCACATCGATGTTTCTCTCTTTCTTCCCCTCTTATCTCGCCTCCCACTCTATCTGAAGATAAATGCAAATATGTCCTCGGGTGAGGATAAAAATATATATATACATTATACTGGTCGACAGCAGTCTACTTTCTCTGAGCACATGGACTCTGACCAGGAACATGCTGAATGGAAGGAGGAATTAAACTTGTGAATCAAAGCTAATGTGTTTCCTTGGATGGATAAACAATGTAAGGGCAACAAAGACTAGAATCAACAAAAACATCATTTTTTTTTTTGGAAGGAGGATATCATACATGAGACCCAAGACTTAAGATCTGGGAACTAAAGTCAGTGAGTAAGAAGAGAGTACACATTAGCAAATTTTCTCTAAGTCTTGAACTCATAAAGTACTATATTGTACTTTCTTGCAAGAGCAATTATTCCAGGGCATATGTTCATTTGAGAGTAATAATGAATAGAATCCTTACCACTATTTAAATAATTTTTTGACAGGCTTACACAGTTGAATTTATAAATATAAATATGATATGCTACAACCCCTATGAATTAGCAAATGTTAAACTATTTTTAGAAGGAAAAAAATTAAAACTAACATTGTGTTAGAGTGAAACTGTTTGAGAATTTCTAGAAATTATCCACGTGAATGCAAAATCTTTTTTTCCCTAAAAACTTTAATAGTATATTGTTTTTAATGAGACTCTTCAGGTTGTACAGGAAACATAAGAAGGCCAAATTCCTACAAGTAAAGTAGCAAGAAAGTCATAAAAAAGACTGGCAAATGACTTTACCTATCTCTAATGTTGAATACTTAGCAGCTCCCTTTAGCCCAACTGAAGGCCACAACCATAGTTCTCTACATAAAGCGAGAGCTGCTTCAGAAGATAGGCAATGAGATCTAGGAAGATGTGGTGCTCCAGGTAACTTTCTGGTTGTCATAAGAAAGAAGGTCTCATACCCAATTGCAAGGTTTTCCTTACATCCTAAAAGAAAACTTGGTATTTCCACTTTATTTTAACTAGCCTACAAAATGGCTCTAGATGGTTCTCACCTTCTAGTATCCACGTCTGTGAATAATCCTCTATCACATTATAGAGCAAACCAGTGTAACCAACAGGATATTGTGGAAATAATGGAGTGTAACCTCTGAGAATAGGCCTTGACTTCTTTAAGCTACCTGCCATTTAGTGAGGTCAGTCAGGAAACCCTATGGTATGATACTGAAGCTTCCTGCCAAGAGCCAGCAATAACTTGCAGCCACTTGGGTGAACCAGTTTAGATGCAGATTCTACAGCTCCTGTAAAGACTTCAGATCACCGCAACCATAGTTATTATCTTGACTATCACCTTGTGAAAGACCAAGAGCCACAACCATCCATCTAAGCTGCTCCTGATCCTAATCCACAGAAACTATGAGAAAATACATGTTTGTTGTTTTAAGCCACTACTGCTTGTAGCTGTTTTAGAATTGCGACATAGCAATGGATAAATAATACATTTTTCTTTAGAATTTATAAAAAACACTAAAAACTGATAATAATGTAAGTTTCCTCACACACACACACACACGCTGCAACATCACAAAATCTAGATGTGATCAATGTATAATTTCAAGAAAACTGATGGTACAGTCATGTATCGTTTTGGTCGAAAGACTGCATATATAAGTGGTCTCAGAAAATTAAAATGGAGATGAAAAATTCTTATTGCCAAGTGCCATTACACTGTGGTAATGTCATAGCACAACATATTACTCACATATTTGTGGTGACACGGGTGTAAACAATCCTACTGGGCTACCAGTAGTACGCAAGTATAGCATATACAATTATGTACAGTACATAATACTTGATGACGCCATGCCCCATGTGGCTTATTTGGTTGGGCATTGTCCCATGCACCAAAAGATTGCTGGTTCAATTCCCCACCTGGGCATGTGCCCAGGTTTCAGGCTACACCCCCAGCATAGGGCATACAGAAGGCAGCCAATAGATGTTAAGCTCTTACATCAATGTTTCTCTTTCCTCTCTCTCTAAAAATCAATAAACTATTCTTAAAAAACAAAACAATAAAAAAACTATGTTACTGATTTGTGTATTTACTATACTATACTTTAAATAGTTACTTTATTGTTTAGCATATAATCTTTCTACTTATAAAAGTTTGCTGTGAAACAGCATGAAATGTCATGCCAGCAGCAGGCTCCAACATCTCGTGTCTACATATCTGAATTACAAAATTTTCTCTTGTGCTTTGATTTAATGTTGTGCTGTTTTACAAATTTAGTGTGGTCTAAGTGCACAGTGTTTATAAAGCCTACAGTAGTAGTGTGCTGTAATGTTCTAGGCCTTCATGTTCACGCATCATTCACTCACTTACCCAGAGCAACTTCCAGTTCTATAGGCTACTTTATACAGGTATACCAATTTTATCTTTTATATCACATTTTTCTGTACCTTTTCTATATTTAGATATGTTTAGGTACACAAATACTTACCATTATTGTGTTACGAAAGCCTACAGTATTCAGTACAGTACCATGTTGTATAGGTTTGTAGCCTACAAACAAAGGACATACCATATAACCTAGGTATGTATGTACCAGGTTATACCATCTAGGTTTGTGTAAGTGTATTCTATGATGTTAGCAAAATAATGAAATTACCTAATGATGCATTTCTCAGAATGTATACCCATTGTTAAGCATGCATGACTGTATTTGTTGAAAGAATACAAAATTTCTGTCCTGGTTTCAGACACAGAGCTCCTGAAACCCCTGTAATTTCTTGGGTACTAGGATTGTCTTTTGTTGTAATGAGATGACTCTCAGTGGGCTTGTGGATAGGTCTGGACAAGAACGGGGCACAAGAAAATAAGTCATGATTAGAAACTTGGGATTTTCAGCCTTGGTCCATGTTGCTCGGTGGTTATAGCATTGGCCTGAGCACCAAAGGGTCATGGGTTCAACATTCGGTCAAGGGCACACCTGGGTTGCAGGTTTGATCCCTGGTCAGGGTTGTGTAGGAGGCAACCAATCAATAGTGTCTCTCACATCTCTCTCTCCCCTCTCTATCTCTCTATCAACAAAAAAATATACTCAAGTGAGGATTGACAAAAATAATAATCAAAATAAAAAATAAAAGAAAATTATTTTTCTTAAGATTTCACAATAACTCCACTCCCATTAGCAACAGAGAAATCCCACCCATGCAGTTCTCTGTTAACAGAAGAAAACTGGGAGAATAATGTGAGATTAAGGGGAAAAAGAAATTAGGAAGATCAAGCAACTTCAACACATGTTTGTCTGACTATAGACGCATAGGGCATAATTTGGAGTGAAAAGGGAAAACTAAAAGGATTGGGGAACAACTGTCGATTCCAGATTTCATCTACTTCCTAGTTTATAATCTCAGCTCATAATATTTTCTCATTTCAGCATTTAGCAAAATGTACAAAGCTATTCAGTCCCATCAGCCAATCCTGTCCAAAGTGAATAAACACATAAAAGCATGGTCACTTAACCAGTGTTTTAATTTGGATACAATTCATTGACAAAGCCATTTCCAAAAGACCTGCAGAACTAAAATAGTTAAAATGAAATAAATCCTCTATCTCCCTCCATCAAACGATAAGAGGTTATATAAAGAGCAACATAGAACAACTCTACATTAGGAGATACCAGGCACAGGAGAAGGTGAGGATATCACAGGTGGGAAAATAAAGTGACTACTGAGATTCCTGAGCTCTCTGCTTTCACTTGCTTTTCCAAGCATTGGCAATCAGACTTACACCTTGGAGCAGGGTTTCCACTGATATTTTTAACAAGATAATTCTTTGTTGTGGATGGCTATCTACAGCATCACCGAATGTTCAAAGCACCTCCAGCTTGTGCCTAGTAGCAACCTACTCATGATAATCAAATGTTTCTAGACATTGCCAAATATCCCCTGGAGGGTCATATTGTCATATCCCAGAACCAGTGACTTACAGGCAGAAGACTGAAAAATTCTTGGACTCTTATTAGCCTAATAGAAAAGGTTTCCAAATACCTATAAGAAATGCACATCAGGGATTTTTCCTCCAAAATATGCCCAGCCAATCTTTCCTCAGTGAGAGTCATCAATAGCTAGCAAGACCCACCCAAGTTCAAAAAGACAAAAACAAAGTTTTTTACTACCCCTTACATAAATTTGAACACACAATTAAGGATCATAAGATAGCTAAGGAAAACCTTTAAAAGGAAAGAAACTAAAACATACTAACAGGAAGAATACCTTAGAGAAAACAGAGTAAGCAAGAAAACTTCAATTAAGTCCATAAAAAGAGACAAAAAAAAAAAGGAAAAGAAAAACAAAACACTAGGGTGCTGTGAAAAAAAATGAGATGAGCCCAGCTGGTGCACCAAGAGGTCGTTGGTTTGATTCCAGGTCAAGGCACATGCCCAGGTTGTGAGCCAAATCCCCAGTGGGAGACATGCATGAGGCGGTCAGTTGATGTTCTCTCTCATCGATGTTTCTATTGCTTTCTCATTCTCCCTTCCTGTCTCTCTAAAAGCAATAAAGGAAAAAAAAAATCGATATCAAAAGAGCTATTGTAAATAAAAGACTATGAGAGCTGAAATAAAAATCTTAAATTTCCCAGAAAGTGTAAAGCATAAAATTGGAAAAACATGAAAAGAAAAAGAAAATAAGTCCAGGAGGACAATGTCTAATTGCAATTCCAGAAGCTAAACAAAAAATATTAGAGACTTTCTCAGAGCTGAAGGATGTAAGTCAACAAACTGAAAGATTCCATGCAATGCACAACATAATGGATGCCTATATTTCATAGTAAGTAATTTCACATCACAATGACATTTCAGAACATTGGGTACAACAGAGAAAATTCTATAAACTTCAAAGAAAAAATGAAATGCAAAGTGTTGAAAATTAGAATAGCTTCAGATATTATGTCAGACACTAAGAATTCCTTCACGATTCTGAAGAAAAACATTCCCAAGTTAGAATTCTATACCCAAATTATAGTCACCTTAAGTGCAGACATTTACCGGAACATAATGCTTAAAAACATTTGCCTTTCAGATAGCTACTGAAGACTGTGACCAAACAACTAAAAGAAATATACAAGACAGATAATTACATGGGATACAGACAACAGATGATCCATCATAGTATAAAGGTTGCATGAAGGACAACCTGATTAAGCATCTGGCCTAACCTAGAGAGCAGAATGTTCTAGGAGAAATTTCTCAATCATGGTTAAACTGATAAAACTAATCGATATTTCTGAACCTATGGAGAGGATATACTGGCAACAAGCAGATAGAATGGCAATGAGTTAATGATAAATACTGAGGAACTGTACACTGATGGTTACCTACCAAAAACTAAGGTATCAGTGGAAAAATGAGGGAGTGGTTGTGGTGTTTGTGGAATAAATGCTAAATTTACATTATGCATAGTGGGAAGTCAACATAGAATGCCTAAAATGAAAAAAAATCAAGAGGAAGCAATATAAGATATTACTTAGAAATATGGAGGCAAATAGCAAAATCATCTGCCAAAAAAAAATAAATTAATAAATAAAAAAAGTTTTAGAAGTGTTTTCCCGTACACAGGGGAAATAGCCACCTTATCCAACATTGCACCCTTCCAGGGACTGAGCAAGGTAAGGGGTAAAGACCCAAGCATTTTGGTCCACCATGGCTCCAACTCTAATGGGCAATATTCTGAAGAAACAAAGTTGCAATAAATAGGTATGAGTTGACCTGGCTGGTGTGGCTCAGTTGGTTGGAGCACCATTCTGTAAACGGAAAGGTCACGGGTTCAATTCCCCACACAAAGCATACACACTTAAGCTGAAGTTTGAATCCTGATTGGGGTGCATATGGGAGGCAATGGTCAATGTTTCTCTCTCACACTGATGTTTCTCTCTCACATTGATGTCTCTCTCTCTCACTCTAAAAATCAATAAATATATCCTCGGGTGAGGATTAAGGGGGAAAAAAATACACACATACAGGTATGAGTTGTTTTTAATAAGCCATGTAGAAGTAGTTCATACTTCAAGCATGTGTTGTTCTACATTTGTAACTGTTACCTTAAAAAAAAAAGAATGGTGAGAAAATATTTTCTAAATTTTAATCAACTTGGCTTCTTATACTTTAGAAGCCAATTGAATTAAAGAATTTAACTAATGTATGACTTAAGTTAAAACACACAATTTTGTCTAGAAGCAAAAAGAGCTTGATATCAATTTCAAAATTTAAAAACAAAAGGATTTTATTTATGGTAAAGGCAGATAGGATCAATCCTCCTGCTAAGTCAATAAAAAAACCTTTGCAATAAAAATCAAAGAAATAAGGCAGCATGAAATAAATGCCAAAATCTAAAAGGTAAACCAGAGAAATAAACCATACACCCAATCACTTTTCCTTGAGGCCTTTTCCAATCCAGAAGAAAGGGCTGAGAAACAAAAAGAAAGACGGAGCGACTGGTGGCTTTGATGACATGAGGGAAAAAAAAACAAAGCATAGGACCCATCAAACCTAGGGAGTCAGATAAACCATCACCCAATTTAAGCTGAGATCATAAGGGCAGCACCATCAGTTCAGGGAAAACTGGAAGTAAAAAACAACTCTATTATTCTAGGATTATTTACTAGTCCTATAATTTTTCAAATACAAAAACCAGCATGCAGGCACACAAGGAAAAAAAATCATAAACCAGCAAAAACAAAATTCAGAAACTACAATTAGCATAAAAAATTCAGAAACTGTAATTATCAGTCACAGACAAAAGAAATTAACTATGAATGCTATGCCAACAAAAGCCACAAATGTAATTTTTACCAAGGATCTAGAAACAATAAGAATGAATATAGCTGATATATTTCTTTAAATTCTGACCCACATAATTAAGAATCCCAAAACAGGAAAAACAATTCCACACAAAAACTCATAAGGAAATAGCAGAACATCTATAACAAAAGAAATATTTTTAAAAGCAGATTTCTTTCAAAGCCGCCAGAATTAGATCAACAGCTGACTTCCCAAATAAGTAAGGGAAGCCAAACAGCAGTGGAATACGATATTCGTGGTAGCGAAAAAACTACCATAATCCTACAATTTAATACCCCTGAAACATTCTTCAAGACTGAAGGTGAGTCTAGCTGGTGTGGCTCAGTGGTTAAGCGTCAACCCATGCACCACGAGGTCGCTGGTTCGATTCCTGGTCAGAACACATGGCCAGGTTGTGTGCCCTATCCCCAGTGGGGTCATGCAGGAAACGGCCAATCAATGTTCTCATTCATTGATGTTTCTATTTCTATCTCTCTCTCCCTCTCCCTTCCTCTCTCTGTAAAATCAGTAACGGGAAAAAACTTTTTTTTTAAATAAAAAAAAGATTGAAGGTGAAACAAAAACACTGTAAGGTAAACAAAAAATTAAGGGCATTCGCCATGAGCACATCTGAATCTAAATAATGTGCTCAAAAAAAGGAAAAGGATCCCCCTAAAATTCAGAGATGTTAGAAATGAAGAACACTGAAAGTGTATAAATATAAGGAGATATGTAACTCCACACTGATGATAGAAAACAGTGCTGTCCAATGGGAAATATACCCCCTACATACGTAATTAAAATTTTTCTAGTGTCCACATTTAAAAAACAAAACAAGGTTAAATTAATTTATTAGTATTTCAACATGTAATCATAGTAAGAAGTTGAATTTACACTGTTTTTATACTAAGTCTTAGAAACCTGATTTATTAATTTGACATTTACAGAACTTGACAATTCAGATGGTAAATTGTCATCAGTAAAACTTGATCTTTATTTTTATAAACCTTACATATTTATAAGGTAAATTTACATATCTAAGTTGTTCCAAACATATGTAAGGGTTTTCCAACAACTGAATCAAGTTATCATTTTTCAAATTTAAATTAACACAACATAAAACCAAATATTCAGTTCCTTAAACACAAGCCACATTTTAAGTGTTCAACAGCTGTGGCTACTGTATTAGATAGCACAAGTATAGAACTTTTTTTTTACTGAAGTTAAAATTACTAATAATTTCAAATATCAACAATAATAGCATAAGCCAGTAAGGAACAAAATGGAGATAAAGTTATCCAGGAAGTGAGAAATGCTCCAAACATACATACATCACACTGTTCAAACCTATTTAAAAAACTGTGCAAAAAAACTTCAAATTTAAACAATAATATAAAGCTACATTAACAAGTTTGGCCAAAAAAAAAAAGTATCAACTGTTGGTGAGACTGTAGAAAAAAGGGATCTATCCTATACTGCTGGTGAGAGTATAAATTAACATATCATTTTAGAAAAGTTGGGCATAATCTACACTATACAAAACTTCATGCTATATGTATAAAAATATATGTTTAAAACATTCGTAGTAGCACTGTTCATAATTGCTAAAAACTGGACACAATCCAAATGTCCATTAACACTAGATTAATTCATTGTGGCTTATTCATAAAAAGACTTACCACACAATACTTACTGTAATACAAACATTACTATACAGCAATGAAAATATACAAACTAAAGCTAAATGTACTAACAGGGTTATATGTTAGCAACATGTGAGAAAATAACATAATACACAATCTATAACTCATTTACATGTAGGTAAATACTGGCAAAACTGACCCATATTATTTAGGAATGCTAGCATAGGTAGTTTAAAAAAATAGTTCAAATAAAAGAGAAATAATTACCATAAAACCCAAATAGTGTTAACTTCTGGGAGTTGTGAAGAGGAATAATCAAGAATAGATGGGAGTAGGAACATTTCTCCAAGGCCCAAAATGTTCCAGTTCTTGACTTTGGTAATGATTACAGAGTATTTACTGTATTTAGTTTACTGCCTATCTATGACTTCTTCACTTTTTTTGTATATTTAGTTTTTTACCATACAAAAAGTTTTTATTTTATCCTCACTCGAGGACATTTTTGCATTTTTATCTTGAGATAGAGTGGGAGAGAGAGAGAGAGGGAGGAAGAGAGAGAGAAACGACGACGTGAGAGAGACACCTCCAGTGGTTGACACCCACACGACCCCAACTGGGGCTGGGAACAAACTGCAACCAAGGTACATGCTCTTAGCAGGAACCGAACCATGGCCTTTCTGGTCCGTGGACTGATACTAACTGCTGCGCCTAACGGGCCAGGGCCAAAAAGATTTTTAAATTGTCATCTAAGGCGCTGCAATTACTTCGCTATATATTTTTCTGTTATAAAGTGATAAACATGCCCTGGCCGGTTTGGCTCAGCGGTTAGAGCGTCCGCCTGCGGTCCAGAGAGACCCGGGTTCGGTTCCCGCTAAGGGCATGTACCTTGGTTGCAGTTTGTCCCCGGCCCTGGTTGGTCGTGCGGGTGGCAGCCACTCGATGTGTCCCTTTCACATCGATGTTTCCCTCTCTCTCTCTTCCTCTCTCTCCCTCCCACTCTGTCTGTACAAAAAATGGAAAAATGTCCTCGGGTGAGGATAAAAAAATAATAAAGTGATAAACATTTAGTTTTACAAATATACAAAATGTTAAGGTACAATGATGCTCTTGTATTTATTTCATTTGACGAGATTACTGCACAAAGAAAGTAGTAAGCACTATCACATGATGCATAAATAGGGCCCAATGCTAAAACAAAATGAAAAAAAAATAGTACTTTTAATTGATAGCTTACCAAAGGGCCCATTACAGAATTAGGTAATAACAACAAAAATAAATAAGGGAAATTTTAGATTCTTGGTCTTCACAGAAACCATACATGGGTGATAATCCTTCCAAGTATTCACCTTTACAAAAGATGATAACTGAAAGACTGAAATGGTTTTAGTTAAACTGTATGAAGAGAATGTAAAAAAGAAAGAGTGCTATTTTACTTTTTAAAAGCTTTACTAATGTAAATTCATGACTCCTTTCTTAAATATTTTGAAATAATTCTGACCTTATGAGGGAAACATTATTGCCAGCGTAAACAGGTAGCATTTAATTGAGAAACCAAAGGATATAAATCCGAGGCTAATAACCAAATAAACTTAAAATACCCATTTAAAAATCTCTCATCTACACCACTGAAAGAGACAATGTTGATATATCCCTTCTCTATCAACATAACACTCAATTATCAAGGACTACACAACCCCCTTGCCCTTTCTGAGAAAAGGCACAGGCGTTGTTGTAGCAACAAAGCCAGACACGGAGGGAAATGCCACCAAGACTTCCCAGCTTGCTCCATCCCCAAAGTCACTCCGGAACTGCAGGGAGGGTAGCGAAGTAACACAACATCGTGTCTAGTCCTAGAAGTTGTCAAAATTCACACATGGAACTTGTCTTTTTCTGGACAGGTCTCTGCTCTGAGCTTATGAAGCAGTCACCAGTCATCTGCAGCGGCTCCAGATCCCGTTTCTCTCGACACCAGGACCTCACCACCACTGAGGGCAGTCGCCAACCCGCCACAGACCCAGTCTCATTAGGACTCCCTGCGCTCGTCCCGGATTCGTAGGCAGGCTGGCAGGGAGAGCACGAGACAGAAGGAGCCCGCCTGGTTTCTGGCCTGCCTGGCCTAGACAAGCCTACCCCCTTCCCACATTCCCAGTCTCCACAGCCTTCCGTCCTCCCCCTTTTGATTGCCTTTCGCCACTGGCGCCCCTGGCCTTCATCCTGAGACCAGCCTACCCCATGTTACCTCTCACAGAAAAGCCTGCCTTGACCAGGGCAGAGCGGGGAATCTGGCAACCGCGGGAACCGTTCAACAGGCTCGCCTCGCAGCTTAGCGCGACCAGCTTCACCAGGTGCTGCCAACTATACACCACTACTCCCGACATGCCACGCGCACGCGTCGCCTCTCCCACCCCGCCCACCTCCCGCCCACCTCCCGCCCCAACACGTGACCGCATTTTGCGCCCGTCCACGCCCACTTCCGTTCCTCCACTTTCTCTTGGGAGGAAGGAGGGGGCTGAGGGTGTTAAAGAGTAGCGACTTCCTCCTACTCCTCGCCCCCGCCCCTCTACCCCCTGCTACAATGTCTTCCGGGTCGTGAGCGCCTCGAAGCCTTCTGGGAAACCTTCTCATTTCCTCCCCTCCCCCTCCTCCTGCCTTCAACCAACCAGCCTCCCGTCAGAGAGGGACATGCGCAGTGAGTGCCTCCCGTCTCTTCTACCCGAATCCCCCCTCCCCCCCAAAGCAGAGAGACCCCAGCAGCAGCAGCAGCTGATGATGAAGAGAGAGGCAGTGGCAGAGGGGGGGCACCTTTTATTTCTATTTTTAAAGGGACAGGACACTAATTTTACCCCACTTCAACCTTGAATTGAGAGGGGTGGGGGGAAGGCGGCTGAGTTCCTTCCCCCACCCTCTCCAGCCCTGAGACCTGAGAGAGGGATTGAGCTTGAGAGAGAAGGAGAAGGAGTTTCTTCTTCTTCGAAAACCCCCATCCACGACTCCTACCCCTTCACCCCTCCAGTAGCCTCCCTCCCGAGCCCCCTCCACCCTCCTCCTCTTTGGCCGTGAGAGGAGGAGAGAAAGAGACCAAAAACCTCTTAGCAACACAGACCCTTCTCTGCTGCTGCTGCTGCTGTTGCTGCTGCTGCTGTTGCTGCTGCTGCTACTGCTGCTGCCTGGCCCTGGCTGGAGACATCTCACTACACCCAGGAGCAGCCACTTCCCCAGCTCTCCTCCTCCTTCGCCTCCTCCTCCTCCTCCACTCCCCCCCCCCCCTTTATTACCCTTTGTGTCATCCTCCACAGCTCCAGGGAAGGCACTCAAAAGTGGGGGGCAGGAAAGGTAAGTGTGTCTGTGGGGGCTTTATTGCCTTCCTCTGGCTCTGACTTTAACTCCGGGGCAACAGTAGCACCAAACCGTGTACGCAGTGTAGCTCCGGGGTGAGGAGGGGGTGGTGCTGGGGGGGGGGCGAGTGTAGGAGGGGTTGGAGTGGGGAGGGGTGTGTGAGGTGGGTGCCCATCCTGTCAGAGGAGGAAGGGCACTTTTGTTTTTATTTGCTGTTGTCAAAAGTGGTTTCTCTCCTTCAGCTAACATCTGATTGTGTCTTGCTCCAGTGGGGGAGAATACAAAAACAACCCCCTCCTTCTTCCAATAAGGCGCCAGGGAAAGAGACAGAAAGAGGCTCACTTTCTAGATGTCACTTAAAAAAATTCATTTGGAGAGCTATTTTCCTATTTCCTCAGCAAAAGCTCTACTGCATTTGTTTCTCAGTGGGAAAATGTCGGGATCTGGATTGTATTGGAACTGCTTACCCATTTGTAGACCTGAGTGTTTTCCTCTTTTTGGTTCTGTATGTGATTTGCATATTGACTTCAGTGTTGGAACAGACTTGCTTGGTTTTTGCTTTCTGGGTTAAATTTTCCTTTTTCGTTTTGTTTGACTTGCATAGAAAATTTTAAATTTTTAGTTGATAGAGGCCTTTGGTTAGGTTTTGACTTGTATTATTGCCTTTTTTGTTAAATGTTTGTTTCCCATATCAGCATATAAAGTTCAAAGCTTAAAATGTTTAAGGTTTAAATACCACTGGTATTGTCTCTCCCCACATACATTCCTAATATTTCCCTCAAGATGAGAGTGTTGGCTATTTTATAATTAATCTGGGTATTTTTCTAATCTTTGTAACTTGTATGAACAAGTAATCCCCATTGAAAACTTTATGTTGTTCTGGCTTCATGGAAGGCCAAACCTCTCCATCAATAGTTTGCTGGATTGGTACCACTTTCGGTTTTAACTGAATTATTTATTTACTGTTGTAAATTGAGACGAGTTTTTCATCTCTTGGGGTACTGAACCAGATTGCTCATTATATGTAAAGAGAGGCAGATCTCTAAAATGTGTTTTCATGACTCAAAGAAATCATGAAGTTGTAGTTAGTATATTCATTCTAGTTAGCTATAAATTGAAAGATGAATCGTGATTTAGGCTTAGAGTAACAATCTTGATAAAAATCACTATTCTCCCGTTTTTACATGGTATGTTCTTAGTGAATGGCTTCAAATTCAGTGCTGCATTTTATTTCACAAATGCTAGAAAGTATGTTTTTGATGTAGGCCTTTTATTAGGTCTTACATTGGAGAGTGGTATTTTTGTTTCATACATACATTTCTTTATGCTTTTCTTGAAGATGAATGCAACACATTCATATACACTCACATTCATATTCTCTCTCTCTTTTTCTCTCACACCCTTTTTTGTTACTGCATTGGTATCTCTGATCCCATAATTTATGTCAGCAGAAAATATTTTTCTGTAAAGCAGCAATTTTGTGATCTGACTGGCAATATGAAAACAGCAATTTGATCAACTAGAAAGGATTGAAGAAAAATCCAGAAGGATGTTTGACATAAATATTATAAAGACATGGTCATACTTTTAATTTTTTATTATCTTGATGTTAAAGCCAAAACATAATGCACTTATATTTTAGTGGCAGAAAAGCATTGCAGATGTAGAAATTGGTTCTGTAAAATTTTAATTGTCAACTGTGTGCAAAAGCAGACATTTACACACACGGGGAAAAAAAGCTGTGTAGCAGTAAACAATATGGTCTTATTTTTCTCATTTCTGTTATAAATTTGAACAGTTTCTTACCCGTTTTTGAGGTGTAAATCGTGCACTTAAGCAGAAATCTGTGCCAAGTTCAAGTTTCTCTTCCAACATCAATACTATTCCAGGTCTACCTAGGTTTTCTTGTTCTCCCTTTAATACTTCAACAACCTTCAGATAAGCGAAAGTACTGTAGAACTTAGTGAAGAAATCAATTTTAAGTAAAGCAAATTGTATGGATAATTGAGTTGCCCAGCTGAGTGAAAAATATAGTCTTGAGCTAGTACCTTTATTTACTTTGTTTCTATTTTCTTTTTGAAACATTCTTTATTCTACTACCCCCCGAGTTCCCTTTTGTGGTTTGAAGATTCCAGACTTCCTCTAGGTTGGATATTTATTTACATTTAGAAAACCTTTAATTTTTTTTTTTTTTATCCTCACCCGAGGATATTTTTTCATTTTTTGTACAGATATAGTGGGAGGGAGAGAGAGAGAGAGAAACATCGACGTGAAGGGACACATCAAGTGGCTGCCACCCTGCACGACAACCAGGGCCTGGGACAAACTTGCAACGGAAGTACGCGCCCTTAGTACGCGCCCTTAGCGGGAACCGAACCGGGTCTCTCCGGACTGCAGGCCGATGCTCTAACCGCTGAGCCAAACTGGCCAGGGCGAAACCCTTTAATTTTTATTATGGCTTATTTTTTAGATATTAAGATATATTTTAGGATTGTAATTTTCAGCAAAGTGATATCTTGGAGGTCACTTTATCCAACTTTTCATTTTCCATATTGCTGAAGTTCAAGAGCTTGAGGAACTTGCCTAGGGTTCTAAAGCCTATAAGTGGGCGGAACATGGACCAGAGAACTAAGTAAGGTCTCTTGACATTCACTCTGCTACACTAGCTCATTTTCATGTAGCTCATTTGGTTAGTGTCATGGCAGTACACCAAGGTTGTGGGTTGGATCCTCAGTTAGGGCACATAGAAGAATCAACAATAAATACAAGAATAAGTAGAACAACAAAATCGTTGATGTTTCTCTCAATCTCTCTTTCTTTTTCTCTCCTTCTCTCTTCCTTTTTTCTCCCCTTCTCTAAAATCAATAATTCTGTGTATAGCACTTAAGAGTTTTATATGGAGGCATATTCTAGTTTTATCCATTTGTAATTGATAATTTGTTGATTTTTTTTTTTTTTTAAGAGGCGGATTGTTACTATTGGGGGAATTATTTCAGCTTTCCCTAATGCTTATTCCCCCCCCTCCACCCCTCACTATCACCTGCACTTTCAGTTAATCAGTAAATATCATTCTTACGCTTGTATTAAGGACCCATAAGTGTAAAAAGAATGCATATTGTATTATAAATGTTTACTTGTGAGTCTTGCTCTATGAATTACTTAAGACTAAAGATTTTTGACTTGTTAGCATTTATATCCTTTACAGTACAGTGTCTGGTGCACAGTAGGCCCTAATGTTTGTTTGTCATAATTGATATTAGAGTTAGGCATATTTAAATTTCTTTATTCTCATATGTGGGATTCCTTCCCTTTCGTCCTTTTTATTTTTCTCCTTACTACAATTTCTTCAGTACCATGAGTTTTATTTTCTTAATCTTTTCTGTGACTCACTTTTTGTAATGGCCAAATTAAGTCCTGTTAACAAAATAATATTCATAATAAGTAAAAATATATTCCCCCTAATTCTTATACAGGATGCAATTTGACAGAAGTGATTTATTTTAATAAGGGATGATCAAAAAATTCCAAATGTTTAGGATTCACTTAAATTTCATTTTTTGCTGAGTGACTGGTACAGTAGGTTGTCGGAATGATTAGGTGGCTTTTACCAGCTCTATAAAGCAACTGTTACTTAGGTGACATGTTTCCCTGACTCTGTTTTTTTGGTCCTTACCCAGACAATTATCAACTTTCCAGTTTTCTATGGACATGAAGATTTACTCCTAGTCATCAGTGGGACCCAATGAAGTCAGCCAGAAAACCTATGTCCAACTTATGTACCTTTGCAAACTTGTCTGGATTTTGAATGTATGTGCAAAACAGATTGTACTTAGCTATTATTCATTAAACATCGCTTGAGTATCTACTGTCTGTCAGGCACTGTGCTAGGCATCTGAAAAATAAGGATGGTCCCTACAGTTAATATGAAGAGATATCATAATTGTATTCTAGAAGTGTATTGGTCATATCTTTATTTGGATGTTTCTACCTAAATAAATTTTATATTAACTAAATGGATACTGTTAGGTGGAAAAATGCATGTTTAAGGATATTGCTGTATTTTATTAAAATAGAAAAATATTAAGTAAAATTTTCCACTTAATATTGTATTCTGAAGATTTCTATTCTGTATATAATTCACTAATTTTAGACCATGGAATAGTTTATGTGGCTATCATTGCTAGTACTTTATTGTTATATACTTTTCTTTTTAAGATGACCAGCACTGTTCCCTTGAAGTATCTCTTACTAAACAATTACAAAAAAAGAAAGAAAACCAAACTTTGAGAAACTTTTTTTTTCTCAAAACATACTTTTTTCTTTTTATATCTCATATAACAGGTATCTGTCTTTCATGGTTAATTGGAAGACATTATACGTTATCATTTTGAGCACTTAGTTATTTTCTTTCATAGTTTAAGCTGACAGTATGATTTATCATAGAGTAATTATAGTATACACTATTTAGGAGTTTCGGAATTTTTAATGGGTACTAGATATACTCCTCCAAGATCCTCATGACACTTCCCAGTTCTTGTTCTAAAGCAGTTGCAATTTTTAATCTTTATTATGTGATATTGTTTCTGTAACTTGAATAAAATGAGTTGGAAGTTTCTTAGCTGATGGATGTTTCAAAAACAAAGAATACTGTCTTGGTTCCTGTCATGGCTTTCATATGTAATTTAAAAGTATATTAGAGAGAAAGAGATTTCCTGGATTTCCTTTGCCCTCTTAAGTATACCTTTTAGAATAATACTGATTCACAATTTAAAAGAAGGAGGAGGTCCCCTGCTGATACAGTATCTTATGAAGGTAAATAGACTTCTGAGAGTCAATTCTGATCTCTTTCACATTCATTCTTAATTTTCTATTTTAGTAATAGTCATAGTTACCATTTATAAATGCCCAGCATTGTGATAAACATAGCAATTTCAGTCAGTCCTTACAGTGGTCCTGGTGAACTTTGTAACATTGTTACCATGTTAACAAATGAAGAAACCTTCTACTGACAAAACAGCATTCCCCATTTTATTATTATAGCAGCAAAATACCCCCATCCCAGTAAATTCAGGACAATTTCTAATTCAAAACAAAGTCACAATAAAGAGTTTTTATCAGTCACTAAGTACTCTGGAAAACATTAGCAAAATCATGGCCCCAGTAGCTTATTGATCGAGTGATGAAAAATTTCTAAAAGTTTTCAAGGACAGAAAAACAAAAACCCCAGTCCTTTGTAAGGAACTTAGATGCAGACCAGTGTGCAGCTTGAAATAAAATATATGTAGTTAGTCTTCTCTTTGTATGGCAAAAGTGACACTTAGACCTTGTACATACTAAACTTTATCTTTCATGGAATTACGTTTAACATTTTCCTACATGAAGTTTAGAGTTTCCAACATTTTGTGACCCAATGAATATTTACTGTAAAAATTTTTATATACCTCTTTTGATAGTGGAAAACCTCTAAACAAAGGGGAGTTTATATTGCCTAGTGCTTTGGTGTATATACAAGTTCCTTCTGGACCCTCTATCTTGTAATATTTTTATAATGAATAAACTTAATAGGATTAAGTGTAATGTGCTCTCCTTTAATACTACTTAAAGTCTGAAATATTTTTAGTATTAGAGTATACAGCGTGTTGGATTCTTAAGGAGTTCTTTATTATTATGGAATTATTATTATTATTATTATTATTATTATTATTATTATGGAGTTCTTTAAAGCAGCTACTGAATTAAAATACTTTTTGACCCAGCCAACCAGAGTTGATTTTTACATCCTTTGCTTTTAGGAGAAAAGAATATTTTTTAAAAATTCTGTTTTGTTAATCAAGAAAGTTTCATATCCATCCTAAATAAATACACATTTATCTTATATGCTTACATTGATTCTGTTATCCTGTAAGTGTGTAAGGCCAATGCATTAGGACCCATAGAGTTTGGAAATATTTTTAAATGCTAAAGAACTATTCTATGTCATCTACTATACTTCAGAAAAGAAAGTTTATAACAAATGTGGTTCCTTGCTTTTAAGAACAGTCTGAATAATTGATGATATAGAATAGGTCCGTGGTCCCAAATAATTTCTTTAGGTAATATAAAAGCAATTCAGTTAAAAGTAAAGATTCTAACTCATCAGCATTTCTGTTTGAGGTATTTCTATGTTATGTAAAATTTCAGAAATTAGAAAGACTCAGTATAAGTCTTCAGACAAGGTAAGAGCCCGGCTTAACATATATTAAGGTATATCTTCTAGTGTAGCTGGATGTAATAGAAAAGAAAATCACTAATGATATCATACCCGTTGAAAAGCATATACTTCATTCAGAGTTGGATGTGACTAATTCTGATTTGAGTCCTTATTTTAGCTGACCTATATAACCTTTCTTAAAGAACTTGTAATTAATTTCTTTGTCATTCAGTAATTTATTAGGATGTATTGTTTTAAAGATTTAAAATGAGTTATATAAATTAGTTACCAACCTCACGATGGTGAAAAATCTTTGTACATCCATATTTCACTAAGTTCTTGTTCAACGAACCAAGACTTCATCAATGAGAGGAAAAATTTCTGCATGGTGCTAGTCTTACAACTTACATTCTTGTGCTGCCATTTCTTTTTTAGATTTAATGTCTATACCTTAGAAGTCAGAAGTAGACATAGATTATTTCTTAAGATTGACCAAGTACTGTGTTATATTTAGATTTAATTTTGTGTTTAAAGTTTTGTTTTCTATATACAGCTTAAGTCCAGAAGTTGACTTAATCTGTGGACCATTAATTAACTTAATCCATACATTCTTAATGTTACTAGTACCTAAAAATAATAATCTAGGTTGTATATACATATACTTACTGGTGCTGGGGGAGGGAAGTATTCTACATTCAACAAAAGAAAGTATTGATTTTTAAATAGCTTCCTTGGGATATACTGATCTAAAAAGCAGCTGCTATGTAAGAAAAAAAACTGATTTTTTTTAACTTGGAAAGTTAAATGTAAAGTTTTACACTAATGCATTTTAAGCAATATGAAAATATTTAGAAAGTCAAATACATGTTCCAGTAATGACAGAAATTTAGAGCCTATTTTTTACCATTATTCCAAAATCATTTTCCTTCCGCATTTGTCACACAGGAGTATGTGCTGAAGGATTTCTTGGCCATTTTAGAGACTGTAATCTAGTTAAAAGGTTTGTTTATGCTTCCCATCTCTGTTCTGCTGATGGTATTAGAATGCTGGCCAGAGCCAGATATCTAACTGTTTATAACATTCAAACTTCAATTAAAGCTACAGTGTTCACTAGATATCAGAAAGCTCAGACTAGCTACAATATCACCAGTAATGATGGCAATGATTTTGTGTATCCATAGGCTTTCCATATCATGCCATTTTTTATGAATACTTTTTTTTCCCCCCATTTAGGAGGTATTGACATTTAATTATTTTATGGAAGTCCAAAAATAAAGCTTATGTTCTACTAGAATAATTTCTTTTGATAATAGAACCTGACAGCTTATATTATTGCATATCTTATTTAAATGGTTCCAGTTTAGTTTTTTTTTTAAGATTGGTAAATTCTATAGTAGATGTTAGTTTGCTATCCAACTGAAGTGACTTCTGTTTCCAGTTTGAAGAGCACAGTAGTATGTTGCCTATTAGAAAACAAAAGTAATAGTCACATTACTCCAATGTTCTTATATGAGAGGAGACTTAGACCTACGTAATACAGATTTTAATTTAATCTTATGTTGCTTTTCTGTCTCCTACTACTACTGCTTGTAGCTTCTATATTCTAAATATGTTGGTAAACTGTTTTAAATGTTTTTTTAAGCTATTCTTTAAATGCACTTTTTTCATCAGCTTCTCGGTTTTTGCACAATATACCTCAGTGAGTCAGAAAATGAATAGTGTGTATTTGTTTAAATTTTCTAATTAGGCAAATTTGCTATATTATATTTTATTTTTATAAAAATAAGTTTAGCTTTTATTAATTTTAGACCTTGATTTAGTAAATGTATGTGTTCTTTATGTATATACATGTATTTTATATTAGAATATGAATTTATAGGTGGGTTTAACAATTTAGGAAAGATGAAAAATATTAAATTGAATAAATGCTTGCTAAAACATTTCATTTTAATTAAGAAATATTATTAATTAAGAAAAATTTATATTACTCATTTTCCTGGGCACTGAAAGACAGTGTCTTTTTACTTTGGACTGTTATAAGATAGAAAATTAAGACATACTACCTATAGTATTTGAAGATAGGAATTGACAACAACTATGCAAAATTTAATTTGCAGGCTGAAAACATGGAAAGATATCTGACAAGCTAAGTTGAAAACAAGTCACAAAATAATATGCAAAGTATGGTCTCATTTATACATACATACAGATTCATAAATGTATTTAAATATATTTGCATATAATACATATTTTATGCTATATGCACATATTTACTAAATAAGAACTTATATGACATATGTACCTTATATTTATGTGAATATAGTATGAAAAGGCCTGGAAAATACGTACCAAATTATATCCTTGGTTTATAGAAAGTATGTATGTGAGATGCTAGAAGGTTGAATAATTTGTTTTGTATACTTTAGCAGTACTTGGATTTATTTTTAACAATAGAATTATATCATGTAGTAATTTTATAATGGAAAATATACTTATGTAATAAAGAAATAAGAAATAGAATGACCCAGGAAAATTGCAGTGCTATCCCCTAATCATATAAATATATCCCTTGCATAACTTGAAGAGAATCGAGTATTGGCTAACAATCATCATAGCTTGATACAGAATGAAGATTGTTAGACTGATCTAATAATCTTCTTAACCAACAGGGTGAAAGCCTAGTCAGCTGAGGAGGAACAGTGGATATAATCTATTCCGATTTTTAAATATTTTGCTTCTTACTATAAAACACATTTCTCACTATCCTGGGAAAGTGTAGGCTAGAGAACCGGTGTTGTAGAATGTCAGTCATAAAGTGGTAGATGATAAGTCAGTTTCAGTGTGAGATAAGATATACCATATGGGGCTAAGATGGGCTTTTATTATGTTATTCATTGATCCAAATTATTGTACCCTCATTCGTAATGCAGATGGCATAGTTACCTACCATTTTTGTAATGTTTTCTATATCCAGTTACTGGTTTGAATAGAGGACAAAAATAAAACAGGTTTTAAGATTAAGTTTCTTTAAAAAAAAAAAAAAAAGGGGGTGACTGGAACATGTACTTGAAAAACACTTTGTAAAATAACATCAAACTGAGTAAAGAAGTAGTTAGAATTCTGTAAGGTTAATCATAATGGGCTTCCTGGGAGGACATGAGTTAATCTGAGTTTAGGTTGAGTAGAGATCCATGTTGGCACAGATGAGAGTAATTCAAGTAAAGACAAAGCTTCCAATGGGATAAGGGGATGAGCAAATTTATGTTTACTACTTTAAAGGCTAGGATTAAAATTCAGCATAGCCTGGTAATTGGGAAAGTGGTTAGAAATAATATACCTAGACTTTATGTTTTTAAAAGTTTATTTTCCAGAATGCAGATCAGAAAAGAAATAGGAAAAAAAAAAAACACTTGCATAAAAAATTAGTGAATAACTCTTTGCAATTATGACTGGAAAATCTGTTGGAATCTAATGCGAGTGTATGCTGAATATGAGTTGGCAATGAAACATTATAGTTAAAACAGCAAAATTTTATCCAAACATACCGAGGTTGTTATTTTCTTTTATAATTAAAATTCATATTCAGGTTGGTCCCTAGGATCAGTAGTAAATAGTATATAATGAAAACTATAAATATTATATATAAATAAATTTTAAAAATCACAAAAAGATATAATAGCTTATGTTTTCTCCATTTAATTTACGTTTAAAATTTTTTTTCCCCTTTATTGATTTTAGAGAGAGAAGAAGGGAGAGGGAGAGAGAGAAACCTCGATGAGAGAGAACATTCATTGGCCACCTCCTGCATACCCTCCTCTGGGGATCGGGTCCACAACCTGGGTATGTGCCCTGACTGGGAGTCAAACCAGCAACCTCTTGGTGCACTGATCCATGCTCAACCACTGAGCCACACCTGCTGGGATAATTTATGTTTTAATTGCATCTAATTTATTTCCAACTGGTCTCCTCATGTAAATTATCGCCCCATCTTCCCCTACCATTACGAATTGAACTGTTTTTCCTGAAAAATAGTATATTTAAAGAGTTCAGTCAAATGGCTCTATGTATTTTGTTTTTATCCAAAAAATCATAGTGATTTAAAAAAAAAAAACTATGTAGGGTTCATTGACTCAGTGTTTGGTTTCTCTCTCTTTAGTGATTTGCCCATGTCATTTTTCAAAAAACATATGTTGATACCTATTATGTGCTCTCTGGAATAGTGATTAAAAATAGATGTGGGTCTTGTTGAACTTCTGAACTATACCCTAGAGATAGAGAAGGGTATTAATCAAATAACCATATAAATAAATGCAAAGTTGGAACTGTTTCGATTACTGTAGAGAGGTACCATGGTATTTAATATGAGGCCTTCTAGAAGGATAATTTTACCCATTACTGGAATCAAGGGTGGCTTTTTTTTTTTTTTTCTCCTGAGGCTGCTTGGTTGGCCAAAATACCTTAATGAATTACAGTTAACTTGATCAAGAGGGAGAAAACAGTATTTTGGAAGGAGGAAACAGTGTACAAAAGGTCCTGAGTTGGGAGAGAGCATATTATCTAACACTAAATTAAGGTCAAAGTGACAGACATTAAAAACTACAGTTACATGATAAAAGGTGATAGGGTTATAGGAGTCAAACTGCAGGATGTTGGTTGTCTTTATCCTTAGGGTTAATATTTAAAGTTAGACTAATGTTCTTTATGATCAACACAAAAGCTTTCTACTACTTATAAATGTTACAAGAGCTCATTTTTATTTCAGTATAAAATACATAAAGCTTTTTCTCATAGAATTGTTGTTATAGTGATCAGGTCTCATAAAATCCCTTTAACACTGATAACAATAGAAAGTAGTGAACATAACATTGTGCCCTAAACATAGCCAGGTAGAGGTTAGAAAAGGGATGAAAACTGATGTCGTGTATATTTAGGAGAATATTCTAGGTGTGACTGATTATGTTGTGAATAATGAAGAAAAAGAAAAAGCCTGCAAGTGTACTAGGCTGGCATTGGAGATCATAGTAAATGATTGTAAGGGACATGTCACATTGGACAACTTGTGAATACCCTCACCTGCCACCTGGATATGAAAGAGTGATATCTGGATTAAAAGAAGATAGGGAAGGTAGAAGACATCACATATACAAATTGAATTTTCTGAATCTAGGGCATATTTGTGTCAGTGTTACTGGAATACAAAAATTTTAAATATTCTTTTAACAAAAGTAGAATTGCAAAATGATAGCGATACAATGCCAACTTTGGCTATTTTTAAAGTAATTCATACAGTTAGAAGTAATTATAAATTACTAAGTTACATTAACTATTTCAGACCTTGATGTTAATCTTGAAAATACTGATGTATCTATCTCACAAGACAAAAATTGAAGAAATGTATTTATTTGTTTATTTATTTATTTACTTATTTATTGTTCCTTTTTTTTATCTGAGAGAGAGAGAGGAAGGGAAAGGGAGAGAGATACAGAAACATCTATGAGAGAGAACACTGATTGGCAGCGTCCTGCATGCCCCCCACTGGGGAGTTAGCCCAAACCTGGGCATGTGCCCTGACCAGGAATCGAACCAGTGACCTCTTGGTGCATTGGATGACACTCAACCACTGAGCCACACCTGCCAAGCAGAAATTTGATTTTTAATTCTTATTTTCCATTTAACATAACATTGTCAATAAAATATCTTTATTTCATGGTGATCTTTAAGTTTTAAACCTCTTTAAACACCAGTTTCTGTTTGTATTGAGTAATAAACAGCCTAATTAATAACTGAAGTGTTTAAAAATGTGCCAAATATTAAGAACATTATCAAAAATATATTAAGTCACTTTAATTTTATTAAGACCAAAATATCACAAAGATTTGTTAAATTGTAAGGAAGAGATAAAATAGATGCATTGGATAGACAGGGTGCATCACATTATTGTTGGATGAATTCTGTCAATATATATATAAATCACCTGGCCTTGAACTTAACTTTCTGGCATACTTAGGTATGGTAGACCATGCTGTTAAAGCAGATTAATGTCTAAAATTTAAAACTACAGAATTGAGTTTAGTGATTACTTTTTCACCCACTTGCTTTTTTACTTATTTATAAAACATTCTAAATGAGACCGTGTCAGTAGTATCGATTTATTTTTTCATGCAGTGTCTTGCAGACCACTGATGATTCATAGACCATAAGTGTTTGGGAAGCTTATTAGTGTCTGAAAAGACAGTTTACTAAGTTTAGCTAATAACTTTAAGGGGTCACTGTACCTTGTAAATAGAAATGAAGATTCAGTTGGGAATTATTCATGGATTGTTGTGTTCCTTCTGCTTTATAGCTTCTTCCTTGTCTTTCTGTGAAAGTGTATTCCTATGATTACCTAGTTCCGTGATAGGTTAACAGATATGACACCCATCCCCCATAAGGTTCCTTTATCCAATAAATCTTAGAAAATATGATTGTGATTAAAGAATACTGGAAAACATTTTTTATAGCAGTAATAATTACTAACATTTATTGAGTGCTTACTTTGTGCCACTCACTGTGCTAAGCATTTTTAAAACCTCTTAACCAGAAGAAACATTTTGAGGGACATACCTCAAGAAGTTTTTCTTCATATTACTGGGCTGCTTATAAGCATCTATGCAAAAACTTCTGTTAAGAATGTAAAAGTGTGAGGATTTTTTGTTGTTACAGCCCTAAAGCTTTGGGAAAGGAAAGTTATTAAATGAATCCTTAAAATTAAATATTGAATTTAATAGTATATTTCTGTGCTTTCCTAACAGTATTCACAGATGATCAGTGATAACCATTATATTCTTTTTATTAATAAGGAACAATCTTTAGAACTTTAGAGACATTCCAGTGTTTGAACACTGGCTCCATATACTGAAAACTATAGCATATAATCTTTGGTGAGATATTGAGGTTCTGAGATTTAATTTATTTGTAAAAGTAGTATAGTGATGTATTTCTCACAGAATTATGGCTATTAAATGATAGAATACATATGAAGTTATAGCATGTTGTGGGCATCCACTTAAACTTTGTTTCCTTTTCTTTCTTTGCTTCTCTTATTAGCAATAACCGCCTTTCAGAATCTCTGTGAAATTATATATGCACTAAATTTTTAATTTTTCTTTTTTAAAAAAATTACCTATTACTCTTAAATCTATTTTAAAACTTCCCTGAAATCTGCACATGAGAACCAGATTTACTTCATTGTTTTGCTTGCCTACACATTGCTAATAAAATGGGCACCTATAACTGTTATGGAACTCATATATTAGATAAATTTGAATAAATGGTCATACTTATTTGTTAATGTAAATATTCTACTTACAGCTTACAGCAGTGCTTTGGTAATTCCAATTATATGAACACTATATTTTGATAAAGACATATTAGAGAAAGATTTAAAATAAGTTTTCTTTCTTTTTCTTAGTTTCCCCACATTAAGTAGGCACTGTCTGGAGATATATATATATATATATATATATATATATATATATAATCTTTTTTTAATTAAATTTATTGGGGTGACAAATTATATTTAAAATTATATAGGTATTAAGAGTACAATTCTACGACACAGACTATCTGGATTTAAATCCCTACTCTGTCACTTACTAGCTATGTGACATTCTGTGCTTTAATTTTCTCATTAGTAAGATGGGTATAATAATTGTACTTATCTTGGGTTATTTAATAAGATAAATATATCACCTTTAAACATGCCATCAAAGTGTTAACTGTGATAGTGATTATATGTATTACATGGTTGCAATATAGAAAAAATGTGATTAATATATTTTGACAACTACCTAACTTGGTAATTTTTCATTTGGAAGAATAAACCAAATTTAGTTTAATTTACAGTTCCTTGAAAAGTTTTTCAGACTTTTATGTAGCATTTTATATTTGCCAAATTCTTTACCTTATTTTTTACTTCTTAATCTTACTGTTTGTTGAGATATAGTGAGAAAATCATTTCTGTTATTTCCCATAAAGAGAATGTGACATGCAGAAAGTAGAAAAGTCAGTGGAAAGACTAAAATTAGAATTAGAAATACCGCATGTGTCAGTTTGTTGAGCCACGCTATCTCTACTCCTTATTAAGCATTCAAGCAACAAATTTTACTGGTTGGGACAATAAATGTTAAAGGTATATTATTTTGTTCTTCAAAACTTTCATTGGCTATATCCTTTGGACGTGTCCTGTTAGTTAAGGTTGACTCACTAAAAGATTGTATGAAAAAATTGTCTTAAATATGATTAGACTAATCAAGGTTAAGTATTGGTCAACCCCTAAGACCTTTGAGGGTTGAGTATGTTTCTTTATTTATCAATTGAGAGTATGTTTCTTTATTTATCAATTGACTTCCCTACACATTTCATGAACTAAATCAAAAACTCCTTCCCCATTTTTTTTATGTTATCAGTACTCTAGTACTATATAATGTGGATTCATTGTGATTTTTCTGAGCTACCCTAGAAACTTAATCATCATTCTTGGTTTCAGTGAAAAGTGATTCCATGTTTCAAAGAAAAAATAATTGTTAATTGTACAGTGAACTTTTGAAAAGCACTGAGATTATAAGAACAGTACCTATATTTTTATAAAGACATATTAGAGAAAGATTTAAAATACATATTTATTTATTTTTGTTTGTTTCAAATATTGCTTAGTGTCTATAATTCATCAATTTAAGAATAAGATGAACAATTTGGCTGGGAACCAGAATATAAAAATGATGATGACTAAAAGACTCACAGAGAACCATTTCTGTAAGAAATAATTGGTTTCTTAACAAATAAGTAATAGGAGGAGAATGTTAATTTCAATTCGTAATTATTTGTTCGTAGTTGTTCAGGAGGTAGGATTATTATGTAAAATACTTTGAATGAATATCGTTTTAAAAATAACAAAACTTAAAATTTAGTATTCCAGTGTAATAATTTGTAAACATTTATGGGGATTTTCCAGTAAATGCCATCTTTATTATAGAGAACTAAACAAAGATAATTCTGTATGTGTTTAAAATAGCAAGATAATTGACTCAAAGACACAGTGCCCTTGGTATTTTCACGTGAAATAATGTTTAAGTTTTGTAAACAAGTTTTATAAAATGTTTTCTGTCTCTCTTTTTTACTTTGTTTTGTTTTGTTGTCTTAATATATTCATTCTGCTGACTAGGGGCATAGACTCAGGGAACCTAATCACCTAATAACCCAGTTCAAAACTCAAATTATTTTGTAAATCCTGATGTGAGTAAACCACTTTAAATTTTTGCTAAAACTATCAAGTTATGTTTAAATAGTCCTTTTAAAGTCATAGTTTAAATTGTGAAAATGATTATTCTCTTTAAGTGAAACTGTTGTGGATCAGCTGCTAAGGGACATCAAATCCTGATTCAGGGGAGTACTAATATTTTCATAAGCAGGAATTTTTCTCAAAGAGGAAAAAAACATACATTTTATGTATGTATTTATATTATGTACTCATTTCGGTAAAAAAGAGTCCTAGGACTCTAGATGCAATCTCAAGTTTTTTATAGTAGTATAAAGAAGTATAAATATTTATTCATTCAGTTATGTGTTCTACAAATATTATTAACTACTTGCTATGTGCTACATATTCAGCAAGTAATTATGATGGGCAGGGACCATGGAGTTTAAAGAGTGATAGACATTACAAAGAATAAGTAGTTCTTTCAGGTACTTGGAGAATGGAGATATAAGTTGAGTAGTATGTGAGATATTTCCAGGTGATAATAGTAAAGGCATGTAATTTTCAACCTCTCAGTTTTATTAGTGAGTGACTAGAGACCCTGAAAAGGTAAAATGTTATTCAAGGACATATAGCAAGTGGTATATCTAGGACCCAGGACCCCTGCCTCCTATTCTACTTATATTTGCCACTTGAGTAAAGCAGGAAGCTGGAAGAAGAAAGCAAGCAAGGTGCCTACAAAGTTGGACCAGCCACTTTGGACTTTAATGTAGTTAATATAATATGAAAATTGTACTTTGGAAACTTATTTCTTCATGTTTGTTTTATTTGAATTTCTTTAAATTCCTCCTGGTTCTCCTTTAACATTTACTAATTAGTTTTTTCAGGGTTTTGCTAAATTCATATTTGCACAAAAACTTTTATTTATTTATTTATTTATTTATTTTAAATTCTCACCCAAGGATATTTTTCCATTTATCTTCAGATAGAGTGGGAAGGAGGGAGGGAGAGAGAGAAACGTTGACATGAGGGAGACATATTGATTGTCTGCCTCCTGCACAACCCCTCCCCTAGGGCCAGGGACCAAACTTCAACTGAGGTATATGTCCTTGACTGGAATCAAACCCACGACTCTTTGGTCCCTAGGCCGATGCCCTAACCACTGAGCCAAACCGGCCAGGGCTGTATAAAAAAAATTTAAAGGTAACTGTGCCACTGAAAGTCATGTATGTAGGTGCCATGGTTTTCTGAAGCTCTTATCTACCATAACTTTTCAGTGTTATCTTTTTTTTTCTCAGTGAAGAAAGTTGTTTTCTTTAATTATCTTGACTTTACTAAGCTGCAGTGTACTTGTTGTTGGAAAGAAAGAAAAACAGGATGGTGGAGATTAAAGACACAATTTTTCCTGGGATCATTTTGATCTAACCTGCGTATGAAATCCTGTTGCTATAGACTAATCCTAAACATATCTGATAAGAAAAGGCCACTGTAAATTTATAAAGGGTATTCCAATCACACATGAGGTTTTGACTGAACTAACAGATAGATATACGAATCTGTAAGTAAGTTACATGATTTCATGTTTGTTTCCATTATAATTTTTGTATTTGACATTCAGTGTTATTGTTTAAATTCCTTTAGGTTTGAATTTTTATTTTTTTAAAGGCTATTAAATAGTAAAACTAGATATACATCATAGTAACTTAGTTTTACTTAGGGACAGCAAAGCACATAAGTAAATAAACTGTTTGAAAGTTGGGTCTGCAAAGCTAGACAACAGGAAACATTCCACCTACAATGCATATGGCAAAGGAGAAAGATGGTGCAACAGAATACAGACAAAAATAAAGCTAAGAGTTAAAAATGCCTATTCTGCTTTACAACCTTAGATATGTCATCTCAGAAACAGTGATACTTTATCTTTCTTCCAGACATAATATGAACATAGTTTAATTTATAAGAAACTTATTTTTAAGATCTCACTTCATACTTATATATTATAAGTAGTTCAAATAGTATGTTTTAAACCATTAGTTGTTGTGTGTGCCTCCCCCCCCCCCCCCGCACATATTTAGGGTTTTATATCTTAGGAACACACACTGTTTTCACTTTACTATTGTGCCAAATTTTAAGAAATTTGTTACATGAAAAATTGAACATACAAAGGGTGTAAAGTAAATGGTGAAAGGTTTTACTGAGGAATTCCTTTAAATGGAAAGCTCTTCTGATGTACTTAAGTGGTTTTAAAATCACCTCCTACCCTGGGTTAAAAGAGACAAGAAAACTCAGTGCTGCTTGCATAGTAATCAGAAATGAAGGTAAATAAAGCATTTCTGAAATTTTAATTGTAAACTAATGGAAAAATATTTTGTACATGTAAAGTCCATTTGCATCTAAGTTCTGAATATATTACATTGAGTTACTAGTATATATTCATTAATTTTATTATCTTTGAAATTAGTTTATAGAGTCTGTGAAAACAATTTATGAAGTAAGGAGTTTGTTGTTTTTTTTTCTTTATTGATTTTAGAGAGAGTAAGGGCAAAGTAGGGAGACATAGAAACATTAATGAGAGAGAGCATCGACTGGCGGACTCCTGCATGCCCCCCATTGGGGATCAGGGCCACAGTCTGGGCATGTGCCCTGATCAGGAATCGATGAGCGAGAACACTGACTGACCACCTCCTGCATGCCCCCAACTGGGGATTTGGCCTACAACCTGGGCATGTGCCCTGATCAGGATTGGAACCAGCAACCACTTCTTGTACGAGTCAACATTCCACCACTGAGCCACACTGGCAAGGTGAAAATCTGTATCTAGCATTTGGTAGTTTTATAAAAATTGCAAGGTGACTGTCTCTAAAGCTAAAAAAGGAAAAGGAAACTGGACGTGCCAAAGAAATCCTACAAGTCATGGGAATCCTATTGCTGGTCTGGAATTTTTTTACTGAGGCTTCAGTATTTCTGAAAGCAATGTGACTTTGAATTTACAATTTTTTGGGTCTTGGCTTCTATTAAGAACCTGATAAAACCATTGGACTCTTGTCTGGATGGTGTGGCTCAGTGGTTGAGCGTCGACCCATGCACCAAGAGGTCACAGGTTTGATTCCCAGTCAGGACTCATGCCCAGGTTGTGGGCCAGATCCCCAGGGGTCATGTAGGAGGCAGTCAATCAATGTTCTCTCTCATCGATGTTTATCTCCCTCACTCCCTCTTATTTCCTCTCTCTCGAAAGTCAATAAAGGAAATAAATAAATAAATAAATGCAGTTATTTTTGCAGTGTTAAGCACCATTTTAGTTAAAATAAGTTATAAGAAATAAACATTTTAGATCCTAGGTCTGTGGGTACATATGAAGTACAAATTAGGACAAATTTCACATATTTCTAGTCTTAGTAAAATACACTTATTTGCTCTAAAAATGTATCTGCAGTTACTCAGATGTTTAATAGACATCAGACTGGGATTTCCAGTGATACCTAGTTGAAAGTACTGCCAACTCAGAATAATTGAGATTGGATTCAGTGTGAATTTAGGAAAGGCATGACTTACAGAATTGTTTTAAAATATATACAGCTTACTTCAAGGGTGGTATGAATTGTCTCCAAGAAGAGTAATCTCTATATCTGAATGAATCAGCCTTATTTATAATTCACATAGTAAGTGATGGTATGTCAATGAGTGCTGCTAAAACAGTTTAAAGACTGCTTGCAAATAGAATGTAAAAATCTGACCAAACAGTTCCTTCCAAATTTTGTAATGATCTTAATTTCTTTTTGCTGATTTCCTTCATAGATAAATTCAGGGTTAACCTTGAGACTAATAGGGCATGCCTTTATCTCATTTCAAATTATAGACTCTGAATTAATAGCTAGTATGCCCATGTGGCTGAACTATTTAGAATAAACACTTTTGCACCATGGTACTGTAAGGTAGGTTAATAGTTCAGTACTCTTAGGACTTCTTGTTTAAACATAAGGAAAAAAATCCCCTAAGCAAGAATTATACCATATATTTTAGTCAACTTTCTCATCAGATATATTGTTGGGTTTTAAGGGAGACCAGGTAAAATGATATATATTGCTCAGGAAAATAATCTTTATTACTCAGAGGAAAAATAATTAAAAGGTTAGTCAGAAATACCATTTTTGTGTGGGGTAAAGTACTAGTGCTATTGTTATATTTCTTAGTCATTGGTAAAATAAAAGGACCTAATAATATTCATCTGTGTATTTCTTAAAGCAGATAAGTGAAAATTCAGTAAATATTATTATATAAAATCTGTTATTCCTAAGGTTCTTATTTTTAGAAAATACATGAAAGTACCCTATAAAATGTTTTCATGTATCTTGCAGTCATCCAGAGTTGCATAAAAATAACAGTTAAAAAAATTCTACAAAGATTAAAATTTAGTTTGTAATTTTCTTGCTATGCTTTATTTCTGACTAAAAATTAAAATTTCCTACAGAAATATGCTACTTTTTATTTTTTAGTGCATTGAATTTAATTTCTTGGTTCTCTTTAACTTCCTCCTCATGTGCCCCTCAAGAGTATACATATGTACATGTGTGCGTGCGTGTGCACGCGCGCTCATACACACACATATTGTTTTAATTGGACTATTATGGTTATAATGGCAGCTAACTTTTTGATTAGCATACTAACTGGTATGTAATAAATATATACTTTATGTGCATTGTATCATTTAATATACACAGTCATCTTCAAAGTAAATACAATTGTTATTCCCATTTTATAGATGGGAAAACATACTTAGGCAAACTAACCCAACCAAGGTCACCTGACTAATAATGTTTAAGATAGGGTTGTCATCAGTACTAGACCTCGTAACTACTAAGCTTTACTAACTTTGAAGATGACTTTAAAATATAATATCCAAAGTCTTTATGTTAAAAATATTTTTTAAAACAATGTCAATTCCTCTCTCTACTCATAAAGAACACATGAGAAAGATATTAACTTGCCTATTATATTCCTGTTTTTCTTTTCTACAGATTTACATTATGTGTCCACTTTTGTAACTTGCTCAAGGTCATACATTATTTGGCAGAGTCAATATCTGATGCTGTAGTGCTCTGATTGGTGAATAAAAGAACAACTTGGGTTGTCACTTTCTAAGTAGCCTGGAGACTAATCATTCCAGGATAAAAAGCAGATAGACTAAGAGATAGAGGGAGAAATATCCTCTATCTACTAACAAATGAAAAGAAGAAATGTCATTTCTTTCTCTGTTACCTTCTTGCTATTAAGTATGTTAGGATTCTTTGTATATAGCAATCCAGAAATTTTGAAGACTTTTGCTCCTTAATTCTAGAATGGATTATAAAATTGTGTCTTAATATATATACACAATCTTGGTAATGTTTCTGGTAACAAATGTGATAGATTGACTGACTACACTGTGGCTTGATGGGACAGTGATGTATTCACGGGCTCTCAGCAGCCCATTGCTTTGTACCCCCAAATTGAATAGCACCTTAGCTCTCTAGAAGCTAGAAATCATGTGGCAAGTGAGATCATGTGGCAGCTCCATTTTTAATTTTTTGAGGAATCTCCATACTTCTTTTTATAGTGGCTACACTAATTTAAAATCCCACCCTGAGTGTATGAGGGTTCCCTTTTCTCCACATTCTTGCCAGCATTTGTTACTTGATTTATTGACGATAGCCATTTTAACATGTCTGAGGTGATCTCTCAGTGTGGGTCCCCATCTTTTTTTTTGGTCTAAGATTATTTTGACTATTCAGGATCCTTTATATTTCCATATGATTTTTGAAATCAGCTTCTCAATTACTGCAAAAAAAAAAAAAAGGCTGTAAGAATTTTTACAGAGATTGCATTGAATCTGAAGATCAGTTTGGGGATTATTGCTATCTTAATGTTAACTTTGCAACCCATGAACATGGGCTGTCTATCCCTTTAAATAGATCTTCAATGTTTTAAGCAGTGTTTTATATTTTATAGTGTACCCAGTCCTGCTGAACTTCTTTAATTATTCCTCAGTATTTTATTTCTTTTGAAGCTTATAAATGGAACTTAAAAAACGATTTCCTCTTTGGTTTATTCCTATTTAGAAATACAACTACTTTTTGTATATTGATCTTGCTAAACTCATTAGCACTAATAATTTTTTCTACATTTATTATATATTCTGCTGAGTTTTTAAACTTTAGATGCTTTTAATTTTTTTTAATGTAAGCATTTAAAGCTATTAAATATCCACTAAGTATTGCTTTCTCTGTATCCCACAAGTTTTGATATATAATGTTTTTGTTATTGTTTTTGTATATTTTCTGATTTCTATTGTGGTTTCTTCAGCCACTTATGAGTTCTTTAAAAGTGGTGTTTTTTTTTTTATTGTTGTTTTTGCCTTATAATTCTATAAGAATAACTTTTTATTACTGATTTCTATATTTAAAGACATTGTGTTCATGGGATGTGAACAGTGTGAAGACCTTGTTGCTTACATAGTAGAAGGATTATAATTCTTAGAATTCCATACTGTACTAGTGGGACCCACTTTTCCAATTTTAAATTCAGTATACTTAAAATTTATGGCCAGTGTATTGTAGGGTTTGTAATTTAGTCACATGTATTTGCAGTACTGTCATTATTTAGGTTTCTCTCCTTGAATCTAAGATTCCAGGTATTAGTAGTAGCATGAAGAGAATATCCAAAAATTATCTCATACTTTAAAAAAATATTAAATTCTAAAATATCTTATTGAGTTGTTGTTGCTTTATTTTTGTCATTTATTTTATTGTTTTGATTTGTTTTTCTTGTTTTCTGGGCAATGAAATAAGCAGTAGTGTAAAACTGGTTCAGATTTATTGGTCATAAAGAACAGACATTAAGATCTTCAATGTGATTCATAGTTGATTCCCAAATGTATTATATAGATGATGATGTTCTTCACCCTGCACTTTGCAATACTTTAAAAGTACACAGTGCAGCCCAGACAGCATGGCTCAGTGGTTGAGCTTCAAACCCCTACACCAGGAGGTCGCTCATTCGATTCCTAATCAAGGCACATGCCCAGGTTTCTGGCCAATCCCCAGTGGGGGGAGTGCAGGATGCAGCTGACTGATGTTCTCTCTCATTGATGTTTCTATCTCCCTCTCCCTTCCTCTCTCTCTAAAATCAATAAAGAAAAATATTTAAAATAAATAAAAGTCCATAATGCATATTGTTCCTAGAGGGTTCTCTTAAGAGGGGTAGAAGTAACTCTCACCTTTCCTCCCTTTACCTCAAGAGTTTGGGTCAACATTTTTTCTTTGGGGTTTTTTTCTTAAAATATTTATTATTATATTTATGTAGCATTGAACTCTTCTGTATTTTTTAACAGTGTCATGAACAGTTTTCCTGACACTATTTCTTGTATAACCACACATACCCTACAAATTAGGTAGTGTCCATATTTTCCAGATAATGAAACCAAGACTGAAATGCTAAATTTAATTGTTCAATGTTCCCTAGCTACTAGTAGGGATGAATCAGAGTGCAAACCCATCTCACCTCTACTTTTATGTTTATATAAGTTTTCTTATGTAGATCTTTCGGAGTATATGTGAGGTCATTAAACCATGAATGGCTTAACATGTTTCAATATATAAGTATTTATTTTGATTTTCCATATTGCTTTTACTTTATTTGCATTGCAAATGCTTAAGGATTTCCAGAGGTACTTATTACTAAATATTCTCCACTGTCAGTTATAGTTAGTGTAATCACCTCATTAAAAAATAAGCAAAGTGTAATCATAAAGTTTGATTCTGTCTCCCCACATACTTTTCCATTTATCTCTAACTCCTATATAGGATAGACATAGTTCTTAAAGTTTTTTCTGCAGGTAGACTTCATTATTTCTGTTTGACTTTAAAAGAATTGCTTAAAGAATATGTTAGGCAAAAAGTATGCTTGAGTTATTAGTTTAAAAACTTCCTGTCAGAATGCTTTTTTTTTTTTTTGGTTTGTGTATTAAACATGGAATTCCAGGAGTACATAGTAGCCTTCTATGAGCTTGGTCAGAGCTTCTGGCTATTTCAGTCTGTGAATTAAGTCACTGGAACACAATGAAAGTGTTTCATGAAGTGTGTTGGATGGATGGATGAGTAAATAAATATAATCCTTGTGTGTGTATGTATGGATATATATGTATGTTTTTGTAGTATGTAGTTACATATATATGTGTTTTTGTGATGTTTCTAATGTTATAGACACAACAGAAAGAAGACTTCTAGATGAAGAACCTGGCAAGAACTTCTTTTAAGTCCTCCATTGTGGTATTATTTGCTTGTATAAAAAGCTATGTATGTATATCTATACTTTGCATATCTTCATCTTAGCATCATTTATAAATACATAACTTAAGACTTATCAGTAGCTTTTTTTAAGCTTATCTTTATTGTTGAATGTATTACAGATATCCCCCCTTTTTTCTCTCATTGACCCCCTCCTCCCCAATTCTGCCCCCCTCCTGCCTTCCTCACACTATTGTCTGTGTCCATTAGTTGTACGTATATGCATATAAGTTCTTTGGTTTATCTCATCCCACCCTCCTTCCCCTCTTTCCCTTTGAGAGTTCATCCATCTAACAACCAATTTGTTCTTCTTAATTCCTTCATCTTTTTCACCCATTCCCCCAGCCCCCTCCCATTTGGCAAGCAACAAAAAGTTCTCTGTATCTATGCGTCTGTTTCTGTTCTGCTTGCTCATTTTATTTGTAGATTCAATTGTTGATAGATATGTATTTGTTGCCATTTTGTTGTTCATATTTTTGTTGTTGCTCTCCTTCAAGAAGACCCTTCAACATTTCATATAATACTGTTTTGGTGGTGATGAACTCCTTACCTTTTCTTGTCTAGGAAACTCTTGATATGGCCATTGATTCTAAATGATAGCTTTACAGGATAGAGTAATCTTGGTTGTAGGTCATTGCTTTTCATCACTTTGAATATCTTTTGTCACTCCTTTCTGGCCTGCAAAGTTTCTTTTGAGAAAACAGCTGACAGTCTTATGGGAGCTCCTCTGTAGATAACTATCTGCTTTTCTCTTGCTGCTTTTAAGACTCTCTCTTTGTCTTTAACCTTTGGCATTTTGATAAGGATGTGTGTTGATGTGGTCCTCTTTGGGTTCATCTTGTTTGGGACTCTCTGTGCTTCCTGGATTTGTATGTCTGTTTTCTTAACAAACTTAGGGAAGTTTTCTGTCATTATTTTTTCAAATAGGTTTTCAATTTCTTGCTAGCTCTCTCTTCTTCTTCTGGCACCCCTATGATGTGAATGTTGGTACGCTTGAAGTTGTCCCAGAGGTTCTTTACACTGTGCTCATTTTTCTGGATTTTTTTTTCTTTTTGCTATTCTGATTGGGTGTTTTTTGCTTCCTTATATTCCAAATCTATGGTTTGCTTCTTGGCTTTACCTACTCTACTATTGATTCTTAGTAAATTATTCTTTATTTCAGTTAGTGCATCCTTCATTTCTGACTGGTCCTTTTTTATGTTGTTGATGTTCTCACTAAGTTCCTTGGAGTTCTCCTTAAGTTCCTTGAGCATCCTTATAACCAGTGCTTTGAACTCCACATCTGATTAATTGCTTATCTCTGTTTTGTTTAGTTCTTTTCCTGGAGTTTTGTTCTTTTCTTTCATTTGGGACATGTTTCTTTGTCGCCTCATTTTGGCTGCTTCCCTCTGTTTGTTTCCATGTATTAGGTAGAGTTGCTATGTCTCCTATGCTTCATAGAGAGACCTATTGTTGTAGGTGTCCTGTAGGATCCAGTGGCACAGCCTGCCTGTTCACCCCAGCTGGGCCCTCAAGGTGCACCCCTAGTGTGGACTGTACACCCTTCTGTTGCAATTGAGTCTTGAGTGTTATTGGCACATCAATGGAAGGATTTACTCAGGCTGATCAGCTGCAAGGACTGGCTGTGCCCACTGACCACTGGCCTCTGACTCCCTTGGAGGATCAGTGGTGTAGAGGCCCACCACACAGAGCAAGACTTACTTAAAGCAGGGCTCTGGTATCCACTGAGTCTATTACTTGAGAGTGTCACTTGTGGAGGAGGTTGGGTGGTGGTGCTTCAATGTGGTCTGAAGCTGTCCACTGGGTGTACTGGCTCTGGGGCAAGGTTAGCCACTGCCTGTGTTCTACCCAGGACCATCTGGGATAAGCTGCACAATGATCTGCAGATGGCTGCTGCTTGTGCTGGTTTTGTGGGTGCCCAGGAAAAGCCAAGTTGTGAACCAAGGCTGGCTGCTTCTAGTGCCAGGCCTGGGGCCACGTAATGAGAGGTATAGGGCTTGCTGAGACTAGGTGCTTCTTGTTTGAGATAGTTTAGGGAAATCTGAAGTAGGATTCAAGACAGGCCAATGCTATGATAAAGCCACTGGAAACAGCTTGGGTAGGCAGGGCCGAAACCTTTAAATGTAATATTTCTTTGTGTGTATATGCCATAATTTGCTTAGCCATTTCCTTAATGTTATACCTTAGAATTAGATTGTTGCTAATGTTTCTTTATTATTCCACAGCAGTAAATACTTTTTTGTGTAAAACTTTGTCAACATCTCAATTTCTAAAGACTAGAAAACTTGAAAATAAAATTCCTACATCCAAGTCTATGAATACTTTTAAAGCTATTAATTCATATTTCAATTTATTTCTTAAGATGAAACTGATTTCCGTATCTTTTCAGGCAGTATATCAGAATGTCTTACTGTACCACTGAAAGCTTTGGATTTTCTCCTTTTTAAAATTTCTAATTTTTATTTCTGTGTGTCCTTGGGATATTAAATATTTCTTAGGTATTTGTTACTATTGGTACTTCCTTTTGTTTTAATATTTATTCACGATATCCATTTTGTTCTTTTTATTGTTGAGAGATTAATTTTTTTACTTATGAATCTGTAAGAGTATTATGATATAGATATTAACATTTTCTCATGTTGGCAGAAAATATGTTTCCAGTTTGTTTTATATAGGTTGAAATCAGAATTACCATAAAATAGTCCTACAAATTTTCTTTCTCTTGACAGTATTCAACCTTGAGATGAATAGCTGTAATAATTAATATGTATATGCACACATATATAATTTTATTTTAGCTTTTTTTGGTGAAAGGAAAGTTGCAACATGAGAAATTTGACATTATTTTCTAGAATCTTAATTTAAAAATTTTAAAAATCTACATGGTTCTTCCTCTTACAGCAGTCTTTTTTTAAAATTTACATACTTTCAAAATTATACTCTGTGGACCTTAAACTAGTCATGAAAAGTATGAGTCCCTCAATATACTTTCAAAATGTATATAATGTTACATATTGTACTTAGTAATTTAAACATTTAACACTTAACTGCCTCTATAACCTCAGAGTAATATATAAACTATTGCTAAGTTTTTTTTGTTTTAACTTCATGTAAAAAAATGTTTTGTTTTGCAGATGTGTGATTAATGTTGCAGGCAAATGAATATCTAGTTTGAAAGTTGGCTTAGGGTTGTTGTTTTTTTAAAAAGTAGGTAATGATATTTGAATCATAAAAACACTCCTGAGTTTTAATTATGTTGTTAGGATTTGGGGATGTAAATTTTGTTTCTTCCACAGACATACTCTGAGAATGATTTTGAAAGTTTACTACTATATATACAACTCTAAAAAAAATTTATAGACTCTTTTCTAGAAAATTCATTTAAAATATATGTGTGTGTGTGTGTGTGTATTTATCAATATAAACCAGAATGAACTCAGTCTTTTACATTTATTACATAGGTATAGCTACTACCCCCATTAACAAAATAAAGTACAATAAAAAAAAATTACAAATTGTCTTAGAAAACACAAGAATTTCTGAGAACATATTTGCAGACTTGGGA
This sequence comes from Molossus molossus, assembly GCF_014108415.1. Lineage (NCBI taxonomy): Eukaryota > Metazoa > Chordata > Mammalia > Chiroptera > Molossidae > Molossus > Molossus molossus. Next base: position 31,468,748 of record NW_023425346.1, read on the forward strand.
TCTGTGACCCAGTTGGAGGAGCAGTTCACTTAGCCTCTCTGTTTCAGTATACTAAGAAAAGTTTGAGAATAATTACCTTGATCACTAACAGGGAGAAAAGCCACATGTGTTTTTAAAGATATTTGAGGTACATATTACTTTTAGGATTTTTTAGGGATTATGAATGGATCAAGTACCAGTGTTGCTTTGATATCTTCAGAATTTAAGTTTTTCTTCCAGTGTTTTGAATTGGTGTTTTTCCTGAAATCTTAGGCCATTTATACATTTTTTTATTCTGTCTCATTATAAATCTTTCCTTTGAAAAACACCCAGATTTGAATTTACCTGAGGAACAGAAGTAAAATAAATTGCAAGGATGGAAGTTAGGGATCCTTAGGACTCTGTCTGGGTTGTATTACCCTAATGGATAGGTCAACACACTTTTTCTGTAAAGGGCAGGTAATAAGGCCTTTTATGCTTTACAAGCCCGATTCAGGTTTGCTTTTGCAGCATGACACCAGTCATTGACAATGCAAAAATGAATGGGTATCCCTGTGTTCCAATACACCATTTTATTTTTATTTTTTTATTTATGTTTTAACATAAACAAATGATGGGCTTCAGTTTGTTGACTCCTGTGCTAGTGCTTATTTTGGATGACACTACCTTATATGAACAATGGCTCACTTATTAGGTATCACTTCCTGATACCTAAATTTGTGGTTCCTGCTTGTGTTACCTCCTTCAGGCCTCTCAGTCCACTAGGCAGTCACTGCTTTGGAGTCAGACAGAGATGCAGTTGCACAGCCAGTATCAGAGAAAATAAATTTAGTCATCACCACTTTCCAAAGGGAAAATATGGGGTTAGATAGCTCCCCCTTTCATCCTCGGTTTTTACACGTATAAGTCCCCACCTTCTCAGAAAAGGATTCAGGGAAGAGAAAAACATCTTTGCTCTTTCCTGGAGAATGCACCAAAAAGAACTAGCAGGCCTCTTTCCAGCCATATAGGCTCCTGTGATGAGGCGTTCCTATCTTCAGACAGTCTCATTTCCCAGCATTGTTAAGGAAGGAGAGAGAAGGGAGAAGCTAGAGAGAGAACAGTTTCAAGACTGGAGAGAGCTGGACCAGTAGGCTGTGTGAACCAGAGTCTAGCTATCAGTTGAGAACAGCAAACCTGTGAGTTTGTGAGGTGCTTTTGTGTTTTCCTGGCCTGTGAGCATTCTCTGTCCTGGTTTAAACCAGCCCGTTTTCTTTAACAATAGCAACTCAGAAACAGTATCATGAGCATATGAAATCATCATTCAGCCAAAGATGTATGAAAAAACAATCTCGGGAAAGGGAATTAATGGCAGGGATATCACTGTAGAATGTAATAAAATCTGAGTTTTTTATAGAGTTGAATGTTTTAATGTTGAATGTTTTAATGTTAACAACTAAGCCTGTTAGTTAAACCAGAGATGACGTGGGGAGTGGAAAATAGGAATGTCACAAAATAAAATGCTAAATTTGAATATTCTGTGTATTATAGACTTTTCATTGGAAAACAGTGTAACTCCGAGCCTTGGGTGAGTTTTCTGAAAAGTAGGAAGATGGTCTGTTAATGCTCATTGCCTGGAATATATTGGAAGTAAAGCTAAAAAGATGAACTTAGTATTTAATTGATGTGTGGATCATAAAACATATCTGTTATTTGTATGTTCCAGAATTAAGTAGATGCTATTGTTAAAGCTTTGGAGGTGGGGAGGGGCCAAGAGTCTTTTGCAGCATTATTTTTACTGAGTAGATTTATAGGCTCTTATTTATTTTAAATGCCATATGTTAATAGGTAAATATTTTATTTTCATTCATGATGAAGCCTCATCTCACACTGCCTCCTCACTTTAGTATTCAGTATTTCTTTTAGCAATACTTCAACTATTTTATATCTACCACATATACTATGTTTTTTCTCACCTTCAGGTCTTTTTTCATGTTATACCTTCTGTGCACTTCACTTCTCTGCTTTTTTCATTCTTATTTATCATTTGAGATTTGTCTTAGACCTGCTGTCAGACTTCTTTTGTTCTTCTTCAGTGCACTTATGGCACCATCTAGTTTTGTATTCTCTCTCATATTAGAATTTTCGGTGAACATCCAGAGAGCAAAGACAGCATTTTTAGGATCTAGTACAGATCACGGCATATGGAGGTGCTCAAAAAGTATTTGTAAAACTGAGTATAGATTAGAAGAATAGCTGTACCTACTCTGGTTAATGCTACGAAACAATAGTTAATGTTGATAGAAGTTTTGACTCTGTTCATAATAACTGTGCAAAAATAGAATGTAAAAGGTATACTATCTGAATATTCATTAATTCAGTACATTTGTTAAGCACTCACTCTGAACCAGACACTGCTAGACATTGAAATGTCTATGAACTTTAAATGTATTTTCATCAAAGGAGTATTTTGGACTTCAGTTAAGAGCCACTCAATAATTCTTAAGTATTTTTGTTACATTTGGTCTTCTTTTCACATTATCATTAGAATACTAGAGCAAGATAAAAACTTTGAGAATTCAGTAAATATCTTATTTCACTTTCCAAGACATAAATAATTACTTAAAAAATTTTTTTTTCTTCATTGATTTTAGAGAGAGAGAAAGGCAGAGGGAGACAGAGAGATAGAAACATTGATGAGAGAGAACATCGATTGGCCACCTCCTGCATTTCCCTGCTGGGGATTTGGCCCACAACCTGGGCATGTGCCCTGACGGGGAATCGAACCAGTGACCTCTTGGTGCATGGATCAGTTGTCAACCACTGAACCACACTGGCCAGGCTAAATAAATATTCTTAAGTATTGATACCACCGAGAATCAAGAGATGATTCTGTATTCTACAGATTTATTCCAGATGACTTGTTACTTAAGTAATATAGTTTAAAATCTCAGTGTCTACTTGACTACAAAATAAAAACATTAAATTTATATTCTGTTTTTGTCCAGCTGTTAACAGCACTAAATAGAAATAGGATGCAATTCAGGGTACAAAGTAATTTCATTCAATTTGTTTTCCCTCTTACACTGTCCCTACTTCCAACTCTCTCCTGTCTTCCAAAGCTGATGTTTAAAATCTCATGGTAACTGAATGATTATTCGTACTCTCATCTTTTACCATTGCTATAAGAAAGCTTTTTGCCCTTTATGGGCAAATGTTTAACAAAACCTTTTCTCCTTCAACATGAGAGTTTGACCTTCATTTAACTCTCTAGTTTGTTTCCTTGGTAACCTGATAAGGGTAGTATATCAGTTGTTTCACCAGACAACATTGCTTATGGTAAAAATGACCCCTAATTGATAAACTTTATGTGTACTGATAGCACTATAAATACCTGGCAGGAAGCCATATCTCTGAGTTTCCCTGAATGTAGTGGCTCTTATAAAAGGATATGCCCCTTGAAGGGATCCTGGAAACTATGCTTATACAGTTATTACAAGAAATATTGACTCCAGGTGGGGCATGAGGCCTCCAAGTCAGTGTAACTTCCTCACCTGCTTGACATGGGTCTCATCTTGTATGGAAGCCATGATCTAGGGGGCCAGAAAGAAAACTCCTAGATGGTTGTATGAACCTCTATGTGGACTGCTGCAAGGACTCATGTAGAAGAAGAACAGGTAACACTGCCCCATTGGCAAGCTGGGTACTTGTCCTATAACACTCTGAAGAGACTCTGCCCTTGGTAACCTATGGTTGTCCTATAAATCTGCATCTTCAGTTGAACCTGGTTATTGAGGATCTGCCTACACTTTATTTCCAGAATTATACTGAGGAGAGAATGTCTTGAAAGAATAGAAGCAAAGATCTTGGATTAGTAATTTCACAGTGATGTCTCTTGATCATAGTACCCATATCTTCTTTCCACACTAGGTTGTAGAATACTTCTAATAAGTAACTTCTGTTGAAAAAAAGTCTGATTTGGCCCTGGCTGGTTTGGCTCAGCGGTTAGAGCGTTGGCCTGCGGTCCAGAGAGACTTGGGTTCGGTTCCTGCTAAGGACACATATCTCGGTTGCAGTTTGTCCCCGGCCCTGGTTGGGTCATGTGGGTGGCAGCCACTCAATGTGTCCCTTTGACGTCGTTGTTTCTCTCTTCCTCTCTTCCTCTCTCTCCCTCCCACTCTATCTGAACAAAAAAATGGAAAAAAAAAAAAAAAGATCCTAGATGAAGAGTATAAATAAATCGTTTGTCTAGTCTTAGAATTTTTTTTAAACAAAAAAAGAAAAAAGTCTGATTTGGTTGTACATAGCAATATTTTTTCTTTCATCAAATGTTCCCACAGATAGTGCATTGATAGGTTCTTTTTGCTTTGTTTTTATGCTTTAGGGATGGTTTTAAGAAGTCAGGAAAAGATGGGTGGCAACTGTAACTAATTAACACTTTGGGTACCTTATTTCACTTTTTACTCTTATCATAGCTATTTATACCACGTTGATAGATTCTTCATGTAATTTTACTAATAGAGTTATTCAATTCTTTTATTTAAAATTTTATCTTTGAGGTCATTTATAAGGAAGTTTTCAGTGCCTCGTTATAATTTTAAGTGATATATTTTTACTGGTAGGTAAAGGAAAATATTACAGAGAATTGAATAACACATTAGACTAAAACTCAATTTTTCAACTAAAAAAGGATTTTATCATTTAATTTTTTTTGAATGTTACAGAAACAATGTATATTCTTTTTAGAAAAACTGTAATGTATGGACAAATGAGAGGAAAGATTTAAAATGTAAGATTTCATTGTTCAGATATACCCACTGTTAGCATACATGTTTTTAATTCCAAACATTTTGTTACTTTGAGTTTATAGACAAAGAGAAGGTGGAGGAAGGGAAGAAGTAAGAGACAGAAAGAGATATATTTCTATTTTAATTTTTAATGGGATCAAAATGTACATACTATTATGTAACTTGTTTTCATTTGCTACATCACGAACATATTTTTATGTCAGTACATATTCATTAGCATAATCTTAAAATACAGAATAGAGTTCTTCTAAATTGAAGAACTTCAATTGACCAATGCACTATTGTTGTCATTATTGTTTCTTTCCTTAGTGACAGGAGTCTCTCGTAATAGCTCACAGTAAATGATCATTCAACCAGTGCTTTTTTCTGGATTTAACATTTATTTAAATGTCACCTTTTAGTGTGTTTCTGTGTTTAGCAGCTATGTGACAATGCTGGATAACAAGGAGCTTGCGGGAAACTACAGCGGGTAGTTCCTATTTATATATAGTATTGCTAAAACATTTTTACCTTCTTTTTCAATGTCTTCATTAATCAAATAATAAAAATACTGAATAAGATCACAGGAGAAAAGCAAGTGACATTTGTCTAAAGACCTCTCTCTACAGTAATTTAGCACTCTACCTTAGGGATAAGCTTGTTAAGTTGGTAGTACCTCTATTGTGATAACACATGTAATATCCATTTCAGTAATTTGATATTGATAGGATGTTTACTAGTGGTAGAACAGAGAAGTAATTCCAACTGCTTTACCCAAAAATATCACCATAATTGTTAAAGCTTAAATCTTTTTTTTTTTAATCCTCACCTGAGGACATATTTTCCATTTTTTGTTCAGATAGAGTGGGAGGGAGAGAGGAAGAGAGAGGGAGAGAAACGTTGATGTGAAAGGGACACATCGAGTGGCTGCCACCCACACAACCAACCAGGGCCGGGGACAAACTGCAACTGAGGTATGCGCCCTTAGCGGGAACCGAACCCAGGTCTCTCTGGACTGCAGGCTGACGCTCTAACCACTGAGCAAAACCGGCCAGGGCAAAGCTTAAATCTTTAAAAGTACCCCTGGATAAGCAGGGCAACAAAAAATCCTTAGGCAAAATGACCATTCTGGTTTTATTTATTTATTTTTTATTTGTTTTTTTTCTTTATTGATTTTAGAGAGATAGGAAGGGAGAGGGAGAGAAAGATAGAAACATCAATGAGCGAGAACATCAATTGGCCACCTCCTGCACGCCTCCCACTGGGGATCTGGTCTACAACCTGGGCATGTACTCTGACTGGGAATCAAACTGGTGACCTCTTGATACATGGGTCGGTGCCCAACCACTGAACCATACCAGTGGGGTGACCATTCTGTTCTTATCATGGTGAGACCAGGGTTCTTTGATGGAGAAATTGGTTGGATTACAAGGTATGAAAGTTGGAAGGCCATATCTCCAGTTAACATTTCACTTGTCCATGAGTATATTTTGGAAAATTTTTGTTCATTGTGTTATTAAAGTTCATGCCATTCCTCTGATACTATCTAGAATGTTCTAGATTGTTGGAATTATAGAAAAGTCTGGTAATTTCACTAGTGTGAAAATTGGAAATACAGAAATAACATTAAGCAAAATCTTAGTACTGTTTTGTTTTAAAATGTTATTTTTAAAATGTAATTGTAAAACTTAACTCTTATATAATCATATTGATAATAATTCCAGTAACATAATAATTTAACAAAATAAAAGACATATGTTAAAATATTGAGAACCATTTCATTTAAAGTTGAAATCACTAACATTACATTATGATATTCTCTCCATGTTTCTGACAAGCTTCAACTGTTTTACATATGTTAATACAGGGTGGGGCAAAGAAGGTTTACAGATGTTCATGTGGAAAATGATAATACAAGAATAAACTATTTTGCATGGTCACAACTGTAAACCTACTTTTGTCACACCCTATATACAAATATATTTAATCTCTGTGTGTATGTACATAGATAAGAGCTATGTGCAGGTAAATATGCGAATAATTAGCAGAGAGCCACAATTATTGAGGCATTGTGCTAAATTACATTCTCATTTAATTTAATCCTTTTAATAATCCAAAGAAATAAGTTCTATTCTTATCTCCTTTTTTTTTGAGATGATAAGAATGACATGTAGGGAGGAGAAATAACTTGTCCATAGTTACACAGTGTTTAAATAATAAACCTTGGGCCCTGGCCAGTTTGGTTCTGCGGTTAGAGCGTCAGTCTGCGGACCAGAGAGGCCCAGGCTCCATTCCCGCTAAGGGTACGTACCTCTGTTGCAGTTCATCCCCAGCCCCTGTTGGGGTTGTGTGGGTGGCAACCAGTTGATGTGTCTCTCTCCCATTTCTCTCTCTCTCTTCCTCCCTCTGTCCCTCCCACTCTATCTGAAGATAAATGCAAAAATGTCCTTGGGTGAGGATAAAAAAACCATATAAAATAATAATAATAATAGACCTTGGTATTCAAACTTTATGGTATTATAACTCTCACTTTGTGGTATTACAACTAATATATGTATCCAATATGTTTATTTCCTGGAGGATCTGTTCATTAAAGGGAATCTGAAATATTTTCTCTTTGATAAATTCAGCATTATCCATTTCTCTTTCTGATTCCTCTAAGCCTGGCAATTCGTTGTCTAAAAAATGTATGCTGTTTTAAACACTTTTAACAAACAAAGACCGTAGTTTTTTCCCTACAGATTTTTCATAGATGTGTTACATTGGATAACTCTCTTTTTAGTTGAAAATTGAATAAAAGTTTAACATACTTTGAGTTATGTAATCATTAAAGATTTTTTAAAATTTTATTTATTGATTTTAGAAGAAAGAGTAAGGGGGAGAGAGAAGGAGAGATTGATTTGTTTTTCCACTCACTTGTACATTCATCGGTTGACTCTTGTATGTGCCCTGACCGGGGATCAAACCTGCAACCTTGGCATATCAGGACGACGCTATAGCCAATTGAGCTACCTGGCCAGGCCCAAGTTGTTTTTGTTTTGTTTTGTTTTTTGTTCAGATAGAGCTGGAGGGAGAGAGAGGAGGAGAGAGAGAGAGAAACAACGACGTGAAAGGGACACATCGAGTGGCTGCCACCCACACGACCCAGCCAGGGCTGGAGACAAACTGCAACCAAGGTACATGCCCTTAGCAGGAACCAAACCCAGGTCTCTCTGGACCACAGGCCAACGCTCTAACCACTGAGCCAAACCGAGCAGGGTCCTAGTTTTGTTTTTAAATAATGTTCATAGTGAATTCTGATGCCAAATTTGAAAGATTATATGAAGAAAAATGTTTAAGTTCCTTGGACTGGACTTTTTTACAAAATCTTATATAATGCGTTCTTGTCTTCTGGAAGATACCACAGCTAAATGTACATATCTGTTCTCCTTGTTTTCATCTTTATATGCCAATGTTCATTCATTGGTGTGCCAACTCAAAGATAGGTTCAACCCTGCTCAGACTATTCAATATAATAATAGTATTTATTGTAATAGATGTTTTGAGACCAGCTGAATTCAAGTAACAGCTTTAGATAATGAGACTACACAAACTTAGTTACCTGAAATCTGCATAGTAAAAATGAGTCATCCTTTTTAAAAAATAAGTTTACTAAATTATAGTGCCTCACACATATCATCCCTCAGGGTAATATAGTTTTAGATGCAAAACAGATTCATGTTTTTATCAGGAATCATACATTTTTAAATTTTCTGGCTAAAATGCAGACTTTAGTCTTAATAGGTAATACATCTGTTTTAGAAATTATCCACATGGTTTGCTCCGTATCCAAAAATACTGCTCAAACTGTATATGTTATATAGCATAAAGAAATATGCTACGTTTGTTATTTATTTAGGCCTAGAATTATTTTTTCTGGGGACATATCCTATATACCAACAAAGGGTTTGATTGAGTGGTTAAGTTAAATTCTTTTAAATTTAACTTATCACATAATATATTACTTTGGCTCTTTAAGGGGCACGCCAATTATTGTATTAAAACTGAATAAAATGGCACTCAGTTGTCCCTGACAATAAATCATTACTTTCCATGATAGACTCTTGTATTATGAATATATCAGGTTTATTTATTAACTCAAAAGTTTTATCATTTCAGCCCTGGCCGGTTTGTGTCAGCGGTTGGAGGGTCGGCCACAGACCTGAGAGGCCCGGGTTTGGTTCCCGCTGAGGGCATGTACCTCGGTTGCGGTTTGTCCTCGACCTTCGTTGAGTTTGTGGATGGCAGCCACTTTATGTGTCTCACTCACATTGATGTTTCTCTCTCTCTTCCTCCTTCTCTCCCTCTTGCTCTATCTGAAGCTAAATGCAAAAATGTCCTCAGGTGAGGATTAAACAAAAAGTTTTATTTCAAATTCTCATGTCCTATGCAAGCTAGATCAGTTAGATCTGAATGGAGGTAGTATTTTCTTTCACCAGTAGTAAATGTTTATGTATGTTTTCTGTAAACTTTCTAAACCACAGTGATTGACTGCGAAATATAAATTTCTGTTTTATTTTGTTAATGTTCTAGAATATATATGTGAAGTTCTGTATATGTAAAGTTAACCCCCGCCCCATTTTTTTTTTAAACAAAAATGGCATAGGAGATGAAGTGAAGTGATAGACAGATGGAGTAAATACTCCATCTAGGTTTCTACAAACCCAAGACATTAGGTCCCTTCCGTAAAACTGTCAAGAATCCTCACAAATATTTTATTTAGTCTCTTAGTACTGATGTAGTTTAAATAGCCTGCACTCCTTAGAAATGTGAGATTCTCACTGTGATGATATTTTATTATTATGTGACAAGAGGATAAATCAAATCAAGACACACTGTGGTGCTGAAATCAGTTTAGAGAGAAAAAGTTCCCTTGTCTTAATTTTAGATCTACTGAATTTTTATGGGGATGGGGAATGAGGTATAGATAAGTTAGACTGCCCATTGAACCTTTTCTCTTTATGTACAAATAAAACTCTTGGAATAAAGGTGAGGGCACATTGCTAAAATTGGGGTTTTTAGGTTAATGTTAAAAAATTCAGTGTTGTAAATGATTTTCTTAATTCCTCTTTATTGGTCTTTTATTTAAAAACATTTCCTTGCCCTGGCCTATGCGGCTCCATGGTTAGAGCGTTGGCCCAAGGACCAAAGGGTAAAAGGTTTCATTCCTGGTCAAGGGTACATTCCTGGGTTGCAGGATCAATCCTGACCCTGGTTGGGGTGTGTGCGGGAGGCAACCAATCTATGTGTCTTTCTCATATTTATGTCTCTCTCTCTCTTTTTTCTCCCCTCACTCCCTTCCACTCTCTCTAAATATCAATGGAAAAAATATTCTTGGGTGAGGATTAACAAAAAAAAATCATTGCCTCATGGAAACAATTTAAGTGTCCATTAATAGAGGATAATTAAAAACACATGGCAAATTCTTAAAGTGGCATACTGTATAGCTATTAAAAATAACAGATATGCCTGGCCAGTGTGTCTCAGGGGTTGAGCATCGACCCATGCACGAGGAGGTCGCCGGTTCAGTTCCCAGTCAAGGCACATGACCAGGTTGTGGGCCAAATCCCCAGAGGGGGGCATGCAGGAGGCAGCCAGTCATTGTTCTCTCTCGCATCGATGTTTCTATTTCTCTCTCACTGTAAAAATCAATAAAGAAAAGGAAAAAATAATAATAATAACAGATGTAGGCAATATTACAATAGCCAGGACATGGAAACAACCTAAGTGTCCATTGATGGATAAATAGATAAAGAAAATGTGGTCTATATACATTTATATATAATGGAATGTTATTCAGCCATTAAAAAGAAGAAATCCTGACATTTGCAACAACATGGAGGGACCTGGGGGGACATGCTAAGTGGAAAAAGTCATAGAAAGACAAATATTGTATGATCTCACTTATATGTAGACTATAAAAAAAACAAATTTACTGATACAGAGAACAGATTGGTGCTTGCCAGTTGCAGGGAAAGATGGGGGTGGTGCAGTAAAATGGGTAAAAATGGTCAAAAGGTACAAACTTACAGGTATAAGATATATAACTTCTGGTAACTATAGTAATTAACATTGCATTGTATATTTGAATATTTTTAAGAGAGTAGGTCTTAAAAGTTCTCATAAGAAAAAAGTAACTATGTGAGATGATGTGGTATTTTACAACATGCATATATCAACTCACAAAAATGATATATCGAAGAAAAATTATTTTAATAGTTACTGAGCACTGGCACTTAATGTTCTAGGTACTATTCCAAACAGTCAGGATGGGAAATATCTCATTGTATTCTCATAACAACCCCATGAGATAGGTGCTTTTTTTTTTTTTTTATCATCACTTTAAAGATAATTTACCTTAGATAAAGAAAAATAATTTGCTCAAGGTCACATAGACATCATGAAGTAAAACTAGATTATGGACCCAGGAAGTCTGATTACAAAGCAAGTGCTTCTAACTACTATGTTACGTAGATCTATGTTGTTGATATGGAAATGTGTAATATTTATAAAATAACAGGTAAAATAGCATACAATGTATAGTGTGATTCTATTTGCATAAACTTCTTGACACCGATTATTTTTGGCTTTCAAGATATTAGATACTTTTTTTCCTTCTGTGACTATTTCACAGTGAGTATAATTTTTCTAATCAGAAAAAGTAAAAATTTTTCTGGTTTGGAAACAGTAGATAAACCACTGCCCAGGTATTTTCTCCTCCACTTCCCTCAGTTTGTGTTTCTTCCCTTCCCCATCAATCTTGTTGCTTTTACTTCTACAAAGCAGCAATAACTGTTTAGTCTGCTGACCTTCATCAAGCCTCTCAGTGTTAGAAGGATTTTATTTTTATGTTTGTAATTTGTATGCAACTGTTTTTTTGTTTTTGTTTTTTTCTTTTCTTTTGGGCGCTTCTATTTCCTTTGTAAACCTCTATAGTAATTAGCTTGGTATTTGTTGGCCTTCCAGTAAATATTGATGAGAAGGACAAAAAATGAACTCTAATGTGAGCTTCCCAATGAAACAATTTCATAAGTTTACTATTTGCTTTTAAAAATAGTAGTGGATATAACTGGGAAATAATAAAACTCAACTGATTAGAATTCCTTACATGAGGATATGGCAGTAATGGTTTTGAAATGATCATGAGTGGCTAGAGGAATGCTGACTTCCTACTTACCCCAGAATCTGTTATGTTACACAAGGGTGTTGGGAAAATAAAGACTTCCTTCTGTAGAGAAGGCCACCAGAGAATGGTGTCCTCTGGGTTTCTATTAAGGCAAATAGGTCTCGAGAGGGAGCGTTTTGTGAAGATGATGTGGCCTGGGGGTTGTCAGTTGGTAATTAGTAATTATAGTAGCAGTAGGAGAGTATTGTTCAATGGGATTATTGGAAAGATGGCTCAAGAAAGAAGCCAGAGTAGAATGTGGCAACGAATGAAGCCTATAGATGGGTCTAGCAGAAGGGTTTACAGATCAAGGAGTGGCCACAGATGACACACCTATATCACACTGGGATACTGTGGCTTTAGTGAGGTTTGTTTCTCTGTTTTGTTGTTGTTGTTGTTAATCACAATCACAAGCAAAGGTAAAAACTGGTTTATTCTATTTGAAATCAGAATAGGCGTCTAGAACCCTGCCCAGTATCTTTTTTTTTTTCCTTTTTTTAATCTTACCTCTGTCCCATTGCCCTTCTTTCCTAAAGCACTAGACTGATCTAAGAGAAATGGAAATAAGTGTTCTGAAAGAGATACAACATTATCTATTAGAATTTTTTTCATCCATAAGTATTTCTATATGTATATCTAAAAGACAAGAACTAAATTTAAAAATAACCACAGTACCATTATCATACTTTATAAAGTTAGAAATAGTCTTTAATTATCATCATACATCAGTCAGTTTTCAGATTTCTCCAATTGTATTATAAGTTTGGCTTTTTGTGGAGATTTTTTTGTTTATTTATTTTACAATTCTCTGTTTTAATCAGGATCTAAATAAAATTCATACATTGCAATTGTTTGAGGTATCTCTTTAGTGTTTCTGAATCTCAAGGTTTTCACTCCCAGGATTAATAATTGATTAGACTTACATTTATATGTACAGTTTAACTATAGAGAATAGCAATATATAAGAATTAAATATATGAGAAAGTACTTATCTAGTTTTTTATTTAGTCCCCACATGAATGTATTAATGATCAAAATAACTAGTTTGCAACAAATCAGGAGCCACTATTAATTAGACAACTTATTCAGTTGTGGATAACATCTCTATAGTTGTTTTCTTAATTTTCTCAAATGTGGTCTTAGAAAGCAAATAGTATCCTTATTATTCTATCCTGGTTAGGAAAACAGGTCACAAAAATGAAATGACTGGTAATTTAGCCTAGGTCAGTCTTAGGAACTAGTTTGAAAACTCAGAGCACTTAATTTTTTTAGCAGAGTATTAAAGCTGTTTTTGTCTTTCTTTGTACTGCAGCCAGGTGTGAGTTTTAAAACAGATTGCAAGTAGCCTGAAGATGAAAGTATGATTGGTATCAGTCAGGATAGGCTAGATTATGAGGTAGACAAACAACCACAAAACCTCAGTGATTTAAAACAACAAACGTTTATATCTTATTCTCCTTGCATGTCCATCATGGTTAGAGTTACCTCTGCTCATAATAGTCACCTAGGGACCTTATGGAGCAGCCATTTCAATCACTGCTGATTACCCTGGGAACTAAGAACCCCCCCACCCCCCAAAAAAGTAAGAGCCCTGGAAGGTCTAACATCTGCAATTAAATGTTCCAGCCCAGAAGACTCACAGGGAGGCTGGAAGTTAGTCTTCTATGTGCCTCAGAGAGAGGCACTAGCTTTTGGCGCACAGTATAAATAACTAACACTTTAAGTAATGAGTCTGTTACTAGACTAACAGATCTGTTCATTCATTTATTCACTCATTTAATAATTAACCTAATATTTATTGAATTGCTGCTATGTAAAAGTTATTTTACTAGGCAGTGAAAATATTAAAGTGCATGAAACATGTTCCATTCCTTCTCTCTGGGTTCTCAGAATCTGATAGAGGCAAGAGGCAAGTAATTCTGTATTAGGGCTCAGCAAATACATGGGCCAAATCTGGCCCACAACCTGTTTTTGTAGGGACTTTAAACTAAAAACTAATTTATTTATTTTAAATATGTTTTTATTGATTTTTTACAGAGAAAGATAGAAACATTGATGTGAGAGAGAAACATCAATCGGGTACCTCCTGCACACCCCCTACAGGAATTGAGCCCGAAACTGGGTGTGTGCCCTGATTAGGAATCAAACTGGTAAATCTCAGTCCATGGGATGATGCTCAGTCTACTAAGCCACACTGGCCAGGCTGTCTTACATTTTTAAAGGGACGAAAAGGCAAACAAATAAAAATAGAATGACAGGACTGTAAGTGGCCCGTATAGCATAAAATATTTACTATCTGACTCTTTATAGTAAAAAAAATTTGCTGACCTCTGATCTGTAACATCTGGCCTTAAATTTGAAGCTCTTCAAACAAATTGCCATCTAGATCATTGTCAGATAAATGGCACACAATTACCTTGTAAGCTCTGGATATCCCTTAATAATGTACCTTTTGTTTTATCTGATACTATATTTGTATGGAAATATATGTCTTTTCCTGTGTTGTTGGAATGGTGATTTAAAAATTTTTTTGATTGATTGATTGATTGATTTTACAGAGAGAGAGGAAGGGGGAGAGTTTGTTGTTTCACTTCTTTATGCATTCCTTTATTGCTTGTTGTATGTGCCCTGACTGGGACGAACCTGCAACCTTGGCAAATCAGGATGACACTTCAACCAACTGACCTACCTGGCTAGGGCCGTAATGATGATTTTATTGACATCTTAAGTGCTCTTGTTACTGAGCATTGGAGATATGGAGTCCCTGTTCAATTTGATGCATATTTAGGTAGCCACAAGATGGTCAGACCTCTAAAATATGTATATGCAGATATTAAGTAATGATTTGTTTGCAAAAAAATAAGTATAGTAACCATGAGGATATCTGCGTCATCAGAGAAGTAAGACCTAAACTTTACCAACTTTAGAAATCAAAGTCAATGAATGGAAGTACACATAAAAATAATTTTTTTACTGAACTATGGACTGGGATACTCTATTAAGGATTATAATTTTAGATATTTCTTAAACTGAATAAGAGGCCATGGTTCAAAGTACATGGGGTTCAAAGATTATATATTGAGTTCCTGCTATGAATGAGGCACTTAAAATACAAGGACAAGTGAGAATTACTCCTGGTACTCAGGTTCAGAATAAAGGAAGAGAGTATTCTGATTCAGGTTGAAAGGAATAGGATTGTATAAAACAAATCTGGTTTATTCTAAAGCTATTTTGGAGGAAAAACCTCCAAAATATGTAACTTTTATAGCATCAGAAGAGAGAAAATGCGTTGAGCTTATATTTAACACAATAATGTTTTGATCATCAGAGCACAATTCAGTTTTATCTTCACTTTTATTTGCATGTTAAATTATAGAATTCTGCCAGATTCCACACCAGTTTGAGGATCTACTTAAGGTATTCTGATATGTGGAATGTAGATTGTCAAGGCCCAAAATACCTGTTTAACAACACTCTGTAGAATTCTAGTCTTGGTCAAGGTCAGCTTCTATCCTGTTGAATTTTTATAGATTAGGAAAAAAATTTTTTTTTTAGATCCGGTGCTTCAGAGTTTTAACCCTTAACATTACTCTCAACTGTTTTATGAACACCAGAGTTTGTTTTCTTAACAGTGCGCAAACATATTTTTCAAGTGATTCCTGAGTCTTTCTAGTTTTTTGACTGATTATGACTAGATGACAGATGTGGCTCAGGTTTGTGATTCCAGTAACTCTAATCAAATTTTGAACTAGTATGCTAAATGATCTGTGTGTCCAGTGGGCACTTGTTTACATGTATGTCAAGTTGGCATGGTACTTCACCAGACTTCTATTTGTTTGAGGACTAGCAGATTGCTCAAAGTACACCAAAAATGCCAGTGTTTACTATCTATTATGTATGAGTTATTCTATTGATTGCTGCTATATGTAATTCTGAAGTTATCATTTAAAATTGCCTTTATCTTATGTAGTTATTTTATTGTTAATTTCCATAAAGTGAACTGTCCTAAAGCTTAGCCACTGCAAATGTACCATCATATAATAATGACTGGCTGTTCTTTCTGTAGCACCTAAAATAGTACAGTGTAAGTATACATTGTCCATTGATACTTCTTTTTTTTTAATCCTCACACAAGGACATTTTTCCATTTTTGTTCAGATAGAGTGGGAGGGGGAGAGAGAAAAACATCGATGTGAGAGGGTCACATCAATTGGTTGCCTCCCGCGCGACCCCCACCAGGGCCAGAGACAAACTGCAACCCAGGTATGTGCCCTTGGCTGGAATCAAACCCACGAGTCATCATTCCATGGGCTGATGCTCTAACCACTGAGCAAAACCGGCCAGGGCCACTGATACTTCTTTCAACACATTTTTTACCCTTTCAAATCACTAATTTCTGTATTATAAATTTAACCTTTTTGTTGCTAATTGTGAGGTTCTTTTGGTCAATGCTAATGGCACATATAATTTTACATAATTGGGTATCATAGCTGTAAATCGGAATTATCCGATAATCCCATCATTTTGTTGGAGATATTTAATGTAAAAGATTAAGTGTGTTATTTTATCATGAAAAATTTTATTAGCTATTAAAATATTTTATTCATGAAGGTGAATGCCACACAGACTGGAACAAATGACCCTCATACCTGACCTTCTAAGACATAGTTATGGAAAAATAATATTTAATATTATTGATTCATCTCTCTCATCTAGTCTTGATATAGAGCTTTTCTGTCTTCATTTTCAGTAATCAATTGAAATATATGTCCAGGTTAACATCATCAAAGTTTTTAAACAAAATTAGATGATAAAGTGATTGAAATTGTTTATTACTACGTAGGCCAGCTCTAATTCATAAAATGCTGACCTGGAATCTCAGCAGAATTGCAAATGGTTTGGCTCTATCTGCAAGTCTCAAAACCACTGCCTTTATATTGCCAGAATTTTGAGTACTGGGTTTTGCCTAGCCTCATTCAGCCTGTCTTAGATCAGTGATTTTCAGATGTTTCAGAGGTTAACAGTAGTGTTGGCAGCAATAATAGCCACTGAGGATATTGTTAAGTTGAAGAAGCATAATCAGTTTTCATAATACAAATTAGAGAAAGTGAAGCTTCAAAGAATCTTCTTGGTTAGTGGCAGAATACAAAAAATACACCACTTTCTACATGTCTGAAATTCTCAAATCAGAGAGGCAGTTCCTCTCTGATGGGCCATTCACGCTATCCCCATCACAGTTATTGTCGCGGTCACTCTTCTTTCTATTAAAACTTGCCTTTGCCCATCTTCATTAGTGTCCAAATCCCTGAAGCTAGTTAATTTAATAAACCACTATGTCATGTTAATAAATATCACTTAATCTTTAATGACTCTTTTAGAATTATTAAATCAAAACAAAAAAACTTAATTCTCATTATATAAAGGAAGTTTAGAATCAAGGTGAAGGTGGAATCTGGAGGCATGGAATTAGGAGCAGGTGGTTAATCTTTCTCTCAATTATAGCAGACAGTGTATCCATTTACTAAATTTATAAGTAAGTTGCGATTTAGCTGAGGCAGTTATATCTTGTAATGTGAGAGATGTATTACAATTATAATCCTTCAATAAAATCAGTATATATGGAAATTCAGTGTATTCCTATTTAGTTTTGATATATCTTCTGTAGGTAGCAAGTTCCTAATAACGTCAAAAATGATCCAGGAATGTTGAGTCATGAAAGAAGCAGAGTTAAATTTGGATTACTGTTATTTTCTTTAAAAAGTGTGATTCTTGCCCAGCTGGAGTGGCTCAGTTGGTTGAGCATTGTCCTATCCACTGAAAGCTTGCTGATTCGATTCCTGGTCAAGGCACATAACTGGATTATGGGTTTGATTCCTGTTTGGTTCATGTAGGGAAGGCAACTGATTAATCTCTGTTTATTTCTCTCTCTCTCCCTCCCTCCCTCCCTCCCTCCATCTCCATCTCCCCCTCCCTCCATCACTCTCTCTTTTCCTCTCTCTAAACAAGTCCTCAGGTGAAGATGAAAAAGTATAAAGTGTGATTTAGTTTTCTGAACTTTTTTTTTAAACACCTTTATTGTTGAATGTGTTACAGATGTCCCTCCTTTTATTTCCCCATTGAACCCCTCCTCCCCAATTCTGCCCCCCTCCTTCCTTTCCCACACTATTGTCTGTGTCCATTGGTTATGCATATATGCATAGAAATTCTTTGGTTTATCTCATCCTGCCCTTCGTCCCCCCTTCCCTTTGAGGTTTATCCATCTAACAACCAATTTGTACTTCTTCATTCCTTTACCTTTTTCACCCATCCTCTCAGCCCCCTCCCATCTGGCAAGCAACAAAAAAGTTCTCTGTATCTATGAGTCTGTTTCTGTTCTGCTTGCTCATTTTGTTTGTAGATTCAATTGTTGATAGATATGTATTAGTTGCCATTTTATTATTCATACTTTTGTTCTTCTCCTCCTTCAAGATGACCCTTCAGCATTTCATATAATACTGGTTTGGTGGTGGTGAACTCCTTTAGCTTTTTTACTCTTGATATGTCCATCAATTCTAAATGATAGTGTTGCAGGACAGAGTAATCTTGGTTGTAGGTCATTGCTTTTCATCACCTTGAATGTCTCTTGCCACTCCCTTCTGTCCTGCAAAGTTTCTTTTCAGAAATCAGCTGACCTTCTTATGGGTGCTCCTTTGTAGCTAAAGAACTGTTTTTCTCTTGCTGCTTTTAAGATTCTCTTTGTCTTTAACCTTTGGCATTTTGATAATGATGTATCTTGGTGTGGACCTCTTTGGGTTCATCTTGTTTGAGACTCTGTGCTTCCTGGACTTGTATATCTGTTTCCTTCACCAAGTTAGGGAAGTTTTCTGTCATTATTTTTTCAAATAGGTTTTCAATTTCTTGCTCTCTTCTCCTTCAAGCACCCTCATAATGTGAATGTGGCATGCTTGAAGTTGTCCCACAGGCTCCTTACACTGTCCTCATTTTTTTAGATTCTTTTTTCTTTTCACTGTTCTGATTGGGTGTTTTTTTGTTTTATTATATTCCAAATCTATGGTTTGCTTCTTGGCTTTACCTACTCTATTATTGATTCTTAGTAAATTATTCTTTATTTCAGTTAGTGCATCCTTCATTTCTGACTGGTCCTTTTTTATATTATTGATATTCTCACTAAGTTCCTTGAAGTTCTCACTAAGCTCCTTGAGCATTCTTATAACCTGTGCCTTGAATTCTGCATCTGATTGATTGCTTATCTCTGTTTTGTTTAGTTCTTTTCCTGGAATTTTGTTCTTTTCTTTCATTTGGGACATGTTTCTTTGTCTCCTCATTTTGGCTGCTTCCCTCTGTTTGTTTCTGTTCATTAGGTAGAGTTGCTATGTCTATTAGGCTTCATAGTGTGGTCTATTGTTGTAGGTGTCCTGTAGGATCCAGTGGCACGCCTCCCTGATCACCTCAGCTGGGCACACGAGGTGCACCCCTAGTGTGGATCATACACCCTTGTTGTAATTGAGTCTTGAGTGCTGTTGGCACGTCAATGGGAGGGATATACTCAGGCTGATCAGCTGCAAGGACTGGCTGTGCCCACTGACCACTGGCCTCTGACTACCTTGGAGGATCAGCTGTGCAGAGACCCACCACACAGAGCAAGACTTACTTCATCAAGGTTCTGGTACCCACTGAGTCCACTCATTGAGTGTGTCATTTGGGGAAGTAGTTGTGTGGTGGTGCTTTGATGTGGTCTGAAGCTGTCCACTGGGTGTGCTGGCTCTGGGGCAAGGTCAGCCACTGCCTGTGTTCTACCCGGGGCACCAGGCGTAAGCTACAGAGTGATCTGACAATGGCTGCTTCTTGTGCTGTGCCCAGGAAAAATCAAGTTGTGAGCCAAGGCTGGCTGCTTGTAGTGCCAGACCTGGGGACACTTAAGGAGAGGTATGGGGTTTGCTGAGACCAGATTCTGCTTGTTTGAGAGGTTTTAATAAAACCTAAATAAAGCAGGAACCAAGACAGGCCAATCCTATGGTAAAGCAATTGGAAACAGCTTGGGTGGGCCCGAAAGTTGGGTGGGGCAGGGTCTCAGGAATCACCAAGGTCGGGCAAACAGTGTAAGCCAAGTTGCTGAAGTCCCAGATATGGTAGCAGTGTGCTGCCCGCCCCAGGGATGGGCTCACCAAAGGAACAGAAGCCTCTGCCAGCAAGTCTGTCCAGAAGAAAGCTGCCCTTCCAGCTCTTGCCCCAATAGGGAACAGCTCAGTTACAGCTTAGTTCTTCTGTGTATGTCTCTGGTGCCTTTCAAGCTGCCCCCCCCCCCCCCCCCCGGCCCCGCAAGCAATGTTTAAGAGGAACTGCCTGGGGCTCCAGCTCAGTATCAGTTCCAGGTGGTTTTTACAACCAGAAGTTATGGGGACTTGTCTTCCTGGCACTGGAACCCTGAGCTGGGCATCTTTTGTGGGTGAGGGACCCCTCACTCCTCAGGGAGAACTTTTCCAGCAGAGGTAGCCCTCCTGATTTTTATCCACTACATGTGGGTGTGGGCCCAGCCAGTCCACGCCTCTGCCCCTCCTACCAGTCTCAGTGTGACTTCTTCTTTAATTTCGTAGCTATAGGACTTCCATTCTGCTCAATTTCAGGCAGTTCTGAATGAAGATTGCTCTGTAGTTTAGTTGTCATTTTGATGTGGTTGTGGGAGGAGGCGAGAACTGTGTTTACCTATCCTGTCATCTTGACCGGTAGTCTAGTTTTCTGAACTTTTAAGTTATGTGATTGGAATCCGATATTTTACTAATGGTAAATAAATGTTTATTACTGAAAAATGACCTAATTAATTTTCCCATTAATTTTATTCAATTGGAAATCTAAAGTAGAAAGTTATGGTAATGTATATATAGCATTTTGCCATATATAATAATGCTTTAGAAAAATGTCTAGCATTAGATTTTGAACCTAGTATTGTTTAGGCTTAAAACTTTTAGTATTGGGCCTCAACTTAAAGATAATTAGGCTTAAAAAAGACTTTTTACTCCCATTCTTAAAGTTTTTAAATGGTCTGTGAGAAAGATAAATATATATATGACTCCTTTGCTAATTTGTAGATCTACTGAGTTTAAAAGTAAATAAAAATTATGAAGTAATGAAAATGTTTAAAATAAAACAAAAATATTCAAAATTATTAAAAATTATGATTATAATTTGATTATACTAATTTGTATGTAAATACGCAACTATGTTAACATTAAAGGTATTAGAAGGCAACGTATCGAAATACTTAGTGGTTATATTAAAGTGCTAAGACTAAGGCCTTTATTCTTCTAGATTCTAATATTTCTGTATTATAGATTGTTACATTTATGATGAGAAGAATAAAATAAATATGATTTTACAAAATGTAATAAAGATAACAAATATAGAAAAGCATTTGCTGCTTCTAATTTTAGCAAATTCAAAGGCAAGTGCCTTTTGGTATATTACTAGTACCAAAAATACTGGTTGTTTTTTTTTAGTGTATATTTAGTCTAAGCAGCCACTCACCATGTTAGAGTGCTAGGCAGTTTTTAAAATTAATATTAAATAAGTTTTAATATAAAAGGGTTAAGTAAATGGTAACTTGTCTCCAAACTTCATTTCCTCAAACTCTTTGAATGAAAACTCTGCATGGGTGGATTCTTGTCCTTTTACACTGTTATGTCCTTAGCATTTGAAATAGTTTCTGTGATATAGTAGGAGCTTAATAAGCATATGTTGATTGAGCAAATAAATAACACATGAGAGAGATGTACAAAAATTAGCTCCTAATGAATTATATACAGGTAGTTCCAGTGTAGTTACTATGTTCCCTGTACCTTGACCATCTCACCAGGTTAAGCTGTAAAACCAGAGGAATATGAAATTTGTTAGAAGGGTTAAATAAGCCTTGATCAGTAGAGAATGTAGCAACTTGGAGCCAAGCAAGATCAACTTTGTTAAGGAGTTACATGCCCATTATTCATAATAAAACACCTGGCTATAAGGAGTAATGTGAGTATGTACAGTAGGTACGGTGGAGAGGTGATAGGAATATCCCATAAGTCCTAGTCTGCTTACCATAAGTAGACCCTGTATTGCAGCACAACCCAAGGTGGCGTCCACTCAAAAAGCTTTCCGGATTGTTGTATGCATGCTTTGATGATATGGCACACCCTACTCTGGGTCTATCCCAGAATCGCGGCTTCAATCCTTGTTTCTTCCATATATTGCCTACTGTACTGTAACTCATGTTTTTGTGGGGAATTGCAGATATATTAGAACACAAACTAAGCAAAACACCATTTTGAAAGTGATTGAATCAATTTAGTAAGTAAATTGTTTAATCTTGCCCATGGCCAATATACTCATTATTTTCTTTTATTCACTTACGTGTGATTCTATGTAAATCATTTTTAGACTCTTCTGAGTCTGCTTTCATTTATTCTGTAGCCTCATTCTTTTCGGTTGCAGTTTCCCTCAATGCTTCTTTCCTCTTTGTGGAAATATTTCACACTTCATATGCAAAACTAGAGGAATTTCTTGTGGATCCTTTGGACTCTGAGAAAGCATAATTTCCTTTCTCTAGCCCCAGATGTTTATCGTTTGAGGGTGAAACTGCTCTCTCCAGAACCCCTTGAATGTTTATATGATAGGATCTTTCACTCTAAGCCCTAAGTTCTGAATCTTGTCATTCATTCAATGACTTCTGTGGTGTCTTCTCTTTTCTATCTCCTTGTCAAGATTCCTTCAAGTTTCTTTATTTCTGAGTTCTCTAAACTCCTCAGGTCTTTGTCATTTGCTCAGGACCACTAGCATCTTATTCTAATTGTTTTTTATCTAAGATGGACAAATTTCTCATTATTCATCTTTTGACCCTTTTATTTCTTGAATTAACTCATTCATTCACTTATTCATTCAGTCATTCAACAGATAATTTGGTACACTACCATATACTACCAGAACTGTGCTAGGTGTTAGGATAAGTGGTAAAAGAAAAAAACATGGTCTACACTCTTGTGGGGTTTTCTGTCCAGTTGAAGCATAAAACCCTAACCTCTCACATCTACTTCCATTATTAATTGTGTCTGACTTCAGGAGAAGGAGGTTTTTACGGCACAACTCTTATTCATTTACACCCAAAAAGGAATAAAATAATCTTACCTGCTTGCTGGTAGCTTTGGCACAATCTCAAGACCATTTGGCGTGTTTCCAACAAAATGAATGGGTTATCACCTATAAAACTCTTGTTAATAATTATAACCAATATTTATTAGGCCTTGTGTTTCTTACCCATTACGGGCATGATTTCCTGTGATCCTTACAACTAACTTATGAGGAAGAGTCATTTGCTCAATGTCATTGAGATATAGTAAGTGAGAGAGTAAGGATTCAAATCCAAATCTGTTCTGTTCCAGAACCTGAGCTCTGTTGTGTCTTGTATTTGCTGCTTTCCATCGCTAATGAAATTAATCAAAAGTAAAAGGTGTAAATGTGTGTTCTCTCTTTGATCTTATTAATCAATATTTCTGCTCCATAAAATGTTCGGGAATCTTAGTTTCAAAAATGAAGATAGAACTATATTTACAAAGCCACTTTTTGATTATGAAAGAGAGTATGACTTTTGAAACACTGGGGAATATTTACTATCAAATGGAAACCCTGTTTGTGAAAGAATTGATTGCATGTTAGTATTATTTATGATTTTACATCATAAATTATTGGAAGTCAGCAAACATTCTTTGTTAAAACTGAACTTTTAAAAATAAGATGAAAAGACAGCATACATGGTTCCCCCTAAGTATATTATATATTTTTTTCCACTTTATAATGTTGTTCATGTGACATATTTCATTAGGAAAATAAGAAATAGAACATCCCAATCAAGACCTGATGTTCTACCCTGTCTTATTGAAATAGTTTCCCCCTTTTTCCATTGTTTATAAGACCTATTTTTGTATCCTTCACAAGTTTCCACTTGCAGGAGAATTTTTCCCCTAGGTAAAGATAGCACACAAAAAATTTAAAACCTAGCATAGAAATACTATATAAAGTCTCTTGTTTTTCTTGTTTGCAACTTAATAGTTTGCAATTTAATCTGGTAGAACATAGATTTTTGTAGTACTTAAAAGCATTGGACTTAAAGTCAGATAACAAGATCTTTGCTTTATCATTGATATTGGGCAAATTAACTTTTTCGTGCTTCTATTCTCATATGGTATGCCACCAACTCCCTGTGACATGCCTATCTACAAAATTCTACCCAACTAGAATTTAAAATAATCCAAAAACAAGGACATATAAACAAAAAGTATTGTATTAAAATAGCCATTGAAAAAATAAAAGTTTTGTCAGATGTAAAGTAGTATCCACCCTTATTTATTTCCTGCCTCTTAAAATATAGCTTTTAAAATATTTAAATATTTCAGTACAATATTTGTTGACTTTCAAGTCATTATTTCACTATAAATGTTTCATCATTGTGTTACATTGATCGTTCAGTGGAAAGATGGGCATAATATGATCTTTGTCTCAGATAAACACCTTTATCTGAGGTTCCTAAGTGTCTTTAAAAAATTCTCTTTTTATAGGACCAATTAATTAATCTTCCATATGAGAATATCATATACTTTTCAGAGTGATTCAAGCTTATCCTATTTGGGCTCTTCTTTAAAAAAAAAAAAAAAAAATTCTCTTCACTTTAACAAATACATCAGCCCGTCTGGTGTGGTTCAGTGGTTGAGCGTTAACTGATGCATGCATCAAGAGGTCACTGGTTTGATTCCCAATCAGGACACATGCACAGGTTTCAGACTTGATCTCCATTAGGGAACGTGCAGGAAGCATCCAGTCAGTGTTTCTTTCTCATCGATGTTTCCGTCTCTCTCCCTCTTCTTTTCCTCCCTCTCTAAAAATCAATGAAAATATGTTTTAAAATATACATCACCATGAATTTCTTGGAAGAAAGCCATTATGTAAATACAAGCTACCTTGTTGCTATTTATAGAATATTTCTGCTATTTCTTTTAATGGTGGTTGTTTTATTTTTTTTTCTGAAGCATTTTCTTCAGTTCTTAAGCATTCCACTCCCCCAGTCCCCATACCCACTAAAAATATTTTTTCATTCCCATTCATTTATTTATTTGATTGAAAATTGAAACCGTTAGTGACCATGTATTTTTAAAGAGTTGTATTAAATATTTTTTATCTTTAAATTTGTTTTTTACTTTTCCTAATATAACATTTTTATCTTTTTAAAAGTATGTAGCCAGTGGCTTCCATTTTTATTTGATTAGGAGGTTGATGGGGGCATCTATGAAACAGAAAAAATATAGAAGGAAGACATACTGTAACCCAGTACTTTCAGAAGACAGCTTCTCTTGGTACCAGTGGCACAGGATGAGGCAGGCCAAGAGAAGCCAGGAACTACAGTTTCTTTAGCCATATAAGAGGTAACAGCCCCGGCCGGTTTGGCTCAGTGGTTAGAGCATCGGCTTGTGGTCCAGAGAGACCTGTGTTCGGTACCCACTAAGGGCACGTACCTCGGTTGCAGTTTGTCCATGGCCCTGGTTGGGTCATGCGGGTGGCAACCACTCGATGTGTCTCTTTCACATCAGTGTTTCTCTCTCTCTCTCTCTCTCTCTCTCTCTCTCTCTCTCTCTCTCTCTCTCCCCCTCTCTCTCCCTCCCTCCCTCCCTCCCTCCCTCCCTCTCTATCTGAACAAAATATGGAAAAATGTTTTCAGGTGAGGATAAAAAAAAAAGGTAACAGTTGATGAGGGTCTCAGCAAATACATAACTTCAGGCAGAAAATTAGCTGCTCTAGGGAGGAGAATATAAATTCATAAACAATAGAAGTAGAGTATAATTTGAAGTCAGAGAAGTACCGAAAGCAGACTTAAATAGATTTCAGCTTCTGAGATAGAACTTGGCAAAAAGGGGGTTGGTCAGTAAGAAGAAGGAGAAGGAAATACTAGCCAGATTGACCCGGGGATAACATCCTGTATGCGGCATAAGTGTGTTTGGTCTGTGTAAGAAACACAGCAGGTCATGACCACTGAACCAAGGGCAGGGTTGAGCAACCCGAGTTCATGGAATTCTGCTGGAACATGAGGAAACAAGGAATGGCAGATTTTATTGGCAGCAGGTGTAAAGCAAGGTTTCCCACATCACTTGTTAATAATATTGTGCTTATTTTTTATTGAGGCATAGGGGCTAATTTAAATCTCATATTTTGAATAATGCCATTTTCTAACATCCAGTCCTGAAGATACTTTCTTCTCTTCCCATTTACTTAAGCCTGTTGAAATCTTTGCAGGAATCCTTGGGCATGAGAACAATTACTGAAATCCAAAAAAAAGAGATTTTACTTGAGATCTTTCAGATATTGTGAGTTAATTATTAGTTAGTTAGGATGCCTTCTTCCCCATTCCCCCATTTTTTTTTTTAAAGGTGAGTTTAGATCATCCATGCAAGGATGTTAAGAAAATAACATTTACAAATAGTTATATAAGTGTCTATAGTCCATTATCTATAACTGTGAACTCCAAAGGGTTGGGGGATACACTTTAAAAATTTTTTTTCATTCTTAACCCAAGGATATGTTTTTATTGATTTTTTTAGAGCGAGAGGAAGGGAGGGGGAGAGAGGGAGAAACATCTATCGGTTGCCTCTCTGACACACACTGACCAAGAATCAAGCCCACAACCCTTTTGGTGTATGGGATGATGCTCCAACCAGCTGAGCCACCCTGCCAGGGCCACACTCTTTTTAATAAAAAAAAAAAAATTAAGTGAAAGTATATTTGGTTCAGGTAACAAAATCTGACTTGAACTTAACTCATGTGGTGGCAAATCCAGAGCTGAATTTATGTGAAGCTAATTTATAGGATTGATATTTCCAATATGTGAATATTACTATATTTTACTGCAAAAATATTACTATATTTGATTATCAGGTGCTGCCCCAGTCACCTCTGGGGATGTTCCATGATATATATTATATGCACTATATTGCCTTTCTAAAATTGAAAGCCAATTTAATACTACTGTCCACAGGAGTTTTGAGTGAGAGATATTTTGATCTTTAGTAGTTTTAGTCATATGACCTTGGAGTACCTATGTAGTATTAATGATGGTAGGCCTTATCACCCAGTATTAGAGCCTAATACTGGCAGTTTTTAATTTACATACCAGTTTTGTCATTCAGAATCTGTTTATCATACAAATGCTGTTGTACATAGTGGGTAGTCTTGGTTGTAGTATGTCCTTTTAATCAATTTATTATATAAGGCATATTATAACAATTCAATGGATTTAAAAAAATTATAGTTGACATACAATATCATATTAATTTCAGGTGTACAACATAGTGATTAAACATTTATATACATTACAATGTGATCCTCACAGGGAGTCTAGTACCATATGTCATCATACATAGTTATTATGGTATTATTGACCATATTACATCACTGTGAGATATTTTATAACTGGAAGCTTCTACTTCTTCATCCCCTTCCACTTTTCCACATATCCCCGCACTGGTGTACCCTCTCGTAATCATCCGTTTGTTCTCTGTATCTATGAGTTTGTTTCTGTTTCGCTTTGTTCATTTTGGTTTTCTCTCTCTAAATTATTTTACTAAGCATAATGCCATCAAGGTCCATCCATATTGTCACAAATGGCAAGATTTAATTTTTATGGCTAATATTCCATTGTGCATAAATAGCTACCGCATCTTCTTTATCCATTCATCTGTCGATGGCCACCTATGTTGCTTCCATATCATTATTGCAATAAACATAGGGGTGCATATCTCTTTTCAAATTAAAGTGATTTCATTTTCTTCAGCTAAATATACAGAAGTGAAATGCTAGGTTGTATGGTAGTTCTGTTTTTAATTTTTTGAGGTCTCTCTGTACTATTTTCCATATGTTAACTGGCTGCACTAGTTTACATTCCCACCAACAGTGTGAGAGTATACTCTTTTCTCTACATCTTCACCAACACTTGATATTTCTTGTCTTTTTTGTAACATCCATTCTGAGTAGGTATGAGGTGATATCTCACTGAGGTTTGATTTGCATTTCCCTGATGACTGGTGATATTGAGAATCTTTTCTTTTTATTCAGGTCCTCAGCCTTTTTTTTTTTTATTAGTTTTTTTTGTTCATGTTTCTGTGGATTTGTGGCAGTGTTTCTATGAAAAATATTTTAGAGCGTATTATTTTCCTTACTCTACCCTCACTCCTCAAACATAAACACACCCCTACTGCATGCAGCCTTCACATGATTACTGAGGCTCATTTATCCCATGATACAGGCCCAAACCATTGCTAAGGGCTTCTTTAATTAATAGGATGCAGGGTGAGGATGGGGTTCTTTTTGCTTCCTCTTGCTTCTCTATTATAGTCATTCTTTTCTTCTTTGGACTCTAGGAACTGCCCTGCCTAAATCCTTTTCTATTTATATCATCAGTAGTTCTCATATTTATTTGGAAATAATGGGACTAAGTTTCTTTCTTTCTTATCTACCATTTCACCTTTAACTTAATTTTTTTTAATCCTCACCTGAGAATATTTTTCTATTTATCTTCCAATAGAGTGGGAGGAGGGAGGGAGGGAGGGAGGGAGGGAGGGAGAGAGGGAGAGAGAGAGAGAGAGAGAGAGAGAGAGAGAGAGAAAGAAAGAAAGACAAACATTGATATGAGAGGGACACATCAACTAGTTGCCTCCTGCACTACCCTGACCAGTGCCTGGGACAAACTGCAACTGATGTATGTGCCCTTGACAAAGACTCATTGGTCCATGGGCCGACACTCTAACCACTGAGCCAAACCAACCAGGGCTTTTAAACTTAAATTTTAAATTATCCACTTAGTTCTTTATGTCTGTCAATTTTGCTTTCATAATGAAGGCTAATAGTTTTTACTCAAAAATACATGATACGTGATTAAAGCTATTAAATAACTGAGTGTGGGAAGAAAGACTATTGGAGTACTACTGTCAAAAAGTTAGAAAAAGGCCCAGCTGGTGTGGTTCAGTGATTGAGCATCGACCCATGCACCAAGAGGTCGCTGGTTTGATTCCTGGTCAGGGCACATGCCCAGGTTTAGGGCCCAATCTCCAGTGGGGAGCATGCAGGAGGCGGCCAGTTGATGTTCTCTCTCATCAATGTTTCTCTCTCACCCTCTCCCTTCCTCTCTCTAAAAATCAATACAGACAAAAAATATATATTTTTAAGTTAGAAAAGGTAGAAGCATAACTTACCTATCACGACCTTTTATTTTCTTGTAGATTATTAGGTTAAGTGAAATTTCCTGAGGAATATTCTCATTGAACTCCTTTCCCATAAATGATCTCTCAGTTTCACTCTGTCCTGTACACATACACATAATGTACACAGTGGTAGACTGCTTTTAAACAAATATCCTAGAAATTATCCTTGCAAACAAATGTTTTGGGGGTTTTTTCCTTAGAAAGTAATCACATAGAAAGCTATGCCCTCATTTTGGTGCTGCTGTTTTGCTTAAATACTTTTGTAGCTCAGGTTGTCTTGACAGTCTGTACCATTATTCTGAATCTTACCTGTAATACCAGTCATTTGTTGAAGGTTAAGTTTGAATTTACAGACAACTGTCTTTCTGAGTAATGACTAATGAACAAGGTTTTGGTGTCTGTGTTTTGTTTGTTTCTTGTTCAAAAACAAGTAAATGTTTAAAAGCAGTGGACGTTTTGGGTCTTTTAATGGATTCTTATAGTATTTCTAGAAGAAGAGGTTCAAAGCTATTTGGACCAGTTGTAGCAACATTTATTTGGTGTACAGTCGTCCATTGCCACTTCGCGCTTTGACTTTCGTGGCTTCACACTATCACAAAGTGGCAAGGGACGACTGTGTATAAATAAAGAATCCTACTTTGTGGAAATTAATTTATTGCGGTAGAGTCGGGAACTGATTAATTGAGATAAACGAGGGCCGACTGTGTAAGTTTTTGTATGTTGATTTAAAATACATACTCATTATTTTTAGGGGTTTTTTTAGAGGGGAAGAGAGATGGAGAGAAAGATAAAAACATCGATGGGAGAGAACATTGATTGGCCGCCTGCCTCCTGCATGCCCCCCACTGGGGATTTGGCCCGAAACCTGGGCTTGTGCCCTGACTGGGAATCAAACTGGTGACCTCTTGGTGCATGGGTCCACGCTCAAACGCTGAGCCACACCGGCCAGACTTATTATTATTTTTTAAATATGTTTTCATTGATTATTTAGAGAGAGAGGAAGGGAGAGGGAGAGATAGAAAGATCAATGAAAGAGAAACATCAATCGGTTACCTCCTGCATATTCCCTAATGGGAATCAAGCCTGCAACCCAGGCATGTGCCCTGATCTGTTATAGAACCTGTTAACTCTTGGTGCATGGGGCAATGCCTAATCCACTGAGCCACACATGCCAGGTGTGTTTAAACATTTCGATATAGACACATACATTATATGGGATCATTGGGAAATTGAAGCTATGGGAATTTAGATACAAAAGAATTTTCTTGAAAACAGCCTTTCATTGTTTTGAGCTGATACATATATCTGGTAGAGCAGAAGAGACTTATCTGGAATAACATTTTTATAAGTACTATTTGTTAAGTGCCCACAAAATAACAGGTAATCGCTGGCTATTGTATATTCATCATATTATTTAACAAATGACCCTACATGATTGATTTGGCCCTAGACCATCTCTTCACCCTCATTCGTATTCCAAATTAAGCTGTCTGTTTCTTGACACATCAAGTTTATTCCTCTTTTAGGATATTTATAAGAAATAGTCCCTGTACCTAGAATGTTCTTTCCTTCGGTCTTTCCATGGCTGACTCTTATTAGTCAAGTCCTGGCTTAAAGGTTAACTCTTCAGAGAAGCCTTCCCCAACCACCACCAATCTAAAAAAATCCCTCAAGTCACCCATCACCTTGTTTTAATTGTTAATGGCATCTACTACCTTCCAGTGTTTTCTTGTGTGTTTATGTGTTTATTTACATGTTTATTGTTTCTCTTACCAATAAAATGTAACTAAACTCCAGGAGACCAGGAACCTTATCTATCATGTTTACCACTTTATCACCAGAACCTTTTATTTTTTTTATCTTCACCCGAGGACATTTTTTTTGTTTTTTGTTGTTGTTGTTGTTGTTGTTCAGACAGAGTGGGAGGGAGAGAGAGGAAGAGAGAGAGAGAGAGAGAGAGAGAGAGAGAGAGAGAGAGAGAGAGAGAGAAAGAGAAACATCGACGTGAAAGGGACACATCGAGTGGTTGGTACCCGCACGACCCAACCAGGGCCGGGGACAAACTGCAACCGAGGTACATGCCCTTAGCGGGAACCGAACCCAGGTCTCTCCGGACCGCAGGCCGACGCTCTAACCGCTGAGCCAAACAGGCCAGGGCTATCACCAGAACCTTTTAAAACATCCTGGCCAAGAAATGGATGAATTGAGTCTAGAAAATGTAACACATTGTTCAGGTTAAAAAAGACTAGTAGTAGTAAGAATTTAGGATATGGACCAGTGGTTCTCACTGCCTGCTAAACTAACCTGGCCAGAAGCAGCAGCATCGCCTGGGAACTTGTTAGAAATGCAAATTCCAAGGACCTGTTGAATCAGAAATTATGGTGGTAGGACCCTGCACTCTGTTTTAATAAGTCCTCCTGGTGGTGATTTTGATGCAGAACCACTGATTTAGACATTTTGCACCAATCAGAATTATTAGTTTTGTTTAGTTTATTTATAAGCCAGATTACCAGTTTAAAATGTTTGTTTTCTGTGATTTTGTTAGCAATATATTCTTTAAATTTTTACGTCAGAAATTTCAAAAATGTACAACTCTAATCGAGAATCAATATAGCAAATTCATTGGATTGGGGACATAATTTTGTTTGCTTAAATATCTTAAGACCCAGCTTCCAGAGGTATTTTTAAAATTAAAATTTTTTAATTTCTAAATAAATTTCTGTGTTTGGAATTTCCTTGAATCTGCTTTAAAGAATAATTAAAGTTTTAGTAAGTTGTAGACAAAACTTAATAAAAGTTTATTGGCATTCTAAGGATTAGTATAGCCTAGTGTCTGTTACAAACTTCTAGAAAAATTCACTACAGAGCCCTGTATTTGAAGCCTACTGCTCTAAAACGAAAGTTTATTCAGGGACTTTAAAATATTTTAAAAACCCCACTTATATTGTATTTGTCCTGAAATATTAATTTTCACTGTCATTTTTATGTACCCTTTAAATAGTATTAACTGCATTTCGTAGTATGAGTATATAGTATAAAGTAGTTTGAAAAATATTAATTTTCACTGTCATTTTTATGTACCCTTTAAATAGTATTAACTGCATTTCGTGGTATGAGTATATAGTATAAAGTAGTTTGAAAAAACAACAGTCAAGAAATGGCATTTTCTTGATGTATTTTGAGATATTAATGTTTTTTCTATTAGGCACAGTGCCAAAGCCTTATCTTTCTTGATCTAGAACAGAATACTGTGAAAATTTTCTAAAAGTCTAAACATTTTTGAAGAGGAAGAAAAATATCTTATGGAATGCCTACCACAAGCCAGGTAATACAAGCATTAGAGTTAATAGGTATAGAATTGGCTATTCAGAGATTCAAATAACTGACTTGACCACAGGTATATGAGTTCTGTGTCGCAGAGACAGGATTCAAACCTAGATGTGTCTGAATCCAAGACCAGTGCTTTTTCAGCCACTCATTCTGCCTCATAACACCAATGTATAAAAGACCAGGTGAATCTCTTAAATAATTAATGAAAGCTAGCAGGTACAAATAATAAATGAATAAATAAAATTATGGCAAGTGATTGCTCTTTGCTCATTGAATCTAGTTCAGAGGTTAACCTAACTCCCAGCATACACCTAATCACTTAAAAATATGGGATCATGCCCAACTGGTGTGGCTTAGTGGTTGAGCATCGACCCATGCACCAGGAGGTCGCCAGTTCGATTCCTGGTCAGGGCACATGCCCAGGTTGTGGGCCCGATCCCCAGTGGGGGGCATGCAGGAGGCACACAATGGATGTTCTTTCTCATCAATGTTTCTATCTCTTTAAAAATCAATGAAGAAAAAAATAAAAATGTTGGATCACAATTAAGAACTCCAGATTCAGCAACTCTTTTTGCTAGGTGGGAAAATGTCTGTCATAGAAATGATCATCTACAAATTCCAAAAGAACATAGTGAATATTAAGATAATATTTTTAAAGGAGTAGTTGAAAGTGAAAAAATTTTCCCTGATTCTATTGGTTTAGAAATTGAAAGTACTTCTTTATGTCATTTCTACATTAGGTCTTGAAGAGAATACAAAATTAAATCTAACTGCTGGGTCCCGCTGGTGTGGCTCACTGGTTGAACATTGATTGACCCATGCACCAAGAGGTCGGCGGTTCGATTCCCAGCTAGAATACATGCCCAGGTTTTGGGCCTAATCCCCAGTGGGTGGCATGCACAAGGTGGCCAATCAGTGTTCTCTCCCATCCATTTTTCCATCTCTCTTTCCCTCTCTCTGCCTCTTTCTAAAATCAATAAAGTAAAAAAAAGTTAAAGTTAAAAAAATAAATCTAATTGCTGGAAAATCATTTATACTTGATATGATATTTTATATTATTGGTTGTATCATTAATCCCTTTAATACATATACTGCATTTAAGTAAAATTGCTCTTAATTTACTTAGTGTTAAAGTTCTATAGTAATGTAGGGTGTATTTTAAGGAGATGTTTTTATCTGAAGACTTCATTTCTGATGCTTAAATTCAATTTCTTCTAAAAGGTGAGAACATTATAGAGTTAACATTTATAAAGCATTTTGAGAGTATATGGTATATCATACAAATTACTTATTGTGAACAATACATGTCTGCATGCATAATATTCATTTTTAAATTAATTTCATTATAATGAGTTTTTGGAATTTTCTTGATGCCTTTTTTGGAGTCTTCTCTATACTTTCAATAGACTTAAAAAAAAAATGTTCTGAGTGAATAAGCAGTTTCAGATGTTCAGTGCTTGGAATGTTAAATGTTAATTGGGATCTCGGAGCTATCAAGCCATTTTAAATGGTCTTATGTGTAAGAGAAGGGAAATTAAAGATACCTTTATCTTCTTAAAAGAAAATATAGAAAAGGTAATTGACATACTGTTAAAATAAAGCAATATTATTAGTTTTTAATTATTCCAGGAAAAATCATATAACTAGTTTAACATTTATACTTTTTCTATTTTCTTTCTTTCTTTGGTATGTTTTTTATCCTCACCCGAGGACATTTTTGCATTTATCTTCAGATAGAGCGGGAGGGACAGAGGAAGGGAGAGAGAGAGAGAAACATCAATGTGAGAGAGACACATCAAGTGGTTGCCACCCACACTACCCCAACAGGGCTGGGGACAAACTGCAACTGAGGTATGTGCCCTTAGCGGAAACTGAACCTGGGACCGTCTGGGCCACAGGCCGACTCTCTAAGCACTGAGCCAAACCAGCCAAGGCTTTCTTTGATATGTTTTTGACTATTTAAAAGAAAATTACACTAATTCCCCCTTATGGTTGAAAACATGGATAGTACCGAACCTAGTATGTACTATTTTTTCCTATACATACTATCTGTGATAAAGTTTAATTTATAAATTAGGCAATTTCACAGAAGATTTGTTCTTACCATAGATCTTAGCAAACTCGACATGCAAGTTTTCTCTTAATACTTAAGGTCAGCACTTTCACCCTTTTACTTTAAGGAAGCACTTTACAGCTTCTCTTTGGCATGTCCAAATTGCCAGCATCACTTCTCTTGTGCTTTGGGGCCATTATTAAGTTGTTGTTTTTTTTAAAGGGTTACTTGAACACAGCACAGTTGATACCATGACAGGGGAACTAATAACCAAGATGGCTACTAAGTGACTAATGAGTAGGAGGCATATATGGCCTAGATATGCTGGACAAAGGGCTGATTCAGGTCCTAGGCAGGACAGAGCAGAACAACACAAGGTTCTATCACACTACTTAGATTGGTGCGCAATTTAAAATTTATGAATTTTTTATTACTGGAATTTACCATTTAATATTTTTGGACCATGGTTCACTGGATAACTGAATCCTTGGAAAATGAAACCACAGTTGGGGGTGGGGGGATAAACTATACAACAGAGCAGAGACAGAAAACAAAATCACAGAGAAGGAAAAGGAAATGCTGTAGACTATAATCCTTTAGCCTGGTAATTTGTTTGGAATTCTGGGAAAACTGGGGAATAAGTTGCTAAAAAGACAAAGCTATAGAGTTATAAAGAATTATTCTTTCTTTTTGCCCTGGCCAGTTTGGATCAGCGGTTAGAGCGTCGGCCTGCGGTCCGGAGAGACCCGGGTTCGGTTACCGCTAAGGGCACGTACTTCGGTTGCAGTTTGTCCCCGGCCCTGGTTGGTCGTGCGGGTGGCAGCCACTCGATGTGTCCCTTCACGTCGATGTTTCTCTCTCTCTCTTCTTCCTCTCTCTCCCACTCTATCTGTACAAAAAAAAAAGAATTATTCTTTCTTAGAACAGTGGTTCTCATCTGGGGGTGGTTTTGCCCCTATGGGCACATTTGGCAATGCTTGTAGATTTTTTTTTTTTTAATTATCACCTTTTGATATATTTTTATTGAATTTTAGAGAGAGAAAGGGGGAGAGAGAGCAAGAATCATCAGTGTGAGAGAGAAACATGGACTGATTGCCTCCCGTACTCACCCCAGCCAGGGAATTGAACCCACAATGTAGGTATGTGCTCTGACTGGACATTGAATCCACAACCTTTTGATGTATGGGAGGATGCTCCAACCAACTGATCCACCTGACCAAGGCTGGGGTTATTTTTTATTGTTCTCACTCACCTAAGGGGTTTGGGTTGCATGGAGTCAGGGATCCTATCTTACATAGGACGCTGCCAACAACAAAGAATTATTCAGCCCAGAATGTCAGCAGAGATTTTGCTTAAGGCCATGCAGCTACTAAATGAAGTGGCCATAACTGTTGAAGTTGAATCTGCTGATCTGAAGCCGTGTGCTTTCCTTGGTTCTCATTATTCTTAAGAATCAAAACTTCATTAATCTTTGGAGAATTGGGTGGGGGGAAAAGCAAGAGAGTTATCAAAGACTATGTATGATATGCCTCTATTTTTTTATGTACCTCTTAATTGTAGTATAATTGGGTTTATATTTTGTTTATTCATATGTCTTATTTTTACAATATCTAGAAATAACTATTTGTTTTGGAATTGACACTTCAATTTTTTCTTTTTTTAAAACTTAATACATATTACCAATGTTGATTCAGTTCAAGGCATCTTGCAAGGCATACCTTAGGGATATAAGAATTTTAAGACAAAATTATAGCTTTTGGGGAAACTACAGTATAAAACAAAATGAAATGTGGGAGAAATAATTCAAAATGTAAGTTGAACAAGGATAGATTGAAACCACCTCACATCTAATATTGTTTACAGGGGACCACCTAAGTGTCCAAGAGCAGGAAATGTCTGGGTTCATGACAGTATTTATATATATAGGAATATTATGTACTCATTATAAATTATGTTTATGATGAATTAATAATAACAAAGGTACTTCTTTATGTTAAGTGAAAAAAATTAATCCTCTGCTTTTAACTAAAAATAAAATTTAAAAAAAAATACTGGCAGATAAAGTATCTGGTGTGTAGCATTATAGTATTTATAAATTCAAAGTGGCTCTACTAACAGTATTCTATTAAACATCATAGATAATATTGATTCATTTATTCGTGTAGCAAATATTTTCTCAATGCCTTCCACGTTTCAAGCACTATGCTAGATTCTAGGGACAAGGCAGTGAGCAAAAGAAGCACAAACAAAAAGTTGAATACATACATAGGTCTGAGGTCAAAAGAGTGATCTTCACTTGACAAGACATTTATCAGCACATAGATCATAACTGAAACCACAAGAGTGAGTTTGTACTAGAGGGGAATGCATACTGTGAGAAGGGAATAAATCCTGTGTCAGAGCCCTGCAGACAACATTAAGGAAGAGTTTCTTAACTTTCACAGTGCATCTAAAAAGAAGCATGAAACATCAATCAGAAAGAATATTTGCACCCCTGTGTTTATAGCAGTGTTATTTACAATAGTTAAGACCTGGAAACAGCCTAAGTGCCCATCATTAGATGAGTGGCTAAAAAAAGCTGTGATACATTTACACAACAGAATACTATGCAGCTGTAAAAAAGGAGGCCCTCTTACCCTTTGAGACAGCATGGAGGGACCTGGAGAGTATTATACTAAGTGAAATAAGCTAGTCAGAGAAAGACAAGCATCACATGATCTCACTTACATGTGGAATCTAATAAACAAAATAAACCGACAAACAAAGTAGATCCAAAGATTTGGAAGCATGGAACAGACTGACAAATCTCAGAGGGAAAGGAGTTGTGGGGAGGGTGAGAAGAGATTAATCAAAGAACTTATATGCATGTATGCATAACCCATGGGTACAGACAGTAGTGCAGTGAAGGTCTGGGTGGGGAGCAGGAACAGGGTGGAAGGGGTGAATGGGGGAAAAATAGCGGGACATCTGTAATACTCTCAACAATAAAGATAATTGTGAAAAAAAAAATCACCTTCTGAGTTTCTTAAAAGTATGGTATCTGGGCTCTACACTTAAATTGGTCTCAGTGTGCCCTAAGATATCCCATGTTTGAAAAGCTCCCCTGAAGAATCTAAGGTACATCTAAAATTGAGCACCGTTGAGGTAGGGTTAGCCAGAGAATGAATACAAAGGAGGCTAATAATCAGTGAGACAGGAGGGAAACTATCTGGTGTCTCCAAGCCAAAGAAAGAAAAATCACAAGGAATGAGCTGAGTTAAAAAGCTGCTGTGAGTATGAAAAACAATGATAAAAAAGTGTCATTGGATTTGCCAGTATGAATATGAATTATGACCTGAATTTAATAGTCATGGAGGCCTGGTTATATAACTTGAGTAGTAAGTAAAAGGTAGAGAAAAGAAGACAGTTGATGTCACCACTCATTCCTGGGGTTTGATTGTGAAAGGTGTATTATCCTAACTATGGGTACTGAAATGGTAAATCTAGATAAATTAGAAGATTTGGGATATCAGGAGGTTATCATGAGGTTCTATAGACTAGGATAACATGAGGAATAAGAGAGTGTCAGGAGAGAAAGGTAAAACAAATTGAGGGACAAATGTATCTGATTAGCAAAATTTTCTGAAACTAGAATGGAGACTGTTTACCTCTGAATTCATCAGACCTAATTCCTTTGCTATATTTTGGGTGCTCTGAATTAGGAAAGCTTCATTTGGAAAGCTGTTAAGTTACTGTCCAATCTGCAATTTCTGAATATTCACTTTGTCCAATTTTCCAAGGTCTTTCCTTTCAACTCATTTGCCTTATAGCAGGTTAGAGGTAGAAAAGAGCATTCATGCATTCATACACTCATTCATCAAATTATACCTACTAATTGTCAGTACTATTTGATGCTGGGCCTGCATTAGTGAATAAGAAAGTTCATGCCCTCAAAGAGCTTACAGACTAGTGAGGTAGACAGATAATTAAACAACTAGAACATAATGTGATAAATTCACAGTAATCTGATAGGGCACCCACATTCATTCATTAGCATTTAGATGCATCTTCTGGGAGAATGTGAGTTTGTATGAGACTTAAGACCTTTAAGAAGAGTAGGAATTTACCAAGTGAAGATCAGAGTGAGTGTTGAGTCACTGGGGATGGTGAATGTTAAGGCTGAGGGAATAGAGTAGAATGTTCTCATGGTAAGAGAAAGTAAAGAACTATATATAGACAGGGAAAATTAGAGCAGATGTTAGCCTCCCCTGGTTTTCCTCACCTCCATTGTCAGAAATGCTCAGATTTTCTTACAAGTACAAACCGCTACATATAGCCCTCAAATGCCAGGTCTCAAACTTGCATGTATAGAAGCAGCTTGTTCCAGTTATCTAATGCTGCATAACAAATTACTCAAAGTTAATGGAATGGAACAACCGTTTATTATCCCAACAGATTCTGGGTCAGGATTTCAGATAGGTCACACACAGCAGGGGTGTTTTTTCTCTGTTCCTTGACGTTTGTTCATCTCAACTTGAGGATTGGAAGGCTGTGAAGGCTCAAATCATTCGCAGCATTGTTCATTCATCTGTCTAGCAATTGATTCTGGCTATTAGCAGGAAGGCTTAATTCTTCTCAGAAAAAGCCTCTCTGTAGGTCTCTCCTCTTGGGCTAGTTTGAGCTTCCTCAGAGCATGGTGACCAAGTCTAAGAGTAAGTGTCTCAAGAAGAAAACTAGATGGAAGCTTTATCTTTTTATGACCTAGCTTCAGAAATCACATGGCACCATCTTTACCATACACTGTATTTGTTAGAGCAGTCATAGACTTACCCGCCGTATTCAAGGGAAGGGAACATAGAACCTACCTCTCAGAGAAGTGTTGGTGACAATATAAGAAGAGAATGTGTGAAAGAATTGATTGTTCAATTGATTGATTGATTGATTAGTGTCTTTGGAAAGAATAACTGTACATACTCCTCACTTAAGAATGTTCACAAAATAAGAACAACCTATGTTCCACAGCACCGGTAGCAGTCATTAATTGTCCTTTATAGCTTGCCTGTTACTCATTCATGATGTCTTTGACATTACTTTTGAGGTATATTATAAATATTAGTTGTCCCATTCCGTCCAGTATTTGCAAAAGCAGAAAGAAAGCTAGAAGTAGTACTGAGAAAAATCATATGATTCCATTGGAAATCAACAAAGATCTTCAGTTAAAACAATGATGAAACTATAACTGCTGCTTGTATGTTGTCACTTTAGACATATAAATAAATGGAATTAAATGAACATTTGTTCAGAACATAATGTGGTTTTAAGTGAAGGAACTTCAGTACTACTTTATCATGTTAACTAACTAGGTAGGACAGTTTGGGATTGTTGTTTCTTTAACCTCATTTTATCACACTACACAGCTTACTAGCTTCAGCTATATCATATAAACAGAATATTAACCTTGAAAAACATTGTGTCCTACAGTAAAAATAAATGTTAAAGTTAAAACTACAACTCACTACATTTCTGTTTTGTTTTTCTTTATTTGACCCTGTTTTTCTGGTGCATAGAATTCATTTTATATACATACTTGTGCAAGGTATGTATGCGTGTGCACATATGTGCAGCATATGCATACACAAATATATTGAACAATCTCTATATACATACATAATACATAGCTATAAACCCCAAACTAGGACCTTTCTTGTTCCACTTGCATATCTTAATCATCCTCTTAGTCCTCAGACTTTGAATGATCCAGGAAGGTCTGAATTTAATTGGACATTTTTAAAAAGTGATGTATCTATTCTTGATGTCAAGTTTGCTGTTCTAATCCATCCCATCCTTCTTCTCCAGCCTAAAAATGTTATAGAAACAAGATTGACTGGGCACAAAGTTAGGCAGGATATCGCTTTCACCTACTTCAGCCAAATCTCAGAGAATCACTGACCTAAAAAAGACTTCCCAGTCTACTTTGATAAAAAGTAGAGTTGAAAATGGTAGCATCAGCTATCTTTACCAGGTGCTATACATGTGTTATCTCATTTAATCCTCACAACTAAGAAGCCTACCTGTTATTCTCTCTATTTCACAGAGAAGAAAGCAAAAGGCTGCAAGAAATGAAGTAGCTTGTCTGTTACTCAGCTGTGATATAGTGGTGGTAATAAATAAGATTCTAGGCCAGATCTGCCCAACTCTGAATACTGTGTGGTTTTTGTTTTTCAGTTTATTATCAGTACCTATAGTTTTTCTGTAATATTTCAAAGATGAATATTATTTTTGATTTTGATTTAACATTTATGTGAGTGATCAGAATTAAGTTGCTGTTTTCTTCAGCTGGATGTAGATAAAAATCCAAATTATTTGTGGAGGGCATAAGACTTATGAGAGAAGGACATTAACCCTACTAAGAGCTCACAGTCCATTTGTTATAAAATCAGAATTTTTTAAGGTTTTTGTTATGACCAAAAAAGTATACAAAAGAAACTATGAAAAATATAATTTATTATGTCACACAAGACCAGAACATTCCAACTCACTAAAAATAGATGGAAAAATTTAATCAGAGTAGAATTTGCCTGTAAGAGGATATAACATTCTGTGAGAAATCAAATTGTTGCCTTAAATTCCTCACTTATCCATGTTAGCACCATAAAGAAGAGAAAATGTACATTATCTACTTGTATTTTTCTTTATTGTACCAAAGCCAAATACAACCCCAGCTCTGTTGCTACTTACTGCTTGATCTTTCCGTTATTTTGCTCTCCATTTTTTCTGTTTAGACTCCTTATGAAATGATGTTTATGGCAGGCACCATGCATAACCAATACAGTATAACATATGTGCGTGATGAAGTTGTAGGGAATATGAAGAACTGAATTTGCTCCTCCTGGAATGGCCATCCAACTCCTCCCTTTCTCCTAGGTTACTCTAATTTCTTCTTTAATATATAGCTTAGAAGTCATCCCTTATGGTATTATTCTGTGATCCATTCATTTTGCATTAGGTGCTAGACTATAAAATGGTAATCTTGACTATTTTTTTATCTTTGTCTCTTCAGCAGCTGATCTTATGCCTGATACTTGGTAGGGACTAACATCTATGTTGAATTAATTTATACATGAAAAAATGAATACGAATAAATTTACAGGTGTTTTTTAAGAAGCACACATTCATAGGAGATTATTTTCAGGAGGAAAAAAGCATTAACTTATTACCCTTGAAAATTAAACCAATATGTTTTTCATGCTTCTTTTTCCCAACCTGCAATATTGTTTTTAACCCATTGCTCTAAACCAGATACAGTTGTTATTTAAATTATATTTATAACTTTGTCAGTAAGGTTTTAACACATAATGTTGACTTTATTAAAAATATGAGTTTAGCCCTGGCCGATTTGGCTCAGCGGTTGGAGCGTCGGCCTGCGGTCCTGAGAGACCCGGGTTCGGTTACCGCTAAGGGCATGTACCTTGCTTGCGGTTTGTCCCCGGCCCTGGTCGGTTGTGCGGGTAGCGGCCACTCGATGTGTTCCTTTCGCGTCGATGTTTCTCTCTCTCTCTCTGTTCCTCTCTCTCCCTCCCACTCTGCCTGAACAAAAAATGGAAAAG
This sequence comes from Molossus molossus, assembly GCF_014108415.1. Lineage (NCBI taxonomy): Eukaryota > Metazoa > Chordata > Mammalia > Chiroptera > Molossidae > Molossus > Molossus molossus. The sequence goes on from NW_023425346.1 coordinate 31,510,936, forward strand.
TGTCCTCTGGTGAGGATAAAAAAAAATAAAAAATAAAAAAAATATATGAGTTTAAAGTTTTTGTAGCATTCTTGATTTGCAGTTTTTTTTGTTTTTTGTTTTTTTGTTTTCTCCTGTGTGGCCAGTTTTCCTCTCAGAGAATGTGTCCTTAGTTATTTAGTGGAAGCTGCAGAAAAATAAGATTTATTTGCCTCATGGTGAAAACTTGACTTTTTGGTGGATTCGTTGGAATGTGTCTAATTTTAAAATATGGGCTTTCTGATTCAAGTGTAAAATTGGGTGAATAATATTTACAGTTTTTATAACACTTTAGTGTTCACAGATTGCCTTCATGTACTTTTATATAATCCTCAAATTAAACTCTTGTGAGATAGTGTAATATTTATGATATAATATAATGGGGTATTATAATAACCATTTTATAAATAAATAAAGTAAGATACATAAAGGTTATATTATACCCTAGATTGTACATGTGGGCTTGGAATTTAATTTGTGATAAGATTTTTACTACTGATTCAATTCCTTTAATAGTATTGTTTAGACCTTGCTATTTTATTGTGACTTTGTATCAGTAAGCTATATTTTTCTAGAAATTTGCCTGTTGCATCTGTTTTCAAATGTATTGGCATGAAGCTGTTTTAATATCCTCTTATTTTAGTGCATCATCTATAGTTACGTAGTTTTTGGTATTAACTATTTCTACACACCACTCTTTCTCCTTCTCTTTTCTCTCTTTCCTTCCTCTGTCCCTTTTTTCTTTTCTTCCTTCCTTACTACTTTTCTCTAAATCTCTCTAAAGGCTTGCAGCTTTATTAGGATTTTCAGAGAATCAACTTTTAGTTTTGCTGTCACCTTTATTTTATTTTTGTTTTCTATTTCTTTCATTTCTGTTTTTATTTCTTATCCTCTAGGCATTTAAGGCTATAAAATACTGTTATTGATTTTGCTATATACCACTAGTTGTCATATTATATTTTCATTGTCATTTAGTTATGACTATTTAGTTCTAATTCCCATTTTATGTTATTTAGGAATATGCTTCTTATTTTCAAAGCAGTTTATTTATTTTTAGTTATCTTTATGTCATTAAAGTCTATATTAATCTCATTGTTAGAAAATGTGGTTTATATAATATCAATTATTTAAAATTTGCTGGACCTGTATTAGTGGTCTAATGTGTGATCAGGTTTTTTAAATGTTCTACTTTTTTTTTTTTTTTTTTTTTAACTGTATTGATTTTCAGAGAGAAAGAGGGAGCGAGAGTGTGTGTGAGATCAGATTGTTTTTCCGCTTATTTATGCATTCATTAGTTGTTTCTTGTATGTGCCCTGATGGGAGATCTAACCACAACCTTGGCATATTGGAATAATGCTCTTACCAACTGAGCCTACCCAGCAAGGCTGAAATGTTCTATTTTGGAAATGTACTTGAAAGTAATTCTACAACTGTTGGTGCCATTTTATATATGTGTTCAAATCTTCTATGTTCTTATGACATTGTCCTCTTGACCTTTTCAATTACTAAGCTATATTAAAAATTTCCTCTTTTGTGGTGTTTAGTTCTATTTGTCAAGTTTTTTTGTTTTGTTTTAAGATTTTTTATTGATTTTTAGAGAGAAAGGTAGGGTGAGGTAGAGAGAGAGAAACATTGATATGAGTTGGCACACTCATCGGCTGCGTCCTACGTGCCACCTACTGGGAACTGAGTCCGCAACCTGTGTGCCCTGAACAAGGATCAAGCCAGCAGCCTTTGGTGCATGGGACAATGCCCAACCAACTAAGCCACGCTGGCCAGGACCTACTTGTCAAGTTTTGCTTTATGCATTTTTAGGTTATGTTTTTAGTTGCATACAAATTGGATATTGTTGTGTCCTTCTAGAGAATTAAGCCTTTTCTTATTTAAAAATGATCCTCTTTATTTCTAATAATGCTTTTTACCTGAGTACATTTTGACTAATATTAATATATTTTTCGATAATATTTGCCATTGACATTTTCTACTTTGTACTTGTATGTTACAAAGGTATCTTTTGAAAAGAAAATAAAACAATATAGCTAAAACATTTTTAATCCAACCTGACAACTTCACTTTTAATTGGATTATGTAGTTCATTAGCATTTATTGTAGTTAATGATATATTTGGGTTTATATCTACCATTTTATTTTGTTTTATTTTCCCACCAATTTTTTTTTTTTCTTCCCTTTACTGCCTTTTTGTATTCTTCATTATTTTTTTCTCATTTTTTTTCTCAGTTTTGTTGTTCCTGTTTACAAGTTATACTCTTTTTAGTTGGTTACCATAGAAATGTTACCATGTTTACTTTTCAAATTAGGCACATATCTATACTAGCCACCCAAACAAAAAAGACCTTAAAAACAGAATATTGAATTCTGCTCACCTTTTCTTAATTTATATAGTTTTCTTTTGTATTTCTACAATTTTTAATTTTGTAACAAATATCATTGGTGTATAATGTTATATTGCTTACATTTACCCCATTTTCCCCCTATCATTTCTCTGGCATTTCACATCTTGCATCTGGTATTATTTTCCTTTTGCTTGAAAATAGGTTCAGTGAGGATATGAGAGTAATAAACCCTCTTAGTTTTTATCTCTAACCTTAGTCATTCTCATTGTTAGAAGAATTTTGTTGAGTATAGAATTCTAGGTTACTAGTGAATTTCTTTTAGCCTATTGAAGATATTATCTCACTGTCTTCAGGCTTCTGCTGTTCCTTTCACAAATTTAATTATTGGTCTGTCAGTCCATTGAATATAATTTACTTTTCTCTGTTTGCTGTTGAGATCTTTTCTTTTTCTTGTATTTTCTGCAGTTTTGCTCTTCTGGTATAGCTTCTACTTTCTTCTGTCTTTTCTAGAGTGCTAATTCAGATATGTTAAATCTTTTCACAATATTTTCTATGCTCTTTACCTCTCAGGACTCATTTGACATATTTTATTCACTTCTCTGTTTTAGTTTTCTAATTCTCATTTCTGCTATATTAAAGTTACAGTTTAACCTAGTGATTGATTTTTTTTTTAAATACTCACCCAAGGATATGTTTTATTAATGAGAGAGAGAGAGAGAGAGAGAAACATCCATTAATTGCATCCCATACGTGCCCCAACTGATGGAACCCACAACTACATGAAATACATAATATGTAAGAATTTGAAATATAAATATTTAAAATCACTAGTAATCCAAGTACTGATGGAAGTACCCCTACAATATCATTTAAAAATATATGTTTTTATTGATTTTCTAGAGAGAGAGATAAACAGCGATGTGAAAGAGAAGCATTGATTGGCTGCCTCTTGCACGCCCTCTATTGGGGATGGAGCTGGGAACCTGGTCATGTGCCCTGATCAGGAATCAAACTGGGACCTCTCAGTCCATGGGATGATTCTCAATCCACTGAGCCATACCTGCTGGGCCAATTTCATTTTTTATATCAAATTAGAAAAGGAAAGAAGGGAGGGAGGGGGGAAGGACACAGAATTTGAAACCCCGAAATTACAAGCATTCAAGACTCTATATGCCTCCATATCTTTTACTGGCAAGAATGTTAATGGCTATAAGTCCTATGCAGAGCAATTTGTAATATTTGACTCCTTTTTTTATAAATTCATACTTTTTTTTTTTTATTTCTGATCTTTGTTGTTCTTTGAGAACTTCCTTTCTATAACTTCTGAGTCTTTGTTTCCAGGGTACAATATAGTTTCTTATTTCTGTGACGTTTTAGAATATATTTTTTGAAGTTTCTTTTGTCCCTGAATTGTATCAGTTTCTCCAAGTTTACTATTTTTCTATTTCTGTAGTTTGAATCCTGTCTCTGTGTGCTATGAACAGAGCTTGTTGACTAGAGAGCTTTGCTGAGAGTTGAGTGAGCAATGAACTGATATCTTTGTTGGGAGATCACCAAATGTCAGTATCTCAAGGTATTTACTTTGAGGCAGGTCACATTACAACAAGAGGAATTTTCCAGTCTTTTGCCTCTGCAGTAAAAGTCTGGATGCCAGCAATCTGGGAGGCAGTCACTGTAGTTGGAGTGATGGGATAATAAACCTTTATTTAATCACACTTGTTAAATAAACAAGGCACCTTATTCCACTCTTAGCTCTTCTTACTATCTCATAATCTAAATCCTCTCTGGTTCAACCTTCCGGAGCAGTGGTTTTCAGCTGGTGTGCCACAATTTTTAAAACATGCAAAACCTGACTGTTTAGTCAAGGTCACTGACCACTTTTCCCTTAAATTGTCAAAAATGGCAACAGCCAACACAACAATAGCCGTACGTTGTGAATGAATCAAAATTATACCTTTTTTTTTTGTCATATCGGTAAAAAATATATTTTTTGGTGTACCACAGAATTTTAGTAATTACTTTGTGTGTACCATGACATTAAAATGGTTGAAAAATCGCTATTCTAGAAACTAAAACTCTAGTCGTATATTTGAGTAGTTACCTGGCTCCAGAGTAAGGAAGGAGATCCATTTAATTTAGCATCTTTGAAAGACTGTCAACAAGTTCTTCCATTTGAAGCCCTGTCCCAACAGAAGTACAGTTTCTAAACTTTTCTGAGGTTCTGCAGTAGAATCGATTTTTCTTTCTCTCCCTTTGTTGCTCCCTCCCTTACCTTTTTCATCCTTTGGGTTATCTTTATTCAATCCAATTTCCATTTCAAAAATTGTATTGACATTTTTTATCTGTTGTTGTCTTCTTTAAGCTTTTTCTTTTAGTGTTATAATTTATATATATATAAATTATATATATATATATATACACACACACACACACAAATATATGTATATACATATAGATAATTTCATTTGAATGATATTTCAGGAAAGAGTGGAGGTGCATCATGTTTTATCCACTATGCTTAACTAAAAAACTAATTTTATAATATTATGGTCACCCATTTAAGAATATGACATTTTCTTCATTAAAGTCATAGTTTAAATTTCCTAATTAATTTTAATGATTGCCTTCATAAAGATTTAATGTACCTCTCATTAAATTACATTCTAAAATATGCAGTTTTTCCTTGTTATTTGGAATGAAACCTCTTCTTCATTGTATTTTCTAGCTAGTTATTTACTTGGTGATACTACTTTAGTATATGTAACCTATCTGCAAATTTTATTAAACTCATTAGTTTTATTTTTTTCTGCACTGATTCTTTTAGATTTCATAACGTACAACCATTTTGTCAAAATAGTCTTTTGCCTCTTTATATAATAGTTGTTTTTTTTTTCTGTTCTACATTTTTAAAAAATAATTGAAGTCATTTTAAATAATCTTGGTAATAACTAATATATTTTATTCCTTCGTTTGGAGGGAATACTTCTAGTAGGGTTCTATTATTTGATATAATATTGACTTCTGTTTTGAAATAGGTCATTATTTTTTAAAGATATTTTAGGAAAGGCTCAGAAACTGAGGAGACATGTCCTAAGGTCACAGATACCAGCTTTAAGGAGTCTCCCTCTGGACAAATTTGGAACAATTGAACTATCAAAATAGCTAATGATAGAAATGGATTCTTGCATAATGAACTAAAAATAGTAATCCATGAGTCCACACGGATATGTAAAAGAAATTAGTGAGACCCAGGGGTGAGAGGAAAGTGCTTCTTTACAGAAGACTGCCAGCTAATAAACGTAGAAAGAATAGAAATAGAAAATCACCTTTATATATTGTTGTAATAACTGATTCAGGCAACAGACATCAATTGATGCTAAAATTATTGGGCAAGAGACTGTTTGGAAGCAGGATAGTCACATGCTTTCAAAGCATCACCTCACAGATTATTAATTAGAAAGGAAAGAGTACCTTTAAAATGGAGACATCTGATAGATATCATCTTAACCAAATGATTAAATTTCACAACATCAATAAAGGACAGTCTGGCATCATGTACCTCCTAAAATGATGTACTTTAGAAGGAAAAGGTGCCACTTTTGTTATATTCCTACCAGTAATGTTTAACTTAAATCTAATCATGATGGAATAACCAGACACGTTTGAACTGAGGAACAGTCTGAGAAACAACTGACCTAGACTTTTCCAAAATGTCAGTGATTTGAAAAACTAAACAAGACCGGAGAATTGCTCTAGAAGAATGAAGATTGATTGGATCCTAACTAAAAAAAAAAAAAGACAGCAAAAAGGTTAAGGATGTTTTGGGGACAAAAGCAAAAATGCCATTATGGATCGAAAATTGTATCATATTAAATATCAATGTTAAATGTCTTGAATGTGATATCACAGTTGTATAGAGAATATCACTTTGTGCAACTAACTCAAATGGTTCAGCAAAAAAATGTGTGTTTATATGTGTGTGTGTGTGTGTGTGTGTGTGTGTGTGTGTATTTAATCAGTGTGTGTATATGTATGTATGCACACAGATAGGCAAATACATACCCAAGCACATACTCATGAAACTGGGTGAAAGGTAACTGTGTGTTCTATTGGGGGGTGGGGTACAATTGGAACCTTCTATGAATTTAAAATTTTCCAAAAAAGTTGGAAAATTGTAATACATTATTATAACTTTGATCTGTAACATTATAAAATTTAAATTTAGCTATTCCTATACCTATAGCTATATCTACTTTGCAACAATTCTCTAACTATATCTTTTTGTTCATGGTATTTTTCACCCTGTATAAAAAATTGTATGTATGTTTGTGGGCGGGTATACACATATGCATTTGTGAGTACCTTTAGTGTCTCTTTTAAATACTATTCCCCAAGGAATGTCCTCAGCATGTGTTATTTTTTATTGGAGGTTCTGCTGTGTCATAAATATTCTAAACCTAAATGTTCTTCTTTAAAAAACGGTACCATTTATTAGCTTTTCTTGAAATTTTATCCTAAATTTTATCCTAATCTTTGTACCAAATACTTTCTACTTGATGCAAAATGAATGTCTTTATGAATTTTTCACAAATTGCAAAATAAAATAAGCACTAGGAATTATCACATGAGCCTTGTTGCAGGTAGTGATTTCCAATACTTAATAAAAAAGTCTAATGTACAGTTTCTTCTCTTAACAAATTTACAGTTTTTAAATGCTTATCATTGAGTTTAATTCCCGTCATACTCAGTTTATGGCGTGTCAGTCTCATTTGGTCTACTGTAGTGCTGAACTTGGGGAAAAAGACTTTCAATCACATTCAGAAATCCTAGGAGGCCCAGTTCTGCCACTAACTAACTCTAAAACTCGGGCATCTGTTTGTTTATTGAAGTGACCAGATATGTAGGTAACAACCACCAACTGTAACAATCCACTCTAGCATGGAATCAGTTGGCTGTGTTCCCTTTATTGAGTGATATGTGCAGCTGTACACTCTAACTAAAAAGCTTGCTCATTTTATGACACAGATTTTCTTTAATGCTTGAGGTGAAGTTGGGGTTGAGAAATAGGTGGTATGACTTGCAGATTCTTCTTACTTATAATAATTCATACAGTGATCTCATGATTGATGCTTCCCTTTTACACATAAACTTGAACTGTTAGTAATGGCAGGTACATTGTATTTCATCTGCTGGGAATCTCACCTGTGGAGAACTTTCCCATTTATAATAGCTAATCTCAAACTTGTGCTATTGATATTTTTGACATTTACTGTTAACAGCTTTTAATCTCTAGTTAAAATGTTGTTGATATCCCCAGGTTTTGTTAGAGCATAGAGGGGCTTAAAATTACATGTATAGCAGAACCTATTTGAAGAATGTGAGTAGCCTGAAATCACCTTACACTGTTGTGGACAACCACTCTTCAGCATGGAATGGGCTGCTGGGAAGAGTAAAACAGGATGGTGGAACTGGATTAATAAATGATGTGCCCATCTCTTTGCTTTTGTACCTCATTTTTCCTCTCACTCTGAATAATCTGCAGATGACTATAGCATACGGTAAACATAACAATTTTGATTATTTTCTATCAAGCTAATTTTGTTACTACAAAGTAATATTTTGTTCTTTTAGAAAATATAGAAGAATAAAAAATTACAGGTAATTGCGCCATACAGAGATAATCATTTTGGTGTTTATCCTCCCAGATCTTTCTCTTGAGGGATTTATTTATTTATTTATTTATTTTATTTTGATTGATTGATTTTAGATAAAAAGGAAGGGGTGGGGGGATCTTGATTTGTTTTTCCACTTATTTATGCATTCAATGGTTGCTTCTGGTGTGTGCCCTAACCACAGATCGAACCCACAACCTGGCTTATTGGGAGGATGCTCTAACCCACTGATCTATCTGGCAAGGGTGGGATTTTAATTTTTTTTTTTTCCCTTTTTTTATCCTCACCTGAGGACATTTTTTTTTTTTTTTTTTTGCATTTATCTTGAGATAGAGCGGGAGGGAGAGTGGAAGGAAGAGAGAGAGAGAGAGAAACATCAATGTGAGAGAGACACATCGAGTGGTTGCCACCTACACGACCCCAACCGGGGCTGGAGACAAACTGCAACTGAGGTACATGCCCTTAGTGGGAACCGAACCCGGGCCTCTCTGGTCTGTGGGCCGACACTCTAACCACTGATCCAAACCGGCCAGGACAGATTTTAATTTTCTAAATGAGATCTGTTGTGTATGCCATTTTGTTACTTGAAATTTTTTTTATTAACAATATATTATGGACATCTTTCCAGGTTATTTAATTTTATTCTGTAGTATTATTTTATATGGCTGTATAATATGTAGTTGCTGCATATCTTACTTAAACAGTTTCCTCTTGTTTATTTAAGTTTCTTATTATACTAGTGCTCTGATGGTATGGATGAAACAAATATCTGGACACAATTTCTTTTGAATAAAAAATATAGGTAGACTAAAGAGGATTGAAATTTTAAAATTTTGATACATATTGCTCAACTGCTTTTTTAAAGTACTCTATACAAAATAATAGCTTAATATAATTTTTAGAAATAAACAATAAGGAAGGTAGCTGGTTTAAATACTGTCTAAGGCACGAGCTGTTTTGGTTCAGCGGTTAGGGTGTCAGCCCGTGGTCTGGAGAGACCCGGGTTCAGTTCCCACTAAGGGCATGTACCTCAGTTGCAGTTTGTCCCCATCCCTGGTTGGGTCATGCGGGTGGCAGCCACTCAATGTGTCCCTTTCATGTCGATGTTTCTCTCTCTCTCTTCCTCTCTCTCCCTCCTGCTCTATCTGAACAAAAAATGGAAAAATGTCCTCGGGTGAGGATAAAAATAAATAAATAAAATAATAATAATAATAAATACTTTCTAAGAACTCAAGATAACCTCTTAGCAAGCTGCAAAATTGTTGGTTAATGGTCTGGAGATGAGATTACGTTAGTTACTACCTGCTATCATTAGGTAAAATATTAAGAATTTCCAATATAAATTGAAAGTAATACCTATGTGACAGCAGAGAACATTTTACCGATGTCTAAAAGTTATGATCTTCCATAGAAAATGATTTGATGAATGTAGTTTTCTCTTTTTTTATCCCCAAAAATGAGGATTTTTGTTTTGTTTTGTTTAGTCCCAACCCAAGGATATGTTTCCATTGATTTCTAGAGAGAGGGAAAGAGAAACATTGATGTGTGAGAGAAACATTCATTTATTACCTCCCATACACACCTCTACTGGAAATCAAATCTGCAACCTAGGTATGTGTCCTGACTAGGAATCGAACCTGCTACCTCTTGGTGTACAGGGCAACACTCCAAGCAACTGAGCCACCCACCAGGACCAAAATGGGCATATTTTTATTGCTTATTCTAAATGAGAAAAATAATGTATGTTACTTTTAAAAAAAACTAATAATAGCTCAGCCAGTGTGGTTCAATAGATTGAGCACTGTCCTATGGACTGAGAGGTCCCAGTTCAATTCAAGATCAAGTCACATGCCTGGGTTGCAGGCTCGATCCCTAGTAGGGGGCATGCAGGAGGCAGCCTGTGGATGTTTCTTTCTCTCATCGATGTTTCTATCTCTCTCTCTCCCTTCCTCTCTCTCTAAAAAGAAATAATAATAAATAAAAATCAATTAAAAAAAACATTTTAAAAACCTAATACAAAAGTATAAAACTATAGAAAATAAAAATTACTATCTATAATCATATTACTTAGAGCTATCTCTAAATTTTAATATATAAATATATGAAATTATATATATTTAATTTTTAAAAATTATACAAGTGAGATCATACTAATTCTGTTGTGCAAGTCGATTTTTTTAAAAATATACCAACACATTGCTAACATCTTCCCATATTATTATTACATATGGATTTACCTTACTATTTTTAATTCCTGTATGATATTACATGGAATGGACATACTGTATTTTAGTAAATAAATTTCTTATTGATCATTATTTAGATTATTTTTTTCTAATCAATTACAGATAGTGGGATTATCTTCACCAGACATCTATGTGCTTTATTATTATTTACATAAAATAGACCTGTGGCAGTGGAATTGTTTGTTAATATGTAGAAAGTAATGATAAACCAAGCTCTGCTCTTAGAGCTTGAATCCCAGCCTCCACCAGTGACATGCATGTACCTTTGGCAAGCTATTTGACCTTACCATAAAATCGATGTGAATCTAGAAGCCACTTTATAGAATTGTTGAGAATTCTACATCTTCTCTTAATGAGGAAGTTCATGCCTGTTACTATATACCTACTGCACCTGGCATATAGTTAAGTACTAAATATCACTATTGTTATAAATGTTGTTCTTTAGTGAATTTTCTATTTGTTTCTTTTGTTCAATTTTTCCTTGAATTGCCTATTTTTATTGACTTGTAGGAGAATTTTTTATTTTAAGAACGTTTACTTGTCTCTTTTGTAAGTTATGACAATTTTTTAAAATTCATTGCTCCTTTTTGTTTTATATCTTTTCCTGCATTTAAGTTTTACAGTTTTGTTTAGTCAAGTGTTTCAGTCTTTTCTTTTATGGTCTTGTGTCATGCTAAGAAAGAAAATCTCTGCAACAAAATCATAAAATTATCTTCTTGAATTCTCTTTTAGAGATTTTTTTTATCATTTTTATTTCCTACTTTTAAATATTTACATCTTTTTTTCTTTTTTTTTTTAATGTGGCTAGCACCACTCCTCCCTTACTTCCCTGAGGGACATATTGGAAATGTTAGGGTCCTTTTTTAGGTTATCACCATGACTAAGAAAGCACTACTGGTATTCTGTGGTCAGGAGCCAGGGATATCTGCCAGACTCTTTTAGTACACAGAACGTCCCGCAACAAAGAATTCCTGAGTTCTACTTGACTTTGAAATGCCCTACCAGATCTTTCTGCCAACAACAATCTGAAACTAAACATCTAAGAAGTATAAATAAAAATGACAATGGATTTAATCCATTGTTTCTCAGGTTAACTAAGTTTAAAAATAATAATAACACATGAGTATTTGGAGAAATTCTAAATTTCATGTACTAGAAGGAGTGTGTAGATTAGTACCAGTTTTTGTTTTTTATTTTTACTGACTGCTTCTTTTCCATGGTGATATATTCTTGATTTAGTGACACAATGCCTCTCAAATATAATTGAAAACAACAGTAGAAAATTTCAATTACCTCTTCTGTTTTTTGCATTATTTCTTTTCATTGGGTGCCATTTGCACAGCTTGTTCTCCTTGATCTTCTCTTTTCAGCTGCTGAGTCTTTCTTTATAACCAGTAATCCTTATTTGTGTAGGTCTCCATTAATAGTACTGTTGCCAGTCTTGAGCAACTTCAGCACACAGGTAGGTCTGGCTGCAGGGCTTCCCTGGCTAAAGTAGGTTTGGAAAAAGTGAATTTTTATTACTGAATATGATAAACTTGTAGAACAGTTCAGTACTCTTCCATATATAACAATGATCAGATAAGCCACTCCTAATTATTTTGTATAATATAGGTAAGATAGTATTGTTTCAGTTTATAGCTTTCTTGTGGTGAAAGTGTTTTTAAGAGTAGTACCTGAAAGAGTGGGACAAGAACCCTGGCCGGTGTGGCTCAGTTGGTTGGAGCGTTGTCCCATGCACCAGAGTTGTACATTCAATTTCTGGTCAGGGCATATACCCAGGTTGCAAGTTTGATCCCCCGTCAAGGTATGTATGGGAGGCAAGAAATCAATCTCTCTCTCTCTTTCTCTCTCCATTTCTCTCTCTCAAATCAATTTTCAAAAAAGACAAAGATATAACTTACAAATAATTTTCCAGAAATATAATTTCTCAGCGTTTTTAAAAAATATTTATCTACAAGAGAAGCTTTAAAAAGGCATTTCTAGAATATGAAAGCCTCTTTGGAAATTATTGTGAAAAGGTACATGAATATCCATTCATGCACTGCTTAATGACTGGGATAGTTCTGAGAAATGTGTTGTTAGGCAGTTTTGTGGTTTTGCAAACATCATAGAATACACTTAAACCTAGAAGGTATAGCCTACTATGGAACTACACACCAAGGTTAGATGGTATATCCTATTGTTCCTAGGCTTCAAGTCTGTACAGTTTGCTACTGTACAAAACAAGCAGAAGAGAAAATGATACAATCAAGAGATGAAGTAAACATAATTTGTATGAGGCAGTTGTCATTGTTACATGGCATCCTGTTTTACAGTATACTTTTAAAAATAAGTATAGCCCTCCCCGATTTGGCTCAGCGATTAGAGCATCGGCCTGCGGTCCAGAGAGACCCGGGTTCGGTTCCCGCTAAGGGCACATACCTCGGTTGCGGTTTGTCCCCCGCCCTGGTTGGGTCATGTGGGTGGCAGCCACTCGATGTGTACCTTTCACATCAATGTTTCTCTCTCTCTTTCTCTTCCTCTCTCTCCCTCCCACTCTGTCTGAACAGAAAATGGAAAAATGTCCTCGGTGAGGATTAAATAAATAAATAAATAAAATAATGATACAAAGTATAGTGTAATAAATACATAGACCAGTAACATTGTCATTTATTATCATTATCAAGTATTAGGGACTAGATGTAATTATGTGTGCTAGGTTTGCTTACACCAGCATCACCACAAACCCATGAATAATGCATTGCACTACAATGTTTCGACAGCTAGGATGTCACTAGATATGTAATAGCAATTTTTTAGCTGCTTTGTAATCTTATGGGACCACTTTCATATATACAACCCAACATTGACTGAAACATCGTTGTGTGGTGCATGACTGTAGCTTCTACAGAATTTCAATAACAAATACTTAAATAGGTTTCTTATGGCTGTTTATTCTTTACTTTTTTAGTTTAAAAAAAGTGGAGTTTCTGCAAATGGCTAGGATATACATAATCAAAGTTTAACTTTTTGGGGAATTATGTTTTATCTAACCATAGAACTTAATACTTACAATGGAAATATTACATCACTTTCAAGTAATTTTCTACATATTACTACTTACAGCTCGACACTACATAGGAGAAGCTGGATAGAAACCAGTTGTACATAGTTGCCAGCTCAGGATATATATCCATACATTTTTGAAAGCTAGATGGATAAAGGGTAAAGTTATGAGCTTTCCTAGAGAGCCTAACTAGCACATAGACCTGGATGGAAAGAATGCAGTGCTGTACATAAAAACTCACCTATATGTAAACCAGAACAACTTCCACAGTTGCCATCATCATCATGATGTTTATTTAGACTTTACCTAAGCTCATAGGCAATAGTCTGTGTACTTTAAATGGATTATCTTGTTGAATTCTCTTAAGAACCCAATAAGTGGATATCATTATCCCCATTTTGTGGATTTAGAAATTAAGACACAGAGAATCTAAGTAACTTGCTGAAGGTTTCATAGCTAGGGAAAAAAGCCATACAGACTAAAGTAAAAATTATGCTAATAACATGCTGCATCTTTAGTAAAAAAGAGTTTTATATCTGCTCCAGTACACAGGAAAAAATGTCGAGTGAGTCTTGGAAAATCTTCACCATAAAGCATAAAATGTCATAAAGAATCTTGTTCTGTTTATTACTAGAGTAGGCATTACCAGTATTCCACTGTAGCCCTCAAAGAATGGTCACCTCTGACTGTCCAGCACATACCACACTACCAGGCTCATAGTACTCAGTAAATAATCACAGGCAATGAGCAAACTTCTGTAATAATAGTCTCAGGGACTGACTAAAAATATGCAGTCGGTGCTCATTTATCGCTGTTAATCAGTTCCAGACTCTACCACGATAAATGGATTTCCACGAAGTAGGATTCTTTATTTATAAATCAAATATTTTCACAGTTAGAACATAGAAAACCTATTTACAACCTTCTAAATACGTTTTTTAACATTATTAGAGCCCTCTAGACATAAAATAACATCCTTTAGTCACCATTACACTCGTATTACCCAATATATTAGACAAAATAAAAGAAAATAAGACATATTAGATGTTAAAAATATTATTGTACGTTTAATCACACACACAGTTCTAACACACCACCACTAACCTATAAAAATAGTGCAACTTGTTCGATGATAATGCGATGAGGATGAAGAGATGTACTGCACAGCAAAGAAGTGCAAGGTTGCTTCTGATGTGTGGCAATGTAGAAGTATGTATGAGAAACGAACTTGCACAAGGCTAAGCCTATCAGTGGCCAGGATAGAAGAAGATAGGATAGCCAATCAGTGAACAACACGCTTTGATTGGCTTGGTTTCAACGCACCTGATTTTTTGGAAAAAAGTTATTGCCCACACACAAGGAGTAGTCCAGCATTTGCACCTGGCATTGAAGGATTTGTGGGGGTGCTCAAATACATAGGCCTACAGTCCATATATACAGTAATTTTAATTTTAATTGTAATACAGGGGTGTATAATTGACTCAGACAACCAAGCGCACGCTGTATCATTTTCACTGTCTTGATCAACTTTTTAATGAATATATTTGAAAAATCTGCAATAGAGTAAACCCACAAAAGTCGAAGTGCGAAGTGGTGAGGGATAACTGTGGGTGATATGCTCATTCTACCAAATAAGTTAGTCTCAAAATATGCCCATAAGTTGCAAAAATGAATTTATTTGCCATATTAAGTTATTGCTATGAATCTATTGTATTTTAAGAAAAATTTAAAAGTTAATATTTTAGTTTTACAATGATTAATTAAGCTATTATATCTGATAATAGTTTAATACTAGACCTCTTCTTGCTTAATTTTGGTCAAACTTGGAAACACGACAAAAAGAAATTTAACCTTTTGGTTCTCTTTCACAAAGAGGGCATTTCGTGGGTCTCTTAATATAGATTTCATTTGCAAATAATTTATATAAGGTGAAAAGGTGATATTACATTATTTTAACAGCTTTATTGAGATATAACTTATACCATGTAAATCACTCATTTAAAGTGTACAATTCAGTAATTTTTAAAAATATACTCAGAGTTGTTAACAATCAATTAAAATGTCTTCATTAACCCTCCCAAAAAAACATGTACCCATTAGTGGTTACCCCCTATTCTCTCCCACCCTCACCTATCTCTTCCCCCCAGCTCTAGAAATCACTAATTTACTGTCTTTCTCTATGGAGTTGCCTGTCCTGCACATTTCATACAAAAGGAATCATGAAATATGTGGTCTTTTGTGATTGGCCTCTTCCATTTGGTGTAATGTTTTCAAAGTTTGCCAGTGGTATAGTACATATCCTAACTTCATTACTTTTTATTGATGAATAATATTTTAATATATGAATATCACATTTTGTTTATCCATCCATCAATTGATAGACATGTGGTTTGTCCCTTATTAGATACATGATTTACAAACATGTTTTTCCATTCTGTGAATTGTCTTTTCACTTTATTGATGTCAGTGTTAGCAACAAAATAATTGCTAATTTTTAAGAAGTCTGATTTATTTTTATTGCTTTTGTACTTTAATGTCATATCTAAAGAAGGCTTTGCGAAACCCAAAGTCACAAAGATTTATTCCTTTTTTTTTTTTAGGCTTTTACAGTTTTAGCTCTTAGATTAAAATATGCGATTCACTTAGAGTTATTGTTTGTATATGGTAAAAGGAAGAGTTCCACTTTCATTCTTTTTCATGTGAATGTCCAACTGAACCCAGCACCATTTGTTGAAATGACTATTAATATTCTTTCCCCCATTGAATGGTCTTAGTATTCTTGTCTTGATTCTTTGTTCTGACCCATTTCTATTTGTCTATCCTTATGCCAGTGCTATATTGTTGTAATTACTTGAAGTGTGGGTTCTTTAACTTTTTTTTTTTCAAAATTGTTTTGTATATTCCTGCATTTCCATGTGACATCCCAATGAGCTTGGCAGTTCTACAAAATCTCCAGCTGGAATTTTGCTAGAGATTGTGCTGAATTTGTAGATCAATTTTAGAAATATTACGCTCTTAAGAATATGAAGTGTTCTGATTCAGAAATGTGGCATGTCTTTCGATTTATTTAGGTTTTCTTAAATTTATCTTAAAACAGTGTTTTATAGTTTTCAAAGCTTAAGTCTTACACTGTTTAAAAAGTTTATTCATAAGTATTTTCATGCTATTGTAATTGGAATTGTTTTCTTAATTTCACTTTCAGATTGTTCATTCCTAGTGTACTGACATACAATTGACTTTTGCATATTGGGCTTTTATCCTACTAATTACAGAACTTGTATATTAATTCTAATAGTTTTTAGTGTAGAAAATCCTAAGAATATACTGTGTAAATAAAAAGCAGCTTACTTTTTCTTACAAATCTGGCTGTCTATTCTTTCTTTTTTTACTTTTCTACTTACCCTGGCTAGAATCTCCAGTAAAATATTGAATACAAGTGACAGAAGTCTTGTTTCTAATCTTATGGGGAAAGTATGCCTTCTCTTACCATCAAGTATGATAATAGCTGTGGTTTTTTCATAGGTACCCTTTATCATGTTGAGGAAATGCCATTCTGTTTCTATTTTGATTAGTGAGTGTGATATTGAAATTATTGAATTAAAAATAGTCATCATTCTATTTTTACACTGGAACCAACATTTTGTAATTTAGAATTCACATCATATAGAGACAGTAGTAATTAAAATAGTCTTCAGTTATATTAACAGCTCTTCTGCTGTCGGTTTAGCAGTGTTTCTACTTTCTAGATGTGTGAACTTGGGAAACCTTAACGTCTATGCACCTGAGTTTCCTCATCTGCAAAACTGGGTTTGATTGATTTTAGTAACTACATTATAGGATCTTTTAAAGACTAAACTATTTACAAATAAAGCATTTGGAATAACAGTTGCCCTCATAAGCACTAATATTTCTTAGTTGTTATTAAGAATGCATAATTTATGCATGAATTAATCTCAGTTCTTTTTTCAGGTGTACACCCTTTTTAGAAGGCATTTCTTAAAGGAAATAATTTATTTTATTCAAAACTTTATTTCAGTCTTTTGTGGGATTTTTTTTTTCAATGATACAGATTTCTCATAGTAGAAGAATATTCAAGCAAACTTATCTAAGGCTACACACATATCTAGCACCTACAAAATCAGGTAAGGTAAGACTCAGAAACCCTTGTTCAATTTTTGGAAAGTTTTTTATTTTTTATTTATTTTTAATCTTAGAAAGAGAAAGGAAGGGAGAGAGTGGGCAACATCGATGTGAGAGAGACACATCGACTGGCCGCCACCCACACAACCCCAACGGGGGCTAGGGACAAACTGCAACCAAGGTATGTGCCCTTAGTGGAAACCAAACCCGGGACTCTCTGGTCCACGGGCCAACGCTCTAACCTCTGAGCCAAACTGACCAGGGCCAATTTTTGGAAAGTTTTAAAGTTAGTTTTGTTTGTTATCTGTGCCTTGCTTGTTCCTAAAGATGAATTCAGTTTTTCAGATCATGTTTATTTTAAGAAGCCATATACTATGTCTATTATAAAGCTTGAGAGACATCTTTCTTGTTCTGATATTTAGTTAGCTAGGCACTTCCTTAGGTAACATGAATGAATAACTATAAAAAGCAACATATATTGCCATGAGGGACTAGATTCATCAAGGACATACTAAAATTTAAAGAACTAAGTTTCTAGGCTTTTTATTTCAGAGTAAAACAATTATGTTGTATTCTGAGAATTCATTTGGACATAAATTGAAAGAAAGGAGATATATCTGTTGTTTTGAGCTACACATATAGATGAGAAGTTTTGAAATGAAATTTTTGTATTTCTTTGGAGTCAACTATGAAAGCATGCTTCAGAATGTTCATTTCCTTACCTTATAAACAACTATTTCATATGATTTACTATTATCTTATAAAATTTGAATACCATTTTGAAGTTGTTCTTTAGCTACCTAGAAAAACTCTAGAATTATCTGACCTCCCCAGTTTTGATAGGAAATAAATTTTAGCACAAGCAGCTATTTGGGTACATCTCCTAATACAGAAGTAAAATAATATTCAGAACACTAAAAATAGTTATCACAAAGCTCTTGTATTAAATCATTTCTCTTTCTGTATAGAAGATCACTAACTTTATTGTCTCTTAACATAGTTTAATAGTTGTCCAGTACAAAAAAGCTTTGAAGCAATACGTGAATATAGAGATTTGTAAAGTATTTGGGTAGAAAAAAGATAACCTCCATTTAAACAGAGACCTTAAAAAAAATTAGAGGTACAGAATGATATTATGATTGCGTATCATAACAGATGGACTGGAGTTATCAAATAAAGGTAAAATTATTCCTTACCTTTCTACTTAGAAAGGCAGGAATATATATATTTTAGAATGTTTTTCTTAAAAAATGGTTAATTTTTTTTTTAAGCTTAACATTTGAAGAGGTGAATGTCGGTTACTTAGAAAATTAATTATATCAAACACTTTCTTAAAAAGTGCATAAATGGTCCTGGTGGTGTGTCTAAGTGGTTGAGTACCAAACTATGCACCAAGAGTCACCAGTTCGATTCCCAGTTGGGACACATGCGCATGTTGTGTGCCTGATCGCCACTGAGGGGCATGCAGGAGGCGGCCAACAGATGTTCTCTTTTATCGATGTTTCGCTCTCTCCTTCTCTCTTCCTCTCTCCTTAAAATCAATAAAGGGAAAAAAATTTGCATAAATTTATATATTTTATTTTCTTAAATTTTCCTCAGGATGGCATGATGAAAATAATATTTATCCTTGCCTATTCATTAGGTTGACAATCTTTTGCCTGTAATCAGTAAACTGTGCTATGTTAGACTCAAAATGTGAGGTAAATAGTGAATAATTATGTTAAATGCAGTGGATGTGAAAGTAGCCTTTATGAGTAAAGTGTCAAATAGAGTTCATTCTTGGCCATTTCATCACGTTTAAGTCTATGTTTTACTATTCTGTGTTTCTTGAAGAAGATAGGTGAATGTGAGAGGCCCTCTATGAGCCAGATAACCTTGCCAAAGGCAGTGAACACTAAGGGTACACAGATGGAGGTGGTCAGTAGACAGTTGTATATGATGTACTAATAGCTAAGAATATACAACTTTGTGGTCTCATTAAATGCTGTTCTTTTCCTTGGCTTTTACCTTAATCCTAATGATTTTTTGAAGTCTTTCTCCTGTTTATTAGATACACAGGCACCTAATCAGTATTTTTTAAAAATATCTGTGGAAATTTATAGTGTTGAAAGCTTTTCAAGTTTTTAAGTTAGGAGTACCAACTGATTTAGACTTACTATGTTTTAGGGAAATGACTTTAATATGAATAGACGTGGGAGATCAGAAACAGGACTTAGAAAACTAGTATAATCCAAATGAGAGATATATGCAAGTTACGAGACTTTAAAAGGGGAAGAATGTTAGAAAGAGTGTAGGTATAAATTCAACATTGTTTGGTGACTGACGGTTGCCTCATCTGGGGACCTTGTTAACTGGATAGGACTCAGAGGTAATTTTGAGGTTTTGAGCACAAAGTGTATGATTCATTAACCAAGATGTAGAACAATTGTCAAAACAGGATTGAGATTGAGTAAAGTGGGTTGTCTTTAGGTTATGCTCATTGTGTGTTGACTGTGTGATAACCACTTGGAAATGTCCACCAGACAACTGGTAATAGACTATTTCTAGTCTTACTTTTCTACTCATCAGATTTGAGAGATGAGGCCTAAGAAACATACAGAAATGAGCTGACTGCATTAAACTGATAAAGTCTCCAAGAGAGAGATCTGTCCAGGAAGAAGACTGCTGCTGAGAATAAAAATGTGGGGAACATGCATAAAATTGGGCAGTAGAAGGGAATCCAGGGAAGGAGATTGGGAAAGTCGAAACTCAAGAATGAAGCCAGCAAGACAAGAGACAAATCACTGCAGTTAACACAAATGTCCATACTGATCTTTTTTTAAAGAAACTTTCATTTCAAAAGTAATATATTATGTTATGTTTTTAAATTACCGAAAGAGATTTAAAAGATACAAAGTAGCCCTGGCCGGTTTGGCTCAGCAGTTAGAGCATCGGCCTGCGGTCCGGAGAGACCCGGGTTCGGTTCCCGCTAAGGGCATGTACTTCGGTTGCAGTTTGTCCCCGGCCCTGGTTGGTCGTGTGGTGGCAGCCACTCGATGTGTCCCTTTCACATCGATGTTTCTCTCTCTCTGTCCCTTCCTCTCTCTCCCTCCCACTCTATCTGTACAAAAAATGGAAAAATGTCCTCGGGTGAGGATTAAAAAAATAAATAAAATAAATAAATAAAAAATAAAAAAAAACTAAAAAAAAACTAAAATAAAATAAAATAAAATAAAATAAAATAAAAGATACAAAGTGAAAAGTAAGTGCCCCTCTTCCCACTCAGTTCTTTCCTGAAGTATTAAAGTTAAATTTCTTCTGCATCTTTTGAATTTTTACCTTTTAATATTTCAGAAATTAGGCTGTGTCTTACAATTCATGTGTATATTAAAGTTAATGGATTTTCTTCAGAAAGCCTGGTACTAAATGAATCACATGAAAATCAAGGAATAGGCCCAGCACGTATAGCTCAGCAGATTGAGCATTATCTTGTGGACTGATAGGTCCTCGGTGCCAGGGTTTTGGGCTCTATCCCCAGTTAGGGGGTGTGCAGCAGGCAGCTGATTGATGTTTCTCCCTCACATAGATGTTTCTACCTCTCAAAAAAATCAATAAAACATTTTTTAAGAAATTAAGAACAACCTGGCTGGTGTGGCTCAGTGGTTGAGCATCGATCCATGCACCAAGAGGTCGCCAGTTCATTCCCAGTCAGGGCACACACCCAGGTTGTGGGCCCAGTCCCCAATGGGGAGCATGCAGGAGGTAGCCAATTGATGTTCTCTCTCATCTATATTTCTGTCTCTCCTTCTCCCTTCCTCTCTCTCTAAAATCAGTGAAGAAAAAAATTACTTTTTAAATTAAGAACAAAAAAGTCAAGGAATAGGAAAATATAAATAAATGAATCAAATCAAATCAAAATATAGTTATCTAAATATTAGAAATAAAAGTATGTATGTAAAGCAAATATGTTCTAATATATATTGTTCCTCTTTTATGTAAAAGTGAGATTAGGAATATATGTGTGTATGTGTGTGGGGATGTGGGGGTGTAGTTATAACATGCTTTTGAAACGTAAGATTTTTTTGAAATACAGAGATTTATATGTATAAAATTACCACATTTCATCAATTCTAAAAAATACTTTTTCTTATTTTAACATCTCTGAATCTAGGTTATATTTTACCTTTCTAGCATATAGACTCAATGAAAATATAGTAATTTTTTTCTCTTGGCTGGATATTATTCTATGGTATGAGTCTTTCATAATTTTTTTAACGCATACCTTATTTATGGATTAAGGCTTTTTCTTGTTTTTCAGTATGATTTTTTTGTTTGTTTTGGTTTTGTTTTAAGATTTTCACTATTACCCAAAATGGCTTAACATTCTTTTTCTACTTAAGTGTTGTGTTTATTTCATGTTATCTTAGTGCTCATAAGCTATATTGCTAATTGGCATACATTATGAAAATATGTAATGGTGATCATCTTATTTTGCCTTTTTCTAATCTCTCCATATTGCAATTGTGGTCATCTTTCTGAAAGGTAAATGTGGTCATGACAAACATAATGTAGTATATGAATTCTTATGATATTCCCTCTCAATGAAATACCATTCTAAAATTTTTGCTTTTCCATTTAGACTACATGGCACAGCTTTGATGTCATTGTGGAAGACCATCTTCAAGGTCAACGGAATCTCCAGCTTAGCCCAATAGCTTCTTTTGTTTAACTTCTTTCAACATTTGTCATATTGTGCTACAGATGCCCTATTATTTTTCTGTCTCTTGTAGTAGGCTTTTTAAGTCTAGGACTATAGCTACCACAATGGATAGCTACCACTTAATAGGTCAGTCAATATTAAAAGAATAAACAGTGCTGAGAAGTGTCTTAAAAATGTTTCCAAATATCTTTAAAGATTTACTATAAAAACTTTTTTGCTATGCGGAAAAGGAAAATAAAAAGAAAGTTGTACGGAGCTGTTCGACTAGCTTAGAAAGAAATGAAAAGTATGTTGGTGTGACAAGTACATACTTTTTTTCCTGTTTTTGGCCATCTTAAGAGAAAGCAGCAACTAAAATAAAAATGTGTTTAAGAGATCTGTTATCTACTCAGCCATGGCACTGAGAATTCTAGGTGAAGAAGTACGTACCTTTATAAAGGAAAAATTACTAAAGGTTTTGGATGAAGAAATATAATTATAGTTATTAGATGGCTAAATATAATTTTCATATGTGATAACCAGAGTGTGCACTTTATCTCTCACAATATGTAGTGAGTGCTTTCTGCCAGGTGCTTCCTTCCCGTGCTCCATCCACACCAAAAGGAAAAAACAAACAAAGCAATCCTTTATACTTACATTCCTCAGAGTGAATTACATGAATCAAAGCATTAAGAGGAGGCCTCTAACCTGGGCTGTTTTAATAATAGGAACAATAATAATACCATCTTTCCCCCCTAGCTGTTTCTACATAAACAGCATTGACAGTCTCTTATTCAACATGACTACATGATGGATAGTAGCCACATGTACAACTCATTCCTTACTCAAAAAAGCATGTTAGAATGACTTAATTGATAGAGTGAGAGAATATAATTTACAATATAAAGGTAATATTGAATCCTGAAGTTAAAATAAAAGATTTTTGCAAACTTTGGTACTTAATTATTAGTAATAAATCATTGTGACACTGTACCTTAAAACATTCTACATATTACTTTACATGCATATAATATATACAATGCATATATTATCGAATCTTACAGTAGCCTTGTACATTTGTATAAAAGGGCCTGAAGGCCAATGACAAGTAGTTGTCCAAAGTCACACATTAATTATGGCAGGAAAAGAAACCAAGTTCCAGGTTTCTTGCTTTATGTACCTGTCCTTTTCCCTTCATACCACATTGCCATGTAAAGGACTGAAAATGACAATCATCACAAAAATGTAATGCATATAATTTTATACACACACACACACACACGAATACTGCATGTATTGCCCGAGTTACTCTTTAAATACTTGAAAACTGTCTACCAGCAGCAGATATCTAAAATATCTAAAGCTTCTCTTCTACCTCTGTATTAGAATAATATTAAAATTAATGAATTTCTTGTGTGTAATATTTGCAGTTATTCTAATTTAGTATACCAGCACAATTCCTATTTTTTAAGGAAGAAATCGAGCATCTGAATGTTCCTATGAGCACAAGTAACATTTAGCACAAAGGTTTTATCTCGCAAG
This sequence comes from Molossus molossus, assembly GCF_014108415.1. Lineage (NCBI taxonomy): Eukaryota > Metazoa > Chordata > Mammalia > Chiroptera > Molossidae > Molossus > Molossus molossus. Next base: position 31,534,635 of record NW_023425346.1, read on the forward strand.
AGTTAAAACTTCAGCTGTATTTATTTTAGGTTAGCAGTTTCAGATTGCTTTTTGTCATTTTTATAATGATCTCCTAAACGCATTTACCATCCAACCCCAATTTTAAAGATATCACACTTCAGGAGAATAATAAGCAGCAAAGAACTGTGAGTAGTCCTGAACAAGAAAATGGAACACAAGGTATAGCTGAAGGAACTTCTTAACTAAAACAGTAACTGAGATCATAGTCCTTATGTTGAAAAGGGTAGGCTCAGTGGAAATACAACCAATACCTGGTACAAAGAAGGTGTATTGAAAGTATCACTGAGCATTAAGAAAAAGGAATGTTTTGTTGGTAATAAGTTTTAAAAATGTGGTAATTGATGAAAATGTTGAAATTTGGGGAAAGAATTTATTAGTTCTATATCTACTTAGGCTTTTTTGTGGCTGTATACTACAAAAATGGACAACTCAAACATTATAAATATGTTTTACTGAATAATTGAATAGGCAATTGTAGAATTTGGTATTCATTTTTACCTTATTATTTAATGATATGGGATATTAAAATTATTTTTACTTGTACTAATTTACATCTGTGAAATACTTAAATGTAATTTAATAGCATTCTGAAATTTAGACTGCCTTTCTGACACTTCAAAAATTTTGTAGTAGTAAGATTGTTCCATTTTTCAAATATTTGTGATTCACTTATCAAACATAAGTAATTTTGTGACATTGCAGACATTTTGATGGTCTTTGTAGGGTTTGAAATTACTTCATTACAGAACCATTGATCTAGAAACAAAGTCTGAACATTTAGGGAGGTTTCATTTTATTTTATTTTATTTATTTTATTTTTTTTTTAATTTTTATTCTCACCCGAGGACATTTTTCCATTTTTTGTTCAGGTAGAGTGGGAGGGAGAGAGAGAAACAGAGAGAGAGAGAGAAACATCGATGTGAAAGGAACACATCGAGTGGCTGCCACCAGCACAACCGACCAGGGCCGGGGACAAACTGCAACCGAGGTACGCGCCCTTAGCGGAACCGAACCCCGGTCTCTCAGGACCGCAGGCCGATGCTCTAACCACTGAGCCAAACCGGCCAGGGCAGGGAGGTTTCAATTTAAAAGCCCATGCATTTTGTCCTAAAAGAGAGGACTATACCCATTATTACTAGTTTGAAAAAAAAAATGTTAATACACTATTTTCGGAAAATATTAAGTTTTAGTTGAGCTGATTGAGTAAACTTCATCTCTTGGTTTCTCCTGACATCTCTCAATTCTTCCTACATAGTGCATTAGAAGCACTGAACTTCTAGAGACTGGCACAGTATAGCAATGACCCTGTACACCTCAAATGCTTCTAGAGCAGTGGTTCTCAACCTTCTAATGCCGTGACCCTTTAATACAGCTCCTCATGTTGTGGTGACCCCCAACCATAAAATTATTTTTGTTTCTACTTCAAAACTGTAATTTTGCTACTGTTATGAATCGCCATCGGAAATATGTGTTTTCCGATGGTCTTAGGTGACCCCTGTGAAAGGGTCGTTTGACCCCCAAAGGGGTCGTGATCCACAGGTTGAGAACCGCTGTTCTAGAGTATCATTCTTTTATGGAATGGTTCAGTAAGTGATGAACTAGGTCCGTGAAACCACACAAAATCATTTCCAGTGTGTTATTACTATGACAGTGGTATTTCTATTTGTTACCATACAAATATCTAGAAACAAGCATGTAGAAAATTTTCAACAAATTTGAATTTTTTGTTTGCAAATGTATATAACTTAAAATATATGCTATGTAACATGAACAAAATTCACTCTAGGAACTTAAGGAACCTATGTTATAGATCAGTTAAATTACCATAACAAGGAGGAGCTTATGGAGAGATAGGCATGTGTATTAAGACACCACAGAAGAAGAAAACAGTGGTGTTAAATAGATGACTCTCTAATCAAAAGTCCCCAAGGATGGACCTGCCAAATTGTAGACCTTGATTTGCCATTCTGCTCTTTCTCATGTAGCATGCTCTAGGGTGAGTAGCAGCAGGGATTTACTCACTTAATGATGAATGATTCTCCTGGGCAAGGTTGGGGAGACCAGCTAATGTGTAATATATTTTAGAAAGCTCGCCAAAGGTAATTAGAGTAAAAATAGTTTGGGCTCTTAATAAGTGAAGCTTCACTTACCTTTAAACTGCATTCATCCATAACATCTCATTTCCTCATAGTAAGAGATGAATGAGAAGTTCTTTGTCATAAAGTGCAATATAGAGGTCATTCAAAGGGACTTTCTTTGATGCTGTTTTTTAAACTGGATTTATGGGTCAAGTTATAATATCAACTTATTGCAATGATTACTTGTCCATGTTCTAAAATAGAAATTAATTAAAACATTGAGTGAAAAGACTGTTGATTTTTCAGTCTTTACAAACATTAGACTCTCAGCTTTTTGAGTCCAGGGACTCTCTCCAGTCATCTTTATACTACCAGCACTGTGTGACATGTAATGAGTGTCCATAAATCCTGAATGAATGAATGGCCTTTGTATGAAAGTAAGATAGAAAATCTATTTTAACTTAGTTATAAGGGCATATTATTTCTAATAAAGCTTCCAGTTATAGCTGTTTATTATAAAGAACTACTTCAGATTTTTAGAAGTGAGTTTCTTAAAAATGGAGATTCTTCAGCTTTGGCCATAGATTTTCTAATTCAGCAGATCTAGAATAAGGCTGAGGAATCCATGTTTTACTGATAAGCACCTTGAGTAATTATCTTTTAGGTAGTCAGTGAACCATACTGGGAAACCCAAACCTATACCCCAATCGTACTCGGGTCATACCCCGGTCAACTACCACAACCATTCTCTTTTCTTTTTACAGTTTGTATAAAATCTTGCATTTCTTTTTCAAGTGTAATATTGATAGAAGTTTTACCCCAGTCTCCTGTAATTGTATAGTAGTCTCCCCTTATCTGCAGGAGATACCCACAGTGGATGCCTGAAACCGCCTCTAGTACCAAATCCTATTTATACTATGTTTTTCCTGTGCATACATATTTATGCTAAAGTTTAATTTATAAATTAGGTACAGTAAAAGGTTAAAAATAATAACTAAAAATAAAATGGAACAATTATAATAATATACTATAGTAAAATTATGAGAACTTGGCCTCAGAATATTTTATTATACTGTTCTTACCCTTTTAGCAATGATCTGCGATGATACAGTTGCTGTGTGATGAGATGAAGTGAGGTGGATACACTGCTCAAAGGGATGATTAACATCCCGGGCAACATTTTATAACGCTACTTAGAATGCACAGTTCAAAATTTATGAATTGTTTGTTTCTGGGATTTTCTATTTAATATTTTCAGACTGTGGCTGATCACTGGTAACTAAAACTGCAGAAAGCAAAACTGCAGACAAGGGGGGATGACTGTACATTACAAGATGTCGCTCTTGAACCACCACCATTAGCAATTCCAGGAAGAAGCTAAGACCTGAAAAACATGGTGGGGATCTGATGAACAAAGTGGCTTCTGACTTACCTCTAGATTATATTAGGATTATATGATTTTATTATGATATGATCCTAATTAGAGGCTTCAAGGGTTTTTATTTTCCTCTCTCTGGTCTTGTTTATATATAGATGCCTTCATTTATATTCACACTCTATCTGGGAGTCCTCTGCTTGTAAGCCTCCACATATACTTTTTACATTATCACAATGTCATCCTTTCTACCTGAAATGAGATACCATATACTTCACACTCAAGAACTATAAGGCCAAAGTGAAGACTTTGCGAGCGCATCCTACATGGTAGTTGTTTTCTCACTGTAATTTCTGTATTATTGAGCAATGTGTCCCAGTGACAAAAGATTTATTATTTTAGAGAAGTTGTTTATCAGTCATTTTTATAGTTGTTATAACATAAAATCTAATTCTAACTAGCATTAGTACAGTGCCTGACACCTAAAGTGGCCTCACAGTACTTATTGAATGAATAGACAGAAGAAAGGAAGGTAGGAGGGTTGAAAGATACACTGGTTTTTACGGATTTTTTTTTAACGGAGTGAGGGACATACCAAGAAGAGGTTGCATGTGTACAGCAGGCAACTAAAAGGAGGAAATAGAAAAGATTTAAGAAATAAAAAAGCATGGTCATCGGATCCTATTACAAGGGCAAGGAGCACTACACTCATTGACGGCTAAGGTCACCACTATAGTTATAGCACATTCACGGATTTGCTAACCAGAAAAGATTTTAATTTTTATAAGAATAACTTATATTATCAAGAAAAGTTTTACTCTTAAATTTTCATTCTATTAAGAATATAGGAAAATGCCCTCGCTAGTGGAGCTGGGTTGGTTGGAGCACATACCTAGGTTGTGGGTTGGGTCCCTAGTTGGGGCGTGTATGAGAGGCAACCAGTCCATGTTTCTCACTCTCTCTTCTCTCTCCTCTCTTCTCTCCCTTTCCTCTCTCTCCCCCTCTCTTTTTCCTGTCACTAAAATAAAAAAAAAATATCCTGAGGTGAGGAATAGATAGATAGATAGATAGATAGATAGATAGATAGATAGATAGATAGATAGATAGGAAAATGTATCTTGTGTACAGCAGGTTCTCCAATAAAGTTATTTCCTTCAATGTTTTGTTGGAATGTTGATGAGATGCCATTAAGAACTTAACATAATTTGCCTATGGTAAAATTGGTTTTATTATAGGTCGTTTTTCACCACAGTGCCAAGAACCTATTGACATGTTAAATTAGAACTTACTGTATTTTTAAAAGTCCCTTAAATATTTAAAATAGTGAGTAGAATGCTATATGTTTTAATTATTTGCAAAAATCTTCTTTACCTAAAGTTTCTCATTCCTTGATTGTTGCAGATGAGTGAGATATTATTGTATCTTTTCAGTATGATGAGCTTGTCACTTAAGGAGTGTGTGTAGGTGCGTGTGTTTGTGTGTGTGTTTTTCTTTGGGTACTATTCATGAATGCGTACTTTGCACATCATCATTTTAGAATTAAGTATTTTTGATAAGTGACTTTAACATTATTTTAGAGATAAGAGCTTTTATGTCAGACTTGATCTAAGATTCTGTCCATGTGACCTCTCCAACTTTGTTTCCTCGATAGTAAAATGGGAATAATTATGCTTTCCACATGGATCTATTATAGGGATTAAATGAGATCATCGCTGAGCACAATGCCTGGCACATTGAAAGTGCTCAGTAGTCATCAAAAACTATTAGAGGATTACAAAAGAGAATAATGTATGCATTGTTGTAGTTTTTAGGATCTGTTCCTTCATGTTTTTAGAGACTGAGACTACTTAGTGTACTGTTAGTCTACTATTCAAAAACTGGAATGAAAATAAAATATACATAGACAATGCATAAATTATCGTCTTGTTTTTACCTCTTATTGTAAACAAAAGTTCTCTAGGCTTTCTATAGGAATGGGTCTTCAGTGAAGTACATCCATATGGCAGTTCTAAAATGTAAAAATGAACTGCTTTTTTGATACTGAATAAGCATAAAAATCAAAGGTTGCTTAAAAATGAATACTCATACATCTTTTCTCATCTTGTATAACACAAAAATAGCTAACTGCTTTTGCTCATAAAATCATATTTGGATGGTGACTAAGCATGAGCCAGTTCCCAAACAAATCTGAGAAAGTTATGCAGGAGTGAAAGTAAGGTTTCAGCTGTAATCAGTATCTTCATCTAGGTTCAGTGAATGTTGACTAGTAAATTTTTTAAATCATCAATTACTCATTTATTTTCAAGATATTTTGGATTTCACTGGAATATTAAAATCTAATATGATTTTTTTTTTAACCACAACCAGGATTTGTGGGCTGTAGCAACTATATACTTCTGTCTTTTATGGGCACATGTGGATGTTTACATAAGAATATTTGTTCATTTACATAAAAATGCATGAAACAGTGAAACCTTTCTGAAGGATGATTTAGTAGATAACATATTTTATGTATCCTTATACTGTCTTTGCCACTTAGAAAATAATGTGGTGGTTTATGAATAACAAAATAGTTTTTTTTTATTGTAAAGTGGAGATACTGATAGTACTGTACCAGAATGTTACTTAAAAAAAAAAAAATGTTCATAGTTCATGTCTCAGAATACATAATTTGGAAGGATTATGCAGTTATTTATAAAGGAAACCAAAAAGTTTACCTCTGCTATTCCTGAGGTTCAGTAGTAGTTTAATTTCTGTTTCTTCATCTCTTAAAGGAGCATACATAGTATATTTTTAGAACAGTCTTTGTGTGAGTTTTACTTGGGGTAATGAAATGTCATTTAGGGTAGAGTATATTTTCTTTATTCATATTTTAAGAAATCTGGTATTGCAGTTTACCTTATAAACCTTAGATTTACAATTATAACATTCCAAATAAGTTATTTGGTAGACTATTAAGGTACAAATTTGCCCTTGTTTATCTCCCAAGTTGTTATTTCTATTTGGATAAGCTTTCCTAATCTGACATTTCTGCCTTCACTTTGTTTTCTTCTTTGTTTTTCTTGTCATTTTGGTTGTCAAATATAGAAAATAATATGTTTAAATAAAACCATACTATTTTTTTAAAAAGCTATTTAAACATACTATTATTAACTTATTTTGAAAACAAAAATAATTGTACCAAATTCATGTTACAGTAGGAAAATTTATGTGCTGACTACTGGTAGTGACGGTATGTGTCCAAATTGCCATGAATGTCATAAAGGAAATATTTTCTGTAAAGATTCTGGAATATGAAAAAAATTTTTTGCTAAATGGCCATGTATCATTGAATTTTTAAAATAAGTTTGATTTTACTTTACTTATTATGCCCAGATCTTATAGATAGATGAGAAAGAGAGAGAGAGAGAGAAGAGATAGATGATAGATAGATAGATTTATATTTTGAAATTCTTGACACTAAAACAATAAAAAATGTTTAGTAATTTCTTTTAAGTGTAATTTCTTATATTTTATAAAATATATAGTTGGGTTTTGCTTTTTAACCCATTCTGAAACTTCTATTTTAAGAGAAGTCCTCTCATTACTATGTAAGTGACAACAGATATACTTCATTATTTTTATTTTTATTTTTATTTTTTATCCTTACCCGAGGACATTTTTGCATTTATCTTGAGATAGGGTGAGAGGGATAGACGGAGGAAGAGGGAGAGAGAAACATCGATGTGAGAGAGACACATTGACTGGTCGCCACCCACATGACCCCAAACAGGGACAAACTGCAACCGAGTCATGTGCCCTTAGTGGGAACCAAATCTGGAATTCCCTGGTTCTGTGAGATGATACTCTAACCATTGAGCAAGACTGGCCAAGGCTTCATTATTTTTTTTTTTACTATTACTTGATGTTCATTATTTACTTCCTTTTGTTGTTTGCTCTTTTCCCTTTTCTTTTTACTGATTTGTTCAAGTTACTATTAATTTCATTGTGTGTGTGTGTGTGTGTGTACTTTATTGTTTTCCTTAGTGCCTATCAGCCTGGAAATTATGTGCTGTTTAAATTCTGATACTCATTATCAAACATATTTCTCCACAATATGTGAAAAGCAGAAACTAAATAAACTGTCCACCAATCTACTCTATTCCCCCTTCCTTGATGAAAGCCTTAGAATGTTATAATTCCCAATCTATCCCCCTTCCTAAATGAGACCTGTAGGGTGCTTTAACTTTCCTTTATCCCCCTTCCAGCTCTTTGATTTTGCTGACCATGGTTCCATACTTTGGGTTCCAGATTTATTAGATTTTTCCCTTGCCATGGCTCTTCTATTTTACAAATCCTTACCTCGCAGTTATATTTCAAATTCCCAGTCAGACAATCATTATCCATTTAATTTTAACATTTATATTGCAAGGCTTATTAAACTGTTTTTTATTCATCATCTATATTGGGATTTCTATTCTGATTCATATGTTTGGTTCAAATACTTTCTTGTGTATTTTCATTAGATGAGGTCTAGAGGACTAGTATTCTCTCTCATCTTTGAATAGCCACAATTCTTCTAACCCGCAACATCAGTGATAACTTAATTAGGCATAGAATAATTTGTTGGCAATATCTTTCTGTCTTCAGTTTTCCAATATATTTCATTTTGAAGTATAGGAGATCAGTAAGATCTCCATTTGATTCTTTTGTTTGCTAAGTAACTTGTTCTTTTTGAAAATTTGAAATATTTTATGTTAATCATTATATTATGGGAATATTACCAAATATATGCCTAGTTATATGCCTTACTTTGATTAATCTACCTAGAAGTTAGTGAGCCTTTCATTCACCAGCTCAATTCTTCTTCCAGTCAGGTAACTTTACCTGTGTTATTTCTTTATTTCTAAACTCTTCATTTTTCTTGTGATTATTATCTTATCTGAAATTTCTCTTGTAGTTATTTTCCAAGTCTGTTCCCCCAAAGATTTCTCTCTCTGTATATTTGCTCCATATTTTGAGATATTTTTTCTCTTTGGTCTTACAAGCCAGTAATTCTGAGCTCAACAGGGAAGTACTTAATTTCAATTCTTCTATTGTTTAATTTAAAACCCAGATTTTAAAATTCCAGAATATGTTTAAAAGCTGATCATTATTCTGTATTACTATTATTAATGTTTTTTTCTCTTCCTTCAGCAATTCCATTCTACTAGGTGCTTCCCTGTTCTCGGGGTTTTGTTTTTTCCTCTCTCTGATTATTGGGGCCCGTTGGGTGCATGATTATTTCCTTTTTTCTAATAATGGTTCTGTACAGCTTGTGAGTAGTAAGAAGACTAGCATTCCCTACTCTGTAATCTTTAAATATTATCAACTGGCAAGTCTACTCACCATTTCTTGAGACAACAGGATTATTTGATTAAAGTTCGCCTTAGGAATAGAGGGTAACTCTGACCCTCATTATGTCTGCTTGGAAAGTCTTTCACAAACATCAGCCAAATCTCCTAAGATTGTGCACATGGACATGTGCTTACTTTCAACAAATACCACTGCCAGGATCCTGGGAGTTTTGCTGATACCCTCTGGCCTGTCAGAGACAACTCCTCCAGCCTCCGTCAATTTTACAGATGTAAAAAGTAAGGCACTTGAAAGGTAAAGACACTTGTCCACAGTCACATTTAAATCTAGGGGCTCTGTCAGGGTTCAGGCTTAAATTTCAATTGGAATATAGAAAAACATATCAAGTAATTTAATTTATTAGGAATAAATCTTAGTCTTAAAATGTTATGGCCACATAACTTTTTAGAATGTAGCTACGTGGAATGACTTATACCTATATAGAAGAATATTGCCTAAGGAATCATATTGGAGGAATTTCTACTTAATGGAATTATTGTGGAGGGCGGTATGAAGTGGGTGGGAAGCTGTTACACTAAACTAGTCAAGAAATAGTGTGACTTTAAACTAATTGAGGCAATAGGAATGCAGAGGAGAATTTGGATGCTTGAGATGTGGAAGTTGGACATATAAAACCTGGATATGGAAGGCAAGGGAGAGAAAGTACTTAATTCAAATTCTTAAATTTTCTGTCTGCTTAATTCTACAAGATAACCCCTTTTAGAAAGAACTGCTAAAACATCAGATTTTGAAATTTCAAAAAATATTTACCTTGGAAGAATTATTAACTGATTTGGGTTTCAGGTTGATAAGACAGGTGAAATGGTTGACTTCCTGAGAATTTTGTCCCAAAATCAGTCTCTGGTGCAAGAACATTAAAAAGCTAGGTCTTGGTGTAGGCAAAGAAAATAGTCGTAGATTGTGCCTGAAGTGCAGACCCAACCGTACTTGTGCCTTCCTTTCAGAATGACTCCTTCAGTATTAGACTCTCACAACCTCTCTGTTCTCATTGTCTCAATATGTTCACTGAATGAGTTTGGATCTATTTACCTCTAAGCTTTGGTTTCTGCTCTTCCCTGCATTTGTGGGTTCCAACATACAATGGAGTAGCAACGTGTAAGGTCAAACTGCTACTCCAGGGTAATGGCAGAATGAGTAATTGTGATAGGACCTAACCATCAGAATTAAAAAACTGAGCCCATCACGCAAATGATCAATTAGTAAATAATATTGTAGCTGTGTAAATAATTACATTGAAGTAATGAAACTTTCAGCACTAGAGAGGACCTTAGAGATTATCTAGTCTATTACTTTTATTTTATAGTGGAGAAGCTGAGGCCCAAAGAGGTTTAAATGATTCACGCAGGCTCAAAATATTAGTAACAAATTAGAATCCAGATTGCTTTACTCCCATTTCAGTGCTCTTTTTACCATATCATACTGAACTTTTGATTTAAATATCATCCCGAAGGTATTTCATTTGTTCATGTTTAATAACAATGGGTTTTTGCTTTTAATTTTAGAAAAAGAATGCATTTTCTACATAACTAAATCAAAAGCACCAAATACCACTAATAATTTTAAGTATTGATTACATACTGTAAGAATGTAGGTTGTTTTAAGCAAAAGCAAGTAAAAGAATGTTGTATTGTGCATAGCTTTAAATAGTCCTTTTACATTTTAGCATCTCATATAGTTAAGGAGTCACAGTTAATCTCCTGAAGGAATGATTCAAATGCTGTTTCCTATTTTGCAAAATAAGATAGTTGATTTGGGATGATAGCTCAGATCACTTCTAGTTCTATATTTGTATTAATCACAGTTATCTACACTTGAATTTTAAAATGCTGTGTTGTCCAAAATACTCTTTTTCTATGTATTTAGAGGTAAGAAGGATGTATAATACATACCTAATATATTGTGAAAATGTCTTAGTTTGAACTTTATTTCAGCTAAATTATTTTACATTGACATCATTTTAAATTATAATCAGAATTATAAAATTTTTATAATGTTAGATAAGGGAATGTATTTTTGAAATATCTTTGAGATTGCTGTAGATTTTTGGAAGACTGCCGAAAGAATTTCAACCTGTATAGCAGTAAAACAGTAAGGAAATAGCACTTTACTATTGAGGCTATTGACTATCCCCAGAGCAAGAGATTGTCAGAACCTGACATTTGGTGATCGTCCTACAAATAGGACATCTTAATCTGATTAACCTGATTAACTCTGAGTGAAGCACACAAATTGACAAATGCTACTGATCTACTTCCTTTTGGTGCTTCATTTCTTTTTGTTTGTTTGTTTGTTTGTTTTGTTTGTTTGTTTGTTTTTTATCCTCACCCGAGGGCATTTTTCCATTTTTTTGTTCAGATAGAGTGGGAGGGAGAGAGAGGAAGCGAGAGAGAGAGAAACATCGACGTGAAAGGGACACATCGAGTGGCTGCCACCCGCTCGACCAACCAGGGCCGGGGACAAACTGCAACCGAGGTACATGCCCTTAGCGGGAACCGAACCCGGGTTTCTCTGGACTACAGGCCGGCGCTCTAACCGCTGAGCCAAACCGGCCAGGGCTGGTGCTTCATTTCTTAAGAGTGAATGTCCAACAGTTCACTCCAACAATTGTCCAGTAACTTAAGGAAAGCCTCCAACATGAAACGTGATAAACCTAAACAAACAGTACAGTGGGATTTAGAGGAAACTGACAATGAAGGTTAAAATACAAAAGAAAAAGAAAGAAAATGTAAAGAAACATAAATAAGTTAGAAAAAACTAGAAAAAAAACTATGTCCTGAGTTAATATTGAATCTGTTACACAAGAATAATGTACTATTTAAATTTCGAAAATCAGAAAAGGCAGACCTTTGAAATTTAAAATACAGTAAGACAAATTTAGTTATAAAGTTAAATAAGCTGGAAGAGAAAGTTATGGAGAGCTCCTAGAAAATAGAACAAGAATCAATAAATATAAAACCAAAAGGCAGGAGAAAACATGAGATTCAAGGCTTAACACAGGAAGACCATCATATTGATAATAGGAGTTTCAAAAAGGAAGAATAGAAAAAGTAGAGTAGAGAAGAAATGATCAAAGGAATAATTTTTTTAACTTTTTTCAGAACTGAAGGATATCAATCTCCACATTGGAGATTTAAATTATGTAGATAATTGAGTAAATTAAGAGAGAGACAGACAACTGAAAACAAGGGATTCCATGTGTCAGCATGGCTTCTATTTAGGAAACCAAGAGGGCAACCTGTTTCAGATGGTGCTCTTAAAAGGGGAGCCTTTAGGAAGACTCTGCAGGAAACAAAAAAATTGCTATGTTTTGTACATTAAAATATATATATATATATATATATATATATATAGCAGTGATATTAAAAGAGTATATAATAATTGTATCAAGTACATAAAAAACTAGGAGAGTGAAAAAATGAGACAGCTATTAACTCCAGGAGCAATAATAAACATGGACCTGGTTCACTCTTTGCCTACAATTTTTATAAGTTATGATAATATAACATTTGTATTTAACCTAAAATTATAACATTATTTTGGCATCAGAGTTGGATAGACATGTGGGATAGGATACTAAAGAGTTATATCTTCGTGTATGATTGGGAGTCAACCAATAGTGTTTAAAATTGATAAATGAAGAAATAGAGGTATAAGAAGATTGTTTAGAAATATATATTTTAATTCCAGAGGGAAAAGCGGAAAAGTTGACGATGATTGTCTGAGGGGATATAGAAAGAGTAGAGTGGGATACAGCAGAAGAATGTTTGCACTATAAGCCTTATAATAGTATTTTACTTTATAAAGTACATAAATATATTACCTTGATAAAAATAAATAAATTTGATTTAAAAATACAATATCTTGCCCTGGGCAGTTTGGCTCAGCAGGTGGAATGTTGGCCCACAGACCAATGAGTCGCAGGTTTAATTCCTGTCAAAGGCACATACAGTTGTCCCTGGCCATTTCACGCTTTGATTTTTGCGGCTTCACTCTATCACAGTTTTTTCAAATATATTCATTAAAAAGTTGATCAAGACAGTGAAAATGATACAGCGCACGCTCGATTGTCTAAGTCAATTATACACCCCTGTATTACAATTAAAATTAAATTTACTGTATGTATGGACTGTAGGCCTATGTAATTGAGCACCTTCGCAAATCTTTCAAGGCCAGGTACAACTGCTGGACCACTCCTTGTGTGTGGGCAATAACTTTTTTCCAAAAAAACGGGTGTGGTGAAACCAAGCCAATCAGAGTGTGCTGTTCACTGATTGGCTATCCTATCCTCTTCCTATCCTGGCCACTGATTGGCTCAGCCTCATTCAAGTTTGTTTCTCTCATACTTGCTTCTACATTGCTATGCATCAGAAGCAACCTTGCTCTTCTTTGCTGTGCAGTACATCTCTTCATCTTCATCGCTTCATCATCGAACAAGTTGCACTATTTTCATAGGTTAGTGGTTGTGTATAAGAACTGTGTGTGTGTGTAATTAAATGTACAATGATAATATGATATTTGTAATATCTAATATGTCTTCTTTCTCTGATTTTGTCTAATATATTGGGTAATATGAGTGTAATGGTGACTAAAGGGTGTTATTTCATGTCTAGAGGGCTCTAATAATGTTAAAAAACGTATTTAGAAGGTCGTAAACAGGTTTTCTATGCTCCAACTGCGAAAATATTTGTGTTATAAATAAAGAATCCTACTTCATGGAAATTCGTTTATCGCAATAGAGTCTGGAACTGATTAACCACGATAAATAAGGGCCGACTGTACCTGGGTTGCGGTTTGTCTCTGACCCTTCTCAGGTCATGAGGGAGGCAAGCAGTCGATGTGTCTCTCATATCGATGTTTCTTTTTCTCCCTCATACTCTGTCTGAAGATAAATGGATAAATATCCTCACCTGAGGATTAAAATAAATAAATAAATAAAAATACAATATCTTGAAGGTGGCTGTTCTGGCAAAGCTAAATTTAAGCTGATGGACAGCCCCTAGTCCAAGAATCTGTTTAAAATTCAGACATTTAGTGGTGACCCAAACAAATTCTATTTGTGATTTTTAAAAAATACAATATTTTACCTTTTATGAAAGCAAGAGTTAATTGTGTGTTGATTTGACATTTTGTACAATCAATACAGAAACATTTAAAAGCAACAAAAATAATTTAATGAATTCTTATTTTATTTAAATTACATACAGTAGTATTTATTCCCTTATAATCCTTTTTATTTCTGTCAGGTCAGTAGTGATATCCCTCTTTTAGTCCTGATTTGACTTGAGATCTTTTTTTTTTATTATTATTAATATATGCATTTGCATTAAATATTTCTTTAAGCTCTATTTTGGTTGAACCCATTGGTTTTGGTGTATTCTTTTTACATTTCTATTCATTTAAAATATTTTTAAATTTCTTTTGTGATGTTTTATTTGACTCATTAATTATTTAGAAAAGTGTCATTTAATTTCCACATATTTGTGAATTTTTGTATGTACTTAAGAAGAATGATATTCTGTTGTTGGGTGGACTGTTCTATAGATCTGTTAGATCTAGTTCATATTTAGTATTATTTAAGTCTCTATTTCCCTACTGATCTTCTGTCTGGTTATTCCATTACTGAAAATGGAATAATGAAGTCAACTATTCTTGTTCAGTTGTCTATTTTCCCCCTTCAATTTTGTGAGTTTTTGCTTTAACTATATTGGGGCTTTTTTTGTTGTTGTTGTTTATAGTAGTTATGTCTTTCTGGTGGATTTATTCTTTCTTTTGTTATTATAAAATGTTCTCTTTGCCCTTACCAAAAAAAATAATGTCTTAAGGTCTCTTTGGCTTGCTATTTAGTATATCCACTGCAGCTCTCTTTTGGTTACTGTTTGTATGGCATATTTTTTATCCTTTTATTTTTTACCGATTTTTATCTGGATCTAAATTGTACCTCATAGAGACAGAAAATAGTCAGATCATGTTTTTGTATCCATTCTTCCAATCTCTTAGTTTTGATTGGAGTGTTTATTCCATTTACATAAAATGTTACTACTGATAAGGTAAGGATTACATCTGCTGTTTTGCTATTTGTTGTCTATGTTTACGTCTTTTTCCCCCTCTATTTCTTCATTATTGCCTTCTTTTGTGTTTGATAGATTTTTCTTTTTACTATACCATTTTAGTTTTCTTTTTTCTTTTACTATATGTTTTAGAGTTATTTTCTTAATGGTTTCCTTGGTGATTACAATTAGTAGTTTAACCTAAAATAATCTAGTTTAGATTATTACCACCTTAATTTCATTACCAAAATTTTGCTCCAGTATTATTCTATTTCCTTATCTTTACCTTGTACTATTATTGTCATGTAAATTATATTTTTATACATTAGAAATCCATCAATACAGTTTTAAAATTATGCAGGTTTCTAAAATAATATAGGAAGAAAAGGTTTACAATGAAAAATATATTTATACTGTTTTATATTTACCTATGTATTTACATTTACTGTTGCTCTTTATTTATGTAGATTGCAGTTATTGTCTAGTGTTAACCCAAAGGATTCTCTTCGTTATCTGTTGGGCAGAATTGCTAACTATATATTCTGTCAGTTTTTTTCTGGAAATGTGTTGATTTCTCTTTCATTTTTAAATAATACTTTTGCTGGGTGTAAAATTCTTTGTTAACGATCTTTTTCTTTCAAAACTTTGGATATATCATTCAGTGTGATTTCGCCTCCATAGTTTCTAATGCAAAGTCAGCCTTTAATCTTATTGAAGGTCCCTTGTACATCGTGGGTCTATTTCCTATTGCTATTTTCAAGATAATCTCTTGTTTGTCTTGGGTATTTTTACTATAATGTATTTGAGTGAGGATATCTTTGAGTTTATTGTACTTGCATTTATTGATTTTCTCTTTCTCTCCTTTCCTTTTGGGGTTCCCATCATGCATGTATTGGTATGCTGGGTGATATCCACAGGTGTTTGAGGCTTTGTTAATTATTTAAAGTTCTTTTGGCTTCTCATACTGGATAATCGCAATAGGCCTGTCTTTATGTCAGTCTTCACATTGATTCTTTCTTCTGCCAATTCAAATATGCTGTTCAGACTAGTGGAGGGTTTGATTTTTATTATTGTACTTTTTCATGTCATAATATCTATGATTTGCTTTTTTTTGTTGTGTTTTTAATCCTCATCCAAGGATATTTTTCTACTGATTTTTAGATAGAGTGGAAGGGAGGGAGGAATGGGGAGAGATACATTGATTGGTTGATTCCTGAATGACCCTGCCCTGGCCTGGGGATTGAACCTGCAACCCATGTATGTGCCTTTGACCGGGAATCAAACCCTCAACCCTTTGGTCTGCAGACTGACCTTCTAACTGCTGAACCATACTGGCTAGGCTGATTCTTTTTTTAAAATAGTTTCTATACCTTTATTGTTATTTTTATTTGGTGAGATATTATTTGCATACTTTCCTTTAATTCTTTTATATGTTTTTTTTAATTCGTTTATTTTTGTTACAGATTTTCTCCTTTTTCCCCTCATTGACACCTTCCTCCTGATCCCCCCTCCACCCCACCCTGTCCCCAGCATAGTTGTCTATGTCCGTTGGTGATGCATACATGCACATAAGTTCTTTGGTTTATCTCTCCCCTCGCTACCCTTACCCTTCTTCTGACTTGGTCAGTCTGTATCCTACTTCTGTGTCTCTGGGTCTGTTTTGTTCATCAGTTTGTTTTGTTCATTATATTCCACAAATAAGTAACATCATGTGATATTTGTCCTTCTCTGATTGGCTTGTTTTGCTTAGGATAATACTCTTCTTGTCTCTCCATGTCATCACAAAGGATAAGAGATCTTTCTTACACCTGCATAGTATTCCATTATGTAAATGTATCACAGCTTTTTTATCTACTCATCTATTGATGGACACTTGGGCTGTTTCCAGATCTTTCCTTTAATTCTTAAACGTAGTTTCTATCAGCTCTCTAATCTTATTTATTATAATTGATTTTTTAAATCTTTGTCTAATAATTCTGACTTTTGGCCTTCCTCAGGGACAGTATCTAGTGTCTATTATTTGAGACATACTTTTCTTTTTGCATATCTCATACTTTTTTGTTGAAAACTGGAATTTTAAATAATTTAACTGTCAATTCTAGAAATAAGATGCCTTTTCTCCCCAGGATTTGTTTATTGTTGCTGTTTGATTTTGTTGTTGTTGCTATTTGTTTTTTAAGTTATTTTTCTGTAAAGTCTATATTCTTAGTTGTGTGTGACCACCTTCTCCTTCTTACCTTAGTAGGCAGCTACTGATTAATAAAATATTGGACTAATACCTCTTTCACCCTTTGCTGAGGGTTCTTTGTATGTGTTGGAGCATGACCTCAGTGCTCCACCAGGCAGTTTACATCTCTGCCTGGGCCTTAGCCTTCACTTTCTGCTTGCACAGAGCCTCAAAGTCAGCCATTGGTGAGAGCTTAGAACCTTCTCAGGTCTTTCATGGTGATGCAGAAAATCCATGCAAGTGCATGACCTCTTGGGTCCCAAGAAAATGTTGGAGATAGTTGTGGCCCCATTGGACATCTCACTCCTTCCTTTCCCTTTTATTTTTTTCATCAGCCTCTTGTTAGCCTCAACTCACTTCCAACAGTTTCACTGTTTAACAATTGCTGCTGATTATTTTCAACAAGTGCCCTGGGACTAGGACTGTTTTACAAGGCAACTCTCAGTCGTGTGAAATGAAGTGCCCTGAAAATGGAGGCATTTAGTCAGCTTCCAGGTAAGTCTATAGCAACAGTTATCTAGGGATAGACATTTTGAGAAACTCAAACCCATTGTAATCTCTTAAGTGGCTGATAGGCTGCTAGTTTTTACAGCTACCAGAACTGTGAGGCTCTTGGTTTTCAATGCTCCTCCAGAACCTGAGAGTGGAATGGGATGAGAGCAAATTGAAATGCCACAGGATTTTCTTTTCTTACTAAGATTCAGCCATATTTCTTAAATAAACAGAAGGATGGACTACTGTGAGCCTTTAGTTAATTTGAGAGTTTTGAAAAAGGCAATTTTGACAGTTTTTGCCAGTATTGTCATTGCTTTATGCAGAAGCTGTTTTTGGAGGTGTTTATTCTACCATTCCAAATATAGAGCTGTGTGTTTTGGGTCTTTTTTTTTTTTTTTTTTTTTTTATCATTTCTTTATTTTAATCTTCACTGGAGGATATGTATTTATTGACTTGAGAGTGAAAGGGATGGAAGGAGAGAAGGAGGGAGAGAGAGGGAGTGGGGGGAGAGAGAGAGAGAGAGAGAGAGAGAGAGAGAGAGAGAGAGAGAGAGAGAAACGGCAACGTGAAAAACAGTCAGTTGCCTCCCATATATAGTCTGTCCAGGGATCAACCTGTGACCCAGGTATGTACTGTGACCAGGAATTAAACCTGCCACCTTCTGGTTTATGGGACAGTGCTCCAACTAACTGAACCATACCAGCCAGGGCTGAACTGTGTTTTTATAAAAATAATTCAGATAGTTCAAATAGAACTACAGATTGTTGTAAATAAGGTTTATTTCCTAAAACCTAGTCCCCCATTTCCAACCAGAATATTAACTAGTGGTAACAGTCACTGTGAATACTTCATAAATATAGGCCTAGAGAAGTTTGTATGTGTATAGAGATAAGATCCGTATTTCCTTTTATACATATAGAAATACACGGTATAATCTTCGCCAGTTTTTTCACTTGGTAATTTACCTTAGCTATTGATCCAGATTGATACATGGAACTATCTCAGTTTGTCTTTGTTGTTTGATATTCCATGGATGGATAGTGCTATTATTTGCACATTTTCTAGGAACAAATATTTGAGTTGGTCTACTATTTTGTTATTTCAAACAATGATGGAGTTAACGTTATTGCATTTGTATCCTTTTGACCCTGTGTGCTGGCATTACTATAGGATAAATTTCTACCTGTGAAATGTGAGATGTGTTTGTTTTTAAATTTTGATGGATGTTATTAAATTGCCTCTTTAATGATGGTTCATCAGTTTATATTTTTGTCTGTAGTAAAGGAGAAAGTTGCTTCTCCTCGCCCTTGCCACCCTTACATTGTATCATCAAACATTTTGCCATTTTAAAGATGAAAAAAATCTCTTTGTTTTAATTTTCTTCTTCTATTATAATACTTTTCCATATATTTGTAAATCTTCTTCTATCACCACTCCTAGAGTGCCTTTTTTTCATATTCTTTACTCTTTTCTTTCATGAAGTTTTTATTTGTAATAACTTTTTGTGAGTTAAGGGAATAAGATTGTTGGTTTGTTTTATATATTACAAATATTTCTTTCTCTAGTTGATTATTTGGCATAATTTATAATATTTTTTTCTTTGTTAACTTTTTTTTTTTTTTAATCCTCACCCGAGGACATTTTTTCATTTTTTGTTCAAATAGAGTGGGAAGGAGAGAGAGGAAGAGGGAGAGAGAGAAACATTGACGTGAAAGGGACACATCGAATGGTTGCCTCCCGCACGACCCAACCAGGGCCAGGGACAAACTGCAACCGAGGTACGTGCTCTTAGCGGGAATGGAACCCGGGTCTCTATGGACCATAGGCCGATGCTCCAACCGATAAGCCAAATCGGCCAGGGCCTTAACTTTTTAAAACATAGTCAAATTTTCCAGTCTTCCTATGGTTTTATGACTTGCATGGAAAGGCCTTTGCTTCTCAATTTATAAAAAATCACCCGTAATTTCTTCTAGAAATTTATTGTTTCATTTATGTATTTATTTGGCTAGTTTGTTGTTTGTTTGTGAGTGCTAAACCATTGTGTCTGCACCATTCCCAATTTAAAATGCCACTCTGTTAGGTACTAAATTCCTTTATGTATAGAAAATATTTCTGGATTCTTCATTCTTTTCCATTGATCTCTTTGCCAAATTGTCCTTTCTCTGGTGCCAAAATTTCATTTTTTTTAATTTTTCAATTACATTTGATACTCAATATTATATTAGTGTCAGTTATACAGACAGCATAGTGATTAGACATTTATATAACTTACAAAATGATCCCCCGATAAGTCCAGTACTCACCTAGCACCATAGTTATTAAAATATTATTGGCTAATGCCAAAATTTTAGTGTTTATTTTTTCATATGACCTTTATAATAAGCTTATCTAGTTCTGTTTCCCTCCTAAGTAAAAAGTCCTGTTGATTGTTGAGATTACATTAAAACATTGATTTCATTATTGCATCAATCAAAATCATGTGAAAAGCTTGTTAATACATAGTATGTTGAGACTGAACTGGCAGAGTTTCTGATTCACTGAGTCAAGATTGAGGCCTAGGAATTTTTATTTCTAATATATTCCAAGGCTGACGTTGATTCTCCTGGTCCAGGGCACCATACTTTGTGAACCACTGCAGTAAATATATTTATATATTAATTTGGGGATAATCATCGCCTTTCCAGTATTAACATTATTCTAACTCGATATTTTACTCCATTTGTGTCCTGTGTTCTCAGTAGAATTACAAAACTTTTTTTATATTGATCCTTCTTGTGTTTTAAGTTTATTCCTATCCAGTTTATCTTTTTGTTGCTATTATTATAAAGGTTAGTTTATAATTATTGCTTAATATCAGAGACCATCTTTATTTTGTAATTTGTGAATTACAGTTGTCCCTCGTTTATCGCAGTTAATCCATTCCAGACTCTAGCGGTTGCACTTGGCGTTAAAGGATTCCTGGGGTGCTCAAATACATAGGCCTACAGAGTCCATACATACAGTAATTTTAATTTTAATTGTAATACAGGAGTGTATAATTGACTCAGACAACCGAGTGTGTGCTGTAACATTTTCACTGTCTCAATCAACTTTTCATGAGTAAATTTGAAAAACCATGATAGAGTGAAGCCACAAAAGTCGAAGCGCGAAATGGCGAGGGACTACTGTATTGTTAAACTTTTTGCAATGGAAGTTAGGCTAGTGTTATGTTAGCCTCTGAGAAATTAAAGGAAAGTGAAAGAAAGAGAGGAAGGTGAACTGTGACTAGCAGATGATACTAAATCTCATGGCTTAAAAATGTTTCCCTGACATATTTCTACTGCTGGAAAAATTGGTTGGGATAATTAGCTCCTCTAAAACACAGCAAAATTTCTGAATGATGCAGGCCTCACGCAATACTTCAACTGAAATACTGATATTTTGATGCTTTTCATTCAAATAGCTTGAGTTTTGATTGTATATATAAATTTAAAGATCAAAGGGCATGCCCAGGCTGGATTAAAGTGTTTGTAAATTCCAAGGGCAAAGGAGGAAGGAATGGAAAAGACAAAAAGATACGGTTAGTTTTACAGAAAGTAAATGCCTTTCAGGACCACAGCAGTACACTGCTAAATATTATTGCCTAAATGAAGGGTATCTGAAGATTATTTTTAAGAGCTACAAGATAAATTTTAAAAATTTAAATTTTCCTGCAAGATAGTGTAATCCAGTTTAATATATTTCCCAATTACCCTACTATCTCTTTCCTTTTCCTTCTATCAGTAAGAAAAGAAATAAAGTAAAAAAAAAGGAAAACATGTTTCCATACCGATTCTTCAATAGTAGGCTCATAGTGCTATAGCTGAGAATTTTCTTGGTTACTGTACTATAAACAATAATGCCTCTCCAAAATTGTCCACATTCTAATCTCCAGATCCTGTGAATATGTTACCTTACATGGTAAAGGGGAATTGAGGTTACAGATGGAGTTAAAGTTGCTAACCAGCTAACCTTAAAATAGAGAGTTTATCTTAGATTATCCAGGTGGGTCCTGTGTTATCATAAGGGTGCTTAAAAATGAAATAGGAAGGCAGAACAGGAGCTGAGAACAATTTCACTGGAGAAGGACTTGACCCGCTGTTATGGGGTTTGAAAACAGAGGAAGGGACCCACAGGACAAGGAATGTGGGCAGCCTCTAAAGCTGAAAAAGGCAAGGAAACAGATTCTTTCTCAGAAAGAACTTGCAGAAAGGAATGCAGCTCTGCCAGCACTTTGTTTTTAGCCTGAGACCCATGCAAGATAACTAACCTAAGGGACAAGGTGAACAAGTGTGTTGTTTTTAAGCCATAAATTGTGGTAATTTATTTTGGCAGCGATTGGAAATTAATGCAGTTATTAAACTGTTAAGGCAGAGCACTCACAAATAGTGCAGGTTTTCTGTGTTAGTAAACATTAATGACAGGCAGGTAAAGTTATGCTTATTATGCCACATGCTCCCTTTTTTTTCCCTCAAATTGTTAGAATTTGTTCAAAATTCTAAAAAGTGAATTTTTTTTTCAATTAAATTTTCTGGAAGTTTAATATCTCATAGTTCATTTAGGGCAATACCTTTTCCATCTGAAATTACTTATCTAGAAATCTAGGCTCTCTGAAAAGTGACTAAGGACTGCAATAGAAAATCAGCCTGGAAAACAGCTGAGTCAGAATTAAGAATGTGGCTCAGAGGCCTAGAACTGCTGCTAGGATGAGCTCTGTGACATTGGATAAGTTATTTAACTTCTCTGTACCTCTTTTTTTTTTTAAATAATAGAAGTTAAATCATAAAGTTGTGCTGAGGATTACCTGAGATGATGTATTTATACCACTTTCTGGTCCATAGGTAGAAAAATTATAAAATGAAGACAGATATGAAAAAAAAATATTGTGGTGCCATAGTACGTTTCCTCATAAAATAAAAAACTCTGGATAACTCAGGAGTTCCCAAAGGCATAAATATAGCAATTGATATTCATAATGGCATTCTTTTTTTTTTTTTTTTACTTTTAATTTATTTTTGATACAGATGTTTCTCCTTTTTTCCCCCACTGACACCCTCCTCCCCATCCCCCCCCCCCCATCCCCGGATTTGTTGTTCGTGTCCATTGGTTATATGTGTGCATGCATGTAAGTTCTGTGATTTATCTCTTCCCTCCCCCCATTACCCCCTCTTCTGAGGGTTGTCAGTCTATACTCTACTTCCACGTCTCTGGGTCTACCTTATTCCTCAGGCTGTTATGTTCATTACATTTCACAAAAAAGTGAGATCATGTGGTATTTGTCTTTTTCTGCTTGGCTTGTTTCACTTAGGATAATACTCTCCAGGTCCCTCCATGTCGTCTCAAAGGATAAGAGATCTTTCTTTCTCACAGCTGCATAGTACTCCATTGTGCATATGTACCACAGCGTTTTTATCCATTCATCTGCTGATGGACACTTGGGCTATTTCCAGATCTTAGCTATTGCAAATACTGCTGCTATGAACATGGGGGTACATATATTCTTTCTGATTGGTGTTTCAGGCTTCTTAGAGTATATTCCTAGAAACGGGATCACTGGGTCAAATGGCAATTTAATTTTTAATTTTTTGAGGTAACACCATAGTGTTTTTCATAGTGGCTACACCTGTCTGCATTCCCACCAGCAGTGTACTAGAGTCCCCTTTTCTCCACCCCCTCACCGCCAACACTTGTTGTTTGATGATTTGTTGATGGCGGCCATTCTGACAGGTGTAAGGTGATACCTCATTGTTGTTTCAATTTGCATCTCTCTGATGATTATTGATGTTGAGTATTTCTTAATATGTCTCTTGGCCATTTGTATGTCCTGTTTGGAGAGGTGTCTATTTAGCTCCTCTGCCCATTTTTTAATTGGGCTCTTTGTCTTCCTTTTGTTGAGTTGTATACTCTATATTTTGGAAATTAACCCTTTATCGGAAGTATCATTGGCAGTGATGCTCTCCCATTCACTGGCTTTCTTTTCCATTTTGATGGTTGTTTCCTTTGCTGTGCAGAAGTTTTTTAGTGTGATGTGGTCCCATGTGTTAATTTTCTCCTTTGTTTCTGTTGCCTTAGGTGATGTATCAGTGAAAATTCTGCTGCATATGATGTCTGAATTTTTATTGCCTACATTTTCTTCTAGGATTTTTATGGATTCACGGGTCACATTTTATCCATTTGGAGTTTATTTTTATGTATGGTGTAAGTTGGTGGTCCAGTTTCATTTTTTTGCATGTAGCTGTCCAATTTTCCCAACACCATTTATTAAAGAGGCTGTCTTTATTCCATTGTATGCTCTTGCCTCCATTGTTAAATATTAATTGAGCATAATGTCTTGGGTCCATTTCTGGGTTCTCTGTTTTGTTCCACTGGTCTATCTGCCTGTTCTTGTGCCAGTACCAGGCTGTTTTGATTACAGTAGCTTTGTAGTATAACCTTATATTCGGTATTGTGACCCCACCTACTTTATCCTTCTTTTTCAAGATTGCTGTGGCTATTCGGGCTCTTTTTTAGTTCCATGTGAACTTCTGAAGTATTTGTTCTAGTTCTGTAAAATATGTCATTGGTATTTTGATGGGGACTGCATTGAATCTATAGATTGCTTTGGGTAATATGGATATTTTAATGATGTTAATTCTTCCAATCCATGAACAAGGTATGTTCTTCCACTTTTTTTATATCTTTCTCTATTTCTTTTTCAACATTCTGTAGTTTTCTGCAAATAGGTCCTTTACTTCTTTGGTTAGGTTTATTCCTAGGTATCTTAATTTTTTTGCCACAAGGATAAATGGGATTTTTTTTTTTTTTAATTTTTCTTTCTGTGACTTCACCATTGGTGTGAAACCATGCCGTCAATTTCTTGACGTTAATTTTGTATCCTGCTACTTTACCAAATTCATTTATTATGGAGTCTTTAGAGTGTTCTACATGTAATATCTTGTCATCTGCGAATAATGACAGTTTCACTTCCCCCTTCCCAGTTTGGATCCCTTTTATTTTTTCTTCCTGTGTGATTGCTGTGGCTAAGACTTCCAGTACTTTATTAAATAAGAGTGGCAAGCCCTGGCCAGTTTGGCTCAGCTGTTAGAGCATTAGTCTGCAGTCCAGAGACACCCAGGTTTGGTTCCCACTGAGGGTGTGTACCTTGATTGTAGTTTGTACCTGGCCCTTGTAGGGTCATGCGGGTGGCAACCACTCAAAAGTGTCCCTTTTACGTCAATGCTTCTCTCTCTCCCTCTTCCTCTCTCACACTCCCACTCTATGTGAACAAAACATACACAAAAAAAATGTCCTCAGGTGAGGATAAAAAAAAAAGAGTGGTGAAAGTGAGCATCCTGTCTCGTTCCTGTCCTTAAGGGAAATGATTTTAGTTTTTGCCCATTGAGTATGATGTTGGCTGTAGGTCTTTCATATATGGCCTTTCTTATTTCGAGATATGATCCCTCTATTCCTACATTGCTGTGCGTTTTTATCAGAAATGGGTGCTGGATTTTGTTAAATGCTTTTTCAGTATCGATATGATCATGTGGTTTTTCTTTATTTTCTTTATGTGGTGTACCACATTTATTGATTTGCGAATATTGTACCAGCCTTGCATCCTTGGGATAGAATCCCATTTGGTCATGGAGAATAATTTTTTTGATGTATTGCTGGATCTGATTTGCTAGTATTTTGTTCAGGATTTTGGTATCTATCTTCATTAGGGATATTGGCCTGTAGTTTTCTTTCTTGGTAGTGTCTTTTTCTGGTTTTAGAATTAGAATTATGCTGGCCTCATAAAACAAATTTGGAAGTCTTCCTTCTTCTTGATTTTTTTGAAACAGTTTTAAAAGAATGGATGTTAGTTCTTCTTTGAATGTTCTGTAAAACTCCTCTGTGAAGCCATCCAGGAATGGGCTTTTGTTTGCTGGGAGAGTCTTGATTACAATCCTTAGTTGTTATTGGTCTGTTCAAGTTTTTTATCTTTTCCCGGTCTAGTTTTGGGAGACTATTGTGTTCCTACAAATTTGTCCATTTCGCTTAGATTGTCGAATTTGATGTTCATAGTATTTGTTAATGATCCTTTGTATTTCTGTGTTGTCAGTTGTTACTTCTCTTTCATTTCTGATTTTGTGTATTTGGGTTCTCTCTCTTTGTTTCTTGGTGAGTACAGCTAAAGGCCGTCAATCTTGTTTATCTTTTCAAAAAACCAGCTCTTCATTTCATTGATCCATTGAATTGGTTTTTTTTTTTTTTTTTTTTTTTTTGGTCTCTATGTCATTTATTTCTGCTCTGATCTTTACTATTTCCTTCCCTCTACATGCTCTGGGGTTTTCTTTTTGTTTGCTTTCTAGCTCTTTAAGTTGTGAGGTTCGATAATCTATTAGAAATGTTTCTTGCTTCTTGATGTAGGCCTGTAGTGCTATGAACTTCCCTCTCTCAGAACTGCTTTTACTGCATCCCATAGATTTTGTGTTGTTGTGTGTTCATTTTCATTGGTTTCCAGGAAGTTTTTAATTTCTTCCTTGATCTCCTTGGTAACCCATTCATTATTTAATAACATGCTATTTAGCCTCCATGTTTTCAACTGTCTTTGCATGTTCTTGTTGCAATTGATTTCTTGTTTCATGCCATTGTGATCTGAGAAGATGCTTGATATGATTTCAATCTTCTTGAACTTATAGAGACTTAGTTTGTATCCTAACATGCGGTCTATTTTTGAGAATCTCCCATGTGCACTTGAGAAGACTGTGAATTCTGTAGTTTTGGTGTGTAATTCTCTGTATATATCCATTAAATCCATTTTTTCTAGTACTTTATTATAGTCCCTGTTTCCTTGCTAATTTTTTGCCTAGAGGATCTATCCAGGGATGTCAGCAGGGTGTTGAAGTGTCCTGCTATGATTCTATTGCTGTCGATCTCTCTTTTGAAGTCCTCGAGAAGATTTTTTTAATATATATTGGTGCTCCTATATTGGGTGTATATATGTTTACCAAGGTTATATCTTCCTGTTGGATAGATCCTTTCAATATTATGTAGTGGCCTTCTTTGTCTCTAGTTATAGCCTTCATTTTGAAATCTATATTATCAGATATGAGTATTGTTGCCCCAGCTTTTTTTTCCTTTCCGTTTGCTTGGAAGATTTTTTCCATCCTTTCGTTTTCAACCTATGTGAATCCATTGTTGTGAGGTGGGTCTCTTGTAAACAACATATATATATATATATATATATATATATATATATATATATATGACTCATATATATATGAGTCATGCTTTCTTATCCAATCAGCTACTCTGTGTCTTTTTATAGAAGCATTCAATCCATTTACATTTAAGGTGATTATTGGTATTCTCTTATTTATTGCCATTTTTATTAGTTTGGTTATAGTTTTTTTCCTATTTTTTTTTTTTTTTTTTACTAATTACAGCAGTTCTTTTAACATTTCTTGCAGTGCTGGTTTGGTGCTAATGTATTTCATTAGCCTTTTTTTGTCTGGGAAGCTCTTTATTTGACCTTCTATTTTGAATGATAGCCTTGCTGGGTACAGTAGTCTTGGATTCAGATCCTTGTTTTTCATGACCTTGATTACTTCATGCCATTCCCTTCTGGCCTGTAGTGTTTCTGTTGAGAAGTCAGCTGAGAGCCTTATGGGGTTTCCTTTGTAGGTAACCTGTTGCTTATCTCTTGCTGCCTTTAGGATTCTCTCTTTTTCTTTAATTTTTGGCATTTTGATTACTATGTGTCTTGGTGTGGGCCTGTTTGGGTTCTTCTTACTTGGGGCTCTCTGTGCTTCTTGTATTTGAATGCCTTTTTCCTTCACCAAATTAGGGAAGTTTTCTGTCACTATTTCTTCAAATATATTCTCTATCCCTTGCTTATTTACATCTTTGGGGACTCCTGTGATGCGAATATTATTACGTTTCTAGTTGTCCCACAGTTCTCTTATGCTGTCTTCCTGTTTTTTAATTGTTTTTTTCTTTTGATTTTCTGATTGGTTAATTTTTTCTACCCTGTCTTCTAATTCACTAATCCAGTCGTCAGCTGTATGTACTCTACTGTTTAATCCTTCCAATGTGTTCTTTATTTATGCTATGTCATTCTTCATTTCTTCTTTGTGATTTTTCATTTCCGGTTGGTTGATTTTTTAATGTTTCTATGTCTTTATCCATGGTGTTGATGTGCTTACTCATGCTGTTGAGCTTCCTCAGGATCATGGCTCTAAATTCTAGCTCTGTTAACTTGTTTAACTGCATTTCATTTATCTCATCTTTGGTAGAGGTCTCTTGTTCTTTCATTTGGGATTTGTTTCTGTGTTTCACCATTTTGGCTATCTCAGTGGTCTTGGAGACTGCCACATTTTCCCTGTGGGTGTTGGTGTTCTGCTGTTTGTGACTCCCTGTACTGGGTTTGGATGAGTGTGGGAGGACCCACCTTAAACAGCACTGTCAAGTCTTACTTTCCCGGGTAGAGTTGCAAGCCCAGTAATGGTTCAGTTATCCCCTAGCTTTTTACCTGGAGGCTATTAGGCACAGTTACTTGAAGAGCCTTGGTTTCTCACTTGAATGAAAAATTCCCTCAGATGTTCAGTGTAAGGGGATTTCCCAAGGGTGGGGCAGATTCTGGTTGTTAATGAACCTCGATTTGCATTTCAATGGCCCACCTGGGTGGGGTTGAATCTCCGAGGGAGGGGCCGCCACCTTTCCTCAGAGCCCTGGGAGTAAGATGACCACTGTCCTGCCTGGCCACAACTTAGCAAAAGCTCTGATTGCCCTCCAAATCCCGAGTATCCCCACACATTGTCAGTCCAGTCTGCCCTCCCTGTGCCGGAGCTCAAAGTGAGTGGTTGTGGCTATTTTAGTGTTCTGTCCCGGCCCTGTACGCTGTAGAGCCACTTGAGACTTTAACCCCAAGGACACTGCTCACAGCTAAGACTGCTGCTGTCCGTGGCTCCCAGCCCCCCTCTCGCACCTCCGCAATCCTACCAGGATCAATTCAGTGCCCCTGGTTATATGGTCCTAGCAAGCTACTTTTCTGTTGCTTTTTCCCAACAATTTGCCTTTATTTTAATTATAATTCCAGTTTGGTCCTAGGAGATGGTCTGTAGCTTCTATTCACTCCGCCACCATTTTGGAATCCTATAATGGCATTCTTAAGTTATCAAGTATCAGATGTTTTTAAAACTTCCTTAAAGATGTTCAGTATATGTGCTTTTTAATGTTTAAAGTAGCAAGGTTTTTGTACCTGGAAATGGAATTAATCTGGAATTGATATCAAGAGTGTCAAATGAACAAAATATTTTTAAAGTATTTTTTTTTAATGATTCAAACCTTAACTTCTTCACTTGTTAGTCATCTATGTAGCCATAAGCCACTCGGCGTCTCTGAACCTAAATTTCTTTCCTAGCATTTAGCTAGTAGAATAGCTACTTGGCAGTGTGATTGAAAGGATCAGAGACATAATATATTTTAATCACCAAACACCTAGCATAGCATGTAAGTAGGTGTTCAATAAATGTACTTATTCTTGTGATCATTTTGTTCTCCTCTAAAACTGCATAGCCTAATTGTGAAATGCTATGGTTTCTTCTCTTTCTTTATTTTATTAAATGTGATACTATTCAACATCTTGAAATTATTATTTTTTTCTCCTGTTCTACTGTGATTCCTACTCCTTTGGTTATTCCTTTTCAGACTTCTTTGCTTATTCTTCTTACTTTACCCTCTCCTGAAATATTGGTCTTTCCCAGTTTCCATAGTTTTTTTTTTGTTTTTTTGTTTTTAATTTTTCTTTTTTTCTATACATGTCTCTGGGTATATGATGCTCCGTGATACCTGCTGAAACTTTTTATTTTTTTCCCCCTGAGCTCCATTTAGTTGACATAGAGACATCTTCTAATTGAGCATATCTAAGAGTGAACTTGTAGTCATTTTGTACATATATTTTTTTTTCCCGCTTTATGCCCACATGGGCAACACTGTTTATTTCTCTATTCGATCATTAATCAATTAAATAAACATTTATCAAGTGCCTACTACCCTGAGAATACAGTAAGTAAAGTAAACAAATTAACAAATTCTGACTCCTTAGGGAATGTATTTCTGGTGAGACAAAGCAAATTGCATTGTGTGTCTGATGTTGATAAATTCTGTTGGGAAAGATAAAGCAGGGAGAAGAACTAAGGAGAGCCAAGATAGGGGTTGCAGTTCTAAGTAAGATGCTGGGAAAGTCATCACTGAAAAGGTGCCATTGGAGTAAAGATAGGAGGAGGTGAGGGAGCAAGTATGCGGCTATATGGAGGAAGATTGTTTCAGGACGAGGAAACAGAACCTGCACACTGTGAGGCAGGAATGTGCCTGGCATTTTGGAGAAACAGTGAGGTGGCCAACGTTCCTGGTTTGTGTGAGGGGGAGAACAATAGGAGAGAGGTCAGACAGTTATAAGGAACATGGAGTTGTTGGTCATGTCTACCCAGTTCTTAAAAATTAGAAACTGTCTCTTAATATTTAATCTGTCCTTCTTCTTTCCTTTCCTCTTATATCTTGTAAGTAACCAAGTTTTATTGATTTCAGCTCCAACATTACTCTTCTGTCTATCCTTCAGTCTCCCTGCTTTTACCTTAGTTCAGGCCTTTATCATTGGTCACTCGATGGATCTGCCACTAGTCTCACACCAAATATTCAGCACACATTCAAGAGATATTTTTGAACAACTTCTGTGTCCCAGGCCCTGCTCTAGGTTTTGTGGATATAGTGGTCACCAAGCTAGACATTTTCATTGTCCTTACAAAGTTTACAGTGGTTTGGAAGAAAATCATACAGTTAATAACATGACAGTGTAATAAGTGCTTTGAGAAGGGAAGTACAAGCTGCCTTAGGAGCACATAGGGAGTAGGTAGTTCTGATTTATGTGGGTTAGCTCAAGTTTTCCAGGAGGAATTATATTCCTGTTGAGAGCTAAAAGATAAGTAGGAGGTAGACCCTCAAGGAGCAAAGAGGTTCCAAGAGTTTCCAAGAGACCACTTGCGCAGGCGCCCGGATAATAGCACTTGAACACCGAAAAGAGAAGAGTGGCTCAAAATCAAGCTGGAGGGAGGTACCTAGGAGCCATATCATGCATATATTCAGGTCCTGTTAAAGTGCATTTATCTCCCAGAATTAAACCCACCATTTATTCCCTGATGGCTTTAGGTTAAATTTGAGCTTTATGGCATAGCACATGAGGTTCTTTAGTTTGACTTTTGCCTCTTCAGTGGCAGCTCCCACAGACCCTACTCTTACACCTTTATACACTAGTAGTGCAGAACCACTTATAATTACCCCCCAGAAGGGAGAAATTTCAAGTCTCCAGGCCTTAGCGAATACTTGGAATTCTCTTTGGCCCTTGCCAACCTCATAAATTTATTTTTGTCCTTCAAAATTAATCTCAGATGTCATCTTCTATAGGACTCTTTCCCTGAAAATGAAAACCAAGCTAATTATTTCCTTTTTTGAGTTACCACTCACTTCTGTGCAGTCTTTTCATTGCAGTTATCTCAATCTAGAATAGTTTGTTTATATGTTAAACTCCACTAGTGTAAGTTCTTTGAGGGTCTGAGATATTTTTTGTTTTTGTTTTTGTCTGCCTCCTTGGCTTCTAGCATAGTGCCTGGCACTCAGCTGTGCTAAATATATGTTTAGTGAATTTAATTAATATAAAGGAAGGCTCCGTTAATATGAGATTTTTAAGAAAGAATTTGTTTTAATTTAGAACTCATTTAAATCACCAGAGTGTGATAGCACTCAGTACCTCTTAGCAAAGGAAGCACAGACTTTTCTCAGACTGTCCCACCCAAGTACATTTTATGTGTGAATCTGAGCTGCATCTTTTTAATTGAGTTTTAATTTAGCAGTATCTTTAGCTCTGACTTTCAAAACTTTGCAGGAATTTTCTTGTGCATTATTATTGTTTTTATGATTTTTAGAATTCCTTTACTTTTAGTCGCTTAAACTGGTATGATCATCATTAAATACTTAAATCATTTTGTAAATTAATATTACTTGAATCATAATATTTGTTCATTCTTGTTTTCTTATGATACTACTTTAAAGTTTCTATTTCTGGTTACTGTTTTTTAAAAGCCTAGTGTTTTATCCTAGGCAATTAAATGACTTCACCAATAGGGGTATTTAAGTGCCCAAAACACAAAACTAGCCTTCCTCATGCTTCCAGAGACCTTGAACTGTCTCAAGCTCATCCTCATTTAGCCCAAACATAGGTGTCCCTTACATAGAAGCTTTTAAAATCCGCCATAAAACTACTGCAATGCCTCCTAGAATAACACCCTAGAATTATCTCATCACTGTGGGCAGCCTTGAAAAGAAGAATCGAAAGCGGCAAGTAAATACTTTAAAAAACCTTACCAGTGATCACTGAAAATGAGGAAAGATAGGTTTTTCTAAACCTTTCTCACTGTTCTTGTTTTTATTTTTTAAGTATCTGTGTTTTGATTTTTCAGAGAGAAAGGAAGGGGGAGAGAGATAGAAACCTCACTGTGAGAGAGAGACATCGATGGTCTGCCTCTTTCACGCCCCTCTGGGAATTGAGCCCATAATCCAGGCATGTACCCTGACCGGGAATCAAACCAGGACACCACAGTCCATGGGGCAATGCTCAAACCACTAAGCCACACCAGCTGGGCAAATATTTTTATTTTTTAATAGTAAGAATAAACTTGGAGATAAATGTGCTATGAAATATGTTCTTTTAGCTACTACTGATGAAAATGTAAATTGCTGTAAACTTGTTTTAAAAGTGATTACACAGCATGTATTGAAAAACCTCATTACTACTTCAAAATATTCATCCTGATAGAAATGTTTTAGAGGTAGAGCGGGTAGTTGCACAACATTGAAAACTTACTAAATGCTACTGAATTGTTTATTTTAAAGTGGTTAATTTTATGTTATGTGAATTTTACCTTTATTAAATTATTTTTTAAATATTCATCCAAAGGAGATAATATACAAATATTAATAAATAGGGATGTTCACTTCAGCATTATTTGTAATAGAACAAGTTACATGCAGCACCAATGTTCAGTAGAAAGGGAGTGATTATATATGATACATCTGTATGCTAGACCACTATGCAACCATTGCAATAATATTTGTAAAGGGTTTTTAATGAAATGGGGAAATGCGTATAAGAATATGTCCTATGAAGAGCATTGACTACAAAATTAAACAGATGAACAGTTTTTTTAAAACAAGCATGCATAGAAAAAAACTGGAAGAAAATTGTAAATGTTCCTTGAGCTCCTTCAAGCACATGAAGGCTTTGTCCTAAGGATTGAAATGGCAGGTTTTCCATTGGAGTCTCTTACAGTTGTCTCTAAGTTAAGACTTTCAGCCATCAAGACTCTGATTTTGTCAGTGGTCAGTACATTATACTCAGAGCCTTAACCATCATGGTACAAACAACCCGGAAAGGAGAAATGTTAACATGTTGATTTAAGAAGTTATACTTGGCAGTTTATATTGTCTTTGTACTGTAAGTAGGTTAAATAGGATTTGGAGGGCCAGCTTGGAATATTATATCTATTGAATATAATATGTGTTCAATCATATACTAGGTACATTCACATCCACCATCTCGTATACTCTTCACAAAAACATTGCAAAGTTAAAACTGTTTATATGCCCACTTTAGAGATGGGAAAACAAAAAGTTCAGTGACAGCTCTGGCTTACACAGGTATAAATCGAGGCTGAAACATTGCTTCCAAATCTGTGCTTTTTCTACTACATAGTATAGCTTTTTTCTGTGCTGTGCTGGACATTATCACCTCAAAGCTTCAAATATAAACAGTCCTCACATTGCAAATAAATTGTGTTCTAAATGTGTTTCTAAATTAGTTGTGTACATAGGTAATGCCTTTTCTCATAGGTATAGCATTAAATTCATTAAGATTCAACCCTCAAGAGTGTTTCTCAGGTTTGAATTGGCAAATACTCACTACTTATAATGCCACTCCCATGACAATTGCTAATATTTATTGAATTTTTATATATGCCAGGAACCATTATAATTTTTTTTATAATCATCTCAATAACCCTACTAAATACCAGTCTTATTCATGTTTTCATATAAGAAAGCTGAAGCAGCAGATCACATGGTAATTAGTACCAAAGCCAAGGTTTGAATCCAGGCAGTCTAAGCTTTTGTTTCCTTTTTATCATGGTTTTCCAGGCAGCCACTGGGTAATCTGAATTGGTGCTCAGGAAGATACTTGTTTGCTATTGAAAATTTGTCTGTGTTCTAAAAGTATGTTGTGCACAATAGCTCTCAACCTTGGCTACATGTCAAAAACACCTGTGTGGTTTTCTATATTTACAGAGACCCAATCCAAGTGTGGACAAAGTAGATCACTGTCTTCCAGGGCAGGTTATGGATATCTGTGTGAAGATGTTCCGTAGATGATTTTGGTGTATAGTTGTCCCCTGTGTACATGAAGTTAAAGGTATTATCATGATATCTCAGGTTCTTGTATCCAAAAGATTTTAATATAACATTTATAAAAATGTTAAGCAAGGTAGTATTGCTTATTGATTGGTAGTGTGGACTCTGGAGCTAGACTTCCTCACTGCAGTTTATTAATTTTGTTACTTTGAGCATGTGATGTAATTTGTCTAAAACTTAGTTTCTTGATGCATAAAATAGAGTAAATTTTGTTAAGTAGCATATCCGGTTTTTGAAGATCAAGAGAATAGATATAAATAAAACAATTCAGCACAATGCCTGACACATATTAATTCCCCAGAGTTTAACGTAGTTGTATAAATGTACACCGATAACAGTAAATAATGTGAATAGTGTGGCCATCATATGTTATAGAGAACAACCACTGATCTTGGGATGAGGTGAGTAGGCTTCCTAGAGGTGATTGCATTTTCAGAGATTGTGTGAAATATGACAGGAAGCTGTTGAGCAGTATCATTCCAAGACATAGGGTTTATTGTAGGAGATATCTTTGAGAAGGATAAGCAGAAGGAGTATATGACTTTTTTGTTGAAAGTTACAATTAAGGATAGACTTACATCTAACTAAAGCTCCTTAATATTGGAATTTGCTTCATATCACTATGCTATGCACCTGAAACTAATACAAAATAATATTGAATGTAAACTCTAATTAAAAAAAAAATTTAAGAAATAATTTCAAAGTAATTATTACTCTTCCCATTCTGTGCCTCTGCTTTTATGGTGATGTATGCATATTTGATATCCCCAACTCCTTGTTCTCCTTAAAATGCCCAAAACCTGTCTTGCACATAGTAGGGCTTCAAATTTTTACCAAATTGAATTAAGGGAGAAGAACCAGTTATCTTTTTTTTTTCTGTTTCTTCCCCAATTATCTTCTTTAATGTCCGTATAACAGGGGAGCTATTATGTATATATAATGCTAACATGGAAGTCTTACAAACATAAATCCAATTATATGTATGCAGAGATATCTACATTGGAATTAATTAATTTTGTATCTTCAAGAGCCAGGTTTTATTAACAACTCAGGAAATGCTTTTGGTAAGTGAGCAATTATTATTTCTTCAGAAATATATTTCACTCATAGTATTTAAATTTTAGTGTTAAATTAGTGATACTTATTTATTCCCTAGTTTGTTTAGAGAAGTAAGCAATAACATATCTTTTATTAAAATTTATCTTTATTGTTGAAAGTATTATAGATTGCCCCCTCTTTTTCCCCCATGAATCCCCTCTTCCCCATTCCCATCCCACCCCCCTGCCCTCACCACACTATTGTCTGTGTCCATTGGCTGTGCATATATACATAAAAGTTATTTGATTTATCTCTTTCCTCCCCTAACCCCGTTTCTCCAAGGTTTGACAGTCTGTTCCCTGCTTCCATGTCTCTGGATCTGTTTTGTTGGTCAGTTTATTTTGTTCATTAGATTATACATATAAGTGAGATCATGTGATACTTGTCTTTCTTTGATGGTTTATTTTGCTTAGCATAATACCACATTTCTATTTTTGAAGCAAGAAAGAGAGAGGGAAGAAGGAAAGGAAAATATGTAAGCAGATGAGCAGAGAGGAGAATTTAAAATGTATGTCATGTAATTTTGTCCCCTCATAAGATGTTACAGTGGCAAGCTTGGAAGTAGAGGACCTGGAATGTCAGCTTTTCTGTAAAACACAATCACCACACCTACTCAGAAAACCAAAGTGTGTACTGATGAGGATAATACCATGACAATGGGACTGAGCTGGGGCGTGGTTGAACTTCTTTCCCTTTGCACTTTTTCCACTATATTGGTCATTTCAGGGACAGGTGAATTTAAATATTGACAGACACATTTGTCACTTTACCCTGTATCCCAGTTGTGGGGTGTGTCAGCTTTTTTCACAGAAATGAGGAATTTGTTATATCACAAGATCCACAAGCATTTATAGGATAAAAGCCAGGCTTTCTTGTAAACATTTTTATATTGAAAACTATTTTCGTACTATGTTAAAGGGATACACTCTGCTTTTTCTCAGAAGGAAACTGTGGTTTTTTTATTTCTAATTAATAAATATTTAATTTAAAAGATGTGTTTGAAGTAGATTTTACAGGTATTTTTTGGAAAGTGCTAACAGAAGAAGTTTGACTTTTTATGATTTCTTCCCTCCATTTTCTATATATAATATGTAATATACCTTCCAATTTCCATAATATATAATATGGTCAAAATAGGGTGTTATATTAATGTAATTTATTGATGTGAGTTTGAGCTGATTTGAATTAAAATCTTTTTGGAAATGATTATGTTAGTAACTCAAAACATCTGTGTAAAATGTTCTTGGTTGTCACACTAGTTATTCCATAGACTTTCTGTATTACTCCACTAAATAGGAAATAACTGAAACCCCCAAACCCCAAGTTATACTTTGTTTGTTTTGTTTGTAATTTACTATTTTGGAATTGGGAATACACTTCCATTTTCGAAAACCATGTTGTAAATGGAACTAAATACCTAGGACAGGGTTCCTAGATATCACATCATCCTATTCACCTGTGAAAAGGGAGACCTTGTCTGATTGTTGATCATTCCTGATAACTACATCACTGGAAATGAGAGGAACCTGTAGCAAAGAGAATTCCAGCAGGAATTTATATCTTACAGTATTGCTGAGCCTCCCATATAATTTCCATACTGTAAAGATATTTTGAAAAAATTACCATGTTGCTAAAGCAGGTCTTATATATTAATATGTTACTGTACCATCATCACAATGATATGTAAAAACATTCATTTCCTACAACTCTTTCTTAAACTTAAACCTTTCCCACTCGTAATTTTTCTTTGTTCCAATTTCCTCACTTATTTTCATTTTAAAAACAGGGTAGGGCAAAAGTAGGTTTATAGTTATTCTTATGAAAAATAATACAATAATTAATAAATGGTATCACAAGAACAAACTCTGTCTCATGTACTCAATTTTAGAAAACCTACTTTTGTTTTATCCTGTATGATACTGGTATTTTATAAGCTACCTTCGATCCCATTGTAATAAAACAGAGATAGATAAGTAAATGTAAACTATGATAGATTTTAATTTTACACTACAGTAAGCCATTATCAGAGGTTTCACAAAGCAATGTGAAAAGATGGGAGAAAGCTCTAGACTTGGGTTCAAGTTCTAGCTCTGCGATTCTCCACTCCAGGGCCCGAGCTTTGGCTTCTCTTAGTTTCTCAGTGCTCTCATCTGCTCAATGAGGACAAAAACACCTCTACCCTAAGATTTCACTGAGGTTTAAATCACATTATATTTGGAAAAGTATATGGCATAAACTAAAATCTTAGTCAAATTTTAGTTGAATCCAGCCCTGGCCGGTTTGGCTCAGCGGTTAGAGCTTCAGCCCACGGACCAGAGAGTCCTGGGTTCAGTTTCCGCTAAGGGCATGTACCTCGGTTGCGGTTTGTCCCTGGCCCGTTGGGGTCGTGTGGGTGGCAACCACTGGATGTGTCTCTCTCACGTATATGTTTCTCTCTTTCTCTTCCTCATTCTCTCCCTCCCACTCTATCTGAAGATAAATGCAAAAAAAAAAAAAAGTGTCCTCTAGTGAGGATGAAAAAAAAAATGTTACTTGAATCCAGATCAGATTTTCACAAGTTGGGAAAATTTTGATTTTTGTACCTTTACAACCGATAATTTCTGTGACTAAAATGTTATAGATTGTCACATTCATTAGGAATATGAGTCTAGGCATTCTGGGTTCTGAGCATCAGGTTGTGAAGCCTGAAGAAATGCCACATTTGTGCTGTGCCCATTGGGCTTCCTCTGGAGAGAGAGGGGGAGGCTTATTTTCTGACCTTCCATGTTACCTCTGTGTTAGTAGACAAAGCAAGAGAAAGACATTCTCCAAGCCTCCAAAGCAGGAACCTAAAGTACATTTTGTTATAAAAGCTGTGCTATAAATAGGGTTAATTTGTCCTGGTTTCCCCACAAAAGCTATTTTATTCTTAATATAATTAAGCAGTTGTGCATCTGTGAAAATATAACTATACTCAACATATTTCTTATTGCAAATGAGCCTTTCTCTCAGGTGGATCTTAGTTTATGGAGACCTGTCATCTCCATGTTAGCCTTTATTATGAGCAAGATTTTTGAATACTGGAACTTCCTCAACCCTGGTCCAATGTCCAAGTCAAAAAACTCTGCACACGGAGGACTTGTTAATAAAGTAATATTACATTATGGCTTAAATTTTTTTTATGTATTGATGAACAGTTACAGAAACACTTTTTTCATATTATTTATATGTAGTTTTGGAGATGAGTGTAAACAATAAAGCTAGTAGGTAGAAAAAAAAGACAAACTTTGCGTTAGTGTGCTTGGTTAATCTTTTTAAAGTTATATCATGTTCACTTCCCCCCTTTTTCACAATTTGCTTTGTTTCAGAGAGTATGACTTTTAGAAAATAGTTCTCTCTTTGAGACTGGCGACTTATAAATTTAAAAATAATTACAGTAATTCAAATATATTTCACGTTAGTGGAATTGTTAAGAATAGTCAAGGCATTGTTCTTAATAGATAGCCATATAAAAGCATCTTTTCTCAACTATTAGAAAAAAGATGAATTTAGAAAAAGGTACAGATTTGAAATGCATTCATGTTGGGAGGTGATGCAGTGCTAATAATACTTCCTACAAGTATTATTTATGTGCAGGTATTATGTTGTGGCACTCAAATGAAAAGCTCTGCAAGTTACAAAAAGACTGCGTCAATAATATTTTGAAATTATTTGTGGAAAGGGCATCTGAGAGGAAATGAGGAGATCTGGATCCTAGCCTTTTTATTACTGACTATAACCTTTGGCAAGTCAGCCTTTTAGCTTTGTTTTCTCCTCTTGAAAATGAAGACAAGGTCTAAAGGATTGCTAATCCTTCCAACGGTAAATTTCTAATATTCTTGTTCTTAAAATTTGAGATGAAATTAGTCATGCTGTACATAAAATGAATGTTTTACTAAGAGTTATTAATAGTATAATTTTATATTTTAAACTGGTCTTTTAAAAATGTAAAAAAAAAATCAATTTTATTCTTCGTTTCAAAATGTTTTTTCTCTTGTATGTGCTGTACTTTTTTTTTTTTTAACCTGACTTTTTCATTTTGAGAAACAGTATTTTTCTTAGGTGAATATCTTACCCTTCTCATTTCCTGCTACCTCTTCTCCACCTCCCAACCCCAAATTACCCTCCCTATGCTTAATACATACTTTAAAAGTAAGATTGGCTTGGGCAGCATCAATCCCTGCACCAAGAGGTCAACAGCTCAATTCCAGGTCAGGGCACATGCCCAGGTTGTGAACCCCCTCCCCAGTGGGGAGCATGCAGAAGGTGGCCATTCAGTTTCTCTCTCGTCGATGTTTCTATCTCTCCCTCCCTCTCTCTCTAAAATCAATAAAGAAAAAATATTTTTTTTAAAAGTAAGTCTGGCCCTGGGTAGTGTTGCTCAGTTGTTTGGGCTTTGTTCCATGCACCAAAAGATTTCAGGCTTGGTCCCCGGTAGGGGGTGTGCAGGAGGCAGCTTATGTATGTTTCACTCTCACATCAATGTCTCTCCTTCTCTCTCTAAAAATCAGTTTAAAAAAGAAAGAAAGTCTGAAGGTTGCAAGTTCGATCCGGTCAGTCAAATTAGGGCACATACAGGAATCAGCCAATGAATAAATGCATAAATAAGTGGAACAATGCGTCCATGCTCTCTCCCTCTCTCCATCCCTCCTTCTCTTCCTCCCTTTCTCCCTCTCTCTTTCTAAAATCAATAAGTAAAAATTAAAAACAAGTTAAGTCTGACGATCACAGAACCCACAGTAATATCAGAGGCACCCTAACAGATTCTGGGGCACTATTTTCTGTAGTAAAAATAGACCAATACATGGTAACTGTGTTGTAAAAATATAACTCAGAAGTAGTAAATACTGGTGTAATTGTCCCAAATAGTTATATAGCACAGTTTAAGGGGAATTGTCATTTTTTCACTTTCACACACACACTTGCTTTCCACCTTTTTTTTTTTTTCTGTTCACTGCAAAACGTAATTACAACTATAAATCAGTTTCACAGCTACAAATATTGTTCTTGGTACAGATATATAGTTAGCTTTTTTATTGATATGTTTAGCTTTCAAAAGATCATTACTCTTGCATCAACCCACATTGGAAGCAGTACGTGCCCAAGGATGCCCCTGCCTGGCCCCAGGGCTCAGTCTTATTTAACTGTCCAGTTGTCTATACGTTCTCATACAGAGGGAAACATTGAGCCAAATGAAGATCCAGAAATAATAATTGATCAGACTTGGCATCTCATCAACTAAAGCAGCTCTGGCACCTGGTTGGCACCTATCACCTGATGCCAAGAAACGTAAATACTATATGGAACATTCCAAAAGAAAAAGGTCCAAAGATTCAAGTCAGATGAACACTGAAAGACTTAAAAACTAAGGAACAATTCAAAACTCAATAAAAGAAATTTCACTTAGGCCAGTGAAGTATGATCTTCTTGGAGAAAGTATATGTGGGTCTTCCAAATGACTTTAATCTATAGTTTGTTTTTTTATAGCATGTGCCTTCAAGTTACAGTAGGAATGTAGCCATATGTTGGGTGAACAGCCAGGCTGATGATTTAGGATGATGCTTCACATCCCTTGCTCTGGTGGGTATTTGGCCTTGCTAGAGTTTGGGACATTATAGTAATCTGTAAGGGTTATTTCTTGAGAGTTAAATCTGATACTATTCCTTGAGCTCATATGTATTTCCTAGTGTCTTAAGCAGTAACTGACAGGTTTCAGCTTCTTTGGCCCTCGCTTAGACTTTTCTGAGACATGTATCTTACACCATTTTCCAGTGTGTACCCCATGGGGTTAAGTTTCCATTGGCTTCTGTGATAGCTAGCTTACTAATGTAGCCTGTATTAGCTGCCTGCCCTTCTCTTATCACCTTTCCCGCTGCTCTGCCAGTTACTCTGAACCTCCTAAATAAATTATGTACACTTCACTCAGGGTTGGCTTCCTTGGAAACCCCACTAAGAGCTAACAAAAAAAAAACCCAAAGATGGTAATCCTTCCCATTTGATTATGATAAATCGTTTAGAGTAAATGGACAGATATAAAGGTAATATATTTGAATTTTCTTGGAACTGAAAATATTTAATATTACAGATCCCTGTCCCTTTTTTGTGTCCCAAAGCTTAAAATTACTAGTCATCAGATACTAGTAAAAATTAGCAAAGTTATGGAATTAAAAGGATCTTATATGGTCAGCCTTTTATTAAAATTCTAACAATTTTAAAATACTCAAATCAATATAATTTGTAAAGTCTTAACACTAGAAGAAAGGAAAAATGCATTTTAACTTAGAGATTGGATGTAATTCTAACAAAAAACATATTGAGATCTATAGTCTAAACTAAAACAAACCTTAATGCCTTTAAAATGCTCAAATATAAATGTTATGAATACCTAAAAATGCTAAAGAGTTTAAAACAGAAAAGTAATAAGATTCTAAGACACTAGAAACTAGTATTTAGAGCACTCAGTGTACCAAATAAATGACTAAAATACTTCAACAGCCACCTTGATACTAATTATAATGTCCAGGTCCACCCATGCTCTTGCAAAGTGTATAATTTTCTTTCTTTTACAGCTGAATAGTATTCCATTGTGTAAATGTACCATAGCTGTTTTGTCCACTCATCTACTGATGGACACTTGGGCTGCTTTCACATCTTGGCTATTTTAAATAACATTGCAGTGAACATAGTGGTGCGTGTATCCTTTCGAAATAGTGGACCTGGAGAACATTATGCTAAATGCGATAAGCCACTCAGAGAAAGACAAGTACTATATGATTTCAGTCATATGTGGAATTTAATGAACAAACTGAACTATCAAGCAAAACAGAGACAGACTCAGAGAGCAGGCAGACAGCTGTGAGGGTGGTGGTTGTTAGGGGGTAGGTGGAGAGATTGAGAAAAAAGAAAAAGAACTCATAGACATGGACTACAGAGTGGAGATTGGGGAGGAGATGGTGGGTAGAAGTGGAAAAGGGTACAGGGGGTTATAAATGGTGATGGGAGAAAAATAAAATAATAAATAAAAACGTAATAAAAAAGTAAAATGTAATAAAATACTCAAATGAAAATATTAAGAGCAACCTAAAAATACTGAGAGCATTAGATGGAAGCCATTTTAGCACAATAAAAACTGAATTTCAAAAGCAATCTCTCACCTGGCCAGTGTGACACAGTGGATGGAGCATCTTCCCATGGACGGAGAGGTCCTGATTCAGTTCCCTGTCAGGGCACATGCCTGGGTTACGAGCTCAATCCCTAGTGGGGGTCATGGAGGAGGAAGCAGGTCCATGTTTCTCCCTCACATCGACGTTTCTCTCTCTCTCTTCTTTCCTTTCCCACAAAAAAAGAAAAAGGAAAAGAAAAAAGCGATCTCTCAAAGCCACAAATGGTCACGGCATTCAGAGGAGCCTCAAGGGTAAAAAGAAGACCTAGGTCTAGTCTGAAAAACATGGGGTTTAGCCCTGGCCGGTTTGGCTCAGCGGTTAGAGAGTCGGCCTGCGGTCCTGAGAGACCTGGGTTCGGTTCCCGCTAAGGGCGCGTACCTCGGTTGCAGTTTGTCCCCGGCCCTGGTCGGTCGTGCGGGTGGCAGCCACTCGATGTGTCCCTTTCACATCGATGTTTCTCTCTCTCTCTCTGTTCCTCTCTCTCCCTCCCACTCTACCTGAACAAAAAATGGAAAAATGTCCTCGGGTGAGGATAAAAAAAAAAAAGAAAAACATGGGGTTTAGACAGTGGCTAAGCTTAACTCACTTGAAACAAATATGTCCATTCTCTTGATCTGTGGGAAAATTGCCAAGTAAGAGCTTGGTCACTGTTGATTATTTATTTTTGGGAGCCCAGGCCAATAACCACTTGACCTAAAGCTGTTTGCAGACTGTCTTTAAAAAGACACTTAAAGCAGGAGAAATCAAACCCTTGTCAAGGACCCCAGACTTCTGCTGTATTTCCCACCCTTTCATTAATTTGTAAAAGCTGATGATAGATATGTAAATAAGAAAACAAAAGGTAGTTCAGGAACTTTCCTTGTGATGAAGAACCAGTGATTTAAAGCCTTTGACAGTAGACATCCACTTTCTATCTCCACAAGTCCCATCTGTCTCAACCTGAATTTCCTTGAGCCACCAGCACGCAAGATACATTCAGTTTACTTCTTTCTTCTTTTGCTCAGTTTGACCTGTTTTTCTTATATCATAAGTTGAGAAACTACAGTGTAGTTTTTCTCAATGTTTTATTTTTATAAACCTTTATATATTTTATGATTCAAAGAACTCCAAAGACAATACAGTATAGTAATTAGGAAGACCGGCCCTTGAGCCGAACTGCCTGTGTCTAAAGCTGGCTGTGCCGCACCTCACCTAGAGCATGTTACTTCACATCATTGCCTTCATCTCCTCATTTGTTAAGTGGGCATGTTAAGAAAATAACTGAAATGTAAAATTCTTAAAATAGTTCCTAGCGTATATGAATGCTTACTATTTTTGTGTGTGTATATGAGAGCAGTACATTATGGATAAAATGGCAATTTGTAAAATTGTTGACATACATAACTCTTTGTATAATGATTATTATGGGGAAAATGCATTTTAGTTACCAGTCTACTGACTCCAAAAACGAATG
Source organism: Molossus molossus (assembly GCF_014108415.1). Taxonomy (NCBI): domain Eukaryota; kingdom Metazoa; phylum Chordata; class Mammalia; order Chiroptera; family Molossidae; genus Molossus; species Molossus molossus. Next base: position 31,578,498 of record NW_023425346.1, read on the forward strand.
TTTGAAACATGACTATTTGTGAGTAAAAGACTGTAGTTTTTGCTTATTTTTCCATGTAGTATTTACTGTTTCATGTTATTTTGTGTAATTCACAAAGCCCTTGGTAGCTATTAATAACTTTATTTATGTTAACAGCAGTGTCTCAGTAGTGAGACAACAGGACCTAGAAGAGGAGTTGGCAAAGGAGAATTAGATGGTCCCAGAGGAAAAACTTTTCAAGTGAGTGGGGATATAAAACCCCTCTGGCCTGTGTGACTCAGTTGCTTGACCGTGATCCTGTACACCCAAAGGTTACCAGTACAATTCCTGGTCAGGGCACACACCTGGGTTGCAGGTTTAATCCCCAGTCGGAGAGCAGACAGAAGGCACCAGATCTCAATCATTCTCTCTCTCTCTCTTTCCTTCTCTTTCTCTCTTTCTTCTTTCCTCCCTCTCTCCCGCCCTTCTTCTCTCTAAGCACGTTCTTCGTGAGGATTTAAGGGAAAAGAAAAACACTCTGGGATATCTAAACCTTCTCAAAAAGCATGATATCTTCTATACAACAGACATAGGGAATGTGATATCTTCAGCTGCCTTTAGACATTTAGGCTAAGAAAGGCCTGCTTTGTGGGAAGAGTTTGATCCTGAAACAGTGTTTGTCAAATTGTGTTTCATAATTCCCCAGAATTCTGTATACTTACTTTAGAAAGTCCATAAGCCTCAGATTCAGATTGCTTCAGTGTTCACACTGTTAAGACTATGATTGTCATCTGTTAACCCCAGTTTCAAATGTGATAATATAAAGGTGTGTTCTTTGATTAGCTTTATAATAAGTCAATGTTCATGTTATAAAGCTGAATGTATAAAATAAACCCATGCTAATTAAAAACAAACAGCCCAGCTCAGTGGATTGAACATTGTCCCATGGACTGAGAGGTTCTGGTTCGATTCCCAATCAGGGCACATGCCTGGGTTGCAGGCTGGATTCCCAGTTAGGAGGCGTGCAGGAGGCAGCCAATCGATGTTTTTCTCTCATATAGATGTTTCTGTCTCTCTTAAAAATTAAAATTTTTTAAAAAAATCAATAAAAACATATTAAAAACAAACAAAAACCCTCCATTTTAAAAAAGGGAGTAGAAATTCCAGCAAAATTGAGTGATTTACCCCGGTAGTAGAGCTGCTATAATACAGTCTGGCTCAGAGCTTCTACTACTATCCCTGTCTTACACAGAGAGTTTTGAAATATATAATAATTGGTATGGCACAGGCACCAACCAATCAGAATGGATGCCAGGGTCTTGGAGTTCCTCTCTGCTGCTGGGAGTTAGAACTTGCACAAGTATTGGTGGGGGACACGGCCCTAGAGAAGAAGGGTACATAGGGAGAGGTTGGAACAGTGGCCGTTTTCCAACAATTATGGAAGTCTTTTGCACTGGTATAGCCTCACTGTTCATACTAATCAAACACTGGATATATCAAAATAGGTCATTATGATGTACCTAATGTTATAATTAGGTATATGAAATTTTAAATACTGTGTTAATTTTTGTTTTTATGTTGGTTGTTTTTGTTTGTTTTTGACATATTTTAGGATCAGACATAAAGACTTCCTTGACATTTCTGCTAAATTATTATTACATAACTATCTCATCCTTTTCAATTACATTGATTGATCAACCCGTCGATCAATTGCCAGTTAATATCGATGGCCTTTACTTACAGTTAACCATTTTTCAAAATTATGAACCTGTAATAATTTGGTGGAGGAAGTTCACACCATACATTCTGTGGCCAAAATTGATTTGTGAATACCATAAAGGAGTTTGTTGGTGTGCTTTTTTTCTAAATGTAAATGTGCTGTCATTTACAATATTCCTCTTGTTACATCCTCTCCATGCACATCCAAGAAGAATAAAACGATGCTGAGTTTTACCTAATAATCTGCATAATATATGTTCATATTTACTAAAAACCTAATCTCTTAATTTCATAAGATGGGAGCAACAGAAATCACTGATAGTATTTATTTCATTTTCACTTTTTCTGTGTGGTAGAAATATTTGAAATACAGATTTTAAGCATTGAATATATTTTTTGTTTGTTTTTATTATACTTTTTCATAGAATTAAATGAATTAAATATATCTATAATGCTGTAAGTTTAAACTGTATGTAATTATCAATATTTAGACTTTTTTGATTGATTAAAAAATAATAATTTTACCTAGTTCAATCCAATAGAGAGGCATCTATTGCCGACATATTGAATGCGTTGAGGTAATTTGTTTTTATTAGTTTTTATATGAATGAACTGAATATTTCATTTTATTGTTTTGCATCAATTGCTCTCTGTTGCAACCATCCAATCAATAGATATTTTTAAATATTTTATATTTAATTTTTACTGACCATGAACCCACCATACTAAGTTTTACTTCCATGTATTGATTTGCAGTTTACTGTGTTTAAATTTGTGTTATATATCTTTACATAAGTTACATTTTATTATATCTATATCTGCAGTAGTATCTGCAGCTGTACTCTCAGTGCTGAGAAACCATAAGAAAAATCACAGCATTGTAAATGCCAACAATACAGGGAACCTTTCATACTTTATTAATATTAAGGAGCATTTGAACCTATATGTGAGATATGGTATTAAGATTCATAAGACTCATATAGAACAAAATCACCTATAATGCTTTAGTTTAAACATTTAAGTAGTTATTTTTCTGCATAATCATTTCAGTTCATTGTAAACAGAGAAGATGGAACAAATTTCTGGATATCTTTGGATTTATAACCTTTGAAAGATCTGAAATGATATTACATTTATTTCTTGTAAACCTCAAAAACAAAACTCAACAGGACAGTCCTCTAAACCTGAAAAATCTCTAATAAAGAAGAATGACTCAGAAGCTCTTTTTGGTTGCACTCATTCATATTCAGATTTTTATCTCTCAATTATCTTTCACAGAGCCAGTAATGACCCCACCTTTGTTTACTCCTGGAAGTAATTTGTGTAATACAGATGTCTTTTTCTGTTTATAAGGATTTTAGTCTTATGTCAATGTGTTATTTTTTTCTAACAAAAGCTACATTATTTGGCAGGTTGGCATAATATTAAGCTGTCCTTGGTAGGATTTGAAATATTGCTCTCTTTCAGTAAAAGATAGCTGTTTCCAGACAGCATAAAATCAGGCATTACTGCTGGCTCACAGAATTCCTCACATAATATGGTTTATTTTGCTGTTGTGAGTGCCTGCACCAAAAATCTACAGAAAATCTGAGCTTTGTGTATCCCTTAAACATTGGCAGCTTTGATACTATACTCACATTAACCTCCTTTTCAGACATCACGGAGGAGGATATTCCTATTCTTCTGTGCATGTATTTCTATTGTCGCTGCTTGTCATTTTATTCTTTTTTTAAATTTTTTATTCTCACCAGAGGACATTTTTCCATTTATCTGCAGATAGAATGGGGGGTGGGGGGGGGTAAGAGAGAGAGAAACATCGATGTGCGAGAGATGCATCTACTGGCTACCACCCACACGACCCCAACTGAGGCCAGGGACAAAGTGCAACTGAGGTATGTGCCGCAACCGAGGTACTTGCCCTTAGTGGGAACCAAACCCTTGTCTCTCTGGTCCACCGAACGATGCTCTAACTGCTTAGTCAAACTGGCCAGGGCTCATTTTATTCTTTCAGTGTGTTGACATATGGGGATTTCGTCACCCTTCTTGCACAAAGTTCTGATACCTCTCTCTGCTATTTTTTTTTTTGTTTATATTGGAAATTATGGTAGAATTTAATGTGGTTATATTGAAAGTGTTTATTTTACTCTTTTTTCTCCATTTTTTTCCTTTATAACTTTTTAATATTGTCCCAAGATGCAAGTACTTGTTACTATTTTGTCACTTATATCTCTTTCCTTAGCTTAGTATAATACTTTGAGGATTTATTTTCATTAAGGAAGATTCTTCATTTTGGAGGATTTATTTTATTTTATTGCTGTTTGATAATTCAAAAAAGTCACTTTGGCTGAAATATGCATTGTATAAAAAGATAATGCTTTAAATTATCAATGCTATAAACATTGGAAGGAGGGTGTTTACATATTACAGAACATTTAAAAAGTTTTATAGCATAAATTTAATATTTGCAAATAAGCAGTTTATATGCTGATTTTAGTAATATGTAGCTATATTTTGAAGCTGTTTATTTTTAAAATATCTACAAGAGAGCAGTTTTTAGTTTGTATATACATACTTTAAAATTGTATTTTTTTAAAATTTTCTGTAAGTTAATTTAAATATACTTTCCTCTAGTTTTCTCTAAAATTAGTCTTAATTAACAAGTACTGATAAATGAGTCTACCATATCTTATTAACTTTTTAAGTTACATGATTTTCTTTTGTTTTTATATAGAGGACATCTTTTAAAAAGACTTTCTGAGTTCTGATTCAGTATTTTTCTGCTTAAGCTCCGACAGCACCTAGTAATTTGTTCAGTTCAATGCAATGGAATCGCTTTTAGACCTATTATCTTCATTATTACCATGTAAATAAAGCATTATGGTTCATATTCCAGACCTGGATTTCTTTTTAGGCATTGAAGTAGACTTAATGATAGCTTCCTAAAATCTATCTTTATAATAGTGTTTTTCTTTGGGATAATAATGTCTTATATGTCAAATGCCCAAAAATTTTATCATAGCACCATTAAAATACTTCAAAATATGTGAAACATCTTTAAGCCCTCCTAATTTTTGTGCACAAAAACAATAGTTCTCATTCTCTCTCTTTCTACACATACACAGAGAGAGGGAAAGGTTCCTGGACCCATTTTGTGGCTAATAAACAGAAATGGTTTTTGTTGGGCTAAACGCCATTTCATTTGCAATTTTTTATTTGGTGGCATGAATTTCATCATCAGTCCCAAGGTTTTTGTTTTATTCTTTATGCTGGCCAACCATCAATTTATAGTGCTTTTATTTTGTTTTGTTTTAACCTGGGAGTTAGTTAAATGTATTGTGTAATAAATTGCTGGTCCAACTAATGCCTATTTGTTGCCATATTACTTTAGAATTTTTAAAATGTAATAATATTCTGTTAAATGTTTCTGAATTTCTGTTGTCTGCCTCCAAAGCACAGTGGTACAACTTTGGTGTTTAACTTGTGAATTTTTTTTCAAAGCATTCTTATCTTGTTTACTCATGAAATGTCTTGCAATTCTGAATCATAGATTCAAAGAATCATGGAGTTGGAAGGGACCTTCAAGGTTGCTATGTTTCTGAGGAAATTTAAACGTACCCTCTGATGTTAAAAGCCTTTTTTAAATCTCTTCTTTTGTCCAGTTATTTTATCTACACTTTTAGCATAAACCTGATTAGTAAAATCAACAGTAGTTTGTCACCATCGCTTTATTTCTACCTTTCTGGAAATTTAGGCAACTCCTGTTGGTGATGATAATGAGAAAAAGAGGAATGTGATGTTTTAGAAAAGAAAATGGAGATGATATCAATGGTAGTGATATTTTTTGAGGAAGCCATGAAAAAGATGAAGGAGAAAATATACTGCTAGATATGTGTAAGAGACTACTGAGTCAGAACTCAGAAAGGCAAGAGCAGAACCTGAGAAGATATGAGGCAGATAATATATACATCATCCTAGTCATAGACTTCTAACAATGCCATCTTTTGAAGGGAGGTAGGGAGTAAGGTCACTTGCATATTTATTATTTCCAAGGATAAAATAGCTTTGTAAAATATAATAAAGCTGTATAAAATAGTTTTACAATATATTTCTATATAGTGCCACAAAGGAAGTCCTTTAAAAGTTCAGGTTCATGGAAGGATAAATGAAAATGATTTTAAAAACAAATTGTTGTATTGAATATAAACCTATTCATGTAAACCTTCATATTCACATGATTTCAGTCTTCCAATCCTGTTTGTTTCTCTAAAACACACTCATTTTCTCAGCCTTGAGTTCTCAATACATAGTGGTTTTCAAGAACCTTATTTCTGAGGTTGGGAGAGACTAGATAGAATTAAAATAATAAATTAACTGCCTGCCTATTTACTGTGTTTCAGCCCTACTTGTCTATCAACAAGCCCAATTGGATAAGAAAATTAAGGTCGCATTTATTATTACCAGAATGGCAATGTGCATGTTCTGGCATTATGTTGACAAAATATTGTACTTAATTCTTTGTTTCCCAAAAGGTCAGGTCTTAAGGTGTTTGCTTCTTAGTGTATCCCAAATTCACTCACTGATATTCCTCAAATAACAAATGTAATTATGGTGGTCTGTCAGAACCAAATGGGTTTCTTATTCCAGCTGAAGAGACACCCAGTCCACATCAAATGGACATTTTTAGAGAATGCTGGGGGTGGGGGTGGGGGTGAGAAAGAATTGCTTCTTTTTCTTTCTCTAATGAAAATGTATCATTTACTATTAATACCTTGAGTAACTTTGTTATTATCAACTTTCATAGAACTTGCTTTGGACTTTAAAAATAGGTTTTTTTACTGAACCATATCATCTGGACAAGTTTCAAGGGGGCTCAACACAAGGCTTAATTTGGTGGACAAGATTTAGAATTACCAGTGGTTCTTTGTATTTGAAAGCGATTTAGGCATATGCAATAACCAACTGTTATGCTGTTTACAAAGAAAGAATAATTGCATTAAAGCCATAAGTAAAAGTTACCCAAGGTCCACTAAAAGAATAATCTGGAATAAACCTAATAATGGTCCTAAGTGGTACTAAGCACTGGCTTGAATATGTTCAGATGAAGATTATTCTCTGTGATAAAAACAGTTGAGAAAACAAATCTTCCTTGGATTGCATAATTGGAGCTCTTACATGGAAGAAATTTGGAATCTTTAAAAAAGCAAACATAGGCTGAAAATATTTTTAGTTCATTGAATATTTGTTTTCTGTTGAAATAAAATACTTTATACTGTTTTATTTTATTCTGTAATTTCTTACTACAATCTGTTTCCATTCAGCCATATATAAAATTTGTGAATTAGAAATTTTTTTAAGTCACCTATCAAATCAGAATGAATGGGATCTTGAGGGCTATGAAATTGCATGCTGTTAATGCTATAAAAGCAATCACCTATAAAAGTTCAGGTTAGACTATAGTCCCCATAGTTTGGGGAAGTAGAAAGCATGTTTTCTTCCTATAAAAACTGCCATATTTTAAAATTAGGAGTGCTTAATATTTTAAGAAAGCAGTTTTTCATTTACAAAATTGGGAAAAAATTAGGTAAAACTATAAATTTTATATCCCAATACTGAACCATACTTAAAGGATTTTAAGTAGTATAGGCTTATAGACCATTATATTCAGAAACAAGCCTGAGGTTTTTAGGGTAACCCTTAGTCTCACAGAGGCCTTATTATATAAATTGTACAGAATAATAGAAATTATGTAAAGCTAAATGAGGACTTAGAAATCATCTTTTTGTGAGGAAGAGAATTGGCATACTCCTTTCAGTGGGAAACCTGGGAAACCTTTCAATAGGTTGGATGGTGTAAAGCAGAAATTTATGTGAAGATATATTAGGTAAGGCTTCCAGAGCTACTGGAGATTTTAGGTTAATGGACGGGGCCTTCAAGAATTACTATAGTATGATCTCTTACCATTTGAGACAGCATGGAGTGACCTGGGGAGTATTATGCTCAGTGAAATAAGCCAGTCAGAGAAAGACAAGTATCACATAATCTCACTTATATGTGTAATCTAATGAACAAAATAAACTGATGAATAAAATAGACCCACAGATATGGAAGCATGGAACAGACTGACAAATCTCACAGGGAAGGGGGCGGGGGTGGAAAGAGGTTAACCAAAGAATTTATATGCATATATGCAATAACCCATGGACACAGACAATATTGTAGTAAAGGTGGATGGCGGGGAGACTTCTGTAATACTTTCAACAATAAAGAAAAATGTAAAAAAAAGAATTACTATAGTTGATTGTAGACTGCATGAATTTGAAACCCAGTCTGGCAGTTATCAGCTGTAAAACCTTGGGCAAGTTAATCTCTGACTTTCAATTTCCTCATCTGTAAAATGTAGATGAAAATAGCACTTCTTAGGATTGTTGGGAGAACGAAAGTAAGTAATACTACTTAGAATTTACCAATCAATAAATGTTCCTAATAGTGTATTTAAAAACAAGGAGAATATCTTAGCACCTTAATATGACAAATTTGGAGATATTTAGCAATGTCTGTTATTGAGACTATTGTATTTTTTAATTATTAAAGATAATATACATAGATTGGATTCTTTTGTAATGTGGAGTATTGTGTGATTTAGTTATTGGTTCTTATTAAAAATATATAGTTTTCCTAAGGAAACACTAAACCATATTCTCTGTGACTTCTGTATATCAAAAGAGGCCAAATTATTGAAAACAATGTTAATTCTTGTTAATTCACTCGTTACTAATAATGGCAATTAATATGCTGCTACTCTCAGTTAACCCAAATTACCTGGACTATGAGACATTAAAAGAGTTAGCTATAGTAGTCCTCAGAAGATATGGGAAAGTTCATGCAGCATAGGGACACTACAATTTTTAAATCACTCGTAGTAGAGTATAATAAAGAGAAATACTATAATAAATATAGTATTTTCCTCACCCAGTCATTGCAAAATACTATACGCAATTACTATAAAGACCAACAAATAAAATCACCACATATGTATTAAATGCTTTAGTCTAGTTGCTGGAAAATTATAATCTACTTGAGGGAATAAAAAAGACATGCCAAGTCCTAAATGATAACACAGATAGAAATAAGGGACCTCAAGTGAGTACCTGGTTAATTAGCTAAGTGATTTGCCATTATTAGTGTAGGAAATCAAAAGAAAAAGAGAGTTTTTAGTGTCAGAGTGATGGAAATTTTCTTCAAGGGTCCGGGAAGCCTTATTTGAGCCAAGTTTTAGTTGACCAAGGGATAAGAGATAAGCAGCAAAAGTCAGCTGCGTTCAGATAGTAGAAGATCAAGAGTCTTGCCAAATGACATTGGGATTTCATAACTGCAAACCACAGAGGCATATATGCAGTCCATCCTGTAGATTTTAGAGATAGATTAGCTCCCTATTTGGGAAGCCATTTGGGAAGCCCATGACTATTTACCAGCTACTAAGCAGCAATCGGCATGGGCAGGGAGGTGAGGAGGGCATCAACCCTACTCATAAGCTGAAGATTGATATTAACTTAATAGAAAAACCTAAAATCTTTAGTAGCATAAACTAGGTTAGTAAAAGAAAATAAATATAGTTGTCTTTAAAGGTTTAGTAGTTATTGAGATCACCATGCTTATTGTGTATAACAGAGACTCAGATATTTACCTCTGTTTATTAGACTTTTCTTTTTCAGAAAGAATCTAAAGAAAATGTGTGTATGAATATATTATTTTTATTGCAAAGTATTTCTGGATTTGTTTATAAGAACTTTCAAAACTAAAATGCTAACAGCCTATTTAATGTTATTTTTAGTAAGTTATGTTAGTTCGTGCATGTTCTTAAAGGAAATGATTTGACATATTTTCTTTTAAAAAATATTGGCTTTGTATTTAAACAGAGAAAAAGATGCTAGAGAGCTTTTCCCCCCATTAAGTTAGGGACAAAATAATTTTAATTCTGAGATATTGAGGGCGTGTTTCTGCTTATATATGAGGTTCTAGGTTAAATTTTCATTATGGAATATAATCTAGATTTGGTTGGTGGTGGTGGTTGTTCTTTTTGCCACAAGTATTTCATTGATTGTCTACACAGTTTACTGAAGAGGATACAAAAGCTTACAAAACATGTAATCCATAAACATTATTTTAGCTTACCTGCATTGATTTATTGCTGAAGTTCTATTTACTCTATGTTTAAAGTTATTTCTTATCTAGTGGGTCTCGGAATACCTTTTAATATTAGAAATATAATCTTAGAATAAAACACAAAAAGGATTTTTATAAATGCCAATAAGGTCAATTAGTAGTCAGTGTTCATAAATACTTGGAGCACTGTTTTACAAGGACTATGGAACTTTGCATTATAATCATCAGACATGTCTTTAAAAATAGAGACTTGTGCCCTTAGCATAGTTCTGAATTAGAATCTCTGGATGTGTTACCTGGAAATTTGCATGTTAAAATAGTATCTTTGGTCCTTAAGTGCTTTATAGTTTGGGATTCACTTTAATTACCATTTATGTCATGCTTGGATGCTTGTAATTGAAGATATTACATAGGGGGGGTGTGTGTGTGTGCATGTGTGTGTATGTGCGCATGTGTGTGTATATGCGCCTTTGCATGCATCATGGAAGCATTGAAGTAGTTTTAAATATTTAATAGTCAGATTAGCAAGTATCTCAGTAGTTTTCATAGACTTCTGTAGACAGTATTTTTTTCCCAGTAGTGTCTTATTAGTTATTCTATAGAAACTAAAGCAAATAGTTTCAATGAAATTATTTCTTACCTGAAGAACAAATACACTTCCTTAATGCATTTTAAGAGTACCTGGGCCCAGGCCCCACATCATACCAATTAAATCAAAATATCTAAGGAACAGGCTGACTCTTGATGTATTTTAAAGAGTTCCAAGTGTTTTTAATGTACAGCTGCAACTGAGAAACGGAGATAATATACAAATGACCAAAAAGAACAATGATGTTGCTAATCCAAAAATTACTGATAAGCTTGGAAATCCATAGTACTCCAAACAACATACTAAAAGTATGACACAGTAGGATCCAAAACCTGTTTTCCCTAACTGCATGTCTCTGACTCGTTTTTAAAAAATCAAAGAAAATTAGAAACAAAATTTTTCAGCAAAGAACATTTTCTGTGGGTAATTCCAGTTCTCTTTTAGGGGCAATTTCTTTTCAAAGATCTCTGCTAAGCATCACTGGGTTTGTATAAGGTACTGATTGGGCAGTTTAATTGATAAGGGAAATAAAATTTTGACCTTTTGATGGGGACAGATATATTGAACTAGTTGATTTTTATGATTTTGGCATTTATAAGCAACTCAAGTATAATCAAGAATTATTTTTAATTATCTATTTTGAACAAGGAAAATATTTTCTGGAGTGTGGCACCGTGCATGTAGAACATCAGAATCAGTGTTTAAAATAAAATAAAATGTTCGTAGGAACTAGGCGGCCAAATAAAATTAATACTATAGAAAATGCCAAATTTAATGACATGGATTATAATATATGTTCCACAGAATTTTCTGATTCTTCTAATGTGAAAATCTCATCATTATTACAGTTTATTTACATAAACACATCCTTTGATACACACCTCCCTTTGTTCAAACTCATTAAAGAAAATCATAAAAAGTAATTTCAAGATCTTTTACATTTAAAGTAAATGAAACCATATTTATAACCTCAAATTTATGATATTTTCTTATGTTTCTCTTTTAGATGCTTATTGAGAATATCAGTTTCTGCGTGTGGGCAGTAGATATTGATGGTTATATGGTTTACAGACAACATCCTTAAAAGATAGACACTCAAGGTAAGTAATAACTATAGCCTCAAAATAATCTCATTTAAATGGTTGTGGTTTTCAGATTATAATTTGACTTGCTAAACTTGCATACTTTTTATTACTGGCCCTGTCTAAGCGACCTCACAACCACATGCATTCATATTTAGGTGCAAATTTTTATGCCCTAACACCATCATGACAGGAAGTATCAGATTTTATTTACCACATGCAGTTGATAAAATTGATATGATAGAGAGCAAATCAGTTGAAAAGAATGGAGAAGTAGTTTCCATCAACTCTGTGAGCACAACTCAGTCAGAGTTTAACTTGAAAAAAATAATTAAACAAAAACTATTCACTGCACTTTTCCTTTTAATGTATTAATTAATCTGTTCTTTTAACCGTGTTAAGGACTTGTTCTTTAACACTCCAGAAACCCTGTCAAATACTCAAAGTATTAACTCTGAATACCAAATCTCTTTTTACTATTTTCTTGAGTCCCCAAAGATTTGTCTTAGCCTACCGTATCTGTTAGCATGTTCTGTCCGTGCCTCCAGTGATTACATGCTTATAATACTAAGCACATTTTGAATACATTTTGGTAAAATTTTGAGTGGGATATGAAGGGTACAAAATATAAATAATGTTGCATGTCAGGTGTGTACAATGGGACCTTGGAGAGTACATGACCTGTAAATGGGGCACTTCTGTTCAGCTCTAGAGTTCTAAGTGGAAATTAGAGACTAGTAAAATCATATTTTATGATTTTTTTCAGAAGAAATACAGATTTTGAAAAGTCCTAATTTTTCAATGTCAGTGAAAAAACTCTACTTTTACTACTGTATGAGCCAAATAAAACAGTTTATAGCCTTTGGAAGGGGAATTTTTTTCCTTTGTTCTATGTTTCTTCATTCTTTTAGAACACAAGTACTTAGAATCTATTTTTTCTCCTTAATTTGTAGTTAGCAGCTTAGTGATTTTGTTAGTTTTCTGTGATGACTATTATTGTCAGAAATGACTTCTCTTGAAAATATAAAGGGTATAAATATTACTTATTTTTCATTCATTTCTACAGTTATATATGGTGAGTTGGTTTCTTGGAACAGCTATTCAATTGTTTTCTGAATTATAATAATTAGACAGTTATTTTTATAGTTTTTTTCATCTCCACAGTCTAAAACGGAGCCTTTGATTAAGGAAAAGAATGGGGAATTCTTTTTTTGTTTGTTTTAATGGACCTTTTGCATAGAGAAAAGAGTAAATCACACTCATCAGTCCATGGCACACTGTCATCTTTGGTCTATGCAAAGCACTTATTTTATTTATTTATATATTTTCATTTTCACTCTCATGCTCCTGACCTTAACCCATAGGAAACCATTCTCTTATGATGGTCTAAAATAATATCTACTGCACTGTTCTCTTTTGTTTGTATATGTTTTCATAATATGAGTATTGTTTTGTATACATGTATTTAAAAATATTTTAAATGGAAATTTTCAAGTAAATGGAAAAGGGAGAATAATATTTTGAACCTCCATGTGTGCATCTCTTACCTTCAGCAGTTACCTCATGGTTGAAGTTGTTGTAACTATATCTCTACCCTCCCCCTTCCCCATTTGTATACATGAAATTGTTTTTAAATAAATTTTTTGTTGATTTTTTTTAGAGAGAGAGAGGTACATCCATTGGTTGCCTCCTGTACACCCCGCACTGGGGATCAAGCTTGCAACCCAGGCTTGTGCCCTGGCCAGAAATTAAACCGGGACCTCTCAGTTCATGGGGCAACGCTCAATCCACTGAGCCACACTGGCCAGGCTGTATACATGACATTTTAATATGCATAAATGGTATTGTGCTCTGTATCTCATTCTGTTTCTTACTATTTTATTTTACTTAACCTTAGTTTTTATTATTTATGTATGTTGTGTTTATATTGCTTCTAACTACTGCATAGCATTCTATGATTTATTGCTACCATGTATTAACTATCCATATTTACCAGTGATTGTCACACTGATTACTTCTAATAACCTATCACAACAAATAATACCTTGTTAAAATCCTCACACTTGTCCTTTTATGGAACTTTGTGAGGATTTCTTTGGGATGTATACCCAGGATCAGAATTGCTAGGATAATAGGATATATGTTTATACTTAATGTGACCAAGTCCTGCCAGATGTTCTACCAAATACTCTGTCAGTCCACACTTTCACTAGCAGTAACCCTTCATTGCTGCCCACCCCTACATTATCTAGCTTTCTGACATTTTCAATCTAATGTGTATAATATTATATTCAGTGTTTTAATTTTAATTCCTCTTACCACTAATGAATTTGAGTATCCTTTTATATTCTTGTAGGCCTTTTGGCTTCCCACTTGCTTGCTAACACTAATTTGTATAATTGTTTCTATCTTTTGATTAATGTTTTTGAAGAGTTTGTTATATATTTCAGATATTCATTTCGTGTCAGTTTTAGATATTAAAAAATATCTGCTTATATTCTTTCAACTATTTTATTCTGCTCATATTATTCTTTTAAATAGACATTACTATTTTAAATATTCAATTAAAAATATTTTCTTGATGTATGTTGCTAGGATACAGAAATGCCATTGGTGTTTTCAAACTTGATCTTGGTTCTATCAATGTTATTGAACTTTAATTCTTAATAAGTTCTTTTTTCTAGGAAGATGTTCATATATCAATTAATAATAATGACAGCTTTATTTATATCCTTTCAATCTAGATTCTTTTACTTCTTTCTAATATCTTTGGTCTGTTTCTTTGGAACTATGTTAAACAGTTGTGGTGACAGGGGTGCATTTTCATCTTATGTTCAGTCTTAAAAAGGATACATCTAGTTTCTCACATAAATATAATGTTTGCTGAAGGTTTTAATATATAATGTTTACCAAGTTAAGAAAGATTCTTCTACTTCTAGCGTGCTGTGCATTCTTATCATAAATAGCTATTGTACCCCATAAAATGTTTTTTATGCATCTGTTAAAATAATCATATGATATTTATCCTGTGGTATATTAATGTTGTGAATTATATGGATAGAAATTTTTAATGTTAAACCACCCCTGCATTCCTAGGTTACATACTACTTGATCATGGTGTGTTATTTTTAATACGTTATTGTATTTGGTTAACAACTGTTTTATTTAGGATTTTAGAATTTACATTCTTAAGTGAAATGTGCTATAATTTTCTTCATTTTCCTCATCTGAGTTTGCATTTAAAATTGTACTAGCCTTACAAAATAAGATGGGCAGTTTTTACTCTTTTTCTATGTTCTGGAATAATTTTATAATATATGAATTTATTGCTTCTTTTTTTTAATTCTTTTATTTATTTTTATTGTTGAAAGTATTACAGATGCTCCCCTTTTTTCACCCATTGAACCCCTCCTCCCCACTCCCATCCCCACCCCGTGCCTTCCCCAATTTAATGTCTGTGCCCATTGGTTCTACATATATGCATATAAGTTCTTTGGTTTATCTCTTCTCACTCCCCCCACCCCCATCCCTCTGAGGTTTGTCATTCTGTTTCCTACTTCCATGACTCTGAGTCTATTTTGATCAACAGCTTATTTTGTTCATGATGTTCCATAAATAACTGAGATCATGTGGTACTTTTCTTTCTCTGATTAATTTCGCTCAGCATAATACTCTCCAGGTCCCCTCCATGTTGTCTCAAAGGATAAGAGGTCTTTTTTTCTTACAGCTGCATAATAATTCATTCTGTAAATGTAGCGTAACTTTTTTATCCAATCTTCTGCTGATGGATACTTGGGTTGTTTCAAGATCTTAGCTATTGTAAATAGTACTGCTATGAACATAGGGGTGCAAATATATTCTTTCTGATTGATGTTTTAGGCTTCTTAGAATATATTTCTAGAAGTACAATCACTAGATCAAATGGCAATTCAATTATTAATTTTTTGAGGAAGCATTGTAATGTTTTCCATAGTGGCTGCCCCAGTCTGCATTCCCCCTAACAGTACTATCGTCCCCTTTTCCTTACATCCTCACCAGCACTTGTTGTTTGAGGATTTGCTGATGGGCCACCATTCTGGCAGGTATGAGGTGATATCTCATAGTCGTTTTAGTTTGTATTTCTCTGATGATGACAGATGTTGAACATTTTTTATATGTCTCCTGGCCATTTATATGTCCTGTTTGGAGAAGTGTCTATTCAGGCCCTCTGCCCATTTTAATTGGATTGTTTGTCTTCCTTTTGTTGAGTTGTATGAGTATTCTGTATATTTTGGGTATCCAGTGTATCATTGGCAAATATGTTTTCCCAGAGACTGGATTTTATTTTCATTTTGATGTTGGTTTATTTTGACCAGAAGCTTTTTTAGTTTGATGTATAACCATTTATAATTTTTTTCCTTTGTTTCAGTTGCCTTAGGCAATGTATCAGTTAAAATTCTGCTATGTATGATAACTAAGATTTTTCTGCCTACATTTTTTTCTAAAATTTTATGGTTTCACAGGTTACATTGAAATTCTTTATCTATTTTGAGTTTATTCTTGTGTACGGTATAAGTTGGTGGTCTGGTTTCACTTTTTTGCAAGTGCTTGTCCAATTTTCCCAACACCATTTATTGAAGAGACTGTCTTTTCTCTATTGTATGCTCTTGCTCCCTTTGTCGAATATTAATTATGCATACAGTCTTGGGTCGATTTCTGGGTTCTCTGTTCTGTTCCATTGATCTATATGCCTGTTCTTGTGCCAGTACCAGGCTGTTTCGATTATGATGATTTTGCAGTATAACTTGATATCTGCTATTGTGATCCCTTCCACTTTGTTCTTCTTTGTCAATATTGCTGTGTCTATTAGGTGTATTTTTTGGTTCCATTTAAACTTTTGGAATATTTGTTCTAGATTTGTGAAATAAGCCATTGGTACTTTAATAGGGATTGCATTGAATCTATAGATTGCTTTGTTAGTATGGACATTTTAGTGATGTTGATTCTTCCAATCCATGAACAATATGGTCTGTGTTTCCATTTTTTTATATCTTCCTCTATTTCTTTTTTCAATGTCCTGTAGTTTTCTGAGAATAGGTCTTTTACCTCCTTGGTTAAGTTTATTCCCAAGTATCTTATTTTTTTTGTTGTTGTCACATGGTAAATGGGTTGTTTTTTAGTTTCCCTTTCTAAGTTAAATGTGTATTCAAACTTGTGTAAGACTATCTAGTTTTGAGGATTTTTGAGAGATTTCTTAGAAAGTTATTTGCACCTTTAATGCTCTTTGGTCTAGTCAGGTTTTTTCCCTCAGCTTTTTCTAATCACCTTTCCCATGGGTACTGATGACATCTAATGGTCTCCCTATCTACAAGTATAATTCAGACCCAGTTTCCTTTGAATTAGGAAATATCTAGACAGTCTTGTCGTCCATATCCAAGTTAGCGATGTAATGGTCACCCCCCCCCACCACCACCACCACCACCCTTTCGAACTGACCAGGGATTCATTGTTTTAACCCTGACCAGGGAACTCTGATCTGCCCAACCTTGCTTCACGTAAACTTCCACTGCCACATATATAAATTAATCCTGTACTCCAACAGTTTTCTTCTTTCCCATAACCAAAAACTTTGGTTAGTAATGCCCTGAATTGAGTTCCTTACATCTCTTGAAACTATTAACCATTGTCCTGGCCAGTTTGGCTCAGTGGTTGGAGCATCTGCCTGCAGACCAGAGAGTGCTGGGTTCGGTTCTCACCAGGGGCACATACCAAAAAAAAGCTATTACCATACTTCTGGTTACACATGTCAAGGTTATATAAAAGGCAAATATTTTGACTAAGGAATAAGTAAGGTATTATGTTCAGGGAAGATACGTGTTGGGAAAAAAATAGGCAATCATCTGTTCTAATGTCCTTTCGGGTATATAACAAATTGTAGTGAACTCTGGGAGATTTTCACTGCATATCCAGAGTTTGAAATTTTATAGTAATCATGTATTAACCAGAAAAAAACTTAAAGGTATCCCCACCTAGCAAAATGTGGAAGTTCATAGACCCACTAACAACAACAAAAAATTGTCAATGAACATATGTTATTGTAATTTTAATACATTTGAATGTACTTTTAATATTTTAATTCAGTTTTTCTGACACACATTGACAATGTATCTTTCTTTTTAATCCTTTCTTACTTGAAAAAAAATGTGATATTTGTATCCCCTCTGAAAAGATTCTTATACATTCTGACAACCCTTCATCTCCCTCACCTTCCCAAACCCCATCATGTTGCTATTATCTACTTTAAATTCTAAACTGAGGTAGTCAAATATTCTTTTACTTTGCTGTTAGCTATTTTTAAAGACAACAAACTTTACCAAGGTCTTTGATCAGCCTTATTTTATACATC
This sequence comes from Molossus molossus, assembly GCF_014108415.1. NCBI lineage: Eukaryota > Metazoa > Chordata > Mammalia > Chiroptera > Molossidae > Molossus > Molossus molossus. The sequence goes on from NW_023425346.1 coordinate 31,596,394, forward strand.
CTTTAAATATTTTCTGGATTTGTGTCTCTTTCTATTTGACTATTTCTTCAATAACAGTTTTCTGAGACCTTGGATGTTTGAAATATATTATCATGTCCTCATAATTAAAAGACTGCATGGCTGTGTATAAAATCTAGGTGATAAGTTTTTAATACTTTGAAAATCCATGGTATTTTTATTTTGTTGTGTCCATCATTTCTTCAAATACATTATTTTTATTTTTCTCTCTGCATCCTTGTTATTCAGATGTTAGTAGTGACAGTCCGTTTGCATTTATTTATTTATTTATTTATTTATTTTATATCTATCTTAGTCTTGAAGATTTTCTCAAACTGGTCTTCAAATTCATTAATTTATTCCTTATTTTAATTTTACTATTTATCTAATCTATATGTTTCAATTATTAGATTTTTTCATACCTATATTTCTGCTTGCTTCTTTGTTTTCTTGTTTTTATTAGGTATTACTATACTTATTAGGCTAATTTTATTTTATTTCATTTTTTATTAATTTATTTTTGTTACAGATGTTTCTCCTTTTTTCCCCATTGACACCTACTCCTCATCTCCCCCACCCCATCCCCAGTTTTGTTGTCCATGGCCATCGTTTATGTGTACATGCATATAAGTTCTGTGGTTTATCTCTTCCCTCCCCCCACCTCTTCTGAGGGTTGTCAGTCTGTACCCTACTTCCATGTCTCTGGTTCTACTCTGTTCCTCAGACTGTTATGTTCATTATATTCCACAAATAAGTGAGATCATGTGATATTTATCTTTCTCTGCTGGGCTTGTTTCGCTTAGGATAATACTCCAGGTCCCTCCACGTCGTCTCAAAGGATAAGAGATCTTTCTTTCTTACAGCTGCATAGTATTCCATTGTGTATATGGACCACAGCTTTTTTATCCATTTGTCTACTGATGGACATTTGGGCTGTTTCCAGATCTTAGCTATTGTAAATACTGCTGCTATGAACATGGGGGCACATATATTCTTTCTGATTGGTGTTTCAGGTTTTTCAGGGTATATTCCTAGGGATGGGATCACTGGGTCAAATGACAATTCAATTTTTAATTTTTTGAGGTAACACCAAAGTGTTTTCCATAGTGGCTGCACCAGTCTGCATTCCCACTAGCAATGTACTAGTGTCCCCTTTTCTCCACACCCTCGCCAACACTTGTTGTTTGATGATTTGTTGATGGCAGCCATTCTGACAGGTGTGAGGTGATACCTCATAGCTGTTTTAATTTGCATATCTCTGATGATTAGCTATATTGAGCATTTTTTCATATGTCTCTTAGCCATTTGTATGTCCTCATTTAGAGAGGTGTCTATTTAGTATTAGGCTAATTTTAAATTCTTTGGCCATCACACCTAGCATTTCTACTTTTCTTAGAATCTGAATGACAATATGTTACTTTTCTTAGGAAATAGTTATGCTCTTCAAAATGTCTTCATATTTTGACCTATGAGACCATTTTCCCCAGGATATATCGGCTACCCTATTGTAAAATGTACCACGAAAACACAAATCATAGAAAGTTGAAATGGCTAAATTAATATTAGACAAACTAAACATGTGGACAGGAAAAAAGACATCTTTACCAAAAATAAAGAGGAAATTTTATAATAATAAGAAAAAGTTTATCAAGAGAACACTTTGTCCTAAATTTGTATGCACCTAACAAAGATCTTAATATATGAAGCAAAAAGGAATAGAGTTGAAAAGAGAAATAGAAAAATCCACAGTTATAATTAGGCATTTCAATGTTCTTTTCTCTATAGTTGTTCGGAAATGTAGACAAATCAGTAAGGATACAAACCTTGAACAACTGTAATCCAACCTGATCTAATTGACATTTATATAACATATACTCAATAACAGCAGAATATACATTCTTTACCACTATGTATGGAACATTCTCCGTGATAGACCTTCTGCTGGATCATAGAACACATCTCAGTAAATTTTAAAATACTGAAGTCATTCAGAGTATGTTTTTTAGAGGGAAAAAAACAGAATTAAGTATCAACTAAAAACAAAATAGCATGAAACATTACCAAATATTTGGTAATTAAGCACTATACTTCTAAACAACCTATGATTCAAGACGAAATCATAAGGGACTTTGGAAAGTATTTTAAACTGAATGATAAAATAGAACATAACCAAAATTTGTGAAATGTACCTCAAGCAGTGCTTAGAGAGAAATTTATCATTTTAAGAGAAGGAAAAGCAAATTAAATCCATTAGTAACAAGAAACAAGGGAATTTAGGCAGTATTTAGGCAGTACCAAAAAAGGAGAAAATCAGTGAAAGCAAAAGATGATTGTTTGAAAATATCAATACAATCGATAAATCTTGCTAGTCTGATCAACGAGAGAGAGAGAGAGAGAGAGAGAGAGAGAGAGAGAGAGAGAGAGACCCTGTTAAACTAGCCAGTGAGGAATCTTGATGATGATAGCCTTTCACTTCTTGAGTCACGTTAGTGAAATATGGCCTGACTGCTATCCCTTATCTCTGCTGGCACAGGTATCATTTGGGGATCTTTCTTCCTATTTCATGGGATTCCATTTCACTCTCCTTTGTTGAAACTCCTGTTGCTTAATTAAACCTTTTTTAAAGATTTTGCTCTCTCATTGTCATGGAGCCAGTCCTCTAGGAGGGTCTTAAGAAAGGACGTGTAAGAAATCATTTTTCACTCTCACTAAGCCTTAAATATCCATAGATGTTAGATAGTTTCACTTTGGTTTCATCTTTGGTTTCATTTATGTTGCCTTAACCTGTTCTGCCTTGTAAAGGTAATTAGGAATAGCTATTTTACCATTTAATGGTTTTGTACCACCATTAAAAAATACCTTCTCTTTATTTAATCTCTGTATCTACATGAGGGAAACATTCTTGTAAGTCAAATTAAGATTTTTAACACTATTATTAGCAAGACTTCGTATCTTGAAAACTTGGTGGTTTTTATGAAATGCAAGGAGGTAGGCAGTCTGGTAACCCAAGAGGTCAATGGGGAATCTGTGAGCTAGATAGAGTCAGCCCTGGTTCCTGTTGTTGTTTCATATAAATATGAATGGCATTGCCTCATTCACCCACAATGATTGGCACTATTTTACTGTGTCAAATAAAGGGGATTTTTTTTTTCTAGGCAAACTGGTGTGTGTGTGAAAAAAGAAAATATTTTATGTATAGAATAAATGCATTATATAGCTTTGAAATGCCTCCATTACCATTTACCAAACTTTGGAAATAAATAGTTATTACATGAAAAGAAATATGTGGTATATTATATTTACCAAAACTGGCCACAGATGTATTTCTAATCCCACAGGTTCTTCCAGAACCTTTCTAGTTTGTCATCAAGAGGTGTCATCTTTCCCATCTCCCTGAAATTTGTCTGCCTTGATGAGAATACAAGGGAAGTGACACTAGGTGGCTTCAGAAACTTAGTCATAAAAGGAATTAAGGCTCTGCATGGATCTCTCTCTCTCTCTCAGGGTGCTCACCCTTAGAACCTAGACCTCCATATTGAGGAAGCCCAGGCCAAATGAGAGGCTACCACCACACTAGGCATGTGACTGAGCACTTTTCAGATCATTCCAGTCCCAGGTCTTCCAGCTGCCCCAGCTAGCATCAAGTAGAGCAGTGGCCAGCCATGTCTGCTGAACTCTGGCTGAGCTTGTGAACAATGTAAGTGGTGTTTGTTATGTAGCAATAAGTAACTGGTACAGAAAGGGTTCTGTTTTAAAATAAGTTTGGAAAATACTTATTGAACAGCAAAGGAAGTTTCTTTGCTGTAGGCTACAGGGAAGCCTTCAGTGTGCTAATATGTTTGATGCTTTCCAGGTCATAGAGTATGTACTAAGCATAAAACATCTCATGTGTCATCATTTGAGAATGCTTCTCCATAGTCATCATTTTAATGGCTATGTATTCTATTAAAAAACCATCATGCTCATCTTCATTTATCTGTGCTTGAACATTTAGGTTATTTACAACATTTGCTGTTACGTGTGTTTTGGTAAAAAATTTGCTTTCTCTTTTAGTTATTACCACAGACTCTGTTCTTTCAAGTAGAATTACTATGCTATCACATCTAAAATTTCTAATGACTACCTACATTACCTTGTAAGAAATTAAAATATTTTCTGTACTATAATCAATATAGATTGCATCTTTTTCTCCAAATACTTGATAGGTATTAACATTTTTCCTCTTTTTTTTTTCATTGCTAAAATGTAAAGTTGAAATACACAGTTGTTTGGGTTTGAATTTCTTTAATTTATACCAAGATTGAACAAGACTAAATCTTTTTAATTGGCCCTTTTTGGGGGCAGAGGTGAGTGGGTGTTGTATCCTCCATGTTTAGCACTACAATTGCCTGAGTCCTCATGCTCTCAGGACAGCTCCACCGCTGAATACCTAGTTTTGTTTCTCAATGTCTCTGTGCTTTGGCTTCCTCATCCATAAAATGAGGATGTAAATCTTACCTATCTTAGGTTGTTATAAGAAGTAAATAAAATAATGCACATAAAGCATTTGACTGGGTGTTTTATATTATGATATTATTTGAAACAGAATGCTGAATAAGTATAAATTTTCTCATACAAAGAAGTTGTAATGATTTTTTATGTTTTTGTAATTTCATCATATATTTGATATAAGAACATTGTTATATTTATTTCACGGTCATTTTCCTTTTTAATCTTTTGATTTTTGTTTTATAAAGTTTTTGAAGGTTTAAAATTGTTTCTATTGCCCTGGCCAGTTTTGCTCAGCTAAAATTAGAGCATTGGCCTGCAAACCGAAGGGTCTTGAGTTTGATTCCCGGTCAAGAGCACGTACCTACTATGCAGGCTTGATCCCTAGCCCCAGTTGAGTTCATGCGGAGGCAACCAACCAAAGTTGATGTTTCTCTCTCTCTCCCCCACTTCCTTCCACTCAATCTAAAAAAAATAATAAATCACCCTGGCTAGTTTGGCTTAGTGGTTAGAGTGTCAGCCTGTCGACCAGAGTCTCAGGTTTGATTCCAGTTAAGGGCACATACCTTGGTTGCAGTTCGGTCGCAGCCCTGCTTGTGGATGTTAACAGCTATAAAAAAAATTCTATAAAATACCTTCACAGCAACACCTAAATTATTGTTTAACTGAATAACTGATAAAGCTTATCTAAGGTGATGCAGAAAACGAACCATTACAAAGGCAACTAATGGGGCAGGCTTTTGATGGTGATTTTAATATTAATACAGTTCATCATTTCAACACCTTTAATTGTGACATTTAAGAGAAAATATAAAATAAAGGGGCTAATATGTTAAAAGTGGAAAGGTTTGTTATTAATATAAATTCTATGTGTTTGTTTATGGATACATTTTTCTATAACGTATTTCTAATGAGTATCTATTATACCAAAAAAAGATATTGTATGCAGTATACAAAGTATGACTACCCCTGACCGGTTTGGCTCAGCGGTTAGAGCATCGACCTGCGGTCCTGAGAGACCCGGGTTCGGTTCCTGCTAAGGGCACGTACCTCGGTTGCAGTTTTTCCCCGGCCCTGGTTGGTCGTGCGGGTGGCAGCCACTCGATGTGTCCCTTTCACATCAATGTTTCTCTGTCTCTCTCTCTCTCTTCCTCTCTCTCCCTCCCACTCTACTTGAACAAAAAATGGAAAAATGTCCTCAGGTGAGGATAACAAAAAAAAACTAAGTATGACTAAATGATTTTATTATCAATGGAAGTGGAGTTCTTGGAGTGCTGTGAGGAAAATAACTTCATGACGACCCCATGGGAGGAAGGGGTTTTGTGGAAGGCTTTATTGGTGGTATAAAATAAACAAGGTTCCCTCCAACATCCCTTCTCTGTCGGTCCCACCATGGAAAAGTGCAGTTCTTGTCTTCAGCAGGGCCAGAATTAAGGCCACTGTCCAAAATTTCTGTTTCATATTAAAGTACAGTCCAGCGTCTGGCTAGCTTAGCTTTTGTTCCCAGGTGCAGTCCATTGCATGTTGGGGCCATGCAGCTGCTTAAGGCCACATGGCTATGGAGAGAGAACAGGCGGGCACACAGGCATGTGCGGTCACAGAGCAAGAGCGAACAAAAGAGCAAGACAAAGGGAACTCTTTGTCCAGAAATTTGACTTTCCAAGGTTTTGCACACTTCTAATGGGGTTCACCTGCTAACCAATTCATTCCTCCCTAGGCTAAACTGACAGGCAAGCACATTCTCTACGTCACCCCAACTTCACTGCTTATTCACCTATCTCCCCCTTTGTTCAGTCCCTTCCCACAGTGATCTTCAGGGAATGAACCAGTGGTTTCCTGGGGAGCATGAAGGTATAGGCTTCCTGGTGAAGCTACCCAAATGACCATGCTTATAATGTCTGGTCTTTTTCCTATTTTTAATATTAATTAACTAGCTAAATGCTGTGATAACAGTTTGAGTATTAAACAAATATATCATGCCATCCAAATGAATTTTAAATCCTCTAACATCTTGTGAGGTTGTATATTTATCTTATGATTCTAACATTCCTTATTATTTTGAACCTCCTCTTCTAGAATTGCTTTCTAAGCCTGAAATGCATTCTCATGACAACATTGATAGTTTCCTCACCTTCTTCACACATTTGCTTAAATGTCACCTCCTCAGTAAGTCCTGTCTGACCATTCTGTTTTGTTTTGTTTTTTTATCCTCACCTGAAGATGTTTTCAATTTTTTGATCAGATAGAGTGGTGGGGGGAGAGAGAGAGAGAGAAACATCGACGTTAAAGGGACACGCCACCCGCACGACCAACCAGGGCTGGGGACAAAGTGCAACCGAGGGATGTGCCCTTAGCGGGAACCGAACCCGGGTCTCTCAGACCGCAGGCCAACGCTCTAACCCCTGAGCCAAACCGGCCAGGGCTGACCATTCTGTTTTAAATTGCAATCCTATTCTACCTTACCATGCTTTCTTTATTTTCCATACCATTAAATTTTCTAATGCATTATGTAATATATATATTTATTATGTAACTGCACTAGAAGCTAAACCACTAATGCAGGGATTTTGCAATAATACAGATACTTTCTCAAAGAGCTTATAGATATAAATCTCAATTTTTATAAAAATGTAACGTGTAAAGCAAGTGTAAATTAAACTTAAATTGTTTTCCAACAGAAATATGATCTGGTTTCTCCACAGAAGAAATAACATGTTCTACATATACTGATGAGCTCTGAAAATACTTAGCACATCATAAAGAAAATCTTTAGGTAACACCATATTGTTTTCCATAGTGACTGCACCAGTCTACATTCCCACCAGCAGTGTACTAGAGTCCCCATTTCTCCACACCCTCGCCAACACTTGTTGTTTGATGATTTGTTGACGGCAGCCATTCTGACAGGTGTGAGGTGATACCTCATTGTTGTTTTAATTTGCATCTCTCTTGATGATTAGTGATGTTAAGCATTTCTTCCTATGTCTCAGCCATTTGTATGTCCTGTTTGAAGAGGCGTCTATTTAGTTTCTCTGCCCATTTTTTAGTTGGGTTATTTGTCTTCCTTTGTTGAGTGTATGAGCACTCTATATTGGAAATTAACCCCTTATCTGATGTATCATTGGCAATTATGCTCTCCCATAGAGTTGGGTGCCTTTCCATTCTGATGATTGTATCTTTTGCTGTGCAGAAGCTTTTGAGTTTGATGTAGTCCCATGTGTTAATTTTTTCCTTTGTTTATGTTGCCTTAGGTGATGTATCAGTGAAAATTCTGCTGTATATGATGTCTGAAATGTTGTTGCCTATAGTTTCTTCTAGGATTTTTATGGATTCATTCACATTTAAGTCTTTTATCCATTTTGAGTTTATTCTTGTGTATGGTGTAAGTTGATGGTCTAGTTTCATTTTTTTGCATGTAGCTGTCCAATTTTCCCAACACCATTTATTAAAGAGGCTGTCTTTACTCCACTGTATGCTCTTGCCCCCTTTGTCAAATATTAATTGAGCATAATGCCTCGGGTCCATTTCTGGATTCTCTGTTCTGTTCCACTTGTCTATATGCCTGTTCTTGTGCCAGTACGGGGCTTTTTTCATTACAGTGGCTTTGTATTATAACCTGAAATCTGGTAATGTGGTCCCACCTACTTTGTTCTTCTTTTTCAAGATTGCTGTGCCTGTTCGAGGTCTTTTTTGGTTCTATACTGCCATTTGACCCAGTGATCCCACTTCTAGGAATATACCCTAAGAAGCCTGAAATACCAATCAGAAAGAATATATGTGCCCCCATGTTTGTAGCAGCACTATTTACCATAGCTAAGATCTGGAAGCAGCCCAAGTGTCCATCAGTAGACAAATGGATAAAAAAGCTGTGGTACATATACACAGTGGAGTACTATGCAGCTGTAAGAAAGAAAGATCTCTTATCCTTTGAGACAATATGGAGGGACCTGGAAAGTGTCATCCTAAGCAAAAGAAGCCAAACAGAGAAAGACAAGTATCATATGATCTCACTTATTTGTGGAATATAATGAACATAACAGTCTGAGGAATGGGGTAGTCCCAGTGACGTAGAAGTGGGGTACAGACTGACAATCCCCAGAAGAGGGGGTGTTGGGGAGAGATAAACCACAGAACTTACATGCATGTATGCATGAACAGTGGACATGGACAACAAACTGGGGACAGGGTGGGGAGGGAAGGGGAGAGACGAATCGGGGGCGGGGGGAGAAACATCTGTAACAAAAATAAATTAATTAATAAAAATTTTTTTTTTAAATCTTTAAAAACAGGAACTTCTAAAGAAGACCTTTGATCTAAATAGTTTGCCTTCTTATGCTTTCTTTTTATTGATAGGGGCAATTTTTAAAGCTGCTTTAAATGTTTTTAAAATTATAGGAAATATCATTTATTTATTTATTCATTCATTCATTCATTCAAAAATACATTTATGCACTGTTTGCTGGGCATTATTCAAGGAGCTGTCATAAACAGTGAAAGACACAAAGTCCCTGTCTTCATGGAGCTTACTACCTATTGTGGGAGACAAACAATAAGCATGTAAATAATTAAATAATATAATTTCAAGAAGTGATATGCTCTAAAAAAGAAAAACAAGCCCTGGCCAGTTTGGTTCAGCGGTTGAGCATCATTCTGTGGACCAGAGAGTCCTGGGTTCAGTTTCCGCTAGGGGCACATACCACAAAAAAAGAAAATAGAAAAGAAAAACAAAATATGGTAAGTAGATAAGGGTAATGGAGAACTGAAAGTGTTATTTTAGATAAAGGGGTCAGAGAAGACTTATCTGAGGAAATGATATTTAAGCAGACATCTCATGAACAACGTAAGCAGGAGCTGTGTCTAGAGGAAGAGTGGCCCATGCAGCAAAATGGAACAGCAAATGAGAAGACTATGGGGTCAGCAAGAACTATGTGTTTCAGCCCTGGCCGGTTTGGTTCAGTGGTAGAGCATCGACCCACAGACCAATGAGTCACAGGTTCAATTCTGGCCAAGGACACATACCTTCGTCCCTGGCCCTGGTCGGGGTTGTGCGGGAGGCAACCAGTCAATATGTGTACCTCTCATGTCAATGTTTTTCTCTCTCTCCCTTTCTCTTCTTCCAACTATCTGAAGATAAATAGAAAGAAAAAAAAATCCCCTGGTGAGGATTTTAAAAAAAACAAACTGTGTGTTTGAGTCATAGCCAGAAACCAAATGAGGAAAAAGTATGGGTATGGAGAATGGGGTATGGAGAAAGTGAGGGAGAGAATGGTTTGAAATAAGGCTGAAGAGATAACAGGGCCAGACATATAGGGCCTTAGAATTCATATCAAGGAATTTAAAAAGTTTTATTTTAACCATGACAAGAAGCCATTGGTGGGTTTGAAACATAGGATTGATGTGTGAAATTTAAAACATATTAAGAAACATATTACATGGTAACTTAGTGTTTTATTTAAAAAACAACTCTTTGAAAGCCATAAAATAATAGATTGATAATTTTTTACTCTGAATTTTCTTTTTTTGCTTTACTTCTTTTATTACTGACATTTAACATATTTTATGTTTGTAATTATTTACATTTTAAAATCATATTTATATCTATATTTCTTTATTTTATTTTATTTTTTTATTTTATTTTTGTTACAGATGTTTCTCTTTTTTTACCCCATTGACACCTTCCTCCCCAACCCCCCCACCCCATCCCCGGCTTTGTTGTCTATGTCCATTGGTTATGCATACATGCATATAAGTTCTATGGTTTATCTCTTCCCACCCCCCACCACTCCCTCTTCTGAGGGTAAAAACCTACAAATTAAATTAAATGGCACTAGAAAATGTAAGAATTAATATTTAGTACTTATAACAAAGAAGATGCTAATTTTCTTAATAGGCAAAAAGTGCTAACAATTTAATATGGAAAAGAACTCATTTGTATAAAAGACATTTTTTTCTTTTTTTTCTTACTGTTAACAGTATTACAGATATTCCCCCTCTTCCACCTTCGTTGCCCCCCTCCACCCATTCCCCGCCTCACCCTAGTCCTTCCCAACAATATTGTCTGTGTCCATGGGCTATGCATAGATACATATATGTTCTTTGAATAATCTCTTCTTGTCCCGCCGAACCCCCTTCCCGCTGAGATCTGCTAGTCTTTTCCATACATCCATGCCTCTGGACCTATGTTGTCCGTCAGTTTAATTTGTTCATCAGATTCCACATATAAGAGATATCGAGATATTTGTCTTTCTTTAACTGGCTTATTTTTCTTAGCATAATATTCTCCAGATCCATCCATGCTTTCACAAAAGGTAAGATATCCTTCTCTTTCACAGGTGCATAGTATTCCACTGTGTAAATGTACACAGCTTTTTTATCTACTCATTTACTGATGGGCACTTGGACTGTTTACAGATCATATATCTATTGTAAATAACGCCGCTATGAACATAGGGATGCTTATATTCTTTCTGATTGGTGTTTTGGGATTCTTAGGATATTTCCCAGAAATGGGATCGCTGGATCAAATGGCAGTTTCATTTTTTATTTTTTTGAGGAAACTCCACACTGTTTTTCACAGTCTGCATTCCCACCAGCAGTATACTAGGCTTTCCCTTTCTCCACATCCTCATCAGCACTTGTATGTTGATTTATTGATGGTACCCATTCTGGCAGGTGTGAGGTGATACCTCATATAGTTTTTTTTATTTTTAAAATTTATTTATTTTTTTATTAATTAATTTTTGTTACAAATGGTTCTCCTTTTTCCCCCACTGATTCCCCCCTCCTCCTCCCTCCCTATAGGGGACTCCTATGATGTGAATATTATTACATTTCCAGTTGTCCCACAGTTCTCTTAAGCTGTTTTTTAATCATTTTTTCCTTTTGGTTTTCTGATTGGTTGATTTTTTTTCTACCCTGTCTTCTAATTCACTGATCCGGTCCTCAGCTTCCTCTATGCTTTTTAGACCTTCCAATGTGTTTTTCATTTCTGATATGTCGTTTTTAATTTCCAACTGGTTGATTTTCAATATTTCTATGTCTTTACTTATGGTGCTCATGTCCTTACACATGCTGTTGAGCTTCCCCAAGATCATGGCTCTGAATTCTAGTCCTGTTAACTTGCTTAACTGCACCTCATCTCATCTTCGGTAGAGGTCTCTTGCTCTTTCATTTGGGTTTTGTTTCTGTTTTTCACCATTTTGGCTATCACGGTGGGCTTTGGAGTCTGCCAAATTTTTCCTGTGGGTGTTGGTGTTCTGCTGTTTGTGGCTTCCTCTTCTGGGTTTGGAAGAGGCAGGGAGGACCCACTTTAAACACCACTGTCAAGTCTTAACTTTCCTCTAGCTTTTTTTTGCCTGGAGGCTATGAGTAGAGGTCACCTGAAGAACCTTGGTTTCTGAGTTGCTTGAAAAACTCCCTCAGGTGCTCAGTGTAAGAGGATTTCCCGAGGGTGGGGCAGATGCTGATTGTTAATGGGCTTCAATTAGCATTTCAATGGCCACCGGGTGGGGTTGAATCCCCGAGGGAGGGGCCGCCTCTCCCCAGGGTCCTGGGAAGGAGTAAGATGACCACAGTCCTGCATGGCTGCACTCAGCAAAAGCTCTGAGCACCCTCCAAATCCCGAGTGTCCCCACACAGTTCCAGTCCAGTCTGCCTTCCCTCTGCCGGAGCCCAAGGTGAGTGGCTGCTGCCAATCTAGCCTCTGTCCAGACTCTGCGTCATGGAGCCACCTGGAACTTTTAACCCGAGGGCGCTGCTCCCAGCTAAGGGCGGCGGAGTCTGTGGCACCAGCCAAGGGCATAGGACTCAGCCGAGTTCACAGGAATCAGCCGTGGTCGGGGAAGCAGCCGAGGCGGCAGCAGCTTGCCGCTGAGTCCCCTGGTCCCAGCCGAGTCTGCTGATCCCAGCCCAGGCTGCTGCGGACCGGGGGCTCCCAGCACCCTCTCACGCTCTCGCAAGCCTACCGGGATTGAGTCTGCGTCCCTGGTTATGTGGTCCTCCAAGCTGCCTTTTGGTTGCTCCTTCCTGACGATTTGTCTTTATTTTCATTGTAAATCCAGTTGGTCCTGGGAGATGATCTGTGTAGCTCCATTCACTCCGCTGCCATTTTTTTTTCCCTGTCATATAGTTTTTATTTGCATCTCTCTGATGATTAGTGATGTTGAGCATTTTTTTCATATGTCTGTTGGCCATCTGTATGTCCTTTTTGAAGAAGTGTCTATTCAGGTCTTTTGCCCATTCCTTAAATTGTTTGTCTTTCTGGTGTTGACTCGCATGAGTTTTTTATATATTTTGGAAAGTAACCCCTTATGAGATATATCATTAGCAAATATGTTCTCCCATACAGTGGGTTTCCTTTTCAATTTCTTGGTCACTGTTTCCTCGTTGGTTTTTTTGTTGTCATTGTTTTTTGGAAGATGTATCCAGTGATGTGTTAAAGTCCCCTACTGTGACTGTATTGCTGTTGATATCTCCCTTGAAGTCCACCAAGAATGGTTTATGTTTCTGTGCTCCTTTATTGGGTGCATATATTTTTACAAGGTTATTTTCTTGTTGGATTGATCCCTACTTCATGCAATATACGTTTAGTATTATGTAGTGACCTTCTTTGTCTCTTGTTATGGCCTTTGTTTAGACATCTGTTTTGTCAGATATGAGTATTGCTACTCCAGCTTTTATGTGTGTTTCAATTTGCACAGAATATTTTTTTTATCCCATCACTTTCAGTCTGTCACTCTTTTGATCTGAGGTGGATCTCTTGTACACAGCATATACATGGGTCATGTTTTCTTATCCATTCATTTACCTTATGTCTTTAGATTGGAGTATTTAATCCATTTCTATTTAATGTTATTATCAATAGGTACTTATTTATTGCATTTTTTCCATAAATCAATGGAAATCAATGAAATGTGTCTCTTTATTTCCCCTTCAATTTTAAATGATCACCTTGGTAGATAGAGTAGTCTCAGATTCAAATTCTTACTTTTCATTACTTTGAGTACTTTATGCCAATCCCTTCTGGACTGAAGTGTTTCTTTTGAGAAATGAGCTGACAGTCTAATACAAATTCTCTTATAGGTAAATTTTCATCTTTCTCTTGCTGCCTTAAGATTCTTTCTTTGTTTTGACATTTGTCATTTCAGTTATGATTAAATTTAATTATGTTTTGGTATGAACCTCTTAGGGTTCATCTTGATTAAGACTCTCTGTTTCCTGAACTTGTATGACTTTTTCCTTCACCAGGTTAGGGAACTTTTCTGTCATTATTACTTCAAAGAGGTTCTCTATTTCTTACTCACTTTCTTTTCCTGGTACTTCTATGATGTGGTTACTGTTACATTTCATATTGTCCTAATGTTCCCTTAACTATCCTCCTGCTTTTAAATTATTTTTTTCTTTTTGCTGCTGTAATTGGATGATTTTTTTCCAACCTTGTCTTTTAGGTCCCCTGCTTAATCCCATCTACTTTTTCTTGTTGTTATTAATCCTCACCCAAGGATATTTTTCCATTGATTTGTTTTTTTTAGAGGGAATGGAAGTGAGGGTAGGATACAGAGAGAAACATTGATGTGAGAGACACATTATTTGATTGCCTCTTGCACAACCCTGACTGAGGCCAGGAAAACCTGCAACTCAGGTACGTGCCCTTGACTGGAATCAAACCCAACACCCTTTGGTCCATGGGCCAAGGCTGTAACTGCTGAGCCAAACTGGCCATGGCCTTCCAATCTACTTTTAATTCCTTCCAGTGTATTCTTAATGTCAGGTAAGAGGTGGTATTCTTCATTTCTGACTGGGTCTTGTTCATGGTTGCTGTTTCCTTTTTCATGCTGTTGTAGTTCCCACTAATTTCCTTGAGCATCCTTATAACCATTACTTTGAACACTATCTGATAAAGTGCTTGCCTTCATTTCATTTAGCTTTTTCTGGAGTTCCTTTTCTTTCATTTGGGGGTTGTTTCATTGTCTCCCCATTTTAGCTGTCTATTTGTGTTTGTTTCTGTTTATTAGATAGAATTGCTATGCCTCCCAGCATTCTTGTGGTAGCCTTATGTAGGGTGTCCTACGGGATTCAGTGTTGCAGTCTCTTTGATCTCCTGAATTGGATGCTCTAGGAATGTCCCTTCTGTGAATTATTCGGGCTCTCCTATTATATTTGGGTCTTGATTGCTATTGTCCCATTTGTGGGTGGGATCTCCTCTTAAGCTGGCTGACTATGAGGCTCAACCCCAACCATATAGTTTGATCTGTTGTGCAGGTGCTAGAATGTGGAAGATTGAATCCAGTGAGTTTAAAGCACTTAGATGGAAAGTGGTTGCTGTAGCTGCTTAGCCAGGGCTTCCCACCCTCCAGATCAGCTTCCAAACTTACCAGAGGGCATATGCAGCTCATCTTTTTCTTTCACATGCAATACCAGCACTCAGCCAAGGGAATCCCTGCACCAGTCCTCAGGCATAGCCCAACCTTTTTATCTTCCCCCTCTACACTTCTGATTTGCAGGATCTTGCCTTCACGAGAAAGATTTGCCCACTTGATTAAAGATGCCTATCCAGAGATACAGCTCATATATCCATTCCTCCAGGAAACCCCTCCACTTTGGGCTTCCTTCTCATTCCTCTGGGTGCTCCCAGACCCTGAATTTGCATCTATAATGGCACTATCACAGCTTCTTTGAATTAGAAGTATTCTGCATAGCAAGGGAAAATGCATTTTATGAAATATAGGAATGTTTCATTTCCCAATCTCTCCCTTGCACTGTGGTAACATATTTCTGGTGATCAATTGCTGCCTGTTACTATGTTATGCTAATCTCTTTACCATCTTTTCAGAGAGTATCTTTGTTGTCAGTGCTGGGCTAGTTCCTCTTTTTTGTTATTCGTGACTGAATATAATAGTTTTACCTGGTCAGCTGTTTTTAAGAAGTGTGTGTGTGTGTGTGTGTGTGTGTGTGTGTGTGTGTGTGTTGGTAGGGATGCTGAAGGTAAGGGAGAGTACAGAGTATTGTTCCACATTTGCCAGTTTTCACAAAGGCGTTGTTTCTCTGCTGCCATAGACACAAAATACTTCCTGTAGAAATGGCTTGTCTGTGTATTCTTTGTGTAGCCTCCACCTTTTCTACTTTTCTAAATCTGAGTCTAGTAGATTCTTCTGACAGCTCCGCTCACCTCTGTTCCCATTCCTGTGATTACAAAAAAGTACTGTAGCAACTTAGGGTGTGTGTGTTTTTTTAAATCCTCACCTAAGGATATTTTTTTTCATTGTTTAATCTTCAGGCAGAGTTGGGGGGTGATAGAGAGAGACAGAGACATTGATGTGAGAGACACATATTAACTGGTTGCCTCCCGCACGACCCCGACCAGAGCCAGGGATGGTACCACAACTGAGGTACATGCCCTTGACCAGAACTAAACCCAAGACTCTTTGGTCTGTGGGCCAAAGATTTAAGTGCTGAGCCAAACTGACCAGGGCTAGGGTATGTTTATACCTTCAGGGCATATGTTTTTGCCCTCCTTTTCCAGGAATTGAACTGTGGGCACTTACCTCTACATTTCTCCAAGACCACTTTTCTTCACTTACTCTCATGTAACTCCTGCCAGGTTTCAGTTGCTTTTACCTATTTTAGAGTTTGGGGATTATATCTGAATCCTAATATTACTGAAAATATATTGTATACATTTCTTCCTTTGATAGGAAGAGCCAACAGATGGAAGGACACAGAAGCAGAAATAGAAAATGAGTACAGCAGTCAGCTCTAGGAGCAAAATTCATGATTCAAATATCAAGAACTCTGAGAAAGACATAAAACAATGCAAAAGATAAGTTATGAGTAGGCCAAACTTAGGAAAGAAGTATTTATTTCAAATATGAAATTGGAAAGAGCTCATGAGGGACTAGAGATTATGGAAAGGACCTTAAGGAATATAAAAGATAAAAATGAGAAGAATGATTGCAATAAACCAAAGAAAAAATAAAATTATTACAGGGAAAATTTTGTGTGTATGCATAAGGTAGATAAATTGAGATGGTGAAACTGAAAGATCCCAAAATAATAGTAAATAAATATTTAAAGATAAAATTTAATAACTCTTTTATAATATAGGAGACCATTTGAATTTACGTTTTGAAAGGTCACTCCATGGCCCAGGGAAAATTAACTAGAACTGTCAATACTGAGACATATCTTCATGAAGTTCCTGGATTTTAAATGTGAAGAAAGAATGATTTACTCCTGCTAAAATGGGGAAAATATTTGGGCTGGTCTCTGATTTATCCACATCAACATTGAAATCCGGCTGACAGTGACTAACATCAGCAGGATCTTGTAGAAAACATTTTTGTATTTTAAATTCAGTTACACTGTCCTTGGATATAAAGACTTCAGACAGTTTTGAACTCTGAGAATATTGTTTCAGGTGTGCCCTTCTTGAAAAACTTTCTAGAAAATTATTGCCATTCTGATCAAAATAACTAGAAAACCCACAGAAAGATGAGCAATGAGCATTGAAAGGATTTAACTGTAAAATAAGGTGAAAACAAAAATGGGAATTAGAAGTAAAGAATAAATTGTTAACACTACATTCCCTAAAAATAGAAATGGTACACTACCTTGACCTATTTTCTCTCCTTTTCTCCAGATTTTTGCATTTATAAGTTTTTTGATATCTTCCTCTTCAATACTTGCAAGTCAAAAACTATCAGTTAAGTGGCAAATAATAAAAGTAACAAGCAAAATTTAATTGGACATAGAAAAACACCGAGAAATATTAACTGAGATATGAGGGAATAAAGAGCAGAACAGAGTAATAGAAAATATGCTAATAGCATAATTGCTTACAGAGGTAATCTAATATATCTTGAATACAGAAATAATAAAAAAATTATATAAATTACATAATATTATTAGTGAATACAAAGTTGCACAGTTATAAACACAACTACTGGAACAAAAATACATACACCAAAACTGCATGTGGAGAAATAATAATGAGATTAAAATTACTGGTAAAATATTTTCTTTCAAAAAATCCAGATAACAAGTTAAAATAATGACAAATGGAGACCAATTCTATTTATCAAATGCCACTGTCAAAACTATCATTTATCATTGTACCCAAGGGAATCAACCAACAGAAAAATTAATATAAATGGGTTTAACTCATGTGTTGGGTTTTGTTTTTTGTTTTTTTAAGTAAATTCCCAACTATTTCACAGAGCAAACTTCTGTTCTCTCTGATAGATGCAAAAGTCAGAACTAACCTGTTTTAGAAATGTTGGAAACATTTGTCTTTCTCTGACTGGCTTATTTCGCTTAGCATAATAATCTCCAAATTCATCCATGCTGTTGCAAAGGGTAAAAGTCCCTTCTTTTTTATGTTCCAAAAATTTATATGGAATGATAAAAAGACTAATAGCCTCAGCAGTTTTGAGAAAGAAGAACAAACTTGGATGGATTAAAATACCAAATATCAAACTATACTACAAAGCCATTATAATCAAAACAGCCAGGTAATGGCACAAGAACAGGCATATTGATCAATGGGACAAAACAGAGAGCCCAGAAATCAATCCATGCCATTGTGGTCCAATAACATTTGACAAAAGAGGCAAAAGCATTCAATAGAGTAAAGACAGTCTCTTCAGTAAATGGTGTTGGAGAAATTGGACAAGTACATGGGAAAATTGGACAGTTACATGCAAAAAAATGCAAGTAGGCCACCAGCTTACACCATTCACAAGAATAAACTCAAGCTGGATAAAAGACTTTAATGTAAGTCAGAAAACCATAAAAGTCCTACAAGAAACACAAGCAGTATGATTTCAGACATCTCATGTAGCAATATTTTTTGCTGATACATCTAGGGCTAAGGAAACAAAGGAAAAATAAACAAATGGGACTACATAAACTAAAAGGCTTTTGCACAGCAAAAGGAGCCATCGACAAAGTAAAAAGGGAACCCACTGTATAGGAGAACATATTCACCAATGATACATCTCATAAGGGGTTAATTTCCAAAATATACAAAGAACTCATGCAAGTCAACACCAGGAAGACAAGCAGACCAATTAAAATATGGACAAAAGACCTGAATAGACATTTTTTCAAAGAGGACATATGAATGGCCAAAAGATATTATGAAAAAATGCTCAACATCACTAATCATCAGAGAGATGCAAATAAAAACTACAATGAGGTATCACCTCACACCTGCCACAATGGCTACCATCAATAAATCAACAAACAACAAATGCTGTTGAGGATGTGGAGAAAAGGGGATCCTAGTACACTGCTTCTAGGAATGCAAAATGGTGCAGCCATTGTGAACAACTCTAAATGAAACTGCCATTTGACCCAGCAATCCCACTTTTGGGAATATATCCTAAGAATCCCAAAACACCAATCAGAAAGAACAAAAGCACCCCTGTGTTCATAGCAGAATTGTTTGGAAATAGCACAAGTGCCCATTGGTAAATCATTGGATAAAAAAGATGTGGTACATTTACAAAATGGACTACTATGCAGCTATAAAAAAAAGTCACTTTTTAAATTCAAACAAAGATGTAGCAATTGAATATCTAATAACATGGCACAACATTTATAAAGCTAAAACCATGCAAGAACAAGGGAAAATAGTAAAAAACACACTACACTCGGAAAGTTTATTCTCTTCTCATTTTAAAGTATATAAAGCAGGGTTGGAGGTAAGGGAGGAATGTGGAAAAAGTGTAAGCATTTGCTCAAAAGTCAGGAATATTGCAAAGATG
Organism: Molossus molossus; assembly: GCF_014108415.1. Classification (NCBI taxonomy): domain Eukaryota; kingdom Metazoa; phylum Chordata; class Mammalia; order Chiroptera; family Molossidae; genus Molossus; species Molossus molossus. The sequence goes on from NW_023425346.1 coordinate 31,615,644, forward strand.
CCTATTGTCATGACTATCATTTAACATTGTAGTAAAGGGAAGCAGGCAAGAGAAAAATACTAGAAGTTTTGTTAAACATCAAAAAGGTGGTTACAACCCTTTTGTGTGTAATGTGATTATATACCTGGATTCACCACCCATACTAAAATCAGCTGAGTGACTATTAAGAATAGTAAGAGAGTTCACTAAGATATTGTTGCACAAGAGTAATGTATACATATAGGTAACTTTCGTGTATACCAAAATAACTATGAATTAAGCCCTAGTGCTATAATATGTGTAGACTTATTATTTGGTTATGTGCCATAAGCCCAGTCATATTTTTATGTGTTAATTTCCTATGGCCGCTGCATTAAATTACCACAAACTTAGTGACTTATGGTAATGCAACAGCTATTTCTTCTCTCACAGTTCCAGATGTCAGAAGTATGAAATCAGTGTCACTGTGTCAAAATCAAGGTGTTGGGAGGGCCATTCTCCCTCTAAGGTATATGGGGGCTTGTAGGGAATCCTTTCCTTGCCTATTCTAACTTCTGATGGCTACCAGTATTCCTTGGCTATAGCCACATCACTTCAGTCTCGGGCTCCATGGCCTCATTGCCTCCTCTCCTTCTGTGTATTTCTGCTTTTTTCTTATAAGGATCCTTGTAAATTGCATTTAGGTCTCACCTGGGTAGTCCAAGATTATCTCCCCATTTAAAAGTCCTTAATCAGCCCTGGCCAGTTTGGCTCAGCGGTTAGTAGAGCGTCGGCCTGCGGTCCTGAGAGACCTGGGTTCGGTTTCCGCTGGGGGCGTGTACCTTGGTTGCAGTTTGTCCCTGGCCCTGGTTGGTCGTGTGGGTGGCAGCCACTTGATGTGTCCCTTTCACATCGATGTTTCTCTCTCTCTCTCTCTCTCTCTCTTCCTCTCTCTCCCTCCCACTCTATCTGTACAAAAATGGAAAAATGTCCTCGGATGAGGATAAAAAAAAATTTTTTTAAATAAATAAATAAAAGTCCTTAATCACATATTAAAAAATGATTTTCCTTATAACAATTACAGGTTCCAGGATTAGGACATGATATCTTTGGGTGGTGATTTCATGTAATGTATTATGTAATGAATTAACTTTCTATACATCCTGAATGGTACTAGCTCCATACCATTCTCTTGGGAGAATCAGGAAACTTTCTACCCTAATTAAGAAAATAGTGACCTATAATTTTATAGAGTTTAGTTCTCTGTGTATGTCATGAAGTAACTTCCTATGCCTCTAGAATGGTACTGGGTATTTATCATTTTTGCAGTAATCAGAAAAGTACCAATTTTGGGATAATTAAGAAAATAGTCACATATAAATTTTTTAGAGTTTAACTCTCTCACAGAACCCTCATTATAAAAGACTATCTTGGTGTATGAAATGACGGGATGAATAAGATTATAAACTTAAGCAACAGACTTAATAAATGCAGGAATATTGAAAATGATAAGGATAGCATCATATTAATTGAAAAAGGTGTACTATTTAATGCATGTTGTTGGGACAACTGCTTAGCCATATGCAAAGATAAGTTGAATACATACCAAGATATATTCTAAATAGACCAAAAATTTAAATGTAAAATATGAACCCATAGGGGTACTCAGGAAATACTAGAATTTTTTTTTCTTTTGACTTTAGCATAATAAACATCTTCAAAACAAACTCTACTTATAGGCAGGTATTTTTAACACAGGAACCAAAAATACACAATGGAGAATAGAAAGCTTTAATAAATGGTGCTGGGAAAATTAGAAAGTCACTGCAAGATCATGAAACTAGACTACAGTTTGCCCCCATATACATAAATTAACTCAAAGTGGATAACACCTAAAACAGTAAATTACATAGAAGAAATCATAGGTACTAAATTGATGAACCTTGGTCTTGGGAAATATTTTATGAATTTGACGCCAAAGACAAGGAAAGTAAAGACAAAAATAAATGAATGAGACTATATCAAACTACAGAGCTTCTGCTCAGCAAAAGAAACCACCAACAAAACACAAAGACAAGCACCTGAATGGGAGAGAATATTTGCAAACAACAGCTCTGACAAGGTGATATCCAGAATATATTAAGAACTCACACAGCCCTGGCTGGTTTTGCTCAGTGGTTAGGGCATTGGCCCACAGACCAGAAAGACCCGGGTTTGGTTCCCACTAAGGGCACATACTTCAGTTGCAGTTTGTCTCCGACCCTGCTTGGGGTCATGTGGGTGGCAGCCACTCGATGTGTCTCACATTGATGTTTCTCTCTCTCTCTCTCTCTCTTCTTCCCTCTCTCCCTCCCACTCTATGTGAAGATAAATGCGAAAATGTCCTCAGGTAAGGATAAAGAAAAAAAAAAGAACTCACACAACTCAACACCAAATAAACAAACAATACAATTTAAAAATGTGCAGAAGGCCTTGGTTGGGTGGTTCAGTTGGTTGAAGTGTTGACCCTTACACCGGAAGGTTGCAGATTCTGATCCCTGGTCAAGGCATGTACAGGAGGTAGCTAATCAATGTGTCTCTCTCACATCAATGTTTCTCTTTCTCTTTCCTTCCACTCTAAAAATCAATAAAAAAGACATATCCTTGGGATTAAACAACAACAAAAATTACCAAAGGACCTGAAAAGACACTTCTCCCAAGAAGACACATAAATGACCAAGTTTTGAAGAGGTTATAGAGAAAAAGGAAGCCTTATTCACTGCTGGTGAGACCATAAAATGCTACAGCCACTATGGGAAACAATATGAAGATTCCTCAAAAAATTAAAAATAGAGTTACCATATGACCCAGCAATCTCTCTTCTGAGTGTCTACCTAAAAAATATTAAAACATCTATTTGCATAGCTAAATGCACCCCTGTGTTCATTGCAGCATTTATTGGTGACCAAGACATGGAAACAACTAAAGTGTCATTGGATAAAGATGTAGTACATATATACAATGGAATACTACTCAGCCTTAAGAAAAGATGAAATACTGCCATTTATGACAACACGGGTAGATCTTGAAAATATCAAGCTAGTGAAATGAGTTGGACAGAAAAATCAAGAACCATATGATCTCACTCATATATAGGATATAAAACTGAAAGCAACAAATGAACAAACAAGAAAAACTAACAAAAACTCATAGACACAGACAAAAGTATTGTGGTTACCAGATGGCAAGTGGGTGGGGAGGTAGCAAAGGGAAAAGGGGTCAAAGTAGGGGTCACAGAAAATGACTTGACATTGGTGGTAGGCACACAATGCAATTTACAGATGATGTATCATGGAATTATACACTTGAAACTTATATAATTTTGTTAACCAATGTCACCTCAATAGATTTAATTAAAAAGGGGGGGAAAAAAGCCCAGCCAGTGTGGCTCAGTGGTTGAGCATCAACCCATGTACCAAGATGTCACTGGTTCAGTTCCTGGTCAGGACACATGCCCAGGTTGTGGGCCTGATCACCCGGCGTGGGGGGAGGGGGGGGCGGGGTGTACAGAAAGCATCCAATAGATGTTCTGTCTCATCAATGTTTTTATCTCTCACTCTCTCTCTAAAATTAATAAAGAAAAAATACATTATTTTTTATCCCCACCCGAGGACAATTTTGCATTTATCTTCAGATAGAGCGGGAGGGAGGAAGAGAGAGAGAGAAATATCAATGTAAGAGAGACACATCAACAGGCTGCCACCCACACAACCCCAACTGGGGCCAGGGACAAACTGCAACCGAGGTATGTGCCCTTGGCGGGAACCGAACAAGGGTCACTCTGGTCCACGGACCGACGCTCTAACCGCTCTGCCAAACTAGCCAGGACAAGAACAAATATTTTTAAGAAACCTAGAAGCTGTTCCCTGGCCAATTTGGCCCAGCGGTTAGAGTGTCGGCCTGCGGACCAGAGAGTCCCAGGTTCAGATACCTCTGAAGGCACGTGCCTTGGTTGCAGTTTGTCCCTGGCCCCAGTTGGGTTCTTATGGGTGGCAACTACTTGATGTGTCTCTCTCACGTTGATGTTTCTCTCTCTCTCTTCCCCCCTCTGATCCTCCCACTCTGTCTCAAGATAAATGCAAAAATATCCTTGAGTGAGGATAAAAGCTAAAATAAAAATCTAGAAGCCATAAAATAAAAGAATTAATAAATTTGACCACATTTTACAAAGTAACACTTGGTGGGGGGGTCGCAAGAAAGGGGAAGAAGGTGTCAATGGGGTAAAAGGAGAAACATCTCTAACAAAAATAAATTAACTAAAAATAAAATAAAATAAAATAAAAATAAAAAAACAAACTGTAAACTTTGGGGAAAATATGTTTGATATTTTTATTAATGAGGAGTGGCTACCCAAAATATAACTGAAAAATTCAAAGTGGTAAGTTAAAATACTAAGAATACTGTTGAAAAATATTCCCAAGGACATGAAAAACTGTTTACAGAAAAAGGAATACAAATGGCTCTTGAGAATATGAAAATTCCAACCTCGATCTTAATAAAGGAAAAACAGATTTTATCACAATGAAATACTATTTGTCACCATTAGAATTTCCAAATATCCTAAAATTGGATATAATAATCTTGGTGATACTGAAGGCATTCTTTGATGTTCCTGGTGGAATTATAAATTGGCACATATCTTATGGAGGGTGATTGGCAATATCTGTCAAAATTAGAAAAAAATTTTTTATTGACTTAGTTCATTTCTTTTTAGAATTTATTCACTAAAAATCTATTTCGTTTTTAATTGAGATGATGTGCATAGTTATTCTTTGCAATATTTAATGTTCATCTATTTGGGACAACTTTTTTTATTTTTTTTGTCATATTTCATTAGTTTATTTTTGTTACTGATGTTTCTCCTTTTTTTCCCCATTGACCCCTCCTCCCCATTCACCCCACCTCGTCCCTGGCTTTGTTGTCCGTGTCCATTGGTTATGCGTACATGCATATAAGTTCTGTGGTTTATCTCTTCCCTTCCCTTCTGAAGGTTGTCAGTCTGTACCCTGCTTCCACGCGTCTGGGTCTACCCTATTCCTCAGACTGTTATGTTCATTATATTCCACAAATAAGTGAGATCATGTGGTATTTGTCTTTTACTGCTTGGCTTGTTTCACTTAGGATACTTTCCAGGTCCCTCCATGTCGTCTCAAAGGATAAGAGATGTTTCTTTCTTACAGCTGCATAGTACTCCATACCACGCCTTTTTTTATCCATTCATCTACTGATGGACACACTTGGGCTGTTTCCAGATCTTAACTATTATAAATAGTGCTGCTATGAACATGGGGGTACATATATTCTTTCTGATTGGTGTATCAGGCTTCTTAGGGTATATTCCTAGAAGTGGGATCACTGGGTCAAATGGAAGTTCAATTTTTAATTATTTGATATAGCATCATAGTGTTTTCCATAGTGGCTACACCCGTCTGCATTCCCACCAGCACTGTACTAGAGTCCCCTTTTCTCCACACCCTTGTCAACACTTGTTGTTTGATGATTTGTTGGTGGGAGCCATTCTGACAGGTGTTAGGTGATACCTCATTGTTGTTTTAATTTGCATCTCTCTGATGATTAGTGATGTTGAGCATTTCTTCATATGTCTCTTAGCCATTTGTATGTCCTGTTTGGAGAGGTGTCTATTTAGCTCCTCTGCCCGTTTTTCAGTTGGGTTCTTTGACTTCCTTTTATTGAGCTGTAAGAGCACTCTATATATATTGGAAATTAACCCCTTATCTGATACATCATTGTCAATGATGTTGTCCCATACAGTGGGTTGCCTTTCCATTTTGATGATTGTATCTTTTGCTGTGCAGAAGCTTTTGAGTTTGATGTAGTCCCATGTGTTCATTTTCTTCTTTGTTTCTGTTGCCTTAGGTGATGTATCAGTGAAAATTCTGCTCCGTATGATGTCCGAAATTTTGTTGCCTACATTTTCTTCTAGAATTTTTATGGATTCACGGGTCACATTTAAGTCTTTTATCCATTTTGAGTTTATTTTTGTGTATGGTGTAAGTTGATGGTCTAGTTTCATTTTTTTGCATGGAGCTGTCCAATTTTCCCAACACCATTTATTAAAGAGGCTGTCTTTACTCCACTGTATGCTCTTGCCACCTTTGTCAAATATTAATTGAACGTATTGCCTTGGGTTCATTTCTGGATTTTCAGTTCTGTTCCACTGGTCTATCTGCCTGTTCTTGTGCCAGTATCAGGCCGTTTTGGTTACAGTCGCTTTGTAGTATAACCTGATATCTGGTATTGTGATCCCACCTACTTTGTTCTTCTTTTTCAAGATTGCTGTGGCTATTCGGGGTCTTTTTTGGTTCCATATGAACTTTTGAAGTATTTGTTCTAGTTCTATGAAATATGTCGTTGGTATTTTGATGGGGATTGCATTGAATCTATGGATTGCTTTGGGTAGTATGGACATTTTAATGATGTTAATTCTTTCAATCCATGAACAGGGTATGTGCTTCCACTTTTTTATATCTTCCTCTATTTCTTTTTTCAATGAACTGTAGTTTTCTGAAAATAGGTCCTTTACTTCTTTGGTTAAGTTTATTCCTAGGTATCTTAATTTTTTTGGCGCGATGGTAAATGGGATTGTTTTTTCAGTTTCTCTTTCTGTGAGTTCATCATTGGTATACAAGAATGCCGTCGATTTCTTGACGTTAATTTTGTATCCTGCTACTTTGCCAAATTCATTTATTAAATTTAGTAAATTTTTGCTGGCGTCTTTGGGGTTTTCTATGTATAATATCATGTCATCTGCAAATAATGACAATTTCACTTCCTCCTTTCCAATTTGGATCCCTTTTATTTTTTCTTCCTGTCTAATTGCTGTGTCTAAGACTTCCAGTACTATGTTAAATAAGAGTGGCGAAAGTGGACATCCCTGACTTGTTCCTGTTCTTAAGGGAAATGCTTTTAGTTTTTGCCCATTGAGTATGATGTTGGCTGTAGGTCTTTCATATATGGCCTTTATTATGTCGAGATATGATCCCTCTATTCCCACATTGCTGAGCGTTTTTATCAAAAATGGGTGCTGGATTTTGTCGAATGCTTTTTCAGCATCTATTGATATTATCATGTGGTTTTTATCCTTCATTTTGTTTATGTGGTGTATCACATTTATTGTGAATATTGTACCATCCTTGCATCCCTGGGATGAATTATTTGAGACAAATTAAACTATGGGATATCCAGAATGAAATACTATGAAGCTATTAAAAACAAGCAGGGAGCCCTGGCTGATTTGACTCTGTGGTTAGAGTGGGGGCCCGTGGACCAGAGAGTCCCAGATTTGGTTCCCGCTAAGGGCACATAGCTCAGTTCCAGTTTGTCCCTGGCCCTGAGTGGGGTTGTGTGGGTGGCAACCACTCGATGTGTCTCTCTCATGTCGATGTTTCTCTCTTTTCCTCCCTCACTCCCTCCTGCTCTATCTGAAGATAAATGTAAAAATGTCCTCGGGTGAGGATAAAAAAAAAAAAACAAGCAGGGAACCTTGTTACTTCTAATAAAGAAAAATCTTCAAGGTCTGTTACTCCTTTTAAAATTATAATTCAAATTACAGTTTACAAAGGCAGAACAACTTAGGATGCTATCTTTGTGATTCAAGTATAGTGAGGAAAATATGTCCATTTATATATGCTTCCTTATGAAAATATCACTACAAGTATATACAAGGAAATAAAAATGTCATTATCTTATGAGAAGGAATAAAAACTGGATAGATGGAGAACAGGAGTGAGAGGGGAAATTTGACTATACAATATTCTAAGCTAAAAATTATTAAAATAAGTATGTATATTAACTTTTTAGCTAAATTAATATATTTTTTAAAAATTTCTCAAGTATATATTTATTGAGGGCCTACTTTGTACCAGGCACTGTTTTAGGTAAAGTGGCCAAGACCCCAGCCCTATGGGGCTTACATTCTTGTGGTAGAAAACAATCATAATAAATACTTAATGTAATATGTCAGAAGATACAAATTCTGTAAAGAAAAACATCTAAAACATGGTAAGTTGGATAGGCAGTATCATTGGGATTAGAAGGAGGTTTTCAATATTAAATATGATTAGCAGGGACGTTCTCATCAAGAAAGAACAAATTTAGGCAAGAGAGAGCAACTAGTGTAACATGTCAGATGTTTCAGACAAAAGCATTAGATGCCGGTGTGGATTGAGCAGAAACAGAGGGATAGTGGTAGGAGATGGGGTCAGAAGGATAATGATGTCCATTGGAGTTTGCTAGTTTGTTTGTCTTAACAGAGTAGTAACAATATAATATCTGAAAATGTTTTAAAAGCTTACTCTGATTGATGTTACCACAAACAGGCTGAAAGAGAGCAAAGGTAAAAGCTGGAAGATAATGGTGCCTTAAACCCGAGGAACTGCAGTGGAAGTAGTGAGGAAGATTTGGAGTTCGGAAGTAATTTGAAATTAAATCAAGTGGATCCCTGAGAGACCAGATGTGGGATGTGAGGGAGAGAACACAAGGAAGGGGAAGAGTGAAAACATTATCTAGAAAAATAGGAGAATGCATGAACTAGGGAAATATACTATGTTTGCCTGGGAGCATGAAGAGCCCATTTGAGTGTTTCATGAATTTAAAAATGAGACCAGTCAGTATGTTTATGGGTTTTTCTTCAGTTATATTCAGTTGCATGATATAGGCCCCATTTGATCTAAAGAAATAGATCTCTGTAGTATTGTGAAAAGATGCCTCGTAAAATCTTGGAGAAAATGTTCTCATTTGAATGATTTTTTAAAAAGGAGATACATACATATATGCTTATTTCTATTTATAGTAATACAAAACGTACATATATTTCCCCAAGTTTAGCTGAACATGTTTTCATATGATCATTTCCAGTATATAGCAGGTGACAAATATGATAGATGTCAAGTATAAATTGAGCATTTTAAAGACAGCAGGCATTTCAGCATGCTTATTTAAATTTTTTTTAATTTAGCTTAGATTTTGCAGTTTTAAAAAATAAACATGGGACTTATTTTGAACTTAATACAGTATATATAAAATTATTTCTATGAATTGTAGGTGTTATGAGCATTTGTATGCTTAAAATCCTTAATAGTTTTAGTGTATAAAAACTTTATTAAATCATGAGACAAATACTTATGCAGTATCAGAAAAGTTAGATGGATTATCAGACAGATTGATCATCTAGTGAACACAGCTGGTGAGTCAACATAAAAACGAAAACAAAAGTGGCAAATGACAAAAGAGATATATCAAAGGATGAAACAAAAATATAATAAATAGGAATAATTAATAACTCATAATGAAAAGCAAAATGAGATTGTGGGAAACATCTGCAAAAAATGCAACACTTGATGGAGACACTGAATGAATACGCCACATGCCGTCCGTATCATCTTCACTTGATCCACTGTCTGAAATCTCTTATCTGAATTCTCTTAAAGCTGCTTCTCAGAAATATACACAAATCCCGAAACAACTCAAGGATGAGACTTTTTACTAATGGTACTAAATTACTACCTGTATTTAGAGAGAGTAAATATGTAATGTTCTGTAAAGATTTCAGTCATTCAACATTATGAAAATAAGATTGTGTTTCATGCATAATGAAGCATATGAATGAATAAAAGGACACAATTTATCATTATAAGTATATGCTAATATATTGTTTCCTTGGGTAGAGTTAGTACAGGTCTATAATTGCAGTTCCTAAAAGCAAAAGGCTCTGAAATCCAAAATGTTCTTTTACTTCAGTACATTTTGGCAGCAAAATTGAACTGATGTGGAAACATTAAGGGCCTACTAAATTTTGTCATGCATTTAAACGCTATTTATGACATCAGAAAAGAGGTTGATATCCAAAATATATGATGAACTCAATAGCCAAAAAACAATCTGATTTTAAAAATGGGCTAAATGCCTGAATAGACATTTTCCACAGAAGACACATACAGGTAACTAAACAGTACAGGAAAAGATGTCCGACATCACTAATCATCAAGGAAATGCAAATCAAAACCATGTGATACCAATTCATCCCTGGAAGAGTGGTTATTGTCAGAAGAAAAGAGGTAAATGCAGGTGAGGATGTGGAGAAAAGGGAACCCTTGGGCCCATTCAGTGGGAATGTAAATTGGTACAGCCACTATGGAAAACAGTGTGGAGGTTCTTCAAAAAATTAAAAATAGACCTCCCATATGGTTCCACATCTGCATATATATGCCACTTCTGTGTATATGTCACGAGAAAATGAAATTACTATCTCAAAGACATAACTGCACCCCCAACCTCACTGCAACATTATTACTATGGCCATAATAAAAAACTACCTAAGCTCATCGATAGATGAATGGGTAAAGAAAATGTGTTGGCCCTAGCTGGTTTGGCTCAGCAGTTAGAGCCTTGGCCCGCAGACCATAGAGGCCCGTGTTCAGTTCCCGCTAGGGGCACATGCCTTGGTTGCGATTCGTCCCAGGCCACAGTTGGGGTTGTGTGGGTGGCAACCACTCGATATGTCTCTCTCACATTAATGTTTCTCTCTCTTACCCCCTCTCTCCTTTCCACTCTATCTCAAGGTGGATGCAAAAATGTCCTCGGGTTAGGATAAAAAAAAAAGAAAATGTGTATATTTGCGAAAATGTGGTATGATACTACGTGTATTATATTTAATGTATGTAAATTTGTGTTTATATATGAATATTATTCATCCATTAAAAAGGTAATCCTATCATTTGTGACAACTTGGGTGGACCATAAGTGTGTTAAGCTTCGTAAGATAAGTCAGACAGAGAAAGACATATACTACATGATCTCACTTATATGGGGAGTCTAAAAAAAAAAACTCAGAGAAACAGAATAGAATGATGGTTGCCAGAGGCTGGGAAATGGGGAGATTTTTGGTTAAAGGGTACACACTTCCAGTTATTAAATGAAGAAGTTCTTGGGATCTAACATTCAGTGTGCCACCTACAGTTAACAATACACACACAAACTGTACTTAGGTGACAGATGTGTTAACTAACCTTACTGCAATAGCCATTTTGCAATATAAATCTGAATCAGATCATCACGTTGTACATCTTAGATTAATAATGTTATGTGTCAGTAATTTCTCAATAAAGCTAGGGAAAAAAAGACTTACCCTCTGGGGAAAAAAATAAATAAAAGCTATTTATGAATATATGAAATCATTTATATTCTATGTTTAAATCAAAGTGTGACTATTCATTACAGAAAAATTAGTGTATTTGATTATGAGCTGCTGCCTAGACAGCACGGGCTGGTATTAGATAAAGTGAGGTAAAGCATCAGATTACCTTTCTAAATCTGAAAAATTCCAAATTCCTAAATATATTTGTCCCCAAGAGTTTCTATAAAAGGTGTATAAAATTTATGGAATGAGACATGCAGGAAATTATTGATGGTGTTTATCTGTGGAGAGAAGAGATAGGGCTTTTATTTCTCACTTTTTCACTCTTTTATGCTGTTTGAATTTTACCATTATCATAAATTAATAAATAAAAATAACTTTAAAAATAAACCAATTTTGGTACATCTGTAGACCCTGCCTACCTTCTCTTTATATCTCTAAACATAGGGCACCCTTACTGACAATAATTTTAAATATTTGTCTTCCCTCATCAAATTAGTCAGCATGACCAGTAGATTCTATTAATACTTCTCATTTACAGTCGTCCCTCATTTATCGCGGTTAATCCGTTCCAGACTCTAGCAGTTGCACCTGGGGTTGAAGGATTCCTGGGGTGCTCGAATACATAGGCCTACAGTCCATACATACAGTAATTTTAATTGTAATTGTAATACAGAGGTGTATGATTGACTCAGACAACCAAGTGCACACTGTATCATTTTCACTGTCTCAATCAAGTTTTTAGTGAGTACATTTGAAAAAACCGCGATAGAGGTAAGCTGCGAAAGTCGAAGCGCGAAGCGGGGAGGGACAGCTGTATTCTCCCTCTTCTGTTCTCACAATCAGGAACTGAGTCCATTTTTGTTCTAGATTATAATATAGTAATTTCTCTATATCTATGGGTAGCTTAATTTACATCTATTGAAGAGTTAGCAAACTATTTTAACAATATGAATACCTGTCTTTTTCCAGCCACTGGTCTGTAAGCTCCTTGAAAATAAGTGCTGTCATTTATCTCTTTGCTTTTTTCTAGGGTGGCTTGCAAAGATTTTGCACTCATGTTTTGCTAAAGAAATGATGAATGAATGTGCAGAATGAATAAATATTATCACCTTCTTTTTTCTATTTGGTATAACCTTTCTCAACATTTTTAAAATAGGTAAATCTTAAATTTTTCAAAAGGATGTCATTGTTTTTGAGTTACAAGAATGTTGGGAAACCATTGTTAAAAATTGAATCACAGCCCTGGCCAGTGTAGCTCAGTTTGTTGGAGCATCATTCCATATACACCGAGAGGTTGAGGGTTCAATTCCCAGTCAGGGCACATACCTAGGTTGTGGGTTCCATGTTTCTCTCTCACATCAATGTTTTTCTCCCCCCAAACACAAAACCAAAAGTGTGTCCTCAGATGAGGATTTAAAAAAAAAATGAATCACAACACAAAGTTTATGACAAAAGAGTGCAAATTAAGGATAATTATACCTCTATAGTGAACATTCAGAAAAATAACTTTACAAAAACATAAATATTTAGAAAACTGCAATCACTAGAAGACATGGCTATTTGAAACAGAGGCAGATGTTCATAAGGGAAGAACAGGTGAAATAAAAAAAAAGATACCAGGATAAATATATTGACAAGGTAAATAAGGTTAAAGTTGACTGGAGAAAATTAAAATTATAAAAATAAATTAACATTCTCAGCACTTGTCAGTAAAAACAGAATTGACCCCCAGGGGGGAAAAATTAGAAATTTCCTCAGAATTCAGAGAAAAGTCAAAGCTATTAAAATGATGCAAGAGAAGATGAAACATGGGAATAAATAATGAAGGTTCAATATGAGGCTTAGACATATTTTTCAGGGATAAATGAAAAAATGTGAATCTCAGCCCGTGTGGCTCACTGGCTGAGCATGGACCCATGCACCAAGAGGTTGCCAATTCAATTCCCAGTCAGGGCACATGCCCAGGAAGTGGGCCTGATCCCCATTGTGGGGCATGCAAGAGGCAGCCAATCTATGTTCTCTCTCATTGATGTTTCTAACTCTCCTTTTTTCTTCCTCTCTAAAAATCAATGAAGAAAAAAAAAATCATGCCCTGTCCAATTTGCTAAGTGGTTAGAGCATTGACCCGTGGACCAATGAGTCACAGGTTCAATTCTGGTCAAGGGCATGTACTTGGTTACGGATCGTCCCCGGCTCTGGTCAGGGTTCTGTGGGAGGCAACCAGTGGATGTGTCTCTCTCATATCAATGTTTCTCTCTCTCCCCCTCTCACTCCCTCCCACTCTATCTGAACAAAAATGGAAAAATATCCTCGGGTGAGGATTACAAAAAATTTAAAAGTAAATAAAAATTTAAAAGAAAAAATGTCAAAATGTAAGAAATAGTAAAAGACGATCTTAAATTTTTTTCTAATTAAAGGTAGACTTTGGCTTCCAAATCACAGAGTAGCTTGTTTCAGAACAGTGATAACAGAGAGAATAAATAGAATGATGTAGATATTTTCATTTATTTATTCTAAAATTAGAGCATTATTTATTTTTTAAATATATTTTTGTTGATTTTAAAGAGAGAGAGAGAAACATCAATCGGCTGCCTCTGGTACACATCCCAACTAGGGATCTATCCCACAACCTGGGGATGTGCCCTGGCTGGGAATCCTACCAAGGACCTGTTGGTGCATAGCATGATGTTCGACCAACTGAGTCACACCTACCAGGGCACCATGTAGATATTTTAAACCCTCCTTGAAAGAATGGTTGAGTTACAAAAGGAAAAAAATTGAATCATAACATTTAGTTTAAATATAAATCATTATTTATTATGCATAATAAAGTATTTAAACTTTTTTTTTTTTTTTACTTTTAGTAAATGACCTGCTGTTTAATTGGCTTAAACAGGGTGGGGGTGATTGGACAACAGTAAATGTAAAATTTTAATATTTTAAATAATGTTTGAATTTGAGGCCTAATGAATATTTAAATGTATGTTGAAAAGTAACTAAGTTACAATATCGAAAGTAGGTTCAAAACTGATTTTATGATCTCATGTTTTGGAGTTCTTTGTACTTTGTGCTTTTAAATGAACTAGATTTAATTTCTAAATAAGAGATAATTTTGCTTAAGAAAATTTGGGATATAATCATTTTTAATACTGAGTTTTAAAGTATTTAAGACTTCTAGGGGTTCCTTATAGATTTGATGATATTCATCCTAAGGCAGATTTATAGACTTCATTGGATTTTTATGCTTCTCATTAATTGTATGTCACCAAAATTTTCTTTATGCTTCCTGTCTTTTACTAGCAACCTATGTAACAGTAAATTTCAAAATGTAGGACTGATAGTTAAGTTATTTAAACCTCTATAATAATCACAAACACCATGAGGTAATTTAAACACTAACAGGTAATTTAAGTGATAAGCTGACTGAGTGGCTAAGATACATAAGCATGCTTCTCAGGTCCTAAGACAATCACTCATACACCTTGGGTGCTCTCAAGTCATTCCATTTTAAGGGGAAGAAATATTTAACTATTCAGTTATTAAATTTATTTAATTACTAGTTTAAACAGATGTCATTATTGCCTTAAACATTTTGAACTCTTAGGAAAACTCTGACCTTCTAGACCAGCGATTTTCAACCTTTTTCATCTCATGGCACACAAACTAATTACTAAAATTCTGTGACACACCAAAAAATGTATTTTTTGTCGATCTGACAAAAAATAAAAATTAAGTATAATTTTTATTCAGTCACACTAGACGGCTATTGTGTGGCCCTTGTCATTTTTTTTTACTTGACAGTCTGAGGGAAAAGAGGTGAGTGACCCTGACTAAATAATCAGGCATTGCATGTTTTAAAAATTCGTATAGCGCACTGGTGAAAATTGCTGTTCTAGATCAAGGATCAACAAACTTTTTCCTTAAAAGCCCAGATAATAAATATTTTATGCTCCGCAGGCTGGCAGGTCTCTGTGGAACTATTCAACTCTACTGTTGAGGTGTGAAAGTAGTCACAGGCAATACATGAACACATGAGCATGGCTGTGTTTCAGCTTTATTTATGGACATTGAAACTTAATTTCATATAGTTTTCAGGTGTCAAATTTTTTTTACACTTTTTAAGCCATTTAGAAATGTAAGTACCATTCTCGTACAGAGTGTCATGCAAAAACAGACGGCGGACTGGACTTGTTCTGCTGGCTGAGGTTTGCCAACCCCACTGGTTGGGAAAATTTGCTTTAATAATACATTCTTAAACTTCTCCACAGCCAATTCTATGAAACCATTTCAAAGTTCTTACTGATTTGAGCTATACCAGCTGACAAAAGATGTTCAATGTGTTACCAGCCACTTCTTTGTGACCCTAATAATATCGCTTCTTTTCCCCACCTCGTAAGTAGCTCATAGAAGCAAATTAAAAGAAATGTTAACACTCTCTGCTATGAAACTAATTGTCTTTTGTTAGATGATGTAGTGTGGTATGATGGCATTAAAACTGGAAATCTTGGAAACCAGGCTGTAGCTGGTTCTACCACTATTCAAAGTGGTCAGGTTTTTCAAACCTCTAATGCTCCATTTTCTCTCCTGCTCATCTGGGAGAAATATTAAGAGGTTCTACTGTAATAATCAATATGAAATCAGTGGTAAAGTAAAAAATGTAACATAAACATTGCCTTGGTGGTGATGGTCGGACTATATATTCATATATCCTCTTGAAAATTAGGTATAGGTTAAGGATTGCACATAAACTTTTCCAGAATTTTTACCTCCATACACTACACTTTTAAGCTGCTCCTATCTCCTCGCTGATTTGGATGTTCCAAGTTCATTACTAACAGTACTATGAAATTTTCAAATTTTATTCCATATATTCTCTCTTGTCACTACTCTAAGAGGGAAGAGACTTTGTCTGTTTTGTCACTGCTCTATCCTCAGTACCCAAAACAATGTCTGGGAATATGTTTGGGTCTCATAAGCAGTTCTGAGTGAATCAGTGACACAAATAATCTCTTATGTTCACTTGTCTTGTATTATCAAAACAAATATAGAAAGCTTATCTACATAAAATGTTTTTGAATACATAAAATATGTAGAATTACAAAGGAAATCTACTTTATTCACCTCTACTAAAATATAGTTCTATCCACAGATGCTCTAGTATCCATAGACCCTGGTTTTTTAAATTTGGAAGATTTTTTTTTTTTTTATCTTCACCCAAGGACACTTTTCCATTTTTTTGTTCAGGTAGAGTGGGAGGGAGGGAGAGAGAGAAAGAGAGAGAAACATCGACGTGAAAGGAACACATCGAGTGGTTGCTACCCGCCCGACCCAACCAGGGCTGGGGACACACTGCAACCGAGGTACGTGCCCTTAGTGGGAACTGAACCCGGGTCTCTCTGGACCGCAGGCCGACGCTCTAACTGCTGAACCAAACCGGCCAGAGCTAAAATTTGGAAGAATTTTTAAGTATTATCAGAGGACATACAGTCCATAACTACAACTGGTAAAATTACTTTGATAGAATAAAAAGACAGAGCAACTTTATTCGGTCACTTTAAGAAATCCTTTCTCTGCACTTCAAAATATAACAAAAAGAACACTGGGTGTGTGTGCGTGTGCATCTGTGTGTGCATGTGTGTGTGTGTTCAAGCCTATTTTGGTTAAATTTCTTTTGCTTGCAACAAGAAAAACAGATTTTGCCAAGGTTGTTCATAAAGGGCATTCATCTGGAAAGATACTGGAGTAGCGCATGGAACTAACAGGTGGGAAGGAAAAGAGCAAGGATAGCTTTGGGGACTTAAGCTTTCTCCAGAGTAGAACCATTAATGGGGGTTTCCAGTCACATGTCCAAATTTCAAGATATTAACAGAAATTTGGTTGATCGAGCTTGGATCACACATGCCTGAATTGGTCAGCCAGAATTAGAGGTAAAATCATGTAGTAGAGCTATCAGCACTGGTTAGTATTAGGGTGAGTTGGGAAGGTACCCCAAGAGATGTATAGTCTTATTAATCTTATTCCAGAAAACAATACATTTATATTTATTAATATCTCAAGATGAAACATTTCACTTGAAGCTGCAAAACATTTTTTCCATGGACAATTAGATTGAATACATTTATATTTGTGAATTTTAATATGTGCCACATCACCTACTGCTATATTAATATCATATAATATGGCCAGTATAATATAGTAGTGATATAGTATAGGGGCTGAGAGCACCCTGGAGACAGTGTTGCATGACTTTAGATCCCTGTCCTACCACCTAATTGTGAGAGTTTGGACAAGTTACTCAACCTCTGACCTTCATTTTGTCTGTAAAAGGGAGGTGTGTCAGTGAGCTTTTATTACAGCGCGAGTTGCAGATCTCACTGGCGTACCACAATAAGCAGTCTGTGGGTAAGCAGGAGTAGGTCTGATCTGGAATGGGTCTACATCTCTGTCACATGTCTCTCATCTTTTTTGAACCTACAGCTACCTGAGGCACTGTTTTCTCAGAGTAAACAGCAGATTGCAAGGGAGAAACCCAACTGCTTAAGTGTATTTCAAGGCTCTGCTTGTGTGATATCTGGTCTCACGCCATTTCTTCAAAGCAACCCCACAGTTGTAGAGCAGAGAAGTATAGATACACCTTTCATGCATGTATTGGGGGAAAGGGAGGAGTGATCCAGTCTACCACAGGGGTAGTATTGGCACCTATCCAGTAGAGTTGCTGTAAGTTTAATATGTGTAAAAAGCTCAGAATAGTGCCATGCTCAATAAATACTATTAGGCATACTCTTATGTGAAAATTTACACAAACGTTAAGGGTATATCTGAAATCCAGTTTTATTTTTAAAAATTTCAATGTTTTGCTCTGCAAATAATTAAAATATCACTCTTTTGCTATATTGCAGTAGTAAGGATTGGGAAAAATGAATGATTATGACTCTGGATGAAATTCAGATATTTAATGATAACTGGTCATGTTTAATAAAATGATGATCATACTTTAATAAAATAATCTCTCTTAGATATCCATTGAATACACGCCATGTTTTGAATCAGTAATCTAAATAGTAAACTATCCTGTTGTTTCTTATTTTAGATTTTTCTCTAAGTAATAGGGCTGAGAAATTAGCTTGGTCATGATAATGCCCTGCCAGGTAAACAGCTAGAGTAAAGAACCCTGAACTTGGAGTAATAAGAACTGGTTTCTCATACTGGCTCTCCCACTAATTGGTTAGTTACAACCAATTGGTTGAGTTGTTTAACCTCTCTGGATTTCAGTTTCCTATAGCATAAAATACAGGGATTGAATCATCTGATTGATATACCTCTTTACTGCCTGCGGTCATACATTTAGCAAGTCTTGTGTGTAAGACTAAAATTCTGTGATTCTTAATGAGACCTCGTAAAATTTCAAAATATCCATAAATATGAAAACTAAAGAAAGATATAACTTGCTCTCTGTTCAAAATTGGTAAATTCATCTTTATTCCCTTTTTAACAGGACCAAGGAAATAAAATACAAGAAGCCAAGAGCACAGACTATTTCCCTTCATCAATTCATAGAATCATGATACTTATCTAACTCCATCAACTACAAAGGAATGACCACCTTGGCAGATGGCCACAGAGGATGTCAACAATTTTTTGGAGGCAAGCAATGAAATATTGATACTTTGAATTTTCTATTATTAACTATGTAGAAACAAGTAGAATTATGTTTTAATGAAAATATTAAAAGTGTTCTTTAATATAGTAATTTGTATAAGTACAGCTAAGCTATTTCTCCACTCCTTTTTTTCCCCTGAGCATTATTGCATGTCAAAAATTACATTAATCGCATCTGCATTTGCCCTTACATGGAATAGCGATATACTCCTAAATACAAAATAAAAATTTAATAATAGAAATCAAGTACCCATGTTTGAAATAGAGCTCTTCATATCTTTCTTGAACACACATATAACTACAAATACTGCCCTGGCCGGTTTGGCTGAGCGGTTAGAGCATCCACCTGCGGTCCGGAGAGACCCAGGTTCGGTTCCTGCTAAGGGCATGTACCTCGGTTGCAGTTTGTCCCCGGCCCTGCTTGGTTGTGTGGGTGGCAGCCACTCGATGTGTCCCTCTCTCTCTCTCTCCTTCTCTCTCCTTCCCACTCTATCTGTGCAAAAAATGGAAAAATGTCCTCGGGTGAGGATAAAAAAACAAACAAACAAACAAATACAAAATAGTTTGGGAAGTTTGAATTATTTTCCATTTGTTTTAAAATTATATATATATATACCATTTATGATTTTTTTTTGTTTTAATTCCTACATTTTTCTCATTCATTTTTAAATATTCTAAAGTGTTCCAAAGGCTTGGGAAGTCATCCCTTTACATCCCTCACAGCTCTATATTTTGTGAGACGTCTACATCAAAAGATCCCATTGAATTTTTAGTTACTTTTACAGCTGCTCTTACTTTTCCTGGAAAAACAGTCAGCCAAGGATTGTGGACTGCAGTGCCATCTTCAAAATTGAAATTAATTACCGTACCCTTTAAAGGGAAAGTTTGCCTGGAAAGAAACTAACTGTATTTAAAAAAAAAAAATTATAAATATAAGGAATATGCCTTCATCACCTTCATAAAAAATAAAGACTTAAGTAGATGAAATGAAGTAAATTCATAAAACTTTAAGTAGAATGCACTAAAATTGAATTTTTCAAAGCATTTTATATAACAGAGAAACTACAGATTTGCTCAGAATTTTTTATTTAATGTTAATTCAACTCAGAGGCCTAAGGTCATCCAGCAAAAGAGTCTGCTTTTTAAGTTGCACATAGAGGAATGCTTTCTAAGTACAGGAGACCATAAATGTTTAAAAAGCCCACTGTAGAGTTTCTGAGTTTCTTTCAGTCACTAGAGTCAAAATTAATCCTTGCTTTTCTGTTGGGGAAAATTTCATCTAATTACATTCACATTATTCTGCAACTTTTTGAACAGCAAATCCTGATCACCAAAGAAAAGAAAGAGCAGCTGTGTTGCCCTTGCCTCAGAGTTATAAGAATCGCATTATTATGCAGTCACTGGGCTTTATAGAACCGTAAGTGGTTATCCACTGGCTGCCTTCTGGCAGAAACACACCTAACCTTTCTGAACTGCTGATAATGTATGCCTTCTGTTTGTAAGGATGGATCTTAAAAAAAAATAGACATTCTGCTGCTTTCTTATCCAGTATAACAACTCTCAGGACTAGGAAGTTCTTTCTTATAACCTTTGGCACACATTTATTAAGTAACTGTTTCTAAAACTTCTTTATTTTAGAATTACACTTTAATCATAATTTAATTTTGTTTTCAGTTTAATACAATTTAATCATAATTTAAATCTTTTCCCAGTTTAATACAATTCCCTTAACTATTTAAAAAAATGCTTTAAATTGACCATTGCTAAATTTATTCCCATAAACAGTATGCTACTTCATAGCAGCCTATTGTCATATTTTTTTTCCCTAATGTTCCCTTTTTTAATTCATCTACATATCATGTCTTATTTTGATCTTAAGTTATTTGTTAATCACAGCAACAAATCTTACGTCAAGTAGCTCTAATTTATATTTCTTCCACATTAAGAACTAGCCCTTTGTTCTCTTTCAATTGCATTCTATTTTTGGCCATGTCATTAATATGCCACAGATATTTATGGTTCTAATCAAAAGTGCTGACTATTTCATTTGTTTCCCATATTTTAAGGTTTATTTGTAAATTATCATTATAAAAATTTTAGTAATTAGAAAGGCAATTATAATGTAGCACATATGACTTATAGGTATGACAAATTCACAGAACAGTTAAGACTGAGTGATTAACCTTGTGCCAGACCCACCAGGTATGTGACCTTGGGGAAATTATTCATTCTCTTTGACCCCCATTTGTACAACTTTCATATTTGGATCCTAATAATAATATAATTGTAAGGATTAAATGTGATAGATGATATTAGTAAAAAGCTTAGATCTTTAGCACTCACCTAGCACAGAATTCAATAAATTGGTCATGGTAGTTATCCTACTTTTTGCAAAATCATTAAAGCAGGTCTCCTCCTAGTAAGCTCAACTCTCACAAAATAAGTAATGGATTTGTCCATTATACTCATGCCAGATTTTTTTTACATTATTATGTCTGTTGTACTACTACTAAATTTTGTTCTCATTGAAGTTTCCCAACAAGCAGTTTAAAGTTTATGTTTAAACATGTGAAAATGCAATGTATGCAGAAATCATGGTTGAAAAACATAGTTTTGCAATTTAGTTAACCTTTAAGCTTTATGAAAACTATATGCATCCCAAATTTTGCAAGAAATTTTACTTGGGTATCTGTGAACTCACTACCTCTTCCAAAATTTTAACTTTTTATCAACCACTATTGTTTGGAGAAATATTCCATATGCAAAGCAGAGAGAGTTGAAGAATTTTCTTTTTGGGATTAAATATATTTTATGTATACATCGATCAGATGTTTATTTAGTATGAGAAACTGATTTGATCTTTCCACTAGAAAAATGAAAGTAAGTAGGCTATTTGGTTCTCTGGGTTAGTTTCCTAAGTCTGCTGTAATAAATTGTCACAAACTTGGTGGTTTAAATTAACAAAAATTAATTCTCCCACAGTTCTTAAGTTTAGAAGTTCAAAATCAAGTTGTCCTCAGAGCCATGCCCCATTGAAGGCTTTAGGGGAGAATAAGTTCCATGCCTTTCTCTTAGCTTGTAATGTTGCCAGCAATCCTTGTCATTCCTTGACTTGAAGATTCATCACTTTTTCAGTCTGTGCCTCCCTCATCACATGGTTTTATCCCTGTGCCTGTGTTTCTTCTCTTCTTATAAGGGCAGGGTCATATTGGATTTGAGACCACCCTAATTCAGCACGACCCCATCTTTACTTCATTACATCTGTGAAGACTCTACTTACAAGTAAACTCCCATTCATAGGTGTCAAGGTTAGGATTTCAACATATCTTTTGGAAAGGGCACAATTCAACCAATAGCACTGTCTTTTCAATATCCATATAGATAGGTTTAGATATATATTTTAACTGAGAATAAAGTTAGGGAAGGACAATTAATTTTAAAAACAGAATTATCTTCTTCTAGAATAATGGTTATTTGACTTGTGACAAGACATGATCTATGAGTAGATGTACATGTTTTGCTTATAATGATTTGACAGTACCATTTCTTGAACATAGTTTCTTGATAATACTTTTTTCCCATCAAGTGAATGGTTATCATTTTGTTTGTTTACTTGAGATCAGGGTTACAGTTACAGGTGTGTGTCCATATTACATGTATCAACAAATATGATGTCCTAAAGACATTAGAGGTGGTATGACATTTGTTTTTGTAACTGTACTGATAATTATACTTTGTAACTAAATGAACTGAGACAGTTTTCCTTTGCTATATTTGACTCAAAACAGGGCTGCTTTTTATTTTCCTAAGAAATTTACTTTAAATGTAAATCAAAAAAAAATTGTTGACCTTTCAAAAAGAACACAGGCATTATATATATATATTTTAATTTATTTTTATTGTTGAAAGTATTATAGATGTTCTCCCCGCCTCCCATTGACCTCTCCACCCCCTCTCCCATCCCCTTCAGGCCTTCACCTCACTATTGTCTGTGTCCATGGGTTATGCATATATGCATGTAAGTTCTTTGGTTAATCTATTCCTGCTCCTCGCTCCCCCCCTTCTCTCTGAGATTCCTTAGTCTGTTCCATGTGTCCATGTCTCTGGATCTGTTTTGTTCATCAGTTTATTTTGTTCATTAGATTCCACATATAAGTGAGTTCATGTGATATTTGTCTTTCTCTGACTGGCTTATTTTACTTAGCATAATTATCTCCAAGTCTCTCCATGCTGTCTCAAAGGTAGTATATATTTTTAACACTAATTCTACTACTTATTCCAGAAAAGCTCATTCCAGTGAAGTCTTTCTAATATGTAACTTGGTATGTGGTATTATAGATCATCAGTACATTTTTATCATCTCCCATGTCTCAGATTTTTCATGTAATTAAACTTACACAGTGTAAGTTTCAGCACTTCAATAAAAGGATTTTATGTGTATTTTCTTCTCTTTGAGCTTATGAAAGGGAAGGGAAGTAAAGCAGTATAAAATTCTTTTGTGGGGTTCTTATGTTTTCCCATTCTTGCATGAAACACATAAAATTTCCCAGAATTACTTTTCTTGCAGGTAAAACCTGCTTCAAATTATTCTTCACATGTAATAGTCACTCAATAAATGTTTATGAAGTGAATGGAGGAAATTATAATTAGTCCCTCTGCTTTTATATAGCATCCAGAGGAGTGCTGTTAGAAGATAAAGCAATTCTGAAGTTCACTCAGTTATCCACCTTGATGTTAAATATTTTTTTTAGATTTGATATGAAAAGTAAACAGATGGAGAGTTTGCAGTGCTAGAAAGTGCAGATATGTTCTTTATTTCCCAGAACTTTTCAGTAAATTGAAGGATTTAAGGCTTTGGTTTATATTTTTATCTCATTTTCCAAGTGAATGTTGAACCCATAAGGAAAAACCATAAAGTACTTGATTAAATGAACAGTTGACTATGCATTTTGAGATTAGGATTTGGTTTTCTAAACTATAGATCAAATTACTAGAGTAGAGATTCTCCATCCTGACTGTGCTTTAGCATAACCAGAGAAGCTTTTTAAAAACATAAATATTTTGGCCCTATCTCAACTGGTTAATCTCAGTTATTTCAATTACTAGCTCTGTGATTTAGCATTATTTAGACCTCAGAATCTGCTTCTTGAGAAGTGGAGATGATACAGTAGTAGTGGACTTTTGGATAAGATTGTGTCTCACAGAAATTGGAAATAAAATAAAGTATAATATATACTTAAAGATGTACTGATCTAATTAGGAAAAACAGGGATTTGAGAAGATAAATATACAAATTAAACAATAAGGACTTTATAGTATTAAGACCATCAATAGCGACAAAGTAAATACCCTGTTTTACTCGTAAAAATACTTGGGGAAAAGGTTAGGAAATTGTAATTTTGCCTCAAATGTCTATATTCCAAGGCCTAAGATGTGTCTGAAACTGGAGTGGACTGATTTCTTAGGTGGGGAATTTAACATCAATAGAGTACTCCCAGTGAGATTGAATAACCGTTTGCTAAGAGTATGACAGTGGTAATTATAGTGATCACGGATAGGGTTAGTTTATGGAATGCTTATATACTGGAAAATCTCTAAGGTCCTTTCCAACTCTAATATGTTGTGTTTGTATATAATTGACAGTCCTTTCTTAGCATTTATTTATTCATCTATATATTTTTAAACTTTTATGTGCCAGAAACAATTCTGAAAAATAAAACTTATGGATATGAAGAAAAACAGAATACTCTAGATTTGATAATCACTACAATAAAGTATCATGGGGCAATTAAATGACATAATTGTATTTCATTTATACATGTGATGGCTATTTCTGTTATCATTTAGGAGCTAACATAAATGTATAAAATAGGAATTCAGTATACTTAAATGTTCAGAAAGAAATTGCATTAGAAAAACGTCATCTTGATCCAGGTTTTTTGAAGAGAAAACTTCTTGGAAACACTATATAACATTCAATATATTGTATCTCAAATTACTGTAGGGTAAGACTCAGGTCCTAACATTAATTACTGTCATTGTTCCTTGCCTGCATGCTCCTTTAGAGAGCATGCAACTGATGAAGTTACTTTTGATGCTGCTATTATCGCTTGTTAATAGCCAGAATCTTGAAGAAAGAGAGGGGCCCATTTCCTGGAAGAAAACCTGCTGAGGATAGAGAAGCAGTATCCATAAGAGAAAGGCTAAGTATAATGGGTCTTAGAGCATAGGACTCAATTGATTGAGGAGGCCCAGAGGGAGTGGAGGGAAAGGAATTTCTAGAGAAAACTGTCTAGTTCTGATTTTAAAGAAGCAAAATGAAAAAAGCATTGATTATTTTCTTTTTTCTGCTATATATTTCTAAACCAATATAAGGATAAGAAAAAAGTTTAAAAGTAAAATTGAGCTACCTTTTTTAACTTAACTTCCCTTACTCTAGAGTTTTACTGCTTTTTATTTTACTTAGTTTTAGCAAGTCACTCCCTTTTTGAAATGTTTTAACTCACATCATAGAATTCAACATGCAATACTGTCCATGATTGAAGAGGCACCAGAGAAATGAATATATATTGGGTCAAACCAGCAGCATATTACTGGTTGGGTTCTTCAGAAGTAGTTTGTGTTAGGTTTTGATTTTGATTATAAAAGCAATACGTACTCATGGTTTTTAAAATAAGATTATAATATAGAAAAGTATAAAAATAAAATTTGAAACCATTTTATTTCTACTTCTTACAAGTAACTTCAATTAACTTTTTAATATATCATTTCAGAATCTTCTATCCAAATAAAAGTGTCACGCACATATACATATACACATGCATATACTGTCATAAGCTTCTTTTTTTTTCTTTACATAAATGCAACAGATCCATTGTTCTTTGTAGTGGCCTTTCTGCTGTTTGCCTCTTTATTATTGATTTCCTGTGTTTCACATATTTTTCTGTAGTTTAATTTGCCTTTCAAGTTGTTTTATGTTTCTTTTCTTCATAATTTTGGGTTAGTCTAATTAGCAGTTTTTTCTGTTATGGCTTCTAGAGTTTATGTCCAAGATGATAAAATATATAACACCATATTTTCTTTCCCACCATTATGGCTTAATTTTTGTTAAGGGACTTGACTTTATTACAGAAGTTTTAGGTTCACAGTAAAATTAAGAGGAAGGTACAGAGATTTCCCATAGACCCCTGGCCTCAAACATGCACAGCCTCCCCCATTATCAATATCCCCACCATAGTGCATTTGTTACAGTTGAACCTACATTGACACATCATCACCTAGAATCTACACTTTACATTAGGGTTCACTGTTGGTGGTGTACATTTTATGGGTTTGGACAAATGTAAAATCACATGTATCCACTATAATAATATTATACACAGTAGTCTCACTACCTGTAAAGTCCTCTATATTCTTCCTATTCAGCTCCTGTTTTTTGTTTTATTCTCATCCGAGGACTTTTTTCCCCCCATTTTTGTTCAGATAGAGTGGAAGGGAGAGCATGAGAGGGAGGGAGAGAGAGAGAGAAACATCGACGTGAAAGGGACACATCGAGTGGCTGCCTCCCGCACGAGCCCAACCAGGGCCAGGGACAATTGCAACCGAGGTACATGCCCTTGGCTGGAATCGAACCCATGATTCATTGGTTCGTGGGCTGACGCTCTAACCACTAAGCCAAACCAGTCAGGGCTCATCTCCTGTTTTTTAATAAAATCCTTGATGTTTAAATCTTTACATCACCTGGAATCTTGTTGGTGTCCTAACAGCTTTTATTGAATAATCTTTTCTTAAAATGTCGCCTTTATTCTATATTTTGTATATAGGAGGATATTTCAGGATTCTCCAGGATACAAAGTTCTGTCTATTCCATTCATAGAACTAAACTCTTTGATTACTATATCTTTATAATGTTTTTAATATCTGTAAGGAATGGTTTCCTCTTGCTCCTCTTTTTTTTTTCTTCAAAAGATTCCTAGATAATGACATGCTTTTCCAGATGAACTTTGTTATTATCCTTTAAGTTCTCAAAATAAAAAATCCTGTTGGTATTTTAATTGGAATCTTATTAAAATAATAGATTAATCTAGGCAGATTAAGAAATCTTAGGATATTGATTATATCTATCCTGAAAGCTAATTACGTGTCTTACTAATATCTAGATTTGTTTATTTTTGTTTTGTTTTTTATATAAAATGGATTTCTTTCTAGTTTCTTATTGGGCATGGCTTATATATAAGAGAAACATTGATTTTTATATACTAATTATATAACTAACTACCTTTCTAAATTTTTCTTAGTTTTTTCATTGATTTTCTTGTGTTTCTCAAGTATACATGCATGTCATCATGGAAATACACTGACATTGTCTCTTCCTTTTTCCCCAGGTTCATTGAGGTATAATTAACATATAATATTTTATAAGTTTAGGTGTACAAGTAATGATTTAATATATGTATATATGGCAAATAATTACCACAATAAGGTTAATTAATACATCTGTCACCTCAAATAATTATCTTTTGTGTACACATCATACACGTGTGATGAGAGCTTTTAAGATCTCTCTTCGCAACTTCCAGCTATACAATACAGTGTTGCTAACTATAGTCAACATGGTATACAGTAGATCACCAAACTCATGCATCTTATCTTATAACTGGAAGTCTGTACTCTTTTACCACTTCACCCATTTTCCCCACCTCACCACCCTCACCCCTAGCAACCACCAATCAATCTAACTCTCTGTTAATATTAATTCAGGTTTTTTATGTTTGTTTTTTAATCCTCACCCAAGGACATTTCTCCACTTTTTGTTCAGATAGAGTGGGAAGGAGAGAGAGAGAGAGAAAAAAAAACATCGACATGAAAGGGACACATCGAGTGGTTGCCACCCACATTACCCAACCAGGGGCGGGGACTAACTGCAACTGAGGCACATGCCCTTAACGGGAACCAAACCCGGGTCTCTCCGGACCTCAGACCAATGCTCTAACTGCTGAGCAAAACCGGCCAGGGCTCAGGGTTTTTTTTTTAATTCCACATAAAAGTGAGATTATACAGTATTTGTCTTTTTCTGTCTGATTTATTTTACTTAGCATAATGCCCTCAGGTTTCATTCACAATGTCATAAATGGCAAATTTTTCTTCTTTCTCACAGCTGAATAATATTTATACATATGTATGTATATAATGTTTTCTTTATTTCTTCATCTATTAGATGTGTTTTTGGTGTACGTTTCTTGATGAATAGTGGTTTGCACACCTTTTCATGTAACTGTTGGCCATTTGTGTATTTTCTTTGGAAAAATGTCTATTCAATTTCTTTGTTCATTTTTTAAATCAATTATTTGTTTTTATGCTATTTAATTGTATGAGTTTCTTATATTTTTGGATATTAACTCTTTGTGAGATATATGATTTGCATATATTTTCTTCCGTTCCATAGGTTGTCCTTTCATTTTGTTGATTATTTTTTTTTTTGCTAAATAGAAGTTTGTTTAATGTAGTCCCACTGATTTATTTTTGCTTTTGTTGCTAGGGCTGTCATATCCAAAAAAATCAAGACCATTGTCAAGGAGCACTTTCCCTATATTTTATTGTTTTAGCTCCTACATTTAATGTTTAATCCTATTCAAGTTAATTTTTGTGATTGGTATAAGATAGGGAACCAGTTTCATTCTTCTGCATGTGGATATTCAGTTTTCTCAACACCATTTAAACTAATTTTCCCCCAATGAATTTTCTTGTCTCCCATGTCAAGTTGGTCCCTTGTTGATCATATGTGTGAGTTTATTACTGGGCTCTTAATCCTCTTCTGCTGTATTGGTCTGTGTGTCAGTTTTAATGCCAATGCATACTGTTTTAATTACTATAGGTTTGTAGTATAGTTTGAAATCAGGATGCATGATGCCTCTTTTTTATTCTTCTTTCTTGAGATTGCTTTAACTATTTGGGATTTTTTTGTAGTTTCATATTAATTTTAGAATTGTTTTTTCTATCTGTAAAAAATTGGAATTTTGATTGGAATTGCATTGAATCTATAGATAGCTTTTGGGAATATGAACATTTTAACAATATTAATTCTTCAACTTCATAAATCTTTCCACTTATTTGTATCTTTTTAAATATCCTTTGGCAATGTCTTATAGTTTTCAGTGCACAGATCTTTTACCTCTTTGGTTAAATTCATTCCGAAGTATTTTATTCTTTTTAAAAATGCTATTGTGAATACTATTGTTTTCTTTACTTCTTCTTCAGATTGTTCATTGTTAGTAGATACAAATACAGCTGATGTTTTTTCCTGGAACTTTCCTGAATTCATTTATTAGTTCTAACAGTTTTATGGTAAAGTCTTTAGGTTTTTGTACATATAATATTATATCATCTGCAAACAGAGATAATTTTATTTCATTGTTTTCAGTTTAGATGCCTTTCATTTCTTTTTCTTACATGGTTCTTGTACTATGTTGAATAGAAATGGTGAGATGGGCACCCTTGTCTTGTTCCTGATCCTAGAGGAAAACATTTCAACCTTTTACCATTAAGTATAATGTTAGTTGTGGGTTTATCTTATATGGCCTTTATTATGTTGAGGTTTCTGTTGAGAGTTTTTGGATTTTGTCAAATGCTTTTTTAATTTTTTCATCTATTAAGATGATCATATTATTTCAATCTTTATTCTATTAATGTAATACTCACATGTATTGATTTGCATATATTGAATTATCCTTATAAACCCACTTGATCATGGTGTAAGATCCTTTTAATATACTGTTGAATTCAGTTTGCTAATATTTTGTTGAGAATTTATGCATGTATATTCATCAGGATATTGGCCTCTAGTTTTCTTATAGTATCCTTATTAGCATTGGTATTAGAGTGATGTTGGCCTTATAAAATGAATTAAGGAGTGTTTCTTCCTCTTCAATTTTTTGGAAGAGTTTGAGAAGACTTGGTATTATTTCTTCTTTATATATTGGTAGAATTCACTACTGAAACCATCTACTCCTGGGCTTTTGTTTGTTGGTAGGTTTTTTATTACTAATTCAATCTCCTTGATTATTATTGGTCTGTTCAGATTTTATATTTCTTCATGATTCAGTTTGGTAGGTTGTATGGTTTTAGCAATGTGTCCATTTTCTAAGGTTGCCCAATTTATTGGCATATTATTATCCATAGTAGTCTCTTATTATCCTTTGTTTTTCTGTTATTTCATTTATAATTTTCCTTTTTTTGAGTTTTCTCTCTCTTTTTTGCTTAGTCTAGCTAAAGGCTTGTTGATTTTGTTTATCTTTTCAAAGTACTAACTGTTATTTTTGTTAAATTTTTGTTGTTTTTCTATTCTCTATTTCATTTCTGCTATAATCTTTATTATTTCCTTCCTTATGCTAACTTTAGTTTGTTTTGTTTTGTTTTTTAGTTCCATGAGGTATAATTCTAGGTTGTTTATTTGAGACCATTCTGTTTTTTATACATGTGCATTTATGGCTATAAACCTTACTGTTATAAATGCTTTCTAATAAAAGCAGTTCTATATCCCATAAGTTTTGCTATGTTGTGTTTCCATTTTTATTTCAAGATATTTAAAAAATTTCCCTTTTGATTTCTTCTTTGATTCATTGGTGTTCAGGAATATACATTTTAATTTCCATGTATTTGAGTATTTTCCATCTTTCCTCCTACTATGATTTCTAATTTCATACCGTAGTATTCTGAAAAAATACTTGATATAATTTGTATCTTGTTGAATTTGTTGAGACTCATTTTGTGGACCTATATATGATCTATGATAGAAAATGTTGCATGTGTACTTGAGAAGAGTGTATATTCTGCTGCCGTTGGATGTAATGTTTTGTATATATCTGTTAGGTAAATTTGATCTATGGTGTTGTTCAAATCTGCTATTTCCTTACTGAGTCTCTGTCTGGATTCATCTATCCATTGTTGAGTTAGTGCCTCTTTCTTTCTGATATGTATACCTTCTACTTCTTTCTTCTATGGAGTTAGCATATTTTTAAACCTTTTTTTTTTGGCCCACAGATATATTTATACTATCATAGATATTACAAATAACATTGTAGCTCTTGTAGCTCTGATTAAAGGAAAAATAGTTATTTGCAAATTTTTAAAAAAGTATATTTTAAAGTGAAACAAAACCAAATGAGTAGTTGAATTCCCAGTTATATGAGTTATATGAACCAGTTTTTTAATGACAGAATTAAAATGTTTCTTTTTTGTTTCCTGTGGTACTTTAAATCTTTGATCTTCAGAAAATTTAACATGTAGTACCTATATTATGTTTTGTTGTATATTTCCTTCTAGAGCCTTGCCCCGCTTGAATCTGTAGGTTGATATTTTTCACCAAACACTGGAAATTTCTCCCATTACTTTTTCAAAGATTTTTTTTTTTCCTGCCTCATTTCCTCTCTCTTCTCTTTCTGGGACTTAAAAGATGTATATGATTGATTGCTCAATATTATTCTGTGGGTATCTAGGTCACTGAGACTGAAATTTTTTGTGATATTTTCTATCTGTTTTTCAGAAATTTATATTCACCTGTCTTCAAGTACTTTGGTTGATTTCCTTGTCATCTCCAATATGCTGTTAAGCCCATCCAGTGAATTTTTCATTTTGATATTGTACTTTTCAGTTTTATGATTTCAGTTCAATTCTTTTATAAAAACTTTTTGTTGTGGTTAAATTATATAACCTACTTTATCATTTCAACTATACCAATTGAATTTTTTTTTTATTGTTTCCATTTTTTTCCTGAGAGTCTCTATGTGTGCATTCATATGATGATACTTGACTTTATATTCTTGATAATATTTATAATAGCTGCCGTAAGTACTTGTCTGAGTCATCCCAAAGTCTGTTCTATTGGCTACTTTTTCTGTGACCATTGGGTCACATTTTCCTGTTTGTTTACACACACACCTCTCAAATTTTTTTATTGTATACTGGATAAATGATATACTTTAGACAGTGGTTCTTAACCTTCTAATGATGCGACCTTTTAATATAGTTCCTCATGTTGTGATGACCCCCAACCATAAAATTATGTTTGTTGCTACTTCATAACTGTAATTTTGTTTTTTGATGGTCTTAGGCGACCCCTGTGAAAGGGTCGTTCGACCCCCAAAGGGTTGCAATCCACAGGTTGAGAACCGCTGCTTTAGAGACTCTGGATTCTTTTATTTTCCTCTGAAGAGCATTGACTTTTTTAATAACAGGTAAATCACTGGCTGCTTATCTTTAATGAAGGCTTGGTTTCATGTTTTGTAATAGTGAGTGTCTTTTGGTTTTGCCCTTAATCCTAGGGTAACTGTCTTAATACTGGGATATAATCTTTGCTCCTAAAATGTGGCCCTTCAGAGATTTACATGGAAAGCCTGAGTTGTTCACCAAGTTGCTTTGATTTGATATGATTCAAATTCCAAACTGTTTGTCTCATTCAGTGGGCAGCAGCACATAACCTGTTTCAGCCTTCAATCCTTTATTTTCTGCTGGGTTCTTTGGAGTCTTTCCCATGCATGCACAGTTCAGCAGTAAGCCCAAGTGGGAGTATGTATGCAATATTTTAACTCCCCCCTCTGTTTTGCTACTTTCTGAAATCCATCTCTCCCAACCCTCAGCCATTTTTTCAACCCTTTGAACGGTGGCCTCTGATATCTCAAGCCAATAAGTGTGGCTTTCTGCTTTAGTTCTAGCTGTTTCCACTACTTTTTACCTCAAGGGATATGCCATATAAATGGAGATCTTGCCCAGCCATATTCTCTTCTTTGAAGAGTTAAATCTTCTCTCTTTGTGTTTCTGTTCATTTTGGTCACTCTCCATTGTGTCAAGTACTTGCTTTTATTTGCTTGTATTAGTATTTTCCACAGTTTATAATTGCTGTCAGTGGATAATAAGTCTGATTGAAGTTACTTCACCATTACCAGAATTAATTCCTGGGTGGTTTTTTTTTTTTACTTTCATATTTACCTATTTACTTTATTATTTCACATTCAAGTATATTATGTCACTTCATTTTTTATTTAGTCACTTAGACCTAAGTTGGATTCCTGGCTCTGCCATTTATTATAATGTTACTTCTAATTTCTAGTCCTTAGTGTCCTTTTATGTAAAATGGAAATGATCCTGTGTACCTTAATAGGTTGGTTGCTTTTGAATATTAAATGTGAAAACATGTATAAAACATGTGGTACAGGGCCTAGAAATTTCTTTCCACTCATAAATGCTACCACCTTTACTTACCGTAATTATTCTATAATTTGGGCGGTTAATTATTACTATATGGAACAACTTATCTAAGATCTTACTGCTAGTTAACAGGAATACAGATTAATTAAATTAATTCTACAAGATAAGTTTATGTTTCCCAGAGATTCCAGTTTTAGTATTGCCCCATATGAGGAACAACTGATGGTCTGATGGTGATTCAGAGGAGGAACAGCTAAACAAGAATTACTAACAGTAAGGCTGCACGGTCAGGGTTCGGGTGATGTCTTTTTCTCTTTTGCCAGCCCTTAAGAGCCAGCAACTGACTGG
This sequence comes from Molossus molossus, assembly GCF_014108415.1. Lineage (NCBI taxonomy): Eukaryota > Metazoa > Chordata > Mammalia > Chiroptera > Molossidae > Molossus > Molossus molossus. Next base: position 31,649,008 of record NW_023425346.1, read on the forward strand.
TGGCAGAAGGTACTACTATAGCATTTTTCTCCTATCAGAGAAAAACAGTTTAAGCAAGTTTCCAATTTTAGAGCCAAACAGAATATTCACTGAGAATAATCTGGCCTAGTGAAATATATTTGTATATATGGTTAGTAAAGAGTATAATAAAAACTATAGTACTATGTAATGAACTAGTCTCTCCTCCAGGTTTACTTGTAACTCAGAAATGAATGATTTTTACCCTAGGCAAACATGTAATTTCAGAAACTTGTTATGGAATGAGCTTTTCTATGAATAGTTAGCATCGGTGTTTGTTCTGTCTGCTGGAATTATGGTATGGATATGTGTGTTCTTTTGTGTTATATTGAAGCAGTGCATAAGATTTTTGTGTGTGGTTTTCAAAAACATTTTGCTATAATGGAAACATTGTAATGCTAAAGATAAATAGAGAAACTGGTTGAGGTTGCATCAACTCTCTCTCTGGTAAGCATTATTACAGTTACTATTCACATTTATGCCTGTTCAAATTGAAACCCATCAATCATCTACACTTAGGGCCAGATTTTGATCTCAAATGCTTAGTATGAATTGCCACATATCTTTTTTCTACCAAAAAAAAAAAAATTGCTCAGTAACATCTGAGATTAGAATCTGTTCTTTCAAATTGATTTTATTTTTATCCAGACTAAGAAGTAAAATACAGTGTCAGAAGAGGATATAAAATAATTCCTGTGATAACGTGGTTTCTTTTTTTACATATAATTCTTGAAGAATCAAGTGTTCATATATTTCTATAATCATAATAATGGCTCTGAGAGAAAAATAGAAAAATTATTATTTATCCTTTTAAAATGGAAATTTTATATTCTTGTGTAAATCATATGTACTGACTTATTATAGGGAAAGGCAGTCTTATCATAAGAGCATTACCAAAGTTTATAGTATGTGAAAAGCAAACAAAACCTACTTATATAGAACATGAGATTTTTCAGAATAGATCATTGTTTCCATGAAAATTTAAATTTTTTAAAAAGCATATCAATAATATAAAATATTTAAAATAATAAAACTGTGTTGGATTTTTTTTTAAGTGTAAGATAATTGCACAGAAGATTTGAAGATAAAAATCTTCATTTACATTTTCTTTCAGCCAAGGAAATTTAATTCAATTTGCATATAGTGTCATTTTTGAACAGTGTTTATTAAGAACTTTTTATGAGCAAAGCACTAGGCTAGACGTTGTGTGTGTCTCTGTGTGTGTTAACTCTCTCTGTAGTTAAACCAGTTATCTTAAATTAGACTGATTTTATCCGGATTTTATGATCAGTGTAACCTTGTGCAAATTACCTCTTTAAACTCCATTTTCTTCATCTGTCAAATGTAGTGATAATATCTGTGTCATAGGTTTGTTGTGAAGAGTGAATGAGATCATGTGTGTCGGGCCTATATGATAGTAGCTATAATAGTTTAGGTTAGAAAAAAACATTCTTACAATTATTGGTCTCATTCTCTTCACGAATAAAGAATGGGTGAAAGTACCTTGTTATGAAACAGAAGCAGTTAAACCATTAACATTGATTTTACATCGGTATAAGTAGCAGAATTTTTACTCCAACTAGATAGTACTTTATTTAATCTATGTTATTTGATTTTTTTTAATTAAGGGAAAATGTCATGAGCTATAAAGAAAATAAATCTTTTTTTATTTAACCTAGTTATTTTGTCTCTGTGAAGTGAAAACTCAAATAATCATGCAGGAATTATTATTTACTCTTTCATTTATTTATTTATCCATTCCACAAGTATTGACTGAGCATAACTGTTTTCCAGGTATTGTGGCACAACTCTAGTGATAGAGCTCTGAGCAAGGGTGACCAGCTCCCTGCCTTCAAGAAGTTCACCTTTAATTGGATTAATAGTTCGTTGCTCACCCCTGGATTTGCAAGCCCACCCTTCAGAGGTGGTTTACAGGTGGTGAGCAGTGTCCTAGACACTGTGTTTGAGATGTAAGGAGCAGATGTCACATGAATGAGGGTTTCTTTTTTGACTCCATGAATCATAATAATGCCAGACAGCATCAGGCTTGAAAATTTACATTATCAGCCCATATTCCTGAATGTTATATGTTAATTGTTCTCTGTCATTTTAAAGGAAATATACATTTTCCGACTTGCCTTACCAAATTATGAGGGCTTCGGTACAAATGAATAACAAAAATTAGGTAAGGAAAATACATGATCACAATTCAGGGTTCAGAGTGCTAACTATTACACCATGGAACCTCACCGTGGTCACAATTCAATCTAACTCTGCTGCTAGAGTTCTGTTAGTTCTAGCTGGGCTACTTTTAGTAAAAATAATTAAATCCTCTCTATCTTTTGAGCATTAGAAAACCTTGGACCATGGACTGGGACCGAGGTTGGCAGCTGTTTTCTGCTTGGAATTGTTCTTCTGCCTTCCCCACCATTAATCACCATATTGCTAACTTATGATGGAACTTTGTTGATCAGAACATCCTACTACATCTCAGAAAAGGCTATAGATCCTTCCCTTCTCCGCTTTACTGCTTATTGTTTGAATGAGACAGAACTGGTTTTGAAAGAGACTGAGCAAATTAAACATTTGCAGTTTGTTTCAAGTTTAAATTCTTACCTATAGGATGATTTGGACAAATATGCTTTTCCCTTTTGCTCAGCTGTAAGGTACAGGTGATAAAACTCACCTGAGTGTTGTGTGATTCAGATTTCAAAATCAGAATGAAGCTTTAGAAAGTAGGAACGTTGATATAGTTAGCTGCTGTTTTTATTGGCAAGAGATCATAATTAATTATAGCAACTACTATTAATTAAGCATTTTCTAAGTGCCATATGCTTCACATAGATTATTGGTAGTCCTCACAGTAACTCCACATGATAGAAATCTTATTACCTAATTATATATAAGGGAATATGGTCTCAAAAACATTAACTGACTTTCCCATAGACATTTAAATTAGTCCGTTGCAGAGCCAGAATTCAAGCCCATGTTTGTCTGGATCTGAATTCAGTATTCATTGTACCACTTGGCCTCTCCACTGGGTTCTGAAATTCAAGTGCAGTGAGAGTGGATATGTAGCTTTAGATTCCCTGTTATGGGTTTATTCTTCTCTCTTTGTAAAAGTCATTTATTATATGCACATGTTAAATCAAATCATGTTGAGTGTGCCCTCCCTGGGTATCTACTTGGAGATAACTTCTTTAATTTATAACTGCTTTCATTTTTTTATTGTGTTTAACTATTCCAAGTTTTTAGTCACCTATTTGTAAATAATATGTTTGTACTACTATATCTAGGTTTACCAATATTAGACACTACTTATAAATAGAAGTTAGAGATAATAATCTATTATCATAGATGACTTAACCCACATGTAGCTTTTTGCACCCCCCCCCATCCTGTCAATATGGTTTTAAAAAAATAAATGTTTACCTTATTGATCTTATGTAAAGATTGTCCATTATAAAACCAAGTAGGATACTTGGAATAAATGTTATCTGTTATCCAGTTTGTTTCTTTACTGAACTTAGCAGCAGGTTTGTTTTGTTTTTTTTCCAATCCTTACCCGAGGATATTTTTTATTGATTTTTAGAGAGAGAGAAACATCAATCTGAGAGAGAAACATGGATCAGTTGCCTCTCCTACGCTCCCCCACCTGGGATCGAACCCACAACCTTTTTGGTGCACCAGACAGTGTTCCAACCAACTGAGCGACCCAGCCAGGGCTGCAACAGGGGATTGTATGCAGATTCTATAACCTATCCCTGCCAGAAATTTGTATTAATTCTTAAAGAGTCAATATTTTTGTTTCCAAAAGTTTTCCAAAAGCCACATTTAAAACATCTCTTGATAAAAATACACAAAATTTAGAACAAAGATCTCTAATGTTTTCCTAATAATAAAAATTTTTATGGTAGGAGTATTTTATTTTAACTAGTAAATTCTTTAAATAAATTAGCACAGATTTTTAGCATGTCTTAAAAATATCTGTAACCACTACCCTTTTAGTTTGTGGACGCCCAAAATATTGAAGATGGCAGATGTTGTTAAATTGTTCAGTTGATCACTCAAAAGAGCTGTGCTTTTGCATCATAGGAAAACAACCAGACAGACGATAGCTCAAAGCCATTAGAATATTGAGTCCTTTTAAGGTGTATAACAGCTATTTTATATATACTTAGTGTTATTTGAAAAAAAAAAAAAACACTTGTATAACATACTGAGAATATTTGTAAAACCACTGTATCTAATGACATAAAATTCTAAATCCATTGAGGTTAATAACTTTATGGAATTTTATAAAGAGAAATGAGCCCTGGCCAGTTTGGTTCAGCGGTTAGAACATCGGCCTGCGGTCCAGAGAGACGTGGGTTCGGTTCCTGCTAAGGGCACATACCTCGGTTGCAGTTTGTCCCCGGCCCCGGTGGGGGTTGTGTGGGTGGCAACCAGTCAATGTGTCTCTCTCGCATCAATGTTTCTCTCTCTCTCTCTCTTCCTCCCTCTCTCCTTTGTGCTCTATCTGAAATGCAAAAATGTCCTCAGGTGAGGATTAAAAAAAAAAGAGAGAAATGAGAATGTCAGACCTTGAAAATATGTCATATTGAATTTATTTAAGTTGTTTATTAATCAATACATAATTGTAAGTGAACTAGTATGTGTGGATCTGCAAACATTGCATATTTAATAACATTAAAATATACTTTCCAGCCTTGGCTGGTTTGGCTCAGCGGTTAGAGCATCAGCCCATGGACAGAAGGGTAACAGATTTGATTCCCTGTCAAGGGCACTTACGTGGGTTGCAGGTTCTTTCCCTGCCCCTGTCAGGGTTGTGCCAGAGGCAACCAATTAATGTGTCTCTCCCACATAGATGTTTCTCTCCCTCTTCCTCTTCCTCACCCCACCCTTGTTCCCTTCACTCTATCTAAAAATCAATGGAAAAATATCCTCTGGTGAGGATTAATTCTCTCTCTCTCTCTCTCTCTCTCTCTCTCTTTCCCTGTGTGTGTGTATTTTTTTTAATGTCTTCTAGAAAATAGGATTCTAAATTGAAGGAAAGGGAAATAAATTCAAGATTTGCAAGTCACTGTTTTCTTTTGAAAATATTCATGAATAAGATCTATAATTAATGACATGCTAAATTCTCCCTCATACATTATTTGTTTATTTTTGAAAGCCATTTAAAAGAACAATAGGGGAATATAAGTGGGTATAATACTATTTTTTTGTTTTTGTGAAAATGAAAATATATATTAGAGCAAACTATTAGCAATGCCTTTTCCTTAGGGTTATGTGGAGGTGGGACAGAGGGCTGTGACGTTTTACTTGTATACTTCCATTTCATTTTAATTCTTTTCAAAAGGAGCATCTGGTTTTTTGAAACCAGAAAAGCAAAAGGAATGGAGACATTTTAAAAGAAATAAGGTAAAGTGGAAGGAAAAAAATAAAATTGAACTTTGTCTTGTTAATATGATAAAAGAAATGCCCTAATATCTCATGATAATCAACTAAAAATGTGATAGGTATAAAAATAGTGTTGGCATGCAATTATGATTTGGAGGATAAAACAGAAAAAAAAAAAGACATAGGCAATAGTGCAATTCTGAGAGGTAAGCCTTTTTTGAATGTGGTAAATCCTGGACTAGGGTTTTCATAGATTCATTCCTCATTAAAAGATGAATAGGAGACAAAGTGCAGGGCTCTTCCTGGGTGCATAGGAAGGTCCCCTCAGCATAGACTTCCCAGTCTCTGCACCTTCATTGTAAGAGTGCATAATAAAATCAGCCTAAACCCCTCCTACAGCACTACAAGGAAAAATGATTTGTTCACACTGTGGCATTAAGTATATAGTAAAAGAATATCTCCCTGATCATTAGTAACCAAAAGCTGATTTTGTGGGTTTGCCACTGAAAGTCACACTACATAGGTGATACAAAATAGAAAATTAAAGCCTATAATTTAGGTGGTCCTAAGTTTAAAATCTCTGAAGTACCTGGAAGAAGCAAAGATAAATCCTATCTGAAGCAATCTACTTAATACAAGACTCAAATTTCTAAGGTAAAATTTTTTAAAATATGACTTTACAGTAAAAAATTACAAAACAGTTATCTTTAATAATAAATACAGCCCTGGCCGGTTTGGCTCAGCGGTTAGAGCGTTGGCCTGCGGTCCGGAGAGACCCGGGTTCGGTTCCCGCTAAGGGCATGTACCTCGGTTGCAGTTTGTCCCCGGCCCTGGTTGGTCGTGCGGGTGGCAGCCACTCGATGTGTCCCTTTCACATCGATGTTTCTCTCTCTCTCTCTCTCTCTCCCTCCTGCTCTATCTGAACAAAGAATGAAAAAGTGTCCTCGGGTGAGGATAAAAAAAAATAATAATAAAATAATAATAAATACAGCACAGATAGATGGATTGGTCATTGGAACAAAATAGGCAGCCCAGAAACATTTAAGTAAGTAGAAACTTGACATACAAGTTGGGGTATAAGTAGATTTATAGTTGTGAATATGTGAAACACAGAGTTTATCCTTGTATTATTTATTAATTATTATATTAGTTTCCATATGAATAACTGTCAACCTACTTTTGCCACCACCCTGTATAACAGAGCTAGCATGGTGATAGGGTTGACTTTTCAATAAATGGTATTGGATCTTTGATTATTCATTAGCGGTAAAATAAAATTTGACCTCTACTTTATACTGTATGTAAAGATCAACTCTAGGTGAAGAAAAGACTTAAATGTGAAAGGCAAAACCATAAAATTTTAAGGGAATATCTTCAAAGTAGGGAAAATTTTAGGATATAAAATGAAAAAGCCATTAAGGAAAAGACTTAAATTTTGTTGCATTACAATTGTAGTCTTCCTTCTCTCACAAGCCACTTTTAGAAAATGAAAAGACAAGCTACAAACTAGTGAAGACAGTTAAACATATAATTGAAAAAGAATTATTACAATTCAATACAAAAAGTAGAAAAGTGGGCAGAAGATCTCATATTTTAATCTGATTTTGCTTTCAAATGAACCTTTATTTCAGATAGATAGATAGATAGATAGATAGATAGATAGATAGATAGATAGGTATCTTCTATCTATGTCCAACTTATCTAAAGGGGCAAAATCCAACCCTGGCCAGTGTGGCTAAGTGGATAGAGCATCGGCCTGCACACCCAAGGGTCCAAGGTTTGATTCCTGGTCAAGGCAGATTCAAATCACCAGTCCCAGTTGGGGCACATATGGGAGGCAACCAATGCATGAGGCAACCAATTGATGTCTCTCTCTCACATCGATGTTTCTTTCTCCCCCCACACACACACTCTCTCTAAAAATCAATGGAAAACATATCCTTGGATGAGGATTAACATATAGACAGACATTCAGATAGATAGGCAAAATCCAATACTGTATGTTTCTCCGTTAATGTTTTGCAAAATAAGTTAAGCAAATTAAAATTGGCACACTGAAAAAGCTACCCTTGAACTGACTCACTCCCATATCTTAGTGTCTACCCGCACCCAATTCATTATTACTTTCTCTTAGCTTCTGTCCTTTGATACAGTCTTTACCTTACATCCATTCTTCTTCTGTAGTATCAAGTAGATATGACATTATCTGCTTGAGAGTCACTGCAGATAATTTTCCCCAAACATGATTTATATAAACATTTATTATTTTTGTGTTATTAATATTTTCAAATGGTGCCCATTTGTAACTGTGAGTCTTTTGGGCAGAATTATTCGTTACTCTACTCTTTTCTTCATGCTACTACCACCTAAATCAGTGGTTCTAAACTAGGGGCATTTTCTGCCCCTTCAGGGACATTTGGCAGTATCTGGTGCTACTTTGGGATGTCATTGTGGGTGGGGTGTGAAACAAGACCAGGGATGCTTCTATTCACACAGCTCAACACAAGAAAGGATTATTGACCCAAAATGTAAACAGTGCCATAGTTGAGCAACCAGGTTCAAAACTGCCTTTTCTAGCTACTTTCTTACCATGCTTTTCTTCTATACCTGCCCTTGTAGACCATCTTCCTAATGTAATAAACAGTATGTTCTGAATTCTGCTACTACAACTAACAAAATAGTGCGGGAATTAGAGAATGGGTTGACAGAAATAGGTTTGAATGAAGACAGCTAATGGTTTCCTACTCTTCCATATCAGTATTTTCCCCTACACATCATGAACTTAGGCAAATTAATGAAACAGGATTTTTTAAAAAAGTCTCACCAGATATTGATACTGCCTTGTTTTTCATTCCCAGAGTTTATGGGGGGAAAAAACAACATTTAATGGATGTCTAGTTCTATGTGCTACTCAATATACTGTGCTAGTGTTTTCAGAGACTTTCAGCTCACTAATTCTCAGAAAAAAATCTAAGAGAAATATTATGCTAATTTTATAGAGGAGAAAACCTGGACTTAGAAAAAGTACGTATAAGTGCCTTGCCCAATTTCACACAGAAATCACAATTTGATCCCAAGTTTTCTAACTCAAGTTTAGTGTTTTTTCTACTCTGCCACTCAGTTATTTTATATGTATTACTTGCAGCATGCCTCTTTTATCTAGTTCCTTTTTAAGTGTTTATTTTGTTGTCTAGAGAATAAACTATTTGAAAAAATGTGTTTTTAATGGTTTTTTTCCTTGCTTTGCTTCATTTTTGAACAAGAGATTTTTTTAGAGCAGTTTTATCCACACAACAAAATTAAGAGGAAGGTACAGATATTTCCCATATGCCTCCTGACCCTACACGTGCATAGCCTCCCCCATTATCAACATCACTTACCAGAGTGGTACATTTCTTTCCAACGATGAACCTACATTGACACCTCGTGATCACCCCAAATCTATAGTTTACCTTAGATTTATTCTTGGTGGTATACATTCTATAAGCTTGAACAAATGAATAATATATCCATCCATATATAATGATGGATCATATACCCTCATTATAATACTGTACAGAGTATTTTCACTGCCCTAAAAATCCTGTGTGCTCTGCCTATTCATCCTTATACCCACCATAATTCAGAAAATTAGTACAGTGCTGTAGATTTTTTTAAAAACTTAATACATATTCTTTAAAAAAAAAAAAATGGTGGGTAAACGTGGATGTAATGAGGAAAGGTAGGAATGCCTGCCTTCTTCAGAACTTTGTAAGAAACCTGCCAGAACAGTTATTTCAAAACAGAAAAGGTTAGGTTTGCATTTTAAATAAGAATGTTGTTTATATTTTCTTTTGACTCAAAAAACTGTACCTCAGAAGCCCTTATCACTTAATGTATTTGAATCATTTATTTCACTGGTTTGTTGCTTTGAGGTTAAGTGTCATAATAAGTTAAGAAAGGCAAGAACACCCATTCATTATGGACTTCCTTGTGACTTACCACTCTTATCATCATCAAAATAAAAAATGGTTGGCCTTCATTTTCATATTTTTCATCTGTATGACTATCTTGATGAAAATGACATAGAGGCATTTGAAAATATTCTATCCCTATTCATAGAAATCCTAGTAAGCTAGAGTAGAATTGTCCATATAAATTTTTTTAAAGCTATGATTTAAATAATTTTATTCAGTTTAAAATATCTGTTGGTCAGAGTTTTTGAAGCATTGTGGCCATTTTAAGAGAGAGTGCCAAGTTCTACATGTTTAGCTTAAAACTAAGTATGTGTAAAAGTATTTCAAAGGTAATATTCTTTAAATGTATACATATTCAACAATTATTGCAAGTGTTGATTTACCCTACCATTTTACTTCTATATGTCAAAAGTACAGGTCATTTTGAGAAGGGAAATAAATGATCACAACCTTTACAACTCCTGCCTTGCTTTTGTCAGTAGGAAGTCAGGGCCAAAGTAATAAGTATATTAGAGAAAAGAATACATTTCAGAAGTTATGTGACGGGTCTAACTGCAACTGTGAATTACTACCATTGAAAAGAGTGCTACTAGCAGGGTCCGTGCATGTTAAATTTTTTTGCAGAGCAAGAAGCAGTCCCATCTAACATAGATTTTTTTCTGCCCAAAATATCAGAACCATCTCCATGAAACACTGAAAGACGATGATGCATATTCTAGTTATGAATATGTGTATTCTAGTTATGAATATGTGTAAAATACCATTTATCCTTATGAAAAGTTAAGGGATCTCCAAGGCATAATCTTTAATCAGAACAAACCACCATTTCATGAAGATGTTTATTGGAAAAATCAAATTTACCCTTTTCATATGGCATTATAGTATATAAAGAATGTATCCTGAACTGTTGTTAGAGACATTTTTCCCCAGCGTGTCCCTTCAGAAAAGAGGCCTAGATATGGAAATGGGCCTTAATCTCTTATTATGAGGAGATTATTGAGGTTGGGTACTGAAACTCAACTAACTGACTTAGATGGGTGAAGGGGCTCACCAAATGGCCTGGTACTTTGGCCAGTAAAGGTCAAGATTGAAAGGAGGGAGAACTCTAGAAGAAGATTGTGATATCACCATTCCCACCACAGACTGAGAAAACTTACAAAGGGAACCGGCATATTATATTGATCACCTACTATTTGCTAGATGTTGGAAAAGGTAGCTTTTATATATATTCATTAATTCAGTTCTACAATAGAATTTTGCTGTGATGTACAGAAGGAAAACCACTGGGGGGTATGTAACTCCTGCAATCTGAGGACATCCAGAGTGGTGAGAAAGACATAGAAGCAGTCAGTTGTAACTGTGTATGATAAATGGTTTGATGTGGGGTGGAGTATGTACCATTGCGATGGGTGCATATGTATTTATTTTTTTCTTTTTTTTTTTATCCTCACCCGAGGACATTTTTCCTTTTTTTGTACAGATAGAGTTGGAGGGAGAGAGAGGAAGAGAGAGAGAGGGAAACATCGATGCGAAAGGGGCACATTGAGTGGCTGCCACCCACACGACCAACCAGGGCCGGGGACAAACTTCAACCGAGGTACATGCCCTTAGCAGGAACCGAACCCGGGTCTCTCCGGACCGCAGGCGGACACTCCAACCGCTGAGCCAAACCGGCCAGGGCGCATATGTATTTATTTCTGCCTTAGGGAAGTAGAAGGCCTGGGGAAGCTTTAACTGGATATGACACCTAACATGAGTCTCTTTATATCATCTGTATTTTAAAAACCCTTGTACATATTATTCCTACTACAAATGAGGATACTGAAGTACAAAGGGGCCATATAATCTATGTAAGGCTTTATAACAGTATTAGCAAACATATATATGGCTCTTAATCTACCAGTTTTGTATTAATTAATATGATCCTCAGAACTGCTCTATAATATAGATGCTTTTGTTTTTTCAATTTTACAATTAAGAAAACTTAGCCCTGTTGGGTTAAATAATTGTTCTAAGGTCACATATTAATAAAGGCAATGTTGGGGTTTGAACAAGGCTACAGACTAGCGTTTATGTACTTAACTGTTATAGCATACACTCTCCTTCCTATTTGATTATTAAATCAGGGTTCATAACTCAGCAGTCACACTCCAAAACCCATGTTGTTAAGTGACAGAATGAGATTTTAGAAAGATTCTTTGACCATAGTAAAAAACAATGTACTGAAATGAGGCCGACCTGGAGACATGAAAACCAGTAAGAGGAAAGCACGGATGCTAGTGTGATCTCGGGTAGTGGCAGCTAATGTGTATAATAGTACTATACAGATTTAAGAGATTTTAGCTAGCCCTGGCCGGTTTGGCTCAGCAGTTAGAGCGTTGGCCTGCGGTCCAGAGAGACCCGGGTTCAGTTCCCGCTAAGGGCCTGTACCTCGGTTGCAGTTTGTCCCCAGCCCTGGTTGGTCGTGCGGGTGGCAGCCACTCGATATGTCCCTTTCACGTCGATGTTTCTCTCTCCCTCTTCCTCTCTCTCCCTCCCGCTCTATCTGAACAAAAAAATGGAAAAATGTCCTCGGGTGAGGATAAAAAAAAAAGAGAGATTTTAGCTATTAGAAAGATCAGGACTTGGTGATCAATTAACATGGAGCATGAAGGAGATGGGAAAGTCGAGGGTCACTCCAGGGCTTTTTGTTTGATTAAATGAGAAACTGATAGTTACGATGGAAAATAAAAGAGGGAGAAGATTTAGGGAGAAAGTTGTTGCATTTTTCATTTTCTTTAAAGCTGTGTTTGAAATATCCATAAGGCACCCAAATGAGGATTTTCAGAAGGCAAAAGCATTTGTGAATCTAGAGCTCAGGAGAAAGATCTGGGCTGGAAAATAGAGAAAGGGACCAGGCAGGGAAATGTAGGATTGCCAAGCATTTTTAAGGACACAGTTGAGGTTTTAGATAAAAATATATCAAGACCTAAATCTCTACAATTGATACAATTGTGGTGGGAGGGAGGAGTGTACGGGAGAGGCATAGATGTAGGGAAAGAGAGAGGAGAGATCTTGGAAGGCATGGGGAAGGATAACATACTATGAATACTTAAAAGCTAATAAATGTTTCCCTGTTTGCCTGCTCAGTTTCAGAACCAATTTATTCATGCTGCTTTATATATTGAGAAAGGAGGATAATTTAAGAAGCTGAGAAAGCTTGATTTATTTACATTAGGAAGTTAGAAGAAGAAAATAACAGTCCAGAAATACTGGAGAAGATGTTGTATTCAAGTAAAATGTCATATTGGGTAAAGCTTGGAAAGGGAGTTTGAGGAATATTTGGAGGTATGAGATGAGATTCTGGGGCAGCTGCGATTCTGTGATTTAAGGACAGGACAAAAATGAATTGTAAGATATTTTACTATGCATTAGAAATGAAATTCTATATTAGTGTTTCTTCATCAGAGTTCAGTAAAGAGTTAAAATTTCTTTTCACTTTTAGTGTTTTTTGTATATAGTATACTGTTTTGTTTATTTTTGACTGAGGATAGAGTTATGAGTCTGACCAAAAGGCAGTTTGACTTCATATGGGTTACTTCCAATTTCTCTACCAGAACTCCAGCAACCTATGAATGTATAGTGAAGAAAACAGACATTTAGATTTATGGATAGGCATTTCATAACCTAATGAGACAGAAGTGGTTTTCACTCTAATGGAGCTATGCATGAGTAAAAGTGTAGATATAATGTAAGCCATGGAATAAGAGAGCAAAGTTGGGGATTTGAGATAAATATGGAATATGTGAAATTTTACCATGATCTTTTTTAACCCTCAATAATAATGTAGAAATGAAGAAATTAAGGTTGAGTTAAATTAGTTCTGTCATCTAGGGTCACACAACTAGAAAATAACCATTTATGGTATTCAAACCTAATCTCTCTGGTTTCAAAGCTCATGCACTTTCTTTTAAGCTCATGCACTACCTTAGAAAAAATAATAGCAATTTCTGAAATGCAAGAGCATTATTAGTGATAATTGCTACGATAGTTAATACCAATTGATAATCGTACCAGTCAGGATTCTTGGTTTTAAATAATAGGAGTCAGCTGTCTAAAGCAGAAAAGGCTTTTTTTGAAACATATTGTAGAACCTACAGATTCTTTGAGGGACACTGGAAAACCAGGCTTAAAAAAGAAGTAGAACCCCAAAAAGACAAATCCTAGTTAGTATCTTGCCATAAGAATATTCGGCTCTGGAAGCTGCTGCGGACGTAGTTTCTACTGGACATTCTTTATCATGTACTGGGCTCTGCTGCCCTGGGACACTCATTGGAGTTTGATGTCTCAGTTTGGTCACAGATTTGATGAGAAATCTCTAAGGGTTTTCTGTGTCTCTGTATCACTCTCACAGAATTCAAAGTCCTGGATGGGAGCAGCACCTGGGTTACATGACTGCTCATTAGTAGCCAAGAAGCTAGGAAGGGGACTTTCCCAGTTACCAATTTGTTTTAAGATTCCTCAAAATACGAAGTGTGCTCAGATACCGGTCAGGCATCAATAGATGTCTTTTACACACACACACACACACACACACACACACACTTCATTCACCTAAATATGATATTATTTCCCAATGCCAGTGGTTGTTTATTAAATTGGTAACAGAATAATTTTATAATGCTTTTCTTTTTAAATTTATTTTTTACTACTCAAAACATAATTTTCATGGTAGGAAGGTAGAAAAACACAAGTAAAAGAAAGGGGGAAAAAACCTTTGTTTTATCCTAGTGCCTGATGATGATAGACAACAGCAATATTTTTGTGTATATTCTTCCAGACTTTGTTCAATATACAGAAGTGAACTTTTTAACCAAAATATAATAATGCATATTATATTACCATCTTTTTATTTTTAAAATGTATCTTTATTGTTGAAAAGTATTACAGATGTCCCTCCTTTTCTCCAGTTGACACCCTCCTCCCCACTCCCACCCCCTTCATTGCACTGTTTGTTGTTTGTGTCAGTTGGTTATGCATATAAGTTCTTTGGTTAACTCTTCCCCCCACTCCCCTATTGCCCCCACTCCTCCACCTCCCTTCCCTCTGAGGTTTGACAGTTTGTTCCCTACTTCCATATCTCTGGATCTGTTTTGTTCTTCTGCTTATTTTGTTTCTTATATTCCATAAATAAGTGAGGTCACGTGATATTTTTCTTTCTCCAACTGGCTTATTTCACTTACCATAATACTCTCCAAGTCCCTCATGTCCTCTCAAAGAGTAAGAGATCTGTCTATGTTAGAGCCGCATAGTATTCCATTGTATAAATGTACCACGGCTTTTTTATCCACCATCTTTGTAAACTTCACAATTTATCCAAAATGTCTTTCTGTGACAATTTTAGGAGTACATACTGTTCTACAATATGGACATATAATTATTTATTTAAAAATCATATCATGGAACAGTTAGGTTGTTTACAGTTCATATCATGTTTTTTACATTAGATTACGTCAAAAAAAAATAATTTCCCAGAAATACACTTGCTTGATACAAATTCATCACATTTGAAAGGCTTTGGGTTGTTATCTTGAAACTACTCTTCAGAAAAATTGTATTAATATAATCATATAAATGTATGTCCATTTTTTCCCAAAGTGACGAACATGGGAATTTCAAGTTTTGTGTCTTTGCTAATCTGATAGATAAAAAGTAGAATTTTTATTTCTTTTGTTTATTCAACAGATATTTTGGAGCCTTGTTATAAGCCTAGCACAGGCCTCACTTCTAGGGAGAGGCAAACTCCTTGCTCTTGTGGAGCTTTCATTCTAGAGCAAGTGTGAGGTTATAGGATGAAAGGAAGAAAAAATGGGTCAGGGAAGAAAAATAAATAAATACTAAAATAAGTTTGAAGAAAAGAGAATGATTAGAGGATAATTCAAATGGTGACTTGAACTAGGGTGGAGAGGATAGAACTATTTGAGGAAAAGTGGGAAAGCTTCTCATTTGATTTTAATATCAAAATCAAAGACAATACAACAAAGAGAAATTGTAGACCAGTCTCATAGGGGAACTTTGATTCAAAAACTCTAAATAAAATATTGGCAGATGGATATGAGTAATGTTGGTATATGTGAGTGTAAGTATCTCTTGACTATGTAGGCTTTATCTGAGAAATTTCAAGGATGTTCAATGTCGGGTTTTTGTTTTTTTTTAATCTGTCACTATAATTCACTGCATTGAATAAATTAAGGAAGAAAAACTGTCATTATTTCAATAGATGAGTAAAAAACATTCAATAAAATTCAACAATTATAAGGATTTAGAAAATTAAGAATAGAAGGAAATTTCTTAATTTCATAAAAAGATATCTACAAAAAAGTTTAAATAAATTTAAAAACAGCAAGCATACCATTTAAAATTCTGAAAGAAAAGTTTGCCTAGTATCATTCCAACTTTAACATACTAGAAGTTCTACCCTATATAATAAGAAAAGAAAAAAGAACAGAAATATGCAGATTCGATAGCAAGACATGGACTGTAATTATTTTCAGATATTACTGTTATTTATATAGAATTAAAAATAACAGTAGGTTTGCTGGATAAAAAATAAACTGACAAAATTAATAAATTTCCTACTTACCAATAACTAATTTTAAAAAGAAAGAACAAGGATATCAATAATAAAAACTATACCAATTATACATTGGCTAATCCTTACAGAATGATGTTAAACAAGTGTACCCTATACAGTTTATCATCTATTTATTTTAAATAGAAGTAGTTATTGAAGTTTATCAAGTAACTTTAGTCATTTAGGGTGATAATCAGATGATTTGTTTTATTGTTTTCTATTAAAATAACATATTGTATTACATTTCTCAACATAGTTTTCTCATGTTCCACAAATGAGCTCTACTTAGTCATGAATTTGATTTGCTTATTTCTAAAATCCTATCTCAAAAAATAAAAATAAAATAGAATCCTATCTTCATGGAGGTGGGGAAGGAATTTGTCTTTTTATTTATTGCTTTATCCTTAGCTCTGTACAGTGCCTGTCATAAAATAGAGAGTCAGTAAATATTTACCTAATAAAAGAATAAGTGTGATTACTTTTCCGTTTTTATTTTTGCCTGTGTCACATTTTATAGCAAAGTACTAGTTTTATGAAATGAATTTAAAGATCTTTCCTCTTTCTCTAAAATAATTCAAAATATTGAAATAGCACCAGAATTTGCTGTTTTGCTGGTCTTTAAAAAGAGCCAGCTTTGCCCTGGCCAGTTTGGTTCAGTGGTTGGAGCATCAGCCTGTGGACCAGAGAGTCCTGGGTTCTGTTTCCATTTAGGGGCACGTACCAAAAAAAAAAAAAAATAGCCAGCTTTTGTTGTTTTCGTCCCAAGTCCACCTTTTTGTTTTTTTGTTTTATTTCTGTTTTTATATTTGTTCTCTCTTTTTTTTTTAGGTTTATATTATTGTTTTATGTCTCCTTGAATTAGATTCTTGGTTCATGTATTTCAAACTATTTTTTAATAAATAAATTTTAGCTCTAAGTTTTCTTTAGAGGTCAGTTATTTCACTGTAATGTATTTTTTATTTCTTCTTTAATATAGGCATTATTATTAATACAGGCATTATTTAGAAAAATGCTTTTTTTTTTCAGTTCTAAGATAGTTTTAGCTATTCTTTTGTTGTGGATTTAGTGTTTTATTTCTTAGTTTAGATAATGTGGTCTGCAGTTTCTACTTGGAGAATTCATTGAAATTTTCTTTATGGCCTAATATGTAATCACTTCTTATGGGCATCTAAAAATAATATATATTTTTTGTTGATGAGGCTTGGTATCTGTGTCATGTATTTTTCACTACTTGATTGATGATTTGTGAGAACATTCTATTTAGTTTCCCACTGATTGTAGATATGACTGTTTCACCTTATGTTATGAAACAGTATTTATGTGTGTGTATATACACAGAACATATATTTCTAAATGACTAAAATGTCAAGATTATTATATATTTTTGTTGAAATTTAACTTTCATCAAAGCAATTCATAGAAATATCAATTCAAATATCCTTCTTGTCCAAATTAACTAATTTTGTGTTTATTAAAAAAAATTTTCTGGTACCTGCTATCTTTGTTAGCATTTTCATAGTTTATTTTTTTATAGTTTGATTTTTAGCATTTCTCCATTAAATTGATTTAGCTATGTGCCCTTTTTAAACTCATTTATCACTGGATTATATTTATTTATTAATTTTTAGCCAGTGTTTGTTTTTTATTGGAGGAATAAAATGTATTAGTATGTATTATGACTGTTGATATAGTTATATTATTTTCTACCCCATAAATGTTTAGTTTCCTATGTAGTACTTTCTTCAGTATTTTTTCATCTTATTTCTTTTCCTACTTTCTGTTGAACTGATCTAATTTTCTTCTTTATCTTGGTTTTTCATTATGTGGTTTAGAAATTATCATATCCTGTTTACATTTTTGTCCACACCCGTATGTATATAAACTTTAATTTCCAATAATATATAATCAGTACTCCCTAACAAAACAAAAATCCTAAAGTGCTTGAATTTTCTTTGACATTTCTCCACACCAACAATCATTATAGATTGTTACTAAATTTCCTTTTGCCAATGTACATCCACAATTGGATGTAACTATAAGTTTCCATGTGGTTTTCCTCAATATTCTTTCTTCAGTTACTTGTCTTTCCTTCACTTCATTTTTTTTTTCTCATTTTTAGATTATATTTTAATCTGACGCTTAAACATGTATGTGTCTAATCAACTCTCCTGAGTGAAAGCTATCCCTAATCTCCCTCTTTCTTGATTTCTGCTCTTGTATTGCAAGAGTAGACCCACAAACTCAAGTAATCTAAGAAAGGATACATGGGATGGTAAACTTTTTAACTTTTTGTATGCCTTAAAAGTCTTGTATTCTACTTTTATATTTGAAAACTGGTTTTACTAGATACCTGATTTCAAAATCATTTTCCTCACAGCTGTTAAGACGTTGCTCCATTTCTTCCGGTATTGCTGATAAGATGATTGATATGTGACTTCTTTCTAGAAGTCTTTAAAATTTCCTTATTTAGTGGTTAAAAAGTAAGATATGACTAGTTGTACTTTTTTTTTTTTTTGGTCTATTGTACTTGGCATAAGAGGGCTCCTTTAATCTGAAGTCCTTTTTTTTTTTTATCCTCATTCGAGGACATTTTTGCATTTATCTTCAGATAGAGCAGGAGGGAGATAGGGAGGAAGAGAGAAAGAAACATTTGAGAGAGACACATCAGCTGGCTGCCACCCACACAACCCTAACCAGGGCCAGGGACAAACTGCAACCAAGGTATGTGCCCTTAGTGGGAACCGAACCCGGGACTCTCTGTCTGCAGGCCGACGCTCTAACCAGCCAGGGCCTGAAGTCCTTTTTTAAAATATATATATATATTCTTTTTAAATCTCTGACAGTCCATCTTCTATTATTTCTTTTATTATTTTTCCCTCTACAGTACCTACTTTTTCCATTCTGAGACTTGTTAGTTGAATATTCACCGTTTAGAATCAATCCTCTGTAACTCCTTTTTTATACCCTTTTTATTTTTTGAAGATTTTTATCAACTTTCTTTTTCAAACTCCCCATTGAATTTGTCGGTCCTATATATAGTTTGTATGAGCTCATGCTTATTCCTTCCTAAAGATGGCCTCTTCTTGTTCTATGGATGCAATATGTATTAGAAGGTTTTCAAAGTTACTTTTTTGTAAATATTCTTCATTTTCTCCATTGTAGATTCCCTGCCCCCTTTTTGTTGTTTTTCGTTTGCTTGTCATTATGATAGATACAAGTCTTTGGTGATCTGTGGTGCCTGTTTACTTTTAAAATAGAGTAATAGAAAAGTTTTGAGCTCTGTGTACATGAACAGACTAGTGAATTTGCTGGCTTTCTTTTGGATGAAGTATGCATGAAAATAGTTGTCATGTTTTGCAACCCCTAAATGTAAAATGCTGATGCCTCTGATGGGGAGCACTGCCTCTCATTCTAGCCAACCTGGTTCATGCCAAATGTGTGTTCAATGTCTTTGGAGAAACCTCATTTTTTTACTTGGGATAGGGGTAGGGATTGACTATCTGCTGAGCATTCTAGGGTGACAAGTAGTTGAGAAATTCACAACTTTGTCTTCTGGCTTTTAATTATTTCCTGTTTTCAGTGCTAAGTCTCTCTACTAAAGTCTGTTATATTTTGTTTCCTGCCTTTCCAGGCTTCCTCCAGCAGGTTGGCCCTCCCCTCTTCTGCTCTGCTTTGTCATTTACCATTCCTTCTACTTTCCTTCTTTCCGAAGTTGTTAGACTCCTTTTCCCACTGATTGCTGCACCCTTTTCCTTATTTTATGCTTTTTCCTTTTTAAAAAACTATTTCTTTACTGATATTTTAATGAGATCTCATGAGAGAAGAGATAGGATTATGAGTTCAACCTATAATCTCATAACAGAATCTATTTTAAGAGCTTTAGACTGCCTTTATTATAATTTTTTAAATATGGAATTTATAATTTATATTGGTATTTCCTCTTTGGGGAATGATATTTCATCCCTATATAGTATTATTTATTTTATTTATATTTACTCTATAGTTTCTCTTTTTGTTGCCCTGTGATTAGTGGTTTGCCTATAAATTTTTTAATTTTGGGGATTCAATGAAGTTGTCTTTGTAGTATGGAATATAATCACTTTTGATAAACATTACATGAACATTTGAAGAAAATTATGTTCTCTGTTATATACAAAGTTAAGAACATTCATTATATTGGTTAATTTATATTTAAATATTTGTTTATTTATTAAATTAATATGTACCCCAAACCTCTTTGTCCTAAATATTTCAGAAACCCAAAACATTTAATAAAAGAAATTAACAATTTTCTGACCGAATAATAGCTGAAAAATAGAAATGGCAATCATTCTACTGCCAAATATTAGAAATAAAAAGTATCTTATTGCTACAATGTTCCTCTGGGGGCTTGATTTGTAAATGACTGTGTGAGAGAAGTTATTTTTCCCAAAACAGTTATTTCCATCTTTTTGTGTTCTTCTTGAATTTCAGATAGCTTTGTTTAATATTTCAATGCTATTTTTAATATAAAAGTTTATAAAATAATAGAATTATTCCTAAAACGTACATAATTTTATTAACCAATGTTACCCCAGTAAATTCAGTAAAAATAAAGTGCATAAAATATATATCCTTATTGTAAATCTATACTTTTTAATCAGTTTAAAATAATTCACTTTACCTGTATAATACATTTTGCTTTGATTTCTGCAAGTGTGCTTTAATGTTGCCACTTTGGCTTTTTTGTTTGTATTTGCCTGATATATCTTTTCCTATTCCTTTCATTTTAACCTTTGCTTAGAAATGTTTAAAATGAGAGTCATAAAGTAGCATAGCATTGCCTTCTTACAGCATAGAAAGCAACAAAGATTTGAATATATTTTCTTAAGTCCACAGCTCTTTTTTGTTTGTTTGTTTTCAAGACAGAGAACTGAATGATCTCATTGTTATTTTGAGAGAGAAAAATATATTTGGTCTTATTTTATGCTAACTATATTTTATACTTCTTTTTAGAAAACATTTCTCTTTGTTTATCTCATCTCATACATGCTCTGGAAGTGACAATACTTAAATTTGCCTGTGTTCCTTATGGATAGGGGAAGTACACTTGCATCACATGTACTTATCAAAGCTGAACTGTTTTTTCAATACTTTCTTTGCTCTTTCCTTTTCTTTTTTTCTTTCTACATTTTGATATACCTGCCAAGCTTTTCTTGATCTTTCTTTATTTTAGGTTCCATTTGGAACTTTTACATTGTTTTTTTACTCTATAAGTACTTCATTATTCTTTCAGAGCATGAATAAAATTATGTAGTAGTTTTCCCTGTGTACAATGAGAGATTTAACATAATTTTACTTTCCCCCTTTCTACATTATTTTTGTTAAATGATCATTTTAACATATGCATAGCGTTAGAACCATGTTAACTTAGGCATATAACCCAAAGTTTTAATGGTTTTATTGCTTATGCTTCCTCATTGTTAAAATATTTTGCATTTCACAGAAGTCATATTTTTCACAATGTCTTTGGAAATGAATTTTAGAACTAGGCTAGTTTTAGAATTCTCTGTAAAAATCTTTTACTTTTAAAAATTGAGTATGTTCCATTGTCTTCTATTACATATGATTGTGTGAAAGAAGTCTACTATCAACCTGATTTTTTTTTTTCATTTTAGATGACATGTTTTGTTTTGTTTTTTTCGTTAAGACCTATATAGGGTTTTTTTTTTCCTTTTATGTGAATTTGTTTAAAATCATATCTATGATCAGGGTATTCTAGGTGTAAGTCTTTTTTGCTAAGTTTGAGAAGATTCTTTCAGTCTAAAAATTCATATTTTTCCTTATCTCAGAAAAGTTCCCAGTGTTATTTCTTTGATTATTGTTTTTCTTTCCATTTACTATCTTCTCACCTACTGAAATTCTTATTATGTTGGATCTCCTGGATTTGTCCTCTGTATAAGTCAGGGTTCTCCAGAGAACCAATGTGTATTTGGAGAATTAAAATATGTATACATATATAAATATGTATATATATTATATATAAAATTACATATAATATATATGTAATAAGTATATTACAAGTATACTTACAAGTATATTACAAGTATACAAGTATAAATATATATATCATATGTAATATTACAAATAGTTAGTTTAAGGAACAGGTTAATGCTATTATAGCAACTGGCAAGTCTGAAATACTGAGAGAGACCAGCAGGCTGGAAATTCAGGCAGGAGTTGATATTGTGGTTTTGCACTTCAAGGCAGTCTGGAGACAAAATTGTTTTCTCCTTGGAGACCTTTGTCTTTCCTCTGAAGGCCTTCAAATGATTAGATAAGGCCAACTCACAATACCAGAGTTTTCTGCTTTACTCAAAGTCTATTGATTTAAATGTTAATCACAGCAAAAAATTACCTCCACAGGACTATTTAGACTAATGTCTGACCAAACAGCAGTGCTCCACAGTCCAGCCAAATTGACAATAAAATTATCACATTCCCTAAATCACTTTCTCTTTGCCCTTTATTTCTTCTTCCGTTTAGTTTGTCTTCTAGAATAATTTCTTAAAATAACCTTCTTAAAAAATACCTATTTGCTGCTTGCAGCTTTTATTGCTTTTTATAAATTTGGTAATCATATTTTTCATTTAAAAGCAATACTTTTTTATTTCATATTTTTGATACTTGCAGAATTTTCTCCTATTTTTATTGAAAATGTCCTTAAATTTGAAGTGTTTCTTGGGCATTTATATGTTTCTTTGTTTTTACTTTTTTTAACTTTTTATTTTAAAAAATTTTAAAGCTCCAGCAAATTTGCAAAAATAGTTCAATATCCCCAATAGTTCAATACCTTTCACCTAGATTGATCAATTTTTAGCATTTGCCATATTCGGTTTATTTCTCACCATGTACATGCATCACTTGTCATTATTTGTCTAAACCATTTGAGAGTAAGTTGTAGACCTTATGATTTTTACCTAAATACTTTAAGTATTTCCTAAGAACATGAAATTATTTTACATGACTTAAACCAGGTATTCAATTCTGAAAATGAAACACTGTAATAATGCTATAATCTAATATGTATTCTATTTTTTTTATTAATTTATTTTTGTTAGAGATGTTTTTCCTTTTTCCTCCATTGACACCCTCCTCCCCACCCCACCCCCACCCAGTCCCCAGCTTTGTTGTCCACATCCATTGGTTATACGTACATGCATATCAGTTCTGTGGTTTATCTCTTCCCTCCCCCCAACCCATCCCTCTTCTGAAGGTTGTCAGCCTGCCCCCTACTTCCACTTCTATGGGTCTACCCTATTCATTATATTCCACAACTAAGTGAGATCCTGTGATATTTGTCTTTCTCTGCTTGGCTTGTTTCACTTAGGATAATACTCTCCAGGTCCCTCCATGTCATCTCAAAGGATAAGAGATCTTTCTTTCTTACAGCTGCATAGTACTCCATTGTGTATATGTGCCACAGCTTTTCTATCCATTCGTCTACTAATGGACACTTGGGCTGTTTCCAGATCTTAGCTATTGTAAATAGTGCTGCTATGAACATGGGGGAACATATATTCTTTCTGATTGGTGTTTCGGGCTTCTTAAGGTATATTCCTAGAAGTGGAATCACTGGGTCAAATGGCAATTCAAATTTTTATTTTTTGAGGTAACACCCTAGTGTTTTCCATAGTGGCAACACAAGTCTGCATTCATACCAGCACTAATCTAGAGTCCCCTTTTATCCAAATCTTCACCAATACTTGTTTCATGATTTCTTAATGGCAACCATTCTGACAGGTATAAGGTGATATGTTGTTGTTGTTTTAATTTACATCTCTCTGATAATTAGTGATGTTGAGCATTTTTTCATATGTCTCTTGGCCATTTGTATGTCCTGTTTGGAGAGGTGTCTGTTTAGCTCCTCTGCCCATTTTTTAATTGGGTTCTTGGTCTTCCTTTTCTTGAGTTGTATGAGCACTTTATTTATTTTGGAAATTAACCCCATATCTGATGTATAATTGGTGATTGTGCTCTCCCATAGTGGGTTCCCTCTCCATTTTGGTGGTTATTTCTTTTGCTGTGCAGAAGCTTTTGAGTTTGATGTAGTCCCATGTGTTCATTGTTTTCTTTGTTTCTGTTGCCTCAGGTGATGTATCAGTGAAAATTCTGCTGCTTATGATGTCCGAAACTTTGTTGCCTACATTTCCTTCTGGGATTATTATGGATTCACGAGTCACATTTAAGTCTTTTATCCATTTTGAGTTTATTCTCATATACGGTGTAGGTTGATGGTCTAGTTTCATTTTTTTGCATGTGGCTGTTCAATTTTCCCAACACCATTATTTAAAGAGGCTGTCTTTACTCCTGTATGCTCTTGCCACCTTTGTCAAATATTAATTGAGCATAGTCTCTTGGGTCAATTTCCAAGTTCTCTGTCCTGTTCCACTGGTCTACATCCCTGTTCTTGTGCCAGTACCAGGCTGTTTTGATTACAGTACCTTTGTAGTATAACCTGAAATTCGGTAGTGTGATCCCTCCTATTTTGTCCGTTTTCAAGATT
The DNA here is from genome assembly GCF_014108415.1 of Molossus molossus. NCBI lineage: Eukaryota > Metazoa > Chordata > Mammalia > Chiroptera > Molossidae > Molossus > Molossus molossus. The sequence goes on from NW_023425346.1 coordinate 31,673,540, forward strand.
GCTGTCGCTATTTGGAGTCTTTTTTGGGTCCATATGAACCTTTGAAGTATTTGTTCTAGTTCTGTGAAATATGTCATTGGTATTTTGATGGGGATTGCATTGAACCTATAGATTGCTTTGGGTAGAATGGACATTCTAATGATGTTAATTTTTCCAATCCATGAACAAGGTATATGCTTCCACTTTTTTATATCTTTCTCTACTTCTTTTTTCAATGTCCTGTAGTTTTCTGCAAATAGGTCCTTTACTTCGTTGGTTAAGTTTATTCCTAGGTATCTTAACTTTTTTGCCACGATGGTAAATGGGATTTTTTTTACTTTCTCTGTGAGTTCATCATTGGTATATAAGAATGCTGTCGATTTCTTGATGTTAATTTTGTATCCTGCTACTTTGCCAAATTCATTTATTAAGTCTAGTAGATTTTTGATGGAGTCTTTAGGGTTTTCTATGTATAATATCATATCATCTGCAAATAATGACAGTTTCACTTCTTCCTTTTCTATTTGGATCTCTTGTATTTTTTCTTCATATCTGATTGCTGTGGTTAAGACTTCCAGTACTGTGTTAAATAAGAGTGTCAAAAGTGGGCATTTCTGTCTTGTTCCTGTCCTTAAGGGAAATGCTTTTAGTTTTTGCCCATTGAGTATGATATTGGCTATAGGTCTTTCATATATGGCCTTTATTATGTCGAGATATGATCCCTCTATTCCCACATTGCTGAGCATTTTTATCAGAAATGGGTGCTAGATTTTGTCGAATGCTTTTTCAGCATCCATTGATATGATCATGTGGTTTTTATCCTTCATTTTGTTTATTTGGTGTATCACGTTTATTGATTTGTGAATATTGTACCAGCCTTGCATCCCTAGGAAGAATTCCACTTGATAATGGTGAATAATTTTTTTAATGTATTGCTGGGTCCGATTTAGTAGTATTTTGTTAAGGACTTTGGCATCTGTGTTCATCAGAGATATTGGCCTGTAGTTTTCTGTCTTAGTGTCTTTTTCTGGTTTTGAATTTGAATTATGCTGACCTCTTAAAACGAGTTTGGAAGTCTTCCTTCTTCTTGAATTTTTTGAAATAGTTTGAGGAGAATGGGTGTTAGTTCTTCTTTGATAAAACTCCCCCGTGAAGCCTTCTGGGCCTGGGCTTTTGCTTGCTAGGAGAGTCTTGATTACATCTTCAGTTTCTTTAGTTGTTACTGGTCTGTTCAAGTTTTCTATTTTTTCCCAGTTCAGTTTTGGGAGACTATGTGTTTCTAGAAATTGGTCCATTTTGCTTAGATTGTCGAATTTGTTTCCATATAATTGTTCATAGAATTTTTAACCATCTTTTGTATTTCTTTGGTGTCAGTTATTCTCCTCTTTCATTTCTGATTTTGTGTATTTGGGTTCTCTCTCATTGTTTCTTGGTGAGTGTAGCTAAGGGCCCATCAATCTTGTTTATCTTTTCGAAAAACCAACTCTTTGTTTCATTGATCCTTTGAATTGTGTTTTTGTTCTCTATGTCATTTATTTCTGCTCTGATCTTTACTATTTTCTTCCTTCTACTTGCTCTGGGGTTTTCTACTTTTTTACTTTCTTGTTCTTTAAGTTGTGAGGTTAGATAGTCTATTAGAAATTTTTCTTGTTTTTTGAGGTAGGCCTGTAGTTCTATGAACTTGCCTCTCAGAACTGCTCTTGCTGCACCCCATAGATTTTGTGTTGTTGTGTGTTCATTTTCATTGGTTTCCAGGATGTTTTTAATTTCTTCATTGATTTCCTTGGTAACCCATTCATTATTTAATAACATGCTATTTAGCCTCCATGTGTTCAGATGTCTTTGCATGTTCTTGTTGCAGTTGATCTCTAGTTTTATACCATTGTGATCTGAGAAGATGCTTGATATGATTTCAGTCTTCTTGAACTTGAAGAGACTTAGTTTGTGTCCTAACATGTAATCTATCTTTGAGAATGTCCCATGTGCACTTGAGAAGAATGTGTTTTCTGTAGTTTTGGGGTGTAATTCTCTTATATATCTATTAAATCCATTTGGTCTAGTGCTTCATTTAGAGTCTCTGTTTCCTTGTTAATTTTTTGTCTAGAGTATCTATCCAGTGATTTCACTGGGGTGTTGAAGTCCCCTGCTCTGATTGTATTGCCATTGATCTCTCCTTTGAAGTCCTCCAGATGATTTTTAATATATTTTGGTGCTCCTATATTGGATGCATATATGTTTACCAAGTTTATATCTTTCTGTTAGATAGATCCTTTTAATATTATGTAGTGGCCTTCTTTGTCTCTAGTTATGGCCTTCCTTTTGAAATCTATTTTATCAGATATGAGTATTACTACCCCAGCTTTTATTTTCATTTTGTTTGCTTGAATGATTTTTTTCCATCCCTTCACTTTCAACCTATGTGAATCTTTTGTTGTGAGGTGGGTCTCTTGCAAACAACATATAGATGAGTCATGCTTTCTTATCCAATCAGCTACTCTGTGTCTTTTTATAGAAGCATTCAATCCATTTACATTTACGGTGATTACTGATATGTACTTATTTATTGTCATTTTTGTTTTGTGTGGTTATATTTTTCTTCCTATTTTTTCTGCTAATTATAGCAGTTCTTTTAACATTTCTTGCAGCGCTGGTTTGGTGCTAATATTCCCTTAGCCTTATTTTGTCTGGGAAGCTATTTATTTGACCTTCTATTTTGAATGATAGCCTTGCTGGGTCGAGTAGTTTTGGATTCAGATCCTTGTTTTTCATGACCTTGATTACTTCATGCCAGTCCCTTCTAGCCTGTAGTGTTTCTGTTGAGAAGTCAGCTGAGAGCCTTATGGGGGATCCTTTGTGTGTAACTTGCTTATCTCTTGCTGCCTTTAGGATTCTCTCTTTGTCTTTAATTTTTAGCATTTTAATTACTATGTGTCTTGGTGTGGGCTTGTTTGGGTTCTTCTTACTGTGCTTCTTGAACTTGAATGCTTTCTTTCTTCACCAAATTAGAGAAGTTTTCTGTCACTATTTCTTCAAATATATTCTCTAACCCTTCCTTATTTTCTTTTTTGTGGACTCCTGTGAGGGAAATATTATTATGGTTCCAATTGTCCCACATTTCTCTTAGTCTGTCTTCCTTGTTCTTTAATTGGTTTTTTCCTTTTGGTTTTCTGATTGGTTGATTTTTTTCTACCCTGTCTTCTAATTCACTGATCCTCAGCTTCCTCTACTTTATTGTTTAGTCCTTCTTTATTTCTGCTATGTCATTCTTCATTTCTTCTTGATGTTTTTTTATTTCCAATGGTTGATTTTTAATGTTTTTATGTCTTTTTTCATGGTGTTGATGTCCTTACTCATGCTGTTTAGCTTCCTCAAGATCATGGCTCTGAATTCTACCTCTGATAATTTGCTTAACTGCATTTGATTTATCTCATCTTTGGTAGAGGTCTCTTGTTCTTTCATTTGGGATTTGTTTTTTTGTTTCACCATTTTGGCTATCTCAGTGGGTTTTGGAGCCTGCCAAATTTTCCCCGTTGGTGTTGGTGTTCTGCTGTTGTAACTCCTACACTGGGTTTGGAGGGGCATGGTAGGACCCATGTTAAACACCACTGTCAAGTCTTACTTTCCTAGGTTGGTTTGCAAGACTAGGAAAGGTTCAGTTATCCTTTAGCTTTTTGCCTGGAGACTATTAGTTGTGGTTACTTGAAGAGCCTTGGCTTTCAGTTGAATGAAAAACTCCCTCAGGTGTTCAGCATAAGAGGATTTCCCAAGGGTGGGGCAGATGCTGGTTATTAATGAGCCTCAATTTGTATTTCTTTGGCCCACCTGGGTGGGGTTGAATCTCTGAGGGAGGGGCTGCCACCTCCCCCCAGAGCCCTGGGAAGGAGTAAGATGGCCACCGTCCTTAATGGCCACAACTCATCAACAGCTCTGAGTGCCCTCCATATCCCAAGTGTTTGCATACAGTTCCAGTCCAGTCTGCCTTCCCTCTGCTGGACCCCAAGATAAATGGCTGTGGCTATTTTAGCACTCTGTCCCAGCCCTCTGTGCTGTGGAGCGGGCTTGGGATTTTAACCCCCAGGGCTCTGCTCTCAGCCAAGACCACTGCTGTCTGTGGGCTCTCATGCTTCTGCAGTCCTACCAGGATTGATTCAGTGTCCCTGGTTATATGGTCCTCGCAAGCTGTTTTTCTGTTGCTTTTTCCCGACAATTTGTCTTTATTTTAGTTGTAATTCCAGTTTGGTCCTGGGAGATGGTCTGTGTAGCTTCCATTCACTCCGCTGCCATTTTGGAATACTAATGTATAGTCTATTTTTAAATTTTGCTAAGTATTTCAATTTTTATAACAGTTCTTTTCTGCAGTCTAGATTCCAGTCAAGAATTGTACATTCACCCTGGCTGATTTCACTCAGCAGTAGAGGGTTGGCCCACGGACTAGTAAGTTGCAGGTTCAATTGTAGCCAAGGACACGTACCTCAGTTGCAGTTCATTCCCCGCCCTGGTCAATGTGTCTCTCACTTTGATGTTTCTCTCTCGCTCCCCTCCCCCCCCACTCTCTCTGAATATAAATAGCAAAATATTCTTGGGTGAGCATTACCAAAAAAAAAAAAAAGAATTGCTTTTAGTTATCATGTAAGACACTTTTGAAGTGATATTCTCTTTCTTGACATAAATCTGTTTTATATGGATATATTTTATATCAGTCCTCAAAATGAACCTTTTATTTTCGAATATATGATGGCTTTTCTTTGTTTTCTCATCATAAAGAGCAATTCCATATGTATCCATTATCAGGATGATGTTCACATTTTTGATAAAGATTCTGTTAGTCCTTTCAAAAAAATTAAACCCAGGGAAAAGAAAAGGAAAAATTTGTCTTTACTCTTGGATCTATAATGTAACAAACATTATAGGGAGATATAATTGTATCTCCCTTTCTTCAATATCACTCTTAAGGAACAATTTTCAATTCCCATTCCCAGCATTTATAGAGCATTATGTTAAGCTCAGTTGGGAACACAAAATAAATGTAAGGTGTGGTTGAATGGACAGTAATCATATAAGTAAGGTAATTAGAGAGCAATTATGAGAAATGGTAAGACCTTATGGAAAGTTCAAAGCCTTGGGACTAAAAAGACATATAAATTTCAATAATAGGAAAAACATTCCTAGTGAAAGTTCAGGGCTAATACACATCATTAAAATTGTATTGTAGTATGACACTATGAATCATTTTGTAAAACCTATTCATTTACTTGAATTCTACCAGGAAAAAAAAGCAAAACAGGCACATATATGTAAAACTGTTTCAGTTCGTCTAAGCTAGCAAATATGTCCTAAAGTTGTTTTTAATATTCTGTTATTTTTTTATATCCATTGTATCTGTAATTGTCTCCTTTTACATTCATAGTGTTCTTTATTTTCTTTATCAGTCTTGCTAGAAATTGGTTTATATATTATGTTTAGCATTTCTCTTCTTTATTATATTTACTGTTTTTTCATTGAAAGATTTGATTGATTTTTAATCTATTTTTCTAATTTAATAAAGGAGTTTGAGGCAATGTCTTTATTACTGTTGTAACTAATGGAGCAGGGTTTTTGAAATCAGTTTAATTAAGGTTGAATTATCACAAACTAAAATCACCTTTTTAGTGTACATTTATTTAACCACCATCATGGTCAAGAAGATGTAGAACCTCCATCACCCACAGAAAATTCCTTGTACTTCTTTTTAGTCAACCTCTCTCCTCAACTCCAGTCCCTGACAACCAGCAGTTTCTTTTCTGTGCTTTGTCAGAATATCATATAAGTATAATTACACCATGGGTAGCCTTTTGATTTTGTTATGTTTCACTTAACGTGATACATTTGAGATTCATCTGTATTGCTACATGAATCAGCAGTTCATCATAGTTCAGAGGTCTGATCTATATGATTTGACTCTGATAGTATTTGAGGTTTAGTATGTCATCATTTTTCATGAATGGTCTCATGTGTGCTTGAAAAGAATTCTCTATTTTTTTGGTGCAGGCTTCTCTATAAAGCTGTTAGAAAAGCTTATTGATTATGTTATTCAGATCATCTATATTCTTTCTTTCTTTTGGCTAGTACTTCCCTGGAATATATTTTTCATTCTTCTTTACTTTTATACCACTGAATCACTTGGGTTTTTTTGTTAATATTTTTTCAATTAATATATTTAAATGTTTCCATTTTTTGTTTTCAATTAATAGATTTTCAATTCTAAGAATTTTTGCTGTATTTCTAATATACATTTATTCTTGTGTTTCTTTTTATTTTGTTTCATAGTTTCTAATTTTTTTATAGGTGTTATTCCTTTATTTTGTAAATCTTAAAGTCTTGTTTTTAAGATGTTTTCTGACTGCTCTGTGTATGTATTTGCTCTTGATATTTATTTTTTCTTTTTTAACTTTATATACCCTTCTAATTGTTGAGTTTGTTGACTTCTTTTCTTGGCTTTTAATTTTTCTCATGTGCTTTGGAAATTAGTTTGTCACCTAATCTTGAAGAGAAATGTTTTTCTGTATTACTGTCTACTGGGTATGCTAATCATGAAGTAAGCGCAGCTAGGCCTACGTTTTAGGAGGCAGGATATGTCTGCATCCTCTAACCTGGGTTTATATAAACTTTAGCTCTAGGAGCTTTTTCAGTCTCTTTTTACAGTTTGGGGAATCACTCGCTACAGATTTTATGCACTGAGACTACCTCAGTTTTTGCCAGGTGGTTCTTTTTAATCCCCACTACCATGTAATACCACCAACCCCTGATGCCTATTTGTGCTACCAGACCTTGAACCAAACAAGTCTACACTACTTTGTATTCTGTTACCTGGGGACTTTTATTTTTAGTACAGGTATATCTTCTAACTTTTTTCTCTATATATTTTATCTATAATTACAAAATACTTGAGATAGAGACGTCTCTAAATGTGTACTTCTCATGCTATCTGACCTAGAAGTCCTAGCATTATAATTTTCCCATAAGAATTTGGAAATTAGGATATAGAATCTTTGTGAAATCTATCATATATATATGTGCATATATATACATATGATTCATTCTGCTGCTTGGTTTAATGCACAGATCTGGTATCAAAACAAGATTATGAACACCCATTCATATATCACGGGTGTGACTTCTAGACTCAAATAGAATGGGTTCAGCTTGTAGCATTGTTATTTACTTCCTGTGTGACTAAACTTTTCAAAGCCTTTTATTTCCTCATCTGTGCTTATGAGTTTGCATCTACCTCATAGACATCCGTAAAGGATTAAATATGGAACTATATAAAATATTTACACAATATGTGACTTGTAGTAAGCCATCAATGAATATTAGCTACTATTTATACAGTGTAGTTGTATGATATGCATATTTTGTTGTATAAATTCATCTGTAGTCAGTTTCTTTTGTGAAATACAGTTGGCCCTCGTTTATTGCGGTCAACCAGTTCCAAACTCTACCGCGATAAATGAATTTCCGCAAAGTAGGATTCTTTATGTATATACAGTCTTCCCTGGCCACTTCGCACTTCGACTTGCTCCGCTTCAAACTGCGATAGAGTGAAACCGGGGAAATCGAAGCGCGAAGTGGCCAGGGATGACTGTATATACATAAAGAATCCTACTTTGCGGAAATTCATTTGTTGTGGTAGAGTCTGGAACTGATTTGACCGCGATAAATGAGGGCCGGCTGTAGACCGTTTTAAGACTTAACCTTCTCATCATATATTACTACCACTAGTTATCTCTACACTAGTCATGTGTATATTATGACAGGCATTGATAATTATATATAATATTGCAATAATAGAAAATCATTTGATCTCAGAATAAGATCTGGATACAGGTCTGACCTCTGTCAGTCTCTGGAGGTGGGAATTTTATCCAATTGCCTCAATTCTGAACCTCAGTTTCTTAGTTTATAAAGTAGAGATAATAATACCCATATACCAAATGTACAGTACAATTAAATGAAATAAGATAGGAGAAAGCAATCTATAAACTGTAAATACATCTTCAAAAATAGGCTTTGATTGCTTGTCTTTGTTATAGCAGCTTTATAGTGCTCATATGGAAACAGGTAACCCTGTGCCTGGAAAGTTTGTTTCCCTTGCAATTCATGCTGTACTTTTTGCCACAAGGAAAAGCTCTCAGTGAGGATTCTATGTAAAATGATTCTTAGGGGATGGAAGTGAAATAGATATACATTATCTAGTATTTGTATTTGACAGTTTAACTGCTGAGACCAAAGTTTTAGAATCCTTTGCTCCTTCAAACACAGCATACAATATTTAGTTCTTAGCAATTTGAACCAGAAATAAGGGATCCTAATTTTAGTTCTGAAGTCAGTTGAGCTGGCATTTTCTTCCCTATTCAGATACAATTATTACATACCTTTAGTGGACTATGCAGAACAAATCTAAGCACCAAGCTGTTTATCCTTAGTTGATGCCTCTATTTCAAGTCAAAGAAATGTGTTCTTCAACTAACTCTCCAATACAGTTTTTCCCTTCTGCTGATTCAAATGTAGCAAAAACTGCTGTAAGTGGAACATAGTTCTGCCTTGTTCTTGCTAGAGCAGAACACATTTAAAGTCAAATTGCTGCTTCTGGAAGCCAAGTAAAAGGCTAGGACATAAGCTTATAGCTCTACTCAGCTGCCTTTTAACCCCTTTCTTTCTTAACTACTTAACTTTCCACATAAGGTTCAAAACTCAAGACAGTATTTAAAAGGTACTCACTGATTATCTTGCTTCCACCCATGTCCCCATGTGTCCTAACCCCCACCCCCACCCCACCCCTAGTCAGCTATTAGTAGTTTCTTGTATAACCTTCTGGTGTTTGTTTAAACACACAAATCTTAAAACATAGATGGATATAGACACAGATATATTCTCACCTTTCTTACCCAAATAGCATTTTATATACATAGTTCTATCCTTTGGTTAGTTTATCTTGAGTTTTGCTTTGTTTTTGTTTTAATGTCATTACACAGAGAGCTTCTTCATTTCTGTTTAGAGCTGTATGATATTCCATTGAAATTATGTGCCATAGTTTATTTAATCAGTCCCTCGAGGAGGAACACTTGTTTTCTTTCTTTTCCTGATATAAACACTACTACAGTGAAACACTTTGAATATTGTCGTTTAGTGCATGTGATGCATTTTAAAAGTAGGATTACTGGGTCAAAGAGAAAATGCATTTTTAAAAACATTTCTGTATTATTTTAACCACCTCAAAACAACAGAGAGTGGGGACATTGGGATGGAGCCTGTCGGTGGAATTGTGCAGACAGACCTAGGTTTGGTCTGGGCTTCATCACTCCCCTGTCAAGTGTCTTTGGGCAAGTCAGGTCCCTTCTCATGGAGCATTGGTGTACTCCTCTGCAAAAATGGGAAAATGGTCTCTATCCCAATGGGGTGATCATAAAGTTAGATCCTAAAATCAGGTGCTGTGATTATTAACCTGATAATCATAACCTGGGTGCCTACGTGCTAGGCTCACATGCTTTTTTTTTTTTTTTTTAATTATCATTCTGTGAAACTGACTTTTTCTTCCTTTTAATGTAGTGTTCTATAAATTTTAACACATACATTGATTTGTGTAACCACCACCATAATCTCATACCAATTAGTAAATGCATTTTTAATTTTAATAAATGTTGGCTATTTCTTCTCCATAAAGATGATACACCCTCACTGAACTTCCCCCAACAGTCTATGAGTGAATTTTTTTTCCTCACAGCCTTGGCAGAAGATAGAGTTGTTTGTTTGTTTGCTGTGATTGTTGCTAATAGTATATTCCCCATGCAGAGACAAAAGCAGTGGACTAGGGCTGCACAGCTGTCTGGTCCTTCTTCTCTTGATTAAAGTTGCTTAAGCCTAAAATCTGAAGCTTAAAAAGAAAAATAAATACTAAATAGAGGCCTCGTATTTTAATCACATTTTAAAACAGCTACTTTTCCCATCTGCTCCTGAAACAAATAGCTCAGTTACAGCATTCTGTCATTTTGAATAACTAAGGGATCACTGAAGGAAAGCAGAAAAAGTAGTCTAGATTGCAGTAATGTACCTGTGAGATGTTACCTGTTCTTCACTAAATGTTCACAAGTTCAATTACACATATAACTTCAATTTTCTCTTCTACTTCTTACCTATGTCAGTACATTTGGAAATGAAAGCATGATTAAGAAGATCTTACAATGTTGTATTTTCATTTGTAAACTTACTAAAAGTGATAATAGGATTGACAAAAGAAAATTGGACTAAAGTGTTTGAAACATTTTCTTTCTTCACTGTAAATGTAAATCGGGCGTACATAACTGAAAAAGCATTGCTTTATACTATATTTGGCAACCAGTGAGTGGCCTACAGGCTAGACTCAGCCAACAGACTTGTATTATATGTGTTACATAATCTTTCAAAATGTGGAAATTTTGCATTAAAATCCAAATCTCCAGCTTTGCTTAAATAATCAGAAAGTCTGGCCACAATTGCCCATATTAGCAACTATTGATTGGGGATGCACTCTAATTTACTACATTCTTGTACCCGGCCTCTTCACTTATTTTTTTTTTCTACTTATACTTCAGAATAATATATAATTTGATTGAAGTTGTAATATCGGTGAACACTGTGTTTATTACCAGTATTTTCAGGTTTCCACATAGTATTTAACAATAATATTTCAGTAAAGAATTATAATTATTGTGACTAAAGTATTTGTTTTTAAAAGCATGGGATATGACATTTGATTTAATGGTTGAACTACTTAACCTAGAGATATTTTTCTTCTTTTAATAAATCAACATTTTTTACTGTCTTGAAAAACTATCATTGATTTTTATCTCTTTGCAAATGATTCTTGTTTTCTTCACATGATAGATTGATTATTACATATGTATGTCACTTAACTTTTAATATATATGTATCTTCAAGAAAACTTCAGTTGCTGAGAAATGTCACAGCAAGGTTCATCAGAGTTATGATTATATTTTTTCTGCATTTCGATCCCTGGGCTGACGAACTGACTTACCATATAACTTCTCATTGATTTTAATCTTCTAAACTTTGTAGACCTCTGTTTATTTAGGTGAGTTTTATCACTAGTTCATCTAACAACTTATATTCTCTGCATTAAAATCTCTTGTGATACAAACAAATATTGAAGATGATGGACATTGCTTTCTTTGTTAACACTGAACCAGAACTATAGAATGCTTTGTTTATGAACACATTTAATTAAGATTTGCATCTTTGTTGAAAAAAGAATTCATTGAATCTGGTTCTACTCATTTGTAGAATAAAAACAAATTTTATCTAAGAGTAATTAGCATCAGGGCGAGGACTCTAAACTGAAGATAGTAAATAGTGGGGACATGGGAATGGAAAGGGGAGTTTTAATAGGACTTTATTATGGAAAGTATTAAACCAAAAGCTATTTAAATACAGGTTATAATTTTAACTTTGGGAATAATGAAAATCAACAAAGAATGAATGACATTTTTGTTTTCTTTTTGTAATTTCTGATACAGTTGACAACACAATATAGATCTTGCCCTTAATGTTTAACTTTCTAGCATGCTTTTAAAGAGGTGTCTTTTTACAAAAAGAAATATTCAGAGGACTCTTTCAAATTTTCCAGTGGTCTCCAGTTATTTAATTCTTACATTATTTTTTGGTGCACTCATTGAATCATAATCCTTACCTTGCAGATTTTCTCTGTTTCATTTTCAACTTGTCAAACTGGCTTTTTTGTGTGATTTGTGTAGTATTCAAATATAACTTTCATTAATCTCATTAATTCTGCATTTTTCCAGTATTGACTTAGAGACTATTTGAATTGTATTATTTATAGCCATAAATAGCATCTCAAAAGAGCAGATACATTTACAGCATGCGATGATTAAGAAGAGGCTAACCAACAAAACTTTTGTCATAATGGGTAAGGACAGGGCCTTTAGTGTTGAACCAGGAAGAATATTTAAGTAGAGAACAATTAGTGAGTGGTGCATGCGTTAGTCAATATTTTATGCTGTGAGAACTTTCATTTGGGTGAGGAATACTTAGATAATGGCAACTTTCTGTTTTATCTTTAGTGTTCTGGATATGGAGCTGTGGCATATTGTAAAGCTTTTTGAGATTATTGTGATAGGTTTCCCATCTCTCATAAACTCATCAACTATAATATTTTATTAAAATTTGATAAATGTGTATGTGTGTAAACTTCAGACCTTGAAAAAAATAAAGTGAGTTGATTTCTTTAAACTAAGAAGATGGAAATTCATTCATAGTATTGACTAAACTGGGCTGGCAGTGTTGATAGTGGTATTTATTTACCATGAATACTATTCTATTACCCAAGAAAAATATTTTTATATGTAATAGATATTAGACAGAAGAATGTAGTACCAGTTGACTCATTATTACATTACAATAGATGCCCCCAACCACAAATCCATACCTAGGAAAAGAAAGCCCTGATGACAGGACTAGATGAACCATAGGTGCAATCAACCATTCATTGCAGGGATGTATTTAGTACAATCTATCACAAGCTAATTTTTTAGAAGTGAGTCTGGAAATAGAAATAATAAAAAGAAAAACCAGTTTAATGACCATATTAATTATCAAATGATATAAACACTGGTTAAACATAAGAATTTTTACAATTCTCACATTTATTTTTCAAAACTTTTGAATGATGTTAAGACAAAGACTCTTCTAGGTTTCCTATATATATAGTAAGTTCTGTAATTAGGAAATACCTGAAGTGATTTCTTTCTCCTCTGTACTTGTAGAAGCTTCATTTTTCATATTGCTTCCTTGAAAAATAATTTTGTTCCAACTTTGAAAAACTCTTCATCTATTTTCAGAAACGTATTTAAATCTCATATTGTTATTGAACTCCTTTGGTGCTTATACTTTTCTAACCAAACTGTAAGCCTCTTATAATACATCATACTCTTCAGTTTCTAATATAGTGACTTGCTAATAGTAGATGTGGCCAAAACTTTATTTGGTTTGATTGATGAACACATTATTTTCCACAATAAGAAAAATTAACTTGACTCCTATTTAATCTATGATACATTGTTCTCACGAAACTATGCAAAGTCTTTATTGTAAATAGTAACCATTACTTGCATTACTAAACTTACTGTGAGTTCTCCTTCCAGTATAGGTTGTGAAAGGAATTTCAGGTTCATGCTCTTAAGACTTTCTGAGATGATAATGCTCATGACGGAAAGATGACATATGCATGAAGTATGTAGAAACAAGTGTTTTCTTACACTGCTGGTGCATATAAATTAGCACAACTTTTGGAAAGCAATTAAGATATGTATGTATACTGTAAGCCTAATGATATTTATTATTATTTCATCCAATTTCTAAACATTATTCTACAGAAGCATAGAAAAAGCAGTATCCCAAGGAAACTTTGCAAAATTATTTATAATAATTAAATTTGGATGGAGGCAGTGATTAAATAATAATAGTAATAACAAAAGTTCAGTGCAGTAATACAGTTACTATATATATAATGTTTACAAAGAATTTGTCAAAACAGACTTTTTGTTAAAACTATATAACTTTAGATATTTTCAAGTTCCAGTCAAGATGGTGGAGTAGGGAAATGCTGTGCTCACTGCCTCCCACAAACACATCAGAATTACAACTAAATTATAAAACAACCACCCTTGAAAACCTCCTGAAGACTAGCTGAGCAGAACTCCTATATCTAAGGCTATAAAGGCTATACCTCACTGAGACTGGTAGGACGCGTAGAGACATAGAATGAACTGGTCCCACACCCACGTGTGGATGTTAATAATCAAAAGGGATATATCGCTGCAGAGGTCCCCACTGAGGAGCGAGGGGACCAGCTTCCACACCAGCTTCCCCAGGCCAGGGCACCAGTGCTGGGAAGAGAAGTCCACACAACAACTGGCTGTTAAATCAGTAGGGACTCAGTGTCAGTAAGGTGAAAAGCTGCTGGAGACCAAGTGTCCTCTAAAAGGGCCTGAGCACAGATTCACTTGCTCACAAACATTTTCCCTAAGTTCCAGCAAAGGGGCAGCAGCTCAAAAATTACTAGGGACTTAATGGGGTGGGGGGACTTAATTGTCTAGGTCAGGGTGAGGACTGGAGGGGCAGCTCTGTCTTATAATAAAGTGCCTGCAGGTGCCATTGTTCCTGTGTTCACCCCCCGCCCCAACACACACACACACACACACACACACACACACACACAGCCAACAGGCACAGACAGAAGTGCTGTCAGGAGCTATTGGCATTTTTGGTTGAGACCTCCCCTCACCCAGCTTGTAGGTGCCAGCAGGCAACAAGTTTGATTCTCCATTAACCAGGCTAATATTGCTCTTGCCCAACCCTGGTGATTCCTTGAAAGTCACCTGGCGTGAACCTATTCCAAAGGCTAAAATATACAAGCTGCTGATCTGGGCTCATGTGGCAGACTTTCCAAAAATTTCTCAAAGGTCCACAAATTTCCAAACAAGCAACAGCTGGCTTGCTTGTCCCCTGTACTCCTGCTAAACAGCTCAGAGCCTAGCACTAGTCGTAACTATCCTCACTTCACAGCATAGTCACTTCTAGGCACCTCCAGGCCCAATATAGGCAGTTACCAACTGCAGATCACTTTGCAGCTCCTACCAGGTGGCCCTGGGCCAAACATGGGCACTCAGGCACAGACCTTGACCTGCACCAGAGCCCTTCCCAAAAGACCCCAGAACCAACATATGTGGTGCCTGGCTTCAGACCACATCAGAGTACTACCATCCAATTAGCACACAAACAGCATGGACTCAGCAAGCACCAGAGCCCCTCTAAAGCTGACCCACTCCCGGGGTCAACCCCTGCAGAGCAGCTTGTTCGCTCTAGTTGTGGCCAGTCCTCACAGCCAGTCAGCCCAAGAATCAACCCAACCACTGATGTGCTAACAGCAATCAAGGCTCAACTATACTAGGAAAGCACACACAGTCCACACAAGGGACAGACCTGGAGCACCCAACATAGGTGAAAAAGGAAACTGTGCAACCAAGCCTGACAGGACACCTAGTATATAAGGACACTCTGCCAAGACTGGGACACATAGCAGATCTACCTATTATGTAGAAACAAACACCAGGAGGCAGCCAAAATGAGGAGGTAAAAACATGCCACAGATGAAAGGAGAGGACAAAACTCCAGAAAAAGAACTAGACAGAATGGAGTTCAAAACACTATTTATAGGGATGCTAAATGAACTTAGAGGAAGAATAGATTATCTCAGTGATAATGCCAACAAAGTGATAGGAAACTGGAAGAAAAAGTAGCAGAAAACATCCAATCATTACAGGAAAAAAAAAAAAGAATCCCCCCCAAAAAATGACGGCCTTTTAAGGGACCTCTGGGACAACATCAAGCATACCTACATTTGCATCATAGGGGTACCAGAAGGAGTAAGAGAGAGAGCAAGGATTGAAAAACTATGTAAAGAAATAATGACTGAAACCTACTAACCTGATGAAGGAAACAGACATACAAGTCCAGAAAATGCAGAGTTTCAAACAAGATGAACCCAAAGACACATAATTAAAATGCCAAAAGTTACCCTGGCCAGTTTGGCTCAGCGGTTAGAGCGTTGGCCTGCGGTCCAGAGAGACCCGGGTTCGGTTCCCGTTAAGGGCACGTACTTCGGTTGCAGTTTGTCCCCGGCCCTGGTTGGTCGTGCGGTGGCAGCCACTCGATGTGTCCCTTTCATGTCGATGTTTCTCTCTCTCTGTCTCTTCCTGTCTCTCCCTCCCACTCTATCTGTACAAAAAATGGAAAAATGTCCTCGGGTGAGGATAAAAAATAATAATAAAAAATAAATAAATAAAATGCCAAAAGTTAAAGACAAAGAGAGAATCTTAAAGGCAGCAGGAGGAAAGCAGTTAGTTACCTTCAAGGGAGCTCCCATAAGATTGTTAGCTGATTTCTCAATAGAAACTTTGCAGGCCAGAAGTCACAAAATATTAAAACTGATTTTTTAAAACAGGCCCTGGCCGGTTTGGCTCAGCATTTAGAGCATAGGCCTGCAGACTGGAGAGTCCTGGGTTTGGTTCTCACTAAGGGCACATACCTCAATTACAGTTTGTCCCCAGCCCCAGTTGGGGTCATGTGGGTGGCAACCACTTGATGTATCTCTCTCACATCGATGTTTATCTCTCACTCTTTCTCTCTTTCTTTCTCCCACTCTATCTGAAGATAAATGCAAAAGTGTCCTTGGGTGAGGATGAAAAAAAAACAGTGATAAAAAGGACCTATGACCAAGATTAATCTACCCAGCAAGGCTATCATTTAAAAGTGAAGGAGAGATAAAGAGGTACTCAGACAAGAAGAAGCGGAAGCAGTTTATCATTACCAAATGACAATAATGACATACCTATCAATAATCACTTTAAAATGCAAATGGATTAAATGGTCCAATCAAAAGACAGAGTGGCTGAATGGATAAGTAATCAAGACCCATACATATGCTCTCTACAAGCGACCCACTTCAGATTGAAAAACACACATAGAATGAAAGTAAAAGGATAGAAAAAGATACTTCATGCAAATGGAAATGGGGGGGAAAAGCTGGTATAGCAATATTTAATAATAGACAAAATAGGCTTCAAATCAAAGGCTGTAACAATAGACAGAGTAGTACATTTCAAAATGATAGAGGGATCAATCCAACAAAAGGATATAACCCTATAAATACCTACACACCCAGCATAGGAGCACCTAAATATATAAAGCAAATATAGATGATCATGAAGAGGGAGATCGACAGTAATATGGTATTTGTAGGGAATTTTACCACCCCACTGACATCATGCCATAGATCACACAGACAGAAAATCACAAAGGAAACTGGCTTTCAATGATAAATTAGACCAGATGGATTTAACTAATATTTTCAAACATTTCACCCCAAAGCAGCCGAATATACATTCTTTTCAAGCACACATGGACAGATTTCCAGGATAGGTAACATGTTGGGCCACAGAAAAGTCTCAGTAAATTTTAAGAAGTTTGAAATCATACCAAGGATTCTCACCAGCCACAGTGGTATTAAAATAGAAGTCATTTACAAGGAGAAAATTGAAAAACACACAAACACATGAAAGTTAAATAACATGCTACTAAAGAATGAATGGGCTAACAAAGAGCTCCAGGAAGAAATCAAAAGATATTTTGAGACAAATGAAAAAGAACACAATAACCCAAAATCTATGCGACACTCAAAGCCTTTCTAAGAGGAAAATTCATAGCAATAGAAACCTACCTACCTCAAGAAACAAGAAAAATTTTAAATAAGCAACCTAACTTTACATTTAATGGACTAGAAAAAGAAGAAATAAAAAGCCCAAATGAATATAAATTAGGAAATAATAAAGATCACAGTGGAAATAAGTGAAATAGTAAAAAAAAAAAAAAAAAAAACAGAAATGATTCATTAAACCAAGAGGTAGCTTTAGAAAAGATAAACATAATTGATAAACCTTTAACCAGACTCTCAAAAAAAAAGAGAGCTAGGACCCAAATAAGTAAAATCATAAGTGAAAGAGATGTTAAACTGATACCACATAAATACAAAGGACTATAAAATCTATTATGAGCAATTAGATGTCAACAAATTGGATAAAAAATGGTCAAACACCTAGAAACATTAAATCTTCTAAGACTGAGTCAAGAAAACAAGAAATCTGACCAAAATGATAAGCACTAAGCAAATAGATCAGTAATCAAAAAAATCTCGCCCTGGCCAGTTTGGCTCAGCTGTTAGATTGTTGGCCCGCGGACCAGAGTCCAGAATTCGGTTCCCGCTAAGGGCGTGTACCTCGGTTGCGGTTTGTCCCCAGCCCCAGTTGGGGTTGTGTGGGTGGCAGCCGGTCAATGGGTCTATCTCACATTGATGTTTCTCTCTCTCTCTTCCTCCCTCTTGCCCTCCTGCTCTATCTGAAGACAGATGCAAAAATGTCCTCGGGTGAGGATAAAAAATAAAAAAGTGATAAAAATCTCACCCTGGCTGGTTTGGCTCAGTGATTAGTGTCATCTGGTGATCCAGAGAGACCCAGGTTTGGTTCCCGCTAAGGGCATGTACCTCAGTTGCAGTTTGTCCCCGACCCTGGTTGGGGTCGTGCTGGAGGCAGCCACTCGATGTGTTCCTTTCACATCAATGTTTCTCTCTCTTTCCCTCTCCCTCCCTCCTACTCTATCTCAACAAAAATGGGAAAATGTCCTCAGGTGAGGATTAAAAAAAAATAAAATAAAATCTCAACAAACAAAAGTCCTGGGCCAACACTGGCTGGTTTGGCTCAGAAGTTGGAGCGTTGACCCATGGACCAGAGAGTCCCGGGTCCGGTTTCTGCTAAGGGCATGTACCTGGGTTGCGGTTTGTTCCCAGCCCCGGTTGGTGTAGTGTGGGTGGCAGCCAGTACTTGTGTCTCTCTCGTGTCGATATTTCTCTCTCTCTCTCTTACTCCCTCTCTCCTTCCTGCTGTATCTGAAGATAAGTGCAAAAATGTCCTCAGATGAGGATGGAAAAAAAAGTCCTGGACCAAATTACTACACAGGTGAATATTAGAAAACATCTAAAGAATTAATACTTCTAAAACTATTCAAAAAATTTTCAAGATGAAGGAAAGTTTCCAAGCTTATTTTTTTATGAGGCCAGCATTATCCTGACTTCAAAACCAAAGACATTACAATAAAAGAAAATTATAGGTCAATGTCCCTGATGAACATAGATGTAAAAATCCCTAACAAAATACTAGCAAACTAAATTCAGCAATATATTAAAAATATCATATACCATGATCAAGTGGCATTTATTCCTGGAATGCAAGGTTGGTTCAGTATCTGCAAATCAATAAATATGATACACCACATAAACAAAATGAAGGATAAAACCATATGATCATATCATATTAGATGCAGAAAAAATCTAGCATCCATTTATGATAAAAACTATAGTGGAAATAGAGGGAACATACCTCATCATAATAAAAGTATATATAACAAACACACAGCTTACATCATACACAATAGTGGAAAGCTAAAAGTGTTTTCCTTAAGCTCGGGAACAAGACAAAGATGTCCACTTTACCACTTTTGTTCACTTTAGAATTGGAAGTTCTATCCAGAGAGAAGAACAAGAAATAAAAGAACAATTCAATTCCAACAATTTGAATTGGAAAATAAGAAATAAAACTACCTATGACAAAGCAATTCCACTTCTGGGTGTTTATTTAGAGAGTACCCTAAAGATTCCCTGAAAATACTATTAGAATTGATAAGTGAATTTAGTAAAGTAGCAGGATACAAAATTAATATTCAGAAATAAGTTGCATTTTTATACATCAATAATGAACTATCAGAAAGAGAAATTAAGAAAACAATTCTATTTATAATTGCATAAAAAATACCTAGGAATAAATTTAACTAAGGAGGTAAAAGACCTATATTCAAAAAATTATGAAATTAAAGAAAACGAAGAAGCTATAAATAAATGGAAGCATATACCATGTTCTGAATAGATATTTCTCCAAAAAGGACTTGCAGATGGTTAGTAGACATATGAAAATATGCTACACATCACTAATCATCAGAAAAATGTATATTAAAACTACAATGAGATACCACTTCACTCCTTTAGGAATAGCTATCATCAATCAATCAACAAACAATAAGTTTGGCAAGGATGGAAGAGAAGGGAACCCTTGTACACTGGTGGTGGAATTGCAAATTGGTGCAACCACTATGAAAAAACAGTATGGAGAGTCCTAAAAAAATTAAAAATAAAACTACCTTATGACCCAACAATTCCACTTCTGGGTGTTTATCTAAAGAAATCCAATATACTAACTCAAAAAGACATATGCACCCCTATGTTTATTGCAGTGTTATTTACAATAGCCAAGATATGGAAACGTGTCTATCAATAGACAATTAGATAAAGAATTTGTGGTACATACATATATAAGGGAATAATACTCAAACCTAAAAAAGAATGAAATCTTACCACTTGTCACATTGTGGATGACCCAAAAAGGTATTATACAAATTAAATTGAGTCAGAGAAAAACAAATACCATATGACTTCACTTAATGGTAGAATAAAAAAAGGAAGAAAGAAAGAAATGCCCTGGCCAGTTTGGCTCAGCGGTTAGAGTGTCAGCCTGCGGTCCAGAGAGACCCGGGTTCGGTTCCTGCTAAGGGCATGTACCTCAGTTGCAGTTTGTCCCCAGCCCTGGTATGTTTGTGCGGGTGGCAGCCACTCAATGTGTCCCTTTCACATTGATATTTCTCTCCCTCTCTCTTTCTTCCTCTCTCTCCCTCCCACTCTATCTGAACAAAAAATGTCCTCAGGTGAGGATAAAAATAAATGAACAAAACAGAAACAGACTGATAGATACAGAAAACATGTTGATCGTTGGCAGGTGGGAATGGGGTTCAGGGTCTGGGTTTAAAAGGTG
This sequence comes from Molossus molossus, assembly GCF_014108415.1. Classification (NCBI taxonomy): domain Eukaryota; kingdom Metazoa; phylum Chordata; class Mammalia; order Chiroptera; family Molossidae; genus Molossus; species Molossus molossus. The sequence continues at coordinate 31,694,044 of NW_023425346.1, forward strand.
AAGGCATGAAGAATTTCTGATTGATAATGACAAAATAGTCTCATGGATGTAAAGCACAGCATAGGGAATATAATCAATATTGTAATAACTATGTATGGTGCCAGCACTAGACTCATCAAAGGGAATGCATTCATAGTTTGTGTGTATGTGTGTAACTACTATGCTATACACTTCAAACTAATATAAAATAATATTGAATGTCTGCTGTTTTGAAAAATAAATAAATAATAAACTGTCTCACATTCAGCATATATTGAATATTTTAATACAGTTAAATGGTCTCTGCCTTTCATAGATTATTTAATTCGTTCACATTTAATGTTATTAAGATATTTAGATTTATGTCTGACATTTCATGCTTTGTTTTTAATGTCTCATATCTTTTTTGTTCCTTTATTCCTTTTTACTTTTTTTTAAATAAGTAGTTCTCGTAATGATTTTTTATTATATAGTTTTTTAGTTATTAGTGATTGCTCTAGGAATTACCTTATATGTCTTAACTAATCAGATTCTACTTCAGATTTATACTAACTTAATTCCAGTAAAAATAAAAAATAATATTTCTATGTAGCTCTATTTTCTTCCTTTTTTTGTGCTATTATTGTTATGCACTCACATCTATATACGTTACAAACCTAACACTACATTGATGTAAGTATTAGTTTGGGTAATTTTATGTCTTTTAAAGAAGAGAAGAAAGGGAAGCAAGTATATAGGTATAGAGTTTGTTATATTAGCCTTCTTTTTTACCATTTCTAATTCTCTTTATTTGTTCTTGTGGATTTGAGTTACAGTCTGGTGTCATTTCCTTCTCCAATACAGATTTACGCCCACTGACCTCCTTTGCACTATTATTGTCAAATGTATTTCTGTATATTAGAACCCAACAATGTGTAATCCTACAAGACTGTTTTCTACTGTTCCTTTTTAAATAAGATAGGAGAAGAAATTCACATGTACACTTTCTTATAATTCCATAATTTCACTTATTGCTGCTGTACTTTTTGTTTGGAGTCAAATCACCACCTGGGTCACTTGCTTTCAGCCTGAAAAACTTTTCTTCAGTAGTTCTTGTGTGTAGGTGTGCTACCAGTGATTTCTCTCAGTTTTTGTTTATTTGGGAACATATTTATTTCACCTTCATTTTGAAAATTAGTTTTGCTGGATATTTTTTTGGGGGTTGGTAGGTAGGTGTTTGGGTTGTTTTTGTTTTTTTTCTTCTGTTAGCACTTTGATTATATAATTCCACTGCATTCTGGCCTTCCTTATTTCTTAAGAATCAGTTTCTGATATTATTGGGTTTTTCTTATGTGATGATGTGATGAGTTCTTTTTCTCTTACTGCTTTCAAACTTTGTCTTTGTCTCTGTCTTAAATGTTGTACTATGATATGTCTCCATGTGGATTTTTTTGTTTATTTTTTTTTTCCTTTATTGACTTTAGAGAGAGAGGAAATGAGAGGGAAAGACAGGGAGAAACATCGATGAGCGAGAACATCAATCGGCTGCCTTCTGCATGCCCCCACTGGGGATTGGGCCCACAACCTGGGCATGTGTCCTGACTGGGAATCTAACTGGCAACCCCTCAGTGCATGGGTCGATGCTCAACCACTGAGCCACACCAGCCCAATGTGTAGATTTTTTTTTTCATCCTCACCCAAGGATATTTTTCCATTTATCTTCAGATGGAGTAGGAGGGAGGGAGGGAGAAAGGGAGAAAAGGAAAGAGAAATATTGAAGTGAGAGAGCCACATTGACTGGTTGCCTCCCGCACTACCCCGACCAGGGCCAGGAATGAACTGCAACAGAGGTACGTGCCCTTGACCAGAATCGAACCCACGACTCATTGGTCCATGGGCCAATGCTCTAACCGCTGAGCCAAACTGACCAGGGCTCTGTGTGGATTTTTTTGTGTCCTGTTTGGGATTCTTTGAACTTTCAATGTGTGTCATTTATGCTTTTTATCAAATTTAAGAAGTTTCTAGCCATTATTTCCTTGAATATTTTTTCTAGTCCTTTTTCTCCTGTCCTAGTACTCCCAGTTCTGCATGTATTAGTGTATTTAGTGACGTCCCACGTTTCTCTGAAGCTCTATTCATTTTGTTTGTTTGTTTGTTTCTGTTCTTCAGATTGCATAATCACTATTGATCTATTTTTCAGTTTATTGATTCTTTCTTATGCCAGTTTAAATGTACTATTGAGTCTCTCTAGTGAATTTTTTTATTTTAATCATACTTTTGAACTCCAGATTTACCATTTGGTTCTTTTTTTATGTAATTTCTATCTCTTTAGTAATATTTCATGTCTGTTGAAACATTGTCATCTATTTAGTTCTTTGAACATGTTTATAATGGCTCCTTTGAAGTCTTTATTTTCTGATAATCTGGGCTCTCTCATGAGCAGTTTTTGTTCACTTTTTCCCCTAAGTTTGGGTCATTCTTGTTTTTTTGTATGTCTCATAATTTTTTTGTAACACTGGACATTTCATATAGCATATTATGTTAACTCTAGAGACTGATACTCTCTTTCACAGGACTTTTTGTTATTTGCTTTTTTGTCTAATGACTTCTCTGAACTATCTTAGTGTAGTTTATTTTCTCCAATGTGTTGAGCTTCGGTATTGCTCTTCAGAGTGTTCAGACTTCCCATGCACATGGTCATCCTGGAATGACTGTACTTGTAACAGAGCTCTCTGTGTCTTTCCCTGAACTCCGATGTGCTGTCTGCTTCTGTTGGTATCTCACACATCTGTTAAGCTCCACTGGTTTCCAATGGGACGCTCTTATTTTTTTATAAGACCCAAGGACACAAATTACTCGAGAGTCTGAGCAAATTAAATTATGGCCCCTTTGCTAGAAATTTTGAGGCCACTCTTTGAAGTTTGTTCTGACCTCAGAAGTCGTCTTCTAAGTTGTATCTTTTCTTGCTTTATCTTTTTCTTGGGGTATTGTTTTGTTTTGTTTAATAACTAATAAATCAAGTCATTGCCTATTGTTCACTGATGTGGCCTCCCATTTTGCATATTTGTCCCATGGAGTTTATAGCTTCCTCTTACTTGCTTACCAGCAAAGTCTTTATTGTTTCAAGATCTGCCTTAAGCGTCAACTTTCCCATACTAGTTCTACAGAAAGACAGTTCTTTTGAGGAAAGCTTGAGTGCTCTGTTTTTATAACCTTGCTTTTCCCTTGGGCAAAATTTCTGAGCCATTGCTCTGAAGCTAAGGGAGAGAAGGGGCTCACTTTTCATGGAGTGCCATCTGTGTTTTATGAGCTGGGCAAATGGCCAGACAGTAGCCTCTGATCTTGGCTTGCCCTCCTGGTGTGGAACTTCTGTTCTAAGACTGAACTGGAGCAAAAAAGATGGAGGCCCTAGTGTTGTCAGCCCACCTCACCATGGGTAAGACTTACTGTGAAGGCTGGGTACCGTAAGGGAGCCCCTGACCTCTCAGCTATACTTGCTGGAATTTAGTCTCTATAACACGTAGCTAGGGTCATGAAAAATGTTGATGGCTTGCCCTTCTTCGAGATATACCATAGTCCTTGACTAGGAGCTGAGTGCCCTTAATCACATCTACCTGGAGTGGAATCTCTATCTTGCTGAGCTAGTGGGTAAGGGTGAGGGTGGGATTGGGTCAAGACTCATGTGCTACTGACCACCACTGTTCATACCAAGATTTAGTAAATTTATGTCTTGCATAAATGTTTCTTCATTTGCTTTGTTCCTTTAGGACAATTTCCAAAAATTTTATGTGATTGTGTTTTTATAAATTTGCCAATCACAGTTTTTTCACTGGTGAGCTCCTTACTCCTCTACCACTGCAGAAGTGGATCTGGGACATTAACTTTCAGATGATATCCTATCAAACTCTTCGTTCTCCCAGGAGGATCTTAATTACTTTGTGATTTATAATTTATCAATATGTTGTTTATAGTTGTAGAAGTCACCATCATCATGCCACAAACCACTTTGTACACTACACATTACAATATCCCCAAATATTAATAATATATGTATGAACAGGTGCAACCTGACTTAAGGTCACCTGTTTATATAGATGCCAGACACTTTGTAGCTCATGTGCAAGGAAAAGGAATAAGCAATTCAGAATCACAACCAATATCATTTTGATGATGTTATTGCTTCTATCCATACCCAATGTGACAAAGGAGGGATGGGGAAACTTTTCTCTTTTTCTGAGTGAAGATGATCCCCTAGTCAACCCAGGCCAGGCCCTCCTCCCTTCTCCAATAGCCATTCTTTTCTTAGAGTTTCACAGGCAAAAGATGAGCTTTGCTCTGTCCTTTGTGTAGAGAAGTTTCTCTAAAGTTTTTTAGAATTTTTAAAGTTATAAAGTTCAATTTTAAGAGTTTAACTCTAATGTTAAAGAGTTTTAAGAGTTCTTTCTTCTCCCCACCCAATCTTCATTAACTACTAATCCTTCATTCCAATTTTCCCAAGAAAACAGGAGGAAAGATCTTCAGATCTGTTGCTTTATTAAGCCTTCAGGCAGCTACATACAAGATGAATAAAGGCTCAATTTTATTCCATTTACTTGGGAATATTTTTTCTGTTTTATTTAATAACTGATATGCAGTCCTTTTCTTTTGCCCACTGAACTGTTATATAATATTTCACTCACTTGCAGGGTTAATAATTTTATATGCTCTGTCATTCCCATTTTCAAAAATGTCTGGTAGCCTATAGAATAAACTTCAAACTGTTCAGGAAATCATTCATAACCTTTCCTGTTTGGGCACAGTTTGCATGTCTTGCCTCATCTCTGGTCTTCTGCTTGTGCTCTACTTATGCTGGGCCAACCACTTGCTACTTTCTCCAAGCATATCATTTATTTCTCATGTCCATGCTTTTGTTATCATAGATGCTTAACCAAGTGATTGCAACAGTGTCCTGATAATAATGTAAGAATCCAGGGCCCCAATCTACTCCTATTGAATCAGAATCATCATGTACATTGATTTTTTAAAAGCTCCTCAATTGATTCTAAAGTTATTTTAAAAACATTGCTGTTCTTGTCTCTCTTCCCTGAGATGTCCTTCCTATCTCTCTCTTTATCTTTACTTTGCCTTATAAAAATCTTGCTCAATAAAAGAAAACAGAGAGAGATGATGAAACTAAAATATCACCTTATCTGAAAAGTTTTCCTCAATTCTGTCTCCATTTTTTTTATTTTTTTTTCTTTATTGATTTTTAGAAAGAAAGGAAGGGAGAAGGAGAGAGGGAGATAAAAACATAAATGAGAGAGAACATTGATTGGCTGCCTCCTGCATACCCTCAACTGGGGATTTGGCCTGCAACCTGGGCATGTGCCCTGATCAGGAATCAAACAGGTGACCTCTTGGTGCATGGGTCAACACTCAACCACTGAGCAACACCAGCCACACTCTGTCTCCATTTTTAGTCTATTGGATATGTGTTGTTGTTCTTGGCTAATAAATTTCACAGCCCTCTTTCTGTGCTTAGTAGGTCCACGACCTTGTGAATTAGTTATAGTTCCTACATTATAGAGGCTCAGAATGCCAACCACTTACTTTCCTAGCCTTCCTCACACATTGAGCATGAGTTCATAACCAAGACTCTGCCAAACAAGTATGCCCTCCACAGTTTTCAAAGCAAAAGCTACTCATGAAAAAAAGAGACCACATACTCCATTTCTGGAAAGGTAGTAGTAACAGCAGCAGCTACTCCAGTCCCAAATATAACAGAAAAGTTATTCCAGTGGCAGCATCCAACTTGCAACTTCCAGGTAGAAGCATTGCACACTGCAGGCTCTTTTGCTGGCTGGGTAGCCTCCTAAGCTGATTCTGTAGCTTCCTATCTTTTAATAAATGTATTTTCTGCTGAAATTACACTGTTTTTGTTTTCTGTTACTGGTAACTAAGATACAGGGGTACCTAATAGAATAATCACCTCTCTCTACCCCTCATAGTGTTTCATTCATGGGACAGTATAGCAATAAATCATACTGTTCTGTAGTTAATTGCCAATAGAATATGGGTTAACTCTGTCAAGAGGGAAGGAAAGAACATTCTAGGCAGGAAGCCATGTGGCTGGACAGAACATAGAGAATACCAGGGACTGAGGGGACAATATATCTGTAAGATAAAGTGAACTAATTGGCGAAAGGTGTCCGTGTATAGAAAGTTATTAGAGGAATGAAGTAACTGGATCATATTAGCTCTGCAAGATCATGTGAAGACATTTATCTTTATTTTAAGTTTAAGAACAATATAAAGCTATTGAGGGTTTTTAACTGGCCTACGTTATGATCAGATTAGTATTTTGAAAAAATTACTCTCATAGTGGCATGAAGAATAAATCGGAGGTGAGGAAATGCTGGTAATTTTACTTAGATTTGAGAGCTTTGCCTATAGATTCTATACTGTTTCAAGGTAATCACTGCTCCTTGGTCATGTCCTCCTACTGATCCTACATTTTTCCTTTGGAGCAATCCAAAGTGAGGACCAACGCCCCTTCCCCCACCAGAGAGCCCTTTAATCTTTAAGCTGAGATGCAGAACAGGCCAGGGCAATATTTTATCCATGTTTCTTGTTGTTATTAATAACTATTACTAATAAAGAGACTTAATTTTTTTTTTATCAAATGCACTTATTTTTATATAACTTAGACTGGATTATTTGATATGCAGGTATTAAAGCAGTTCTGGTTTGTTTTGGGGTTTTTTGGTTTGTTTTTTTGAAGAGTTGGGGTAGCTTTCATCTTACTTATTCTTTTTAAAACTAAAAATGAAAACTAACAAAGGATATACCACATTTAGAAATATGTTAATAATGTATCTTTATGTTATATTATTTTTATGAATCATTACATATTATATGTCTTTATTTCATGAGCTATTCAAAACTAAACCTAAGTCTGAATCTACTATTTGTATTTTGTTTCAAAGAGTGAAATAATGATTGCAGGTAGCCAGAGTGCAAATGGTCAGCCAAATAATTAGAACAGCTACTGATTTTAAAATGTACCGCTTTCTGAATTTCAGCAAATCCCCAAATTATTACAGAAGACATTCATTAGTAAATCAAGCAAACAGTTTGGTTTTTCACTCATTAGTATAATCAAAGGCCTTTAAGTTTCTGAACAATAAGTTTACCCTTCCAGAAAATCTTTCCAAGCATACTTTAATTGTGGTCAAACAGTGCAAGATATAGATCTTATATCATAGAAGTGTACACTTGAAACCCACATGATCCTATTAACCAATGTCACCCCAATAAATTTGATATAATTAAAGTAACAAAATAAAGACAACTCTACCCACTTACAAATTAAAAGGAACAGCACAAAGAAAAGAAAAGGCTGTGGTGGTTAATATTTGCAAAGTTGGTAGGGAGAAGTCAGCCTTAACACCACCCACCAGACCAGTCTCCTCACCAGCACAAAACAGCAGGGCCAGGAAAGAACCAGAGCTTAAAGGCTGAGACAAAGAATTTTCCAAGTACCAGGCTGTTATTTTATATGAGTGGTTTTGTTTGCTATTGTTGACCTTATTTGTCCACATTATATCTGGGTTATTTTAACTACAAAGAAAAGTGGAATTTGATTAAGAAAAAATACATATATATTTTTTATCCAAAGTACTCTTAAGGAAATACTACATTGAACATATGAAAATACCATTTCTGTAAGTCAAAAATAATCGAATATGGGCAATTTCGTATGGTTCAACCTATTAAATTTACTAGTGCAGGAACAGGAGGGAGGGTGTTAGTGTGGGGAGACATCTATAATACTTTTCAACACTAAAGATAAATTTTGAAAAACTTATTAGTGTACTGTAACATACCATAATGTACAGCATATCATCGAGTTTGCTCATTCATAGTAGACTTTGATATATTTTTGTGATCAACAATTAATTATAATTTTAAAAACTTACATTTATCAAATAAATATAATCTTATTTGGTAACAGGAACACTTCCTGTGGACATTTGAAAAAGAATTTATCAAACTCAAACAAGACTTTAATATTGTAAGGAGGCTTCCTGTCAAGATGGCCACATAAGTAAATGTGGTACTCATGTCTTCCCACAACCACATCAAATTTACAACTAAACTACAGAACAAACATCATTCAGAACCACCTGAAATATAACTGAATAGAAGTCTTACAACTAAGGATATAAAAAAGAAGCCACATCGATACTAGTAGGAGGGGTGGAGACGCAAAAGGGCTGGTCCCACACCTACATATGGTAGATATCTCAGCTGTGGAGGTTCTTCCTGAGGAGCGAGGGATCCCAGCCCCACACCAGGCCTCCCAGCCCAGGATTCCAGTGCCAGGAAGAGAAGTCCCCATAACTTCTGGCTGTTAAAACCAGTGGGGATTGTGGTTGGGTGAGATGGAGGACTGTTGGAGTCTTCGACGGTTCCTGTTAAAGGGTCTGCACACAGACTTACTTATATTCACTCCCTCTGAGTTCTAGCACTAGGGCAGCAGCTGGAAAGGCATAGGGTATATACATGGAGAAACTGAATTGTCTGGTATCAGGGTGAGAGCTGGGGGGACAAAAAAATACCCAATCAGAACATCAAAAAGAAAGAAGAATCCAAAAAAATGAGGATACTGTACGCAGCCTCTGGGACAACTTCAAGCATAGCAACATTCACATGATAGGGGTGCCAGAAGGAGAAGAGAAAGATAAAGAAATTGAAAACCTATTTGGAAAAATAATGATAGAAAACTTCTCTAACCTAGTGAAGGAAATAGACATATAAGTCCAGGAAGCTCAGAGGGTGTCAGATAAGATGAACCCAAAGAGGGTCATACCAAGACATATAATAATTAAAATGCAAAAGGTTAACGATGAAAAGAGAATCTTAAAAGCAGCAAGAGAGAAGCAGTTAGTTACCTTCAAGGGGGCTCCCATAATACTGTCGGATGATTTCTCAACAGGAACTCTGCATGCCAGTAGGGATTGGTAAGAAAAGACCTGTAACCAAAATTACTCTCCAAACAAAGCTTTCATTTAGAATCAAAGAACAGATCAAGTTTCCCAGGCAAGAAAAAGCTGAAGGAATTCAACACTACCAAACCAGTATTACATGAAATGTTAAAAAGTCTTCTGTAAAGAAGAAGAAATATATAAATGATAATAGTAGTAATTATAGCAGGTAACAGTGTTGACTGTGCCGGGCACTATATTAAATTCTTTACATATATTGACTCATTTAATCCTCACAGCAATCTATTGAAGTAGCTAGTATTATCCAGATGAGGAAATAGAAGTATAGAACAGTTTAGTAATTTGTACAAGGTCACAGAATTAAGTGCCTGAGCCAAAATTTAAACCCAAGCATTCTAGCACCAGACATGACACTTAACCAACAGTAAGCTGCCTATTGATATAAAGAAGGTCTACTATCACTGAATCAATTCTAATACCCTGCAGGTGTTGCATTATTAGTTGATATACTGACTTCCTTGATAGAGTTTGTCAAGCTTCTTTCTAGTCTAATAGCTATCATTCTGGACTGTTGCAATATTTCTCTAGCTAGGATACAGATTTCTAATCTCCACATTCTAGGCCAGCAGGCATCTGACTGCTAGATTACTGGCACTAAATCATCACTTTAATCTTGTTACTACCTTGCTCAAATCCTTTTCATGACTCTACATATCCACTTCCAGCAAAGGATGTAAACGAGCACCCACTAGGATCCCTTAGCATAGCTTGAGAGCACGTCACCACAAGTCCAACATTTATTTGATGTCTCTTGTTTTATCTTAAAAATTCACAAAAAGTTTACCTCCCACTTCATACTACATCTATTTGTTTTTTCTTTATTGATTTTAGAGAGGAAGGGAGAGAGAGATAGAAACATCAATGAGAGAGAACATCGATTGGCCGCCTCCTGCATACCCCTCACTGGGGACTGGGCCCACAACCTGGGTATGTGCTGTGACGGGGAATCAAACTGGCGACCTCTTGCTGCATGGGACAATGCTCAACCACTGAGCCTCACCAGCAGAACCATCTATTTGTTTTAATATAAAAATAATGTTTAAAATTAGATATCACTTATATTACTTAATTTTTTTAATTGTCAAATAAAATTAATGTCAGAAAGATGCTTCATGTTTATCCTGGGCTTTCTAGTGTTATATTTTTTATATTTGTGTGACTAACTCTTTTCACATCATTTTTTTTTTTTTAATCCTCACGTGAGGACATTTTTGCATTTATCTTCAGACCGAGCAGGAGGGAGAGAGCAAGAGAGAGAAACATTAATGTGAGAGAGACACATTGACTGGTTGCCATCCACGTGACCCCAACAGGGGCTGGGGACAAACTGCAATCAAGGTATGTGTTTTTAGTGGAAACTGAACCCAGGACTCTCTGTTCCGAGGGCTGACGCTCTAACTGCTGAGCCAAACTGGCCAGGGCTTCACATAAATTCTTAAAGTAAGAGTTCAACATGCAGAGAATCAAGGGTGGTTGAGGGACTGGGTGAAAAAGAGGAAAGAATTAAGAAATACAAATTAGTCATGGAGTTGTAAAGTGCAGCATAGGGAATATAGTCAATAATATGGTAATAACTGTGTACCATGCCAGGTAGATACTTGACTTATCAAGGGGACTACTTTGTAAATTATATGAATGTGTAACCACTATGCTGTACACCTGAAACTAATATAAAATAATATTGAAGTCAACTATAATTGAAAATTCTTTTAACTCAACATTTCAAATAAAGTTTTTTAAGTTACTTGGAAGTGGAAGGGGTGAAAATGCAGAAAAGTGAAAAAAGAAAATTTCAGGAAATGGATATGGTATGTACAAAGGCCCAGGAATATGAAGTAGCACAAGGCATTCCAGTAAATGCTAAGTTGTTTAGAATAACTGAAATGTAGAACATGTACTGGGAATGTGAGATAAGTAGGAATCAGATCACAAAGGAATATGTAACTCGTGCCAAAAAATGTATATTTTACACACCCAGCCCTCACTGTAATTAATGGGAAACCGTCAAAGAATTCAAACAGTGAATGATTTGTCATATTAGTCTTGATCAACTTTGATGTAAATTCTCTACATTTATTTTTTTGCACATATTCCATATTACCAACACCATTTATTGAGTAGACTGTCTATACACCATTGTATATTTTTGCCCCCTTTGTCGAATATTAATTGACTATAAAGGTATGGATTTATTTCTGGACTCTCTATTCTATTCCACTGATCTGTATTCCTGTTTTTATGCCAGTACCATGCTGTTTTGATTACTAAGTCTTTGTAGTATAGTTTGATATCATGTAGTGTGATTCCTTCAACTTTGTTCTTCTTTCTTAAGATCACTGTTACTATTTGAGGCCTTTTGTGGTTCCATATAAATTTTTAACATGGTATATGCTTCCACTTATTTGTATCTTCTTCAGTTTCTTTCTTCAATGTTTTACAAATTGTTGTTTTTTTATCCTCACCCAAGGACATATTTGCATTCATCTTCAGATAGAGCGGGAGGGAGAGAGGGAGGAAGAGAGAGAGAAACATTGCCTTGAGAGAGACACATGAGTGGTTGCCACCCACACGACCTTGGGGCCGGGGACAAACTGCAACCGAGGTACGTGCCCTTTTGCAGGAACCGAACCTAGGCCTCCCTGGTCCTCGGGCTGACGCTCTAATTGTTGAGCCAAACCAGCCAGGGCAGTGTTTTACAATTTTTTGAGTATAGATCTTTTGCATCTTTGGTTAAGTTTATTCTAAGTTATATTTTGTGCAATTATAAATGGGATTGTTTTCTTAGTTTCCCTTTCTGATAGTTTATTATTGGTGTATAACTGATTTCTGGATATTTATTTTGTATTCTGCTACTTTACTGAATTCATTTATCAGTTCTAGTATTTTTTATTTATTTATTTTTTGGTGGAATCATTAGGGTTCTCTATATACAGTATCGTGTCATCTGCAAATAATGAAAATTTTACTTCTTCTTTTCCCATTTGAATGCTTTTTATTTCTTCTTCTTGTCTGATTGCTGTGGCTAGGACTTTCAATACTGTGTTGAATAAGAGTGGTGAAACCAGACATCCCTGCCCTTGTACTGATCTTAAGGGAAACCTATTTAGTTTTTGCCAGTTGAGCATGATGTTGGCTGTGGGTTTCTTATATATGGCCATTATTATGTTGAAGTATGTTTTCTCTATTCCCACTTGGCTGACAGTTTTTATCATAAATGGTTGCTGGATTTTATCAAATGCTTTTTCTGCATCTGTTGATATGATCATGTGGTTTTTATTCTTTATTTTGTTTATGTGGTGTATCAAGTTTATTGATTTGTGGATATTGTACCAACCTGACATCCCTAGAATAAATCCTATTTGATCATGGTGTATGACCTTTTACTGTATTGCTGGATTCAGTTTGCTAATATTTTGAGGATTTTAGCCTCTATGTTCATCTTTTTTTGTAGTGTCTTTATCTGGTTTTGGAGTTAGGATAATGCTGGCCTCATAAAATGTGCTTGAGAATCTTTCCTCCTCTTGAATATTTTGGAATATTTTGAGATAGTTAGGTGTTAGTTCTTCTTTGAATGTTTGGTAAAATCCACCTATGAAGCCATCCAGTCCAGGATTTTTGTTTGTTGGGAATTTTTTGATTACTGTTTCAGTTTCACTAGTTGTAATCTGTGTATTCAGGTTCTCTGATTCTTAGTGAAACTAGACTACCACCTTACACCATACACAAGAATAAACTCAAAATGCATTGACGACTTAAATGTTAGACTCGAAACTATAAAAATCGTAGAAGAAAACAGGCAGTAAAATCTCAGACATTTCTCGTAGCGATATTTTTTTCTGATATATCTCCTCAGGCAAGGGAAAGAAGAGAAAATAAACAAATGGTACTACATCATACTAAAAAGTTTTTGCATAACAAAGGAAACCATTTACAAAATGGGAAGACAACCCCACTGAATGGGAGAACATATTCAATGATACATCTGATAAGGGGTTAATATCCAAAATTTACAAAGAACTTCTAAAACTCAACACCAAAAAACAAACAACTCAATTAAAAAATGGACAAAGGACCTGAATAAATACTTCTCCAAAGAGGACATATAGATGGCCAATGAGCTTATGAAAAGTTGCTCTTTGTCACTAGTTATCAAAGATATGCAAATTAAAACCACAATGAGATATCACCTCACACCAGTCAGAATGGCTATCATCAATAAATCAACAAACAAGTGCTGAGGAGGATGTGGAGGAAAGAGAATCCTCATGCACTGTTGGTGGGAATGCAGACTGATGATGACACTGTGAAAAGCAGTTTGGAATTACCCCAAAAAATTAAAAATGAAACTGCCTTATAACCCAGTGATTCTATTTCTGGGAATTTATCCAAAGAAACCTGAAATAGTAATTTGAAAGAATATATGTACCCCTATGTTTATTGCAGCATTATTGAGAATAGCCAAGATTTGGAAGCAGCCCAGTTTCCACCAGTAGATGAGTGGATAAAAACACTGTGGTACACTTACACAATGGAATAATACTCAGCTTTAAATAAGAAGGAAATCTTACCTTTTGTGACAGCATGGATGGACTTGGAGAGCATTATGCTAAGTGAAATAAGCCATTCAGAGAAGTACCATATGATTTTACTCATATGTAGAAACTAATGAACAAAATGAACTAAGCAAAATAGTGACAGACTCATAGATAGAGAGCAGGCTGACTGCTGTTGGGGCTGGGGGGCTGGGTGGTGGAGGATGGAGGGATTGAGCAAAAAAGAAAAAAAAATAGCAATAATAATAATACAAATAAATGTTGCAATAATTAATAAATACATAATAATACAAGAATAAACTGCTTTACCAACTAACAACTGTAAATCTACCTTTGCCAACCCCTGTACATATATATTTATAGAGAGAGAGAGAGAATACACATACACTCACACATGTAACTGCACCTTGCATTTCTCACTCTACAATTCTCTGTAGAGATAGCTCTGCTTTATTTTTTTAATGACTGCAGTATAGCATGTGTCGTATCGGTGTACACAATTTTATTCTGCTGCTTCCCTATTTATGGACATTCGCCTTGGTTCCAGTTTCTTGACGTTAAGGTATTATATCTAAGTCAAACTTTATGTTTATTTCACTAAATTTCACTGTAGTCTAGATAATTCCACCATAAACAATGAAATATTTCATGTAGGTTTGGGTATGTAGAACAAAAATAAACTTATGTCGGTAATTTCTTATTAATTATTATTTTATTTCATATCCTCTGTTTGCTACCAAATTAGTGGATATTTAGGAGTTGTTCCCAATAGTAATATTGTATTATAATACTTGAAATAAATTCATTTTTTAAAAAAATTTTATTGATTTATTTTTGTTACAGATGTTTCTCCTTTTTACCCCCTAGACACCCTCCTCCCCCTCCCCCATTTCTTCTTCTTTTTCCTTCTCTACCCAGCTCCTGTCCCACCCTAGGCCTTTAAACACACTGTCATCTGTTTCCTTGGGCTATGCATATACATTCTTCAGTTAATCTCTTCCCACCCCCCATCCTCATTCCCTCTGAGATTTGTCAGTCTATTCCATCTTTCTACTCTCTGGACCTTTTGTCAGTTTTCTTTGTTCGTTAGATTCCACATATAAGTGAGATCATGTGATACTTGTCTTTCTCTGACTGGTTTATTTTGTTTAGCATAATACTTTCCAGGTCCCTCCATGTCGTCTTAAAAGGTAAGAGATCCTTCTTTTCCACAGCTGCGTATATTTCACTGTGTACATGTGCCACAGCTTTTTTATCCACTCATCTACTGATGGGCACTTGGGCTGTTTCTAGATCTTCGCTATTGCAAATAGTGCTGCTATGAACATAGGGGTGCATATATTCTTTCTCTTGGTGTTTCAGGCTTCTTAGGATATATTCCTAGAAGTGGGATCACTGGGTCAAATGTCAGTTCCATTTTCAATTTTTTGAGGCAACTCCATACTGTTTTCCATAGTGGCTGCACCAGTCTGCATTCCCACCAGCAGTGTACTAAAGTCCCTTTTTCTCCACAACCTCGCCAGCACTTGTTGTTTGATGAATTGTTGATGGCAGGTGTTGAGGTGATATCTCATCGTTGTTTTAATTTGCATCTTTGATGATTAGTGACATTGAGCATTTTTTTTATATTGTCTCTTGGCCATCTGTATGTCCTGTTTGGAGAGGTGTCTATTTAGGTCCTCTATTTAGGTCCTCTACCCATTTTTTAATTGGATTCTTTGTCTTTCTTTTGTAGAGTTGTATGAGTACTCTATATATTTTGGAAATTAACCCCTTATCTGATGTATCAATGGCTATTATGCTCTCCCATATAGTGGGTTTCCTTTCCATTTTGATGGTTGTTTCTTTTGCTGTGCAGAAGCTTTTTAGTTTGATGTAGTCCCGTGTGTTCATTGAAATAGATCCACTGATGACTCAAATTTTAAGTTAAGGTTTAGTGATACCCTATGTATTAAACATAGTGAAATTATAATAATATTTTTCCAAACTGAGATGTTAATAGGAATTTCATGACTAAAGGGTTTTATGGTCAGATTATTTGGGAAAATACATTGGATTGATCTGGGATCTGCCTGCAAGTATTACATTTCTCTAAGTCTAAGAGTACATTATTCCATGAAAATACCATTTGGAAAGCAATGTTCTGCATTTTTCTAAAATAATACAGACATTTGAATTGTGTTTAGTCATGTAGGTAGATTCTCAAGGGCAATTCTCATGGCACCTGACCAGTGTCATAAGGTTGTACAGGTCTGGGAAAGCAGACCCCTCAGATCACTGCTAACTTGCTCAGGCGCTTTTCCCACTATTCCTCCCATACCTCTAATACATCTATCAATCAGTCACAAAAGCTTAGAATTTTAATGATACTGGATTATGAATATTTTTAAAGCCTACCTAGTACTATTTTTACCTTTGTGTTTTTACAAATCTTTCCTGTTCCATCTATCTATGATCTTGACTTTTTTTTCTCATACCACTTTCATTTCTTCAATGATGGTAAACTTAACTTCCTGTTTTTGATTCATACAGTTGTTGTACATGTGCACTGCACTACACATTGTGCTGTGACCTCCAGTTCCTGCTGTGGAGGAGTTTCATAGGCCAGCTGAGGAGGCAGACATGTAAACAAATTTGCACAATTTAATGTGATGTGTATTTTTAAAGGTACAAAATGCGGAAAGTATTATCCTAAGCAAAACAAGCCAAACAGAGAAAGACAAGTATCATATGATCTCACTAATCTGTGGAATATAATGAACATAACAGTCTGAGGAATGGGGTAGTCCCAGAGATGTGGAAGTGGGGTACAGACTGACAATCCCAGAAGAGGGGGTAGTGGGGGAGAGATAAACCACAGAACTTATATGCATGTGTGCATGAAGAGTGGACATGGACAACAAAGCTGGGGACAGAGCAGGGAGGGAGGGGAAGGGGGGAATCAGTTGGGGGGAAAAGGAGAAACATCTGTAACAAAAATATAAATTAATTTTTTTTAAAAGGTACAAAATGCTAGTGGTAATCGGATAGACATGAGAAAATATAACATTGTTTGAATGTAAATGAATTTATGCAACTAAGATTTCAGCTTTATTTAGAATATTCATGATAGTATTGAAGTAGAATGTTAGTGGCTCTTATATGTAACTTCCTCTTCTACTAGTTTATAAGTGTCTTAAAGACCTGGCCTATGTAAATTTTTTTTTTTTTTTTCTATTTTCTAGCAGTACTCTGGATACATAGAATAATACACTCATTAAATGTTTATTAAATTGAATTAATTTCTAGAAGATACTCTTTTTTATTTTTATTTAATCTCACAGTCTGCAATTTAATGTATAATGTCTACATATCCAGACTTCTGTTTTACTCCTAATTTGACGTAATTGTAGTAAAGGTGACAAACACAAATTTTAAATCTATATTATTTAACTCTCACTAGCACTTTGGAAACTGTAGGTTTATTCTATGGGTACTGCCTTTAACAAAATATTTCTAAGATTGGCCTTTTGATTCTTGATACACTATTTTAAACACACACAATAGTTTTATCTGAATTCAGAACCCTACTAAATATCATCTCAAACTAAATTTAGTGGGTCAAAGGTTATGTAGGCCTTTTGGGGTCAAAAACAGATCTTGTGAGATGCAAAAGCTCATTATAAAGACAATTACAAAAGGTAAATTCCAAAAATATATTGAACAGCTCTAGCATTTCTGGGCTTGGTTTTGAAGGACAAAACTTCTTCAAAGTACATTCATTAAAATACCAGACTCTTCATAGTTGCATTTTCTAACTCTGGTTTATTAAAAAGAGTTGGTTTTATTGGACTGGAATTTAAGCATTTTATGATGTTTCCTGACAAATAATCTAATATTATTTTGAATTGATATTAAAATTTTACTAGTGACCCCTATATGACATCTTGTTTTTAATTAGAGAATATAATTCTTATTTCCTCATTTTCTTTCTTTAAAACTTAATTAGGGCTCAGTTTTTTCATTTTTATTGGATATTTTTCATCATGAGAAAATGTATACATTTGTGCTTTTTTTATTATTATTATTATATTCATTGTTGTTATCAGGTAATGATAATGGAGGGTGAGACCAAAAGTCATCCTCATTACCTGATTATCTGATCTTTTACCTAAAGGAGCTTAATCTAGAGCTAAAACTAGGACATGTCAGATGGAGCAAATACTGTAAAGCAGCATTTATTTCAACTGCACTTACTTGGTTTCTGAGAAATGAAATAGGAGTAGAGCTGCAGTTTACTTTTGCTTTAGCTAGAAAGAAAAGAATTGTCAAATTAATCCTATGGACATGAGGAGACAGATCTATGTAAGAAAATAGATGCCTTCCCCTGGCCAGGTGGAGCTTCATCCAGTACATCCAGGTTGTGGGTTCGATTTCCAGTCAGGGCACATACCTAGATTGCGGGTTCCGTCCCATGTCAGGGCGGGTATGGGAGGCAACCCATCAATGTTTCTTTCTCACATCGATGTCTGTCTCTGTCACTCTCTCCCTCTGTCTCTCTCCTCCCTTCCTCTCTCTCTAAAAAGCAATAAAAAAACATATCCTTAGGTGAAGATTAAAAGAAAAAGAAATGCCTTTTTAAAGCCTTTGAGTTCATTTGGAATATCCATTTACTTTCCATTTTAATTCTGACTTCAAAGTATTTTACTTTACAAGTTTATAAAATCAGCTTTTATAGTGACTGGGTACCATTTTTCAATTTCTCTTTTATTAGTGTTATATTTATAAATAATAAAACAATTTTACTATTCCAGATTTGACTATTTTAGTCTGAAAAAATTCACTTGTAAGTAATTAGTACAGAATGCATATTTTCAAAAGGATTCAAGTAGGTTTATATAGCAAAAACTCAAAGGGTAAAATAGAGATATGAGAGTTACTAGCCTTACCTTTTTTAAGTTTGATATATAAGGAAGCCTCCTGAGGTACTGTCACATACATGACCTGATATGAAAAATTGTACGTTCTGATATTTTTATACAAAACAGATTTTTACAGATAATATCTATCATGTCCAAATTTTCAATATGGTACTTTCTTTTTTTATGAAAATAAGTGATAACTGTTTCAAGGCATAGTTTGCTTTCTGAAGAACTTTGGCTTATATTATTAAAAATTATGATAATAACAACACTTGTGTACAGCTTTATGTTTACCAGATATTTTTATATTTATTATGTCAGTTGATCAATCCTAGAAACAGTAGAGATAATTAAGGTAGGTACGAGTTAAGGCTTATTTGGTTGCAGTGAAGAACATTCTTCCTCCCTCCCCTTCCTTTTCTCCTCCTCCTAGTATGTGCGCGCGCGCACACACACACACACACACACACACACACACACACACACAGAGGCTTGGGCCAAAAAGGGATATTTTGGGTCATAGGATGGAATGGTCTTTAACAGGTCAGTTCCAGGCTTTCAACTCTTCCCCTCTGGATCGGTTCCTTAGTCAGCTTCACACTTGGTGGTGCTGACGTTTTTATACATCACTGTTACTGATCTGGTTAATGCCCATCCTTGGACACATCACTGTGGACAGAGGAACAGCTAGATACTTGCACTGGCTTTGACAGTTAGACCCACCTCTAGAGCTAGGAAAGGGGTGAGTTGTCCAAATGAAAGTCAGTATACAGTTACCATAACTAACAGTAAAGTATGGTGTCAATTTCAAATGTCCACTCTAGCAGATATTATTGTCTCCATCTTACAGGTGAGAAAATGCATATTCAGAGATCTAAATGACCTACCCTAGTGGGTCTTCTGGTTACAAATCCTGCTACAGGCTGCCTTAAAGGAAAAGGGAAATAGCAATGGATTAGAAAAGAGAGGTGGTCCTAGGTATGACATTTTATTTCTAGTCTATATTTTGAAGTGAACAAGGCAGGATTGATTTTAGGTTAATAATTTAGTCCGATCTCTATGCGGTAGTTGAACAAGAAATTTGTGAGAAATACAATAGACCTTGTAATCCAGAGTTAGGAATTTTGGACTACAATTAAAATAGCTAACATTTATGATTATCATTATATCAGGCACTGAGCTAAGCATTGTTCCTGTAATATATAGATTAATACAATATTCCTATGGAATAGGATTTTTACAGATAAGGAAACTTAAGCAAAGAGAGGTTTACTATCTTGTCCAAGATTATATAACTGGAAAGAGGTAAGCTAAGATTTAAACCCAGGAAGTCCAAAACCCACTGTAGTGCTTCTTTTTATTTTCATTGTTACCAATGAACAGCAATATTTAGACACCTGCCATGTGCTGGCTGCCATAGCAGATATTTGGTGCAACAACTGTTTCCTGGAAACTTACCCTATAAGATTGTATAATGAAATTCATACAACCACATTTAAGAATTTATAAACACCTATTAAGTTTCCACAGGTCATTGTTAATGTTAAATTTTATGTTATATTTTTATATTTATCAAAGTTACACATGCATGTAGTTTAAAAAATCAAGTAGTTCCCAACCCATGTGGCTCAGCAGATTAAACATCGTCCCATGGACTGAGAGGTCCCGTTTTGATTCACAGTCAGGGCACATGCCTGGGTTGCAGGCTTGATCCCTAGTAGGGGACGTGCAGGAGGCAGCCAATGATGTTTCTCACATAGATGTTTCTCTCTCGCGCCCTTCTCCTTGCTCTAAAAAATCAATGAAAACATATTTTTTAAAAATCAAGTCGTCCTTCAAAACTTATTTAAAAACAAAAACAAAGAAACAGTTCTCTGCTCTGTACTTCCTTTTCCCATTTTTCTAATTCCCAGAAGCAATCACTTTATTTCTTTTTTCTTCTTTTTTTTCTTTTTGCTGTTCCCTTTGGTGAAAAAAGAATCTCTCTATATAATATGATTATATTTCTATTTCTTGATTTTTTTTTTCCAGCTTCACATATCATCTATTAATGTGTCACTATGGAAGATGTCTATTTAGATCTCTCTTATGTTCCCTACACCATCACCACAAATACACCATTTTCCTAATATGGTTATATCATGATTTTGATGTTTAATATTCAGTTAGACACATCTTTTAACTATATACACTAATTTTGTGGCTTAACAATGTCATGTATCTAATTTTCTGCTTTCCCTAATATTAATAATTGTCTTACTTTTCATTTGCTTGGTTTCCTATGTACTTGTTTCTGATTCAGCTATAACCTCTGTCCCACATGAAACAGATCTCTCTTAACTATCACCTTGGGGTTTCTTTTTCCCTGTTTTGAATTGGATCTTCTGTTTATAGGAAAGACATTATTTCCTTCTTTGCTTACTCTCTCATTTTGATGGAGCACTTCTACCAATAGTTTTGATCATGCCTGTATGAAATGTCTTTATGCTTTACTAACATGTGTGATTGATATTATGGCTGAGTACAGACTTCCTGGTTTGGAATTTACTTTCTTTTAGAATTTTATGTTCTCTCTCCATTGTCTTTTAGCTTCTAGTGTTGCAAAGTTGAAAGATAATTTAATTTTTGTTCTATGTATTTTTTCTTTCTGGAACCTTTTTCTATTTGTCCCAGAGCTCTGAAATTTTATTATGATGTGCCTTGTTGGGGTTCTGTTTTCATTCATTTGACTGAAAACTCAGTGAGCCCTTTTAATCTAGAAATTAGTGTTCTTTAATTCAGAAAAAAATTTCATGAATTGCTTCTTTGAGAATTTCTTTCTTTCTTTCTCTCTTTCTCTCTTTCTCTCTTTCTCTCTTTCTCTCTTTCTTTCTTTCTCTCTTTCTCTCTTTCTCTCTTTCTTTCTTTCTTTCTTTCTTTCTTTCTTTCTTCCTGTTATCTGGATGTTGAACCTCTAGATTAATCTTCTAATTTTTCTATCCCTTCTCTCCTTTGTTCCTTTTCTTAGTCTCTTTACTTGCTGGGATATCTTCCAACCTTTCTATTAAGGTTTCCATTTGTAATATAATTTTCTTTTTTAGTAGCACTTTTTTTGTTCCTCTTATTAAAAAATATCAACTTGGCCTTGGACGGTTTTTCTCAGTGGTTAGAGCATGGGTTCGATTCCCGATCAAGGGCACCTACCTGGGTTGCAGGTTCGATCTCTGACCCCAGTTGGAGTCGTGTAGGAGGAAACCAATCAATGGTCTCTCTTACATCAGTGTTTCTCTCTCTGTGTCTCTCTCCCCTACCCTCCCTCCCTCCCTTACATTCTATCTGAAAATCAATTGAAAAATATCCTCAGATGAGAATTAACAAACAAACAAACAAAAATGAACCTGTTCTTGTTTAATGGATGCAGTTTTTCTCTTAATATCTTTGAGGATAATTTTTCTGGAATTTTATTTCCCTGACTAGTTCTATTTCCTGTTTGTTTGCTTCATCTTGCATATTAGAGGCTTTCCTCGGATGTCTAGTGGCCATTGGCTGTCAGCTCACATTTAAGATCGTAAGAAAGGGGGAAGCCTCAATAACACACAAATGGGGCTTAACAACTGAATTCCCTAAATCTGATGATGCTGTTTGTTCAGGAGCCCTCAATATCATTTTAGAGAAAACCTTCCTTTTTAGTCCAGTTAGATTCACCAAAGAAGAATTTTTTACTCTCCTGCCTAGAGGTTATAGGGTCAGGCTTACTAGCATTCTGCAAATCAAGTAGAAGAGGAGTGGGAGTCTCAATATTCAGCTTGTAAGATGTCACTCAGTTCTGTTTTCAGTAGAATATTCTACCCTCCAAAATGCCTCAAAACCTCCCAGTTGAGGAACCTTCTGTTTTACCCACTCCAAAGAATAAACATTTACTTTTCTGCTCGGATGAGAGAGGGAGAGGTTCTTGTCCAGTTGTGAGGGGTAAAAGGGAAATGTAGAAGACTAGTTCTTAGATAGAATTCTACACAGGCTTGCTCTTATTTTCACCTTGAACCACCTTTCTTTTTTTCTTTTTTTTATCCTCACCCGAGGACATTTCTCCATTTTTTGTACAGACAGAGTGGGAGGGAGAGAGAGGAAGAGAGAGACAGGGAAACATCGATGTGAAAGGGACACATCGAGTGGCTGCCACCCGCACGACCAACCAGGGCCGGGGACAAACTGCAACCGCGGTACATGCCCTTAGCGGGAACCGAACCCGGGTCTCTCCGGACCACAGGCGGACGCTCTAACCGCTGAGCCAAACCAGCCAGGGCTGAACCACCTTTCATAAGTCTGGGTGCCACGAATTCCTAAGTGTTTCAGAAACTGTAGTCCAAATAACATTGTTTCCTGGCTTTATCTACTGCTGCTTTAGGATTCAACCTGTTTGTGTCTGCTCGGTCAGTTAGCTACAGTTTTTCTGCCTTCAAGCTTCCAAATTTTGGTTACTATCATTCTTCCCTGTTCTGCGTTTGTTTCTTGTTTATTCTTTTTAATAAAATATTTAATATTATATTGTATTTGAGTGTGATTTTGAAAGGGGATGAAGTTAAATGTGTATGTTCAATCTGCCATCTTTAACCAGGAGTCAGTATTATTGATTTTATTATCTATTATGTAGTTTCTTCCTTTTTTACTTTATTTTATTTTTAATTTTTTTTTCTTTATTGAGTTTTAGAGAGATGAAAGATAGAGGGAGAGAGAGATAGAAACATCTATTAGAACATCAGTTGGCCACCTCCTACATGCCCCCCACTGGGGATCAGGCCCACAACTTGGGCAGTGCCCTGACCGGGAATCAAACTGGTGACCTCTTGGTGCACGGGTCAACATTCAACCCCTGAGCCACACCGGCAGGGCTACTGTATTTTATTTTTATTGAATTTATACTTTCTTCTTTTTAACATGTATTAAATTTCAGATAAATATCTTTCTTAAAAATCAATTTTTATGAGAAAATGGGAAATTATCATATTCAATTCCTCTACGCTGTCTCAGAGTAAGATTTGAGAAGATTGCTGTTTACATATTTTATATATATATATTTTAAATCTTTATTGTTGAATGTAGAATGTATTACAGATGTTCCCCCATTGACCCCTCCTCCCCACTCCCGCCCCCCTCCCGCCTTTTCCCACATTATTGTCTGTGTCCATTGGTTATGCATATAAGTTCTTTGGTTTATTTCTTCCCACCCCCCCAACCCCTTTCCCTTTGAGGTTTGTCAGTCTGGCAATGAATTTGTACTTCTTAATCCCTTCACCTTTTTTACCCAATCCCCCAACCCCCCTCCCATCTGGCAACCAACAAAATGTTCTCTGTATCTATGAGAATGTTTCTGTTCTGCCTGTTCATTTTGTTTGTAGATTCCATTGTCGATAGATAGGTATTCGTTGCCATTTTGTTTGTTCGTATATTTTATCTTTTTCTTCAAAAAGACCCTTCATCATTTCATATAATAACGGTTTGGTGGTGATGAACTCCTTTAACTTTTTCTGGTCTGGGAAACTCTTTATATGTCCATCGATTCTAAATGACAGCTTTGCAGGATAGAGTAATCTTGGTGGTAGGTTCTTGGTTTTCATCACTCTGAATATTTCTTGGCACTCCCTTCTGGCCTGCAAAGTTTCTTTTGAGAAATCAGCTGACAGCCTAATGGGAACTCCCTTGTAGGTAACTAGCTGCCTTTCTCTTGCTGCTTTTAAGATTCTCTCTTTGTCTTGAACCTTTTGCATTTTGATGATGATGTGTCTTGGTGTGGGCCTCTTGGGGTTCATCTTGTTTGGGACTCTCTGTGCTTCCTGGACTTGTATGTCTGTTTCCTTCACTAAGTTAGGAAAGTTTTCTGCCATAATTGTTTCAAACAGGTTTTCAATTTGTTGTTCTCGCTCTTCTCCTTCGGGCACCCCCAAGATGCGAATGTTGGCACGCTTGAAGTTGTCCCAGAGGCTTCTTACACTATCCTCATTTTTTTGGATTCTTTTTTCTTTTTGCTGTTCTGATTGGGCGTTTTTTGCTTCTTTATATTCCAAATCGATGGTTTGCTTCTTGGATTTACGCACTCTACTATTGAATCTGTGTAAATTATTCTTTATTTCAGTTAATGCCTCCTTCAATTCTAACTGTGTATCCATGATTTCTAACTGGTCCTTTTTTATGCTCTTGAGGCCCTCCCTAAGTTCACTGAGGTTCTCACTGAGTTCATCAAGCATCCTTATAAGCAGTAGTTTGAACTCAGCATCTGTTAGGTTGCTTATCTCCATTTCACTTAGTTCTTTTCTTGGGGTTTTGTTCTGTTCTTTCATTTGGGAACCTGTTTCTTTGTCTCCTCATTTTGGCTGCCTCCCTGTGTTTGTTTCTATGTATTACTTAATGAGCGATATGGGGCTATCTGCGACCAGATGCTGCTCGTTTTAAAGAATTTAGGAAAAACCTGAAGCAGGATCCAAGACAGGCCAATCCTATGGTTAAGCAAATGGCAACAGCTTGGGTGGGCCTGAAAGTTGGGTGGGGCGGGGCAGGGCCTCAGAGAGTCACCAGGGCAGGGCTACCAGTGTGAGCCAGGTTGCTGGAGTCCCAGATATGGTGGCTGTCTGCTGCCCCAGGGAAGGGCTCACCAAAGGAACAAAGGCCTCTGACAGCATGTTTGTCCCGGAGAAAGCCCCCTCTCCAGTGCCAAACAGCTCAGTTCTTCCCTGTATGTCTCTGGCGCCCCTCGAGCTGCCTCCCCTCCAAACTTAGAGGGAGAGAGTCCGATAAGTCCATGTGCGGGCCCTTTAAGGAGCTGCCTGGGGCTCCAGCCGCATCAGCTTCCCTGAGCCTCAGTTCCCGCTGGTTTTTCCAGCCAGAAGTTATGGGGATTCTCTTCCTGGCACTGGAACCCTGAGCGGGGCACCTGGTGTGGGAGGGGACCCCTCAGTCATCAGGAAGGACCTTCCCAGCCGAAGTATCCTCCTGATTTTTATCCGCCACACGTGGGTGTGGGACCAGCCCGTCGCGCCGCCGCCCCTCCTACCAGACTCGATGTGGCTGCTGCTTTAATTTCGTAGTTATAGGACTTCCATCAGCTTAATTTCAGGCGGTTTTGAATGATGGTTGTTCTGTAGTTTAGTTGTAACTTTGATGTGGTTGTGGGAGGACGCGATACTGCGTTTACCTACCCGCCATCTTGACCGGAAGTCTCTATTTTTCATTTAAATGGTTTTATTATGCTACAGACCTGCTTCCTTCACAGTATGTCGGGATGCATATTATTCCCTTGGCCTGAGAAGAATAACTAGGAACCATATATATTACATGGTTCAATCTCTTATAATCAGGACATATGACAAGATCAAATTTTCCAAATCAAAAACTGGACAACATAGTTTAAACTTTAAGGAAAGTAAGTAGATCCACCAACATGGGGACAATGTGCTATATACATTTTATTATCTTAATACATGTTTGAAATCATTTTTTATTATCGCAGTATGTTTTATGAATAAAGATCATAAAGAGGCTCAGTCAGAGAAGTTACTTCTCCAAACTCATATAGTTAGTAGGTGACAAAGATAGAATTTGAACCCAGGATTCACTTACTTCAAAGCTAATACTCTTTGGAATGAGTGTGCATAATAAAATCTGGAATTTCTGCATTAAGGGTCCTCAGAACTTGGTGAAAAGTTAAAGGTTACTATCAGAAATAGTGATCAGATAATCCCATCATTTATTGCTTATGCATTTTCACACAACCATTTCATTTTATCCTTCTAACATCCCTATGAGCTGGCAATGTAAATTTAAATTTTGTAGTTGTTTATTTCAAGTGTGTAAAACAGCCCTGGCCAGTTCTGCTCAGTGGTTAGAGCGTCATGCCTCAGACCAATGTGTTGCAGGTTCAATTCCGGTCAAGGGCACATACCTTGGTTGCAATTTGTTCCTGGCCCTGGCCAGAGTCATGCAGGAGGCAACCATTCGAATTGACCCTCTCACATCGATGTTTCTCTCTCCCTCTCTCTTTTTCCCTCCCACTCTATCTGAAGATAAATAAAAAGTATCCTTAAGTGAGGATTTTTTTTAAGTGTGTAAAACATTGTTTGACTATATCTAAAATTGACTTATCCCGCCCTGGCCAGTTTGGCTCAGCGGTTAGAGCGTCGGCCTGCGGTCTGGAGAGACCCGGGTTCGGTTCCCGCTAAGGGCATGTACTTCGGTTGCAGTTTGTCCCCGGCCCTGGTTGGTCGTGTGGGTGGCAGCCACTCGATGTGTCCCTTCACGTCGATGTTTCTCTCTCTCTCTCCCTTCCTCTCTCTCCCTCCCACTCTATCTGTACAAAAAATGGAAAAATATCCTTAGGTGAGGATAAAAAAATAAAATAAAATAAAATAAAATTGACTTATCTGTAAAACCCCTTTTACAGGTCATGCCCCCCAACACACACATATACACCCCCTGTCACCACCACCACCATTTCCACAGATAAAGGAAAACTTAATCTTTTTTTTTCCATTATTGATTTTACAGAAAGAGGAAGTGACAGGGAGAGAGAGATAGAAACATTTATGAGAGAGAAATCGATTGGCCGCCTCCTGCATGCCCACCACTGAGGATCTGGCCCACAACCTGGCCATGTATCCTGACCGGGAATCGAACCAGAGACCTCTTGGTGTATGGGTCGACGCTCAACCACTGAGCTACACTGGCCCAATGGAAAACTTAATCTTAACCAGTTGGTAGTTGCTTGGTCATTTCTGAATTAAAATTGAGTCTATTTAGGCTTTAAACTAAGATTCTTCCCTACCCCTTATTTTTTCCTTTCCTTCTACTCTTCTTCAAGTTCCTGGGAGCCTCATATCATTCTGGCATCATTGGGTAAGTGTGGGATTCTACACTCTTCCTTCTGCTTGCTGGTCTCTGCTGAGTTACAATTGGCCCTTGGCATATTGGCACCATGTGCCAGCACCTATGAGATGTAGTTCCTGTTGCTGAGCCTCTGAACTTCATACACTGGACATACTGCCATGGTTCTTGCCATGGTATTCAGGTGTAAGGACCATGCACTCTTTGCCACATTTTTTTAAACCCCTGTCTCCTGTATGTCTGCCAGGTCAGTCTTAGCCACATTTGCAATCCTCACACAGCAGAGGCTTCCGCAACTTTTCAGGTGCTCTGCCACAATACACTGGCATTGTAAAATCCAAAGATGTCTTCTGACAACCCTCCCAGACACCTTCCTCAAGAACTGTCTTTGGTGCTCTATACTCAGACACCTAGATGCTCTTTTCTGACTGGTGGCCAGTATCTTATTTCCTCTGCATGTGAAAACATCTATTATATCCTCTTGCATCCTTATCTATTTATAGTTTTTTATGCCATAAGCTTTATAATAAGAACATAGTCCGACCAGTGTGGCTCAGTGGTTGAGCATCGACCCATGCACCAGGAGGTCGCCGATACGATTTCCGGTCAAGGCACATGCCCAGGTTGTGGGCCCGATCCCCAGTGGGGGGCATGCAGGAGGCAGCCAGTCGATGTTCTCTGTCATTGACATTTCTGTCTCTCTCTCCTCACTTCCTCTCTCTCTAAAAAAACAAATCAATAAAGGAAAAAATATGTGTGTGTGTATATATATATATATATATATATATATATATATATATATATGGCAGCTCTATATATACTGAAATGATCAATTGACCAAACGTGAATAAAGCAAGGTATAGAACAGTGTGTATAAGTTGCTCCATTTCTGTAAATACATGTGTAGATATGGGCAATGCATTAAACATTTCTGGAAGAATACATGAATCTGGTATCAGGGGTTGCCTTTAGGGAGGGAAAACAGATGTCTGGGGAACAAGACTGGAAAAGCAATTTTTCACTGCCTTTTTATATCTTTCAAATTCTGTACTATGCAAATAATTTATTCAAAAAATAAATAAAAGATCATTATAAAACATTTATGATTTGGCTTCTTTAATCCTGCCAGACTCCAGATCATCTGATTCTCAGCCACAGACAGAAAGGAGCTCTTTCGGCGAAGCTTGTTTCCCTTCTCTGCTTCCTGATGGGCCGCTCTTTCTCGGGGAACGAAGGCTGCACGAAGCAGCAGCCTACTCCAGCCTCCTGAATGTATTTCTTCCAATAGAAGGGAAAATACTTCAGTAGGAAGATGGCCTGAGTCCCAAATATAACAGATGATAGTTGAGCTTTTTTGCTAATTCGCCAGACTGAGATAGAGGGTTCCTCATTGCCCTTCACTTAACCCCTTTGACCAAGCCAAGTGTATATTTTAGGGTCTGTTACTTGCAAGAATTTTAGTTATCTGCAGGCTTACCACACTGAATGGATTTTTAACCAATTATGATGAATAGAAATGCATGAATGAATAATTTTATCTATAAGAATAAACCACCTAAATTAATTGTAAATATATTAACCAATAGAGATTTTAAAAGTGTGTATTTTAAATTTTCTAACTGTTAGTTATAGCTGTCTTGTATTCAGTTGTCCTAGTCATTTAATTTCCTTTTATAAAAATAATTTCCCAGCCTCTTTATGTCATGACATTGACTTTTTTTTTAAGTCTGGGTCAATTGTTTGTGAGATGTTCCTTAATTTAGATTTTTCTGAATATTTTTATTATTAGATTTAGACTAAATATTCTTGGCAAGCATACTCAACTGGTGATGCCATGCCTTCTCCCGATAATATAAAGAGTAAGAAGAAATTGGTACCACAGTAGAAAAACACACTACTATGACTTGATAGAGGGTCCAATTTGAGTTTTCAATTCTCTCTGCTTTAATGTTACACTGATAGGTCATTCTAAGTGGTTTGGTAGTTAAATAGACCAGATATCACCACACAGTATTTTATTCTGTATGGATATCATTTGGAACAACAACAAAAAAATGTTCCCCTGTTAAATTGGTCACTTCTTGAGAGTTTGTAACAGTTTGGAGAGCTGATAAAATAAAGTTTCTGATTTATAAAGCGAGAGCCAGATGGTAATATCTACCTCATAGCACTGAGGTAAGAATTACTTGAGATGTGAACAGAAGTGAAATGTTACAGCAATATACTCTGAAGGGTCTCTGTTAATATAACCAACCCTACCTAGGTATTTATTTTTTTAAACCACATATATACTATTGTATATGGCAATGTTGTAAATATTTTATGAATATTAATCTTTGTAGCAACACTTCTAGTTGGGTACTGTTATTATCCACATTTGCAGATGAGGAAACTGAGGTACAAAAAAGATAGGTGATATTTTCATCTGTTTACCAGTGAGATCCCACTTGAAAATAGGCAGCCTGTATTGCTCCAGGGTGTGCTTAAGGATGGTTTTCACTCAACCACTCCTTTAAATAAAAGTGTGTGTCTATGTTATTTCTGTTTCAGAGAAAAGAGGTACTCCCATATAGGGACTCATAAAGGCATAGAGCATCTAGAGATTTACTGCCTCCATCACGCTGCTGGGTCTCACAGCACCTGTTATGTTTTTAACAGTTTCTCTCCAGAAGGTAGGACTTGTATTTTTTTCCTCTCCATCAATTATTTATGTAATTATAGTTTTCTTGTCTGTGAACTTAATTTTTATTAAATATGAAAAGCATCTTCTGACATCTTTAGAGTAAAATGCCAAAGAGTTAAGACATGTAATCATCTTGCCTCTAAAAAAAATTTCTATTCTAAAATTAATCTTTGTTCATTGTAAAAAAATATATATACAATGTATTCTATATATGTATATATATAAAACAATACAGAAAAGTATAGTAGTCCTACCACCTTGAGATAACTATTCTTTATATTTTGTTGTGTGTCTTTCTAAATTTATTGATACATATGTATATAATATATAACATGTATCTATATAATTATTATGATTATGACTAGAAAAAATAGGATATAAATGTTCTTTGACTATAGTGCTTCTTTACTTAGCAAATTGTAGAATTTTTTATGCCAGTAAATATCATCTACATTACCATTGTTTATAGTCATATAATATTCCAGTTTAAGAATATAACATAAGTATGTAATCACTTTCCAATTATTGAGCATGTGGGATGTTTCCAACTTCTCCCTGTGGTTAGCATGACTCCAGTAAATGTACTTGTACATACATCTTTATATTAATGTCTAATGATTTTTTAGAACATTTTCCCAAAATAAGGATTACAGAACCTTCGTTCCTAAGCATACTCTCTGATGAAAGGGTCCCAGGACCTATAATATAAGGAAACACTGTCTATTATCCACCATCTTGAAGAATACCAATGTTTAGAAGTATACTAAGGTCTTAGAAATCAAACTTATTTGACTATAGAATCCTTTCTTAAAATAACATCTGTCTGTGGGATGTTGATAGTTGCAGAAGTTGTGCATGTGGGAGGGAAGCAGGCATATGGGAAATCTTTATCCTTTCTGTTTTGTTGTTGTTGAGCTAAGTAATCTTTTATTATTGGTGAGCATTTTGTTTAGTACAACTGATCTTAACTACACCCTTTATATAGAATCATACACATATGTTCACTGAGAACCATAAATTGCAAAGTTGTGTGTCTTGTGCTGTCTCCATTTTTAAGCTGCTTTATTTGGATATAATTAACATACGATAAACTGCATATTTTAAGATGTACACTCTGATAAAGAAATCTTTGTACTTTCCACTCAATTTTGCTGAATACAAAACTTCTCTAAAACATAAAGTCTATTCTTAAAAAGCAAAGGAAAAAAATTTAAAAACGGAAAAAATTGAAGTATCATTGTACAAATTTACATTCAAATTAAATTTAGACTTGCACACACACACATAAAATAACATCTGACAACATCCCATTTAACACTTTGGAAAAGACTAGCTTTTGGTATATTCTTAAAAATGGAATTGGTGGATCAAAGAGTAAATATATTGAAAGCCTCTACCAATATGCATTTTTACCAACAGTGTATGTAAGTGCCATTTTCTCTATAGATTTGTCATTTGATATTAACTGTTTTTGTTTTATAATAAATCCGAAATGAGAATAGTATACGGCATTTTAATTTTCATTTGCTTGAATACTAGTGAGATGTCTTTTTATATTTTTATTTGTCTGTTATATTTCTTTTATAACCTCATTTATGCCCCATTCCAAATTTTTCTTGGGCTATTTAATGGTTTTTCTTGATTGCAAAGAATCAAGACTCATATTAAGAATATTAATACTGTAAATCATGTTACAATTTTCCATTTTTTAAATTTGTTTATGTTTTGTTTTTATTTTATGTGCTTAATTTTGCCATGTAAGGTTAGCATTTTATGGAGTTAAATCTATCTGCCTCTTCTTCATGGATTCTGGTGTTGATGTCTGTACACTGGCTTTTTCTAAAAAACTTAATTATGGATAGTTTCAAACATATAAGATTTGACAAAATAGTGAAATAAACCCGCATGTACCTGAATCTGGTCTCAATAATTAAGAACTTGTAGCTAATCTTGTTTCTTCTAAAACTCTTGTATTATTTTGAAGCAAATTCAGACATTAAGTTATTTCATCTTTTAATATTTCAGTGTGAGTGTGACTCTAACGGTAGTTTTACCTAAATTGTATTTTACATCTGCCATAGTTTTTCTTGCTGAAATTATTCACTTCTACCATAATATACTTATTATAATGTGATGCCAAACATCAACATTAGCTAAGATTAGTGTTATATAATTTAGGATTTTAAAATAACCTCTATAAGAATATAATTATACTGACTACTTGTGACAAAAAAAAAAAAAAAAAGTTGCTCATCTTTCGTGCCTTAAATATACACATCTGTATTACCCATATGTTTTTTGTTACTAAAGTTATATCTTAATAAAAAGTCTCAATTTTCATTTTTACTAAAGCTATGCCTTATTATTATTTTTTTTTTTTTTATCCTCACCCGAGGACATTTTTCCATTTTTTGTTCAGGTAGAGTGGGAGGGAGAGAGAGGAACAGAGAGAGAGAGAGAAACATCGACACGAAAGGAACACATCGAGTGGCTGCCACCCGCACAACCGACCAGGGCCCGGGACAAACTGCAACCGAGGCATGCACCCCCAGCGGAAACCGAACCCGGGACTCTCTGGTTCACGTGCTGATGCTCTAACCGCTGAGCCAAACCAGCCAGGGCAAAATCATGTACATTTTAATAGTTAATAGAGACTTTTGGGTTAATATTGTCAGATCACATTATTTTATGAATGAGAAAACAAAAGAACAAAGAGTTTAAATCAAGTTCATCCAAAGTCACATAAATGTTTCTTTTTCCAGTTTTCTCAGAAGACATTTAACAAGTAAATAAAAGGTTCTAACAAGTTATCATTAACAATAATAAGAATTATTGAGTGCTTACTATGTACCAGAAATCCACTAAATACTGTAAATAGTTTGTCTCATTTAATCCTCACAATATATTTTGCGGTAAGAACTATTATCCCCTTCATAGAGGTAAGGAATCTGACACTAATCCAGGCAGTCTGAGACATACAGCCCTCGCTCAGTAAGACGTATTTCACTATTAACTCAAGCAGACCGAGTAATGAGAAGAATAGAGAAAGGATTGCAATGATCAATTCTAGAAATAAAGCAAGAGTGGAAACTT
Organism: Molossus molossus; assembly: GCF_014108415.1. Lineage (NCBI taxonomy): Eukaryota > Metazoa > Chordata > Mammalia > Chiroptera > Molossidae > Molossus > Molossus molossus. Next base: position 31,727,129 of record NW_023425346.1, read on the forward strand.
TTGGCAGGATAGATGGCAGGAAATAATATTTTTGATATCCTAAGTAAAAAATGTGAAATGTCTAATTACAGAAATGTGTGATGTGATTTGACTTTGGCTTATTCTCTGATTTTCAGGGACTGTTGCATCTCTCAGTTCATTTTTGCATTTAAAAAAAGTATTTTGGATTTTCAAATAAAAGATGGCTTATGAAAACTGTACAAATTCCGAATTTACCAAACTCTTCTCCATGATCACTGCTTTTCCTATCCTCTTTAAAGACTTTATATATCCAGTAATATATATTATGCAATGTAGTCCCTATGCATGTTTGTTATTAAAATATCTTTTTAATAAATTAGAAAAGAAAGCACTCCAGACTGCAGTCAGTATCTACAGGTGCATGAATTAGAACAAAGTGAAATCATGAAAGAAGAAATGATTTTCAAAAATGGATCTGCAAGTTTTGTTCTAAATAGCAATCACACTTTTAGCTGAGGCTTTTCTGAGGGATTGTGAATAATGATTAGGTGAGATTATAGGCCTGAGGCTTCGCCTCAGGCCATTCATGCTCACAGCCAGCCATTTATCCTCAAAAAAATGGTCTTTAGTTTGTGGAATATTGTTTGAAATACCAGAAGGAATCAAACCTGAAGCTGTCACTTTATCCCAAGGATCATCTCAGGAATCTGAAGTTTAAATGTAAATAAATGTTTACCAAAACAAAAACCCTTGATAGGTTTTCAGGTATTGTTGCTTTATTTTTACTGCTTGGGGATATGTATATTTATTTGCCTGCAGAAGAAATTATGTATAAAAAAATGTAACCCCACGAAAGTAATCACTGTTGAAAATTGTGTTCAGCTATGTAGAGCATCTATGTAGAGGAAATAGGTTAAGATTTTTGTTAAAAAAAAAAAAAAATCAATGACACCTCTTTTTTATTAGATTTTCATGGAAATTTATGTTTGAGAGAATTCTGATTTACTCTTATTTGCTGAAAATATTCTTCCAGCCTGATCTTATCATGTAAAATTATGAAACTGGTTACTTGGATATTTTGAAAGCCCTAAAGTCTTTAATTCATGGATAATTATGTATTTTCAGTTACCAACATCAGTTTCCTTCTCTGTTTATAGCTATTTGATCTAACCCTTTCCTAAAATTTGTGGCTTAAGTTGTTAAAATGACCCCTCTTTTAAAATACATGTACATAATAGAGAGTAAGAAGGAGGGAATTAACAAGCCAAAACATGTATTCAACTCACCCAATGTATGGAATAATAATGATGATAATAGTAATAAAACTAGTAATCATCTAATGGCAAGAAGGAGAATAACTAGCCTTTAAATAGGGTTTACTATATACCAGGTACTGTTCTAACTCATAACTCCATATTATCCGCATTTTTAAAATGAGAAAACCGAATCAGTAAGAGATTAAATAGTAAGTAGGAAATCCAGGATCAGAAAACCAAATGAGGACTTGAGAGAGCAGAGTAGAAAAGCCCCAGCCCTTCAGGGTCTCACATCTCTGCATACAAGTCTTTGTGCTAGGAATATAGTGGCAAACAAGGTAGACATGGTTCCTGGTTTCATTAAATACAAAATCATGTAGTAATGTATTTCATTTCCACATTACAAGGTGATGGGAGAATATATACAGGGGCTTCATATACTCCGAATCAGGCTGAGATCTGAGGGATGAGTGGGATCCACACGGTCAAATGGAATTGGGAAGAAGGATAGGCAGGAAGAAGACAGAATAACTTGTGGGCCCTAGACATTTTTGCCTTCATGGCCGTCTCTCCAGAAAACATATTAAAAATTTTATTTTGTAATTTTACTGATATGAAGACAAATATGTTAATATTATGCATTAAAACATTTTGTGGACCCCTAAAATAATATGAGCCCTAGGCATTTGTGCCTACTGTGCCTAATGATAAGTCAGCCCCGGGGAGGTGGGGCAGTATTGGGCCCCAAACACTTCAGATGGAAGGAATAGCATATACAAAAGCTTCTGGGGATTTGCTGTCTCGGGACACTGAAAGGACACCAGTGTGGCTGCAGCAGAGAGTTCAGGGAAGTGGGGAGGCATGAGGGAAAGCTAATAAGGCAGGCAGGGCCCTGTGGTTATGTTTAGGGTTTTGATATTTATTCTAAGAGCAGTGGAAAATCCCCAAAGAGTATGTGTATGTTTATGTATGTGTATGTGAATGTGTGTGTGCTTAAATCAAATTGATAATACACATGGTTAAAATCAATAAATAGTTCTTTGGTCCAGTTTTTTCCACTTAAGCCTTACTTCTCTTTCCATTTTCTTTCTGATATTTATCTTCATTTTTCCAGGTAAAAATATTCTACCTCCACATCAAGTTTTTTATTTATCACTTTAGGCATCATATATTCACACACACAAACACACGCCTGCGCGCACATGTAAATAAAGGACTCCTTATATACTCACTCACCCTACCCCCTCCACCTTTTCTCTATCATTCTTCATTTAGTTTTATCTCTATTTTTGGATTCTCTGTTGTAACTATAGATAATAAACTAATGCCTTTATTTTTTGTCCCATTAACTCTAGATGCTGCTTTGGGATTGTCCCTTATGTCAGATGAGGTTATTCATGTACACACTTACTCCATGGTTCTGGCCTCTCTTCTTTCCCTTTTCTATTTCTAAAATTGATGCCATTCACATCTACTTTATAACTACAATTAAATATTTATATTATTGTGAGAAAAGAGCCTTTGCATCCGCTCTTCTCTCAATCTGGAAGTTCCATTCACCCAGATTACCACATTGCTTGGTCCTTCCCTGCCTTAAATTCTTGACCCAAGTGGCAGCTGCTCAGTGGGGCCGTCCCTGGTCATCTTATTGGAAATATCCGTTCTCCTATTTGGCATTTTCTCTACTTCCCTTGTTATATTTCTCTCCATAACTTAATATTGGTTTCATTTTGTTGTTGTTGTTAATCCTCACCCAAGTATATTCTCCCATTGATTTTAGATAGAGTGGAAGGTAAGGAGGGAGGGGGAAAGAGACAGAGAGACCGAAACATTGATGTGAGAGAGACACACTGATTGGTTGCCTCCCACGTGTACCTCAATCAGGGCTGGGGATCAAACCTGCAACCCAGGTACTTGCCCTTAGCTGGGAATCAAACTCCTGACCCTTCGGTGCATGGACTGATGCTCTAACCTACTGAGCCACACTGGCCAGGGCTCTCTATAACTTATTTTTAATATAAGTAACATTTTATTTCACTTAATTTTAGAAATTATTGTCACTCTCTGCATTCTTGACTATAGCTTCAATAAGACAAGGATTATTTTCTTTTTTAACTCATTTGTTTCATTATTTTCCCTCACTATTTTGGGGGGGAGAGGGGGAAGAGAAACATTCGTGTGAGAGTGTTTTTTGTTATCTTCTTTTTTTATTAATTAATTTATTTTTGTTTCAGATGTTTCTTCTTTTTCTCCCATTGACACCCTCTTCCCCACTACTGCCCCCTCCCCCCCCCGCTTCACAGTATTGTTGTCTATGTCTGTTGGTTGTGCATGTAAGTTCTTCAGTTTATCTCTTCCCGCCCTCCTTTGCCCCCTTATTATATTCCACAAATAAGTGAGATCATGTGATATTTGTCTTTCTCTGCTTGGTTCTTCTTTTTTAAAGATTTTTTTTCTAATTGATATTTAGAGAGAGAGGAATGGAGAGAGAGAAACATTGGTATCAGAGGAAGACATTGATTGGCTGCCTCCTGCACACCCCCTACCAGGGATTGAGCCCACAACCCAGGCATGTGTCTTGACCAGGAATCAAACTCAAAATCTTTCAGTGCAGGAGAGGATGCACAACCAACTCAGCCACACCAGCCAGGGCCTCCCCTCACTTTTATATTGAATTAATGATTAATAGTTTCAGATAATTTTCTTTGTTTATATGTGCTTACTCAAGCAATTGTTTAGTTTTCTTAAAATTTGGAATTGCCTTTTGTTGTTTTCCATTTTTCTTTTTACTAATTTTTTAAATTTTTTATTTTTTTAATATTTTTATTTTTTAATTACAGTTAAAATACAATATTATATTAGTTTCAGGTGTGCAACCCAGTGATTAGACATTTCTATAAGTTACAAAGTGATCACTCCAATAAATCTAATACCCATCTGACATCATACATAGTTTTTACAATATTATTAACTATATTCCCTATGCTATACTTGACATCCCCATGACTATTCTATAATTGCCAATTTGTACTTCTTAATCTCTCCACCTTTTTCATCCATCCCCCCCAACCACCCTTCCTTCCATCTGGCAACCATCAAAATGTTCTCTATATCTGAGTCTGTTTCTGTTCTGTTTGTTCATGTGTTTTGTTTTTTAGATTCACATATAAGTGAAAAATCATGTAGCATATTTCTTTCTCTGTCTGACTTATTTTACTAAGCACAGTACCCTCTAGGTTCACCCATGTTGTTGCAGACGGCAATATTTCATTCTTTTATGGCTGAGTCATATTCCATTGTATATTTGCCCCACTTCTTCCTTATTCATTCATCTGTTGATGGACACTTAGGTTGCTTTCATATCTTGGCTATTTTAAATAATGCTGCAGTGAACATATGGGTATGTGTGTCTTTTCAATTTAGTGTTTTCGGTTTCTTTGCATAAATACCTGAAAGTGGAATTGCTGAGTTCTTTGTTTCTTGTAATAGTCTTTGTTTTAAAGTCTATTTTGTCTGGTATAAGTACTACTACCTCAGCGGTTTTGTTTTTATTTTCAGTGCTATGAAATATCTTTTTACTTTCAGTCTATGTCTGTCTTATGATTTGAAGTGTGTCTCTTATAGACAGCGTATGTAAGGGTGTTGTTTTCTTATTCATTTAGCCACTCTGTGTCTTTTGATTGGAGCACTTAATCCATTTTAATTTAAAGTAATTATTAATAGATATGTATTTATTGCAATTTTATTTAGATATTTGATCTTTTAATTTTCTTCTACTTAAATAAAATCCTTTAACATTCTTGTATTACTGGTTTGGTGGTACTGAACGCCTTTAGCTTTTTCTTGTCTGGGAAGCTCTTTATCTGACTTCAATTCTAAATGATAGCTTTGCTAGGTAGAATAATTTTGGATGTAAGTTTTTGATTTTCATCACTTTGCAAATTTCTTGCCAGTCCCTCTGGCCTGCGAAGTTTCTGTTGAGAAATCATCTGATAGTCTTACAGGAGCTCCCTTGTACATAACTGCTTTTCTCTTGCTTCATTTAAGATTCTTTCTTTGTGTTTAAACTTCTACATTTTATTTATGATGTGTCTTGGTGTGGAACTCTTTGGGTTTATCTTGTTTGGGACTCTCTGCGCTTCTTGGGCTGGTATGTCTATTTTCTTCACCAGGTTATGGAAGTTTTTTGTCATTATTTTTTCAAATATGTTTTCAATTTCTTGCTCTCTCTCTTCTCCTTCCAGCGCTCCCATGATGCAAATGTTGGTACACTTGATGTTGTCCCTGGGGCTCCTTATACTCTTCTCATTTCATTTTTATTCTTTTTTCCTTTTGCTGCTCTGATTGAGTATTTTCTGCTATCTTATCTTCCAAATCGCTGATTCGATCCTCTGCTTCCTCTAATCTACTGTTGATTCTAATGTAGTCTTCATTTCAGATAGTGTATTCTTCATTTCTAACTGGTTCTTTTCTATCACCATTTTAATGTTTCCTATCTCTTTGTACAACCTCCTTTATCGAAGCATATCCTTAGCAACTTCCTAAGAAATAGTATATGGATGATAATTTTTTTTAACTTTCACATGTTTATTTTATTTTTCACTTGAGTGGTATCCAGGATCTAACTTCAGAAGGTGCAAGCCTGGGAACAGGGCCTGACTAGGGGAACAGGAGAGGTGGGGCTAGAGTGGAGGCATGGGCATCAGTATTGGGGAGGGAGGAGAGTGCATTAAAAGATGCCACGTTTTGACGTTTGAGACACTGTCTAAAAACTGACATTTTGTACCACTTCTACTCCTTTTTATACTAATCATAACAATTGTTGTGTTAAAAAGTGTAGACAAGGCAATGACTTTAAAGATATGATGAGAAGCCCTGGCCTGTTTGACTCAGGGGTTAGCGTGTAGGCCCATGGACCAATAAGTCATAGGATTGATTCTGGTCAAGGGCATGTACCTCGGTTGTGGTTCGTCCCTGACCCTGGTCAGGGTCATGTGGGAGGCAACCATTTGATGTGTCCCTTTCATGTCAGTGTTTCTCTTTACCTTTCCCTCTCTCTCCCTACCCCCCAACTCTCTCTGAAAATAAATAGAAAAATATACTCAGGGGAGGATTTTAAAAAATACACACACACACACACACACACACACACACATGCTGAGGGGAAACAATTGCTGACAATCTGCATACCTTCTAAATTTTTGTTATCTGAGATTCTAGGGTACAAATCACTTTCTTTCTGAACTTGGAAGGTGATGATCTACAGACTTCTAAAATTCATTAACACCAACATCAGTTCTTTGTAGTTCATCTGCTCTTTTCCTCTGATAACTTTTGGGGTCTGCTCCTGTTTTTCTTGACATTTTTTCACTTTCTAATGATATAGGTGTAGGCTTTTATTTCTATTCATGTTGTATTTAAAGATAAAGATGAACACTTTCATCTGAGGACTTTCATCTAGAAAATCATCTTGTATTTTTCCCTTTTCTTTTTTCCTGATTGTTCTTTCCTATGTAACTTCTGTTATTCTATGAAGGACCACATGTGTTAAATAGCTAATGTCTCATCTTTTCAATGATACTTTGTGTTTCTTTTTAAATGTATTTTCAGGCAATCCTTTCAATTTCTAAAGAGGACCAAAAAAAAAAAAAAAAAGTCATAGAAGACTTGAAATGAAAAATTATGTTTTTATTTTCTAGGAGTCTTGCATACTCTGGAGTTTTGGTTTGTCATTTATTTGTTTTGCTTGTTTGTTTTGTGCTGAAGATGGTAGGGATTAAGATCACAGATTTTAGAACAAGACTGAGATTGAATCTCTATCCCTCACAATTAGTTAGTCTGTGAGCTTGAGCAATTTTAATTTTAAATTGTGTGTCTCTTTCCTAATCTGAAATGTGATAATAGTAGTATATTGAACTCGGTGTTGAGAAGATTCAACAAACTGATAAGCATAATATATTAACAATAATATCTGAAATATACTAAGCCTTATATGTGTTTGCTATAATCATTACTTTTATAATCATTATCATTATTATATTGTAGATGTGACATCTACTCACTGTTCATGAGAATACTAGCTAGAGTTTTTTTTTTTTTTTAGAAGACAACTATTTCTCTGATTTAGTAGATTTTTTTTAAAACTTTTATTGAATTTATTGGGATGACATCGGTTAATAAAATTGCATAGGTTTCAGGTGTACAATTTAATAATACATCATCTGTATGTTGCATTGTGTGTTCACTACCCAAAGTCAAGTCTCCTTCTGTCACCATTAATCCCCCACCCCTGCTTACCAGAGGGTAACCCTGGTAACCACCATACTAGTATCTGTGTCTATGAGTTGTTGGGGTTTTTGTGTTTTGTTTTGTTGTTGCCTAATCCCTTCACCTTTTTCACCCATCTCCCCAACCCCTCCTCCTCTAACAACTGTCAGCCTGTTATCTGTATCTATGAGTCTTATTTCTAGTTCGTTTATTTATTTTGTTCATTAGATTCCACATATAAGTGAAATCATATGGCATTTATTTGTCTTTCTCTGACTGGCTTATTTCACTTAGAATAATACTCTTCAGGTCTGTCCATGCTGTCACAAAAGGTAATATTTTCTTCTTTCTTATGGCCAAGTAGCATTCCATTGTGTAAATGTACCACAGCTGTTTTATCCACTCATCTACTGATCAGCACTTGGGTTGCTTCTAAATTTTGACTATAGTAAATAATGCTACAGTGAACATAGGGGTACATAAATTCTTTCTAATTAGTGTTTCAGTGGGTTGTCTTTTTATTTTTTGGATGATTTCCTTTGCTGTGTAAAAACTCTTAGTTTGAGGTAGTCCCATTTGTGTATTTTTTTCCTTTTGTTTCCTTTGCCTGAAGAGACATATCGGAAAAAATATTAGTATGACAAATGTTTGGGATTTCACAGCCTATGTTTTTTCTAGGACTTTTATGGGTTCAACTCTTACATTTAAGTCTTTAATCCATTTTGAGTTTATTCTTGTGTATGGTGTAAAAAGGGGGTCTAATTTAATTTTTTGCATTAATTTAATTTTGCATTTGTCCAATTTTCCCAGTACCATTTATTGAATACAGTCTTTACCCCATTATATGTTCTTGCCTCCTTTGCCAAATATTCATTGACTGTGAAGATGTGGGTTTATTTCTTGACTGTCTGTTCTGTTCTGTTCCACTGATCCATATTTTCGTTTTTATGCCAGTACCGTGCTGTTTTGATTGCTATGACCTTATGGTACAGTTTGATATCAGGGAGCATGATTCCTCCAAATTTGTTCTTCTTTCTCTAGATTGCTGTGGCTATTTGAGGTCTTTTGTGGTTCTATATAAATTTTTGGAATATTTGTTCTAGCTCTGTGAAATATGCTATTGGTGTATTACAGGAATTGCATTGAATCTATAGAAAGCTTTAGGTAGTATTGACATTTTAATTATGTTAATTCTTCCTATCTGTGAGCATAATATATGCTTCTACTTATTTGTATCTTTCAATGTATTACAATTTTTTGAGTATAGGTCTTTTGCATTCTTGGTTAAGTTTATTCCAAGGTATTTTCTTATGCAATTATAAATGGGATTGTTTTCTTAGTTTTCCTTTCTGATAGTTCAATATTGGTGTATAAAAGTGCAATTGATTTCTGGATATTTGTTTTGTATCCTGCTACTTTACTGAATTGACTTATCAGTTCTAGTAGTTTCTTTGGTTGAATCTTTAGTGTTCTCTATATATAGTATCGTGTCATCTACAATTAATAACAATGTTCCTTCTTCCTTTCTAATTTGGATGCCTTTTTTTCCTTCCTTTCTGATTGCTGTGGCTAAGATGTTCAGTATTGTGTTATATAAGAGTGGTGAAAGCAGACATCCTGTCTTGTTCCAGATCTTAATAGAAATACTTTTAGTTTTTGCCAATTGAGTATGATGTTGGCTCGGAGTTTGTCATGTAAGGCCTTTATTACATTGAGGTATGTTTTCTCTATTTTCACTTTGCTGACAGTTTTTATCATAAATGGGTGCTGGATTTTATCAAATGCTTTTTCTGTATCTATTGATATGATTATGTAATTTTTATCTATCATTTTGTTTACATAGTGTGTCACATTTATTGATTTGAGAATACTGTACCAATTGCATCCCTGGAATAAAACCTACTTGATCGAGTTGCATGGTCTTTTTAATGGATTGCTCTATATAGTTTGCTAATATTTTGTTGAGGATTTTAATATCTATGTTCATTACAGATATTACCCTATAATTGTTTTTCTTTGTAGTGTCCTTACCTGGTTTTGGAATCAGTATAATGCTGGACTTGTAAAAGTAGCTTGGGAGTCTTCCCTCTCTTGAAATTTTTGGAATATTTTGAGAAGGATAGGTGTTAGTTCTTCTTTAAATGTTTAGTAAAATTCGCCCGGCTGATGTGGCTCAGTGGACTGAGCATGTTCCCATGAACTGAGAGGTCCTAGTTTGAGTCCTAGTCAGAGCACATGCCCAAGATGTGGGCTCAGTCCCCAGTGGGGGGCGTGTGGGAGGTAGCTGATTGATGTTTCTCTCGCACATCAATGTTTTTCTCTCTCTCTCTAAAAAAAATCAATAAAAACATATTTTTTAAAACTGTCTAGTAAAATTCACCTGTTAAGCCATCCAGTCAGGAGTTTGGTTTTTTGGGAGTTGGTTTTTTGTTGTTGTTGTTTGTTTTTGTTTTTTGTTTTTATTTCTTCAATTTTATTAATTGTAATCCATCTATTCAGATTCTCTGAATCTTCCTGATTCAATTTTGGAAAGTTGTGTATTTCTAGGAATTTATCCATTTCATCCCAGTAGTCCAATTTTTTGGCATATAGTTGTTTGTAGTATTTTCTTACAATCGCTTGTATTTCTGTGGAATCAGTTGTTACTTCCCCTCTTTCATTTCTGATTTGATTTATTTGGTTCCTTTCTCTTTCTTGATGAGTCTGGTTAAAGGTTTATCAATCTTGTTTCTCTCTCTAAAGAACCAGCTCTTGGTTTCATTGATCTTTTGTTTTTGTTTTTTAGATTCTATTTTGTTTATTTCTGCTCTGATCTGTATTATTTCTTTTCTTCTACTCACTGTGGTTATTCGTTGTTCTTTTTCTAGTTTCTTGAAGTGTAGAGTTAGATTGTTTATTTGAGAATTTTCTTGTTTCTTGAGGTAGGCCTATAATGCTATGATTTTTTTTCTCCTAGGACTACTTCTGTGTTCTCATTTTCATTTGTTTCCAAGTAAGTTTTGATTTCTTCCATGATCTAAGTGTTTACCCATTCATTGTTTAGTAACATGTTATTTAGCTTCCATGTCTTTGTGTGTTTTTCTATTTTTTTCTTGTGATTGATTTCTACTTTTATACCATTACAGTCAAAGAAGATGCTTGATATGATTTCAGTTTTCTTAAATTTATTGAGACTTGTTTTGTATCCTCACATGTGGCCTAAAACAATGAGTATAAAACGTCTTTTTCGCCCTGGCCGGTTTGGCTCAGCCGTTAGAGCGACTCTCTAAGAACCTGCGGTCCTGAGAGACCCGGGTTCGGTTCCCACTAAGGGCGCGTACCTTGGTTGCAGTTTGTCCCCGGCCCTGGTCGGTTGTACAGGTGGCAGCCACTCGATGTGTTCCTTTCACATCGATGTTTCTCTCTCTCTCTCTCTGTTCCTCTCTGTCCCTCCCACTCTACCTGAACAAAAAATGGAAAAATGTCCTCGGATGAAGATAAAAATAAATAAATAAATAAAAATAAAATGACCTTTTCATAGGTGGTAATAATAATTAAAATGAGATGAAATAGCCCTGGCTGGTTTGGCTTGGTAGTTAGAACATCAGCCCTAGGAGTTGTGGGTTCGATTCTGGTCAAGGGCATGTACCTCAAATGTGGTTTGGTCCCCAGCCCTTGTCAGAGTCATGTGGGAAGCAGGCAATCAATGTGTCTCTCTGACATCAGTGTTTCTCTCTCTGTCTCTCTCTCACCCCCTTCCTTCCCTCCCACTCTATCTGAAGATAAAAGGAAAACTATCTTCAGGTGAGGATTTGAAAATTAATTAATTAATTAATTAAAATGAGATAAAATACATAATGTTGGTTTTTCTCCTTTTTCATTTTATAGATCCATTTTCAAACAACCTCCAGAATATCTCCATAATTATAGTAACTCTGTAATCCAAATCCTTTAACCTGTATCTAGTGCTTTAAAAAGGGACTGCTGCCAACTTAATGGAATGTGACACATAAAAAGCATTTTCTTGTTTTCTTACACAACTCCTTCATGTACTTGATTAAAAGATATTTGTAAGCTGTAGTACTGTTAAACAAATATACATTGATTATAGCCAAGTCTTTATAATATGAATAATAATCAAAGTTCTATCTCTATAAATTCTAGTCTTTTAAATATGTTTTTTAGTGTTTCCCATCTGAATTGTTATGCTAACGTATGTGTGATTTCCCTTTTGTGTTATTGAATAGATTAAGAAAAATGCACATAGACAAGTTGCTTTCATTTCTAACTCCCTTAAAAAGAACTATACATATATAAAAATTATATGTGGTAGCGGTTTTGTTATAGATTATTAGAGTCTCTCTCTCTCTCTTTTTTTTTTTTTTTTTTGCTAAGAAACATATTTTCTTCCTGTCCTTCACCATAATTTGGGGAAGGGACAAGGAGAAATCTTAAAACCCTAACCTAATATTTAGTAGATTTCAAGGAAAATAATAAAAAATTACAGTAAAGATGATTCCAGGCTCCAAATATCTTCAACAATATGATTATAGCTGAAAGAAATTGCAAAACCACTGCGCATTTTTTGTAATCAAAATAATGTTTTCAACCCTCTATGTCTCTTTTATGTAAATTAAAAGATTGTAATTTCAGATATTGTTATTATAATACCTGTTTGCCCTTATTGTAAGAAGAAGCTATAGTTTTGATTACTGCTAATTACTGCAACGGTTTCTCCTAAATTGCATATGCTTTTTGATTAACAATACATTTATTTTCAGTTTTTATTCATTTCTGTGTGCATGCACATGCACACACACAGTGTGCAAACACATTCGCACACACAAACACATCTGAGAGAGTAATAAAAACAAAAGACATTAATAACACTCCTCAAAGGTTTTATTCAGTTTACATGATAGATGAGAAGTTAATTTTTATGGCACTATCTTCTATTTATGTAGGAATTGTTATTTTAAGTACCATGATATGCTGGGTTTTTTGTGTGGCTTTTTTTCTTTCTTTTTTTTATAATATGAATGCTGTTATGATTTCTTGGTGGCTCTACAAAAATCTTCCTGCTTGTTTTTTTTTTTTTTTTTTCCTATTCACAGTATTCAAAGTAGTCCATGTGACCTAGATATTAAAAATCGAGGTAGAATGTGCTGCATTGCTGATATTTACTGTGCAGCCTCAGAAACATCCTGGATCCACATGCTAAAATCACACTGTTTAATATTGCTGGTATTTTAAAAGGTCTCTGATAGTCTGTACAGTCATTTTTAAGTTGGCATTAAAATCTTGTTTTAAATATTCAAATATAAAACAATGCTTTTATAGTCCAGTTTAAAGTGCACACATAATTATTTTCAGTTTTCAATTTTAGATCATGCTAGATAAGACTTATTGTGGATTTTTTCTCTATTATTTACCTTGTGTTTAGAATTATAGTAATCTGCCAGTTTTGAAATTAACCACAATAGGTGCAGTTAGTCTGTTGCCATTTCCTGATTTAGGTGAACTCTTTTAAATTATTAAAAAATGAATAAGCATCTAAAGTCTACATTATAAAATTATGTTCTTCAAGAGCAATTAATCATATCATCTATCAGATTGGTGTAGAGCATCTTCCAAAAAGTCATTTTTTATGTTCAGGAAGCCATATTCTCCCAGTCTGAAAAGCTATTTCACCCTTTAATGCTTCTCTTTAAAAAATAAAGCCTTGAAGGGAAAGCACTGAATGAGTTAAAACATCTGCACAAGTGACTGACTTTTAAGTAGAGAAGCATGTATTACTGAAAAAATCTGGTTTGTTTTCTCTTATTGCAAAAATATTATGAAATAGAAGAAACAATAGGTTATATGTCACAATTCTCAGCTAAAAAATTAAAGCACAGATGTGCTAAAGATCAACTCTATTTTTGTTTGTGCTCTTGGTGATAGAAAGATTAGCTTGCCAAACTAATTTATGGATTTCTTTATATAGCCAGGGAGAACTACAAAGTACTAGGGCAGATGAACAGAATCGATATTGAGAAGTCTAAGGCCATCAGCTAGAAAGCCTGTGCCTAGAATCAAAGCTTCTGAGTAGTCCTGGGGAAAAGGAATCTGTAAACCCAACATGTCCCAAACTTGATTGCCTTCAACACTATTTTGCATCATATCAAATACTATCCTTTGAAGCTGTGTTCTCCAGGACATTAGTGTGAGACACTGTTTCTTTACTGTTTTAATATATAGAGCTGTTGCAAAGCCATTTTTTAAAGGTAGGGTATATGCTGAATAAATAAATGAATTTATCCAATATTTACTAGCATAGCCTTGCAACTTTGCACAGGATCCAGTATTTGATACAAGAAGGGCTCACATTATTTGTATAGACAGACAAATTGGTACTTATCATAGCTACTTAATTTTAAAGGTCCCATAGTGAGTGTATTAAGTTATAGAAGCTAAACTCTACAACACAGAACCACAGATCCTATATTTCAGACAGCAATCACTAGACATTGGTTAGAGCAAAACACGTTTCACCATAACTATATATTTTACCCTTACTGTACTTGGTAAAGAAGACACCAACTGAGCAGGTCCTAAGGTGGTCTTGTGTTAACACAGGAAACAGTGCTTTGCAACAAGACACACAGAACTACCAGTAACCAGATTTGCGTGTTTTTTTTTTTATTAATTAATTTTTGTTACACATGTTTCTCCTTTTTCCCCCACTGATTTCCCCCTTCCCCCTCCCTCCCTGCCCTGTCCCCAGCTTTGTTGTCCATGTCCATTTTTCATGCATGCATGCATATAAGTTCTGTGGTTTATCTATCCCCAACCACCCCCTCTTCTGGGGATTGTCAGTCTGTATCCCACTTCCACATCTCTGGGACTACCCCATTCCTCAGACTGTTATGTTCATTATATTCTACAAATCAGTGAGATCATATGATACTTGTCTTTCTCTGTTTGGATTGTTTCACTTAGGATAATACTTTCCAGGTCCCTCCATGTAGTCTCAAAGGATATGAGATCTTTCTTTCTTACAGCTGCAGAGTACTCCATTGTGTATATGTACCACTGCTTTTTTATCCATTCGTCTACTGATGGACATTTGAGCTGTTTCCAGATCTTAGCTATTGTAAATAGTGCTGCTACAAACATGGGGGTACATATATTCTTTCTGATTGGTGTTTCAGGCTTCTAGGGTATATTCCTAGAAGTGGGATCACTGGGTCAAATGGAAGTTCAATTTTTAATTTTTTGAGGTAACACCATATTGTTTTCCATAGTGGCTGCACCAGTCTGCATTCCCACCAGCAGTGTACTAGAGTCCCCTTTTCTCCACACCCTCGCCAGCACTTGTTGTTTGATGATTTGTTGATGGTGGCCATTCTGACAGGTATGAGGTGATACCTCATTGTTCTTTTAATTTGCATTCTCTGATGATACTGGTGTTGAGCATACCTTCATATGTCTCTTAGCCATTTGCATGTCCTGTTTGGAGAGGTATCTATTTAGTTCCTCTGCCCACTTTTTAATTGGGATTTTTGTCTTCCTTTTGTTGAGTTGTATGAGCACTCTCTATATATTGGAAATTAACCCCATATCTGATATATCATTGGCAATTATGCTCTCCCATACAGTGGGTAGCCTTTCCGTTTTGATGATTGTATCTTTCGCTGTGCTGAAGCTTTTGAGTTTGATATAGTCCCATGTGTTCATTTTCTCCTTTGTTTCTATTGCCTTAGGTGATGCATCAGTGAAAATTCTGCTGCGTATGATGTCTGAAATTTTGTTGCCTACAGTTTCTTCTAGGATTTTTATGGATTCATGAGTCACATTTAAGTCTTTTATCCATTTTGAGTTTATTCTTGTGTAGGGTGTAAGTTGATGGTCTAGTTTCATTTTTCTGCATGTAGCTGTCCAATTTTCTCAACACCATTTATTAAAGAGGCTGTCCTTACTCCACTGTATGCTCTTGCCACCTTTGTCAAATATTAATTGAGCATATTGCCTTGGGTCCATTTCTGGATTCTCTGTTCTGTTCCACTGGTCTATATGCCTGTTTTTGTGGCAGTACCAGGCTGTTTTGATTACAGTGGCTTTGTAGTATAACCTGAAATCTGGTAATGTGGTCCCTCTAACTTTGTTCTTCTTTTTCAAGATTACTGTGGCTATTCGGGGTCTTTTTTGGTTCCATATGAACTTTTGAAGTACTTGTTCTAATTCTGTGAAGTATGCCGTTGGTATTTTGATGGGGATTGCATTGAATCTATAGATTGCTTTGGGTAATATGGACATTTTAATGATGTTAATTCTTCCAATCCATGAACAAGGTACGTGCTTCCACTTTTTTATATCTTCCTCTATTTCTTTTTTCAATGACCTGTAGTTTTCTGCGAATAGGTCCTTTATTTCTTTGGTTAAGTTTATTCCTAGGTATCTTAAATTTTTTTGCCGCGATGGTAAATGGGATTGTTTTCTTAGTTTCTCTTTCTGTGAGTTCATCATTGGTGTATGAGAATGCTGTCGATTTCTTGACGTTAATTTTGTATCCTGCTACTTTGCCAAATTCATTTATTAAGTCTAGTAGATTTTTGATGGAGTCTTTAGGGTTTCCTATGTATAATATGATGTCATCTGCGAATAATGACAGTTTCACTTTCTCCTTTCCCATTTGGATCCCTTTTAATTTTTTCTTCCTCTCTGATTGCTGTGGCTAAGACTTTCAGTACTATGTTAAATAAGAGTGGTGAAAGTGGGCATCCCTGTCTTGTTCCTGTCCTTAAGGGAAATGCTTTCAGTAGTGTCTTTTTCTAGTTTTGGAATTAGAATTATGCTGGCTTCATAAAACAAGTTTGGAAGTCTTCCTTCCTTTTGAATTTTTTGAAATAGTTTGAGGAGAATGGGTGTTAGTTCTTCTTTGAATGTTCAGTAAAACTCCACCATGAAGCCATCCGGGCCTGGGCTTTTGTTTGCTGGGAGAGTCTTGATTACATCTTCGATTTCTTCTGTTGTTACTGGTCTGTTCAAGTTTTCTATCTCTTCCTGGTCCACTTTTGGGAGACTATGTGTTTCTAGAAATTTGTCCATTTCGCTTAGATTGTCAAGTTTGTTGCCATATAATTGTTCATAGCAGTTGTTAAAGATCCTTTGTATTTCTGTGGTGTCAGTTGTTACTTCTCCTCTTTCATTTTTGATTTTGTATATTTGGGTTCTCTGTCTTTGTTTCTTGGTGAGTATAGCTAAGGGTCCATCAATCTTGTTTATGTTTTCGAAAAAACAGCTCTTTGTTCCATTGATCCTTTGAATTGTTTTTTTGGTCTCTATGTCATTTATTTCTGCTCTAATCTTTACTATTTCCTTCCTTCAACTTGCTCTGGGGTTTTCTTTTTGTTTGCTTTCTAGTTCTTTAAGTTGCAAGGTTTGATAGTCTATTAGAGATTTTTCTTGTTTTTTGAGGTAGGCCCGTAGTGCTATGAACTTCCCTCTCAGAACTGCTTTTGTTGCATCCCATAGATTTTGTGTTGCTGTGTCTTCATTTCCATTGGTTTCCAGGAAGTTTTTAATTTCTTCCTTGATCTCCTTGGTAACTCATTCATTGTTTAATAACATGCTATTTAGCCTCCATATGTTCAAATGTCTTTGCATGTTCTTGTTGCAATTGATTTCTTTGTGATCTGAAAAGATGCTTGATATGATTTCAGTCTTCTTGAACTTGTAGAGACATAGTTTGTGCCCTAACATGTGGTCTATCTGAGAATGTCTCATGTGCACTTGAGAAGAATGTGAATTATGTAGTTTTGGGGTGTAATTCTCTGTAGTATCTATTAAATCCATTTGGTCTAGTGCTCCATTTAGAACCTCTGTTTCCTTGCTAATGTTCTGTCTAGAGGATCTATCCAGTGATGTCAGCGGGGTTTGAAGTCCCCTGCTATGATTGTATTGCTATCGATTTCTCCTTTGAAGTCTTCCAGAAGATTTTTAATATATTTTGGTGCTCCTATATTGGGTGCATATATGTTTATCAAGGTTATATCTTCCTGTTGGATAGATCCGTTCAATATTATGTAGTGGCGTTCTTTGTCTCTACTTATGACCTTCATTTTGAAATCTGTTTTATCAGATATGAGTATTGCTACCCCAGCTTTTTTTGCTTTTAGTTTCCTTGGAAGATTTTTTTCCATCCCTTCACTTTCAACTTATGTGAGTCTTTTGTTGTGAGGTGGGTCTCTTGGAAACAACATATAGTTGAGTCATACTTTCTTATCCAATCAGTTACTCTGTGTCTTTTTATCGGAGCATTCTGTCCATTTACATTTAAGGTGATTATTGATATATACTTATTTATTGCCATTTTTGTTTAGTGTGGTTCTATTTTTCTGCCTATTTCTCCTGCTAATTAGAGCAGTCCTTTTAACATTTCTTGCAGTGTTGGTTTTGGTGCTAATATTCCCTTAGCCTTTTTTTGTCTGAGAAGCTTTTTATTTGACCTTCCATTTTGAATGATAGCCTTGCTGGGTAGAGTCGTCTTGGATTCAGATTCTTGTTTTACATGACCTTGATTACCTCATGCCATTCCCTTCTGGCTTGTAGTGTTTCTGTTGAGAAGTCAGCTGAGAGCCTTATGGTGTTTCCTTTGTAGGTAACCTGTTGCTTCTCTCTTGCTGCTTTTAGGATTCTCTCTTTGTCTTGAATTTTTGACACTTTGATTACTATGTGTCTTGGTGTGGGCTTGTTTGGGTTCTTCTTACTTGGGGCTCTCTGTACTTCTTGAACTTGAATACCTTCTTCCTTCACCAAATTAGGGAAGTTTTCTCTCACTATATCTTCAAATATATTCTCTAACCCTTGCTTATTTCCTTTTTCTTCGGGGACTCCTATGATGCGAATGTTATTACGTTTCTAGTTGTCCCACAGTTCTCTTAAGCTGTTTTCCTCTTTTTAAATTATTTTTTCCTTTTGGTTTTCTGATTGGTTGATTTTTTTCTATCGTATCTTCTCCTTTTTTTTTTTTAATCCTCATCCGAGGACATTTTTCCATTTTTTGTACAGACAGAGTGGGAGGGAGAGAGAGGAAGAGAGAGAGAGGGAAACATCAATGTGAATGGGACACATCGAGTGGCTGCCACCCGCACGACCAACCAGGGCCGGGGACAAACTGCAACCGAGGTACATGCCCTTAGCGGGAACCGAACCCGGGTCTCTCAGACCGCAGGTGGACGCTCTAACTGCTGCGCCAAACCGGCCAGGGCTATCGTATCTTCTAATTCAGTGATCTGGTCCTCAGCTTCTTCTACTCTGCTCTTTAGACTTTCCAATGTGTTTTTTATTTCTGATATGCCATTCTTCATTTCTTCTCAGTGGTTTTTAATTTCCAACTGGTTGATTTTCAACATTTCTATGTCTTTACTCATGGTGCTCATGTCCTTACTCATGCTGTTTAGCTTCCTCAAGATCATGGCTCTGAATTCTAGTTCTGTTAACGTGCTTATGTGCACCTCATTTATCTCATCTTCGGTAGAGGTCTTTTGTTCTTTCATTTGGCTTTTGTTTCTGTGTTTCACCATTTTGGCTATCACAGTGGGCTTTGGAGTCTGCCAAATTTTCCCTGTGGGTGTTGGTGTTCTGCTGTTTGTGGCTCCCTCTTCTGGGTTGGGATGAGGCAGGGAGGACCCACTTTAAACACCACTGTCAAGTCTTAACTTTCCTGGTTAGATTTGCTAGCCCAGGGAATGGTAGTTATCCTCTAGCTTTTTTGCCTGGAGGCTATTAGTAGAGGTCACCTGAAGTACCTAAGTTTCTGAGTTGACTGAAAAACCCCCCCAGGTGCTCATTGTAAGAGGATTTCCGGAGGGTGGGGCAAATGCTGGTTGTTAATGGGCCTCAATTAGCATTTCAGTGACCACTGGGTGGGGTTGAATCCCCGAGGGAGGGGCCACAGCCTCTCCCCAGGGCCCTGGGAAGGTGTAAAATGACCACAGTCCTATGTGGCTGCACTCAGCAAAAGCTCTGAGCACCCTCCCAATCTCGAGTGTCCCCACACAATTCCAGTCCAGTGTGCCCTCCCTCTGCCGGAGCCCAAGGTGGGTGGCTGCTGCCAATTTAGCCTCTGTCCAGGCTCTGCGTCGTGGAGGCGCTTGGGACTTTAACCCGAGGGCGCTGCTCCCAGCTAAGGGTGGCTGAGGCTGGGGCAGCTCCCAGCCGAGGGTGTAGCACCCAGCCGAGGGCGCAGTTTCCAGCCGAGGCCACTGGTCCCATCTGAGGCCGCAGCAGGTCCCAGCCGGGGCCGCTGCGGACTGTGGGCTCCTGGCCCCCTCTCGTGTCCTCACAAGCCTACCAGGATTGAGTCAGTGTCCCTGGTTATGGGTCCTGCAAGCTCCCTTTCGGTTGCCCCTTCCTGACAATTTGTCTTTATTTTCGTTGTAATTCCAGTTTGGTCCTGAGAGATGGTCTGTGTAGCTTCCATTCACTCCGCCGCCATTTTTTTTTTCTTTTACTTTTTAAAGCAATTTAACATTTTGCCTGCTAAGCCTGGAATGTCTTCCTTCCGCCTCCCTGGCTCTCTAAATTCTCCTGCCTACCCTTTAGGAATGAGCTCAGAAGCTGCCTCCTCCAGGAAGCTTCCCTGACCACGTGGCTTTGAATCTCAGGACAAATACTCATCTGGCCAGTCCTTGCCTCCTGCCTAGAATTAGATCCAGATTTGCATTTTTTTGTTATGGGTCTGCTATCAACTATTAGACATTACAGTAGACAGTTCTTTTCTGATAAATGAGATTACCATTTCCCAGCTGTATGTTAAGAATGAACTTCTAAAAAAAAATTTTTAGCTCTGTGCTCAAACTTGGGAAATTATGGATTAAACAAAGTTAAGCAAGTTACTATAACCAATATTAATGTGCACAGTGAGTTTTTAAAAGATGGATATAGTATTAAAGGTTTCTGTTACCCTGTATCTAAACCACATATATTCAGTGATCCTTAGAATATAGTTTGGGAAATACAGAACTGAATATGTTTCTAACGTTTTTGTAATCCTGAGATGTTTTATTAAATGATTGTAAATGATCTATTTACATATTTCTTCTTAAAAGAAAAAAAAGAGGACTGTATATTTTTATTAGCAAAGAACTCCAACTCTGTGTTTTGTGAGGGACCAGTGTTATTTGAAAAAATGTCTTGTGAGCCCTGGCCAGTGTGGCTCAGTTGTTTGAGCATCGTCTTATGCACCAAAAGGTTGCTCGTTAGATTTCAGGTCAGGGCACACACACAGGTTTCAGATTCAGTTGCTGGTCGGGATGCATATAGGGGTCTACCAGTGTTTCACTTTCCATCTCCCTTCTTCCCGCTCTGAAAAACAAACAAACAAACAATCATTTTTAAAAATGTCTTAGGTTGCAGCATTATAACAATTTCACATTTAATTAGATATTTTTAATTAAAAATAATATATGCATTATTTTAGAGTGCATAGAGTAGAATGTTAAAGATTTTTAAAGGTATATGGTATTAGTCTTTATGGTTTTTTAGTAAAGCACTCTAAAATTGTGCACATATTTTTTAATTCAAAAAATTGCATGTCTTTCAACTCAAAGGAAATAGTAGCTAAAGATGAAATAATTTTTCTGAAATAGGAACAGTATTGTTTTTCATTACTTAGTTTAGTAATCATCAGTGTGTTCTTCTAGAACACTTTTGAATTTGGAATACAGTGATTTTCTGCTATAAAAACAAAAATAATAGAAGAATATCTTATTTCTTTGGAGGTAGAGTAAAATGTGGAATAATTGTTTTTGGGGGTTGTTGTTTTTTTTTTTTTAAAGAAAAATTTACCTTCAAAAAATATTTGGAGTAGGAGTCAGCTTAAAGAGACTCTCTCTAGCCAAGACTGGGACAATTTGAGTATCAGAATAAATAATGATAACGAATTATAGCACACTTACAATGAAAATGTATTCGTCTATACCAGTATAAAGGAAGGGAGGGAAGGAAGGAGCACAGGAAAAAGGGAAGGAAGGTAATAGAAGAGAAAGCTCTTTCTTCAATTAAAATGCCAGCTAAGCAAGGGAGAAGGAGTATGACAATCAGTGGATACTGAAATGAGTAAAATAGTTTCAAAGTATTTCCCTACAAATTACTTGTTAATTATAAAGGAAACCTAGTAATTTGACAGTGGAGAAGTTGATGGACGTCACATGAACTAACTGATCAACATTTCCACTGATAGTGTACTAAACTCACATCTCATGTGCCTCCTGATATAATGCACCTGAAAAGGACACAGTGTTGCCTCTGTAGTGTTTGTTCCCACCAAAATGTGTAACCTGAAGTTAATCCTGAGGAAACTCAAAATGAGAGACATTTACCAAATTACTGCCCTGCATTCTTCAAAAACGTCAAGATCAAGAAAGACCACAAAAAGAGAGTAAAGGTTTCATTTTAAAGGAAACTAAAGAGATTTTGACAACTAAATGTAATATATGATAATAAATTGGATCCTGGCCCAGAACTTTAAAAAAAAGTCTAAAATACTACAGAGGGTATTATTGGGATAATTATTTAAAAATCAAATAAGGACTGAATTAGATACATTACATTTCTTGCTTTTTAAAATTGTATTGTGGTTATGTAAGAGAATGTCCATATTCTAAGGAAATACTGAAGTTTTTAGAGGTAAATTGATACATTGCTCTTGTTTACTCTCAAAGAACAAATTAGATAGATACTTAGATTGCAAAGCAATTGGGGCAAAATGTAAACAATTGAGGAGTCTGAAGTTTCTGGAAAGTTCCCCATTCTATTCTTGCAACATTTCTCTAAGTTTGAATCTATACTGAAATAAAAAATTGTAATACTTTTTAAAACTGAAGTATACCCAGTAAGAGTTAAAGCCTATTTCACTAGAATGGGTCAAATTTTTTTGGTATATAAGAAAAAGGGCCAACCCTTAGAAGTATCCCTTAGTCTTTATCCAAATTGGTATAATTATGAAGCAAATTAATATGTTGATTAATAATCTTCCTCCTTGAAGAAAAGGTAAACACTAATCTATTTGTGAGTAACATTAAATTCTTTATGTAACTGTACCATACAAATTCATGGTATTAATATTTTAAGTGAATGCCCTTAGAGGGTGTTCAGCTGTTTTAAGAGACACATAAAACTACTACATTCATTCTCTCCTCAGCCTCCATCCCACCTGCCATAAATTACTTATTCTTCATTCCCCCACTTTACCTGGCTAGTTTAAGTGTAACAAAAGCTTTGTCCAGGAACCTTTTTGCCCTCTATAATTTATAGCAGTCCTTGCCACCACTCTATAAAGGTGAAAAGGTGATAGAGTATGTATTAAATTGAGAAGCATGTTTTTTAAAAAGACTTTGTGCTAAGAAATTGACTAGGTTTTGATATATTCTTTGTGTCATAAATTATTATATTTTATTTTTAATGGAATAATTATTAAAATATCCTCAATTTTAAATATTTTGAGTGCATAATTTTTAAAAATTTGACACAATATGTCTATTTATGTACAGTAAGTAAATTATTTTTTACTTCCCTTACCTTTCTCTAAGTATAAATTCTGCCTTCTTTGTATTCATAAACTTTAAGATGATATGAAAGTTTATGATATTCATAAACTTTAATTCATAAATATTAATACCATGAATCTGTATGGTACAGTTACATAAAGAATTTAATGTTACTCACAAATAGATTAGTGTTTACCTTTTCTTCAAGGAGGAAGATTATTAATCAACATATTAATTTGCTTCATAATTATACCAATTTGGATAAAGACTAAGGGATAAATTTCTAAGGTTTGGCCCTTTTTCTTATATACCAAGAAAATTTGACCCATTCTAGTGAAATAGGCTTTAACTCTTACTGGGTATACTTCAGTTTTAAAAAGTATTACAGTCTGTATAAGCAAATTAATATTTGTTTTCTGTTCAGAAGTCAAATATTACTTTTGGGTTGTTTGACATTAAGAGTTGGTAAGTCAAAGTAAATCCAGAGGATTAAACAGTACTAGAGTTTAATTTTTTAATTGTTTTATGTTATTGATTTGAGAGAGAGAGGAAAGGAGAGAGAGAGAAATATCCATGTGAGAGAGAAACATCAATCAGCCACCTCCTGCACCTATCCCAAACAGGAATGAACCCACAAACTGGGTATGTGCCCTGAGAGGGAATTGAACCCACCCACCACCTTTTTGGTGTACAGGACCAAATGCTGTAACCAACTGAGCCACACCGGCCAGGGCTGTGGTTTAATTTTTTAAGATATTTACTGTTTAACAGACAATGGGAAGACAAAGACTGTCATAGATTCAGATATCACCTGGCATACTTTTTTAATCCAAGAGGCTAAATCAAAAGCAGAGAGATGAAGGTTTGTCTTCTTGTGGAAAATTTTAATAGCTGTTAAAGGAAAGAGAAATACATAAGAATTTCAGCAAATGAATTGTTTTTAATCTTTGTTTTTATTTTTAATCCCAAGAATTTTATAGTCTACATTAAAAATGTATTGAATAACACATGTCAATAATATTTATGCCCTTTTAATGATATACTTTCTCTGAGAAAATGGTCATGTGTTATGTGAAATTATTTTAGAGAATTAAATCTTGAATCTTATTTACATAAGAAATAATTCAGCACCAATATTGACCTACTTTTTTCCTCATTCATATTTTTTAGTAAGAGAATAGCTGTCTCACACCAGAATTTAGAGCCAGAATTTTATTGTAACATGTTAAAAAAAGAAAAAAGAAACTCATTCTTGCTGTGTTGCTATAATCTGAATATAAGATAAGGTTGCAGCATATCAACATTCAGCCAATAGAGGGGAAAAAAAAGATTCTAGGAAGCTAGGCTATAAATACAAGGTTAATTCCAGAACTTCAAGATTTTCAAAATGTTAAAGCTTCTGTAAACTGTCTGATATTTTAGTAAGAAATTTGTAATTTAGAATGGGAAGGAAAGTCACAGAATCTCAAGTTGAGGTCTGTATCACTTCAGATGATTTTAGCACTTCTTACACCGCCTGTGAAAGCCATTTTTGGATCTCTAATCTACTAACTCTTACAGGTTCATAGAAATCAGGAATAGGAAAGTGATTTTTTTTCCAGTAATTTTTTTATAACACAAGTATTATGATTCTCTTATATCTAGTGGCCTTGCTATAAAAAAAATCAGTAAGTTCAATTCACTCTTAGTGTTAGTGATTGAAACCCATGTTGAAAAAGCTGCTTCAGCTTCTAATTTGTTCATTTATTCAGCCTAAATCATGTTTACATGTGCCAGGTACTGTGGTTGGGTTAAAATTGCAGATAGAGAAGATATAGCCCCCAAGCAAACTGAACAATGATAATGCAATATAATAAATGTGATGAAAAATAAGCACAATGTGCTATCAAGGTATGAAGTTAGAGCTCCTAACCTATACTGGTAGTTATGAAAGTTATTGACTTTTGATTAGGAAAGATGGCACTAGAAAGATAGGAGGTGGATTTTGTGATCCAAATTGGCTTAAAGACAAACATTAGTCTTATTAACATTAACAATTTATTGAATGTCTATGATATGCTAAGTGTTACAACAGATACAACCTTGTCATCTATAGTAGATATCTAAAATAATAATAATAATAAGGATTATTTTTCTTGATAAAATACTCGTTTTATTTCTTATGGTTGTTGGACTCTTGATGAGTAACTGGTATACACCAATTCATGCCATATAGCTCATATCACTGACTTTCAGAGGTGCCTAGGGGAAACAATGTGGGTTCATTATTGAAAATCCATCCTTGACTACTAGAAACCCAACTCAGACTCATAACCTACTAATAAATGTTGGGTTATTACATTCATTATTGTGTGTAAAGGACAGTAAGTCATGATTACACTATGAGCCCTCACTACTAGGAAAAGGATTATAATGCAGTATTTCTGAAAAATAGTAGGGATGAATTTGGTGAAATAGCCTTGTACAGAGGAGGATATCTCCAAATACAAGAAAAAGTAGGAATACGGAAATTAAAATGAAAGGTAAAAAGAAGGTGGGAAAGATTAGCAAAGAGAACATGAGTTTAAGTGAAGTATGTGGAAGAAAATGAGTCAGCTCAATGAGTTTTAGAAATTTAATAGTTAAGTATCATACAGAAAGTCACTTGTACTTGAAATTGGTTTGTGGCACAGTCATTGTTATTTTATACAATTCTGCCAATGGTTTTCACCAACTCGGCAACAAGGTAACTGAGGAAAAGTAATTTAGCCTTTGAGTAGTTGTTCTAATTAGCCCTCTGTAGTGTAATGAAGACCCAATCTTTTTTTTTTTTTTCTTTTTAATCCTCACCCGAGGATATTTTTCCATTTTTTGTACAGATAGAGTGGAAGGGAGAGAGAGGAAGGGAGAGAGAGTGAGAAACATCGACGTGAAGGGACATATCGAGTGGCTGCCACCCGCACGACCAACCAGGGCCAGGGACAAACTGCAACCGAAGTACGTGCCCTTAGCGGGAACCGAACCCGGGTCTCTCCGGACCGCAGGCCGACGCTCTAACCGCTGAGCCAAACTGGCCAGGGCTGAAGACCCAATCTTACCTTTTTGTTATGTACTGTAATGAACACATAGTTTAACTGTATGAAGTTCTTACTTAATTTTTAAAAGAACCACAAAATTAAGTTTTAACTTTGGTAAGAATGGGCCTCAGTGAAAAATGAAAAATTGGTTATATAATACCTAATAGGAAAACAGGAAGCCCTAATTTTTTAACAGGCTTACCTATTCAAAGTTTTCAAGGAGCAGAGGGAGAGAATATCTTTAAAAAGATTTTGCTTATGTATTTCCACTTATGGTTTTGGTAGATTTCAGTTAATTCAGTAT
Organism: Molossus molossus; assembly: GCF_014108415.1. NCBI lineage: Eukaryota > Metazoa > Chordata > Mammalia > Chiroptera > Molossidae > Molossus > Molossus molossus. The sequence continues at coordinate 31,753,485 of NW_023425346.1, forward strand.
ATATGTGTTTGTTCAGTGATAGCATTTCATTTTTTTTTTATCCTCACCCAAGGACATTTCCGCATTCATCTTCAGATAGAGCAGGAAGGAGAGAGAGAGGGAGAAACATTGATGTGAGAGAGACACATGGACTGGCTGCCACCCACACAACCCCAACCGGGGCCGGAGACAAACTGCAACTTAAGTACGTGCCCTTAGTGGGAACCGAACCCATGTCTCTCTGGACTTCAGGCTGACGCTCTAACCGCTGAGCCAAACCGGCCAGGGCTGTGATAGCATTTCATTATAATAAGAAGTACATATTGAATAACCAGATAATGACCTAACATAGTGATGATTTCTGTTGATTTGTATCTGCTATAGGGAAAAATACAAATGTGTTCTTCTGTATTTATTATTGAAAAAAGAGGTTTTAAAATACCATTTTTGCTTCTATTTATCATACATATATTCATTATCTTTCCAATAATTGATAAACTTTAAGACTTTTTCTGGAACAGAGTATGATAGAATCCTTAAAATACTGAAAATTACAAACTAATGGTGTTGATTTGACTTAAATATTGATGATGAACATAACAGTTTGAGGAATGGGGTAATCCCAAAGATGTGGAAGTGGGGTACAAACTGACAGTCCCCAGAAGAGGAGGTGGGGGGTGAGAGATAAACCACAGAACTTATATGCATGTATGCATGAACAATGGACATGGACAACAAAGCTGAGGACAGGGCAGGGAGGGAGAGGGAGGGGGAATCAGTGGGGGGAAAGGAGAAACATCTGTAACAAAAATAAATTAATTAATAAAAAAAAAATCTCCAGCACCTAAAAATATATATATATATTGATGATGACTTAAATGAAAAATTGGACAAGCTGCTATATGTATGCAAGTCACCTTTTTTGAGGCTCTAAAACCAGTTACATTTATTAGAAAATCCTCAATGAGAACACAAGCCAAATAAAATACTCTTCATAGTCATCAGTAGCTAAATCTTTTTTAAAACATTTACTAAATAATATTATTCATAATACAATGACTGACTTTGTGGCTTTCCTCCACATTCTCCTTTTTAGTGTTTTCTCTTTAAGTATTGAATCTAGGCTTACCTGATTACATTACTTTTTTTTTAATCCTCACCCGAGGACATTTTTCCACTTTTTGTTCAGATAGAGTGGTAGGGAGAGAGAGAGAAACATCGACGTGAAAGGGACACATCAAGTGGCTGCCACCTGCACGACCCAACCGGGGTTGGGGACAAACTGCAACCGAGGCACATGCCCTTAGCAGGAACCGAACCCGGGTCTCTGTGGACCTCAGGCAGACACTCCAACCGCTGAGCCAAACCAGCTGGGGCTACATTACTTATTTAATAGTAACTAATACCTATTTGCCACACCCAGAATTATTGCAAAGCTTAGTGCAAACATTGTACACGTGCCTATTACTTTTTCCAGACTTAATAAGTATCTTCTGTGTGTGTGTGTTTGTGTTTCTGTGTGTGCCCAAGTATTTTTTAATTACATGCATGTGCCCAAGTATTTTTTAATTACAAAGTCAGATAGAAGGTGGAACCATTCTGAATGTATATTCGGTATTTACTTAATAATCCCCAGTCGTTGTATTATTTCTTACAATATAAAAGACCCTTGAGCAATACTAAGCATTATGAGACCAGCTTCTGTATTTCTTTTTATACGTCTTTTTTTTCTTTATTGTTGAAAGTATTACAGATGTCCCCCATTGACCCCTCCACCCTGCTTCTGCCCCCACCAGGCCTTCACTGTTCTATTGTCTGCGTTCATTACTAAGGTGTTCTGTTTTCTTATTTTTTAATCTCCATAAATCACATTTAGTTAAGTGCTATTGAACACCTTCTAATTGTAACCTAAAATTTAAAGTGATGCCAGAGAGAAGAAAGCCTAGCTTCTGCCGGCATTCAGTTGGTTTTTCTGTAGTAGGAGAAATGAAGATCACCAGTCTGTCCCCTTTCCCTGGGGTTGGCATGTGAAGGACAGAGTACATCCTCTCAGGACTCTGGGATGCTGAGGAAGATGATTGCTCAGGCAGATGTGCAAACTGGTACAGCAGATGCAAAATAATAATAATATAGCCCTGGCCAGTTTGCTCAGTGGTTAGAGCGTCTGCCCGTGGACCAAAGAGTCCCAGGCTTGATTCCAGCCAAGGGCACGTACCTCGGTTGCCATTCATCCCCCGCCCCAGTTGGGATTGTGTGGGTAGCAACCAATTGATGTGTCTCTCTCACATCGATGTTTCTCTCTCTCTCTTCCTCCCTCTCTCCCTCCCTCTGGCTCTATCTGAAGATAAATGGAAAAATATCTTTGGGTGAGGATTTAAAAAATAATAATAATTATAATTATAATTATATAGATTTATACTGTCCTCTTGAAATTGCCAGGTCTAGCTTCCTTTCTGCTATGCAAACATACAACTATACTTATATTTTATAGTATTTTTTACTCGTGTGCTTTTTTAAACTAAACATTAGAAAACAATACTATTTTAAATACTTGATCACTATTCCAATTTAGTGATTCTGTTTTGAATTCAAGTTAACCTCTTAGCTAATGTTATTTAATGCCTGCTGTGTACAAATGTTTTGTTAACTATTGATTGTGAATTCCACAGCCTTGGACTTTTCTTTATTTTCGCATTCTTTCATTAATAATACATGTTATTAATAAAAATCCTGTAAGTACCAGATCCAAGCACCACGGTTTAATAGTGTGTTTCAGGCTTATTGCTGATTCTTTAGTAACAAAAAAGGTTTAGGGAAGAAATATTTTTAAATCAAACATTTTTGTATCAGTCAGAATTCTTTATTACAAATAACATAATTCTCTCTGGTCAGTTGAACAATAAAAGAGATATATTAAAAGGTACCAATTAGGTAGCTACCCGATTCTTATCGGACCAGAGGGTCAACTCTGAAGTTACCTAGTCAATAATATTGTACAAGCATATTCCAGGAGAACTCTAGCAAAACACTACCTCCATCAGCAGCCAGCAGTCTGAACACCTCAATCATCCCCAAAGGACCTGACGTCTCCTCCAACAAATCGTGTTCTCCTAGAAGAGCTACATCCTCAGGTTGCTTCCTTCCAATTTCAAATCACACTCTGAATTTGATGGCTGGGACCTAAGGCACTTGCCTTGCAGTAAGACAGTCTGAACATGCTAGTTTTCTGATTTCTGCCTTAAGAATATTAGGATCATATTGTAGAAAATTAACTAATATAAGGAAAGTGTTCAAAACTTTGTGATAAGCACAGGTGATCCATGTCCACTAATAACAGTGAACTAGATTAACTTTCATCTTAGATCATCATTGCATCACTTAAAATTTCTAGAATCATATACAGGTGATTGTCTTTCTCTGGGAAATGTATCCTAATTTTTGCCTTCAGTAAGCATGCAAATTATTTTCTTTGTGAATCACTTCTATCAAATAATAGCTCCTCTGAACACCGTTCACACTTGAACTGAAAGGCAAGAGCACATCTGTATTTATAAGGCTGAGTTTCTCACCCTCAGCCCTGTTGGGAATGGAAAATTCTTTGTTGAGGGAGCTGTCTTGCGCATTGTAGGATATTTAGCGGCATCTCTGGTTTCTACTAGATGCCAGTAGTACGTACACACCCAGATACACCGATAATGGTAATCAAAATTGTCTTCAGACATTGACAGGTGTCCCCAGGATTCCAAAATCATTGCTTATTGAGAGCCACTACAATGAAACTGTCTTTGCTTAGTGGACAACTTGTGCAAATAAACAGATGCCACCTTTGACTACTTTCTTTGTTTCTTATAATATGACCAATGATATAATTATGTCTCTCACTACTTCCCCTAAATTCTTTTCATCAAAACTTAAGAAATTATATACATCTGAACAGGAGGTTGAAAAAAGGTCTCTTCTTTGTAGGCCTCCAGGAATTCCTTGCTTCCTCTAATACTTCCCTTTTGCTTTGTTTCTGCCCCTTCTATACAATATAAATATTCTGTATCCTTTCCCTTCTTCAAGGATAATCTTGATAGTGGGTACCTATAGGAAGAAAGGAAAGAAAAGGAAAGTTCAGACTTTGAATTTAAACTTTGTGCTTCATAAATTTAATGAATTGAGGTTATCATTTTGTCATTGTATTAAATTCATTTGAAAAGATGTTCCCACATGCAGAAATTCGTTATTAGGTTGTAGTTAAGATTTGGGATTGAGCCTGGAAACCTTCTTTCAAAAACTTTTTTAGCCCAGTTACGTTTGGCTCAGTGGTTAGAGTGTCGGCCCATGGACCAAAGGATTGCAAGTTCGATTCCCAGTCAAAGGCTTGTACCTGAGTTTGCAGGTTCAATCCCTGGCCTTGGTCAGAGTCATGCTAGAGGCAACCGATCATTGTATCTCTCTCACATCAATGTTTCTCTCTCTCTCTCTCTCTCTCTCTCTCTCTCTCTCTCTCCCCTCTCACCCCCTTTTCCCTCTCCCCTGCCCCTTCCACTCTCTCTAAAAATCAATGGAAAAAGATCCTTGGATAAGGATTAACAATAAATAAATACTGTTTTATATTTCCTTTAGTAATTTGGAGCATATGCAAGGAACTATAGATAAACCATATAAATTGCCTTTTTCTTTTAATGCATTCTTCAGTATTCATTACTATTTGGATCCCTTTTATTTTTTCTTCCTCTCTGATTGCTGTGGCTAAGACTTTCAGTACTATATTAAATAAGAGTGGTGAAAGTGGGCATCCCTGTCTTGTTCCTGTCCTTAAGGGAAATGCTTTCAGTTTTTTTCCATTGAGTATGATGTTGGCTGTAGGTCTTTCATATATGGCCTTTATTATGTCTAGATATGATCCCTCTATTCCCACATTGCTGAGCGTTTTTATCAGAAATGGGTGCTGGATTTTGTCAAATGTTTTTTCAGCATCTATTGATATGATCATGTGGTTTTTATCCTTCATTTTATTTATCTGGTGTATCACATTTATTGATTTGCGAATATTGTACTAGCCTTGCATCCCTAGGATGAATCCCACTTGGTCATGGTGAATAATTTTTTTGATGTATTGCTGGATCCGATTTGCTAATATTTTGTTCAGGATTTTGGCATCTATGTTCATCAGGGACATTGGCCTGTAGTTTTTTTCTTTTTAGTGTCTTTTTCTGGTTTTAGAATTAGAATTATGCTGGCCTCATAAAACAAGTTTGGGAGTCTTCCTTCTTCTTAAATTTTTTGGAATAGTTTGAGGAGAATGGGTGTTAGTTCTTCTTTGACTGTTCAGTAAAACTCCCCCATGAAGCCATCCGGGCCTGGGCTTTTGTTTGCTGGGAGAGTCTTGATTACCTCTTCAATTTCCTTAGTTGTTATTGGTCTGTTTATATTTTCTATCTTTTCCCAGTCCAGTTTTGGGAGATTATGTGTTTCTAGAAATTTGTCCGTTTTGCTTAGATTGTCGAATTCGTTGCCATATAATTGTTCATAGTATTTGTTAATGATCCTTTGTATTTCTGTGGTGTCAGTTGTTACTTCTTCTCTTTCATTTCTGATTTTGTGTATTTGGGTTCTCTCTCTTGGTTTCTTGGTGAGTCTAGCTAAGGGTCTATCAATCTTGTTTATTTTTTCAAAAAACCAGCTCTTTGTTTCATTGATCCTTTGAATTTTTTTGGGGGGGGGTCTTTATGTCATTTATTTCTACTCTGATCTTTACTGTTTCCTTTCTTCTACTTGCTCTGGGGTTTTCTTTTTGTTTGCTTTCTAGTTCTTTAAGCTGTGAGGTTAGATAGTCTATTAGAGATTTTTCTTGTTTTTTGAGGTAGGCCTGTAGTGCTGTGAACTTCCCTCTCGGAACTGCTTTCGCTGCATCCCATAGATGTTGTGTTGCTGTGTGTTCATTTTCATTGGTTTCCAGGAAGTTTTTAATGTCTTCCTTGATCTCCATGGTAACCCATTCATTGTTTAATAACATGCTATTTAGCCTCCATGTGTTCAAATGTCTTTGCATGTTCTTGTTGCAATTGCTTTCTAGTTTCATGCCCAAACTGAAGGAAATTCTAAAAGAAAATGATTAAGAACCATTGATTGATAGAAGAAAAATAATTCCAAAAGAAAATATGACATGCTAGAAACAGTGATGAGTGAAAAAATTGGCAAATGAGAGTAAACTAAATAAAATCTATATAAAAAAAACTATCAGTACTTTTAGTTATAGATATTGTTATTAAAGTTTCAGGGGCTGAAAAACATGATAAAAAATATAATATTAGCGATAGATAGCATGAAAGCCTGGGGACGGATACAACAGGGGTTATTTGTATGCATAGTAAAAATTTCCAATGTAACCTAATAAAAAAGTATAAAGGGAGAGTATGATGTCCAATCAAAAAGGAAGAATAAGCCCTGGCCGGTTTGGCTCAGCGGTTAGAGAGTCGGCCTGCGGTCCGGAGAGACCCGGGTTCGGTTCCCACTAAGGGCACGTACTTCGGTTGCAGTTTGTCCCCGGCCCTGGTCATGCGGTGGCAGCCACTCGATGTGTCCCTTTCACATCGATGTTTCTCTCTCTCTCTATCTCTTCCTCTCTCTCCCTCCCACTCTATCGGTACAAAAAATGGAAAAATGTGCTCGGGTGAGGATAAAAAAAAAGGAAGAATAAAATAGAATAAGTTTTAAAGAAAAATAAAACTATACCTGTCAATATTTTAAGGCAAGCAGAGACCTTTATTTAAGCATAGAAAAAATAGTACAAATAGAAAGTAAACGGATAAAGCATGAAAAGGTTGAAAATAAAAGGTTAGTAAAAAGTTATGCTTGGCAAACATCAAACAATAAAAAGCTAGGGCAGCAATTTTAATATAATATATATGACTAGAAATAAGAAGAGTCACTGCATAAAATGAAAGATTCAGTTCACTAGAAAGATATAACAATATTAAGCCTCTATACCTACAACATAGCCTCAGAATATACTAAAATATTAAAATTTAATAAATTTAAAGAAAGAAATTGATCAGTTCAATAGCACAATAAATGTTAACATACTTTTGTCTGCATAGAACCGTACACCCAAAAATTAGAGAATGTGAATTCTTCTCAAGTGATTAGCCATTTACAAAAGTAGACCACATTCTACCACAAAGCGTCAATAAATTTCAGAGAATTATCTTATAGACCGTATCCTCTAACCTAATAAATAAAAGTCAGCAGCAACCCAGGCCAGTATGCTCAGTGTTTAGAGTGTTTACCCATGTACCAAAGGGTCGAGAGTTCAATTCCGGTCAAGGGCACGTACCTGGGTTCCAGGTTTGATCCCTGACACCAGTTGGAGTGTGTGCAGGAGGTAACAAATTGATGTTTTTCTCACATCAATGTTTCTCTCTCTTTCTCTCTCCCTCCCCCCGTCCCCATTCCTTCCACTCTCTCCAAAAATCAATGGAAAAAGTACCTTTGTGTGAGTACTAACCAAAAAAAAAAAGTCAGCAGCAAAAAAGATAAATTTTAAATAATTATATATTTGGAATTCTATTTTAAAATACCTTTTACTAAATCAGGAACCAAAAGGAGAAAAGTAAAGATTAAATTGGAAAGTAAAGATTTCTTCCGCTCTCTGAAAGTGCAGCATCCCTGTGAAACCTATCCAGTGCTGAAATAGCGCAAGAGAAGAGGAGCCCCACCTTCCAAAAGTTTACGTTTTTGCCACTTCACTTTTACAGAAGACCTGTTAGTACCTGTATTTGCTAACTGATAAAAAATCTGAAGAGGATTTTTAATTTTATGAAATAAAGCCATTGCTGTACTGATGTAGGTCTGGAAGGTGGGGTATACCTGTACACTTAACTAAACAAAAACTAAATATATCAAATTTATATAAGATACTTAACCTTACATGCTTACATTAGAAAAAGAGGGGCCTGAGAACTATAATGAGCTAGACTTCCAATCTAATGAGTTAGAAAATGATCAACAGCCTTTAAAAAAAGAGAAAGAATGAGATAGCAAAGAGCAGAAATTAATGAAATGGAAAGCATACATTTAGCAGGTGGGATCAACAGAGCCTGAAATTGATTCTCTTAAAAAAAAACCTATAAAATAGATAATCCTCTGGAAGTTTAATCAGTTACAAATTAAAGAAAAAGACAAATAAATAATATTATCAGTAAAATTAGGAGAGGGTACATACCTACAATTCAAGTAGAGATTTAAAAGATAAGATACTATAAACAACTTTATACCAATAAATTGTGAAAACTTATTTAAAATGTACAAACTCTTAAGAATTTTACCTTATCAGAAGTGACAAGAAAAAATTGAAAGCCATAATAATTTTGTAACCATTAAAGAATTAAATATTTAGTTAAACTTTTTTATTAAAAAAAAAAAATACCAGTACTGCATGGCTAACACTGACCTCTGACCTTTTAAATAAAAATAATTTCTAATTTGCACACTCTTTCAGATAATAGAAAAGAAAAAACATCCCCAAACTCGGCATTATACATCTATATCAAAACTTCAATATCCAAACCAGACAGAGATTAAAACCTTAACATCCAAACCAGTCAGGCAGCTAGAGAAAGAAGTACAGTTCCCTCTCACTCATGAATGTTAATGTCAAATCTTAACAAAACGTTAGCAAACTGACAACAACGTTTTTATTTGTTTGTTTATTTTATCCTCACCTGAGGACATTTTTCCATTTTTTGTTCAGATAGAGTGGGAGGGAGAGAGAGGAAGAGAGAGAGAGAGAGAAACATCGACATGAAAGGGACACATCTGATGGCCACCCGCACAACCCAACCAGCGCCAGGGACAAACTGCAACTGAGGTACAGGCCCTTAGCGGGAACTGAACCCAGGTGTCTCTGGACCATAGGCCAACGCTCTAACCGCTGAGCCAAACTGGCCAGGGTGACAACAATGTTTTTTAAAAAGAAAAATACATCATGACCAAGGCGGTTATGAAAGGAATACAAGTGTAGTTTAACATTAGGGGGAAATCTATACATGTCATTTAGCACATTAACCGATTAAAGGAGAAAAGGCATGATCATCTCATCATCTCAACAGTTTTGTATTATTTTTTTAGTTGACTCATTAATGGTGGGGAGAGGTTGCAGGTCTTAGGAAAATTGGTAAGGAAAAGATGAATTCCTGACTTCATAAAGGGTATCTATCAAGAACATGCATCAAATATCTTTTTTAGCAATGAAATACTGGACGTATTTTCTTTAAAATTGGAACAAGACCATTAAATATTGTAGTGGAGGTCCGAGTCCCTACAACAAGAACAGTAAAAACTATCAAGTACAGTTGGGCCACTGTATCCGTGCGGTTCACATTAGCAGATTCAACTAACCACAGATTGAAAATATTTAGGGGGGGAAATATTACATTGTTGCTGATGTGTACAAGCATACCTCAGAGACACTGGGGGTTTGTTCCGGACCACCACAATTAAATGAGTATCTCGAAAAAGCAAGTCATAATCTTTTTACTGGTGGAAGGTCTTGCCTTCAATTTGTAAAAAATGCAACATCTGTGACACGCAGTAAAGCAAAGCACATTAAAAGGAGGTATGTCTGTACTATGTAATGAGGCCTCTGATGGTTGTGTCTGTACTTAACATGTACAGACTTTTTTTGTCATTATTCCCTGAGCAATACAGGATAACAACTATTTACATAGCATGTACATGTACTAAGTGTTATAAGTAATTTAGAGATAATTTAAAGTATACAGGAGGATTACATAGGTATGTACAAATACTACACCATTTTATATAAGGAACTTGAGCATTCCTGGATTTTGGTATCCACAGTGGTTCCTGGAAGCAGTCCTGCCATCCCCAGACTGCAGTCTTGGGGACATATATGTATAAGATTTTGAAAGAAAAAATAAAACTGCCTTCATTTGTAGATGACATGTGTGTCTACATGGAAAACTCAAAATAATTTACAGGTAAACTATTAGAAATAATATGAGAGTTAGCAAGGTGATTAACTCTAAAATCAATATACAAAAATAAGTTGCATTTCTAACATAAACAAATGTTAAAAGAGATACAGTTTACTACAGACACAGAGAATAAAGTACAGAGAAATAAAAAGAACAAATGTGTACAGGATCTCTATGGGAAAACTATATACTTTGTTGAACAACATTAAAGATCTAAATGTAAAGTTGCACTATTATAATATGATTGAGAATAGTCAAGATGTCAGCTTTTTTCAGATTGATTCATAGAGCAATGTGATCCCAGTGAAAAACCCCAATAGGGTTTTTGAGGCATTCTACTTGGGTCTAAATTTTACATGGAAAAGCAAAGAGCCAACAGACTTCTAAAGAAGAATTGGATTGCCTCTGTCAGATAATAAGGTTTATTACAAAGCTGTAGAATTTAAGAAAATGTGGTGGTAGTGGCAGAGGGATAGACAATTTAACCAACTGAACAAAATATATTGTTTTTAGATACTACCTAAATATGTGATAAAAAAATTTTTTTCTAAAGCAAAGGAATGAATTCAAAATCTAGGATAATGATTCCCTCTGAGGCAGGGACTTTGTGATTAGAGAGGTAGTATGGGTATTTATTTTATTATGCTTTAAAACTCACATACATTTTATATACTTATTATATACCTGACATAATTATATTGCTGTTCTAGATCTGCCATAAAAAACTACCACAGACTCGATGGCTTAAACAATAAATATTTCTTTTCTCATAGTTCTTGAGGCGAAAAGTTCAAGGTCAAGGTATTGGCTGATTTAGTTTATCCTGATGCTTCTATCCTTGGCTTACAGATAGCGGCCTTCTTGCAATGACCTCTCACCCGTTGTCTCTTCCTCTTATAGCAACACAGTCTATGGTGTTGACCTCATTTAACCTTAATTATCTTCTTAAAGGCTCTGTCTCTAAATACAGTCATATTGGGGGATTAAGGCATCAACATACGAATTTTAGGGAAATTCAATTCAGTCCAGAACAACAATTTTTAAATAAAAAATTTTAATATAAAATGCACTGCACACATTTTTTGCATTCAGAAGTTCTTGATATTAACTTCTTTTGAAATTTTTTCATATTTCTCTAGAAAAGCATTTAAAATGGCCTGTAAAGGATGGGATGGTTACACGCTTTAGCAGGCCTATTCTCGAATCACCCTACATAAGTCTGGAAAGACTACATTGCAAACCAGTAAATTGAAACTCCCAGGCCTCTTTGATAAACCTAGTAATGGAAGAGACCAGAGAAGAAAACGATCTGAGGTTTCTGAATGTTTTATTTAATCTTAGATAGTCTCGAGTTATATTTCAGAGTACTTTGCATTTTCCATAAAGAGCTTTGAGAAATGTTGATTATTTTTTAGATATTTCAGAAAACAACGTTAAAGAACAATACTTAATAGGAAAAACAGTCCATATCTAAAAATAGTTTTATCCCATGATTTATATTTTAGCATACAAACAAAAATAATTTGCCAGTTTAATTTGCAGCCCAGCTATATTTTTGCATCTTTTTGCTTTGCTCAGACTGAATGACTCAATGACTTAATATTCCTCTGCATTGAATAGGAGAAAAATCCTAGCAGATATTTAGATGATTTAATGTAATTTATACTATTTAAATCTCTTTTTCCTGCCTGAAAGTAACTTTTGACTCTAGAATGCTTTTCTTTTGATCATATATTTTGCAAGTAATATAGTTTGGGGGTCACCTAAAACAAAGAATGGGTTTCTTATCAGCAGGCAGCATTCCCGTCTAATATGTTCATCTGCCTGATTTTAGAAAGGTTATAAGTAAGAATTAATGCAAGTTTCTGGATATATTTACAATAGGCATATTTCTTCAATTATTCTGCATCTTGTCAAAGCTTATTAGCCTGAAAGCTAATAGGTATATTGATAAAGTTGTCAGATAAAAGCAAATATATATTTACAAGTTATTGTTCTGAAAATAGATAAGCTAATATTCATTTTCCTTAGGTTTTGCATTTCTTCCTCAAGAGATAACAGATTTACAATATGTATTCTATAAAATGATGTTCCTGTTGACCTTTATATATATCCATTTGTTTTTCTGTTTTCTGGCTTGTATTGAATTATTGAAAAATAAATGGAACATTTTTGCTATAGCTTCCCTCAGTCAGGTATACTACATTATGTAAATTACTGTTTTACTTTTCTCTCACAAAGTAGAAATTACTTCATTGCTTTTTTTCCCGGAATATGAGTGGTGCTACTTATTGCAAATGTCTATATCTAAAGCTATAGATCAAGCCATTTTAGAAGGGGTTTTCTGGCACATGTGATATCCCATTTCATTATTGCCATGGCTATTTCTATAATAAGAGCATTGTAGACAATGCATGGTAACATAGCATTAATTCAAATTCCAAATATTTATTATGAGGGTTTGATTTGTTTTCAACAAAATCAACAGGGGAACTGCCAACTATTCTGTTTCTTTTTTATATTACAGACTAGTGTTTTTTTCAATATGTTGTATCTAGACTTCCACTTCTATCAACACTACCTAAAGGCACATGTTAAAAATACCAGTGCCTAGATGCTACCCTCTGGCTTCTCAATCAGAATACTGTCAGTCTGGCCTGGGCTTCTGCATGCTAACGAGCAACACTGCTGATTGTTAAGTACTCTACAGTTCAGGAACCCTTGATGTTCACCATAACCTGAGAACCAAAAGGGCTCTGTCCCTGCCTTTTTAAATATTGTTCATCCCCCAAATTTCTGCTTAACTGTGTTACAGTTCTTTTATACCTTGGTTTAAATCAAACAGCACTTTAAACCGAAGGGAGCCAGCCTCAGCTCTGGCTCTGGCTCTGTCTAAATGTCCTGTGTTTGTCTGTAAGGCCTATAATATAGACTGCATTTGTGAAGTCTGTCTCACTCTTTGTTACTGTAGTTTAGTAATTATTGTCTCTTGATTTATTTAAAGAAATATTTTAGTCCAATATTTACTTAGGGGATAATGGTTACAATGAAAGATTAACTTTCATTCTTTCATTCAATGTAATTGCAAATTTGAACAGTTTAAGTTTAAAAAATTTCACTGCCTTTCAATCTTTTAAATATAACCTGTAATTCTCTGCTAGGAATTATGGTGTATTTCTTTTAGCTCTGTATTACTGAGATTTAGTTAGTCCTAGAAACATTATAGGCCACAGGCCTTTCAAGATAGATAGATATATAGATATAGATACAGATTCAGATACAGATACAGATATAGATATAGATACACCCACACATATGTTTTGTTATATACTAGCTAAGGGAGCTAAAGATAAAAGCCTTCTAACAAAATACTCAGCTCTCAATCCTGTGAGAGTTTCTAGATAAAGGAGAAAGAAACTACCCACATATTTTAGAGAACTGAGAAGTATGGCAGTCCTATGGGAAATTATTCCTATCTAATCTTTTAAATTTATGTCTACCTAATCTGTTTTCTGTAGGTTTTAGAATCTCTTCTTCAACCCCTATGATACTAATATAAAGAAATAAATCACCTCCAGAGTCAAAAGTCTGACACTAAGGAAAGTAAACAGTACATCACCCAGACTTCTCTGTTCCCCTAACTAGTTATAATAACAAAACAAAAGCCACAAGGTCTGTGATTGACATCTCCCTTTTCCAAAGACATCTCTAGCCTTTTGTCATCTTCACAGATTAGGCAGGGAGTATATCTTGAAGCCTTATGAGAAACAGATTGTGCACCCCCAGAATCAAAACAATAAACTGCTGATTTCATTGGTTCCTATGCATTATAAACCAGTGCTTCTAAGCATTCTTCTCTCTTTTGTCTTTTTTCAGTCTTGCCTGATGTCTGCTTATTAATCTTCTCAAATAATCAGTTTTTTTAGTTTGCTATGTTTTGTTGTTTGTTGCTATTGTGGTTGTTGATATATCTATATATCACCTGCCCTGATACTTATTATTTCCTTCCTTCTTGTTTCTTTGGGCTTACTCTGTGGCTTTTTACCAACTTCTTTAGTTGAACATTGAACTTACATAATTTTAACCCTTTTTGTTTCTTGGTAAAGGTATTTCAGCTATGAACTTCTTTCCAATTCCTGCATCAACACCCATCTCACTTTCTTTCCTAAGATCACCAGGGATTGGATTTTCCTTTCCTGTTTAAGGCCAGCCCTTTCCACTATGACTTTGTCTTTTCTGTCTCCTCCATGTGTTTGCTTTCAGTCCTTCTCTTAGTGTTGGAGTTTAGGATGTGAGGAACAGAAACACATTCACATTAAGAGAAAACAGGAGTTAGTATATAAGGATACCAGTGGACTACAAAACTATCAGATACCAAGGCAGCACTATCTCTTCTCTCTCTCCCTCTTTCCCCCTCTCTCTCTCTTAGACCTTTCCTCCCTTCTTCAGAGAAACATGGCCTTTCATGGAGTCTCTGCCTGTCCTGCCTCTCTCTACACATCTCTGCCCTGTTCTCCTTCTCTAAAAGCTAGCTTCCGCATGCTCTACCTTACAGATGCTTTCTTTAGCTACTCATGGTTTTTATTTTGTCTAACTTCAACTATAATATGACTCATTACTGCTGCACTAGTCTTTCTTTTCATAACACTACCCTTTCATCTGAATTTCCACTGCTAACCAACCAGTTATTTCCGTATTTCATAGTTTATACTCCTAACACAGACAATTTAGTTGGCTCAACTCATCCTGTCATAATAGGTAACGAGTTATTAACCAATCTATATGGCTACTGTTAGTCAATCGCCTGTATTGAGGAATGAGGAACCATACCATGTAACTTGTGCAGCGGTGGCTAGGTGCTGTGGGCAAGACATTTTCCCTTAGGAGCATATATATTGGTAGAACGCTCTAGCCATCTCTAATCATTCGTATATATTCAGTTTCCCTTCCATAGTTCCTTCTCCTCATACTCTTGTTTTGCCACTCTTAAATAAAAGTCCTCTGTGATCCTGATTTCATCTAGCTATCATCATTTCAGTTCCCCTTTCACCTCATTTATTGTGGAACTGCCCTTTGTTCAACATTTGATATTCATAACAACTTCCTTCTACAAATATTCTACTCCCACAAAAATAAATAAATAAATAAATAATTTTAAAAAAATAAAATAGCCCTGGCCAGTTTGGTTCAGCGGTTAGAGCATCAGCCTGTGGTCCAGAGAGACCTGGGTTCGGTTCGCACTAAGGGCATATACCTCGGTTGCAGTTTGTCCCCGGCCCTGGTGGCCATGGTTAGTCGTGCGGGTGGCAGCCACTTCTTGTGTCCCTTTCGTGTCGATGTTTCTCTCTCTCTCTCTCTCTCTCTCTCTCTCTCTCTCTCATCCTCTCTCTCCCTCCCACTTTATCTGAACAAAACATGGAAAAAAATGTCCTCGGGTGAGGATAAAAAAATAGAGAGAGAGAAAAAAGAAAATATTCTACTCCTTTGGGTCTGTGGTGCTGCTTATAACCTTCTGATTTTGCTTTTTCTTTCTGTGGGCTTTTTCTATGGCCCCCACTTGAAATGTTGATATTCCTCAGATTCCACAGTAGTAACCACTACTCTTTTTCCTCTGTATTGTCTCCACTTTTATGGTTTCAACTATCACATATAAACTATTTATTCCAAAGCTCCCCATTTTTAGTCTAGACTTCCCTACAGAACTTCAGATTCATATAACCATGCATGGTCTTTGGACATCTCAAAGTCAACATATTCTAAGCTGAATTTATCATCCCTGCTTTCATACTTATCCTCTTGTATTTCTGTTTCATTTGTTGGTGTAGCCATTTACCATTCAGGCAAAGTAGAAGTATAAAAGTCTTCATAGTCAGGATTGGAAAGCAAATAACCAACATGTCACCATTCCTCCATCCTATACTCGTTACAGACATAGGCCTCAGCATGCAGCAGACACTGCCTCATGCCATTCTCATAATAGACATCTGCCTCTTGTGGTTATTTGTCCTAGTGAGGTTGAATGACATCACAGAATCTTTTTCTACATGCTGTTTCAGGCAACCACTGTCAATCAGTCAGCACTGGCACCCTGCTTATTCTACACTCAGTTTCTTGTGTAGTCCCCTTTAGGACTACATCAGGAGCTTTCTTGCCCTCTGTCTCTGGTTGAGTATTCTAGGAGGCATTCACAGAAGATCACAAAGTGGGAGGACAATGAAATTAGGATATTACAGGGGTTGCCACAGGTTGGCTGCATCCCTTTACTGAAGGACACAACTTCTGTCAACACCCTGCTCAATTCCAGAAACTGCTCTCTCCTGATTTAGGGGTGATAATGAATCTCCAGTATTGCCAGCCCCGAGGTTATATACTATCCCTTGTCATTTCCCCTAAATCTTAAGGTTTTCCACAAATTATCCAATTTGAGTATGTTGTCTTCTTTTCTGCCAGGACCATGACTGGTATAGCATGTGAATTAAAATGTATATGCTATCCCTTTCCTAAACTCTTATGATCCTCAAGTCTCACACATCCATATAACTATGAAGGTTTGGTTGTTTCAGATCTCAACTATGCAATTGCATCCCTTCTTTGTACTCTCCCTCTCAAAATCCGAGTTCAGGCCCTCCATATCTCTCTGTGAAACAAAAAGTGTGAAATGGAAAAGAATTGCTATTGAGGTGAACTATTTAGCAGAGGTTACCAATCCCTGACAAACTGATTATATCTGGCTCTATTCTTTGGTTAATTCACAAGGTGTATATTCTGTGGCCCCTATACTTTGATCTTCTAATCCTCACAATTTAAAATATTTTTTGGTTTTGTTTTATTTACAAATATAGAAAGCTTTTATCTAATGAAATCTCAGATGTAACCCTAATACATAAAATGAAAGTGCAACTGGTTCTAATTAAAGTCGGGTTAGCACCTAAGACAACTGGTGAATAACTGCTCAGCATCTATTACCAGTGCTTAATAAATATTTATCTTCTCCTTTTTATTTTCTCTAGCTTTAACTCTACTGCCATCCTGACCCTGTGCCAAATTAGCATATATACTAGTTAATAGCCATTGTATACGAATAAATAGGCTGCTCCATTTTACCAGCAGATAGTTTGTTCTACCATATTCATCAATGTAATCAAAAACTGATTTTAATGAGAACCTGGTTCTCATTCTATCTGGACAGGATGATTTTTTTTTTTTTTTCAAGAAAAATTCTTGTTTGAAAGACATTTGGAAATTACATCTATCATGATTATTTGTTTATTCTCATTTTTTTTTCTGTGATTTAAAGAAATTTGCTGAATGAAATAGAAAGTTTATCAGAAGAATTCCTCATTCTAAAATAGTCTGAATATCACTCTCTGATAAGTATGACCCTTTTACCCCTTCTACTAACTCTACTGTACAGCAAAACTTACTGAGCTTGAGTTAGCCCAAAAAATGTCTTTTTTATATCATATACAATGAATTATATCTTTTTCTTTTCATTTAACCTTATTTTTAAGATGATTTTTTAAAAATCCCTTTAAAGATATTTGGATCCTGATTTTGTTCTGTAACCATCAACCAGTCTTCCAATTCATTGTATCTTCTTCCTGGTTAATAGAAAATGTTTATTTGGATAGGATTGCAGGAAAAGACATTTGATCTGCCAATAGAGAACTCTCTCTAATAGGAGATTGATCTTAGACATTGTCATAAATCTGTAAATAGTCAGTCAATAAAGAATATATACAAGTTTTGATATATTATCTAGCTCTTATTTTACCATCTGGTCCACAAGATTTCTAATGACTTTGCCAAATACTTTATTGAAATCAAATTTACTAGGTCTACAGCATTTTTAAGATCTGCCAAGCAAGCAGTATTTTAGAAAATTATTAAGGTTAGTCTGACATGACTTGTTCTTGCTGAAGCCAAACTATCTCACAGTTACCACTGGCTTTCTTTCTAAACACATATAAGGCTCTCTGTTTATTCATTCTTTCAGAAATCAAACAGGACTTAAAAGCATGAATCCAGACTTAGTTATAATTTCAAACTTCTACATTCTTTTCCTCTTAAAAAAAAAAAATAGAAAATTTTATTATTTAGCCTTCCAACATCTCTTCTCATCTGTGTAGTTCTTCAAAGATTACCATCATCATCCAATTTCTCTCATTTCAGGCAATCGTATAGGTCAGCATTGCAGGTAAGAAATATGTTACTATTTCTTCACTTGCCCAAGGTTGTGATTTATTCTTTTTAATTTTTAAAATAATTTTAGACTTACGGAAGAGTTGTAAAAAGAGTACCCAGCATTTCTTTTACCTGTGCTCTACTAACGTTAACATCTTGTATAACCATAATCCAGTGATCAAAACTGAGAAATTAATATTGATTCCGTACTGTTAGCTAAACTATATGTATAGACTTTATGTGGATTTCACTGGTTTTTCCATTGATGTACTTTTTCTCTTTAAGGTACATTCCAGGATCACATATTACATTTAATTTTTATGTCTCCTTGGTCTCCATCAACCTGATAGAGTTCCTCAGGCTCTCCTTCTCTCTCATGATCTCGCCACTCTGACTACTAGGCAGGCATTTTGTTGAAAGTCTTTTGATATGGGTTTATCTAATGTTTCGTCCTGAAGATTGAGATTATACATTTGGGGGACAAATATTTCAAAGTGATGTACCTTCTCAGTAAGTCAGAGCAGGTGGTACATGATATTGATACATTTTATTACTGAGGATATTAACCTTGCTCATTTATTTTAAAGCGTTTTTCAGGTTTTTCCTCTTAAAATTAGTTTCCTCTTTTGTTTTGGGTTTTTTTCACATTGCACATCCAAAACATCCTCTGTGACACAGAATGCTCCTTACTTTTTCAGTGTGCCCTACACCTGTGAGACACAGGGAAAGGGACAAAAAGTTAAGGTGAAATCTGTTATAATTTCAATTTACTCATATGATAGTCCTTTTTTTTCTAGCAAGACTTAGACAAAAGAAGCCATTTTTCTTGTATGAGGAAATGTCATAGCATAAACATGTACTCATGCAACTATGAGTGCAACCTATGCAACACAGGCTTTTTGTCCAAGGGAATTAGAGAGAAATCCTACTGACATTCTCTAGGCCAACAATAACATTCTTTTGTCCCTCCCCCCATAGATAAGTTAATAGTCTTTTTATGCCCCATGAGGGGCTTCTCTAATTCTCTATTGTTGTTTTCAGAAAGTCTTTATAACTGCTTCTGATATTTGTATATATAAATATATATTTTTTATTTTAACTTTTATTTATTTTTTAATTTAATTAATTTATTTTTGTACAGATGTTTCTCCTTTTTTCCCTACCCCTCCCTCCCCGCCCTGTCCCCAGCTTTGTTGTCTATGTCCATTGTTCATGCACACATGCATATAAGTTCTGTGGTTTATCTCTCCCCCACCACACCCTCTTCTGGGGATTGTCAGTCTGTACTCCACTTCTGTACTACCCCATTACTAGACTGTTATGTTCATTGTATTCCACAAATAAGTGAGATCATATGATACTTGTCTTTCTCTGTTTGGTTTGTTTCACTTAGGATAATACTTTCCAGGTCCCTCCATGTCATCTCAAAGGATAAGAGATCTTTCTTTCTTATAGCTGCATGGTACTCCATTGTGCATATGTACCATAACTTTTTTATCCATTCATCTACTGATGGACACTTGGGCTGTTTCCAGATCTTAGCGATTGTAAATAGTGCTGCTATGAACATGGGGGTACGTATATTCTTTCTGATTGGTGTTTCAGGCTTCTTAGGGTATATTTCTAGAAGTGGGATCACTGGGTCAAAGGGAAGTTCAATATTCAATTTTTTGAGGTAACACCATATTGTTTTCCATAGTGGCTGCACCAGTCTGCATTCCCACCAGCAGTATACTAGAGTCCCCTTTTCTCCACACCCTCGCCAACACTTGTTGTTTGATGATTTGTTGATGGCGGCCATTCTTACATGTGTGAGGTGATACCTCATTATTGTTTTAATTTGCATTCTCTGATGATTAGTGGTGTTGAGCATTTCTTCATATGTCTCTTAGTCATTTGTATGTCCTGTTTGGAGAGGTGTCTATTTAGTTCCTCTGCCCATTTTTTAATTGGGATTTTTGTCTTCCTTTTATTGAGCTGTATGAGCACTCTATATATATTGGAAATTAACCCCTTATCTGATATATTATTGGCAGTTATGCTGTCCCATACAGTGGGTTGCCTTTCCATTTTGATGATTGTAACTTTTGCTGTGCAGAAGCTTTTGAGTTTGATGTAGTCCCATGTGTTCATTTTCTCCTTTGTTTCTGTTGCCTTGGGTGATGTATCAGTGAAAATTCTGCTGCGTATGATGTCTGAAATTTTGTTGCCTACAGTTTCTTCTAGGATTTTTATGGATTCATGAGTCACGTTTAAGTCTTTTATCCATTTTGAGTTTATTCTTATGTATGGTGTAAGTTGATGGTCTAGTTTATTTTTCTTTTTCTTTTTTTTGCATGTAGCTATCCAATTTTCCCAACATCATTTATTAAAGAGGCTGTCTTTACTCCACTGTATACTCTTGCCATCTTTGTCAAATATTAATTGAGCATATTGCCTTAGGTCCATTTCTGGGTTCTCTGTTCTGTTTCACTGGTCTGTATGCCTATTCTTGTGCCAATACCAGCAGGCTGTTTTGATTACAGTGGTTTTGTAGTATAACCTGAAATCTGGTAATGTGATTCCCCCTACTTTGTTCTTCTTTTTCAAGGTTGCTGTGGCTATTCAGAGTCTTCTGTGGTTCCATATGAACTTTTGAAGTATTTGTTCTAGTTCTGTGAAGTATGTCGTTGGTATTTTAATGGGGATTGCATTGAATCTATAGATTGCTTTGGGTAATATGGACATTTTAATGATGTTAATTCTTCTAATCCATGAACAAGGTCTGTGCTTCCACTTTTTTATATCTTCCTCTATTTCTTTTTTCAATGACCTGTAGTTTTCTGTGAATAGGTCCTTTATTTCTTTGGTTAAGATTATTCCTAGGTATCTTATTTTTTTTGCCGTAATGGTAAATGGGATTGTTTTCTTAGTTTCTCTTTCTGTGAGTTCATTATTGGTGTATAAGAATGCCCTCAATTTCTTGATGTTAATTTTGTATCCTGCTACTTTGCCAAATTCATTTATTAAGTCTAGTAAATTTTTGATGGAGTCTTTGGGGTTTTCTACATATAGTATCATGTCATCTGCGAATAATGACAGTTTCACATCCTCCTTTCCAATTTGGATCCCTTTTATTTTTCCTTCCTGTCTGACTGCTGTGGCTAAGACTTCCAGTACTATGTTAAATGAGAGTGGCGAAAGTGGGCATCCCTGTCTTGTTTCTGTTCTTAAGGGAAATGCTTTTAGTTTTTGCCCATTGAGTATGATGTTGGCTGTAGGTCTTTCATATATGACCTCTAATATGTCGAGATATGTTCCCTCTGTTCCCAGATGGCTTAGCATTTTTATCAGAAATGGGTGCTGGATTTTTTCAAATGCTTTTTCAGCATCTATTGATATGATCATATGATTTTTATATTTTATTTTGTTTATGTGGTGTATCACATTTATTGACTTGTGAATATTGTACCAGCCTTGCATCTCCGGGATGAATCCCACTTGGTCATGGTGAATAATTTTTTTGATGTATTGCTGGATCCAACTGGCTAGTATTTTGTTCAGGATTTTGGCGTCTATGTTCATCAGGGATATTGGCCTGTATTTTTTTTTTTTTTTTTTTGTAATGCCTTTTTCTGGTTTTGGAATTAGAATTATGCTGGCCTCATAAAACAAGTTTGGAAGTCTTCCTTCTTCTTGAATTTTTTGAAATAGTTTGAGGAGAATGGGTGTTAGTTCTTTTTGGAATGTTCCGTAAAACTCCCCCGTAATAGCATCTGGGCATGGGCTTTTGTTTGCTTGGATAGTCTTGATTACATCTTCAATTTCCTTAGTTGTTATTGGTCTGTTCAAGTTTTCTATCTCTTCCCCGTCCAGTTTTGGGCGACTACATGTTTCTAGAAATTTGTCCATTTCGCTTGGATTGTCAAATTTGTTGCCATATAATAGTTCATAGTAGTTGTTAATGATGTTTTGTGTTTCTGTTGTGTCAGTTGTTACTTCTCCTCTTTCATTTCTGATTTTGTGTATTTGGGTTCTCTCTCTTTGTTTCTTGGTGGGTCTAGCTAAGGACCAATCAATCTTGTTTATCTTTTCAAAAAACCAGCTCTTTGTTTCATTGTTCCTTTGAATTGTTTTTTCTTTCTTGGTGGGGGGTCTTTATGTCATTTATTTCTGCTCTGATCTTTACTATGCCCTTCGTTCTACTTGCTCTGGGGTTTTCTCTTTGTTTGCTTTCTAGTTCTTTAAGTTGTGAGGTTAGATAGTCTATTAGAGATTTTTTTTTGTTTCTTGAGGCCTGTACTGCTATGAACTTACCTCTCAGAATTGCTTTCACTGCATCCCATAGATGTTGTGTTTTGTGTGTTCATTTTTATTGGTTTCCAGGAAATTTTTAATTTCTTCCTTTATCTCCATGGTAACCCATTCATTGTTCAATAACATGCTATTTAGCCTCCATGTTTTCAAATGTCTTTGCATGTTCTTGTTGCAATTGATTTCAATCTTCTTGAACTTGTAGAGACTTAGTTTGTGTCCTAACATGTGGTCTATCTTTGAGAATGTCCCATGTGTACTTGAGAAGAACGTGAATTCTGTAGTTTTGTGGTGTAATTCGCTGTAGATATCTATTGAATCCATTTGGTCTAGAGTTTCAATTAGAGTCTCTGTTTCCTTGCTAATTTTTTGTCTAGAGGATCTATCCAGTGATGTCAGCGGGGCGTTGAAGTCCCCTGCTATGATTTTATTGCTATCGATTTCTCCTTTGAAGTCTTCCAGAAGATTTTCAGTATATTTTGGTGCTCCTATATTGGGTGCATATATATTTATCAAGGTTATATCTTCCTGTTGGATAGATCCTTTCAATATTATGTAGTGGCCTTCTTTGTCTCTAGTTATGGCCTTCATTTTGAAATCTGTTTTATCAGATATGAGTATTGCTTCCCCAGCTTTTTTTTCCTTTCCATTTCCTTGGAAGATTTCTTTTCATCCCTTCATTTTCAACCTATGAGTCTTTTGTTGTGAGGTGGGTCTCTTGTAAATAACATATATATGAGTCATACTTTCTTATCCAATCATCTACTCTGTGTCTTTTTATAGGAGCATTCAATCAATTTACATTTAAGGTGATTATTGATATGTACTTATTTATGGCCATTTTGGCTTGGTGTGGTTCTATTTTTCTTCCTATTTCTCCTGCTAATTACAGCAGTCCTTTTAACATTTCTTGCAGTGCTGGTTTGGTGCTAATGTATTCCCTTACCCTTATTTTGTCTGGGAAGCTCTTTATTTGACCTTCTATTTGGAATGATAGCCTTGCTGGATAGAGTAGTCTTGGATTCAGATTTTTGTTTTTAATGACCTTGATTACCTCATGCCATTCCCTTCTGGCCTGTAGTGTTTCTTGTGAAAAGTCAGCTGAGAGCCTTATGGGGTTTCCTTTGTAGGTAACCTGTTGCTTCTCTCTTACTGCTTTTAGGATTCTCTCTTTGTCTTTAATTTTTTGCACTTTGATTACTATGTGTCTTGGTGTGGGCCTATTTGGGTTCTTCTTAGTTGGGGCTCTCTGTGTTTCTTGAACTTGAATGCCTTCTTTCTTCACCAAATTAGGGAAGTTGTCTGTCACTATGTCTTCAAATATATTCTCTAACCCTTGCTCATTTTCTTCTTCTTCAGGGACTCCTATGATGCGAATATTGTTCCGTTTCCAGTTGTCCCACAGTTCTCTTAAGCTGTCTTCCTGTTTTTTCATTGTTTTTTCCTTTTGGTTTTCTGATTGGTTGATTTTTTTCTATCGTATCTTCTAATTCACTGATCTGGTCCTCAGCTTCCTCTACTCTGCTCTTTAGACTTTCAATGTGTTTTTTATTTCTGATATGTCATTCTTCATTTCTTCTTAGTGGTTTTTAATTTCCAACTGGTTGATTTTCAACATTTCTATGTCTTTACTCATGGTGCTCATGTCCTTACACATGCTGTTGAGCTTCCTCAAGATCATGGCTCTGAATGCTAGTTCTGTTAACTTGCTTAACTGCACCTCATTTATCTCATCCTCTGTCAAGGTCTCTTGTTCTTTCATTTGGGTTTTGTTTCTGTGTTTCACCATTTTGGCTATTTCAGTGGGCTTTGGAGGCTGCCAAATTTTCCCTGTGGGTGTTGGTGTTCTGCTGTTTGTGGCACCCTCTACTGGGTTTGGATGAGCGCGGTGGGGGGGGGACCCATGTTAAACACCACTGTCAAGTCTTATCTTCCTGGGCAGAGTTGCAAGCCAAGGAAAGGTACAGTTATTCTCTAGCTTTTTGCCTGGAGGCTATCAGTAGCAGGTTACTTGAATAGCCTTGGCCTCTCAGTTGGATGAAAAACTCCCTCAGGTGTTCAGCATAAGGGGATTTCCTGAGGGTAGGGCAGATGCAGGTTGTTAATGGACCTCAATTTGCATTTCAATGGCCACCGGTTGGGGTTGAATCTTCCCAGAGCCCTGGGAAGGAGTAATATGACCACTGTTTTGCATGACCACAACTCAGCAAAAGCTCTGAGCACCTTCCAAATTTCAAGTGTCCTGACACAGTTCCAGTCCAGTCTGCCCTCCCTCTGCCAGAGGCCAAGGTAAGTGGCTGTGGCTATTTTAGCCTCTGTCCCGGCTCTGCGTTGTGGAGCCACTTGGGAGTTTAACCCGAGGGCGCTGCTCACAGCTAAGGCCCGCTGCTGTCTGTGGGCTCTCAGCCCCCCTCTCGCGCCTTCACAATCCTACCAGGATTGAGTCAGTGTCCCTGGTTATATGGTCCTCCAAGCTGCTTTTCTGTTGCTTTTTCCTGGTGATTTGTCTTTATTTTCATTGTAATTCCAGTTTGGTCCTGGGAGATGGTCTGTGTAGCTTCCATTTACTTTGCTGCCATTTTCCAAAGGCTCTAGTTTCCCCTTTTGTAATTAATATTTGGAAGGAGATAGTTTGATACTGTGCATATATCCTCTTTCTTCTTAAACCTTCACCTACTATTTTTAGCACTCATTGATGGATTATTCCTGCCTCAATTATTGCTGTGTTCTAATAGTGATTTTTTTTTATCTCCCTCATTCTTTTTGCATTTATTGATGGGAATTCTTCTGTGAGAAAGAATAGTCCTGTTGTCATTTATTTATTTTTAAGGATTTCATTGAGATATAGTTGACATACAGTAAGCAACATGTAATTAAGGAATACAATTTGATGTTTTAGCATATAAGAAACTATTATCACATATTGAACATATCTATAACCACAAAAAGTTATATTCCTTTATAATTCCTATCTCCCTTTTCTCCCCATCCTCTTCTCATGTCCCTCAAGCAACCCCTAATCTGCTTTCTATCACTATAGATTAGTTTGCACTTCTTAGAATTTTATGTAAATGGAATAATGCAGTATATACCATTTTTTTTAATTTGGCTTCTTTCACACAGAATAATCATTTTTAGATTTATTCTTGCTGTTAAATAAGTCAGTAGTTCTCCCCACCCCCTAAACTCCCCTCGTCATATTCTACTGTATAGATATACCATAGTTAACTTGTCTATCTGTTCACCTGTGATGGATATTTGGGTTGTTTTAAGTTTTGACTATCATGAGTGCCCCTTCTAGCTTTCTCCTTATTAGTGTTAAGAAGATTTATCTTTGTCCATAATTCTATTTTTGATCTATTATATCATTATATTTAAAGTGTAATTTTTGGCCCAGCCAGTGTGGCTCAGTGGATTGAGCGTCATCCAATGGACTGAGAGATCCTGGTTCAATTTCCAGTCAGGGCACATGCCCTGGTTGTGGGCTCAATCCCCAGTAGGGGGCGTGCAGGAGGCAACCAATCAATGTTTCTCTCTCAAATGGATATTTCTTTCTCTCTCTCTTCCTCTCTTTGTAAAAAATCAATAAAAATGTATTAAAAAATTAAAAAGTGTAATTTCTGTAGGCAGCATATGGTTGGCTTTGCTTTTTAATATACAGCATGACATCCTTGGCTTTTAATTGAGGTGTTTAGACTACTTATGTTTAATATGGTTATTAATATGGTTAGGTTTAAGTCTATCATTTTGCTATTTGTACCATGTTTATTATTTTATATTTGTCCCGTCTGTATTTTGTTATTTTTTCTCTATATCTATTCTTGGATTATTCCATTTTTATATCCTTTAATGACTCTTTAGCTATAACTCTTTGTTTTGTTTTGTTTTTGTTGCTGTTGTTTTTAATTCTCACCCAAGGATATTTTTCCATTCATCTTCAGGTAGAGTGGGAGGGAGGGTGGGGGGGGGGAGAGGTGTCAATGTGAGAGAGGCACATTGATTGGTTGACTCCCACACAACCCCAACCAGGGCTAGAGACTGAACCACAACCAAGGTACATGCCTTGACCAGAATCAAACCTGAGACTCTTTGGTCTTAAGGCCAACACTCTAACCACTCAGCCAAACTGGCCAGGGCTATAACTCTTTGTTTTGTTATTTTAGTGGTTGTTTGGTATACACATTTAACTTCTCACCACTTAGCTGCAAGTGATATTTCATTTCACTTGTGGTATTAAAACCTTACAATTAATGTACTGCCATTTCTCACCTTTGGCTTTTGTGGTATTGTTCTCATATATTTTACATTTTATGTGTTATAAACCCTACACTGTATTTTTAACATTTTAAATTGTCAACTATCTTAAAGAAATGTAAATATAAGAAAAAATATTTTATATGTTTAGCCATCTAGTTACTATTTCTGGTATTCTTCATTCCTTTCTTAGACCAAAATTGCAATCTGGTATTATTTTACTTCTCATTCTTTAACATTATTTGTACTGAACTGCTAATGATGAATTCTTTCAGCTTTTATGTATCAAAAAAGTCTCTATATCACTTTCATTTTTAAAAGATATTTTTGCTGTATATAGAATTCTAGACTGACAGGTCTTGGGGGATTTTTTAGTATTTTTAAAATGAGAGCCCACTGTCTTGTCATATGAATTGTTTTCACTGGGGAATCTCATAATCATCCTTAACTTTTTTCATCTGTGTGTAACTTTTTCTTTTCTGGCTGCTTTTAAGGCTTTTTCAAAAATCTCTGATTTTGAACCATTTGATTATGTGCCTTGGGGTAAATTTTCTTCATACTTTTTGTGCTTGAGAGTTCTTTTGCTTCTTGAATCTCCAGGTTTATAGTTTTCCTCAAAGCAGGGGAAATTTCAGCCATTATTTCTTCAAAAAACTTTGTCCCCCACTCTCTTTTCTTCTTCAGGACTATAATTACTCTTGTAGTAGGTCACTTAAATTGTCCCAAGGATCACTGATATTTTTTCAGGCTCTTTTCTCTTTTTCATTTAGATAATTTATATTGTTATGTCTTCAAGTTCACTGGTCTTTTCTTATGCAGTGCCTATTTGGTTGTTAATCTTTTCTAGTGTATTTTTTTTTTTATCTCATAAATTGTAGTATTCACTTTAGAAGTTCACTTTGGGTCTTTTTTTTCCTATCTTGCAACTCACCATAAGTTTTTTAACATATAGAATACAGTTATAATAACGGTGTCAATGTTCTTATCTGCTAATTCTAAAATCTTTCTGTCTGGATCAGTTTCAATTAACTTATTAATTGAAATTTTTATTGAGTTAATTGTAGATTCACATACAATTGTAAGAAATAATACAGAGAAATCTCATGTACGTTTTAGCCAGTTTCCCCCAAAGATAACATCTTGTACATCTAGTAAAGTGTCATAACCAGAATATATTGATACAAAACATTGATCTTGTTCAGATTTCTCCAGTCTTACTTGTACTCATTTGTGTGCCTGTGTGTGTATTTAGTTCTATACAATCCTATCCCATATGTAGGTTTATGTATCTATCACAACAGTTGAGATACAGTTTCATCACCATAAGAATTTCTCATGTTGCCCTTTTATATCCATACCCACTCTGTCTTGCCTCTACCCTACCCAATTCCTAATCTCTGTGACAGCTAATATATCTCATTTCTAAAATGTTCTCTTTTCAAAAATTAAATAAATGGAATCACATAGTAGGTAACCTTTTGGGATTGGCTTTTTTCACTCAGCATAATTCCTTGGAGGTTCATCCAAGATTGGTTGATTTTTATCCTTACTATGTTTTATTTTTATGCTTCTTTCCATGTCTGATAATTTTTATTTGATGCTAGACATTGTAAATATTTTCTGGTTGGATTCTGGATATTTTGTTTGCCTTTGTATGTTTTTCAGTTTTACTCTGGAATGCAGTCAGGTGACTAGGAAATAACAATTTGATCCTTTCAGGTCTTACCTTTAAAATGCAGTAGTTGGTACCAGAACAGTGTTTAGTCTAAATTTATGTATTCCTCAATACTGAGCAAGACACTCATAAGTTAAGAAGTGTTTTAGTTCCCAGCCCAGTCTGAATACCAAGTGCCATTTGTTCTGTTCTTTCAGGGAATTCTTTCCTCAACATTCAGTAGTTTCCTCGCATCCATGCACTAATCAGTACTCTACTGGATTCTCAAAGTGAACTCTCTGTCGATCTCTGCATTTCTCTCGCAGCAGCTCTCTTTTCTCCAGCACTTTGTGCTGCAACTCACACTGCCTTAATCTTCCCCCACTCTAGCTGTCTCTCCTCAATTTAGAGAGTCTGTTATGCTCCAAATGGGTTTGTCTTCTCTGCACATAGACTAGAAAGTCCCTCAAGGCAATAAGCTAGAGCACTTCTAGGGCTCATCTCCTTTGTTTCCTGTTTCTGAGGATTCACAGTCTTTTTTTTATTGCCTGGTGTCTAGTATCTTCAAAACAACTCTGTCGTATATCTAGCCTATTTTGGGTGTTGTTGTTGTTGTTGTTGTTGTTTCGGGTAAGAAAGCAAATCTGACCCCTGTTATTCCATCTTGGCTGAAAACCAAAGTCCTCTATGATTTATCCTTAATCAAATTTATGTTTTATTTTGACATAAGGCTTATTCTCTTTGATCAAGAAAATAGAAACACAATTGAAATTTAATTTTCTTTTAATTTCATTTTATTATTACAGTGTTTATCCAAGCAAAGGCCTTTTTCCTTAATCTTCTCCTTGTTCTAATCATAATTTTAAAAATTCCTTTTGTGTTCAGGGTTTTCTAAAGCCCAGTTCATTTTGGACTTGATAAACTTTTTGACATTTTTTTCACATGCCTTTTCATTTTTCAGTCCCTTCTTTTCTTTCTACTTTTCTGCCATCTTTTCCATTCAATAATTGTTTATTGACGGCCTATAATGTACCAGGTGCTAAGCTATGCACTGAGGATAATGCCATGAAAATAACAGTCTTTGCTCTGTTGCTTAACTTCTAGTGATGGGAGAAAGACAATAAACACATAAATATGTTATTTTGGTTGGAAATATGTGCTATGAAAAAAATAAACAAGATGGCAATTTGATGTAATATTTGAGCTCAAATATTAAAAGAGTATAGAAAAGGGAACAGCAACTGCAAAAGCCCAACATCAAGAGTAAGTTTAACATGTTTAAGGAATAGGGAAGAGGATGTGCTAGAGAGTCTTTTACCAAAAAGAGAATGGTACAAAAATGTGGTCGTGAAAATATTTAAATGTCAAATCAGATAAGGCCTTAACGGCTAACTAACGGGTTTATGTGCCTTTCCTTTTACTCTTTAAGCATACTTTTTATATCTGATTCCCATAGGAACATCCCTGTGCAATTGCTTGACCTCTACAGATATCTCTCTGGTTTCTCCATCTTTGGGCTTAGGCTTGATGTGCAGTCACCATCAAAGTAGCCTTAAAAAAAAAAAAAAAGTAATTTCAAACCTTTTTTGTCTTCCTCATAACAGATACTATTGCACTTTTATTTGTCGTTGAAATATGCGTTTCTGAAGTCTAACCTATGTAACCATTCCCAGTGTGCACTCTCTGATCTAGTACAATCTCCAAAATAACATGACCCATTTCTTCAATTATTCTAATTATGCCTGTCATTATTAGAGTTAAATACAAAGAAGTAGTTTAGGAGACAGTTGTGAACAGGCATCCAAAATTTTGTCAGACTGTCGGTTTTTATCACAAAGATTTCTTCCTGTAAGATTGCTTCTCCCAATCCATCCTAATACAGCCAGAAAAGAGATACCTTCCTAAAGTGCAATTAAGGTGTTGTCTCTTCTCTGCTTATATTCTTTTGATGGCTCCCCATGGCAATTAAAATGAAATTCAACGTGTGATTTTGAATAATAAGGTCTGACATGATTCCCTCCCTGCCTGTTTCTCCAGCTTCATCTCATGCCACTCCCCTTCCCTCATTACATTCCAGCATCATTAATCTTCCTTCAGTTTCCAGAACACACCCAGCTCTTGCCCAGCACTGGAGTTTTGCACATGCTGTTTCCTTTGCCTGGAATACTGTTTCCCTGATTCTTTTCTCATGACTAGTTTATTTCTCATCTGTGTAAGAGATCTTTTCTACCCCTCTCCCTTGTTCTCTTTTAGGCCCTTGTTTATTTCTCTTGTAGCAGTTAACATAACCTGTGGTTATTTTATTTATGTATTTGCCTTTTGGTTTTTTTGTCTGTTTCCACCACGACAATACAAGCCTCCCAACTGCAGTACCCCCCAGTGCCCAGACTGTCTGTTATAAAGTAGGGTTTTTTTTGTTTTGTTTTTAATCCTCACCCGAGGACATTTTTTGATATTTTGTTCAGACAGAGTGGGAGGGAGAGAGAGGAAGAGAGAGAGAAAGAGAGACATCGACGTGAAAGGGACACATCGAGTGGCCGCCACCCGCACGACCTGACCAGGGCCGGGGACAAACTGCAGCCGAAGTACATGCCCTTAGCGGGAACCGAACCCGGGTCTCTGTAGACCGCAGGCCAACCCTCTAACCGCTGAGCCAAACTGGCCAGGGCATAAAGTAGGTTTTAATAAAGGATTTAAATAATTTCATTTGAGTATATACCTAGTTCATATAATTTTTAATGAATAGATGAATGAATGAACCAACAAACATAGATACATAACTTGGAGATATTGTGGGTTAGATTCCATACCACTGCAGTAAAGCAAATACTGTAATAAAGCAAGCCAACATGTATATTTTGATTTCCCAGTATATATACAAGTTATGTTTACACTGTACTATAGTCTGTTAAGTGTACAGTATTATTATATCTAAAAAACAATGTATATTCCTTAATTTTAAAATATTTATTACTAAAAAATGCTAGCCGTCATCTGAGCCTTCAGCGAGTCACAGTCTTTTTGCTGGTGGAGGGTTTGCCTCTTTAATGGCTACTGACTGATCGAGGTGGTGGTTGCTGAAGCTTGGGGTAGCTGTGGCAATTTCTTAAAATAACACCATAATGAAATTTGCCATATCAATTGATTCTTTCTCTCACTACAACACTTAGAGGCCGTTGTAGAATTATTAATTAACCAATTTCAATATTGTTGTGTCTCAGGGAATAGGGAGCCCTGAGGAAAGGGGGAGAGATTGAGAACGGCTGGTCAGTGGAGCAGCCAAAACACATTTAACATTTATTGATTAAGTTCACTGTCTTGTCTGGGTATGGTTCATGGAGCTCTTAAGCAATTACAACAGTAACATCAAAGATCACTGGCTGCAGATCACCATCACAAATAGAATAATAATGAAAAAGTTTGAAATATTGCACGAATTACGAAACTATGACACAGAGATACTAAGTGAGCAAATGCTGTTGGAAAATGGCTCTGATAGGCTTGCTCAACACAGGGTTGCCACAAACCTGCAGGTTTGTTTTTATTTATAAAGGTTATATGTACGAAGTACAATAAATTGAAGCTCAGTAAAACTGGGTATTCTTGTATTAGAAAGAAAATTATAAAATTTAGGATAAATTTGACATTTCAAGAAAGATTTTATTTAATACTGAAGTATTTAAAATAGTTCAGTAAGGGGAAAAAGGACATATAGGTGTTTCCTTTATTTATTTACTTTATTTAGTTAGTTAGTTAGTTTTCCATCACCACTTAGCCCCCACAATCACCACAGTTGTCTATGTCCATGAGTTCTCTCTCTCCATTTTTTTTTCCCTCAGTCTCTCCCTACCCCACCCCCAGCACATACCCCCCACCCCCCACACACACACCAGAGCTGTCTGCCTGCTCTCTAAGAGCCTGCTTTTGCTTGGTAATTCATTTTGTTCATTAGATTCTACAGGTAAGTGAAATCATGTGGTACTTGTCTTTCTGTGACTGACTTATTTCACTTAGCATAATGCTCTCCAGTTCCATCCATTCTGTCGCAAAGGGTATAAAATTCTGAAAGAATGATTAAGTGTGACCCAGTTTATTCTTGTGTATTTTTGCTGAACAAATGAAAAAGATTAACATAAACATTATCATCCCCAACATGCATTTTTGCTAAATATAATTTTATTTTTAATTGTTTGTGACAAGTCTTTGTTTTGTGTTTTGTTAAATTAATGAAGGATTAATAATATGAAATTTCCCAGTGTCTCTGATATTTTATACAATTTTTGTATTTGTACAACTCATATTTATGAAGTAGATTGAGACCACCAGGAAATTTTTTTAGAACTATAAAACATATATAGTAAAGATCTATTTGGTAATGCCTGATACAAAACAAGTTGAAAATATGAAATAGTATGTGGTTTTATCTATTTATCATTCAGTATTAATCACATGACACTATTAAATCACAGCACTTGTATTATAATATCCTGGCTTTTATTTTTCAAATGATATTGTGAGTCAAAGGGTTCATGCTGAAAATATAAAATTATCACTGCAGTTGTCAAGTGAAGTGATCATGCTTGAGGCATTAGAATTATCGTTGCAGTCACATGTTTTCATTTATTTGTCTATTACTATTGAGAAATGACTTCAAAAGTTCATTGAGCATCCTTATAAACGGTGTTTTGAACTCTGCATCTGTTAGATTGCTTATCTCTGTTTTGTTTAGTTCTTTTCCTGGAGTTTTGTTCTGTTCTTTTATTTGGGACATGTTTCTTTGTCTCCTCATTTTGGCTGCCTCCCTGTGTTTGTTTCTATGTATTAGGTAGAGTTGCTATGTCTCCTGGGCTTCCTAGGGTGGCCTATTATAGTAGGTGTCCTGTAGGGTCCTGTGGCACAGCCTCCCTGGTCTCCCATCTGGGCCCTCGAGGTGCACCCTTCATGTGGACTTTACACCCTTCTGTTGTAATTGAGTCTTGATTGCTGTTGGCACATCATTGAGAGGGTTTTACTCAGGCTGATCAGCTGCAAAGACTGGCTATGCCCATTATCCACTGACCTATGACTACCTTGGATGATCAGCTGTGCAGGGGCCCACCACACAGAGCTAGACTTACTTCAGCAGGGCTCTAGTACCCACTGAGTCAACTCCTTGAGTGTATCACTTGTGGATTTGGTTGGATGGTGGTGCTTCACAGTCCTCAAGAGCATAAAAAAGGACCAGTCAGAAATGAAAGAGACACTAACTGAAATAAAGAATAATTTACAGAGATCCAATAGTAGAGTAGGTAAATCCAAGAAGCAAACCATCAATTTGGAATATAAGGAAGCAAAAAACACCCAATCAGAACAGCAAAAAGACAAATGAATCCA
The DNA here is from genome assembly GCF_014108415.1 of Molossus molossus. Taxonomy (NCBI): domain Eukaryota; kingdom Metazoa; phylum Chordata; class Mammalia; order Chiroptera; family Molossidae; genus Molossus; species Molossus molossus. Next base: position 31,787,208 of record NW_023425346.1, read on the forward strand.
AAAAAAAATGAAGATAGTGTAAGGAACCTCTGGGACATCTTCATGCGTACCAACATTCACATCATGGGGATGTCAGAAGGAGAAGAGAGAGAACAAGAAATTGAAAACCTATTTGAAATAATGACGACAGAAAACTTTCCTAACTTGATGAAGGAAACAGATATACAAGTCCAGGAAGCACAGAGAGTCCCAAACAAGATGAATCCCAGGAGGCCCACACCAAGACACATCATAATCAAAATGCAAAATGTTCTAGATAGAGGTCTTAAAAGCAGCAAGAGAAAAGCTGTTAGTTACCTACAAGGGAGTTCTCATAAGATTGTCAGTTGATTTCTCAAAAGAAACTTTGCAGGCCAGAAGGGAGTGGCAAGAAATATTCAGAGTGAGGAAAAGCAAGAACCTACAACCAAGATCACTCTATCCTACAAAGCTATCATTTAGAATCCATGGACATATCAAGAGTTTCCCACACAAGAAAAAACTAAAGGAGTTCATCACCACTAAACCATTATTATATGAAATGTTGAAGGGTCTTCTTGAAGAAGAACAACAACAAAAACATGAACAATAAAGTGGCAACAAATACATATTTATTGACAATGGAGTCTACAAACAAAATGAACAAATGGAACAGAAACATTCTCATAGATACAGAGAACATTTTGTTGGTTGCCAGATGGGAGGGGGGTAGGGGGAATGGGTGAAATAGGTGAAGAGATTAAGAAGTACAGATTGGTTGTTAGACTGACTAACCTTAAAGGGAAGGGGGTTGGGAGATGGGAAGAAATAAACCAAAGAACTTGTATGCATGTATGCACAACCAATGGACACAGACAACGGTGTGGGGAAAGGTGGAGGGGGTAGGGAGGAGGGGGTCAATAGGGAAAAAAGGAAGAACATCTGTAATACATTCAACAATAGAGATAGATTTAAAAATAAATAAATAAATAAATAAATAAATAAATAAATAAATAAATAAATAAGAATAGAGCCAAAAAAGAGAGAGAGAAAGAGAGAAATGACTTCATAGTCTAAATTTGAAATTCATTTGAGGGTTTCAACATTATTTTCTTATAAATTTGGTAAATTCCTTTTATTTTTTTCTCATGTTTTTAATGTAAAAATTCATAGTTATGGTTTGTAGTTGCCTGCTGTGTTTAATAGATGATTTTTATATCAACATCTGTTTTCTGGTTCTAATTTGGATATCTTTCTGACAAAAAGAATAAATCAATAGCTAGTAATACTGTCTAACCATGAGCTAGAATTAATATATGCTCCTAAAAGTTACATAAATCTCTTTCAGAGACTTTGACTCTGTAGGTCAGTGGAGACTGGTTGATCTGAATCATCAGTATCCATCTTAAAAACTATAAAAATAAAAACATTAAAACATGTCTCACTTGATACTTAGAAACAAAAGGCTGCAATAAAGAGTAAAGTCTTCAAATGTTACCTATAGTTAGAACTTTAAAAGTTTTATCTTTGCATTCAGTACCTTTGCTTCTGCATCAGGTTGCCATGTCAGTTTTTCCATTAACATTAGATTGATTTGCCCAGAAATAAAATTGCTTGCACCATCTTACCTCCTAATGTTCCTAAAGCCTCCTCAGCCAACTTTAGGTTTTAACCTCCGAGTTGTTCCAGATTCTCAAGAGTTCATGCCATGTAATGCATTGATGTGATCAATGCTTGTATCAAGGTCACTGTCATATTTTCATTCTTGATACAGAAAAAAAAATTTTGAGCATTTTTAAGTCATGGAAAACGGAATTAGAAACTGAAGAATTCCAAGGATATTTACATAATTAAAATAAAGACACAAATTCAAATGCTTCTACAAAGGCTTATATTTAGTGCTCTAGGCTTTTTTGTTATAAAATATTAAAGTCTGTGTTATTGAGCATAGAAACACAGTATTTAATTGGAGTAATTGGACACCTTTGTGTTATGTGTTAAAAATCATACCTGACTCAGGGCTTTAAAGTAAATATTCAGCCCCAGCCAGTTTGGCTCAACGGGGAGAGTGACAGCCTGCGGTCCAGAGAGATCTGGGTTCAGTTCCTGCTAGGGGCACGTACCTCAGTTGCAGTTTGTCCCTGGCCCGGGTTGGGATCGTGTAGGTGGCAGCCAGTCGATGTGTCTCTCTCATATCAATGTTTCTCTCTGTCTCTTTCTTCCTTTCTCCCTCTTGCTCTATCTGAAGATGAATGCAAAAAGTGTCCTCAAGTGAGGATAAAAAAATTTTAAAAAGTAAATATTCAGGTTGTATAGATTGTCAAAAATAAATATAATCATCTTCTTTCTAATATCATGATTGCTTCATGCCCCTTAAGTGAAGCTCACAAGTGATTTCCGAAAGTTATTGCACAGGTTTTGAGGGAACATTTTGTATGTTACTTGTTTTGGAACACCTAAATATATAGTAGATACTCAGTATATGTTTGTTTGAAATAACATGTAATTTTAGTCTCTGAACATTAAAATACAAAGATTACTTTTACTAAGGCCAATTAAAGAAGAAAAGGTTGGAAATTCATGATATGTTATGTAAAAGGGAACCCAGTTTCACCATCAATAGATTCTTTAAGTACTACAACCTTATGAATGATTAATTTAAATGTCGCTTAAATGTGTTCACACTGAGAACATGGTCTTTGACTTACTTTTCTTCACTTGACAGTATATACTAGAAATCTCTTCATATAACTATACAACTACCTCGTTCAAGTGTTGTATTATCTTCCATAGTATGAAAGTTTTACTTCTTTACCCATTCCCTAATTAATGGGAATTAATTGTAGTTTTCATTCTAATGATCAAGGCTACTGCGAATATCACTTTATGTAATTCTTTGTGCATATGCTTGATTATTTCTCCAGGCATGATGAAGGAGAGGAATTCCTGTTTTCAAAGAATTTACACATCTTAAATTCATGCTACAGTACCTCCTAAAAGGAGGTAGCAGTTCATGCTTCTACCAGTAGTTTATGACACTAGCTATTTTCCCATACTCTTTTTTTTTTTTTTTTATCCTCACCCGAGGACATTTTTCCATTTTTTGTTCAGGTAGAGTGGGAGGGAGAGAGAGGAACAGAGAGAGAGAGAGAGAAACATCGACGCGAAAGGAACACATGGAGTGGCCGCCACCCGCACAACCGACCAGGGCCGGGGACAAACTGCAACCGAGGTACACGCCCCCAGCGGGAACCGAACCCGGGTCTCTCTGGACCGCAGCCCGACGCTCTAACCCCTGAGCCAAACCAGCCAGGGCATATTTTCCCATACTCTTGATGAAACTTAATGTTAGCAATCTTTTAAAAATATTTATATGGCCCTGGCCAGTTTGGTTCAGCAGTTAGAACGACGGCCTGCGGTCCAGAGAGACCCGGGTTCGGTTCCCGCTAGGGGCACGTACCTCGGTTGTAGTTTGTCCTCGGCCCTGGTTGGGTTGTGTGGGTAGCGGCCACTCGATGTGTCCCTTCACATCGATGTTTCTCTTTCTCTCTCTTCCTCTCTCTCCCTCCCGCTCTATGTGAACAAAAAATGAAAAAATGTCCTCGGGTGAGGATAAAAAAAATTTAAAAATTAAAAATAAATAAATAAATAAAAACCTTTATACGATTAGGAGTGAAAAGCAATACTTCTTTATTGTTTTATTTCCCATTTTCTGGTTACTACTAAGTTGAGCATCTTCTCTTATGCTTACTATCCTTCTGCATTCCCTCTTCTCAGCTTACCCACATTTCACTGTCCATCTTCCTTTTGGGCTCTTTATCTTTCTCTTATTGACTTTTAGGAGTTATTTATATATCCTGGATATTGATACTTTGTTAAATATTTTGCAAATGCTTTCACCAGGCTATCAATTGTCTTTTTAAGTTTTTTGGTCGTTCTTTTGCTGGACAGAAGTTTTAATTTTGATATAGTAAAATTTACGAGTCTTTTTCATTATGGATGGCTTTCGCTTTTTGTATCTCCTTTAGAAGGCTTTCATAAACATGGCACAAATAAACATATTCTTTTACCTTTTCTTAATGCATTTTTTAATTGTATTGGTTTAGTTTTTGGTTTTGGTTTAAATATTGAATCATCTGGAATACATTTTTGTGAATTATATGAGTTATGGAAGTAATTATTTAAAAAAAAATGAGGTGTGGGGTGGTGTCCAGTTGTCCCAACACCATTTATTGAATTGACCTTCCTTTTCCTCCTGATTTAAAATGCCATCTCTGGCGTTAATTAAACTTGTATGTCTGTGGTTTTATTTGTGACCACTCTCTTCTGTCGCATATACTACTTCTACTTGCCTGTTCTTGCATCAATAATACAACTTGTTAACATAAATTACAATTGGGTGGGATGATTTTCTCTTGTTTTGTATGTTGACATTATACACAGCTGGCCTCTAACTGCTTTTGTCATTGGTTCTAATCATTTTTCAGTTGGATTTTGAGCTAAAAAATCATATTGACTTCTACTACTGACAGTTTTATCTCTTTATTTTTATTCCTTCTACCTCATATAATAGTTATTTGTCTTGCTATTCAAGTACAGTAATTCCATTTCCAAATAAACACCCGTGAAGCGGCTCATTTCTATCAATTTCTGTAGAAGGTTTTATCCTTCTCTTCCTGTTCTCCTCCCGTGTTCAGTCCTTCTCCATTTATGCAAGATGGATTTATTTTTTACCATTTCTATTGCCCCACCTTTAAAAAAATTATTTACATCAAGCTTGAGTTATCCAACCCTTGTGTTGAGGCTGAGGGAGTTAAGCAAAGTAGGGACAAGATTCAAAAGTGGAATAGCCCATTATATTAACTTTTTTAAATCTAATATAGAATTTTTCTTTCTCCTTTATTTATTTGAGTATTTAATCACTTTTGCCTTATCATTTTCATGGGTCTATGTTTTGTCTCCCCAATATTTTAACTCTTCAAGTCAGACTATTTCTCCTGCTTCTTATACACCCACAGTTTTTATCCTTTTCCCTTTTACCTGTACAGTATGTTTTTGAACTTCATATAGACCTTTATTCTAGCTTACATACTATTTTTCATATCTTTAATAACACAGTTGCTATATCTCAAACTTCATTGCTCCTCTGTCTTTTACCCACTCATTTCCAAAACCTTGGTCCTGTTATTTTTTGTTTTTGTTTTTTTTACGTTTTGAAAACTTTCTAGTTTGAAATTAATTCAAACTTAGAGAAAAGTTACAATAATACAAAGAACTCTCTTTATACACATTCAGCAATTGCTAACATTTGGCCATGTTTACTTTATCATTCTCTGCCTTAACCCCTCAGGGTTTGTATTTGTGTATATTTTTAGAAGTTTAATAGTAAGTAGCAAATATCACGTGGTCTATTTTGTTTTTAATTTTCTGCCCCTATCCTCAGTAAGCCAGAGGTTCACTCCATCTTGCTCTCTTGTCTGATGAGTCATGTTCTAGGGAATAAAGGTATGTTTTAGATTATACTTTAAATTCATGATCACTGACCTCAAATTGGCTTTCAACACTGCCTATATATGAGTGACTGTTTTTAAATTTGCAAACACAGGATGTTTGCCGATACAATTTCTTATGATGTTATATATTTATGAGAATTTTATCAGATGACACATTCTGTGTGATTTTAATTATTTGGAATCACTGAGACTTATTTTATGGCAACTTATTATTACTTACCAGATATTTATATAGTCTTTACCATGGGCCAGGCACTAAGTACTTTACCAATCTTTATTCAGTATTATCAACACTGAGTGGTAGATGCTATTATTATCTTCATTTTGCAGATGAGGGAACTGAGAGACAAAGATGTAACTTGCCCCCAGTCACATAGCAAATAGTAGAGCTGAGATTTTAATCCCAAGAATCTAGATCCAAAATTCATACAATGTTAATGTTTTCAATCTCATGTATGCTTTATAAAAATGCATATCTTGCCTGACCGGTGTGGCTCAGTGGATTGAGTGTCATCCCATGGACTGAAAGGTCCCAGTTCAATTACTGGTCAGGGCACATGCCCAGGTTGTTGGCTCCATCCCCAGTAGAGGGCGTGCAAGAGGCAGCCAATTGATGTTTCTCTTTCACATCACTTTTTATCTCTTTCTCTTCCTCTCTCTCTAAAAAAATCAATAAAACATATTTTAAAATATAAATAAATAAAAATTCATATCTGTAATTCTTGTAATTTGTGTAGTTCTATGTGTATTTCCATTAGCTTGAACATGTTAATTGTGTAGTTCTGGTCTTATATTTCTTTATTAATTTCTTTCCTGCTTATCAGTTTCTGAGAAATGTATGTTCACTGTAGATTAATCAGTTTCTCATTTTAATTCTCTCATTTTTGTGTAAATTATTTTTAGGATATTGTTAGGTATATCTATTTTCAGAGTTTTTATTTCTCACTAAAGATTTATATTCAATAATTATATAATAACTTCTTTATCAGTATGTTTTTTAAAATAATAAGAGAATAAAATGAAAACAGACCTTAAATCCCAAATAACTTTTTCATTTCAATGTGAAATTCAGAGTCTCAGTCACAAGTAGGTATTAATTTCATAACAGCAATAGAGAAGTCCTCTTATCTAACATGCCCTGAACCTGTAGTTGGTTGTTTAACTGAAAAGATATATTAAAGAAGAGAATCATAAAAAATACTTATAGTTAAACATTTAGCTTTACCTTATATAAATGTATATTCGATCAACAAACTTTGTGGATCAAAACCTTTCTCTAATTATGAGTTTACTTATTGGAGTACAGCATTGTCTTTACACCAATAATGTAACATCGAATATTTCTTTGTGTTTTTTTAACTTTGGAGAGAAGCAAAAACTCAAAGACACTTGCAAGATGGTCTGAATGCAGAATTTTTCTATATATTTAGTGTTTTTCCCCCCAATATTCTCCTCTTTCCCATCTTATTTGTCCTCATTTTTTTTTTCCTTTATTGACTTTAGAGGGAGAGGGAGAGAGAGAGGGAGAGAGAAACATTGATGAGAGAGAACATTGATTGGCCGCCTCCTGCATGGCCCACACTGGAAATCAGGCCCACAACCTGGGCATGTGCCCTGACTGGGAATCAAACCGGCGACCTCTTGGTACATGGGTCGACACTCAACCACTGAGCCACACTGGCCGGACTCGACCTCATTTTTTTTAAGAGGCTGATGATAAAGGCTAAACTTTCAACTTAATTTTCATGGACTCATTTTTTTTTAATTTATATTATAACAGTTTAAAAAATATTTTATTAAATTCCTAAATTATACCAGCAACTAATAATAGCTCTACAGCTTTGATAAAAACACAACTGATGCCCAGCCGATGCGGCTCACTGGTTGAGCGTCGACCCATGCACCAAGAGGTTGCCAGTTCAATTCCCAGTCAGGACACATGCCCAGGTTGTGGGCCCGATCCCCAGTGGGGAGCATGCAGGAGGCGGCCAATCAATGTTTCTATCTTTGTCTCTCTCTCTCTCTCTCTCTCTCTCTCTCTCTCTCTCTCTCCTTCTTCCTTTCTCTCTCTCTAAAAATCAATAAAGAAAAAAAAATTTTTTAAAAACACAACTGATATTGGAAAGTATACAATTTAAGGGGTAAGAGCAGAGATAAGCATTCTTCTGATTTCAAATGGAAATGCTGTTTTGATTAATTCAGTGTTTTGTTTAAGTGGAGGTGAGTTAAGAGAGTGTCCTCTGTGGTTCAAATCAGAATAGGTTCTTTAAGTAAACAAAGGTAAAATCACTGAAAAGTTACTCTATATCTGGCAGGTGTTAGTTTCAGAAAATAACTACATTGGAGTGAAATTGCATTTATTACTTAAGATATCTGTAGACCAGCAACGCTTATGTTAAAAATGTCATGGATCTATGATACCAAAGCTGTTTTTAGCTTATGTGCAGAGATTCACCCTATACTTGAAAGATTGACATGTGTTTTTTTTTAAACTCTATTCATGGTACTCCCTAACTCAGATTTTCCAGTTCAATCTGATTAGATTCTTCTGTCCCACAGCTGTCTTATCTCAGCAACAGTGTTTAAGATTGAGTTGAAAAAAATTGAAGTCATCGTCATAAAGTCTTTCTTGCTTTTTTAGCTTATGTAGAAATGCTAGACTCAAAAGGACCAGAAGAATATCCATTTCAAAAGAGGTTCTTCAGAGTTTTCCAAATGTTGGAAACAAATTTAAATTTTAAAAATATATTAAGTTCGTTATGATATATCCAAATCAAATTATGCAAGCCAGATAATATTTTAACACTTTAATAAAAATAACATGCACACTGAAAGGTTTTATACCACCTTGTAACATATGAACATACCGTGACACAAAAATAAACTTCACTGCTAGTGGACTGCTGACTAAAATTTTGCTATCAATTTTTGTATAGATATTTGAACTTTTTATGAGTATGCATTTTTATTTTTACATTTTTTAGAGGGGCTTTTAAAAAACTTGAGTTCATTATGATATATCCAAATCAAATTATGCAAGCCAGAACATGGCTGCAGCATGTGTGTGCTTGAATAAATACAAGCAAGATGTAGGAGCAGTTTCCTGTCATGTATCCTTATCACTCCTTAACAGTTTTGCAATGGCAAATTAATGTGATAAAATTATATTAAAGAAACTTTTCTTGCTTAATTTAAGTTTTAGTTAATTCTTGCCCATATTTTATATTCATGACCAGAAACATGAGTACTAACTAGATATAATCATTCAATTTAGAAGCAAGATTTTCTTTATGCCTCCTTTAAGCTTATGGACTGTTTTAATAGCAAAGCTCTTAATATTGCCAAAACCAAATTAGCTATTTTTTACAAGTTGCCATTTGCAGTAGGTTTTCTAATACTAAGAATTGTCTCGCCCTGGCCAGTTTGGCTCAGCGGTTAGAGCGTCGGCCTGCGGTCCTGAGAGACCCGGGTTCGGTTCCCGCTAAGGGCGCGTACCTCGGTTGCAGTTTGTCCCCGGCCCTGGTTGGTTGTGCAGGTAGCAGCCACTCAGTGTGTCCCTTTCACATCAATGTTTCCCTCTCTCTCTCTTCCTCTCTCTCCCTCCCACTCTATCTGAACAAAAAATGGAAAAATGTCCTCGGGTGAGGATTAAAAAAAAAAGAATTGTCTCAATATTATAAAGCCAAAACAAGGTACAGAAATTAATTTGTTGATGATTATTTAAAATTGCAGCTGTTACCCATGTCCCTTGATTTCATACTTTTTATTAGTTAATAGTTTACTATTTTTATTGATGGATTTTGATAACTAACATTATAATTTGGTCTTATAAAATGAATTATTACTAACAAATCTCTTTCTCTGTTTTATATAATAGAGGTTCCATTTAGAATTTATTAGACAAGAGATCTATGTCTAAAATAATTTGAAAACCACTGATCTGGTCCAATCCATTAATTTTACAAATTGAACAATTGAAGCTCAGTTTAAGTATCTTGCTCAGAGTTGTACAGCTAGAAAATCACAGTTGCTGAACTTTCTAATCCTTAGTTCACTATTCTCTCTACTATTTGTTATCTCATCTCTGAGCTCCTATAATACATTTAGTTGATGCTATGCCAGTTAGCATTTAATGACATGGTTTGTATACTTCATTTATTTATTTACTCCACAGATAATTCTCTGTGGGCCAGGCACTCTTGTAGGCACTGGATACCTTCTCTGAATCTAGAAATTGTGCTGAAAATAAAATAAGAAAAGTTATTCTATTCAGCCTCCACTTAATTTTGGTTGAATATATAACTGCAATTAGCCTTATATATTAGTGGATGGTTTTAATAATTATTAACTAGAACTTTTCTATTTATGGTTATATTTTAGGGAATAAAAAAAGTTCTGTAGTATTTTGAAAGGTGAGAAAAACAAATAATTCAACTCAAAGTACTCTGCATACCGTGAACCTGGTAATGTGTTTGGCAACCACAAACACACAGATACATGATACAAGGAATGCATGTGGTAGGTGCTGTAACCGTTATGTAAACAGCACTGTAGATGAGAGTGTAATGAACAAGTAACTCTAAGCAGGAGCCTGGAGGGGGCTTCATGGAGGAGCTGACCCTGGAGTGTAGATAGAGAACAGAAGGTTGCTTTAAGAAAGTGGGAGAAATTCTTTCAAAGCCCAGGTAACAACACATGCATAGGGATGGAGTTGTGAGTGTTTCTGGCATTTCCAAGAAAGTATAATGCGGCAAGGTACTAGAGTGTCTTAGGAGGAGTGGTGAGGAAACGGGTTTGCCCATCATTAGACGATTGAAGAATGGAAGTAATGAAGTGTCCGAAGTTATTATTTTGTACCCTAGATATTTCTCATGCCTCTACCTATTTCTATTCCTAAGAGTTAAGTTCTTTGAGAACGCTGATGGTGTCTTGTACTTGTCAGTCTTATGGTGACGTGTGCAGTGCTGAGCGTGGCAAGGGCTCAGTAAATGCTTACTTACTAATTGCACCAGCAGCCACTCAACAAATATTTTTGGCTGCAGCATGTGTAAGGTTCTGTGTTTTGTGCTGTTAGAAAAAAAAAAAAAAACTTGTGATACAAAGCCAATCTTCAAGGAGCTATTGAACCCAAAGCAAAAAAGAGTTGATTTTGTCTGTTATGATGACTAATAAATCCATGTACTCACAGAGCTTACATTTTTGGAGGAGGCAGATAATCATAAACAGTAAAATACGTAATATGTTAGTGATATATACTAAGGAGAAAAAAATAAAGTAGAAAAGGGAGATGTAAATTATCAGAGAGGAAAAGAGAAGGTAAAGCTACTTAATTTCTCTTGCCTCTAGAGTTTCCTCAACTCTAGAAAAGAAAAGAAAAAACAATAGTACTTACACAGTTGCTCCAGGGATTAAATGAGTTGATGAATGTACAAAGTGCTCAGTACAGTTTCCAGAAGATGGTATTGCTAAGAGAAATGTCAGCTAATATTATTTATATATTTGGTTAAAGTAACTTTAGCACAATAGTCATCTTACTTTCATCACTTATGGACTTCTTTTATTAAGGGACATACTTCCAAACGGTTTTGAATTACTCTATAGGCTAAGACGTATCTTGCTCCTTTTAGCTTCTGCTTTTGATGCACTCACTTTGAACTTTACTTTCTTATTGAAGTGAATCATTGTTTTCTGATAATATTTCCTCTAGAAAACAGTATTTGTTTATCCAAATATCAGGTCATCATTCTATTTCAGTCATTAGGCAGGCATACAGATCTTTCTATGGAAAATATTCATTAATGCTTCATGACTTATCACATCTCAAGGTTAAAAGTCCTGACAAAATGAGACTTTTATACTGGCTTACCAGCTAAAAAATGAGTAAAATACTGGAATTGTTATTACCAGACAGATATGTAAAATCCTTGATATTAGTCTTTTGGAATTAAGATCATTGGCATGGATAAGGTGAAGTTTCAGGTCTCTTACCTTTCTTTGCCTTTCTTACCTCTGTGTATCTTTACATGTATCATAACCCCTTAAACTGCCCCCTTTCTCTGATCCCCAAAATCTAGACTAGTTATTTCTTTGTGCTCATTTAGCACTCCGTACTTAGCCCCTGTCATAGCCAGTGCCATTAAATTTGTAATTACCTATTCACCTGAGGACCCAACTTACCGCCCACCACCTCCAGGCAGTAAGCTCCTAGAGATGGGACTGTGTTCTCTTTATGTTCGGGTCCTTACTGTCCATCCAGTCCTCACATGTACTTGCCCAGTGAATACTTAAAACCTTAGTGTATCAGGATTAGAGAAGCATAGTTATTTAACCCTGGTCCCACATCCCTTAGTTACTCCTTTGTCTCTCCTGGCTGCTTTGAGGAATCAAGCATGCTTCTACACCACATCCTGCACATCCCCCCTGTCCCCCTTTGGCCTAAAATAAAAAAAGAAAAAGTGAGCTAGTTATCAGGAAAGACCTCAAAGGTAGAAGAGCACCCTGCGGAGTAACTATGGTCTAGGATGTGATCCTTATTCTTCCAATATAAAAAATTGATTTTGCTATTGCTCTCAGGGGTGATGGGCCACTAGGGTCTGACACAGATCATCTATACGATTTATATTTATAAGAAATTAATTTATTAACCAGGTGGCCTATTTTTTTATTTGTTTTCATTGAGTGAAATACATATATGTGGTATCCAAGTCACTAACTTAATGATAAGCACCTACCATTCAAAGCCCCTATGAAACGCATCAAAATGAGTTAGACTGTCACCAGGATTATTTCACCCAGGCTAAGAAAATAGAGTAAGGAGTAATAAGGTTTCAAGTACACCTTTGAAAGCCCTTATAAAAGTGTCTTTTTATTTGCTAAACAATAACAATTTTAAAAGTCAGAAAATAAAACAGTGGCATTTTCTAACTCTTAATAATGGTAATGTACAATTTGGTTCCATAATTCTTGGATCCCAAGATGAGTTCCTAAGTTAATGATAATGTAGTATTGCTGGTGATGGTGATAAGGAGAAACAGGTGATTGAATTTGGACAACAGTTTTCTGTCCTCTCTACCCCCTCTAATTCAAGAATCATCACAGTCTCAGGATCAACTCAGTTGCATTAAGAAAGTTAACTGTGTGCTTGTGGTTTTAGCTGGCTTACTGGTGCTCCTACACATACTAATAATGCATGGCGATCCACTAGTTCATCCTCTGCCCTTATGAAGAAACCATGAAGTGCAGGTTAAGTGGTCATTGAAAGAAAATAAGTTGTACTTCTTGTCAAGGGCTGAAGTGAGTCTTTCAAGCCTTATCTCAAGGTCCTTTCTTTTCCAGAGATTGGAAACCCAAGTGCCTACAGAGGCCAGTCTGGTGGGAATGAAGCAGGAAGCCACTGCAGTGAACTGGAGAGCCAAGTTCTTTCTGAAGGAGCAGCTACTGCTCTGGTCCAGATAATTGTTGCAAGGCAGGAATGTTGACGTAGTGATACCACATTGTCCAGTTTATCAGGTAAAGCAGGAAATGCAAATTTTTTAAATTTAAATAACATCAACTAATTTGCTATTATTATTCTTCTCAAACTCTGTACAAGCCAAATATTTCTGCAGAGGAGATTTGGGCCAGAGTCCTCCTGTTTGTAACTTGGTCCTATATTTTGCTTACCTGTTTGTTAAATTGAAGGCTCTATTTTCTACAGGTTTTGCTTTTCTTCAGCATATGCTCTAAAATATACTATGCCTGGTTTTGTGATACTGAAATTCCTTTCCTCTCCAACCTGAGTGTTTTGTTTTCTTTGGCTGCTACATTTCCTCTGCCACTGTAGCATTCCGGTGAGCAGTTAATGCTAAATGGAGTCTCCTTGACACTTTTGATATGACACCTCTAAACATCTGCAAGTATACTACTTACTCATTTTGTTACTGATGAGTAAGCTAAATAAACACAGTAAAAGATCATTATTTCATGGGGCGTAAAGATTGTAGACTTTGGGCTCCCCGTTCTAAAATCCACACAGAAATTATTTTCCTCTACTTCTTGAGAGACCTCATCAGACAATTTATTACACTTAGTTATCTCTTACATTGAATTATGTTTGTTGGAGACGTTGACTGGACAAGTGTTCCTAGGTATTTATACACATTTAGAGACCATGCCTTTGGGTGGGTTTCTTCAATGGCTAAGGAGTCTTCCTATTTTCACTTTATGAATAACCTGATTTTCAAAGTTACAGGGGCAGGAGGGGAGTACTGCTACCTTTATAGAGAATTGATCACTGCAAGTAGGAACTTGCCATCCACTGCCATGTGAATTAAAAAATGCTAAACATTTTTAGAGTAAGAGTATATAAAAATTAGTTTTTTCATTATATTGCATAACACCATATGGACATAAATCATAATTGTTTCATTTTTAGTACCATTTTGGGAAAAAACAATATTGATGTACATCATTTTTCAGCAGTGTTACAGATGTTTCTCCTTTTTCCCCATATTGACTCCCTTCTCCCTAACCCCTCCCACCCCATCCCCAGTTTTGTTGTCTATGTCTATCAGTTATGCATACATGCATATAAGTTCAGTGGTTTATCCCTTCCCTTCCTATCCCCCTTCTGAGGAATGTCAATTTGTACCCTACTTCTATGTCTCTAGGTCTGTTTTGTTCATCAGTTTGTTTAGTTCATTATATTCCAGAAATAAGTGAGATCATGTGATATTTGTCTTTCTCTGCTTGGCTTGTTTCACTTAAGATAATACTCTCCAGGTCCCTTCATGTCATCTCAAAGGATAAAAGATCTTTCTTTCTTACAGCTGCAATGAACTCCTTTAACTTTTTCTTGTCTGGGAAACTCTTTATATGGCCATCGATTCTAAATGACAGCTTTGCAGGATAGATTAATCTTGGTTGTAGGTTCTTGCTTTAATTTGCATCTCTCTGATGATTAGTGACGTTGAGCATCCAACTTACACATACACAAGAATAAACTCAAAATGGATAAAAGACTTAAATGTGACTCGTGATTTCATAAAAATCCTTGAAGAAAATGCAGGCAACAAAATTTCAGACATTATACGCTGCAGAATTTTCACTGATACATCATCTAAGGCAACAGAAACAAAGAAAAAATGAACACATGGGACTACATCAAACTAAAAAGCTTCTGCACAACAAAAGAAACAACCATCAAAATGGAAAAGGAACCCACTCTATGGGAGAGCATAATTGCCAATGATATATCAGATAAGGGGTTAATTTCCAAAATATATAGAGTACTAATACAACTCAACAAAAGGAAGACAAAGAACCAAATTAAAAAATGGACAGGGGACCTAAAGAGACACCTCTCCAAACAGGACATACAGCTAGCCAAGAGACATATGAAAAAATACCCTAGGGCATTTTAGAACCAACTGAAAGGATAGCCTTAATTTTTCTCTCTACTATTTAGATTATTCAGGTTAATGGATATTCTTTCTAACTCTCCGTATCTTTTTCTCTACGTGACTAAAACAGAAAGCAGTAATAATGTAATACTAGGTGCAAAGCCTGTAACTATTTCTAATAAAAACCTTTCATAATGCTTTTAGGATCAGGAACATACCAGTTAGCTGGTGTATAGTTGTAACATTTAATTTTTTTGGGAAATAATATTTTTTCCAATTATAGAACCAATACATTTTGTTATAGAAAAATTTGAAGCTACAGAAAAACAATGAAAAAATAGAAATTGTGCGTGTCCCTACTACCCAGAGAGAATTGCTGTGAGGATAGTACTACAGTCGACCCTCGTTTGTTGTGGTCAATCAGTTCCAGACTCTACCGCGAGAAATGAATTTCCACGAAGTAGGATTCTTTATTTATTAATAGTATTCAAATATAGTATTTGACAAAACCGCAATAAAGTGAAGCCACAGAAGTCGAAGGGACGGCCCTCGCCACTTTGCGCTTCAACTTTCACAGCTTCACTCTGTCGCGGTTTTTTCTAACATATTCCTTAAAAAATGTATCGAGACAGTGAAAATGATACAGCATGTGCTCGGTGGTCTGAGTCAATTACACACCCCTGTATTGCAATTAGAATTCAAATTACTGTACATATGAAATGTAGGCCTATGTATTCGAGCACCCCAGGAATCCTTAATGCCAGATGCACCCGCTAGAGTCTGGACCGGATTAACTGCAATAAATGAGGGATGACTGTATTCTGTTCCTATACTTCCATATATAGTAGTATTTTTTTAAATTAAGATTTATAATTATACATGCAATTTGTAGGTTTTTTTCACCTGACAATATCATGGACCTTTCCTAGTGCTATTAATTTTTCTATAACATGATTTTAATAACTGTACAAATAACAGTTTGGATATATGTGATGTGCTAGGCACTGATTACAATTTTTAACTTATTGTATCCCCAGAGCAATTCTATAAGTCTATCATCTCCATTCTATGAGGAAAGAAATTTTTGCCCAGCCGGTGTGGCTCAGTGGATTGAGTGTCAGTCCCATGAATGAGAGGTCCTGATTCCTGGTCAGGGCACATGCCCAGGTTTTGGGCTCAATCCCCAGTAGGGGGCGTGCAGGAGGCAACCAAACAGTGTTTCTCTTTCACATCGATGTCTCTATCTCTTTATCCCTTCCACTCTCTCTAAAAATCAATAAAAACATATTTTTAAAAATAAATGAATAAAAATACATATCTAAACAATCAATAATAATTTTTGAAAATATATTTTAAAGCAAGGAAAGTTTTAAAACTTGCCCCGGGTCACAAGCTAAGAAAGGGTAGAGCTGCATAGCTTCTCAGTACTGTAATTCATTTAAATAAAACCCTATTTTAGACTTTCAGTTTGTCTTCAGTATAGTTTTTGGCTGATTCTGTGGGTTGTCTGTCTAGGCTGGGCTTAGCTGAACCAACTTATCCCTGTTCCACGTGTTGGCTGGGCTCACATACACATCGGGAGCCTCAGCTGGACTGGCTGGACCAGCTTGATTTCTCTTTCCACCTGGTGTGTGGTCTTCAGGGTGACTAGCTCAAGCTGTTTATGTGACAAGGGCATTACAAAAAGCAGGAATGAAAGATGCAAGGCCTTTTGAGGTTTAGTCTCAACTTCAACAGTATCACATCCATCCTATTCCATTGGTCAAAGCATATCACAAGGTGAGCTCAGACTCAAGGTGTAGAGTAATAAATCCTACTTTCTGATGGAAGGAGCTACAAAACATTTGTAGCCAGTGCAGTCTACTACACTCAGCATTTAGTTCTCTGAAGGCTTTTATGTGATTATAATGGGTAAGTTGCTGAACTTTGGTAGCAAGTAATGGCCTGATATAAATATTCCTCCTGACTATAGATGGGCGTAGGCCAGCACATTTGTTACCTTGACTCTGAGGACTGGTTTGATTCTCTAATCTTTCTAAACTCCCCTACCTTCAGAGTTTGTGAAACAATGTAGCCTTCCTACATGAATGAGATCCTTTATTCACTGTTACACTCTTCTGCACTGAAAGGTCACGGACACCTGGAACTGGAGAGCTTCAGTGGTCAGTGCAGGAGAGGTGTGCTTAAGGTACCCTAACACAACTGTATAAAACAAACATAAATGTGCTGGGAGTAGTTTAGAGTGAGTAAGGAGAGCCTGGCAGAGATCAGGTCTCTTTCAAAGGATAAATCTGAGAGGTATGTTTTAGAAGAGGTGGCTGCACAGTGGAGATAAGAACCAAATGGAAAAAATAACCGGAGTGAAAATAGGGCTAATCTATTAGAAGGTTTTTTAGAAATGAAAGAAGATCTAACTGTAAGATAAGTGTGCTCATAAATAAAAATGCAGAGCTTGAATAAATAGGTGGAAGATGAAACAGATGGGAAGGTTGGATGGAGGGAGCTGGCTAAATGGTATGAAGGAGCTGTATGGATAACTGATATATGGGTGAAAGGTAATTGAAAAGGGGAAATGTCATATAGGGTTACTGTAACGAGCATTATTTAATATGATGGAAAGATTATGAGTATATACATTTATTAACCAATTAAATGGTAATTATGTTGTAGCCACTCAGACATTACTCTCCAAAATGCTAATGTGATGTTATCTCTTTAATCCAATCATATCTGCTGTTGTGTGCGCATGTTGTTTTGGCATTTAAGTATAGATGTAGGCTTTATCTACTACTTGTTCTCAACTAAACAACATGAGGTGTTTACTCTTGCAATTGTAGGAATGGAATGGACTTCTTATTTAACTTTAAATATTTCATGAGCTAAGTTTATAATGATAGTATTACAAAGTATAATGATTAGATTTATATGACATATTAAATATTGGTGTTTTACCTGATTTACATAGTCTCACCTTGATTAATCAAGTTCATTGGGTGTTCATTCTCTCCTACTGTGTATCCAAGTAACCCCACTGAGCACAAGATCAATGTGTGATGTCAATATAAACATTTTAATAGAATTTACCTATATCACATGATTCAAAATGCAAGTCATTTTTATCATTAAGTTTGTGTGACATTATTCAGAAGAATGTATTATGTTTGATATTATTCAGAGAGATTTATGAGGAATATCTCATCATGAATATCTTCATGATGTCATATTCTCTGATATTTCATCTTCATGGTGTTTTGAGTATAACTTAAAATTTGCATCTCAGCACTGCATGGCGAGTTTATTCTTAGGTTGGCGGGATTGTTAGTATTGAGAAAAAAGGTCTATTGCACTAATTAATCTTCCTATTGTTGCATTTATTTATGTCAGTGCTTTCTTTACTAATTCAATTAAAGTGTATTATATATATAGTCTGCTTAATAAATAAAATTCTGATGTATAAAGTTAGCATATTAATTTTCTTGTAAGTTCTATCATACTTTTTCTACACTGAGAAATTATAAGATCATTAGAGACAAATCTAGAGCAAAAACTCCTTTGTATAATTTGTCAAAATACATACTTATTGGCTTCTTTTTAAAAGCTCTCTTTCACTTTAGACATGTGTTGCTGAAACTTTATAAGCCTACATGGTGAAAATCAGAGTATAAAATTATGTTAACTAATTAGAATATGCACAGTCTTCAGGAAGAACTGGGAATATATGAAGTTTGAGAGAGAACCCGGCTGGTGTGGCTCAGTGGTTTAGTGTCAACCCATGCACCAAGAGGTCGCTGGTTCGATTCCTGGTCAGGGCACATGCCCAGGTTGTGGGCCTGATCCCCAGTGAGGGGCATGCACAAGGCAGCCAATTGATGTTCTCTCTCATCGATGTTTCTATCTCTCCCTCTCACTTCTTCTCTCTAAAAATCAATAAAGAAAAAAAAATTTTTTTTTAAGAAGTTTGAGAGAGGCAAGATTCCTGCCCTTAGGGAGTTTTACATTCCTGTGGGGAGAAATAGTCAATAAACAAATAAATTATAAGAAAAAAATCAGGAGGAATCAGTGAATTAACAAAGTGTAAGAGAATACCCACGGTTTATAGAATAGTCTCTGTAAAGAGGTGACATCCAACCCTGGCCGGTTTGGCTCAGCGGTTAGAGCGTCAGCCTGCAGTCCAGAGAGACCCGGGTTTGGTTCCCACTAAGGGTGCATATCTCGGTTGCAGTATGTCCCTGGCCCTGGTTGGGTTGTGTGGGTGGCAACCACTCAATGTGTCCCTTTCACGTCAATGTTTCTCTCTCTCTCTCTCTCCCTCCCACTCTGTCAAATGGAAAAATGTCTTCTGGTCAGGATAAAAAAAAAAGGTGACATCCAATTAGAATTCATCATGGTCTAAAATCAAGTCACTAGCCCTGGCCGGTTTGGCTCAGCGGTTAGAGCGTCGGCCTGCGGTCCTGAGAGACCCGGGTTCGGTTCCCGCTAAGGGCATGTACCTCGGTTGCAATTTGTCCCCGGCCCTGGTCGGTTGTGCGGGTGGCAGCCACTCGATGTGTCCCTTCACATCGATGTTTCTCTCTCTCTGTTCCTCTCTCTCCCTCCCACTCTACCTGAACAAAAAATGGAAAAATGTCCTCGGGTGAGGATTAAAAAAATAAATAAATAAATAAATAAATAAATAAATAAATAAATAAATAAATCAAATCAAGTCACTAAAATTCTATTAACAAAAAGCCAATTCTCATAGACTAATTTGCATATTGACAGGAAGCAAGAAATTGAAAACATTGGTAGAATTGTGACATATTCTCCTTAGAACACACACCCATCACTTTTTGAATTTCATTGTTATTACTACTAAAACTCTTTGTGAAATAAATTTAAATTATGTTATAATATCTGTCCTTTGTCTAGAATATTAGTGAGATGGAGGTACCTTTTATTTCAAAATATTGTTTCTATTTTTAACCTTTTGGGCTTAAATCAAGCCATATAAACAGGGTACATCACAATGGAATCTTTAGGAGAGGTGAAGGGAAAATGTTGTAGATATGTAGCTTTTTATGTTAAATTTATAAAAGTTGGAAAAGAGGAGAAACTGTTTTTATAATACAAACTATAAAAATAAAGCTTGACTAAATATTGAATGATGAGTTTACATAGAAGATCAAGTTATCAGAATCTTGGAGGCAAAAATAATAGATTTTAATATTTAGCAGAAGAGGGCATATAGGGGTGTCAAAAGTTTGAGAAATATGGCCTGGAGTACTTTCCTAGAACCCTCCTGACACTTTCAGAAATGTATGAAGGGCCCTAAAATTATGCAATTCTATTTTAACAAATAATTCTAAGTGAATTAGCAAAATGACCATAGATTTATGTATAGGAATACCTTTCTCAGATTTATTTGTAATTGTGAAATTTTAGAAGAAAAATCTATGTAATTAAATAAATTATATAAAATTATCCAAGAAAATTCTACCCAGCATTTCAAAGCCATAGTTTGGAAAATATTTAATGCCATAATAAAATGCTTGGGACAAAGTGGTAATGACTCAAATGTTTAAAGCAAAAGGACACATTTATACATAGAAAAAATCTGAAATCAGTGCAATTACTTTCAAGAGCTATTTGGCAATGCCTGTGCAGTTGAAAATGTGCAGACTCTCCAACCTAACATTAGTATGATTGATATACAAATAGATAAAAGTTGTATAATCATATGATAAAATGTGATTCATATGTTAAATATTAATGAGTTGGATCAATCTATCTGCAACAGAAATAGATCAATGTATTTCAATAGAGATAACTCAAAACAATGTTGAATTTTATAAAGTAAGTTGATGAATGATATATATGTATTGTAATATTTATGTAAAATTTTATGGGTTTGTGTGTGTGTGTGTGTTTTTTTTTGGTTTTGTTTTTTTTTTTTTTTTTGAGTGATATATCATTATATTTCTAGGTCCCACTCACACTCTAGGGGAGGTTATGCAGGAATTTTGGAGACCATGTTAAAACTCTGCCTACCACACGATGTTCTCCTTTGACTCCCAGTTTCTCCACCTGTAAACAGGGAGTTACAGGGCCTGTCAGAGGTTTTGCTCTGAGTCATCTTTTCCCTCGATATTATGGTTATGGAGTTAGTTGGAAGTACTGTTACCAGTCACCAATCATCTCTTCCAAAATGTGACTTGAAGATTGTTGTGACCACATGGGCAGAGATGGCTGAGAATCACTGAGAGGGGAGGGACAGCCAAATGACAAGCAGGTGGCTATGTTGCAAATTATATGGTGGGCATAGCCCATAGGGCTGGCTGTTCACACATATCTGTTTGTTCTTCTGAACAGCATATTTATGTAAAATTTTAAAACACAAATAACAATACCAAATATTGCATATATATATATATATATATATATATATATATATATATATGGAATAAACATGAAAACAGCCTGGAAGGATAAAGACCAGAATCATGATGATGGTTGCCTTTAGGGTAGGAGGGAGGAGAATTGGACTCAAAAAGGAAATGGGTAGAGGTGAGGAATAATATTTAACTACATCTGTAATGTTTTCTAAGTCTTTGATTTTAAAAAAAATTACTGACAAAATGCTTACATTGTGAACTTGGAATGGTAATTCAAGTTTATTATATTAGTCTTTTATATGTATGCTTTTAAGATTTTCTAAAAACAGCAACTGAAGAAGGTACATACATGTTTGCAGTGATTATTATTCAGCAGAAAGATTACGGTTCAGATTTTATTTTCATTTCAAACTTCTCTGCATTTTCCAAATTCACAAAATGAAGGTTGAGAACTCTAGAGCCACTTGTAGATAAATAACCAATAGCTATATTGCTACTGGACCTATGCTCTATGAGGTATTTTTAAGGCCCTGACAATTGATCTGCCTCTAGGAGGCTGAAGAATCAGCAAAATAAGGATGATCCTCCCACGAACAAAGGAGGTAGAGGGCTGGCTGCCTGTGAGGTGTGGAGAAGTAAAAGCTGGCCATGTCTTAGGAAGGGAGGCACGGGTATTATACTAAGCCACTGGGTCTGAGACTTCAGCATGCATCAGAATCACTTAGAGGGCTGTTAAAAAACAGGTTGCCCCCCATAGTTTCTAATTCAGTAACTCTGGGGGCAGGCCTGTGATTTTACATTTCTGACAAGTTCCCAGATGTTAATGACTATAATGATGCTTGTCTCAGGACCATGCTTTGAGAACTTCTCAAAACCCAGCCATCAGATATTTGTACGCAAAACCTAGCTATCAGATTGTATTTTTGATTGCTGAAATATGAGGGAGACATTTGGCAAGAATCACTCCAATGTTATTATCTGGCAGATCCACAAATTACTTAGTGGAGCCAGCCAGTCTCAGAGAAGTTTGAGTCACATGCTAGAGCAGGCAGGCCAAAGAAAAAGTCATCAAATGGTCAGAAGACTCAAAAGTGAGAAAATGAGAGCTGGTCCAATCTAACGACCAGAGACTACTGAAGAGATTTCTTTAGGAAAAGTAAGGTAATAAAATGAGCATGAAAAAAGAATGTAAAAAAAAAGAAAACAAAACAGGTTCCATCATCAGGCTCTGTTGCTATTTGACAAAACTGGAAATTGGGGTAGTACAAAGTTTGTCTCTCATTCACGTATTTCACTAGTATTGGGGATTCCAGTAGGCCAGGAACTCCTTAAGAAAGAGGAACTGACCCTTCCTTGCTCTCTCTATTCTTTCTCATCTTCCCTCCATCCCATTTCCCTTTCTGTTCTTCCACACTGAGCAGCTCTTTGGTGCCGAGCATTACTCCAAGCTTTGGATAAAATGGTGTTTTACCATCTTAGTACTACAGCATATAGCATAGTATCTAGTACATAGTAGCTACTCACTAACTGTTGGATAAAATATGAATAAACACATACATGATCAGAAGGGGTCATGGTTAAAGGTGCAGTGAATGGAAGACAGGAATAGGATACTGTGCCTGCAAGTGAGTGGGGTGGGCCCAACAATGCAAATCACCAGCTTGAGACACCAACATTAGGAATGTTATTACTTGGCACTTTTCTATAAATCCTACATTTTTCCCAATAAATGTTTGCTGCTTTTCCCATTGCCTTGCCAGTGTTTCCTACACCAATACCCATGGTTCCCAGCTTTCAGCTAAATGAGTATATGCTTTATTACAGCACCTTTAATCTGTCTGAGACCTGAGGCTGCAAATAAGGCATATGTCTAAATACAGGATGCCCTTTACTGTAAGGCATTTTCCTGCTTTCCCAGTTAAGAGATCCAAAAAAATGTTTGGGTTGAACGTAAATATGGAGACTTTTAGGAATATAGTTTAAGTAGTTATGTGTCTATTTACACTTTTTAATTTGTTGATTGTTATGCATGCATATTTAATAATATCTAAAATACTAACTTTCTAAAAATTTTATTTAGTTTTAAAGAGAGAAGAGAAGGGACAGAGAGAGGGGAAAAAAACAAAAACAAAAACCAACATGGATGTAAGAGAGAAACATTGATTGGCTGTGTCCTGCACACACTCCAACTGGGGATCGAACCTGCAACCTGAGTATGTGCCCTGACTGGGAATCAAACGTACCACCGTCTGGTGCTCAGGACAGTGCTCCAACTAACGGAGCCATGCCAATAGGGCTAAAATGTTAACTTTATTATTTAATTTTTTTGAAACAGTTTTAATACTTCTATATATATCTTAAGTAATTTAACACAGTTTTCCAAATCATGTCACCTCACTTCCATTAAATTATTTGAGATATAACGCTTTTTGAATCTGTGAATGAGGCTGTCACTGGACATTTTTATCACAAACCTCAAGTTCCTCTCATATAACATTAGAACATTTTTTTCATTCGTTTTTTAGTGAGTTTCATGAGTCCCACCATGTAATCATACACTATATATTAAATTGATTATAAAATGTCTTGTTTACCACCACAAATTATGCCAGCAACTGTGACATACATTCTCTGCAAGTGTTACATACTAAGTCTTTTTAAAAATGTATTTGCTATCTTTTTTTTTTTTATTTAGCAGTTCCTTTAAGATGACCTCTTCCAAACATTCCACACTAGCAGTGATTCCTGCTGTTTCAAGCCAATATGTCCTCCCCAAACAGTACCTTGTGACTCAATAAAGGAGTTAAGAGAGTACCCCGTAATAGAAGGGAGCTTGTAAATGTTAGCTATAAAGCAACTTTCCCTGTTGTATTCAAGAACAGTGGGAGGAACCCTTTCTTTATATTTGGAAATGTACTGTAAGTTAAATTTTTTTCATTTTTTTCTTTTAAAACAAAAAAGGAAAACTTTTCTTCTTTAGGCCAATATGATAATTAGTAAAGAAAAGTAAATCATAGGGGTATGAGGAATTAAGAAGTGACCAAATATGATTGGATTAACATAACTTTCCAGTTGTTGGGCCATAAGAGGTTTTGAAAGATATATTTTTATTATGAATTAGAAGGAGGGTGTGTAAAATGCCATAATTATGGGTCAACTTCTAGTAATTAGAAAGTCGCATGTGGTGAAGAACAAGCAAATTGGTTTAAGTGGATCATTAGAAGAAGAAAACAAGTTGAATTTGTGTGTGATTTTGATGGCAGAGGATATCAAAGTGGTTTGGTACACTTAACAGTTTATTCTATTTATAAAAGTGTACAGGTTCTCAGTTTTTCAACATTACGTATACAGTTTATATATTCATATATGTTTCAGGCTACATTATTGGAATTTTGAAGACATGAAAACATCAGATGAACCAACCTGCAACATCTGGGATTCAGATTGGAAGATGAAGAGAAAGTTTAAAGAATGTGGCCTATAAAGGCGGGTAGTACCTGGAAATATTAACTGACTCACATTGTAAAAATAAGACTGGTTTCTAGACAGTAGAGATTATTTTAGTCCAACATCAAGGTTCAAGACAAAATGTTGAACTAAAAACTTTACACTCCTCCCCTCCCCCACTTCAGACAGGTACCAGCATTGATGAATATGATTTTCCTTAGTCAGAAGCACTCCTTTGTACCCATGTAGACCATTCTTAGGAATTAAATATTGGTTATTTAATGTAGATTATAATGGGAAACTGATTTTTTCCATAATGGCAGATTTCAAGGACTTGGTTCCAAACTGAGCCGAAGCGTCCCAATGCATTTTGTACAGTCTGGGAACAGCTATGCTGCATCGGCCATTTTTGAAGGCCATCATGCCCTGTAATATAAAGATATCATCTTATTGCTGATATCTTTGGAGAGTCCCAAGCAGACACAGAAAATGAATGGAGGCAAGGAATGTGACGGAGGGGACAAGGATGGAGGTCTTCCAGCTATACAAGTTCCTGTGGGTTGGCAGCGCCGTGTGGATCAAAATGGAGTGCTTTATGTCAGGTGAGCCGTTATTTTTACCTGCGTTACCTCCAAGTTGTAGTCCCATAATTAAGGAGGTAGAGTCTATTCCTCTGAGGAAACAAAATATTATGACTGACAGCACCTCAAATAAATTGAATAAATGATCTTTGTGCTAGAAATATTCAGGTGTTTTTATTCTGTACTCTTTTGCAATGTAAATTGCCTTAGGTTACAAGAGAGAATTTTTATGCATTACTTGTGTTTATATAATATGTCATTCTGCTTATCTCTGTAATAAGGATAAAGAAAAATATGACGATTTCTAAAAGAAAGATAGGGATCATTACCACATTCATAAGAGAATGTAAATACTGGAAATAGACCCAAGGGCTCTTGACAGTATTATTCTATCCTTCATAGTGCTTCAGCCGGGTTTCTGATGTAAGGTTGAGTATTTTTATATATAGGCAGTTTTAATTATTAGACTCTTAATGCCTAATATTAGGTAAAAATAATTTCCCTATTTTTTCTGCACAGGTTTTAATCTATACCCTTGCATATTAATAATAAAAATGAAAACGTCGCGATGGAGATGGCGCTTCATCTCACATACAAATCACACATGTAAAAGCAAATGCCTGCTCTTTTAAACTGTGAAGGCAAACATCTCTTATGGAACAAGTTGAATGGAGTAACTGAACTGTTGGCAAGAAGTTTCAGTCTCATTATTAAATAATTGACACCTAAGTTTCCTACTTAATAGTTTCTCAGTAGTATATGGAAAGTTAGGTTACCATAAATCTCTCATTGTGCTGTAATAAAAAACTATTAGAAATAGACTTAGGACTTTTTTAAAGATATCACATTGCATCATTATATTAATGCAGTTACTTTAAGTGTAGCTATCTGTATCTCTTCTTCGACGGAATTCTCCATTTGGGCAAAGATGTATTTATATGAATGAGGCATTTGCCACTGTATAAACATAAATTATTTCATGCCGTAACAACTCAAAATTCAGTTCAGAGTCTGTCCTGGGTTTGTTTTATGTAAGGTGTTTCCTGAGGTAAACTTAATTACCAGTTGAAACTCTTTTGCACATTAGTTACTTTGTTTCTGGTATTTAAAGATGTGCTTTATATTAATTGGAGGAAAGGAATAAGAAAGCAGAAAATGTGGAACTTGCCTCATGCTTTAAGACGGACAACCCCCCAAAGGGTTCCTGTTGTCAATGCTGCTAACAAACTGCCAGAAACACTTGCTTATGTATATAATATAGCAAGGTATCAGTGTTATTGTTCATAGTTATTATTGTTTTAGTCTGTAAGGAGCAAATACATATCCATCTTAGAGTAAATGACTCTAAGATATTGATCATCTAATTCTTTACTTCACCTTCATTCCTACTAAATATCCTTCAGCTTTTCGAATTGCTACAAAGTTAGTTAAACCAAGTTAAGCCTGGGAATCTGTCAGTTATCTAGTTCATGATTTCCAAGTGTAAGTAGACTCTGCTGTTAGTGTGAGTTAGCATGAGTTCTCCAAATCCAAGTCTGTGTACTAAGAATTCTTTTGAAAAGTAACTTTACCAGATAAGGTAAAACACTTTCAAATAAATTAAGCCAGTATGGGTTGGATTTGTTTGTACATAACTAGTTAAATTATTGCTTGTACACATAGGAGGCTAGCCCTTCTTCTGTAGCTCCCTTCTTAATGTGCAGTTTGCTTGTAATTTTTAGGTTTGTCTCCAGCTGCTCCTGCCTCAGGGAGGCATTGAGGCTGCACATTAAATTTCCACCTGCTTCCAATCTTCTAAGCTTTATCTATGCCATAAGACTTGTAACTATTTTTTACGTTAATTATTACTCCCAAAAGTTAATTAAAGAGGTACAACTGAAGAAAAGAACCTAACTGACTGATTGAGAGGAAGTGTTTTAAAAGTGTCTGGTGTAGAGTATTCTAATAGAATTCAGGAACTCTTGTCTTCAGGTTTAATTTTACAATTAAATTCCTCTAGGATTCAGTCTGTACACTTTCTTCAACTATAAAATGTTAAGCAATTTCTTGTCACAAGACTCATGAACCTTTCACATGATGACTGTTTTGGTGATCTTGTTTTATTTGAATTAGCAGACCCCAAAAACATCTGGTCCTTACCGCTGACATGGAAATCAATTCTTTAATATGGGAATAATTTTTTACAGATCGTATGAAAATATTTGTTAGCCTAAATAAATGAATGAGTGAATTGACAAAGTTGAGGCTTTTAATTGAGGTTTTCTATATGCATAAGTCACTTACATGAGTGTCCATAAGTAAAATATGAATTGCATATTAAAGCTAGTTCATTTAGAGATGCAGACCTACTACCTGTGTTTTTGTAGAAGCAGAATAGTCTCCTCCTAGTTGTGTAATCCTTGTGATCAGAAGGCTTATGTGAAGGTTTTGGTAGTTATAAATAAATGATACTCTTGAATGAAAAGTGTATAATAATTTTTAAGGTTGTAAATTTAACATTTTAATAATAAAAGTCCTAAAATGCAAACTGCCTATTTTCAACTAACCCTCATTATAAATAAAAATCAAAGAAAATAAATAAAAATAAAACAAAGAGAAATAATCCTGAGAGCACTACCCATTTATCAGCCAGAAAACCTGCAAGATATCCCTTCTGCCACCTGAAATCCTATTTCCTCAATAGCCCCCTCCTCCTTTGTCATCTGCTTGGCTCCTCCTCTCTCCTTGTCAATAAAGTTTGGCTCCTCAGTGTAATTTGAGTTGGGTTACACAGGTCTATCTTCAAAGAAATACATGAATGAGAGAGAAAAAAAAGAAACCTATTTTTACATAGGGACGACTTGGTTCTAGACTCCAAGATTAAAGGAAAGAACTTGCTAGCTCCAACTTTTGTACACTTAGTGACTTTCTGGATTGACCTCCGTTGTGTTTCTAAATTTCAGTTTTTTTCTCAAACAGCTTTAAAAGTAGCTCTGGTTTAAAATTATAATGATTACTTTCATGTCATTTTCTTGTTCCTTTCTTGCCAGCTTCTGTCGTTGTTCTGAAGAATAACATTTTTCCCATCGTAGTCCATTCTTGGTTTTCAAAATACTTTCATTTAATTTTCTATGAAGATCTCTCTTTTTCTGGGAAACATTTTGGTTCAAAAGAAAGAGTGATATTGCTAAAAGGCTATAATTTAGTAGCTAACATAATATTGACAAAGAAAGCGCTTTTCCTTAGTAGGAAAATATTATCCTGTGAAAGACAGTAAGACTATAAATTATGCCTTTTTTTCATATAATATGTGCAGTCAGAATTATTTCCTGATGTTTTTTTGAAATATTTTTACAGTCCCAGTGGGTCTTTGTTATCTTGCTTGGAGCAGGTTAAAACATACCTGCTTACTGACGGAACATGCAAGTGTGGCTTGGAATGTCCTCTTATTCTTCCCAAGGTAACCATTTCACAACAAATCTATCAGCAGTTTTTTTTTTTATTTTGTAGATGTTTTGTGTGTTTGCTTTTCTCATTTGGCATTTCATTTTTATATTACTTCTCCAATCACATATGCATTTTAAAGTCTATCTAATTAGATATCTTTGCATGCATTTTGGAATGTTTAATGATTGTGGAAAATGGTTCAGATCCCAGAGTCATTTTCAAAGGTGACAGACCTATATTCATATTAAATATTTTATGAAAGCCTCTTTTGCACATTTTATTAGAGCTGTACTTATGTTCACCATTTAATAGTGCAATATTTTTTCCTACTATAACTGCTCAATCTGCAGTGTTATTTTTAGCACTAGTGTTGATAAATCTGCCACCAAGGTTTCTAAAATCGTGAAGCTGAACCTTCCTAGCCAAAATGTGAAACTGTTTTACTCCTTTGCAAGGTAGACAGTAAAAATTGTTTAAAATGATAAAATATTATTTTCTATGGAAACAGGTCATTGCTCTCTGAGTATTATAGTGCTAATTTTAGAAATAAGATTAATAGACAGCTTTTTTCTTTTTATTTGTGTGTCACCTCATTCCAAAAAAGAAAAAAGCATTTGAAACATTTCATTAGTATATACACAATATACAAGATTTTTTAAAATACAGAAATAGATTTTTTTAAAATAGGTAAAAAGTAATATTAATATAGCAATAAAGCCAAAGAAAAAAGTTATCACATAGAAATGTCAGCTTTTAGAATTTTAAACTGAACTTCATCTATTTTTGTACTGTTATAACATCAGGAGATATCTATAATTGGGAACATATCAGATAATATACCTTTGCATATATTTATCTTGCCTATCATAGAATTAGGATAGTTTTCATTATTTACTGTGCCGCTAAAAACCATGAGTTCAGCAGAAGTATTTATTAAGTTATATAAAGTTGCTCTTATTAAATTTAAAAACTTGAGAAAGTTTTTATTCAGATTTATAGCCTAATCTATGAAAGAATCTTTTTAAACACAGAATATTTTTATTTCATGCTTTTACAATACGCTCTAAACAAAGGCTGTCCTTTTTCCAGGTGTTTAATTTTGATCCTGGAGCTGCTGTGAAACAAAGAACTGCAGAAGATGTTAAAGCAGATGAAGATGTCACAAAGCTATGCATACATAAGAGAAAAATCATTGCAGTGGCCACACTTCATAAAAGCATGGAAGCCCCACATCCTTCTCTGGTTCTTACCAGTCCCGGAGGAGGAACAAGTATGTAACATGGTGAAGGGTTTAGGGATTTCCCTCCCCCGCTCCTCTCCTGGAGGAGTCATGGGAAATCACTTTGCCGTGCATTTTCCAAGTCCACCTTTCAAACATGTACATACAGTGCTTTTAAAGTTATGAATGTTTTATCATTTTATTACAAATAGCAAATTTATTCTGAAAATTTTCCATCAAGTTGTCTCTCAGAATGTCCTATGCAAATCATCTAGTTAAATAATTGGACTAAATACTGATTAGCACATACAAATGTTATGGGGTATAGAGCTGAGCTAGCAAAAGAGATAGTGACACAGATTTTTAGGAAACAAATGTAGTCTTTTTTTTAGGGCTTTATTGAAATGTGTGGTATCAGCTCCTCAAATGCAACTAGCAATATTTTCAAGAACTTACAGTGTTATTTTATCTGTCATTTAATAGCTATTTATTGAGCATCTAATAGCAGATCTTACCTTGTCAGGAACTTTTTATACCTCCACCAACACACCGGTACACATGCATGCGTGCTTTCTTTCTTTTTAAATTTCAAAAATGCAGAAAAATTGCATGAACAGTTCATTGGGGACCATGTATCCTTCATCTGGATTCACCAGTTAAATAGTGTGCTGTGGCCTGTCTAGTGTGGCTAGGTGGGTTGACCATCAGTCCTATGAACTGAGAGGTCCCGGTTCAATTCCCAGTAAGGACACATGCCTGGGTTGCAGCTCAGTCCCCAGTAGGGGGTGTGTAGGAGGCAGCCAATCAACGTTTCTCTCTCACATCAATGTTTCTATCTCTCTCCTTTCCTCTCTCTAAAAAAAATCAATAAAACATATTTAAAATTTTGTGGCAGAAATTGCAGATGTTACAAAAATTGACCCCTAAATAGTTCAACACACAAAGACATTCTCCTTATAAACCAAAATCTAACAATCAAGTTCATGAAATTTAACACCAATATAATATTGTCTAATATGTAGTCTATATTCTGATTTCTCCAGTTGCCCTAATAATTTCTTACAGTTATTTTTTAAATTTTATTTGATATTTTCCATCACTTTATTCTTCTCTATGCCCTCTTCTACCTCCACCCACCCCCTCCCTGCAGTCACCACACTGTTGTCCATTTCCCTGAGTTCTCTCTCTCTGTTTTTTTCTTCTTGGCTCAATCTGTCCCTCTCCCTGCCCCAGTCTTCCCCCTTCTCACCAGAACTGTCTACCTGCTATCTATAAGTCTGTCACTACTTTGCTTGGTAGTTCAATTTGTTCATTAAATTTCACATATGAGTGAAACAATATGGTACTTGTCTTTCTCTGGCTGGCTTATTTCACTCAGCATAATGTTCTCCAGGTGCCTCCATGCTGTCTCACAGGGTAAAACTTCCTTCCTTTTTACAGCAGAGTAGCAGACCATTGTGTCTTACAGTTATTTTTAATCCAGTTTTTTAATCTAGGATGCAATCAGAGGTTGTACATTGCAATTAGTTGTTACATTTCTTCAGTCAACATCACTTACCCAGTCTTTGTGTTTCTTTCATGGCATTGACAGTTTTTAAGAGTCCAGGTCAATGTTATAGGACATTCTTCAAGTTGGGTTTGCCTGATTGTCTCCTCATATTTATATTCAGGTGAAACACATTTTGCTAGGAACACTGCATAGGTGCTGTCATGTCCTCCTCCAGAGGCACACAATGTCAGCTTCTCCCATATTGGTAATGTTAGCTTTGATTGCTTGCTTACTGTTATATCCATATGCTTACTCCATTGTTTAGGCACCCTTTCCCTTTACGATTAATAGATAACCTGTGGAATCATACTTTGAGACTGAGGAACTTCTTTTCGTAAGGGCTAGAATGGTAACTCCCTCCAAAATATTATAATCTACTTAATACTTGAATAGTTCAGAATAAAATATGGCTAAGTGCCAAAGCATTTATTTGTGAAGGGTGTGTGACGTGGTTCTGCAGAGCTCTGAAAAACAGAGATGATGAGTGAAACCTGTAGCGATCGGAGGCGGCTTTCTGGCAGAACTCAGCTGTGAACCAACCTGGAACATGGCAGGATTTAAAAATATGAGGGAAATAAGAAAATTCTTGTCCAGAATGAGTAGAAGCAATGATATGGAAATTAATCTGACTTAAAGGGGAGATTAAGTTTAGGTAAATTGAGGTCAAATTATGGATTTGCATACAAAAAACAGTTGTGACATCGTACAGGTAAAGATTTATACTTAGAACTCCTGTGAAGAGGGCAGGGAGAGACAGGTGTAGCAGCTATTAGCAGAGAGCTCCTTCCCTGTAACCCTCTAACTTTGAACTTTAACAGGAGTGATCAGAAAAAAATTGCTCCACTAAGGTATGTAAGAAAAAACAATCTTTTAAGGGATTTTTTTTTCTTTTGATGAGCTACATTTTTTAGAATTAAAAGATACTACAACAGGTTAAAGATATTTAATAGTAATAAATTATTTAACATTTACCAATATCTGCCACCTTGATAGAACTATGTTTTCATTTTTGCACATACTCATAGATGCTGCTGTTCTCATGTCATGTTATATCAAACCATTTTACCTCTTTCTACAGAGTCTGCCTTGTTGCCTTTTTAATGACCTTACTGGAGTCTTGATTTGGTCCTTATCATATCCTATACATACATGTTTCATTGTTGAAAATAAAGATAAATATTTAACTGGTACAGGTATAAGAGACATTATCTCTATCCCATCTTAAAATGGTATACTTTATTGCATTAATTGCTACTCTTTTCCTAGCTTCAGACATAGCACTTATATCAATTTCCTAATTTTATGAAATTGGTATCATCTCATAACATTTAATTATTTAAGCGTAAAGTTGAGCTTTAAATAATTAAATGTTAAGAAGACTCATACAGTAGTTTTCACCTCTAACATACATAAACATATATTTAATTTCTGCTTATTCTTTTGAAAGGTCTCCATGAAAGCCCTTGATGGGTACCTAGCATTTATATTTGTCAACTGGTCTGACATTTTCGTTCCTAAGTGTAACATAATGGCAACATGGCTTTTGTTTGTTTAGTTAGTATTCCTGTTATTTTCAATATGGTAACTGTTTTTCCCTGAGGTATAGAAGAAATCCTTGTTAAACCACAGCTGTTTTCTAAATTCTGTTGAATATTTTTAAAATGCCAGTGTCTACACTTTAAATCACTAAACTGTAAATAATTATGTAAATATCCAAGGAAAGATACGTCTGTAGCATGTTACCGAACAGAACCAGTCGGTCCTATAATGAGACTCAGACAGGCACTTGTGCTCTCTCTATATCCACACATAGCACCCCAACTACTTTTCATATATTGTTTGGTTTTTTGGTGTTTTTTTTTTGCAAACATAAAAAATTGCTTGTAAACAAGAAAGTAAGTTCTGTTGAGCTTATCTGCTATAATTCTCTTACATCATTGGTTCTCAACTTTTCATATAGGACATCCAGAAGTCACTCTATCAAGAATCTTCACCATGCTAGAAACAGAAAGCTCACATTTCCAAAGAAAAATATATGTTCCCTGCATTCTCTTACTTCTTGAATGCACTCTACCTAGACTTCTGTGTACCCCAAGTTGTGAACCACTGTCTTTGAAATTATTGTATGATATGATCTCTATTCTACCTAGCAACTAGGAGAAGTGTATTTATCTTAAATGTGCACTTATCCATTTAAGTAAATAAACTTCTGATTACAAATGAATCCAGGTATACTTGCCAATATGTTGTAAGTCTCAGAATGGGGATGACCACTCTCATCTCCTTAGCCTGGAATAGACTCGATGGCATTTTCTCACAGAGCCCAGCAAAGCTCAGCATGCTTTTCATCACAGCTCTCTAAGCAGCTGCGACCGGTTCACGGGACTTTGCATATGAAATTATTTAAATTTGCTGTCCCGATTTAGAAAGTACAACTTTATAAAAGACAGTTAAACATCCTTAGGGGCTAAAAGGCTTACACCTAGAATTCTGACAAAATACAGTGAAAGTTCTATCCAGTGTGCCCGCTTGCTTTTGGTGCCTATATTCTGTCTGATCTCCAAGAGGGCTAAAGGGATTTCAAAAGGCCAGTGAGGGAGCAGTGTGCTCTGTAAACAGAGAAATCACTGTTGGGACCCAGTATGGAAGATTTAGCACTCTACCTAAATTTTGCATAGGAATTCTATCCTAATGAGAGAACTGCAGCCTACCTAAGTTGACTGACTGAAGCTGTTTTCACAGTAGTGACTGATTAACGTCAAAGAATCTGCAGTGTCTTAGACTTGATTGGAAGCTAGATTGCGGTATCACTGCATTTGCTGTTGTAATCGCTCCCATTGTAAAAGAGGCTGAACCCATTCATTCAACTCACAAAAGTTAAGACCCTTTTACTCTCACAGTGAAAATGTTGGGATAAGGAAGTGTTTCTGTAGCTGTCCTGAGGAGGTTTCAATAAGGTAACAGAAACATTTATAGGGTAACAGATTTTCTGGTGAAAATGGCAATTCATTTAAATCACCCAAGGAAATATGCCACACAGATAATCATTTTCTATTGTAACTGTGTTCCCAAAAAATTCAAATCCAACAAGATAGTAACATCATCAATTCCATCTGGGCTGTCAATCTTGATTTTGCATATTCTAAATATTATTAGAATGGCTAATGTCAGTATGAACTGATTCAGATTTTCATCTTTTCTCAACAGATAAGATGCAGATAAGCATAATGAGCAGTTAATTGAGGACCTTTGGCCAATTAGGGGAGAATGATGTGTACTTTTTAAATCAAAATTTAATGTAGAGTGCCAAATTTCTAGTTGCAGAGAGGCACTGCTTCGATATGCTAATTTGTATTTCCAGATGCCCTCCCTTCCTCATTTCTTCCTTTCCCTCCCTCCCCACCCCCCACTCCCAAATACAAAAGAATTGAGACTACTTAACAGATTTTTTTTTTTCTTTCACAACAGATGCAACTCCAGTAGTACCTTCACGGGCAACAACTCCAAGATCCATAAGAAATAAGTCTCACGAAGGAATTACAAATTCTGTAATGCCTGAATGTAAGAATCCTTTCAAGTTAATGATTGGATCATCAAATGCCATGGGAAGGCTATATGTACAAGAACTGCCTGGAAGCCAGCAACAAGAACTCCACCCCGTCTACCCCCGGCAGAGATTGGGCAGCAGTGAACATGGACAGAAATCTCCATTCCGTGGCAGCCATGGAGGCCTGCCCAGCCCAGCATCATCAGGATCCCAAATTTATGGAGATGGCTCCATCTCTCCAAGGACTGACCCACTTGGAAGCCCTGATGTTTTCACAAGAAGTAATCCTGGTTTTCATGGAGCTCCCAATTCTAGTCCTATTCACCTGAATAGGACCCCTCTTTCTCCACCGTCAGTAATGCTACATGGTTCTCCTGTACAGTCATCCTGTGCAATGGCTGGAAGGACTAATATACCTCTTTCCCCAACCTTGACTACAAAGAGTCCAGTAATGAAAAAACCAATGTGTAATTTTTCAACCAATATGGAAATACCACGAGCAATGTTCCACCACAAACCACCCCAAGGCCCTCCTCCCCCTCCTCCACCTTCTTGTGCTCTTCAGAAAAAGCCATTAACATCTGAGAAAGATCCACTTGGCATTCTTGACCCTATTCCTAGTAAACCGGTGAATCAGAACCCTGTTATCATTAATCCTACTAGTTTCCATTCAAATGTCCACTCTCAGGTACCTGTGATGAATGTAAGCATGCCTCCTGCTGTTGTTCCTTTGCCAAGTAATCTCCCTTTGCCAACCGTAAAACCTGGTCACATGAATCATGGGAGTCATGTACAAAGAGTTCAGCATTCAGCTTCAACCTCCCTGTCCCCTTCTCCAGTGACATCCCCAGTGCACATGATGGGGGCTGGAATTGGAAGGATTGAGGCATCGCCCCAAAGATCACGCTCATCTTCCACATCATCAGATCACGGAAATTTCATGATGCCACCTCTAGGACCCCAAGCCACTTGCAGTGGTATTAAGGTTCCTCCCAGGTCACCAAGGTCAACAATAGGGTCCCCACGGCCATCAATGCCATCAAGCCCTTCTACCAAGTCCGATGGACATCATCAGTACAAGGATATCCCCAACCCATTAATTGCTGGAATGAGTAATGTACTAAACACCCCAAGCAGTGCAGCTTTTCCTACTGCATCTGCCGGAAGTGGTTCTGTAAAGAGTCAGCCTGGTTTGCTGGGAATGCCTTTAAATCAGATATTGAACCAGCACAATGCTGCCTCCTTTCCAGCAAGTAGTTTACTCTCAGCAGCAGCCAAAGCACAGCTAGCAAATCAAAACAAACTTGCTAGTAACAACAGTAGCAGCAGTAGCAATTCT
This sequence comes from Molossus molossus, assembly GCF_014108415.1. Lineage (NCBI taxonomy): Eukaryota > Metazoa > Chordata > Mammalia > Chiroptera > Molossidae > Molossus > Molossus molossus. The sequence goes on from NW_023425346.1 coordinate 31,823,538, forward strand.
GGAGCTGTTGCTGGCAGTGGCAACACTGAAGGACATAGCACTTTAAACACCATGTTCCCTCCTACTGCCAACATGCTTCTCCCGACAGGTGAAGGGCAAAGTGGTCGAGCAGCACTAAGAGATAAGCTGATGTCTCAGCAAAAAGACTCATTGCGGAAAAGAAAACAGCCACCTACCACAGTTTTGAGTTTGCTCAGACAGTCTCAAATGGATAGTTCTTCAGTTCCTAAACCTGGACCTGACTTGCTAAGGAAGCAAGGTCAAGGTTCTTTTCCCATCAGTTCAATGTCTCAGTTACTACAGTCTATGAGTTGTCAAAGCTCTCACTTGAGTAGCAATAGTACCCCGGGTTGTGGGGGCTCAAATACTGCTTTGCCTTGCTCTGCTAACCAGCTGCATTTTACAGATCCCAGTATGAACGCCAGTGTTCTTCAGAATTCACTGACACAGAACATACCTTTACGAGGGGAAGCCGTGCACTGCCACAATGCAAACACTAACTTTGTTCACAGTAACAATTCAGTCCCCAACCACCATCTTGCAGGTTTAATCAATCAGATTCAGGCTAGCGGGAGCTGTGGGATGCTCAGTCAGTCGGGCATGGCTTTAGGAAACTCATTACATCCCAATCCACCTCAGCCAAGAATTTCAACGTCCTCCACTCCAGTGATACCAAACAGCATTGTTAGCAGCTATAATCAGACAAGTTCTGAAGCAGGTATGGTTTTATTAGAAAAAAGTACCCAGAGGTACTAAACTTTTCTACGTTTTTTTAAATTTGTACCAAAATATTTATTATGATAAGAAATGATCCTTTCCCCATTGTGAAATTCTTATTATTTCTTTAGTATTTATAATTTCAGTTACAGAATGCTAGGGATTTGTCTATTAGGGGGGGAAATCAGCCAAGAGGATTCCATGTGTTTCTGTTATTTGTCGTCAATCTGTGTCATTTTGAATATTGTTCAACTTTCAGTTGGTCGTATAACCATTGGACTCTAAACTAAAGAAGCCGCAGAAGGCAGGGCATTCTGGTTCATAAGCCGTGTACTTGGCTTATGCCAGTATAAAAGCTGTTTCCCCTAGCTTTCGTTTGTGTTCAGGTAAATGAAGCTCATCTTGGAAAACCCAAAAAGGCAAAAATAAATGGATTTTCTGTTCTGCTGCTGACCAGAAATAGGTGAATGGCTAGGAAAAGGTAATGACAAGTTGTATGAAGTAGAAAGCTGTCTTCTAATGTGTTTTCCTGTCCGAGTTTGCTATCCTTTATTATTTTTGTTTGAGAACATTTAAAAATGGACATTGACTACTCCCTTTTTAAAAAGGGTAATAATTTAAGTTTTCTAATAAAAAAAAAAAAAGGTTTGAAAACCTGATTTCCAGAATGTTTGATCTTAAAATTGTTTTATAGTTTACTTGTGGAACTAAACCATTATTTTTAGCATTGACATTAAGCTTTTGAACCCAAATTTATTGCATCTCTTCATTCACTATTAATGGAGATAAATCTATCTAAAAGCAGACACATTAGAAAGAACTTTATTTTGTGCAATACAGTCCTCAGAAATTATAAAAAACTGTAAAGAAGCCCTAAAGAAGGAAATTCATTGAGACATCGGAAAACTTTACCATGAAAACATTAGAAAGAATACCCAAAACATAGCACTAATGATTTGGGAGATTTGTGGGAAATGACAGGGAGGAAATTAAAGGTGGTTGTAGAGACAATATTATTCAAATATGAAAATAGTGGGCTTTAAACACCAGAGTGCTGCTGAAAATGAGAAATTGGCTGTGGCGTTTAATAATAAGCTAGTATGTAGGCATGTATAGACTGTATTGGACCACTTTGCCTGAGAAGCATTATGACCCACGTCTTTGTGCTGACAGTAAGATCAAGTGCTTCTTTTTTTCCCAGTGTCACTACTTACACCAGCATCCTCCACAACTTGTGTTTTGTGTTATGTTTTGTTGTCAGTATTTAATGAACTACTCATTGACCTCTTGTATTAAATAAGGTGGAGAAGATAACTGAAATAATTAGTGCCTTCTTGATATTTTTAGTCTAAGGAATCTCATGAAAATACTTTTTGTGTTTAATAGGATACTTATTCCAAATGGGCTTCCAATTTTTCAAAGGCTCATATTCCACACAAATGAAAATGTAATCTTATGCATTTAGCAGATTAAAGTTACATGAAACTATATTTATTAAGCTTTCCTTCAGTCATTTAGATGAGACATTGTTCATCTCGGTGTATTTTATCTTCAGATTTTTATACCCCTTGCCTCAAACTTACTGTTTCAGGTCTCAGTTCATATTGAAAAGTGTATGTATTTTATTAATGATGTATTTAAATTTATAATGGAAAAGACTAACATTTATTTATATTCTTGTTTCTTCTGATTGTCAAGTTTAGACTTATTTAATATAGTCTTAAACGTGTATTTTCTTGTTCCACGTACCTCTGTAAAACATTGGATCTGTATTCCCAGGGGTGGGAGTGTCAAAACACACAAGTTGAAGATTCATTAATATAGGAAACGTGTTGGCATATGAATAGCTAAAAGGGATAAGAATAAGTGTCCAGTAATGATATGGATGTGACCAGTCATATGTTAGCTACAGAAAGCATATGCTTGATGAAAACCTAAGATTTTTTAAAATATTAAATGTAATAAAATTAAGTATTAATATACATAGATCTAATATGCAGCTGATTATGAAAATGAGTAGATTTTACTAATATAACTCTTGATGAGTTGAATATTGAAGAGGTCGCTAATGCCAGTTTTCTTCTTGATATGTAGTGAATGTTCTCTTGCTATAATTGCTTAGACTAAATATTTATTTACACTGACATTTATTCACCCATCAAATAAGCACTCAGGCTGGGGATTCAGAATCAGACAGCAGGTGACAGTCAAATTACTTCTAAGTTTTGCTAGGTATTCCTAGCATACCAGTTAGAAATTAAAAGAAAAACACTTTTATTCTTAAAATCTTGCTGATAGCTATTATTGAATACTTATATGTGCCAGATGATTTACCTGTATTATTTCAAATATATGCAGTTTTCCAAAGTATAACGTATCATTGTCCCCATTTTCCAGATGTGTAAACTGAGCATCAGAGAACTTAACCTTCCAAGATCATCTATAACTGAATTGGGGTTTGAACTCAGGTTCATCTAACTCTAAAATCCATTTTCTTCTCAGCTGCATAAGTTCTTTAACTGAAACATTTAGTGGTCAAAAATACTCCTTTCACTTTCAACATCTTAAAAAATATCCAACAGATAATGAACTGAAGCACACAGATACATGTTAGAAGCCACATTTTTAGACTTTTGATGCACTTTAGACAGAAGTCAGTTATTCTTGCCTTCTCTCCTTGGACTCTAATATCATGGTGTACAATGACTACAATGTTTGTGTCAATGCAGATGAAATGTCCAAAATATCAAAAGAACTGCTCTTCATTTGTGAATCGCGCTTGATGACCTTTATTTTAATGAATTGGTATCATCTCACTTACTCAGATAAGAATGGGTTTCCTAATGGATCACATGTCTTTCGACTTGAAGGAGGCGACTATGCACAAGCTAGTCTTGCCATTCCACGCAGGATAGCACAGTGAGGTAAAAGACTCGCAGGTAACACTGGCCAACTCTGCTCTGTGGTACCAGAGCCTGGACAGGAGACCAGTGGCCTCCAGCTCAGTCCAGCGCCTTTTTTCCACAACAGCTCAGAAATGTTACATTAAGGCAAGAAATTGCTCTGAAAACACTTCATTCTATAGGTAGTTTATTTTCTAAAACTTCTTTTAGAGTTTTTCTATCATAAACAATCCAAATATAGATATTTTTACAAGGCCTAAAAGTGAATTCTATGAGACACACTCATAGAATTGGAGGCAAACAGTAAAAGAACAATCAGATAAAAAATATAAGATGCTTAGAAAATACTTGTAAAACTTAGACTATCGAGGCTTTATTAATTCTATTTAGAGTTTTGAATTTGCCTTTCCACTAAAGCTCTCTAAACACTTGCGTTGTAAGTTTGCAGGTTTCTGTTAGCTTTTTGGATATCAAATTACAAGTAAAGTTTAGTTTTTCCACATAACAGATCTAGAAACTGACCAGTAGGATACTTGGTGGCATTTCTCTAGTTGTAGAGCAAAACCCTGATGGGCTGGCATCCGATCTCGGTGCAGACGTCAAACTGATGAAGGCAGGTGTGTTCTGAGAGCTCTCACAGTGTACTTTGAAAATAACTTTCAGTTTATGGAGACAAGTTTCAGCATGTTGTAGTGTTTTGGTTTAGCGAGGAATCCAAAATCAAGTGCCCTTGATTAGCGAATTTCAACAGGTCGTGCCTCCTCGGGCCTCTGCCTGCTGCGCACTTGCGGACATAGAACGTGGGCCTCTGCGGAGGACGTAGCTCCATCAGTGTTCACCTTACAACCTGTCTTGTCCCATTGGTCTTTTCCAATTTTCAAAGAAACAAAACTTTAGACTATTTAGACTATTCTGCTAACTAACTTAACTGATCCTTACCTTCCTCCAATGTGATAAAGTCATTACATACAACTTTTTCACCTTAATATGCTTTTTGTGTTCTCCTGTTTTTTCCTAATAAAATCATTTAATCAGCTCCTCTAAACACATGAAAATAAATCCCCTGAAGGGGCAGAGTATGAGTTTGTACTGGAAGAGAAAATAACTCAAACATTTATTTGTCTTAACTCTTAAAGATATGCACTGACTAAGAAGAATATAAATAAACCAACAAATAAGTATATGTTCATGGATATATATTAGAACTCTGGAAAAGAAAGTGTTTTCAGCACAAAATACTGTTGATTGAAACTCAGTACAACCACTGATGTGGTAGGTATAAGAAAATGAAATAGAGACCACAAAAGAACACTCTGGGTAAAATATTGCAAAGTAATGAGCTTGTTTTATTGGTGGTGGTGTTTTGTTCTATGTATTTATTTATTCTCAGAACATGCCAGAAAGAAAATAAAGGGAAATTGTCATCCCCTACATGTTACATGAACAAAAAAATTATGGGATAAAAATGTTCAAGGGTGGATTATACTATATATTTTCTAGTCTTACATGAACGAATGTAGAGTGAAGAAAGCCAGAGGCTATTACAAGGTCACGACTGAATATACAGTAGTTTCTATTGGAAGTATTTCCACCCAAATTGTTAAATGCCTAGATTTTTATTCTCATGCACAAGGCTTCTAGGTTAAAAGTTGCCCTATGCTCTTTGTTTTTTTAACCAAATACCAAAGCTATATTAAATCCATTGATTGTGTGATAATAATCTATGTCTATTCTTTTGGTTGAATTTTTGCTAAATGGGCCATTTCTTCTTTGTTATATTTTTACAACAGACAATGTTTAAGAAGGTTTCCTAATATCAGGGTTACAGCACTTGGTTTGTTTATATACTCCAGGCTTAATGTTTTCGTGTGTACAAAAGAAGGCACTAAAATATGTTTGAGTTTAGACATTGAGTCTGTGTAATCAAAAGTAGTAACAGAACTCAAGAGTGGGGTGATACATTCACTGATTCAATTATCTATTTTGTATCTTTCAAGAAATAAATTGTCCCAGTGTGCAAAATGGGAGAATTTTATTCCATTGCAATACACTAAGCTCACTTATAAAGCCACTCGAAATCCTTCAGTTCACCAGGAGATGCTTAAGCTACTATTTACTAAAATCAAGTGATCTGAAAACAGTGAAGCAGCCTCTAAAAGTACCCAAATCATAGGCAGTAATGTTGACACTACAAAAATGCTGACTCACTAAAAATGACGATTAAAAACATTCCTATGCTGTCATCAACATAGATTTCATTTCCATGTGCAGGTGGGACTAAATAAATCAAATGATAAAATCCTTGCCTTCTAGAAAGTTACATCAGACAACATTAACGCCAAGCAAGCAAAGAGTCGAGTAAAAGTTATTTTCTAAGAATTATACTTCTCACAAATGCAAAGTAACAAAGTAACAACTTTAATGCAAAGATTAAAAAATGGAATTAGACGACAGAATTCTGAAAATGTTACTGAGGTACTCCTAGGGTCGAGCTAGTCCAGGGAAACTCGGAAATCTACTCAAGACCCACGGGCACCCTCCCACGGGTCTGCACATCTCCCACGACTCCACAGGACTCACACTGAGTCTGGTAGAGGTGCTTCCTGGAGCACAGCTCCATGGACCATCCCCCATAGAGCTGAGCAACTCAGAGGACCCATCTGAAAGCAGTGTTTCTCAAACTTTTTTTTTTTACTTCTTCCCACAGTAAAAAAATTAATTTGCTTTACAGTCTACTGAAGTGATTTTTTTTTTTTTTTTTTCCTCACCCGAGGACATTTTTCGATATTTTGTTCAGATAGAGTGAGAGGGAGAGAGAGAGAAACATCGACGTGAAAGCGACACATCGAGTGGTTGCCACCCACACGACCCAACCAGGGCCGGGGACAAACTGCAACCAAGGTACGTGCCCTTAGCGGGAACCGAACCCGGGTCTCTCCGGACCGCAGGCCAACGCTCTAACCGCTGAGCCAAACCGGCCAGGGCTGAAGTGATTTTTTTAATGTATAACGAATAAAAGTTTCCTGGGGGGGGAAAACAAAACAAAACACTTATTACATGTAATGCACTCTGATATTTTTCATCCCATTCTATCTTGCCCTATCTTATCACCCACTAACAACATAACGCAGCACGCATATATGTTAACAGAAGCAGTTGCCACAAAATAGTGCCTGAGCTCTACAATGCACTCTTTTCTATTTTGTTTATCAAAATATACTGGTCGGGACATATTAAATTGATTTTGTAGCCCCAAATTGGCCTAAATCCTGTCTTAGACTATTCATAGGGTAATTAACTCAGCAGATATTTATGTGCTAAACACTATTTTAGCACTGCAGATAAAATAGTATACAACGAAAAGATACAAAGTTAACTGTATTAATAATCTAGAAACTCAGTTCACTGAGTTAAAACTTCCCATTGGAATATCATTGAAACATTTTAACTGTTACTCTAGAACATTCATGCAATAGAAATCCAACCAAGCAAGAGACTGTCATTAATTCCTTCGCACCTCTTCTAAGTGCTTTTGTTTTGTGTTCCTCCCTCCCTTTTTTTGTGGAGAACAAATAGCCACTCAGTGGTTCTAATTTATGATATTTTGACTTCACAGTGGTGTGAAAGTGATATGCATTCAGTAGAAACTATACTTTGAATTTTGATCTTTTTCTGGTTAGCGACACGCAGTGTGGTTGGTAGTCTCTCATGATGCTGGGCAGCAAGCGGCATGGACCCATGGCTCCCAGGCAGCCAGGCAAGCAGGAGGGTAAATAACCAACACTCTACAGTGTATGTGTGGCCAGCACTTTTTAGGTACTGTATTCAATAAATCACATGAGATACTCAACACTCAATTATAAAAGAGGCTTTGTGTGGGATGATTTTGCCCAACTATGGTCTAGTGTAAGTGTACTGAGCACATTTAAGTAGGCTAGGCTACACTGTGATGTTCAGTAGGTCCTGTATTAAATGCATTTTTCATTTACAATATTTTCAACTTACAATGGGGTTTATTGGGATGTATCTCCGTTGTAAGTCAAGGAATGTCTCTAGCCCCTAGGGCTTCCTGCCTACTTCTGCTAAAGGAGTGCTAGGAATTGACATCAGAACCCAAACCACAAGGACAGACTAATATATTTTTGTAAGTACCTATAACCATGTCATTAGTAAGGCTTGGGAATATGACTTGCTGGAAGACATAGACTTCTCATAAAAGTTGTTTTTCAATCAATCCTTTAAAAATAGAACAGAAATTTTTACTATTTCCTTTGGATTGAAAGTGAATTATATTTATTAGACTCACTAGGACATGGCATTTCTTTTGTCTCTAGAAGCATTCATTTGTGTTAGGGATTGCCATTGACCGTTTGTGGTTAAAGTACACTTGCCAAAACAAATGATAAAGGATAAGTGGTGAAGGGGTTCCTTCTGTATGACTCATTTCTTGAATTTTATAGACGAAAATCATTATTTGGGCATATAAATTTAGAAAATGTTTTCTGACAGTTATATTTATTCACAATTGGAAATACAGATTAAACTGTATTGTATTGGTGTAATGGCATTTTAAAAGCAACTTACTGGCCCGTTTGGTGTGAGCTTAATGCCCTCTTGTATACATACAAAGACAGGTACAACAATGTTATTAATACTTAAGGTCCAGCCTTTGAAAGAGTTTAGCATAATATAAACAATGACTTTTCTCAAAGAATAATGGTGACGAAGAAAATAAATCTAAGAGTTAAACATTCTCTTTGGTTTGAAAAGCATTTTTAATGAGGCAAATAAAACTTCTCAAGAATGAAAATTACTAATAGTAGGAAAATAGCCTTAAAAAATTATTCAAAAACAATTTACTGATGCTATTTCTGTATACACACATATACACATATCATAAATTATATGTGTGTTTGTAGAGTGTTGTTTATATCTGGAACTCCACCCCAACCAGGAAAGTCCTTTCCTCGTTGTATTAGACTCTCTCAACCTCTGATTTTGGGTCTAGGCACATGATCTCACACCAGGAAGGTTTATTTGGGTGGCTTTATAAGTCTTCTACTTCTTCAAAAACAATAGAGGAAAAATTATGCCAGTTCATGGTACTGCCGGCTGGTATGAAATAATCACTTTTTCTAATTAAAGGATTTCTCCAACTTACTTCTTTCAGGCTCCCAGCTGCCTTTTGATTTTTGTAACTGCTAAATTGTTAATGGAATAGTTTGCTTTTTTAAAAAAAAATTCTGTTTCTTTCATTATATTAAACATGAAACATCTTGGTGCCAAACTAGGTAATGGCAGACAGGCAGACCGGCAGGAAAGAAGGCAGGAATGGAAAAGAGAAGAGAAAAGAAAAGAAACAGGAAAGAAGAAAAACAACAGAGCACAACATTTGGTAGAACTATGAAGTAGTTTCACTAGAGAGTGCCTATTCAAGATGAAGTGGTTCAGAAATAACCTCCAATTTTTCTCCAGCTATAAAAATTCAGGGTCCTCTGAATGACCCCAAATATTAATGAGTGACCTTAAGAACTGAGGACTTTGTGAGGAACTCTTCCTCTGTAAGGTGATTTTAACTCCCTGGAATACCTGGGAGCCTTCTAAAGGAACGAGGCTTCTAGCCCACTCCTTCCCAATGTCTCGTCTCCTGGCATTGGACCAGTACACTGGAGAGTCAGTTATCACTTTCTCCACCCATGGGTGGTATTCTCTCCCTTCTCCACATACACATGCCACCCACAACATCAAATGCAAATGATCGATTTCTAGAAAATGAGTGCAAGTTTTCTGAACTTCTTAATAGATTAATTCAACCAAGAAACATTTTCTGAATGTCAAACATGTGTGAGAGGTCTTGGAATACAGAGGGAAATAAGAATCGGTTCTTGCCTTTAATGGTTTAGAAAGATGATTTCAAATTTCATCACCTGGTCTAAGGCAGCATGTTTAACTATGGGTGGGAGGGCCAGGGTGTCTGGGAAAACAGCATATAATAATTTCAGTCATATTTATTTGGTTTGAGGATACATAAGAATCTATTACCCTCCATACATTTTATTACCTCCTCGCCTCCTTGTCTTTTTTTTTTTTTTTTTAATTACTTTGCTTTTACTTAGAAGCCCTTTCTCCTTTTCCACTCTCAAATCCCAGATCAAATATTACCACTTGCTTAGTTTTCCCTGACACCTTCAGTTTTACAATTGCCTTCCTGTTATACACCTATTATAGCTCTTAGCTATTACAGTTACACTAGCTACATGAAAGGAGCATTATTTCCTGGTTCATAATAAGCTCTCAATAAATGTATCTTTGAGAGAAGAAAAAGAGAGGGAGGTTTGTATGTTCAAGGCTTTGCCTAAACAGTTCCCACAGGAAAGGGCAAGGTGCTGTGCGATCTTCGTTTGGGTTTTTGTTTTCGTATAATCATTCCTGTCCTTTTGTTCAGCAGAGTATACCTGTTGAAAATTAGAGAAAATAGGAAATAGACCTTGATTCACAACCTTAAGAAGGTTGTGCTCTTCACTACCACCCCGTTTGTAACGCTAAAATACACCCAGAGTAACTATATTTTCGTTATTGTCATTCTTCAAGAATGTTTAGATGGAGAATTTTTAGAATAACGTCCCCAAAGGGCTACTTTCTTGAATCTCAAATATAGATGCTTCTCTTACAAAACAAAGATTTAAAAAATAACCTCTAAGGCAGTCTTTCTTTTACGAAGCCTTGCCAACGTACACACTATGGTATTTTGAAAATGTGCTCTGGATGGTGATCTGTACATTTAAATATGTCATTATTATTTAGCAAATAGGGAAAAAGGCCTCAGATCATGATTACTAGTAAATAAGAGTTTTTATTCACTTGTTTAAAAAGATGGTTTCCAGGTGCAAATAAAGCACACTACCTATTTACGGAAATAGCAGCAAGATTTAAGAGGCAATGAAATGTTTAAGATGTTGATTGCTTTATTACAAATCTGAATTAATATTTAAAGAATTGTATGCCATATGCCTACTTCAGCATTTGATATGCTCTTACTCCGCTCTCTGTGAACATAGTCATTATTTTATGATAATATTTTATAAATATTTATATATTTTCAAACAGAGGTTGTTTTTAAATCTCATTCTTTAAATGGAACACTGAGAGCTTTTTTTAAAAAAACAAAAAAAAAGCAGACTTGACAGCTTGACAGCCGGGAAAAGTGCAGTCGTGCCGTAGACATGCTGTAAGGTGTGTTGGATGTGCTGATGTATACTAACCGCTGCTGCCACATCACCGCTGCGAAGTACGTCTCCTGATGCCAGTGGAAATTATGACAACCACTTTTTTTATTCACAAAGACGTTTACATGTTACAGGTCTTTCACTTACCTGTTTTTTTATTCTCATAACAATAATGCCAGTGATGGAATTTTTTTCTAAGAAAAAAGTAGGGAAGTATGATATACAGTAAGATGTTCATCCCTGTGTTATATATAATAATGAAAAAATCAAAATACAAGTGTCAAATTCAATCAGAATGTTTTACAAATATGGTCAGTCTATATGCTACATGGTTAAAAATATTAATACAAAGACTATATGTCAAAAAGGAAAAATTCTTGTGTTATTCTGTTAGGAGAAAACAGGAAAACTATAAAATGATTATCTGTACTACTATTATAACTATGGAAACATTTCTGTGCATTTGGACAAGGCCTCAGTGGTGACTTGGTCAAATATAAAATTTCTTATGGTGGCATAGCACAGCAAACAGTGAAATGTTTGAGTTTGTTTTAGATTTTCAGTAACACTGGTATTGTTCACTATACCATATACATGTTTATATTCTAATATGAAATTAAATGCATATGCTTATAATAATAAATATTAGCCAAATGCATGTATTACATTAAACAATGCATCTCTTTAGGGGAAAACATTTTATGAATAAATGATTAAAGGTTGTTTTCAACAGAATGTGATTCTACACTCCCCACCCCACCCTGTGTGCATCTGGATCACCAGGGGTGATTTGAAAGAATACTACTGCCCAGGCTATGCATACCCCCAGAGATCAGTTTTCAACTAGTGTGGGATAGGGCCCAGGCGTTGCTTTTCTCTTTTCTTTTAACGTTATCCTGGTAATTCTGTTGTGCAGCTTGGACTGAGAACAATTAAAACAATTGTAATAAACAACCAAAGTTTTATATTTTTAAATATTAAATTCCCTGAATTTTCATCTCCTGCATAAGACTTTCAAAATTAAAAATGCTATCTGGGTAAAGACTGGTCTGATTTAAGCAATTATAAATACAAAGTACGTTCATGCTATCAGATTAGCAAAGATTTAAAAATAATAAAATACAGTGTCGGTGAGAATGAGCATTGACATACACTGTTTATAGAAATGTAAATTGAATGTGTATTGACCAACTTTGCTTAGGGTAGTTTGACAATATGTATTCAGAGCTTTAAATATACGTAAACTCTTTTTGTCCCTGGAATTCCACTTTTAAGAATTTATCCTTAGAAAGTAATTGAGCACATTGATGAAGATGAGTTAATGTTTGCTCAATGTTGCTTTCAATGTAAGAGATTGTAAACAATCAAATATCCCAACTCTGGATTGATTAAATTATGGTATATTCATACCTGATACTAGTAAATAATTCTGTAGTTAAATGAGTTAACATGGAAAGATTAAATTATTGATAGAAAAAGTTATAAAACAGCATGATTCCATTTTTGTTAAAATATGGGATATATATGTAAAATATATATATGCACAGACACACACACACATACAGGTGGGGGAAGCCCAGAAAACTATACATTAAAATATTAAAAGAGGTACTTTTCATTTTGTTTTATTCTCATGCATATTCTACTTGTTTATTTGTTTTTCACTGAAAGCAAGTACTAGTATAACAAATAAAGACATTTGTTAAATAAAACATATTTTTGAAAAATGGAGACTTGTTACTTTTATCTAAACCAAATGAATGAACTGCTACAGAACTCCGTCCATCTTCACTTGGTCCAGCTGTGAAAAACAAGCTATTTGATAGTTAGAAACAACTATTTCTTAATATACTAAACTTCTCCAATATATTTATTTTCAAAGTAGGTTAGGAAGAATAAAGTTAAACTTGTGTTATTAACAGATGCCATATCATCTCTGATCACAATCTGATTAAAATCAGTAAAGGTGACATGGAATGAATTAATTGAAATGCATCTCAATGTATTTTCATGGGGGTGTCTTCCTTAACGTCCGTAATTAATAAGTGGTGTTTTTGTTTTGTTTTTTTCATTTTAGGCGGTTCAGGACCCTCATCCTCCATTGCCATCGCTGGCACCAGCCACCCTGCCATCACAAAGACAACATCTGTTCTCCAAGACGGCGTCATAGTCACCACCGCAGCTGGAAACCCACTGCAGAGTCAGCTGCCCATCGGGAGTGATTTTCCTTTTGTTGGCCAGGAGCACGCACTTCATTTTCCATCCAACAGCACTTCAAACAACCATCTTCCACACCCCTTGAACCCCAGCCTCCTCAGTTCTCTACCTATCTCTTTGCCAGTGAATCAACAGCATCTCCTAAACCAGAATCTATTAAATATCCTCCAGCCTTCAGCAGGAGAAGGCAAGTCTGAGATCAACCTCCACCCTTTAGGTTTTCTCAACCCGAATGTAAACGCTGCTCTAGCTTTTCTCTCCGGTGACATGGATGGGCAGGTATTGCAGCCTGTTCACTTTCAGCTCTTAGCAGCCCTGCTTCAGAACCAAGCCCACGCAGCTGCCATGCTTCCCCTGCCATCTTTCAATCTGACCATCTCAGATCTTTTTCAACAGCAAAATACCCCTTTACCCTCATTAACACAGATGACAGCCCCACCAGACCATTTGCCAAGCAATCAGTCAGAGAACAGCCGAGCTGAGACCCTTTTAACCAGCCCCCTGGGGAACCCTTTACCAAGCTTTGCAGGCAGTGACACTGCTTTTAATCCCCTGTTCCTCCCAGCTGTCACTGGGGCCTCAGGATTAATGGCCTTGAATCCCCAGCTGTTGGGAGGTGTCCTGAACTCGGCATCGGCCAACACCGCTAATCATCCAGAGGTTTCCATAGCAACTTCCTCCCAGGCAACCACTACCACAACCACTACATCATCAGCAGTGGCAGCACTGACTGTCTCAACACTTGGTGGGACAGCAGTGGTGTCAATGGCAGAAACATTGCTGAATGTATCTAATAATGCTGGGAACACACCTGGTCCAGCTAAACTCAACAGTAACTCTGTGGTGCCACAGCTACTTAACCCTCTACTGGGGACAGGTCTGCTTGGTAAGTTACATTTTTTCACAAAGTTTTACAAAAGAAACGTTTTTCTAATTCTAGTTTCTCCTTTTTAAAGACTCCATTTTGTCACACTATTTTTAAAAATGTTTTTGTTATGTCACAGCTTGCTTAAGGAACTAAATATAATAATACCCACACACAACCATAGTTATACAAACATGAAAATGACTTTTTTTCCTTCCCCGTATTCTAGCAATACTAAATACCACTTAAATCTGCTTTCTCTTATCTTCTAATTCTGATGCCACCTAAAGCTAACCTATCCATCATTCTCTTAAGCCAAGTAGAGTTTTATTTTTCAAATAATGAAGTACAGGTACATCTTAAATATAACTTTTATTTGAACTTTAGTTGGTGTGGCATCACAGGGTTAGTATGAGCAGCTGCACTGTGGATGAAAACAGTTTGAGAAAGGGTTTTTCCAGGTGATCCCTCAATAAACAGAACTAAAATACTTATCCAGCAAAGTAAGAAACAAGGCATAAAAACAAAGTTAACCTTTGCCCAAGTTCAAGGAAACAGCCCCAAGAGCTACTGCTAGATTTCCTCAGACAGTATGATTCTTTAAAAATGTGTGGCTTAAAACCAGAATCCTTCATGTATATTATACTGTCACAAAAATGTTAGATAATATGTCAAATATATTCAACCGATTGGTGCAGGCAACTAATATAATTATAATATAATATAATATAATATAATATAATATAATATAATATAATATATAATACAGTACAGTACAGAGGTGGTTTCCATAAAGTCTGGAAACATTGGCAAATATATTTGATATTATCTAGGGCATGTTCACTGTATGTAAAAATATACATGTTTCCAGATTTATGGACACCTTTATAATAGAGTTTAATTAGTTCTACTTGTCATTGAAGTCAATGTAGTTAAGTAATCTAAAAAGAATAATAGATTTACATATTTCAAATTACAGGATAATTTCAATAACATCATCTTCAAAATAACTTATGTGTAATTTCAAAACAAGACTATTTTGAATTTTGAATATAAACTTAGTTATTAACTAACCCTCTCTGATTATATAATATTTATTTTTAATGATTGTGACAATGACTTCTTTTTGTTTTGTTAGCTTTCTTGACAATTTTAATTTTAAGTGACCCTCCTTCTACTTAAAAACAAAATTCATATATCCACACCAAATAAAATTGGATTTGGTCTGGATATATGAATTTTGTTTTTAAGTAGAAGGAGGGTCACTTAAAATTAAAATTGTCATATATCCAGACCAAATCCAATTTTATTTGGTGGTCATTATTGATGATTGTGACTTAAGAAGTAAACTTTGTAAATAAGGCCTGATCATATCCACTCATTTTAATCATCTGGTCAGATACCTGTGATTGCCAGAACAGTTTAGGACTAATTTCTACTTTTAATTGTAGGTGCTTTAATAAAAGTACTTTCAAGAAAAATGTTTAACACTGAAGCTCAAAATAAGGACTTGCTAATGGATAGAGGAAGAGTAGTCTCTCCGTGACATAAAATCAAAAAACTAATTATGAAAGATAAAATTAAATAGTAAAACATTCTTTCCTTACCACTTAGTAAGACTGAGAAGAAAACAAGAAAGAAATGATCATGTAAGTCTAGTTTTTAGTTTTTTTCTTTCAGGAATCATCAGGTACAAAGATAGGCATAGGATTGCCAAAGAATCACATTGACTTACATTTTATGTTTTTCAAACTATAGGTGACATGTCCTCAATAAACAATACTTTGAATAACCATCAACTGACTCATCTACAGTCGCTGTTAAACAACAATCAGATGTTTCCTCCAAATCAGCAGCAGCAGCAGCTTCTTCAGGGGTACCAGAATCTCCAGGCATTTCAAGGACAGTCCGCAATTCCTTGCCCAGCTAACAGTAACCCCATGGCTTGTCTGTTTCAGAACTTTCAGGTACTCTCCTTCCCTGTGTTATTTTAGTCGAAAACAATGTCTACACTTTTTTTAAAACACTTAATTTGGGGGAAGAGACAAAGAAGGAAGTTTACGCCCATCCAGCTCTACTTACTGGCTTTTCTCTATGAGTATCGTTAAACATTCTAGTCTTTTACGTGAAGGTTACTTTATTTTGTCTGAAGCATCTCAGTGGCCCTTTTGGAGCTATTAGGAAAAACATCTTGGTACCCTCTTAAATCCTTGGAAAGTTCAGCCCCACTGCTCTCGTGATTGGAATCCACACCCTGCGCACGCCTGCCTCACTCTCCAGCCCCGCTCCCCCGTCTCTGGCTTCAGCCACAGGATCTTCCTTTAAGTAGACAAACTGAGTGAATTCCTGATAGATTGAGGAGCTAGATAGGAAGAGCAACACTACATAAATATAAGAAGAAAAATATAGTCTTTTAAAAAATAATCTTGGGGTAGAGAAGGCTCTTTCAGCAAGATGCAAAACCAACGAGTAAAAAAAAAAAAAAGGGAACCCAATTGAATACATGAAACATTAAAATCTGTATGATTAAGGGTATTTTTTATTTTTTTATTAATTTATTTTTGTTACAGATGTTTCTCCTTTTTCCCCTCTAGACCCCCTCCTCCCCAGCCCATCCCCCCCTCCACCCTGCTAGAATTGTTGTCTATGTCCATTGGTTATGCATACTTGCATATAAGTTCTTTGGTTCATCTCATCCATCCCCCCACCTCCCTGCTATGAGGTTTGTCAGTCTGAACCATACTCCTTTCTATGTCTCTGGGTCCACTTCATTTATCAGCCCTCCCTGTTCATTATATTCCACAAATAAGTGAGATCACGTGGTATTTGTCCTTCTCTGATTGGCTTATTTTGCTTAGCATAATACTCTAGAGGTCCCTCCATGTTGTCTCAAAGGATAAGAGATCTTTCTTTCTTACAGCTGCAAAGTGTTCCATTGTGTATATGTACCACAGCTTTTTTATCCACTCATCTACTGATGGACACTGGGCTGTTTCCAGATCTTAGCTATTGTAAATAGTGCTGCTATGAACGTAGGGGTACATATATTCTTTCTGATTGGTGCCTCAGGCTTCTTAGGATATATTTTTAGAAGTGGCATCATAGGGTCAAATTGCAATACAATTTTTAATTTTTTGAGGAAACACCATACTGTTTTCCATAGTGGCTGCATTCCCGCCATCAGTGTACTAGAGTCCCCTTTTCTCCACACCCTTGCCAGCATTTGTTGTTTGATGATTTGTTGATGGTGGCCATTCTGACAGGTGTGAGGTAATACTTCATCGTTGTTTTAATTTTCATCTCTCTGATGATTAGTGACGCTGAGCATTTCTTCATATGTCTCTTGGCCATTTGTATGTCCTGTTTGGAGAGGTGTCTATTTAGGTCCTCTGCCCATTTTTAAATTGGGTCCTTTGTCTTCCTTTTGTTGAGTTGTATGAGTACGCTGTATATTTTGGAAATGAACCCCTTGTCTGATGTATCATTGGGGATTATGCTCTCCCATACAGTGGTTTTCTTTTCCATTTTGATGGTTGTTTCTTTTGCTGTGCAGAAGCTTTTTAGTTTGATGTAGTCCCATGTGTTCATTGTTTCCTTTGTTTCTGTTGCCTTAGGGGATGTATCAGTGAAAATTCTGCTGTGTATGATGTCCAAAATTTTGTTGCCTACATTTTCTTCTAGGAATTTTAGGGATTCACAAGTCACATTTAAGTCCTTTATCCATTTTGACTTTATTCTTGTGTATGGTATAAGTTGATGGTCCAGTTTCTTTCTTTCTTTCTTTCTTTCTTTCTTTCTTTCTTTCTTTCTTTCTTTCTTTCTTTCTTTCTTTCTTTTTTTTTTTGCATGTGGCTGTCCAATTTTCCCAACACCATTTATTAAAGAGGCTGTCTTGACTTCAGTGTATGCTCTTACCACCTTTGTCAAATATTAATTGAACATAATGTTTTGGGTTCATTCTGGGTTCTCTGTTCTATTCCACTGGTCTATATGCCTGTTCTTGGGCCAGTACCAGGCTGTTTTGATTACAGTGGCTTTGTAGTATAATCTGATATCTGGTATTGTGATCCCACCTACTTTGTCCTTCTTTTTCAAGATTGCTGTGGCTATTCGGGGTCTTTTTCAGTTCCATATGAACTTTTGAAGTATTTGTTCTAGTTCTGTGAAATATGTCATTGGTATTTTGATGGGGATTGCATTGAATCTATAGATTGCTTTGGGCAGAATGGACATTTTAATGATGTTAATTCTTCCAATCCATGAACAAGGTATATGCTTCCACTTATTTATATCTTCCTCTATTTATTTTTTCAGTGTCCTGTAGTTTTCTGCAAATGGGTCCTTTACTTCTTTGGTTAAGTTTATCCCTAGGTAACTTAATTTTTTTACTGCAATGGTAAATGGGATTGCTCTTTTAGTTTCTCTTTCGGTGAGTTCATTATTGGTGTATAACAATGCCGTAGATTTCTTGATGTTAATTTTGTATCCTGCTACCTTGCTGAATTTATTTATTGTATCTAGCAGGTTTTTTTTATGGAATCTTTAGGGTTTACTATGCATAATATGATGTCATCTGTGAATAATAACAGTTTCACTTCCTCCTTTCCAATTTGGATCCCTTTTATTTTTTTCTTCCTGTCTGATTGCTGTGGCTAAGACTTCCAGTACTGCGTTAAATAAGAGTGTCAAAAGTGGGCATTCCTGTCTTGTTCCTGTTCTTAAGAGAAATGCTTTTCATTTTTGCCCATTGAGTATGATGTTGACTGTAGGTTTTTCATATATGGCCTATATTACATTGAGAGATGATCCCTCTATTTCTACACTGCTAAGTGTTTTCATCCGGAAATGGGCACTGGATTTTGTCGAATGCTTTTTCAGCATCTGTTGATATGGTCATATGGTTTTTATTTTTCATTTTGTTTAAGTGGTGTATCACATTTATTGATTTGCAAATATTGTACCAGGCTTGCTTCCCTGGGATGACTCCCATTTGGTCATGGTGAATAATTTTTTTAATGTATTGCTGGATCCGATTTGCTAGTATTTTGTTCAGGATTTTGACATCTAGATTCATCAGGGATATTGGCCTGTAGTTTCCTTTCTTTGTAGTATCTTTTTCTGGTTTTAGAATTAGAATTATGCTGGCCTCATAAAACAAGTTTTTGGAAGTCTTCCTTCTTGAATTTTTTGGAATAGTTTGAGGAAAATGGGTGTTAGTTCTTCTTTGAATATTTGGTAAAACTCCTCCATGAAGCTGTCCAGGCCTGGGCTTTTGTTTGCTAGGAGAGTCTTGATTACATCTTCAATTTCTTCTGTTGTTATTGGTCTGTTCAAGTTTTCTATCTTTACCCGGTTCAGTTTTGAGAGACTATGTGTTTCATGAAATTTGTCCATTTTGCTTAGATTGTCCAATTTTTTGCCATATACGTAATTGTTCATAGTATTTATTAACAAACCTTTGTATTTCTGTGGTATCAGTTGTTACTTCTCTTTCATTTCTGATTGTGTGTATTCTCTCTCTTTGTTTCTGGGTGAGTCTAGCTAAGGGTCCATCAATCTTGTTTATCTTTTCAAAAAACCAGCTCTTTGTTTCATTGATCCTTTGAATTGTTTTTTTGGTCTCTATGTCATTTATTTCTGCTCTGATCTTTACTATTTCCTTCCTTCTACATGCTCTTGGGTTTTCTTTTTGTTTGCTTTCTAGTTCTTTAAGTTGTGAGGTTAGACTAGTCAATTAGAAATGTTTGTTTCTTGAGGTAAGCCTGTAGTGCTATGAACTTCCCCCTCAGAACTGCTTTTGCTGCATCCCATGGATTTTGTGTTGTTGTGTGTAATTTTCATTGGTTTCCAGTAAGTTTTCAATTTTTTTCTTTATCTCCTTGGTAACCCATTCATTGTTTAATAACATGCTATTTAGCCTCCATGTGTTCAAATGTCTTTGTATGTTCCTGTTGCAATTGATTTCTAGTTTCATGCCATTGTGATCTGAGAAGATACTTGATATGATTTCAGTCTTCTTTTACTCGTAGAGACTTAGTTTTTGTCCTAACATGTGTCCTATATTTGAGAATGTCCCATACAAACTTGAGAAGAATGTGAATTCTGCAATTTTGTGGTGTAATTCTCTGTAGATATCTATTTAATTCATTTGATCTAATGCTTCATTTAGAGTCTCTGTTTTCTTGTTAATTTTTTCCTAGAGGATCTATCCAGTGATGTCAGTGGGGTGTTGAAGTCCCCTGCTATGATTGTATTACTGTCGATTTCTCCTTTGAAGTCCTTTGAAGATTTTTAATATATTTTGGTGCTCCTATATTGGGTGCATATATGTTTACCAAGGTTATATCTTCCTGTTGGATAGATCCTTTCAATATTATGTAGTGGCCTTCTTTGTCTCTAGTTATGGCCTTCATTTTGAAATCTGTTTTATCAGATATGAGTATTGCTACCCCAGCTTTCATTTTCATTGCGTTTACTTGGAAGATTTTTTTCCATCCCTTCACTTTCAACCTATGTGAGTTTTTTGTTGTGAGGTGAGTCTCTTGTATACAACATATAGATGAGTCATGCTTTCTTATCCAATCAGCTACTCTTTTTTTGTTTTGTTGTTTTTCTTTTTGATGTTTCACATTCTTTTTTTGTTTGTTTGTTGTTGTTTTTTTTGTTGGATGTAAAATGTATTACAGGTTATCCACATTTTTCCCCCATTGACCTCCTCCTCCCCACTCCCGCCCCCCTCCTACTTTTTCCCACGCTATTGCCTGTGTCCATTGGTTATGCATATAAGTTCTTTGGTTTATGTCTTCCCACCCCCCAACCCCTTTCCCTTTGAGGTTTGTCAATCTAGCAATGAATTTGTACTTCTTAATCCCTTCACCTTTTTCACCCATTCCCCCAACCCCCCTCCCATCTGGCAACCAACAAAATGTTCTCTGTATTTATGAGAATGTTTCTGTGCTACCTGTTCATTTTGTTTGTAGATTCCATTGTTGATAGATATGTATTCATTGCCATTTTGTTTGTTCATACATTTTATCTTTTTCTTCAAAAAGACCCTTCATCAATTCATATAATAACGGTTTGGTAGTGATGAACTCCTTTAACTTTTTCTTGTCTGGGAAGGTTTTTATATGGCCATCTATTCTAAATGACAGCTTTGCAGGATAGAGTAATCTTGGTTGTAGGTTCTTGCTTTTCATCACTCTGAATATTTCTTGGCACTCCCTTCTGGCCTGCAAAGTTTCTTTTGAGAAATCAGCTGACAGCCTTATGGGAACTCCCTTGTAGGTAACTAGCTGCCTTTCTCTTGCTGCTTTTAAGATTCTCTCTTTGTCTTGAACCTTTTGCATTTTGATGATGATGTGTCTTGGTGTGGGCCTCTTGGGGTTCATCTTGTTTGGGACTCTCTGTGCTTCCTGGACTTGTATGTCTGTTTCTTTCACCAAGTTAGGAAAGTTTTCTGCCATAATTGTTTCAAACAGGTTTTCAATTTCTTATTCTCGCTCTTCTCCTTCTGGCACCCCCAAGATGCGAATGTTGGCATGCTTGAAGTTGTCCCAGAGGCTCCTTACACTATCCTCATTTTTTTGGATTCTTTTTTCTTTTTGCTGTTCTGATTGGGCATTTTTTGCTTCCTTATATTCCAAATCGATGGTTTGCTCCTTGGATTTACGTACTCTATTATTGAAGCTGTGTAAATTATTCTTTATTTCAGTTAATGCCTCCTTTAATTCTAACTGTGTATCCATGATTTCTAACTGGTCCTTTTTTATGCTCTTGAGGCCCTCCCTAAGTTCACTGAGGTTCTCACTAAGTTCATTGAGCATCCTTATAAGCAGTATTTTGAACTCAGTATCTTTTAGTTCGCTTATCTCCATTTCGCTTAGTTCTTTTATTGGGGTTTTGTTCTGTTCTTTCATTTGGGACCTGTTTCTTTGTCTCCTCATTTTGGCTGCCTCCCTGTGTTTGTTTCAGTGTATTACTTAATGAGAGGTATGGGGCTAGCTGAGACCCGATGCTGCTCGTTTGAAAGAATTTAGGAAAAACCTGAAGCAGGATCCAAGACAGGCCAATCCTATGGTTAAGCAAGTGGCAACAGCTGGTGGGCTTGAAAGTTGGGTGGGGCAGGGCGGGGCTACCAGTGTGAGCCAGGTTGCTGGAGTCCCAGATATGGCAACTGTCCTCTGCCCCCGGGAAGGGCTCACCAAAGGAACAAAGGCCTCTTACAGCACGTTTGTCCTGGAGAAAGTCCCCTCTCCAGCCCTCGCTCCAGTGCCAAACAGCTCAGTTCTTCCCTGTGTGTCTCTGGTGCCCCTCGAGCTGCCTCCCCTCCAAGCTTAGAGGGAGAGAGTCCGATAAGTTCGTGCGCGGGCCCTTTAGGGAGCTGCCTGGGGCTCCAGCCACGTCAGCTTCCCTGAACCTCAGTTCCTGCTGGTTTTTCCAGCCAGAAGTTATGGGGACTTCTCTTCCTGGCACTGGAACCCTGAGCGGGGCACCTGGTGTGTGACGGGGACCCCTCAGTCCTCAGGAAGGACCTTCCCAGCCGAGGGAGCCTCCTGATTTTTATCCGCCACTCTTGGGTGTGGGACCAGCCCAGCTGCTGCCGCCACCGCCTCCCCTCGAGCCTCCGCCCCTCCTACCAGTCTGGATGTGGCTGCTGCTTTAATTTTGTAGTTGTCGGACTTCCATTCAGCTTGATTTCAGGCGGTTTTGAATGATGGTTGTTCTGCAGTTTAGTTGTAACTTTGATGTGGTTGTGGGAGGACTCGATACCACGTTTACCTACCGGCCATCTTGACTGGAAATTTACTCTGTCTTTTTTTTTTTTTTTTTTTATCCTCACCTGAGGACACCTTTCCATTCTCTGCTCAGGTAGAGTGGGAGGGAGAGAGAGGAACAGAGAGAGAGAGAGAGAAACATCGACGTGAAAGGGACACATCGAGTGGCTGCCACCTGCACAACCAACCAGGGCCGGGGACAAACTGCAACCGAGGTACGCGCCCTTAGCGGGAACCGAACCCGGATCTCTCAGGACCGCAGGCCGACGCTCTAACTGCTGAGCCAAACCGGCCAGGGCTACTCTGTCTTTTGATTGGGGTGTTCAGTCCATTTACATTTAAGGTGATTATTGATATGTGCTTATTGCCATTTTGGTTTATTGTGGTTATATTTTTCTTCCTATTTCTACTAATTACAGCAGTCCTTTTAACATTTCTTGCAGTGCTTGTCTGGTGCTAATATATTTCTTTAGCCTTATTGTGTCTGGGAAGCTCTTTATTTGACCTTCTGTTTTGAATGATAGCCTTGATGGGTAGAGTAGTCTTGGATTTAGATCTTTGTTTTTCATGACTTTGATTACTTCATGCCATTCCCTTCTGGCCTGTAGTTTTTCTGTTGAGAAGTCAGCTGATAGCCTAATGGGAGTTACTTTGTAGGTAACCTGTTGCTTATCTCTTGCTACCTTTAGGATTCTCTCTTTGTCTTTAATTTTTGGCAATTTAATTACTACGTGTCTTAGTGTGGGCCTGTTTGGGTCCTTCTTACTTGAGGTTCTCTGTACTTCTTGAATTTGAATGCCTTCTTCCTTCACCTAGTTAGGGAAGTTTCTGTCACTATTTCTTCAAATATATTCTCTAACCCTTACTCCTTTTCTTCTTCTTCTGGAACTCCTATGATGTGAATATTGTTATATTTTCAGTTGTCCAATGGTTCACTTAAGCTGTCTTCCTGTTTTTTAATTGTTTTTTCCTTTTGGTTTTCTGATTGGTTGATGTTTTCTACCCTGTCTTCTCATTCACTGATCCGGTCCTCCACTTCCTCTACTCTGCTGGTTAATCCTTCCAATGTGTTCTTTATTTCTGCTATGTTATTCTTCATTTCCACTTGGTTGATTTTCAATGTTTCTATATCTTTACTCATGGTGTTGATGTCCTTACACATGCTGTGGCTTCCTGAAGATCATGGCTCTGAACTCTACCTCTGATAACTTGCTTAATTTCATTTCATTTATCTCATCTTCAGTACAGTTCTCTTGTTCTTTCATTTGGGATTTGTTTCTTTGTTTCACCATTTTGGCTATCTCAGTGGGTTTTGGAGCCTGCCGTATTTTCCCTGTGGGTATTGGTGTTCTGGTGTTTGCGGCTCCCTCTACTGGATTTGGATGAGCATGGGAGGACCCACGTTAAACGCCACTGTCAAGTCTTACTTACCTGGGTAGATTTGCAAGCCCGGGATAGGTTCAGTGATCTTTTAGCTTTTTGCCTGGAGGCTATTATTCTTAGTTACTTGATGAGCCTTGGGTTGTAGCCCTCATCTGAATGAAAAACTCCCTCAGGTGTTCAGCATAAGAAGATTTCCAGAGTGTGGGGCAGATGCTGGTTGCTAATGAGCCTCAATTTGCATTTCTCTGGCCCAGCTGAGTGGGGTTGAATCGCTGAGGGAGGTGTTGCTGCCTCTCCCCAGAGCTCTAGGAGGGAGCAAGATGGCCACCATCCTGGGAGGCTGTGACTCAGCAAAAACTCTGAGTGTCCTCCAAATCCCGGGTGTTCCCACACAGTTCTAGTTCAGTCCACCTTTCCTCTGCCAGAGCCCAAGGTGAGTGGCTGTAGCTAATTTAGTGCTTCATCCTGGACCTCTGTGCTGTGGAGCCAGCTTGGGATTTTAACCCCGAGAGAGCTACTCACAGCTAAAATAGCTGCTGTCCGTGGACTCCCAGCCTGCCCTCTCATGCCTCCACAGACTACCAGGCTTGATTCAGTGTCTTTTTCTCCTGTCGCTGGTTATATAGTCCTCTCCAGCTGCTTTTTTGTTGCTTTTTCCCAACGATTTGTCTTTACTTTAGTTGTAATTCCAATTTGGTCCTGGGCAATGGTCTGTGTAGCTTCCATTCGCTCTGCCACCATTTTGAAAAATCCGATTAAGGGTATTTTAAACAAAGTTAAAGATAAGTGACAATCTGGAAGAAAATATTGCATTATAATAGCAAATAATTGATATTCATAATATAAAAAGAGCTCCTACATATTAGAAAAAAAAAGATAATTGATTAGAAAAGTGAACAACAAATAAGAGCAGTCAAGTCACAGAAAATAAAAGATAAATTAGTCATAAACATATGAAAAGAATAATTAAAGTTATATAAATTACAACACTGATATATCCATTAGATTGATGATACCTTGCTGACAGTGGTGTGGGGTGATGGATTCTTTCAGATATATTGTTGCTCTGATTATATACTGATACAGTCCTTTTCGAGAGTAATTTGATAGTTTATTGGGTTTGTAAACACACATGCCCTTTGACCCAGAAATTTAACTTCTATGGATCTGTTTTAGAGAAATCTTCAAATGTGAATTGAAGGGCACAATTCAGAATGTTCATTACAACTACTTAAGCATCCACCAATAGGGACATAGTTAAATATATTACGGTAGATCCATCTGTCTAGTAGTTTAAAGAGTCAGCTCGACTTTATATAATTTGATATGAAGAGACCCACAAGATTGCAAGACTTCAGTACTGTAGTATTGCAGAAGAAAACTAAAATATAGTAACATTTATGTGAACAATAGAAAGAAGAAAAGGAGGAAGGAAGGAAGGGAGGAAGAGAGGAAAGGAGGAAGGGAGGAAGACTAGATGTCCACCTGCATACTTGAATGTATTACAAAGAGGTGTCTTCAAGGATGCTGTCCAACACTGATCACCTCTGAGAAAGGAAGTGGGATCGCAGTGCAAAGGGAAAGCACAGGGTTAGGTAGGGCACGATGATGACAAAAACTTCTGTCTTCTTTGACAGTGAGAAAATATTTATATACATCTTATGTAATGAAACAGTTTAGAAGGAAAGAGGAAGTGCTCAACCATGTCACTGAGAAAACAAGTAAATGAAGCCTGAAGAGAAGCCACTAGATTTAGCAGTGAGAACATCACCAGCACTTGCAGAATGCAGTTTTCATGGAGCACTGGGAGCATGAGGCAGATTGCAATGAAAGGATGAAAACGATTAGGAATTAAAGAGTGTGGACTAAAAACTTCCAAAAACTGAACCACAGAAAACAAGAAAAACAGGGTAGTGCCCCGAGGCAGGCGTAGGTTGAATGCAGACCTTATAATATAAAAGCCATGCACATAGTTGTGTGCTGAAGGAAAGAAACCAAAAAGTGGAAGAGATGGTGGTTACCAGAGGGGAAGGGGGGTGAGGGAGGTAGAAGAGGGTAAAGGGAGGATAAATGACTTGGGGTGAACACACAATACAATATGCAGATGATGTATTACAGAATTGTACATGTAAAACATAATTTTATTAACCAGTGTCACCCCAATAAATTTAATTTTTAAAAAATGGAAGAGATAGAACATAAAGAAGAGAAGGGATAATAAATAAAGCAAGATCCATGAGGAGGGGGTTGGGATCCAAAGCATAAATGGAGAACTTACTCTCAGAAAGCAGAAGGAGCCCCCTCTGACCCTGGGAAGCAGGACAGGATTTGGGGCACACAGAGTCGCAGAGAAGTATATGCTGCCAGAAGGCAGGGAGGAGCAGAGGATAAGAATTATGAGAATTCTGAACCTATGAACTCCACTTTCTGTGTTAAGTAAGGCCATTTACTACAGATAGTGCAGAAGACATGATCGCAGCTGGCATGGAAGTGGGTGAAGATTTGAACAGGGGTGAAGGAGAGGGGTGCCCAACTGGAGGATCACAGGACCAATGGGAACACTGAGTCCCCAGCTGCAATTGGAAGCCAGATGTCAGCATCCTCACTGTAGATACAGATGAAACAAGCAGTTGATTGATTGAGGACTGGGGTTTTATTTGGTAGGTGTAGACGGGAGAATAGCAAGAGAGTCGTTGATGTGCTGATGGATCCAAGGTTCTGGTTTAGTAGGGAAGGATGGGAAGGCAGGAAGGGAATGATCACCGCGGGGAACATCCCAAGTATCAAAGGTCTGGAGCAGCAATTCTTAGATGGACTTGGTGAAATTAGAATAACCTGGGGGAATTTTTCAAACTGCCCTCATCTTTCCTGTCCTGAGCATTGATACTCTTCTCTGGTGGGCATTTCCTCCCTTCACCTCTTCCCAACTGAGAATCACGTCTGTAGGAGGCCGTTGCCACTGGCGACAGCGGAGGGGTGTCCCTCCACTGCTGGCCTGGTGAGCTTGGAAACTAGGTGTGACTACCCTCTCTGAAGACTAAACTTTTAGTGTTATATCAGAAATATCTTATTGTTAATAAAGGAGTATATGTTTGTTTTGTTTTATCTTATATTGTATTTCACTTAGTTTAGTAGAAACCATTTTCAAAATCTGGTTCCCTTTGTAATTTGAGCAGTGTTGGTGACTGACTTGTTTCTGTCTTTGAATCCCAAGTGGCAAAACCTGTAATGATACTAAATACCTGAAAACATATTGCGTCCAACAGCCTCAGCTTTAATTTTTCTAGAGAATGTTTAGTACTGATGATTAAACATAACTCTGTTGATTGATTTTAATCGAAGAAATAGTACCCAGCCTTGGCCGGTTTGGCTGAGCAAGTTAGAGCATCAGCCTGTAGACCAAAGGGTCCCAGGTTCAATTCCCAGTCAAGGGCACACACCTGGGTTGCAGGTTTGATCTCCAGCCCCAGTCAGGGTTTTGCGGGAGGCAACCAATTGATGTGTCTCTGTCACGTCAATTTTTTCTCTTTCTTTCTCTACCTCCCTCTCTTCCACTCTAACTAAAAATGAATGGAAAAATATTCTCAGGTGAGGATTAAAAAAAGGAAATAGTACCCAAATATAATCAAGAGATATGCTTTTCTATATAGAGTGACTTTTTTTATATTTCATTTTTAAGTCTTGTTCTTTATTTCTTTCCCTGTTATATTTGTTTGTCTTCTGGTATATTTTAAACTTATGTCTTTCTCTTTTTTTAATCATTTTTTTGTTTTTCAATTATAGTTGCCATACAATATTATATTAGTTTCAGGTGTACACTCCAGTGATTAGACATTATAAAAAGTATTAAGTGAGCCCTGGCCAGTTCGGCTCAGCGGTTAGAGCATCAGACCATGGACCAGAGAGTCCTGGGTTCGGTTTCCACTAAGGGCACGTACCTCAATTGCACTTTGCCCCTGGTCCTGGTTGGGGTCGTGTGGGTGATGACCACTCGATGTGTGTCTCTCATGTCGATGTTTCTCTCTCTCTTCCTTCCTCTCTCCCTCCTTCTCTATCTCAAGATAAATGCCAAAAAAAAATGTCTTTGTGTGAGGATAAAAAAAAATTATAAAGTGTTTACCCTGACAAATCTCATACCCATCTGATAGCATACATGGTTATTAGAATGTTATTAACTATATTCCCTATGCTATTTTTACACCCCTATGACTACCAGCAAGGACCTACATCCAAGATTACTCTACCCAGCAAAGTTATCACTTAGAATTGAAAGTCAGAGAAAGAGCTTCACAGGCAAGAAAACTACAGGAATTCATCACCACCAAACCAGTATTGCATGAAATGTTAAAGGGTCTTCTTTAAGAAGAAGAGGGGGAAAAAAAAGATAAAAAATATGAACAGTAAATGGCAATAAATACATATCTATCAATAATTGAATCTAAAAATCAAAATAAACGAACAAGGAGAACAGAAAGAGAACATTTTGATGGCGGCCAGATGGGAGGGAAGTTGGGGGGGATGGGTGAAACCGGTGAAAAGATTTGGAAGTACAAATCAGTCAAGTTATGTCTTTCTCTTTGACGTCTTGAAAATATGTTTCTCTCTCTCACTGCTCCCCGTCTGTTTCTTTAAGGTGAGAATGCAGGAAGATGCAGCTCTCCTCAACAAAAGAATAAGCACTCAGCCGGGGCTCACAGCACTTCCTGAGAATCCAAACACTACACTTCCACCGTTCCAAGATACACCTTGTGAGTTGCAGCCGAGGATTGACCCATCTCTTGGTCAGCAGGTGAAGGACGGCCTCCTTGTGGGTGGCCACGGTGATGCCTCCGTGGATGCCATTTACAAGGCAGTTGTTGACGCAGCCAGCAAAGGAATGCAGGTGGTCATCACCACAGCAGTCAACAGTACAACTCAGATCAGCCCCATTCCAGCTCTGAGTGCCATGAGTGCCTTCACTGCTTCGATCGGTGACCCGTTAAGTCTCCCCAGTGCTGTCAGTGCGGTCATTCATGGACGAAACGTGGGCAGTGCTGATCATGATGGTAGGCTGAGGAATGCAAGAGGGGCCCGGCTGCCCAGGAGTCTGGACCATGGGAAAAACTCAAACGAAGGCGATGGGTTTGAATATTACAAGTCAGCAAGTTGCCACACATCTAAAAAACAGTGGGATGGGGAGCAAAGCCCTGGAGGGGAGCGAAACCGGTGGAAGTGTGAGGAATTTTTAGATCATCCAGGCCATATTCACAGTAGTCCTTGTCACGAGAGGTCCAACAATGTCTCTACACTGCCATTTCTGCCTGGGGAACAGCACCCAATACTGTTACCACCAAGAAACTGTCAAGGGGATAAAATTCTGGAGGAAAATTTCAGGTATAATAACTACAAAAGAACTATGATGAGTTTTAAGGAGAGACTAGAGAACACTGTGGAAAGATGCGCACACATTAACGGGAACAGACCTCGACAGAGTCGTGGCTTTGGAGAGCTACTGAGCACTACAAAGCAAGACCTGGTCCTCGAGGAGCAGTCTCCAAGCTCCTCGAATAGTTTGGAAAGTTCTCTGGTCAAAGACTACATCCATTACAATGGAGACTTTAATGCCAAAAGCATTAATGGGTGTGTGCCTAGCCCTTCAGACGCTAAAAGCATTAGTAGTGAAGATGACCTACGGAATCCAGACTCCCCCTCTTCAAATGAGTTGATACATTATAGGCCAAGGACGTTCAATGTTGGCGACTTGGTCTGGGGCCAAATCAAAGGACTGACTTCCTGGCCTGGAAAATTAGTAAGAGAAGACGACGTTCACAATTTATGTCAACAAAGCCCCGAGGAAGGGAAGGTATACCAATCTTTATCCATTGTCAAATACTAACCTTTATTCAGATATCAATTATTATTTTTTGTTATCATCACTTTGGATTCTTTGGATTTGAAATTAGGATTCTTCATGACTCATTGAGGTCTCACAAACTTCTGGAGCATAAAGTGAAGAGGGGAAGGTTATAGTCACCAAAATGTCATATCATCAAGGGGTGAGTTGTGAAGCATCTGTAGATTCCACTAAGGCTCAGAGTGGTTCTAACCCAGGAACCAGATTTCCAGAATTTTGTTAACTCTGGCTTCCTTGCTTGCACTTACCTAATGCTTCATCCCACGCAGAGGATGAAGGCAAGTGGCATTGAGTGGGGGAGAGTCTGGTAGCCACTGGAGCCCAGGAATATGGCAGAGGTAGGAGTCGTCCCAGGCAACAGGAAGTGCCAGGGGGCAGTGACCCCTCTGTGTGCCTACCTGTGACCCTTAGAGCTGGGGAGAGGGTAAAATCGGGGTGGAGTTGCAGCCACTTCTGGAAGCAGCAGGTAACGTCTGAAATCAGAATGGTGTCTCCTTTCAGGAAAAGTCCTGGGCCTTTATAACATATGGAAATGTTTAACCCATAGTCTGGTTCTACTTAACACAATCTGATCATATAAATTAAATGAAAACTTCTCCGTGAAACTACCATTCAATTTAGAAGAAATTAGGAGGGGTCTTCTGGGCTCCCCTCACCCCTCATACTTGGTAGAAGTGACTCACTAGGCAAGAACTAGGCAGAATGTTGAAAGTAGATAGAAAAATTTAGATTATAACGCATATTCCCCACATAGAGTGAAGAAACATAATTTTTCATCTCCTTAGGAAATAAAAATTACTCTTCCAGGTATATAGTGTTATTTTCTTAAAAAGTATATTGTATAAAGCTATGTCAAGTCTGCTCAAAGCTCCACTGGTACTTAGGTTTAATGGCAGGAAACCAAAAGCATTTTTGCCAGCACAATAAAAGGATTGTCTTTCTGCAAATGACCGGGAGGTCCTTAAACCCGTTGCTTATAATGCCTAATATATACTTGTCAGGATACACTCTGGGCATAACGTTTCTACGTTTGATAAGAAAATGAATTCCATACTCCTAGTCACAAAACATTTTATTCTCTAATCTCTCTGAGACCAGACAAACATTCTTTAGGTTGATAAACCTAAATATTTTTGACAGTTTATTCAAAAATAATTAGAAACAGCAAAATTGGGCTTTTATGATATAAACGGAACTGCTGCAAATACAAGATGTAGACAGTGAGCTGTTTTACAGTGTCTGTGCACATGAAACCACGTCTTTTCTATGTGCCATTTCACAAAAGCTTAACCAAAGAAAAGATTATGGCCTTCCTTTCCTGGAAACCTTCCTGTCCTAGAGCCTTGTCTAAATATTTTTTATGTCCCCCGGAGAATAAAGGCATGCACTTTTAACACATTTCACATTAAACAGTGCTCCTGATCTTCTGGTCAGTCTGTGTTAGCAAACTCCCAAGACTGAGCTCCTCACTGATATTTAGGGAGCTATCCTAAACAACAGTCATTATCTAAGAGTCCATGAAACATTTATTTTCCATCATTTAAGTAAGCAACTGGTTTTCATTCACTATAAAATAATGTTTCAGAAATCCGGATTCTTCATTCTCATTGTAAGCAATTAATGAATTCTTAATAGGGAGCATAAAATTGTTCCTGTACATTCAAATACCCCCTCCCATTGGCTGGCATGGTAATTTTGCATTCTTGAAACCTTGATATCAAGACACACTACAAATATTTTAAGTAATTCAGACGAAAAGAATTTAATGCACACATTTAGAGGTGAAAAACTGAAAACATATGTAATGAAATATTAATAGCACATGAAATATGTATCTGTCATTAAAAAGCAAGGTATAACAGCCTTAAATGCTCTAGGGCACTTAACATTTTTTAAAACCTTGAGTTTTTCCAGGACCTACCTCACTTTGACACATAAAAAACAAAGTACTACTTCACAAAAAATATTTTTTTCTCCTATAGTTCACAAAACAAAGGAAGGACTTCCTCATGCCTTATTTAATGATGCCCAGCTAGCCAAACAGTGTTCCCAATTTCTAACACCAGGAAAAGCAATATTTCAAGCCCAGGTCTGTCTGACTTCGAGCCAAGTGGCCTTTGCACCAAGTGGCCTTTGCCTGCTGTCTGGGTGATCCTGGTTCTTCAACAAAAGATTAAACTGTGTTTAATATCTGTGTAAGACAAAGCGTAATCTAGTTGAAAAGATTTCCAGTAGAACATTTCTTGAATGTGTAGTACTCTTACTCCAGTGAACCAGTAGGATATGGATTTTTGTTACATAGAGCCTCTCAGTCCTCAGCAATGGTGGATGAAGTCTTGTACGTTAATAACCAGACTTGTGCTTTTCAAAGGGGATGCAGTGCTTCAGGGCTGCTTCTGTGTACCGGGGCAATGCCTGACATTTTCGCCAAGTTGGGAGAGAAAGGCAGAGGCTGCCTCCATAGACGGCTTGTGTATTAGAGTAAGATCTTATTAATTCCACCTCACTAACATGGAAGGGACCGTTTTTCCTGGTGCTTATCTTTGTAGTATCTCAGAGGAAAAGGTTTGCTAGACAACTTTCTTACACATCATCCTTTTAATCCTTCGTGGCCTCTCAGTGTTTCATACTATTTCTATGTCTACCAAAGTAAATTAATCCAAGATCCTGTCCGATCGCACCAGATAAAATCTATGTTAACTCAAGTTTTAGAATAGATTTATTATCTTATCTCTCCACCACCCCACCACCCCATCCCTCAAACCTATCGTTTATTTCCTGTTACAGTCTTTGTTCTCAGCAGGCCACTTCAAATTCTTTTTGGAAGCAGGCAGAGTAGAAACAATAAACAATCGATTGACAGAGTTGCAGGTTGCTAATTCAGAGCAAACCAGGCACCTCCCATGTTTTCTGGTTGTGTGAGTGGTCTCTGGACTGAGAGGTCGGTGCTGATTGGGGCACTGATGTCTTCCAGGGGCTGAGATCTCCATCACCATGTTGTCCATAAATTGATGCTTTAGCCAACTCTTTGTGATGATAGTAAGTGACTTGTTCAGTTTATGGTTTTAGAAAGGCACTTTCCATCTTGGGTGGAGTATGACATGCAACAGAATTACAGATAAGCCATTAGAAATGTTCTGCAGTTTCTGAGCTTACTTCCTAAGAGGTATGATTTACAAACGTTTATCAAATACTGCATGAACATAGTCTAGAGAGAACTAGAGAGAAGGCAAAGTATGGCAGGGAGAGGCGTGGGCCTCGGCCCTTCTGACCTGGGCATACTCCCAGCTCCACCAGCTACCCAAGTGGTCCGGGGTAGGTATGTTAATCTCCCAGACCTGCAGTCTTCGCACTTCTCAAGTGAGAATATTAATTCCTACTCAGATGGGTGTTTACAGAATTAAGTGAGACACCATAAATAGACTATCCAGCACACAAAAGAAGCTCAGCGAAAATGAGCCTTCTCATGCCTGTCCTCTCTGTAAGACAGCCTGGTTCATTTGGCTTCCACCGTTATGGAATTGTGGTAATGTGACCTAGTGTTTATCTGTGCATTATCCATGAATACAGGGTTTACTGACCAGGTTGAGGATAAAAGGATTATAAAAATATATTCAGTGAATGAAATATTTTATAACATTTTTATAAACTGCAACACAACATATGTATTGGCATATCTGATTATAAATTCATATTAGCTGTTCATTTCAAGCAGGGGTTGGACTTGGAAGCATTTCAAAGCTCCTAGTTTGTTGAGTGACCTTGAAAGTCCCCTTCTCAGAGTTTCTGAAAAATGTCAACTCAGACTTTCTTCCTCCACCTTCCTTGATACCCTCCCCCCTCCCACTCAACAACATTAATTACTAGAGATTTTTAACAGCCTGCGAAAAGGTGGACTGGATTGTCCCTGCATACTTACCAAAATTGAAGCTGGTGACAGCACCGGAGGGTAGTATGTACCTTACAATGCCATTCAGGGAATGGTATCGCCTCACAAATGCTTTTTTCCTTTGGTTATCAGTATGTGATGAAGTACATTCTGGAAGATACTTATACTTTTTCTAAAGAAATGCAAGGTGTTTTTTTTTGTGGGTTTTTTTTTTTTTCCCTTTATTGATTTGAGAGAGAGAGGAAGTAAGAGAGAGCGAGAGATAGAAATATTGATGAGAGAGAACATCGATTGACCGCCTCCTGCATGCCCCCCACTGGGGATTTGACCCACAACCAGGCACGTGTCCTGACCTGAAATCAAACCGGCGACCTCTTGGTGCATGGGTCAATGCTCAACCTCTGAGCCACACTGGCTGGACTTCTTTTTTTTTTTTTTTCTTAATCTATGTGACCATAAAATTTATTTCTAACATGCACTAACCCTATTTGCAAAATCCTTTTTAATGAGGCAAAAGTATGAGCTATGTCAAAGAAAAATGTGCTTCATTCGCATGGCCATCATCTCAAGCACAGTCTTCCTGTTATCTGACTCTGCCTGTGGAAGGCGTTTACAGTTTGCATTTAACCTACTGTCATTGTACTGTAATTTCTCTCCAAATCCTGAACCCTGTACAGTTTGAGGTCCAGTGGCCAAGAGTAAGACCTCATTGCAGTGTGCAAGTCCATGGTCGGGGCCAGAGAGAGGCACTGCCCGACACTGGCTCTGGATTAGAGAATTCTGGGAAAGGAAACCGGCTTCCGCCAGAACCACACCTATCTGCTATCCTGTGCAAGCGTGTTAAGCCTACATAGCTGTGGGAGCTACCTTTATGTACTTATTTCACTAATTACTTAAACACAGGACAAATGCTCTTATTTTCTAAAGCAAATTTTGTGATTCTTCTCATCTTTGATCTTACAATAACCTGGAAGGGATGATTCTTTTTTCTTTTTTAGTAAGTGAAAAATAAAATTCTTATTTTTTTTCGGAGTAGATCGTTTTTGCTCTTTTTGAACATTGGCCCATTGGTCTTCACATTCCATTGCTCTAACATGCGATATGTATTCTGACCCAAGCCAAATTTAGGAAAGGAGTTGTTTCTAGATTGGCACCAGAATGTTTCTTTTCCAGTGAAACATTGGTTGTGGTTTGACAGGTAGAGACATCTCCTGATTACTCAGGAAAGTTCTCAATTTTAGTGCAACCCACCTGAGTAAATGAAGACAGGTTTTTAAAAGCAGTGTATGAGGTGCTACTTCTCCAGACTCACACTTTGACTTTTTCCACACAGTTATTGTATTTGTCAGGGAGAGATAAAAAGAGTTCTCTAGATAGTCATTCAAAACAGACAAGACACATCATTATTAGAACTCATAACAAAGTTGATTTGGGGACAGCACGCCCTCAGTATGTTCGTTTGACAGTGTGGAGAAGGACCAGAGACCACCTGCCATCATATTCCGGAGACGCCGAACTTGAGGAATTGAGCCTGGGGACTGAATTTGGGAGGTGTGCCTCCTGTGATGTTCAGACATTTTATTTTCAAGAACATTCTTCCTGTGCTTGATTATCAGTGTGAGCTGTTCGTATTGCGTGGTGCTGTAATTCTCTGTTGAAATCGTCCTTTGTGTATTCCCTTTACCTTATATATTTTCTTAACCTCTGTTGGAAATGAATCCTTTTCTTTGTACCGAATCCATACCCATAATATTTGGGCTACATTTTGGCTGGTGGGGCAGCAGAAGCAATCAGTGCTCTGTAGCAACAGAATCTTCTTGAAAAGGAAGTAATATAGTTGTTGGAAAGTGGTAAGTAAGATAAGAAAGTCAGTGTCTGATCAAAATGTGAGTGAAAATAAAAATGAAGACCTAGGTAAGACCAGAAATGTAAAATTAGGGAAAAGACTAAACTGAGTCAAAAGCTTAGGTAAGACTGTGAAGCTACACGCTAGTGAACTGTGGAATATTACGGACTTCTCTTCCCCTGAGCTCTACCCCAGGGGGAAAGGAAGCCTCCCTCCCTTCGCAGACCGCAGAGTCCTTGAGCTTGTGAGAGCCGTTTTCACATGGGTGGTAGCACGTGCAGTCTCAGGTCTGAAGCAAATAAATGCTTCTGTTACACGAGCTTTTAAACAGTGTGTGGGTTTTTTTGGATATACGAGTTTGTCCAAAACATTTCATCTGTGTATGTGTTGCGGGTCGAGCTGAAATTTGTCACCTTTAGAATAGATTTATTCTAGTCCTGTAGTGTGGTTTCCTAGTTCTCCAAGGTACTGCTATCCAAAGTGAAGAGGGAAGGAAGCTCGCGTGCACGCGCGCACACACACACACACACACACACACACACCCTCAGATAGTGTCACCGGCTAAGATAGTAATAGTGTGGATTTGGTTAGTTCATTGGGAAAAATTTGGATTCACTGTAGTGATGTTTCCATGAGTTCTGTTGTACTGTTGCTGGAAAATTAGGTTCTTCCTTTCTGTCACAGATGAGTTAACCTTTTACCCCAAATTACTTATTTATCATTATTCTCCATTCTTTCAAAAATTTTGACTTATAGAACTTAAGTTAGCAGGACTTTTTCAGCTTGAAGATTTTTAAAAAATATATATTTAGTATTTGATAAATGTGTGATGATAATGAGCCTAAGAAATGCTTCATATTTACTTAATTCTTCAGAGCTGTAGTTCCCAGACTTTAGCTTATATAGTATGTTACCTGTACTATTTCTTAGTTAAAATTTTTCTTTACATTTATTTACTCATATATTCATTGAACAAATATTTTTAACACATATTATGTACTAGGCACTATTAAGATACTTTTTTTCATTTTTTTTGTTAATCCTCACCAAAGAATATTTTTCCATTGATCTTTAGACAGAGTGGAAGGGAGGGAGGGAGAGAGAGAGAGAGAGAGAGAGAGAGAGAGAGAGAAAGAGAGAAACATCAGTGTGAGAGAAAAACATCGAGTGGTTGCCTCCCACACGACCATGACCCAAGCCGGGGATGGAGCCTGCAACCCAAGTATGTGCCCTTGACCAGGAATCGAATCTAAGACCCCTCAGTTGGCAGGCCGATGTGCTAACCATTCAGCAAAACTGGCCAGAGCTCAAGACACTTAAAAAGCTTCTACACTTCTAATTTATATGTGAAACCTTAGGTAAAATGGTCTTGTATTTTTTAAAAATTTATTTATTTTTGTTACAGATGTTTCTCCTTTTTCCCCACTGATTCCCCCCTCTCCCTCCCTCCCTGCCCTGTCCCCAGCTTTGTTGTCCATGCCCATTGTTCATGCACACATGCATATAAGTTCTGTGGTTTATCTCTCCCCCACCATCCCCTCTTCTGGGGATTGTCAGTCTGTACCCTACTTCCATGCCTCTGGGACTACCCCAATCCTCAGACTGTTATGTTCATTATATTCCACAGATAAGTGAGATCATATGATACTTGCCTTTCTCTGTTTTGTTTCACTTAGGATAATACTTTCCAGGTCCCTCCATGTCATCGTGAAGGATAAGAGATCTTTCTTTCTTACAGCTGTGTAGTACTCCATTGTGTATATGTACCACAGCTTTTTTTATCCATTCGTCTACTGATGGACATTTGGGCTGTTTCCAGATCTCAGCTATTGTAAATAGTGCTGCTATGAACATGGGGGTACATATATTCTTTCTGATTGGTGTTTCAGCCTTCTTAGGATATATTCCTAGAAGTGGGATCACTGGGTCAAATGGCAGTTCAATTTTTAATTTTTTAGGTAACACCATATTGTTTTCCATAGTGGCTGCACCAGTCTGCATTCCCACCAGCAGTGTACTAGAGTCCCCTTTTCTCCACACCCTCGCCAACACTTGTTGTTTGAGGTCTTGTATTTTTAATATAAATGTATACGAGTACATAACTACCAAAGGGTAGCCAGTTTGTTTCTTGGTCAAGGGTATGTATTTAGGTTGCAGGTTCGATCCTGGCCCTGGTCAGGGTCGTGGGGGAGGCATCCAGTCAATGTGTCTCTCACATCATGTCTCTGTCTGTCTGTCTCTCTCTTCTCCCCTCCTTCCCTTTCATGCTATCTAAAAACCAATGGAAAAAGATCCTTGGGTGAGAATTAACAAAGTAAATAAACAAATAAAAATTAAATTACAAAAAAAAATGTTTAAGGTCTGTCCCCACCTAAAATAATTTCACATGCCACCATGGCACTTTGGGGAAAACCACTTTGGTGTTTATAAAGCACTTTCATGTTCATTGTCTTTTTAGATTCTCTCAGTAACCCATAAAAATGTACCGTTATCCCCATTTTACAGATGAGAGAACTGAGGCTCAGAGAAGCAGGATTCCTAAGGGCACAAATCATAGGCAATAAAGCCCTGGTCTCCTAAGTCTAAGTTTAGTACTCAGCATGATACCGTTCCCCCAACCGTAGCCGCTGACATTGTAGAGATGGGATGGGGAAGTGAAGATCAGAAGGGGGAACTTGAGGTCAGCTGTGCATCTATGTTATGAAATCTGTGAGGTGACTTCTGCCCTGTCCTTTGGCCTCTGGGTGACAGCTTTGCCTTAGCACGAAGTAGCTGCAAAGTAGTCACCAAAAGATTTAATCCTGTTATCATGGTTAAAGCCTGCAGCAAATTTTAACACCTTCTCTGGCTAAGTGGCTCTGTCCAAAAGTGATCTGGGCTCTTTGATCCGGCTTCTTCTCAGGTATACCTTACCTCGGTCGGGGGGAAGAGGTGCCTAAACCATAGAAACATGTTTCCTCACAGTTCTGAAGGCTAGAAGTCTCAGGTCAAGACAGCAGCAGTGTTAATTCTTCCTGAGGACTCGCCTCTCAGCTTGGCTCTCGGGTGGCAGTTCTCTGTGTCCTACATGGTCTCTACTACAGCTCCCTTTCCGAGGGGCAGTGGGGCTGTCTGGAAGGTTTATATCTCCCTTTCTCACAGACCTTAAACTACTCCTGAGATACACTCCCTGCTACTGTGCTGACCCCAAATCAAACTTAATTAAATTACCAAATGTTTAATAATGTGCTTTGTGAATGAAAGAAGCAACCAGAGCTTTAGACTGTTCAGAAAACTTAACCCTCCACTGTAGGCTAGAGTCTGGCTTCATGGATGTGTTTGTAAGCTGACTAAACAGGCTGTAGGACTATTTGTGTCAGAGAATTGCTGCATCTAATGAATGTGAATGAGTGAAAGAAGGGACTTAGGAGTAAAGAAAATGTTCAACATATGTGTATATTTATACATGAGGTAATAAGTGAATTATAAATACATATAAAGTCTGGGTATCTCTGATTCTTAAATGACATATGTACAAATGTCATGATGCCCTTTACTATAGCATCATCATTACTAGAATGAGAATATGTGGGCAGGTTATGAGTAAAGATGCATTATAAAGTCCTCCCCCAACTTCTTACCAAGATAGGAATTAAATAATTTATGGGACTCCTGGCTTGTGAATGTACAGATATATAAGATTATAATTATAGATTAAAGTATTGTGTGAAATTTCCTGCTCCTTCAGTATAAGTTTTATAAAAAATATGTTAGCCAGGTAATTTATGAGGGAGCATTTATTACATCATTAAGTATGGTTTCTATTTGACTAGAAATTGAATTAATTTTGTTCTTCTCTGATACCATTTGGGGTGGGGGATATCTTTAAAGAGCTTCTTGAGCCCTGGCCGGTTTGGTTCAGCGGTTAGAGCGTCGGCCTGCGGTCCTGAGAGACCCGGGTTTGGTTCCTGCTAAGGGCATGTACCTCGGTTGCAGTTTGTCCCCGGCCCTGGTCAGTTGTGCGGGTGGCAGCCACTCGATGTGTTCCTTTCACGTCGATGTTTCTCTCTCTCTCTCTCTCAGTTCCTCTCTCTCCCTCCCACTCTACCTGAACAAAAAATGGAAAAATGTCCTCGGGTGAGGATAAAAAAAATTAAAAAAAATAAAAATAAAATAAAGAGCTTCTTGAATATTGTATTAAGTTTATGAGTATTTCCCCAGAAACAACACATACTCTTCATGTATTATATTTCACAATACAGTAGAGGACTAAAATTCTATTAAATTTTCTTAAAACAAAATAAACTAGATATTTACCTCTGGATGTATGGTCCTGTTATATCAAAAACACACAGACATATGGATCTTATTTAGAGTTAGTTGTGGAAAGCACCATCGTTGTTTTCTCTGTCAAGTTCATTGAATCCTTTATAAAAAATACAGTTTGTTGTCAGAGGACTTTCAGGCCTTACAGGCAAAATTAAATGAGAAATCTTTTAGAGAATTTGTTTAGAAAAATCACCAGAAAATTATCTAAGCATAGAAAAATTTTGAAAACAGATTTGGGCAAGTGTCTAAAGTTCTGCAAAAAATGTAATTTGATTTAATATAATTTGATAATTTTTTTAGTATGCCTGTGTGTATACATATATACATACGTGTGCATTATATATAAAATGGCTGTGTATTTCCGTGTATATCGGAGCTGGTGTGGCAGAGAGGCTGAGTGCGTTGGAGTCCAACATGAGTTTCAGTGCCGGCCCATTGCTCCAACTCCTGCGTCCCACCTATAAAATAACAAAACTAATACTGGTTTTATTACTACCGTATTAAATG
Source organism: Molossus molossus (assembly GCF_014108415.1). Lineage (NCBI taxonomy): Eukaryota > Metazoa > Chordata > Mammalia > Chiroptera > Molossidae > Molossus > Molossus molossus. Next base: position 31,864,069 of record NW_023425346.1, read on the forward strand.
ACTAAACAGTACCTTTAACATGAAAATGCACAAGACAGGATTTCACTGCCCTTCTTCCTTATTTAATTAAAATTAAAAGTTGAAGGTTGAAAAAATAGTTTGACCTAACAATGTTTTGTTGTGTGTTTTAATTAAGATCAATAGGGAAAGTTTTCACTGTGGTGTCTTGCTTGGTTTGACTGTGAGTCTGCTTTCTGTGGCCTGCATCGTCCGTCCACGCCTTCTGTGATCCCCCACTACACCAGCGTGTGTCTAATGGAAGGTTCTGTTATAGGAGAGCCTCCTTCGTGCTGAAAAGAAAGCCATTTAAATATAAGTGCAATTAGCTATAAATGACATAAATGTAATGTGTGAAATATCTTTCATATGATCTTTGTGTGGGTGAATACAAAATGGAACCTCATGTCTAACATGAGATGTGAAAATGTACCCAGGCATCCTTTTTTAATTTTTTTGAACAACACATGGGTGTATTCATCTTATTTATGCTTTTCCAATCATTTTCCTCATGGATCCTGGGAAGTGTTATTGGAACAAAGTCTTCTCCTGTTCTGGCACACCACAGATTGGTTATCCCCAGTGAACTTGTGCATGTAAGATATCTGGATCCTTTAAGACCAAGTACAAAAATCACTAAAGGGAAAATGTTTCCAATATTTGACAGTTTTTCTCATTGAATACTTAGAAATGCTTGTTTTCAGACTTGACCGGAGAAACACTTTGTTAACCCTTCCTGTGTGCTACATTTGAAGGCGGGAGGGTCAAAGAAAAAGTCATTTATAAATAATATTCATGAGTCAGGAAGATTTAAAGACAAGAGTTAATAATAATATCCTTGCTTATTAGTGTTTATTCTTACCCATGAGGCATTTTTGTCAGCCTCTGAATTTTTATATAAAAGTAGCGCAGGGATGGGGAGAAACCTGGGTTCAGAGAAGGCCAGGGGATCGGTCTTGAAGTTGTGTTTATGCAATTAACAGTTTTTACTTAGTTTTTCTTTTCTTTTTTAAGATCAATAAAAATAGAAATGTCTCCCTAAGGGTGTTTTTATTCACAAGTTACAGACAAGTTTTCCTATTTATTTATTGCTGTTGTCAGGGGAGGTGGCCTCAAGAACCGAGATAGAGAGCATTGGGGGGGCACAGCCGGCAGCCCCCCGCCCCCACAGAGCCCAGCCGCCATTGGGTGGCCACACTGGGATGAGGTGGCAGGCTTCACGCAGGCTGGTGGTGACAAAGCAGGACCCGCCCACGAGGTGCAGCGACCCCTCTCCCAGGGCAGTCAGGACCGCGGTGGCCCCGTAACGCGCGCCGGGCAGTAGTAGCTGCTCCGTGCTTGGTTACGTGTCCATCGTGACTTGTCGCATTTTAATTCTCAGCAATTCCAGCAGGGAGGTAGATAGTCGCTTCTTCATTTTTAAAGAGGAGGAAACTGAGGCTCAGAAAAGTTCAGTGTTTGGCTCAGGCTAGGAGGTCAGATTCAAAGGTCACTCTCGGCTCCAAGCCGTCCTCCGGCCGAAGCTCCGCGCCGTCCCCGCCCGCCGGACCCAGAGCGCAGGTTCTGCACGGCCGGGACGAGAGCGAAGCCGGATCTCTGATATGTGATATTGCCAACCGAAGGTTATTTAAATCCCAAGTTTTGTTCTTAAAACACTATATCAAAATGTTGATCATTTAAAAGCCAAGCAGTCCTTCGTTTCCATTGCCGTGTGCGGCCTGGAGCCCGGAATCCACCTCAGCCTGAGGACGGGACACCTGGCAGGGCAGAGGGGGACACCTGGCAGGGCAGAGGGAGCGGAAGCCGCCCCCTGCAGAGCCCGCTTGTGCAGCAGGGAAGAGAGAAGGGTGCTAACACCTGTGCAGGTCTGGGTAATGTGCTTTGGTCTTCATGCCTTCACTCAGGTGGAGCCCGAGAAGTTGAAGACACTAACAGAAGGTTTAGAAGCCTACAGCCGAGCCCGGAAAAGAAACAGAAAGTAAGCACTATTTTTTTTTTCTTTCCTTTTCTTTTTAAAGGATGTAATTTACTGGTTCGCCTGTAAAGGGACAATGAAATCTCACTGATTTTGTCCATCTGGTAGCCTGCCTAAGAACAATTTACTAGTTATCACCAAAGAGGACCAGCACAGACAAGCCAAATTAGCTGTTACAGAAAATGTTTTCTTAGCAATGGATACTGTGTGGGGGTTCCCTCTGCATCCGCTCTTTCCTAATTCCGTCCATCTCCACCCCTCTGATTCAGGGGGCAGGAAAATAGGATTAATATTCTCAACATGTGGTGATTCGGTTGTCTCGCAAAGTATAGCAAAAGTCTACCATTTACCCTTTGGCAAATTAACAGTTACTAGTCAAAGTAATGGTAAATAACTATTTTCTTGGGGCAAGTGCAGTAAGTTCTCTTTGGAATTATAACAAGACGTCAAACCTGGGATATTATTATTATTGAAGTTTTTCCAGATTTCTATATTCTGAGTAAATGGGGACTGGACAAGTAGATCATGTTTGAAACACAGTTTCCACTGTAATACAATGTAGTTTTGTATGTCATAACTATTCTTTTATTTTGAGGTAAAGAACTTCAGATGTTTGCTTCTGTATATGTACATGGAAAATTATCAAAATATACATATTCTTGACCTGTTCAGTTACTATAGTTTTCATATTACCAAACATCCAAGAATTATGAAATCGGGATGATTGGGAGTGTAACCTTGTATAAAAGGTTTATATAATGATATCAATATTTATTAAAGGGCACTCTCGTTCTCTTAGTGGTATCATCAATAATTCTTGCCAGAGATAAAATTTTAGACTTCAGCAAATCTTGGGGAGACTCTCTTTGTCTCACTGGACTGTCTCATAAGAGGATGTCGACTACCGGGGGCCACTCCTCCGCAGGACTCCTTTGGGAGGTAGCAGGTTGGCACTGGCTGAGAGCCCCGCGAACCGGCAGGTGCATGCACAGCGGACATGAGGCAGGAACCGCTCTGACATGGTACCTTCCTTGAAGGCTCAGTAGCAGGAAAAGGCCTATAAAATTAATATAAGGTCTCGAAGAAAGGAGGGAAATAGCAAATTACTTACATCACACATTTGCTATGGGCTATTTGCTATAGAATATCAACAGTATTTGTTTATTTGATATAAAAAAAAAATCCCTCAATATCTTTTTTCCATGAAGGCATGCCAGTTGGCTGGGTTGTGTGCAGAAGTCCCCGAACAGAGTTGATAACACTGAAATGAAATAACTCCTCCAAAGATTTAGATAAAGGGCCTTGAAATGAGCTCTACTTTCCCCACAGATTTGCTATTAAGCAATTTCTGAAGGTATTGAGTAACAGTGATTTAAAAACTTTTTCTTCAAAGCAAGTTTACTGTTTGTAGTGAATTACCTAGAGGAAGTCTGACGAAACCATAGAATGCAGACTGAAGAGCTAAAGAAGAAATTATGAAGCGCACATTAGTAAAAAGAGTTTTATTTATACTATATGATCTGAGTAGACTGACTCACCTGTACATGCTCAGAAGAACAGTGTGTGCTTTGCATGTGTGGTTTGTGCAATCACAAGACGGGCCAGAATCCCCGAGCCCATTTATAGGTGAGAACACTCAGACCCAAATCGCTTCAATAAGTAGTGGAAGGCCACGTAAGTGATGAATGATGTGTTGAACCCAGTCATTTATTCATTCCCCAATTTAAGGAGACTAATTTACCCACAAATCAGTGCCGGGCACAGTAGTACAGGACTTGGAGCTCAGTGGTGAAGAACACAGATCCAGAAACAAATACTCGGAATGTTAGAAGTGTAGTGACCGCCAAGTGAACAGTCTATTTGGGGATCAGAGAGAAGCGGCATTAAACTCAGGTAAAGGAAGACTTCCTAGAGATGATATCTGAGCCAAGCCTTACACACTTTCTGGGTATTAGCCAGGCAAAAGAAACAAGGACCAAGATGTGGTGGGGTGAGAGAGTGTTAAGATAAAGTCCGCAGTTGGAACTGGGGACTGGAAGGTGTCGGACAGGAACCTAAGAGACGCAACCACAGGTGTAAACAAGAATCAGACCATAAGGACCCAGGGAGGGCTCTTAGGACCCTTTATCTTAAGAGCCTGAAGGGGACAGGTGGGTGGATTTTCACTTTAGATATGGTTGTGCGGAGGATAAATTTTAGGGGAACAATTTTGGAGACGCGGTTATTTAGGAGGCCAAACGGTAGAGGACAAGGGAGGATGAGGCTCAAACCAGGAAGAGAACAGTAAGGATGGAGTAGGAGGGGAGTAGTATAGAAATACTTGGGAGGTAAAACTGACAGAGCCTCGTGGTGATTGACTGGAATGTGATGGAGAGAAAGCAGTCAAGGACAACTGTCGGGGTTTAGTTTGGATGACTTGGTGGGTGGTAGAAACCGACGGAAATGGAGACTACAGGAAGAACTGTTGGGTGCTGTATGGGGGGCCTGTGGGATAGGTTGGACTCACGGGTCTGAAAGAAGTAGTCTTTGACGTTGTAAAAATGGCTGCAATCACCCAGAAGTGCTTTAACCATCTGAACAGTGGGCTAAGGGCTGCACACTGGGGCATCTGGACATTGACTACAGATAATGAAGAAGATGGGCACAGTGGGCAGAAAGGAGGGGGAGAATCAGTGACGGGAGAGGAGGGTGTTAGAAGCCAAACGCTAAAATTTCAGGGCAGTAACATGCTCCGCAGAGGTCCAGTTAGACAAGAACTGAGACCTCTCCATTGACTGGGCAGTTTGCAGGCCATACTCATCTTCGTGAAGCCGGTGTCCTCTGGAGTAGTGGGTGTAAAAACAAAGTGGCCATGGGTTTCTCCCATTAAAGTGAGAAGTTCCTGAAAAATAACAATGGAAGAATTTTTAACATTACGAAGATTTGACTGCATTTGTAGATGGAGGGATAAAGAACAGAGGAAGAGACTGAAAGAGGAAGATGGTATTTGGAACAAGATTGTTAAGAGATTGGTCTTTGACCTGAACTGAAATCCTGTTTCTTTCATTTCATTCTTCTGTGCCCTTGGGTATGTTGCTTAACCTCCCTGAGCCTAAATTCTTCATTTCTAAAGTAGGCATATTAATACCTAGTTTTTAGGATTTTTGTAACATAACATAATTAGAGCCTTAACACAGTACTTGGCACATGGTAATTATTTAGTAAATAGTTATTTTTATTATAAAGATACAGGTGAAAGAAACAGAATTGTATCTGATATTTTTGCCAGTTGAAATATTCTACTACCATGTTAAATGTTTAGAACTTTATGTAGTCATTTTAATCCTCAATATCCTACAATTTGTACAATAAAAATATCTTTAAACTTATATGCTTATTACAGCCTAATCACAAAAGAAATATTAACATATTTCTTGAAGACACTACTCAGGGTCATTTTATACTTAAAAAAAGAGGAAATAGCTTTGTTCAAGAAAAATTCCAAGCTTTTAGAACATTGTGGTTTTCACTTATGTGAAGATTAAAATTTCTGTCTTAGATGTTCATATAAATTATTTGGTAACTTGATTTTTATGAAGCTGGAAAATGATAAAGTAATAAAACAAATCACACTTTTACTTTAAAATCAAGAAATGACAGTGTACCAAATTTACTTAAATCTGTATACTTTCTCTTTGGATAAGGTGTCAGAGTCTAGGGTTCTTGATATGTAAGTCTTATCCAAATGTGTTCTATTCTACGTGAAGTAAGTTACCCAAATTTTAAATTGACAGTGTGGAGCAACATGTAATTTCTCATGTCCCTCCTATTTCTTGTATCATTCGCAGATGTGTAACTGGCGTTTTTTTTTTAATTAGTGAAGATAAGGATGATATGTGACAATACAGGCAATGAAGACGAGAAGTGGCAATTATCTCCATTAATAACTAGAAATGTGATTATGTGAACATCTATTGCTTAATCAAGTAGATTTTAGAGTGTCCATTAGTAAAAATGTTTATTATTAAAAGTCAGCGGGGTATAGAAAATACTAGAAGAGACACCACGGGAGGCTCTCTGGACTGGAAGACTGAATTTTGACTAATTGTTCATTTCAGGAACTCACGGAGTTCTTTCTTCCTCTTTTAACCTCATTTTCCCTTTACCTGACAAGTGAGTGTAAAAATTGGTCTGCAGATTCAGGGTTTGGGAGAGTCACTTTTTACCTCTTGGTGCTCATGATGTAATCAAGTAATTTCAGGCCCCAGGTCTCTGTATCTATTCTTTCTTCCTAAGTAGTCAGTTCTTCCCCTATTAACTACTTAAGTTTGTTAAAGAAAAATATTATACTAATTTAGCTTTAATTAATTAATACAAGGTATTTACAGACACTTTAATTATCTTGTTGAAGAATGAGATCACAAACTCCTAAAATTCTATCTTTTCATTTAACAAATAATGTTAAATTATTTATCTACTTTAATAGTGATGTTGTAATTTTTTATAGTTAAGTGAAAATTCTTTATGACTCCTTATTTATTACTTTTGAAAACTATTTGTATTTAAATACCCATCTTCCTCATTACAAAATTAAGATTGGTTTCACCAATTCTCCCTAAAGAGTCATGAGGTATTATTGCATACAAACAGTTGTCAAAATACCTACTTTTCAGGATTGTTATATGGAATAAATAAGATAATGTATATAAAGAATTAACATAATTCTTGGCCCACCGAAAATTTTCAATAAATAGTAGCTATTTTTGCTATTAAGGTAAAGGTGAGAGAGATTCTGTGACGGTTATTCATGGAAGCATTTTACCTTCTTCTTAGAACTTTATGTAGTCAATTTTAAACCCATAAGATCTTATAATCAAAATGCATAACAAATATCTTTTAAAACTTATATTCATACTTTTCAATACAAAAGAAACAGTAAGGACACATCTATTTAATACATGACACAGGTATAAATATTGTTGGGCAACTACGCAATGTGTGATACTCTCAAGACCTTCTCCACAGCCCACAAAAACCTCAGCCAAGCTTAGATGGCCCTGCAGAGTCCTGGGCCTGCATTCCTGCCCAAGTGCCCAGAATTATGCTTAGCAAACTCCTCATTGGGAAAACAGGGCAGGCTGACTCCCCAAATACCCAGGGCCTCTTAAAACTAGAACGGGTAGATAAATAAAAGACAATGTATAAATAGCTTATATCAGTTCGGACAGTGCTCAAACAATGATAAGGGAAGGAAAAATAAGTTGCAGAATGCTGTGTCTATCAGGGCACCTTTAGTGTATATTTTTAAAAACCGATCAAACAGTACTAGGTACTGTTCGTGTCTGTATCATATAAAAGGTGGACACATTCTAGAAGGATATACAACACAGCTGCCTTTGGAGAGGAGCATGGGAGAGAATGGGACTGGGAATTGATGACAAATGGGAACTTCACCCTTAACTTTTTAAATAAAAAAGACTTCGAGAAAGTATATAATTTATTAACAGTTTATTCTTGGAAATGGGTTTGTTAGGAGTTGTTGTTTTATGCACTTTTCTGCACTGTATACATTTCTAAAACTAAGTGGGAAAAATATAAAAGCTAGAAGCTAACTCCCAGGTCAGCAAAAGGTGGGTGGAGGGCGTTTGGTGCCTCCTTACCTTTATAATGTGGTTAAAACCAATACATTAATCTTCCCTTTTAGTTAAACTGACTTAAGTGCATACTGTATGTTTTCCAAAATATAGGACCATCATGCTACCTTTGGACACATGTTTTTATTTAGTAAACATAGGCATCTATGATGTGCCTAGCTGCACACCGCTCAGGGAGGGAAGCCTCGGAGTTCTGCAAGGTGCACACAGAAACCAGATGTGTGAATTTGGTATATGGGGATAAAACCTGGTGAAGACTGTGATAAACTGAAAGGCCTCATGTAAAGGCATCCCTCTAAACACGTTGTAAGCCAAATTAAATGGGACTGTGGGCCAAATTTTTCCACAATTATAAATTTCCAATCTCTCTGTAGATGCTGAGATACAGTTTAAATCTAGGAAAGGCCTGTTAATAGCCTGTTACGAAAAGTTTTACCTCTGCAGCTTTTCTAGTAGTTGTCCTGACAAGATAAATGAAATGAATCACCTCACTCAGAATAATTGGATAATTATCTATATGCATAAAGAAGGGAAAATAGGTTAACAGAATGGACGAAGGATACATTTCTGCAGAGATGGATAGTGTAGATTTGCCTGATTTGCCTGATTTTAGTAACTAGTTCAACAGCTTCCTAGATGTAAGTTTCCATAAAGCAGATGTGCCGTGTGTGTTATGCAGGCCAAACGTGTGTAATGGACTTCTGAGCAGGGAGAAAGGGTCAGACAAATGATAGACGCTCAGAGAGTTTTGTTCTTTATCTGTTCAAATAGTTATGCCGTTTTGGTGTGGGGCAAAATAGGGGTGCCCAGGCATGGAAGCAGCCTCGGGTGTGGCGAGCTTGGCTGTTTCCCATCTGGTATCAGCCTTCGTTTGCTTGACTCTGAAGCCAGGAGCTCCAGAGAGGGCAGAGGGCGCTCCCTAGTGGCCAGAGCCTGCAATTCAGCCCCTCCTCCTCTCCCCTGGGCCACACAGCCTGGCTGCCTGCAAAGAAACAAGCCAGAACCAGAAGCAAGGGCAGGGCAGGCTGGCATCTGGGAGGATGAGCTGCATCTGTGAGAAAAGAGACCCGTGGCCCAAATTTCTTGCAAAATTATCGGACCATGGGAGAAGCACGTGGAAGGAGAAAGAATCCGTTTTCCTCAATTGTGCATTCAATTTTTTATTTCATAATTCTCCTGCTTTATCATCAGTATTTAGTGGTGAGAATTCCAGGGTGTTTTGTCATCAGAATTTTCCAAATGCAAATATAAGTTGATTTTCTCTGGTAGAATTGGTACTTCTGTTTTCTGATTAAGGAATTAAATTGCGATTTTGTTTCTTTAATTTATTAATCTGATGTGTTGTTTTCATTAATTCCAGAAGTGGAAAGCTAAATAACCATTTAGAAGCTGCTATTCATGAGGCCATGAGTGAACTGGACAAAATGTCTGGGACTGTAAGTTAATTTATTTTTCCATTATGCTGTGTTTCTTTGAAAATAAATTGTATTACAGTTTTTTTGCTGAAGTCTCTAAAATATTGTCAGGCAACTCATATAGCAATACCAAATTACTAGGCTCAAAAAGACAAACAAACAAAAAAGACTGATATCAGAAAAGATTCAAAGTAATTTAAGAAAAAATAACCTAGCAGTATTAACTATGTCTTTTTATGAGATAAGTAACTTTTGTTTTTTTCCCCACATAGCATTTTTTGAAAATAAGAGCAGTAAAATATTGAATTCAAACCATAGCTTTCTGCATTGGACTCTGAATAGCTGCGGTCATTAGTGTTGCCTAAATATTCAGTAATGCACATTTTGTCCATAGAATGAAAGAGTGAAATCCAACAGCCGGGTCAAGGTCAAGAGTATATTGACCTCTCATTTCCCTTCTACTCCAACCTAAAAAACAAAATATTGGGCACAAAATTCTGTTAAACTAGCTCACATAATAACCTCTGGTTTTGGAGAAGTAGTGTTTTTTTCTTTACTTTATTGAACAGTGCATATAATAGTATTGAATGTGAGCCATTGAATCATCATCTTCTCACTAACGTAAACACTCGAAGTACAATGTTGGTAATCTCTTTATAATGTGAATTATCTAAAGCTCTTCAGCTATGAAAGGTCATTATCTGAGACCCCGCCAGTGGCTGTTGTGACAGGTGTGCATCGCAGAGTCAGAGTGTTGGTGTGGGCTTCAGAGGTTCTGTGAGCCAACCTGTCATTTCACAGAGGGTGAGTGGAGGCCCTGAGTCACTAAACTTCCTGGTAGAATGACAGAAAAGTCTGGAACAGGGATTATGTACTCAAATGCCTTCTAGGGCCAGACAAATAGTATCCATAGGTAAAGTGGGTCAGGTATGAGAAAAACAGCAATTTGAGCGGATCGAGAAATGCCAGCCACGATGCACTGGTCGGGGTAGGCTGCCTGCTAACCGTCAGTCACAGTGGCTCCACACAGGAAACCTCCAGTCTGGTCTGGTTGGGGAAGGCCCTGCTCCACTGGGTTATTCAGGAGCTCGGGTTCTTTCTATACCTAGTGCCCACTATTTCTCAGAACGCCAGAGTGCTCTGTTATGCCTTTGCATCCAGCCCAGCAGCTGAGCGGAGTGTACACAGAGGACTAGCGGGACAGGTTTCATGGGCCAGGCCTGAAGCTCATCGCAACATAGTTTTCCATCGTTTTTCACAACGTTTGTGGTACTGACTTTCCTGGCCTCGCCCAGCATACGGCCTTCGTAATGCAAGGGGACTAGGACCTGCGTTGTCCGATGTGCCCGCTCAGGAGGAAGAGGAGTGGGTTAGCAAGCGCCTCGTCGTGTCTGCCTCAGGACACTGGCTTTGTCCAGCGGGCAGGCAGGACAACGGGACTGTGGCGACCCCGAGTGTGTGCTCTCCAGGAGGAGTCCTCTCTGTCCTCCAGCGGACCGGAAGGAACCATGTGGGAAATCGTGCCGGTGCTGCAAGATCTTTTTTTGCGTGAGATCCTAGAAGTAAAATTTCTCATCTTTTTAGGGTTGACAACTAATTTTAAAATAGTAAAACATCACATGGCTAAACAAAATATCTTTTCAGGCCACACTTGGTCCAAAGGTTACTAGTTTACATTCTTTTTTTTTTTTTTTTATCCTCACCCGAGGACATTTTTCCATTTTTCGTTCAGGTAGAGTGGGAGGGAGAGAGAGGAACAGAGAGAGAGAGAAACATCGATGTGAAAGGGACACATCGAGTGGCTGCCACCCGCACAACCGACCAGGGCCGGGACAAACTGCAACCGAGGTATGTGCCCTTAGCGGGAACCGAACCCGGGTCTCTCAGGACCGCAGGCCGACGCTCTAACCGCTGAACCAAACCAGCCAGGGCCTAGTTTACATTCTTGAATGAAGGCCTTTTTCCTAGATTATAAACAGGTTTCAGTTGTAGCTCCTTATCAGAGACTAGTGATTTTTTAAAAATGTGTATGAAGGGGTTAGGAGGAAGAGGCAGTTTGAAAAACACATAAATGTTATTTTTTAAAGTTAAATATTATTTTTGAAAAAGTCTTCTGCATTTGACCCTGAATAGCATTGACCTTTGCTGTTATCTAAATGTTATTTTTAAAACGTACAATAGAGCTAACTTGTAGTGGATCTCAAGAGCACATCTCTTCCAACTCTGAGTTCTGTGACATCACATTGCTAGCTTGAAATTGACCGTGGTGGAAGTATTTACACCACGGAAATTGGCATATGCTACAATGTGCTGGAGTCCCTCCACAGAGAGCTAGCTAGCTGTTAAGCATTTGCTACCCCGCTGCCTTGGGTCCATCCTACCTTTCCTGCATCTTGATCTTGCCCTCTCTCATCAGAAGCCACAACACAGCATGGGGCATCTGATCACCCCTCCAGCACCTGCCCTCTGCCCTTCAAAACCATACTGCCTGCTTTCTGATACCTGGCAATCATGCTCCATGAATGCTTCAGCCCTGCTCAATCGGATACACAGCCCCGAATCCTGCTGGTTTCTGCGTTAGTTTATAAAGATGAGCTATATTAATTGCTCTTCCCAAACTACACAAGCTTAGATCTGCCAACAGATGGTAGTGGTGTTCCATTTTCCATCCTGACTCATAAATAAGAGTCCGTCCTTGGGCCGAGGTTCTTAAAATCACTGACCCCTCTTAGTAGTTGTAAAATAAGTAGGGCGATGGTGTGAAGAAGAATATGTGGTTGGTGTGTGTTCATCCACTCTCCAGATCTTCGCGGCACTGCTGCCGTCGGGCTCTCTGACGGGAAGGGCCTTATTTTCAGCCTAAATACACAGCAGCAGTGCCAACTGCGCATCCTATTTCCCGCACCTGAATTTTTCCAGTTCCTCCTTTGCGTTTCGCTGTTTTGAGGGTCCAGAGTGTTTCTCTCGTTGTACATTTCCAGGATTCCTCCTACTCTGCGGGCACGTTGAGGTCTCGGGTCTTGGTAAAAATGTTAAATGCCCTACAATACCAGTGATTCAGAATGAAAGCCTGAGTCTGTCCCCTACCATGTCTGTCAGAAATCATTCTTTTCCCACCTCTTTATTTCCAGGTTCACCAAATCCCACAGGGAGACAGACAAATGAGACCCCCCAAACCCAAGAGGAGGAAGATCTCCAGATAACAGGGACTACTCCACCATGCGCAGTGTTGTTTAAAGGAACGTGCACAGATGTATCTGTATATGGATATTGATATAGCCACTGTTATATCAATATTTGTATTATGGCAGATAGCTACCACCACCACAGGGTGCTAAAAGAAACAGTGATACAATATTTTTTTGATCAGGAAGGATAATGAATGCTGGAAAAACCAATCAAAATCCCTGAATGATGAGTGATAAATGGTCAAGAGATGACTGAGAAACTCTCCTTTTCTATAATACTAAAATTGTGATTATAAGAAATAGTCCAAATGTTTCTGAAGAATTTTCAATGTTGTATATAGAAAATACAGAATTTCATGGTGATATCAGAAATGTAAATATTGTACAATATTGTCATGTACAAGCGTACCTAATGCACACTTTATCTTTTATTGTACAAAGAAATAGTGTACAAAATTCTTTGGTTTCTATGGAGTACACCTACCAGAGACTACCAGTGTAAAGTGATAAATAAAAATACAACCTAAATGCTTTTCTATGATAATGTAAAAGATGCTGTTTTTGTATTTAACAGCAGAGAAAAGGCATGATGATGTATTACCTGAACTATGACATACACTGCACACCACTGAGTGTCCATTTATATTGTCTGTTTGGAATGAACCTGGAAGCACTGGACTTGACCTCGGGTGTCTAGGAAATCGAAACCTTGCATATTTCTAAAGGGATGAGGGCTCACAGGTCTAAATTAAGAATTCAGAAACTGCAACCATTTGTTGCATATTTTTTTTACCTAAGTTTTAAAGTAGAATAGGTTTTATAAAAAAAAAAAATCTTAGATGGAATATTTTACTCAGTCATTTCTGTAGGTAACGTTTGATAGCCACCTACTGAACTAGATCGCTTGTGCTACCACGGTCGCTGCCCGGAGTTCAGTTGTTTTGTGAACAGTACCTGACAAGATGAGACTCTTCTGTTCCCACACGTGGAGGCGAAAGCCCCACTTTGAAATCATTATCAGAGGGAAGGTTGATTATAATTCAGTTTTCCTTTAGTGGCAAAAAGAAATATGAATCGTCAAAGCAAGTTTGATCTATTCATTCATCAGTATTACTTAAACCAGAAGCTAAGGTGGCTTGCAAAGTTGTTAGCAATGGTAATTTTTTATCAGTATTATGTAACATATCAGATTTATTTTATTTAAAGAATTATTTATACCATTAACAGATTCTTATATATATATATATATTAATGTGGCTGAAATGTGCAGGTTAAATCTATTAACCAAATTATTTATATTATATTAAGTGAGAAACAAATTTGAAACAATGTAGAAAGAAAATACAAGTATACAAACCTGAAACTGTGAGCCATTGTGAAGGACAAGGTTATTAATAAGAAATGTAGCACAACATAGTTTCCGTCTTTTTTTCAGTTTTTGTGGTAGTGGTCTAACCCTATCTCCCAGGCATTTGAGCAAATTTTCGGGCCTCTAGCCTGACAATACATCAACAGAAATCTATTATCCCTTTATTCTTATTACTACCCGCCCCCACCCCCAAATCCTTACATCCCTAAGGAGCACTGCCTTGTCCCCCAAGCCTGGGGCTCACTCAACAGCTTAGTGGCGGGGCTGCTGGGAGGCCTTACAGTAGCTGACTCTGACCCCCAAATGCTCACCACCCCCCTTACTCCTCCTCTCTCATCCACCCTCCAACTCCTCATCCCCATGATGTAGCAGAGTTCCAGTGACTCAGGAAAAGGAGACCAAGGTCATTCTTCCAATTAGTTTCTTGGGGCCACAGCACAGAGCACTCCACCTGGGCTCACTTTTAATATCAACAGTTCTTAATTCTTCCCCCAGGTCTCCTGTGTCTCTGTGTCGTCGTCCCCCCCCCCCCCCCCCCAGCCTGATGGAATGCAACCGGCCACACTGGCTTCATGGCCTGGAGGCAGGACCCCTTCCTTGGGGGGGGGGGGTCATCTTGTCTTTCCCCAGTCCTTCCTGTAAGCACCTACAGGAATCTTGTGTGTGGTTGAGTTGGTGCATTTTTCTTGTTATAAGTTGGTGTGTTTGGTATGTTTAAAGCATTAACGTTGTTCTTTTTTTTTTCTGCACCAACCTGCTTTTCTACTGTTTTGTTTACACGATTGTTCTTATTCACAGATAGGTGCATATCTATCTGTGCGGTGTTTGTGTGTGTGTGTGTGTGTTTGTGTGTGTGTGTGTGTGTGTGTGTGTTGATATGTAGAGGTCTCTTTAGCCTTTGCTTTTTTGTCTTCAGACAGAGTTTGTGTCAACCAAGCCTTCTTTTTGATATTTTAAACTGCTTGGGTTTGTGCTTCCCCCGCCCCTCCTGTGTACTTTACATCAGCAGACGGTGCAAAGTATGTTTGCGCCCGTGATTTCCCTGGCTGCTCACGGCTTTGATGTGGGGACAGGTGTCGACGTTTCACTCCACACGGGGTTTTTTCCCTTTCTCTTTTACAGTCATATGGTTTCGTGTAAGCAGTCAATGTAAATATTGTTAGCATGACAGGTCATGCAGTGCTGTAACATTTTTTTTAAATGTTGCACCTACTTTACAATTAAAAACATTGGTCACCGTACTTGAATTTTGCCCATAGAGCCATTTCTTTATCTTTGTATTAAAGCCGATTCATTTTTTAAAAATGAAGGCTAGCCCTTCTACATTAGTATGTTTTTTATTCCCTAAAATAAACTTTTTTCCTAACATACCTGAGAATGGAAACAGAATGAACAATTTTTGCTCATTTAAAGAACATAATCCCCCCTCCCCCCCCCCCCGCCCTTGGAAAAGAAAATCTAATTTTATTCTGTTCCCCTAACGGTCTTAGGAAGCACAAGGAGAATAATCTAAACCTTTAAGTACTTTTCAAAGATTATTTCAAATGAGTGAAAATTAACAGAGCAACTCTTGTTTGATTTGTCTTGTTTGTGGCATTAAAAGTGATCAGGGTTTTTATTTATTTAAAGGAACATTTTTGGTTTGTACTTTTCAGTTCCGCTGAGAATATAAATGCTTTCAGAAGAACATTCATCCCTTGTGATCTCATGGGCCACTTTCAGTCTTTTATTTAGACCCTGACTTTCAGTTATTTGCTGTGTCTGTTTTTTAAGTAAACACAACCTTCTTTTTTGAATACGCAGCAGAATTGTGGGAGGACCAGAGGGCAGCTATTTTGCCTTCAGTGAGTTTTATGAAGATCCTCAGCTGACTTATCCCACGAGGTGACTCCTGCTTGTTTCAGGCTGTGATAGCACTGTAGTTAGCTTCAGTAATCTTCATGCCGTTTGCAGCGTTCCCTTGCAAGGCACAAGCAGTTCTGCATTGAGATTTTAGGATCTAAGATGCTGGTGACATCGCTCTTTCTGAAAAGATTCTAGACCAGTGATTCTAGACCTTTCTGAAAATCTAATATCTTCTTTATTTTGCCCTTTATGCCCAAATGGTATAATGCAGGACTCAAGACGTATCACTGCAGTGTATAAAATGGGTTATGCATTACTGGATTCATTTGGGGGCTATGAACAGATTAATATCTACCAGTCCGAACTGTAATATTGAATTAGTTTATCTTTTTCTTTCATTCACTCTATCACATTTGCATTAGCCAAAGAGATAAGAACATTAGTAAGTCATATGTGTAAAAAACCCCAAAGTGATTATTAAATCAGTGAGCCAAAAAGCAATAAACAATTCAAGCATGGGGTATCCTGCTAACAGTGGGGAGTCTGATATAGAAAAAAATATACAAAAAGCATTTTCTTAAATATGAAAGATTAATTTGTATCTACTGTACATATGTATTATCAGCCTTATCTGCTTTTATACACACTGTGTGTGTACCTCAGTGTCCTTTTATAAACTGGGAAAATGGTTGATTTCCTAATTTGTTATGTAAATACAAAGTTGTCTATAAATTGGAAAATTTGATGCCGACTGGCTTCACAATATAGAAATGTGTTTTGTAACATCATGCCTTTATGGATTAAGTATAAATACACTGAATGGTCTGTGTAGAAGAGTAGCAATTTACATTCACCTGCATTTCAAACGAATATCTTTGTCCAAATGGTTATACTCTTAGGAAAAGAAAATGACATCAACATTCTCATTGTAAAAAACAAAGATGGTTTTGAAGTCACCAAAACTCCTTTTCACACTCAAGAGTCTTTTCGGTACCACGCAAAATGCCTTGTATTAGATTTCCATAGGCAATTCATTGATCCAGGTCTGGGCTGTACCTAGGAGACCGCCCCAAACGGAATTGTTCTACTTTAGAGACAAGCTGCGCATCTTAATTTCTACATCATAGGCAGGGGAAGAACCATGGCCACCTTGCTGCTTTTAACTTACTCTCTTCTGCTTTATTTCCGTACGTCTTGGACAGCACCACACAGATAAGCAGGGCCGAGCTCTCCTGTGCCCAGGGTGTCAGTCATCTCCACCGAGGGCCAGTCAGCCTTGGCACTGTGAACGTGTTGGGGGAGATCGTTCTGCCGTTGTGGGCTGTCCTGTGCATTGTAGGATGTTTGGCAGCCTCCCTGGACTCGACTCACCAGATGACAGTAGCATCCTTCCAAATTGTGACAATCAAAAATGACTTCACACATTGCCAAAAGCCTCCTGGAGTGGGAGCCGGGGGCGGGGGGTGGGGGACAACATGAGATCTGAACACCACTGCCATCACGGAATCAGTTAGGGAACATATGTCTGTGTAAACTATGGGCATGTTTTGCATGCTGTAATCAACAGGAAACTGATTCCTAGATCAAAATCCAAAACAAAATCCGTGCCAAAGGAGTGCTTCTCAATCCATCGTTAAGGAAACAAGTACATTAGCTTTGGTTTCATTTTTAACACATTTGATGCTTTGATCATAAGGTCCAGGACCATCATGTCTTGGGAACTCCCAGGTAAGGGTTAGGAGAGTGGCCTGAACACTGTGGTTCTGACTTTCAGAAGACTGATCGCCCACTTTGGGTAACGCAAGGAGCTTCCAGTAGGGGGAGGTTCCCACTACTGCTGTAGCTCCTCCCTTGGTCAAGATGAGGAATTTGGCCAAGGGGACCCTGTCATATATGTATTTTAACAGCTCTCTGCAGCAGCCCGGTTCGGGAATCGGTAGTGTTTGTGTGATCCTCTTAGAAGTTCTGATAGAAGCGGTTCGGTAGATCTTGGAGATACCATGGATAAATGTATTCATTCGATAAACATTTATGGATTCCTACTCTATGCCACATCCTGTGTGTGGCAAT
The DNA here is from genome assembly GCF_014108415.1 of Molossus molossus. Taxonomy (NCBI): domain Eukaryota; kingdom Metazoa; phylum Chordata; class Mammalia; order Chiroptera; family Molossidae; genus Molossus; species Molossus molossus. Next base: position 31,881,561 of record NW_023425346.1, read on the forward strand.
GGGGACACAACAGAGAATAAGACAGACCTCACGACAGCTGCCCAAGGAGATGGCCAGTTAATCGTGTAAGTACAATAAAAGGTGATGGGGCTGGGGCAGAGAAGCCCATTGCAAGTGCCTGGCATAATTTCATGGGGATGGGCCTTCGGTGAGGATCAAGGAAGCTGAATAGGCTTAGTCAGACAAAGGAGACGGTGCAAGAGTGAATCAGGCAGAGAGAACAGACGTGAGAGGGTGGGCGGCTGAGGAGCCTGAGAGAGGAACAGAGTGCAAGAGAGGTTCTGGAGAGAAACAGAGCGAGGGACAAAGTGGGGTCCAGGCCAGTCTTGTCAGGACTTTGCACTTGATCATCACTAATGGCGAACTATTGTAGGGTTTGGGGGAGGGGAGGTTATGATCAGGTTTTTTGTTTTAAAAAGAGTATCCTGACTGCAGTGTGAAGAAGAGGCAATTGGAGGGGACAGCCTTGGGGAACACGTCACATCCCTCGTGTCAAGTGCAGCACTTTTAAAAAGCAGGTACTTCCTCAGAAACCAGGATAAAATCCGGGCCACTCTAATTCTTACTATGTGTGTTGAGCAAGTTCCATCCCAGCCTTGAGGGATAGATGTAAATACACGTGTACAAATCCACTTCCGTGGTCATGAAGACGTGCTAAGTGGTACACTTACGTTGTTTTGCCGACAACATTAATTCCCTGTTTCTTTCACACAAATGGGTGTGCTACTCGCCGAGCAGTCGTGTTTCTGCTTGGATGATCAGAGGTTGGGAAAGTTGAAAATACCAAAGCCTCCTGTCAGAAAACAAGGCCTGCTAACCAGAATGCACAGGTAAGTGTGGGTCAGGGTCAGACCTTGGGAGTGATCGCGTCCTGCTGCACCCATCCACGGGAGACAGGAAGCTGCAGAGGAGCAGGCAGGTGCCGGGGGAACCACGTGAGCACCACGGATTATGAAAGCACAGCAGAGCGGGACCACAGGGAGCCCGAGCCCAGACCAAGGCCACCTGGCTTCACAGACCTCTGCCCCACAGCAGGGGAGACCACAGTGATCTTTCATCAGCCATCCCAGCCCATGATATTGTACGTGCCCTTCGAAGTCTCCCAACCACAATTAGTCACCTCCTACATTCAATGAACATTGAACTTGATTGGGTTTTTAAAAAAAAAAAAAAAAAAAGCAGAGGCAATGCAGTATCAGGCATTCAGTCCTATGATCCAGGGACCAGCAAATAGGCCTTCCCTCCAGCAGGGTCCTGGCACAGGACGTGGGCCTCAGTGGGGAGACTGCCCATCATAATGTTTGCAAAGTGGGCCCTGGAGGGGGATAGTCTACACTCAAATCTAGGCTGTGCCACTAACTAGTTGTTTGACTTTGGGCAAGTGCTCCACCTGACTATGTTTAGTTTCATCTACAGAGGTGGGTAATAACAGCACTTTCCTCGCGGGGTTGATTAAAGACAATGAGATCATGCAGTTAAAGCTCTGGGTGCCTGGCACATAGCAGGCCCTCGGGAGGTCTGTTAACCTGCTGTATGAAAGATTTAGATTAGAGAAGGGAACTTCCTGCCAGGGAAAGGTGTCAGACATAAGGGGACTTGTGTCTAGAGTTGCTGTGTCTCCCAGGACGCCCTTAAAGGTCGGGGTGTGGCTTACCTGCCCAGGGCGGTTCTGACAAAGCAAACTGCCCAGTTTCTGGATCAGCTTCCCAGGGTGTTTCTTAGATGAACCCTTCTGTCCATAACGCCATGACATGCGGAAATAGACCAGCAACACGACCTCCCAATAAACTGGTCTGCGAAGTCACTTCTCAGGAAGCCGAACGCATGGCTGTGGTACCCAGAGCAGAAACAGAACTTCTCACCTCCAGCCTGAGTGAAATTGGAAAGGATTCTTCAAATGAGTAGCTCAAGATGTGAAGATTTTAAACAACTGAAAATCAGTCAAATCGGGGAAGACAGAGTTTAGTACAGGGAAAAGTTTATTTGACTAGAGAAACTGAAATCTGGGATCCTAGTTCTTGATGCAGACAGACCCATAATCACTAAAGCAATCCTGGGGCAGCCTCCAGGGGTATGAATCCAGCCATTCAGTAGCTGTGTGACCTCAGGCAAATTACCACTTCCCAGCCTTTGCTTCATTATCTGAAAAATGGGGACAACAGAAACTACCTTATAAAATTGCTTGAGGTAAATGAATTAATCTACGTGAGTGACAAGCATAGAATAAGTGCTTTGCAAGTCTAGCTATTACTATTACTATTATTATTATCACTGTTAACAATAGAGGCTGAACCACCCTCACTTCCTCCATCCGTGGATGGAAATGGCGCAGCCCTCATGCATCTTAAAGAAAGAACCAGTCTTCTGTGGGGTGGTCACTTAAGAGGATCCTACCGTTCACATGTAACCATTTATTTCTCTTTCCTGGTGTAAACGCAGATGCTCTTGAGAGGAGAAAGATTTTAAACCAAGTGAGAGTCAGGAAGCTCCCCGGGCCCCAGCCCGTGGAGGGTGGGAGGAAAGTGTCCGCTGTCCTAGGGTCAGCTGTGCTCAGGGGAGGTGCCACACCGAAGCGTGCCTTCAGACGGGAGAGAAAGAACTAACCATCTACAGTGATACCGTTCATAAGTGCTAGTGAGGACTATTATCTATTTCTTAATTGGAAGTTTATGTCTAAATACTAAGAATATTCAGACTGTGAAACCTTAGGCACATCTTGCTAAAAGGGGGTTCAGAATTTGTCAGACACTCATGGAGGGAGATGGTTTAGCTAAACACTTAGCGCCCAGGGGCAGGCCTGGATGTGTCCTGTCTGCTCAGCAGCCTGGGCCGCTGCCGCACACTGGGGCCAGGAGGACAGGTGGCCTAGGCTCTGGTCCCTGAACTGTGACTGTGCCCCCAGGCCTTCGCTTTCCCTGCCAAGTTAATCTTTAATAGCTTTCCTGGTCAGGGACGACAGCCTTAGGACATCTTCTGCGACCTTTACCAGGCTCTGCCCCCCCTTTTCCAATCAAATAGGGATTGTCTCGAATTGGTAGGTTCTTTCAAATTTCAAAACAAGCCTAGAGGCTCCGGGACTTATGATTTCAGGCTGATTCTGACTGTTCTGATTCATTTGCAAAGAGTGGGAAGCAACAATTCACAGAAGCTGGAAAAGAAAGCGTGCGAGGGGCGGGATGGAGAACCGCCCTGGCTCTGTGGACGAGCCATCTGTCCAGCCTGAGTCAGCAAAGATGGACAGGCCGATCCCCCCCGTTCTCTGGGCCTTCCAGCTCTCCCCACATGCCCAAGGCAGTCATGGAGCAGGTGAGGCATCCGGAGAGGAGGAGAAAGTGTGTGCCTTCTGCCTCGGAAGGCAACTGGGTCAGCCGGCGACCAGGCCAGACAGCGCCCTGTGCGGAGAGCAGAGGGAAGCAGCGTGGTTCCGGCCTCAGCAGCGCCCTGGTCCACGGCGGTGGCCCTCAGCCCTCACTCCCAGGAACTCCCATCAGGGAAATAAAAGTAACATTCGGACACACTATATACAGGCATGAGCATGTGTAAATGTTTGTGCTGGTATGTGTGCTGCTGAATTAATATATTATGTGGCATAAAACACAAAATAGAAATTAGAAAGACCGCAATGAATGGAACATAAATGTAAGTTTTTCTTTTTTTTTTTTAAATCCTCACCCAAGGACACTTTTTTAATCTTCAGATAGAGTGGGGGAGAGAAATAGAGACACATTGAGTGGTTGCTTCCCCCACAATCCCGATCAGGGCCACGGACTGAACCGCAACCGAGGTACGTGCCCTTGACCAGACTCGAACCTGCGACTCTTTGGTCCACAGGCTGATGCTCTATCACTGAGCCAAACCTGCCAGGGCAGAAACGGAAGTTTTTCTATTTCTCTCTCTCACCCAGTGGATTATCTTGCATTGTGGCTGCAGGGTGTGCGACAAACTTCAGAAATCACTCTCAGCGATGAGATGCTGGGTGGTCACAACATGTGTCTCCCTTGAGCGAAGGCGGTGATGGAACTGAGCCATCAAAGGGAGCTTTTTGGGGAGACCCGGTTTTTCTTATTCAACTTTCTATGCTTGATTCTAACTACATTGTAAAGGAGACAAGAAAGGAAGGACAGCATTCCTGAGAATCTGGAACCTAACATGGAATGTATGTGTTACATTAGTGCACGTGAGTTCTGGTACGTCTTGACAGGTGCCCAAGGTGTGTGGTCCTAGGTAGCTTATTCATGAAGTCGTGGTGTTTTGGGAAAAGAGCAGAACTGAGTTCTAGTCTTAGCTCTGCTGTTGCTGTGTGACCTTGGACAAGTGCCCTAACTTTTCTAAACCTTGAGTTGTCTCATCTGTCACTAGGGGCACTGATATCACCCTACCTGCCCCACAGGTGATCATGAAGTTCACATGAATGTACAAAGAGGTATTTTGCAAAAAAAATGCAAAACATCGTATGAATGAAGTCAAGGTACTCAGACTCAAGTGCCCTGTTGACCAGAACTCTTCCACACGCCTTCCCCGTGTGGTCTGCACTCCCTCACAGCACCGCACCTGGGTCCAAGAGCCAGTGTCCCAAGACGCCAGGTGGAAGTTTACTGCCTTTACCAACCCAGCCTCTGAAGTCACGTGTCACTGCCTTGGCCCAGTGCATTTGCTTAGAAGCACGGCCCCTCAGAGGAGAATTTGACTCTCTCTCAATGATGTGACAAAAATGTGCACACACATTTCAAACCACGACGCACATTTTTAAAAAGTATATGACTGGAACATATTCTCTTTCCTGGTATACGTATTGCTAAGATACAAGTAATTGCTAATACATGGGGAGCAGTTATGTGCCAGGAACAATGCTAAGCACTGCACGTGTTGGAGCTCAATGACACACACACACACCCCCCGGGCTTTGAGACAGATACTAGCATTTCCCCACTTTATAGACTGGAATCCAAAACTTAAAGATTCGAGGTCATCTGTCCTTGTTACCCAGGTAGGTGATGCAGCCCCGCAGAGGAGCCCGAGCAGGCTGAGGCCCAAGCACCGTCCACGAAGCCACACTGCCCGTTTCCTCTGGCTCTCCCTCACATATGGAGGATGAGGTCCTACCAAATAAAGTTCTCAAGGTTAGTAAGTGGACGTGTACTATATACGGTCTCACACACAAAGAGCACATTTGCACAGTTCACAAATGATATGGAGAACATCTCTTGATAGCTCTGTGAAGGTTTCTGGAGGGAGGAGGCTGTATTTGAGGGAAAGATGCTGGGATAACGCCTTTGTGGGGTAGAAGGGGCCTCCCCCCCCCTGCTGCCGGGGAGGGGGAGCTTGCTTGGGGGAGCAGGTACTGAGTGTTGTGGGGGAAAGGTGAACAAAGAGGCAGTTCCCCCTCTTCATTTCCCACACGGGGGTCAGGAGGAGATTTTAGAAGAGATTAATCTAAACAAGGTTTCTTTCTTGTAAAGAGGTTTATGAGAGAGGCTGTGCTGTGGAACGTGAACTCCCTCTGTGCCTCTGAAAACGTTAGTGAGACGGGGGAATCATGCTGGTCGGTGTAACTGGATTTCTGGCTGTAGCTAGTTCAGAGTTTGAGTTTTGCATCAAGGATGTTTCAGAATCAGCCCGAGCTGCTAGAGGGAGGCACTGACCTCTGGGTTCTTACAGTATGCCCTCTAACAATTAGCCCATGTCCCCGACAGGGAATTCGTTAACCAGTTGCAGTCCCACTAGGGGCCTCTTCCTCCTTCCCAGGAATCGGGCTCAGTCTGTTCCCGGAAGAATGAATCTCCTCCATTGAGAACATGCTTACTGAGCGCCTACAACACTTACGCCCCAGTAACACTAAACTCTGGATGGAGGGCTGTTCACCTTGCCTTGCCCATTCTGGATGCCAGGACACTACTGGGAAGCGAGGTCCCAGTCGGTTCAGATGCATGACAATTCCTCAGGAGGTCCACTGCACCATCGCCAGGTGCTCAGTGAAACTGACCCACACTCTGGGAGAGAACCAGGTAAATTTCATCCATTGTGCTTAACCACAAAGGAAGTCAAGGACCGTCTCTGGTTCCCTTTCATTAGCTGTCTAACTGAAGGCATAGCTTCGTGGAACCAGGTCAACCCTGGGTTCCCCCTGCTGCTCTTGTCCATGTCATCTGCTGCCTCCGGCCTCAGATTCTTGGTGATCAGACTCAGCCTTTGCACTTGGCCTCGCATAAAACGAACCATTAGACGCTAAGTGCCAATTGTTTCCTACAAAATACTTTGATTTCCTCTGTCAAGCTCTGAAAAACCTGGCCCTGGTATTGTGGGGTTTGTAGCTTCCTGTCTGTACCACCTGCACATTCTGGTAGCTGTTGTGCCCCGTTTCGTGGGGAGAGTAAGTTACATTCTGGCTGGAGTCATAACTTAACACTGATCCCTGGTCGAGCAGAAATACAGACGCCATCACACTTCCTACACAGTACTGTAAGCTAAGCAGTACTGTTTAATCACTTTGTGGAACACTGCATCATTTTCCTCAGCTGTTAACAACCCCCTTCCTATACAAGAACCGCATTGCCATATGACTTGTGGTGTCTTCCTGGGTCCCCACCCTGAGGACGTCAAGCTTGGCCATGGACTAGTTTTGGACGGTGGATTGTGAGAAGTGACAGAGCCTTTTCCGAAAAGGAGCTTTAAGAGCCATTTTGTGCTCCTGTCGGGTCTCTTGCTCTCATCTTCATCCACAACTTTTTATGTATTTATCTTATTTATGTATTTATTTTTCTTATTGTTCACCTTCACCCCAGGACATTTTTTCCATTGATTTCTTTTTTTAGAGAGTGGAAAGGAAGGAAGGAAAGAGAGAGAGAGAGAGAGAGAAGCATTGATGTGAGAGAGACACATGGATTGGTTGCCTCCCATACAACCCCAACTGGGGCTGAGGAATCAAACCTGCAACCCAGGTGTGTGCCCTTGACTGGGAATCAAACCCAAAACCTTCTGTCCATGGGCTGACACTGTAACTGCTGAGCCAAACCAGCCAGGGCCACAAATTTTTATTTCAGATGAGAGTTATTCCCTTAGTCCGGATCCCACAACAAAAGAGACGTGTAGCCTGGAGCGGGCTGGAGCTCAGCAGAGCTGTAGCTGACCTGCAGGAGTCACAAAACATGAGCCAGAAACAAAACCTTGGCTGATTTAAGCCAGTAGGATTTTGAGGTTGTTACTACAGCATAACGCAGCCAAAGCTGACTAAATACTCACAGTGTAAATTACATGCATGTTGTGTGGACGCCTGTGTGGAATACAGAATTGTACACGACACAGTCTGTGACTCGTAGAAGCTCACAATCTAAGACAGAAAGTTAGACACCCAAGTATCTATTAAAGTAGCAGAAGTGGCTAAACTGGCGGGTGAAGCAGGAGGCCCCTAAGGGTGGTCAGCAGCATGGACAAGGGGAGATTTCGTAGAGGAGGGATGCTCTGGAGGCTCAGTGATGCAGAGAGTTCAGGAGAAAAAGAACTGGGCAGATGTCTGTGGATTTTGTTTCTAGGAGACAGGGCCTTGAAGGAAATGCGTTCAGCTGAGTGGGTAGAGGGGCAGTCAGATGCAAGGGGTTAAGGAGGTGGAGATGAAGCAAAACCATCAAAACAATACTCTGAACAAGGTAGGAAGGGAAAGAAGCATAGTGCTAGGGGAAGTCAGAGGATTGCGGCTGTTTCACAATGATGCAGCAGGCATATCCGGGGGTCTCTGCCCTCCCCACTCTCCCTCCTCGGAGGGTCTGCCCCCGCCTGCCGAGTGGAGAGGGGATGGGTTACCTCCACAACCCCAGCCTCACATGGTTGCCCGAGGTGGGCACCTGGTCTGAGGAGGGCCAGCCCAAGTTGCCAAGGACACATCTCTTGAATGATCAGGCTTAAGGAGATGACTGGGGACAACCACACTCCTTCTCATAAGTGTCCCACATCAAGGGGCATGTGAGAGGTGCCCTTTGGAACAGATCCTTGAGCTGAAAATCAGGTAGAGAAGAGTGGCCTTTACCTGGTCATGTGCACACCCAAGTCATGGGGACCCAGGGAAGGCGAGAACAACAGATACCGGAGGAGAGTGGAGAAGCCACAGTGAGAGAGAATAACTAACCTGTGGCGCTTCTAAATGCCAAGCGCTGTCCTCAGTCCTGGGCGTGAATTGGCCTCGTTCATTTCTCAGGGCAACCCTCTGAGATGGGCGCTGTGATTATCCTCACATACAGACGAAGACCCAAGACACAAAGAAGTGCCCGGGTGGCTCACGCTGGGGCCAGGGCGGGCACTAACTAGGTGCCCCCACGTCCTGCCTGGAGCACCCCACTACTGCCTCCGGAGGGAGCTGAGGTGCCGTCTGGTCGGAGCCGGCCTTCGCAAGCTCAGGCACTCTCGCCTTATTGGGCTTCCTGGGACCACCTGAGCTTACCCGAATCCTCCAGGGTGGGTTCAGCTGCTGGCCAACGAAAAAACCCGAACCAAATTAAATGGGGAGATTGGAGCTTTGCACAGGGAGCGAGTGGAGCTGTCGGGGAGAAGAGCCGGGATGGAGCAGGCCTGCCGGGAAGCACAAGGGCGTGGGTTAGGGGGAGCGAGAGGCCTTTCTTCTCCCAGAGTCAGGACCATCGGGACTAGTTTTACGTCAGGCCCACAGGACCACATGGTAAATCAACTAACTAACAGGAGTAGCACGGATGGGGGAAGCGGGGTCTGCCTGCCTTCTCCTTTCTGAGCCTTGGTTTCTCTGTCAGTAAAATGGGGGTGATGGTAAAAAATGGAAAGACGCTGACTTGCCAGGACTCTGGGGAGATGGGGAAGCGCAGATCACACGATGGGGCTGCCCTGGGACAGCCGGAGCCTGGGCGCCGCGCTGGTGCCCCGGAGGCGGAGGTCTGCGTGCAGGCAGCGGGCGGGGACGCTGCCCGAACTCCGCCCGAGCAGAGGGACAGGGTGCGGCGAAGGCGCCGCCGGTTCCCAGGGGCACCGGAGCTGGGACGGTGGCCGGGAGTTGTGTCCGACTGCAGCGTGGGGCTGCGCCTTGTACCCCTCGCCTCCGACGCCCTGGAAAGGGACTCGGCCGTCAGAGCTTCAGGAGGCGACGCCCCTGGTGGTGGGAGACGGGGTGGCCCGAGAGCAGGGCGCTGGGTGCGCACCTCCACAGCCGCCGCTGCGCCCCGCCTCGCGGGCGGTAAAGCAGGAGACCCGCTTTGGGCAAGATGGGGAGGGGGGCTCAGAGAGGGGCCCGGAGGAGGTTCCAGAAGGTTGTTCTGCACTCATATGACCTCACTCTGTCCCCGCTTGAAGTCGCCCGGAAGGTGAGACACCTGTGGAAGTGCTGCCGCGTCCGGGGAGGGGTGTGGCTCCTTGAAGGGAGGGCTGCGGTGTGCAGTCCGGGGCCAGGAAGCCCAAGGGACTCAGCAGGGAGCCAGAGGCCGGCTGGAGATTAGGAGGCAAGGACATTGCAGGGAGGCCACAGAATTCGGGTTTCGGCCGAGTTTAACCTCAAGCCCCAAAGGACAGAGAGGTCCCACGTGGGTCACGTCAAAAAAGTGCACGTCTCCCAGCATTCAGCTGGGCTCTCAAGCCCCAGACTCCAGGGGCAACGCAGAAGGCGGCTGCTCTGGCTGTGCCTGTCCCCGCGCAGGGGGCGGCAGAGACTGGCTGAGCTTCCACTGGGCCTGAGTCACGGGATGAGAGGGACACGGGATGAGGGGTGCGAGAGGACAGGCCTCTACCCAAAGCACCCTCAGTTCAGGGGTTAAGGGGCTGTTAGCATCTAACCCCCAAATTCATATGTTGAAGCCCCAATCCCCATGTGACTGTCTTCCCGGGCAGGGCCTTTAATGGGGCCAGAGGGCGGGGCCCGGACCCAGTAGTACTGCTGTCCTCATTGGAAGAAGAAAGGCAGAATCGCTGTCATCGCTGAGCTTACGATACAACAAAAACAAGACAAATTCAGTGACTGGTATTTCTAAGAAGAGGAGAGAGGTCACAGGGACAGAGAAGGCTGTGGGGAGATGGGGACAGAGACTGGAGTCCCGGGGCCACACACCGAGGAACCCCTGGGCGCTGAGCCCCGCAGTGTCTCACCCAGCTCCAGAGCTGGGGGGAAGGGGTCTCTGCTCCAGACTGGGACACACGGCTCCTGGTCTGTTCCTCGGCCGGTCACTGCGCTGGGCTTTCAAAGAAAACGCGTTTCACTTCTCTTGATTCCAGCTTGGAACTTGGATAAAAGGGATGATCCAGTTTAAGAAAATGTCCAACACCCAATTCAAAACTGAAAACTAGGAAGGCGAGTGTACTCTCTGGGCCTCCCTATCTGAAAAATGAAGCAGTTGCACTAGATTTGTGGTTTTAAAACACACACACACAACTTTTTTTTATAAAAACCACAAGCAGCCTTCTTCAAAAGAAATCTTACCCGGAAGCAGAAACAAAGGAGGTACAGGGGAGCTGAGCTGCTCAGATAGTGGGGAGGGGTGAGCCCAGAACCAGCCCGGGGCAGGGCCCTGCGCAGCCGGCTCACAGCACTGCACTGTCCTCTGCTAACCTTCCTCCTGCCCCCGCTGGGATGTAACCAGGAGGCGGTGCTCCCACACCCTCTGTCCGAGCCAAGAGCAGAGCACTGAACTGAAGGGAGAGAGGGCTAGGGCCCCACGGAGCGTCTCAGCTCCTTCTCCCACGGGCACCATCCATCCTAACACTCCGCAGGGAAGGGGGCAGCTCAGCTGAAGTTTCTCACAGGAAAACAGGAGGACTGGGCCCAAACTGACAGAGAAGGTGGGAGCCGCAGATGAGAAGCCCACCCCCTCCCCAGGCTCCGGCCGCATGTGTTGCTGTCCTTCCCCCTGAATCTTCTCGGAAAAGACACTCACTCCCTTGTCTAAGGCCTGTCTGCCATCGGAGCCCTGGGGACTCCCTGGGGACTCCCTGGGGACCTCCCTGGCACCTTCAGCTTCTCCTTCTCTACATCTCTGGTCAGCAGGCAAATGTGTGTAGGGCGCCCTCCTCTCCAAGATGGAAACAAACCAGGGAGTAAGAGGCCGTTCACAGCACTTCGCGAGTGCCCACGCGGTCACCTGCGTCCCTCGCCTTGCATTCATCTGTTAAGTGCTCTTTTCTGCGTGTATATTTCTTGATTCCTTGCTCTTTTCTTGACTTGCGTGGCCAGGTCTCTGCTGTGTCACGTCATCGAGCTGAGTGCAGAGGTCCTGGACTTGCTGCTCTGCTGCAGGTGGCGGAGCGGGTGGCGGAGCAGCTTGGGCTTGCCCCTGCTTGAGGCCTGCGTGGAGCACCAAGCTCGCCACCAGCCTCCTTGTTGTTGGCTCTCCAGCTTCTCTCTCCCCATGTCCCACCAGCACCCCAGCTGTGCGCAGTCCCTGGGGTGGGCCTTCAAACCTGGGTCTGTAGCAAGGTGCCCAACCCAGGTGATTCCGATGCTCACTGACATCTGAGAGTACAGGCAGTGCCTGGACTCCTGGATTCCGGGGGAGGGGGGAGGTGCGCGCGCCTGCCTGGGTCAGATTTGCCTCCTGTTGTGCCCTTTCTCCTGCAGCTCCGGATGGATTTGTCTGCTCTCCGGGAACACATGCCACAGGGAATTTTGTGCCTCCATGCACTTGTTGATACCAAGCTAAACATGTACCTGTAGATGCTCCCAATTTAAGATCACACTCTTCCCACCCTCCTGCATAGTCCTGCCAGTCTGCTGCCTCCTTCTTTGACCTCTGGATGTGGCAAACAGTGCAGGTTTCTCTCACCGTAGGGGTGATAGCAGGCACTGTTCTGAGGGCCTCCGGTGTCAGGCAGCAGCCTTGCTTCACTCCAGCCCCCAGGGCCCAAGAGCGCCTGTGCCCTGGCGCTGCCCACCAGGAGCACGGGCTGGCACAGGATGGGCACTGCATCCTGCCATCTGCCAGACAGGGTTAAGGCAGGACAGTGCCACCCTTGGAACTCCCATGGGGATTCCCTAAGGCAGCAACCCAGCAGATGATGGAAGATTGGAGAAGACTCCCTCCCATCTTTGTATGAGGTCCAGGACCTTCATTTCCCCATGCACTTCCCAGACCCTAAAGGAAGAGGAAGACACGCATGGATCACAGACTTTCAGCCTGGCTCTCTGACCCTCTTCTTGCCAAGTGACCAGGTAACAAGAGAGGTACATACAAGTAGGAGTTCAGATATGTTCTGTGTGCCCTGGCCTAAGCCTTTGTCGATCGCGTAGGGCACATGGGCCCCTGAGCACACAGTGGCGTGCAGAGGCGTGAGAAGCCACAGCTGAGGGCCCGGCTTCACAGAGCATCGGTTCCATTCAGCTCCGAGTCACTGAAAATACAGACCTGAACACAGTGATGCCAGAGGGTAGCATGCACACAATCCACACGAATTTTTAAGGCCAAACAGGCAGCTTCGGAGAAAGTTGTGTCACTGTGGGGGACTCTGGATCCAGGACAAATCACCGAGGTTACGACTTCTTCTGAGGTGGGGGAAGCTGGTGAAAACATGGCCAAAGCCATGTTCTGAGTGAAGACAACTAGGCCCACTGATGAGAACAAGTTTTAAGACGCTTGGAGGTACTGACTAGCTGAACGTTAAATAAGGACATCCGTACTTTAGTGTATGTTCCTTCGTATACTCATTCATTCATTCATTCATCCAGATATCATTCATCAGATATTTACTGAATGCCTACCCCAGTCCCAGGCACCACAGAGGATGCTTTGCTAATTATTTCAGAAGAGACTCATCTTAAGAGACCCAGCGAGAATGAAGGGGTGATTACGCTGGGAAACCGGAGTAGGGGTTCCTCTGTATCCTTCTACTTTCATGCGTCTGTTTCCCTAACTGTAATGAAGGGTACAATGAGGATGAAAAATGAGGAATACTTTGTCATTAAAATTGTTAATAAGTGCAAATCAATCTAAATTATGAGCATAATTTACTCCTTCAGTAAGTATCACTTGAGCCCCTGTGCACGCCAGGATCGGTGCTGGGTACAGTCGGAAGGACATAGGTGGTCCCAGCAAGAGCCAGTCCACAAAGGCTAGATTGGTGGGGCGGGAGATTTACCAATTCGATTGTTTTGGGTGCAGATGGAGACTGGGTGGCTTAAAACACCATGTGCTCAGAGACTCTGAAGGAGAGAGACCGTCTGCACCGTACAGCCAGTGGTGACGCGGTCAGTCCTTAGTCTCCTGACATTTTACAATGTGTATTTAAAACACTGTAACGAGAACACAAGCTATACCATGAAAGGCTGAGAATAAGAGGGTGTGTCAACTGCCATCATTGATGACGTCTGATCCTCTCACCGTGTGACCATGATGAGCCTGTCACGCCTGCCTGAGACAAGGCACTAACCCTGCCTGGGGAGCATAAGCCAATCCAGGTATTACCTGCCCCTGTGGGTTGTGTGGATGAAGTTAGATACAAACGTGGGAAGGCAAGGCCCTCTGGATGAAGCCACCAAATGCTGAGAAGAAGTGGAGGTGTAAATATTTGGTAGTCAGTTGGCTAGAATGGTAAAGGTGGAGACCAAGGAGGTGTGTCATATACATGTGGGTCCTCTCCTCTCAGTTCCCCTCCACGCATGTTCCCGGTGAGCCTTTGCCTTTTCTTGGTCCTAGAGGGAGCCCGGAGAAAGACAGAGTGTGTGGATGAGCCCGCGGTCATACTCGGCAGAGGGCTTCACGCACACGCCTGCTGGTGGTGGCCTCTGCCCTCTCAATCCGAAGGGCAAATTGTCAGTAGTGCTATGAAGAAAAGAGCCAGACGGCTGGTGTGGCCCAGTGGATTGAACATCGTCCCGTGGACTGAGAGGTCCCGGTTCCATTCCCAGTCAGGGCGCACGCCCGGGGTGCAGGCTCGATCCCCAGTAGGGGGTGTGCAGGGGCAGCTGATGGATGTTTCTCTCTCATATCGATGTTTCTCTCTCTCTCTTTCCCTTCCTCTCTCTCTAAAAAGTCAATAATAAGCCCTGGCTGGTTTGGCTCAGCGGTTGGAGCGTCGGCCTGCGGTCCGGAGAGACCCAGGTTCGGTTCCCGCTAAGGGCATGTACCTCGGTTGCAGTTTGTCCCCGGCCCTGGTTGGGTCGTGCGGGTGGCAGCCACTCGATGTGTCGCTTTCACGTCGATGTTTCTCTCTCTCTCTCCCTCCCACTCTATCTGAACAAAATATCGAAAAATGTCCTCGGGTGAGGATAAAAAATAAATAAATAAATAAAAAGTCAATAATAAAAAAATTTTTTTTAAAAGAAAAGGACTAGAGAACAGAAGCAGGAAATCATACTAACAACTGGTCTGAAGGGAGGGTGTGTTGGTCTACGAGGGCTGCTGTAACCAAGTGCCACAGCCCGGGGGGCTTCAACGACAGAAGTTTGTTGTCTCTCAGTCCTGGTGGCCAGAGGCCAAGAACAGGTGTCAGCAGGGTTGCTTTCTTCTGAGGCGTCTCTCGTTGGCTTGTAGATGGGCATCTTCTCTCTGAGTCCTTACATGCTCTTCCCTCTGGACATGTCTAATCTCTCCTTATAAGGACCCCAGTCTTATTGGATCAGGCCTATAATGACCTTATTTTAACTTAATTACCTCTTTACGGACTCTATTTCCCAACACAGTCACATTCTGTGGCACTGGGGGTTAGGACATCAACAAGTGAATTTTGGGAGAAGGCAAAATTCAGCCCATAAAAACAGTATTTTCTTAACTTTGTTAAAATGAAGCAATCAGAGAAAAGAGAACCAAGCAGCTTACTGTGAGGAATGTCACCAGGGCCTGGGGTAAAGGGCGAGAAGAAAGGTACGACTTGGTCAGTTTGGGCTAGGACCCCGGGAGTGCCTCCTCCACAGCAGGGTGGTGTTATGGACTGAGTGTCTGTGTCCCCCAAAATTCGTATGTTGAAATCCTAAACCCCAACATGATGGCATTAGGAGGTGGAGACTCTGGGAAGTAATTCGGTCATGAAAGTGGCATTCTCCATGATGGAATTGGGGTCCTTCATAAGAAGGGTTTGCTGCCCTGGCCGGTTTGGCTCCGCGGTAGAGCGTCGGCCTGCAGTCCAGAGAGACCTGGGTTCGGTTCCCGCTAAGGGCACGTACCTTGTTTGCAGTTTGTCCCTGGCCCTGGTTGGGGTCGTGCGGGTGGCAGCCACACGATGAAAAAAAAAAAAAAAAAAAAGAAGAAGAAGGGTTTGCTAGCCTGGCTGGTGTAGCTCAGTGGATTGGGTGTCATCCCATGGACTGAGAGGTCCCAGGTGCTTGGGTTTCGGGCTCAATCCCCAGTAGAGGGTATAGAGGAGATAGTGGATTGATGTTTCTCTCTCACATAGATGTTTCTATCTCTCTCTCTAAAAAAAGAAAAGAAAAAAAAAAGATAAAGGAGATGGATTTGCTCTCTCTCTCTGTTCTCCAGCATGTGAGGACATGAGAAGGTCATCTGCAAACCAGGAAGAGGGTTTCCACCAGAACAGAAACTGCCAGCACATTGATCTTAGACTTCCCAGCTTCCAGAACTGTGAGTTTAAATAACATTGTTTTTTTGTTTTTTGTTTTATCCTCACCCGAGGACATTTTTCCTTTTTTGTTTGTTTGTTTGTTTGTTTGTTCAGGTAGAGTGGGACAGAGAGAGAGAGAAACATCAACGTGAAAGGGACACATCGAGTGGCTGCCACCCACAGCCCAACCAGGGCCAGGGACAAACTGCAACGGAGGTACATGCCCTTAGCCGGAACCAAACCAGGGTCTCTCGGGACCACAGGCCAATGCTCTAACTGCTGAGCCAAACCGGCCAGGGCTAAATAACATTGTTATTTAAACTACCCAGTCTATAATAATGTATAGCATCCCAGGACAGGTGGTGAGGACTTTGGGTGTGTGATGACCAAACCACACACGTGAAAAGGAAGAGCCTCCTTGATCAGGATCTTTGGCCCCGGTACCCACTGGGGAGGAGCTATCTGCGCACAGCAGCCGTGTGGGGCCCTGCAGGGTCTGACCTCCAGGCAGAACTTCCAGAGGGCGGACCAAGTGTTTCCTCTTCCCCAAGAACAAATTCTCACTGCCCCACTGGCCCTGGAGTAAGCCCCTTTTTAAAGATGTGGGGCTACTAGGGCACTGTGCAGTCCACGAAGGCAGCCCAGGCCTCCGAGCGGGTGGAGAGGGAGCTCGGGGGACCCGGCAGTGGAGGTTTTCCTGGGTGCTGACACCAGGAGGCATCTGTCGTACTGGTAGCAGCTCTGTGCGGCTCCGATCTGGCTTGTGCAAACCCAGTCATTTCATAGTCCACAGGAAGGTGAGGAGGAGGGATCTGCTTTGATCTGTTATCAAAGAAGATTGTGCATTTACATGGGAGAGGCACATGCTAAAAATATTGCCGTTTGGGAGAAATTCAGATATTTAAGATGATACTGAGTTATCTTGGAACACCCAGCATTAAACAAACACACGTGAAACTCCGTGTTTCATTCTTCAAACGAAGACCGGGCGAGCCTCCCAGTGCTTGTGCAAGGTCCCCGCCTCTCCTCTTGCAGAGTCTGGGACCCTGTGCGCCAGCCTGGCCAGGGCGCAGGGAGCCGGGAGCCGGGAGGCCTTCCCGCTCCGCTCGGCCGGCACGGGCTCTGCACAGAGGCCGGGCCGGGGCCGGGGCCTTTGTTTCAGAGAGCAGTTTCTTCCACTCTGCCGCAGCCCCAGGGAATGGGGTTCCAGTCGAAGGCTGGGTCTGAGTCTAAGCACGACCCCTCCCCAGCTGTAAGGCATCAGCTCGGACACACTGCTAACCTCTGAGTCGGGACTTCCTCCATTGTAAAGTGGGGCTATAGGTTTGACTCCCCCTCCCCCGCTACCGTGGGGCTTTGGTGAGAAGCAAACGGAGTCCTACAGGCGAAGGAGCTTGGGAACAATAGGGCATCATCGGAGCCTCACAGAAGACGTTTCCGGGTTGTGTCACCCAGCGCTGTTTACCTCTCCTAGGAACAGTGTGCTGCTTATAAAATAACCTAATTTCCTCTGACGGCCCACCTCACCCCACTGTTAGTCCCTGGGCCGCAGGTGGACTTGCCCCTCCCCTGGCCCCAGAAGCTGAGGATGTGGCTCAAGACCCAGCCGAGGAGAGCCTGCCGCCCAGCCTCCTCCCCTGGTGGGTCGCCCTCGGACTTCTTTCCCCCACCTCGGTGTGCTATCCTGTATGTAGGACTGCACAGCTAAAGCCCCTTCCCCCAGACCCTTCTACAGGTAATAATCTTAATGTACATTATTGTACAAAATGTCCCACCCATACTAGGTTTGGAAGGCAGAAGTGCCAAGGAGACGGCTTCCCTGCGGCCTTCACATTTTCTGTGTGGAGACACTTTCTCCTGCAGCGTTGCTCAGACCCCTGGCCCATCACGTCCTGGGTTTGAGGAGCAGTTTGGTGGCAATGGCAGTGGTGAGAAGGGGTCTCCTGATCCCGGAATCACAACTCTGATGAGGTCTTGAATTCAGCTGCTCTCAGGGGAGCCTCCTGACTCCCCACCTTCCTGAGTTTCGGGTGTCATAGCTCCCCCGCAGGTCAGTTCTGCTGTATTCTGGGAGTCATTTCTGAAGAGTCAACCTAGAACTCATTGCTTTAGACCATCCAACAATTTTGCAAGCACCCGATACTGGAGTTAAATCCCTCTCTGCTTTAATATCTAGAGTGGCTTCTGCATTCTACCCATGCACCCTGCCTGGTACAGGGGAACCCGTTCGGACCAAGGAGAGAGACAGACCACAGGATTTTATTCAAACAGCCCAGAAATAGAGACTAACTTTCTGATGGACTGGGAGGTTACGAGGCCAAAGCAGTGAGCAACTGTCTTGCTGTCACAGAAAATCACCAACCGGAGCGGGGCAAGCCAAGAGATGAGAGGAGCCTGGTCTTGACACTGTTTGAGTAGCTTAATCAAGCAACATCTTGTGCCAAACCTATCCCTGGGCTTTCCAGTTACGTGAGCCAACAAATTTCTCCTTCTGTCCAAGACAACTGGAGTTGGGCTAGTCCATCATTGGACCACACATAATTTATCAGAGTAATGACAACCACAAGAAAGAACACGCAGTGGCCATGGTCAGGTGGCTGTAGATCACATATTCTCTGCCAGAGGTCCACAGCAGAACCGCCTGGGAGCACTGTCCGAGATACAAGTGACAGGCCTTTGAGGTCACATGAGGGACATGAGCAAATGGAAAGTTCTGTTGGGTGAGGTGGTTCTTACATGCGCCGCTGGAGAGCGCGCGGTTGCTATGGATCAACTCACAGGGATGGGGAAGCAAAGAGGTGGAAATTTCTTGAAAACGCTTGAGGGTGTGAATCCCAGTTTCAGTCCTCAACATTATTTTTTTATTTAATTTTGATTTCTTCTAGGGTTGAAAAAAACCTTTGCATTAAATCACTCAGTATTATAACCACCAGATGAGAATACTATCAAGCGGAATATTTCAGCCCAGCTTGCATAAGCCGAAGCAGCTGAGCCATTTTTTAAAAATTGTAATAAATAAGTGAATACATAATCAATCCCTCGAGTGTCAGCTCTCGGTTCTGTGAGCTCCCAGAGCTGTACTTTTTCATCTCTAGTCTGTGTCCCCGAAAAGAAAAGCAACGTAGGGGAAAATGTTGACAGACTGTTCTCTGTGATGTGAACCAACAGGAAAAGCAGAACAGTTGATGCTCCTTCCAGAAGGGTTTGGGGGAGTGCAGATTTAGAACGACCCTTCCCATTGTGGTATAAATGTTAACTATTTAATACCAAAAAGCCACCAGCAAAGAGAAGGCAAACGTTTTGACATCTGCAATGTGTATAAGACACAACAGTGATGGGAACAACCCTGTGGAGGGGAGAGAGCAAGTACAGAACTAAATATTGATCAAGCATTTCTGCAGGGCCTGGCCAGGGCTGGGGTGGCCACAGATGCCAGACATGCTTCTCTGGCTCCAGAAATCTACAGTCTACAGGGAAACAGGCTTGGTGGATGAGGCTCATCATTGGATGGGGGATTTTATCTTTGGAATCAAACAAACATTAGTTAAAGGCAAATCTGAAGAATAAGATGGGCGATCAAACCAGCTGACTCTAAACCATGACTTGTAGGACGGCTCTGAAGTCGGTGCCCAGAGCTGATTTCTGCAGATACCTGAGCTTCTTGGAGTGCGAGCATAACCCACTGAGGCACCGCTCTGAAGGGGCAAATCCATTTCATAGACAAGTTCCAGTTTGTCTATTTTTTGTTTTCAACTTTAGGAATATATATAAGCCAAAATAAATAAATAATCAGATGGTTAATGCTTGGTTGATGGAATTTTCTCTCTAAGCTAAATTTCCCCAAGCCTCCCCTGTATGTGAATATTTATTAGGCCACATCAGCACTAATGTTAAATTATATTGGCCTATTGCCCTGCCCTGGCATCCTTGGGAAGGCTCCCCATGGTGTTGCTAAGTCTCCTGTGTGTGAACAAACTACCTCCTCTCTTGGGACCCCCGGCCAGCCACCTCACTGCCGACTGCTGCCCGTGGAGCGCTGGTGACCATTTGGCCAGGATCTCTGCCTTGCTCCTTGCGCCGCTCTCTGCCTGTGGACATAAGAAGATGGGCCTTCATCCCAACCTCTGTTGTATTTTATCCTCTGGACCTGGGTCTCCAAAGTCCCCAGTGCAAGGAGCTCCTTTGCCTGCCTGCAGCTTCTTTGTAATCCCACCCCCTTATGCACAGGGCAGGGGGGTCACAGTGCCATCCCTCCTCCCGCCAGGCTCTGAGTTAGAGTGCCCATCCCTCTGTCTATGCAAACAGGTCCCTGAGAGGCTGGCTGCCAGCTCATGACTCCACTGCACAGTGACTCCCCATCCGGTCCAGCTTCTTCTAAAATGAAGATCAGGCAGGGCCTAAGGAGTCCCTCCCATCACTTCTCTCTGTGTATGGCAGAGCTGACTTCGGGCCAAAGTGTGCATTTCGTTAACAGAATGGGATCTAGGCAGGAGGCCCTGCTGGCCATTAAAAGGGTAGAGACAGAGTCCGCACAGCAGAGCACACCGCAGGCCCAGGCAGGCATGGTCCACAGTGGCGGCGGGGGAGAAGAGGACCACAGGCACTGCTGACAGGGTATCTTTCTGGAAGCTAACACTGCGGCGGATGCTCACGGTCTGCTTTCTTGAGGCCATAATGTTTCGGTTCTTACAGAAAGGACTCTCAAGCTCATAGGGTCATGAGGAGAATTAAACAAGTTTCAGATGTGAGGGGCCCAGCCCTCCCTCCTCTTCCTTACCGCCCAGCCCCTTCTCGCAGCAACTTCTTAGAACTGTACATTTAATTAGAATATTGGAGAAAATAACATAGTTGTATTGAAACGAGTGTGAATTTTTATGGAGTAAGATACAAACATTCTCATGAAATTTTAAGCTGGAACGAGGGACTTCAGAGGAACCCATCTCTGCGGCTCGGGGGCGTGCATCGCTCGCCGCAGGGACACGTCCGCGCGGGAGTCCGCGTTCCCCGTGGGCCCAGTGGGCCGGGGAGGTCCAGAAAGCGTCCCCTCCAGGACCGACAGGCTCGGCTTTGGTGTGAGAAACACTCCGTGGGCAGCATGGTGCGGTGGGAGGCGCGGAGGCAGGTTCTTGAACCCAGCCCCTGTGTGGTCACTGGACAAGTTGCCTCTTGAATCCAGAGCCACCTGTATGCCAAGGAGTCCACGTGCATTGGTCTCCAGGTCCACGGCAAGACCCACGTCACCACAGGACAGCGAGCCTCACAGAGGCGAGGACCTCTAGCCACGCGGCCTGAGCTCAAGCGCAGGCCAGCTGAGTCCGCCACCCTGCACCTCTGACCAACTGTCTGCATGGCTGCCACCCCCTGGCCTTCCCCATTTCCATTACGGCAGGCTCCCCGAGTCCCTGTGGCCTTGGCCACCTGGCTGCGCCCAGGGAGCTGCCACTGGGCTCTCTCGGCCCTGGGCTGGCTGCGCCCACCCCACGGCAGTCCTAGTCGTTCTACACCTGCTACCAGGAGAAAGTGACTCCATGGTTTCCCAGAGGGAGACACGGATGGACATGGAGTGGCGGTGCTGACGGTGACGATAGCGGGTGTGCTCACGCCCAGAGTGGAGGGGAGGCTCACAGACCCCTGACGGCCTGGCGTGGGGAAGGGTTCCCCTCCTTTCAGGAGGCCGAGCTCCTGCAGACGCCCTTGTCTCTGGGGGAGGGGCCAGCAGTTGCCACCCAGGGCGCTTCACGTGGTCCCCACGCCTGGCATCGTAGCTGTGGCTTTCCCCGCCGCCCCTCGCCCTGCAGCCCAGGAGCCAGTGCTGAATTGGGGACTTTAAAGGCTCTACTCACTGCCCAGGCAGCAGGACAAGGACAGGGTCTCCCCTGGTGTGTGCTGCAGTGAACAGGAAATGGCTCAGCCCTCTCTTCCTCTCCGCTTTGCTTTCTGTTTCAAGTCTGCGTCTTGAGTCATACAAAACATTTCGGAACAAATGGTAAGAAACGAGTCTGCTCGGGAGGGGGACGTTCTGAATTCTAATAAGCCATTTCTCCCTGCGAGGCAGCAACCTCACTTCCAGGGTCCCGGTTGCACTCTGAGTAGCGACACCTGTTTCTGTTCATGCTCTGTCCTCCAGAGCCGGAGCGTGGTAGGTGTGAAGTCCCCGCACGGTTAAGAGGCCAAATAGGGTTCTGGGGGGTAACAGGTCCACTCTCTCGGGAGACCTCAGCAGCGGCTACAACTGACAGGCGGCCAACCAGTGCTGACTGACTCATCATCATCATGGACCAGGCATGGTGGCAGGTGTTTGGGATGGTGTGGAGGAATGTCTCTACTCTCTTTTAGCTTAAAATATAATGGGAAAGAAAGGTGTTAAGCAAAAGTTTCCAATTATGCTGAAGATTATGAAGGAGAAGGGCAAAATTCTGTGGGCTCAGGTAAACGTGGTGGGGGATGGGATACAGAGTATGAAACCTTCTCTCCAGGAGGTAGCATTTAAGATGAGTCCTACAGGAGCTGGCCATGTGACAGTGAGGGGGTGGATGGAGAGCAGACAGCTTATATGGAAAGCTCTGAGGTAAGAGGGCAGGTGTGTTTAGGAGCATGTCCTGATGTCCTGGATTCTGGAGTGCGAACAGGGAGGAGTATGGGGGCAGGGGCAGGGGCAGGGGGCAGGCAGAGGCTGGGAGAACGTGGTTGGCAGTGGGCAACAATGGACAGATTCTAGAAAAGGAAAAGACACCACCAGATTTGTGTTTTTAAGGGATCACTCTGGCCATTGTGGGGAGAGTGGAGTTGGAAAGAGGCAGGAATCAAGTCAGGGAGACCGTTGGGCTGTTGCCGTCATCAGATGGTGATGATTTGCACTCGGCAGTGGCCCAGAAGGTGGAAAGAGGAGGATGATTCCACAAGAGGCTGGGAAGCAATAGAGTGAAAATTGGGGTCTTGACTGCCAGCCGCTGGTGTGGGAGAAGGAGTCCGGGGTGACCCTGTGTTGAGGTTTCCCGCAGTTAGATATTAATCCGCTTTCACTGAAAACCTCAGGAGACATTCCTGCATCTTGAAGGACCCCAGGCTCAGTTCAGGGGTGCCATCCACTGGATTTCAAGCCACTTAAGAAGGACGAGGAAAGCGAGACGCGTGGATGAGGGAGAATTCTCTCTCCGACGTGTGGGGAAGGCAGAGCCTCGGCCGGCTGCGGCCCCTCCCCTGCTGCCTGCTCCTGCTCACGGCCTTTCTCAGTGTCTCTCAATGATGAAGATGGAGCTGCAGGATTTCTGTGGGGGTGTTCTGCCACAGAGTGGGTGCCACCATACTGTAAAGGCCATCCACAGCCGCAAGGGCTGGGCACACCTTTCCTATTGGTGACCCTTGATCTGCAGCTCCAGGTTAGTGTCATCAAAGTAGGATGGTCTGACATTAGGAAGAACTGTCTGGACTGAAAATGGTGCCAGGGTATGCCAGCCTCCACCTTCTCACCGCCCCCTCCTACCACTGCCTTTTATTTCCTACACTGTTACTTCCTACATCTCAAACAGTGGTGGTATCCACAGGACAGGGCAGTCGCTTCCTTTAGCTTAGTCTTCACTCCACCACAGTCAGGTGACTGTTCACTGAGCACTGGTCTGTTAGGATTCTCTTGGTTTAAATACTCTTGGTTGGGGACTTCCGGTCGAGATGGCGGGTAGGTAAACGCGGTATCGCGTCCTCCCACAACTACGTCAAAGTTACAACTAAAATACAGAACAACCATCAATCAAAACCGCCTGAAATCGAGCTGAATGGAAGTCCTACAGCTACGGGATTAAAGCAGCAGCCACATCCAGACTGGTAGGAGGGTGGAGGGGACGGGCTGGTCCCACACCCACGTGTGGCGGATAAAAATCAGGAGGCTCCCTCGGCTGGGAAGGTCCTTCCTGAGAACTGAGGGGTCCCCGTCCCACACCAGGTGCCCCGCTCAGGGTTCCAGTGCCAGGAAGAGAATCCCCATAACTTCTGGCTGGAAAAACCAGCGGGAACTGAGGCTCAGGGAGGCTGACGCGGCTGGAGCCCCAGGCAGCTCCTTAAAGGGTCCGCGCTCGGACTTATCGGACTCTCTCCCTCTAAGCTCGGAGGGGAGGCAGCTCGAGGGGCACCAGAGACATACAGGGAAGAACTGAGCTGTTTGGCACTGGAGCGAGGGCTGGAGAGGGGGCTTTCTCGGGGACAAACGTGCTGTAAGAGGCCTTTGTTCCTTTGGTGAGTCCTTCCCAGGGGCGGCAGACAGTCCAGCAACCTGGCTCACACTGGTAGCCCCGCCCTGCTGACTCCCTGAGGCCCCGCCCCACCCAACTTTCAGGCCCACCCAAGCTGTTGCCACTTGCTTAACCATAGGATTGGCCTGTATTGGATCCTGCTTCAGGTTTTTCTTAAATTATTTCAAACGAGCAGCATCTGGTCTCAGCGAGCCCATACCGCTCGTTAAGTAATACGTAGAAACAAACACAGGGAGGCAGCCAAAATGAGGAGACAAAGAAACAGGTCCCAAATGAAAGAAGAGAACAAAACCCCAAGAAAAGAACTAAGCAAAATGGAGATAAGCAACCTAACAGATGCTGAGTTCAAAATACTGCTTATAAGGATGCTCAATGAACTTAATGAGAACCTCAGTGAACTTAGGGAGGGCCTCAAGAGCATAAAAAAGGACCAGTCAGAAATGATGGATGCACAGTCACAAATGAAGGAGGCATTAACTGAAATAAAGAATAATTTACACAGATTCAATAGTAGAGTACATAAATCCAAGAAGCAAACCATCAATTTGGAATATAAGGAAGCAAAAAATGCCCAATCAGAACAGCAAAAAGAAAAAAGAATCCAAAAAAATGAGGGTAGTGTAATGAGCCTCTGGGACAACTTCAAGCATGCCAACATTCGCATCTTGGGGGTGCCAGAAGGAGAAGAGAAAGAACAAGAAATTGAAAACCTGTTTGAAACAATAATGGCAGAAAACTTTCCTAACTTGGTGAAGGAAACAGACATACAAGTCCAGGAAGCACAGAGAGTCCCAAACAAGACAAACCCCAAGAGGCCCACATCAAGACACATCATCATCAAATTGCAAAAGTTCAAGACAAAGAGAGAATCTTAAAAGCAGCAAGAGAAAGGCAGCTAGTTACCTACAAGGGAGTTCCCATAAGGCTGTCAGCTGATTTCTCAAAAGAAACTTTGCAGGCCAGAAGGGTGTGGCAAGAAATATTCAGAGTGATAAAAAGCAAGAACCTACAACCAAGATTACTCTATCCTGCAGAGCTGACATTTAGAATCGATGGCCATATAAAGAGTTTCCCAGACAAGAAAAAGTTAAAGGAGTTCATCACCACCAAACCGTTATTATATGAAATGGTAAAGGGTCTTTTTGAAGAAAAAGATAAAATATACGAACAAACAAAATGGCAATGAATACATATCTATCGACAATGGAATCTACAAACTAAATGAACAGGTAGAACAGAAACATTCTCATAGATACAGAGAACATTTTGTTGGTTGCCAGATGGGAGGGGGGTTGGGGGATTGGGTGAAAAAGGTGAAGGGATTAAGAAGTACAAATTCATTGCTAGACTGACAAACCTCAAAGGGAAAGGGGTTGGGGGGTGGGAAGAAATAAACCAAAGAACGTATATGCATAACCAATGGACACAGACAATAATGTGGGAAAAGGCGGGAGGGGGGCGGGAGTGGAGAGGAGGGGGTCAACGGGGGAACATCAACAATAAAGATTTAAAATGAAAAATAAATAAATACTCTTGGTTGTAAAAATCAAATAGGCTCAGCCAATCAGAACACACCTCAATCATACCACGTAACAGAGCAGAGAGGGTGGACTTCAGGGTTGTTTGCTCCAGCAGCTCAGCACCTGTACCAGGCGGCCAGGCTTTCTGTCTCTGCTCCACGGCCCAGCATGTTGGCTGCATTCCGAGGCTGGTTTTCCTCCAGGATGCAGTGTGGCTGCCGGTGGCATTCGAGGCCACCTTCTCTCTTCCAGCAGGAGGAAGTGCTGCTTCCAGAGGCCCTCCAGGACGTGGGAGAAACCCTTTCAGAAGCCCTCGCATACCTCTCCGTGCATCCCATGACCTTCCAGGACCAATCGTTGGTGAGGGTTGGGCTCGCTCAGAGCAGCCGAGACTAGCGAGAGGGCCAGTCACTGGACCCGAGGGTGGAAGAATGGGCACCTGGATGGAATTAAGAGTTTTTCAGGAAAGAATGAGGGAGCAGGAGATGTCAAGTAAGCAAATAGCAGGATCCACCACAAGTTTAGACTGTGCGGGTGCTACAGGGCCTGCGGGAAAAGAGAGCTGCGACATTTGAAAAAAAAAACAAAAACAAAAAACACATTTTATTATGGGAAATTTCAAACATAAGAAGTAGACAAGACTGTGTAACAAACCCCCATGTACACAATGTCAAGCTTTAACTGTGATGAACTTGGGGCCCCTTTCACCTGTTTCCCTACCTACTTCCCTGTTCTAGGCCATTATAAAGCAAATCATATCATTTCATCCAAAACTATTTCAGCATAGATCTTTAAAAAACAAGGACACTTTAAAAACCAAACCAGATCGTTATCTCACCTTTAAAAATCATTAATTAACAGTAATTCCTTAACATCATCAAAGTATCTAACCACTGTGACCAACATTCTTTCTGCAGTTTACTCAAAGGAGGTTCTTAAAGATCAGCCAACCTTCTTATCTTGCAAGATAAGGAGATTGAGAGCTAGAAAGAGTAAGTAACTTACCCCAAAAACCCAAAAAGATTTTATTTGTCGATAATTCTATCCTGCCTTTTTTCATGATGCATTTGAAGCAGGTTGATTACATACTGAAAGACCCAACAACTCACTCCTTCATTTAGCAAATATTGGTTGAACATCACTCTGTGCAAGGCACTTAATGAGGCCAGAGCAATCAACAGCCCTTGGGTCTGTAATCAAATGAACTGAGCTTTGACTTGTAGGACTTCCGCCTGTGACATTAGGCAAGTCTCCCCACCCATCTTTCGTGGCACCTGAAATCTCCGGGAGAGGCATTCTTGCATAAGGGACTTGTCTTGGGAGGTGCCTATGAATACTGCAGTGGACAGCTGTTCTTTTGGGCTGCCCACATTGAACACTCCTATTTAGGAAGAATCCTAAAATAGGAAAAAAGGCTCCACTTTCCACTACAAAAATGAAATTTATGATGGTCTTTTCCCCGCCTCCAGAAAGCTGGCAAGAGACACAGGACCTGGTGCCCCAACCAAATGTTGCAGCCCAGGACTGTCCATCTTGAAGAAGTGGCACACAGGCCCAGGACACTCCTTCTCTGTGGAGATGACCCACAGGTGCTGTGGCCAAGTCAAGTCCAAGGGAGCAGTGCCAAGTGTCCAGTCACCAGAGGCAGCAACAGGGAAGACATTCGCAAGAGTCACCTCTGCCCACACTGTGAGCAAGTACCTACACTTTCAGTAAGTGGCTTTTTTGCTTCGTGCCGAAGGTCACTTCCTGCTCTGGAAACCAAAACCTCTGACTGATAGTCAGTTGAGAATAAGAATCTATTAACACTTGCGGTTTCTTACAACACTTTTTCTGATTCACTTATGAAATTAAACATTTGCCACCTATTAGGAAACAGAATGGAGCACAGGATAGGGGTGTTTTGATGGACGCTGCCAGGGAACATGAAAGGTTTAGAAGCTACTGCAAGGACCTGAAGTCTGGCGTGTTGGCCCAGCATACCAGGTGACTAGAGGTTGTGGGAACCTCCACCTTCTTCCCAAATATGCTTAGGGATGACCCTGAAGAACAAGTCAGCATTTCCAAAGATGAGTAAAGAAGGAGGCAATTCATGGTTCCCTAGAACCACAGATGGAGAAAACTGCTCCTCCCACATCAGTTCATTACCTCTCAGCTTGAACTATGGCTGAGTGCTCTCGGAGAGAGAGGGGCAGGCTGGCAGTGGGGATTCTAGCTGGCTGCGAGGAATGGCGTTCCTCCCTGCACCTGACAGAGCTGGAGGACCTGTGCTGTGCCCACTCCCCAGTGTAAGCTAGGGGTGGGCAGAGTCTAGCCAGGCTCTGGGCTCAGCTCCCATAGAAAGCAGGTCTGTCCCTCAAGACAGTGCTGTTAGCCCCCTAGCTGGGGTGTTTGTCAGCCTGGTCTTGGGTCTATAGCTCAAGGGATGTGGCTCAAAATGCCACAACCTGAGCTTCTCCTACGTGCTCTTCCACCTTTTAAACCAAGATGAAGCAAGACCATCAACTTGCTAGAAAGAACACCCACTGCCCTTCTAGCCTCATGCAGGAAGTTGCTTAATGAACTCCAAAATAATTACTTGCAAAACAAGACTTCCTGCATTGACTCTGTCATTTCCTGTCCTTCAGAACATGCTTTCTTCCCTCCCTTCCTGTGCTTCTCACTGCCCATGTGTCATCCTGGGCTCAGGAGCCCCTCTTCCCCTTGACCTCCTCTCCCCTTATTCTTGGCCTACTTCCTCTGCGCTTCACTCTACTCTGTAAGACTGATTTTCGTCCTCACCCATGCCCTTGTGTTCATGATTGTTTACGTTCTGAAAATATTTCTACTTTCAAGGCAGTGTTGTGGCCATCCTGGCTCTTTCTCTGCTGGGTTGTCAGCTCTGAGGGTACTCCCATCTTTGGCCCTCACCCCATTTCTCCCCAATCCAATGCTGTTATGGTTGAAGTGTGTTCCCCAAAAAGATATGTTGAATTCCCAGTTCTCAAATGGGATGTTATTTGAAAATAGAGTCATCGCAGATGTAATTAGTTAAGATGGGGTTGTACTAAATAAGATGGGTCCCTACCTATAAGGACCCAATCCAATATAACTGGTGTCCTTATAAGATGACCACCATGTGAAGACACAGACTCAGGAAAATGCCACATGATGACGAAGGCAGAGGTTGGAGAAAGGCAGCTGCAAGCTGAGTCACACCAAAGATCGCCTGCAACCACCAGAAGTTAGGAAGAGGCAAAGAAGGGTTCTGCTACAGGCTGCCGAGGGAGTATGACCCTGCTAACGCCTTGACTTCCAGCCTCCAGAACTGTGACACAACACATTTCTGTGGTTCACATCCAGCCTGCGGCACCTTGTTATGGTAGCCTAGGAAACTAACACCAAGCCCATTAAGCAGATCCCAGGAACTTCGTTCAGGAGCTGCTTCTCCTTCCAGCCCTGAGCTTTACTAGATGCCCAGTTCCTACCTGAAAAGCTCTTCCGTGGTGCCGAGAAGGGGGACTTTCCACAGGGAAGGAGCTCTCTAGAGGTTTGAACTCTGGGACCCAGGAAATTTGACTCTCACTGTCCAAATATATTTTCCCCACCCTGCTCCAGGGGCTTTCCCGTTCACGCAGCCGCCTCCTAGCACATGAGCTCGTGCTGTGCTGTTACTGATTGTGTGCACAATGCACTGCCGCCTTCCCCGTTAGACTGTAAGCTCCATGAGGGCAGGGGTCTGTTTTGCTCATGGCACAGAGTACACACTCAATAAACCTTTACTTTTTTATTTTTCAATCCTCACCGAGGATATTTTTCCATTTTATCATCAGATAGAGTGGGAAAGAGGGAGAGAGAGAGAGAGAGAGAGAGAGAAGGAGAGAGAGAGAAACATCGATATGAGAGAGACACATCAACCAGTTGCCTCCTGCACGACCCGACCAGGCCCCGGGGACAAACCGCAATGGAGGTACATGCCCTTGACTGGAATCGTACCCACGACTCATTGGTCCGCGGGCCAAAGCTCCAACCGCTGAGCCAAATCAGCCAGGGCACTAAGCCTTCTTGAATAAACAACTGAAGCAGGACCTTTGCACCCCTGTTCACATAGAGAGGCTGAAACTCCTCTTCAGGGGATGGGGTGGGGGTGGAAAAGGTGGAGGGACAGTGGCAGGGTTAGGAACCATGAATACAGTGGTCAAGTGACAGGGAATGAAAAGAAGGTCATTTTTCATTTGTATGAGGAATTCAAGTGAGAGAGACTGCAAAGGTAGGGCCTGCCTTGGTTCTTTTCCATCTTGTGATCTCAAGTTCTCTACTGCTTGAGGGCCTCCCAACCCGCGACTCTCAGTGTGATCCCACATGGTGGGCAGAGCCCACCCAGGTAGTTGCCACCCAGCACTCCAGCACTGGGACCCCAAGGACCACCTTGGCCTGCGTAACCAAGGGGCCTGATGCTCCCACAGTGGAGCAGGGAGGCTGAGCAAGAGCCCTGGAGAAGCCATGGAGCCCCAGGTGGCACGTTTGGAGGCCGAGGTTTCTCCCTCGAGCTCTGGGTGTGAGCACTGCACGTGCACTGTGGCTTCACCCCTGACAGAGCCCTCCTCTTGCAGGGCACGGTGCCCGACCTGGTGTGAGACGGTGAGGGAAATCCCAACACAGACAATCCAGAGTCTGTGCTCTGAGATGGTGAAGGTCTGTCTGGTTGGGAGCTAAGACTTGTCCACAGAAACATAGTAACAACTCAAGGCAGAAATGGGTGCCATGGAATTGGGCAGCTTGGGAGGCCTACAGGAAGGGCTTGGAGTTCGTAGAAAGATGTCAGCACTGGCGACGGGAGAGAATGGTTGGTGGATGTCAAGGGACCTAGAACTAGGTCTTGAAGGAAGAGGAGGAGTGGAAAGGCATCTCACGGGGGTGCAATGTGAGCAGAATTGTGAGCTTGGGCTCACAATTAAAAGACAGTCAGCCCCTGACTGTGCATGAATGGAGAGTGCACGAGTCAGTTGATAATTCCAGGACAGACTGTGTCAAGATGAACAAGAACAACCGTGTCCTGTTGCCAAGAGAGATGCAGGAGGGCTGGGTTCTGAGTTTAAGAGGGAACCGCCAGCCTTCATCGTCTTGGATAAATAACACCCTGATAGTTTGGTAATGGGTACTTCAAATAAAATACAGTGACAGAGGTAATATAGTATCAGTCAACTTCTCATTAAAAGTACCAGAAGGCAGTCATCAGCAGCGCTGGACCAGAAATACGATGCCCTTGGGGAGCTGACATCACCGGATGCGGATAGAGCAGCCTCTTACTTTGGCTGGTTTGTCCTTGATTCTTCTCTGGCATCTGCAGGGTGAGGTGGGCTATGTAGGTCGCTGACTAACGGGGACCCCGCTGGGAGCTTGCCTCGGTACACCTCACATGGCATTTTGGGGAAAGAACATTGTAAGTTTAATGAAGGGGATGCGATGAGGGAGGAAAATCAGCAGCATTGAATTATCTTGTGACAGTGTTAATATCTCTTCTTTTCAAGAAGAGATGTCATGGTTAACATGAAATAAATGGAGACAAGTTTTAAAGGCTATTAAACCAACCATGTTCATAGTAAGCGATGGCTTTTCTTTTTAATGACAGTATTATAGGCAAATGGATAACACGCTGTAGAAGTTATTAACTAATGTTTTAGATGTTGCCCCCAGGCAGAAAATACATTGCTGGCTTAAGCTTCTTTCACGGACGAACATCAAGATGGCATTCCTTTTGGCAAATGAAGTACCTTTATTTTCCCAGACCTAACTCATCCATCTTCATTTCCAATTTTTTTTTTTTTTTTTTTTGCTACGTGCCCCTGGCAGGAACCGAACCCGGGACTCTGGTCCACAGGCCTATGCTCCAACTGCTGAGCCAAACTGGCCAGGGCTTCATTTCCAATTTGACTTGTGCAGTTGCTGTGTCTCTGGGTCCCTTTTGCATTCCCCTGGGGCAGGCTCCACTCAGACACTCATTTGATCACCGGGTGTTCAATTGCCGCCACTTCTGCTTCCCGGCAGTCTCAGGGAGACTCTCCTGTGCGAGGGGGGTGCCAGACGTCATCCATCTTCTCTGCCATCCATATCTTTTATGACTGTGTAAGGAAACAGGAAGAGTTATTAAATGAGGACTAGGGTGAGGTTGAGGGCCTCTGTCTGAAGATGCGCACAGACTGCTTAGCACAGTGCCTGGCATGAGCAGCAATTCATAAATACCTGCTACTTTCCTGGGCCCTGGCTGGGTGGCTCAGTCGGTTGAAACAGTGGCCTGCATGCCAAAAGTTTACAGGTTCGATTCCTGGTCAGGGCACATACCTGGGTTGTGGGTTTGATCCCCAGTTGGGGCACGTAGGGGAGGCAACTGATGGGTGTTTCTCTCTTTCTCTCGCTCTCACCCTTCCTCCCTTCCTCTCTCTCTAAAATCAATAAAAACATATCCTCAGATGAGGATTAAAGAGAAAATACCTGTTGCCTTCCTCAGAAGACCAAAAATAGGGAAGGCGCGAGGGAATCCAGTAGAGATGCCTCATACATAGATGCAGACAAAAAATTCAACTACAGGGTGCTGGGCCAAGAGAGAGGAGCAGGGGAAGATTTTAAAGTGGCCACTTAAATGCTTTCATGCTTCTGCCCATGAGTTCGCTGGTGATCATGTGCACGGGAGGGAGGGAGACAGGAGACATAGCCCTCATCTCTGTTCTGCTCTGGCTCGGGTCTCAGTTCCTGCCTCTCACAGTGTGAGGCCCCACATACTAAGTATGATTTCTGGATTTTGAAAATATACTTTTAGTGTAATATCGTTCTTTGATGCAAGCCAACTACTCATCCAGTATTTTACCAAAGAAGCATTGGGTTACTCTGAGTTGGTCAGAAGAAAAAACAAGCTTCACACTGGACAGTTTCAGGGACGGTGTACTTGGTCTCCACCATGGCCCATAAACACCACCCTGCGAGATCTAATCAGAGGCTGATGTCAGAGATTTTAAAGACAAATTATCAGAGATTTTAAATACGTGCAATTGTCATCTCATGAGCAACCGCCAGGTCAGACATGACAGCGCTTGATAGAGGAGGACGCTCTAGCCAGCTCTTCGCTACTTAGCAGCTGTGCACTGACGTACTGGGTCAGCCCCTCTCAGCCCTGCTCCCCTATTCTAGCGAACTGTCGTCTCTAAGCCCATCTCTCTTGTATTTTCCATCAGAAGTAATTGGATGGAGGGGAGGAGGTGATGGAAAGGAGGGAAGTGTTGGAGCTGAACCAGCTAGAAAAAAGGAGCTAATCTTGTCTTGCTGGTTCTTCCCAAGTCCTGCAAGAAAGCAGCCCTGTGTGTGGCCCTTTCCACTTGGAACAGGCTTAAAAATTCCAGACGACAGAAGTGAGCTTCTGTGGAAGAAACCCAGGCAGTAGTTCTACGTTAGTGAGAAACAAGCCGTGGAGAGCAGGCCAGAAGCCAGTGACAGCGATGCTGACAGGGTCTCCCTGCCTCAGCTCCAGAGGCATCAGGAAGCTGTCCTCGCCTTAACTCCTTGGCAGTTTCCGTGGAAACGTTCACAGCAGCAGCAGCAGCAGCAGCAGCAGCAGCAGCAGCAGGTAACTAACCGGGCGCCGAGCTCAGTATCCATCTTCCTATGGCAGCTGTCTGCAAACTGGGGTTCAGGTACATCTGAGGGTCTACCAACTTTTCAGGGGGGTAAATGTCCACGAATGATCTGAAGAGAATCTGCTTCTAGAGTCTTAATTTCCAATTACAGATTTCTAAAATTGTCGTATAAAAATTCCCATGTGCTTCTCCCCTATCGTAATCTTACATAGAGCTTTTCTCTGGGGTATAAATACCTCCTCCAGCAGAAAAAGGGGAGATTGATATGTTGGTTTTCGGGGAGCTTCTTTAATGATTCATCAAGGCATCTTTGCCCCGTAGGGCTTCCTGTCTTTCCCTGTCTTCCACGTGCTTCCGTTAAGAGTGAAGATGGCCCACGTGGAGGGGGCTCTAAATTTAGCACAGCTGAAGCAGAATAGGTTCATGGTGCTGAAAATTTTACAGGGTTTCTTTCAGATTCAGCAATTATTCAGCAATTAAACCTATCTTATCAAACCATCTCATGAAATATTTATTCTAATTATAGTTATTTCTCATTTTATGAAATGTTTAATCTTTTATAACTCCTACAAAAACAAACTTTTAAACTAAGGTTGAGGCATTTTGATGTCAAATTCAATTTTTTCAAGGGGGTGAGTATTGCTTTAAGGCTGTTTTAGGAAGTCCATGCATGAAAGTGTTTGGAGACCGTCGACCCAAGGCCTGTCATCCCCTTCAGGGCCTACACCATCATCCCTTCGTGTAAGCTCCTCCCAGTTCCAGAGCTGTGCTAGCTAATCTGTTGCTACTAGTCATGTGTGGTTGCTTAGGACTTGAAATGTGGTTACTATGAGTAAAGAATTAAATGTAAATTAAATTAAATTTTCCAGGCTGGTGTGGCTCAGTTGGTTGAGCATCATCCTGTGTACCAGGAGGTCCCTGGTTCAATTCCCAGTCAGGGCACATGCCCAAGTTGTGGGCTTGATCCCTAGTAGGGGGCATGCAGGAGGCAGCAGATCAATGTTTCTTTCTCAACAATGTTTCTCTCTCTCTCTCTCTCTCCCCCTTCCTCTTTCTGAAATCAATAAAAAATATGTTTTAAAATATTGTTAAATTTAATTTTACTTCTAATAGTGACATGTGGCTAGTGGCTACTCTATTGGACAGTGCAGATACAGACTATTTCCATCATGACAGGAAGTTCTACTGAACAGCACTGGTCTAGAGTACCCTGGGAACTGCCATGGCCTCTTGAAGCAGATGTAGGTCCAGCCACAGCTGGGACATGGTCTTTTCTACTGTTCTACTTTTGTGCCATTCACCCTGCTCCTCCCCTTACCAGTTTCTTATGATTCCCTCCAAATACATTCTACTCAGATGCAAGTGGAAGTGTATGAGTCTCCATAACAATTTTAAAACATAGCCACAGATATTCTTTGACATTCCTTCCATTGAGAGGTGAGGTGCCTGCCCCCTCACCTTGAGTCGGGGTGAGCTTTTGACTACCTCAACCATTACAATGTGGAGACACAATATGACTTCCCAATCAAGGTCACAAAAGGCCATACAGCTTCCACCATTGCTGGAACACCCCCTCTTGGAATCCGGAGCTGCAGTGTGAGAAGTCCAGCTGTGACCACCGTGCGGGAGAGCCCACGTGCAAGCATACCGGTCAGCACTCCCACTGAGCCGTTCTTCGGCCACAGAAGCCAAGGCACAAGACTCAGGACTGAAAAGCCATCTTGGTAGATATCTATAACTCATGAGAGGGGCTTTGCAGGTTGAGTGGAAAGTTGGTTAAAAATTTAGTAATAGGTACTTTAAAAACTAAGCAATGAAAATATTAAGTAATTAGTAACCCCAAGAAAAGCAGGGTTGACCCATAGAAGAATAACATCCTATATGGTTCAGCTACAAGTACTTAAGTCACAGTAATGCAAACACTGAACATTGATTTAGCCAAAAATGGTGATGCAACTACATTTGGAGGGTGGCAGGAGGGGAAATGTGCATGAGGGTGCAGGAAAGCAATTAAAAGTGTCTAAAATTGAAGATGCTAAAAATAGCTGTATTATTTAGAAGTACGGATATAAATTACAGAAGAAACAGATGGGAGATACTAATGCATGTGTGTGTGCCAACGGGAATGATCCAATAGAGAGGCAGACGCTGATGGAGGACACCTGAATGAACATGGAGAGTCCCTCAGGGTACCAGCGGACTGGTGGCCATTGATGGGGACACACATCTGACCAGAGGGGAGGAGAAGAGGACCACAACTATAGATGCATAGATTTAAGGTGGGAACATGAGGGCGTTCACATTTCATTGTTTCTCTTTTCTCAATGAACTATGAGGATTGTTCATCAGCTGAGAGTAAGAAGCAGGAAGGGTTGTGGGAGTTTTAAAGCTTAAAAATATATGAAAAGTGACCTCCAGAAATATGAATGCCAGTTTACCAGAGAAACACAGTAATATTGCCTAGCAGTTTTGAGTATTCCTTTGACGTCATGAACTTCAAGTGAAAACAGTCTTCTTACATGGCTTTTCCATAGTAACATTAAGTTACTTGAATGAAGATATAAAAGAAAATGGATAGTTGGATCCATTTGGTATCTTGTAGGTTCTATACTAGAAGATGAGGGGATTTTGAGGACGAGAGTTTTTGAAGGGAGCGGGTACTGTGATGGACCATGAACTCCAAGCTGCACAAGAGTGAGCGCTGGCAGTGACGAAGGCATAGGAAAGGGAGATGCGGCCAGTGGAAAGGAGACCACCACAGAGGTGAAGAGTCGCTGCAGTAGACACCTGAGCAAGTGCGCTGAGAGGAAGCTGTGGAAGACAGTGGCATTTGGGTCTGCAGAGCCCTGACAGTTTCTGGTGGAGACAAGTTTCAGACCATGGCCTTGAGGTGGAATGAGGTCATTAGAGATGAGAAGGTCAGGGAATCTAAGAAGCCAGTGTGCTGAATGGGGCATCGGTGTGGTTAACGTCACTGAGATTGACAAAGGGGTGGTGCAGAGAGAAAGACGGAGATCTGGGGCTGTAGCCCTCAGTGAAAGAGGACATGTGAACTCGTGTGGAATCAGGACCCTACGAGGCAGAAGCTTTGTAGGATGGAATAGGAATTACGGTCTGGGATCAAAGTGGAGGAAAAGCAGGTACCAACACTATCTCCTGGCCTCGAAGTTCATGAACTTTGACAAATCAAACCGCTGTGCTGTAAAGAGCTGCAGGAATACAGTGTCCTTGGAACCAGCCAGGCTCTCCGGCAAGCAGGAGCAGGGGAGGCTGCTACAGGCTGAGGATGCATAAGAATTTTAGATCAGAGAAGGAGGTGGGGAGGTGAGGGAGGATTCCAGAAGACATAATGGGAATGTTTGCGAGGAAATGGAGGTCAAATGGAAATTGGGTCAACTCGGGTGATGAGCAAAGCAGAAAAGGGATGCAAGTCCAGGTGATAATGGCTGACTGGAAAGATCTGTTCTTCTGGTGCTGACAGAGGAAAATGAAAATCAGATCATGTAACTCCCCTGCTTAAAACCTCCAATGGCCTTTCACCACATGTACAAGGCCCCACAAGCTTCTACGTCAGTACTCCTCTAATTGTGGTCCCTGGACCAGCAGCATCAGCATCACCTGGAATGTGTCAGAAATGCATACTCTTGGGCCCCACCTCAGAGCTACAGAATCAGGAACTCTGGGGTAGGACCCAGGAATCTGGGTTTAGCAAGCCCTGGTCCACGTGATTCTGATGCACACTAAGCCTGAGCACCATTAGTGCATATATCCTGGCCCTTCCCTACTTCCCTGACCTCTGAGTTTCCTAATTTACTAAACTTTAGCCACGCTGGCCTTTCTTTCTGTTCCCAAGCTCATACTCTTCTCGGGACCTTTGCTCTAGATGTGTCATCGACCTGGAATGTGCCTGCCCCAGACGGTCTTGTGACCCCCATCTCTCACTGTGCAGGTGGCCTCCATTCAGACAGACCTTCCTGACCATTTCATCTCGCCCCCAACACCCGTCATTTTCTAACCCATGATGCTCTTATTTCTTCAAGCAGTTACCACTTCCTGAAATCTTTTGTTTTAAACTTGTTTATATCTGTCTCCCTCACAAGGAAACTGGGAACTTCTCTGCTGTTTTTACCATTATGTCCTCATTACCTAGAACAGAGCCTGCTGTATGGTGGTGTACTCAGCAAATACTTGTTGAATAAATGAATGAACAAATGAGAAATGATGGGATGAATCCTGCTACTTCTTAGACTTTGATATACAAGTGAATCTGTTCTAGTGCAGATTATGCTTCCCTGGGTCTTGGGTGAGACTCCAGATTCTGCATTTCTAACGAGTTCTCGGTGGCTGGTTCAGAGAGCTCACTTGGACGAGCAAATCTTAGATTGAGCCCTTCGGTCTGTCTCTTGTGGTCTCAGATTCTTGGTCATTTGGGCTTCCAGGCAACCTCCTGAACTTCCAATGGCATTCGTGATCATTCTACTTGAAATATTTCTGTCCAGGAACTGTTGTTTTCCTGAACCAGCTCTTCTGGGAAAGGAGGGATGTTTGAGGCCTTTTCAAAGATTACAGAATAGCCCTGGCCGATTTGGCTCAGCGGTTAGAGTGTCGGTCTGCGGTCTGGAGAGACCCGGGTTCGGTTCCCGCTAAGGGCATGTATTTCAGTTGCAGTTTGTCCCCGGCCCTGGTTGGTCGTGCGGGTGGCAACCACTCGATGTGTCCCTTTCACATCGATGTTTCTCTCTCTCTCTCTCTTCCTCTCTCTCCCTCCCACTCTATCTGAACAAAAAATGGAAAAATGTCCTCGGGTGAGGATAAAAAAAAAAAAGATTACAGAATAAGGAAAAGCTCACTAAGGAGGCTGATTTACCAAGAGGATGCTTTTAAGGGAACCATACTTTACCAAAAACAACTCAGTAGAAGCCAAGTTCCAGTTTTTCCAGATTAATAAAGAAATAAGAATCCAGATAATTGCAATCTGGGGCAGATCTGCTAACTATAGAATAAGGAATTGTTTAAATCTGTTCCCAGTCAAATCGTTTGCTAGGAAAACCGACAAGAAATAGCTGTGTGTTCAATGTACATTTGACCTCTCCTCTTCCCCGCTCACATGCTATGGAGCTGCAGTTAGCTAGGGAAATGACAGAAGAAGGAAGTATAGGACCGTATTATCTGAAAACTGAGATAACAAACACTGTAATTGAAAACCATAAGCATCAGATAAGCATTTCAGAATATGTGACTAAGACATGATCAGTTACATGCATAAAAGAGTTCTTTGATCAATGGCCTTGGTGGAGGGAGGCAGGAGTGGGGTGGAGAGGGTCAATAGGGGGAAGGTGGGGATGGGGGAGGACTTCTGTAATACTTTCAACAATAAAGATAATTTAAACAAAAATTAAGTTTAGACAATGCTGGATTATGTAAACACAAATTGGGATTCTTTACTGCAGGACTTCTCAGAGTATCAGTGCACTAACCTACTGTGACTTTCCAAGGGCTTTCTGCACACAGCACTTTCTAAGACTACCTACCTGTAGAACCAGTCTTCCATGGAGTGAACCTTGGCAAGTTCCTTGAATGAGGTTGGCCTCTAATTAAGCATTTCTCATAAGAGGACGGCTAAGCAGACATGAGAACTAGGACTGAGGAGAGAGGCGAAAGTAGGTGATTTATCTCCAGGCCCCTCACTCAGTCTCTTGTCGGCCGAGGATTTCCAATCTGAATTCCCACCTGTACCGTCCTTCCCACCCAAGTCCCTTAATCCCTCTCTTCTTCATCCCCTGAATCCCATTCTCTCAGAGCTCTTGTTAAAACACTAAAAGAATCACCTACTGTTGTGAATTAATTTGATGCCCCTCCCAGGGGCACTGATATTTTAAAGAGGATTGATTTGTGGAGTGCTCCTACTAGACTCGAGGGGATGGATTTCTATGCAACCGGCAGGCTGGTGGGAGTGGTTCTGACTGGGGAATTTATCTACCCTCCTGAGGGACATCTACTTCCTCTTCCTAGAATTAAGGGGCAGGGCTCTTGGCAGGTAAAGAAATGGCTGTATCTCCATTGTGGTTTTTTGCTTTTCTTTTTCAACCTACCCAAGGACATTTTTCCATTTTTTGTTCAGATAAAGTGGGAGGGAGAGAAAGGAAGAAAGAAAGAGACAGAGAAACATCGACGTGAAAGGGACACATCGAGTGGCTGCCACCCGCATGACCAACCAGGGCTGGGGACAAACTGCAACTGAGGTACGTGCCCCCAGGGGGAACCGAACCCGGGTCTCTCTGGACCACAGGTCGACGCTCCAACCTCTGAGCCAAACTGGCCAGGGCTCCATTGTTTTTATTCTGTGAAATTTGGTGGGTAGGTCTGGCACCCTCCCATTGCTCCCCTAAACCTCCAACCAGTTCTCTTCAAATCGGGACCCTGGGAAATACCTGCAACAGTTCCAAGTAATATTTCACAAGCAGAACGTAGTTTTTAGCATTTGGGGGTAAAGCTCAATTTTGTTCCCATACTTTGTTTATGTAATCTTTCTGAAACAAATTCCTTTCTATTTTTCTGCCTCTAACTTGCACTCATTTGACCTTAACAAGACATTTTGCACTAAGAGTATTGTCAACAGCAGTACAGAAAGTAAATAGTACAATTACTGCTGGATGGACAGTTTTGCATTTATTTGTCCCTGATTTGGATAAAATATAACCTGGAGGAAAAAAAGATATTTTAGAAAACAAACTGTGAGCTTCTCAAGGAAACTGACCATTCCCACTTGATGCTCAGTGCTGAGTGTCCAGCATACAGCATGTTTAACGTTTGCTGAACTGAATATGCAGTTGTTTTTATTTTACCTTTTATTTCTTTTTTTAAAATTGATTTTTAGAAAGAGAGGGAGGGAGAGAGAGAAACATCAATGAGAGAGAACATCGACTGGCCACCTCCTGCATGCCCCCACAATGGGGATTTGGCCCACAACCTGGGCATGTGCCCTGAGTGGGAATTGAACCAGCAACTACTTGGTGCTTGGGTCCACGCTCAACCACTGAGCCACACCGGCCGGGCTCATTTTACCTTATTGCTATGATCTCAGGCCCTCTGCCCATTGAACTATAAATCTCTACACATTTTGCTTTTCTATATTTGCCAAATAAGCACACATATAGATCATGAAATTTCTTTAATTCACATTTTTCAAGTTTTGAATGTTTTTTAAAAGGCACTGGTGTTTTTAAGACCATTTGACCATCTCTGACTTAAGGCAACATATAGCCAATCTAATTCTCCATTATTCAGTAGGCTTCCAGCCACTAATAACAAAACCCCAACCCAAACCTAAATAAACGATAGTCAAATGCATCATTTCCCATGACAGGAAGGCTAGACCAGCGCCATCTTCAGGGCCGGTAGATTCATTGGCCCACCAGTTGGCTCAAATTGGTGGCGAGATGGCTGCAGAAGTTTTCGGCCTCACGCCCAGACATCCAAAGCCCAGAGGAAGGAGAGGGACGGAAGGACTAGCTCCTCCTGTGGCTCTCTCACAGGACAAGGAACTGTCCCAGAAGGCCCCCAGGTTTTCTTCTGACTTGGCCAAAGTTAGGACACATCCACTCTTGGACCAATCACTTCAAGGGCAATAGGACAGCTTGGACGAATCAGGATTCACCCTGGGTGTGTGGTGGGGGTGGGGGTGGGGGGGTGACATGCTATGCAGCTGAGGCAAGCACCAGCCACATCCGGCTCCAGGCAGGAAAGCATGGGGGCTCACAAAAATTGGGTTGTGTGAGGAGAGTTTCATAGTGGGACTGTCTACAAAGGGTGAGACAAGCATAGGAAAACAACAGAAAATACCACTGGCACCCCATATGCCCAGGGCTAGTAACAATGAGGATACTGTAACCGCCTGTATTATTAATTTCTTGTGGTTACTGTTACAACAAA
Organism: Molossus molossus; assembly: GCF_014108415.1. Lineage (NCBI taxonomy): Eukaryota > Metazoa > Chordata > Mammalia > Chiroptera > Molossidae > Molossus > Molossus molossus. The sequence continues at coordinate 31,922,355 of NW_023425346.1, forward strand.
CAACAGAAATGTATTCTCCTGCATTTCTGGAGAGCAGGCGTCGGGACTGCTGCTGGAGGAGAACGCTGCGCCTGCTCTGGTGGCTGCCGCTCCTTGACCGGACTCTCCAGGCCCGCCTCCAGGTCGCATGCCCCTCTCCTGTGTGGCAGCTCTCCCGCCACTGCTCCCTTCCTCTCTCTCTCTTTTTTTGGTTATTCACAGCTTTATTTTGCAGTCTTGTTTCTTTTATTAGGAAAGAACCTCCAGAACAATAAACTCCAGGTGTTTATCTTACTCTGGTATTGTTCTTATTTTAACACACATATATCATATTTGCTTACAGACTCAATTTCTTTTTTTATTAATTTATTTTTGTTAGAGATGTTTCTCTTTTTCCCCCGTGGACACCCTCCTCCCCACCCCTCCCCCACCCCCTAGCATTGTTGTCTATGTCCATACATGCATAAGTCCTTTGGTTCATCCCATCCCTCCCCTCATCCCCCTCCTCTGAGGTTTCTCAGTCTGAACCGTACTCCTTTCTATGTCTCTGGGTCTACTTCATTCATCAGCTCACCTTGTTCATTACATTCCACAAATAAGTGAGATCATGTGGTATTTTTCTCTGATTGGCTGATTTCACTTAGCATAATACTCTCAAGGTCCCTCCATGTTGTCTCAAAGGATAAGAGATCTTTCTTTCTTACAGCTGCATAGTACTCCATTGTGTATATGTACCACTGCTTTTTTATCCACTCATCTGCTGATGGGCACTTGGGCTGTTTCTAGATTTTGGCTATTGTAAATAGTGCTGCTATGAACATGGGGGTACATATATTCTTTCTGATTGATGTTTCGGGATTATTAGAATATAGTCCCAGAAGTGGGATCACTGGGCTATAAGGCAACTCGATTCTTAATTTTTTGAGGAAACCCCATACTGTTCTTCACAGTGGCTACACTAGTCTGCATTCCCACCAGCAGTGCACTAGAGTCCTCTTTTCTCCACACCCTCGCCAGCTCGTGTTTGATGATTTGTTGCTGGCAGCCATTCTGACAGGTGTGAGGTGATACCTCATTGTTGTTTTAATTTGCATCTCTCTGATGATTAGTGATGTTGAGCATTTCTTCATATGTCTGTTGGCCATTTGTATGTCCTGACTGGAGAGGTGTCTATTTAGGTCCTCTGCCCATTTTTAATTGGATTGTTTGTCTTCCTTTTGTCCTCTACTTCTCTTATAAAGATACTTGTCACTGGATTTAGGGCCCACCTGAATAGTACAGCATTATCTTGTCATCTCAAAATCCTAAACTTAATTACATATGCAGAGACCCCTTTTCCAAACTGAGTCATATTTACATATCTGGAAATTAGGGTGTGGGTGTGTCTTGGCAAGCCTCCATTCACCACTACACCACCCCAAGCCGCAGGGGTGGGGGCGGTACCCAGAGACTGACGGCGGTGCGGAGAGGGCCTTTTGCAGGGGCCACAGCCTTCAAAAGAGAGACACGGCTAGCCCACTGGGAGGAAGCTGGAAGAATCAACCCCAGGCCCTGAGCTCTTGTCTCCCTTAGATCTCCTGCTGGTGTCCCCTATTCGCCAAACCCAACCAGAGCTTTTGATCTAGTCCATAAAGTCAGCGTCCTGGGCCCAGTGTGAGGGAGAGAGAAGCAGAGAGTGAGTCTGGAGGGGCACATGGAAGACATGGAGCACAGCACTGACAAAACTGAGGAAGGAAGACGGGGAATGGATGGTCTTAGGCCACTAACAGTCCACCAAGCCCCCAACTCCCTTGTCTGTGGCTCACACTCTGACACTTTACACCAGTTCAAACAGAACCACCAGTTTAGGCAGAATGAGGGCTACCACTTAAGTAAACAGCTATTGTCTTCTCTGTTTACAAAAGCAAGGCATGTTGATCATAGAAAATTTGGGAAGTATAGAAAAACATGAAGAAACCAAGCGTCACCTACAATGCTACTACACAGAGATAACATCAGTGTTGACATGTTGGCATAATTCCAATATTCCACACTTCCCGTGTGTGTGTGTGTGTGTGTGTGTGTGTTCAACAAATCTGTATGTACTGTTTGTAGTACTAGCTTCTTTTCACTTACAAATATATCATCAGAATTTCCCCATATACTTAAATATTTTTGAAGAATAGCATGATTCTAATGGCTATATAGTATATATAAGACATATATCCTATATTTGTCTAGGTCTTCAGGTTTTTAAGTCACCTGGACGCCACTGCCTTTGCAGGAGAAGTCAAGCTGTCAGCAGTGACAGCGTCTTGTTTCTCCATAGACCCCCCCACCCCCCCAGAAGCCTTGCTCAGCAGGTCAAATGGCTTCCTCTCCCAGCTCCTGGGAGGAGGGACCTGGGCTCAGGCTGGCTGACTGCTCAGCTTTGAGCTTCATTGTCTTCCCTTCTCTCTCCCCCTTTCCTCTGAAATGCTCCCCAGGAGGTTGTCAAGTGTCCACACAAACTCCTGATTGAGGAGCACACCCTCTTGTAGTACCCTTAACTGGGTGTGTGACAATGAACTTGGGGCCTCTCCATTTATCTTCACACCTCGCCCTACCCTTGCCAACTTCGTGAGCTGTTCCTTGGAGAAGGGTCACCATAGTCAGGTGTTCTCAGCCTAATATTGCTCCTTCCCCGGGTCTGAGGCTGTAGGAAAGTTTCTTAATCCCAGAAAGGTCAGTTTGAGGAATTGGGAGGAGAGGCAAGAAACCCTTGTCCCTCTGCTCTGCTGAAGTCCCAGTCTCCTTAGACTGAAACCTGTCTCCAAGATCATTCCTTGAATTTAAGGACAGGTCTCATGCCTGAGGCCAACCCAGGAGGCCTGAGAGGCCAAGAGGCCGAGGCGACGTCCCTGCTCACCCTGCCGTGCCCCAGGCCGTCGTGCATCCTTGGGGGGGGGAGGGACCAACAGCACTTGTTCTGTCCCCAAAGGTGTCCATGGCCACTTAGTAAAGATCTCAGGTTTCAGAGCTTTTTCTTCCCAGAAAGTCTGAGCAGATTCAGGACCGCACAGCTGGGAATCATTAACTGGGAATCAAAGGGCAGCATGGAGGGAGGCAGGTCTCAACACAGCCTCTAGGAGTTGACGAATCAGCCCCAAGGCAGAGCTAAGAGGGCCCAGCTGGATGTGGACAAATGCCCTCCACAGTGTGGGCAGGGTAGAGGGGCGTCCCAGCCTCTCCATCTTCCGGACGGGGTGGTTGAGGGACCCTGAGGCATGGAGTAGCTTGCCCTGACATTGCCCCTTATCCCTTGGCGTAGGAACCTCACTGGGTCTCTCAAGAAGTCAAGAGAAAGCTGACCCCATGCCAAACCCCTAGCAACAGCAGGGCTGGTCAGAAGGTCCCAGTCAGAATCAACGCTTCAGGCCATGAGCCAATAGCACATTCTGTCTCCCAGGGTTTATATGTGGGCCTGGAAAGAATGCAGCTGGGCCCTGGCTGGTTTGGCTCGGTGGTTATAGCATCGGCCCTTGGACCAAAGGGTCGCGGGTTCGATCCTAGTCAAGGGCATGTGCTGGGTTGCAGGTTTTCCCCGCCCTGACCAGGGCTGTTCAGGAGGCAACCAATCAATGTGTCTCTCTCTACCTGCTTCCCCAAAGAAAGGATGCAGCTGGCACAGTAAAGCTTCAAGTTAGGCCTGTTGAGCAAAGCTAGGTGATTCCTGACTCAACTGCAGTTTCCTCTCTACTCCTACCGGAGAGCTATTCCCGTGCCAACCCCTCTCAGGAACAGCCCCACTGGAGACCTCCTTCGGGGGACCTCTGCGTAGCGGCCTCCTCTTCCACCTCCCTCCACTCCCCAAGGCTGCCCTGTCCCAGCGTCTTCCCAGCAAACCCTCTCAGCAGCCTGCCCCCCACCCCAGGAGGTTGGGGCCTGGCCCGAGTGGAGATGCTAACAACCCTTTCTCCCCGCCAGGACTCCTCCAGCGCCGGGCAGCAGTGAGCACACCCCTGCGCATGGCCCTCGGGAGGGACGGAGAACCTGGGAGGGCCAGGAATGTGCAGTTACAGACCAGACTTCCTGCCTCGGGTGCCCTCTGACCTCCAGTAATTGCAGCTTCGGAAGTGGTTGGCTCCCCATCTAGAAATTGGAGATAATGAGCCCCAACTTCTTGGGGCTATTGAAGGTTTAATTGATTCATGGTGGCCAAGCGGCTGGCAATCCTGGCCAGGAATTCCAGGGAGGCTGCTGTCAACGGGGTAAGGGGGCCCAAAGTCGCCCCGGAGGGGGAGTGTGCTGGCTACTGCCTCTCTCCTCCAGTTCCCCTGCCCCTAAATTCTTCAAACTGTCCCTAAGTGTCCTGCTACCAGGACCGGCGTCTGGCCAGGGTGGTCTATTCCTGGCCCCCTCGTCTTGCCCCATCCCCCACCTGGAAAACCCTCCCCACATTTCTGAACAATTAACTGGAATCATGCCTGCTGGAATCCCACCTCGTCTGCAGTCCTTGCTGTTTCTATCACCAGCGCTACTCCATTCCTTTTCTGGGAAGCGGCAGACCAGCCGTCCTCAAACCCTCACGTGCACCGGACCGTGTTGCCCTGAGACCGACTGAGAAGGCCTGGGCCGGGCCTGAGCTTCTGCACTGTATCCAGCTCTCTCCAGTGCTTGCCAAACGGCTTTCTAGTCGCGCAGACCTCTGTTTTCCCCCAAATGATTCCAGTATTTCATGAATTCAAATGTGTAAGTTCCCACTTGACATTTACTTTTAAGTCAGTCCATTAGGCTGTTTGATAAAGACACAAACATGAACTTGAAGCTGTTCGTGATGGTTTGTAGTCTCGTGTCAGCCTCAGCTTCCACACTCATGTCTGTGTTTTATTGAGAAAACCCTGATACTTCCAGACAAATGGTTAGAAATAGTTACTTTTAGTAACAACAATGACTCATCTGGAAATATCAGGGTACTCTGCATAGGGGGTAATCTCGTTAAGAACTGCTCTCCTTTACGATCACTATGCCGGGAAGATGTAGTTCAAGCTCTCCACGAAAGTACGTAATTTGGCAGCCCAAGTTAATCCTTTGGTGAGTACAGTGTGTTAAACTTTAGCGTGTCATAATCTCCAGCATATCTGTGGTTTTATTACTATTTTAAAATAAAGTGTGATTTAAGAAATTAAATTTAAACCAGGTAATTGTATTACCCCGGAGCAGCTTTCTCAGCCTCAGCACTGTTGCTGTCCTGGACTGGATGATTCTCTGTTGGGGGGCGGGGGGCTGTCCCGGACCTTGCAAGATGTTGAGAGCATTCCTACCCTCTACCTACCACCAGTCAGCAGCACCCACCCTGTCCCATAGTTGTGAGAATGAGTATGTTTCCAGATATTGCCAAGTGTCCCCCAGGGGGCAAATCAGTCCACCTTTGAGAGCCATTGTCCTAGAGACCCTAGGGTCTGGGAAAGAGGTTTGAAAGCTAATGGCTGATAGCCTCCAGGTCTCACTTGGTGTGCAGGCCTAATGTTCTGTAGCCTTCTGCAGCAACTCCTCAAAAGACTGTGAACACCTTGCAAGCAGGACCGTGAAAGAAACCTCAGGAAACACCCTGGGAATGGTGGGTGACTTGCTCGGTGGCCGTGCCCAGCGAGTGTTTGTTCATCAGCTGATAGGGATGAGCACCTGCCCTGGCTTTCCCATGTCGATGTGACAGAAATCGGAGCTAAGGAATGTGAGCATATTTTGAAAGCACAAACATATAAATGTAAGGTGTTAATAAAACTGCCAAAGTGCATTTGTTCGTCTGAATTTCTAATCAGCCTATGTTCCCATACCCAGAAATATGCAATGAAAAATTCTTCTTTCCTAAAATTGTATTTATTCTCAGAGAGAGGTATTAGTTCTAGCATATTAACTGTGAGGCCTTTTACCACGTTACGTAAGCCCTTTGACTCTCAGTGGTTCATCTCTAAACTGGAAATGGTCCTATTCATTTCATAAGACTGTTTTGAGGATCAAATGAGGTAATTTGGTAAAGTACTTAACCACCCAAAGAAGTCACAGGGGAAGCACTTAATAAATGTTACCCGTTTGTTCTGCCTTTGCAATGTCTTTAAACATTCCCTCTCCGAAGAAGAGGCGAGGTGGCAAAGATAATATAGAACAGCTGATAAGTTAAGCGTCTTTTCAATTTCACTCTGGAAAGTGTCTTCTACTCACTTCGCTCCTTCTGTGTGTGTGTGCACATGTCCCCCTGTCCACTCGGCTCATCTTCTCCATCTTGCTTCCAGAAAGAATTTATCTTTCCCACCTGTATGTACTCTCTCTCTTGAGTCCTCATCATCCCCTCAGTCACCCAAACCAGGAAGCAGAGAGCCGTCCCCTCTCTTATCGACAAGCTCTTCGAGCTCTCCTGACTTCCAGAAGGTGACTTGCCCAATAGCCTGGATTCCTTCTGCTGTCGTCAGGCCTTCCTTGGTCCTACCTGAGCTATTGTAGGACGATTCTAACATTTTCCCCGCTGTCCAATCACAGCCCCTTAGCAACCATTCTCTGCTGTGTTTCGAGGCTGACATTCCCCAGCTCCACACCGTTCAGTAATTTCTTACAGCTTTGAAAGGTCAAGTGCAAGTTCAGGCAAGACATGTCCTGGTCCAGCCCCAGCTCTCAGCCTCCTCTCCCTCTCCTTGCACGTCATGCTCAGGGAAAACCCTGTCACTGGTGCATTCCACACAAGCCAGGCTTTCCTCCGAGCTGGACTTTCATTCAGTGTTCCCTCTATCGGTATGTCCATCCCCTCTCTGCCTGTCCATCTGGAAACGCCTCTTCATCCCTCAGTGGAATCCACATCAAGGCGCTTTCTTTTTTTTTACTCTTTTTATTTATTATTTTTTGTTATAGATGTTTCTTCTTTTTCCCCCATTGACACCGTCCTCCCAATCCTGCACCTCCCCCCCCAGCATTGTTGTCTGTGTCCAAGGCATTTTCTTTCTTTTATATTCCTTACCTGAGGATAGTTTTCTATTTGTCATCAGATAGAGTGGGAAGGAGGGGGAGAGAGAGAGAGAGAGAGAGAGAGATAGAAACATCGATGTGATAGAGGCACATCAATTGGTTGCCTCCTGCACGACCTGACCAGGGCCCAGGACGAACCACAAACCGGTACATGCCCTTGACTGGAATCGAACCCTCAACTCATTGGTCCACAGGCCGACGCTCTAACCACTGAGCAAACTGGCCAGGGCCCAGGCATTTTCTTTTTTTTTTTTTTTTATATCCTCACCCGAGGACACTTTTTCTACTTTTTGTCCAGATAGAGTGTGGGAGGGAGAGAGAGAGAGAGAGAGAGAAACATCGACGTGAAAGGGACGCGTCGAGTGGTTGCCACCCACACGACCCAACCAGGGCTGGAGTGGTTGCCACCCACACGACCCAACCAGGGCTGGGGACAAACCGCAACCGAGGTACGTGCCCTCAGCGGGAACCGAACCCGGGTCTCTCCAGACCACAGGCCGACGCTCTAACCGCTGAGCCAAACCGGCCAGGGTGGCATTTTCTTAATTATACTGGCCAAATAACCAGTGGCATGGGAAACAGTCAAATGACATAGTGCTCCCGCCCTTTCCCCTAAAATACCTGAAAGTTTGAAGCCCTTGATAAATACTCTTCCTTCATGTTCACAAGATATTTAATCAACAGAAAATCCTGTATATCATCTAACAGCAGTTGTTAAGTGTGTGGACTGACGACCTTGGGTGTCCAGTCTCGTTTCCCTCGCTGTTTGTGCCACATTGTTTCCCGGGCTGACACGTGGAACTGTGGGGTGTGTATCCTGCACAGTGGAGGCCTTGCAGCTTCTCGGTTTTCTCAGGAATCCTGCAAATGTCCTCACTTTGGTTCCCGTGAGACCCTGGCCAGGCATCTTTTCTGGGAAGGTAACTCCCTCCCCCCCAGGGAGAAGCCCTCAGCGGGCCGAGCAGGCACAGGGGAGACTCCACCGTCCGCCTGGGGTGTGCCTCCCGCTTCTCCCTCTGCTTTACTCTCCCAGCCTCGACTCTCTCTTCTCTTCCTTCCCGTCTCCTGGGGTTTCCTCTACTTTTACATCTGCCTGGAAGGATGAAAAGGTTCCTGTCACAGGAAGGGTGAAAGCAGACGTTCTAAAGTCTTCTGCCAGCGAATTGAGCACCGAGCATATGCTGGGGCTGTGCTACGAGCTTCGTGTGCTCATTCCTCCGGCCCTCACAATGGGCCTGCGCTCCAGGGACTTGGTCTCCCCCACTTTACAGATGATGAAACCCCGGCACAGAGAGGTTGAGACACTCACCCACGGCCCCACAGAGGCAAAGGCAGCATTGGCCTCAGTAGCTGACTCCAGGGGCCATGCTGCCATACCCGTTTCCATGAGCCCCCCTCAGCCGTGTGCTCTGTGGGGCTCCCTGGGCACCTCTCCTTCACAGGACCACGCCTTCACCCCCTGTGCCGCACCTCAGTGGCCACACTTGAGAACTGTGCCTTCTCAGCCATCTTTCCACCCCGAGAGCCTAGCACACAGAAGCTTGTCATGGTGCAGCGATGACAAACAACCTCATCGTCACCAGCGCATTCCACAGCAGCCGCGATCTTGTTTCTTCTCTTCCACGATCCTGCTGACTGAAGCCACAGGACTGGAAGAGCTCGCCGGACCCGCAGGTGGCGGAACAGCTCCTGATGGGAGGACACGGCAGACAAGGTCAAGGGAGCAACGATGTCCAAGGAAATGGCCTGTGCCCACAATGGACCATAGTCCACTTTGTCCTTCTGTTGAGCCAGAAAGCGTCCTGAGCCTGAGGGTGGGCATGGAGCCGGGCTGAGGCCCTACGACGGATGAAGAGTTTCTAAGCGAAGACAAAATGAGAGCTTCCTGGACTGCAGTAGGAATGTCCCCTGCAGGGCCGACATTGCCCAGACCTGAGCGTGAACTGGTGAGAGCAGTGTGGGTGTGTGTGAACGCGGCCCCGGGGCTGCCGCCCAGCACGCCCCTGGAGCGTGTGGTCGGGTTTCTCAGCATCACCACATCCTGGCACTGTGAGGGCTGACAGGTGCAGAGTGGGGCCAGACTGACAGAAGAAGCCTCCCGGGCCTTCTGGAAAAACCCCACCCCGCCCCCAGGAAAGGAGTCACAGAAGGATGCCGGGGGAGAAGAGGGGGAGGTCAGGTCTGGGGACCCACAGAGGGAGGGCCAGGGATGGGGCCGGGGCAGGGTCCGCCCTGCTTGTCCTGTGGCTGCGTGTTCCAGCCGGGGATGCAGTCAGCACTGGAGGGAAAGCACGTGTGGTGGGGCAGCTTTGTGCAAGGGGAGGAGGCTCAGGTACTGGGAAACCGGCTGTAAAGCCGACGGGACCCTGGTGAGGCATCTCATGGTAAACCAGCTCTGTGGTGACCTGAAGCAACTCAGGCGGCACAGAGGCCATCATACAAATCGGCCCTCCCCTGTGCCCCAGGCAGCCAGGGGCAGGCTGCAGCAAGGATCCCCAGCTCTCTCTTCCACGTACCAGCGGTGCTCACAACGCCCACATTCTGCCTGAGAGGAGAGAATCATAACAAACCAAGTGGCGTCTCCTGCCATTGTCTCCTCAGCCCGGAGTGAGCATCAGAGGTACTGAAGGGGGTGGGGTGGGTGTGCTGGCATCCCGCATCCTTGAACCTCCTGTCAGATGGCATCCCGCTGCCTTGAACCTCCTGTCAGATGGCACCCTGCGTCCTTGAACCTCCCATCAGATGGCACCCTGCGGCCTTGAACCTCCCGTCAGATGGCACCCTGCGGCCTTGAACCTCCCGTCAGATGGCACCCTGCGGCCTTGAACCTCCCGTCAGATGGCATCCCGCTGCCTTGAACCTCCCGTCGGATGGCATCCCGTGGCCTTGAACCTCCCGTTGGACAGCACCCCACGTCCTTGAACCTCCCGTCAGATGGGCTGTTCTCTCCAGTTCCCTTTGATGGCAGGGAATAAGCAGCAACAACCCTTCATTTACCACGTTCTCATCCTTCTATTTGTCATTGGTCCCAACTCTGATGCTGACCTTAAAACATGGAGGCTTCTGCATGGGCAACTGGAAAATCTGGCCACGGCGCACCACAGGGGATATCGTCTGATTCATTCATTCTCTCACCTGTGTCTCTGATCCGCTCTAAATGTCTTTTTGGTAACCAATAGACCATAATGACACATTTAAAAAGTTGAAGAGAATTGAAGTGTGAAGAAATGGTTTTGAGGTGGATAAAGCTTCCTTTCAGATTAAGCTACCTTGAACTGGGGGCTGCTAAAAATATATTTTAAAAGAAAGATGTTAAACGGCATCCTGCTTAGGAAATATCCCTTAGTTTCTCTCCGAGGAGACAGCAAAGAGCAGAGTGCAGGAAGCACTGTGTTCATTCCTGACAGTAGTTAGCACTTTTGCTGATCGCTTAACAGAAGGCCTCTCAGAGATGCCACAAAACCGGGCCAAAACCTGTTTGAAAGAGCAAAGTGGTCCCCTGGCCTCCAGCTGTGTGGGAACCACGGAGAGGAAGGGAGATGTCTGAGCTGCAGAGCCCCTGGTTCGTTCCTGCCGCTGCCGCCTACGATACAGCCATTAGCCGAGGACGCGAGGGGGTTCTGAGGTTTCTCTGCCCCTTTCTGCACTCCCGTTCAGCTTCCCTTTTGCCATTCAAGGATGCAGTGGTTGGTGCCCACAGGAAAACAGGGAGATTCACCTTCTAAAATGCCCAGTCACCACTAATGTAAGTTGGGTTTCCTAGGAAACCCACGAAGGCGGAGGTTTGTACACGGTCCTTGTTGGAGTGTGCTCTCGGCAGCGAGGCTGCAGGGGCGTGAGGGGAGCAGGACGGACTGAGGGAGGCGGTCCACGGAGATGGGCCACAGCCGAAGCAGGGATGGCCCCTTAGAGACGTCTCAAACCGAGGCAAGGGCGCCAGGCCTTTGGACCCTCACGTCAAGTAGACCCTGGCTGACCAGCAAGGGGCATAACCTTAAGCGAGATAGCTCCTTTCAGCCAAGGGCAATGCTCAAGGAGAGACAACTGAGAGCCACGCCAGCAGCGAACAGCAGCCCTCCAGCGGCAGGAGGGAGCGTGCCCAGTCCTGGAGCGGGTTCGGGGCAGTGCCTCTCGGCGTCGCCACATTTCAGTACTAGGATAAGTTCGTCTCATTGGAAGTACCTCCCCCAGGATGCCTCGGGTCCCTGGGGAGACCGAAGGCCAGTGACACCCACTGCAGGCCCCACTGCGGCAGCTGATCTTGATGCAAGTGATGCTCACTGTCTCCTACCCCTCTCGGTTTTCCTCACCCTCTGCTGTCTAGCTCTCTATCTGTTGGGGGAATCAGGATCTTCATCCCCGAGCCGGTTGCCCTCCTCGATGATTTACCGTTGCAGTTGGGTGGAGGAGCACCAAGAGAAACCCATGGGTTACCTAAGAGCCAAACAGAACCTACCCTGTCCCCTAACCTCCCCTCGTCTCCCCTGTAGGTGTAAAAGCAGACCACCACACTCCTGCTGATCAGGGCCAATTAGCCAGGTTACCGCAGCCAAGAGAGTAGCACCCCTGTTTGCCTGTGGTCGCTTTGCTCAAGGAACCCGAAGTGAACAAGCAGCTGTCATAGCTTAAAGTTGAAGAGGACTTTTTCTGTGACTCCTGCGGGGATCAAGGACCTCTGAACACGCAGACAGAGATTTGCAGGAGCTCTAAGCGTGCCTTTCCCGAGTGGCTCGCTGGGAGTGATGGCAAGCCCAGCCATTCTTTCCCTTTACTCCGGACCCATGCGTTCTACCTACTGGGGACACAGCCCCTCGTAACAGTCATTATGTTCATGTACACATTGCATCCTAGAAGGTGGTATCCTTTCAAAACTGGCACTTTGGCATTGAGTCATTTCATAATGGCAACTTCATGGTATAGAATAGCTGGGCCCACAGCACACCTCCCTGGCTATAAAGTGAGTCCCTTGCTCCTTTGTGGTACGATGCAGGATTCTGTTGGTGGATGAGACATTCTGAAAGCCCTTGAGTAGTGATGTTGGAAAGGCAAATCAAAACCTGTAATATGGCCCTGGCTGGTTTGGCTCAGCGGTTAGAGCGTCGGCCTGCGGTCCTGAGAGACCCGAGTTCGGGTTCCCGCTGGGGGTGCATACCTTGGTTGCAGTTTGTCCCCGGCCCTGGTCGGTTGTGCGGGTGGCAGCCATTTGATGTGTTCCTTTCACATCAATGTTTCTCTCTCTCTCTCTGTTCCTCTCTCTCCCTCCCACTCTGCCTGAACAAAAAATGGAAAAATGTCCTCGGGTGAGGATAAAAAAAAAAACAACCTGTAATATGGGTAGCCCTGGCCCGTGTGGCTCGGCGGTTAGAGCACCAGCCCACAGATCAAAGGGTCACAGGTTTGATTCCAGGTTGCGATTCGTCCCCGGCCCTGATTGGAGTCCTGGGAGGAAACCAGCTGATGTGTCTCTCTCACATGGACGTCTCTCCCGCCCCCACTCTATCTGAAGATAAATGGAAAAGTATACTTGAGTGAGAATTAAAAACAAAAACAAACCCCATAATATGTGTTTATTCCAGTCAAAAGGAATCACTGCGTTTGTCAGGTGGGAGGAGCCCAGTGTAACCACCACTAACTGGTTGGTTGGTCTCCACAAGGGTCAGTGCTTTACTATGAACTCAGCCTTGTTCCTGTTGCTGGTAGGTTGGTCATTCAGCAATAGCAGTAGCTAGACCAGCCCTGGTGAGCAAGAGCATTATTAACTATTGTATTTTTTATTGTCAACTGATCAGCATTTGGGTTTATTTATATTAGTTTTACTGTTTTCAGTTTCTCAATTTCTCCTTATATTTTTATTAATTCCTTCTTGCTTTGCTGTATTTATTTTTGTTATTTTGTTGTGGTGGTTCTTTTTCTGCCCTCCTCTGCCCACTCTTTAAAAAAAAATCAGCATGTCTCTTGAAAGGCTTATCACAGTACGCCGTGGAGAGGTATCAGCCCCAAACTACAGCATCAGCTGTCCCATAGGCTCAGAATGACTTTCCTTCCTTCCTTCCCTTTCTGAGGTGGGTAATCATTCCTGGATGATGTCTTCATCTTGCTCTAACTCAGGGAGACCAAATCGTTTGTAAGGGAGTCATCAAGTTTCCTTGCTGGACAAGAGACCTATTATACTTTTTATGTGTGTGGAATCCAAGGAGGAGTTTTTCCTATGCATCTTCCATCCTGCCCTTGGCTTAGAGGGAAAGTAATAGAGAACATAATCTGAGATCTTAGGGTCCAAAGAGTAGCTTCCTATGTACACCAGCAAATGGACAAGGGCAGGTCCAGGTGGTCCTAAATGCATTTCAAGTTTCCACAGTTCAGCTGGGGAGGGCTTTTTTTGAAACTGCCTGAGTCTTAGTTTCCTGATCTGAGTAAAATGTCCTTGCTGGGTCAATGTATGGATTAAATGAAATATATAACACAGTATATGGCCCTTAGTACTTGTTCAATAAGTGTTCATTGTTATGGACAGTATAGGAGTAACGGGCTCTCTACACTGCTCTCAAGCCCTTCTGAGGACAGGTAGTCATCTGAGGCACCCCCTCATCCACCTGCATGTTGAATATACTCAATAAATGCTTGTGGATGCTAACTGAATAATTTCTACTGGAAAAATCTGGTATCCCTGAAAAGTGCCCAGACCTGAATTTCAAAATGCAGCCGTGTGCATGGGTATAGTTAGCAGTTGTCGTAAATGCAACCCCACACAGCAGTACTTGCTGATGTTGCTGTTAATCGGCATTCCCACCACCGTCTCTTTTGGCCTGGCCAGCCCAGGTAGGTTTGTTTACAAGCAAGAGTGTGCAAATGCAGTTTTATTCTTAATTGCCAAAACTCTGAAGCAACCCAGATGTCCTTCAGTAGGTGAACGGATAAATAAACTGTGGTACACCCAGACAATGAAATATTATTCAATGCTAAAAAGAAACAAGCCATTAAGCCATGGAAAGACACGGATAAAACTTAAATTCAGATTACTTAGTAAAAGAAGCCAAACTGAAAGCTATATACTGTATGATTCCAACTATGTGACATACTGGAAAAGGCAAACCTATGGAGATATAAAAGGATTAGTGGTGACCAGAGGTGGGGGGAGAATGAATAAATAGAGCACAGAGGATTTTTAGGGTAGTGAAACTACTCTATATAACACTGAGATCATGGATATGTGTTTTATGCATTTGTCCAATCCATAAACATCCAACAACACCAAGAGTGAACCCTAATGTAAACTACAGACTTTGATGATAATGATGCGTCAGTGTAGGTTCATCCATTGTTACAAATGTACCGCTGTGATGTGGGAATGTTGATAGTGGAGGAAGTTGTGCATGTGTGGAGGCAGGGCATATGTGGAAACTTGCTGTACTTCCTTCCCATTTTTGCTGTGAATCTAAAATTGCTCTAAAACATAAAGTCTAGGAACCTGGCAGAACTCTCTGTGCTGCAGCCCTGCAATCCATGTGGGGGGAGAAAAGGGTTGCTCAGACGTGACCCCCAGCTCCTGAAAGCACAGAGGTTGGGAGCCTTGGTGAATGGCTTTCTTGCTGGCCAATTGCAGAGTGAGTAGACCCCCAGGGTCCGGGAGAGGGGCCAGCAGCCCACCCCTGAGTCCCCAGGTCCCTGCTGTCCACCCAGGGCATGGGCGAGAATGCTGCTTTCTCCCCACCTCCTTCCTGCTGCCGTCTGGGGCTTAGATTCAGGATTTGTTCCTAGTGTCCAAGACTTTGATAAGAAACTTACAGAGGCTGATGTCTACCTACAAATCTTGATAGAACATTTAAAGCTTTTCAATGACAAACTTCAAAACTATGAAGATGATGAACAAAGGAAAAAAAACTAAAACTCTCAAAGAGACAACAAATAGCATGATAAAATCAATTAAATACTGCATCATGTTGCTAAAGATTGCTCAAATTACTTTTCTTCTTGTAGATGCAATATATCACCATAGTCCCCTAGAACCTGTGATCAACACAGTGTCTCCCCAGACTGCCTTACCTCCAGAACCTGCTCAGGTGTGTAAATCAGAGCATCCATCTTCCCTACCAGTTATACCTATATTAGCTTAGCTACCTTGGGACATCATCAGACTCCAACACCAAATAGCACAGGCAGTGGGCACTCACCACCTAGTAGCAGTCTAACTTCCTCAGCCATGTCAACTGTCTCCAAATACAGTCCTGGTTCTCTTACTCTAGTAGTGAATGTGAATTCTCTGATGCTGATGAATTTCATTAAAGTGGCTCATCCCCAAAGTATTTAATAGATTCCTCTAGATCTGCCTCACACTTGACTCACAGCAGCTCAGGAAATAGTCTAAACTTAAAGCATCCAGATACCACAGATTCACTTAATTCTTCTATGTCTAGTGGACCAAGTGATGCTGACCTTTTCAATTCCTATGATGATAGAGATGATGAGGGGGGCGGGGTCAGAGGACGAGCACGAGAGCATTATCATGCATCTCTTGTCACAGATGAGCTTGGACTGGACCTTCCTAAGGTAGTTCTTCTAACATTTATTCTAAACGATCTCTTTTAGAAATGTAGGCAGACTGTTTTTGCACATCAGACCTGTTTGTGAGCATTAGTGACCAGAAGTATGCCAGAGACCGAATGATTCAGGTCGTGAAATGGTACCTCTCAGCAACTGGAGCATAGACTTGAAGAAAGACAAAGAGCAGAAGCCCGAGAAAGGAAGGAGAAGGGGATTCAATGGGAGACAAGGTTATTTCACGAAGATGGAGAATGTTGGGTTTACGATGAACCATTACTGAAACATCTTGGTGCTGTCAAGCCTTAGGATGGGAAATGCAGAGTTTATACCTGATAACCAGGGCTGCAGGTATAATTAACCTGCTTTCTCCCTTCCTATCGCAGTGGTTCCTATCTCAGGGATACTGGGCTTTCAGATGCAGATGAACAATGAAACAAGCTTCCCTTTTTTCCTCTTTTGTGACAATTACAATTTTGACTTCAATCCTGAGAAAAACTTCAGGTTTTGGAAACAACATGTCTCCTCCTTCTCCAAACCCCATGCTTTGAAAAGCATTTATAAATCCCAGTCTCAAACTCTGCATGCTAGTACTGCTGTTGAGATACGCATCATCTGTTTCCTAGTTCATATAAGCTTGGGAGATCTATATATCTCCCAGGTATATATGACATACCTGATGCCAGATTTTTCATAAGGACTCCATCTACTCTAAATATTGGTTCCTCTGTGTTGTTTTAGAAAATTAGTGCAATGTATTAAAATCAAGTATTAGAAAATTTTATAGTTTTTGGGTTTTTTTTGAAAATTTCATAGTTTCACCTACAATAAATTTTATTTTGCAATTGGATCTAACTCTGGATTACAGTTTAATTATACTCAGTGCTTCTTAAGCCTGCAAAAAGTAATTTTTCCAACCTTTAAAACAATAAAAATAAAAAATAAACTCTATTTCCAGATGAGTGATGGAATTATGCGATGGGGATCCTGTGTGCTCCCTGTGGTAGTCAGAGCAACCAGAGAGTCAGCAGGGAAAACGAGAGCCTTTCTAATGGGTCTATCTTCTCAATCTTCTCTTGCAGAAGATCAATTCAGGAAGAATAAAAATGGTTACAGCCACACCTTTTTTAATCATTCAGAAACAGCTCTTTTTGACCCTGATAAATAAGAAGCATGTTCTTAAAACCAAGATTACCTATTTTATGGAAAAGGAAATGTCAATCATGGGCACTGACTTTACTGTTTGAGTTTTGTTATCAGATCCTGTTTAGAAAGTAGCAGCATGGAGGTAAATAGCTAATTTTTTCCTCCCGAAATCAGATGTGGCTCTTGAAGCGCAGCAGGCCAGGTGGGCTCCGCCGGCCGCCCTGGTGCTGGCCTAGCGCACGTTCACACCCCGGCCGGCGTGCCCGCCGGCGGCAGAGAGCTCCTGAAAGGCTGCGAGGAGCTGCCGGGAAGCAGCGTGGTGACAGTGGTATTTTGTGATGATTAATATGTCAGCTGTGACAACAGTAGATGTAACCAGGGGAGAAATGGAAATGCAGAAACCTACTGCATGATGCTATTGCAGCAGAGATGAAGTGATGAGGACTGAAACTTTGGTGAGAACCACAAGACTGTTTTGTTTTTAAAGGCAGTACAAGATGTAAAAATAAGCAAAAAGGCAAGACAATTAAGGACAGTAGCAGACATTGGGCACTAGTGGCCTTCTCTTGGGAGGTATGGTGTACGTCCTAAAATAAAGGCTCAATATTACGTGCTGCCTTGACAACTGGTCAAATTTGGGAGAGCCTCAAAGGGTCCACTGCAAGGCCCCCCACACCACCCTGCCCCTGCAGTTAAGGTCCTCTAGGCAAACGGCATTCCTTATCAGAGGGACCAGGCACAGCTCCTGCTTAACCCCGAGGAGTGGGTTCCAGTCCATAGAACATCTCAAACCAGCTAATCCCATTATCCCATGAAAACAGTCACCACACCCTCTTGGTACTACAGCCTCTGGTTGTTCATGCTGTTCCTATGTGCAACCCCCATGCATGCTGTGTCTTCCTTCCCTGGGCGGTATGTGTGACTGTGTGTGTGTCCAGTGTGTATGTCCAGCCATTCCCATAACCCTGCCACAGGAATCCCTCCCTCCAATGGGGTGGGTAAGATGCGGTTAACACAGGAGGCCGCGCAGTTAGGGTGAGGCAGAGTCTAATTCCACAAGTGGAAACAGAAAATGTCAAAGCTGGATAAACCTGTAAATAAGGAAACAGACCTAGAGGCCAGGGTTTCTGACTCTTCATGCCTTTTCCATACCTCACCAGGAGGCTTTGAAAGGTAAGGGTAGGGGAAATGTATAAAGGCAATCATTGGATAATTAAATAGAAAATCATAGAATTTCTGGATGATATTGTCTTCCTCCAGAGTGGATTTACCTTTGCTTCTGGAAGGCAGTTAGAATAGGATGCTTGCCTTGATGCCAACTTGGAGTGATCAATTGTGAAGGTGTGTTTCAGTCTTGCTGACAACAAAGGTCTTTCTGATTCTTCCTTACTCCCAGCCTTTCAGGGATCACAACTGGGAGCCAGAGATTTACCCGGGCCTCTTTTTACTGCGCCCACAGCTCCAGTTTTTATTTCTTCAACCCTGTAAGACTCTGCTTAGCTTCTTGGCGTCTCTGTCTCTTAGCCATCACTTTTTTTTTCTTTCTTAGAGTTCTAGGAGCGCGCGCGCGCGCGCGCGCGCGCGCGTGTGTGTGTGTGTGTGTGTGTGTGTTTTCCCCCAGATTTATTGATATAATAAATTAGCTATTACTGTCTTATTGTATCCTCAGCTTCTCAGCCCTTTCCTTCCTACGAATCAGCAAGTGCCTGGAGGGGAGACACGTCCCCACCCTTGGTCTCATCTTAATCCATTTTCTTTTCCTCCAGGACCTTGTCCCTGATTTCTGCCTGCTTTGGTAACACTCTAATGACTTAAAACAGATGGTCTTTTGCAAAATCCAGCTCTTCTTATTGTGTTCAGTGGAGAGTTGGTTTGACAAAAGCTGACTGTTGTAGCCCAAGTGGAAATGCAGTTAATAAAGCATTTATTGAACGTCTACTATCTGCTCAGCACTGTGGAGCTTCAGTGCATAAAAGAGAAATAAAAGATTGTTCCCTGCTCTTCATTCATGTGCCGAGAAAAGACGGCGCGCTTCAAAAGGAGTACGTAATTGGGAGAGAGGGAGGCACTAGAGTGAGCTGTACAAATCAAAGTCTCCTTTGTCCCTGAACTTCTATGCCAGAACAGAAGGAAAGCGTTGTCAATCGACAGGCGCGCGCAGGTAGATGCGTCTGCAGCTGGACTGGGAGCACCAGGCCGAGCAGCCCGGGTGGGGAGCACGCAGGTTGTCTGGCCTCGCTCTGGCCAGTCCGGTGTGTCCGAGTGGGAGGTGCTGTGCGGGGGTTCTGCGGGCGGTGCTGAGTGGGAGGTGCTGTGCGGGGTTCTGCGGGCGGTGCTGAGTGGGAGGTGCTGTGCGGAGTTCTGCAGGTGGTGCTGAGTGGGAGGTGCTGTGCGGGGTTCTGCGGGCGGTGCTGTGCAGGGGTTCTGCGGGCGGTGCTGAGTGGGAGGTGCTGTGCGGGGTAGGGGGCTGGGGGGGGGGGGAGGCTGCGGTGTAAGTGGCTGCTTTCCTTGTCTCGCTGTCTCTCGTTTTCCTGGCCATTCCTTTCCTCCCTTTAAGTCAAAAACAGTATTGAGATACTTCTGTTGAATTGGGCATGAGAATTTGTTTACAAATGAACCGTCGAGGTAAAAACATTGTCGTTCTGTATCATCTCACCTAATATTCACCCTTGAGACAGAAGTTATTTTCCCCATTTGGTAAAATTTGAAACGCAAACATTGAGATCAGAGAGGTGAAGTCGCAGAGTTGGTAAGAGGTATTTTACTCCAAAACGGTGGCCCCTTCGACCACACCAGATTATCCCATGTGTTAAAGTCTTCCCAAAACGTGCTTTTCCTCCTTCATCCCTTAGGCTCTCTGATTCCCCAGTGGTCAGGCCTAATACCCGTAGGTATTGGAAGATGGTTTTCAATAAGCTTTCCCGAGTCTCGGTATTAACTCTGCTTACAGGTTTCCCTGACTTGTAAAAACACCCTTTATTTCGGTTGATGTCAGAGCATCAGGAGAACACAAGGAGTGTAAACAGTTTAGTTGTGAACAATGTGCTGGTTTTTCCTTTGCAAAAACAAAACTCAAAACACAACCACCTAAACCAGCGTTCGGCTTTGCAGCTCTGTTCCCCTGGGCCTGCCAGACCGCCGCGCCGGCTCCCTAACGAGGAGGCTGCAGGAAACAGCCTGGGCGGCTTGGAAGATGAACCAAAACTTAACACGGAATTTTCTGGATGGCTACGTGGACTCTGCCATTCACTTTCCGCCTCGTTTAAACTCATTTTCCCTCCAGGTGTAGCATTTCCAGCTCATCCCGCAGACCTCTCCACTCACAGATAAACCTATTGCGGATCCCTGGGTCAGTGACCGGCTTTGTGGGGACGGCTGCGAGGAACAGAGGGTCCACAGCGGGAAGGCTCAGCATCTCTGCTGTTGGAGAAAGGGCTCTAGACAAGCTGCTTCTTTAGCTTTGTGCAAAGCAGCAGGTAGTGACTTAAACCAGTGACTTCTAAGGCGGGGCATCAGAAGAAAATGTCAGATGTGGTTACAGCTTGGGAGAAGGAGTGGGGAGAGGGGAGGGATGAGGAGGGACGAGGAGGGACAGGAACAAGGATGTGCAGAGTCTGAGCGAGGTTTTGTTCTCCTTTAGGGATAAAAGTCGATTCTTTTAAACCAAGTCACTATTTTCACTCTCTCCAGTAGTGACTGTTTCCTTTGAATGATGATAGGTAGTGAGACCAATGTCATGTGGTCAAAAGGCAGAATGAAATTGGGAAGAACTGTCTGCCATATCATCAAGTCTGCTGCTGAGGAAGCATGGCACAGCCCAGCCCGGCCGTACGCAGAACAGAAAAACGTGGTCCCCTGTTAAGGGCTGAATTGTATCCTCTTCCCAAATTTGAAAACCTCATTCTCAGTACCTCAGAATGAAACCTTATTTGGTGATAAGGTTTTGACAGAGGTAATCAAATTAAAATGAGGTCGTTAGGGTGGCCTCTAATCCAGTAAGACTGATGTCCTTCTAAAAAGGGCCTTGGCGACAGGCACACACAGGGAGAATGCCACGTGAGGATGTGGGCAGAGGTGGGGGTGCTGCTTCTACAAGCCAAGGCCCAAAGATCAGCCAAGCACCAGCAACTAGGAGAGAGGCATGAACCAGATCTTCACAGCCCTTAGACGGAACCCAAATCTTGACCTCAGCCTTCTAGCCTCGAGAGAGTGAGACAATACATCTCTGTTGTTTAAGCCACCCGGTTCCTGGTACAGGTTACAGCAGCCCTAGCAAAGTGTTACATCCCCTCTGGGGTGCAACTCTAATTCTCAGACATATTTCCCTAGGTGACTGTGATCATTTCCTTTTAGTAAAGAAACTGAGAAATTGAAGGAATGTAAAAGGGGAAAAAAGATCAAACTGTGAGCAATGTGCTCAGTGTTTTATAAACAAAATCCCAGGAAATATTTGAGTTGGGAAAATTAAGAAGATATGGGTGGCACCTTGTCTAATCTTTCTTAACTTTTTTTTTTTTATTCTCATCCGAGGACATTTTTGCATTTATCTTCAGATAGAGAGAGAGGGAGAGAGGGAGGAAGAGAGAGAGAAAAACATTGATGTGAGAGAGACACATTGACTGGTTGCCACCCACACAACCCCAACTGGGCTGGGGACAAACTGCAACCCAGGTATGTGCCCTTAGCGGGAACCGAACCCAGGTCTTTCTGGTCTGTGGACCGATGCTCTAACGGCTGAGCCAAACCAGCCAGGGCTTGTCTAATCTCTATCATAACTATTCCCAGGCAGTTAAATATCAGTAGTGGTTCAGAGGTGGTTTGATAAATGAGCAGTTGAAAGTATTGGAGAGTCCGGAACAAAAAGAGAACGGCTATTGTGAAATTACAAGAGGAAGGAGTAAAGAAATATGGTAGAAGATGAGTTGATAAAGGTGAAATGGGATAAACTATAATAACAAAAGTAGCCTTCAAAGAAAGAATGAGATGTTTGGATCTATGTATTTTAATATGTTGTATAATATAGATATGTATTTATAGCATCCTACCTCATTCTAGAAAACAAAACAAAAAAATTTTTAATCCTCACCCAAGGATATGTTTTTTGTTTTTTTTTTGGATTGATTTTAGAGAGAGGAAAGGATAAAGAGAGAAACATCAACATGAGAGAGAAAAATGGTTTGGTTACCTCTCATTTGCACCCTGACCAGGGACCAAACCCACAACCTGGTTATGTGCCCTGACCAGGAATCAAACCCAACACCTTTCAGTGAATGGGATGATGCTCTAACCAACTGGGCCACATTGGCCAGGGCTAGAAATCAGGAAATTTTAAATGTGATCAAGAACAGAAAGCAAAGGTTTGAATAAAAGCGTTAGGGAGAACTGGACAGGCGAGGGGACAACAGCAGGAAATGTATTCTTAGAATTCTTCTCTTACAATAATGCCATTATGCAGAAGGGAACCACGCTCTTCCTGCCAATGTCCGCATTCCCAGATGGTGGCATGGAACAGAACTGTGTACAGTCGGGGCTCCCAGAATTCTGAGGCACTTCCTGCTGCTCTTGTGTATATCCCCAGTGATTGCTCATTGCCTGTCTCAGGAACAGTGGATGCTGCCATTTAAACTAGTATCTTCCCAGGTGAGACACTTGGGGACTACATTTGCAATGGCTGGTACTGCAGCATGTGACCTTCTCCTAGAATATCTTCCATTGAGCCTCACACACCAGATACGTAGATTAATGTCAAATAACCGAGAGTTCTTTATCACTCTGGCATTTGGGGAAGAGACTAACACCCACCAACGAGGCTGACAATGTTCAGAACATGTCTTTTATAGTGTTATAGGCTTTATAAAACAATTTGACTTCCAATATATCCAAATCTCTGTAGCAAAATGTTATAATGTAGTGGGATGCTTTTATGATAAGAACACAATGTGATACACAATCTTGTATAGTATGTACCAAGATAGCAAGAGATGCTACCTGGATCCTGGCATCACAGATTGTTCAAAGGAACTCTCATAGAAGGTGACATTTAAACACAACTATAGACACACGTACACATGCATAATATCTCTTGATCCTATGAATCTCATTCAATGCCTGAGAGAGCTCAGTCCCACCGCAGTCAGTCATATCAAAGAGGAAAGAATTTGTAAAAGGGCAAATGTTTGGCTTCAAGTGAAAAAATAGAGAAACTCTCACAGCAGAGTTCAGTCACTGGCCACCAAAGTCCATGGGACTCTTTCTTCTACCATGGTGCTACCGTCATGTCTGATCTCCCTACCTGATCTGCCTGATCACCACTTGACCTTAGCAATGAGGAGCCTCTGATAAAGCAGGGAAGGGTCCACGGACCTCCACAGCTGCCCCAGAGATGGGCTCAGGGCTCTCTCGTCCACCTGTGGCAAAGAACTCTTGATAGTTTTTTGCTGCTGAGGAGATGAATAGTCAAGTTCCACAGAGTAGGAACAGTAGCACTAACAGTTTCCAGGTCTTCCTTGTTTAAAGGAAGTTCTATAGTACCACGTCACCTCATCATCGTTCCTTCCTTAACTAAAGCTGCTTTTTCATTTGATAAAAATGTATTAAGCACGTAAGAGGGGGCAGGCGGTATGCATATGACTTCAAGAGACTTCGCAGTCATCATCACTGAGATCTTTAACACGTATTTATTGACTGAACACTGTGACAGGTATTGGAAAGAAAAAACCTGGCCCACGTTCTCAAGAATCATAAAGATGTTTTACCCATTGAAATATCAAGAAATTTACCAGTCTGACTTACATATGGATGATATTAATATAATACTATAACACATGTTTTAAAGCAGTGGTTCTCAACCTGAGCCCACAGGCAGATCACAGAGGGAGTTTTCTAAAAACCTGACGTGCCCTGGCCAGTTTGGCTCAGTGGTTAGAGCGTCAGCCTGCAGTCCGGAGAGACCCGGGTTCGGTTCCTGCTAAGGGCACGTACCTCGGTTGCAGTTTGTCCCCAGCCCTGGTTGGGTCGTGTGGGTGGCAGCCACTCGATGTGTCGCTAAAAACCCTGATGTCCCCAGACCCACCTCAACCAATTGAATCAGAATTTCTGAGAATGAAGTCCAGGCATTAGGATATGTATAAAAGCAATAGAAGCTGTCTTACATTGTTCCTGAAAAAACCCCACCTACCCGACCAGCTCAGGTCCTCATGGTGATATGCTCTCGTGGCACACTTTGTTTTTTCTCTACAGCTCTTAACACAATCTGTAATACTATACTATCTTCAGCTTCACTGATTCATGCCTGTCTTCCCCTCTGGACTTTAAAGTCAATAAGGGCAGAGACCTTATGCTTGACCCAAGTTTTGGTCCATGGAAGGTAGATATTCAATACATGTGACATTCATTCCTTCAGTCAACAAATATTTATTATGGACAGGTGGGCACTGTGCTGGGTTCTGGAGCTCCGGCGCCGAACAAGGCAAACTCGTTCTCTCCCCTCTCGAAGCTTCCAGTCTAGGAGCACTCAGGAGATGCCAACCCGCACACACGTATCGTGAAAGTGATGCGGTGGACACGGTCCAGCTGGTCTGCAAGCCGGTATTACATTTTTCTATACTGATATCCCCAACAGGCATTTTCTTTCTCTTTTTTAAATTTTTAATTGAATTTACTGGAGTGACATTGGTTAATAAAGTTATATAGGTTTCACCCTGGCCAGTTTGGCTCAGTGGTTAGAGTGTTGGCCCGCGGACCAGAGTCATGGGTTCGATTCCGGTCAAGGGCACGTACCTCAGTTGTGGTTCGATTGCTGGCCCTGGCTGGGGTTGTGCCAGAGGCAACCAATCGATGTGTCTCTCTCACATCAGTGTTTCTCCCCCTGCCCTGCTCTATCTGAAAATCAATAAAAAAATATCCTCGGGTGAGGATTTAAAAAAAGAATAATTACATAGGTTTCACTTATACAATTCTGTAATACATCATCTGCATATTGTATTATGTATTCACCAACCCAAGTCAAGTCTCCTTCCATCACCATTTATCTCCCCTTTACCTTCTTCTGCCTCCCCCCACCTTCCTTTCCCTCTGGTAATCACCATACTATTGTCTGTGTCTATGAGGTTTTGTTTTTGCTTAATCCCTTCACCTTTGCACCCAGCCCCACAACCCCCCTCCCCTCTGACAGCTGTCAGTCTGTTCTCTGTGTGTCTGTTTCTATTTTGTTATTTTATGTTGTTTATTACATTCCACATATAAGTGAGGTCATGTGGTCCTTGTGTTTCTCTGACTGGCTTATTTCACTTAGCATAATCCTCTCCAGGTCCATCCATGCTGTCGCAAAGGGTAAGATTTCCTTCTTTTTTACAGGCAAGTAGTATGCCATTGTGTTAATGTGCCCTAGCTTCTTATCCACTCACCTAGGATATACAGTCAAAGACTCCAGGTGATTCCCCTGTACGGCCAGGATTGAGAACCATGACATTAGAATTTCTGCCATAGACACTTAGAGTCTGAAACAATAGACTTAGAGTCTAGCACATGGCAGGCCACCTATGATATCTCTTTTTCTAATGTTTCAATCACCTTTATTTCTTACCAAGCTCCCAGCAGAGTACCTGGTACAGAACAGGGGCGTGGTAACTGGCCACTCCTTTCCACTCTTCTTGCTAGAAAGTACCTGAAAAAACTAAAGCACAGTAATATTGTCCTTGTCAAAATGCCCATGTTGAGGGACTTTAAAATTAAATAAGTGACTTTACTCTTATACATGTGGATATATCAAAGTCTATCATTACATATAATTACGAGATAATAACCTAACAATGATATATCATCACCTCAGCAGTCACCTTTGAAAGGCTAGATGGGAAGCCCTGGCAGGTTTGGCTCAGTGGTTAGAGGGTCGGCCCGTGGACCGAAGAGTCATGGGTTCGATTTCAGTCGAGGACATGTACCTCGGTTGTGGTTTGGTGCCAGCTCTGGTCAGGGTCGTGCAGGAGGCAGCCAATCGATGTGTCTCTCTCACATCAATGTTTCTCTCCCTCCCTCCCTCCTTCTCTCCCTCCCTCCCTCCTCCTTTCCCTCCCTCCCTCCCTCCTTCTCTCCCTTCCTCCCTCCCACTCTATCTGAAGATAAATGGAAAAATATCCTTGGGTGAGAATTTTTTTTTAAAAGTCTACTTGGACCCTGGCCAGTTTGGCTCAGCAGTTAGAGCGTCAGTCTGTGATCCAGAGAGACCCGGGTGCGGTTCCTGCTAAGGGCACGTACCTTGGTTGCAGTTTGTCCCCGGCCCTAGTTGGTCGTGCGGGTGGCAACCACTCGATGTGTCCCTTTCACATCGATGTTTCTCTCTCTCTCTCTCTCTTCCTCTCTCTCCCTCCCACTCTATCTGAACAAAAAATGGAAACATTGTCCTTGGGTGAGGATAAAAAAAAGGCTAGTTGGGGAAATTTTTGGTTATGCTGATGAAATATGACACAGAAATAAAGCAGGGTCAATACTGCAGCCTGGTATAGTTTGAGTGCAGAATGGAAATCTGGGAATAAAGAATTTGAATATGCTAAAAATAAAACAAATTTTTTTATATCTAAATACTGCAGTGTGGCTCACTTAAAATGCCGGAAATCTCCATGCTTATGTGTAGCTGGTGGCTGTTTGTTTTCTGATTGGCTTCCTTCATTTGGCCCTCTTAATAATCATTTTCTGCTTAGTCACTGGGAATTTTAGAAATTCGATTTTGTGCTGTTCTTAAGATGGCAGAACACTTGCTATCAAATAGTCTTTGTCAAGAATCCAGAGTTTCCACAGGGGCTGAGAGGGAAAGGAGGGGGTCTAGGCTATTGCCCTTGAGGGAAGATGATTTCATTCATTCATTCAATAAGTACTTGTTGAGTGTTGACTAAAGGAAGGAAGGAAAGAAGGAAGGAAGGAAGGAAGGAAGGAAGGAAGGAAGGAAGGAAGGAAGGAAGGAAGGAAGGAAGAAACAGGTATCCTTCAGTCAGTAAACGAGTCCTCTGGGCTAATATTCTCCAGTGAAAATGTTTTCCTGTGCCTTCTCCATGTAAAAAAAAGACATTTTCTTTTCCACGTGAATAAATGTACCCATAATATTTTCCTGTACGTGGAGCCTTATCACGTTAGGTGTTCACACTGAGGCCTGCAGGTTGACCGTGGAGGACAGGTGTGCTTCTGGGCCAGGGGGTGCAGGGGCGAGGGAGAGATGGCAGAGGTGGTCGGAAGAAGGAAGGACGTGAATGCTATTTTAGCCTTGTTTTAGCCTCAGTCAGCTGAAGAACCACAAGTCATGGCTTGAGGTTTTGAGTTTTTGATGTTTCTTTTCCCCCTAAACAAGGTAAATGTCCCCTTCCTAAGTCCTCTGTGTGATGTGGTGTCCCTCAAAGGTGGTAGAGGGGAAACACCTGAGTCCAATGTATTCACTCTGTCTGGGACCTCTGGTCGCCTTGCTCCTTGGTCTGGAATGTGTCTGGCAGGACCATTTAAAATAGGAGTGGTAGTGCTGGCTGGTTTGACTAAGGGGTTAGAGCGTTGCAGGTTCGATTCTCTTCAAGGGCACATACCTCGGTTGCAGTTTGGTCCCCCGCCCTGGTTGAGGTTATGTGGGAGGCAAGCGATTGATGTGTCTCTCTCACATCGATGTTTCTCTCTTTCCCCTCCTCCCTCCTTCCCTCCCACTCAGTCTGAAGATAAATGGAAAAATATCATTGGGTGAAGATTAAAAAAATAAATTAAATAAGCAGTGGCTAAGGCAGGCCCGAGTGACTTAAAGCAGTGCTTCTCAAACTTAATATGCGTCAGACATCCCAGGATCAGAAAACACGCGGATTGCCCTGGCCAGTTTGGCTCAGCGGTTAGAGCGTCAGCCTGCGGTCCGGAGAGACCCGGGTTCGGTTCCCGCTAAGGGCACATACTTCGGTTGCAGTTTATCCCCGGCCCTGGTTGGTCGTGCGGATGGCAGCCACTCGATGTGTCCCTTCACGTCGATGTTTCTCACTCTCTCTCCCTTCCTCTCTCTCCCTCCCATTCTATCTGTACAAAAAATGGAAAAATATCCTCGAGTGAGGATTAAAAAAAAAGAAAACACGCGGATTCCACTTCAGCAGGGCTGCCTTTCTAACAAGCTCCCGCCGAGCTGATGTGCACCAAACATACCTCTGACTGGCAGTAACGAAGGGGAGAGTTTATGTAATTTCTAAAATTCTTTCTCCTCTAACAGGCTTTCGCAGACTACTCAAAACAAATCTATTTTCCAAACAAACCTCCCCCCAAATATTTGAAACAGAGATCATATCTGAAATCCCTCACATGTGTTTCCAAGCATCAAGAGATCTGATGCTTTTTGCCAACAGAGACAATTAACCTTCAAGCTCCAGTGACTCCAACACAATTATCCTCCCTTAAAAGCTATACAAATGACTAATAGGATCTATTTTTATTATTATTTTTTTCTTCATTGACCTTAGAGAGAAAGAGAGAGGGAGAGAGAGATAGAAACATCAATGAGAGAGAACATGGTTGGCCACCTCCTGCCTCCCCTGGGGATCGGGCCCACAACCTGGGCATGTGCCCTGACCAGGAATCAAACTGGCGACCTCCTTGTGTATGGGTCAATGCTCAACCACTGAGCCACACTGGCCAGGCAGGATCTATTTTTGTGTGTAAAAATATATATGCTTGTATGGGTTTTTTCTATTTGTTCATGTGAGTCTTGACCTTAGATTGTAAACTTTGGGGGACACACTGTGCCCTTTGAGAACAGAAACACCAAACACAGGGGCCAGGAATACTCCGAGGGACCAGCGAATTCAGTGCTGTCCAAGCACGACACAGCTACCCTGCAGCACAAGTGAGATGGTTTTGGGGGCAACATGAACAACCATTTTATAATTTTTTTATAGTAGTGTATATATTTTAATACGTTTTTGGGGAAACTAGTATATCTTGTAACTAGTGTATCTTCCCCATGATGTATGGATATTATAATGAGGAGAAAACTATATTTACTTAAACTTTATTTTGTTTTATTATCATTATAATTATTATTATTATTAATCCTCACCCAAGGATATTCTTCCATTTATTTTCAGACAGAGTGGGAGGGAGAGATATATAGAGAGAAATATCAATGTGAGAGAGACACATCAATTGGTTGCCTCCCGCATGACCCCAACCAGGGCCAGGGACCAAACTGCAACTGAGGTACATGCCCTTGACTGGAATCAAACCCCCGATGCTTTGGTCCAAGGGCCGATGCTCTAATTGCTGAGCCAAACCAGCCAGGGCTTTATTTTATTTTTAAATCCTCACCTGAGGATACTTTTCCATTTATCTTCAGATAGAGTGGGAGGGAGGGAAGAAGAGAGAGAGAGAAACATGGATGTGAGAGACACATTGATTGTTTTTTCCCACACGACCCCAACCAGGGCCAGGGACAAACTGCCCCCAAGGTACACGCCCTTGACCGGAATCGAAACCATGACTCTTTGGTCTGTGGACCAATGCTCTAACCCCTGAGTCAAACCAGCCAGGGCTATTTACTTAAATGTTAAGAAAGAGTTGCTATGAAGACAAATGTGATATGAACATCGTTACTGTAACACATCGTATAACAAGAACTGTGAGAGTTGTATGTAAATAACTGAGGTTTTTTTGAAATAGTCTTTACCCACCACTAGAACTCACTTCAGGAAACCGAAGCTCAGAAGTATCACCCTGTTTTAAAGAATTTTTTTTTTTTTTTTATCCTCACCCAAGGACATTTTTCCATTTTTTGTTCAGATAGAGTGGGAGGGAGAGAGAGGAACAGAGAGAGAGAGAAGCATCGATGTGAAAGGGACACATCGAGTGGCTGCCACCCGCACGACCAACCAGGGCCGGGGACAAACTGCAACCGAGGTACACGCCCTTAGCGGGAACCGAACCCGGGTCTCTCAGGACCGCAGGCCGACGCTCTAACCGCTGAGCCAAACCGGCCAGGGCTCACCCTGTTTTAAAGAATTTAAGGTGCCGTGGATCGTAAGATGTGTCCTCATTTCGAAGGGCTAGAATGTGGGGAACTTTATATAATAAGTGAAATATAAAAGTGGGTTGCTCAAAGTCAACCATCGATGAGTGTTCTGAAGGCCATCCTCCTCTCTCAGAGCATTTGTGCTTCTATAGTCATTAAAGTGTTTACCCGAAGGAATAACATTCTCATGGTGGAATGTCAGGTGCTCCCTGTGGCTGGGAGGCAGGTGAAGTAGTTTCAGGCGGGAGCCCTCACGTGATATGAAATCACCCTTGCAGAAGATGAGCCATTCCCCTGTCAATGTCAGCTAAAGACCAACCAAAACACCCTGTAGATGAACAAGGTCCGTCTGCCACTCGATTCAGTGAGGGAGAGCTGCGAGGCATCTCAGCAAGAGACGTTAGGGGCTTGCGAGAGGGCTGGGGCTCGTGTTCTATGATTTTGAGGAGGGTTAAGGAAGCGGGGTCTTGCCTGGACTAGACGTTATCAGAAAACAAAGGTAATTCTGTGACTTGACGTATTATGTAGAATGTGAGAGAAATGAAGGGAACTGCAGCGAGGGTTGGTAAGGAAGCGGCGCTCACTCTTATCAGCCGTGATAGGAGGATGTTTGGTCATTTTTGTGGTTTGGACAACACTCATGTTTAGCCCACATGTAGACAAAATCACAGAGTGGTTTGGTCTTTCTTTTGATTTATCAAGGTCATAGAAGAGCCTTGTCCGATGTTAGTGCTCTGAGCAATCGTGTATGTGCTGCAGGAGGATGAGACCAAGCTGTGAGGGCCAGATCGACCCGGGGGTGTGGGGGCTGCTCATATTCTCACACCTCCCTGAGGAGCGCTTTCCACATTGCTCCATTTCCGGACAGATGCCAGCTACAGAGTCAGCAAGACTTTTATATTATGTGAATACATTTTAAACCCAGTCTTGGACTCTGGGATGGCCTTTGCTTAACTCTAAAAAAAAAAAAAAAACTGCCCTACTTATTTTATCTCTTTGAGAGAATGATCGTTGGCCATCAGTGACCGTCGCTACTCTATCCCGCAAAGGCTTCCTCCGTGGGTTCATCAGCTGGTCCTTCCTCAGTCACCACACACAGACGTGCTTCTTCTTTTATGTGACTAAGAGTAATTGCCCTGAAGATAATTCCCTGGGATTTCCGTGCTTGGTCAATAGCATTTATTGACGACAGCAGAAAAAGAAAATCAGCTTGGGAAACAGAACTCTCTCAAGGCCTGGGATGCTAATGGCCACCGCCGCCCAAGGCTGGAGGCTCTATCCACTAGGAGAAAAAGGAAATGAAGACAGATCAGTGGTTGCCAGGGGCTGGCGTAGGGGATTTCTTTTTGGGGTGATGAAAATATTCTGGAATTAGATGATGGCAATGGATGAATACATTAAAAACTACTGAATTGTGCATTTAAAAGGGAGAATTTTATGGTAGGTGAATTATATTTCAATTTTTTTTTAATTGTAAAGGAAGTACATAGCAAGAGCAGTCAGATAATACTTCAGAGAGAATACTCTTATTGTTGGATCTGAATTGTGGAGTTACTGAGGTGGTCAGAAATGTGGTGTTTGATATGACCAACTTACTTAATAACTGAGTTGCTGTCAGTGATCAGATCTTTCTTCTCTGGATGAAGGTAACTATTAAATTGGCAACTGTGATTAACCCAATCTCCACAATCCTAATAGAGGTGTAAAATTTCCCTTTGAAATAGTGTCAACTGAACCCAGGTAGGAAGTTATTGTCTGCCCTTGCAACAGGAAACTTCATTTTTAAGAAGTCAGATAGTTACGTTTTCAAAGAAAATTTGTACTCTTCCTTTTAAATATTTTGTCACCAATTCCACCAAAAGTCTAAATCACCTTACCAGTAGTTCCTAAAAAGATTTCTCTAAACACTAAAACCCAATTCAGAGTGGAAATGAGAAAGGTAATAGAAAGCATGTCACTGCACAGGTCACTGTATGCCCAGGCTCGTGCTAGCAGTCATTCATTCATTTGCATGCCAGGCATTCTGCCAGGTATGGGGGGATGCAAGGACGGAGTGGGCACATAGCCTGCCTCCAAAGGGCTTTAAGTGCAGTGGCACAAACTGAGCATGTCTTTTATGTCATCTGGATACATGGGCCAAGCTCCTTTATTTTTTATTTTTTAAAGATATTGTCTACTTACACTGATTCCACACTAGTAGAAATTAAGACCCTGGAACTTCGAAACAGAAAAGACAAAGTATAGCCCTGGCTGGATGGCTCAGTTGGTTGGCACATCCTCCTGTACACCAAAAGGCTGTGGGTTTAATTCCCAGTCAGAGCACATACATTGTGGGCTTGATCCCCCGTCAGGTGCATATGGGAGGCAACCAATCGATGTCTCTCTCTCTCTCTCTCTCTCTCTCTCTCTCTCTCTCTCTCTTTCTCTCACAAAGTCTGCAACAGGAGCAAAACAAAACATTTTTCTAGACATAAACCTGGCTTTCTCAAATTCAAATGATACATGGATCCCTTAAAGGAAAATAGTTCTTTGGATATTCACCATTGGCTTAAGTTTTTAATCCTAATTTTTACTTAAATAGGTACAAGTATTAGAAGTCAATGTACTATTTGTGCTTTTAGCATTAATTAGGGCATCTAGAAAGTTAGAGCAGTAATAGAAATATAAATTCAAAGACAGTTCTAAGTTAAATGTCCAAAAAAAATCTATGTAACAAAAACTCAAATTGTCAACTTTCGTCCTAAAATAAGATCTCTGTTGAAGTTATAATAATGAAAAGATGAAATCTCAGATACAAGTCTATATTAAATTTTTAACTTGACTTTTGATAATACTCTTTATATTGCTTTACGCTCTAAAAATATGAAAAACTGGGGGTACGTGGGATCAGGACGAGGGTGTCAATGGGGAAAAAAAAAGAAATATCTGTCAAAAATAAATTAATTAATTTAATTAAAGTATAAAAATCTTTTTTAAGTCTATGTTTGATATCCAGCTAATCAGACCACATTTAATCAAAATTGTGGGCCAGTTTTAATGATATGATACTTGATATCTCTAAATTGGTTTTATTTACTTAAAAGTAAAACTACTATTATAACGTTTTTGTTTTTTTTTAATCCTCATTCGAGAACACTTTTCCATTTTTTGTTCAGATAGAGTGGGAGGGAGGGAGAGGAAGAGAGAGAGAGAGAGAAACATCGACGTGAAAAGGACACATCAAGTGGCTGCCACCTGCACGACCAACCAGGGCCGGGGACAAACTGCAACCAATGTCTGTGCCCTTAGCAGGAACTGAACCCAGGTCTCTGGACCACAGGTCAAGGCTGTAACCGCTGAGCCAAACTGGTCAGAGCTATTATAACATTTTTAAGCATAAAATTTTTGGTGGAACAGGAAAATAATATACTAATTTGCTCTAATTTTTTTTGCAGATGTTGAAAAAATACAGTTTCAACACAAAGTTCATAATTAAAGTTTGGAAAGAAAATAGTAAAAATGGGAAATGTGTCATGCATATCATTTAGAAAACAACCATAACTGATGTTTTCATTGTTTCTGTATTGTCCACAATTGAAATATTCAAACTACTGTCAGCATGATGTCCTGTGGCTTTCGGATGAGCCAAATGTGCCATCTTCCTATTAACTCTGCTCTGGTCCGTCCTCATCGCGCCTCGGTAATTAAAGTAGTACATTACTCATTTTAATTATGTTAATTTTCAGGATGTCAACTTAAATTCGTAATTTATGAAATAATTTTAAAAGCTGAAGCCTTTGTATGTGAAAATGCCACTCAAGTGCAAATCATCACAGCCAGTAAAAATAGAAAGATCTCTTATCCTTTGAGACAACATGGAGGGACTTGGAAAGTATTATCCTAAGCGAAACAAGCCAAGCAGAGAAAGACAAATACCACATGATCTCACTTATTTGTGGACTATAATGAACAGTCTGAGGAATAGGGTAGACCCAGAGACGTGGAAGTAGGGTACAGACTGACAATCCCCAGAAGAGGGGGTGGGGGGGAGAGATAAACCACAGAACTTATATGCATGTGTGCATAACCGATGGACACGGACAACAAAGCCAGGGATGGGGTGGGAGGGAGGGGGAGAAGGGTGTCAATGGGGAAAAGAAGGAGAAACATTTGTAACAAAAATAAATTAATAAAAAAAAATCATCACACCAAAGGGAAATTTTGTCTTCACACGGAAAGACTTCGAAGTAAGGGTGATGGCTATCATTTTGAGCTGGGACCTGCCAACCTTATGGCTGTTAGATGTGCTTTTCCAACTTAGAAAGGGTTATAACCCAGGAAAGAACAGTCAAGATGTTCATGGCATGAGTGGTAGAATTTTGAGTAATTTTTACTTCTTCCTTGCCCTTTCCTGTGTTATTGGAATGTTTTTACGTGATCTCATGATTATTTACATAAACTAAAATGTAAATGATAAAGCTGATTTTGTTGTGATGAAAAAAAAAAAGAAAAGATAAAGATGCTGTCAGTGTATTACTTGACTCCCAAAGATTATAAACACAAATGAAAACAAAGGTGATAAATTTGAGGTCTACCTTCAAGGTGAATGCGGTCATCTTCTAGAATCTGGATGACTGAGGTTTTCCTATTTAACTGTTGAGATGGCTATCCAGATAAATAGATACAATTACAGATAATTCTGTGTCAAGAACTCACAGGCCTCAGACAGTATGTCCAGAATCCCTAGGGGTCCTTAGACCTGGTTGAAGAAATACTTTATATCCTTCTGTGCTGTTGAAAGTTTTTATAATGAGCAAGGTAAACATCAAGTGGTGCCACCAAAGTCACCTACTTCTCACCACCCCACCCTACTCTCCTCTGTTAGAGTTTTTCCTCTTCCTGTGTGTGACAGCTCCTGTGTCACAGGTAGATGCTCTGATACAGTGATAGGACTGGCCCAAAAATGGCCAGCTCTGGAGTATGACCAGGACAGAAGAGAGTGACAGACCAATGATCTGGTGCCAAGTAGGAAGTCCAGTGCCACAGAGCCTGGGCTGGGACTGGGCTGAGGGACAGTTCGTAGCTATAGAGCTTACAACCACACCTAGAGACTCCACATGAGGGAAGCAACCTCTTAGGGCCCTCACTGGCTGCCCATGTCTGGGTTTGCAGTAGGGGGAGCCTTGGGCCCCGGGGGGGGGGGGCTCTGCTGCACTGTGGGTGCCCACTTTGGGGTGACAGGTCTAGCACCTCTATTGCAAGGGTTGTATGCACTAGTCTGGATTTTGGAGCCCAGCCAACTTTGTGGGTTAGATAGCCCAATCAGGATTAGTCAGCATCTAGAAGATCGTTTTAACCGCCCACTTCACAAGGAGAATAAGAAAGTTGGAGGAAACCTTAAACATTGGCTAGTCTAACTCTTTCTCAAGTGGAGGGAAATGAGCCTCATAGAGATTGCTGCTTGCCCACTGGATCAGTTAGAATTAGAATCCAATTCTCTTGACTCATCCTGGAGCTCTTTACAATTATAACACACTGCAGATTCATCTTCGGCAAGAAAGCTATCTTTCCCCTTCCTGAAAACACCACCAACCGCATGCAGGGTCCACCCTCAGCAAGACAGGTTGGGGGTACCCACTAAGCCAGAGTTTTGTCAAAAACAGATGCCTTTTGTGAACTTCGCCCCTGCGCCCTCTCTCTGAGGCCGGGTGCCCCAGAAGACGACTCTGAGACGAAGGTTCATGTGTCCCCAAGTGTCAAGAAAGTGCTCTGGGAAGCCTGAAAGGGCGAACAGGACAGAGGAGGGAGAGAAATCAAGCAAGGGTGTGATTTGGTCAAAGTCCAGAGGAAGAGAATGTCTGCCTGATCCCACAGGGCACCTCTGGAAAGGGGGTGACCCTTCAGAGTGTTGTCCTCATGTCTGAGGCGAGAGAATCAGCCTGTATGTCCCTGCATCCTGGCCAAGGACCTGCTTGCGGTAGCTGAAACCCCAAGGCACTTCTAGCTCCTGCCCAGGTGGGCAAAGCGGCTCCAGAAGTCCAAGGGCAGGCTCTGCAGGGCGCTGCAGGTGTGGGCCATCAGAGGCACGGTGCCAGTGCCCATGACAGCCCTCAAATGCCATGTTCCAATCCCGCCAGATTACTTTCCTATTTCTTCTACAAACCAAATTAAACAGATACACAGACTTGAAAAAAAAATGCATCATAACAATGAGTCCTTGAGATAATGACCCAACAATCTTATCCCATAAAGGTAGTAAATATTTTAAGTTTTTTAGGCCATAAAGTAGTTGTCACAACTACTCAATTCTTACAAAAACAGCCACAGACAATACAGGAACAAATGGGTGTGGCCGCATTCCGAACACTTGATGGACACTTAAATTTGAATTTCACATGTCATGAAGTATTCTTCTTTTGATTTCCCCCCCAAATATTTAAAAATGAAAGCCACTCTTAGCTTGTGGTCCACAGGGACAACGGGCCGCGAGTTGGACGTGGCCTGGAAACTGTCGTTTGCCAACCTCTGCTCTAGATCAGTGGCTTTCAGTCTCTTCTGACTGTGACTGTAAGAAAGGCATTTATAACAAGCTGCAACACACCTCGACATACGTAATTCGAACCTAAGTTTCGTAAAATAGGTCTTACATTTTGTGTGAACTGTCAATTCTGATTTTTATTTTCATTTTATCTTCCTTGGTTTTGTTTTTTAAATGCTGTCATGATCTACTGAGTTGCTTTCTCAACCCCATCAATGGGTCATGCTACTTCCAGTCTGCAAAACTTTGCTCACGATCCATCGAAGTCTGTCTCTGAGCAGCCGCTGCCACGCAGGCACAGGGGCTGTTTCGCATTCGTTAGCACTGATGTTGTTTGGAATTTGCCAGTAAATAACATAAAGACCAAAGAAAGATGCTATCACTAACTTGTCAAGGGCAGCCTGACAGGATCACCTGCTTCAACCTGCCTGACACTAGGTGTTTCAGGAAATTCAGAGGACTTTCTGTCTTTCTTGATGTAGGAAGCATGAATTTCATTTGAGCTGAGTGGAATTCAGAGCAAAGAGAGAATTTGAAGCAACTGCAAACCACAGCCCGAAACCATAAGTTTGGCAGTTTCCAAGGAGACTTTGGACCATTTGCATTATAGCCATGCTGGCCACTAGCGGAGGTATCTGAAAAGTGTGACAATTTCAAATAGCAACCTCCTGGTATAACTCAGCTAAATACTGGAGATAGACCAGACGATGCTTTGCTTAAAAACAAAAACAAAAGTTCATTGTGATTGGAGGACAAAAGACAGGCTGCCTGATACTTTTATCTGATGAAGCTTAGCTTTGTACACTTTGCATTGCAGTTCGGGCATTGTGACTGGCTTCTGGAAAACGGGGTCTAGGTGAGACTTCCTTTGTCATTTTCTTCTTGTCATTCTCCGATGGCCTCTCTGTCTTGCCTTCTTTTCTAGATTTTAAAGATGGAATGAGATAGTTAGGAGAGAGAAATTTGAAACCCTATGAAACAGCTTCCGAGTTATCCTTATTTTCAACATACTCCTCTTCAACCCCTATTTTCCTCGCAGTGCGTGTGGATAATTGGGATCCTTCTGTCTCTTTCTCTCCCCAATTTCAGTTCAGTTCAGTTTAGAAAGCAGCTATTGTATACATTGACTGAGCCAGATTCTGGGGACACAGTGGTTAATGGAATAGAAACCTGATCTTAAGGAACATGAAGTAGCATTGGGCCCCTCAGTTCAGTGAGGTGAGGTGTGCAGTTCTTTGTTACCTGTGAAGTTGTTAATAATCACAGTGATGTTAGCAATTAATCATCCCTACGGACATAGCCATCCTCGATGGAGCAGGGTTATGATCCACTAGCAGAAGCCTCTTCCCTCCAAAGTCCCAGCTCTTTTCTCTTTAGGTAGAAAAAGGTAAGCACGCTTTGTAACACTGAGAGAGAAAAAACAAACACTAACTGATGATAAACACAAGTAAAGCAATATGACTCCAAAATAAAAGAATTCCAGGATATCCTAGAGGGTGGATTTTAAGAAATTTTATTTTCTTCTCCAAAATGGTCTCTTTAAAGCACCTTAAAATATGTCAAATGTACACATATTACATTTTGAACTTTCTGTTTGTTTATCCTCACCGGAGGACATATTTTTATTTTTTGTTCAGATAGAATGGGAAGGAGAGAGAGGAAGAGACAGAGAGAGAGAAACATTGACATGAAAGGGACACATCGAGTGGCTGCCTCCCGCACGACCGACCAGGGCTGGGGACAAACTGCAACCGAGGTACATGCCCTTAGCGGGAACCGAACCCAGGTCTCTCCGGACCGCAGGCCGACGCTCTAACCGCTGAGCAAAACCAGCCAGGGCAGGTTTTGAACTTTCAAGAAATTCACTAATTTTTAAAACCAGTGATTACTTTTTCTGATTATAAAAGATTTAAACATGTTTTTATTTATTTATTTATTTATTTTTGTTATAGATGTTTCTCCTTTTGCCCCCATTGACACCCTCCTCCCTGCTCTTCCCCCACAGCATTGTTGTCTATGTCCATTGGTTATGCATACAAGCATATAGATTCTTTGGTTTATCTCCCCCCATCCCCGCCCCTTTCCTCTGAAGTTTGTCAGTCTGATCCCTACTTCTATGTCTTTGGGTCTATTTTGTTCATTAGATTCCACGAATAAGTGAGATCATGTGATATTTGTCTTTCTCTGATTGGCTTATTTCAATTAGCATAATGCTCTCCAGGTCCTTCCTTGTCATCTCAAAGGATAAGAGATCTTTCTTTCTTCCAGCTGCATAGTACTCCATTGTGTATATACACCACAGCCTTTTTATCCATCATCTACTGATGGACACTGGGCTGTTTCCAGATCTTAGCTATTGTAAATAGTGCTGCTATGAACATGGGGGTACATATGTTCTTTTGAATTAGTGTTTTGGGTTTCTTCGGATATATTCCCAGAAGTGGAAATGCTAGGTTATAAAACAGATCCATTGTGAATTTTTTGAGGAAACACCATATTTTTTTCCGTAGTGGCTGCACCAGTCTGCATTCCCACCAGCAGTGTATTAGAGTCCCCTTTTCTCCACACCCTCGCCAACACTTGTTGTTTGATGATTTGTTGATGGCGGCCATTCTGGCAGGTGTGAGGTGATACCTCACAGTCATTTTAATTTGCATCTCTTTGATGATTAGTGACATTGAGCATTTTTTTCGTATGTCTCTTGGCCATTTGTATGTCCTGTCAAACATGTTTATTTTATTTATTTATTTATTTTTTTATCCTCACCCAAGGACATTTTTGCATTTATCTTCAGATAGAGCAGGAGGAAGATAGGGAGGAAGAGAGAGAGAGAAACATAGAAGTGAGAGAGACACATCTAGTGGTTGCCACCCACACGACCCAACCAGGGCCAGGGACAAACTGCAACCGAGGTATATGCCCTTAGCGGGAACCAAACCCGGGACTCTCTGGTCTGCGAGCTGACACTCTAACCACTGAGCCAAACCGGCCAGGGCAAACATGTTTATTTTTAAAACTTTCAGTAATGATCATAGATAGAAAGTAAACTCCCCCCAAATCTCATCTTCCCTCATGACCAACACCCATTATTAACATTTCAGCATATGTTTCTCTAGTCTTTATTTTACAAATTGACATACATATATACATACATACATACATTTTGGACAAAAATGGGATGTATTTTATATATAATATATATTTATATAAGGTATATAAATGTATATAATGTAAACCTTTAAAAAGAGTATAGTTTTTTTTATATATATTTGTGATTAATTTTTAAACCTTACATTATATTGTGGACATCTTTTCATATAAACCTACCTTATTGTTTTAGCAGTAGCTTAACATTGCATTGTATAGCTAGACAAATAAATGGTTTCCAGTGTTTTACTCTTAATAACGCTGCTGCAGTTAATAGCTTTAAACATTTGTTCTTACAAATTTGTGCAAATATAAGCCGAGGATACATTCTTGGAGGTAAGGTTCTTTATTCAAAGAGTATGAACACAATATGCCAGATTACTTTTCCACCCAGAGGATATGAGTTTCTCTGAGACCATGAAACACTGTGCATGTGAAATAGTTTTTTAAATTTTGCCAATCTAAAAGGGAGAACAGCCCTGGCCAGTTTGGCTCAGTGGTTAGAGCGTTGGCCTGCGGTCTGTAGAGACCCGGGTTCGGTTCCCGCTAAGGGCACGTACCTCGGTTGCAGTTTGTCCCCGGCCCTGGTTGGTCGTGCAGGTGGCGGCCACTCGATGTGTCCCTTCACGTCGATGTTTCTCTCTCTCTCTGTTCCTCTCTCTCCCTCCCACTCTACCTGAACAAAAAATGGAAAAATGTCCTCGGATGAGGATAAAAAAAAAAAAAAAAAAAAGGAGAACATCTGTAATACTTTCAACAGTACAAATTTTAAAAATAAATAGTTAAAAATAAAAATTTGCCAACCTTATGATGGGATTCATATGAATCCTGACTGTTGCTTTACTTCAAGATTTCTAGTGAGTTTGATCATCTAGTCCCATGCTTTATTACCCACTTGCTTTTTTTTTTTTGCTTTTTACAAAATCCTCACCCGAGGATATTTTTTCATTTGTCTTTAGATAGAGTAGAGGGGAGGAAGGGAGGGAGAGAGAGAGAAACATCGATGTGAGAGAGACACATCGACTGGTTTCCTCCGCACAACCAGGACCAGGACCGGGGACAAACTGCAACCGAGGTACATACCCTTGGCCGGAATTGAACCCACGACTCTTTGGTCTGTGGGCCAACACTCTAACCACTGAGCCAAACTGGCCAGGACTTTTTCATTTTTTAAATTGAGATGTAATTCAATCAGATTAACCAATTTAAAGTATACAAGTCAGTGGATTTTAGTGTATTTACAAGATTCTACAACCACCACCTTTGTCTAGTTCCAAGACATTTCATCACCCCAAAAGGAAACCTCATATCCATTCGCAGTCACTCCCATCCCCCCTGGGATTATTATAATGACCCCAGTATATGTGAAGTGATATCTCATTACGGTTTTAATTTAAATTTCCCCAGTGGCTGCTGAGGTTGAGTAGCTTTTCATGTGCATATCGACCATTTGTGTATCTTCTTTGAAGAAATATCTATTCAAATGCATCATCGCCAATGATACATCTGATAAGGGGTTAATATCCAAAATTTATAAAGAACTTACACAACTCAACACCGAAAAAACAACAAAAAACAGCAATCCAATTAAAAAGTGGACAAAGGACCTGAATAGACACTTCTCCAAAGAGGACGTACAGATGGCCAATAGACATATGAAAAGATGCTCAATATCACTAATCATTATAGAAATGCAAATTTAAACCACAATGTGATATCACCTCACACCTGTCAGAATGGCTATCATCACTACATCAACAAATGACAAGTGTTGGTCAAAATGTGGAATAAAGGGAACCCTAGTGCACTGTTGGTGGAAAAGCAGGCTGGTGCAGTATAATTACCTCAAAAAATAAAAAATGGAAGAACCTTATTACCCAGTGATTCCACTTCTGGGAATATATCCCAAGAAACACAAAACACTAATTCAAAAAAATATATGCACCCCTATGTTCCTTGTAGCATTCTTTACAATAGCCAAGATTTGGAAGCAGCCCAAATGCCCATTTGTAGATGTGTGGATAAAAAAGTTGTGGTACATTTACACAATGGAATACTACACAGCTGTAAAAGGGAAGGAACACTTACCTTTTGTGACAGATAGATGGACCTGGAGAGCATTTTGCTAAATGAAAGAAGCTAGTCAAGAAAAACAAATATCACATGATTTCACTTATATGTGAAATCTAACAAATAAAATAAACAACCAAAGGAAATAGAAACAGACTCATAGATGCAGAGAACAGACTGACAGCTGTCAGAGGTAAGGGGGTTGGGAGGCTGGGTAAAAAGGTGAAGGGATTAAGCAAAAAATAAAAAATAAAAATAAAAAATAAACAACCAAAAAATTTATAGACACAGAGAACAAATAGATAAATAAAAATATGCTTTGCCCATTTCTAAATTATTTATCTTTTAATTGTTGAATTGTAAGTGTTCTTTCTATATTCTGGACACTCGTTTCTTATCAAATATACGATTTGCAAATATTTTCTCCCTTTCTGTGACTTGTTTCTTCACTTTCTTAGTAGTGTCCTTTGATGAAAAAGTTCTTAATTT
Organism: Molossus molossus; assembly: GCF_014108415.1. NCBI lineage: Eukaryota > Metazoa > Chordata > Mammalia > Chiroptera > Molossidae > Molossus > Molossus molossus. Next base: position 31,964,228 of record NW_023425346.1, read on the forward strand.
TGAAAAAGTTTTATTTAGTTTTTTCTTTGGTTGCTGTGCTTTTGGCATCATATCTAAGAAACCTGCCTAATTCAAGGTTACAAAGATTTAGACTTATGGTTTATTCTAAAAGTTTTATAGTTTTAACTCTTATACAGAGACCTTTGATCTATTTTGTATTATTGTGTATTGTGAGGTAGGGGGTCTAAACTCATTCTTTGCATGCCAATATCCAGTTGTCCCCACACCTATTTGGCATGTTTTCACCTATAACTTTTCTATTTGTATCTTTTCCCCATTTTTTCTTAACGGATTATTTTGGGGTGTTCTATGGATTTGTAAGAGTCATCTGTCTGGTAAGAAAATTAGTCCTTTGCCTTATAGATTATAAATTATAAATAGTCTTTCTCATTTATGATTAATCTGTTAACTTTGCTATGGTAGGTTGGTTTGTTGGTTGTTTTCATGTCTTTGTTTGATTTTTAGCCATGCAGGTATTTGAAGTTTTGGGTCATCAAATTGAACAGAATCTGTTTCTCTGGCTTTTGGTTTCTGTGTCAAGTTTTCCTTTAAGGCATCTCTTCTGAAGTGGTCACAAAGCAGTGAAGGGACAGAGATCAACACCATGAGGTCTGCAAGTGGCACTAAAGCATGAGCATGAGCTAGTTCTTTAGAAGGACGTGTGCAGAGACATAGGGAGGCGGGCCAGGTACTGTGTGTTTGGGAATATCCAAGCAGAAGCTGAGGGAGAAGATGAGAAAGCAAAGAAACCACAGAAGAAATAGATGAGCGAGGAGGAGGGAAAGGAGATGTGGGCCACTGCCCACCAGGGACGAGAGCTCTGAGCAGAGTTTCAGGAGGGAAGGTCCCGCCCTGTGGGAAGCCAGGCAGCCAGGTGCGCGGCGCAGGTGTGCTGGCAGGAAGAGGACACAGCTTGTTTAGAAAGTGCGACAGTGAAAAGACAGAGGAATTTATCCATCTCATCCAGACTGTCCAACTTATTGGCATATACTAAATCAGAAAGAATCAGTAAATCTGAATAGACAGATCCCAACTAGTGAAATTAAAGGAGTAATCCAAAAACTCCCAACAAATACAAGCCTTTGACTTGATGGCTTTACAGGTAAATTTTACCAAGCATTAAAAGAACGAATACCTATTCTTCTCAAACTGAAGAAGGAAAATTATAAGACAATATCCCCAATGAAACTAGGTGCTAAAATCCTCAACAAAACATTAGCAAACTGAATTCAGCAATACATTAAAAATATCCTTCACCACAAAAAAAAAAAGAGGAAATCAGAGGGGACCAAAAGAGCCTCACAAAGGCTTATTTTCTTTCCAAAAAGAGGAAAATAAAAAATTTTTGCTATGATTTTAGGTTAAGAACCAGCAAAGTTTTGCTGATAAGAGTAAGGATTTAGGGAACTTAGTTAATTCTCACGCTTCTGGGATTTTAGATCCTAGGAAATTTTGAAATCTCCTTGAGTAGAAGCCAGAATGGAAAAAAAGTCAAACATTTAAACGAGTTAATAGAGGTAAAGTGGTTCTAACCGTACTGGTGTTAGTGTTGTTCTCTGGGAAGCAGACACTGAGATGGAATTAGGAGTGCAGAGATGACTGATTGTAATGCCCACAAAAGGCCAAGGAGGTAAGACTGGGCGTGGGAGCCAGTGATGCAGATATGACCGTGCTCTGCCAACGTACGGGGGACCCTGGGGTAAGATGCCCATCAGAGGAGTCCTGGCCTTAAACTGTATGTCAGGTGGTGACAAGTTCTAAGGATCTGGGGAAAGGTGAGGGGGAGGGGTGCAAATGTAAATAAAGACAAAGAGATGAGGGAGGAATGTTGGGGGGTAGAAATAGGGGTGGGTGTAGAACAGTACCTGAGCTCCCAGTGGGTGGCAGTGGGGAAGGGAACATGTAGAGTCACCATAAGAATTTTGCTGTTATGTAAGTGAAATGAGAAAGAATTGCAGGGTTTCGTCGGGGGAGTGACATGATCTACCTGACACCTTTCAAGGATCATGGAAGCTCCTTTAAGAATAGACTGAGTATGCCCTGGCCAGTTTGGCTTAGCGGTTGAGCATCAGCATGCGGACCAGAGAGTCCCGGGTTTGGTTCCCGCTAGGGGCACGTACCAAAAAAAAAAAAAATTATTGCAGAGGAACTGAATAGACACCTCTCCAAACAGGACATACAAATGGCCAAGAGACATATGAAAAAATGCTCAACATCACTAATCATCAGAGAGATGCAAATTAAAACAACAATGAGATATCACCTCACACCTGTCAGAATGGCCACCATCAACAAATCATCAAACAACAAGTGTTGGTGAAGGTGTGGAGAAAAGGGGACTCTAGTTCACTGCTAGTGGGAATGCAGACTGGTGCAGCCACTATGGAAAACAATATGGTGTTACCTCAAAAAATTAAAAATTGAATTGCCGTTTGACCCAGTGATCCCACTTCTAGGACTATACCCTAAGAAGCCTGAAACACCAATCAGAAAGAATATATGTACCCCCATGTTCATAGCAGCACTATTTACAATAGCTAAGATCTGGAAACAGCCCAAGTGTCCATCAGTAGACGAATGAATAAAAAAGCAGTGGTACATATACACAATGGAGTACTATGCAGCTGTAAGAAAGAAAGGTCTCTTATCCTTTGAGACGACATGGAGGGACCTGGAAAGTATTATCCTAAGTGAAACAAGCCAAACAGAGAAAGACAAGTATCATATGATCTCACTTATTTGTGGAATATAATGAACATAACAGTCTGAAGAACAAGGTAGTCGCAGAGACGTGGAAGTGGGGTACAGACTGACAATCCCCAGAAGAGGGGGTGGTGGGGGAGAGATAAACCACAGAACTTATATGCATGTGTGCATGAACAGTGGACATGGACAACAAAGCTGGGGACAGGGCGAGGAGGGAGGGGGATGGGGGAATCAGTGGGGGGAAAAGGAGAAACATCTGTAACAAAAATAAATTAATTGATAAAAAGTCCATTTATTAAAAAAGAAAAAAGAATAGACTGAGTTCGTGCAGGTGTAGAAACAGAGAGATGATGGGCCTGGGTGGTGGTGATGGTGAAAGATGGTCGGATTCTGGATATATTATAAGTGCATAAATCCAATATGATTTTCTCATGGATTAGATGTGGAATGTGAGAAAAAAGAGGCATTAAGGATAACACGAAGTGTATTAGTTCTCCATTACTCTTTAAAAAATTACTCCAAACTTACAGAACTGTGAGGTAATTAACGGGTGTTGTTTTAAGCTGCTAAATTTGTGGTGATTTCTTATGTCAGTCATAGAACATGAATGAACCTTCCCAAGAAGTTTATTCCATCCTTGAATAGCACTCATTGTAAGGAAATGTCACCTTATTCATTGCACTAAGATCCATCACTCTGTTCATTCCAATAATAGACCTAATTTTATTTCCTGAAGCCATGTGGGCAGCCCATCCCGTATTTGGAGGCCCGTAGGAGCCTTTGGACCAGAGAGTCCCTGTGCATTCTCCATCATGGTCCCTTCTGTCTAACGGTAGTATGTTTTGCTTAGGTCCCTAGAACTTACATTCTAGATAAATGTGAATGTGCTATAACATGTTTGAAAAGTCTTTGCTGATTTGAAGAGTGCTGTCTCACTCTTCTGTAAGATAAACGTTATTTTCTGGATCATCAACCATGTGACCATCAATAATAGAAAAGCATCATTTAGGATGACCTGGAATCAAAAATGAAGTAGAAAATTGTCAGGAAGTTTTCCAAAGTATGAATCCACCTGAAATAGACTGTGATACTTAACTAGGATTAAAATTTGATACTTACATCGTTAAAAGAAATTTCCCCACGTGAAGTAAGCTCAATGTAAAGCAGCAGCATCTGGGAACTAAAATGTATTTCATCTGTCCATCTGGGATAGAATTTATTCTGCTCATAATAAAATTTCTTTCTTGGTTCTTAGAACATGGGGCAGAACCAAGAGCTTTGCCAAGACACTGGGCACAGCAGGTGGGGCAGATCCTCAACGGAGAGCTCCTGAAATCTCCCTGTAGCGTGGTTCAAGGCAAATCAGAACAAAAATGATAGAAAAAGAAAAACCTTAAGATAGGAAAGATGCAGGAAACCTAGCAGGGGGAACAACATCCGAATGATCATTAAAATGATGAACCAGGCTATTAAAAAGTGACTAAAGATACACTGATATGAGGGAAGTGTGACCATTGGAAATATTGTGGAAAGTGACCCAGAGAAACTACATTTGATACCTAGAGAGAGTGGGTGATTATCCTGTATTGCAATTGAACAATTTCTAGTTTCATGCACGTATGAGCGTTTTTCCTCATTTGAATCTTTAGCTCTTTGGAAGAATGGCTATGTCTTATGGTTTCTTTGAGTAAAATAAATAGCAAGTACTTGGAAAACAATTAATAAAATTGCCTGTTGACTGGCTGAATAACGAATGAAGGCATTGTTGTTCTAATTAGAATACAGGTCCCTTGGGAGAAAGCTAGATTAAGTCAGAAGAAACCATATGTTCCTGACTCCTCCATCCTTCCTCCTTAAATGACCCACTGTTCTGGGTGTTTTCCCAAGTGTGGTCCAGGGACTTCCACATTAGAATTGTCTGGGGAAGCTTGTTTAAAATGAAGAATCCTACATCCTACTGCTCTAGACCCTTTGACTCAGAATCTGGGAGATAGAGGCACTAATTAAAATTGACACAGTTCAATACACATATTGTAAGTATGCCAGTCAATGAAATTTGAGAAATGTATACACCCATGTAACCACCATCCCAAACAAGACTTCTTTCACTCCAGAAAATGTCTTTAGTCCCATTCCCAATCACCCACCTCCCTAGAAACAATGACTATTCATTTCTCTCAGGCTCTTTCATGCAACAGGATATTTGGGATGTATCCACGTTGTTACATGTATCAATAGTTAGTTCCTTTTTATTAAGTAGTATTCCATTGTAGGAATGTGTTTATACAATTTGTTTGTACATTCACCTGTTGATAGACACTTGAGTTGTGCATCTCTTTTCTATTCAGTATAACAAATTACCACAAATGTAGCAGGTTAGAACAACACACATTTATTGTCTCACAGATCAGGAATCTGGACATGGTTTAGTTGGACCCTGTGAATTCAGTCTCACAATGATGTCCATACTGCATTCCTGTTTGGAGCTCTGTGTCCACTTCCAAGCTCACATGGTTGTTGGCAGACTCCAGATCCTGTGGTTGTAGGACTAAAGATGTTGGCTTCTTACTGGCTGTAGCTAGAGCTTTTGCCACATGGCCCTCGCAGTAGACAGTTCATAATTTGGTTGTTTGCCCCCTCGAGGCCAGCAGGAGAGTCTCCCTCTTCAGCCGGCTGAAATGGAATCATATAAAATATAACCATGGGAGTGACATCTCATCACCTTTGCCATAGTGAACAAAAGCAAGTCACAGATTTCACCCAGATTCAAGGTGGGGGCATTGTACAGGCTGTGGATTATTGGGGCCACCTTAGAGTGTATCCACCAGAAGTCGTTTCTCGTTTTTAGCAATTATGAGTATTTGTACACAGCCTTTATGGGAACATATGCTTTCATTCCTCTTGGGTAAATACCTAGGAGTAGAATTGCTTAATCACAGGATAGGTCTATGTTTAACCTTATGGGAAAATGTCAAACCGTTTTTCAAACATGCTGTACAGTTTTACCTTTCCATCTACAGTGTTCCCCCTTTTTTACCAGTACTTGTTCTTTGTCTTTGTCATTTTTGCCCCGTTCTACTGGATGTGAAGTCTGCATCTTTAAAGAGCTCTGTGGGTGATTCTTACACATACTCAACCGCTGCTTCAGAGAAATGAGTCATAGAGAACCTCCCACCACTACTAGGTTACAGGTCCCTCCGAAGTCATTCCCCAAATCTAACTGATCCACTGAATCCCAGGGAGCATTAGTTAAAAACAGAATGTGGGCCTGCCTTCAGACCTTCTGTTGTTGTTGTTGTTTTTTTTTTTATCCTCACCCGAGGACATTTTTCCATTTTTTGTTCAGGTAGAGTGGGAGGGAGAGAGAGGAACAGAGAGAGAGAGAGAAACATCGACGTGAAAGGAACACATCGAGTGGCTGCCACCCGCACAACCGACCAGGGCCGGGGACAAACTGCAACCGATGTACGCGCCCTTAGCGGGAACCGAACCCGGGTCTCTCAGGACCGCAGGCCGACACTCTAACCGCTGAACCAAACCGGCCAGGGCCCTTCAGACCTTCTGAACCAGCATCTCCAGGAATGCAGTTTGGGAATCTGTATTTCCAAGTAACTCCTAGTGACCCTTTGACCTGCCGGGATTGGGAACCCAGAGGCATCTTTGGTGTGCTGCATGCAACTGAGAACAGCTCTAGGAAGCGGATCTAGGACTCTGAGACGACCCCACAGACACTCCCCGCTTCCTTAATAAAATTATCAGCACACTGATGTGCTTATTTTCTTACTGCGTATCTCACAATAATGACACAGCTTCATGGGAGAAAAGAAGTCGGGGACTTGTAGCTCAGATGTTTGGCTTTGCTAGCAAGACATTTCTCACTCAAGGAATTTTTATCTCCAACTGTAACTCACTAATCTCAAGTAACAATCTCCTTGCATTCTCAGGAAGACATCGAGTTTCTTTAAGAAGCACTTCTTTGAAAAACACGGTTGAGCACGTGCTAGGAAGCAGGCAGCCCTGTGCTGGCGAGAACGGGATGTGAGCCAGGAGGAGGACAGGCCACTACACAGGCAACCGCTGTCTTGGGACAAGCGCTGGGGCGGGAAAGTGCAAGGCCCTCTGGGACAGAGTGACAGCCTCGTCCAGGCTTCTTATTCTCTAACCATCATTTTTTAAAAAACCATGTTTATGTGATTAGATACAGCTGAACTCTTCTCCCACCAGCAGTTCTTTTTCCCTTTGGACAGACTACCTCGGAGTGGTCGTCTGTCAGGAGGACTGCTAGACGCGTCCATGCCACTGAGTTGAGAGAGACGGAGGGAGGGAGGGCAGAAGGGCGGGGGCATGTGCCAGCTGCACACTCCAACGCCGGTGCTGGAGCGTTGACGGAATGCAGGCCAGGGATGAGGAGAACCCTAACTGTGCTGCTAGCTGATGGCTCAGGGAACCACATACCTCTGCTTCTTCCACAGGAAAAAAATAGAATGAAACGGTGTCTCCACAACCTGTGTACAGAGACTATCTGAAAAGTCTGGGTACAGAGGATGAAACTCTTTTTAAACAGTGTGCTACTGCGTCTTCAGATAATATGCTCAATATTATTGTTCTTCAACCTCCAGACACCTCTTCAGGTAAAATTCTTCTACATTGCAGAACATTAGAAAAAAGTCTGGAAACACAGAGAAAATAAATACTTACTGTACTTTTTCAAAAGCAAAATTAGACTCATTGCTTTACCTTTAGAAGTTCATCTGAAAAGGTGTCTGAAGATTGATTTTTAAAAAACACATCTTGAGCACGGGACTGGAAAGTAGAACTGCTGTGCTGTCTAAAAATAAGTTTCTGCTACGGTGCCCAGCTGTTCAGGCACCCTGCAGAGTGTCCCATTTAACTCTCGCAACAGTTGAGGACCTGAGGCCAGGGAGCTTCACAACTTGACCGGGTCTCCCAGCAGCTCTGTGGCAGAGCCAGGATTTAAAGTTCACCTGCCAAGGCTCGAGACCACCTGCCTTTTCCTTCAGAGCATCACTCCCAGCCCTGAGCCCCACACAGGGCTGTTGAGAGACCGCAGTGCTTGCCTGGCCCCTTGACCGCAGCCTCATTCAACAACGTCATGTGCCCATCTCTTATTGTTGCAGACTTCAGGAAACTTTCTGAGACACCGAGGAAGGTGATGGGCCCTCTCCCCTGACCACTGAAACTGGCGTTCCGTGTCAAGACATGTGAGAGAATCCCTTGGGGATCATGGACCCAGATAAAGAACCACTCCTTCTGTCTGTCAAGTTCTTACAGACAAAGAGAAGAAGCTGCCACTTTCCTGCCTCCATCTACCGGCAGGGCTGGACCACGTTCGCTCGGGCAGTGTTAGCACCTCTGTGAAAGTGCTTGAGAGACTGTTGGAGGGAGTGTAAGGGGTCAGGGAAGCAGAGAAGAAGGGGCAGAAAACCTTTCCAAGGACAGCGATGTTATGAATAGAGAGTATGGCTTAAGAAATGAGAATTCCCTTCGCTGTCGGCAGAGTGCACATCATTAGAAAGGCACACTCACGAGGCAGTAGGTGTCGGCTGTGCCCATGGATGCCCTCCCACCCTAACTGCTGCTGGGGCAGAGGTGCACACGGGCACATGGGTATTACAGCTCTCTTCCATGGGACACCCAGGAGGCTTAAAAGCTTTATTTCCTGCCTCCTATACAAGTGTCCACCAACCCTTCTTTGAGGTACTCTTGTATTTTTCATCACTATGAGTCAGAAGGACGTTTCTCTAATTTCCCAGAAAAAAAAAGTGCATAATATTAAGCCTTTTGAATATAGACTGTTCACTCCCTCCAAGTTCAGAAAATATGCTGAGAATGCATCAGTAACCCTCCAATTTTCTTCCTGAGTGCTCCTTGTTGCCATCTCCCTCCCCCCTTGCCACAGCATTCCCTGCCATGCCACACACACCCCATCCTGATGGCTGTTTGTCCCTCTGGTGAGCCTTCCTCACAAATAAAAACAAGCAATGCACTCAGCTCACACAAACATCTTCCCTCCTTGCGTGAGGGGCTCATTCACTAATGAGTGCTTCCCTCGGGCTTCATGGACAGTAAGGCAAATGCAAGCCTGGGGACCAAGCAGCGAATTTCTGATGTCTTGGGCACAAGCATCTCAATGCAGTGAAAACAAGTCTGCTAGCCCAACCCATGGAAAGTCAATTCCAAGGTGCATTGTTTACATCTTTCATAAATACACTCTGCCTAGCCTCATACCAGTTGACAGCTGCCCACTGAAGAGTTTTCATGACATGCAAGGAGTACATTCATTCGTGCATGCGATAAATGTTTTTGAAAACTTGCTGTATGCTAGGTACTAGGAAACGTGTGGTAGATGCCATGAATTCGTGATCTAATGGAGACAGGCACGAGTGTCTCTGCTGAGGGAAACACAGGGCTTGGATGCAGGTAGAGGAGTACTGCTCCCAGGCAAGGTGGCTGCAGCTGGGTCATGGGTCGAAGCTCTGTAGGAATTAGCCTGGAAGCGTGTGGAAAGGTGTGGAGGATCTTGGGGGAAGGTGGTTCCAGGCAGAAAGAACAGAATGTGTGAAGACCCAGAGGCAATGAGTGTGCTGGAGCCTGTTAGTATCTATTGGAAGAGCTGACTATGTGCCTCTCCTCCCAAACCTGCATTCATTGATGTCACCCTGATAGCCTGAAATCAGTCACAGGAGGAGTATTTACACCAGAGAAATTGGCAAACACTATTTTTCAGGGATTTTTGCCCCTAAAGAGCTAGTCAATAAACATTTTCTGACACACCACAGCCCGGAGGTGATAAAGAACATGGTTGCCTAGGGAAACTGCCAGCGGTCAGCATGTGGGTTTTGTTATGAGATTGGTTAGTAATGACGGTGTGGTTGGGTGAGTCATCAGGAATCAGGTCACACAATGCCTCAATGCTCTGCAAGGCAGTTTGGGAGTGATGCTATCTTGCCAAGATATTTGTAGTAGACATCTGTTGATGATGCTTCCCCAGCATCCATTTCTTTCTTTTGGTAAAAGCAGCCCACAATTTAATTAGAGGCAACAGACTAATTGATGAGACATAGATCATGACAGTCTTTGATGACAAAGGGAGTGAGCCCTAATCTTGCAAGTGCTGGCCTTCTGTAACCTCATGTTTGTTCAGATAGATAGATAGATAGATAGATAGATAGATAGATAGATAGATAGATAGATAGATAGATAGATAGATAGATAGATAGATATAGATATATATGTATATTTATATATAGATAGATATAGACATATATGTATATCTATATCTATATATATTTCTTTTCTTTTTTTTTTTTAATCCTCACCTGAGGACATTCTTCTCCATTTTTTGTTCAGATAAAGTGGGAGGGAAAGAGAGAGAAAGAGAGAGAGAGAAACATCAATGTGAAAGGGACACATCGAGTGGTTGCCACCCACACGACCCAACCAGGGTCGGGAACAAACTGCAACCGAGGTACGTGCCCTTAGTGGGAACCAAACCCAGGTCTCTCTGGACTGCAGGTTGACACTCTAACCGCTGAGCCAAACCGGCCAGGGCTATATATACATTTCTTTACTGATTTGAGAGAGAGAAGAAGGAAGAGGGAGAGAGAGAACATCTCTCTTAATGAGAGAGAACATCGATTGGCCACCTCCTGCATGCCCCCACTGGGGATTTGGCCCACAACCTGGGCATGTACCCTGACCAGGAATCGAACTGGCGACCTCTTGGTGCATGGGTCGATGCTCAACCACTGAGTCACACCGGCTGGGCATGTTCTTATATTATTGGGTGGAAATTTCAGATAGAAGATCTTACAGGCTCAACTACAGTGTTTATCAGAATGAGGTCCTGACACCACTCACATCAGCATCACTCAGAGTGGTTGCCTACAATGATGAATTTTGGGTTCTACCCCAGGAATGCTCAATCAGGATACCTGCAAAGATTCTGCATTTTAAACAAGAACCAGGTGACTCTCATGTACACTAAAGCTGGAGATCTAAAGACTAGGTATTGTTCTTCCCATTATGCATTCATCATTGACTCTATTTATTCATTCATTTATTTAACAAATATTTGTTGTCAGTCACTGTCTCAGGTGCTGGAAACAAGATCAGCCAAGTCCATACCTTCAGCAGTTTATAGTCGGGTAGTGAGGGGAAGAGGCAATAAATTATTGTTTTTAAATGTAATTTCAGATAATAACTCTGGAGGAAATAAAGAAAGTGAAGGGGAGCTTGGGGGCAAGCGCCTCAGTGGTCACTTTAGATTGGATGGTCAAGAAAAGCTCTATGAAGAGGCAACATTTAATTGACATGCATGTTCTATGATAATTTTTCTCTCAGAATTCTCATTCAGGATAAAACACAAACATATACACACATATAAACTTTAGTCCTGTTAGACAAATCAAATTTTAAAACACTTGCCCTGGCCAGTTTGGCTCAGTACTTAGAGCATCGGCCCTTGGACTGAAGAGTCACGGGTTTGATTCTGGTCAGAGGCATGTACCTGGGTTGCAGATTTGATCCCTGGCCCTGGTCGGGGTCCTGTGGGAGGCACCAATCAATGCGTCTCTCTCACATCGATGTTTCTCTCTCTCTCTCTCTCTCTCTCTCCCTCTCTCCTTTTCACTCTCTCTAAAAAAATCAATGAAAAAATTCCTTGGTGAGAATTAACACACAAAAAATTTTTTTTTAACTTTTTAATATAAGATTAAGAGGGTGTTTTAACTGCATACGCACACAGTCTAGGTAGGTAGACGTGTCAGTCACAGCACCCACCATGGTTAATAGGGTCTGCCCCCACCCCTGGCACTGTCTTGTTTTGCACCGCGCGACCTACCCCAAGGGCAGTCATCCTCGGGACAGCCCGCGGTCTAGGAGAAGATCAACGGCACAGCGGAGTCTCGCCCAGAACCTGGAGCGAGGGCCCCGGGGGGCTGAGAGGTGCCCTGAGAGACCTGGGAGGCTCCGCTGGATCTACACAGGGCCGGAGAAGTTAAGGGGAAACAGAAACTGTGAGTAAGATGAGGAAGCAAAAGCTCTGAGAAAGCAGAAGTAATGAGAAGGAGGCAGCAGACCGAGAGGAGCTGAATGGGCACAAACGGCTCTCGTGTAAAGCTGGACAAGTTCCTCCTCTCCCTTTCACCCAACTCCAGGCCAATTCCTGGTCTCCTGAGGGCAGGGATTTGGATGGCCTGGGTTTCCAAGTTTTAAAACCACCAGCAGTAGTCGCAGAAGCAGAAGTGCTGCTTGCAACACATATTCTTTAGTTGCGTGGTTACTTGAGGGTGTCTCTGTCACTGAAATTATGTATAGTCTTATTTTAAATGATGTAATTGTAGCAATGCTTTTAGCTTAAACACACACACACACACACACAGCTAGTGGATGCGAGGGAAGCGAGTGGCCATATACTGACCAATTTAAACATCACTTCCCACTCCCCAAATAAAAGCTGGGACCCTGGGGTGCTCTGCACATACTTGCTTTCTTTTCTACAGGACAGGCTGTGACAGCTTGAATTGATTTGAAGTTAATTGATCCCAAATAAGAAGGTCACTTTGCAGTAACTCTCCTGCTTCCTGAAGTTGATTTTATTCTGATGAACTCTTATCAGTGAGTAGTTCCCTAAAAATAGTTTCTGAAAAGGCTCAAGCATTGACTATCGCCCTGAACAAAGAGAAACAGAATGTATAAATGGAAAATGCATCTGATGTCAGACCCCATCACCAGTCTCTTTGACGAATATGAAAAAGAAATGTTTTGGAGCAGCTGAGATATTTAGCTTTGAAATTATCCAGTAAGGAGCTACTTGGATAATGTTGAATTTTTTTTTTCTACAAACCCCCTTTGAAATAAACCAGACAGAGGTTCCTTTCACTTCCATGGGAGTTTTCAGCCAAAGGAGAAAGGAGGACTTTATAAGCTCTAAACAGCCTTGGAGGCCATTCACAGACTTCCTAGCATTCTCTGCCATTTCCCAGTGCTGAGGACCCTGAGTGTGGCTTCTCACTATCAGCATTGTCCCTCTTGGGCACCAGCCTGGCAGCTGAGCTCTCTGAGCCTTATAGGCTTTGGAGTACGAGAAGAAGCCATCAGATAGGATCACAAACTGTGCAGAGAAAGAGATGAGCCGGAACTGTGGTGGTGGGAAGATGAAGTACATAAGGCTATTTTCATACCCTCCTGAATCACACTTCCTGTCCCTTTGGTGGGTGGGGGGTGGGGGGTGGCACCCAGGGAAACCACCTAGGCAGGCAGAGATTTCCTTGACTCTGCCTCCAGGAACAAGACCTATGTTGCCTGCCTCTTTGAAATGTCCTCCTCCCTGCTCCCTGGCTGCTGGCTTTCCGCTGACTTGGCTGCAAGTCTTTGGGGGAGGGGGACATAAGTAGATTCTGACACCCAGTCAGTACACTATGTGCTAGTTCACTATTTCCTCTGCTAGAAAGGCCTCGTCTTCTTTGGGTTCTTGTATACTTCACAAGCATGATGACACATTCTTTTCAAATTTTGTTTGAGAGGGTAAGAGGTACAACTTCTAGACAGCCCACCACCACCTCCACCACTCCCTTAAAACCTCTTTCATTTATTTGCCAGCTGTAAAGGAATCTCCCAGAAACCCTTTCTGGTAAGCCTTCACAATAACTCAGAATGAAATAACCCCAACATGCCCAGCTGGTGCGGCTCAGTGGATTGAGTGTCGTCCTATGCATCCAGAGGTCGCCAGTTCATTTCCTAGTCAGGGCACATGCCCGGATTGTGGGCTTGATCCCCAGTAAGGGGCATGTAGGGGGCAGCAGACTGATGTTTCTATTTCTCTCCCTCTGCCTTCCTCTTTCTCTAAAAAAGCCTTTAAAAGATATTTTATTTTTTAATCCTCACCTGAGGATATTTTTCTTTCTTCTTTTTTTTTTTTTTGGTTCAAATAGAGTGAGAGGGAGGGGGGGGGAGAGAGAGAGAGAGAGAGAATGAGAGAGAGAGAGAGAGAGAGAGAAACATCGACATGAGAGAGACACATCAACTGGTTGCCTCTCGCATAACCCGGACCAGGGCTGGGGACAAACTGCAACCGAGGTACGTGCCCTTGGCCAGAATCGAACCCGCAATTCATTGGTCCATGGGCCGAGGCACTAACCATGGAGCCAAACCGGCCAGGGCTAAAACATACTTTTAAAAATAATAATAATAACCCTGGCCGGTTTGGCTCCGCGGTTAGAGCATCAGCCTGCAGTCCAGAGACTCGGGTTCGGTTCCCGCTAAGGACGCATACCTCAGTTGCAGTTTGTCCCCGGCCCTGGTTGGTCGTGCGGGTGGCAGCCACTCAATGTGTCCCTTTCACATCGATGTTTCTCTCTCTCCCTCCCACTCTATCTGAATAGAAAGTGAAAAAATGTCTTTAGGTGAGGATAAATAATAATAATAATAATAACTCTACGATGAACCACTGATATTGTGCCCAGAGGAATACCTCGCGAGCACAGTATGCAAGACCTCGACATGCAGGAGTCCCTTTCAGGACTTCAAAGTGATGTCCATCCATGTTTGATTCATTACAGTAGCTGAACATATTTAAACAGTTCTGGGGCACATCCCCAGATCCCCTAATATCTCCTTTCCCCATTCCATGCCTGTCTTCTCCTCACCATAATATGGTCTCCTCTGGCTGTAAGCCCTGTGATCTTTGAGATTAGGGCCAGAATGGGCTTTTAAGTAAATATCAACTATGAAATATAATCTAGAGAAAAGATAGCTTCCTTTGAAATATATTGCCCTTCCTGTATTAAATAGGAATGCTTCTGGCTGCAAGTAATAGAAAAATGTAATTGCGATTTTATTGGCCAGAGGCTGGGTCAGGGTTCGATCAGTGGCTCAGGGATGCTGATACAGCAGTCAACACTCCACTCTTCCCCCAGACGTACTCAGGGAGCTGCCTTTATTCCTGCCTGCCTGTTGCCTTGTGGTCCCATGGCGCCACATCACCAGACCAAAGTGAATGGCGAGAAAAGGACTCAATGTCTTTCTTCTCCACTTTTTTTTTTTTTTTTTAATCTGAGAAGGGAAGCTGGAGCTCAGTTACATGCCCACTGCTAGACCAACCACTGGCGAAGGAGAATAGCATTGCCACGAATAGCTAGAGCCATCATAATCCATCTCTGGGGTTATCTATTAGGATGGGGGCCTGCCATCCCTGAAATCGAGGAATGTAACTCTGTGATGAGGGAAGAGAAACAAGGGCGGGAATGGTTGGGGAGGCAGCCAACGGTGTCTGCCATAACCACTGAACTTCTTGATGCCTGGAACCCCATGTTTCACTGGTGCTTTAACCCAACAGAGGCTCTGTCCAGGTGAAAGAAACTTTGTATTAAAAAATAGCCAAGCCCTGGCAGGTTTGGCTCAGCGGTTAGAGCGTCAGCCTGCAGTCCGGAGAGATCCGGGTTAGGTTCCCACTGGGGGCACGTACCTTGGTTGCACTTTGTCCCCAGCCCTGGTTGGTCATGCGGGTGGCGCCACTCGATGTGTCTCTTTCGCGTCGATGTTTCTCTCTCTCTCTCTCTCTTCCTCTCCTTCCCTCCCACTCTATCTGAACAAAAAATGGAAAAATGTCCTCGGGTGAGGATAAAAAAAAAAAAAATGGCCAAAAGACATGAATAGATACTTCTCCAAAGAGGACATACAGGTAGCCAATAGACACATGAAAAAATGCTCAGTGTCACTAATCAGAGAGATGCAAATAAAAACTACAAGGTATCACCTCACACCTGCCAGAATGACTACCATCAATAAATCAACAAGCAACTAGTGCTGGTGAGGGTGTGGAGAAAAGGGAACCCTAGTGCACTGCTGGTGGGAGTGCAGACTGGTGCAGCCACTGTGAAAAACACTATAGATTTTCCTCAAATAATTAAAAATGGAGCTGCTTTATGACCCAGTGATCCCACTTCTGGGACTATATTCTAATAATCCTGAAACACCAATCAGAAAGAATATATGCACACCTATGTTCATAGCAGCACTATTTACAATAGCTAAGACCTGGAAACAGCCCAAGTGTCCATCAGCAGATGAGTGGATAAAAAAGCTGTGGTACATGTACACAGTGGAATACTATGTAGCTGTAAGAAAGAGAGATCTCTTATCCTTTGAGATGACATGGAGGGACCTGGAGAGTATTATGCTAAGCGAAATAAGCCAGCCAGAGAAAGACAAATATTACATGCTCTCACTTACATGTAGAAACTAATGAACAAAACAAACTGATGAACAAAATAGAACCAGAGTCATGTATACATGAAACAGACTGACAGATGTCAGAAGGGAGACGGTTGGGGCAGACAGGATGAGGGTGAAGAGAACAGCCGAAGGACATATATGCATAGCCTATGGACACAGACAAAATTGTGGTGAGGGTGGGGTCTGGGCAGAGGGGAGCAAAGTGAATAAATGGGGGACATCTGTAATAATGTCAATGATAAAAAATAAAAGTAAGCCCTGGCCAGTTTGTCTTCGTGGTTAGAGCGTCAGCCCGCGGACCAAAGAGTCATGGGTTCGATTCCAGTCAAGAGAATGTACCTCGGTTGCAGTTCACCCCTTGCCCTGGTTGAGGTTATGCAAGAGGCAATGGTCGGTGTGTCTCTCTCACATCGATGTTTCTTTCTCTTCCTCTCTCTCCCTCCCTCCCACTCTACCTGAAGATAAATAGAAAAATATCCTCGGGTAAGGATTAAATAAAAAATTAAATTAAAAAAAGAAAATTTGTTACATTTTCAAGATATTTATAACCAACAAATATTTAGTTCACACTGCTTTTTAGAACAATGTCAAATAAGAAATTGAAAACTAAGATTAAAAAAAATATTTATTAGGAGCAGTAGTGGTGTGCTTTGAAATCTTCATCCACTGACTGGGGAGGAACCCTGATTTATAGTTTACTGATTTCCATGATATAAGTACTCTTGCCATGCTTAGTTTAAAGCTCCTAGTGGTTTAGCAACTGGCTAGCAAAGTTCCTGAAAATATAATAACCAGCTTTTGTGAGCTCATCCAAATCAACTCCCGCACACCACTGAGTAAGTGTATACTAA
Organism: Molossus molossus; assembly: GCF_014108415.1. Taxonomy (NCBI): domain Eukaryota; kingdom Metazoa; phylum Chordata; class Mammalia; order Chiroptera; family Molossidae; genus Molossus; species Molossus molossus. The sequence continues at coordinate 31,981,042 of NW_023425346.1, forward strand.
TGTGTCACGCAATTATGATGTACACATTGATCTGTGTGCTTGCTCCCTTAATCCAGCACTTATAATACCTTGTGAAGTAGATATTACCATCACCATTCACAGATGGGAAGCCTGGGCTCAAAGAAGTTGAGTCTTTTCCCGAATCTTTTCTGACTCCAGGTACTAACAAGAGGCCCATGAGAGCTTTAGCTAAGAAAGCCCCAGACACTGGCAATTCTACACGGGTACCAGCAAATTCTTAGTACTAGGATTATGTGTACTGTCAACTCTTATTGCCCTTGGAGTAATAAAGACGAGGGCAGCCTGAAAGTCACTGGATGCCTTTATTCTTGTTTTGAAGAGAACTAAAAAAAAAAAAAAAGAGAGAGAGAGAGAGACAAGAAAAGAAAAATGGAATGATTTCATCAGAAACATCCAAAGCAGAAATCCTTCTGTTCTCATTGTGAATGGTCTATGTTTGAGAGAAAGGTTAGGTCCTCCTTGTTTTCTGTGACATCAAAAGAAATTTTTCTAAAAGCACTCAGATTGGCATTCATTGCTACCTTTAACTTTACACGGAGGAACAGCCTGTGGCTCGAATGAATGGGCAGCTTTTATGACATGTGCATTTCCTTGTTGTAGAAACATTCCCTGGCGGTCCTGTGCACCATGATGCTCACCTTGCCCTGGGCCTACCTCATTGGGTGGTGGTGAGGTGCAACTGTGGCAATGGGAAATGGGAAGAGGCTTCCTTACGGTGAAGTGCTTTGGAAAATGTATGGCACCCTTGTTTTTTGTTACCACGAGCAGCCTCGGCCCAGGTTGAGTGTTCTCCAATCAGTGAGCCTTTCTCCTGACAAGAAAAACTTTCTGGCTCCCTTTTCCCTTCCCCTGGAAGTTCATATTTCATAATCTTTTCCCTCCTGCCTATGGACACAGAAAGTTAGGAAAATTCTCAATTACTGTTCATCCATCGAGGTCTCCAGTAGGGACCGTGTCACCCACTGTAGGGGCAGGGACATGAAGTAGCTTCTGACCCATTTCTGGGACTTCACTGCTGTGTCTACTCCTGCTCTCCCTCCACAGTCTTAAGGTTAGGTTTTCTGGTGAGCAACCGCTTTCAGTGTTTTTGGGTAACTGACCTGGCGCTAGCGTGAGGTTTTGGTGCAAGCCTGGCCCCCAGGGATGGACTGGGTTCTGTCCAGAAGAACTCTGTCTGCACCTTTCAGAGTCAGAGGAGATGCCTAAAGGACAGGAAGTTTTGTTTTCCCAGATAACAAAACTGCACCAATGTGATAAATATGGCCTGCTCCCCTCCTCTCTCTTCCACTTCACCCAGATTCTACCGGGATTGTCCTCTCCAAGGCCCCTTCCCCTAGAGCCAGTCACACAAATACAGCGTCCCAGGTTGTCAACATTACACACAGGGGCTTAGCAGGTGGGCCCCCCTAGTCACTGCTCCCTGACTGTGAGCACAGCCCATTGCTCCCCTCAGAAAACAGCTCTAAGGCTGCAACATTCTTTAAATGAACAATTATGCTCTTTATTAAAATAAATAAATGTCTTACTTACAAAGTTGTCCCCTCCCACATGTCATAGGCATTTATTCATTAGCCATTGCACATAACTCTAAGCACACCGTGAGAGACGGAAGATGCAATGAAATTGGCTAGAAGTGACAACTCAAATCAGACTGCTAGGAAGCAACCGCATTTAGGCTAAAAGGCAAATTCTGGTTATGAAGTAAAACACCGCCTCCCTGAATTCCTGTTGTCTTTCCCGTCAAAGCAAACTTAACAGTTCTTGTACTCTGAGAAGGAGCCAGCAAGATAGAGCGACCATTGAGAGTGTTCTTGAAGAATATCGTAGGCAAAGAAAAGCAGATTTTAGAATCGGTGCCACTATAATGTATTTGAATCTAAACACATCGTAACAAACATCACTTTTCTTGTCTATCACCAACTCTTTCCTCTCCCACATTCTCTTTCCTCTGGAGGGTTCAGAGCCATTTTCCAGTTTGGGGCTTACACTGTTTTACAGGTGTATGGTCTGGTCACATTATACACACAGGAAGATCATGGCACATGTTGCAGAAGGTGCTTGGGAAGTTTTATAGCAGATAGACAGATGCAGCAATTCTCAAAGGGTGGTCTGCAGCTGAGGGAGTGAAAGGTCAAAACTATTTTCATTGTAACACTAAGATGTTATCTGCCTTTGCTGTTGTGCTGACATTTGCACGGATGGTGTGAAAGCAATGGCCACCAACCTGCCGGTGGGGACTTTGCACAAACTCAGGTAGCAGCACCAGGCAGTAGTCACTGTATTCTTTACTGACACAAGAAAAAAAAAGAGTAAAAGAGAGTGAGAGAGAGAAAGAAAGAGGAGAACCTATTGATTGGAGCATGGTCCTGTACAACAAAAAGGCTTCTGTTCCAGATCAGGGTACATACCTAGGTTGTGGGTTCAATCCCCAGACAGGAAGCATATGGGAGGCAACTGATAGATGTTTCTCTCTCACACGAATGTTTCTCTCTTTTTCTCTTTCTCTCTCTCTCTCTCTCTCTCTCTCTCTCTCTCTCTCTCTCTCTCTCTCTCTCTCTCTCTCTACACACACACACACACACACATATATGTATGTGTGTGTATATATATACATATACATATATATGTATGTATGTATATATGTGTGTGTAGCAATAAAAACATGTCCTCTGGTGAGGATTTAAAAAAAGAATTTCCTTGGTGCACAGTGAAAAGTTTTAGTTTTATTTAAGCTTGACCCTTGAGTATGTGTCTTTTTCTTATTTTTTAAGAAAATAAGAAGATACATTTTTATTGATTTTTAGGGAGAGAAAGAGAGAGAAACATCGACATGAGAATGAAACATCAGTCAGCTGCCTCCCACAAACCCCTGACCGGGGAATCATGCCCAAAACCCAGCCATGTGCCCTGAGTGGGAATTGAACTGGCAGCCCTTCGGTGCACAGGACAACCCTCAACAAACTGAACCACAGGGGCCAGGACAGTCTTATTACTTTATAATCACAAGGTACTTTTTTAACCAATGTTAGGTTACTTAGTTGTAACAAACTTACTCATTGCAGACTTGACCTCACATGACTGTTATCTACCTCTGAAAATAAAATCTACCTTCAACGGATACTTTCTCTGCGGTAAGCAATGAGCAAAAAGCATTTGTTACAAGCTCAACAATTTAGGTAATGGATGGAATTTTGGAAGATTCTGGGGTGAGAAGAATGCCAGAAGGAAGTCTATTCATTTACTCATTTATTCGAAAGATATTGACTAGTATGGGTCGCTGCTGAGCTCAGTGTTGGGGATATGGTACTGAGCCAAACAGACCCAGTGCCAGCCCTCGCAGCACAAGATAACACATCAAGTAAGTAAACATACAAATGAATATTTATTGGGATAAAGAAAAAGAAGAAGAATGTACATGAGAGAATATAAGCTGAGGGGACCATCTTTAGACTGGTGAGCAGGGAGGCCTCTCTGGGGAGGAAATGCAAGTCGAGAGTTGAGAAGGAGCTCACCATGTGCAGAATGAGGGAAGGTGTTCCTAACTGGAAGGCACAGCTAGTGTAGATGTTGGGTCATCCCCTATGAGGACGTTGTAAACATTCTGGGCACATGTAGCACAGTGGTTGAAAACATAGGTTCAGAAGTCTGATTGGCTGGGTTCCAAGGCCAGCTTTACCACCAGCTAACTACCTGAACTTAGAGAAGTTACTCAACCTTTCTGTGTTTTGGTATTTTCATCTATAAAATAGAAAAGGTAGTATTCTCTTACATACAGACACTTCCTGTAGATTACATGAGATAATTCCTGCAACGTACTAGGCTTATAGGGGGGAAAAAACAATAAATGGTAATGATATAATATTTGTTCCTAAGGATTGAGGTAGTTGTCCTGGGCTAGGCTGGAGTATCCTGAGGACATTGTCATGAACTTGGTTTAGTATCAGATCCAACTTGTCCTGGTTATGATGTAGAAATAGTATGTATTTCAAGCCAAGACAGTGTCCAGAATCCCAAACAAGATTGGAAGAAATACGTTGTTGGGAAAAGCAGCTATCAAAACTCATAATTCACATACATGCTAAGGCTAACGTTTGCAGAAGGGGCTCATCAAGGGCACAGACAGGTGGAGGCTGAAGTTATGAACGGGAAGGCATGCCGAGCAGTGAGCAGGACAGATGGGAGCATGGGCGACAAGACCAGATCAGGACTCCAGAGATGGGACAGGCAGAAGCCAAGGCTTGGTCTCCGACGGCAACTAGGATCATTCCTAGTAGGCTTCATTATCCTGAAAGGGAGTGTAGTTAAATGTGGCTGCCAACCTATTTCTTAAATGTTTGCGCCGGTTAGTATGTTGAGCTAAGCTGTACTTTCTCCATCCATGGATCCTTCATACTGCCCCTGATGAACGTGCTCTCTCTTCCTGGAAAATATGCTGGGAGCAGGGGAGAGTTCACCTAGGCATCGTGTTGAGGTTGGCATCTCTGGGTTCATATGTTTTTTGTATTTTCCTTCTGGCTTTAGGGACCCTGTCCAGATGGCCATCTGTTCTTTGCTTCTGTGGCCTACAGACAGCTGAGATGACTTGGGGTCTCCATCTGAACAGCTTCACTTTCAAATAAAAAAAACTGAGAAGCAATTTAAATCTTTACTTAGGTCACTGAGAAAATTCTAAGGGGAGAGATGTAATATTCATGACACACAAACATCCTAATGTTCCTTTTTAGCCGCCTATTGTATTGCCAAGATCCCTCTCATCCCAACAGCGTTCTCTCTCTCTCTCTCTCTCTCTCTCTCTCTCTCTCTCTCCCTCCACCTTCTCTCCCTCCATCCATCCTTCCGCAAAAATTTCCTCAAAGGGCCACAATGGCTCTTCTCACTTCTGCTGCTACTACTACTTTGTAGGAAAACTTACAGAAGGCTCCATTGTGTGATCCTATCAAACCCTAAGGGGAGAGGCAGAGGAAGGTTAAGTGCTGTTCAGTCTCTTTCATGCAGCCATGCTCAAGAGTGTAACAGAGGACTTGGAAGCTGGTGCTGGCCTAGTTTTCATTCTGAGCCACTATAATGACCATGAAAATTATCGAGTCTCTGAGATAGTCATGCAGAATTTCTCTATGTTGTGACTACTTTCAAAGTATATACATACTTGAAAGTATATTCCATTACCAGTTAAAACTTTGCAACACAATCAATGTTATTTTACAAATCGTTAATGTTAAGTCTGAAATAACATTATGGTCCACCCTCTGGAAAGAGTGTGTGATGATACACTGTACTGGATGTTTTCTGCTGCCCTCCGGTCCTCTTTGCTCCCGTCTCCCTGAGGCTCATCTCTGTGGACTGAAACGGTAGGTGACCTTGCCTGCTTGGTTGCTGCCAATGATGAGCAACAGCAGATTTGAAAGCGGGGGATGAGAGCAAAGTTGGGTATTGATTCATTTTCTGTGCTCCCTACCTGCCTGGTCACTGCAGGTTGGCTACATCCTGTTCTGAGGCCACAGCTCATGGCAGGTGGCCCTCTCTACCTGTATGGTTCTCTCTCTCTCTCTCTCTCTCTCTCTCTCTCTCTCTCTCTCTCTGTAACCTCTCCTTTACCCCTTTAGGTCTAGAGGTGATGAGAGTACCCCGCTGTTAGACCCCAGGTATAGCACTCTCTTAAGGGCCTCACACAAGGCCCACAAAATCAATACCAGCTAACATCACACTCCTCACCAAATTAGCCTGAACAAATATAGCAGGCTAAATTTTAAGTTGATAAATTTGTATGGCCCTGGAATGATGTTATAGATATCCAAATGGTCCTTGGCAGAAAAAGGTTCCTCAACCCTGCATGGTATACAATGTTACAAGAACATGTAATGGGACATTTCATTTACTCTGAGGGGGTCAAGGAAGGCTTCCAAGAGGTGGTGACACATTAGCTAAAATATAAAGAATGAGCAGAAGTCAGTCACATCAGTGATTCTCAAGCAGGATGATTTTGCGCTCCCCCCCCCCCCGCCCCCATGAGACATCTGGCAATGTCTGGAGACATTTTTGGTTGTCACAGTTGGGGTGGGGTTGCTGTTGGCACCTAGTGGATAGAGGCAAGGGATGCTGGTAAACATCCTAAGATACACTGAAAAGTCCCCACAACAACAAAAAAAGTGTCTGGCCCAAAATGTCAATTGCACCAATATTGAGAGACCTGACCAGGTCAACGATTCCAGCCAGAGAGAAGGTGTGCAAGCAACCCCTCCCACCCAGCCTGGCACAGAGAAGGCATCCAACGTTGAACTGAAGTTCTAGTTTAAATTGGTTCGGATGTCACCTCTGTTTTTCTTTTCTGTCATTATTTCTGTTGGGTACAACTCTGTATTACAAGGCAGGTGTAGGAACGAATATGACAAAACCATTTTTTTCTCCTCCAAAGTGTATGTGTGACTGAAAGCTCGGTTCAGGCCAGAGTACAACACAGTTGATGGATATGAGGGTATGAGGGTTTTTCTTCCACTCTAGACTGCTTGAAAATGGAAAATGACCTCTTCACCGTGACTGGTCATACGACTTCCTAAAAGTGGCCATTTGTTGTTGGGGTCCCCATAGGGTGACCTCAGTTGAGCTGAAATGGAAAGTATGGTTTTTAGGAACTACATAGAATAGGAGATAGGAAAAAGGGTGAAAGGGAACTGGGATTTGTAGAGTACTTTCTAGAGTCAAGACCTGTGGGTTCATTCATCAATTACTTAACAACTATTTATTGGGTTTGACTGTCCTAGATATGCGGGCTTGGAAAAATAGAAGGCTCTGGACCCGGTGAGGTGACAGATGAGCAAACAATGGTAATGTGATATGAATAATGCCCAATAGAGTTCATTTTGCATGAAGTCCTGAGGGAAGGTCTGCATCAATGATGCCCAAGGTGAGCAGAGGATGGAAGGGCATCCTCGTCAGGGTGCCTTCACAGAGAACGGATCGATGGATTCGAGGCTAGCAGGTAGAACGTGAAGATACTGAGCAGAAACTCCAGGAAATAACATATGAAAAAGCAAACTGTTCAAGAGCATGGCCGGCTTGGAGTGCATGGGTGTGTGGTATGGGGGCGATAAGGGACGGGAGAAGGGGCAACGGGTGAGGTCATGGGGGGGCATACGCCAGGCTAAGGAGGCAAAGGAAAGGCACAAACAGACTTGCATGTTCAGAATGACCGCTCTGGCACCATTGTGGAGACTGGAGGGGAAGAAGGCAAGACTGTCCAGCAGGAGACCACTGGACTGAGGGGATCAGTAAGTGTCTGATCACCGAGACATGGGGCCGCGATGGAAAGCAGTTAGTGGGTGGGCTACAGAAGTGAAGAAGTCACCACAGCTGCAAGGAATTCATTTCATCTTTATTTTGAGTGGTTGTAATTTGGCAAATAGTCCATTATTAACAACAACCAAAAAGTTAAGCGTAAAATAAAAACCAACAGCTATGCAGAGCTAATGAGATCGTTCAAACGGCGACTGCAGATCCTCCGAGACACTTCCAATTATAAATATATTTGTCCTTAATTATTTAAATTGTTTTCATCTATGGGAAGTGGGCGTTCCTTTCGATCTGAGGTGAGCAGTGGATTCTAGGCCCCAGACCAGGATTGAGTTTAATTCTTCAGGAATCTGTGGAGCTGGGAAGAATGTCCCTAATGTGGGCCTGAGAGGAGGGAGTTGGGAGGACAAGAAATTTGGAAAGGTGACCCGTGTTCAGGCCAGAGGATAAATCTGTCAACCTACATGGGAGGAAAGCAGGGAAAATTGGAAGCCTATGCTTAAAATGTTGAACCTGTAGCAAGTTAATTTAATAATGTGAGTTACAGGTGTGTAACCTGTACCAGCTCTCGAATGTGTGTATAGTTGGTACCTGGTTAGCAATGGGAATGCCCGGAGAAAGACCTTCTGCATCTGACGCAGGTAGCGTAGGCAAACCCCGTAGCCTGGTGCTCAAGGCCTTCCATCACTGGGCCCCAATTTCTAGTAAAAATTCCTTATCCTTATATAGCTTTTTTATGGTTATTAAATCCAAGTTTCATGTTCCATGCTTGGTTGACTTTGTGTAAGAAATTAGGTGACCTCTCCATAAAAATTAAACAGCAGGTACACTGGCTCCCTAGCCTCTTTGGACTTTTCTAGAGTATGTTTCTGCACTCAGCTCTGGAATAAACAGGGTAAACTGGGGAGAGAGGAAATTGCTAGAAACGATTTCTTTTCCAAAGACCATGTTCTTGGGACTTCTACCTTTTTCACTTCATTCGTTTATTCAAATATTCAGTTATGCCCAGTGTGCTTTCTACTTCTACTCAGTAAGGCTTTTTACTAAGTGATATGAGGGTTCACAGATGAGGGAATGTCTGACCTCAGTGCCTATGTCCAGCAGAGGAGACAAGACGTGTGCGCAACTAACTCTGGTGCAATACAGAAAGTGACAGGCATCTTAAGGGAAATCTACACAGAACTTCTATGGGGAGAGAAACTGGAGAGGTTACTTCTGGCTGAAGGGCGTGGAGAATGTCAGAGAAAGCTTTAGGACAACATGAGATCTGAGCCTTGAAAAGTATGTGAACAGGTAGAAATGGGGCACTAAGTTCATGAGCAAAGGCTCTAAGGGGGGAAGGATAGGAGGCATTCCAGGATCAGGGACCTGAAGGATACAACATGGTAAGTAGAAAGATGTAGGACACAGTTGACAAAGCTTTTGGTCCTGGTCCTCCCTATTAATGAAAAGTTGGTCAAAATACTTAGTTTCTCTCATTCTTGTTTTTGTTGTAGCAAATGGCAAAATATCTACCTGCCAACTCCACAAGGTTATTGTGAATGTAAAATTTAGTAAATTGTGTGAAAATTCTATATAAACTACAAAAAGCTATACAATAGGTTACTTATTTTTAGTCAGATAACCCAATTAAAAATGGGCAAAGAACCTGAAGAAGCTATACAAATGGCCAACAATCAAATGCAAACCACAATGAAATATCACATCAACCCCATAAGGATGGTTATTAGAAAGAAAGAAAGAAAGAAAGAAAGAAAGAAAGAAAGAAAGAAAGAAAGAAGAAAAGAAAAGAAAAGAAAAGAAAAGAAAAGAGAAAAGAAAAGAAAAGAAAAAATGTTGGTAAGAATATGGAGAAATTGGAACCCTTGGTCATTGTTGATAGGAATGTAAAATGGCATATCCGCTTTGGAAAATAGTATGGAGGTTCCTCAAAAATTAAAAATAGAACTACCATGTGATCTAACTATTCCACTTCTGAGTATGTACTAAAAAGAAATGAAAACAGGTCTCAAAAAGATATCTGCACACCCATGTTCACAGCAAAAGTATCCACAATAGCCTAAAGGTTGAAGCAACCCAAGTGATTATTGATAGATGAATGGGTAAACAACGTGTGGCATGTACATATAATGGAATATTATTCAGCCTTTAAAAGGAAGGAAATTCTCCCCAACAGATGTGGCTCAGTGGTTGAGCATCGATCCATGCACCAAGAGGCTGCCGGTTTGATCCCCGGTCAGGGCACATGCCCAGGCTGTGGCCCGGATCCCCAGTGGGGGGCGTGCAGGAGGCGGTTCTCTCTCACTGATGTTTCTGTCTCCCTCTCTCTTCCTTTTTCTCTAAAATCAATAAAGAAAACAAAAATTTTTTTTTAAAAGAAGGATATCCTGACACATGCTACAACATGGATGAAACTTGAGGACATTATGCTAAGTGAAATAAGGACAAATACTTTATGATTCCAATTATATGAGGTATTTAAAGTAGTCAAATTCATAGAAACAAAAGTAGAATAGTGGTTGCCACAGCTGAGGGGAAGGAGACAGGTGAGGTGTTTAATGAATACAGAGTTTCAGTCTGTAAGAAGAAAAAGTTCTAGATACTAGTTTTACAATGTAAATATACTCAACAGTACTAAACTGTACACTTAACAATGGTTAAGATGATAAATTTTATATTATGTATATTTTTACAATAAAAAATTAAAAATCAAAACAAAAACATAGAACTCTATGAAATCCAAGGAAATTTCAGGCTGTTAACTTTTATGATTGACTTCTCTGTCCAGGTAAATAGTAAAAGTTGGAGTTAATATTCTTATTAACTTAGTTAATTGCGTACTATTTGAATAGCTCCCCCCTCAGTGGCCCTTAGTTCATCACCAATACCAGGTGGGGATAGAAAAGGGAAAGTATGTCTGCATCCTGTGAGGGATGGGAGGGAAGATTTTAAACTTTGTGAATTTTAATAAAATGCAAGGTGAGCAGTACAAAGAATGTGGGCCAATAATATGAGCTTTTAAAGATTGTTATAGGATTAAATGTGGGCGGAGGCCATGTCTTCCTTACTCACCATTCCATGCTCAGTTCTTAGGTTAGGCATGGAAAGCATTCAGTAGTTATGTATTAAATGAGTTAAAAGTGCCTAGTATAGTGCCTGGCAAATGACTTTGCTCCTTAAGTGTTAGTTCTCTCCCTCCTCCCCTCCCCCTCCGCAGCTCCCCCTCGCTTCCTCCTTCTGTGGAATGTCACCACAAAGGCTGATGCTCTGCTCAAGAAGAAGGTTTTCTGCCCTGGCCTGTTTGGCTCAGCGGTTAGAGCGTCAGCCTGCGGTCCTGAGAGACCGGGGTTCGGTTCCTGCTAAGGGCATGTACCTCGGTTGCAGTTTGTCCCCGGCCCTGGTCGGTTGTGCGCGTGGCAGCCACTCGATGTGTCCCTTTCACATCGATGTTTCTCTCTCTCTCTCTGTTCCTCTCTCTCCCTCCCACTCTACCTGAGCAAAAGGTGGAAAAGTGTCCTCCGGTGAGGATAAAAAAAAAGAAGGTTTTCTGTCCTAAGAACTCCATATGCCGTAATTCTATATCATAATTATCATCTTTTTTATACGCATTCAGAGAAAGTTAAAAATACTTTTGTTATTCCAGGGGCATCTAAATAAGGGTTGTGTTAATAATAAAGCCAATGTTTTAATCCATTCTAATTGTTTAATTTTTAAAAAGCCTTCTAGAAGTTTTTTTTTTAAAATAATCATAGTAAGAATAAATATATCCTTAATAATAAGGAAATTTGAGAAGTTAGTAGTTTAATTTAAAACATTAACCTCTTTTACATGCTGTGCTTTTTATATGTTTATACTTTACCATTCAGGCTAACTTTGATTATGATCTAACAAAAACAATAAAAAATTTGGCAGCCATATAATTCTGACTCTAGATAATACTGCTATCATAGAAAAAGAATTTAAGTTTTTTAAGGACTTATTTTGGATGCTAAAAACTTACTTATCTTGAAGCATTATGGAAGAATAATATGACTTCTTTTATCTGTATAATTTTAGACATAAAATGAGCATTGCAGCTAACCCCCTCACTTTACAGTGAGGACAACGAGACTGAAGAGGCTACATGATCTGTCCAAGGTCACGAGGTTAGATAATGCCAGGGCCAGAGGTGGATACAGGCCTCTTGACTCTTAGGGTTCTTCGAATTATATTGATTCACTCATGTTCAATAAAACAGTCCCCAGCAGAAGTAAACAAACCAAAACTATCAGTAAATAGATGGAGAATCGTGATAGAGGGCAGAGGAAAGGGATGAATACTGGAGCCTCATTATTTTCAATACTGGTGGGAAATTAAGACAATAGTTGCGCCAATCCCAGGGATTTTAAATGTAGCATCTTTTAGTCTGTGGAAGCAACTTGGACAATTGTAGGCTCAATGTAAGATCTCTGCCTATCTTCTCTAGGCTCCTGAAGACCCCCCTTATTAACCGTGATTGTAGAAAATCAGGTGGCATGAACTGTGTATTACAATTAAAGGGGCACAGGGAATACAGTGAGACCTCATATTGTTTTTTAACATGGCTTGAAATTGGCAGAATTTTCTTTCTTCTATTTTTGTCATAACCCTCCAACTATACTCCCCATCTTCTTGGGAAAAAATAGGACCAAGGAAAGAAAGAGACAAGAGAATGAAAGGGGAGACCTAAGGAGAGGAGGAAGAGGTGAAAATTAGAGAAAAGATGAGGAAGAAAGAACCAATGGGACAAATCTGTGTAAGATAGTCTGATGCAAAATTACCTGGCGCATTTGTTAAATATGTATTTCTGGGCCACATTCAGCCATATTGGAATCTATGGGAGTAGCATAATTTTGTTGTCGTTAATCCTCATCTGAGGATATTCTTTCCATTCATTGATCTTTTGAGAGAGTGGGAGGGAGGAGGAGGACGAAGAAGTGGGTAGGGAGGAAGAGATAGAAAGAGAGAGAGAGAGAGAGAGAGAGATCGATATGAGAGACATACATGGATTGGTTGCCTCCCGCACATGCCCTAACTGGGTCAGGGATCAAACCTGCAACCCAAGTCCATGCCCTTGACTGGGAATCGAACCTGTGACCCTTCAGTGCATAGACCCACACTCTAACCACTGAGCCACAACGGCCAGGGCAAGGAGTAGCATCATTTAAAAGCATTAGATGGGAAGCTTTTTGATAAAATAATTACTCTTCTTTTTAAAATCTGATTTCAGATTTTATTTTGATTCCAAATGTTCAAATCCATTTGCTTCGTTAAAGCTGGCAGAAAAGTATTCCATTTGTTTGCCTGGAAAGCTTTTCCTTTTAATTCTACAAAACTATTAATAATGTTACTTTACGCAAAGTATTTTCACACCTTTCATCAAAGGGATGTGCTGCTCTAATGAGATAGCAGGATAATGCCAAGTGTGTCTTCTGCCTGAAGCACTGGTTGTGTGGGTGCAGGAAAATCCTGGGCGTGCTCCTTGTCATTTCCTTCAGGTCCCTTTGTTATGACATTTTCTATATCGCAGATCTTGTGTGCATTAGGTTTTGCTTATTGGCACCTGACTAAAGTCAGAATATTGCTGTCATGTTAGCAGTCCCATTGGGAGGTCCTATCACATATTGTCTGCAGAGCCAAATCTGTTTCCACTGTGTCTGTGGTCAAATTTCTATTTGGCAGAATGCGCTGTACTAAATGACCTGCAGGGTATCTATACCTGAGTGCGCTTGTGGAGTCAGGTATTACATGATGGGTCCTCATCACGATGGTTGCAGTTGGAAGCCTACAAGTTGCTTGGTGTATCAGTCATGGCCATATTAAGAGTCCATATTGAAAAAGGCCTGCTGGGTAGTGATCATGTTGTGTAACCGTACTGAACAGTGCCTATTGGGTAAGTGATCATGTTGTGTATCCATATCTAGCTGGGCCTGCTGTGACAGTGATCACATTGTATGTAATTGCATGGCCACCCTAGGAATTTATTGCTATAGATCAGGCAACAGGGCAGAGGAAAAGTCAATAATTGTGCCTGCTCTGGGACGTTAGCTGTATTTCTGAGAACAAGCAGGAACATCTAGGGCGGGAAACAAATATTTGGTTTGGGGATGGAAATGAAGTTGACATTCTTAATTCTAAGAATTTTGAAGCTATTCCCTTTTTTCTTACTATTTCATATAATGCCAAATTACTTCTAATTAGGACAAGGTGATTCTAAAAGTGATAAAATTTGTATAAAGATTATATTAAAATTACCAAATAAAATCAAGCTTGAATACTCTATCTTATTCAAACAGAATGCCTTCAGAGCTGTTTATAAATTTGTAAAAATAATAAAGAATAAATATGTTGTCAAAGAATACAGTGTTGAGCAGGATGTTTATTGTTCTTTCTGGGCTAAACTCTTGTCTGAAGAAAATTCTCATCTCTCAGGAGTCAGGGAAGGTTGTTAGACCAAGTCTTATGTTCCAATGTCCTCTTCTTAATTAAATTATATCAACAGATAATAAAGAGGAGAAAAGGTCAGTAAGTGATGGGCCTGGCTTAATAAGCATGCCAGTATACTCACCTCCAAATCAGTGTGATCCTTCAAGTGATTTGGGCAAGCTTACTGTATTCTTGGAACCCTTCTTTTGGAAAGGCCTTCAGAGATAATTTACAAATCATGTGAGCAAACCAGAGTCATTACCTCCTTCCTCTCTGTCCAGGAAAAAAAAAAAAAACTACTCAAATGGCTCACTCACTTCTGTCACCAGGTTTGACTTTGAGGGATGTCTGGCTCTTTAGGGTAGCTATGTTCTGATGAATTTGTGGAAAACAATAAGACAAACATTATTTTAAAATATCATTTATAAATTCCTTTGGAAAGCCTACCAGTGCATTATATCAGGACTCCTGCTAATATCCTTTACAATTTCATTTGTGAATGTGGTAGCAGTACTTTACAGGGAAACAAACTCAGCTAACTCATGGGTTATGGTGGGATGTCTTATGGGTGAGTAGCCCACCTCTTTCTGATTTTGAACAGAAGCTATCCATGTTGCTGTTCAGACAGGAATTTGAACTTTTAAAAATTAGGTTTAGAATTTCCTAAAATAAGAAGAGAATGGAAGGAAGGAAGGGAGGGTGAGAGAAAAGAAGGAAGGAAGGAATCCAGGTCTTAAGGTCATGGGATTCATCTCATCATAATCATTGAAAAGAACTTTTGGAAAACAAAAAACAAATAGGAATTTTCAGAGAGTCTGATTAAGTATTTAGATGTGTGTGTCCATTCTTAAGAAAGATAAGATCTTCTCATCATGAAAGATCTAGTGTTATCTCTTTGGCAGGGACCTATGGCCATGGTGATTTGAATAATAGTTCCCCTCCATGTCTCAGAACCAAACAGGGCCAAGTGTTATTGGGGGGTGGGAGGAGGGAGGAATGTTTTGTTTAATTCAAAATTAAAGTGTTTAAAATAAACCATAAACCAGAGTAGAAACTCAAGGTTTCATTTTATATATGGTACGGTTCTAATTTTATCTAATTGTAATCACCTCAAGCCATATAAATAAAAAGGCAGAGGGAAGGGAACAGTTTTAATGTTGATTGGGCCTCTGTTTGCCTGGCATTGTTAGCCCAGTTATATGTGTCAACTCTTAGTTCTCTAAGGAGCCTTAGACACATTATGTCCTTTTTACAAATAGTCACAAAGGTTCAACAATGTTTCAAGAGTCATAGACTACATGGAGTCAAGCTTTGTCTCTCTTCAAAGCTCAAGTGTGCTCCATTATCTGACTTCAATTTTTTTAATGAGTTTTTTAAAAACCATCTCTCTAGAATTATTATTATTCTTTAACCTTCACAGAGGGGTTTGTGAAGTGAGAAGTAAGGATTTCTCTTTCCCTGCAATCTCATTTCCCTCACTAGAGGGAATATTTTCATACAATGTTCAGACTTGTCTCTGTCTAAAATAGGTATCAAATGCTTTCTTTGGTTAGCCACTTAGGCAGTTTTAAGCAGTTGGAGCTATTGCATACATGGTTGAAACATATTATTTAGGCCATTTCATCTCCATGACATAGAAAAGTAGTAGAAGAAAGGACTAAGAAAGTCAGTAGGGTGTTCAAGCAGCAAGCTCCAGACCAAGCTATAGCTGCCTCCAGACTCGATAGAGGGCATCAATGTGATGGGGGGAAACTAGCCTTCAAGCCAGCATCCACTCTAGAATCCCTCTATCCATGTTAAGTTACCCTAAAATGGCAGGTCTGGGTCATCCGTGGGCATGGGCCTGTGCAGCAGCCTTGCAGGGGACCGCTCCGTGCTGTGAAGGACTGCTGGAGCGAGCAGATGCAGACGATGGGAGCACCCCCTGCATGAAGGCTCTGAGGAGCAGCTGATGTCTTCTTGTAAAAGAGGATACTCTGAAGCTCAGTTTCCTACAAAACTACCTTTGACACAGACGGCTGGGCTATAAAGCTGTTTAACCAAGTAGGGGTTATAGATGTAAGCACTGGGAGCAGAGGCAGAACCAGAACCTATTGCCACCAACTAGAGGACAACCTGCATGTGGATGCAGTCTGGAACACCCTTTCTCCTCCTCCACCCCCACCCCCGCACCTTGTCATCTAACCTGAGATAGCAATGCACACCTTATTTATGCCAAGGCCAAATTATCTCTTGATCCTGCCAGTAGGTAAACCCTTAACTCACTGCAAGAGCAGGAGGGACAGCTTTCTAAGCAGGCACTGGTTCTTGTTAAGCTCCTTTGTTTCCAGTGAAGGAAGTTAACTCGGTCCTCCACAACACAGGCATTTAAGGCATATGGGTCTGCCCTTAACTGGCCACTTAGAAGAGCCACATTTCAGGCAACTGTAATAGACCACAGTTTTGAGCTCTCAGCCACACAATTTAGCAGGTGACAGTTGAGGAAAAAAATGATTCAGGGAAGATTTCTTGGAGGCCATGGAGTTCATTCACACTCCCAGATCTGCATGGGGTGAGACTCAGAGCCTTAGACGTCCAGGTCCATTCTAACTCTTGCAGGATTGTTTGTGCTGGATTGCATATGATGCCACACAGTAAGAAATCTCTCTGGGCCCTGGCCGGTTTGGCTCAGAGGTTGGAGCGTTGGCCTGTGGTCCAGAGAGACCTGGTTCGGTTCCTGCTAAGGGTATGTACTTTGGTTGCAGTTTGTCCCCGGCCCTGGTTGGGTTGTGCGGGTGGCATATGTGTCCCTTTCATGTCGATGTTTTTTTTCTCTCTCTCTCTCTTCCTCCTGCTCTGTCTGAATAAAAAAATGGAAAAATGTCCTCGGGTAAGGATAATAAAAAGGAAATCAATCTGGCTCTATGGGGGGAAAACAGGGGGGACATCTGTAATACTTTCAACAATAAAAAAATTTTTTTTTTGCAAAAGCAATAAATATACTAATAAAGAATCGAATCATGCAGAAGAGTTGAAATAAAAAGCAAGTCCTCATGAACAAAGAAAAGAAATAGCCCTGGGATGACCCTTTTAGGTCTATTGTAAGGATACTGTTGAGATGTCTGTCATACCTCCTTGTTGCCCTATTTATGAACTCTTGGATATTCCCATTAGAACCAGGAATAACTGTAAATCTTCTGAGCATTCATTTTATCTAATGGTTTCCTATTTTCACACAACTAGGAAATTTCATGTTACCAAGAAATTTTGAGCCCAAATGCTATCCTAGCACATTTTAGCTACTCTCAAAAGTCACCTAAAAGCCTTTCTGAAACAAGGTGAGAGGTGTGGATGAAGCAGTAAACATCTAGGTAATTAGTGTGTTTTATTTCAACAGTTTCTGTTTCTTCCTCTGTTACAGTTACCTTTAACGGCTGACAAAAGACAAATAGACCTGTCTTCTAATTTGAAGACATAAAGGTGCTTTCCTTTCTGCCTCCTGACAAGTCACTCTGGAGTTTCGGGAGCCCTCAATATGAGAATACCATAACCTTTTCTTAGGAAACAGGCCACTTTGTTCTTGGGGCAACAAAAATAAGATCAATAAGGTGTGGCTGTTACTAAATCAGCTCACTGATTTTCTTGAATTCAGGATTCCAATGGCATATTCCATTCACAAATCTGTGTTTATAAACATTAGTCCTTTGGTGATGAAAGATTTTTTAAAAAGTTGGCGAGGGGAGAGACATTTAGAATAGCAACCCAAGGTTCCTACCAATGGACTCTTCTCAGCTAACACGGGACCTCAGCGAGCTCAGCACTGAGCCTGCTTCATTTGTCTGAGATGTGCCAGCACATCAGTGAGGCTAAACTGCCTTCGCAGGAAGAGAGAAACCACCTTTCAAGTTACCTTTAGAGATGCTTGAGAAGAAAAGGA
This sequence comes from Molossus molossus, assembly GCF_014108415.1. Taxonomy (NCBI): domain Eukaryota; kingdom Metazoa; phylum Chordata; class Mammalia; order Chiroptera; family Molossidae; genus Molossus; species Molossus molossus. The sequence goes on from NW_023425346.1 coordinate 31,998,710, forward strand.
TGCCTGGTGTAGGAGGCCAGGGAAGGCAACTTAAAATAAATGTTACAGGAAACCTAAGCCAACAGAAGGGCCCCTGTAGCCCCAAAGCTCCATGCTCTTCACTCTAACTCCCTACTGGAGATAATGTGCAAGTTCCAGCCAATTCTGTGAATGTAACAGTGGCTTCAGTTGAATGGCAGCGGTGTTGAACTTAGACAAGTGTGCATTTTCTCAAGGGCAAGGTAGCTGGATTGGAAAGGATCCTATTTTACCTCCTGTGGCCTCGCTTCAACAATTGTGTTTCTCTGTTTCAAACTCAGCATTTTATTAAAAGAAGTAGGATCATATTCATCACCTCGATGGAACCCAGTGTCTCTCGGACATTAAAAGTCCCCAAATTAAATCTATGAAGTTCGCTTGCTGTTTGGACAGAGATAATTGTCTTAGTCAGATTTATTAGCTTTGTTACAAGAGCTTTACTTATTTCTGGTATCCCCAGTCCAAAAGCGTGTGTGGGCAGCATCAATCTATCCCATGTGTGGGCATTGGGCGTGTTTTCTGTTCAGGGTGGGGAAAAAATGAGAGAGGCTGTTGGTGGGGTTCAAAATTGAGTGTTGTGGACGCTCTGGAGCTGTATGTTTTCAAATCTGTTTCCTTCAATTACATCGGTCTCATTTTTCCTTGGTTAATAAAACACAGAGCTTTAGGGCTGATTATTTTTTAGTCTATCTGGATCCTTTGTGGAACTGGGAAGTAAATCGTCAGCTTATACACAAGGTGGCACCCTGTGATTCCAACCAGGTCTGAGAGGAGCGATGCTGCTAAGAGACTGAGAGCCACAGCCACAATTTTTGTTCAGCATTTGATTTTCTCACTGTTGCAAATATAAGGTGGAACGAGATGTTTGGCATGTCACCTCTGAGGGCAGTCTCTGTCCCTATGTCTCAAATACCCAGAGCTGCCTCAGTAAAGGGCACTGGAACCAAGGGGCTGATTCCAGTTTATTGTAATGAATGCAAACCCCACATTTAGATTACATATAAAAACAACAACACTTTATTGGTACTGGGCTCATTCCCGGGTACACAGGGGATGGGGTGAGGATGCAGTTCACATACCAATCCAATTAACTTTCAATTGGGTTTAATGAAATCAGGAGCCAATTAGAAAGAACATGACATTTACAAAACTGTGAAATAGTTCAATAGCAACTAGTGTTTGCTAGTTTTAAGGTTCTTTTCAAAAAGTAATTTGTTCATTATTTGGAAGCTGCCTGCCCTGATCATAGCATGGGGAAGGGGAACTGAAATATAATCGCAATCTTTTTCTTTTTTTTTGCTAATCCTCATCCAAGGATATTTTTTCCATTGACTTTTAGATAGAGTGGAAGGGAGGGAGGGAGGGAGAGAGAGAGAAACATTGATGTGAGTGAGTCACATTAGTTGGTTGCCTCCTGCATGACCCCAACCGGGGTTAGGGATGGAATCTGCAACCTAGGTATGTGCCCTTGACCGAAATTGAACTGATGACCCTTTGGTCTGCGGGCGGACACTTTAATAGCTGAGCCAAACTGGCCAGAGCTAATCTCAATTCTTACAGTTACTTGACTTTTATTCTAATTTAGTCTACATTTAGACTGATTTTGTTTTTGACATGACTTTAAAACTATTTCTAGTTTTTGGGTATTTATTTATGACACTTACTTGGCTAAAAGCATGTCATTTTGAATTGGTCCAGAGCATTTTTGAAGTTGACTGATTTAAGAATGACTGTACTCAGCGCATTGTACATGGAAATTAAAATAGGCTATTAGGCTGCCACAACCATTTGAAACCGATTTTGATAAAAACACTTTATAACAGAATCTACTTCAAAAGTTGAAAAGATATTTTCTGCTTTTAGCACTAACAAGTATATGTGTGTTCACAAATAGATTCAAAACAAACTTTATGAAAAGAATATTTGTATACAAATAAAAGCTACCTTCCAACAGAGGCATTCTGATCTGTGCACTGAATTGGAAGCCAAGAAAACACAGGCTGTGTCTCACTTGAAAAGCGTATTGTGTTATCTGCCTCTAGATAGGGCAAGAGGAAATTATAGATTTGGAAAAGAAATCTGTTACATGGTCAAAGAAAAGAATAACAAAACCACAACCACTACAGCAAAAACCTGTTCATATAATAAAATTTCAGATTTAAAAAAATTTCTTTGAATTGCTTTAATTGGTTCTAAAACTCCTGTGCTCAAAGGTAGGAAGTTAGAGAGCAGGGTGGACCACAAGAGCAAATACTGGCAGCAATGGCTAGTTTAGGTGACGGGCAAATAAGGTATGATGAACTCCAAGATGGAGTGAGTGGGGTATCAGACTCTCTTGAGGGGATATTATCAGTCAAGAAATATGTATTTGGTGTCTGCTATGTGTGAGGGATAAAACTAGGGATATAGCGATTAACAGAGCAGATGTTGTTCCTGCCCTCATTGAGGGCATTGCATCTTTATGCTCTGGGTTATATATTCTATTAGTAACTGGATAGCAAGGTAGCACTGCAGAGGAAACAGGAATTTTAGGGTCAGGCTAGACCTGGTTTTGAACCCAGTTCTGCGAGTTATTAGTGTTGAAATGGGACAAATTATCCGTCTGAGCTTCCTTTTCCTTATTAATAAAATTATATTTCTTCATAAGGTCATAATAAGAATTAAGTGGAATTCTCTCTCTCTCTCTCTCTCTCTATATATATATATATTACCACTACAGTGGCTGGTATATTATAAATACTCAATATTTCCTTTCTTGAGAGAAAGTAAGAATAAATATAGGGAATAGAATAAAGAAAAGCTATCCTTTCTGAACCCGAGAAGTGCTGGGCACCCAGATAAAAGCTCTCTATGACTCATTTCTTCAATCACCTTCAGGACTGAACAGTGGTGACCCTCTCCCAATAACATCTTGTTCTTCCTTGCAGAGAACTGGAACTGCTCCAGAGGGTAGCACTCAGAGCAGGACATGCCCATAAGCTTGAGGAAGGTGTTGTTACAAGAAGTGAGTCACAGCATCTCCATTGTTTCCAAAAACAAAGTGGATGGAAAGCACTCAAGTCCAGCTAAGCAGTCCTTAAAGCCTTGCTGGACCAAGCAGGTTAGACTGTTTAGACACTGCCAGGAGTCCATATATACCATTTTGCCTTCAGGGCGGGGAGGTGGAGAGAAGAGGAGGAAGAAGAGGAAAAAAGGAGAGAGGAAGAAGTGGATGAGAAAGAGGAGTTAATGGAGGAAGAGAGTCATTTTTTATAGAAATAACTGTAGGAATCATGTGTTACATCCTTCCTAGAGATTTTGTAAGAAAACTGTAATGCTGAAAGACTAACCAAGAAGTGTGGCTAAATGAGCTTGATGTCACCAAAACTGATATATTTGAGCCAACTTGATTTTCCCTCCTCTTCAGAACGTTCTCTCTCTAGTTCAGACTAATGTAATGTCTCCTTTCTGTGAACTCTCATGACAATTATTATCAGAACGGCTCACTTGGTAATTAAAATCATGTTCTATTGCCTTGTGTTATCTCCTGTGTAGTTTTCTCCATGTATTTACACTGGTGCTTTTGTTTTTGTTTTTAGCTGTCATTTATCTTTCCAGTTGCCTTGTTCTTCAACCATTTAGGCTGCTTCTTGTTATCCATCTTTCCTACGACCTGTCATCCCATCAATTGAAAACTCCATGAGGGCAGTTTTGCCTCCAACTTCTTTTCGTCTTCCACAGTACCCAACACTTGACACATACCTGCCACTTCGGAAATGTTGCTACTTTAGTTAAACTGTATGTCTAAAGAACTCTAATATTTTTGAAATCAGAGGAATGGCTATAAATAACTCTCAAGTTTGGGTGACAGGTTCAAGTGCACTTGTTGCGTCTGGCGGCCTCGAACATCAACCCTCACTGCTGCCATGAGCATCCCCCCGGCGAAGGCGAGGGCGTGCAAGGATGCCCTAGCTTGGAGAAGTCGTTGGGGCAGACACTGGAGAGAGGATGCGGGGAGAAGGCAGGGACTGCGTGTGCGTTCCTGCGGCGGCGAGACCCGGCGGGGCAGCCAGGGAGGACCTTTCACTCCTCCCGCGGATGTGCGAATTGGACGATGCAAATTAGCCGGCGCTCGGGGCGCCTTGGAGATAAGCGCTTTATAAGTACAGGCTGGGCGGTGGCTGTGACAGCCGGGGTTGTCACCTTCCTTTCCCGCTCGCAGACTTCTGCACGCTCGCGACTTTCGGCGCGGCTGTTTTGCCCGCCGCCTTCCCCCGGGCGCCCGAGGAGCGGGGTGTCGGGGCCGCGGCCGCAGAAGCGCACGCTCGGGGGCGCGGGGTAACTTGCGCACCTGGCACCTGCCACACGGCGAGAGCGCGGGTCGCCGAGCCGAGAGCCGAGCGGAGGGCCGCCGCCGCCCTCTCCCCTCGGCGCCCGAGGCTGAGCACGCTCCCGCGGGCCGGCCGAGCCGCGGAGAGAGTGGGTGGGCAGGCGAGGGAGGGGAAGGGAGAGGAAGGAGGGAGGGAGGGAAAGGGCGAGGCGCGTTCCCGCGGCGGGGGCGCGCTCTCGCGCGGGCTGCCGGGATCGCTCGCCGCCGCTGTGGTAATGTCCGCCATGTTGGCCATGGCGCAGGGAGCGGATCGGGCGGGCGAGCGGCGGATCTAGTGTGTGGAAGCGGCCGCGGGCGGCAGGGGGCTGTTTTCGGGCGGGTGGGCGCCCATGCTGTGGCCGGGGGCAGGGAGGAGGAGGAGGAGGAGCGGGCCGGCCGCGCTGCACTGAGGAAGGAGGTGGAGGAGGCGGCGGGAGTCCTCCCCCCCTCCCCACCCGCCCCGCCGCCGCCGCCGCCCGGGCTGTTCCTGTAAGGCGGGGAGACAATGAGTAAACTCTCCTTCCGAGCGCGGGCGCTGGACGCCGCCAAACCGCTGCCTATCTACCGCGGCAAGGACATGCCTGATCTCAACGACTGCGTCTCCATCAACCGGGCCGTGCCCCAGATGCCCACCGGGATGGAGAAGGAGGAGGAATCGGTAGGGACTCGAGTGTTTATTACCCCCCCTTCTCTCCTCCCCCCTCCCCTTTGTCAGTCGGGCCTCGCCATTCACAGCGCGCTTTACGCTCGCTGGAGGGCGCCGCTGCTGCTCCAACGCATGAGACCCTACGCCGGCGGAGTAGCGTAAACCTCTCGGCCGGCGCAGCGCCCGCCCGCAGCCGCCATGTTGTTGCGTCCCAGTGTTGTGATTAGCTCGCTGCGCCGCTTACGCTGCCGTAAGGGGGCCTTGCCGTAAGCGGCGGCCCGGAATGGCGCAGGGAATGTTATGGCCGTACTTGGCGTAGGGCCTCTGTTTACCTTTTTTTCCCCACCCGCGACGCCAGGTTAACTAATGGGCGAGGGACCCTTTGGCTGGGAAATCTTCGTTTTTCACTTTTAAATTTAGTTTTGCATTGGGTTATCTTTGAAATGTCTTATGGAAAGTAAAGTGCTTTCAAAACAAACATCTTCCTCCTAGCAAGGTAATCCTCGTTCCCTGGCCCGTGGTGTGCAGCGGGATGAGGCGGGGTGGCACTGCGACGGGAGAGGGCGGAGGCCACGACTACCCATCGAGTTGTAGCGTTAGAGAGCCGCGGACCTGCTAGCTTAGTGTCTCCGAGTGGGACAGCTGTGCCTGCCCACTGAGTGCGCAGCTTTTTGAAAGGTCTCGGGGATGTTCAGCAACGACCTGCTGGCGGTGTGCTGTCCCCTTTCCGCCTCCCCAAGTATTGTCGGAGGGCAGTCTTTTAGGAGTTAAAGACCTAGTGCATCTAAATTGACAGTTGCCTTTTCAGTAATACAGCACATTTTGGCAAAAATGTTGTTTTTTCTCCCTGATGGGTTAAATTTTGCACACGGTTGAATTTCATCTGGTTTGACAGTGTTTATGACTCTGGAGTGGTGTTACTTGCATGCGAAGTTTATAGTAACTGCACCCTCAAGAATTTCTTCAATGAACCTGGAGTCCCGCCTTATTGTCAACCCCGGGTGTTCGTGGATTGGTTCTCTTGCTTCTGTGACTGTCAAAAGAAGGCGCAAGGTTTCTGTGATTGGTTTTCCTCTTTTGACTATTAATATTACAGGAAATGCTTTTATGCCTTTGATTGGCTGCTCGAGTTCTGACCTCATTATGTTACCCTGTTATTACTACTTTCTGCTGTGATTTAATCACATTTCTCTTTGGTGTTTGATTACTTGAAAGTTTTGCACTTTCAGTAGAAAATGAATATGGCTGCATTATCAGAACGAACATTCAACTTCTTTTTAAGTAAATAAGATGAACACCCAATATTTATGCCGGAAATTTAGAATTAAGTCATGTGTAAAGATTCTTTTTGTTTTTGTTTTTTGAATAAGATTTATTTCTAACTTAGTATTCCCTGGGAAAGATAATTAAAATAAGAACGTGATAGTATATACAAGAATTAATTGAATTGAACTTTAACCACACAACTTTGGATTCCACAAAGTTAAATTTCTGTTAATGTTATTTTATGGGTTTTGACCCCCAAAGAAAGGTGGTTTATGAGTCTAAAAGTATCAATACAGGGTGGGGCAAAAGTAGGTTTACAGTTGTTTGTATGGAAAATAATACAATAATTAATAAATAATATAAGGATATACGTGTTTCACGAACTCACAACTGTAAACCTACTTTTGCCCCATCCTGTATTGTATGCAACTACTTTGATCCTATTATTTTGGTTTGGGAAACTTGAATCAAAAACTTGTACTAGAATGAACAGCCCCTGGAAGATATGTTACTTTTTGTAAACAGTGATCAGCATTGTATTTAGTTACTGCTTTAGATCCTTAGTTTTCCACATATGTCTTGGTATTTTATCTGAATTTAGGAAGAAAACTTTCAATTTAGTTATTTTTAATGATATACTAAAAATAAATGTTTAACCCCATCACAATTTTGTACATCAGTGTTAAAGTTGGATTATTTTCAGAAGTCTGCTTCATTTATCCAATTTTAGGAAAGAAAAAATCCAAATTCTGATAAAACTATTGAGTTGTAACCTAGGACTTCTGTCTCTGACCTGTCCTTTCTGCCTCTTTAATGTTATAAGTGGAGGTTCTTAAAATTAAACAAACCCTAACTCTTAAGATTTATATATAGCCTAAAGTCTTTTGTTTCTCAGACTGTCTAAATGGGGTACTAGTTTTTTCTTTTTCTTTATAAAAAATTAACATATAAGTCAGAAGACTTGTGCTTTCGTGAGTGACAGCCAATTCAGTTCTTCTGGTCTTATATGCAGAATTTGTTCATTAAGAAATGTTCTGCTCTGATAAGCAATTCTAAGTAGCAGTAAAATATAAATTGCACAAATGTTTTATTTTATTTGAGTTGTATCTCTATTAAACTTCAGTTGTCACCATGTTTCTAATTAGTCACCTTCATAGTTTTAAGTCACATAGACTTGTAAAAAAAAAAAAAGAGAGAGAGAGAGAAACCTGGGTTTATGGATTTATAATTATTGCTTGACATTTCTAAATTGTCCACAATATGACCATGAGCCCTTTTCTGATTGGTTGGCAGAATCCTTTGACTTCACTTTAAAGCCTTCATGGACATGCCCCCACCCCACCCCAATAAAATTAAGGACTGTGCCTGTGTAACTATCAAATTAAACTTTATATAGTCATTGACTTAATTTTGAGTTACATTTTGATAATAACTAGATAAGGTGTTTCCTTTTTTAAAAATAATTTAATGTATTTTTTAATCATTGAAAATTTTTTTAGTTACACTTAGCATTCAATATTATATTAGTTTCAGCATCGTGGTTAGCTATCTATATATGTACAGCAAAGAGGTTAGACATCTGTATAACTTACTAAGTGATCCCCGCCCCCCAAAAGTCTAGTCCACCTGACACCATATAATTATTACATTGTTACTGACCATATTCCCTGTGCTGTACTTTCCATCCCCATGACTCTTTTGTAACTGCTAATTTGTACTTAATTCCCTTCATCTTTTCTGTTCGGTCCCCTAACCCCTGCCCCTCTGGCAACCATCAGTTTGTTCTCTGTATCTATTAGTCTGTTTCTGTTTTGCTTGTTCATTTTTTAGATTCAATATTTAAGTGAAATGATATGGCAGTTGTCTTTCTCTGTCTGACTTATTTTACTTAGTATAATGCCCTCTAAGAGTCTATCCATGTTGTTGCAAATTTCGTTTTTTTGGCCAAATAATATTCCATTGTGTATATGTGTAGCACTTTTTTTTTTTAATTTGTTGGTGGACACCTATGTTGCTTCCTTATCGGGGCTATTGTAAATAATAGCTGCAATAAATCTTAAGTGTTCTTTGGTGTTGATAGCACTCTACTATTACTAACCATAGAATTCTCTTAGCTTTCTCTTTTCTTAGGCATCTTTTACTTTTCTTGTTCTCACTGTCTTTTGCTAAGATTTGCCAGTTGTCATCTTTCTGTAACTTGGTCTCTGTAATGCTCCTCATTGCACTTGGTCTAGGTCAAATACTGTAAACTTATGTTTATTTAGAGTTGAAACAACCAGAAAGATCAGGTAATCAGTGGTTCTGACATCTCCCCATGAGTTTGTATAGTGGTAGTTGTTGTTTTTAACATATCTATCATTTGGCACCAGATACTGTGCCAAGAACTTGACATTATTTTAAAAAATTTTTAATCCATTTTAAAATCAACTTGAGGTATAATTTATGTACAATAAAATGTACCCATTTAAAGCATGGAGTTTGAAGAATTATGACAAATGTGTTTTTATCTTATGTTAATTATCTCTCTCATAGGTGTATGTATATTTGTGTAAGGAGGTCTCTTCATACTGGAATGAACCAAAATCTCCATGAAGCATGTGATTCCATTTATTTTTAAAGAAAAAGATCATGATTGATTTAAATTGCCACTTCTCTCCTCATATGTTAGTTGACTAATTTTTATCATTATCTTAATATTTTAAGTGATATTTTAAATGATAAGAGTAGAAATATATTCTATCTTTCAACCATTTAAAATTATTTTTGGCACTAATATATTTCATGTTTAATAATAGGAGGATTCTGAGAGGGTATAAAATGCAATTTTGTAAGCTAACATTGTTTTGTTTTTTCCCCCCAAAAGCGAATACTAACCAGGCATTATGTAAGTTCTACGTGTTCCCTAAATAAGATATTGGGAAAGTATTTAAAGGGTTCTGTATATATCAATGTGTGTAAGGCTGTGTGCTGAAGTGTTTTAGGATTAAAAGAAGACTATGATACAGATCTTGATTTCAGGGAACTAAAATGAATCATTGACATTAAAACGTATCTGGAAAGTTAGCAAAAACTACCAGGTTAAGTCAGCCTGACAGACATTAAAAGAACATTAGAAAAAGTTAAATGTCTGTAGTTAAGAGGAGTAAGAGAAAAACATTGCTGGAATGTACAGAGAAGACTCCTTGGAGAGGGATTTAACAATTTGGGTTTTCAGGTTTGGTAGTATGGTGTATGTTGAAGCAAATATTTAGTGTAGAAATATTTAAAACTGGTTCTATGGATGTTAGTTACATAGACTAACAGATGATTCTTGCATGTTAAAAGTGTTTTTTTGTTCTGTTTTTTTATCCTCACCTGAGGAATATGTTCATTGATTTTAGAGAGAGAAACATGAATGTGAGAGAGGAACATCAGTTGGTTGCCTTCCACAAGAGCCCTAAACTGGGGATCGAACCTGCAATCTGGGTATGTGCCCAGACCAGGACTGGAACCTGCAACCCCATGATTCACAGAACAATGCTCCAACCAACTGAACCACCTGGCCAGGGCTCTTCTTGCATGTTATGTTTTTTAATCTGTCCTTCACCTACTGATAGAAACTTAAAGGAGTGTTGCAGTCTGTCATTTCTGAGCATGCCATTCTCTTAGGTCCCCCCCCCCCCTTTTTGACTTACAGATGACTTTTACTTCTTCCTCTTCCTTTGTTTCCTGCTATATCTTCAGCACTAGATACTGTTTAGAACCTAGGAGGCACTCAGTAAATGTTTGGTGATTGAATGAATAAAATTGTTGGAGGGGGGACTAGGTTGAAAAAGGGTAGAATTATACCAAATTATACATAGTTTTGAATGTTAGGCCCAGCAGTTTGTAGGATGGTGTAGAAGAAAGAGAATTGAGGTGCAAGTGTGAAATCTGTCTCCTGTTTTAGTTCTGTTGTTAAGTGGCCATATGATCTGGGAAAGTTGCCTACTTTCTCTGAGCCTCAGGTTGTTGATCACTACCATCTCAGCTATCATTTATTGGTGTGTTAGTGAGTGTGTTGAGCATGTGCCAGGCACTTTATTAAACTCAGTAGATGGTTTAGGGCTTATAACTCTAGGGTGGGTAGGTGCTGTTATCTCTTTTCCGGAAGAACCCAAGGCTTTAGAAATTAAGTATTTTGCCCAAGGGCACCCCTACCTAAAACTAAAACATGGTATAGGTAGTATCTGAACCCATACTCTGTAGGTCTTTGACTCCAGGGTTCTTACCTTCACTGTTGTACTGCTTCATCTGTGGAATGAGTATATTGAGAAGTAGATGATATCTAAGGTTCATTACATCTCTACTGTTCTATCACTTATTATCTCATAGGCACAGAGGAGTTACTAAGTTTTGCCTCAGGGAATATTATGAAAGAAACTTTGTGGTGAATGCCTTTTGTAAACACATTTCTTTTTTAAAAATTCAAAGGAATGATCTATTTCTGGCAGGAGTTTAGATTTAATCTGTATCAGTTCTCTAAAAATGAGGCCTAAAAATATTTGACAGGTGCGATCTATAGGTTGGTTTCAAGTAACAGAAACCAAATCTGGTTTCTTTAGCATTGCTGGAGGTTGTCTCATAGATACCAAGGAAAGATGGAAGAGTCAAGGTTTGGGAAGGCCAAGAACCAGGGCAGCCATGGGCCCGTGAGCAAGTGACATTGATGTCACTGTAACAATTCCCAATCTTTTGAAAAGTAGTATAGGTTATGTATGGGTGTGAGTCCTCAGGCAGGTTAATTTCATTTATAAAATCTAATGGGTTGTTGGAGTATGAACTGTAGTGTGCTTGGGACAATTTGTGGCATGCAGTAAGCATTAAATGAATATTAGCTATTATCATTGTTATATTTCTTTCAGTTCAAAATTCCAGATTCCTGAGATAGAGGGTGTTATTGGTTTGGCTTGCATCAGGTATCTGTCTGCCTCTAAGTCTACTAGTCAAGGAACAGGGGAAGTTAGTATACATGTGCTATTAAGGGCTACCCTACTGAGAATGGGGCTTTAGCCAGGCAGCTTCCCTGAGAGATCTTCTGGTAGGTATATGATATCATAATAAAAAGTTGTGGAGTTAAATTATTTAAATCCATGGTTTGACCCAATGTGAATTTGTATACTTGTTGTGTTTTTACAAACCTTCAATTTGTAAGGTGGTTTAATGAGATTAGAATATTTTGTGTGTATAGCTTTTTTTAATGAAATTTGAACTAAGGACTATGAAAGAAGTCTCCAGAATCCTTTTAAAGAAAGCAAATTCTTCACATTTACTAATTTTTGAAGTAGTAAAGGATGAATTTTGTGTGACCCAAGAAAGTTATTTAACCTTTTTGGCTCTTAGTTTCCTCATTTGTGAAACAGAATTGGACTGAGTGACCTTTAAAATACCTTTGATTTAAAAATTACTGTGTCTATGAATCATCATGTTCACTCAGAACTAACAAATGAGAGACTAGATATTAGGAAGAGGTTTAACTCTAACACTATTGCAAATGCTGCCAATTTGGTTTAAGAGTTCTTTTTTCATGAGGATTGGTTACATTTATCCACAGTCTCACTAGTTTTTCCTAAAGATCGGTAGGACAGTCCATTTTGTATACTTTGGATATGATCAGTTCTCTTGCTTTCATGAAATTTTCTTTTACTATCTTTATTATTCTTATTTGTTGCTGTAAACATTCTGAATTTTGGCATACTTTGAGCTCCTAACACGAGTTTATTCTAATTTTCTAATATCTCATATGTGTGTTTGTGTGTGTATGTATATCTCTAAGTGTGGATATGGATATATGTATGAGAGTGAGAACACAAGTGAGAGAAAAGACATTTATTTTCCCAACTAAACCAAATGCTTTAAGAAAGGTATCATGTCTTTGTTTTATTTAGCGCAGGCTAGATACCTACCCAGGCACTTAAGTAATAGAAAGTTTGTAGTATAGGTATGGCCACTGGGATTTGATTGTATTACTGAAAATACAGCACTGCATCTTTATTTCATTTTAAGTAAAATTGAGGTAGAAAAATAGTAATGGATGCTTAGGGAGCTGCCTGAGGAAGAAAGGATTATAGGTAGAAATAAGCCATGAAGGAGACCAACGCAGTTAGTAGGTCTATCATGATTATCATGATCTTACCTTACAACTGATCCTTGATTCTTTTTTTTGCCTTGTCTACACTTAAATGGAACAGAACTTCAGATTTGCCTACTCCATCATGTAGGACTGTTTCTTGTGGGATTTATACTAGAAGATGGCAGTCACTTCCAGATTCTTTTTAGCACCATTTCCATATATCTGCTTTTAGGTTTCTTTTTTCTTGTCAGCTAGTATTACTGTGCAGTTTGAGGAATGCAGAGTGGAAGATTCAGCCTGTCTGCTTGCTCTTTAGCCCATATCCTTATATCTTTACCTCCAGCTTTCTTACTGCAACCCTCCTGTTTTTGGTGGGCAAAGGACATAATGTTGGTTGGAGAGTCAGCAGGAAACCGTTAGTTGGTACTATAAATTTAAAGAAGTTATTGAAACTTCTAAATTGTGTCTTAGGTTCCAAACTTGGCCCCTGTCACTTTCCCTCTGGGCAAGATACATTACTTTATCTCATTAAACATTTCTTTGTCTGTTTAATGAAAAATATCTCAAAAGGTAACTTTAAAAATTGATTTTTTAAAGAGTTAAGTTAGTACTTTGTAAAGGCAATTGCTATTTTTTTATTACAGATAATTTTTAGTTATAAAGAATAATATGAAGGAATATGGAAGAGTAAAATATACAGAGTGTCTCCATACATTATTCTGTGGCATAGTTTCACTTTTTTTTTCCCTGTCATTTAAATATTTTTTTACATCTGTCGGACATTAGCAAATTGATACTTTATTTTCCTCCTTCCATCTTTGTTTCTGGCAAAGCTGTTAACATCAGATTGACTTAAAAAATTAAAGACTTTGAAAATTAAAGCCAGAGAACTAAGAACTAAATCTTCAGCTAATCTTCAGACTAATAATTGAGTCTTGAATAATTTATACTTAAATATTGTATTTGTTTTTTAGAGGTGTTTTTTTTTTTTTTTTAGATTAGACTGATCAGTTGGTCATTGGGGGAAAATAGGTTTTAGTGATAAAAATCTGTTCAGTGGGTGGTATACACTAGAGAAACAAGTGAAGAGAGACATTCTAATGTATTTGTGAACTCTGGGATGAACCCTTAAGTTTGGAAACTTTGGAAAGCATGGTACTGAAGAAGATAATGTTGCCATTTATTTGATTCTTGAGATGGTTCTCAACTGGGACGTTTTTGACCTTGTTTGTACGTATTTGGTTGTTTAAGGCTGGCATATCAGGAAGTTTATTAATCAATCTCCTGCCCATTAATTTCTGGTACCATAACAGTAGGAATAGCCCAAAAATGTTTCCTCCTTCAGTTTCCAGATGGGGGGCTATTGCACTTGATTTGAAAACCATTATCCAAGGCTTCTTAACCTGTTTTGTGACTTAGACTCCTTTGGCTGTCTGGTGAAACTCCTCCAAATGCCTAAAATAAAGTCAGATAAACAAATTATATTGAAATGTAGTTATCAGTGTTAAAGCTGTTTTTAATTTACGTATTTAACACATTAATAACTGGATATAGAGTTGGGTCTAATTATCTTAAATTTGAAGTAGTGATGAGTATAAATGATATTTTGACAAGTGCAATCACTGTAATGTGACAATTAAAAGATCTATTATTTCTGTTATATTGCTAGTCAGAAGTATTACTAGTACTACTGTGATCTGCTATCTACATTAATAATTAATGAAATGATAAATATGTTAGAAATTAGTGAAAGGATTATTTTCTTACCCAAGTTCATAGATCCCTCAGGTCTTTCAGTGAATGTTTGAGGAATCTATGACCTGTTGTTCAGAAACCCTCAGAAGAATTTCCATGGCCCAAATGACAATCTTTTTCTGTGTCATTTTTGTCCCTAATATGTAGTCAGGCCACAGATTTTATTCCCATTATAAGAAAAGATGCTGCTATAGACAATATGTTATTTTCATGTCTAAGACATTTTCTAGCCTTACTTTCTTTTTCAATTACAGTTTACATTCAGTATTATTTTTGTATTAATTTCAGGTGTACAGCATAGTGATTAGATAATCATATACTTTGCAAAGTGGTCCCCCTGATATTTCAACATTTGTAGCTTTTTTAAATTGAAAAATAATAGTTCCACATGATTTAAATAGAAAATTTTAATAACAAAATGATATACATAAGAAGTAATTGTCCTTTCTTCCCTTTCTTCTCCAGACTGTCTACAGAGGCAGCTATTGTTAATGTGTGTGTGTGTGTGTGTGTGTGTGTGTGTGTATGCATATCCTTGACAACTTTTTTTTTGCAGCTGCTTATTTATTTTTATTTTTTATTAATTTATTTTTGTTAAAGATGTTTCTCCTTTTTTCCCCCTGGCACCTGCCCTCATTCTCCCCATCCTGTCCCCCCAAACTCCCTGCATTGTCGTCTATGTCCATTGGTTATACATACATGAATATAAGTTCTTTGGTTCATCTCCTCCATCACCCTGCCCCCCTACCCTGAGGTTTGTCAGTCTGAACCGTACTCCTTTCTGTGTCTCTGGGTCTGTTTAGTTCATCAGCCCACCTTGTTCATTATATTCCACAACTAAGTGAGATCATGTGGTATTTCTCTTTCTCTGATTGGCTTATTTCGCTTAGCATAATACTCTCGAGGTCCCTCCATGTTGTCTCAAAGGATAAGAGATCTTTCTTGCTTACAGCTGCATAGTATTCCATTGCATATATGTACCACAATTTTTTTATCCACTCATCTATTGATGGACACTTGGGCTGTCCTAGACAATTTTTAAACACTTGCTTTTTACTTGGTGAAGTACGCAAATATTTCTCTTGTTGTATTCATTTTATAAGTGAGTGATACATGACCTTATAGTTATAAAGTCAGGTAATTTTGATTTTAAATTTCTACCCTTTAAAATCTCTGAGGAATTGAGAATTGGCAAATTGTAGCTTTCTGGTGAATTGTTTGGAGTTTGAATATCAAACCTTAACCTGTTATTCCCGTGTGGGAATTTAGTTGTCAGTAAGCCTTGTATTGTGCATAGACTTTTAATTATTTTTCTATAAATAAAACATTAAAGTCAGATTAACTATTGATTAAGTTACTTGTCTCTATTTTCTTTGACAGTTATATATGACCTTAAATAGCAACTTGGATCAGAAGAGTATGTATCACATTTGTATACTGGATCTTTCATACAGAGTACTTTCTCAACTTTTCAGTGTAGTGTTTATGATGCTCATTCATTCAGTAAATAGCTCTGTGAATACAGAGACTGTACTTTTTTTGTATCTGCCTGGTACAGTGAATGAGATATGGTAGTTGCTTACTGAATATTTGCTGACGGAATGAACAATACCTGCTATGTACTTTAGACATGGAAAAAGGTAAAATGTGGTTCCTGTCTTCAAGCAGCTTACAGTCCCATAGAAAAGACTTCTACACAGATAACTCCGTATGAGGTTTAATGTGTTAGGTGGAAGATAAAAATGATATCGTAGAAATTTGTGACACAAGGGTCATGATTTGAACAAGAGTATATATGAATTCATATAATAGGTAATTGAATTGAGTATAATGTGCTATTGTATTAATTTTTACAAATTAGTTTTAAAATTATGTCCATATGCCAGAATGCCATAAGTGGTGTTGTGTGTTATTTTTAATTCTTACCCAAGGATATTTTTACATTTATCTTCAGACAGAGTGGGAGGGAGGGAGGGAGGGAGAGAGAGAGAGAGAGAGAGAAACATCCATGTGAAAGAGGCAGACACATATAATAGTTGCCACCCGCACGGCCCCAGTTGGGGCCAGGGACTAACCACAACCGAGGTACGTGCCCTTGGCCGGAATCGAACCCGGGAATCTTTGGTCCATAGGCCTACGCTCTAACCGCTGAACCAAACCAGCCAGGGCTGTTGTTGTTTTTAATAGGCAGTGTCATTATTTTTCATATTGGGTAGTGTGTGATACCCAGGATAATTGTCAGAGGGTTGAAAGATTTTTTGTGTGTGTGGTCTAGTGTAGATTCACCTTTTATGACAGGCATACTAATGTTAAGGACAGTGCCTGATAAAGAGTTCCAAGGAAAAGAATCTGTGTTTTGGGGGATGGCCTAAAGAAACCGTGTTACTTGATTATTAGGCAATAATGTGCAGATTTTACTTATTACGGTTTAAAGCACAGGGGTCACTCTCTATAAAGAAACTACTTAAGCCAGGCGTGGCTCAGTGGTTGAGCGTCGACCCATGCACCAAGAGGTCACCGGTTCAATTCCCTGTCAGGGCACATGCACAGGTTGTGGGCCAAATCACCAGTGGACGGGGACATGCTAGAGGCAGCTAATGAATGTTCTCTCTCATCGATGTTTCTCTCTTCCTCTCCCTTTCTCTCTAAAATCAATAAAGAGAAAGAAAGAAAGAAGAAAAGAAAAAGAAAGAAACTACCTAAGAGAAGCTTGTCTATACATTGTAGGTGCTTCAGTAGGGTAATAGTAGCAGTTACCCTTCTGTTTTATTTGAAATAGCCTCAACCATCTTAGCAGAATTCATCAGGGCTTTCAAAATATTTAAAAGAAATACAAATGATTTAGGTCAGCGATTCTCAAACTTGTGCATCAGAATCACCTGGAAGGCTTGTTAAAACACTTATCACTGATCACCATTCCCAGAGTGTAGGATTCAGTAGGTCTGGGATAGGGCCCAGGATTTTGCACTTGTAACAAGTTCCCAGGTGATCCCATGTTGCTTGTCCAGCAGTCCCACTTTGAGAACCAACAGTTTAGGAGGGAGAATAGTGGTTCTTTTGTTGTTAATATATTTTTATTGATTTTTTTTTTTTTTTAAGAGAGTAAGGGAGAGAGAGAGAAACATTAATGGGAAAGAGACACATCAATTGGCTGCCTCCTGCATGCTCCCTATTGAGCCTGAAACCTGGACATGTGCCCTGACCAGGAATCAAACCGGGACCTCTCAGACCATGGGACTACTCTCAATCCACTGAGCCACACTGGCCAGGCAAGAATAGTGGTTCTTATCTAGGCCACCCATCAGAATATCTGGATGCTTTCCTAAAGTACATGTGTAGGTTTTACCCTAGATTTACCAACCAAATCACAGTATATGGCTGACTCTGACTCTGGGTAGAAAAAAGTGATTAGCATGTGTACCCATGATCCCTTTCTGCCTTTCCATTTTACCACTCCTTTCAGAGTTTCTTCTTGTGCTCTAAGTCATTGGCTTTCAAACTTTTTGGGCTGTGACATTGGTGTGTGTGTGTGTGTGTGTGTGTGTAACCAAAATGAAGTACACCTTGACATACACACACACAAATAATACAGTGGACTTTCATTTTTTGCAGTAGTTGCGCTCTGTAGAATTGCCATGAACAATGAATGACTAAAACATTGCTCCTAGAGGAAATACAGGGTTAGGTTCCTGTGAGCCTCTGGTCTCAGTGTGTTTTTATCAACCAGTCAATGTATATACCTAACCCTCATTTTATATATGTTTCTGTTTAAAGACACTTTATATACTACATATTGTCGATTCATTAACATTGACTTTAGAGCCACCAGCACTATAACTCATGCCTGAATCAAGCTTGTCTAACACAACATATTTTCACAGCCTTCTTGCACTTAGGAACAACATTAAAGAGCACCTCAGCACTATAGTTGGGGGTGCTGGGGAGGGGAGTGTAACAGTGAAATCATTAAAGAAGGAAAAAAACATGACACTAAACAGAACATTAAAAGGACAAAGTAGAAAGTTTTCAGTTCTTAGAAAATGCTTCTGGTTTTTAAATTAGAGTTAAGACGTTTTTCTCCCTTTTCTTTGGTCCTTAATTACTGCAGATTTTCTTCTGGAACTTGTGATTTTTTCTAGTGTGCTCTACTCTGTAGATCCAATTTTTTCATTCAAATGGATATTCAGTGGTTCAAACGCCATTTTAAAACAATATTTTTTCTCTCTGGTTAAAATGCCACTTTTATCATATTTTAATTTTCTTAGGCATTTGTGCTTATTTCTTAACTTTATATTTGTTTCATTGTGCACAAAAATTACTGGTTTAATCATTAAT
Source organism: Molossus molossus (assembly GCF_014108415.1). Taxonomy (NCBI): domain Eukaryota; kingdom Metazoa; phylum Chordata; class Mammalia; order Chiroptera; family Molossidae; genus Molossus; species Molossus molossus. Next base: position 32,017,169 of record NW_023425346.1, read on the forward strand.
CATTTCATTATTTTATCTTTCTAAAATATATCTGGTAGAGGTAGTCACTTCTCCCATTCTTACTGCTTTTCGTTTTCAGAGTTTTTCTTACTGTAGTTTCTTGTTTATTTTTCATATGAACTTTATAATTATTTTGTCTAACTCCAGAAAAGAAGTTAGTGTTTTTATTAGGATTCACCATACCTTTATAAATTAGCTTATGGAGAATTGACATCCTTGTGATGTTGACTTTTCCTATCCAAGAACGTAGTTTACCTCTTCATTTTTTGAAGTGTACTTATATATCTCTCCAGAGCGGTTTTCTTACTGGTTTAGTGCATTTTTGGTTAAGCATATTCTTTGGAATTCTACCTGTTTGGTGGCTATTGTAAATGTCATCTCCTCTTTCATTATACCTTATAACTTGTTATTGCTTGTATTTTAAAAAGCTATAAATTTCTATGTTAACACATTGCGTACCGCATAGAAATCTCTAAGACATACGCCAGGGACCACACGTTTTGGGGCAAACTGCACGTTAGGTTCCGAGCTGCACTCATTTGAACCAGCAGATATCCATTCCCTAGCTACTTCAAGAATATAGAATGGTGTGCTGTTTTTCAGACTTCGACCCTCAGGGCGAAGATTCACAAATACAATAATCTTATATTACCCTGAGGTTCAAAAACGGAAATAGCTAATGCAAGTGCAAACCGGAGTTACCTCATGGCGCAGTCTGCAATGTTTGGGCAGGAAAACACGAGTAACTCGTGAATGGTCAAAATGTGTAAATTTTATATCCTGTGACTTTATTGTTTTCTATTATTTCTATCACTGGATCACCACTGGTTTTCTTACCTACTGTATAGTATATGTTTTCAGTGGTTAGTTGGAATTAAGAAAGATCCTAAAGGGCCTTCGGAGTCACCTTTCACCATCACCTCCGGAGGCTCTCATTCTTAGTATAGGCATACTGTTGTGGATATCTGATTCTGACATCTAATCCGATGCTCCCCACGCACACACACACCAAGCAGTTCTCTGGCACCAGCAGATTATCCTACAATTCAGCTCAGTTCTGACACTATCTATCTGGAGATAGCATCAGATGCCAATCAAAAGTCCAGGTTGTCACCTGTGCCTTTGACCAACTAGTTATAGATTGGAGGCTTCAGTGATTCCCCCTTCCTTGGGTTCATTAGTTTGCTAAAGTAGCTCACAGAACTCAGCGAAACATTTTACTTGCCACATTACTGGTTTATTATAAAAAGATACAACTCAGGGACAGCCAGATAGAAGGAAATGCATAGGGCAATGGGGTGGCGGGGGTGGGGAGAAGGGGCGCAGAGTGTCCGTGGTCTCCCTTAGCTTGCCTCTCTACCAGTACCTCCTGTGTTCACCAGACTGGAAGCTCCCTGAACCCACTCCTTTTGGTTTTTTTATGGAGGCTTCATTACATAGACATTGATTAATTCATTGGCCATTGGTAATCTGCAATCTGCAGCCCCTCTCCCCTTCCTAAAGGTAATGGGGGTGGGACTGAAAGTTCCAACCTTTCTAATTACAGAAACTAGCCCCCAACCTTAGGTGCTTTCCAAAAGCCACTTCATTAACATAACTCTGGTATAGTTGAAAGGGCTTTGTTAGGAAAATCAAGGTATCTTTATCACTCTTATCCCAGGAAATTCTAAGTGTTTAGGAGCTCTGGGTCAGAAAAAGGGACAAAGACCAAATTTATATTTCTTGTTATATAGCACAATATCACAGTATTACATGAGATTTTCAAAGAATTAGAATTTACTTCTAAGTAATGACATTATTTGAGCTATAATTTGTATTTGAAAGCTATCTTTCTAAAGGTATAATTGACACAAAGTCTACATACTTAATATGCACAATTTGGTAAATGTTGACATCTGTATACTCCTGTGAAACCATTACCACAGTTAAGGTAATGAACATGTCTCTTACCTCCATGCCCTGTTATAAGCCCCTTCACCTTTAGGCAAATTCCGTCTTGCTTTCTGTCACTGTAGATTAGTGGTTTGCATTTTTAGATTTTTAAATATTTTTTATTGATTTTTTAGAGAGAGGAAGGGAGAGAGAGATAGAAACATCGATGTGAGAGTGAAACATCCATCGGCTGCTCCTGCACACCATCCACTGGGGATCAAGGCCGGACCTCTCAGTCCATGGGACGACGCTAAATCCACTGATCCACATCGACCAGGCGCATTTTAGATTTTTATGTAAATGGAATCACAGTATATATTCTTTTTTGGTCTGGTTTCTTTCACTTAGCATAATTGTTTTGAGATCATACATATGATAGCATGCATCAATAATACATTCCCTTTGTTGCTGAGTAGTATTGCATTTTGTGGATATACCACAGTTTATCCATTTCTCAGCTGATTGATTTTTGGCTATTACAGATAAAGCTGCTGTGAGTATTTGTGTGTGTACATCTACTTTTAGTTGTTTTGGTTAAATATCTGGGGGTAAAATGGTTTGATCATATGGTATGTATATTTAAAAAGGTTGAACTTAAAAAAAAAAAAACTGTCAGATTGTTATTCAGAGTGGTTATATACCATAAAGATAACTTTTATGAGATGCTTCCATAGCTTAGAACCTTGCCACTCAAAGTTTGGTATGGATTTGGCATTACCTGGAAGTTCCTTAAAATTGCTGAATTTCACACCTAATGAATCAAAATGTGCAATTAAAAAAATTAGGAAGATCCCTGGGTAGTTCAAATGCACAGTAGGATTTGAGAAGGTCTTGTTTAGAGCAGTTGTTCTTGCTCTTCTTTTTCTAATTCTTATTTGCTTTAACATGCCTTAGGGCTTTGACATGTTTGTGTGACATTCACAAATGGTGCAGGGAGATGCAGTATCATTTTTCAAATTCCAAGATAATATTGATAAATTCTGAGTGTTTTGCCCTTCTTCAGATGATTGCTTCATAGTGATTTACTTTATGGCAGTAAATTTTTGCCTATTGCCCGTTTCAAATACAGTCGTTTTAGAAGGAATACTTCACAAGCATTTCTCTAGTATCTAGATATCTAGCCTGGCACAATTCTTTTGTGGGTAAGAGATGCCCATTTCCTTTTGTGTAATTCTGTATGATTCATCTGGTGAATGAGTCCATTTACTAGCCTTTTGTTGTTCTTTCTTTTTTTCATAACTAGTGATCTAATTCTTGGTTATTTTCATATATAGGTATCTAGAAATTTTCTGAATGGGTTATCTATCTACTCTTAGTTTTCAAGGAATGCAGAGTAATTTCAGAAATGACTTTGTTATTAATAAATTAAGTGAATATCAAATAATGCTTTTTTTTTTTTTGGTACATGCCCCTAGCATGTACCAAACCTGGGACTCTCTGGTCCACAGGTCAGCGGTTGGAGCATCGGCCTACGGTCCAGAGAGACCCAGGTTCGGTTCCCGCTAAGGGCACGTACCTTGGTTGCGGTTTATCCCCAGCCCTGGTTGGGTCGTGTGGGTGGCAACCACTCGATGTGTCCCTTTCACATCGATGTTTCTCTCTCTCTCCTTCCCACTCTATCTGAACAAAAATGGAAAAATGTCCTTGGGTGAGGATAAAAAAAACAAAACAAAGCCAAATCAATGATTTATTTTGTGTTTTGTTTAAATTTTCTCTACTACTGCTCATTTCAGTTGTTGCATGAATCTTTAAGATCAGGTTAACATTGATATCACTGTCACATTCCTGAATTAGTGTTAATGTTGAAGGTCATGGTCTTAATCAGTATTAGGAAATTCCCACTTTAAAACAAGGTTTCAAAAAAACCAATGATTAGATTAAAAATAAGCATTTATTACATAATCAAATGAAACAACTTAGTGTTATATAACTTAAAATTGAGTTCTCCAAAAGTTGATATGTAAGTCAGATATTCTAGAATTATATAGTAATGTTTTGGTAAAATATTTGTAAATTTGATTGCTTTCACTTTTACATTTTTGTTTAAAATATCAGTTGTTTAGGCTATTAAAACCCCCTCACCCACATTTTTTTTTTTTTTTTTTTTTTACATTCCCACTGGCAGTCAAGAAAGGAAGAGAAGCTATGGGTGATTCAGTTCTTATTTATTCAAAATTTAACACGGCTGTTTTTCAGAAGAGAAAAATCTTGACCCTGTTATTAAATTCTAAAAGGAATTTATTGCACATGGGCACTTACCTGTTTAATTGATAAATGTCTTTAAATACAATTTTCAGGAAAATAGAAAGCTTAATAAAGTAACTTTCTGTTTTATTGATTTTTAGCTAACGCTGATGTATCTGTCTGGGAGGCAAAGTTAATGAAATAAATGTAACTTTCCCTACAAAAACAGTATTTAGAATACTAAAGGAAAGGATGGATACCATATTCTTTAGGCTAATGTTTCTCAAATTTCATGGTGAAAGACCAGTTTTAAAAAATAATTCATTGTTTGCTAATACTTTTCTGAAGTATAATAAAAATGAATTACTAGAAAAAATAAATAAAAGATGTAGAAAATAGAAGGACACTGTTTTACTGTGTTTGTGTGTGTGTGTGTGTGTGTGTGTTTTAATCCTTACCCGAGGACATTTTTTCGCATTTATCTTCAGATAGAGCAGGAGGGAGAGAGAGAAATGTTGATGGGAGAGAGACACATCATCTGGTTGCCACCCGCAAGACCCCAACCAGGGCCAGGGACAAACCACCACCAAGGTATGTGCCCTTAGTGGGAACTGAACCCGGGACAATCTGGTTCATGGGCCAATGCTCTAACCGTTGAGGCAAACCGGCCAGGGCCACTGTTTTTTTTTTTTTTTCCTTTATTGAAAAAAAAATTTTTTTTCTTTTAGAGTGAGAGAGAGGAAATGAAAGGGAGAGAGAGATAGAAACATCAGTGAGAGAGCACATTGATTGGCCACTTCCTTCATGCTCCACATTGGGGATTGGACTCACAACCTGGGCATATGTCCTAACTGGGAATCGAACTGGCAACCTCTTGGTGCATGGGTTGACGCTCAACCACTGAGCCACACCAGCATACACCTTAGAAACAAACAAGATACGTGCCCTTGACCAGAATTAAGCCCGAGACTCTGGTCCACAGGCTGATGCTCCAACTGCTGAGCCAAACCAGCCAGGGCAAGACCACTACTTTTTAATCATCAGTTTTAACAGACAAAATTACTTTGTCACATTGCTTTAAAACTTCTAGAGCACCTCAATCTTAGTAGCATTGTTTTAGTGTAGCAATTGTAAGTGTAGTCCTCCAATTTACAGCTTTATTATCACATTGGAACTTGTTAGAAATGCGAATTGTCTGGTTCCACCCCAGAACTACTGAATCAGAAATTCAGGTGGTTTGGTTCAGCAATATGTTTTGAAATGAGACCCATAAGTGATTCTGAAGCACACTAAAGTTTGAGAGTCGTTGCTTTGGGCTTTCCCCCTAAAATGCTTTCTAAGGAAGAACTAGGTAGTCTAAACTCTCTTTGAGTGCAAACTATGTAATTGAAAGACAAAGATATGGTGAGTTTAAAAAGTTTAATCTGTTGCCCTGGCTGGTTTGGCTCAGCGGTTAGAGCATCTGCCCACTGACCAATGAGGCGAGGGTTCGATTGTGGTCAAGGGCACGTACCTCAGCTTCGGTTAGTCTCCGCCCTCGTTGGGGTCTTTCGAGAGGCATCCAGTCGATGGAAAAATATCCTCGGGTGAGGATTTAAAAAAAAAGTTAAATTTGTCATGGATTCTTAGATAGGAAATAGCACGTGTAATTAAAGATTGAGATGTTTGAAAATATATGTGCTAAATGAAAAAAAGATTCTGATGTTTCAGGTACTAGGACTATAGATCACATAATTAAAATTCTTTTGATGGAATTGAGAAGCCTGACATTGTTCTCACCTAGAAGAAGACTTTGCTGATTAAAACTCTTCTTGGTTTAAGACCTCAGGGTTGCATGGCAACTGATTCATACAACTCTAAGTTGGATGTTTGGCAGGTTGTTTCAGTACGTATTAAAAGGAACTAGCACATTGTTGTATTTGAAATCACCTGAGATTGAAATGGAATCTTTGTCTTGACGAATCTGTAATTTAACTTAGTGTGTTTGTAACTAGTGCATAAAAATATATTTGATTTTGTAAAATGATCTTGTATCCTACAGTATTGCCAAACTCACTTTATTGGTTTTAGAAGGTTTTTTTTTGGTAGATTCCATCATATTTCCTACGTAGAGGAGCCTGTGGGTCTGTGAACAAAGGCAGTTTTTACTTCTTCCTTTCCCAGTCTGGATGCTCACTCACTCTGTCTTTCTGCTGCCCTCCCTCTCATCTGTTGATTACACTGACTAGGACCCCAGTATGATATTGAATAGAAGTGTAGAGATTGGATGTCCCTATCTTATTCCTAATTTTAGGAAATGAGTATTCAGTATTTCAGTTAAGTATGATGGTTAATTTTGGGTTTTTTTGTTGATGCTCTTTGGAAATTCCTTTCTATTTTTAGTTTTTATAAGAATTTTTTGGAATGGTAGTTGGGTTTTGTAAAAAAAATTTTGTGTGTATGGAGATGATCATACTGTTTTGCTCTTTGATTTATTAATATGATGAATTACATTGATTTTGAGTGTAAACCAGTGCTGCATTCCTGGAATAGACCTCATTTGGTCATTTATTATCCTTTTAATATAGCGTTGGATTCTTTTTGCTAAATTTTTGTTTACAGTGATTGCCTCGATGTTCACAGTGAATATTTGTAGTTTTCTTGTATTGTCTTTTTCTGGTTTTGGCATCAGAGTAATACTAGTTTTTTAGAATGAGTTGGGAAGTATTCCTTCCACTTCAGTGTCTTGGAAAAATTTGTGTCGAGTTGGTATTATTTTCTCCTCAAATATTTGGTAGAATTCACCAGTGAAGCTATCTGTCCCTGAAGTTTTTTTGTATGAAGGTTTTTAACTACAGTTAAATTTCTTTAGTAGATATAAGGTTATTCAGGTTATCTGTTTCTTGTGTGAGCTTTGTTTCTTTCAAGGAATTTTTCTTTTTCATATAATTGATGAGTTGATTGGTATGAAGGTGTTCATAATATTCTTTCTTGGTTCAAACATATTTTGTCATAGTAGATGTTCCCTTTGAACATACAAAGAGCCCTGGCCAGTTTGGCTCAGCGGTTAGAGCGTCGGCCTGCGGTCTGGAGAGACCCGGGTTCGGTTCCCGCTAAGGGCACGTACTTCGGTTGCGGTTTGTCCCCGGCCCTGGTTGGTCGTGCGGGTGGCAGCCACTCGATGTGTCCCTTCACATTGATGTTTCTCACTCTCTTTCCCTTCCTCTCTCTCCCTCCCACTCTATCTGTACAAAAAAAAAAAAGGAAAAATATCCTCGAGTGAGGATAAAAAAAAAAAAGAACATACAAAGAAGGTGTATGCTGTCTTTGATGGGCAGAGCATTCTGTAAAAGGCAAGTCAAGTTGGATGGTAGTTTTATTTGTGCTGATTTTCTGTGTATTTGTTTTGTCTGTTATTGAGAATGTGGCACACAAATCTCTGTAATTGTAATATGTCTATTTGTCCTTGAAGTTACATTAGTTTTTATTTTATGTATCTTGAAGCTCTCTTGTTAGGTGCATAATTGGGTAGGATTGCTATGTCTTCTTGACCAATTGACCCCTTTAAGCAATGTGAAATAAACCTGTAAATTCTTCATGATTTTCTCTGATCTGAAATCTATGTTGGAATTTAATATGGCCACACTAAATCTCTTTGACTAGTGTTAGCATGCTATATCTTTTCCTATTTTATTTTTAACCTATTTATGTCTTTGTATTTAAAGTACATTTATTATTGGTAGCTTATAATTGGATCTTTTTGAAAAATTCAGTCTGGCAATCTCTGTTTAATTGTGGTGTTTAGACCTTTTACAGTTAATATGATTTTTTAAAAATTAAAACTTTTTAAGAGCAGTTTTAGACAGCAAAATTGAGAGGAAGGGATAGAGATTTCCCATATACCCCCCCATCCCCACACATACATAGCTTTCCTTATTATCAACACCCATTACCAGAGTGGTATGTTTGTTACAATTAATGAATCTATTATTGACAAACCATGACCACCCATAGTCCATAGTTTACATTACAGTTCACTCTTAATGTTGTACATTCTACAGGTTTGAACAGGTGTATAATGATATGTTGCCATCGTTATGGTATAAAGAGTATTTTCACTGCCCTGAAAATCCTCGGTGATCTGCTTATTTATCCACCTCCCTCCTTCCGTAACCACTGATATTTTTACTGTCTCCATTGTTTTGCATTTTCTAGAATGTCATTAGTTGGATTTATAAAATATGTAGCCTTTTTAGATTGACTTCTTCCACTTTTTTTTTTTTTTTCATATGTGAATGTCCAGTTCAAGCGCCATTTATTGAAAAGGATTGCTATATTGTGTTGCCTTTGCTCCACCAAAAAGGGTCTAATTATGTGGGTCTATTTCTGGACTCTATTCTTTTCCATTGATCTATTTGTTCTTGCCCCACTACCATACTGTCTTGATTACTGTAGCTTTATAAGCCTTGAAGTCAGGTAGTGTCAGCCTTCCAACTTTGTTCCTCTTCTTCAATATTGTGTTGGCTAATCTAGGTCTTTTAACTCTCCTTGTAAACTTTAGAATCAGTTTATCCATATTCACAAAATAACTTGCTGGGATATTTATTGGGATTGCATTGAATCTGTATACAGTGTGCAACAGTAGGTTTAGAGTTGCTCATTTAGAAAATAATACAAGAGTAAACATTCACATACTTACAACCATAAACCTATTTTTGCCCTGCAAAATAAATAAAGTTGAGAAGAGCTGACATCTTGACAATTTTGAATCTTCCTATTCATGAAGATGGAATAGTTCTTTATTTATTTAATTCTTCTTTGATTTTGTTCTTCAGAATTTTATAATATTCCCTCAGATATTGTATATATTTTGTTAGATTTATACCTAAATATTTCATGTTGGGTGTCGTTAATGTAGATGGAATTGATTTTAATTTCATATTCCACTTATTCATTGGAAAGCGATTTGCTTTTGTCTGTTAACCTTGAATCCTGCAACCTTGCTATAAATCACTGATTAGTTTCGAGGCGTTTTTTTGTCAGTTCTTTCAGATTTTCTGCATAGATGGTCTTGTCATCTGCAAACAAAGACAGTTTTATGTGTTTTTCCCAGTCTGTATACCTTTTATTTCCTTTTTTTTTGGTCTCATTGAATTAGCTACAACTTCTAGTATAATGTTGAAACAAAGTGGTGAGAGGGGACAAGTTTGAGGAAAGTTCCTCTCTGTTCCTATTTTACTGAGATTTAATATGATTTTGTATATGGTTAGGTTTCACTCTGTTATGCCTATTTTCTATTTATTCTGTTCTTTGTTCCTTTTTCCTCTTCTGTCTTCGTGTGACTCATTTCCATTTTACCTGTTTTTAGTTTATTAGCAATAACTTTGTTTTGTTATTTTAGTGATTGCTTTAGGGATGTGATTCTCAATAGGGTCTTATTTATTTCCCAGAGAACACTTGGTAATGTCTGAAAACATTTTTGATTTTCACAACTTGGGAAATGCTACTGATGTCTCGTGGATAGAGGTCATCCTACGTTGCACAGGGCAGCCCCCCACAACAAATAATTTTTGCCCAGAATGTTAGTAGTGCCAAAGTTGAGAACCTGTGATTTGGGGGCAATAATATAATTTTTATTTAACCACAATCTACCTTCAAGTGATATATACCACTTACTGTATAGTGTAAGAACATTATAATAGTGTACTTCCATTTCTGCCTGCCCAGCCTTTGTTTTCATATGTAATAAGCCTTATCATACATTCTTACTATTTTTCTTAAACAGCCAATTATTTTTCAAATACTTAAAAATAATATGAAAAAGATGTATATCTTTACCCCTGTAGTTATCACTACTCCTGCTTTTCATCAGTTTGTCTTATATCCAGACTTCCATGTGTATCATTTTCCTTTTTACCAAAGGACTTCTGTTAACATTTCTTATAATGCCGTTCTGCTGGTGATGACTACTTTCAGCTTTTGTATGTCTAAAGAAAGTCTTTATTTTGCCTTTCTTGTGTGGTAAAGCATATAACATAAATTTATCCTCTTAATTTATAAATGCACCTTATAGGATTGTTAACTATATGCATGTTGTTGTAGAGCAGATCTCTGATTTTTGCTTTGCTTTTGAAAGATATTCTGAATACAGAATTTTAGGTTGACGGTTTTTCTTCTAGTACTCATTAAAAATGCTGTTCTAGTCTTTCCTCACATTGTTTCTGATGAGAAATCCAATGTCATTTGTATCTCTGTTCCTCTATATGTAGCATGTCATTTTTTCCAGTCTGGTTGGTAGGAACAGGTACTCTTTTGACCCTGAGTGGCAGGCACTGTTCTGCTAATCTTTTCAGCTAGTTCTTTCTTCAGTGTCAGGTAGTTTCTTTACATACATGCGCTGGGGGAGTACTCTGCTGAATACTCCAAGGAATCCTCTACAAATTTCCTGGGTTCTCTGTGTGTGTAGTTCTTTCCTCTTTGGTACTCTGTCCTATGAATTTTAAGTGCCTTAGTTTTCCTGGACTCATTTCTGTCTCTACAACTCATGGAGTCACTATTCTCTAGTCTCTTTGCCTTAGTTCATTCTTTTGCTCTACAGCATGAACACGCTTTCTTTCAGGGCAGTAATCGGAAGCTGTCATAGGGCTCACCTGGATTTATTTTCTTTCTTTCAAGTACCATTGTCTTTTATTGTTTGATGTCCAGTGTCTGGAAAACCATTGTTGCAACTCCTTTGTCACATTTTTGTTGTTGCTTCAGGTAGAAGGGTGAATTCATTCCATCACTTTTTTTTGGTCAGTTTTTTGTGTGTGTGTGTGATAAAAACTTTCACATAATATATAATTCACCATATTAAATCGTGCAACTCCATGGGTTGGTTTGTTTGTATTTTTGTATATTCAGTGTTTTGCAGTGTCACAACTATTTTGTTTCAGAACATTTTCATCACCCTAAAAAACCCAATACCCACGAGTCACTCTTCATCTTCCTCCCCCCACCACTCTTTGACAACCACTAATATACTTTCTTTTTGTATAGGTTTGTCTATTTCTGTACCTTTCCTATAAATAGAATCATATATGTGGCCTTTTTTTACATGGTATAATGTTTTTAAAGGTTGTGTTATAGCATGCATCAGTACTATATTATTCTTATGGCTGAAAATTAGTTCATTGTATGTATTTCATCATTGTTGGAGTGGAAGTCAGAGGCTGAAGACTTTTAAGTGATTTCTACTGACTATTTATCTCCCTTATGGTCTATATTTGGCCTTCCAGGTAATTTTAACATGCTGTCAGGGCTGAGAACCAGATTTAGAGTGTACTTGAAGAGAAGCACTTTTAAATAGATAGGATAAGGACTTATCTAGAATCTTTTTTTTTTTCTTTGTCTTTATCTCTTCCTTTTCTTTCTTTGATTCTGAAAGGGATACCAGATCAATTTAAATGGTTTTAAACATTGGCACTGGTTGCTTTCTGTAATGCATGCTCTAAGTAAATTGTAGAAAATGAAGAGAAGAGAGACCATCTATAATTTCATTACTAATACTTTGGCACACTTACTTTTAGCATTTTTTAAAACTTTTTAATTTTGCGTTTATATATCCCACCACCTCTCATCTATTTACAATATTTTACTTGAGAGTATCTTCAATATGTGATTTTGTTTCCTGCTTTTTCTACTTAATGTGTGAGCATTTTCAAATATTAAATTATTTTTCAAGAAGTTTTAAATGGCAGTGTGTAAGTCAGTGCATCATATGGATATGCTAAATTACTGTTATTACAGTGTTGGAGATAATTTGGTTGTTTCCAGTTTTACTTATTATGATTGTTGTTTAAATAAATAGATTATTAGAGAGATTTTAAAGGTTTAGAAATGTATTACCAAACTGTTCTCCAAAACATGCCAATTTACACTTTAACACATTATCTAGCACTCATTCTTAAAAGTGTTTTACTCATCACAATTCTACCAGCATTGCAGATATTGCCTAGCCACCATGTTTTGTTTATGTTAAATATTTGTTTACCACACAAGTTAATTTTTCTAGATTTTTAAAAATTTGCTTTGTACTTTATTGTATAAAACATTTATTTTATGTGTGGTTCTGTTTTAATAAAGAAATATACCAGTGTAACCAGTACCCCAAATAAGGAATAGAACATTTTCATTCCCTTCAAAAGTTCACTTTAACTTTTTTGCAGACATATCCTCTACCTCTGTTTCAGGCTACTACTGATCTGATTTTGATTACTATAGGTTAGTTTTTGTCTGTTCTCGAACTTCATGTAAAGGGAATCATACAGTATGTAGCCACCTCTGTCTGGTTGTTGCTCAGTATATTTCTGAGATCCTATAATGTGTGTGATTAGTTTGTCCCATTTTCTCTCTTTAAACCAAGTATTCTATTGAATAAATATATTCACTTTGTTTATTCACCTGTTGAGGTACATTTTTATTGTTCCCAGCCATTTTGAGTAAAATTGCAATTAACATTTATGTGCAAGTTGTTTGTGCACATGTATTGCACTTCTCGGGTATATACTTAGCAGTAGGATTGCTGGGTCATGTGGTAAATATATATTTACTTTATAAGAAACTGCTCAGCAGTTTTCCAAAGTAGTGATAGCATTTAATACTCTTAACAGTTGGTGTGGTCAGTTTCTTAATTTTAGTCATTTTGTGGGTGTGTAGTTAAAACTTTCTGTGGTTTTATTTTACATTTTTCTGATAGAAAGATTTTGAGCCTCTTTTAAAAGTGTTTATTGGTCATTCCTCTATCTTTGTGAAGTGTCTTGTTTAAATCACTGGCCCACTTTTTTTTAAAAATTAGATTTTCTTATTGAGTTATAAGAATTCTTTTGATACAGTTGTTGGTATGGAAAATAATTCAATAGTTAATAAATAATAATGTAAGAATAAACGCTATTTTGTGTATTCACAGCTGTAGACCTATTTTTGCTCTGCCTTGTAATCTGCATACAAAATCTCTCACATGTATGTCGTGAATATTTTTTGTTTTCTTAAGAATGTAATTTGAAAAGCCCAGGTTTTGAATTTTGAGGAAATAGAGTTCATTCATTCTTCTATTAATAATTTGTGCTTTTTATGTCCTGAGAAATCTTTGCCAAATCCAGGATCACTAAGATTTTTCTCCTATATTTTCTTGTAGATATTTTATAATTTAGGTTTTATGTATAAGTCTGACTATTTTGAGTTAATTTTTTGTGGGTAGTGTGAAGTAGGAATATTAGGCTCTTTTTTTTTTTTTTAAAGCAGTTCACATCCAGATCATTTATACTTACCCCCATTTAATTGGCATCTTTGTCTAAAATTCATTACCTGTGTGTATGTGGGTATGTTTCTAGACTCTTTTTATCTCCATTGCTTTATATGTTTGTCTTTATGCCAATAACATTCACTGTTGATTAATTTAGCTTTCTGATTTAGCTTGTAATCAAATTATGTATGCTCTTCAAATTTATTCTTTTAAAAATATGTTTTTTTTTTTTTTTTATCCTCACTCGAGGACATTTTTCCATTTTTTGTTCAGGTAGAGTGGGAGGGAGAGAGAGGAACAGAAAGAGAGAGAGAAACATCGATGTGAAAGGAACACATCGAGTGGCTGCCACCCGCACAACCGACCAGGGCCGGGGACAAACTGCAACCGAGGTACGCGCCCTTAGCGGGAACCGAACCCGGGTCTCTCAGGACCGCAAGCTGACGCTCTAACCGCTGAGCCAAACCGGCCAGGGCTGTATTCTTTTTTTTTAAGATCGTTTCAGCTATTGTATTTCTTTTGCCTTTCTATATGAATTTTAGAATCAGCTTGTCCATTTCTGTGGTTATTTTTTTATCCTCACCCGAGGACTTTTTTTTTCAATTTTTTATTCAGATAGAGTGGGAGGGAGAGCGAGAGAGAGAGAGAAACATCAACGTGAAAGGGACACATCAAGTGGCTGCCACCCGCACGACCAACCAGGGCCAGGGAGAAACTGCAACCGAGGTACGTGCCCTTAGCAGGAACCCTGAACCCAGGTCTCTCTGGACTGCAGGCCTATGTTCTAACTGCTGAGCCAAACAGGCCAGGGCAAAACAAGAAACTTTTATTCCTTATAGTGTGCCTCGGACTATTCTGAACACTTCATTAACTTATATAATCATCACAACAGTCTTTTGAAGTATATGTTTTCTAAGTTTTACAGATGAGCCTCACATCATTATTTTCCAGAGGAACTTAAATTCCTTCCTTTCCCATACCCTTCATGGTAGGTGTATGAATATTCATTTCTAATAAGTGAGGTTTCTGTTTGTTTCTCTTTTGTATTCTATTTTGGGTTCTCCCCACATCCTCATTGATTTTCATTATTTTTAGAGCACATAAAACATTAACATGGTTCTAAAATTCAAAACTATGCAAAGAGTATATGCTCAGAGAATTTTTACTTTCTCCTTATACCTTCTACTCCATGTATAATACCCTGTCTTTGTGATTCTTAACTAATAATATGATCAGTTTTATGAAAGTTCCATTGGTACTTGAGAAGAAGGGGCATTGGGTATAAATTTTGGTATAAATTGTACAGTCTTATCTAATTAAATTGTGCAGGTCCGTGCTTGTTTTTTTGTCTACTTGATTTGCCTTATGCTGAGTGTTGTGTTAAGGTTACTGATTATTATTGTTATTATTACTAATTTTATGTCTTATCTATTAGTCCTTGCATATCCTGTAGCTTTGCTTCATAAAATGGTTGCTATGTTATTTAATGTATAGATATTCATAAATGTACATGGATATTCAAATATATGTTCACAATCTATACATATCTATACATAGATAAATATCTATACAGATATTTATGTTATCTTTGTTGTGAATTGTGATTTTTAGGTTATGCTTATTGCTAACTCTTTGGCTAGAATTCTACTTGTCTGATAGTAAGGTATGCTTATCTTACTGTCTTCCATTACATGACAAACTTTCATCTATGCCTTTAATTTTATTTTTTCTGAACTACTTGGACTACTGTGTGTGTGTGTGTGTGTGTGTGGGTGTGTTGTATATAACATATATAGTTGAGTCTTGGGTTATGACACTAGTTGAAAATCTTGTTTTCATAGATGAGTGAAGTCGATTTACATTTATTGATATGACTGAATATGTTTGGTTTCAACTCTTTCATATTTTTTTTTTTTAATTTTGTTATATCGGCTGTTCCTTTTTATTTTTTGCTCTTTTTTCTACAATAATTTTATTTGGTATATGAGAAATTTTTGTGTGTTTTTTTTTCATTCTCCCATTTTTAACTGCATTATTTCCATTATACTGTGCAGATGTTTGAATATTAGTCTTTCAGCCTTTCCCCATCTTTCAGTGTGTGTGTGTGTGTGTGTGTGTCTGTGTTGAATGAAGCCATGTGAAGACGGACACACTGTCCAATACGTAGTAACTAGTTATTTGTAGCTATTGAGCACTTGAAATATGGCTCAACTGAATTGAGATGTTTTATACGTTTTTAAAAACCACTAGATTTTGTAGGCTTAATATAAAAGAAAACAATGTAAACTATCTCCATGCATTTTTATACTATATATGTTGAAATGATAATGTTTTAAATACATACATGGGCTTAAATAAAATGTTATTAAAATTAATTTTATTTTTTTACTTTTGTAAGAATGTCTACTAGATAATTTAAATATGTGGCTCACATTAATGACTTGCATATTTCTGTTGAATAATACCATTCTAGTAGATTCCTCAAAAGTCTCCTACAATATTCTCTAATTTTTTTCCTTTGTTCTTGATACTTGAAGGACAACTTAGCTGCATCTAAAATCCTTAGTTCACAATTTTTGGTTCGCTGAAGTTTCTGAAAATGCTGCTTCATTGATGTTTTGTATTATATGTTGCTTCTGAAGTCTGATATTAATGTGATGTTTTTGGCCTTTTATGTTATAATAATATAATTTATAATATTATTATTTGAGGGCTGTGAGAATTTTTAAAATTGTTTTTGAAATAGTTTTATTTATAAATATATCAGAGTACGTTGCTCTTGGTTACTTTTTTCAAGTACTTGGTGAGCTTTTTTTTTTTATGAAAAACACATAACCTAAAGTTTTCCATTTTAACCATATTTAAGTGTACAATACAGTAGTAGTCACTGTATGTAGTGTTAATGCAACAGATATCCAGCACTTTTCATTTTAGAAAACTGAAACTCTATATCCATTGAACAACTTCCTTTTTCCTCTTCTGTCCAGCCCCTGGAAACCAACATTCTACTTTTTGTTTATATAAATTTGACTATTTTAGACCTCATGTAAATGAAATGATGCAGTATTAGTCTTTTTGTGGATGGATTATTTCACTTAGCATAATTTCCACAAGGTTGATCCATGTTATAGCATGTGTCAGGATTTCTTCCAGTTTTTAAGGCTGAGTAATATTTTGTTACATGTATATACCACATTTTGTTTATCCATTCATCTGCCAATAAATTCTTGGGTTGCTTTTACCACTTGGCTATTGTGAATATCTGCAGTGAACATGGGTGTGCAAATAATTTCTTTGAAATCCTGTTTTCATTTCTTTGTATATGTACCAGAAGTGAGACTGCTGGATCATATATATGGTAGTTCTGTTTTTAAAATTGTCTTCCAGTCCATGAAAACAGGATGTTTTTCCTTTTTACTTAGGCCTTACTTAGTTTCTTTCAGCAGTCTTTTGTGGTTTTTTAATGTACAGCTCTTTCACCTCCTTGGCTAAGTTTATTTCTAAGTTTTTTGGTTGTTTTTTTTTCAATGCAGTTGTAAATAGGATTGTTTTCTTTTCTTTTTCTTCATTGATTTTTAGAGAGAGAGGAAGGGAGAGGGGGAGAGAGAGAGAGAAACATCTATGAGAAAGAACATCAATTGGCTGCCTCTTGCATTTAGCCCACAACCTGAGCATGTGCCCTGACTGGAAATCGAACTGGCAACCTCTTGGTGCATGGGTCGATGCTCAGTCACTGAGCCACACCGGCTGGGCAGGGGATTGTTTTCTTAATTTCTTTCACAGATAGTTCACTAGTGTATAGAAACAACTGATTTTTGTGTGGTGATATACTGTAACATTATTGAATTTGTTTACTAGTTCTAACAGGTCTTTTTGTGAAATCTTTAGAGTTTTCTACATAAAAGATCATGTCATCTGTGGACAGATCATTTTACTTTTTCCTTTCCAATTTGGATGCCTCTCCCCCCCCCCCCCCCCCTTGGTAATTATTCTCACTAGGACTTACAAGTAAAAGCAAGCATCTTTGCCTTGTTTCTGATCTTAAAGGAAAAGCTTTTAGTTTTTCACCATTGAATATGTTAACTGTGGGCTTTTCATATATGGCCTTTATTATACTGAAGTAATTTTCTTCTGTTCCTAGTTTGTTGAGTTTTTTTTTTTTCTTTTTTCTTTTCCTTTTCTTTATTGGTTTTGAGAGAGAGAGGAAGGTCCACAGCCTGGGCATGTGCCCTGACTGGGAATTGAACCGACAACCTCTTGGTGTATGGGTTGACGCTCAAACACTAAGCCACACCAGCTGGGCAAGTTTTTTTTTTTTTTAATGAAAGAATGTTGAATTTTGTTAATGCATTAATTGAAATGATCATGTGGTTTTTTACTTTTGTTCTTTTATTGTGGTGTATTACATTGATAAATTTTTGTATCTTGAACATTATTTCAATCCAGGAATAAATCCCACTTGGTCATGATATATATAGTCACCATACTGTACTTTATATCCCCAGAATTTTATTAATCTTGTAACTGTAAGTTTATGCCTTTTAACCACCTTAACCCATTTCTTCTTCTCTCCACCGTCCTCCTTGTAGTATTTTTGTCTGATTTTGGTATCGGTAATGTTGGCCTCATAAAATTACTTTAGAAATTTTGCCTATGTTTTTTTTTTTAAAGAGTTTAAAGATTGTTGTTAATTCTTTATATGTTGATAGAATTCTCCAGTGAAGCCATCTAGTGGTGAACTTTTCTAGTTAAAGATTTGTTCAGACTTTGTTTTCACGATTTAGTCTTGATAGGTTGTGTGTCTAGAAATGTATCTGTTTCTTCTACATTGTCCAGTTCATTGTTGTATAATTGTTCAAAGTAGTCTCTTAACAGTTCTCTTTATTTCTGTGGCATTAGTTTTAATGTCTCTTTATTTCTGATTTTTAGTTTTTGAGTTTACTTGGTTCACGTAGCTAAGGGTTTGTCAGTTTTGTTGATCTTTTCAAAACAACTTTTACTTTCATTTTTTTTCCTACGTTTTTATTTTCTATTTCATTTATTTCTGCTCTAATATTTTCTTTTTTGCTAATTTGCGGTTTTGTTTGTTCTTTTTCTAGTTCCATGAAGCGTAAAGTTAGGTTGTTGATTGGAAATCTTTTTAATGTAGGTGGGAATTTGCTGCTATAAACTTCCCTCTTGATATTGCTTTTGCTGCATCCCTTAAGTTTTATGTTGTATTTTTGTTTTCATTTATCTCAATATTTTCTAAGTTCCCTTGTGATTTCTTTTTTGATCCATTGGTTGTTCAAAAGTGTGTTCGGTTTTCATATGCAGGGAGGACAAAAGTAGGTTAACAGTTGTGGGTACATGAAACAATTTATTGTATTATTTATTAATTATTATATTATTTTCCATATGAACCTACTTTTGCCCACCCCTGTATCTGAGTTTTTCAGTTTTCCTGTTGCTGTTGATTTTTAATTTCATTTTATTGTGATTATAAAAGACACTTGGTATGATTTCAGTCTTCTTAAATTTGTTAAAACTTGTTTTGTGTCCTAGTGTATGATCTATCCTGGGGAATGTCTGTGAACACTTCAGAAGAATGTGTATTCTGCTGCTGTTGGGTGGAGTGTCTATATATGTCCCTTCGGTTCAGTTGGTCCTTAGTGGTGTCCAAGTCCTCTTTTCTTTATTGATATTCTGTCTGGTTGATCTGTCCATTATGAAATCTCCTATTATTGTAATACTCCCTTTAATTCTATAAGTCTTTGCTTCATGTATGTGTCAATGTAAGAAACACCCAAACCTGTGGAGGATTTTTATAGGAAGAGTTTATTTGAACCAAACTGACGGGCATATGCACGGGAGAAGATCTCAAATGCTCCAGAGAATAACAGTTTTGCAGCTTCTTTTATGCATTTGAAATTAAGGAGGGAACCTAAGGAAGATTACATAAGAGTGGGAGCAGGCAAAGTGGGGATTGGATTATAGGATAGTTAAGATTGGTCTCCCTTTAGGAGGAGGGGTCTGAAAGTGGTTATTTCAAAAGTCTGTTAACCAAATGCACAGAGACAATGAACAGGCGTTGCTTAAGGCAGAGACAAACCTTTTACTAAAAAGTTATATGCTTAGGGTGTGACTACCCACCCTGACCCACCTTGGTTGGAATTTATCATCAAATCACTCTGTGAGGTTACTTTGCACAGAAGCTCCTTTTCATCCATATATGTAGGTGCTCTGCTATTAGGGGCATATAATTGTTACAGCTTTGTGGTAAACTGAAAATGTGGTAAATATAAAAGGGCACACAGATGAAAATAAGGGCCACCTAAATAGTTAACATTTTGTGGTATTTTTTATTCTGTACTCTTCCAGGTTCTTTTTTGTATAGACATATTCAGGAGAGGCAGTGTAGCTAGAATAAAGAATAGGAAGAGAAGTAGGAAATAAGGGTGGAAATCATTGAGTGATTTTTAACCTTTAATCTAAATATAAAGGTGT
Organism: Molossus molossus; assembly: GCF_014108415.1. Taxonomy (NCBI): domain Eukaryota; kingdom Metazoa; phylum Chordata; class Mammalia; order Chiroptera; family Molossidae; genus Molossus; species Molossus molossus. The sequence continues at coordinate 32,037,033 of NW_023425346.1, forward strand.
CTTGGAAAGTAGCATAACCTAATTTTCCTTCCACAAGGTAAAGCTGGTTTGTTGGGAATGGTCCACCGTGGGTCAAGGGAGAAAGTATGCAGTAAGTGGCGAAGTAATGAAAATTTATTAGAATCTGGGTGTATTCTGTGAGAACTTTTTGTTTAACTTTTCTCTGTTGAACATCATTTTATCTTTCTTTGAATTATCCAGAATTTTGTACTGTTGACGTGTCAAGTATATAAATGCAAGAGACATAAAATCTATTGAAATTATTTTCCTGTTATTTGCTTCTTTGTAATTTGGTGTTGGTGACAAACACCTTGATTACTTTAGCAAACAAAGGTCAGTTTTCTTGTAATTAAGATGTTAAATCCTAGTTGTGAACATGAATATATTTAATCCTTTTAAATTCTAACTTATTAAAATTATAATCATTTAAAGTGGCGTTTAAGTATGAACACAGGTATTAATGGAGAGCTATGGCAGTGTCTTCTGTAGGTCTGCGGCAAAGGAACTATTTGTAATTGATTCTTAAAGCGCCTTGATATTATTAAACAAATTAAATTTAAATATAATTATGCATTGAAGTAACATTATTAAAACAACTGATGTTGCCTACTTTACATTTTCCAGGAACATCACTTACAGCGAGCTATTTCAGCACAGCAAGTGTTTAGAGAAAAAAAAGAGAGCATGGTCATTCCAGTTCCCGAGGCAGAGAGCAACGTCAACTATTACAATCGCTTGTACAAAGGAGAGTTTAAACAACCAAAACAGTTCATTCATATTCAGCGTAAGTTTGTCAATTCATTATTTTCTGTTTGTAAGTTAAAACCTTGTTTCTCTTTTTCCAAAGAGTTTTTAATTTTTCAATTTATATACACTGATTAATAGAAATGTAAAACATTAAAGAATAAAATCTTTCTGTACTTAATATCCGAACTTGGAAATCATTTTGAGTATTAGGAGCATTTGGAATCTTTGATGTTTATGTAGTGTAGGACTTTGTATAACACTTAGACTTTATTATACAGCTAAAAGTTGATCGATTGTCATGGCTAAATAAGATTTATTTTTAGAGGCTTAATGGCTTCATGTCAACTAGGTTTGCATTCTGAATTTTTTTAGAATTAGATCCTACCTTCATCTAGTTTTTATAAAATTCTAAATCTGCCTCCTTGATACTCATATTTCTTTCCATTGTTACTATTTAAATGATTACCATCTCTTGCCTTAAAACTATTTTAATAATCTTCTATATATCACTACCACTATCTCCTAATCTATCTACTCACCAAGTCCACCAGCACCAGATTGGTCTTTCTGAAGTGTTGGTCTGATCAAATTATGCTCTAGCTTAAAATCCTACTGTTCTTTATTGTCTACAGTAGGAGTTTTCAACTGATTCTGCAGAGACACACAGACACATACACTCACCTACCCACCCTTGGATAATTTGTTAGAATAGAGATTCCAATACTCTGTTTAGGCATACCTGTCTGAAAATCTTTGGTATGTGGCCTGGAAATAAGAATTTTTTTTAAGTTCCTCAAGTAATTCTGAAACATCTCCAGATTTAAGACTGTGACTTTAAGATCTGTTTTTTAATGAATTCTAAGATGCACACTTTTTCATTTGTCATCTCTGAAATGAGATTGCATTTTAAATTGCTGTTGTCCTGGATTGAAGTCTGGTTTATCTAGAGAGAATTCACATTTGTTTCTGCCAGGCATCTGAGGACACTACCAATCTGAGACCATTTTAAATTATTTATTTTATTTTATTTACTTCTTTTTGAACCACACTGGTAGCTTTGGTTCAGACTACAGATCTACTTGGAATTAAGTTCTCAGCAGGGAGATTTTCCCTCCTCCTTCCACCTAAGGGCAAGTGGAGAAATACAAAGTTCTTTTTTCCCCTTTCTGCATGGCCAGTTTATTTCCTTATCTTACACTGAGGTTGTTGCCCTTTGGTGATGCAGCTTTATGCCAGGAGTATTCTATCAAAATTCCTAATAGACTTCAGCATAACATGTGTGTGTTTTTCCGCCCTCTTTTTTACTGTACATAAAGTCATGATGCATTTGTAATTGATGGCAGTTTCAGTTTGACAGAATTCAGTAATAGCCAGATTCTCCATTTTGAATACAAGGTACTTTGTGATTTATTCCCTGACTCATGCTCTGTTAACCTAATTTCCTGTTGCTTTTTCCCTCACTCTGTACCATAGGGATTAACTAAAAGTTATACACATTTGCCTTGTTTCATATTCCACAATTTCTTGCATGTGCTATTCAAGTCTTCTTTCCCTTCCTGTAGCTCATTTTAAGACCTAACTCCCTTATAAAGCTTACCCTGACTTTTCTCATTCTACCTCTCTTTGCTTATCTCAAGTATCTTGTACATACCTCCTCTGTTAGAGGACTCATCATATGTCATTGCAGTTATTTGTAGTTATTCTTTCTCTCCTTTTAGACTGTGAATTCCTTGAGGACAGAAAACTTTTATTTTCTTTTTGCATCTTTAATGTGAAGTGCATGGCTTTTAGGTGCTCAATAAATGGCATGTTTGTTGACTGATTCAATGTTTTTAGATGGCTTTTATAAGACCCTTAGGTGTCAGAACCATTTTCCAGAGATTTTTCCTCTGAAGCACCCAGGAGAAACACACATGTAGAAATTATTTGTGTATGTTTCCTCTGTGTCCTTTCATTTTTAATCCCTTTAGCTTGTTGAATTTGCCTTATCTTTGCATCAGGAAGGATATAGCTGTTCACAATAGGAATTTTAAGAATTTCTCAAGCCAAAGTATCCTCCCCCCTGCCCCCAATTTGTATTTTAATAACAGCATAGCCAGACAGTAGGACCATTTGTAAAAACCATTCTAAGAAACCAAGAAATTGGGTGTAACCACCTGGGTCAGGTTGGATACAATAAACATTAATGTTGTGTTTTTCTTTTTTTTTCTTTTTCTTTTATTCTATTGTAAAAAATGTAATAAAAGCAATAGAAAATTTTTTAACTTTTTAAATCTTTTAGTCTATTGGTATATATATTCTACATACTATACTGTACAATTTCATACTATATATATAATTTTTTAGTCTGCCTTTCTACTTTTTTTTTTTTTTTATCCTCACCCGAGTACATTTTTTTCCATTTTTTTATTCAAATAGAATGGGAGGAAGAGAGAGAGAGAGAGAAAGAAACATCGACATGAAAGGGACACACCGAGTGGCTGCCACCCACATGACCCCACCAGGGCCAGGGACAAACTGTAACTGAGGTACGCACCCCTAGTGGGAACCAAACCTGGGTCTCTCTGGTCTTGCAGGCCGACACTCTAACCACTGAACCAAACCGGCCAGGGCTGTTTCTCAGGTTTTTATATTACATAGTCTCTTATTTTCATTTTCAATGTCTATTACTTTTTTAAATCAAATTTATATTCTACAATTTGCTTATCTATATGATTATTATTGCCTTTAAGGTTATCTGTAGTAAAACTTAATCTTGTGTTATTTAGATTATGTTTTCAGGAATGCCTAAAATAATTTTTTTTATAAAACTTTTTTTCTAAGCTCTGTAATACAGGAAATTTCAGATAATACTGTTCTGGTTTTCTTCTTTTTCTTCTTTTAATGATAGATTTTAAAGAATCCTCATTTGCCTAGCTAGAAAAAGACATTGCAAACTTGCCACATTAGAGTAGCCTAGTTCAGGCCCATCGTATTACTTGCAGAAACCTTTTTACTGGTTTTTCTGCTCGAATTCCATGTTTTCCACTCCATTGTCCACACCACCACTATTGTAATTATTACACATTTAGAATTTTCTAAGAATCTCTGTTGCCTATAGGATAAAATGTTAACATCTTTATTATTTATTTGTTCTTTATTGATGTTAGAGACAGAGAAGAAGGGAGAGAGAGATAGAAACATCAGTGAGAGAGAACATCGATTGCCTCCTCCATGCCCCCTTATTGGGTATCAGCCCACAAACTGGGCATGTGCCCTGACCAGGAATTGAGCTGGAGACCTCGTGGTGCATGGGTCAACACTCAACCACTGAGGCACACCAGCCAGGCTAAAATTTTAACATCTTTGTACAATGTTTAAGACCCTTCTTTGTGCCTGTCCAGCCACAGTTTCCTGTGTGTTCTTCCACTGCGATATCAACCTTATTGAAATTAACTATTGGAGGGTCTATTTCCTTATCTTGACTGTAAGCTTCTGAGGTACAGAAGCTCCAACTATTCACCATGTAGTCCCTACAGTCTCAGTATACTCCCCTTGCCCCATTCCTATAACTCTTGATACTTTCAGCTACAATAATGAATTTGCAACACCCTGACTTATGCCTTATTTTCTCATGCCTCCATGGCTTCACATAGCCCTTTACTTCTCATTTCTCTTTGTCAAAACATAACTTGTTCTCTAAGTCTTGCCTTTAGGAACCTTTTCTTGATCCCTTTAAGCCCTTGGCACTATTTACCTCAAACCCTGCTGTGTCATGTGTACATCCTCAGTATAGCATTGACCACTTTCAGTTGTGATTGATGCCTTCTGTTGCTCAGTAGGCATACTGCTCATTGAGAGCAGGGGAGGTTTTTTTTCTTTTAATTTCACTGCCTAGTATAGTTCCTAGAATGTGGTTAGGTATGAAATTATTTGCTGAATAAATACATGAGTGAGTGAATGGGTGGTTGAAGATGAAAGCATACACATTGTGGCATTTTTTAGACATTAGTCTTGTTGGACTCAGAATTGTATACAGAATCAAAAATAAGAATAAAATTATTGGTGTGTACAGTGAAATTAAGAGGCCCACTGTGTGGATCCAAGTTAGAAGTTAAAAGTGAGTTCGCCTGGCTTGTTTTCTCAGTGGTTAGAGCGTGGGCCCAAGGGCTGAAGGGTCGAGGGTTCTATTGCTGGTCAAGGGTGTGTACCTGGGTTGCAGGTTTGATCCCTGGCATTGGTCAGGGTTGTGCAGGAGGCAACCAAACAATGTCTCTCTCTCACATTGATGTTTCTTTCTCTCTCTCTCTCTCTCTATCTCCCTCCCCCTCTTCCCACTCTATCTAAAAATCAGTGGGAAAATATCCTTGGGTGAGGATTAACAACAACAACAAAAAGTAAGCTGTATTCACCAAAGTGGGCCAAAAAGGAGTTGGAAGTGGAATAACTCCGTTTTTGGTAGGGATGTGAGACAAAACTTGTTCCTTTCTGCCCCTTTTAGTACCAATTCTTCATAGTCACTCATAATGTATTCTGGGGGAACTTATTAATTAGAACACATTGGAGTATTTTTACTAGGTTGGAAGTATCTTGGAAGCACATAGTTTTTGATGACCCAAGGTACTCAAACTGATCCTTATTTAGACTAACTCTATACACTGATCAGTTGTGTAACGTGTAGAAAATGCTACCTTCGTTTTGCCTAATGTTATACCAAACTTACTTTGGGTACCTCAACTCAGACGTTACAATTCTTTAATTCCTTTTGGATTTTAAGAACTTCATTAAGTTCAGGATTCAAACTTTTCTCCTCAAGGAAATAACTTTGTTTACATTGCAATACATTCTTTTTTTTGACCTCCCATGACCCTTTTATTTAATATGATAATATTTCACATTTGACGTGGGGTATCTCAGAATTTTAGAACATGAAGGAACTTAAGATATTGTTTCATAAGTATCATGAAGTTAATTTGTGTCTAGGGTTTAACTCAGATGGTTCTTGGCAACAGGAGTACTTTTGTTTTGATAGGAAGCTTCCCATTCCCTTCACTGCATTACGCGTACAAACTCAAATCAGTAGACCATCTCACCTGCTTCTTGGCTAAAAGAAAGGAGACTTCAGGAAAAAGGATAGATGAGGTAGCGCCCTCTTGTTATCTGTTGGGCAGGGAGAGGAACTCTCGCAAAGGAAATTGAATTCTGCTGTTTTGTATCTGCGGCCAAGATCTTAAGCCCTGGGGAAGCAAGTGCCTGTGTGTGTACTGTACTGTATTTCTCAATACACTTAAAGCTGCTCCTTCTCAGTCTGATAAAGCTGACCTAGCATACACTGGGAAATGAAGAAAAATCCCATTTATTTAATGTAAAGTGGACTTGTACCAAGGGTATGGGATGTATAGAACAGAATAACAAATCCCGGGGTGGGGTGGGGGGTTGGGGACAGGAAGAGATTAACCAAAGAACATATATGTATAACCCATGGACACAGGCAATAGCATGGGGAAGGACTGGGGTGGGGCAGGGTAGGTGAAGGGCAGCCAAAAGGGAGAAAATGGGAGACATCTGTAATATTGTCAAAAATAAAATAAAGTTAAAAAAGAAAAGAAAATATAAATGAAAGAAAAAAAAAAAAAAACTAAAGTGGACCTATATTGTCCACTGGGTTTTCAGCAAGAGTGAGACAGATACTGGCCTAACACCCAACTTTAATCTCATTATCCTTGGAATGTCCTTTGCTATTCTGATGAAACAAATATGGTGGCAATTGACCCTTAGCCCTGGGAGGACAAACATGTTTTGATTGGAAAGAGTTGGAAAAGATCCCAAATGAAGAGCACTGTTTTGTTTATACAGTAAAACTTCTTAGGGAAAAGGATGCATTTTAGGAACATCATTTTCTTATAAAAATGCCACTGGATATATATTAAGAAATAAAATTGAGCACAAATCCCATTAAATGATATCATACATTTTAAGGAATACAGTAGACCCAGAAACATGGAAGTAGGGCACAGACTGACATCCCTCAGAAGAGGAGGTGGGAGGGGTGGGAAGAGATAAACCACAGAACTTATATGCATGTATGCATGACCAATGGACATGGACAACTAAGCCGGGGACGGGGCGGAGGGAAGGGGGGGAGGGGGGTGCCAATGGGGTAAAAAAGGAGAAACATCTGTAACAAGAAAATAAATAAAAAAAATTTTAGAAAAAGAAAAAGAAAAATATAGAAGAAAAAAAAAAGAAAAATCAATAAATACTACAGAAACAGAGTCACAAGTACAAAAGCAGATTGTATCAAATTTGTGGAGAACCACATTTCAGTTGAGGCTGGATCCCAGGTTGGGGTAATTAGAGGAGTTATAACAATGGGCAAGGCCTGGCACTGAAGGCAATCCACATTCAAATCAGGTAACTTCACATATTTCCCTCTCTTCTCAAGATTGGGCTGACCCTCTTGACTTTGGATAAAGCTGTGAGTGTGGGCACTAGGGCTGAAATGGTAGACCATTGTCTGGTAGCTACTAATCCAGGAAGTAGGAGGAACCCCAGAAGTCAGAAAATATTAAAGATTAAGGTAATGACAGGTGTTTTGGGAAAAGCAAAATAATCATTTGGCAGTCTGGGATAGAGAGATGAAAGAGAAGTTTGGGTACAAGAAGGGTGCCCCTTGGGCTTATATGCATTTATTTATGTCCGCTATGAAAAAAAATTGTTTGAGGTTACCACGAATAAAACAATGCAATAGATTAAAGACCATGGTTAAATCGGGGAGAAAATAAAGATACTATAGTAAGCGGTAAAGTTGATGCATAGTGGTGCATATTTTAGGCATGATGTAATTAATAGACAAAGCAAAAAAGTAATGTTGGTTTTAAGGTGCATGTTTCAGTGCATGTTTCCTGGCACCGAAGCATTCAGAACTCTCCTGTGGGGCCACACAAAGAAGATCCTGTGTGCTAATAGGAGTTGCCAGAAATAGACCTTCAACACATGCACCTAGCAACTAGCATCTCCATTGAAGATCCTTCAAGTGACACCACACTGCCTTGAGAGTTTACACCTGTTAGCATCTTGTCTGTCTCCCTGCTACCATAAAAGACTAGATTTTCTTCCCATCTGACCCCAGTAATATAATTTCATGGGCTGCCTTTGTATAAAAATATTTTCTTATATGCTTATTTTCCTGAAAATTTTAATACTAAACTTTTTTTCCTACAATTATGGGTAAAAAGCATAATAAAATACTAAACATTGACCGATCGTGTCCACATCCTGTAGTGTTTTACATATGTTAAAACACAAAGGAATCTTATGAGGCAGCTAATATTTTTACCTCCTTTTTAAAGGCAGATTATGTTAAGAGCCCAAGATAGAGTCAGCTACCAAGTAGAGTCAGAATTCAAACGCAGGCCATCTGGCTCTAGAAGGTGCCTGTTTAATTCTGATACACTGCTTCTCAGTCATTCATACCTCATTGTTATAAGATACAAATATTGGTGCACATTAAACAGAAATCCATTACCATTCATGTGTGGTTGATGGTGGGAGTAAAGTATTCCTTTTTTTTTTTAAATCCTGGATAAATTGCAGGATAGATGATAGATGATGTGTTGTTTGCTGATAGAAAAGGAAGTCCTGGATGTGAAAGACAGATTCAAACACCTATTATGATATTTTTCTGGTTTGGCCTGGCAGGGTTGCTTAATAAATGAAGAGTACTGTGCATGGGGATGAGTAAGGTGCCAGGAAGAGAGAAAACCTTGAAGAAAAGGGAGCCATAAGAGTAATAACACATTTTTATAATTTTGCTTAGGGTAGTGAAGAGCTCCAGCGAACGGGTGAATTTTAGCATTTGGAAAGGCCTAAGATCTAATTTTTATAAAAAGGCCTTTTATGTTTTACCAATCAAAGATACTGGGGGAGGACGCCACTAGGGTAACAATATGGGCTGAGCCTTTAAAAAAAATTCTTGTTCCAGTACATGCACACATGTACCCAGGTGTTACACACACACACACACACACACACACACACACAGGGATCAGCCAAGACCTTTGGGCTCCAGGAACTAACTGACTGTACACACAGGTGTACAGACACGCACGTGCACACACATGCACAATAAGGGGTCAGCCAAGACCTTTGGGCTTCAGGAACGAACTGAGCAGGACTAGAGGATCGTCTTCTAGTGCCCCTGGGTGTCCCGGCTTTCTACAAGTCCAGCCCATCTTTGAAGACATTCTGTAATCCTAATAGAGGGAGGCCCAAGTTAAGAAAGGGCTGTTGGCAGGTACTGATTTCTAAAACCTCCAAATAAGCACTGTGCTTGGCAGTCAATAAGGTTTCCTTTGAGTGGAATGAATTGGGCTACATGGGACCTTGGTCAGGTGAACTTTTTCTCTGTTTAACAGTATCTGTCAAGATTGGAGGCTCAAATGGATAATAGAAGTGATATGAAAGATGAAAGAATAGAAAAGCCTTTATGATGTTTATTAAATAATCCAAGATGATAAGTAATATATCAGTGATTAAAATAATTGTTTTCTCACTGACATTCTTCAGTCAAGTCAAACTAATCAAAATTGTAAGAATGTAAGACCCTCCTCCCCATGGAAGTTAAAAAAAAAAATCCACCCTCACCCCCCCCACTTCCCCAATTAGACCTTGTTCAAAAGTAGTTGTTTCTCATCACTGAGTTAAATATCTCCTTTGTTTCTCTGATAAAAACGAAGAAAATAGCCTTGGCCAGTTTGGCTCTGTGGTTAGGGTGTCAGCCTGCGGACCTAAGGGTCTCAGGTTCATTTCCCATCAAGGGCATGCCTACCTAGGTTGCAGGTTCTATCCCTAATCCCTGTTGGGGTTGTGCAGGAGGCAACCAATCCATGTGTCTCTCTCACATTGATGTTTTTCTCTTTCTTCTCCCTTCCCCCTTTCCACTCTGTCTAAAAAGCAGTGGAAAAAATATCCTTGGGTGAGGATTAAAATAAAACAAAAAACTAAGAAAATAGAGTGTTTGGGGTTTTGGGTTTTGTTTTTTTTTGTTTTTTTGAGAAGTTGATGTTTATTCTCTATAATGAAAAGTAAAATGTTCATTGCCGAAAATATTAGTAAACTCATCTCACAAAGATAACCATAGATGTAAGTTGTATTTCTCCCAAATTTCCATTACATTGTGTGTGTGTGTGTGTCTTTTGCTTTTTTTACTTAGTCACATAGTAAGCGTTTTTCCATGTTATTAAATAAGTAATAATTTCTTAAGCCCTGGCCGATTTTGCTCAGCGGTTAGAGCCTTGGCCCGCGGACCAGAGAGACCTGGGTTCGGTTTCCGCTAAGGGCACATACCTTGGTTGCAGTTTGTCCCGGGCCCCCATTGAGGTCGTGTGGGTGGCAACCAGTCCATGTGTTTCTCTCTCTCTCTTCCCCCCTCTCTCCCTCCCGCTCTATCTGAAGATGAGTGCAAAAATGTCCTCAAGTGAGGATAATAATAATAATAACAATTTTTTAAAAATGTGAAATATTACAAGGAATTAGTGTTATGGTTTTCAGTAGTCAACAGTAATCTGTAAGGAAAGCAAGCCAGTACTGAAGGTTTTTATTTGTTTATACTTTAATTAAGGAATTTTAGACCCAGGTTATTTTGTTATATTAGTAAAATATGAATTTGTATATTAGTAAATTAGTAATCTGCATAGTAAAATATAATTTGCGTTTCAAGGAAAAATGAGATTTTAGGCTTTTAAATAAAGTTAATAGTTTATTATTTTTTCAATGGCTAGTATGCAATGAACTCTTTTTAGATAAAGTCTAATTTAACTGAGACATTTTACAGTCTCATCTAATCCAGCTACAGTCTTTTTGAGATATAAAATTTGTAAGATGCCAATATTTATGCCCTTTCATGGCATATTTTATAACTTTAGTTTTCCCGAGGAAATACCCTCTGAGTTCCCTCCCCCCTTTTTCTTCCTAAGGGGTATTCATTGCTGGAGTGCTTAGGAAACAAAGTATGTATAACCAACCTGATATTAATGGGACATTCCAGCTCTGGTACTTATTTAATTACTGACTGTGTTAACTTGGGTCAAGGTATCTGGCTCATCTAGAGTTTTAGATACTTCTGTTGAGTCGGGGGAGATCATAACTACTTTATATGATTACTTGAAAAATAAAATGAATTAATATTAGAACAACCACAGTTATTTGAAACATTTCTACCCCTTACCAACATCTAACCTGGTGCCACAAAACCATAACCACATCTGCAAAACTAGGCAAGAGCCAATGAGGTCTAGATTTAGAGAGCCACATTTTGAAAGTTTTAAGCAGTATTTTGTAACTGACTACATAAGAATATGAGGAAGAACGGAATTGAGCATAACTAATTGTCCAGCTGTGGAATGTGGAAATGAAATATGTTTAGGTGTGGTTCCATAATGTCTCATGATAATACATATGGAGTATTTATAATTAGCCAAATATTGTTAATAGTCTGTATGTTTTACTTTATTTCATACCCATGAAAACTGTGTGAGGTAGGTAAAATCATTTCTTTCATTTTATAGAGATTGTAATGGTCTATTGAAAATATAGAGAGGTTTAAGAGCATGTTCCAAGGCCTTGGAACTAGGGAAGCCAGAATTTAACTAGACAGTCAGATTCCAGAATTTAACTAGGCAGTCAGATTCCAGAATTCTTGCTTTCCCCGTCCCGTTTTATTGAGATATAATTGACATACAATACTGTATGAGTTGAAGGTACACAGTATAATGATTTGACTTACATGTTGTGAAATGATTACCACAATAAGTTTCATACATCACCTCATGCTGTAACCAAAAAAAATTTTTTTTTTCTAGTGATGAGAACTCTTAAGATTTACTCTTTAACAACTTTTTTTTATTATTATTATTATATAATCCTCACCCGAGAACATTTTTCCATTTTTTGTTCAGGTAGAGTGGGAGGGAGAGAGAGGAACAGAGAGAAAGAGAGAGAGAGAGAGAGAGAGAGAGAGAGAAACATCGACGTGAAAGGGACACATTGAGTGGCTGCCACCCGCACAACCAGCCAGGGCCGGGGACAAACTGCAACCGAGGTACGTGCCCTTAGCGGGAACTGAACCCGGGTCTCTCTGGACTGCAGGCCAATGCTCTAACCGCTGAGCCAAACCGGCCAGGGCTTAACAACTTTTTTTTATGTCATATAGCAGTGTTAACTATAGTCCTCATTGTTGTGTATTATATCCTAGTACTTATTTATGTTATAGCTGGAAATTTGCACTTTTTTTTTTAATCCTCACACAAGGATATTTTTCCCACTGATTTTTTTAGAGAGTAGAAGAGAAGGAGGGAGACAGAAGAGTCATTGATGTGAGGGAGACACATCAATCATTTGCCTCCTGCATGTACTCTAACCGCTGAGCCAAAGTGGCCAGGGCTCATTTATTTTTATAATTGAGTGATATTCCATTGTATGGATATACCACTGTTTGTTCATTCATTCACCTATTGAAGGACATCCTGGTTGCTTCCAATTTGGGTTAATTATGAAAAAAACTTTAATATTTTTTTGCAGGTTTTTGTGTTCTGTCTCCTTTAAGTATTGACCCTTCATCATTATATAATGCCTTCTTTACCCCTGATAACTTTCCTTACTCTGAACTCAGCTGTGTGAAATTAATTTAGCTACTCCCACTTTCTTTTGATCAGTGTTAGCATGATATATCTTTCCCCATTCTTTTGATCTATATGTGTCTTCATATTTAAAGTGGGGTTATTGGTAGATAAGAAGTTGGGTCATGCTTTTTGAGCCATTCTGACATTTCTTTTAATTGTTGTATTTACACCATTGATGTTTAAAGCGATTATTGATATAGTTGGATTGATATCTACCATGTTTGTTACTGTTTTCTATTTGTTGCCTTGTTCTTTGTTTCTTTTTGAAACAAAACATTTTAAAAAACAATAAAACAGTTCATTCCTCCCTCTTTTCCTTGTATCATTGTCATTCCTTTTGCTTATACATAAGCATACATAATCAAATACATTGTTACTATCATTTTGTACAAAATTCTTATGTGTTAGATCAGTTAAAAGTAAGAAAAATAAAAGCTTTTATTTTACCTTTACAGTCATCCCTCGCCACTTCACGCTTCGACTTTCACGACTTCACTCTATCGCGTTTTTTGTTGGTTTTTTTTCCCCAAATATAAAGCGTGAAGTGGCGAGGGTTGGCTGTATAAATAAAGAATCCTATTTCGCGGAAATTAATTTGTCGCGGTAGAGTCTGGAAATGATTAACTGCGATAAACGAGGGCCGACTGTACTTAACTCATTTTTCTGAGCTCTTCCCCTTTTATGTAAATTCAAGCTTCTGACCTATGTCATTTTCCTTTTCTTAGTGAACTTCTTTTAACATTTCTTGTAAAGGAGATCTGGCAACAAATTTCCTAAATTTTTGTTTGTCTGAAAAGGTCTTTTACTACTTCTTCCCTTTTGAAGGATTTTAGGTTGGTGAGTTTTTTTACTTTCAACCCTTAATTATTTCACTCTACTCTCGTCTTGCTTCCATGGTTTCTGAGGAGACTCAGATCTAATTCTCATCTTTGTACTTCTCTGTAGGTAAGATTATTTTTCCCCACCTTTTTTCTTTAATGTTGGTTTTCTGAAATTTTAATGTGATATGGCTAGCTGTCGTTTTTTGGCATTTTTCCTGCCTTGTATTGTCTGAACTTCCTGAATTAGTGGTTTGGTGTCTAATATTAATTTGGGAATATTTTCAGTCATTATTGCTTCAGATATTGGATCTATTCTTTTCTTGTCCATCTTTTCCTTTTGGTAATCCTATTACATGTATATTATACTTTTTTTCTTTCTTTCTTGATTTTAGAGAGAGAGAAAGGGAGGGGAAGAGAGAGAGATAGAAACATTGATGAGAGAAAACATCAATTGGCCGCCTCCTGTATGCCCCCCACTGGGGATTGGGCCCACAACCTGGCCATATGCCCTAACCAGGAATCGACCAGCAACCTCTTGGTGCATGGGGTCAATGCTCAACCACTGAGCCACACCAGCCGGACAGTTTTGGAAATTTCTATTGTCATATTGTCAAGCTCAGAGATTCTTTCTTCAGACATGTCCACTCCACTGATAAGCCGATGAAAGCCATTCTTCATTTCTGTTAACAATATTTTTTATCTCTAGCATTTCTTTTTTATTCTTTTTTAAAATTTCCATCTCTGTGCTTACATTATTCATCTGCTCTTTCATGTTGTCTACTTTTTTTTAATTAAAGCCTATTTGACATTAATCACACTTTAAAAAGAAATTCTCATCTAATAATTTCAACATTTCTGCCATGTGTGACTCTGGTTCTGATTCACTAAGTGTTAACATTTAATAATAATTGCTCTCTCTTATTCTTTCTCCTTACTCTCACACTCTTTGTTTCAGTCACTCTCTCTTTTTTTGCACTTATCTTCAGATAGAGTGGGAGGGAGAGAGGGAGGAAGAGAGAGAGAAAAACATTGATGTGAGAGAGACACATCGAGTGGTTGTCACCCACATGACCCCAACCGGAGCCAGGGACAAACTGCAACTGAGGTAAGTGCCCTTAGCGGGAACAAAACCCCTGCCTCTCTGGTTCGCTGGCCGACACTCTTAACTGCTGACCCAAACCGGCCAGGGCTAAAATGTTTATTTTTAAATGAGATGCTTTATATCTCCCATAGGACTGGTGTTTGAAAAGAACATTTGGTGAAATCTTTAACAAAGAGTCTCCTTATTAAAGGAAATTACTCACTGCCCTCCACTTTATGTTTAGATTTTTTTCAGACCTATTAAGAAATATTGTGATGTCTTTTATATACTGAGTTTATTTCGTTGTCTATTCAATACTTTGCTCACATTAAAACTAATCTGTTTATAAGAATACTGCTATTTAATCTCTCAAGTTTCTGACTAGTGGACTATGGACATATGTTCTCTTTCTGTGATTTATTTATTAATTATTTCTACACTAATAGATATTAGACATAAGATTATAGATACAAGAATAGAATGTATATTCTTGCACATATAATATATAATTATAGAATTAGTTTGTAGTGGTTAAGCTAAGATACTTCCTGAATGCAGATGTCTAAGTGAGGCTTTTTGCCCTCATTCTGTACCTGTTGAATGATTGAGAGTGAAAGAGAAAGATAAGTAAGTGGTCTGAACAGAAAGTGGTAGAGAATCTCTAAATAGTATTAAGGGATCACTGACCTTGTATATTATTTTAAAACATGAAATTTTTAAATTCACAAAGTAACATGATTTTTATTTTTAAATAGATAATGAATTTAGATGATTTCAAAATAAAAAGTATGTGAAAACAACCTTATCCCTGTCCATCCTCCACTCCAGTTACCCTCCCCTAATAAGTGACCATTTTATTAGTCCATGTGTTCTTTTATACATATTTAAGCACATAAGAATTTATATATATATATATTTTTTTTATCTTTACCCAAGGACATTTTTCCATCCTTTGTTCAGATACAGTGGGAGGGAGAGAGAGGAAGAGAGAGAGAGAGAATCATTGACATGAAAGGGACACATCGAGTGGCTGCCACCCACACGACCAACTAGGGCCGGGGACAAACCACAACCGAGGTACATGCCCTTAGCAGGAACCAAACCCGGGTCCCTCTGGACCGCAGGCCGATGCTCCAACCGCTGAGCCAAACTGGCCAGGGCAAGAATTTATATTTTTATAGTCACTCTTACACAAAAGTTAACGTGCTGTTTTATGTACTTTTTGGCACTTTGCTTTTTTTGGTAATAGTGTAGTCTGGAAGCTATCCCATATTAGCATGTAAGGGGTATCCTCAATCTTTTTTTACTGCTGCATAATAGTGTACTGTGTTTGGATGTACAATTTTATTACCCAATTTTCTATAAAAGGAAACTTGTATTGTTACCAGTCTTTCATAATTACAAATAGTGCTTCACTGAATAAAAGTGAACAAACAATTTCATAAAGGTGTGATTATATCTATTTCTTACATAAATTGTCAGGTTGCCCTCTTTAGGGACTATACCATGTTACACTTCCACTAGCAATGTGTGAGAATGCCTGTAGCCAGGTCACAAAACTGCTCCTGAATTGTTTGTAATTTTTCCAGTTAGATAGGTAAAAGATGATATACTTCACTGTAGTATTTTTAAAAAATATGTGTCTGCCCAGCCAGTGTGGCTCAGTGGTTGAGCATCAACCCATGCACCAAGAAGTTGTCACCTGTTTGATTCCTGGTCAGGGCACATGCCCAGGTTGTGGGCCAAATCCCCAGTGGGGGGCATGCAGGAGGCGGCCAGTCAGTGTTCTCTCTCATCGATGTTTCTTTCTCTCCCTCTCCCTTCCTCTGTCTCTAAAATCAATAAAGAAAAAAAATATTTTAAAAAATTGTTTCTATTGATTTTGTAGAGAGAGGGGAAGGGAGAGAGAGATAGAAACATCAATGTGAGAGAGGAACATCAATCAGCTGCCTGTCGCACACCTCACCACTGGGGATTGAGCCCGCAACTTGGGCATGTCCCCTGACCAGGAATTGAACCAGGACCTCTCAATCCATGGGATGACGCTCAGTCCACTGAGCCACACCGACGGGCACTGTCGTATATATTTTTTTAACTTTATATTTCAGAAAATTTCCAGAGAAGTTGCAAAAGTAGTTCATAGTGTTCCTGTATACCTCTCATTCAATTTCAGTTTCCTCTAATTTATTATCATGCATTACTGTGGCACCTGTGTCAAAAATAAGGAACCAGTAGTGGTACATTATTATTAACTAAAACCTGACTTTACTCTTGATTTATCTCACTGTGGTTCTAATTTTGATTTCTTATTATGAATGAGGTTGAGTATCTCTTGTTAATGTTTAGGAGCCATTAGCATTTTTATCCCTGAACTGTTAACTTTTTTTGCCCAGTTGTCTATTGAGTTGTTAGAAAATAAGGGAGGACGAGTCTGAAGGAAAAGACTAAAAAAAAACCAAAACACCACATAATTAGAGGGAGAATAAAAGGATCATTACCTTCACACATTTTATTTTTTTAAAAAATCATTACTGCATTCCTTAAGTCCTGTCTAATATAATTAGGCTCTGTGCCCTCTCTAATGATGAAAATATCTACCTGAAAGATTCAGAGAATCCACTTAACCATTCTCATGGTCAGTGGTTCCCATAATTGTAATCATTGCTACTAATTTTTGCAAGCATTGCTTCTTGTTTATATAAAATATTGATTCTTCAAAGTGGGAGAGGAATGTTAGTTGGCTGGTCAGCAAAAACACTAAGAATAATCCCAATTAATATAAACCTGGAGTTTTTTTAGTCAGTAGAACGGCTTGGATCACTGTGTGAGCTTGTGGAAAGTAGCCTTGGACTCCTCTGCACTTTCTGTGTTTGTACATTGGGGAGGGAGTATAAGAAAGGTCTTTGGCTTAGTCTTATAACTGTAGGAAATCTCAGAGAATCAAAGGTAAGATTCATATTCTTGACTTTCAGCTTTAATGATCTCTTGATACAGTATTGAGAACTACTGGGTTTGGAGGCTATCAGAACCTTGGAGAGCTCCAAGTAAAGGAGGAGAGGTTGCTTCTGAACTTTGAGATACACTTGCTTATCAGTAACTATTTTTCAAAGTTAATTGAAGCCTGAGAAAAAGATTTACAAATTTTATTTTTAAAAATATTTTTTTTCATTGATTTTTAGAGAAGGAGAGGGAAAAAGAAAAATACCACTTGAGAGAGGAACATTGATTGGCTGCCGCCTGCACGCCTCCTACCAGGGATCGAGCCTGAAACCTGGGCATGTGCCCTGACCTGGAATTGAACCAACAACCTTTTGGTACATGGGACGACGCCCAACCAACAAAGCCGCACCAGCCAGGGCGGTTTACAAATTTTAAAAGTTCAGTCCGTGTTAATATTAGGCATAACTTAAGTTTATAATATTTTCAAAACAAGGACGGTTTAGATCAGGGGTGCTCAGAACATTGTCTAACATGATTTGGGAACTTGTTAGAAATGCAAATTCACAAGCTCCTCTTCAAATCTACTGAGTTAGAAACTGGTGTTCAAACTCAGTAGTCTTGTTTGCTTTTCTAGTTTATTGATTTTCTTTTTTTTTTTTAAGAGCAAGGAAGGGAGCAGAGGGAGAAAGAAACATCGACCTGAGAGTGCAACATCAACCGCAGCCTCCTGCATGCCCCCTACTGGGTAGCGAGCCCACAACTTTAGACCATCCTCCTGGTACACAGCACCACACCCAACCAGCTGAGCCACTCCCTGGCGATGGCTGCTAATCTGTTTTAACAAGCCATCCAGACTATAGTGGTGAATGCTACAGTTTGAGAAAAACTGATTTAAAGGCTTTGATGATATTCTTGTGTCATGGAGAGACTTCTGAGCCTTTGTCAGATCCCTGGACTTCCTTAGGGTTAAGAAGTATATGGGATTTTAGGAAGATGTTTTATTCAAACTGCTTCCTAATTCATAGTTCTGCCTAATCAGAACTCACTTTAGTGTACACTAACTTCCATTTAACTAAGATATAGATATACATTAGCATTTCTGATGTTAGATTTATAAAACTATTTAACTTTTTAAAAAAATTATGCATCTTATGTATGTGCATACAACTTCTATGGACATGTAGTTCTGAATTTTTGTTCTGTTTGAAGGTGGACTTGGATCGTATAGCCTCCTATCCAGACTCATTATTGATAATTTGTATCTCTTGCAGTTAAGCATATTTCCTGTCTTTGATCCTCCTGCTCTCTCTCTCTGGGATGCCCTGATATCCACTTTCTCTATGTCTTATGGTATTAATATCTATTCTAATTTAGAAGAACATCTGTTGGCCTGGCCAGTGTGGCTCAGTGGACTGAGTATTGTCCCATGGACTGAGAGATCCTGGTTTGATTCCCAGTCAAGGCACATGCCCAAGTTGCAGGCTCGATCCCCAGTGGATGTCATGCAGGAGGCAACCGATTGATGATTCTCTCTCACGTTGATGTTTCTGTTTCTCTCTCTCTCCCTTCTTCTCGCTATAAAAAATCAATAAAGCCCAGCCGGTGTTGCTCAGTGGTTGACCATCGACCCATGCCCTAAGAGATTGCCAGTTCGATTCCTCGTCAGGGCACATGCCCAGGTTGTGGGCCAAATTTCCGGTGGGGGCTGTGCAGGGGGCAGCCAATCGATGTTTCCAATTCTCTCCCTCTCCCTTCCTCTCTCTCAAATCAATTAAAAAAGGGGGGAGGGCATCTGTTATATGTGTTGTACTTGAGGTATAGTTAGTCTGGGTTGTTAGTGAGTTCATTAGATTAATAAACATGATTTTGTTGTATAAGAAAGGAAGTGTTGTATAAGAGTTGGAAGATGAGATAGGCCAGCAAGAGTACAAGTTCTTTTAATTATACTCGAAAAACGTTATAAGTCATAACATTGAAATTTCAGCCTTGCAGAAAGACGCTGGTGGTCCTGTATTTCTTTGTGCTTCATGTTTCGTGGTATTTGGTCAGAGACTTAAAACCAGCCCACACACTACTCTAAAATGTCAAAAAGGTAACTGATTCAGTTAAATAACAGCCCCAAGGTAGAAGCCTAATATGTGACTACCCACTTACATTCAGAGCTATCTGTTCTGTCCAAAGCCACTGAAACCTGATATGCCCCTTCATATATCCCTCAGGTCCCAATATGTCTGCCATCTTCTGACAGGTGGCTGCAGGTCCACATGAATGGAACTCCTGCTGAAAACATCTTTAATCATTATCTGCCAACGAGGTCAGTCAGCAGGCATCTGTTAAGCCCCTGAATTGGTCATGATAGGTTACTCACTCATTTTTAGATTTCAACAATATTCTGTTACTATTCTTACCTTATCCTTAAGAGGCAAGGGGAGAAAGAACATGCACCTGCAGGAAATTAGTGGTGTTTGTAAATATTTTATGAGCTAGAATTTGACTGCATAACTTACTGGTCTAGTTCTCCCACCCTTCAGAACTGCATCAGAATAATATGGTCTTACCTGGCCGAGGGATAGTCAGAACTGTCACCTAGAGCACATCGTGAACGTCCGAACAAAAGCATATCAGGAACCTCTGTTGGCTGTACAATAATGTTCATTGTTGATTCTTGAGTGAGAAGGCCAGAGGGGGAAGTGACTTTTTAAACCAAAACAGCGGGAATCTGAAATGCTGGAAGAGCCAAGGCCTGTTTACCTGGAAGTCTATCTGCACATATGTAGAAGCAATAGTGCCCTCCAGCCCCATGGGAGGTTTGAAGTGGTGTGGCCACTCTTGGGCATTAAATAGCTACACGAGATGCCTGAAGATGACATGAGACAAAGGGAGCAAGAGCTAAAAGTAACAAGAACACGTAGATGGCAGAGAATCTGGAGAAGTGGCCATCAGGTAGGGATTGCTCTGGCTGACACCGCCATGGACAGAGTTACATTACTGCCTCAAACATAAAAGGAAACAAACTGTTTCAGGAGAAAAAGCTACCCTGTAGTCTTTCAAAACAGTGCTCTCTCACATCCTTCCTTTACCATTTTAAACCCACGCCATGTCAGTACAGGCTTAATCTGTCCAGTGGACCCTTAGAAGGTGCTATTGTTAATATTTTCAAAGAGCCTTTACAAACAAGGCGCATTTGTGCCACTGTCTTATTTTATTGCCTCCATTAAAGGTATTGGATATTGTTTCCAGAAGTTAAACATTTAGGAAACTTGTGTGAAAGTAGTGTAGGAGCTTTGTATAAAGATGGATTTTACTTCTTTTTGTGTTAAAAATATCATTTATAATTCTTAGTAAATGTTGGAAATTTTCCTTTTTATATATATATTTTTTTATTATTTTTGTTACAGATGCGTCTCCTATTTCTCCCATTGACAATCCCCTCCTGATCCCACCCCCCTCCCTCAGCATTGTTGTCTATGTCCATTGGTTATGCATACATGCATGTAAGTTCTTTGGTTTGTCGCATCCCTTCCCTTACCCTCCTCCTCTGAGGTTTGTCAGTCTTTACCCTACTACTATGTCTCTGGGTCTATTGTGTTCATCAGCGTATTCTGTTCATTATATTCCACAAATAAGGGAGATCATGTGATATTTGTCTTTCTCTATCTTGAAATAACTTTAAATGGGAAACTATTGTAGTTTGTTGTTTTGTTTTCTCACTCGAGGATATTTTTCCATTGATTTTTAGATAGAGTGGAAGGGAAGGGGGGAGAGAGAAAGAAATATCGATGTGAGAGAGACACATCGATTGGTTGCCTCCCACATGACTCCCATCAGAGTTGGGGATCAAACCTGCAGCCAAGGTACATGCCCTTGACTGGGAATTGAACCCACTACCCTTCAGTCCGAGGGCTTATGCTCTAATAACTGAGGCAAATTGGCCAGGGCATGTTCTTTTTCATTTTTAATGTTTGGTTTTAGCAAGTCCTTGAGTGCCTCATGCACTAGGTTCACAATAGCTTGTTTTATATGTATTTTAGTCAACTGGTAATTATGTTCTTGTAGATTAATTTTTTTAATCTTTCATTGTTAATCTAATTTATAAGCTTGAACATTTAAGTCAAAGGTCGAGCAAAAATTTTATATACGTGTGTGTGTGTGTGTGTGTGTGTGTAGTTGTTGTTTTGTTAATCCTCACCCAAGGATATTTTTCCATTGATTTTTAGATAGAGTGGATGGGAGGGAGAAGTGGGGGTGTGTGTGAGAGGGACACATTGATTGGTTGCCTCCCTCAGGACCCTGACAGGGGCCGGGGATCAATCAACCAGGTACATGCCTTTACATGCCTTTGACTGGGAATCAAACCAGAGACCCTTTGGTCTATAGGCCATATTGGCCAGGCAGAAATAATATTTTAATTTATCTATATTTTTCTCTTTGGTATTCAAAGAATTTTTTATTACTGCTGTTATGATTAGAGGGGTTTAATTTAACATCTATATGGTGTAATGGGAAAAGTATTGACCTCGGAGTCAAACCCCTGAAACCTGTATTCAACTCACCAAGGTCCTTAACCTCTCTGGTCTGTTAGATAAGGAGTTTCTAGCTCTGTTTTATGTAACTTTTTGTATATGTAAATTAACTGATATGCTTGATCTTCACTTTAACTTGCTTTTTTGTTTTGTGTTGTTTTTTAAATAATGACACTAGTAGTGGTATACTAGGAAGAGAAAAAGTTGACAGGGAGGGAAAATTAGAAAGGGAAAACATTCAAAATGGATTCCAGGCATAAGGAAAAACTTTAAAAGATGAAAAACTATTCAAGTTTCATTTTATAACAGATTTTTACTTTTTAAGTATTGCTTCAGTAACCATATTTAGTTACATGATTTCCCCCCACACCTGGTGTTTTTCCACCAACACAAGGAAAGGGAATTATATGATTAATTGAACATCTGGGTTCTGGTTTGTGACTACCCTTAGGAACTATTAATTTTTAAGATTTTAGTCTCTGTTTACTAGAGAAGAGATACTACATAATTTGGGTAAAACTAATTTAAGTCTGGATCTCCCAGCATATCTTTATTTACTCTAGTTTTCCTCTTGACAAGTTACACAGTAGATTCAATGTTTTTTAAGACTCAGGAGCACTTAATCTGGGCATCCCTACACATCCTTTCTGTTGTTAGTACCTAGCACATTATAGACCCTCAATAATACATATTGAACTTCAGAAAAAAATCAGCTTGTAAGGAAAAAACTCTGAAAGTATAGTAAATGTCTCCATTCTCACTGTGTTTAGTGTTTGTGGCCTCTTTGATTTATTTTCTTTAATTCCTATTTAGAAGACAAGCAACTTTAGGTAAAAAATGTTCCTAATAAAAATGGAGTAGTTTTGATGATAAAAAAAAATTTTAAATCAGGACTTGCCATTCTCATGTTTTATATCACTTTATTCACTTGTGAATCAGTTCTAAATCTCAGTTTTGCTTACAGTTTGTTGCTATTTCCAATCAGAGATAAAATGCATGTAGATGAATGAATTTTTATGTGAAGATATTTTTCTTTAATTTCAAAGTAAAGGAACTTGTTAGTGTGAGAAAAGTATCTGATAAATATTAACTCTAGGTAAAAAAACAAAAAAAAACCCAACAGTTAAACAGTGAATCTGTCTGCCATTTCATTAGAAGTATTCAAGCTAAATTTGACAGCCTTTTTTGTTTGTTTTAAAACTTGATTATAATTTTAAATGATTAGTTTCTATCATATTAACTGTCTCTTGAGTTTTGTTTGTTTGTTTTCTTTAATAGACTACTTTATAACCTGAACTAAGATGGGGGGAGGAAGGAGTTCAACCTCTCTGGCCCTTGATCTTCCTTAGATGGAATTCCAACTTGTTCTCCAGCACAAAGCTATCAGCTATTCACTTGGGCTACAGTAGCCAGACCTTAAAAGCAATGCTCTCAAGAAGCTTTCCCTGCTCTGGAGGAGGAACTCCTTCGGAAATTTTTATTCTTAATCATATTTCTCTTAAATTTATTTTGACTGTTTTTGTTTAAAATTTCTTCCTCAGGAGCCAACTTTGCTCCACGTGATTCATGGATATTGTGTAGTGGCGCTTGTACCATTGCTAGATATTGTGTGCTGTTGATGAGCACAGTGCTGTTTCTCATTAGGGTCTTGGTGCAGACCATTTATTACTAGATATATTATAGACTGCACAGATGACCCTCTTCTTACCCATTGTTTAGAAAGATGCCCATTACTGTGTGCTGAGTAGAAGGAAGAAATGCTAAGTCCCACTGCTGTAAACTGCTGTCCTATCCCTCTGCAAATTTTTGAAATTGTGGATATGTACATACATGACAAATGTATAGAGCTTCTTTGCAGATTTTCATATTAATGTTTTCTAAACAGACATACCTAAATACTCTAGGATGCATTCTTTTTCCTTTCGACATTTTCTTGAGTCTGTTAGCAGTATACACATCTGGTGTTTCCATCCCCTTCATTGTGAACTTTTCAGATCTCTTGGTATGTGAGGTCCATGTTCCATGGATATTAGTGAATATTGGTAGTATATTCTCTGGTCGCTCTCTTTCTGATGGCAGAATGGCCTTTCTTTTTTCTCTTTTTTTCTGGAGCCATACTGTGTGGTACTGGTAAAAAAAAAAAAAGAACATGAAGCATTATTATTGCCAGATTTGTTTTCAAATGTTTGTTCCTTTGGAAGGGAAATTGATTTGTTCTCATCAATACCATACTATATCCAGCTGTGGTACAAGTCCCTTTCAAAAAACTAAAATTCAAAATATGTACCCAAGGTAAGCTCTGTACTACAAGTAACCAAAAGAAGGGTGACATGTAGCCAAACTGCTCCTATAAATCAGAAGATAGAAAAACCCTAAACTGGATGTGGTCACATAATTCAAAGGACATTTTGTTGGAAGATGAATGGTGTTCTGCCCAGTGACCACAAGGTATGTATGTTTCTGAGGAAAATCACAAAGTTCTCTTCCAATCCAACAGTGTTTCCAAGTAAAGGTCAATACTGTTATACTTAAAGCAGGGATTCATGGCTTCATCTACTGTACCTAGCTCTCTACCTGATGCATTAAGTAAGCCTTTGATAAGTTGAGTTAGTGTTAGACTAGGCATTTTGTTATTCACTCTATAAACTGTTCTTGTTATAATACACATAGGAGTTAATTTTAAAAGTTTCTCGAGATTTTATCAAACCATTTAAGTTTTATAAATTAAAAGCACATTAGCACCCTGGCTGTTTTTACTCAGTGGTTAGAGTGTTGGCCCATAGACTGAAGGGGTCACAGATTCGATTCCTGGTCATGGGCACACCTAGGTTGCACATTTAATCCTGGACAGGGTTGTGTGGTAGACAACCAATCGATGTCTTTCTCTCACATAGATATTTCTCTTTCTCTCTCCTTTTCTCCCTTCCACTCTCTAAAAGTCAATGGAAAAATATCCTCGGGTGAGGATTAAAAAATAATAATAATAATAGCCCTGGCCGGTTTGGCTCAGTGGTTAGAGCGTCTGCCTGCGGTCCGGAGAGACCCGGGTTCGGTTCCCGCTAAGGGCATGTACTCGGTTGCAGTTTGTCCCCGGCCCTGGTCGGTTGTGCGGGTGGCAGCCACTCGATGTGTTCCTTTCACATCGATGTTTCTCTCTCTCTCTCTCTGTTCCTCTCTCTCCCTCCCACTCTACCTGAACAAAAAAATGGGAAAATGTCCTCCGGTGAGGATAAAAAAAAAAAAATAATAATAATAATAGTAATAATAAAAATAAATAGTAGGCTTATATATCTATTTAAACTTTAAAAAATACATTATCTTTTGACTTCTGGCTATTTAAAATTTACTTCTCTCCTCAGCACACTTTCCGTATCCCGTATTTTGGCTATAGTTACGTTATTAAATCATTCTACAAATATTAACAGTTTAACAATGATTACATGTCCTTTCTTGTTTAGGTTTGTATTTTCAAAGGAGATAACTTTCTTATCTTATATTTGCTGCTTTCTCTTGTATGTATCTTTGATTAAGTCACCAGAAACTCTCCCACAGAAATGTATATATAACTCTCCTAATATATTCAGATTATCTGTCAGTTCTATTTCTTCTGTGGACATTTTTTTCCTGGAACCATTCATTTTGCTGCTATATTCTGGATGGGTTGCTTTTAGGCTTACTGCTTGGTTATCTTAGGAATTTCTTTGCTTCTTTTATGTGTTTATTTCCCCATTGCCTAGATTCCATGCTTGCTTCCTTTTGGATTTACTCCATTCTAATGGAGCACACCTTCTGGTGGCTTTCTAAGAAAGGGTAAGTTGAAGGTGGATTTTTTTGAAGCCATTCATGTCTGAAATTATCTTTATTCTAGCTTCATACTTTATTGATAATTTAGCTGGGTGGAAAGTTTTAGGTTGAAAACCTTTATCCATCATAATTTTGAAAATGGATTGTGCTGCTGTTTTCTAATTTTTAGTGTTGCTATTGAGAAATCTGTTTGTTATTTTTTGCTATTACAGTCAAACCTCAGTTCTTGAATGTCTTCCATCATGAACAATTCAGTTCTTGACCAAGTTGTTCACAGAAAAAATGTCTTGGTTATTGAACAAAACCTCAATTCTCAACTTAAGAACCCTTTCATGCTGATATATCAGCATGGCAAAAATCGTCTCTCAGGCCACAAAGGACAGAATGCTAATCACTGTACTGCTAAACCTCTTGTTAATACCTCATGTTGTACCCTGGCCGGTTTGGCTCAGCAGTTAGAGCGTTGGCCTGCAGTGCAGAGGTCCGGGTTCGGTTCCCGCTAAGGGCATGTACCTTGGTTGCAGTTTGTCCCCGGCCCTGGTTGGGTCGTGTGGGTGACAGACACTTGATGTGTTCCTTTCACATAGATATTTCTCTTTCTCTTTCTCTTTCTCTTTCTCTTTCTCTTTCTCTTTCTCTCTCTCTCTCTCTCTCTCTCTCCCCCCCTCTCTCTCCCCCCTCCCCCCTCTCTCTTTCCCTCCCTCCCTTCTTCCCTCCCACTCTATCCGAACAAAAAATGGAAAAATGTCCTTGAGTGAGGATAAAAAAAAAGTACCTCATGTTGTTAACACCTCAGGAAATTGTGCTCTGGATATTTTTATGTATTTATTTTTTTTGTTTTTGTTGTTGGTGAAATGGACAATTAGCAAACTTTTAAAACATAAAGAAGCCATCAAGAGTGCTAATGTTGCTAAGGGTATGAAAGAAACGATAACAGGCAATTAAAGAGGTAGAAAAGTTTGTTGATTTGGGCAAACAAAAAGCTGTTAGCTGGTGACAGCATAGTGATATGTGAAAAAGCTAAGATGCTCCATGCTGACTTCCTGAAAGACACCCCTGGAACAAGTACTGAAAGTGATTTATGTAAGTAAGGCTGGTGGGGGGGGGTCAATACATTTAAGAAAAGAAGTGATTGTTTATAGATTAGACAGTACATTACACATGTACTGTATATAAGAAAAGTTAAAACGGAATTATTTGTGGGTCTGAAACAAATTAATTCATTACATTATTTCTAATGGGAAAAAAATGATTTGGTTTTCTAACAAATTGCTTCTCGAACAGCCTTCCATAATGAATTAAGCTCGAGAACCAAGGTTCCACAGGATAGTTATTTTAATTTTTGGATAAAGTGTTTCTTTTATATACATAGTATCCTGTTTCTGTTCTTGTTTCATGGAAGCAGGACTATCACTGTGAGGATTTTTTTCATCCCCTTACATTGTCTTTGTTTCCTGAATTTATCTTTTTTTTTTTTTATTAGTTTTGCAATCTTTTCTCAAATATTTGGGTTACTTGACTTTATATTTGAGTAAGGTCATTTATCTCTAAAGGTGTTTTGGGGGGGAATTGGCCATCCCCCCACCCCAAAGAATTCATTCTCATTCCTGGGGGGCTGGCTGTTTTTATTTTTGTAGCTGAGTTGGAGGGATGGGAATGGGGTAATGGGATGGCAGTGGTGGGAGAGATCATGATTCAACTTGTAGACTTTCACTTAATCTTCTTTGGTATAGAGCCTATACCTTCCTTTCAGTGTGCCTTATACTCCAGAGTCCACTGGCTCTCTGGATTAACCTTTATAGATTGAGCCTTCAGTCTTCTACCATCTGCGAGGAAAAGTAGTTGCCTAGGTACAGTGGATGAAGAAAAGGTCTAATTTTCATATACAGTTATTTATCCAGTCTTTCTGTTTTCAGAGTGTCCTACCCTCTCCTTCAGAGAGTAACTGTTAATTTCAACTCTAAGTCTTTAGATGGATAGGGGAGTTTTCCTGTTTCTTGTGTCCTCCCTTCACCATTTTATATTTCAGTGTTCTCTTGTCTGCTAATCCATATGTTTTATAGGTCTGAAATGTGACTGATAATTTTTACCTGCTCATTCCCATCTCCTCTGAGGTTAAATGACATTTGGGAGAAAAAAATTGCTTTGCTTTTATTTTATTGGGATTTCAAGACAAATATGTGTTCATTCTAGTTTATTTAACCAGAAACCATATGGCCACATTTCTGTTAGAAGAAAGCTGGCTGGCCCAGGTATGCTTTAAACCCTGAAGCATTTCACAGGTCATTGATCACCTATGGTTTGGCTGTTTGAGGGTCAGTTACTCATCTGTGGTATAGTTACCTGTGGAATGGAATGTTGCATGGTATCAAACATGGCATTAGAGGTCCAGAAAGGTAGAGTGATTAATATCTACAAATACAGAGACAGTTTTATGTAAAGATCTTTAAATTCACATAATTATGGTAGGGAAATTATCTGTGTTTGTTTTATTTTTACAAAGCCTTGAACTTAAAAGCATTAGCTTTGGTGGACATCCAGTATATTAAAGAGTCCTTGTGCTACATGAGCTATTGCATCCTAGTTTTGTAAATAACCAGAGGGAAGAGGATGAGAGAAACTCTGGATGTTGAGTATGATGAAGACTGAAGTGTAGACAAAGAATGTTCTGGAGTCAAAACAAAAATGCATAAACTGAGCTTTTCCTGGTGGTGGGCAGGACTGGAGTGAGGCAAAGTGTGAGTGAATGAGAGGGCCAGTGTGCGGTGTGTGGGTGTGAGTGAGGGTCAGTCCTATCATGCAGGGACTCGGGAAGGGTAGTTCTGGCTCTCCTGGACAGTGAGCTGCTGCGGCCAAACATCCACTTGGCGGTGCTCCTTAAAGCTCAGGCTTGGAGACTACATCATCTTGGAGGATTTAAAAGGGCCCCCTCTGGGGGAGGCTGCCGGGAACAGCTGCAGCTTGGTACCAACTCGTTGTGCCCGGACTAGACCCATAGGACCCACGTGCCTGCTGCGGATGTTGCCCCAGACCCACAAGCCCATTGCAGACATTGCCCCACCCAGACCTGCGCATCTTCCAAGGACCCTGCCCAGACACGCACAATTGCTAATGATGCCCCCCGGCCCACGCGACTGCCACCCACCCTGATCCACGTGTCCATGGAGGACCACGCCTGGACCTGCCACCCACGGTGGACTTGTCACCCAGCTGCTGACCCACCAGGACTCCTGCCAGGGCCCTGGCCTGGACTTATCAGTTGCCAACACCACCACTGCTGCTGCGGAGCTGTGGGGTCCCACCACCAGAGGTCAGGGGCAGGAACTGCACTGAAGGCTGGGGAAGGGGGATGTAGCATTCCCAGCCCTGGGGCTGCTGGAACTGAGGACCAGATAGAGACTGAAAAGGCTGCAAATCTGTGGGTGAGATGTGAGTGCCTGGAACAGAAAGAGGTGGCCCAGAGAGTGCTGGCTGTGAAGATCGTGGAGTGGATGCAGTGGTGGAAACCTGCAGGAGAAATCCCTGGATGGAGTAGAGCTAGCACCCCGCCATCATCCAGCCTGGGAGGTTCTCCCTGATATGTGTCAATGGGAAGGGCCACATAATGGAGTTCAGAGCCAGCCTCTAACAGTGGGCCCTGAGGGATACACCCAGCATTGAATCTGGGGGACCCTTTATTCCTTGGAGCAACTTGTGCTGTTGAGCAGAACAGGAACCAGACAGTAAGACCAGGAAGGAGAATGAGTCCTACTCACGTGGAGTGCAGAGAAAGTGCCCTCTCTCCCACTGGTGGAACAGCTACTTCTGACTTGACTTGCAGTGACCTGAGGCAAGAGGAAACAGCCTGGGGCTGGAAATCTGTGCCCTTGCAGGTGACAGCAAACAGGTACCAGCAAGCCAGGCTGAGCTGAGCCCTTGGAAGGAGAGGAAGTGCCCAGTCCCCCTCCTATAAGCTACATGCACCACCCCTCACACAAGTCTGATCAAACAATCCTTGCCAAGACCAGTATATCCTGGCAGAGCCTGGCTCTGTGAGGGAAGGGAAAACAGCTCAGAACAGACACACTCAAGGTGTGAGACCCTAGGAAGACCTAGCCTCTGGATAAGAGGCCCCGCCCACTGGTCTACTTGGGGCTCCCACCTATTGGACCTCAGTCAGGTTGCCCAGGCCAGGAAGGGACCGTGAATCATACTGTCCTGCACCAGCGAAGCTACTGGGAGGCCCAGGTAAGACACACCAAAGGACCACAATCAACAACATCAGAGCTAGGTCCAGCAAGCTCTGCAAATAGTAGATCCAAAGGTGTTTGTGTGGTTTTGTTTTGTTTTTTTTCTTTGTCTCCTTTTTAAAAAATATGGTTCCGTTTATTTTATTTTTGGGGAGAGAGAGGAAGGGAGATAGAAAGATTGATGTGAGAGAGAAACATTGATGGGCTGCCTCCTGCACGCCCCTTACTGGGGCTCAAGCCCACAACCCAGGCCTGTGCCCTGACCAGGAATGGAAACAGGACCCTCTCCATCCATGGGAGTATGCTCAATTCACTGAACCACACTGGCCGGGCTTTGTCTTCTTTTCTGTTCTTCTCTTTTTTCTTGCATAGCTCTAATTTCTCTTTTTCTTTTATTCTGTTCTCTTTTTGCCTCTTATTCTTTTCTTTTTATTGTTACTATTAACTTATTTTATTTTTCTCATTTCTTTTCCTCTTTTACTTTTCCTATTTTTATATTTTAATATCCATTATTATTTTTAAAATCGTTATTCATTTATTTTTGTTTCCTTTTCTTTTTTTGTCTTATTAGAGTTCCTTTAGCTTTCTTCTTTGCTTCCATATTCTCTTTTTTTCTTTGCTCTAGTATCTTTTAGTATTCTTTGCTTTTTTGTTTTGTTGTTTTCATTTTTAGCCTTTCTTCTTGTTGCTTTGCTTAGTTTGCTTTTTACAGTGTTTTTGGTTCAGTCCTGTTGTGTCTTGTTTGGTTCTGTCAGCATTTGTATAACAGCTGGCATGACAAGGTTGGGGTTGAGCCTCACAGTCAGCAAGTCATAGTGGAGATCCCACCCATGAACGGGACATCAGCAATCAAGTGCCAGTTACACCAGGAGAGTCCAAATAATGCACACAAAGAACATTCCTAGAACATCCATCTCAGGAGATCAAAGAGACTGCACCAGGGGCCCCTCAAGACACTTTCTACATAAGGCCATCCTACAAAGACTGGGAGACATAACAGCTTTGTTTTATACATTAGAAACAAACACAGAGACAGCTAAAATGAGGAGACAGAAACAACCCCCAAATGAAAGAAAAGGAGGAATCTCCAGGAAAAGAACTAAATGAAATGGAGGCAGGCAAACTATCAGACATAGAGTTCAAAGTAATGGTTATAATGATGCTGAAGGAACTTAGTGCAATTTACAAGGAACTCGGGGAACTACAACAGCATGAAAAAGGAAATGGAAACCACAAACAAGAACCAGTTGGAAATGAAGAATAACATATCCAACATCAAGAATACACTGGAAAGGCCCTGGCCAGTTTGGCTCAGTGATTAGAGCATTGGCCTGCAGACCAGAGTTGTGGGTTTGATTCGGTCAAGTGCACGTACTTTGGTTGTGGTTGGTCCCCAGCCCAGGTTGGGATCCTGTGGGAGGCAACCAGTCAATGTGTTCTTCTCACATGATGTTTTTCTCTTTCTCCCTCCCTCCCACTCTATCTAAAGATAAATAGAAAAACATCCTCGGGTGAGAATTGGAAAAAAAAAAAGGAATACACCGGAAGGAATTAAAAGTAGATTGGATGAAGCAGAGGATCAAATTAGCAATTTGGAAGACAAAGTAGAAATAAATATCCAATTAGAGTAGCAAATAAAAATAAAGAATTAAATAGCAAGAGGATAGCTTAAGGGAGCTTTTGAACATGAAACATAATAATATTCGTTTCATAGGGGAACCAGAAAGAGAAAACTGTGAGCAAGGAACAGAGAAGCTGTTGGAACAAATAATGACAGAAAATTTCCCTAACCTGGTGAAGGAAAAAGTCACAGAAGTTTAGGAGGTACAGAGAGTCCAAATCAAGATGAACCCAAAGAGTCCCACACCTAGACACATCATAATTAACCTGGCAATTGTTAAAGACAATGAATCTTAAAAGGCAGTAAGAGAGAGAAAAAAAACTACATACAAGGGTGTTCCCATTAAAATGTCAGCTGATTTCTCACTTCAGGCTAGAAGGGAGTGGCATGAAGTATTCCAAGTAATGAAAATCAGGAGCCTGAATCCAAGACTACTGTATCCAGCAAGGCTATCATTTAAAATTGAAGGTGGCCCTGCTGGTTTGGTTCAGCAGTTAGAGTGTCGGCCTGCGGTCCAGAGAGACCTGGGTTCATTTCCCACTAAGGACACGTACCTCAGTTGTAGTTTGTCCCCGGCCCTGGTTGGGTCATGCAGGTGGCAACCACTTAATGTGTCCCTTTCACATCAATGTTTTTTTCTCTCTCTTTCTTCCTCCTACTCTATCTGAACAAAAAAATGGAAAAATGTCCTTGGGTGAAGATAAAAAATAGTAATAATAAAAAAATTAAATTGAAGGTGAAATAAAGTTACCCAGACCAAAAAAAAAAAAAAAAAAAGGCTAAAGGAGTACATTACCACCAGACCAGCATTGCAAAAAATGTGAAAGTAACTGCTTTAAGAAGAAGGAGAAAAGGAGAGAGAGGGAGGACATAGACATAACAAAAATAAAAATAGCAGTAAGTATGTACCTATTAATAATCTTACATATAAATTAATAACATGTTCCAATTAAAATACATAGAGTGACGGAATGGATAAGAATACATGACCCATATATATGCTGTCTACAAGAGCCCCACCTCAGAACAAAAGATTCACACAGTCTGAAAGTGAAGGGATAGAAAAAAATATTCCATGCAAATAGAAGTGGGGGAAAAAAGCGGGGGTAGCAATACTCATATCTGACAAAACAGACTTCAAAACAAAGGCCATAACAAGAGACAAAAAAGGGCACTACATAATACTAAAGATATTATATAATACAGGTATTATTATACTAAAGGTAGACAAAGAAGGGCACTACATAATGCTACATAAATACATAATCCAACAAGAAAATATAACCTCTGTAAACATACATGCACCCACTACAGGAGCACCCAAATATATTTAAAAAAAAAAAAAAAAAAAAACTCTTGAAGGAGTGAAAAGGAGAGATCCACAGCAATACATCATAGTAGGGGACTTTAACACACCAGTGACGTCATTGGACAAATTTTCCAGATGGAAAAATCAACAAGGAAGCAGGGGACTTCAATGACACACCAGATTAGATGGATCTAACTGGTATTTATAGGCTATTTCACCCCAAAGCAGCAGAATATACATTCTTCTCAAGTGCACATGGAACATTCTCAAAGATAGACCACATATTAGGACACAAAACAAGCCTATACAGATTCAAGAAGATTGATACCATACCAAGTACCTTCTCAGATCACAATGGCATGAAAGTAGAAATTAACTACAATTTTTTAAAAACCCTCAAAAACATTCAAATACATGGAGGCTAAATAGCAGGTTATATAACAATGGGATCCAGTGAGATCAAGCAAGAAATAAAAAACTTCCTGGTAACAAATGAAAATGAACGCACAACAACCCAAAACCTACAGGACACAGCGAAAGCAGTCCTTTGAGGGAAGTTCATAGCATTACAGGCCTACCTCAAGAAACAAGAAAATTTTATAATAAACCATATAATCCTACAACTTAAAGAATTAGAGAACAGCAAGAAAAGCCACAGTAAGTAGAAGGAAGTATATAATAAAGCCCAGAGCAGGAATAAATGACATAGATAGAGACAAAACAAAACAAAACAAAACAAAACAAAAACAATACAAAAGCTCAACGTATCCAAGAACTGTTTCTTTGAAAAGATAAACAAGATTGATGAACCCCTAGCCAGACTTATTAAGAAACAAAGAGAGGACACAAATAAAATAAAAAATGAAAAGGCGATATAAAAACAGACACCACAGAAATACAGAGAATTGTAAGAAAATACTATGAACAATATGCCAAGAAACTGGACAACTTGGGTGAAATGGACAAATTCCTGGAAACATACAATCTTCCAAAACATACTCTGGAAGAATCAGAAAACCTAAATAGGCCAGTAACAACTCATGAAATTGAAGCAGTAATCAAAAAACTCCCAACAAACAAAAGTCCTGGACCAGATGGATTTATAGGAGAGTTTTATTGAACATTCAAAGAAGAATTAACACCTATCTTCCTTAAACTATTCCCAAAAATTAAATAGGAAGGGACACTTCCAAGCTTTTTTATGAAATCAACATCCTAATTCCAAAACCAGATAAAGACACTACAAAGAAAGTAAATTACAGGCCAGTGTTCCTGATGAACAGAGATGCTAAAATCCTCAACAGAATAGTAGGAAACCAGATCTAGCAATACATTAAAAAGATCATACACCATGATCAAGTGGGATTTATTCTGGGGATGCAATCAGTATTGGCAAGTCAATAAATGTGATACATCACATAAACAAAATGAAGGATAAAAATCTCATGATTATATCAATAGATGCAGAAAAGTTATTCGTCAAAATCCAGCACCCATTTTTGATAAAAGCTCTCAGCAAAGTGGGAATACAATCTTCCATATATGACCTTTATTATGTTGAGGTATGCTCTATGTAGACCAATGGATCATACCTCAACATGATAAAGGCCATATATGACAAACCTACAGCCAACAGCATACTCAGTGAGCAAAAACTTAGTGTTTTCCTTAAGAACAAGAACAAGACAAGGATGTCTTCTTTCACCACTTATTCAACATAGTACTTGAATCTTGAAGTTGTAGCACAGCAATCAGACAAGAACAAAAGATAAAAGTCACCCAAATTGGAAAGGAGGAAGTAAAATTACCATTAGTCGCAGATTACATGATATTGTACATAGAAAACCCTAAAGTCTCCACCAAAAAACTGGATTTAATAACTGAACTTGGCAAAGTAGCAGGATACAATATAGCATCCAGAAATCAGTGGCATTTTTATATGCCAATAATTAACTATGAGAAAGAGAAACCAAGAAAACAATCCCGTTTACCACTGCAACAACAACAAAAATAAGATATCTAGGAGTAAACTTAACCAAGGCGGTAAAAGACCTGTACTCGAAAAACTATAGGACATTGAAAAAATAAGTAGAGGGAGACACAAACAAGTGGAAGTGTATATCGTGTTCATGAATTGCAAGAATTAACATCATTAAAATGTTTATACTAAACAAAGCAATCCATAGATTCAATACAATCCCTATTAAACTACCAATGGCATACTTCAAAGAAATACAACAAATACTCCAAAAATTTATGTGGAACCAAAATAGACCCTGAATAGCTGCAGCAATCTTGAGAAAGAAGAACAAAGTCAGATGGATCACAATACTGGACAACAAACTATACTACAAAGCCATGTACTGGCACAAGAATAGACACATAGATCAGTGGAACAGAAAAGAGACCTCAGAAATCAACCCACACCGTTATGGTCAATTAATATTTGACAAAGGGGGAAGAATATAAAATAGAGTAAAAACAGTCTCCTCAACAAATGGTGTTGGGAAAACTGGACAGACACATGCAAAAAGATGAAACTAGACCACCAACTTGCACAATATGTAAGAATAAACTCGAAATGTATAAAAGACTTAAATGGAAGTCTTGAAACCATAAAAATCCTAGAAGAAAACATGGGCAGTAAAATCTTGGACATCTTGTAGCAGAATTTTTGCTGAAATATCTCCTAGGGCAAGAGAAACAAAGGAAAATATAAACAAATGGCAGTACATCAAACAAAAGCACAGCAGAAGAAACCACCATCAAAATGAAAAGAGAACCCACTGTGTGGTAGAACGTATTTGCAAATGATACATCTGATAGGGGATTAATTTCCAAAATATATAGAGTGCTCATACAACTCAACAAAAGGAAGACAAAGAACCCAACTAAAAAATGGGCAGAGGAACTAAATAGACACCTTTCTAAACAGGACAAACAAATGACTAAGAGACATATGAAGAAATGCTCAACATCACTAATCATCAGAGAGATGCAAATTAAAACAACAATGAGGTATCACCTCACACCTGTCAGAACGGCTGCCATCAACAAATCATCAAACAAGTGTTGGAGAGGATGTGGAGAAAAGGGTATAGTCTAGTACACTGCTGGTGAGAATGCAGACTGGTGCAGCACTATGGAAAACAGTATGGAGTTTCCTCAAAACATTGAAAATGGAATTGCCGTTGTCACTCAGCGATCCCACTTCTGGGAATATATCCTGAAAACCTTGAAACAGTCAGAAAGAATATATGCACCCCTATGTTCATAGCAGCATTATTTACAATAGCTAAGATTTGGAAACAGCCAAAGTGCCCATCAGTAGATGAATGGGTGGTGGTACATTTACACAATGGAATACTATGCAACTGTGAAAAAGAATGATCTCTTACCTTTTGAGACAGCATGGATGGATCTGGAGACTATTATGCTAAGTAAAATAAGCCAATCAGAGAAAGACATGATCTCAGTTATATGTGGAATCTAATGAACAAAATGAAGTGACCAACAAAGTAAGTCCCGAGTCATGGAGCATGGAACAAACTGACATATCTTGGGAGGGCAGTATGAGAAGAGATAAACTAAAGAACTTATATGCATATCCCATGGACATAGACAATAGTGTGGTGAAGAGCTGAGGGGGATAAAATGGGGGTATCTCTAATTCTGTCAATAATAAAATATATATATGTATTTAAAAACATAAATCACTTGTAAATTGCGTAGCCTATTAATGTTGGGGTTTAGGACAGCAGTAAGTAACATTTTTTTCTTTTTACTCTGGAAATAATGGTGAAAAAGGCATAGACATAAAGTTTTAGCTTTATTACTAATAAATATGGTGTTGGAATGCAGGACATAGACATATGGTCTCAACAGACAACCTAATATTTAGTCCTTGAATTAGGCAAACTTACCTCACCACTGGCTGGTCACTGACAGAGCAGGTCTCCCCATACAGGGACAGAATCAACCCTGTAGTAGAGGACTAACTAGAATGTAGCCTCTCCAAAGGAAGGAAGAACCATAAGAGATTATGCACTTGAAGGTCTTAAGCTGATAGGTTCTCTTCCCAAATTCACCAGTTTAAGTCACTCCTTCCTGGGTGAAGAGACGAGTGAAAGGTTGGAGAGAAGGTATTCTTCCTATCTCAGCTCTAGAAAATTTTCTTACATTTTTTCTTCTCCTGGATTCTGTGTTTTTATTCCATTAGATAGTAGTGCCTGTTATACATTTGCATATGAATATAAGGTGGGGCAAAAGTTGATTTACTGTTGCTGGTATGGAAAAGAATACAATAATTGATAAATAATACAAGAACAAACTGTTTTGGGTACTTACAACATAAACCTACTTTTCCCCACCCTGTATATCCAAATAAAGGGCATTCTAAGGGACTTTAAAAGGTACTTTTAACTACAAGTAATATTTCTTTATCAGCTAATTTTAGACCAGTTCTGTTCTGTATATTCTCCAAGACTTATATATTCAAACAGCAGGTTATACTCATTTCCCTTCCTTCACAGAAGCAGTTGGCTCCTCCTGCCAGAAAGCAACCCAATTTCCCTATGAAACTTAACTGATGTACTTTCCTTCCCACTACCTTTTTTCCTTCTCATAAGTTATCATACACACTCTCTAGTTCCCTCATTTTTCTTTTTTGATTGTTTACTGCCCAGTTAACTGTACCACAGTCTTCTACACGTACACATGCCCTATTGTCCCTAACCTTGTTCATATCTTGAGTTTATTGATCAACTACATCGAGAAAATTTTAACTCCTTGCCTGCTTCCTTCCCCTCTTTTTGGGAGGGAAAAAATAGGGATTGTTTTACTTTTTTTAAATTGACTGGCTTGTGAAACTAATTCAATATTTGTAAGATTTCTTTTTTAACAGGAGAAAGCTTTCTGGGTTTCAAAAACCTGAGGATATTTTTTTAATTGATTTTAGAGAGAAAGAGAGAGAGAGAACATCGTTGTGAAAGAGAAACATTTATTGGTTGCCTCCTTTACACACCCCAACCAGGGGTGGAACCCACAACCTTTCAGTGTAGGACAACGCTCCAACCAACTGAGCCACATTGACCAGGGCTAAAGTAATCACTATTTGTAAAGAATTTGTTGTTGCTTTTTTTGGGGTCTGGTAGAGGAGATAATCAGTATTATCTGTGGTAAAGAGAGGTACAGATGAAACCATGTAGATGTTTGGAAGCAACAGAATACTGGAATCTGTAATCGAATTTTTGTATAGTTTTTGAATTAAAAGAGAAACGGTAGCATCTTTGCCCTGGTTCTGATTTAACATATTGTAAGACCTGTCAATTCTCACTATTAATTTTTCTAACTATTTCCCAGCTTTTCTTGCCCCTTTCCCTGCCTCAGAAGCTAGGGCACTGCCTTTTGTAAGAATAGAATAAGAACATAGAACCAGAGATGACAGGTGGAGGAACAAGAGGTGAGTAAGATTGGTAGGTGTGTAAAAGATGGTCATGCAAAATTTGCATGTATAGCCATGACCTTGAATTTTCAAAAACTTGTGTTTAACTTAGAAAATCAGTATACTGGCTTAACTGTGCTCAACATTTTTATAAACCTATCTTCCTCTAAAATATCTTCTAGTTGTATCAGATACCTGATTTTATTATTTGTCGTTATACTGTGGACTAAAGACAGACCATTGACTGTCACTCTGTGAATTTATAAATACAACATCACATTATAGATAGAAAAGTAATTTTTAATGATGTACCTAGTTTAGAGGTACACATCATCTGTCATTGAATTGGATGCAGATTTGATTTTTTAAAAAGCATACTTGTGAATTATTGCTAATCATATAATAAAAATAATATATCAAGATAAAGATTTTATTTTCAGGGCTATTTTAAATGAATCATGCTTACGAAATAATCTGTCATTTCATGAATAGCTATAACTTCTCTGATTTATTAACTTTACTTTGATACTACGTGATACAAGTTAAATACAATAAAATTTTTATAGATTTTAGAATGTAAGTCACATTCAGAGATAAAAAATTACCAGCCAGTTAGGGTGGTTGTGATAATTAGCATGCATAAAGCATGCCCAGGCCCATATTAAGTACTATATAATGTTATACGTTATAAATGTTAGCTAACATTTATTTTTGTTGTTTTTATATAGTGGTACAATTTTATTAGACAATTAACCACAGTTCAGATTTTTAGATATAGTCATTTGCTTTATAATCAGTTATTTTTGCCTTTATTTTATGTCCATCAGTACTATCTGTTGTTGTGGGTGGATTTTACTAAAATTATATAAATATACACATCTGTTTCTGTTACTGTGTTATAAACTAACTTTAAGAGTATCATGCTGAATCTGAAAATGCCAGGAGATTTCACACAGTATGGATATGGGATATTCATTTACACGTTGATATGTAGGTAGCCTTTACATAAACAACCTGTTGGTGATTGGTATCTTTCATTGCCTGGCACTACATCTTGACATGTGATTTCAACACATAATTTACAGCACTTTAGTTTTTGTTCTTTCTTTATATTTTAAATTTTAATGCTTAAAATCCTTTATATTTAAATAGTAAAATGCTGTATATTTAAAATAAAGGGGACAGTATAAAAGGAACAAAGAGAAATTTTAAATTCCCTCCTCGATCCTTGAACTCCTATTTAAAATTTCATTTCTAGAAATAGAGAACTATTACCAATATCCTTTTAAAATATTCCGTGCAGCCCTGGCCGGTTTGGCTCAGTTGGTTGGAGCACCAGAAGGTTGTGGGTTCGATCCCTGTTTGAGGCACATGTAGAAGGCAACCAATTGATGTTCTCGCTCACATCGATGTTTCACTCTCACTTCCTCTCTCTAAAATCAATAAACATATCCTTGGGTGAGGATTAAAAAATAAAATAATAAAATATCCTGTGCATTTGTAAGACTATACACTCACACATTCCTTATTTAAAAACATAGTTTAGTACACTATTTACACTGTTGTGTACCTTAGCTTTTTTTTTTAATTAATGTTCGTTAAGATTGGTTTCATTTCATGTAAGTACACATACGTCATTGTCATTTATTCTCAGGGCTTCAGCTTATTTACAAATCATTGTTTCTCTAATTCATTGCTCGTTTTATATTTTTTATTTCTTATAGTGTCAAATATAAAACTTTTGTTTATATGTCTTTGTCTCTGTGTAAGTTCATTAGATAAATTCCTACAAATATAAACTGAATACACAGTATTTGAGAAGGCCTCCTCCTCCCCCCAAGTCATTCCAAAGTAGTTAATCAAGTTTTAAATCTTAGTCTCTATCTGATGAGTAAAACATACTGTCATCATTGTATTTGCCCTTATTTAATCAGGTTTATGATTTCTGAGCTTTTACTGGCCCATAACAACATTTTCCTCTTGCATTTTCTTCTAATATGTTTATATGTTTTATTTTTTACTATAAAATTTTGATGAATATATTATTTATTGATATGAGGAGTGTGGTAGGAATCAAACTTAATTTTTTTAAGATAACTAGTCTGTCAGTCTATTATGCTAGCATCCTCCCTTTTAAATAATCTATTTTATCCTTAATGATTTTAAAGCCATTTCCATTAATTTTGTATTTGAGTTTATTTCTGGATCTATAAATTTTATTTCATAGTTTCTCATTATGCTACCAAATTATGTTGATAAATATGTATTTATATTTTGTAATTGCTACTTTATATTTTAGCATATATTTGTGAAACTTTGTTTTTAAAATAAATTTTTGTTATTGCTTTTAGTAAACTTTAAATCATATGAATCAAAATTTTATTTTTTTCCATTTTTTCCTTTGTCTCTGAAGCCAATTTTTAGATATCTGTTCATGAGCTCCTCTTGATCAATGCATTATAGTTTAGGAATATTCTGTGGTCAAATGTAAACACTATAATATATATATATATATATATATCTGTTTTTTCCTCA
This sequence comes from Molossus molossus, assembly GCF_014108415.1. Lineage (NCBI taxonomy): Eukaryota > Metazoa > Chordata > Mammalia > Chiroptera > Molossidae > Molossus > Molossus molossus. The sequence continues at coordinate 32,077,746 of NW_023425346.1, forward strand.
GTATGAAAACTTTTTTTTTCTTTTCTAGCCTTTAACCTAGACAACGAGCAACCAGATTATGATATGGATTCAGAAGATGAGACCTTATTAAATAGACTTAACAGAAAGATGGAAATTAAACCTTTGCAATTTGAAATTATGATTGACAGACTTGAAAAAGCCAGTTCTAATCAGGTACTGTATGTACATTGTAAAAATGCCATGGTCTTACAGTTAATCCAGTTAGTGGCTTCATTTTGCTTTTAAGTAGATTGTATTTTACTGTTTTTTGAATTTCTTTCACTGGCATCCAAGAATATCTAGAAATATTTACAATATTTCTTGAATACTTAAGCATAATTTATTTAAATGAGAGTATAAAGTGTACTGTTCTGACTTTTTAATTGTTGGATACAAAAATAATACTAGTTGCAATAATATAATATCTTCTTTGATTCTTCTCATAGGGCTGTGTTTTTGGTGCTTCAGTAACTAAGTTTGCTAGGCTGGGTCTCTGAGGCACACATCTCATACTAAATCTTGCTCAGTTGCTCAGATTTATATTAAGGTACTCTTATTATTTTAAATGTATTTTAGTTTTACTTATTTATATATTACTTTAAAATTTTAAGTGAAGGAAAAATTATTCACAAGTAATAAAGAGTTTTCCTTAATGAGACAGTGTTTATTTGGTATAAAGAATTTAAAATGATGTGGTCTTTCTGGAAAACAATTAGTTGGTGTATGTCAGGTATAAAATGTTTATACCTTTTAATTTAGTAATTCTACCTCTAGGAATTATTCTCAAGACAAATAATTAGTGAAAATGTCAAAGATTTTTAAACAGTGTTCAGAATAACTTACAGGTTGTCTTTATTGTGGACTATCATACAGCCATTCAAAATCATTAGTTTGAATGCTATCTCATTGCCACAGGAAATTGCTCATTTTATAATGTTAGATTTCAAAAACAGGATACAGAGTTGTTTAAGTGGAAAACTCTGAGTTTTATTTAAAGCCATTTCATTTATACTTGTACAGAGAATAAAGGAACAAGAAAATCCAACAAAATGCCAAGAATGGTTATATTTAAGTGATAGGATTATTGGTGATTTTTATGTTTATTATTCTATTTTCTAAATTTACTATAATGAATATGTGTTCATATTGTAATTAGATTTTTTAAAACAAATAGTTTTTATTTTTTTCCTTACCTGGGGACATTTTTGCATTTATCTTCAGATAGAGCAGGAGGGAGAAAGGGAGGAAGAGAGAGAAAACATTGATGTGTCCAGACACATAAAGTGGTTGCCACCCACATGACGCCAACTGGGGCTGGGGACAAACTGCAACCGAGGTACATGCCCTTAGCAGGAACCTAACCTGGGACTCTCTGGTCTGCAGGTCGGCACTCTAACTGCTGAGCAAAACCGGCCAGGGCTTCACTAGTTTACTTTGGCAATTATTAATTTTTCTCACCTCCCAACTTAAGTCCATTGAATTCCTGCAGCATTACCAGCTATTCAGAACATTTCTAAAAAACATTTGTATTATAAAGTGACTTTGCTGTATATTTAAGTTTCCTACCAGTTCCCCCCACCCCATTTTAATGGAAATTAAAATCTAGTGTACTATCCAAAAGAGTACATTGAAAATTGAATTTTGTAAAATTCGATGTAATTGGCTTTTTGAGAAAATGTCTTGTTCTTTTCATTGGAAATTTGTTATAATGATCAGATTGATATTCGTTGTAGTTAATGCTCACAGTTTTTCTAGGATTTTGATCACTAACACCAGATATAGTGTCAGTTTTTCTTTGCATACAAATTTTCCTAGCAATCTTAGGTTCAATCAGTCTTTTGGTATTTCTACTGTTTTTCGTGATTGCTCTGATACTCAAGGTGGCCGTAATTATATCATCAGAAGCCTTCACCTCTCTGTTCTGTAATATGCTTTCTTTCATTTAGTCTATAATATTTATTTAGTGCTCAGGTGAACAGGAGAGGTGGCAGAAGTTCTCACTTTGTGGAGCTTATTTCCTAAGTACGAATGACATAAACAAAAAGCATGTAAACAATGCGATTAACTATACACATATAATCAGCATTATTCCACCCTGGCCAGTTTGGCTCAGCGGTTGGAGCGTCGGCCTGAGAGACCCGGGTTCGGTTCCCGCTAAGGGCATGTACCTCGGTTGCAGTTTGTCCCCGGCCCTGGTTGGTCGTGCGGGTGGCAGCCACTCGATGTGTCCCTTCACGTCAATGTTTCTCTCTCTCTCTCTTCCTCTCTCTCCCTCCCGCTCTATCTGAACAAAAAAAAGGAAAAATGTCCTCGGGTGAGGATAAAAAAAATAATCAGCATTATTCCATTTTAGTTCTCTTTGCTCAGTGACAAGCTTCTAGGCCCTAAAACAACTGGCTAGGCTCAGAGCATGATAACCATGCCATCAGCTCTCAGCCATGCAGATAAAGGTGGAGGTTTTGTCATAGGAACAGGATAATGGACCTGTTATTAGAACCGAGGATTAAAGATATCAAAAAGGCTGTGTTCATTCCAAATCCCTGATCTGCGATTCATGGATTTCTTTATTTTTTTTTTCTTACTGGGGGCTAGCATAGTATCAGATCCAAGGGCAAGGACTCGGGTTTGTGGTTAAACCAGTACTTATTAGGTTAGTAGAGAAAGACATAAGATAGACTAGGGCAAAGCTATTGCCCCCATCATTCTGTGGGGTTACTATAATGAAGTCATTATTGAAAACTCCTATTGCTAAATGCTCTGATTATTTTCAGTCCCCGTCCTTTTGTCTAATTTGAGCTCTCCTTATTTCTTGATTGTCATCGTCATTGGTCTTTAGAATACAAATCATTTCCTTCTGGTTTTTCTTATTATTTTCCATGACTATTTCTTGTAATTTTCTTTTGTCAACTTCTTTTTTAAATTCAACTCCTGCAAACATTAGGATTTCTTAAAATTTGGTTTTGGGTATTCTTAACCTATGTATTTGGGGTACTGTCACTTCAAGCATTTTTGTGGGTATAACAGTACATAATACTTTTAGCCTTGATCTCTTTCTCAAGCTCCAGGATTTTTTTTTTTCACTTGTCATACTGCCTTTTGGCATCTCCACCTACATATGTTCCACAGACCCCTCAACTTTAAACTTCCCAAAACTTCACTTACTCTCAACTCTAGGTGATCCTCTACCCTGTATTCCTTCTCTCTGTCATGACTCACTAAACGTAGAATCATGTATTTTTATCCCTTTCCTTTAGTCCCTAATTTTCTAATTCTAACTCTTCCTTGAGTATCTGCATATTCCTTGAATATTTCATTTTCAGTTGTCTCTTCTCTCATTTCTTTTCTCTGCCTAAAAATGTGTCAAGGGTCCCTATATTTGACCCTGTCTTTCTTAATAAACTACCATCTTATGTCTCTTATTTTTCTGTCACAGTTAAATTTTGAAAAGATTAGCCACCACAATTCATTTTGGTTTATAGAAATTGCATAAGGTCCACCAGTGAGTGGCCTTCTAATTGTCATCCAAGAGCCTCTTTTCACCTTGTAATCTACTTAGTATCCCTGTAGTATCGGATGCTGTTGACCTCCACATTTCCTGATTCTTACTGTCTTCATCTCTTTCATTTCTCCTCTACATCTTATTTGTTGCCATTTTCTTCAGTATCTGCCCTCTGAATTTATTTTTGTTTCTTAAGCTACTACTGCAGGCCTTCTTAGATAGTGTTCTTGTGACTCTGTCTTGCATCTTACTGCACTGATACTCAGTTCCAACATTCTTACCTTGTTCTCTTATTATTTAATTTGTATTTGTGTTATTTTATCTTTTTTGCCATATTATAAGTCTCTTTATGTTGTGGATATATCTTAAAATTTGTTTACTTACCTTCTACAACCTGTAACATGATGGGCTGATAGTAATTGATTATTAATTAGTTATTTAACAGAGTGTTGTATATATAAAAACATTAATTTTTACATATAATTTATTCATTTTTGTGTTTAAAATATATTCATCGAAATTGTTAGATCATGTATTTTGTATATAAACAAACTAAATGATCCTTGTCCTCATGGAAACTAGTAGCAGTCTAGGAGAAAAAGCTATATAGTAGAATAATTTTTAGTTTTCCCATCTCTAATCCCCCAAAGTAAGTAAATCAAGAAAATCAAACAGCTCAGCTGTCTTGAGAGTAGTAAGTTTACCCCAGATGCTTTGCCAGTTAAATACTGTTTTCTGCTACCTTCTAGTAGACAAAGTGCTAAATGGCAGAACTTTTTCTGAAGTTCAAAAGTATTACAATTCTGATTTTGTGTGGTTTTAATCATGTGACATAATTTGGGACTACTTTATCTGCAAATAGTTCTTGCCCACCCAAATTGATGATAATGGTCTAATTGCCTTATAATAGCTACAGAAAATTTTTTATAGAATGATTAACATTGAAATTCAATAAAATAAAAATTTGGTGTATAACAACATAAAAACCGTTGACTAAGAAAACACAGTTAACACTGGAAAGAAATGTCAGGATGTTTAACTGTAAATTGTGTATTGACTTTTTATGACCTGAGATGCAAAGAAGGTACTTAACCAGGCAGAAGGATATTTCTAGCAGCAGCAAGAAGCACCAGAGAAAGAAATCTGAGGCAGTATTTTAAACCCTAAACACCTGCAACAGGATAGGAAGCAATGTTATTTTGATCGTATTATATAAGAAACTCTCTTACTGCCCTGCTGGTTGACTGAAAGAATTTGCTCCTTCTCCCCACTCTAAGATTAGATTACGTTTTCTGTTTAACTAATGAATGTTTTAAAATTTTATCAGGAGCAGAATGACCAAACAGCTCAACTCGAGCACGTGTGGCATAACCACAGCATTGTTTCCCTTGTTCCCCCAGAGCACATGAGAGCTGCTAGTGATGCTGTCAGAATAAGGTGGAATTTTATTAGATCCACAAAGCTTGATTCTGATTCTACCACTGTCCTTGTAGACTTTGGGGGCATACATCACCATTCCAGGGAACTTCAACTAACAGTAGGAAAGTATCCATTTAAAGTTGATATTTGGAAATATTGATTCTTTTAGTTTGGTCTCATGTTCCAGGCTCTGGCCCTCTGCTTTAAAGACCGAATTTCTCAGCCTCTCAGATGCAGTTAAGCTGACTCTACTGAGACACTGAATAAACCAAAGAATGATCACTTATAATTTTCATAAAATGTAATTGTTATGTGGACTAGAATACTTGGATTTACATCGTCAGTATATTCTCTTCCTGTGGTCAAACTATCTTGGTAGCCAAATTATATAAGAAATGAACCAGTGAGTCCTAGTAATTGCCATCATGGGACTAAAAGTCCAAGGGATCATTGCATTTATTCCATGAAGTTCAGATTATATCAGAAATTTATTTGGTGGGTCATGCCTTCTCCAGATGACTTCATAAAACCAACAGATCAGTTCATATGTTGATCTTATGATCGGAGTGAGAAAATTTTTTCCTTCATTTTCAAGTTTTTGGGAAACATTTCTTAGGAGATATCTCAGCCTGCTTTGGAATTAATCTAAAATGATAAAAGTAAGAAAACTGAGATAACGTCACTTAAGCGAGGCCTTCCAGCCCTAAAACTTCATGGTCTTTTTCTAAAGTTCACTGTAAATGGATATGTGTAACCCCAAGTCCATTCTGCTAAAGTTGATTGGCCTGATTTTCATTAGGAACAAGGAAACACATTTGACCAAGCAAAATTTTACAAACATTAGCTTGAGATATGCCTGCATTATCTCAAGACACTGACATCAGAGCTCCAAGATGAACCATCCTAGGACATTGTCTTGTGACAGACATTAGCAGAATGAGTATTGAGAACAAAAATTCTCTAGTACACTACCAGCTTGGATAGAAGAATTACTTTTATATGTAATTAGTACAAGAAATTCAAAATTGCATAGTGTTGAAACTTCTGGAAACATGCTGAAAGTTTGTCCTTTTACCTGGCCGGTGTGGCTCAGTAGTTGAACGTCAACCCATGCATCAAGAGATTGCCAGTTCGATTCCTGGTTAGGACACATGTCCAGGTTGTGGGCCCAATTCCCAGTGAGGGGCATGCAGGAGGCAGCCAATCAGTGTTTTATCTCTCTCTTCCTCTCCCTCTAAAAATCAATTTAAAAAATTTTTAAAGTTTGTCTTTTTACAATTTCAAAACAGGCACTGTATATTTAGTTGCTTAGCATATAGGGTGGGGAAAAGGTTTAAATTGTGGGTATGCGAAACAGTTTTATTGTATTACTATTTATTAAGTATTGTGTTATTTTCAGTAGGAACAACTGTAAACCTCTTTTTGCCACACCCTGTATTTATCTTTTACTTTGGAGAGAAAAACAAACGCCTTATCTTCTAGTTTCTGTTGATAAACAAATACACAGAAAGGAGTTAGGAGTCTACTAAAACTAGTAGCTTCTCACATATGTAGAATCATAGAGTACTGGAATTACTCTATGTACTTCTAGTTCAGGACTTAACTGAGGCATAAATCTATTGTAGTCTTCCCACTGTCATTCATCCAGGCTTCTTAAGTATTTTAAGTGTTGGTACTAACTCTCAGGGCAAAATATACATTTTTAGATAAATCTTCTTATTAATAAAATCCTTTCTTTGATTGAATTGAATTGTGTTTTCTGCCATCGTGATATCTGATCATAATTGTGAGACTTACCATGTTTTGTATCATAGGTGTAGTTTAACTTTTTTGATTTCTCAACATTGTAGTTGATGATATGTTTGTTTGTTTGTTTTTAATTTAGCTTGTAACACTTCAAGAAGCAAAATTGCTGCTAAATGAAGATGATTACCTTATTAAAGCAGTATATGACTACTGGGTGAGAAAACGTAAAAATTGCAGGGGGCCATCCCTCATTCCTCAGATAAAACAAGAGAAAAGAGATGGCTCTACTAATAATGACCCTTATGTTGCCTTTCGGAGAAGAACAGAGAAAATGCAGACTCGAAAGGTAATGTGCAAATTAGATTTAATTAAATGTACCTTAATAGTATTTAAGACAAGTTTTGTTTTGTTTTTTTATGCTAAAGACTTGAATAATTTTGAATACTTTGAAAATAGAGGGGCGCTAATGATATTGTTGAGTTTTATGTTAGAAACCCTGCTCTTCAGTAGCTTCTGTTGACCAGTTTTGTACAGTTTTTATCTAATCCCATGCCCCTTACAAATCTACTGATCATACTATTTTAGACTTGCTGTTGAAGTGATATGAGAAATTATATGTCTTGATGTACCTTGGAAGTTTTGATTTCTTGAGTAAACTATACAGTCTATACATATGTTTTATTTGGGAAGCTTAAGAACTTATAGTTCCTTTGAAATCATATTCTAATTCTTGCAAGTAAAAATGGACTTTACTGCCTTTAGCTAAAGTTGTGGGAAGCAGGAAAAGGTTCATTTCCAAGCCTGTTCTGCCAACAGTCAGAAGTGACACAGAGGAATCTTTTTCTCCTTTTCTGAGTTGTCAGTTGTATCCGATTTCAAATTGATAAACTTGTCCCCATCTGGCTTTCTGAAGCAGTGTGAGCAAGAGATAGACACGGTATAGAGGAGAGCATTATTTCAGAGGAGTGTTCGCTGCTTTCCATTTCTCATAATTAACGGGAAGCACCACACATTGTAAAATATTAAGAACATATAAATGTAAAAACCATAAGGAATTATAATTGGAGACAAAGCATTTTCTGTGGATTCCTGTTTCTCCTAATATTGAAAGCTTGGCCTTGTCAGCTGTTAATATAACAGCTGGGAAGCATAACAGCTGCCAAGAATAATATATTTTAGGAGAAGCTCTCCTACTGGTTAACAAGAGGAGTTTACACTCTTTCTTAGATTTCCCAAGTGTAAATGACATTCTCTAACCTAGGCTGAGTTTTTAATTTGGTGTTTTAGTTCTTCAGTTAAAGAAATCTAAGATAATTTATGAAGATTTAGTACCTTAGAAAAGACTAGAGTGAGGTAAGTTTGTAAATACAGTAAAACTTTATAAATATAGATTATTGGGCATGAGGAAGGAAAGGTTTATCTGAGTCATTGAAAAATTTGAACTGCAGTTGCTTTTTATAAGAAATTAATTAATTTAGATATATTATAAAATAGACTTTTAGCAGTATCTTGAAGAAAAACTATGTAATTGGTCGACTTTTAGTGAGTACTTAAAATTATAAGTATTTAGCCCGGCCGGGTGGCTCTGTGGATTGAGTGTTGTCCCATGGACTGAGAGGTCCCGTTGGATTTCCAGTCAGGGCATGTGACTGGGTTGTGGGCTTGATCCCCAGTGGGGAATGTGCAGGAGGCAGCTGATCGATGTTTCTCCCTCACATCGATGTGTCTGTCTCTCTCTTTCTCTAAAATATCAAAAACATTTTTTAAAAATTATAAGTATTTGTTGACATAAACAATATTCTAAATGTTTAAATGTGTTTTATTCTTAAATAGGTTAAATCACTATTTTCTAATTAGCATGTATTAAGAATTGCTAGTAATGGGTTCCTACGTTTAGGTGCTTTACCATTGTGTAATACTAGTCCAGCCTTTTCCTGATATTCTTACTTGTTATTTTCATCTTCCTCTGCAGAGTGTTGTGCATTCTTTTCCAACAGTCTTTTTATTCCTCTCTGTTTCGGTTGTGGGACCAAAGACTGTTTCCCTTCCTGTACACTGTTGCTGGTTAGAAATGTTTATGTTCAAAATGAGAAAGTTGGGAAAGCAGTCAACATTAAATACCCCCTCCCAGGTCTTTAGGAGGTGGGCAAGCATTGGGATATGCAAAAATGAATACAGCTAACAAAAGATTCTCTGCTTTCTTCTCTATTTCCACAAAATTAAAAACATTTGTATAGATAATGCAAAGGCTAAATAAAGTAAGGAACTTCTGAAATATCTTTTCGGTAGTCTAGACTTTAATTTTAATTCACCAAACTAATAATTAATTTGGGAGTGCTTACATATTTTAAGCTGTTCTTAAATGAGATAGTCTTAAGATACCAGCAAGTCTGCATGCACTGATTGGAAGGTCTTTAATTAGCATATACGTTTAATATGTTTAATCCCAAAGTTACAACTGTTAGTGTCTGTGCTTTCTCTCCTTCCTCTCTGTGGCCCAGAGAAGCAAGACAAACAGAAGCGGAAACTCTCATGGTAGTGGTTGTCAGTGTAGCAGCACATAACAATCACCTGTGAATTATCCTCGGTTATAAAAAGATCTACAGTTGCCCTGTCCAGTTTTCTCAGTGGTTAGAGCATCAGCCTGTGGACCAGAGGCCCGGGATCGGTTCTCACTAAGGGCATGTACCTTGGTTGCAGCTTGTCCCTGGCCCCGGTTGGGGTCTTGTGGGTGGCAACCAGTCAGTGGATGTCTCTCTCTCACGTCAGTGTTTCTCTCTTTCTCTTTCCCCTCTCTCCCTCCCGCTCTGTCTAATATAAATGCAAAAATGTCCTCCAGTGAGGATAAAGAAAAAGATCTGCAGTTAATTTCAAATGTAGTTTGAGAACCATTTCCCTAGGGATTTAGCAGTAGGTCAGAACTATATGTTACTGGAATAGGAAGAAAGGCATTGGCCATGAGCAGAGACACTTGTGAGAAAGGGTAAAGGGAGTGAGTGGGTTTGAATACAGGGAGTAGGGCCATCTTAAAAGCATATAGAAAAGATATCAGTATGAACTCGTGCGTTTTAGTATAATGATTTAGTTAGAAATTGATAGAGCTCTGTGTATGTGTATGTGCATACACATATTACGTACATATTTCCTAACTCTGAGAGAGTCTAGAAGCAATAACTAGTCTAGAGAGTCTAGAAGCATTATCTATGTGTGGGCACATAGATAGTGATTTTAAATACTGTTTTCAATAAAAGGGAATCAAGGCTCCTTAGAAAAATGGTTTATTCTAGGTGTGGGGCTAGGAAAGTATAAAGATAAACTTAGCCTTGGCCAGTTTGGCTCAGCAGTTAGAGCGTCGGCCCGCAGACCTCAGGGACCCAGATTCGGTTCCTGCTAAGGGCATGTACTTCAGTTGCAGTTTGTCCCCAGCCCCGGTTGGGGTTGTGTGGGTGGTGGCCAGTCGATGTGTCTCTCTCACATCGATGTTTCGATGTTTCTCTCTCTCTCTCTCTCTCTCTCTCTCTCTCTCTCTCTCTCTCTCTCCTTCCTCCACTATCTGAAGATAAATGCAAAAAATGTCCTCGGGTGAGGATTAAAAAAAAAAAAGATAGAATGTTCTGCTATACTAGAAAATAAAAATGTGGTTGGAGATTGAAGCATGTTGGAGCCATGTCAGAAGGCCTCAGGAGCCAGCTTCAAGGAGGACTCCCTGAGCAGATCTGGGAAAGTATGAGTGTCACAATAAATAAGAATAATGGATAACCCATAGAGTATAAGTAACCCATGAGTCCATACTGATATAAATGGATGGATGAATGGATGATTGATACACAGATAGATAAGAGAAAGGTATACTTTTCCTTATAATAGAATTCCAACTTCTACATGTCAGTAGAATGATGGAATTTGAAAATCACCATTTGACAACCACAATGGTAATAATATTTCAGGCAAAAATTAGAATCAGTGGATATAAAACCAGTGGAGGGAGATTTGATGAAAAAGTTCTACAGCATTTTTTTTTTTTTTTTTTTTTTAATCCTTACCCAAGGACATTTTTCCATTTTTTGTTCAGATAGAGTGGGAGGGAGAGAGAGAGAGAGAGAGAGAAACATCGATGTGAAAGGGACACTTCAAGTGGTTGCCAGGGACAAACCAGGGCCAGGGACAAACTGCAACCGAGGTACGTGTCCTTAGCGGGAACCGAACCCAGGTCTCTCTGGACCACAGGCTGATGCTCTAACCACTGAGAAAACTAGCCAGGGCCTACAACATACTTTTTAATAAAAAAGGAAAAATAGTCATTTGACTGGAGAAACCTGGCAGACATCATCTAAATCAAGTGCTCAAAGTTAACATCACACTAATGGGACAGATAGATATCATTTAACTTGTGATATGGTGAGAGAAGGATATATTATTACTTCTGTGATAGTTCTACTAAAAATATGTAACCCAAGTTTTTTTATCCTCACCTGAAGATATTTTTCCACCTATCATCAGATAGAGTGGGAGAGAGAGAGAGAGAAACATCGATACGAGAAAGACACATCGACTGGTTGCCTCCAGCACGACCCTGACCAGGGCTGGGGATGAACCACAACCAAGGTACATGTCCTTAACCAGAATTGAATGCGGGACTCATTGGTCTATGGGTCAATACTCTAACTGCTGAGCCAAACCAGCGAGGGCTATAACCCAAGTTTAATTGTGGAAAAACCAAATTGTGGAACATTCTATAAAGGTGGCCTCTGGTCTTCAAAAATACCAAGGTCATGATCACCATAGAAAATCTGGAGATTAAAGAGACATGACAGCTAAATGCACTTTTAATCCTGAATCAGAGCCTAGACAGAAAAAAGAATTTGTTACATTTTAATGAATTTTAATAATAAAAATTATGTTGTCCCACTAATGCCCTTTATAGCAACAGTTATTCAAATATATATGTAACAGTCATATTTGTTGCTGTAAAGGACATTAGTAAGACAATTGGTTAAATATGAATTAAATCTATAAGATAATAGGAATATATCATGTTAATTTCCTGATTTTGATAATTACTGTAGTTACATAAAAGAATATTGTTTTTTGCCCTGGCTGGTTTGTCTCAGCAGTTAGAGCATTGGCAGGTCTGATTCCTGTTAACGGGCGAGAACCTGGGTTGCTGGTTTGATCCCCGCTTGGGTTGGGGTCATGCAGGAGGCAACCAATTGATGTGTCTCCCTCATATCAGTGTTTCTTTCTCTCTCCCTCCTTTTCTCCCTTCCTTTCACTTTATCTAAAAATGAATGGAAAAATATCCTCAGGTGAGGATGAACAAAAATGAATAAATAAAATATTGTTTTTAGAAAATATACTTAGGGATAAAGGAACATTTTTCTAAAAAAAAAATCTTCAAAATACTGTTGATAATTTATGTATGTATGTGTTTATATACATACGTATTTATGTGTCTTAGCTCATTTAGGCTGCTGTAACAAAAATACCATAGACTGGATGGCTGTGTGGCTTAAACAGCAAACATGTATTTCTCACAGTTTTGGAGACTAGGAAGTCCATAGTCCAGGTACCAGCAAATTCGGTGTCTGGTGAGGGCCTGCTTTCTGCTTCCTGTTTCATGGATGGTCATCTTGCTGTCCCCTCATGTAGTGCAAGAGGCAAGAGAACTCTCTGGGGTCGTCTTGATAAGAGCACTAATCCATTCCTAAGGACTCCAAACTGATAACCTAATTACTGCCCTAAGGCCCCACTTCCAAATGCCATCATATTAGGGGGTTAGAATTTCAACATTATTACATTTCAGGAGATGGAAACATTCTGTCCATAACAATATACATAAATATATAACATGTGCATGTGTGTGTGTATATATTAAAGCAAATATAAGATATTAACATTTGGGAATCTGGTGAATATATATGAGGATTATTTTTACTATGTAATTTTTTGGTAAATCTGAAATTTTCTTTTTTAAAAAAAAAAAGACTAGACTGGGGAAAGGAAAAATTAGGAGGGGTAGTTATTTGGGCCTAAAGAGAGCAGGAAATCAATGAGTAAGACAGGGCAGGGACACATTGTCTAAGAGGAACCCTTAGTGAAGAGGGGGGCAATCTTAAAAAGTTCTCATGTTCTTTTGAATATTGTTCAGTTGGCTTATAGCCTTGTATTATTATTTATCTTTTGAATCTGTATGTCTCTCATTCTTATAAGACTTTAAGCTTTCTGAGGATAGGGAACATGTGCAATATCCAGCACAGAGTGGACCCTTTAATATTTGCTGTTGATAATGTTAATTTCTTTTTCAATTGGAGAGTATTATTGCCTTTTTACCAAAAAGAAAAAAAAAATGTTTAAAATCATGCATTAGATTTTGCCTCTTGTCACGTAGTGTACCGAAGGGAAAAAATTAATTTCGTCTTGATGAGATAAAAGGATGAGTTATTAACACAGCATTTCTTAATATTTGCTATGCAGTCCTTTAATGGGGCATACTTCTGGTGATGTTTTGTAGGTGTTGATTAATTTTAAAATACAAGAAACTATATACAAAAGAACAGAAAGAGTAAAACTTTGAATCTTTCTCAAGTTTTACTTTCTCTTTTATAATCCTCCAATATGAAATCTGGCTTTCTTCAGGTTCTTTTTAATGTCATATTGCATTATTAACTAAGGATGGAAACAATAACTTTTGTATACAAGTAGATGCTGCTAATTACAACTGAGTTTTCTCTGGTTATTAAACACTACTGTCACTCTAAGTTTGTTCATATAGTTTCTACACTTCATAGTAAGAACTTAAAGATACTCTGAAACTCACAATTTTCACTAAATCTTTTATGTACCTTTCAGTGAGGTGGTATTACACTGAATCATGATGATCTCACACTTTTGGTTTTTGAGTTTTTAAAAAAAATTTTGTTTCTTTATTGATTTAGTGAGAGATGAAGGGAGAAGGAGAAAGAGATAGAAACATCAATGAGAGAGAACATTGATTGACCGCCTCCTGCATGCCCCCCACTGGGGATTTGGCCCACAACCTGGGCATGTGCCCTAACCGGGATCGAATCGGCAACCTGTTGGTGCATGGGTCGATGCTCAACCACTGAGCCACACACTAGCTGGGCTCACACTTTTAGTTTTATATCTGAGTTTCTGACATGAAGCTTTGCTTGTCATTGGGCATGTTTACATTGTAGTATGTTGAACCTTCCAGCCCCAAGTTACAGAGATGGCTGGCTGGCTGGCTGGCTAGATTGAGACCCATTTTGGCTATTTTTAAGGTAACCTTGATTTGACGGAACTGTTTCTCTGTCATTGGAAAATACCTTTCTACAATTTAAATAGACTGCGTTTTCTGATACACTAAGTTTTGTTTCATGCAGACTTGTATTTGTTACATTGGAATTATCCTATTGATGTTATTCCATCTTTTCAGTAGCTGGTAACACTTTTTTCCTGAGTATTTAGTGAGAGATTTGCTTATAGTTATAGTTTCAGAGTTAGATAGGTTGTTTTATTTAGTTGTTGTTTATATGATTTTTTAATGTTTTTACATTGAATATTTTTTAACATTTACTTTTATAGAATGAATTTGGGTCTGATAAGATTTTGTGGAATGAAGCTGGAAATGCGTATAATCGGATTAATTATTTGCTCTTCTTAAATTTTCGTTATTTTCAATAGAATCGTAAGAATGATGAAGCCTCTTATGAAAAGATGTTGAAACTGAGACGAGAGTTTAGTAGAGCCATAACAATTTTGGAAATGATTAAGCGAAGAGAGAAAACAAAACGAGAATTATTGCACTTAACCTTAGAAGTTGTGGAAAAAAGGTAACATTGCTACAATTACATACTAGTGGCTGCTTTAGCCAAATGATGGGTAATATATAACCAGATGAGAGAGATTTTTTTGTAAATTTGAAACAAATGACATTGTGGTTATTAGTTGTGTTTTATTTTTTGTTGGTTTTAAGCAGATTGTTAGAATATGGAGTGCAAATTTGGGGATATTTTTGTGTGTAGTTTAGGTCCTCTAATACACCTAATTTTTTTGTTTTGCTTTTGCAAAATTGTTGAATTGTATTTAGAAAAGAACTTAGAGATCTTTTTGTCCAATTCTCTGTATTAAAGTTTCTATTGAACATAATTTGAGGGAATGAGTATTTAATTGATATTTTCTGATTAGGTAGAAAACACTTTTTGTTTCAGTGTACTTTGAAAATATGTTCTCTAAATATTAGTCATTTTTCTGCATAATTTTAGGCTATACCTAAACCTAACAGAATTTTATGTGATTCCTGAAGTTAGCATTCTAAACATCATTTCCCAGTGCTTCAGAATATAAAATGTATGAGAAATTTGTCTTCTGTGCATCTTAGATACCTTAGAGATATTTTGTTTTGGGATTATTTGTTTGTATTATTTACTAAATCCCAATTATGAGCTTCTTTATTCATGTACATTTTCTCTTTTAAGAGTAATCTGATTAATTGTTGGTTCTGTTTGATTATTTGTGTTCCACTTAATTGCGGTATCATTGTTTTTCTTCTTTATTTTTAAACTGTGCGACATTTTAAAAATAATTTGTTACTTTTTCAAGATATCATTTGGGAGACTATGGTGGTGAAATCCTTAATGAAGTGAAAATCAATAGATCAGAAAAAGAGTTATATGCTACTCCAGCAACTCTTCACAATGGAAATCATCACAAAGTCCAAGAATGTAAAACTAAGGTGAATATCCTCTGGGGAAAAGCATGTATGGTAATATTGATCTCACAGTTAACTGTTTTCTGCCGTTGTCTTAGTCTCCTTTTGTTAAAGAAGAGAATAACAAACTTGTATTTTGTTCTTATATTTGCCAACACTTTGCTGGGATTACATACATATGACTTAATAATCCTTATAACAACCCTTTGAGATAGATTTTACTTCTGTGTGACTTCTACATCAAATAGCTAGTAAGTGGCAGATTCAAATTTGAGTCCAGGTTTAGCACCAGAGACGATGTGCTTTCCACCATGCAAGCTGCTTTTGTAGAGAATAAGGTTCCAGTTTAGTTACTACCACTAGCCTTAGCAAATCTTGCATCGAACTTACTGGCAGGCATCAAAATCTAAAACTAAAGCTTTCTTCATTGAGACTATTGAAAGTTATTCTTGTTGTTATCCTCAATGCCAGAACCAGCAATTATCAATTGCACTCTACCCTTAGTGATTTGAAAAGGTCCTCTAACTTCTAGATTACAATTTCTTCCTAATAATGAGTCAGACACAGTGATTACTTTAGTCTCTTAGACTAAAGAACTATATTCAGTATTCACTTGGTATAGTAATTAAATTATTCAATAGATACACAAAAATTAATAAGACTCTTAATTTTAGGAACTTAGATTTAAATAAGAAACTGGTACTAACTGAAGCATTAGACAATAGAACTTTACTGTGTAGCAAGATTTAAAAGTGACTTGGTGTTTGTGGAAAATTCATCTTTTAAAAATGTACACAATCATTTTTCATGGGTTCATTCTTAAATGTCAAGAAAGAATGTGGAACAGGAAAACTCCTTCTTAACTCATGTCAGTTCAGACACCAAAGTTCTTTCTTATTAATCACAGGCATCTAGCCCCTACCTATTTCCCTTTAAATCATACTTGCCTCTATAGCCAAAATGTTACCAATTCAATAAATGTCATTTTCTTAGTTATTTTTTAAATCCATTTAATATAAATCAGTGTTTTTCTTAGGTATGTGATTAACAGTCATAGAATATGAAAATCTCAACCCAAAATTACTGATAGAATCAGCCTTTATTATATATTGATTCTTACTTTAGATCATCTCTAAGAATAAACACTCCTATTAAAATCCTACTTTTAGATATATGGTTGCGTCCATATTACACATACCTAACTGAATTTACTTTGTCACACATCCCACCTTAAAATACCTAGGTAGTTTCTAAGAAGTTGGGGTTTTCTTTTTGGTGTTGTAACTATACCCATTGTATGAAACAACTTATATCTCACTAAATAATTTGGCATTTAAGCGACATTTTCATTGTACATACTATTTTGACCCTAAAGTGATTTTAACAAAAATCTGGGCTACATGGGGAAATACATAACTTCCTAAATTTATTACACTTTTCATATTGCTTGTACTTTGGTGCTTAGAACAGTCATTTTCAAACTTTTTTAAGCATATCGTCCCTTTTATTAAAAGGAATTGCCAGTATGACACAGAAACAGAGCTGCTCTGTTGAAGAGGTGAGGGGCTGGAAACCCCCCGCAGCAGGTTTTCGCCGGGTGGCCTGCGAAGCTCCGGCGCAGGGCTGGGGGCTGGAGGACAGTCTGGGTGTGGTTCAGTGACGCAGAGATTAGACATCTGCAAAGTGACTTCATTTTTTTCTAGCTAATAAGCTTTTTTATTTTTCCTCAAAAAAAAAAAAAGTCAACATTTAAAAAAATTAGAAATAAGAATAGAAATGAATTAATGAATTCATAATCTAATTCAAGTTATTTTTAAAATAAAATTAAGGTTGAATTTAAATACTTTTTAAATGCTGGATTGCATACAGAGCAATTTTTTAAAATCACTAGCATCTTAGTTTAAGTATTAATAACAATATATAAAGCAAATATAAGTATAATTATTTTTTATAACTTACAGAAAGTAAAACATTTAAAAATTTATGATCACATAACTTTTGCATAATAAAAACAGTAAATAAAATCACCTCCTGGGTAAAAATGTATGTTTTTCAAAGAGCAGTATAGTTTTTAATGATTTCTAAAATGATTTTCATTTCTTCCTTTGGGGGAAAAATCGTCATGTAAACAGCACCCTCATCATTTGTCTTTGAAAGAAGAGGCTTCTGATGTGGTTCGTCAAAAGAAGAAGTACCCAAAGAAGCCTAAAGCAGAGGCTTTGATAACATCTCAGCAACCCACTCCTGAGACATTGCCTGTGATCAATAAGAGTGACATTAAGCAATATGACTTTCACAGCTCAGATGAAGATGAATTTCCACAGGTGCTTGTTTTAAAACTATTTTAAAAACATTTCCTTCCATTCTTTTATATTGCTATATTTTAAAACATAATTGACATCTTAGAGTTTTGATTCTTGCTATTTTCACCTAATGGTATAGCATAAACATTTTCCACATTATATAGCCACTGAAATGGTTTTTATTTTTTTGTTATTTTCCATCAGTGGGATAGAGTTTATTCTATTTATTTATTCTATTATTAGAATTTGGTGGTGTTCAGTTTTCCCTTTTATAAAAATGAGCATCTCTATCTTTAAACTCTGTTAGAAATGAAATTACTGAACCAAATATTATCAATATTTTAAGACATTTAATACATAATTGTAACTATTCACCAACAATAATCCCTTTTCACCATATTCTACCAGCATTGTATTTTATAACTTTTAATGCTAATTTTAATTATCTATTTGGCAATAACTACTTGATTATAAAGAATCTTTAGAAGAATTAGTTTAAGTTTTAACTTGTGAAGATAATTCTTTGGTTTATATTGCAATACTTTTATAAAAAAATGTTTGCAATTAAAATCTTAATTTTACTTTTTATTTATATTGAATTTTAGAGAGGAAGGGAGAGGGAGAGAGAGAGAGAGAGACATGGATGTGAGAGCAGAACATTAATTGGCTGCCTCCTACATGCTCTCTACCAGAGACTGAGCCCTAATCCCAGGCATGTTCCCTGACCAGTTTTTGAACTGACAGCCCTTCGGTGAATGGAATGACACCTGAGCCACATTGGCCAGGGCCATAAGTGCTATTTTTTAAAACAAGACCTTTATTTTATATGTTAAAGGATTACTGTTTTGCCCTGGCCGGTTTGACTCAGTAGTAGAGCGTCTGCCTGCAGACCAGTGAGTCGTGGGTTTGATTCCAGCCAAGGGCACATACCTCGATTGCAGTTGTCCCTGGCCCTGGGCAGGGTCATGCAGGAGGCAACCAGTCGATGTGTCCCTCTCGTGTCAATGTTTCTCTCTCTCCCTTTCACTCTATCTGAAGATAAATAGAAAAATATCCTCGGGTGAGGATTTAAAATAAAATAAAAGTATTAATGTATTTTTTTAATTGTCTAGCACTATCTTTATTTTTTTTTTCTTTTCTATATGATATAGGCATCTTAAAGAGAATACAGTAAAAAGCAAACTTAACCATATTTTAACATTGTGACTGACTGAATTTAAAAGAATTAAAAACATGCCCTGGCCGGTTTGGCTCAGCGGTTAGAGCATCAGCCTGCGGTTTAGAGAGACCCGGGTTCGGTTCCCGCTAAGGGCGCGTACCTCGGTTGAAGTTTATCCCCGGCCCTGGTTGGGTTGTGTGGGTGGCAGCCACTCGATGTGTCCCTTTCACATCGATGTTTCTCTCTCTCTCTCTCTCTCTCTCTCTCTGTCTCTCTCTCTCTCTCTCTCCCTCCCTCCCTCCCACTCTATCTGAACAAAAAATGGAAAAATGTCCTCGGGAGAGGATTAAAAAAAAAAATAAAAGAATTAAAAACAACAACACTGTCACAGATGTTTTTGGAAGCAAGACTGCTTACAAACCTCTTTATTGTAACTATTTAAAATCTAGAGTTTAGTCCAGCCGGTATGGCTCAGTGGTTGAACATTGACCCATGCACCAAGAGGTCACTGTTTCAATTCTCAGTCAGGACACATGCCCAGGTTGTGGTCCAGTCCCCAGTGAGGGGCATGCAGGAGGCAGCCAATTGATGTACTATCTTATTGATGTTTCTCTCTCTCTCCCTTTCACTTCCTCTCTCTCTAAAATTAGTAAAGGGAAAAAAATAAAATAAAATCTAGAGTTTACATAAAATGTGTACTTTGGCTAGGTTATATTTTTTACTTTTTTGTCACTGATTTGGTTTTTTACCCCTGATAATATTTTAGGATTCATATGCATTGTAACCAGTGCACAAAGATGTGTTTAATTTAGCATGGTCTTGAAATGCACTTAATGAAGTAATTCATTACTTTTGTCATAGGATCATCCAGTTTGACTTAGGCAGGACTTTGAGTAGCCATGAAACATTAATTAAATGACCATTTTGAAAGAATGAGGGAAATTATGTCCTAACAAATAGTAGTTTTCCAGATAGAAAGGGTAGGGAAGGGCTCTAGACAGAGAAAACTACTAACATTTTGGCATTGCTGGAGCATAAACATAAAGGGAAGAAAGGGTGAATGGAATGGTGCCTGGAGTAGTACCCAGAGAGCAAATGTCTTCTTGGCCTCTATCTACATTATATATATTGGGAAATTATTAAAGAATTTTAAATCAGAATATGACATAGTAGATAAATATGTGTATAGATGATAGCCTTGTATTGATGGTACCTGTGAGAACCTATAATGTTTTGCTATACAGTGCCTTTAAGAATGATGTCATGGGATGCTATGACCTGTAGAAACTTTTCCCTTATTGCTAGAATCAATCTTTGTACTCTGATAGTAGGACACACTCAACATGCTAGTTATATATTCCTCATGCATTAAGGTATCTTTATTTCTTTTCTAAGTTCTTAGGCTTATTCACATAGTGCACAGCTCTCATCACCGCATGAAAATTGCAACTCAGGTTCCTGAGTCCTTGTACTAAGTCTTCTGACAATTTCATTAATTTTTATAATGGTATCCCCATATTGCCAAAATAAGTATTTACCTATAGTTGGACATCATTCACTGAAGCAACTATTTAGAATGTAACTCTTACAAAATCAGGATTTTATCGGCAAAAAAAATAATCATATATGTCGTCTTTGTCCAGTAAACAAAGAAAAAGGAAGACTTGAGAGAACAAACATTTTAACCAGACTTATCCACTAGTTTGCAGCAGAGCAGAATTGAAAACCCTCTCTCTTCTTGATCATGCTTTCAGTTTTCCTAAAATGGCTTTCTCTTCTCAGACTAAAACCTGAAATCCACTCCTAGGTAATGGTGATTGGGAGGAAGGGGTGGTATACAAAGACTGATACTTTCTATGTGCATTTTAGAAGAGGTAGATGATTTGCAAAGGAACCAAAGCATAAAATTCACATTTAGGATTTCCTTTCAAGTTTCGAGTTTGGGACCTGGTTCCCCAGGAAGAAGAATCAGCCCTAGCTTATTGTTTCTGTGTCTCCCCCATAGGGTCGGTAGAGGTATATTGGAACCTCAAACAAATGCCTTTCTCCCCTGGATGACCCTCCTTAGTGGTAATTACCACAGTTTGGAAATAAAGTGGAGAAAACATTTTTCCTCTCAAAATAGGAAGAGGGGGATTTGTGAGGTTCAGAAATGTGCAAGTAAATATGTAAGAGCCAGTGTTATCAAGAGATGTACTCCAAAGTGAAATTGTGAGACAACGGAACTTAAATACCAAAACTTTTTTTTTTTTTTTTTTGACCATTATGAGTAGAAATTATCTAAACCATAGTATCTCCCTGCTGTGTCAAAGTGTATTTACATATCATTTAACCTGTTTGGGTTGACATTTAATTAAGTATGCTATAATGTATTAGTGCTGCCCTAGGGATCCACTCAGATTATATAGGGATTTCACTCAATATCACAAGGTCCTAGGCAGAATGCTTTTTAATATAAGACTGGTCTTGGTTTATTCCTTTGCTGTCAAGTTGTGGGTTTATCACTTCTCTCTGTAACCTGTCTCCCTACCTTTTAGCAAGTCTTTGTTCCTCTTCTAACTTTTCTGCTTTTGATTTGCTGAGTTTAAAAAGTGATTTTTTAAAATGAGTGGGGAAATAAGGGACTCCCCTTTGAGTAAAATGTATGGCTTTTCTGGCTTTTGGTGGGGAGACTGTTCATAAGTTCTGTTTTACTTCCTACTTTTTGCCTTTTTTTACAGAGATAAAAACACACCTACCTATAGGTAAAGCATAATGATCGTAATGAAGTATTTATGGCCACACACATTATTTACAAAATATAAGTGGAACATAAAAAACTGTACTAATTCTTTTTAAGTCTGTAGTGCTTATATGTTGAGAAGCACTTAAGCAAGATGTGAACTTACGTGCAAGAAAACTAATCCATTAAAAATAATCACTTTCTAACCATAGAATATTTTTGCTACTCTTTAAATATTTGGGGAAGTTTGTTGTTGCCTACTGTATGTAATGTAAGAGTGATTTACTGTTTATGATCAGATTCTAATTTTAGACCATTACAAAGGTTTATCTGTTGACTTTTGATAACTCTTAAATAGAATGCTTCATTCGTCATTTTTCAGGTACCGTCCCCAGTATCAGAACCTGAAGAAGAAAATGATCCTGATGGTCCCTGTGCTTTTAGGAGGCGAGCAGGATGCCAGTATTATGCTGTAAGAACTTTATTTTTTGTGGTATTTTTGTGAATGGGAATTAACAGGTAACTCTTGTCAAGATGACTTAGTCTTGATCTAAAAATGGGAAATCCATCAGCATTTTTTATTGAATATCTCCTCTGTGGACACCACTAAAAGATGCTCATAGATACTGAGTTCTTTCAAAGGATATCAGAATCCTTCACTTAGAAATTGATGGCTCATATTTTAGAAATCTAGTCTCACTTTGGGCTTTAAGCATAGCTATAGCTGAGCAGTTAAGAAAATTACTCATTGTGTCATTGCTTGAGTTAGGTAAGCCCATAATATCTAGTTGAACCTTTGATGAATACCAAGTGTTTATTGAAATTTACTATTAGGCAAGCCCATCTTGTGCACACATAGCCAGTAAGTATCAAACATAAATAAACCATTTTTAGACTTTTCTATGGCAGTATTTTATCTAGCCATTATATTCATAACTTATTGACACACTTAGAAATTACTTTGTGCTGTTAAATCAAGTTTTGTTGCAGCATTGTATTAAGGAATGACCCTCATTCCCAGATATTTGGGTTTTCAGGTAAGGTATAACTATCAAGTTATGGGGATGACTTTCATATATGGCTTGTGGACACTGTCTTGTTGCATTATGGTATACATACAACTTTTTCAGGGTGTGTGTGTTTACTGTAGAAGAGGTAAGTTGTTGTTTACAAGTTATGCTGATGAGTAAAGAAGGAAATTATTATGAAAGGGGCAGAAGTGGTAAGACACAGAAAAGCAGAATAATAAAGGGAATGTGAGAAGGCAAAGAAATGGACTGTATGTTCTTAAAAAGCAAAGAGGAAGTGTCAGCTTGTCCCATGCATGCTGCAAGTACAACTTTGGGTCCAAAAAAATTTCCTCTGGTTTATCTTAATAAGAAGCTATAAGTTACTAACATCACTATCTCTACTTTTTTACATAAATGTTAAAGCCATGTTATTCTTTAAAGATATGTTTCTTTTTAAAATATAATATACCTTAAGTGTGTTTATATTTATAAGCTAAATTCAGTTTGAATTTCTAAATTTTAATTGTACTGCTAATGCTCTAGTTACTTCATTTTTATCATGGTTTTTTTTCCTTCATTTCAGATGAACTCCATGAGTTTTAATTTTTTTCTTTCTTTGCAGCCTCGTTTGGACCAAGTTAACCATTCGTTTGAAAATTCAGATTTGGCAGATTTGGATAAATTGAGATACAGGCATTGCCTTACAACACTTACAGTCCCAAGAAGATGTATAGGATTTGCAAGGAGGCGAATTGGCAGGGGTGGAAGGTAAACCGTTTGTTTTGACAAGATAGAAGGAAAGGTATAGGAAAATGTTAAGTGCTTCCAGATAATATTTGGTTTTATATTGCTTTCCAGGGTCATAATGGACCGAATATCCACAGAATATGACCCAGTCCTGAAACAGATAGACCCTGAAATGCTGAATGGTTTTTCAAGCTCTTCCCAAACTATAGACTTTTCATCTAATTTCTCTCGGACCAATGCTTCCAATAAACATTGTGAAAATAGACTCTCCCTTTCTGAAATATTAAGCAATATCAGATCATGTCGACTACAGTGTTTCCAGCCAAGGCTACTAAATGTACAGGACAGTGATAGTGAAGAATGTACCTCAAGGAAACCAGGGCAGACTGTGAACAATAAAAGAGTTTCTGCAGCATCTGTAGCTTTATTGAACACCAGCAAGAATGGCATATCAGGTAAGCTGTTACTTTGTTGACGGTATATCCTGCTGGGTTTTTTCTCCTTAATTTTCATTATCTATTCAAAAAACTCAGGCTAAATTTTGAAGGTTTATTTTCATAATCCCACAGAGAACAGCAATTTTATCTTAACGTACTACATTTTTCCCAGCCTAAGAAACTAAACCTAATTATTGTGGTTCACATTTTAATGAAAGCATCCTGATACCTGTAAAACTACTCTCATATATTCTGAATCCGTAGCCCTGCTATGGTGAATATGTAAGCAGAACGCAGTGGGATCCCTCTGGACAAAGTGGTTATAAGTTGCAACCAGAGTGTATTGTACAATAATGTCTGCTTTGGTTAAAGAAAATTTTTATTTTTAAGTATTAACTTTGCTTAAAAACAGGCCTTGTTCCTCAAGAGTAGCATTGAAAGCTTTCTTTATGTAAAATGATGTTTTAAGAGGCTTTCTATGAATAGTTACAATATTTATCCGATAACTTACCTCTCTGATTGATATTGGAAAGCTTTTTTTATTTTAAGAGACTTTTTGCTCAAATTAACAATATTTTCATGACATTTACTTTGTAAATAATGTATAATAATCTAGAGAATCAAAAATGTAATTTTGATTTGTTTCCTTCTGTAGATAGCTTCTCTTTATCACATGCATGCAAGTATGTATAAATTTATAAATATCCTTATAATGTGTGTATTGCAAATGATGTGTGGTATCCAGAGACAAACCTAGATGTGACTTGACTTGTACTGCTAATATCATTTCTTTCTGTATTAGGTACATATTTCTAAATAATAAGCGGCAACCAGTATCTGGATGGTGTATTTTAGTATGGGAAATTATGTTAAACTTATTTAAAGTGATTTTAAATCATTTTAGCTTGAAATTTGGTCTCAATAATGTTTAGTCTTTTAGTTGCTGAACTTCTTATTTTCAAACTTGACCTGGACATTTATCTGTTTCCAGATTGTAATGGGAAATTAGATTTGTTTGAATGATTGGAAGTTGGCTTATCATTTCTCCTATTAGTTGGTTAATTTTCTCTTAAATGAACTTAGGTAAGGAAAATGGTGTCCATTATATAAAGTTCATGAGTCTGTGAAGTTTAATGAGCTTTTGAAACTGAAATGGATAAATACTTAATGTGGTTTTGAGGTGGCAAGATTCTCAGAAATCTAAAGATAATAAGTTTACGAATATTAGGTCAGATCTTTTTTTCCGCCAACTCCAAAACATTGTTCAAATTGTTGAGCTTAACAGGAATTACTGTCCCAAAAATTGCTCAAAATAATTTTTGCCCAAAAGGGAGTGTAAAAAACCTATCAGTATAGGCATTTGTATTAGATTTGACCATAGAATGAGTTTCCACTCTACCAGTGTATATACCAAACCGAAAAAATGATTTTAGTATGTTCCTTCTCAACTTGAACATACTTGCAGCTTTTCTGCTATACATTCTGATTATCTTTAGATCTATTTGACTTAACTCTTTTCCAGAAAATGTATCTTTGTTGCATGTTACTGTACCATCAATACTCTAAATGTATTAATCCAGAATAAAACTTAATGTACCTTAAGTAATTTTATAATCAGCTCTAGAATTTTATGACACTACTATACATTAGCCATAAAGTAAGCATTTAAAATATTATCATAGTATGTCCACTGGTGTGGCTCAGTGGTTGAGCATCAATGCATGCACCAAAAGGTCGCCGGTTCAATTCCTGGTTAGGACACATGCCCAGGTTGTGGGCCCAATCACCAGTGGTGGACATGCAGGAGGCAGCCAGTCGATGTTATCTCTCATCAATGTTTCTATCTCTTTCTCCCTCTCTCTTCCTCTCTCTCTCTAAAATCAATAAAGGAAAAAAAAAATTTTTAAATACTATCATAATAATAAAATATGTACTTCTCAAGGAACTTAAATCACAAATGTTTAGAAAATTATAGCATCATAGACAATAAGGTTTTTTCCCCCAACCATCAGAAAAAAAAATGTATTTTTTAGTCTTTGTAATTTTTCCTGTCTTTCTGTTTTGTTTTGTTTTGTTTGTTTTTGGTACTTGCCCCTAGCCTAGCGGGAACCGAACCTGGCACACTCTGGTCCACAGGCCTATGCTACAACTGCTGAGCCAAATCAGCCAGGGCTGTCTTACTGTTTTTTAGTACTCTCAACATAGTATCATTCATTTTTTCACTTAGAAATTTTCAAGGCTTAAAGAATAGCTAAGCTACATTAGAATTAATGTTTTGTCATTGAGGTTTTCAAATATAAAATTATTTGTTACTAGAGTAAAGATTTTGTTTGAAGTTTTCCTCCTCTAAGTGTGATCCTCTAGTCATTGAAGCCACAAGGGTTTTTTTTGTTTGTTTTTAACAACTTTCTTTCATTTCAAAATATTAGGCATAGCTATATAAATCCATAATGACAGAAGTGTTTTAACAACATTATTATAAATAACCAAAGACCTGTGGCAATTTTAAGTATTCATTTGTACCAGTTATATTCATTACATGGTTTTTTCAGTTCTGGTTAGATAATTTTAGGTTGATTCACTTAGAGTTCAATAAAGATTGGTAGAAATTCCTTCATTTGCCTAAAGCAAACGGTGTAGATGTTTTTAGAAAGTTGTAATTTTATATTTGATGGACACACACAAAAGGATTTAATCCCCCTGTATTTGGTTTCTTTTAGTCTATGTGTCTTTAACATTTTTGCCTTCTGCTTATTCTTAGTTGCCTTGGTCTTGAGAGCATGTGTGCTTAATAGCACCAAGACCGGACACGGTGTTTTAACCCACTTGGCAGAGGATCACTGAGCTAGATAAATTATCAGCACTGATTTTTCTGTTTCACAGCTGAATCCAGCAAATAAATATATGATACACTTGACAGTAATATTTATTTGTATTACAGGTTCCTTAGTTCTTTAAAAAAAAAAACTTGAGCCCTGGCCGGTTTGGCTCAGCGGTTAGAGCGTCCGCCTGCGGTCTGGAGAGACCCGGGTTCGGTTCCCGCTAAGGGCACGTACCTCGGTTGCAGTTTGTCCCCGGCCCTGGCTGGTCGTGCGGGTGGCAGCTACTCCATGTGTCCCTTTCACGTCGATGTTTCCCTCTCTCTCTCTTCCTCTCTCTCCCTCCCACTCTGTCTGTACAAAAAATGGAAAAATGTCCTCGGATGAGGGGGGAAAAAAAACAAACTTGAGGGCTAGTGGCAAAGACTTTTTTTTTATGTTGTTAATAACTATTTAGGATCTCTTATATGCAGAGCACTATATTAAGTGTTTAAAAGTTGCAAAGTTTTATAAGACAGTAATCCTTACCTTCAAGGAAGCTTTTTAACACATGGCAAGTGTTACATTCTTTATATAAATAGATGATAAAGTTTTTAGTAATTTGAAAGTGCAGTGTTATTTATTCTTTTGAGATGCTGTTCTTAAATCCAAACCTCAGGAAAATGTATTTCGTATCTACAAGTAGTTTTGCTTGTTTATATTTGAAGGTCTGGATTACTTTACATTTTATCTTCATTTAGACTAATGCATGGTTGCAAATTAACTTTTTTTCCTCATGTGTCTTAGTACACCGAATAGCAGATACCAGTAGTCTTTTTGACCAACTTCAAATATCATAATATTACCAATTTGTAAAATCATCAGCATTTTGAATAGTTTTACAATTTTTAATTTTTAATTTTTTCAGTTTCTCTTCCTTTTCTTAAATTGCCATAAAACGTTTGCAAGCATAAAAGTTTTAGGATAGGTAGAACTATGTTTTAACAACTAGCTACAGTATACACAGTGATTTATATTTTTGAGTTAAGGTGACTTCCAAATGTGAGATGTGAATTGAGACTTCGTAAATTAAAATATTTTAGTTTGATGCTGTGGGAAATACTACTAAAATTTATTTTTTATTTTATTATTATTTTTTTTATCCTCACCCGAGGACATTTTTCCATTTTTTGTTCAGATAGAGTGGGAGGGGGAGGGAGAGAGAGAAACAAACATCGACGTGAAAGGGACAGGTCGAGTGGCTGCCTCCTGCACGACCCATCCAGGGCCAGGGACAAACTGCAACCGAGGTACGTGCCCTTAGTGGATACTGAACCTGGGTCTCTCTGGACCGCAGGCCAACGCTCTAACCACTGAGCCAAACCAGCCAGGGCAAATACTACTAAAATTTAAACTGCAACTATTTAGTTTAAGTGTCAGAAGTTTAAATGAATCTTTAGTCTATTTTCTTTATCCTCACATCTTAAAGACCTACCTGGTTGATGATAAAATGCTGGATAATATATTCATTTTTATTTATTTATTCCTCACCCGAGGACATTTTTGTATTTATCTTCAGATAGAAGGGGAGGGAGTGAGGTGGGAAGAGAAAGAGAAAAACATCGACATGAGAGGGACACATCAAGTGGTTGCCACCACACGACCCCACCAAGGGCTGGGGACAAACTGCAACCGAGGTACGTGCCCTTGGCTGGAACCGAACCAAGGACTCTCTGGTCTGCAGGCCAATGCTCTAACCACTGAGCCTAAGTGGCCAGGGCTTCATTTTGACTTTTAGATAATCTTTACTGCTACCTCAGATGTTCATTAAACTATGAAAACTTGGTCTAGGCTAGTGTTTAAAAAATTCATGGCTTCCCAATAAAACATCATCTTAGCCCACTGAGAAATACTGCATTAAAAGCTAGATTATTTTTCAGAGGCAGGCACAAGCACAGAATTCTGTTTATACTGTTGTGAGCTCATCCAGAAGATTTAGAATGTGTTTCCATTAGATTTTTCTTTTTAGTTCAACCATTGAAACAATACAAAGTTAACAAATACTTATAAAGATTTCACATATGCTCAAGAATACCTGTATGGGCCCAAGTGTAAAAAATCAGTAATGTGGGGCTTTAGAGTTATTACACCAGTGTATAATCTAGTGATGATACCTAGAGTATGTTTTTGATGGAATACTGTCTGAATATGGGAGGGAAAGGCGATAATTGATCAGCCTAGTAGATCACAATATAGGAACCACATGCCTGAAAAGTGACAGATGAAATAAGGAATGCCTAGAGCACTTGAGAATAATCAACATTCTAAGAATTGTGGCTACTGTTTTAAGATAAGGTACCTGGATTCATCTGAGGATTAAAGAAAACTGATAAATTCAAAATAGGTCATGAGCCATATATAAGAAGATAGCGTGAGAATTTAGGGACTTTAGTGAAAAACAGACTGTTGGTTATATACATAAAATATTTAGAAATGTTAGTATGTTACTAATGTACAGAATGATGTATTTACACATAAGGGAAAATTCTGTAATGTGCATGTATATCTATCTATTAGAATGCGTTTACCCAGAAAGATTTGCACAACTTTTTACTTAGGGAAAGGAAACACTTCCCATCTGTCTGGAATATTGAAATGTTACCACTTTCACAAACATTCAAATTTGTTATTACTCTTAAATAATAGGACTTGGAGGGATTGGGTAGGGTAGATGTATAACCGGCATGAATTTCACTTTTAAGCTAGCAACTTAAGAGCAACTAGTAGAAAGAACTCGAGTTGGAATTAAGCAACAGAAGCAGACAGGGTTTCTCTTGTACATTCACATTTCCCTTTGTGCCACTACCACCCATCCAGAGCTGGGCCCCTATCCTGTATCTGATTCCTAAACAGATTTCTTCATAGTATACATACGACCTTTTCCTGATATATTTTAATGCTTGCCTCTTGATGACTCAAAGTCATTGTAAGACATAACTCTCTTGTGGAAATATTTGGGTAATTTTTGAAAGGAAAAGTAATTAGTGGAGAAGGTATTTTCAATCAGATTACCATCCTCCACCAACCAGTAAGTCAACCCTTGAGAATGGTAATTCAGTGTCTATGCCATTAAAACCACATATTTTTTACCACTTTCCATTCACCATAACAAAGTGAAAGTATAGCAGTTACAAAGGATATTTTGTATGTGTTCCAATTCTGTGTTATATTACTAGTTAGTTTTGTAGTCCAAATTAGAGTTGAAATAATACTAAATAATGCTCTAGAAAATTCTGAATGAAGAACTTCAGCTTATTTCAAGCACATACACCTTAAAGAAATTGTTAGATAACAAGAATGGATATAACGTGTGAAGTTTCAGGTGAGGGAGAAGAAGAAAAAGGGAATGTAATTTGCCCTGACTGGTGTGGTTCAATGGTTGGAGCATTAACCCACACACCAAAGGGTCTCGGGTTTGATTTCCAATCAAGCGCACACACTGGGTTGCAGGTTCAGTCCTGGGCCCCAGTTGGGGCATATGCGGGAGGCAGCCAATCAATCTCACATCGATGAGTCTGTCTCTCCCTCTCTCTCCCTCTTTTCCTCCTTCCCTATCCCTCCCTCCCTTCCACTCTCTCTAAAAATCAATGGAAAAATCCTCAAGTGAGGATTAATCAAGGGTTGAGGCAGGGGGTAATTTTTTTTTTTTTTTTTTTTTTTTATCCTCACCTGAGGACATTTTTCCATATTTTGTACAGATAGAGTGAGAGGGAGAGAGAGAGAAAGAAACATCGATGTGAAGGGACACATCGAGTGGCTGCCACCGCACAACCAACCAGGGCCGGGGACAAACTGCAACCGAAGTACGTGCCCTTAGCGGGAACCGAACCCGGGTCTCTCTGTACCGCAGGTCGACGCTCTAACCGCTGAGCCAAACCGGCCAGGGCAGCAGGGGGTAATTTTTAAAAGCACATCTATATTGTAGAACTAAATTAAGTTCATGTGAGATTCTCAACCAGTAATGGAACTAGGAGTGAGATTTTTGTTATCAGAGTCAGCTTAAGTTTAAAAAAGGTTAGGAGCCCTGGCCGGTTTGGCTCAGCGGTTAGAGCGTCCGCCTGCGGTCCGGAGAGACCCGGGTTCGGTTCCCACTAAGGGCACGTACCTCGGTTGCAGTTTGTCCCCGGCCCTGGTTGGTCGTGCGGGTGGCGACCACTCGATGTGTCCCTTTCACATCGATGTTTCCCTCTCTCTCTTCCTCTCTCTCCCTCCCACTCTGTCTGTACAAAAAATGGAAAAATGTCCTCGGATGAGGATTAAAAAAAATAAATAAAAAAAGGTTAGGAAACACTGACAATTTGAATAATTGGATTGATCCTTGGTTGGGTATACATCTAAGGATACATTGTATCTTTCCTGAGTTTTTTAGGAAAAAAATATGGGGTTCCTGAGCAAATTAATGGTCTCAACAAGACAGAGCAATAAGTAGACGTATTTCCTCAAAATAGGCAATCTTATCAGCATTACTTTTTTGTGTACTTAACTGTTCATTTGTTCGTGAAATTAAATGATCATGAATTTAAATACCTATAGTTGGTAACACTTTGTTAGCCATGGACTACCAACCAAAAGTAAATTTTTAATTAAAAAAAGTGAACTTTTGGGAGAACATCTATAATAGTTTCAACAATAAAGTTTTTTTTAAGTACACTTCTTTCTACTAATTTAGTATAAATACCTTATTCTGAATTAGTAAGATTTTATGATTGTCTGACTTAAAAGATGTTGGAAAAAGAAAAAATACTCATTATCCTCATTTTTCTTTCAATTTTAAAATAGCCACTAGCTCTAGCCTGTGTGGTTCAGTTGGTTGGGCATTGTCCCGTGCACCAAAAGGTTGCTGGTTCGATTCCTGGTCAGGGCGCATGCCTGGTTGCAGGCTCAATTTCCTGTAGGGGGCATGCAGAAGGCAGCCCATTGATGTTTCTCTTTCTCCCTCTCCCTACCACCCCCTCAAAAAAAATCAATAAAAATATATTTTAAAAAATAAAATAACCACTAGAAGCATATTCTCTTTCTTTGGTTTATTATTCACTTAAGTTAACCATTGTGACTCACCTTTTTACCACAGCATAAACCTTAGCTCTGGACAGACATAACACTGGATTTGAGGGAGCAGACCATGTTCATGCTAGATTCCAAGTCTATCTTTTAATTGACACCCTCCTTATACAAATAGGACTTAAACAGATTTTTGGAGGGTTAATTTTTCCTTCCTGACTTTATATCTAATAAACTATTTTTCATCTTTCCCAAGGTTTTCAAACAGCTGGAAATTCATGAACACTTCATATTTTCATTTGATTTTGAAAATTGTAAATTTAGAATTAAAAATTTTTTTTTTTATTTATAAATAGAACACTCACAGTGAATTTAACATGTACAAAGAAAGACATTTGATTTTGTTGGTAATTCAGTAAGATAACTAATGTGTACTTCAAAAATACAGGTAATATTAAAATTTTAAGCTGAGAGTGTCATAACCCTAGGTTTCTTAATCTTTTAAAAATAAAATTGTTATCTGGGTAACAGCTGTTTTCCCCTAATTGTCTAATACAAATTTTAATGATGGTTAGAGTTATTGTGGAAGCCCTGGCCAGTGTGGCTCAGTTGGTTGGAGCATCAATCCGTAAACCAAAAGGTCTTGGGTTTGATTCCAGGTCAGGGTACATACTTAAGTTGTGGGTTTGATCCCCTAGTCAGGGCACATAAGGGAGGCAACTGGTTGATATTTCTCTCTCACATGGATGTTTCTGTCTCTCTCTCTCTCTCTAAAATCCATAAATGTATCCTCAGGTGAGGATTTTTTTTTTAATTGTTGTGGAATAGAAATGAAGGCATATGTAAAGCTTTGTTCATCTCTGATGCCTAACTCCTTTTCATAGAAAATAGACTATACTATGTATTATTTGTTATGTATCTAATTGACTATCTTTTTTTTTTTTTAATTTTCCATTTGTGATCCTACTAAACAGAATACTTTGGGGACTAGTTAAGTAAGCTAGGTTAAGGGTATATCTCCTTTCTAAACTCCTTTAGGTCATATTGATAAGATTGTTCAGTTGCATTTAAAGGTTGACTCATATATGAGTTGGTATTTCTTTATATGTATTTTTTCTTCCCAACTTACCCGTAGGACTTTATAGCAGGGACCCTCTTAATTTATTTTCCCTATAGTCACTCTTAACTCTTAATACAGCACTCTGCATCACAATAGATAGTAAATATTGGATTGAGTGAAATAGTTGGGAGAGAAGAAAGCAATAAAGAAAAATAGGACAGCTCTGGCCCAGGAGCACATTTGGGTAGATCATTGTCCTGATACACCAAGGTTGCAGGTTCAAGCCCTGGTCAGGACACCTACAAGAAACAACCAATGAATGCATATATAAGTGGGGAACAACAAATCAGTGTGTTCTCTCTCTCTCTGTCTCTCTCTCTCTGTCTGTCTGTCTGTAAAAATCAACTTAAAAAATAGTGCACCCTGGCTGGTTTGGCTCAGCAATTAGAGCATCGGCCCTTGGACCAAAGAGTCAAGTTTTCCAGTCAAGGGCATGTACCTTGGTTGTAGTGTGGTTCCTGGCCCTGGTCGAGGTCGTGCAGGAGGCAACCAATCAATGTGTCTCTCTCACATCAATGTTTTTCTCTTTCTCTCTTCCTTTCTTCTTCCTTCCCTCCCACTCTATCTGAAGATAAGTGGAAAAATATCCTCGGTGAGGATTAAAAAAAAATAATAATTTTAAAAAAAGCAAAAGTACTCTAGTAGTACATGTATTCTGATGTGATTTAATACTTCTTGACTCTAATAACATACTAACTGCTATGGAAATAACTGTCCTCTAAATCATTCTATCTGTGGTCTACTTAAATATGAAAGTTTGTTTACATTTCTTTGAGGAAAATGTTTCCTATAATTACTTCTTGTTAGCTGATCTTTTCAACAAAAGTTTTAGATGTCTTTCATTTGAAATCACCAACTTTTAATACATACAGTTGGTTACAACATAATTGATTACATCTGCAGATACATTGTATCTTTAGTTTTCTGATTATCTCTCTGATTTCTAGCCCATATTTTTATAGATAGGACTTTATTTTAGACATCTAATCTATTGGCTTGAACTATGGTTTGTGGCAGCGATTTTCAACTGGTGTGCCACAAGAATTTTTAAAACATGCGATACCTATGTACTGACCTCTTTTTTGTTGGATTATCAAATTTAAAAATGACAACAGCCAACACAACAATAGCTGTCCAGTGTGAATTAATCAAAATTATACCTTTTTTTTTTTTTTTTGTCAGATCGGCTAATTAGTTTATGTGTGCCATGAGATGAAAAAAGTTGAAAATCGCTGGTTAATGGTTATGTTAGATGAACATCTTTGTCTTCCACTCTGATTTGTAATCAGGAAAAAGGTATTTCACTTCAGTGTCATAGATGAAAACCAGCAGTGAGGATCATTTACATTCTTACAGATGGTCCTGTTTTCTTATCAAGGCTATAACTTAACTTAGTCTTCTTATTATTTGCACTAATAAATCAAGTTTTTCTCATTGTAGTTACCATAGTGCAGAAAATTAAGAGTGATCTCAAAGATACTGAGTCTGAATAAATGACAGAATTCTCATATTAGAACTATGTTATACAGTAAAAACCACATATAGGAACTTCTGGCATAAGGTCATGGATATTATCATAAGCCACTTCTGCTGGAAGATTTGTCATTTTTATTGGATTCTTTGTTGATGCTATATATTGTGATTTGTAATTGCTTTTCATCTTAATTGTGGAATAATTTTATGTTGTATTTTACCTGTGTTGTTAAAAGTACTTTTAAACATACGTCTGAAATCAATGTTCTTTATCAGTAACAGGGGGTATCACAGAAGAGCAGTTTCAGACACATCAACAGCAATTAGTTCAAATGCAAAGGCAGCAACTTGCTCAGCTTCAGCAGAAACAGCAATCTCAGCATTCCTCGCAACAGACACATCCAAAAGCACAGGTATTAATCTTATTAATCTATCTATTAATCGTGCTTATTTCTCTTCCTTTCTCTCATATTACGTAGTTTTATTCCATTGTAGTCAAGTCAGAGAAGATAATCTTGATATTGCCACTCCTCATTTCAAAGATCAAACCAAAGTGTCATTTTAGTTAATTTACATGATTTTAAGTGACTAGTTTATATTTTATGAGAGATGCACTAGACCCAAATGTGATATTTTTAATTTAGGAAAAATGTTTTGAAGGGTTATTGAGAACTTGTAAAAGTAATTATATACTATCTCTTAGAACCATTATCCCCCATCCCTTCTGTCTCTAAAAATATTTTTTTCAAGGATTTAACTTTCCTAGCCCCTAGTGTGGGTATGTCTTGAGCTGAAAGGTAATTCTCTTGAATTGTACAATAACTCTAAACGTAGCCCTTGCCTCCTTGATTCATATTTCCCTGAAAAAAAAAAATGCTACCAGGTGAGGTTTTCCATAAGCACCATTAAATGAATACACTATGGATAAGAATAAAAGTATCTTATAAAGTTGTAATTACCAGAAGAGAAACCCTTTCAATACCTTGAGATGAGCCCTATAGATTCATTTTAGTCTTTTGGCCTCCAAAACTGTATGAGAATATATTCCTGTTGTTTAAGCCACTAAAAACAAAACTGTAATTAAGTATATTTCAAATTTGGCCATCTGAAAAAATAAACCTAGTGTTTTTAAGCCATAAATTTTGTTGCGCCATAATTCTGAGATAATGAGATTAACGCAGTTTCGTTGTATCTTGGACCAGCATCTGCCCATAATAGTTCAGCTTGTTCTCAAAGGATCACTACACTGACGTTGGAGGTTTGAGTGCAGCAACATGAAAACCTCAGTGAACCTAGGGCCCCTCGACATCTCAACACTCCCATAACATCCTGGTGAATTTGAGACTGGCCCACATTCTAGGGCTAGTGGCTGTTAATAACAGTTTTATACAGAATCAAGAGTAAATGCCATTAAACTTGCCTTTTTATTTGCTTTTTCTGAATCTCTTGGGTAACCAGCCTGAAGTATTTGTAGCATACTGCAAGGTTAGGCCAAGATATGTTTTTTACATTGTGACAAAAATGACTTTTAGTCATCTCTGATTTTATTTTGCTCATAGTATCA
The DNA here is from genome assembly GCF_014108415.1 of Molossus molossus. NCBI lineage: Eukaryota > Metazoa > Chordata > Mammalia > Chiroptera > Molossidae > Molossus > Molossus molossus. The sequence goes on from NW_023425346.1 coordinate 32,113,514, forward strand.
AGATTGTCAAGTATTTTTAAAGACATTTATTAACACTTAATACACTAACATTTATAGAGTATTAAAGGTTTGGGTTTTTTAATTCCCCTACTTCTTTCTTAGAAATAGTTGCTTCCCAGTTTTTAGTCACTTCCCTGATTTATGTGCCAAATAGTCTATGGACCCTAGACCTCTTAATCTAAACACTTGTAACTGTTCCATATGAAAAAGGCAACAGCCTCTTCTTGGGTTTACTCATTTCTTAACATGTTCCTGGAATCCCGTCTAAAAAATTGAGTTTGATTTTGTTCATTGTATAGGGCTCAAGCACCTCTGACTGTATGTCTAAAACACTTGACTCAGCCAGCGCCCACTTTGCTGCATCTGCAGTGGTCAGTGCCCCTGTTCCAAGTCGCAGCGAGGTAGCCAAGGAACAGAACACTGGCCACAACAACATAAACGGTGTTGTCCAGCCTTCAGGTAAGCCTGTGGTTTCATATGGCACTGACTAGCTCAGAGTTGTAACTCAGTGATTTGAAGTATGGTCTTTGTTTTTTAAATTCAAGGGGAGCTCTGGCCAGTTTGGCTCAGCGTTAGAGCACCAGCCCTTGGACCAGTGAGTCCTGGGTTCGATTCCAGCCAAGGTCACCTACTTTGGTTGCATCCCTGGCCCTGGTCGGGGTTGTGCGGGAGGCAACCAGTCGATGTGTCCTTCTCAAGTTGATGTCTCTCTCTCTCTCCCTGTCTCTCCCTCTTTCTACCTGAAGATAAATAGAAAAATATCCTTGAGTGAGGATTAAAAATAATAACAATAATAATAAATTCAAGGGGAAGTGTACAAGAAGTTAGTCTTCAGCATTTCTTTGGATAATGAGTGGTAGAAGAGCTGAATGTTTTCTAGAATTCAAGTAGAATCTGCTTTCTATTTCCTTCTGCACCCACTGGGTACCTGCCTGTGTGACTCCACCCTGCCTAGTTTTATTCATGTCCTGTCATTTGCCTCACGTCTTAGGAAGTGCATCGTGCTAAGCACTATCACCATTGAATTATCCGTGCTTTGTTAGAAAGGTGAAACATAATGCAGGACGGTCAGAGAGTTAGAAATGGGTTTACCTCCCACTTGCATGTTTTCAGAGGTCTGCTTTCCCTGCTCCTCCTCTTGAAGGGCAGCACTGTTGTGAGACCCTGCCTGCTGCATATGACCCTGAGTCCTCCGAGACTTGGCTGTTCTGAACATCCTTCAACTACTGCTCAGATCTTAGGATTTTCCACTTGCTTGTACGTGTCTCCACAGTCCTGTTTGCCCCTCCTTACTGATGTTCTTCCATGTGTAAATTCTAATAGAAACCCAACTATCGTTTTCACCTGCCCTCAGCCTCCAGAATGGACCTCTCTGTTCTGTTACACAGTTTCCAAATAGGGAGGCAGAACACTTTGCAGAGCCCTTTATGTAGGAATAGAGTGTCTTTGTCTTTGGAGTTGTAATAGGTGAGTATGTTGTACTTACTGATCAGAAGCTGTCTTTTGAGAGGCAATTATGTGCAAGGTTGATTTGGCATTTAATTAGAATTCAAATGTTTACATTTATCTTTATTGTTAAACTGTTTTTAAGAGTTTAATGTCTCATGACATGAATGATTTTTTTTTTCTCCTTCAGGAACCTCTAAGACATTATATTCCACCAATATGGCTTTATCATCCAGCCCAGGGATTTCAGCTGTACAACTTGTAAGGACAGTTGGCCACACCACTACAAACCACTTGATCCCAGCATTGTGCACAAGCAGTCCTCCAACTCTTTCCATGAACAATTCTTGCCTGACAAATGCAGTGCACCTCAATAACGTCAGTGTTGTCTCTCCAGTCAATGTGCATATCAATACACGGACTTCAGCACCATCGCCAACAGCCTTAAAACTTGCCACAGTTGCTGCTAGTATGGACAGAGTGCCAAAGGTTACTCCGAGCAGTGCCATCAGCAGCATAGCAAGGTGTGTGTGTGTGTCTCAAGCATCACTCTATCCCTTTCTGCTGGCCATCCTGTGGGAGGAAGGCCTTTTTTTTTTTTTTTTTTTACTGCTCAAATAATAGATGTCTGTTGATTGACTTGCTTTTCAACAGATACTGAATATGCTTAGTGTAAAGTACTGTGCTTACATTATTTGTTTGAGGTCACTAGGAGGGTGTTTAAATATTAGCCAGAATTATAAAAACACAAGGAGAAAACCATATCAAATTGGGAACCACCAAACCAAAAAAGCATATCACAGAGCCTATCTTAGAAGCTTCAGTTACTTTTACATTACTCTTTGTAGCTCAGACAGTCTGAAGGATTAGAGTTGTTATTACTAACTTCCATGTCAGAGTTTTAATTTTCAAATCAAATTTGTTTTCTTCCTGTGTTAAACACAAAGGGAAAAATAAATTATTGTATGTATATATTAAAATTGAGAATGTTCTAGGATTAACTAAATCTAGGATAATGTATTTCAGAGTATTTTTTACCTTTTCTGTGAGACTAATACATGAGAACACTGAGTCAGAAAAAATTTATTTGCATGGGTTAATAACTACATGACCTTGAACCTGAAAAATGAAACTGTAGTAGAAAGTAATTTAAGTAATACTGTGCTCCAAATGATCATTGATTTAGACTCATCGTAAGCTCCATCTATTGTAAAAACTTTGATTGTCCTATATTACATATTGCATAAGTAATTTATTACTGGCTTATACTGAAATATTATGTTAAATTACTTTCTTTCCTAAGTAAATAGTTATAATCAAGTAATTAGGAATTAATAAGATTTCTTAGCTGAAGGAAACTTTTTCTCATTCCTGTATAGAAACTGTAAAAATGGCAAATGTTCTTGGGAAGTACATGTTTAGTTATAGTACATAACAGCATATCTGTAAATGCCAGAGAGTGTTAATGTTTATTTTACTCTTTGCCTTATTATAGAGAGAACCATGAACCAGAAAGATTGGGTTTAAATGGAATAGCAGAGACAACAGTAGCCATGGAAGTGACATAACCTAAAACATGTGGCTCCGACCTGTGCTGGTGGTGCGCAGTCACTCGTATTCCAGCCGGATGCAAAAGGCAGCACTCTGTGGATCACAGAGGTTAACGTGGACCTAAAGGGACTGCGGTGTGTCGGATGTGTAATCGATGTATATTTTGTAAAATTGGGAAAATCACTACCTTGTAAAATAGTTTATTTGTATCATCAATATTATTTCTGTTACTTGAATAGTAGATATTCATCATCATGCTTTTGCACTTGAATTTGCAACTGAATGGATTTTAAAAAATAATTCTTTAATGGGATCATGAGCATGAAATGGGATCCTACATCACTTGTTTTAACTATTTATTTTGCCATGTTTACATTTTGTATCTTGTAAAAATAAATCCAACTTTGTGTCTAAAAAGTTAAAGATTCATAGCTAGGAAATGAAATTCTTGTAATTTTTTTCTAAAGGAACTGTAAAGTTTTCACTTGGTTCATTTTGTTTCACAATTTGACTAGATGGACTTTTTGGTAAATACTTTAGTGGCATTTCACTGTCAAATATGAAGTTCAAGGCAAAATAGTATTTTCTATTACTGTGCAGGGGAAAGGGATGGATCGATACATGCAAATTTAATGTAGTAACTCACTTTTCCATATATTTTGAATGTATATTTCTATTTATAATACCAGTTTATAAAAAATAATTACATGGAAAAAAACGGACTAGGAAAAATTATGCATCTAGCACATTTAAACTGTGCAGATATGAAAATTTTTCAAGGATTACATTTTATCTGAAGACTGCATATTTTAACTGGCTTTAAAACTGTAACACACCACGTAAAGGATATTTTACCAGGTATGTATTGCATTATATCATTGCAATAATTATTGGAAGTCTAGATATCGAGCCATCCCAGGTGTTGGGAGGGGGGAGGGTTGTGGCAAGATTGTCTTTTCAATTTTGGAGAGTTTTCCTGTGGCTACAAGGCAAGTAACGGGTTGGAAAAAGTCTGACTGTAAGCGTTGGACACCTTCATAGTGTAGTGTTTTAGTGACTTTTTTTATACGGTTCTTGTAAATTAGATACGTGTAGTGGTGTTTCAGAATGTTTGTTTATGCACTAGTTCAGACAACTTTCCCTGTTACTTGTTCTTGATAAGTGAAAACTGCAGGGAAATAAAAATACATATCAAAACATGGCCATGCTGCATATGTGTTTATTTCACAATGTGCACACAGTATAGGTAAAAATTTAAGGGAGATGATAGCACTTGACAGCACTTTTCATTTTCACAGTGCTTTCCAAGCATTAATGAAAAGAACTATAAGAAGCTCATCTGTGGGCTCTATTGGGTTTCAGATAATCCAATATAAACTACCTTTGATATGAAAACTTCTTGAAATATTTTACGAATGTAAGTAATTTGCAGTATAACATTCATTGAAATCTCATAAATGAGCCTCATTTTATAAATAGAAGTTTAGAGTAGAATTATATTGCAAGGGTGTTTTGTCAAGTAAGTACTGGGAAATGTAAATATTTTTAATGAATATGATTAAAACCATTTCAAACTTACATAATTTTATACTTTACATTTTTTATATCTGCAGTTCTAAACATTGTAAATTGATATGTCAGTTGAATTAATGGGCCAAGATTTCTGAGAGTGATTTTTATTCAGGTCCTAAATGTGTAAAGCAATTTATGGGCAAAACCATAGAAAAATAATAAATTTAATTTCTTCATTGGTTGTGACCTGATAGGATCCATGCTCGTTTCTGCCATACTACCTCTGGAGTTACTGATTGCTGATGATATAAAGGAAATCATTTTGATTCTATATGTATTATGACTGTGTTCATTCTGCTTAAAGTTGGATGTATCTTGTTGCTATTAAGAACTTAAATCAACTTCAGTGCCAATTTCAGAGAAAGCCTTTTTTTCCCCATTTTACTGAAACAAAGCATGAAGTGAATTTGCCTTGTGTGATATACATGTTAAAAATAATTTAAGTAAAACAAAAGAACTATCCATTTGTACAGTTTCTGGAGATGTGGCAAATCAGAATTTATCAGCCTGATGACCAATCTATTTGTTCCTTTTGAAGTAAAATAGAAAAATAAGCCTTCCTTATTCTGGTGGTTGTAACTATTTCACTGATGGCATTTCAGTTATTTGCACACACATTTTTCCAGTGCTTTTCAAAAACGTACGTGACATATTTATTTTCACCTTACCAAGTGGAAGGATAGTTTATTTTTGCACGGGCCCTCCACTGGGCAGTGCCACTACTTCCCTCCGTTTTCTGAGGAAACCTGTGTTGGTACCTGTTCATTAAGCTCCTAGCGCCTGTGGAGGACGTTTTTGATAGAGTAGTAGGTTGGTTGGTTGGTTGGTTGGTTGGTTGGTTGGTTGGTTTTAAACAAAGGGGTAACTCTCGTGTGCTTGGGATATCTTGTAATTCAGTATAGATTAAAATACTTATAAATTAGTTTTCTATCTTCCTGAAGAAGGTACCCTTCCCTTCCTTGCCATTGAAGGTCATCTTTACTGGTAGCTCTGAATCTATTGTCGTGATGTGTTGCATATCTTTCTTTTGCAAAACACCAAGGGAAAAATAAAAATATCTGGAGGGCACATTTAAAAGATATATTTGCAGATATGCTTAGTGATTGTTATCCAAACTTGTTTGGGGGGGAAGGAGGGTAGTAAGGAGGAGTAACATTTTAGAAACTTCTCCCCAGTATGTACTGCTGTATTTGAGTATAATGCTATCTATATTTTGAGCAAATTTTATTGACCAGTAGTAATACACTTTTGACTGAAATGTTTTCTTCATTGACCTGGCAAATTAAATTTCAAAAGGTTAAGGATATCTCAAGTAATTGTGACCACTTTATCCTGTAAGACAAGTGGGGTTTTCATCATTAACTGCAATGTCATAGCGAGCGTCATGGAGCATGTTGTGTTCTCCCCCAGTGACTTTTATTTAGTCCTAATAACAGTTGTGTGATGTACTGTGTTTCCCATTTCACACATTAGGGAAAGGAAGTTGAGAAAGTCAGATAACTTGCCCTGTGTCACACAGCTGGTAAGTCACTGAGCCAGGAATTGAACTTGGGTAGCTGACACTCAGACCACTGCATCCGTCTTCAATGTGGAAGAAGAAGGGCTCTTCAAAGTACCTACTGTATTTCTCAGTCCGCTTATTGCAGCATCAGTAGCAGAGTTTGAAAATTCATTTGGAAAACCACCTCCCCCGTTCTTCACTAGCAATTGAGGTTTTGTTTTTTACTTCCCAGACTGAGTGCATTAGATCCAACGGGGGCTTCTAGGCAGCTGCCCAGCAAACCCAAACCAATCCGTTTATCCTCTCAGACCTGGCCCATTAATGCAAAAGCTCTCAATCAGCACAAGGCGCTGGGAGCTGGGTCTGGGCCAGGATGTGGCTGAGTTTTGCCCTTCTGGACCGTGGTTTCCCCATCTGTAAAATAAGCAAGTTTTCCTGAAACTCCAGGAAGGAGGCCACACAGACGAGCTTGGTGGAGGTGTATGTATGGCCATGGTCATTGGTTTCTCACCAAGGAAGTAAATGAGGGATGGAAGACTGAGGTACAGTTAGTCTAGAGCTTTTTTAGTCATCAGTGTCATCAAGGCTGACCAGAGTATGGACAGTTGTATTATATGTAATGTAATATTATATGTAATGTAATATGTAGCTGAGTTTGTGCCAGACTTTAAATAATTCTAATCAACTTCAATGACTACAAGCCACAGAAGGACAGAAGAATTCTATTTTTTTGGAGGTGTCAGTGGGGAAACAAGACAGATAACACAGGGCAGTAGACTATCAGAATGTGCTGAGTTGGGTTTTAATACCTCTGTGCCATTTAATTGGCTGGTGATTTTATCATCTTCATATTTCTAAACTTGTATCATAGTTAGGTAACCTCCAACATCTCAGCCAGCTTAAAGCTCCCTCTACCCCCTCACTTCCCTGCTGTCCTCAATATCCATTGACCCAGCACCAGTCAAGAGGATCAGGAACAAATCAGATCTTCTACCATGCTTTTTCCTTTTCCTATTGTGTGATGGGGAACTATTTTTTATTTCAAATATGGATTTAACCCTTCTGGCTCTGGATTATGGCGAAGCTTGAGATTTTAATGTAGGGAAGAGGAAGGAAAAACTAAGCCAATATTTCTGCAGCAATGATTTATTTGGTATAGAACTTTTGGCTTGGGCTGTCTTGAAATGAGATCTTTTACGTCATATCAAAATTAAGGGCGCTGCCTGGCCGGTGTGGCTCAATTGATTGAGCATCATCCCATGCACAAAAACGGTTGCCGGTTCGATTCCCAGTCAGGGCACATGCCTGAGTTGTGGGTTTGATCTCCAGTTGGGCAGTGGATGGAAGCAACCATTCTGTTTCTCACATCAGTCTTTGTCTCTGTCTCTGGGTCTCTTTCTTTAAGCATATCCTCAGGTAAGGATTTAAACAAAAAGTAAGGGTTCTTTGTGTTCCTAAAGATGTTTTGTTATTTTCATGAAATCTCCCTTGTCAAATCATTGCATGTCTGAACAAAACCCCTACTTCACTGGCTGACTAATCAGAGGAACATTTCAGGTCAAGAAGATAAAATATCTCAGCACATTGATTTCTACCTCGGAATGAACACCTTTTATTTTCAGGAAAGCCCAGGGTTCTGCAGTTCCCTTCACTGTGAGAACAAGAGACCAACTCTAATCTCAAAAAGAAAATTATATCACCTTCCATATACAAACCGCTGATTTGATCAATGACACATTCTGGAGCACTGACATTTTCCATTTGCCAAGGTTGAAAACCTTTCATTGGTGTGTAGACGGACATTGTGTGCTGCTGCTGTTCAGCCCCAGGGCCCTGAGGGTCATGGCACACAGCTCTCCAGCACTGTCTTACCAATGCCTGCCACCAGTAGATTGATCAGCCCAAAGTAGGGACAGCCAAGATGCAGGATCTCAGCTTTTAGCATAAAACATTATTAGTTCTCTGCTGCTGAGTAACAGATTGTTACAAACAACACCTGTGGGTGAAGAGTCTGGCACAAGGCCGAAATCAAGGTGGCAGCCTCTTCTCATCCAGGGCTCACGCAGGGGAGGCTTCACGTCTCAACTCCCTCGGGGCAGACAGGATGCACTTCCTTGTGGCTGGAGGATTCACAGCAGTTCGCGTCTTCAAAGGGAGCAGTGTTTGCTGTGGGAAGTCTCTTGCTTCAGGGAAGGCCCGGGCCTCTTCAAGGTCTGGATTAGGTCCGGCCCATGCAGCCTGATCTGTTTTGACGAACTCAGTCAACTGATGAAGGACCTTAATCGCATCTGTAAAACCCTTTCACTTTGCCCTGTTCTGTCCGAAACAAGTCACGGATTTTAACAGAGGGAAGGTGTAGATGCTAAGGGACGGATAGGGCTACTCCAGGCGTGTCTGGCTAACCTCAATAATTGGATGAACTCGCCGAGTGCTCTAGCGCGGACGTGCTACTGTGTCACTCGAATTCCACAGTCCTGGGTGCTAGGCAGGAAGTGAGGTCCAGTCTGGAGCTAAGCCTAGCCATCATCCGCACAAAAGCCCTATGGAAACGAATGACTGAGGTCAGCAGAGAAAGGGGAGACTAGGGAAAAAGCAATTGTGAGCTGCAGCACCACAGCATCTAGGTGGCCGGGGGCAGGTGAGGGCGCAGAGGAAGAGCCAGCCGGTAGCATTGAGGCGGAGGAAGACCTGGTAACCCAGGGGGGTTTCTAACGTCCTTTGGAAGGACTCTGCAGAGGCGGAGGGCAAGCGGGTGGGAATGAGTGGTTTGGGTGGTAAGGAGGTTCAGGTGGTAAGGCTTTAGCAGCGAGGTGAGAAGTGGAGCAATGACATGATCAGGAATCCGGAGTGGAGCCCGTCGCTGCTTCTCGCTGTCAGAAGCACCTGGAGAGCTGGTAGAAGTACGGCCGTGGGTCTCGGTCTTGGCTGAATCTCCAGAGTGGGTCAGGATGACGGTATTTTCTGTTTGAACTAGTTCTTTTGTTTGTTTGCTCGTATGGTTAGTTGGTTGGGTTTTTGTAAGTTCACCAGATGGTGTTTGTTGACTGCAGCTAAGGTTGGGAATGACTAATCTTTCAGTTTATTGCTCGTGACAGTGGACAAGTAACTTTACTGAAAAGTTCAGAATTCATTTCCTTAGCTGTAAAATAAAGAGTATGAAATTGTTTCTGTGAGTTCCGTTAGCTCCAAGGGCAGAAAGAGAATGCCTCTCACTGGGCAAGCTCCATGGCCACAAGAAATAGCACTGATTATGAAGAATTGCTTATAACAGTGATTTTCAACCGCTGTGCCACAAGAATTTTTAAGACATGCAATATTTAACTATTTAGTCAGGGGCACTGACCTCTTTTCCCTCAGATGGTCAAATTTTAAAAATGTTGCCCTGGCCGGTTTGGCTCAGCGGTTAGAGCATCGGTCTGCGGTCCTGAGAGACCCGGGTTCGGTTCCCGCTAAGGGCACGTACCTCGGTTGCAGTTTGTCCCAGGCCCTGGTCGGTTGTGCGGGTGGCAGCCACTCGATGTGTCCCTTTCACATCGATGTTTCTCTCTCTCTCTCTTCCTCTCTCTCCCTCCCACTCTACCTGTACAAAAAATGGAAAAATATCCTCAGGTGAGGATTAAAAAAAAAAAAAAAATGTCAACAGCCAGCACAACAATAGCCGTCTGGTGTGAATGAATCAAAATTATACCTAATTTTTTTTTTGGTCAGATGGGCAAAAAATACATTTTTTGTGTGCCACAGAATTTTAGTAATTAGTTTATCTGTGCCATGAGATAAAAAAAGGTAGGAAGTCATTGCTTTATACCAAATGCTTTTCCCTGCTCCTTTAAGGTCTTGTGGTTCATCCTTTAAATTCTCTACAGCTGTTTGTAGATTTGCCTCACACCTTCCCATTTGAAGCAATCTAAGTTCCCATATCGCCCCGAAACATCAACATGCTCAGAGACAGAACTGCTTCCCCTGATGGTCTAATCACCCACTTTCTCATGTCCATTCATCGCCAGTGCTAGAGGCTCTCGGGTTCTCGAGACCATGGTGGTCAGCACCCTTTCCAGTCGTATATTTATTACTGTGGGATTTGACTATAAGAACAAATTTACTGTCCTCCAAAAGCTGTCCTACGAGAATTTTACTTGCTTAACCCCCGCACATTGGTGGCTTCTCTTTCCAAGGACCTCTTTGCCTCTCTGTACTCTTCCCTGCCATAGATTTGAAATACTATCTTTATCCTGGTGCTTTCAAAAGTCACATTCTGCCCAGCCGGTGTGGCTCAGTGGTTGAGTGTCGACCCATGCACCAAGAGGTCGCCGGTTCGATTCCCGGGGTCAGGGCACATGCCCAGGTTGTGGGCCCAATCCCCAGTGGGGGGCATGCAGGAGGTGGCCAAATGATGTTCTCTCTCATCTATGTTTCTATCTCTCCCTCTCCCTTCCTCTCTCTCTAAATATCAATAAAGGGGAAAAAAATTTTTTTAAACAAAAACAAGTCATATCCTATCCAGAACGTTGCTCTGATGACCATTCTGTTCCTGATGCTTTGTTGACACCAACACTTGAAAGTCTCACAGACACGCTCATACTTAACCATGTGCAAACAGACTTTTGCCTGCACACTCCCAAAGGTGCCACCTCCACCTCCTCATCCCACCACCACTCGCCTCGCCTTTACCACCGCAGAAATGACATCGCCGTGCACCTGGGAGTCCTCCTTTTCCTCACCTCTACGTCTACCTCTGTCACAATCCATCAACAAGTGTGTGGACAAGAGCTCCAAAATATATGTTGGGTCCATCCATTCTTCTCCTTGTTCAGACTGCCACCACCTTGTCCAGACCACGGCCACCTCTTGGGCAGCAGCCTCAGGACACTCCTCACCCCTGCATTCTCGCCCATTTCCAATCAATTCACGTGGCAGCAAAGAGCCCTTAAAAGTCAGATAGTCTCAGTGCCTCCTAAAACGTCACCCAGTTCTTCCCATTCACACTGAAAATCCGAATTCCTACCATGACTAGGATTTTCCGTGTCTTGTTTGCCTGCCTCTCCAAACTTTACCCCGTACTACTTCCTGGCCTCACCACACTGGAGCCCCAGCGGGGGATCTGGTCCTGACGTCAAGTGGTTTCCTGCCTCAGTGCCTTTGTACATGGACGTCCTTCTGCCTATTAGCTCCCCTTTTAGGCCTTGAGGGCCCCTCTCCAGAGGGTGTTTGTTCTCTGGCCTTCCTCCTGTTAGTCTCTGTCCCAGCCCCTTATCTGTCAGTGATATGAAGGAAATAATTTTAATTGTTTGTTTAGTCCCTGCGTGAGCCTCAGGATGGCAAGGATTTGTTCTCTGTAGTATGTCCTGCGCTGGGCACGGCCCCTGGCACGTGGTAGTTGCTGAAATATTTGTTGACTAAATAAGTGAACAAATAACAATTAGAGCTGAGAAACCGAATCCGGGGATTCTTTTCTATTTTCTTTTTGTTGTTATTTTATTTTATTTTAATTTATTTTATCCTCACTCGAGGACATTTTTTTTGCATTTATCTTCAGATAGAGCAGGAGGGAGAGAGGGGGGAAGAGAGAAAGAGAAACATCGATGTGAGAGACGCATCGACTGGCTGCCACCCACACAACCCCATGCAACCGAGGTACATGCCCTTAGCGGGAATCAAACACGGGTCTCTTTGGTCTGGGGTCCAACGCTCTAACCGCTGAGCCAAGCCGGCCAGGGCTTGCTTGTTATTTTAAACCAAAACATGGTGATCACAAAACACGGTTTCATTTCTCTTGGACTTATTAACCAAGCAGACTTGAAATCTAAAACAGCACAATTATGCTTAAAATGATTGACCTATAGCTTCAGAAACTCGTTTTCCTGGTGAAGCTTTCTTGGGAGGTCACTGTCAGCTTCTTGAAGCCATAGTGTAGCAGATGGTCGTGGGTGGGCATGGCAGAGAATAGGCTTCATTTTAGGATCTCTAAAAGCCATTTTTCCTGCTTATATTTATACAGAATTAGCACTTGTGCTCAAGTATAAGAAAATCCGGGAGCAGATTGGCTGCTGCTGGTTTTGACATCGTGTTTGGGAGCTAGAAATATTTCTTCATCAAAGAGTGCTGTAAGATTCATATCTGGGTTTGTGACTAATCAGTATTTCATTATGCATTATGCTTTCTGGGTGTATTTTGGTAAAAAAAAAAAAATTTGAATTTCAATACACTTATCAGGAATGTAGTGAATCACCAAAGCTTTCCACTCAAGCTGTTTTGGAGAGAAGAAGCTTGCTCCCACCAAAGGCACATCAGATGTTTGCCCCCAAATGTAAATAACATTTGTACCCACCTACTGATGTTTCACACCAGTTCTCTTCCCGATGGGGTTTGACGTGGGGTTGGGTTTTTATCGGTAAATCATTCTGCCCTGGATGCTCTACAAAGGGCTGTTTTCCCCAACCTCCATCACTGCAGGTGACATTTGTATCAGTGTTTATGAATGAGAAACCACCCTTTTCTCTAAGGTCTTGTCTTTTTCTATTCTGTCTTGGGAATAGATTGCATAGAATTTTTGTAACTAAAAAGGGGCTCTCCTGATGAACTCGTCTAATTCTCCCATTTTGCACATGAAGAAGCAAGGACCCAGAGAGACAGAGAGGCTTATCCAGACACACGGCGCTAGATGGTGCCTGGTCTGGGATTCACCCTGGAAGGTTACCACTTCCTGTGTGATTTCTTAACATTCATGACCTTGGTCCAACAAATGCTTGTTTTAAGTGGTTTTTAGCTCTTAGTTTTAAGTTTGAAAGTATGGGATGGCCGTGTTACTAGTGAACATCTAGAGAGTTTATTATACACATTGCATGGGTTTAGGGACCATTAAAATCTGCATGCCTTGAAATTTGTTTTTTGTTGTTGTTGTTAATCCTCACCTAAGGATATTTTTCCCACTGATTTTGAGAAAGTGAGGGGGAGACCGATGTGAGAGAGACACATCGATTGGTTGACTCCTGCACGACCCCAACCAGGGCTGGGGATCAAACCAGCAACCCAGGTAGGTGCCCTTGACTGGGAATTGAACCACAGCCCTTCAGTATGTGAGGGTAGGTGCTCTAACCACTGAGCACACCGGCCAGGGCTGACGTTTATATTTTTAATGTCTATTTGCATTTAGGAGTACAGGTAAGTAAAAATTCATTAAACAAATTTTTAATTGCAAGCCAACTTTTCAGAAATGTTGCATATATTCACTAATCCAGCCTAATTTCACTGGGTTAAAGATACCCAGTTGGGTTATTTGCAAGTATTTAAATTAGCTATATCTTTCAAACTAGTAACTTCACTGAAAAGTTGTAAATCAATGGAGCAGTGAGCTCCTGCTAATGATGCTCAAAAAAAATCTGTAGACATCGCATGGAAATCTGGATAAGATGTCTTGATTTTATTCACTAAGTTTTCAGAATATCTAAATGTATCATTTTATGCAGCAACTGTTGACCACTCAGTGTGTTTAAGACACGCTGGGGCACTGTCAGGGATATGAAATTTGGAGTCTTGGCCCTGTGGGAAAAGACATTCACAGGTACCAATGGGGAGGATGGGAGCAGAAGTCAGCACCCCAGGGGCTTGGTTCACACCTGCGGCTGCCAGGTGGGGTGTTTAAACCCCCCTAACATGGTTCCCGATGTCCAGCGCTTCACATTCCTCTTAAAAGAGAAGTCCAGCTCTCTGCCCTGGCCTACGCAGCCTTCTGGACCTGCTCGCCACTCAGCTCTTAGAGCTGATTTACCTCTGTCCTCTCCTGTGGCCCAGGGGCCTTGGTTTACCTGGTGTCCATCAAACTGTTCCTAACACAGCCCTGCTGCTCTGCTCCGAGACGCGCTTTCTCCTCATCTGCACCTGACTACAGCGCCTTCTTACAGTTTCCAGCTGAAATACATCCTCAGGGGGCCGTGCCGACCTTTTCTAAATTCTGTATTTAAACTCCCTCTCACTTCGCTGTCATCATGGCATATGGTGCTACCTGAAAGTATCGGTGTCTTTGTTCATTCACGTGCCTGTTGCCTGATTCTCCTCCTCGACTTCCCTCCTTCCAGTCTCTTTAGAGCCGCAACAACGCCGGTCTTATTCCTGCCTCTGTCCTCATCACCTCCTACAGCCGCCCGAGTGCAAATAGAGGCTCAGGAAATAGTTCCTGAATAAATGTCAATGAATGCTGCTCGGCCCATTACATCAGGATTGCCTGAGAACCTTAAAAAAAAATAAAAAGACTTCTGGGCTATTCCTTCAGAGATTCTAATTCACTCTACAATAAGTCCTGGCGATCTGCTTTTTTTGTTTTGTTTTGCTTTTAAATGTTAGACATTTATTTATTGTTACTAATTAAGTACCAGCTTAGTACTGCAGATAAGTTCAAATGTGCTTTTAAATTCTGCCTCCCCCCTCCCCCCCCCGAAATCTTTCATATACCCAGGTTTAGGAACCAAAGTACTAACAACAAGTGACCCCTTGGGACCTTCTACCTCCCGATGCTCCCTATTCCTGCTTTGACTGCTTTATGCGGTGTTCCTGGTGCTGAGCCACAATCCTCAAAGCTCTATTCTCTAAGACCATACAGAATGTGTCTCATTCATTCATTTATTCATTCAATAACTATTCACTGAAGACCTATCATATCCCAGATAGTGTTTTTGGTTGCAGGGATGGAGCAATTAAAACATTGCACTAAGAGGTCTCCCATGGCTGTCCCCATCCACCTCTACAGATAGCCATATTTCCATCCTTGTTTGTTTCTGGTTTGTCCTCACAGTGTTTCTCAATACAAATATAAGCAAGCCCTTCCCACAAAACACTCATTCTTATTGTTATTTAAATTATTGAGGTGTCATTGGTTACTAAGATTATAGAAGTTTCAAGTGTACAATATTATAATACGTCATCTCTATATTGCATTGTCTTGTTTGTGTCAATGAATTTTTTGTTTGCTTATTTGGGGATTTGTTTTTATATACCACTTACGAGTGAAATCATATGATTCTTGTTCTTTTTTTTTTTTTTTTTTTTTTATCCTCACCCGAGGACATTTTTCCATTTTTTGTTCAGGTAGAGTGGGGGGGGGGGGGGAGAGAGGAACAGAGAGAGAGAGAGAAACATCGATGCGAAAGGGACACATCGAGTGGCTGCCACCCGCACAACCGACCAGGGCCGGGGACAAACTGCAACCGAGGTACATGCCCTTAGCGGGAACCGAACCCAGGTCTCTCAGGACCGCAGGCCGATGCTCCAACCGCTGAGCCAAACTGGCCAGGGCTGATTCTTGTTCTTTTGCATCTGACTTATTTTACTGAGCATCATACTCTCAGGATCCATCCATATTGTTGAAAATGGCAGCATTTTATCTTTTCTTATGGCTGAGTAGTATTCCATTGTACATATGTGCCCCATCTTCTCTATTCAGTCATCTATGGAAGGACACGTGGGTTTTTTCCATGTGTTGGCCACCGTGAATAATGCTGCAATGAGCAAACAGGTACATATATCTTTACTAGTAAATGTTCTCAGATTTTCCAGAAGCTATCCAGTAGAGCAATTGCTGGGTCATGTGGTAACTCTATTCCTAATTTTTTGAGGAATCACCATACTGTTTTCCATACGTAGTGGCTGTACCAGTCTATATTCCCACCAGCAGTGCATGAGGGTTCCTTTTTCTCCACAACCTCTCTAACAGGTGTGAGGTCTCCTTGTACTTTTGATTTGCATTTCTGTTAGCTAGTGAAGTTGAGCATCTTTTCATATATGTCTTGGCCACTTGTATGTCTTCTTGAGAAAAGTGTTTGCTCAGGTTTCCTGCTCATATTCTTATTTTCCTTCTTTCCTACATAAAACAGAGCAAACTACATACGTCATTTTGTACCTTTTTTATTGAACAAAAACATCCGAGAAATCTTTCTTTATCAATGCAATGAGAATTGTTTCATAGCTGCACAGACTTCTATTTTGGGAATATACTGTTGATTGTGTCTACATTGCCAGACATTTGGGTTATTGCTAATCTTTTGTTCCTGTAAACAGTGCTATAATGTAGGAAATGGCAAATTGTTTCTATAAAGTGCCAGATAGCAAATATATATTTTAGACTTTTTGGACCAATAGGAAAAATTCAGATTATAATGTTGATACTTAACACAAGAAAAATTTCCACAAAATTTTTGTTGATGAAATTTAAAATTGTATGGACGCTGAAATGTAAATTTTATATAATTTTCATGTGTCATAAAATATTTTTGTTGGATTTTTCTTCAACCACTTAAAAATGTAAAACTTATTCTGAGGTTATAGGCTGTATTAAAAAATAGGCATCAAGCCCTGACTGGTGTGACTTAGTTGGTTGGGTGTTGTCCTGTGCACTAAAAGGTCGCTGGTTCGATTCCTGGTCAGCACACATGCCAGGATTGTGGGCTTGATCCCAGGTAGGGGGCGTGCAGGAAGCAGCTGATCGATGTTTCACTTTCATATTGATGTTTCTCTCTTCTCCCTTCTTCCCTCTCTAAAAATAAAAAAAATTTAAAAATCTAAAAAACAAAACAAAAAACAGGTAGCAGGCAAAAGTTATCCAGTGGTCCACTGTTTGTCAGCAGTAGCTAATACATGTCACTTCCTGTGTGCAGGTCTGTCTGTGAAATAGATTCCCCAAATGGGATTAATGGGTTAGAGGATATTTATAATTTGAGTAGGAACAGAATTCTGGAGGGTGTGGGATTTTGCACTCTCAATAGTCATTTCTACACAGCCTCACCAATAGTGTGTTTTTAAACTGGGATTGTTATCAATCTGAGAAGTGAAAATAGTATTTCAGTGTAAGTTTAATTTAGAACTATCTCATAATGGAAGAGATTATTTTTTCATAAACTTAAGGGGCCCTTTTATATTTCTTCTCCCATTTTTTGTATTGGATTATGGTCATTTCTAGAAATAGGTTATAAAACAGAAAAATTAGCACGTTGTAACAGGAGTTGCAAGTATATGTCTTATGACTTTGCTTAATATATTTTTATCACACAAGGTGTTTTTAAAAGTTTATATAGTCAGCCCTAACTGGTTTGGCTCAGTGATTGGAGCTTCAGCCTGTGGACCAATGAGTCACGGGTTCGATTCCAGTCAAGGACACGTACCTTGGTTGTGGTTCATCTGTGGGTCATGGTCATGCAGGAGGCAACCAATCAAGGTGTTTCTCTTATGTTGATGTTTCTCTCTCTCCCCCCCTCCTACTCTATCTGATGATAAGTGAAAAAATATCCTCGGGTGAGGATTAATTTAAAATAAAGTTTATATAGTCAAATATATCAATGTTTAATGCCTTTGATTATTGAGTGATGGTTAAAAAGGCTTTTCCCACTCAAAAGTTATAACGAATTTATCCCCTTATTATCTTCTAAGATTTGTATCATTCATTTTAAAAATATTTAAAGATTGCCCTGGCCAGTTTGGCTCAGCGGTTAGAGCGTCCACCTGCGGTCCGAAGAGACCCGGGTTCGGTTCCCGCTAAGGGCATGTACCTCGGTTGCAGTTTGTCCCCGGCCCTGGTTGGTCGTGCGGGTGGCAGCCACTCGATGTGTCCCTTTCACATCGATGTTTCCCTCTCTCTCTCTCTCTTCCTCTTTCTCCCTCCCACTCTGTCTGTACAAAAAATGGAAAAATGTCCTCGGATGAGGATAAAAAATAAATAAATAAATAAATAAATAAATAAATAAATAAATAAATAAAATATTTAAAGATTGATCCATTTGTGGTTTATCCTGGCAAATGATATGACATATAGAGGTTCAAGTTTATCTTTATCCAAAGTTGTATCAAATTTTTGTTAATAAGTCCATTTTTTATTTATATATTCTTTTTTTTTCCTTTATTGATATTTAGAGAGAGATTTGGAAGAAAGAGGGAGAGAGAGATGGAAACGTTGATGAGAGAGAACATCGATTGGCCGCTTCCTACATGCCCCCCACTGAGGATCAGGCCCACTATCTGAGGATATGCCCTGACCAGGAATGGAACTGGTGACCTCTTGGTGCATGGGTTGATGCTCAACCTCTGAGGCACACTGGCCGGGCAGTAAGTCCATTTTCTTTCATTGATATCTTGCATTTATCATATTCTAAATTCTTATATATACAGGATGGGGCAAAAGTAGGTTTATAGTTGTTTATATGAAAAATAACTCAATAATTAATAAATAATAATATAAGAATAAACTCTGGTCCTGGCCAGTTTTGCTTAGTGGTTAGAGCGTCGGCCCGCAGACCAGAGAGTCTCAGGTTCGGTTTCCTGCTAAGGGTACGTACCTCGGTTGCAGTTTGTCCCCGGCCCCAGTTGGGGTTGTGTGGGTGGCAGCCAGTCGATGTGTGTCTCTTTCTTCCTCCCTTTCTCCCTCCTGCTCTATCTGAAGATAAAAGAGAAAAAAAATGTCCTCAGGTGAGGATTAAAAATAAATAAATAAACTCTGTGTTTCATGTACTCACAACTGTAAACCTACAATTTTGCCTTGCCCTGTATGTGTGTGTGTGTGTGTGTGTGTAAATATATATATTTTGGTCTATTTCTGTTGGGTTTTTTTTCCCTGTTCTGTTGCTTTTATATGTTTATGTGTCAATATCTTATTGTTACAATATTTAGACTTTATAGCATTTAAATATCTGAGAAAGATAGTTTCCCATCATCGCTTTCTTTTTTTAGAAAATCTATTTTTTCTCTTTTATTTTTCAATATCAAGTTTAAATCATCTTATTCAGAGTACCCCCAGGACATTTTTCCATTTTTTGTTCAGATAGAGTGGGAGGGAGGGAGGGAGGGAGGGAGGGAGGGAGGGAGGGAGGGAGAAAGAGAGAAAGAGAAACATCAACGTGAAAGGGACACAGTGAGTGGCTGCCACCTGCACGACCCAACCAGGGCCAGGGGCAAACTGCAACCGAGGTACATGCCCTTCGCGGGAACCGAACCTGGGTCTCTCTGGACCGCAGGCTGACGCTCTAGCCGCTGCGCCAAACCGGCCAGGGCATGTTTAGTAATTTTTTATCTAAGTTCTATCCCACCTGATATTAAGGCAGACATCTTCTTTTATAATGCTTGAATTTTACAGTTACACTTTTTTTCGAGATAACATTCACATAACAAAAGTAACCGTTTGAACGTGGACAGCTCGGCTCCTACACCGCACAGTGGTGTGCAGCTGCCGTCTCCATCCCGTTCACACACAGGTCTGCACCCTGAACGGAAGCCCCAGCCCCCAGCAGTTACTCCCCTGTCTTCTCCCTCCGGCCCCTGGCAGCCATCAGCCTGTGTTCTGTCTCTATGGGTTTACCTAGTCCACATATTCTTTGTAAATGGAACCATATATGGCCTTTGTGTCTGGCTTCTTTCACTTACCATAATGTTTTTAAGGTTTACCTGTGTTGTGGTGTGTATACCAGTACTTCATTTCTTTTTATGGCTGCATAAAACTGCATTGTATTTATTCATCCATTCACTCAATGATGCATGTGTTTTCTCCATGTTAGGCTATTACGAACAATGCTGCTGTGAACATGTGTGTACATGTATTTAACTACCTATTTTCAGTGCTTGTGAATTTATAACTAGGGGTGAAATTGCTGGGTCATATAGTAATTCTATATTTAGCTTTTTGAGGAAGCATCAAGCTATTTTTTTTTTTTTTTTTTTTTTATCCTCACCCGAGGATATTTTTCCATTTTTTTGTACAGATAGAGTGGGAGGGAGAGAGAGGAAGGGAGAGAGAGAGAGAAACATCGAGTGGCTGCCACCCGCATGACCAACCAGGGCCGGGGACAAACTGCAACCGAAGTACGTGCCCTTAGCGGGAACCGAACCCGGGTCTCTCCAGACCGCAGGCCGACGCTCTAACCGCTGAGCCAAACTGGCCAGGGCAGCATCAAGCTATTTTTCACAGTGGTTGAACTATTTTACATTCCCACCAGCAATGTGCAAGAGTTCCATTCCTCCAAATTCCTGCTAACAATTCTTCTTCATCTTTTTTTATTTTACTTTTTTATCCTCACCCGAGGATATATATATATATATATTTTTGCATTTATCTTCAGATAGAGGAGGAAGGAAAAAGGAGGGAAGAGAGAGAGGGAAACATTGACGTGAGAGAGACACATCGACTGGCCGCCACCCATACCACCCTGACTGAGGCCGGGGACAAACTGCAACCAAGGTACGTGCCCTTAGTGGCAACCAAATCCAGTACTCTCTGGTCCTCAGGCCAATGCTCTAACCACTGAGCCAAACGGGCCAGGGCTATTATTCTTGTTTTCAAAAATTATAGCCATTCTAGTGTTTGGGAAGGGATACCTCATTGTTTTTATTGCATTTCCCTAATGACTAATGAAACTGAGCATTATGTTTTCTTGTGCTTTTTGACCAAATGTATATCTGAAATGTCTATTCAAGTCCTTTATTTATCTTTTAATTGGGTTGTTTGCCCTTTTATGTTGAATTTTAAGAGCTCTTTATATAGTGTGGATATCAGACCCTTATAATTTACTATTTTTTTTTATATCTTCTCTCTTTTATTCCTTTTATTAAAAATATGGTTTTATTGACTTTTTAGAGAGAGAGGATGGGGGAGAGAGAGAGAAACATCGATGTGAGAGAGACACATTGATCAGTTGCCTCTTACAAGCCCCCTACTGGGGATGGAGCTCGAAACCTGGGTATGTTCCTTGATCAGGACTAGAACTGGGACCTCTCAGTCCATGGGACAACACTCAATACACTGAGCTACACCGACCAGGCTCTTTTATTCTTTGTCAGCCTAGCTAAAGGTTTTTCGATTTTGCTGACTTTTTCAAAGAATCAACTTTTGGTTTCATTGATTCTCTCTACCATTTTTCTAGTCTGCATTTCATTTATCTTCATTCAAATCTTTACCTCCTTCCTTGCTAGCTTTGGCTTTAGTTTGATCTTTTTCTATTTCCTTAAAATGTAAAGTTAGGTTGTTGATTTTAGATCTTTATTCTTTTTTTAATGCAGTCATTTACTGACATAAACTTATTCGTACTGCTTTTGCTACATCCATAAATTTTGGTGTACCATATTTTTGTTTTCATTAATTTCAAGTATTTTCTAAATTCCTTTGTGATTTTTTTTTGACCCATTGATTATTCAGAAGTGTGTTGTTCAATTTCCACATGTTTGTTAATGTTCCAATTTCCTGTTATTGATTTCTAGTTTCATTCTATTGTGGTCAGCAAAGACACTTTGTATAATTTCAGTGTTTTTAAATTTACTGATATTTGTTTTGTGGTTTAACCATATGGTCTATCCTGGTGAATATGTGTGCTTGGGAAATATGTGTATTTCTGATTTTGCGGGGACAGTGTTCTGTAGATTGCTGTTAAGTCTTGTGGGTTTGTAGTATGTGAAAGCCCTCTATTCCTTCATTGATCATCTGCCTAGGTGTTTTATCCACTACTGAAAGTGGGGCATTGAAATCTCCAACTATTATTACAAATAATAATAGTTGTAACAGTTTCATAATTTCAAATCTATTTTTTCTGATATTGTCTGTCATTTTTCTCATGTTTCTGATATAGCCAAACCAGCATTTTTTATGACCATTTACTGAAAATTATTTTTTCCTTTCACTTTCAATCAATTTGTGTATTTGTATCTAAAGGGATACACCCTGGCTGGTTTGGCTCAGCGGTCAGAGCATCAGCTGGTAAACCAAAGGGTCTCGGTTTGATTCTTAGTAAAGGGTGGGTACCTGGGTTGCAGGTTCAAACCCCAGCCCCAACCGGGGCCATGTGAGAGGCAACCAATCGATGTGTCTCTTTCACATCAATGTTTCTCTCTCTCTCCCTCTCCCAGCCTTCTACTCTAAAATTCAATGGAAAAATATCCTCAGGTGAGGATTAACAAAAATTTTTTAAAAATAAATAAATAAAGTGAGTCTCTTGTAGATAGCATATGGTTGGATTATTTTTTTAAATTCATTTTCCCAATCTCTGCTTTTTGACTGGAGGCCTTAATCCATTCACCTTTAAAGTAATTACTGACTGGGTGAGGATTAACAAAAACAAACAAACAAAATAAAGTAATTACTGAGAAGAAAGGCCTAATTTATGCCATTTTTCTGTATATCATACCTTCCCCCCTCTATTTTATCCATTACTGCCTTCCTTTGTGTTTAATTCACTTTTTGTAGTATACCATTTTGATTCCCTTTTCTCTCTCTTTTTTTTTAGTTAATTGATATTTAGAGAGACACATCCATGTGAGAGCCCTCCACCAATCGCCTCCTGCATGCCCCCCACCAGGGATCGAGCCCACAACCCCCAGCGCAGGATGGCACCCAGCTGAGCCACACCAGCCGGGGCTCAATTCCCTTTTTATTTACTTGTGTGTACATATTTTTAAAAGAGGCCTTTTCAAATGAGGCTACTTTCTCTTTACTTCCCATCACAACACTTGCACTTTAATTCATTGTACAGTGACTTCAACTGCCTCTAAGCTACTTTAGGGCAGGGACGGAACTTGGTGCCTGTGCACTGGGGCCTGGCACATGTTAGGCATAAAAAAAAAAAATGTTGGATTGAATTGAATTGCTTCTTCTAATGGGAAAAAGGAAGTTGTCCCCCTTTTCAAGATGCTCCCTTTCTGGACATCTGTAGTTCTCTCTTCCATTTTAAGGAAGCTCTCTGTCTACTAAGGGGTCCCATGCACAACTCACTAGAGATGTGACCCAAAATTTCAGATGACGTGTGCATGGAGGCCAGTGCTCCTTACCCCCTTGTCACAAGTGTGTGGGTGCAGAGGGCTGCTGGCTGTGCCACCTTGCCCACTGGAGCTCTGCCAGGCCACCTCTCCATACACAGCCCCACCCCTGTCCTGCTCAGACCAGCATGTTCCCATTAGTGCGCCTGGTAGCGGCTTTGCCTCTGTCCTTGGCTCAGGAAGCCTTGGCCCCTGACATCCCCATCTTCCACCGACCCGCACCCCTGCCCAATTAGCTGAGAAGCTTTCTACAGCTGACACAGGGCCAGGCCTCCTGGATCCTGTGCCAAGAAACCTCTTGTACTGATTTATGCCCCAAAGTCTAACCTTGAGGATGTCTGCGAGTCATGCACATTTCCCAGGGCTGGCAGCCAGCGATCCTCAACCTGGTTCCTGCACTCGCCGTTCTCCACTGTTTCCTGTCTCTGCCAGACCCAGCCACCCGGGGAGTGGTCAGTGTGGGGCAGGGACGAGGAGCTGGGGGGCCTTAGGCAGGCTTTGGCAGCCCTCCTGGACTGTGGCAGCCAGAACATGCTGATTGCTTCTGGGCCTTAGGGCCATTGCCGGGCTGCAGGAATTCAGGTAGATTTTTCTCTCAAGAAATTGCTTGAGCATGAATTTTTTAGCCATGTCAACATCCTGCCTACCCTACCCTTTCTCCTAGACCCTGATGAGTGTACGCCAACCCCAAGAGGAAGGCGTAGACATGCACCATGTTTGCTTTGTTAGCACTCACCTCTCAGGGAAAATCACTATTTTACTGTTGTTTTAGGATTTTACTTCTAGTCACAGATAAGTGTATAGGCTAGCAATGGCCAATACAAATCTAATGCAAGCCTTATCTGTAATTTAAAATTTCCTAGTGGCCACATTAAAAAATGTAAAAAGACACATTTATTAATTTTCATAGTATATTTTATTTAACCCAATATATCCTAAATATTTTAACTTATCTTTATTGTTGAATGTATTATAGATGTCCCCCCTTTTTTTTCCATTGACCCCCTCCTCCCCAATCCCACCCCTCTCCTGCCTTCCCTACTTTATTGTCTGTGTCCACTGGTTATGCATATATGTATAGAAGTTCTCTGGTTTATCTCATCCCAGCCTCCCTCCCCCTTTCCCTTTGAGGTTCATTAGTCTAACAGCTAATCTGTACTTCTTAATTCCTTCATCTTTTTCACCCATCACCCCAACCCCCACCCATCTGGCAAGCAATAAAAAGTTCTCTGTATCTATGAGTCTATTTCTATTCTGCTTGCTCATTTTGTTTGTAGATTCAATTGTGGGGGTTTTTTTTTGTTGTTTTTTTTATCACTTGAAGACATTTTTCCATTTTTTGTTCAGACAGAGCAGGAAGAAGAGAGAGGAAGAGAGAGAGAGAGAGAGAAACATTGACGTGAAAGGGACACATCAAGTGGCTGCCACCCACACAACCCAACCAGGGTCGGGGACAAACTGCAACCGAGGTACGTGCCCTTAGCGGGAGCTGAACCAGGATCTCTGGACCGCGGGCTCATGCTCTAACTGCTGAGCCAAACTGGCCAGGGCTAGATTCAATTGTTGATAAATATGTATTAATTGCCATTTTATTGTTCATATTTTTGTTCTTCTTCACCTTCAAGAAGACCCTTCAACATTTCATATAATACTGGTTTGGTGGTGATGAACTCCTTTAGCTTTTTCTTGTCTGGGAAACTATTGATATGTCCATTGATTCTAAATGATAGCTTTGCAGGATAGAGTAATCTTGGTTGTAGGTCATTTGCTTTTCATCACCTTGAGTATCTCTTGCCATTCCTTTCTGGCCTGCAAAGTTTCTTTTGAGAAATCAACTGACAGTCTTATGGGAGCTCCTTTGTAGGTTACAAACTGCTTTTCTCTCGCTCCTCTTAGGATTCTCTCTTTATATTTAACCTTTGGCATTTTGATGATGATGTGTCTTGGCGTGGACCTCTTTGGGTTCAACTTGTTTGGGACTCTCTGTGCTTCCTGGACTTGTATGTATGTTTCCTTCACCAAATTAGGGGAGTTTTCTGTCATTATTTTTTCAAGTAAGGTTGCAATTTCTTGCTCTCTCTCTTCTTCTGGCATCCCCCTGATGCAAATGTTGGCATACTTGAAGTTGTCCCAAAGGCTCCTTACACTAGTCTTATTTTATTATTATTATTTTTTTTTCTTTCTGCTGTTCTGATTGGGTGTTTTTTGCTTCCTTATATTCTAAATTGATGGTTTGCTTCTTGGCTTCACCTACTCTACTATTGATTCTTAGTAAATTATTCTTTATTTCAGTTAGTGCATCCTTCATTTCTGACTGGTCCTTTTTTATGTTGTTCATATTCTCACTAAGTTCCTTGGAGTTCTCCTTATGTTCCTAGAAGTTCTCACTAAGTTCCTTGAGCATCCTTATAACCAGTGTTTTGAACTCCGCATCTGATTGATTGCTTATCTCCATTTTGTTTCGATTTTTTTCCTGGAGTTTTGTTCTTTTCTTTCATTTGGGACATACTTTGTCTCCTCATTTGGGCTGCTTCCCTGCGTTTGTTTGTGTGTTTTAGGTAGAGTTGCTATGTCTCTTAGGCTTCATAGGCCTATTATTGTAGGTGTCCTGTAGGATCCAGTGGCACAGCCTCCCTGATCACCCCAGCTGGGCACTCAAGGTGCACCCCTAGTGTGTACTGTACTGTTGTAATTGAGTCTTGATTGCTGTTGGTACGTCAATGTCAGGGATTTACTCAGGCTGATCAGCTGCAAGGACTGGCTGTGCCCACTGTCCACTGGCCTCTGACTCCCTTGGAGGATCAGCTGTGTAGGGGCCCACCACACAGAGCAAGACTTACTTCATCAGGGCTCTGGTACCCACTGAGTTCACTCATTCAGTGAGTCACTTGTGGAGGTTTTTGGGTGGTGGTGCTTCAATGTGGTCTGAAACTGTCCACTGGGTGTGCTGGCTCTGGGGCAAGGTCAGCCACTGCCTGTGTTCTACCCAAGGCACCAGGCATAAGCTACAAAGTGGTTTGCAGATGGCCACTTCTTGTGCTGGGTTTGGAGGTGCCCAGGAAAAGCCAAGTTGTGAACCAAGGCTGGATGCTTCTAGTACCAGGCCTGGGGCCACTTAACAAGAGGTATGGGGCTTGCTGGGACCAGATGCTGCCTGTCTGAGAGAATTTAGTAAAATCTAAAGCAGGATCCAAAACAGGCCAATCCCATGGTAAAGCCATTGGAAACAGCTTGGGTGTGAGCCAGGCTGCCTGAGTCCCAGATATGGCGGCTGTCTGCTGCCCCAGGAACATCAGCCTCAGCCAGCACGTCTGTCCAGGAGAAAGCTGCCCCCTGTGGCTCTCACCCCAATGCCAAACAATTCAGTTTTTCCCAGGATGTCTCTGGTGCCTTTCAAGCTACCTCCCCCATGATGGATCCTGCAGGGTGCCAGTCGGAGTAACCATCGGTGGGCCCTTTAAAAGGAGCTGCCTGGGGCTCCAGTAGCCTCAGCCTCCCTCAGCCTCCCTTCCTGCTGGTTTTACAGGCAGAAGTGATGGGGATTCTCTTCCTGGTACTGGAGCCCTGAGCGGGGCACCTGGTGTGGGACAGGGACCCCTCAGTCCTCAGGGAGGACCTTCCCAGCGGTGTCCTCCTGATTTTTATCCGCACACGTGGGTGTGGGACCAGCCCTCCGCCTCCGCCCCCCCTAGTCCCCGTGTGGCTGCTGCTTTAATTCCATAGTTGTAGGACTTCCATTCAGGTCGATGTCAGGCGGCTCTGAATGATGGTGGTTCTGTAGTTTGGTTGTAATTTGATGTCACTGTGGGAGGACCGATCCTGTTTCCCCACCCCGCCATCGTGACCCGAAGTCCCATCCTACATATTTTAATTTCAACATGTAATCAATATGAAAATAGATATTTTACACTCTTACTAAGTATGTTTCATAGAAGACTCTTTTATACTGCTTCGGTGTTTAATATTTAATTAGTTAAACTGAAACCCAAATGTAAATTCAGCTCCTGGGTCACTGGCCCCATTCGGGGAGCGGGCGCAGCGCCCGGGAGCACGGAGGTGTGAGGAGGCCCCGTGTCTGCATCTGTCACCCCGTCTTCCCAGGTCTTTTGTTCTCTGCGTCTGCGCTCTGAGCCTGGGGGGACTGCCCCTCCCAACCCCTGGAGATAGGAAGGGCTCGCCACTAGCCTGCCTTCCACACCCAGCTGACTGTCCCAGCCCGCTCGCCGCACCTCCTCTGGGGGGCGCTCGCTCTGGGGCCACGCTCCCCCGCCCTAGTCACCCGGGGCCAGGCACCAGCCAACCAGCCCTGTGCCCCAGAGCCCACCGAAATGATTCAAACTGGCTGGTTCCTGGCCTGCTCCCCCTGTGTCGCCTGTTCTCCTCGCGGAGACACAGTAAAGGCTCTGGCCCCGTCCCCGTCCCCGTCCCCGTCCCAGTCCCCGTCCCCTCGCTGCCTCCCGCGCCCGGCCCATGTGGCCTCCCTGTCGTTCAGTGCATCTCCGCGTCTCCGCTCCTAGGGAAAGGCCAGGGCAAGGCGGGTCCTCCTGCTGCCAGTCACTTCGTGTCTGCAGACCTCACCACACCCAGTGGAAACAAACCCAAACCCAGTACCCTTAGGCCACCTGTTCCGGGGCTCATCTTCCCTTCATTAACTTCCTCCCCTTCCCCAGCCCTGGCATCCTCCTTCCAGTCTCTTCTTTGTCCTGAGCATGAAACTCCTGTTCGGTTAAGCTCTTGTTTCCATATCCAGTTGTGCAGGTTACAGACAGCAACCCTTAGGGCTGGTATCCGCCTGCACTGGGCCGGAGCGGAAGGGGGGGGGGGGGCAGAGGACGCCCCTTTGTCTGTGGGCTGGAGAGCCGTTCCTGAGACCCTCCCGCTGTCCTTCTCCCCCAGACAGGTTTGCAGACCCTGTGCTCCTCAAACAGAAGGTGGGGCCTTCTCAGGTAGCTGCGTTGTTGGGGCACCATCCCCTTCCGCAGGGAGGGTCTGCACGGAATGACCTCAGCTGTCGGAAGCCACAGTGTGAAGGCAGAAAGGCTGTTCTTCTGCCTCCTCAGCTGCTCTGCTTCTGCTTCGAGGTGTCTCACCTCCACCCATCCAACCCCACTCCCACCCCATGTACCATGGAGGCATTGCCTGCAAACAGCTTGGAGCAGGGCCCTCCCTCGGCTGCCTCCTGATGCGATTCAGGAGGGCTCCAGTTTTCCAAGAAGGATTCTCGTCAGGCCTCTCATACTCAAGGTGCATCAGAACCACTGGAGGGCTTGTTGAACATAGACCACTGGGCCCCACCACCCGTTTCTGACTCAGTAGGTCTGGCTCGGGACCGTTGAATGACACTGCTGTTGTCCCTGGGACCACACTTTGAAAACCACTGCTCTGCATGTGGGACTTCAGGCACCAGCCACCCCCTGAGGTGGCCGTGACCCTAGTGTCCACTCCCCAAACCCAGGTATCCTTGTTTCGCAAAGGGTGGCACATGAGTTTCCTGGGAGAGTCTGTCCTGATGCGGGTCATGTTGTTTCCCCTCAGCAAGTCTCGGATGTTCTCTCTGCGAAAGCTTATTGGCCAGGAACAAATACTCAGTATGGTTTCACACTATGGTGTTTTTGACACCCAATTATGATGACAATGTTCAAAACTCCACAGAAGAGTTACACTACATTTCTCCTCTCCCTTACTGTCAACTCCAGGGTTCTGATTCCAGAACAAATAAGGATTTTCCGGGCTCATTGCTATGAGCTATAAATATCACAGGGAGAAAAATCAAGAATGGTCTTATTTTAGAGAAACCTGTTTCTCCCTGGTTCTCTCTCCTTTCCCAGTTGATAAAGATGTTGGCTTTTCAGGAATCCCAGCAGCAGCTGTGAACTACTGAGAAGAAAAGCAGAGCCCTTCCCCCACTAGGTAGAAGCCTTCCTTGGAGAGGTGGGGGAGCCCCATCAAATGACAGCAAGTTGAAAATTGTCGATTTGCATGCATCACTGAAACCCCTATGCAATCGTCATTTCCAAGTTGTGAATGCCTGTCTGCAAGGACACCTTGGATGCTTCCCCAGACAGCTGCAGCTTTCCAAATTGGACCTGGTTTTGTGCACTGATGTCTGCACATGCTGCCTCCTGGGAAGGAGGGGGTGGAGGAGAGCAGATTTTAAAGAGCTCCTTACATTAAAACCCAAATCATCTCCAGTCTGCACAGCAAAAACGGCCTCAGCTCAGCATGCATTCTCTTTGCAGCACTTGTAAATGAAGCAGAGAGATGGCCCCACGGCAGCCTGTCACTTAACCCCTTCCGCACTGGTGGGCAGAGCCCTTTTCAGAGTCAAGCTCTGAGCAGCAGCAGGAAGCACAGAGCACATTTTGAGTCAGAGGTTCTGAAAAGGAGAATCACTTGGGAAGCATTTTAAAAATACTAGTGCCTGAGCTTCTTCCTAGACCAAATCAATCAAAATCTCTGAGGTCGGGGCTTGGGCATCAATATCCATCTCCACCCAATAACTCCAAAGTGTAGCCAGCGTGACACCATTGCTTAAGGCCACCCTGCCACTTACTTACTGGCTTGGTGATATTCGAAGGCTGTTCAACTTCAGTTTCCCCCGTGATTCAAGGTGTTGGGTGTTATTTGCCTCCCAGAAATGTGATGGGTAGCAGGGGAAGTCGGCGGGCATAGAGTTCTCAGCAAAGTGCCCAATAAATAGTATATTCTACTTTGAGATTAGGTTAGCAATTGAGGAAAGATCTGGGAGTATAGAAATGAAGTGAGAAATAAAACTAAAAACGCCCTGGCCGGTTTGGCTCAGCGGTTGGAGTGTCGGCCTGCGGTACAGAGAAATAAAACTAAAAACAAAGTGTAAGGAAACAAAATGGCGAGCCATGGATTAAGAGAAAATATTTATAATACATATGTCTAACAGGGGGACCCAGAATATAGAAAGAAGCCCTACAAATCAGTGATAAAATGATAAACAATCCGCCCAGCTGGTGTGGCTCAGGGACTGTCATCCCATGGACTGAGAGGTCCCGGTTTGATTCCTAGTCAGGGCTCATGGCCAGGTTTCAGGCTCCATCTCCAGGGGGGGTGTGCAGGAGGCAGCTGATTGATGTTTCTCTATCACATGTACGTTTCAGTCTCGCTCTCTAAAAAAATCATTAAAAAAAAAAACGATAGTCCGGCCAGTGTGGCTCAGTGGTTGAGCGTCAACCCATGCACCAAGAGGTTACTGGTTCAATTCTCATTCAGGCCACATGCCCAGTTGTGGGCCTGATCCCCAGTGGGGGACATGTAGGAGGCAGCCAATCGATGTTCTCTCTCATCAATATTTCCATCTCTCTCTCTCTCCCTTCCTCTCCCTCTAAACAATAAAGAAAAAAAAACCATCAGCTTTACAATTAAACCTATGTATTGAATATATGTAAATTATAAATCAATAAGAAAGAGTAGGGGAAAATAAATAGTAAAATCTCACACTAGAGACACTATGTGGTTGGGTACAAAGAATGGATCCTGGAGGATAGATGAATGCATGGCCAAACTCACCATCAGCTGTCCTGTGCATTGAAAAGTCACAGGTTCGATTCTTGGGGAGGACATATACAAAAGTTTCTGGTTCAGTCTCCAGTGGTGGTGTGGGAGGCAACCAATTGATCTCTCCCTCTCTCTTTCAAATAATGGATGAGGATTAAAAAAAAAAAAAAAGATTATGGAGATTTGCCAAAACCTATAATGCAGAGTTTGAGGCTTATACTCTTACATGGCCAATTCAGTTTTCATGAGAAGGATTCATGAGATGCTAAGGTTTGTTTGTTTGATTTTTCCTTCAAAGAAATATTCTGAAGCCATAAGTCAAAACAAGTTTAATTATTTTGGCATCAAAATTTAGATTGGACTTTTTTTTTTTTTTAAGCTTTAGTAAGGTATAATGGACAGGCAGTAAACTGAACATATTCAAAGTGTACAATTTGGTACATTTTGACATATGTACACACTTGTGAAACCATTACAATGGCTAGGCTGACTTTTTCCAAAAAAGCCAAAGTGTAGTATGTAGCCCCTTTAAACATATGTGTGTGCACACACACACACACATAACACATACTCCAATGTGAGTATATGTAGGAAGGGCTAACCTGATCAGACTTCACCTTCAGGGAAACAGTACACAGGACATGCAATACTCAAAGTGTATGACTTTTTTTGGTTTTATTATAATAACTTTAAATTTTACAATGGTTTTAGATTTATAGAAAAGTTGCAAAGACAGTGCAGAGACTTCCTGTGTCCCCTGTTGGTGACATATTACTATGGTGTATTGTCACTTAATGAACCAGTATTTGATACATTACTATTATATATATATATATATTTAAAATTTTTCTTTGTTGTTGAAAGTGTTACAGATGTCTCCCACTTTTTCCCCCATGAACCCCTCTCCCCTGTTCCCCCCACCCTGCTTTCACCACACTATTGTCTGTGTCCATGGGTTATACATATATACGTTCTTTGGTTAATCTCTTTCCACCCCCCTTTCTTCTGAGATTTGTCAGTATGTTCAATGCTTCTATGTCTCTAGATCTATTTTGTTCATCAGTTTATTTTATTCACTAGATTCCACATATAAGTGAAATCATGTGAGACTTGTCTTCTTCAGACTGGCTTATTTTGCTTAGCATAATACTCTTCAGGTCCCTCCATGTTATCTCAAAGGGTAAGAGATCCTTCTTTTTTATAGCTGCATAGTATTCCATTGTGTATATGAACCACTGCTTTTTTATCCACTCATCTATTGATAGACATTTGGGCTGCTTCCAGATCTTAGCTATTGTAAATAGTGCTGCTATGAACATGGGGGTACATATATTCTTTCTGATTGGTGTTTCAGGCTTCTTAGGATATATTCCTAGAAGTGGGATCACTGGGTCAAATGGCAGATCAATTTTTAATTTTTTAAGGAAACTCCATACTGTTTTCCATAGTGGCTGCACCAGTCTGCATTCCCACCAGCAGTGTACTAGAGTCCCCTTTTCTCCACACCCTCGCCAACACTTGTTGTTTGATGATTTGTTGATGGTGGCCATTCTGACAGGTGTGAGGTGATACCTCGTAGGTGTTTTAGTTTGCATCTCTCTGATGATTAGATACATTATTATTAACTAAAGTTCATACTTTATTTAGATTTCCTTAGTTTTTATCTACTGTCATTTTTCTGTCTCAGGATCCCACCCAGGATACTGCATGATACTTGATCATCAGGTTTTCTTAGACTCCTCTTGGCAGTGACAGTTTCTCCGATTTTACTGGTTTGTGTTGACTTGACCATTTGAGGAGTATTGAGCAAGTATTTTGTAAAATGTCCCTCTACTTGGGCTTGTTTGATGCTGTTTTCATGATGAAACCGGGACTGTGGGTCTTTGGGAGGCAGACCATGGAATAAGTGTCATTCTTATCACGACGTATGAAGGGTACACACTATCAACACAACTTCTCACGGATGATGTTAAGCTTGATGGTCAGAGGTGTCTTATATCATATAAAAAGTCCAGAATACGTTTCCAAAAGAGATTCTTCAAAATGTCTGCTAGTAGAGTGGAGTGTCTTTTTAAAAATCAATATAAAGTAAATAAATATTTCATGAAAGTTTGATGTGGTTACAAAGGCTTTTGTGGCTCCCCTGAGCCTAGTAAAACACAGGAGAGCGAAGGGCCTGAAGGGGCAGGAACTGTGTCCCTTAACTACCTGCACTGACCTCTGCTACTTCCTGCAAGTGTGTGCCCTCTTCCCCATTAGCTCACGAACTCCTCCAGGATGGGGACGGTGTCTCTGGGTTGGTTTGTCTGCACTCAGCACTAACCCTGAGCTCTCTGTCCTCAGCACAGAAGGTGCCAGCATGTGCTTGCCAAAGAGCTGAGCAGGTGCTAACTGGTTTGGGGTGAGAGAGGACCTGTCTCCTGGTCTCACCTCCTCCTGGCCTTTCTTTCCTTCCTATGCTCCAGACGTACCTCTGCTGGCAGGGGTGTCACAGGAAGGGGTGAGAAAGAACCTGAGACAGGAAGGCTTTGGCTGGGTTATTCAGGGAGGGTCCAGGATGTGGGGCTTTGCTGTCAGGAGGTGGGGCGATTCTATGATTGGAAGTACAGGGAAGTCAATAATCTTATCTACAGGGAGGGCAGATCAGAGTGAGGTGAAAGCTACAACCAGAAAGAAGCAGCAGTCAATCATTTTGGTGGGGGGAGGGAGGGAGGCAGAGAGTCAGAGAGAGCTGTTTGTACAGTGACCTTGTTTTTGTCTCACTTTATCATAGCATCAGAGAGATAACGTCTAGCGTTGGTGTCCCATGAGATCATTCACGTCCTGACACTGGTGTTCGGAGACGGTTTCTGTCCAGCAGGAGAACAACACGCCCTCGCTGTGAGCATCAGAAGAGGTTCTGACGACACCGAGGCCAGCCTGGGTCCGACCAGATCACGGAAGTTAGGTGCTGCTTTTTTCTCTCGGTCACTGAGGTCTTTCCCCCTCCTCTTCCAAGAGCTTTACATAGGTTCTCTCCTTTTCTCCTTACGGCCACCTCATGAGAAAGGTATTTGTCTTAGTTTGGGCTCTGGAATGCGGAGTCTGAGACAAGGATGTGGCTGAGAGCCTGTCCATAGGAAAGTCGTCCCAGGAAGCAGGAGGGAGAGGGCAGGGACAGCGAGGAAGAGGGGGGACAGTCACCCCAGAGAACATTATAGAGGTTGCTGCTATAGGCAAGAGAGTCTTGACGCCCCAGGATCACCAGGAGCACACAGAACACTCCCTACCCCACCCCAGATCTTCTGCCCAAGCCAGGGAGGCTAATTGTCCCCAGCAAGGCCACTGTCCCCCTGGCTCCCATCTGCCTTTGGTCGAGGGTTGCTGAGGGGGACATTGCCTTCCCTGCACTTCCACAGAGATGGAGGCCTACAGGCTGGGAAGCACCTGGCCTGTTCCTCAACTGCGAAGATGTTAGCAGGAGAGTAAGTCCCCAGAGCACCTTCCACACCAGCTGGAGCTGAAGACAGAGGCAGGGGTGAAAGCATGTGTGAGCATTCCTAACGCACAGGTGAGGAGAATAAGGCGTGGAGAGGTGAATGAACGTGTCCCAGGTCACACAGCCAAGCGTATAAAGCCAAGACTGTCACTCAGGCGGTGTCTTTAATTCATCTCATATCTTTTAACCATCATGCTTCTCTGACCACTGTTTTGGCTGTGTCTTGCTCATGACTTATGGATTCTATTCAATACTCTCATCTTAATGCACTTTCTCCTGGCCCTGCTCCTGAGCCCATCATTTCTTACTTGGCGAGGCTCTCCTAGTTCATTTGTCTCCCTTCCCACTTCCCTCCGCGCCTCGTCATGACAGGCCCATGTCCTGAATTCTCCTTTCCACTGCTCCTCCTCAGCCAGTCTGTCTCCCAGCAAGTGAGCAATTGCTGAAATTCCCGCTCATGCTGTGAAGTTTGCCCGGATTGGGGGGGGAGGGGTAGCGTGTTGAGTTTGTGGTCGGGAGGAGCTAGTAGCTTTCCTTCGCCCACGTCATCTTGCATGTGGAGCTCCACGGCCTCACTTGTCGATGACTCAGAGACTGGTTCCCGTTGTCCCCCCACATACCCGCTGACCTGTCTGCGTCAGACCTCAGCCGCTCATCCTTGGTCTAATGGTTTTTATCCAACTGGCCTTTATTAATCTCTCTAGTTTAGGTCTCAAATCCCTAGAGGTCATGGACCATCTCTGTGTATCTGTCTTAGAGTCAAGTGCAAAGAGGTTTGCTGATTCCCTGCAGCTGAGTCAAGTTTCCTGGGTTGGGTCAAAAATGAGTGGACAGAGGTGCGACAGCTGGGGCTGTGGTGTCAGTTTGTACACATGGTCAAGTTTTTCAAGGTGTGTCTATTTTCTTAACTCCTCGAGCTGAACGACCATGTATTTGTTTTTTCCTTTCGGTCCCCCAAAGAATGATTGCTAGTATGATGTGAGTATGCGTGTGTCTGGGGATGCACGGCAGCCTCTTATGTCTCAGTCACTGGCCAAGAAGTTGAACAAGGATGGATTATAGCCATTGGGCTTGGTCATGGGCAGTTAGTCGGTCAGGGTGGACTCCTGATGGCCTGACTAATAGGGGTTGCTGTAGGAAAGCCCAGAAAGTTAGACAACGATGTAGAAGCTCTGTAAGTCCAAGGAACTGACTCCAGAATCTGAGATCGGGAAGGAGGCAACAGAAAAAATCAAGGGTTCCAGCTGGCAGCTGGAATCAGAACCTAGAGCATTCTAGAGACAGCCAACAAGAGCAGCAATAAGGAATGGGGCTGGACACACAAGCAGAGAGCTAAGGCCCCTCATCATGGCTCCCTCCTCTGCAAGGGCATGGATGGGCTGGCTGTCGCATGCCTGCAGCTGGAGGTAGAGCTTGAGGACATTCTTGACTCAAGCAGAGAAGAGGGTGGCTGGGCTTGTGGGTCTGCAGGCCTTTTGGTCTTCTTGGCTTCGTCATCAACTTGGTCATCTCGGTCTGGCCTTCACTCCGCAGAGACCTCACCAGGATGGAAGCTCACTGGGTAGTTCACTGTCTGCTGGTCATGCTGTTTGTTGTCTGGAGGTGGGCCGAGTTTGCAAGGAGGCAGCTGGTAGGTGCCAGCAGCAGGTGAAAGCAGAGTCTGGGGTCAAGGGATGGAGAGGGCTGGGCACTGGCATCCAGCTGTGTCCAGGGAGAATTTTTGCTGATCCTATAGGGCTCAGCTGCCCAATATCCATTAGAGCTCTGAGCCAAAGTGCCCTGGCAGTTTCAGCAGTAATAATGGTATTGAAGAGAAAACGGGGTCAATGCAAGAAAGTAAAGTACTGGCACACTTACTAGCACTCCTGTCAAAGAATTTGGAAAAGTCCAAAGGTTGCTGAAGCAGTTTGATACTTTGTAATAAATATTGAAGGAAGGTGAATGGGAGAGTGAAGACTGGGGAGCTGCCCCAGGCACATACACAGGCTTTGCTTTCAGTTCAACACTTCTTGTGGGAGCCTCATTCCTTCTGCAAACCGCCCACCCGCTAGCATCAGTGATGTCCTCAAACATGGATGGAAGGAAAGGAGTGAGAACATCCATGCCCTCGAGGGGCTCACCACTGCCATGGGGAGGAGTCAGTGTAACTCTTACAAGGGAGCCTAGACCAGGTCTGGGCGAGGGACTGGGATGCTGCAGCTGCCCCTCTGTTGTCCTTGTGTAACAGGTGGGACAATGCTTTCTCTTTAATTTTAGTGTTGTTCTTGGCTCACTGCTCCCATCGTGTGACGGCCTTTTCTGGCCATAGCAGCATGTTGACCAGGGTCCTCTGTGGTCCACACTGTTGTTAGAAGCATTGAGTTAGGAACACAGGACAACTTACTCATCCTCTCTGACCCTCAGTTTCCTCATCTGTAAAGTGAGGCAGTTGGACTCTTGAGTGGACTTTTGAGTGGACACTTATCAAAAGCCTTTTAAAGGTAGAGTGGTGCTTCTCATACTCTAATGTGAAATTCACTCACCTGGGGTCATGTTAAAATGCAGGTTCTGGCTCAGTAGGTCAAGTTGGGGCCTGAGAGTCTGCATTATGGACACGCTCCCAGGTGATGCTGCTGCTGCTGCTCCACGGACTGTGCTGAGTAGCAAGAAAGGTCACATCACACAAGATAATGGGAGGATCCAAGACTTTCAGGCAAATAGCCCTGAGTTTGAAATGCAATGCTGCCACTGTGCAGTCTTGGACACATTCCTCAATGTCTGTGAGCCTCAGTTTCCTCATCTGTTAAATGGGGGCAATACTACCCTTCTTGTTGGGGCCTCATTCCTTGTGCAAATCTCTCCCACCCACCACCCTGCCGTGGGATAAATTAGACCTGTTTGTAAAATGGGTCTCATAATGTTGATGTTTAGAAAGTACCCAACAATTGATAGGTGCTGCCTGGTCCTCCCAGGAACCTCTCCACACCCAGCCACTACCGCCATCACTGAACGTACCAAAAATCTATTCATCTCTCAGGCCTCATGGGGAAAATCACCGAGTCTGAGTGCATGGTGTTGGCCTTACATGTGTTTGGCTGCTACAGAGAAGCAGGATCTGCCCAGAGGTCCTTTGCATTAAACATCCCCATTGTGGCCAGGGTGGCCTTCTGGTGAGTAAAATGTGGCAGGTTGCCCCGGCGCCTGAGCAGGCGACCCTCAGGCTCTGTCACCCTGCACGCCCAGGAGTTCTCACACCCTCACTCACTCCCTGACCCATGCTTTCCAGTGGAACTCCTGGGGCTCAAGGCTCAGTGGTGTAGCCAAGACTACTGTGTCCATTTGGTCTAAATGCTGCCTAGTGACCAGTTTCTTAGAGTGTTTCACAGAAACAGAGGCAAAGCTCTGTGACCTCGACTGCCCCACCTTGTTCATTCTTGGGTCTGTTCCCCAGCCCCTATAACCATCACGAAATTCCATTGATCGATCTGTTCCCTTTGAGGTCCAGAACTGAAACACTCACTGGCCTTGGAGGTCGTTGGAAAGTGCTCCTCAAGTGTGTTTCTGACCAACTAATTCCTCTCTTTTCAACCCGATGTATCAGCACATTCCTCTCGGCTCTGCTTTCAAAATGTCAGGAATCAGTTCCTCTCTCACACCTCCCTGTCCAAGGACCTGCTTCTCTTGTTCAACCTCTGCCATAAGCACCTCGCTGGTTTCCCGTGCGTGTGCTAGCAAAGCAGCGCAGACCGGGTGTATCTCCCAGCCCGGAGGCTGGAAGTCCAGAATGAAGGGGCCCGTCACGTCCCTCCTGACAGCTCGAGGGGAGGATCCTTCCTTGCCAGTTCCAACCTCTGATAACCCCAGGTGTGGACTGTGGGTTGGCAGCATTGATGCCAGTCTCTACCTTCCTCTGCTCATGGCCGTCTTCCCTCTGGGTGTCCCGGAGCATGGGTCATGGCAGATGCTCAATCAGACTTTGGTGAATGAATTCATGGACACGCCCCTCAGTTGGCAATCTTTCTGTTTTCTTCTCCAGGGCCGTCTTTTCTTCATAATGCACTACCTTCCCCTTTCCCCAGTCCCCTTCCAGCGCTGCCGTTTGCCATGTCGTGAATTATTTTAAATGCATTGCTCTGTGTGTGTGTGTGTGTGTGTGTGTGTGTGTATCCTTGACATTTTCTTGTGTTTCCAACAAGACTTTTTTTGAAGCAGTCTCCAGGAAGCTTCTTGTACTTTTTTGACCTTTAAAATGCTGCCAGAGAAGGATTTTAAAATTTTCCTCTCCCTAGTACGCAGTGGCTCACCTTCTATTACCCCAGGACCAGCATCTGTCCCCTCCTCTAGACTTCCGTTCTCATTCTTCCCTCCAGTTCGGGTCTCTTATCTGGACCATCACAGTAGCCTCCCCACCTTCAGATTCTCCCCAGACCGTCTTTTTTTTTTAAAGAAACAGTTCTATTGAAATATAATCCACATACTACACATTAATTTAATTTATTTACTATTATTTTTTTAATCCTCACCAGAGGATATTTTTTCCATTGAATTTCTAGAGAGAGTGGAAGGTGCAGGAGAGAAACATTGATGTGAGAAACACACTGATTGGTTGTCTCCCTCTCACACCCCAACTGGGGCTAGGAATCAAACCTGCAACCCGGGTTCATGCCACTGAATCAAACCCATGACCCTTTGGCACATGAGCTGATGCTCTAACCAGTGAGCCACACTGGCCAGGGCCACATATTATACAATTTATCATTAAATAGATATGCAGTTTATTGACTTTTAATATATTCACAAAGTTGTGCAACCATCATGACAATCACTTTTAAAATATTTTTATTATCCCAAAAAGAAACCCCACACCCCTTACCCTTCACTCCCCACAAATCTACCATTCCCTCAGCCCTAGGCAACCATTAATCCACTTTCTGTCCCTGTAGACATTTTATATAATGAAATCATATAACATGTGGTCCTTTGTGACTGGCTTCCTTTGCTTAACATAATGTATTTAGGGTCTAGCCATGTGCATTTATCACTAAATTAATTTATTATAATTAAAAATATAAAATAAAATCATTCAATTCTTACAATTGCTGAATAATATTCTATTGTGTGGATACATTACAGATTTTTAAAACTTCTTCTTGGGTCAGTTTAGTGTATTTATATAGAAATTTGTCCATTTCATGTAAGTTATCTAATTTATTGACATTCAGTTGTTCATAGTATTCCCTTATATTTTTTTTACTGCTATAAGGTCAGTGATAATGTTCCCTATTTCATGTCTGATTTTAGTAATTTGAGCTTCCTCTTTATTTTTCTTGGTTAGTCTAGCTAAAGATTCAATTTTGTTGATCTTTGTGAAGAGGCAACTATTGGTTTCATCAGTACTCTCTATTGTTTTTCTGTTCTCTATTTTTGTTTCTATCTGCTCTAATCTTTATTATTTCCTTCCTTCTTTTAGCTTTTAGTTTAATTTCTTTTCTTTTTTCTTAAAGTGTCTTAAGATAGGTTAGGTTGTTGATTTAAGATCTTTATTATTATTATTATTATTATTTTGTTCTTGTTGTTCAGATAGAGTGGGAGGGAAAGAGAGAGAGAAAAACATCGACGTGAAAGGGACACATCGAGTGGTTGCCACCCACACAACCCAACCAGGGCCAGGGACAACTGCAACTGAGGTACACGCCCTTAGTGGGAACCGAACCTGGGTCTCTATGGACGCAGGCCGGCGCTCTAACTGCTGAGCCAAACTGGCCAGGGCAAGATATTATTTTTTTAATATAGGCATTTACAGGTATAAATTTACCTGTAACCACTGCTTTAGCTACATCGCATACGTTCTGGTACGCTGTGTCTTCAGTTTCATTTATGCCAAAGCATTTTTTTGTTTTCCCTGTGATTTATTTCTTGATTTACTGGTTGTTTAATTTCAACAAATTTATAAATTTTCCAGTTTTCTTCCATTGGATTTCTAACATCTCTTTGTGGTCAGAGAAGATATCTATCTATTAGAATATACTGAGACTTAATTTGTGGCCTAATATGTGGTCAGTCCTAGAAACTTCCACGTGCATCTGAGAAGAACGTGTATGCTATTATTGTTGGATAGTGTTCTATATATGTCCCTTAGATTTAGTTGGTTTACTGTGTTGTTTAAGTCCTCTATTTCCTTATTTATCTTCTGTCTGGTTGTTCTATCCATTGCTGAGAGTGGGGTATTAAAATCTCAAATTATTATTAGAGAGCTGTTTATTTTTTTCTTTAATTCTATCAATTTTTGTTTCATATATTTTGCTGGTCAGTTATTATGTATATAAATGTTTATAATTTTTATATCTTCTTGCTGTATTGAACCTTTTATTATATTTAAGGTGGGGCAAAAATAGGTTTACAGTTGTTTGCATGGAAAATAATACAATTAATAATACAAGAATAAACTCTGTGTTTTGCATATTCACAACTATAAACCTACTTTTGTCCCACTTTGTATAATATTCTTCTTTGTCTCTTGTAACCTCCTCTGATTTAAAGTATATACTTTCCAATATTTATATAGCCACCCCTGCATGGCATATTCTTTTCCATCATTTCACTTTCAATCTGTTGTGTCTTTGGACCCAAATAAATCTCTTGTAGACAGCAGATAGTTGGATAATATTTTTTTTATCCATTCCACTCTATTTATCTTCAAATAGACTGAGAGGAAGAGGGAGAGAGGGAGAAACATGGACGTGAGAGGGATACTTGGACTGGCTGCCTCTCATATGACCCTGACCAGGGCCAGGAAACAAACCGCAACTGAGGTACAAGCCCTTGACCAGAATTGAACCCATGACTCATTGGTCTGCAGACCGACTCTCTAACCGCTGAGCCAAACCAGCCAAGGCTAACCTGTCTTTTGATTGGAGAGTTTAATCCATTCACATTTAAAGTAATGTCTGATCAAGAGGAACTTATTGCTGTCATTTTGCTCTTTGTTTTCTATATGCCTTATAATTTTTTTGTTCTTCATTTCATGCATTACTGCCTTCTTTTGTAGCTAGTTATTTTTCATAATAAAACATTTAAATTCTTTTCTGATTTCCTTTTGTGTATATTCTTTAAAAAAAAAAAGTTTTTCATTGATTTCTCAGAGAGAGGAGAAAGGAGAGAGAGATAGAAACATTGATGTAAGCGAGAAACATTGATTGACTGCCTTTTGCATACCTTCCTTGGGGATGGAGCCAGCAACCCAGGCATGTGCCCTGACCAGGAATGGAACCAGAACCTCTCAGTCCATGGGAGGAGGTTCAGTCCCCTGAGCCACACCAGCCAGGCATCTTTTGTGTATATTCTTTAGCTTTATTTTTCTGTGTGGTTACCATGAAGATAATATTTAACATCATAAAATTATAACACTCTAATTTGAATTTACACCAGTTTAACTTCAACAACATACAAAATATCTGCTCCTTTAATAGCTCTGCCCTCACCTCTTTCAGTTGTTGATGTTAAAACGTTATATCCCTAGGGAACTAAACGAGATGTTTAGAAACATGTTGAGAGAAAATTTCCTTTTCTCATTTTCTTTGATTTCCTCAAAGAGTATGACTCATTGACAATGAATTACCAAGAGTGTTAGGGTTAGTGTCCAGTCTTTTCACCATTAAGTGGAATACTTCTCACCAATATAAAGATATGTTCTCATGATACATGCAACAGTATGGATAAATCTCAAAATTATTGTGCTAAACAAAAAGTTACATCTTTATACATTGTGTGTTCAAAACATAAGCTAATACTTTTTTAAAATGCATTTGTTTCATAATCTATGTGGAAAACAAAGTGTGGGGTTACAAACCAGAGTTATAATACTAAATCTTAGACTAATAATTGTTTTGTAAAATGTATTAGTGCTAGTCTTTCCAGACTTCCGGTCAAGATGGCGGCGTAGGTAAACGCGCTATCACCTCCTCCCACAACCACATCAAAATTACAACTAAACTACAGAACAACCATCATTCAGAACCATCTGAAATCAAGCTGAATGGAAGTCCTACATCTATGGAATTAAAAAAGCCACACCGAGACTGGTCCCACACCCACATGTGGCGGATAAAATCAGGAGAGACCTCAGCTGGGAAGGTCCTTCCTGAGGACTGAGGGGTCCCTGTCCCACACCAGGTGCCCCGCTCAGGGTTCCAGTGCCAGGAAGAGAAGTCCCCATAACTTCTGGCTGGAAAAACCAGTGGGAACTGAGGCTCAGGGAGGCTGCGGCTCCTGGAGCCCCAGGCAGCTGATCTTAAAGGGCCCATGCACAGACTTACTCAGACCTGCTCCCTCTGAGTTTGGAGGGGAGGCAGCTTGAGGGGTGCCAGAGAACAGGGAAGAACTGAGCTATTTGGCCTTGGGACGAGATGTGGAGGAGCAGCTTTCTCCTGGACAGACGTGCTGGCGGAGGCCGTTGTTCCTTTGGTGAGCCCTGCCCCCACAGGGCAGGCAGATGGGTGCCATATCTGGGACCCCAGCAACCTGGCTCATACTGTTTTCCCTTCCCTGGTGATTCCCTGAGGCCCTGCCCCACCCAACTTTCAGGCCCACCCAAGTTGTTTCCAAAGGCTTTACCGTAGGATTGGCCTGTCTTGGATCCTGCTTCAGAGTTTCCTAAAATCTCTCAAACAAGAAGCATCTGGTCTCAGCGAGCCCCATACCTCTCGTTAAGTGGCCCCAGGCCTGGCACTAGAAGCATCCAGCCTTGGTTCACAACTTGGTTTTTCCTGGGCACCTCCAAGCCCAGCAGAAGAAACAGCCATCTGTAGATCACTTTGTAGCTGATGCCAGGTGGCCCTGGATAGAACACAGGCAGTGGTTGACCTTGCCCCAGAGCCAGCACACCCAGTGGACAGCTTCAGAACACTGTGAAACACCACCACCCAACCACCTCCATAAGTGACTCACTCAATGAGTAGACTCAGTGGGTACCAGAGCCCTGATGAAGTAAGTCTCACTCTGTGTGGTGGGTCCCTGCACATCTCATCCTCCAAGGTAGTCAGGCCAATGGTCAGTGGGCACAGCCAGTCCTTGCAGCTGATCGCCTTAGTAAGTCCCTCCCATTGATGTACCAACAGCAATCAAGACTCAAATACAACAGAAGGTGTGCACCATGAAGGCCCAGCTGGGGTAATCAGAGAGACTGTGCCACTGGATCCTACAGGACACCTACAACAGTAGGCCACCCTACGAAGCTTAGGAGACATAGTAACTCTGCCTAATACATAGAAACAATCACAGGGAAGCAGCCAAAATGAGGAGACAAAGAAGCATGTCTCAAATGAAAGAAAAGAACAAAACTCCAGGCAAATAACTAAACAAAATGGAGATAAGCAATCATTCAGATGCAGTCAAGGGACTTCGTGAGACCTTCAAGGAACTTAAGGAGACCTCTGAGAAACTTAGTGAGAACATCAACAACGTAAAAAAGGACCAGTCAGAAATTAAGGATGCGCTAACGGAAATAAAGAATAATTTACAGGGAATCAAGAGGAGAGTAGGTAAAGCCAAGAAGCAAACCATTGATTTGGAATATAAGGAAGCAGAAAACACCCAACCAGAACAGCAAAAAGAAAAAAGAATCCAAAAAAACGAGCATAGTGTAAAGAGCCTCTGGGACAACTTCAAGCGTGCCAACATTCACATCATGGGTTTCCTGAAGGAGAAGAGAGAGAGCAAGAAATTGAAAACCTATTTGAAACAATAATGACAGAGAACTTCCCTAACTTGGTGAAAGAAACAGACATGCAAGTCCAGGAAGCACAGACAGTCCCAAACAAGTTGAACCCAAAGAGGTCCACACCAAGACACATCATCTGCTTCAGAGTTTCCTAAAATCTCTCAAACAAGCAGCATGCCAAAGGTTAAATACAAAGAGAGAATCTTAAAAGGAGCGAGAGAAAAGCAGCCCATTGCCTACAAAGGAGCTCCCATAAGACTGTCAGCTGATTTCTCAAAAGAAATTTTGCAGGCCAGAAAGGAGTGGCAAGAGATATTCAAGGTGATGAAAAGCAATGACCTACAACCAAGATTACTCTATCCTGTGAAGGTATCATTTGGAATGACATATCAAGAGTTTCCCAGACAAGAAAAAGCTAAAAGAATTCATCAGCACCAAACCAGTATTATATGGAATGTTGAAGGGTCTTCTTGAAGGTGAAGAAGAACAAAAATATGAACAATAAAATGGCAATTTAATACATATCTATCAACAATTGAATCTACAAACAAAATGAGCAAGTAGAACAGAAACAGACTCATAGATACAGAGAACTTTTGGTTGCTTGTCAGATGGGTGGGGGTTGGGAGGATGGGTGAAAAAGATGAAGGAATTAAGAAGTACAAATTGGTTGTTAGACTGATGAACCTTAAAGGGAAGGGGGGAGAAAGGGCGAGATGAGATAAACCAAAGAACTTCTATGCATATATGCATAACCAATAGACTCTAACAATAGTGTGGGGAAGGCAGGAGGGGGCAGGATTGGGGAGGACCGGATCAATGGGGGAA
Organism: Molossus molossus; assembly: GCF_014108415.1. Lineage (NCBI taxonomy): Eukaryota > Metazoa > Chordata > Mammalia > Chiroptera > Molossidae > Molossus > Molossus molossus. Next base: position 32,157,884 of record NW_023425346.1, read on the forward strand.
AAAGGGAGAAACACCTATAATACATTCAACAATAAAGATGAGTTAAATAAATAAATAAAATGTATTAATCTCTTAAAGCATATGGAAAACAAAAAGTGGAGTTATACACCATTGTTACAATAATACTAGCTTTTATAATTGCTCATGTATTTACTTTTACTGAGATCTTAGTTTTTTCACATAGCTTCAAGTTACCATCTAATGAATGTCCTTTTACTGAAATTGAGAGGACTGCCTTTACAACTTCTACCAGGGCAGATCTATTGGCAATGAACTCCATCAGCTTTTGTTTATCTGGAAATATCTTAATTTTTGCCTTTTGGAGGACATTTTTGCTGAATATAGGAGTCTTTGTTGAGTTTCTTCTTTGAATAATCCACCCACTGCCTTCTGGCCTTCAAAGTTTCTATTGAGAAATCTGTTGATAGTCTTCTTGAGAATCCCTAATATGTGACAAATCACATCTCTTTTGCTGCTTTCAAAACTTTCATTTTCTCTTTGTATGGTTTGATTATGTGTCTTAGTGTGACTTCACTTCACCCTACTTGGAGTTTATTGAGCTTCTTGGATGTTTATATTTATATTTTTTATCTAATTTGGGAATTTTCAGCCATTATTTCTTCAGATATTCTCTCTACCCTTTATTCTCTCTTCTCATTCTGGAACTTTTACAATGTATGTTGGTCAGCTTGATGGTGTCCAAGCTGACCAAAAATAGCTGCTACTGTGCTAAGAGATAAAGTTGACTGAAATTAACTGTAATTTATCATCTAAGCTTTCCCCAGAAAGTTGCAGACCTCCAGTAGATACTAGAGTTCTAAAATAGCTGTATGACCCTTAGGCTCTGTTCACTTTTCTTCAATCATTTTTCTTTCTGGTTCTCAAACTCAATAATTTCTATTGTCTTATCTCCAAGTTTTCTTATTCTTTCTTCTGCCTGCTCTAATCTGCCTTTGGATTCCTCTAGTAAAATTTTCACTTTAATTATTATAGTTTTCAGCTTCAGGATTTCTTTTTTGTTTCTTTTTAAGTTTTGTATCTCTTAATTGATATTTCCATTTTGCTCATACATTGTTTTCTTCACCTTTTGCTTTGGTTCTTTGAGTATCTTTAAGGCAGTTGTTTTAAAGTCTTTTTCTAGTAGATCTGCCATCAGCAACTTTTTAGGGACAGTTTCTATTGGTTTTTATTTTAACTTTGAATGGACCATACTTTGTTTCTTTGTATGTATGATTTTTTGTTGTTGAAAACTGGACATTTGAATTAAATAATATGGTAACTCTGGACGTCAGATTCTCTTCCTTCTCCAGGGTTTGCTAAGCTTGGTTTTTGTTTTTGTGGTTATTTATAGGCTGTCTCTGTGCCAAGGATCAGGCTGAGGTGTAAACTTAAGGTCTTTTATTAGCCTATGCTTTTCTCTGGGCAAGTGCTATGATGTTCTAATGTTCCCTGTTTGTGACTTTGTTTTTAAATGTTCCAGTCTTCAATGTCAGGCTCTAAAAATGAGAAAAATAAAGGGAAGGAGAGGCATCGGACCTTTAAAATCACCTGGAAGTCATATTAGCCAGAGGTGGGTTGCTAGCAACAATGAGGGGAGATGCAATAATGGTCATGCCTCTTTGTCTGCACCTCTGTGATCAGAAACAACAATCAGTGTTCAGAGATCCCTGGTATTTGAAGTACAGGCTCCTCTTCGTCCATCCTGGCTCCTGAAAGCTATGTGCAAGCTGCTCCAGGAACATGTGCACAACAGCCTGGCCTTGGAATGAGCAGCGGGAGATGGATAGCTGCTGCTGTGCTGAGAGATGAAGCTGACTGAAATGAACTGTAATTTATCATGCAAGCCTTCCCCTGGAAGTCGCAGACCTCCAGTAGATGCCAGAGTTCCAAAAGACTGTATCAGATAGCTCCTGCCAGTGCAATTATTGTCCTGGTTGGGAGGCAGTTTCTGGTGCTTCCTAGTCTCCTGTCTTCTCGGAATCCTTCCAGAACTGGTTTTTCAGTCAGTATTGGAGATTTGTTCTGACCCCAGAAGGGCTCTTTTTAACAACCCCTTTCCTCTGTCCTCTCTGGTGAACTATGTAGCTTATTCTTTAGCTTATTGGCTCTTAATGAAAAGAGGATCTTCTTTTCTAGAACATCTCGGGCTTCAACTATTACATATGCTGTTTCAAATAAAGTCAGTTTCTTAAAAAAAACAGAGAACATTGGAACTCTTTTTTTCTTATGAACTGCCTCTTCCTTTGGGCAAAATCTCAGAGCCACTGCTCTGAGCATGGGTTGGTGTGGTAGCCTCTGGTCTTCTTGGCTTGTTTCTACCTTACAAGGGAGCAAATTTGGATGAAGGTGATTGAGGCCTCAGTGTTCTTGGTTTGTCATGCCTGGGATATAACCTCTATCCTATGAGTTAGCCTGGATGGAAGAAGAGAGCTCACCAGGAATTTAACCTCTTTAACTTGCAGATGGAGATGAGAAATTCTGGTGTCCTGCCTGCCTTAGTGACACGTAGTAACCATGGAGCGGGGGTCGGGGGGGATGAGGGGAGAGGAAGCCCTGTCTTCTTGACCACACCTGCTTGGAGTAGAGCTTCCATCAAGCTGAGATGGGGTAGGGAGAGGGAGGAAGTGGGTTGTGGCTCAGGTGCCACAGATGCTTGCTGTTCTTGTCAAGTTTCATAGGTTTCCTTCAATAAATGTTTCTTATCTGTTGTATGCCCTCAGGACAGTTTCCAGAGACTTCAAATGCTCATTTTTAAAATAGTTTTCACCAGCTTTGCTTGTTTTACTGGGGAGTGGGCTGCAGAGCTCCTCATGCTAACATCTCCGTGTGGAACTCCGGTCTAGTCCATTTTATACCGCACTGGTCAGGCGGTTTACTTTGCGGCATTTTAATTGGTATCATTACTTTGTTTAGAAGTGTTCAAAATTCCTGTGCCAGGGACCACTAGTTGAGACTTAATATCCATTTTCCCCTTCCTGTGCAGGCGCAGAACCCCGATGTTATTTGGGGCAGCAGTGCACCCAGCTAAAAGACTATAGCATCTAGGTGCAGTTTTGTGAATGAGTTCTGGTCAATGAGTTGTAAGTAGAAGTGTTGCCTGCATCTTAAAGTTATATAAAGGGAGCTGTCTAGTCAGGACTGTGATCCTTTGCCTTTCTTGTTGCCTAGAATATAGTGTTGATGGCTGGTGTGCTAGCAGTCATCTTGGACAATGAGGCAATCTTGAGAACAGAAGCCACACAGTGAGAATGGCCGAATAGAAACAGGAAACCTTTTTGCTATGATTACTGGGTCTTTGGTCACCTCCTGGAGCTGCCATATAAGTCCTGGATTACCTTCTTACAGAGACTATAAATCCTTGTGTGTTTAAGCCACTATTTTTTACTCAAATGTCACTTCCCCAAGAAAGTCTTGCTTGACCTTTCGACAACTAGACATGGCTTCTTTCCTTTGAATTCTTATAACACTTGCCTCTAACTCCCTGTGGCATTGAAACATGATATAACATCCCTCTTTGTATTAATGCTATTTGGGTTTATACTGAAAAGAACCAGATGGCTAGCCTAATAAAATCTAGCCCAGATTCTCCAAGGCTGGAGACGGGGAGGAATCACCAAGTGAGGAGTGCTGGCTGGACCTCAAAGCTTTCATTCCTGCTCTGAGAGTCACTGTCTCCTGGGGGATTTCTCACTGCTTACTCTATCACCTATAGGCTGACCTTGGAAACCTCTGCTTTACTTTTGAGGATTTAGCCCCAGTATGAGAACATAAAGCATACAACTCTTCCCTTAATTCCACAGCCAAGAACAGGCTAAAAAAAATTTTTAACAGTTCTTGAAAGCTCAGGGTAACAAAGGGGAAATAAACAAAAAAGAGTAACATAACACCAGGTAATCTCTCTTACTCATCTTTAGCCTGGAGTCCCTGCCGCCTGCGTTGCTGCCTCCAGGTAGCAGTACTTTCAGCCCCTGATCACCTTTAGATTCCAAGGGCAAAACTATGCAACCGCATCATTGCATTATCGTAAAACCTTTAAATATGAAGGTATGTTGGACATTCGTTCTGACATGTCCAAGCTGAGACCTGAGTCCTGATATTTTTCAAACCTTGATAATTAAGAGGATGAAAACAGACAGCTCTTGTTATTTATAAGCTGCTTTTAAGAGGCAATTCTTTTGGTCCTAGAATTACCTTCAAGTAGAAATTTTAGTAATGCAAATATAAAGCAAAGCTCCTAAATGAAGGTACTAGAGACCAGTTCCAAGGAGCTAAACATTTTTAGAATTTAAGCCTTTGCTGGATGTTGAGTTGTATCTCTGCAGACTTGGATTGCTTTTGGAAAAAATACCCTTAGCTAAGGAGGGGTCAATAATATTAGAAGAGCTAGCACAGTGCGTGGGTCTTGGACTTGCACCCCTATATTAATCAAAGACTGGATGTTAGGAAATAATGGACTTGTTTTCATGGAAGAATTTTTTTAATTAAAAAATTATTTTATTGATTTTAGAGAGAGAGGGTGGGGGAGAGAGAAAGAGAGAGGGAGAAACATCAATTTGTTGTTCCATTTATTTATGTATTCATTGGTTGCTTCTTGTATGTGCTCTACTGGGGAATCGAACCCACAACCTTGGTGTATGAAGATGACGCTTTAACCAACTGAGCTACCTGGCCCGGGCTTCATGGAAGAACGTGTGAGACTTGGGGCTGAAGGCAAATTTTCAGGGCAGATGACAAAGTGTGACTGAGAGTTACTAATAATAAAACATAAAAATAATAATAGCAACCCTTTCGATGGTGCTTATTCTATCACTTTCTGTGTATGATCTCACTGATCTACACTTACCTGTGAGGTGGTACAATTATCACCCCCATTTTACAGATGAGAAAATTCAGGTACAGAGAGGTTGGGTAGCTTGCCCAAAGTCACTCAAGAGTGAAAAAGTGGAATTGGGATTAGAACCCATGCAGTCCAGCTCCAGCACCTGGGCCCTCACTCTCCTTATCGTCCACTTGCAGGAAGTGTCCACTTCTCTCCACCTTCACGTGAGACACTGAGTCCTGTTCATGGCGCTTCCTCTCCCTTATGTGGCTGAATGTTCCTGACGGACAGAAAAATGGGTAATTTCATCTATTTATTTTCCATCGGGTCACTTTATGGAACTGTCATATTAAGTCTCTTAGCGTTTTAGCTAACTCTTATGATTTAGGGGGATGGTAATCACCTTTCCCGCAATTATGTATCATTTTGTGTCCACTTTTTCTACGGTGATGCCTCCCATTTCTCTTTGTTGCCTTAGCACATTGGTGATAGTTTATGGAATAATAAAAATGGAATTACGTTTTAGAGTGGCTATGGGAAGGATAAATATGAGATCAGAGTACCCGGGGCCGAGCGAGCAGTTAAGGGGGGCACGTCAGGGGTGATGTCATAACGGCTTCGCCTAGAATGATGTTAAGGACATGCAGAAAAGGGGATACAGGAAAGACAGTTTAGACAAAGAATTCACTAGACTTAACGATGAGCAATAAAACAAGTACATCCTACCTGAAATCTAAGGTTCTGCCTGCTGACGAGAGATGTTAGTTTTGAAAACACGACTGGCCATCTAAAAGGAGGGGAGAGGAAGGAAATGAATCACAGGTCTGAGTGTAGGAAGATATCTTTTTAAAAATCTATTCCAAAAGCTTGCCTGACATTTGAAGATAGGGAGTAGGCTATGCCGAGTCCTCCAGGCAGAACTAGAACCTTTCACACGCAACTGGTTTTGCCCCAAGCATGGAAAATCCCCAAACCACTTCTAGTTTTGGAATAGACTTGGCGGGTCCCAGTGTCTTTCTGTGTCCCTGGTCCCAATCCTCTTCACCTGCTCACTGCCTCCATGTGTCCGCACCTGCCTTAGCTTGGGCTTCATGCAAAATACCACAGCCTTGGAGGCTTACACAATAGAAATGTATTTCTCAGAGCTCTGGAGGCTGAAAAGCCCAAAACCAAGGTGCCAGCAGGGTCAGGTTCTGAGGAAAACCTCTCCCGGGGGCAGATGCATCTGTCAGAGGGGAGGCCCTGGGGCCTGGGTGAAAATGCTGAAGGGCTTAAGCAAAGAAAGCAGCCACCCGTAGACAGACAACAGTGTGCTGATTACCAAAGGGAAAGGGGGTGGGGGAGGTAGGAGAGGGCAAAAGGGGGTAAATGGTGATGGAAGGAAAGTTGGGATGGTGAACACACAATACAATAGACAGATGATGTGTTATAGAATTGTACCCCTGAAACCTATATGATTTTATTAACCAATGCCACCCCAAAACATTCAATATAAAGAAGAGAAGTACATGCACATTTTCACTTAATCCCTTGAACAACTGGGCTTGCTCACTCTCTCACTTCTACCTCACCACAGAAGATGCCTGGGCTAGCCCCTTGGAGGGACACAGAGTTACAGGGAGAAGAGCCAAGACCATGTTAGACTCAGCTGACAACCACTGATCCCCTGAAATAGGAGAGAGCCCAGCTGGGTCCACTGGGCCTGGGCTAGTTGAGCAGAACTGCCCAGTGACGCGTAGACTGGAGAGAAATAGGAAACGGTTGTTGTTCTAGGCCACGGCATTTTGGAGTGGTTTGTGATACAGCAATAGCTAACTAATATCCTTCCTCCTTCCGTTCTTTCTTTCTCTTTAATTTTTTTATGTGTAGAGTTTTTCATGCGTTTAAGGTAATTTGTAATTCTTCTGTGTACTGAGTTCTATGCTCTTGGCTAGTGTTCCTACTGGGCATTTACAGCTGCTGCACTGATTAGTAAGAACACGGTATTAAAGAGATCTACTCTGCTGTATATGTTGCAAAACCTTCCCTAGCAGATTGTTTGATTATTGTGTATGATTTTTAATGTATAGGATTTTATATTTTTGTGAAGTTTAATATGTTACTTTTTTCCTTCAATGGTTGCTTTTTGTGTATGTGTGTATGTTCCTACATTTCTTCTTCTGTTAGAGCTTAAGGATTAAAACATATCTCCAAATTCTTATAATTCCTTATCACCTGAACTAGAGTAGTATCCACCATCCCTTTACCCTTCTTTACTTTCGTTTCACCTATTACCGGGAGACATACCGTGTCATATACTTGTTTATTGTCTACCTCCTTCAGGACACGGTGCTTGTACCACATCTATCTTGTCACTGTTGTATCCTCAGCACCTAGAACGTGTCCGGCACTTAGCAGGCATTTTATAGATAGCCATGAAATAAATGAACTTTTCAAAACACTAGAACAAAGATGTCTATCATATATATATCATATATGTGTGGCATCAATGCACACATGCTTGCATATCATACATATGTATGTGTGTGTGTGTGTATAGTATGGATTAAATAGAGTAAAGTAGACCCTAGGATTTATGTTTCGAGGCTGGTGTCGGTATTTTGCTGCAATGGCCAGATGAATGCCCGTAAAAGCGGACAAAGAAGCACAAACTGTTAGCTTGCATTAGTTAGAAGTAAAAGGCGGAACGTGGCCAGTGTGTGTACTGTAGGAGTAAGAACGTCAGCGGGCTGGAGGATCATTTGCCAAATGGGTTCAAGCTGTGGCCCTGCTCACACCAGCAGAGCCTGGAAGCTTCCCTGGGGCCAGCGGGGCTGGGTTCCTCAAGCACTGTTACAAATTCATCTCTTTTCTGGGTTAGTTTAGAGAGTCTTATCCAGTTAATTTCTTGCAATTTAATTACTCTCTCTCCTCGCAAAAGGAAATGGGTCATTTAAGGGACAAATAAAGCCACCTTCGGAGTCCTGAGCCATCCACAAGCCAGCTGGACCAAATGCATCACCTGGCTTCCCAAGGCAGAGGCCATTGGCGGTAGGCTGACCAATGGCCATATCTGGGCCGCTAGATCTGGATTTTACTGACTGCCTTTAGGCAATTTGTGTGTGCATGTGCATATGTGTTCATGTGCATGTGTGCCGCTGGGGAAGAAGCCGGCAGGAAGGAGCAGAGAGTGGGGCATTTAACTCTGGTAGAATCTGATATGAGAGATTATGCAGGGCACACGGTATTGAATATTGCTGCCCCTGCATCCATTTGGGGAAGAATTCTGCAGGGGAAAGGATGAGGTCTCCCTCACGGCCTCTCTTATTCCCAAGCTCCATTGGTATCAACACCATGGTTGTCTGTCCAGCGCTTTCCCTTTGCTGGGGTCTGCCTGTCCACCCTCCACCACCCGAATTCGCTTAGTTAAGGGATTACGTCTGGCAACCATGATTGTTGAACACGATGCTGTCACTGATCAGAGATGATTTGTCCAACAGAGGCATCTTACCTGAGCTGAGCCCATCAGAGTCCTTCTCCAGAAACTGAAATCAGGGCTGAGAGACACAGAGCCTTCATAATTCCAACTTGTTAGACACATTCCTTTTGAGCTGGCAGTGCTGAATATTCTGTCATATAGCCTGGAAAAACCAAGGAACACACCACGCAAAGAGAAAACGAAGAAAGCATATGCCCAGAAAGGAACAAAGACAAGACAAAGAGAATGTTCAGGTCCCTGATTCCAGTTTTTTTCTGAGCCCATTTGCAGCCCAGATTTATTTCTTCAAGAATTATAATCAACTCCTCTTCTGCTTTTGCTTGAGCTAACTCAAGCAGATTTCTGTTGCTTGCAACCCAAAGAATCCTAAGTAACACGCCCTGGGTTATGCACCTCCATTGCTGCTGTTCATGCTATGTCCTATTCCATGCCCTGTGAGAGGTGCTATCTGATTCATATGCCAATAGGCTTCAAATGACAAAGATCAAAGGAGCTCAAAAGGCTGAGCAACGCATCCAAGTCGTCCTTCAGTAAGAAGGGCCATTTGTTTGTCCCTGCTGGACAGTGAAGCCAGCATGGGAGGGTCAGAGGTCTCATGGAGAGAGCGGTGCGTCCTCCAATTCTGTCCCTGGATTCATAGCTCAGTGGTGTTTCTAACTGGGCTGAGAACTCTTCTTTCATCTGATAACTCACGTGTTTAAAAACTTCCAGTGACTTTTCACTGCCAGTTGAATGTCACCCAGACACTATGACCTGTTGTTCGAGGCTCTCAGTTATTTGACATAAACCCACTTTTCCAATTTTGGTCCCAGATGTCTCCATACAACTTTGCACCTTTTTTCCCCTGGAAGATACAAATGCTTGCATGCCTGGTACCTCTGTCACTTTCAGCAGGATGTCTGTACCTCTGCCCTTTCCAGGGTTTGATTTATGTTGCAATCCCAGGAAAATTATACAAATTTACCTCTTATCAGTAGGATAAAAGAAGGCTGCCTTCCTAGTATACATTACAGTAGTGGGTGTTATTATCCTTTGTAATCTTTGCCAATTTAATAGGTGTTCCTTTAGTTATAAATGAGGCCAAAGAGTTTTTCATGCATTTAAGGTAATTTGTAATTCTTTTGTGTATTGAGTTCTATGCTCTTGGCTAGTGTTCCCACTGTGCATTTACAGCTGCTGCACTGATTTGTAAGAACACGGTATTAAAGAGATCTACTCTGCTGTATATGTTGCAAACCTTCCTTAGCAGATTGTTTGATTATTGTGTATGATTTTTAATGTATAGAATTTTATATTTTTGTGAAGTTTAATATGTTACTTTTCTCCTTTGATGGTTGCTGTCTTATATTTTTGTTTGTTTGTTTGTTTGTTTTGCTTAGCATGGCTGTTATTTCTCTTATCATCTCTGTACGTCTTGCCTCAGAGTGAGACTCCCTTTGAGAGAGGGGTCTGTTTCCAAAGTTACACTCCTGGACTCTACTCTCTGCCTTATTGCAATGTAAGAGATTAGTAAGTGACAATTCATTTGTTGGTGGTTGTGACCAACAGCTTTCTAAGATGGCTCCCAATGTTCCTTGCCTCCTGATATTCACACCTATGTGTAATTGCATCCTTCAGACGACTTAGTGACTTGCTTCTAATCAATGGAGTACAGCAAAACTGATTGGATGAAATGAAGCTGTAAAAGATTGACACCCCCCCCCCCCTCGGGTTCTAATGATGCCTACTGCTCCTGTGAGGCCCATGTGACAAGGAACTGAGACTTCTCGCCAACACCCAGTGAGCAATGGAGTCCTGCCGACACCGTCACGGGTGCGCTTGGAGCGGATCCTTCGGCAGCTGAGCCCTGAGATGGTTGCAGCACTGGCCGCCTGAGAGCAAGAGGCTGGGCTGTGGGGTCCGGCAAAGCAGTGCCTGGATCCCTCCCACTGCGGAATAACAAATGTGGTTTTAAGCCACTAGGAATTGAAGTAATTTGTTACACAGCAATGGATAACTAACACAACTGTTGGGGAAAAAAAGGCTTCTAGTCTTTGGGTACTTTGACCTCTGTTTCTTTGACCATCTCATTTGCTGCTTTGAAGAGTAAAGGAGCTCTATAGGAAACCACACCAACCCTGGAAGTCTCAGTGGCTTTATTAACATATTTACAAGGAATTGATTGCTGAGGATGCAGCTATATTTCTCCATGCGGGTAATAGAAAATACGTTTCTATTTATTCTTCTTTCCCACAGTGTCTGAGGAGGATGGAGCTGCTCCCTAGAGGAGTGCCCTGTGTTTTGCTCAGGACAGTGATGAGTATGAGGCTACAAGCCTGGGACAGAGCTGGGACATGATGGATTGGATCTGCATCAGGGAGGGAGAGTGCAGGGGAAGTCAGGACCCAGAGCGAGTACTCTGTGGGGTGTTGGGAGAGAAAGGGACCCTACGTGGCTGCATAATGGATATGAGACTTTGAAGACATGAAGTCTATTTTAATTCATGATTTAAAAAAAAAAGTTTTTAATGATTTTGAGAGAGAGGGGAACAGAGAAGGATAAAGAGATAGAAACTGATGTGAGAGAGAACCATGGATCGGTTGCCTCCTGCATGCTCCCCACTGGGGACCGAGCCTGCAAGCCGGGATGTGCCCTGACTGGGAATCGAACCTGCGACCTCTTGGTGCATGGGTCAACGCTCAACCTCTGAGCCACACTGGTGGGGCTTAATTCATGATTTTTAAGTAGTCCACTGTGGGCTGTGCAACAGAAATCCCTCATCTATGATTCCCAGTACATTTTTAGTAAAGTATTTTTAGTAAAGTTTACATTACTTCTTAATGTTTTCCTGGGAGAATATGTGTGTGTGTACACACACGTATCTCCTCACCTGAGAACATTTCCATTGATTTTTTTTTATTTTTTTAGAGAGAGGTGAAAGGGGGGGGGGCGAGAGAGAGAGAGAGAGAGAGAGAGAGAGAGAGAGAGAGAGAGACACATCAATTGGTTGCCTCCCACATGCACCCGAACTGGGGGGTGGGGATCGAGCCTGCAATCTAGGCATGTGCCCTGACTGAGTACTGAACCCAGGACCTTCCATGCACAGGACAACACTTGAACCACTAAGCCACACCGGCCAGGGCCCTGGGAGTAGAATTTTTTTTTAAAAACCAATGTTGACTTCTGTCTCCAAATGGGGCCTGAATGGACTTAGACACTGTTGCTGTAAAGTGAGGGATTCGCTGACGTTCAGGTCACACTGAGTCATGGAGTGTGCTGAGTCAGCCCAGAGAAAGGCAGGGGTCCTCCATGCCAAGCACCTCCTGCACCTCAGCCCCAACTACCCAGGCCTGGTGCCTGGTACCCACATGCTATCCTGTGATTGCCAGCACTCATTCACAGGTGCCCCATCCCCACCCCCAGGACAAAGAGTTTGGCTTTTCTTTTTATTTTTAAGAGTTTGGCTTTTCTTTCTCCTCTCCTCTCCCTCCTTACACACAGTTGTTCTCTGTCTTATTTGTCTAGAACCTGAATATTTTTCTGCATTACTACAGAAGGTCTACTGTAGTACAGTGAGGCTCAGTCCTTGGGTCAGCTCTCCTAGAAAAGAAGGGGGTCTCTGCATCAGACCAGCTAATGTCATGTTACAGGTGATGCTCGTCTTGGCCCCTTCCCCACTGAGCTGGGTTATCTGGGCATCTTGAACTGAGGTGATACATTTTAGAAGACATCCAGATTTAACATTCCATGGCAACAGATTATTTTTGCAAGTTTTAAAGAGATCTTTCAACATCTTTATAAACATTTCGTCTGTTCTTTTGGGTTTTAGTCTTCACTAGAGCCAGATATTTTTTGTACTTGCAGGAGCAGAGCTGGGCCTGGGCAATCAGAAATGATTAAACCCACACGGGACCTGCAGACCCCAGTGTTGGAGGTAAATGGTTACCCAGTGACTGCCGAAGATGGGGAGCTGATGTGAAAATTGAAGCAATTACCTAGATCACTCAGGCAGAAGAATTTCTGAGGCTTTTTTTCCTTGAACAATCCAGATAATTGCATCAATTTATACTTTTTACTGGCAGTAGGGACTGTGACAGAAACTGCTCTCTAGGAGTGGGCTGAAGAGAGAGAAGCAGAGTGCTCAGGAAAGGATTCTAATCACTTAGGAGAGAAAATGGGAGTGTGGGGGGAATGCACGGGCTTCGGCCCTGATTCCTACCAGGCTCAGTCAAAGTGAGGCTGTTCATTGTTGCCTGAATGATCCAGATAATTGTCTATGTTCTCTCCTCTCTCTCATCTCAACAATGAAGCTGTAGGGCCATGAAAGTGTTGCTCACTGAAGTGTCAGAATAAATCGTAGCCAGGGAACTTGGAGTCTGTTTGAGGCCCCTACCCTGTGCAGGTGGTTAAATCCCTCAGTTCAATACTGCCCTCAGATGACTGTCAGTTCTTGTTCGCAGAGGCTTAGCGGGGTCAGGAAGGAGGAGTGGAGCAGGCGGGTCTCGGAAGAGTGCACCACACCTGTAAATTTAACCATGAGCAAAATTCAGGGCAGCAGGACTGATCATTCCCTGAAGCAAATGATTCACTTCACGTGGACCCTGGGGATTCACTTCTGGGACTGATAATCCACATTGTTGAATGAATGAATGAATGAATGGTGCATAAATACATGAAACACATTTGTTGAGTTGCTACTTTGTGTCTGGCATTATGCCAGGCCTTGGAATAATTAACCCTATATTAACGATTTCTTTCTTTTTCTCATGCTTTCTTGGGAGAGGTAATTCCCTCAATCTCTTCAGAGCCTCTCCCAGACTTTATTTCCATTGTATTTTATCACATACTTCTTTTGCAATTCTCACTTATCCAGAAGAGGATATATTTTTAGCAGCATTTCAATGAATGGGGTGAAAACAAAAAATAATTCAGAGAAGTTAAATACATTTTCCAAAGTCACAGAACATGTTAGCCACAGAGCTGGAATGAAATATGTAGGATTCTGAGCCCAAGGCTCCATCGACAATGCAATGTCATTATTGTCAGGTTCATGTATTCATTGATTTCTTCTTGCCATTATCGCGATCATGATGGACATCGATTGGTCATTCAGAAAATATTTATCAAGCATGTAGATAATACATGATCCCCACAACATAGATAAAGGAGAAGACATACACACACATTTACCATGAAGAAAAATACTGTGTCATGGAGAGAACTAGAGAACTGTACCAGCTAACAATAGGAATGTCATCACAAGGCAGCAAGTGCTCACGTGCCAAACCTGAGGGAATGATGGCTAAGGAGGCAGAGACCCCGGGAACTAGAGCTGTGCAGGAAGTTTTGTTTTTAATTCAATTTCTTTTTCTTTCAATATTATATATTTTTAAAAACAGATATAATTGATATAACATTGTTTTAGTTTCAGGTGTACAACATAATTTGATATATGTATATATTGGGAAATGATGGCCACAATAAGTTTAGTCAACATCCATCAACGCACATGGTTACAAATTTTTTTTCTTTTTTTTTTTTTATATCCTCACCCGAGGATATTTTTCCATTTTTTGTACAGATAGAGTGGGAGGGAGAGAGAGAGAGGAAGGGAGAGAGAGAAACATCGACGTGAAAGGTACACATCGAGTGGCTGCCACCCGCACAACCAACCAGGGCCGGGGACAAACTGCAACCGAAGTACGTGCCCTTAGCAGGAACCGAACCTGGGTCTCTCCGGACCGCAGGCCGATGCTCTAACTGCTGAGCCAAACTGGCCAGGGCACAAATTTTTTTTCTTATGATGAGCACTTTCAAGATCTCTCTTTACAACGTTCAAATATACAGTACAGTATTATTACTATAGTCACCATGTTGAACATTACATCCCCATGGCTTATGCTTTCTATAACTGCAAGTTTTAACTTTTAACCATTTTCACCCATTTTGCCCTCCCTCACCCCTGCCTCTGGTGTATTGTATCTTTAAGTTCAGTTTGCATTGTTTTAGATTCCACATATGTGAGATCATATGGTACATGTCTTTCTCTGTTTGACTTATTTCACTTAGTCTAATGCCCTTTAGGTCCATCCATGTTGTTGCAAATGATAGATTTCATTATTTTTTTATGGCTTAATAATATTCATATATATGAATATTATGCATATATAAATATATATGCATATATATGAATATATATTACATATAGTATCATATCTTCTATATCCACCCATCTGTCAGTGAATATTTAGGTTGTTTGCATGTCTTGGCTATTGTAAATAATGATGCAATGGACATGGGATGCAGAAAATTCCTTTTTATTGTAGTAAAATGCACAAAGCATACATTTTTACCATTTTAACCATCTTAAAGTGTACAATTCAGTGGCATTAAGTGTATTCACAGTGTTGTGCAACCATCCCACTATCCAGTTCCAGAGCTTATTCATCACCTGAAATGGAAACCCTGTATTGGGAGGTTTTATAGACAGTCTTTTTTTTTTATCCTCACCTGAGGACATTTTTCGATATTTTGTTCAGATAGAGTGGGAGGGAGAGAGAGAGAGAGAAACATTGACGTGAAAGGGACACATCGAGTAGTTGCCACCCACACGACCCAACCAGGGCCTGGGACAAACTGCAACCGAGGTACGTGCCCTTAGCAGGAACCGAACCCAGGTCTCTCTGGACCGCAGGGCAACACTCCAACCGCTGAGCCAAACCGGCCAGGGCTAGACAATCTTATAGACTCTTGAGAGAGAGCTAGGATTTAAAGAGGCAGACACGTGAGAGGAATCCACTAGGCGCGTAAAGAGTCAGCGTTGACAAGATGTGTCCAGTGCTTGGAGAACGGTGAGAAGTGGAGGTTTGTGAAGCAAAGTACTGAGCAGTAAGGTTGGGTGACTCGTGTGGATTTTTCTGTATAACAGCAGGATTTATCCTTTCCTTGTCCTTTCAGGGTCACCTTCCTCGAAGGCCACCTCCCCTGTGGTTTCGCTCCTAAACTCCCTCTCAGCTCTGCTGTGGTGTCCCTACTCTCTCTGCTCCAGTTGCGACCTGCATCTCCAGGGTTCTGGTCCGCCTGCAACACGCTGCTGCTGCTGCTGCTGCTGCTGCTCCAGCCATGTGGGCCTCAGTGGCTGGAGGGCCAGATGGCCGCTTTCGTCCCCACCCTGGGCTGTAATTCCTCCATGCACCATTGACATAAGACTGCGGAGTACAGAAACTTCACTGATGGCGATTACTGCAGGGAATGACCTCCTCCCTACTTGGGAACCTTCCCCTTATCTTACAGAATCCCTGCCTCTGGGTGAGTGGTCTAGCGGGAGACACCAACCTAACCCCAGGTCAATCACAGACTTTCCCTAGGATTTTCAAACTAAAATTCTGAAACAATATCTGTCCTTATCTAATGACAGAAATTGAAGAATGAAACCCAGAGGTTGTTGGCAGCTAGGTTTCCTGACATTTGGAAGGGTGACCTAGAGTGAGAATAAGTGAAGCCAACACAAAGAGAGAACAGGGACCAGAGGGAGAGAGTCTTAGTAGTTTCCCCATGCTCTGGCTAGGTTGTTGGATCATTAAAAAAATTTTTTTTTAGCCCTGGCCAGTTTGGCTCAGGGGTTAGAGCATTGGCCCGTGGACCAGCGAGACCTGGGTTCGATTCCCGCTAGGGGCGCGTACCTCGGTTGCAGTTTGTCCCGGCCCAGGCCTGGTTGAGGGTTGTGTGGGTGGAAATCAGTCGATGTGTCTCTCTGACTTCGATGTTTCTCTCTCTCTTCCTCTCTCTCTCCCTCCAATTCTATCTGAAGATAAATGCAAAAATGTCCTCGGGTGAGGATAAAAAACAAATTTTTTTTTAATCTTCATCTGAGGACATTTTTCCATTTTTTGTTCAGATAGAGTGGGAGGGAGAGAGAGGAAGAGTGAGAGAGAGAGAGAGAAACACTGACCTGAAAGGGACACATCGAATGGCTGCCTCCCACACGGCCCTGATCCAACCAGGGATGGGGACAAACTGCTGCTCCAGCCATGTGGGCCTCAGTGGCTGGAGGGCCAGATGGCCGCTTTCGTCCCCACCCTGGGCTGTAATTCCTCCATGCACCATTGACATAAGACTGCGGAGTACAGAAACTTCACTGATGGCTATTACTGCAGGGAATGACCTCCTCCCTACTTGGGAACCTTCCCCTTATCTTACAGAATCCCTGCCTCTGGGGACAAACTCCCTTAGCGGGAACCGAACCCAGGTCTGTCTGGACCGCAGGCCAACGCTCTAATCACTGAGCAAAACCGACCAGGGCAAACAATTTTTTTTTTTAATTTTACGAGAGAGGAAGGGAGAGAGAGAGAGAGAGAGAGAGAGAGAGAGAGAAATACAGTCATCCCTCGTTTATCACAGTTAATCCGTTCCAGACTCTAGCGGTTGCATCTGGCGTTGAAGGATTCCTGAGGTGCTTGAATACATAGGCCTACAGTCTATATGTACAGAAATTTTAATTTTAATTGTAATACAGGGGTGTATAATTGACTCAGACAACCGAGCGCACGCTGTATCATTTTCACTGTCTCGATCAACTTTTTAATGGCTATATTTGTAAAACACGTGATAGAGTGAAGCCATGCAAGTCAAAGCGTGGAGAGGGACGACTGTATTGATGTGAGAGAGAAACATCAATCGGTTGCCCTGACTGGGGATCGAACCCACAATCTGGGTATGTGCCCTGACCGGGAATTGAACCCGCCACATTTCTGTGCACAGGATGATGCTCAACCAACTGAGCCACACTGGCCAGGACTCATCATTTCTTGAATAAGCACGATAAATCTGTATTCTTCTGATAAATACAGCACATACTTTGTTTTGCCTCAGTGGCTTCACTCAGGTTTCTATCACTTTCCATGGTAGGAGCCCTAATACTTAGTAAGGAGAGCAATGGCTGAAACAAGATATCAGAGGCAAGCAGACAAGAGGTGAATGGAGAAAGCCACAAAGTAGTTTGGTATTTGTCAGAGTGTAAACATCCAGACAAGAAGTGGCAAGAGATGAGGCTAACAAGTATGCAGAAATCTGATCATGGGGCCTGGGTGTGTTTGTAGAGGATTTTGGACTTGATCCTATATATATTCTGTACATATTATAGGATTCTAAGTAGGCATTAGTCAAAAGTTCTGTAAACTGTACTATAATTAATAGTAATTAAGAGGTTCTTAACCTGGGAGTCACAGGCAGGCTGCAGTTGTTCCCAAACCCTCTGAAATAGCATGCAAAATCTGTGGGTGGGTATGAGGTGGTCTTCATTTTTTGCAATGGAGAAAGTACCCAACTTCATCAGATATTAAAGGAATCCCTGACCCCAAATCCAAAATATGAACCACTACTATGTACAGGCATCTTCAGGAATAACTGGCATAAAATACTCACGCAAATCTCGTTTTCATCCTGAACTTCTCCACAACTCTTACGAAACTGTTTAGCATAGAGAAAATGCTCCGTAACTGTTCAGTTGCGATGTAGAGATGAAATAGACCTGGTTATTTTTAGAGATTTTAACTGGAATTATTAGATATAACCTGATCTTGGGCAGCCAGACCAAACCTGTAGGCTTTTGGGCACGACCGCTGTCCCCGAAACCCAACTCCAGCATCCTTGTCCTTCCACCTGCAGGTGGACCGACTACAAGTCCCAGGAAGCTCCGCGCTCGGAGCGGGGGCGGGTCTCTGCAGTGACGTTATAGCCCCCGGCGGGCCAGGGGAGGCGGGGCCGCGGGGCCGAGGGGCGGGCCGGAGAGCGCGCTGGTGCTGATGCAGGATGGCTGAGCGCGCCGGAGCCCTGGGGGTCTGAGCCGGGCGAGGCTCGCTCCCAGTGCATCGCCTGGTCCGCCGGCCGCGTGGTCGCGGGCAGGTGGGCCTGGGGCAGAGCGCAGGGCCGGGGCAGGGCCAGGGAAGGCAGGTCTGCAGCCGGCAGGGCCGAAGGCTGATAGACTGCCACCTACCTGGTCTCGGAGCGGCAGGAGCTGCCCATCCTCCGAATTCGCCATGACCTGCTGAGAAGCTCCGTGGGGGCTGCTGGAGGCGGCCTCGCTGCGGGCAGTGTGGTTCGCGGCCTCCTCCCTCGTCTGCCGAGCCCCGGCCCCCCACCCCTCCCTGCGCCCCCTCCCTGCGCCCGCTCCCTGCGCCCCCTCCCTGCCGCCGGCCGAGATGGCGGATCCAGCTGAATGCAGCATCAAAGTGATGTGCCGGTTCCGGCCTCTCAACGAAGCGGAGATCCTCCGCGGGGACAAATTTATCCCCAAATTTAAAGGCGATGAGACCGTGGTCATCGGGGTAAGTGGCCAGGGCATCCAGCCTCCCCTCCTGTTTCGCGCTGCAGACCAGCGTCCCGACGCCCCAGACCGAGCATCTCTGCTTGGGCCGCCCCTTCGGACATTCCTGCGGGGCTGCTTTCTCCCGTAGACTTGACGAGAACCCCCTGCCCCCACACCATAGTTCCCTCCGGGGTGGTGGAGGGGCGGTGGAGGGGCGACGCGGGCGGAGGGGCGGGCCCCAGGTGGTGGGGTGGGGGTGGGGGGCGAGGAAGGGTTCGGCGTCTCCATTGTTCGCGGGGTGGGGGCTCGGGTGGGCCTTTTGTTCCCACCCGAGTGTTCATGTCTTGTGGGTAGTGTTCAGGTTACCCGTAAACTGAGGTGCTCAGGCTCCTCTTAAAGTATGAGCTCTGCAAACCTACAAATGATTCCAGGGATCAGTTCGATTTATCGAACATTTTGCCTTTTCTCACGATCTTAGCAAAAGAAGAAGAAAAAAAAAAGGTACTGGAAAAATTCTAGCCTCGTCTCGGAGCCGTGTAGCTGCCCCCTGCCCCCCCCCCCCCCACGGCGTTTCACCTTGCTTGGCGAGCTGAAGGAAGGCGGGGGATGCAGGGAACACTGGTGGCCTTGCTGTCCCCGGGAGGCCTGCTGTGTCTCCTGCTGCTTCTCAGCCCAGGCCGCCTTGGACGTGGAGCCCGGGTCTGACCCCTCCCGGATGGGGCGACTCCCCCACTTGGTGTCCACAGATCCTCGGATGTGCTTCGTGCTGAGTGGAGAGGAGGCTGTGTGCCCACATCTGTGGGGTTAGGGGGCCCAGAGCGCACCCCAGTAGCCCCACTGTGCAAAGAACAGAAGTTACTTAGTGTGGCTAGGGCACCCCTCCCTCTTGATTTACCCTCTCCCCCCCCCCCCCCAACCAGCTGGGGCTGCCGGTGCAGGGAGGGAATACCATGAGTTTTTAGTTCTTAAAGGAATATGTCCGCTGAAATGAACCAGGCTTGTCCTTCCCCCAACCCCCGTCCCTTCTCCACCCCCCTCCACTGTCCCCAGCATGAGTAGCTGCTGGTGCCCTCTTTGTATGCGAGTCGCGTGGGGAGAGACCGAGTTAATGGGAGCCTCCGGATCCCCTCTGACACGTTCCTGGCAGCCCGCTGGAGGCTGCTGATGCAGCCTTCCCGTCCCCAGCATTGATTAAGTGATGTCATCCCGATCACTGAGCATGCTCCGACTCCTTCTCCCTCCCATTCCCCCGAGTGGCTGGTGTATTTAGGTCAAGTGATTGACAGGTGACAATTTACTGAGGGTCTCTGCCAGAGTCTGCAGGCCTTTCTCAAACTAGAGGCCAATGTTTGCCTGCTCAGGCAGTTCCAGCGTCTTCGTCAAGGTTGAACCGCAGCGAAGGGCCCCTGGGACTGGCAGGTGCTAAATGTATCAGTAGGCTGAGCACTCCTCACTAGGGTTCTCAGGCAAGGCTCTGACCTTGGCATCTGGGCTTCATCTTGTACTGTACCTCCCTTAGGAAGGCAGCTCCCCGTGACGACCTTTTCTCCTGTCCCCATTTTCACATTTATCAGGAAACTGACTTCTAAATGCTATGTGGATGGGTGTTCTTTCTGAGAGCTGACCTGTGAGGGTCAGAAAGAGTTTTCACTCTGTGTAATGTTAAGTTGAAGAGAAGATGTATGCTATGACTGTTGATAAGGAGGAAAATTCTGTAATTTATGGCAGATATGGGATAGTGGTATATCCATGGCCAGTGCATGGGGCAAATAGCAAATTGTTTGGGTTACACCTCTCAGCTGGGATCAGCCTAACTCTGGGCTTAGAGTGGGAGTTATGGGACATTTAGTCCCTGCCCCTTGCCTTGTAACAATTTTTTTAAAGAAATAATTGTGCTGCACTAGAACACGTTCTGGTGACCCTATCCCCCACCCCCAGGGTTTAAAGAACAGCCTGGAGAAGTTTGTTCTTTTTCTCCTCCTCCTCCCTTCTCTTTCTCTTTGTCTTCTGAGAGCAATAGACCAGGACTAACAAGGTGGAGTAATACAGGGTGGGGCAAAGTAGGTTTACGTTGTTGAGTATGTGAAACACAGAGTTTATTCTTGTATTTTGTTTATTAATTATTGTATTATTTTCCATATGAACAATTTTACCCAGCCTGTATATCATCCTCTGATCTGTGTGCAAGGCAGCGATCCTTAATTTTAGGGATCTTTCTTTAATATTATGACATTACTATGACTATGTATTTCCCATCGAAGTACATATGTTATTGACCAAATAAATGAAAACAAATTATATAAAATAAATTTCACCATAATTATTTTACCATAATTTAAACAAAAAATTGTGTATGTGAATACACATGTAGCTCTTCCACTATAAAGTTAAATTTTTGCTATAATTTTTACTATAATCCTTTAATACAACCAAGTTTTCAGTTTTAAGATAAATTTCTTGTTGAAACAAATCATTCCTATAGAAAGGTGCTACCATAATTGTGCAGCTTGATGAGTTTTTATAAAGTACACACTCCCTTGTAATCGCTTCTCAAACTAAGAAACAGACATTTCCAGGACTCCCGAAGTCCCCTCGTGTCCCTTCCTGCCTCTGAGTCCTCCTGCTTCAGGGTAACCACTATTCTGACTTCTAAGGCCATAGATTAGTTTTGCTTTTTTTTTTTTTTTTGAAACTTTATATACATGAAACCAAGCAGCATGTCCACTTTTGTGTGTGGCTTCCTGTGCTCAACATCATGTTTGTCAAATTCATCCACGTTGTGGCGTGTGGCAGCAGCTTGTTCATCCTCATTGTTCTGTAGTACCCCATTATATGAATGCAGCAAAGTGTATTTGTCCATTAACTGATGGTAGGCATCTGGATAGTTTCCAATCTGGGGCTAATATGGACAGAGCCGCTATGCACATTCTTTTATACACATCTTTTGGTGAGTGTGGGTACAGAACAGAAAACTGCCAGATGCTGAAGGGTGTTGGGACTTGGATTGGCATGTGCTAGGACCCTCCCTCCCCATTCCTAATTAATAATGTGTAACTAAGGGAAATGACAGGTCTGGCAGCCTCTATCACGCTTTGTACACTGAGTCAAATGGCTCCCCTGTCAGTTCATTTGGAACCAGCCCACGTGGCTCAGTTTCAGATGGAAACTGCCTAAGGTGGCTACTCCTTTCCTTGCTTGCAGGGGTGCAGATTGTGGGGATGAAAACCCCAGAAGCATCCAGAAATGCCAGTAACCTTCACCCCCAACAGAGACCATTAAAGAAAGAATTTCTGTGGAGTTAGCTCTTAGTCCAAATTCAGAATCCCAGAAATTCTTTTTATTTTTGAAAGGGGGTGTTTTTTTTTTTTTTCTCTTGAAAGTCATGTTCAGATCTTAAGGGAATGTATGCTAACAGGGAGATTTCGCGAGTGGAGCTTCTAGATTTCTCTGTTTGAGGAAATGTCCTGTCTTGGAGGAATCATCTCCACGATTCTTGCATTGTTTTAACTCCTGGGCTGAGCTTTCTTTCCCTGACCCCCCCCCCCCCCCCGCCACTCTCTCGCCCCACTTTGAACCCATATAGCATTTATTTTGTATATGATCATATAATCTTTTGCCTTAGATTAATTATTATTAGTTTTGATCATTTGTCTAGTGGCATTTAAGCCATGTGCAGAGAGAGACAAGGACCTTCTGTGTTTTGTTTCTCTGTGGTCCTCAGGGCCTTCTCCATAGAAAGCACTTAATACATATTTATTGATCTCTTTGTTGACTCTAGAAGTCTTGATGCATCTGTGTTGATGGAAACTGTCTTGGAGAGTTCCCTGTAAAATTCTTTGAAATGGACTTTCACACTTGAGTTTCGGGCTTTCCTTTCGTCTTCTGGTTCAGAGTCCTGAGAAAGGAGGACTTACGGTTGCTTCCTCCTGCCTCTACTTCCACAGCAAGTCTCTCTCATCGCCTGTTCTACCTCCCTCATTCACTTTGAAGGGCCTGTGAGATTATATTGAGTCCACCCCAATAATCCGAGATAATCTTTTTTTTTATCCTCACCCGAGGACATTTTTGCATTTATCTTCAGATAGAGCGGGAGGGAGAGAGAGAGAGAGAAACATTGATATCCAGAGAGACGCATCAAGTGATTGCCACCCAGACGACCCCAACCAGGGCCGGGGACAAACTGCAACCGAGGTATGTGCCCTTAGCAGGAACCGAACCCAGGACTCTCTGGTCTGTGGGCTGATGCTCTAACTGCTGAGCTAAACCTGCCAGGGCCCAAGATATCTATTTTAAAGTCAGCTGATTAGCAAACTTAATTCCATCTGTGAAGTCCCGTTTACCCTGTAATGGTCACATAGTCACAGATTTCCAAGGTTTGGAGTGTGAACATGGTTTAGGGCCATTATTCTGCTTACCACATACTACCATTAAACAAAAAAGCTCTCATGCCCCTTCTACCCCTCTGTAGTCAAACTTTCTCCCCTCTCTTAACCCCTGGCAACCATTTATCTGTTCTTCCTCTATAATTTTGGCTTTTCTAGATTGTCATAAAAATGGAATCATGTGAAGTATCATTTTGAGTCTGGGTTCTTTTACTTAATCAACTCTGAGCTTTATGTTGTTGCATGTATCAGTAGTTCGTTTTTTCATTGCTTAGTAGTATTCCATTAGATGGGTATACCATTGTTTGTTTATCCATTCATCTGTTGAA
This sequence comes from Molossus molossus, assembly GCF_014108415.1. Lineage (NCBI taxonomy): Eukaryota > Metazoa > Chordata > Mammalia > Chiroptera > Molossidae > Molossus > Molossus molossus. The sequence goes on from NW_023425346.1 coordinate 32,181,177, forward strand.
GGGCATTTGGGTTGTTTCCAGTTTGGGATGGTTATGAATAAAGCTGTTGTACACCTATGCATGTAGGTTTTGTGTGAGAATACATTTTTATATCTCTTGGGTAATTACCCAGGAATGGGATTGTTAAATAGATTCTATCATAACTCTATGTTTAATTCTAGGAAATTGCTAAACAGCTCTGGTGAGGTAACTCAGTTTGTTAGACCATTGTCCTCATACACCAGTGTTGCAGGTTCAATCCCTGGTCAGGGTACATACAAGAATCAACCAATGAATGCATCAATAAGTGGAACAACAAATTGATGTTTCTCTCTCTCTCTTTTTCTCTCTCAAATTAATAAATAAACATTTTAAAAAAGAAACTCAAACAGTTTTCCCAGGTGGTTGTATCCTTTTGCATTCCCATCTAAAAGCAGTAACATTTTAAGTTAGGGTTTAAAGAGTCTATTCAACCACTTTGTCTAAGTGAATATTAATAGTGTTTAGTAGTGCTGAGATATAGCAGTTCTCCACTCCTCTGTGCCCTAAACCAGAGATGTTTATATCACCCGAAACTGGATCAGTGGTTCTCGGAAATGTGCCCTCTGAAACCCTGCAGTGAGTGAGCACGGAGAGTAGTCATGATCTGGCATGTGTTAGTGGAGGCTGCTCACTGCAGTGAGCACACAGTTGGTGCTACGTAAATGAATGGAGGAGGTAGAGGCACCAGGGAGAGTCAGACAGGACTGAATATGAATTCGCTAGCTAACTGTGAGGCTTTTTATTATTATATTTTTCCATTTTAGAGTGGGGGGGAGAAAGAGAAACATTGGTATGAGAGAGACACATCGATTGGTTGCCTCATGCACACTCCCTTACCAGTGCCGAGGATCAAACCTGCCCCCCAGGTATGTGCCCTTGACGGGAATTGAACATGCGACCCTCGGTGGTGCAGGCCCATGCTCTAACCACTGAACACACCAGCCAGGGCTAGTGGTAAGGCTTTTCAAAAGCTGCCTCACTTTTATGGGCCTCAGTTTGCTCATTTAAAGTAGGGATAATTACTCCTGTTTCAGGGTCATTGGGATGAAGTGAAATGAAGTGGTCAAAACAGAATCTGGCACAGAGAAATGCTCAATACATGATAATTATTTCCCACATTTACTAAATTCCCTCGTTTTCAGAATTATCTTTGTTCTCCAAAATTACTGCCCTTCACTTTGGCTATATCCTGACAACCCTTCATACACCCTCATTTCTTAGGCATTTGTTTACACTGTTCACCCCATTTTCCTGCTTGGAATAGCCGCTCTTCAGCTTATTGTAGAATTTCTAACCCTCCATGAGGGCAGAGCCCCTCCCGTTTGCTTATTTATAGACTGTATCAGCTGTTCCTTTCATCTGCAATGATCACATACAGGATTGTGTGTGGGGGTTGTGTGTCCTCCCCATGTAAACGATAAGCTTCTCAGGGACAGGAGCTGTTTTTGAACATCTTTGTCTCCTTCACTGCAGTTGTACAGTTGCTTAGTAAGTATATCTTGATTATTGAGGGTTCCTTTCTCTCCTGTTTCCTGCCTGGAATCAGGTTTCTGTAATTGCCAGTTTCTGAATTATCTAAAATAACTTGGGTATCGCTGGGGATTTCCCTCTGCCTCCACCTGAGCTTGTCTCGCCCAAGTCCCCTGTTTAATGACTGTGTTTTCCATTCTCGGCTCTTCTCCCCACTTCAGTAGGAAACCTCCTCCACCTTTGGATTCCCTTTGGTCCCTGCCTCAGAATGATCACCTGTGTCACTTATTAAACAAGCAAAAACAAGACTACCTACTCCCTAATGGTTTCTCTCGAATTAAAGAAAAAGTGGCCCCTTGACAGATCCAATTGACTTTATTGTTCTCGGGCTTTTCATAAAGTCTTATTTCTGTGGTGAAGAAAGCTCCCCTTTAACCCATTTGCTGCTCATCAGTCACGTTCCTTTTAGGAGGAATTGAGTTGTTGAGTTTGTGGTTATTTGCAAATATCGCAGAGAGCCTGAGAGAAGATGGAGTTTTAGATGTGTTAGGATCTCTCCCCAGCACCACCTGGGCACGAGTCAGGCGGCCCCAGACGAACTCCAGCTCTGTGACCACTGGCTGTGTGGACTTGGGCACATGGCTAAAGCACACCGAGTTCCAGTCTCCCGGCCTGGGAAGCAGGGAGAAGAGTGTTCCCCACGTTCTGGGGCTGTGGCACCGACAGGAGGTCCTGCGGGTGGAGCCGAGCACGGGGCCTGGCAGGCGGCAGGCGGCAGAAAGCGGGTGCTCCTGTGAGACCCTCGGCGGCTCTTCCTCTGTGCTCCTGTCAGACCGACTGATCTTGGAAAAGCCCCGACCCTTCACAGTCTCCCCAGTGCCCTCAGGTTATGGTAACAGAAAATTATTCTGACACTTGTAAAAATAGTAAGGAAGACGACTGTGACTGACAGATGTCAGCGCAGCACTGGTGCAGTAGGGGAGAGACATCGGCTCGACTCCAAATACGAGGACAAGGGGAGCAGGTTGAGGGGCTAGTGGGTGGACAGTTACTCAGAAGGCACAGCAAGGGGGCAGAGAACTCTTGCAGAACTGACCTAACAGGCTTCTTGCTGAAGGCAGGCCAGATAAGCGAGGTATCAAGATGTTGGTATTGAGGTATTGAAGGTGATGAGGTAGTAAGGGTGAGGGGTTCTCTACACCACCTTAGCAGGATTCTTGCTAAAACTAGACTCTGCATGGACAGACGTGGAAGTCCAAGGTTGACGCTCAGTTGAGAAGAGGTTCTCAGAGGAGCGTGACTCAAGTTTGGTCCAGGAGTGAGTCTTTGTCACGTGGAACCAGAAGTGTCAGTGGGGCCTGCCCACCTTCCCAACCTCACTTCATGTTCCATCCGTGCTGCCATTTCTCCAAGTGATCAGGCTGCTCGATACCTCCCTGCCAACAGCTGCCCACATCCCACGTGCCTAGCATGAAGGTCCTCAAAGCGCACCTGCATGGCAAGCATCCCTTTACCTTTAGAATCTCATCCCATGGTGCCTCCTCTGATTTTTTTCTGACCAGTCCTTCTTCCCTTCAGTCTTGGCCAGGTTAGACCCTCCCTCCTGTGAAACCTTTGCATCATGCACAACTCCTGGTTGAATTTCCCTGGTACTGCATTTATTTGGGTATGTGTGTCCTTTCCTCCAGTAAGACTGAGAACTAAGGTGGTTTTCAGCTATTATTTATTTATTTCATCTCCAAGGCCTGGAACAGTGCCTGGAACAGTAGTTGCTCAGTACAAGATGTCTTTTTAAAGAGGTGGAAGAATGCTGACTCTTCTAGGCTGCCAGATGTCAGCCTGGTGTTATTTGATGTCCGTCCAGCTCTGGTAACTTGTTTTTCCTACTTGGGCATCTTCATGGTTCTATTATTACTGTTTTAAAAGTAATAGCTTTTTCAGGGGTTCTGATAGATTTCATGGTCATTGTGGAAAAAACTCAAACCATTCAGAAAGCATGGAGGCAAAAATCACCTTTAATTTTACTAGCTAGAAAACACCATTATTAACATCTTATTGTTTATCCCAGCTCTTCTCTATTCATAAATGATACATTTGTTTTAAAACAAAGATATGATTTTATAAAATCTGTTTTGAAACCTACAGTATGCCTCAGACATCAGCATTTTTAAAGGTTGCATGTAATTCCATCATGTCTCATCAATAAACCAGTCCCTACTGATAGACACTTGTGTTTTCCTTTTCTGTTATAAACAAAGGTGTGATGAACATCAGTGTCCACATTTCTTTGTGCACTTGCCCAATAATTTTGTTAGGATACATCTCTAGATCTAGGATGGCTGGGTAAAAGGATATAGATGATTTAAGGCATCCATAGTTTTTGAGAGGGAGCAATTCAGAGATGATGAACTGTCTTGTTTTATACTATCACTTGTCTGCTTCCCCCATGGAATCGCTGCCTTTTTGTCTCATAAGGTATCCATCCCTTCATACCTGAGCTAAACTAAATTCTTACAGTGGTGCTTTGTCACGCACTGTTAACTCATAGATGCAGAACACGGCAATGCCTTCAGACTTGATTCTGTAGGGTGTTTCGTGTCAGTTTCAATATACTGAAGGATGTTGTTTCTTGTGGTGATCGGGAGCTAAATCTGTCTCTTGAGGCAGAGAGAGATAAGAGGCCAAGATTGTGGTGTTAAAGAGAAAAGGAGGATGGATGTACCCTTTCTCCTTGGCACTGACACTGGATGACCTGTGATATCTTCTGGGTAGTGATAAGTTGAGAAGGGATAAAATAGCCCCCTCAAAATTGCCCTAAAAAGAGCCCCCCCCCTTGATTACTTGGTACTCTTTAAAAAAACCCATTATATGAAATTTCAAAATTACACCAAAGTAGAAAGAATAACAAAATATACCCCCATGAACCAGTTTTAATCATCATCAACTGATCCATTGGCCAATCTTATTTTTTCTATATTTTACTTAACCTTTTCCCCCCAAATCACTCAGTTGTTTTAAGGTGGAATCTTTTTTTTTTAAATTGATTTTATTGGGGTGACATTGGTTAAAGTGAAATATCTCACACTGTTTTATCCCTAAATTATACAAATATCTTTAAAAGATCAGCACTCTTAAAACCACACTCATATTTTCACATGAAAATATGAACAATTCCTTAACGCCAAATATCCAGATTGCCTCATAATTCTACATTTGGGTTGCTCTCATCAGAATATTAGGTGCTATTAATTACAAGTGAGGAGAGAAAGAGGTGCTCATACATTTCCCTCTTGAAACAGGAGGGCAGCTTTTGGTATAGAATCTAGTGGCGGTAGAAACACAGAACAGCCAGGGCTAATCAAGACTTCCAGCCCATCTCCCTTAACCACGGTCACGACCAGTTATCTTTTTAATAAACCAAGGCTGGCACTGCAGTGTCACCCAGAAAAGCTATTTAAAGACCTTCATGCTTTATAGCTTTTTCCTGCTGCCTCTTTCCCTTGCCTTGTCGGCTGGCATCAGCTTCAGGGAGGCCGGCAGAAGCATCACTCATTGGTCTTCCAAGCTCAGTGCTCACCCTTATTAGTTTGGTACCCACTATATTTTGGGCAATTCTCTTAGGTGTGTCTGTGTGTATTAGTATTTATTACCTTTTTAGTCAATGAATACTATCCTGATGCGAATTGAATACTGGAAAATAAATCCACAGAGCTGAAGGGAAAACATACAGGTGAGAACAGAATTCAGTGCAACACAGTTCTTTGAGGAAGGAGGTTTGTAGTTCTCTTTTTCTTACGTCTTTTCTCATAAAAAAGAACAGACTTTTGAAGGGAGATATGCTTGGGGAAAAAGAGCAAGCATCCCAGTAATTTATGGTTTGACTTCCTTGACTGCAGGACACAGCATGGTTGGAGGAGCTGCAGATCAATCAGATAATTTTACAAATATTTTAGTTAAAGATCTTGGTTACACAATTCTGGGTTGACAAGTCTCAGGGATTCTGTCTTTCCCAGGCTCCCTCATAGAGTGATCTCTCCCATTTCCACATCTCATTTGGCCTCTCGAGGAAGTGAAGAACAGTCTGCTTCAGCTCTCTAGGAGGGTAATAGTTTTTTTCTGAGCGAATGGTCTGGCACCTCGCTCCTCCAAGATTATTGATTTTCATCCGGGAACCTGGGGAAGCAGCAACTCCATCTGACATCAGAAACTTGTATTTCTCTTTCATAGTCACCTCCCACCCCACAGAGAGAAACAAATGCCGATCTGACTGGTCAGCGTCCAGCCTCTGTTTGTCCTGGTTCCTGGTGGCAGAATCTCATGGGAACTGGTCAGTTCCTTCCTGTGTCTGGCCTGTGTGGTAAGCCAGCCTCCGCAGGCTCTGGCTTCCCGCTCTGGCTTCCAGGGACTTTTTAAAAAATTTCCTCTCTGTACACTGCTGAGTGGATATGTTAGGTTGGATCTACAGATTCGGGTTCACGTGGGCTGGGCTCAAGGTTCCAAAGAGGTTGGGCTTCGGCATGGACCAGTGGTGAAGTGAGGAGAGTAGGAGGACTTGGACCAGCTTGGATACCTGCTGTGTCACTGTTCCTGAGCAGAGCACACTTGCCCACCCAGTGACGAGGAGTGGGCCGACTGTTAGGGGAGTCTGGGTCCCTGGCATTCCTGGGTCCCTGGTACTGATGTCCTCATGAGAGCATCCAAACCTTGTCCTAATTACTAATAGTTTGTTTATAGAATATTTGTGAAAAGTAGACTTTAGAAGGGAAGTGTTTAGCTCCTCCATAATAATTACTAAGCAACACAGCCTACTAATTATCTGTTCAAACATGTGAGGAAAAAACACCCAAAGTACTATATTCTAGAGCAGTGATTTTCAACCAGTGTGCCACAAGAATTTTTAAAGCACGCAATACCTGACTATTTAGCCAGGGGCACTGACCTCTTTTTCCTTAGATTATCAAATTTTAAAAAAAACATCAGGCAACACAACATTAGACATCTGGTGTGAATGAATCAAAATTATACCTATTTTTTTTTTGTCAGAGCGGCAAAAAATATATTTTTTGGTGTGCTGCCGTATTTTAGTAATTAGTTAATGTGTTCCACAAAATGAAAAAAGTTGAAAATCGCTATTCTAGAGTAACAACGTTTGTACATGTGTTTGTTAAATGTTTCTTAATAAATATGGCTCTTGATAAAGATTGGCTTAAAGATGTATTTTAAAGAATATTTTCTGGCCTAGACATTTATCTAAAAGAGCTTATAAAGGAGAAAATATATACCTATTTAATACTTTACTTTCTTAGTTCTATGAAAAACAAATATAAAGAGGTAACATACAGATTAATGGAAAACTTGAGGTTAAACGAGTTCTTTATTGCTATGAAAAGTGTTTCCTTTTATAAGAAGTATTTGTGCTGTAATATTGTCCAGAATGGTAGCCACTAGCCTCATGTGACTGTTGAGCACTTTGCAATGCCCAAGAGGTGACCCAGCGCCCTATCTTTTGAAAAATTAGTCAAAATTAGAATGTGCAGTAAATATAAACTGTACACTGGTTTTTGAAGACATAGTACAAAAGAAGGAATGAAAAGTATCTTATTTTTATGTATTCATTACGTTGAAATTATAATATTTTGTGTATATTGGGTTAAATAACATTAATAAAAGGAGTTTTTTCTTTTTACTTTAATGTGACTACTAGAAAATATAAAGTTACATGTGTGACTTGCATTTCTGGCTGGCTTATTTTTCTTTTGGACAGTGTTGCTTTTACATCAAGACCCTGGCATTCAGATTGTTGTTGCATTTATTAACTTCGGTTCCATTCTGGTGTGTTGAGTGAGGGCTTATTGTGTGTTAAGATCAGTGCTAAGCATTTTGGATGAGACCAGATCCCTGCCATCAGTAACCATCTATATAATGCAGTGGTAGAAAGCACGTTTAAAAAAAAAAAAATTGGCATGCTGAGTGTCCAAAGACAAGAGGAAACAAAGTCTTGGAGTTAAAAAGAGAGTGCAAGTGTAGTGTGTCCATGGAAACCAGCCTCAGGCAGAGGGACCATTTGATCCTGACCTTGATGCAAATGTGAAGTTTGCTTTTTAATCTTCAGTCACTTTGCAATTCTAGGTGGCTGCTTTACAGGATTCCGTCCGAATATTGTTGCAAAAGGATGTGAGAAAGGATGTGTTTCATAGCCTTGTGTGTCTCTCTTGTCGCTCCTTGATCCCCCTCAAGTATTGTGACATTGAGGGTCGCGGGGCGGGGGGGGGGGGGCTCCTGGGAGGATCAGCCCACCCCAGTCCTGTAATTAAGTACCAGCTAATATGTGGCAGCAGGTTTGTGATGCATTTGTAGTGGGTGAAAAATGTCACGGCACTGCCCTGTTGCCTGACTCCCCCTACAGTCGGCCTGGGGACAGGACACCGGGCCTGCAGGTGGGGGTGGGGGTGAGGTGGCCCTGCCCCCTGCGCCGCTTGGCTCACCCTCCCCGGGCCTGGCCGGCGGTTTTTAATTTTCAGGCAAGGAGCACCTCGGTGACTGCAAATCTGCCACTTACCTGCTGTCGCTGATGCTAGGAATGACGAACCCTCTAGTCCTGGAAATGCTCTGTGCTGAGCACAGGCGCTTCTCGTGAGGTCCCTCCACCCCGCGCAACAGAAGCGCCCCCAGGAGGACGGGTGGGAGGGGCGCTGTGGGGGGAACCGGGGAACCGCTGCCTCTGGCTCCCAGGTGCCTGCTCCTGGCGTCCGTGGGGGAGAGGCTCCTAGCAGGTAAGGGCCACACAGCTCTTTGCAGGAGTTGGTTCTGACCTGGAAACACTCTCACCCCAACTCATGTCCCAGTTTGTCTGATTTAGCACAAAATTGATTTTTACTCCGTTGTAAACGGCGAAAATGCTATGATAGTAACACGAAAGCCCAGCAACAACCAAATCGACCATGATCTCACCACCCTGTCATCCATTTACATTTTTATATCTTCCCTTTTCTTCTCTTGGTTGATACTTTCTGTTTTAAACACCAGTTGTTGTTGTTTGTTTAATTATTTACAGAGAAAGGAAGGGGGGGAGGAGAGAGAAACAATGATTTGTTTTTCCACTTATTTATGCATTCATTGGTTACTTCCTGTATGTGCCCTACTGAGGATCGAACCCACAACCTTGGCATGTGACACTCTAACCTACTGAACTACTTGGCCAGGACCTGTTGCCTGATACTTAATATTTGTTAAAAATGTGTATCTAACTATAGATATACAGTTCTGCCTTTTTTTTTCTTTTTACCTAAGTTTACTGGATGTAAAGTTTTCCATGTTGTGTAATGCCTTCTTGATTCTAATTTTAAGTGAGACTTAAGTGTCTGTTGGGCTGACAGTGTACAAACGGCTAACCTGTCCTGCGTGGCGGGTGTTCAGACCTCCTTCCCCTTGCTCCGGTGATGGTTTAGTGAACATCCTCACACACAGAGCTGTTTTCTTTGTGGAGTTATTTCTAGAGGATATATTTTCTGGAAGTGAATGTGTTGGATCCAATTCTGTGAACAGTTTAATCGGTCCTATTAAATATTATCCTGTTGCTTTCTATAGGGGTTTACCAGTTCCTATGGCCTCTGGGGATGTGTGAGCATCCTGTATGGCAGTGAATTTATTTTCGGATTCATGTGTCTTGGGTTTTGTTCCAGGCATTTCCTCTGATTTCTATGAATTTTAAACTAATAGTATAACTGTTTAGTGATCTGTTTTAATTTGGAATATTGCTGTCATGGGCATTTCCAGCATTAGGCTGGTGGGCAGGGCAGGGCAGGGCGTCTCCTGGGCTATATAAAGGAAGGAAGGACTTGAAAGGGTTGCCGCACTCCACCCCCCAACATCCATCAAAGGAATTGATTAGAGGTGATGATTTACATGTGGTTTTAACTCAGGGCTCTTCTCACATGCTCACAGATACAGTTATTCTATTGCATTTCATGAGCTTCTGACCTTCTCCGTCCTAACAGCAGCACACCGGGATACCCTTTGCTAGATGCATCCGGTAGAATCCATCCTTCCTGGAGTTGTGGCACCACACAACGGCGTGACTCATGCTCTGCTGGGGATACATGCTCCAGGGACCGGCAAGCTCTTCAGTTCAGTGGTAGCTCCTCACCAGGCTCAGCATCCTGTGGGTATCACTAGCTAACCCAGGGCTGGGACAGGAGAACCTGAATAAGATAAACAAAAAGAAAGGCAATATGAAGAGGAAACCTGGGCCCGACAGAGAAAAGGAAAGGTGTGCTGTGGACCCCCTTCCTGGGTGTCTTTGTTCTCTCAACTTACCACAGAGGACATGACACATTTCCTTTGTTACAAAATGTACTGTGAATATAAAGTACTGCTTTCTATTGCATAGGTTGTCACTCGTTTTTGATGCCTTAATTATTATGTTGAGTACCATTTATTTAAGGAACTTAATGATTTGTGAAAATTTTACCTGTAAGTCTGGTTAAATCATAGGTTTTAAAAGTATGATAAATTTGTACACACTCATGCTATAAAAATTAAAGAACGCAGAAGGAGATAAAGAGAAAAGGAAGGGTGGGATAGAATACCGGAAGAACATATTTAAGGTGATCATTATGTGTTCAAGGGAGAGAGGCAGCCTGAGGGCCAGGTTCAAGAGGCCTGAGTATATGGAAATAACAAGGTGGTCAGATTAGAATAGACAGGATGAAATTAGATGTGGAGGGTCTTGAGAATGGGCTAGAGGAGTTGACATTTGATCTGGTTGACTTCATACTCTACTCTAGCCTATAGCTGGTTCAGAAATACTCCTACAGAACATTTTCCTGAAATGCATGTGACCCCTGGCCTCAAAACAACCCTTTTCAGGTTCCTACGAAGGCGGGTAGTGTTGAAGTTTGCTTTTCACAGTTCAGTACCTGGTAGCTCAGTCAAAACATGCAGTTCTTGTTTGTTCCAAACGAGTCCCAACTGTTTTGGCCTCTTAATTTATCATCAAAAGGATTAATATATTATATCTTGTTTAACCCCAATATTAGGGGATGAAGTTTTCCTTGCTGCTGGCTAGCATATATGGTTCACCAAATTTCAAGGACTGGGTGCATAGTGAACATAACTTAAGCCATCTTTAACAATGCTTTTCTGACGAAATAGCTGTTTCCTGGAAGACTTTTGCATTGCAATTAATAACTATCTAATCAATAAGTTCCTTAGATAAATAGTATTCAACATAATTTTGAGTACCATCTAATTTTGACTATTGTGCATGTCAGAGGCTCCGCAGTGTACAACAGTAGTTTCATATCTGTTGGTGTGCATATTATAAGGGAAGAGATTATAGGAAACCACCATATAAAGTGGCTTAATTCTGGGAGAAATTATTATTATTATTATTATTTTTGATATGTGCCCCTAGTGGGAACTGAACCTGGGACTCTCTGGTCCGCAGGCTGAAGCTCCAACCACAGAGCCAAATCGGCCAGGGCTGGGAGCAATTCTTTAGCACTAAATTTCCTTCCTGAAGGAAAGTGAGTGTGGGCAGGTGGAGAGAGGTGCTTTTAACTTGGATGCATATTTGGACAAAATGGATCGATCTTTTTAAAGTTCAGGATAGCCTCTTTTTTTATTTTCTATTCGCCTCACCCCAAACACAACTCTAGGCATCAATGTGTCAGTACAGCTATCAGTTAATAATAGAATGTCTTGATTAGCAGAACTACAGACAACCTGTATGTTATAGCTCTTCTTACAGACCCATTTGATGAAGAAGAGTAATTTTCTTCTTAGACCAGTGAGATTATATTCTTCCCCTATTGCTTATAAAATGTCATAATTCTAACAGAGTAGGGACAGCATATAATGAAATGTGCTTGACTTAACATTTATGCAAGTCTTTACATACATTCACCCATTTATTTTATTTTATTATTATTTTTTATCCTTACCCAAGGACATTTTTCCATTTTTTGTTCAGGTGTGGAGGGGGGGGGGGGGAGAAAGAGAAACATCGAGGTGAAAGGGACACATCGAGTGGCTGCCACCCGCACGACCCAACCAGGGCGGTGATAAACTGAAACCAAGGTACATGCCCTTAGTGGGAACCGAACCTGGGTCTCTCTGGACCGCAGACCGATGCTCTAACCACTGAACCAAACTGGCCAGTCTCACTCATTTATTTTAATCATACCACCTGATGAGGTAGATACTATCATCACAACCCTTCTCCCATTCCACAGATGAGGAATTTGCGGAATGGAAAGGTTAAGTAAATTTCCCAAGGTCACACAAAAGTAAGTTGTGGATCTGAGATTCAAACCCAGGCAATGTGGCCCAAGAGTCATTGCTGTGCTGCCTCTACAATGTTGGTTACTGTCAGGAGTTGAGAATGTTCAGGTGCACCACATGTTCTAAATTAGAATTCCTCTTGGCCACGCATCCTCTGAGTTATTCCCTGATAAAAGGATTTGATGTCAGTTAAATGTAGGCAGCTGGTGAGATTCTCTGGCGGACTCCCTCTGCCTGTGCCCAGCCTCAACAATACTGCGGTAGATAAGCACTCTTAGCTTTGTTTAACTTGGTGTTTACCATTAGCAACCCGTTTGGGAACTGCTGTAGGAGAAAGGCTGTGAACTTGGGCTGCAGAAAGTGGAGGTTATGTTTCTCTCTGTTGATTGCCCTTGAACTGATACCAAATTCTGCATGAAGGTCAGAATCAGCTCTTGTTATTGCTGGGATTTCTCTCTGAAAGACTGTTTAGGACATTCCACAGAACACACTGCCAGCCCCTCAGGGTGTGGTGCATTTGCTAGGAAACCTCATAGGCTAGGCTTCTGGATGTCTTAGTGTATTGCAAACCTACATGGTGTGTCCCCAGCGAAAAGGATTATGATGTTTTTCTTATAAAAACATGTGTTCACCCTGCTCTTCTGTGTCTTAAAAGGGGAGAGGTTTATGTCTGCGTCTTGGATTTCTAAGTCCATCTGTGCATTCAGACATCACTAAACTGTCATCTAAAAACTTGTCAGTAGATTTGAAAAGATATGATATATCATGAAGATAACTTTTTAAAATTCCTCACCCGAGGATATTTTTCCACTTATCATTAGAGTGGGAAGGAGAGAGGGAGAGAGAAACAGAGAAACATCAATGTGATAGAGCCACGTCAGCTGGTTGCCTCCTGGGCCGGGGATGAACTCATGAAGATAATTTTTATCTTCTTCAAATAATGACAGTTTTGTTTTGTTTTTTCCAAAACACGTACTTTTTATTTCTTATTTCTTTCCTTACTGTATTGAATAGGACCTCCAGGACAATCTAAAATAAAAACAATAACAACAAGAATCTTTTTTCTTGCTTTTAAGCATTGTTTGATGTAGGTGTTTAGGTGTTTTATTACTAAGGTAAGGGAAGCACCATCTATGTCTAGCTGTTGTTTTTTTTTAAATACGTTTTTATTGATTTTTAGAGAGAGAGGAAGGGAGAGGGAGATAGAAAGATCTATGAATCAGCTGCCTCCTGTAGGACCCCTACTGGGGATCAAGGTCACAACAACAGGGGCATGTGCCCTAATTAGGAATCCAACCAGTGACCTCTTGGTGCAAGGGTCAGTGCTCAGCCACTGAGCCACACCAGCTGGGCTGTTAAGTTTGTTTTTGAATCATGAATAGGTGTTGAAGACCTTGATTGCTTCTTGACTGGATTGTAACTTGGAAAAAATTCTCTGCTTGCTCTCCACTCCCTCTAGTTTCTTGAACACTGTAGCTAAAGTCTTCCTTCTGAAGCACTACTCACAATATGTCAATTCTTTTTTTTTTTTATCCTCACCCGAGGACATTTTTTTTCCCCCATTTTTTGTTCAGATAGAGTGGGAGGGAGAGAGAGAGAGAGAGAAACATCGATGTGAAAGGGACACATCGAGTGGTTGCCACCTGCACGACCCAACCAGGGTCGGGGACAAACTGCAACCGAGGTACGTGCCCTTAGCGGGAACCGAACCTGGGTCTCTCTGGACCGCAGGCCGACGCTCTAACCTCTGAGCCAAACCGGTCAGGGCACAATATGTCAATTCTTTACTCAAAAACTTTTAAGACATTTGCTTACTAAAATAAATTTGAACTTCTCAACTTGGTTCCTGAGATTCAGCAAAACCCTCCACAATATATTCCCTTCAGTCTTTTACCATGATCGCTCTACTTCATTTTTCTGCCTTTCTCAGCCCTAACTTTTTACTACATCCCAAAATTAGTCTGCACCTTCACTCTTTGGGCTTTTTGTTCACGAGGTTCCCATCTCTTGGAGTGCCATTGTCATTTGCCTGTGACTCCTGAAATTCTCACCCTAAAACTCACTGTGAGGCATTTCCTTTTGTCCTTCCCTGTGTAGAATCATCACACATAAGAGTATAAGTTCCTCTTGGGCAGGGGTTTGATTTCTCCCCTCCCCACCCCTGCCCTTCCCTCCCTTCCTTTACAACTTTATTGAGCCATAGTTGATTGACATTGATTTATTTGCATATTCTCACTATATGAGTCATAATGGGGGCATAATACATGATGGAACGAGTGAATGTAACTGAAAGAGTATTTCTTATGGTACTTATTGCTCATTTTTGTAATTATTTTTGGTTTCATTGCCCCTCTCTTTCTCCCTCCCTCAGGGAGCTTCTCACTCACATGTTTCTTTTGTGAAATTCACCATTGTTGGACCAAACTGCATACAGGCATTCCTTATGGAGCACAATCCACTTATTCTATTCTCAACCAACTCACTGTCCAGTAAGAGACAGACAGACAGACACACAGAGACAAATAATGGCAGTATTACTAATAAGTGATTAAATAATACTGAAGGTTTATTGAGCATATACATCTTTAAGGTTGGGGCAAATTTAATAAAGTGGCTCAATTTCGAAAGGATACAATTTGTTTTGTATTGATTGTCCAAACTGTTTCATTCTACTCAGTTGGTCAGTTGGCAGACCCAAAAAGGAAAGAAATGAGAGACTCGTTAAGTATAGAAAGTGATTGCTTTTAAAGGATTTCCTCTTCTACTGAAATGTAGAAGCCACACACAAAATACTTTTCTCTTGATTCGCAACTTTCTAGTTTTATAAAATTATTTCAATTTGAACTGAAAACCGGCATCATAAAGAAGGGTAAAAGAAATTCAAAATTAAAGACATTAATATAAATGAACCATGCTTAAAATTCTGTTGATAGTCCTCATCTCTGAAAGGGAAATGTCTTTACATTTAGCCAGATGTAATTTACTTAAAGTGCCTTGAAAGGAAAAGAAATAAGAAACTTCCTTCCTTGGAAGTCTGTTTCCTGGCGTTTTCCTAATAACCAGGCTATAGTGTGATTGAATTATTATTATAACCCTATAGCTATTATTTTCATTTCAAAAGAGTGTGGGTTAATTTTAGCTGGAGCTTACATTTCAAATAAGCTTTTGTGTAATATGTATAATAAATCAGTACTGAACCACAGGGTCTGAGGATTAAAATTATTATAGATGAACCAATGAATTTTTCTTCAAGATGGTCAATTATTCATCTGAGCTTATTACTCAGGAAAATGGAGCAGGGAAGGGAAGGGAGATTAAAGAAACAGAGTAATCACAAAGGTTCAGTAGCTTCTTCTTGCTTCCTTTAATTTTTGACTTTTTATTCTAAATATAACTATTATGTATATACTTTAGGACAATCAATAAGATTTAAGGAGATAAAATTTGGAAAGTAGAAATGTCCCATATCCCCTCTCCCCTCTTCCCTGAATAACTGCTGTTACGTGATGGGTGTTCTATTATTCCAATATTTTAATTTTATAAGTTCAATTATGAAACACTTAATATATGTAAAAGAATATATATAACAAAAATAAGTTGTGAGACATCCTAAGAAAATTAACACCCCTGAGGGCAACATCCACCTGTGTGTGCGTGGGTCCCTGCAGTTACCCTCTCATCCAAGGAGGAACCTTAATTTTGCTTTTATCATTTCTCTAATATTTCTTATGGTTTTACTGCAAACATTTTTTTAACCCTAAATGATATATTGCTTAATTTTGCTTGGTCTTGAATCCATTGATTTTTAGGTAGAATGGAAGGAAGGGAGGGAGAGAAAGAGAGACAGGCAGCAATGTGAGAGAGACACATCCGATTGGTTGCCTCCCACACGACCCCAGCCAGGGTCAGGGGATCAAACCTGCAACCCAGGCACGTGCCCTTGACTGGAAATTGAACCCACGAACCTTCATGATCGTTGGGTCTGAGGGCTGACACTCTAACTACTGAGCCAAACCTGCCAGGGCTACTTTTTTTTTAAGGAAGGGAGAGGGACAGATAGAAACATGGATGAAAGAGAACATTAATTGGCTGCCTCCTGCATACTCCCTACTAGGAATCAAGCCCACAACCTGGCATGTACCCCGGATGGGAATCGAACCAGCCACCACCTCTCAGCGCAGGGGTCGATGCTGAACCACTAAACCACACCGGCAGGGCCAAGAATCTATAAAATATTTATAAAAATACCATGTATATTTTTCTGCGACTTTCTCTTTTTACATATATGTTTCTTTATTTTTTATCCTCGCCCGAGGACATTTTTGCATTTATCTTCCCCAGAGTAGAGTTCTTGGGGAGCCCTCTCAGAGGGTGGCCTCTGTGAGCATGAAGACAAGGGAGTAGAGGGTCCATGTAAGAGGCATGCCAGCCTTTTCCAATGGGGGGCATTGTTGGGCTCTCAGTCCCCAGTACTGGCTGTGGCTTCCCTGACAGTCAGGTGCTGCTGTCTCTTGGAGGTAGCCGAGTTCCGTGGCAGTCGGTGTTTGGATAATCAGAAAGGGAAACGAGGCGAGGTGAGCATACTAAAGGGATTTATTTTATTCTCTTGAATGAGAACATCCTAGACATGCTTGTGGTTTGCGTAAAAAATGGACGATTAATGTTCCTCACTTACCTAGAGGTTCCTTAAAAACGGGTTCAGCAGATATCCTCCCCAAGTAGTGGGAATTTCTTCCTCCTGAATTCTGTGAGGTTGTGTCTCCCCTTCTCCTCGTTACCCTCAGGTGCAGCTCCTGCTCTCCTGGCTACATGTGGATGGTCCTGGGGCAGAGAGCAGGATGATTTCAGGTCCCAAGGAGAACGAGTGGTCTAACAGCCGCTTCACCCTGCCCTGCTTCAAGCCTGGCTGGGACCAGTACAGAAAAAATTAGGGTTGGTAGCTGCCCAGAAATTGGCTGCTCAGTCAGCTTTATTGAACCATTTTTTTACTCTTCAGGTGCCTTGTTTGTTCCTTGGAAAGCTATTCTGCTGATTTTGTGATTTTTCCCATTTGCCTTTTCTGCAGCTCAATTTTCAGTATTCCCCAAAGAGGTCTCTTTTTTGACAATACTTTCTACTTCTCAGACCTTGAAGCAGATGGTTTTCCTGGTAATTTATCTCCCCTCATTCCTAAACTCACACTGTTGTGGACACTGTTCCATACCTTCCGTCCCCCACCTGGCCCCTGGTTTCTACTTAAGGTTCAGAGTGCGGTGCGGGAACAGGGAATGTCGTCTGCGAACCTTTCATGGGAAGCCCGACAGGCCTCTGATTTGTTTTCGAAACCTTGGAAATCAGCTCTTAAATTGTCCCCCATTCTTCCCTTCAGCAGCAAAGGCAGATAAGTGACAATACGGCCCCTCCCTGTCTGCTGACAGAATCCTGAGCGGCTCTTCTCCGTCACAGGGCTGGTCTGCCTGTGCCTCTTTGCAGGCTTGCCGCCTCCTTTCTGACGGTCACTTTCACTGTGAAATGAAGTTTGCATTTAGTCACTTCCAGAGCAATCTGGGTCAGGGGATCGATACTTTAACTTTCCAATTACAAACTGCCTAGGGGAAAGGCCTTAACAAATATTTAATTGGTGCTTTCTCAGTAGATACCAGAGAGGCGCTCGTGACAAAGAATGGGGCTTGAGTTTACAGATGGGGGGTTCAATTCAGTGGCCATTGTGCAGTGTTGGAGGGTAAGTACAGGTGTGGGACCACAAGGAGGCGCCTTGTCCAGAAGGGGGCAGGTGTCTGGGGAGGGAGCTGTATTGGAGGGGCCTTCACAAAGGGGTGAAATATCTTATGAAATTCATTACTAGTCCCTAACGGGAATAGGATGTCATTATAGCATTAGATTGTATAACAAACCATGCATCATGGTGACAAATCAAAAGGGAGGTTGATGAGATGGGGTTGACTGGAAAGGGACACAATACGAATATTATATTTTAGGTGATGGTAACATGGGGGTACATGATTTTCAAAGTTATCTAGTAGACTACTTTAGATCTATGCATTTATTATATGTAAATTAAATGAAATTAATTGTGAGAAACTATGTCCTGATATGTGGAAAGATCTTCAAGCCACATTACGTGAAGAAAGGAAGATGGAGACAGGTGTACATCACATGTCACTCTTTATGGCTAAGCGTGTGTTTGTCTGCTTCTGCGTGGACACAGAACTCTGGGAAGATCAGCGAGGGACCAGTGGTGGTGGTTGGCCTGGGGAGGTGGTGAGTAGCTGGCAGGTTGGGGACAGGAGGATGGGGTTACAAGGGAGAGTTCTCATTGTACACCCTTTTATACTTTTTGGTGTTTGAATCATATCATCGTATTTATAGTCAAACATTTAAAAAGAAAACATTGAAATAGTACTAGGGAACTTTTAAACTGAAGATATAAATTATTTCATCCTTTATAGCAGGTTATTTACCAATTAAATGTTTTTGAAGCAACTTCCTCTCAGCACTGTGGCCACTAGCCGGGCGTGTGCCCCATGCCAAGCACCCACAGCTGCTCCTGCCAGCACAGCACGCCTTCCCACCGGCCCCCAGCTCCCTCCTGGTGCTCTCTTGGGCACTTCAGAGGGGACATTATTTGCCTTCCCTTAAGGAGTCTGGACAGTGGCCTGTATGAGACATGGCCTCAGTCACACAGCCTTTTCTTAAAGGGTCAGTAACCTCTACAGAGACTAGAATACTTAGAACAAATGTAAGCAAGGTATACTTTTTTTTTAAATTAATTTTTTATTTCAAATATTTATACTGAGATATAATTGACACACAATAAACTACATATTTGACGTGTACAATTTGAAAAGTTTTGATATATGTATACATATATGTTATCATCATGACAGTAAAGAAAATTAATGACATATCCATCACCCCCTTTGTAAACATCCCCACTTCTTCCTCCCTCCCCACCTCCACCATAGAGTTCAATTCGCTTTGTCTACAGTTTTATAAAAATGAAATCATATAGTATGAACTTTTTTTACAACATAGTGATTAGACATTTATATAACTTACGAAGTGATCACCCTAATAAATCTAGTACCCACCTGGCACCATAACAGTTATTACAGTATTATTGATTACATCCTCATGACTGTTCTGTAGCTGCCAGTTTGTACTTCTCAATCCCTTCAGCTTTTTCACCCAACCCCCCAGCCCTCCTCATATCTAGCAATCATCAAAATGTTCTATCTATGAGTTTGCTTCTGTTTTGTTTGTTTACTTATTTATTTTTTAGTTTTTAAGTTCCACAACTATTTCACCCTGCACAATACCTTCTAGGCCCATCCATGTTGTTGCAGATGGCAAGATTTCATTCTTTATTATGGCTGAGTCATATTCTATTGTATATATGCCCCACTTCTTTATTCTTTCACCAATTGGTGGACACTTAGGTTGCTTCCATAGCTTAGCTATTGTAAGTAACGCTGCAGTGAACATAGGGATGCACACGCCTTTTCAAGTCAGTGTTGGGTTTCTGTGGGTAAGTATACAGAAGTGAGGTTGCTGGGCCCTTTGTTGTTTCCTATTATAGCCTTTGTTTTAAAGTCTCTTTTGTCAGGTACAAGTTTTGCTATCCTGGCCTTTTTTGTTGGTTTGTTTCCATTTTCATGAAATATCTTTTTCCATCCTTTTACTTTGTGTGTGTCTTTCCATCTGAAGCGAATCTCTTGTAGACAGCATATGTAAGGGCTTTACTTTGTTATCCATTCAGCCACCATATGTCTTTTGATTGGAGCATTTAATCCATTTGCATTCAAGGTAATTGGTGGTATGTATGTAGTTATTGCCATTTTATTATTTATATTTTGGATCTTTCTTCTTTTTAGGGAAGTCCCTTTAGCATTTCTTGTAATACTGCTTTGGTGGTGATGAGCTCCTTCAGTTTTTTCTTGTCTGGGAAGCTCTAGCTCTCCAATTCTAAATGATAGCTTTGCTGGGTAGAGTAATCTTGGTTGTAGGTCCTTGCTTTTCATCACTTTGAATATTTTGTGCCAAGCAAGGTATACTTTTAAACACTATTTTTAACTTGGATTAAATAGGGTGTGATACTTCTTGCCTCTTCAGTGGGTGGGCTGTGTATGGAGGGGACCTCGTCTCTGAGCTCACTGGCTCCTTCTAACAGTCAGGATTGGGCCCCGACACAATAGAAATCCTGACCCTCTTTCCCCCATTTCAGTATCTTCTTTCTTTATGCAGAGGTGGGGCAACGCCTTCTGTGGTTGGTGGGCCCCAGAGTGCCACTCATTCCTGTATTTCCCCTCTGGTTGTTTCATTTCTCTGAGTCCTGGGTTTTCCTCCTACAGGAGGCAAGACCAAGATGGCCACTAACTGCCAGGGGACAGCTTTAATAAGCACCTGCAGTCTCTGTTCCTTCACATTTCTCACCTTTCAAATGAAGATGCTGCTAGTTTTTCCACTGGGAGTCTGGGGGAATGACAGTGTTTTTGGAGTGCTTGTGTTGTTTGACAGAGAGTCTTATAAAAAGAGCATCTCACATTGCTTATGTGTATTATCTCTTGGATGCTTTGAGCCTTTTCACTTGCAATACACATAAGATATATTTCGTATTCTTAGTGGTTTTAAATGCAAATGCATTATAAAAAGAATCTAAGTAAAAATAATTCTTGGCCTCCACTGAGTTTTAGTCTCATGCGTCATTCTTGGGTGGCCTGTTTTTACCTTCATTCCCTAAAACTCAACGCTTATGGACTGGCAATGACTTCTTGGAGTACTGGGTTAAAGTAAGGCTGTACTTGAGCCATACTTGAACTTTTGGGGCAAGTGTGCTGTGATTGATTGGTGATGTCTGCCATGATGTGCTAGAAAGAAGTGAGCATAGTTCCAGGTATTTGCCAAGCTTGCCTTAGATATCCCTACCTAAATTTATCTGTATCTCATACAGCTTCTAGTGCTTTTTACCAAGTATATGCTCAATAAGTATTTGCTAATGTAGCTTTTTTTTTTTTTGGTACATGCCCCTAATGGGAACTGAACCTGGGACTCTCTGGTCTGCAGGCCGATGCTCCAACCGCTGAGCCAAACCGGCCAGAGCTAATGTAGCTTTTTTGTTTGTTTGTTTGCTCTTCTGGAAACATGGTTATCCAGATAAACATGTCTACTTACAAGGGCATAGCTGTTGGCAGTGAAGCTTGTTCCTGCAGAGTTTGAGTAGCACTATGTTTCCGTCCTTCTCCCTCCCTCCTGGGCTAAACTCTTCTGCTTCGTGGTTTGAGCTCTGTGCAGATGTTGGAGACGAACCCTAACAGCTCCTCAGCAGATGAGAACACATCCATATTACTGTTCTTAGCAACCCTGATTAGAACCTTGAAGTATTTCCAATGCTGTCATGCCGGTGTAGCTTATTGTTTAAATAATAGTGTTAATGGCTAAATGTGTCAGTAAGATGTCCTATGCCCAGGTAGTGTTGTAAATGTTTTACATATATTAGCTCATTTAATCCTCACAAAACCCTATGTGATAGTTATAATTATTCCTGGCTTGAGCTCAGAGAGGTTAAGTAACTTGCCTAAGGTAACACAGCTGCCAGGTGGTGAAGCCATGTTTTCAGAAAGCTTTAGGTGCTCTGAATCTTAACCTGCCTACTCAGTGAGGTATGCTGAGCACTTGAGTAGGAGGCAGAGACTTGCATGTTCTTGAGAAGTTACTAATCTGGGCCCTGATATCCCATCTTTAAAATGCAAGATTGGGTAGGATTGCAAAATCCCTCCAAGCCCTAGCTTATTTGATTCTAAGTTATGTGCTGAAGATATCTTTGAGCCACCCTAGTAGTCACCATGAAATTTGACCAGCAACCTGCGAATGTGCTGGAGATGCACAGATTGAAACCAAGACTTGCACATTCTCTCGGCACACACCAGAATTATAGCTTGTCAACTGGGAGAGACTTATTTTCCCAAACAATTAGAGGACACTGGTAATTATGTTTAATTGCACATTGAACGGTCTTCCTGTTGTGTCAACCCATTGTCTTAATTGTGCTTAAAGCAGCAGGCTGTTATTTTGAGGTTTGTGAGGTTTAAAATTGCTTTGTGTCTTAGCATCAGGGCAGCAGAAGAGTTAGGAGCGCGGGCTCTGGAGTCAGACAAACTTGGTGCACATCCTGGATCTGCTGCTTACTGGGAATCCTTGGCAAGGTCCTTGTCTCCTCCAAATGTTGGTTTCCTCCCACTGGGCCTAATGATGGCATCAACCTCATTGTGCATCAACCTCAAGTGTTGCACCACACACCTCATATAGATGCTCTTCAGTCTGCACATTGTAAGTCCCCTGAAGAGAACCATGGGGGTATGAGAACTAATCCTAGTATTTAGTCGGAAAATTATTTTCTTAGTTGATAATTTAGGCATTACACAGACATGGCCTTAGATAACATGGAATCACACAATGAAAAGTTATTTTCTTTTCATTCCTTTTTCAGGCCTTGTGATTCTGTCAGAGAAAGGCTCAGTTTGGTGCTAGTCTTTAATCTCTAATTCTTTGGCATTTTCCTTTTAACAAAAGGAAAGAGGAAGTGATAGGTTTGGAGCTCCTGGTAGGCTATAGTATCCAGATAGAATTCATTAAAATTGCTTTGCCTTCATTGTATTTATTTTTACTGCCTTCTATTTATAACATATTTTTAAATGTATAATAGTAATATAAAAGTTTTATGGAAAGTATATTTAAGGAAAAATGAATCGATTTAAAGAAAAATGCTAAATCACACGTTTCAGGGTGGCACGTGACTATGGCAAAGATTGGGCGGGCGGCACGCGAACCTCTGAGTTGGGAAAATGGCTGAGAGGGCGGGGGCGCAGCCTTATTGTAGGGGTGGCCAGTGTCCAGAAAGAAGAGAAATGAGGGTAGTTGCCGGAGCACTGAGAATTTAGAGCTGCAGGAGAAATATTTTTGGGAGGGGAAGGCTGGCGCAGGGGCAGATGCTGCAGAGAAGGCCGTGAAGTGATGACCGAAGGAGGCCACTGGGTTTGCTGATGGGACAACTGTGAGGCCTCTGCTGGTGCCGGGTTAGCAAAAGGATGGGCACAGACTGAGGAAGCCCCGTAGAGGAAGGAAGCAGGGAGCATGTTCTGCTTTTTTCTTAGCGGCCTGGTGTGTGATGACGGCGTAGGACGGTGAGGTAGAAACAAGGAGGATGGGAGGTTTTGTGTTTTCAGAATAGGAAGGATGTGGGCGTGTTTTTAGCTAATGGAAGAAGAACTGGTGAAGGTGCGTGTGAGAGGGGAGAGAGGGAGCCAGAGGCAGGGGTGCATGAAGTTGGGTTTACCTAGGATTGAGGGGAGAAAGAGCAAGACTTCCCCTGGGCTGGAGGAGAGATGGGAGATGGAGGGGAGGGACACGTTGCCTCTTCTCCTACCAGTACATTCTGCGAGTAAAATTTAGCCAATTCTTGATGTTTATTTTTTATTAAAGTGAATTCTTTCTTTCTTTCTCTTTCTTTCTTTCTTTCTTTCTTTCTTTCTTTCTTTCTTTCTTTCTTTCTTTCTTTCTTTCTCTCTTTCTCTCTTTCTTTCTCTCTCTCTCTCTCTTTCTTTTTCTTTATTGAGTTGAGAGAGAGAGGAAGGGAGAGGGAGAGAGATAGAAACATTGATGAGAGAGAACTTCGATTGGCTGCCTCCTGCATGCCCCCCACTGGGGATTTGGCCCATAACCTGGGCATGTGCCCTGATCGGGATTTGAACTGGCGACCTCTTGGTGCATAGGTTGACGCTCAACCACTGAGCCACACCAGCTGGGCGAATTCTTTGTGTTTAAATAATTCAGCAGGAAAGGTGGGAGGAGAGCAAGTAAAAGCGCTGAGAGGGAAGCACGGGGCTGTGGAGTGGAGACAGGAGGTGAACCCTGGCTCACTGGCCCTCAGAGGCCCCTGGGGAAGAGGGGTCGGGGCTGACCTGCAGGAAGGGCATGGTGCTCAGGGAAACTGGACAGCTGAGAAAGTGAGATGGACAATGACAGTAGCAGCTGCTGTTCAGATCCACTGAAGGGAATGAGCCTCACGTCACCCTTTTGGGGCCCTCTGGTGCCATCTTGTGAGGTTTCTTTAATTTGGAAGGACAGTAAAGAGAGCCGTTCCCTTAGCAGGCTCACTGCCCTCTGAGGGGAGGCGGGAGGTCTCCCCCCGTGGGGCACCGGCACCTCCTCCTCAGGGGCCCGTGAAGGACAGCCTGCTATTGCTTCACTCGTAGCTGGGCGTCTGTAGAAGGTCGTGTGTAGGCGCAGTGGCACTCGTGTGTCCAGGTGGGATTGGCACTCGTGCGTAGGCGCAGTGGCACTCATGCGTCCAGGTGGGATTGGCACTCGTGCGTCCAGGTCTGGGATTGGCGCTCGTGCGTCCAGGTCTGGGATTGGCACTCGTGTGTCCAGGTGGGATTGGCGCTCGTGCGTCCAGGTCTGGGATTGGCGCTCGTGTGCCCAGGTCTGGGATTGGCGCTCGTGCGTCCAGGTCTGGGATTGGCGCTCGTGCGTCCAGGTCTGGGATTGGCGCTCGTGCGCCCAGGTCTGGGATTGGCGCTCGTGCGTCCAGGTCTGGGATTGGCACACGTGCGTCCAGGTCTGGGGGTGTAGACAGGGAAAGGGCCCAACTCACCGTGCAGCTGGGCCCCACGCTCTGCCGGTTCACCCAGGAGGCTGAATTGCTGAACCCACATGCATGTGTCCCTTGCATCCCTTCCTGGGTGAGTTGGAGCATGTGGGAGCAGAGTGACAACTGGGGCTGTCGGTCATGTCATCTAGGGAGGACATGTCTGATCAAGGGAGAAAAGCAAAGTCATTTTCTGTGCATGGCTCCAAGCCCCGTGCTTCCTGGCGTCATACCCCGGCCTGTGGGCGCGTGGAAGAACGGGGAAGAGGGTGAGGCGTGGGTTGGTGTGGAGCTGGCCGCTGTGGCTCCGTGGGCCTGAAGGAGGGAGGTGGGAGGTGCGGAGAAGAGAGCATCTGCATGGCCCACCCCTCCGGTCTTGCTGTGTGGCTCAAGGCAGTGGAAGTGGTTAGAGACCTCAGACCCTCAGGGGGGCCCTCCGGGTAAAAGCCATTCCCTATCTTTTGGTTCATTTGGAGATCTAGTCTCTAGTCTCTAGTCTCCAGGCTGAAGTCCCTGCGGGGTCTCATGGCTTGTTCTGGCTCAGATCTTTCCCTCTTACTCAGTTGCCATTGTTACCATTTACCGTCAGGTTCTGGCCGGCCTGGCTCTCTTGTGCTTCAGCACTGCCCACAGTCACAGATAAGGAATTCATCTGGAAGGCATTCTGATGTTTGCCAGGATCGAAAGTTAGACCTTTCCAGACTGCTCAGGTGGGTGCTTGTAGAATCACTGTCAATTTGCATTTTCCAGAGAAATGCACCAGAGACAGGGCGGGTAGCTGGCTCCTTCTCTCCAGACACTTGCCATTCAACTGGGAAAAGATACATGTTCTCAGAAAAAGAAGATAACCATAGGAAAAAGACTTCTCAGCAGGTGGGATTTGAATGAAGAAAGTCGGGTTAAGAGAGGCATTTGTGGCTCAGAAAACAGTTACAGGAGACACCAGAGCTCCCCAGGGTCCAGTAAGACTCTACTGCCTGGACACTTTGTATCTTTAGCTTCACCTGGCAGGCTGAGGGCGAAGCCTTTTCTTCTACTCTTAGGGAGATGGAATGCAGCTGTCTCGATTTATTTAAAAAATACCCTGAATGTGTGATAATTAATCACCCTCCAAAATTCCTCCCTTGCAGACAAAATAAAGCTAGGTCCATTAATCCACTGTCCTGTTTCTGACCCCTCAGCCATCTTCAAGGCCCGCCCTGGCCCTAGCAGAACACAAGAGGGACTAAGAACATGGGCCTTTGTTCCATCTGACAGTCTCTGGGTCACATTGTCCAAGTCATTTAACCTCCCTAACAGGCATCCTAATATTACCTATTCCACGGGGTTGTCTGAGGATTCAGTGAGATGACTTCTGCAGCACACTCCCCGTGGGGCCCGGTTCCAGCAGCGGAGAGCTGTTCTCTGTTACTATAATCCCCCACATTGCACTTAGAATTGGTCGTAGCTCTCCGGTGAGGTGCTGATTAGCACTACTAACATTCCCGCGGCTGCTTAAAATAGAAAAAAGTTATTTACTTTGCCTGAGACTTTGCATTTTTTAAGCTGACACATTTATTTTTATTTTTTATTAGACAGTACTCTTGCAAAATAATAAAACAGAATGAATCTGTGAAGTTGTCTACATAACGAAGCCAGTGTGGCACAAAAGCGGTGAAGTCCCTGAACATAGCAGCCAAATTTCCAGTGTCTGTTTAACCTTAGCATTTATTAAACTTTAAAGGACCAAGGATAAAACTACCTTCCCTGCCTCCCCCATCAGACCCTGGATTCTCAGTGCTTGGGGACTGTCTTCACTATTGCTTCCTAGGATCTAGCAGGTTGCCTGAAACAAGGAAGCATCAATCAAAGTATTTTTACTTAGAAAATTTTGAAGAAAAAAAAAGAGGGAAACTAAAATTAAGAACTCAGACCAGTTTCAGGAGTGAGTGTGGTCGGCTCATGGTACTGCAGCCTCCTTGAAGCTGACTCCCTGTGGCAAAGTCTCTTTGGCTCTTGTACGTGGTGTGGTTGAAGAAGCATGGGCATTGGGGTCAGACAGACCTGGACTTGATTTTGGATCTTCCAACTACCAGTTAAGTGACACTGAGGAATCAGTGTGTTCTCCCTGTCATATCGGGTGGTGATAGCACCAATTCTGTGGAATTGTTGAGGGCATGGAAGATGTTGACATGAGGCACTTGGTTTCTTGATTTCTGGACTATTTGATGACTCCACAGTTGGCATGCTTGAACTTGGAGGTCAGAGGAGGAGAGGCAATTTTTGAAGACTGTTTTGAGAATAAGGATGAACAGACCTTTCTGCCTCGGTAAGCCTTGATGTTGGGCTGACCTCAGTAAATAGTATGTGGCCTGTGACTCTGGCATGAAGATCAGTTTATCAGACTCATGGGTATTTACAGCAGTTCATCATATGGTTCTTTTTTTATTATATTTATTGGGGTGACATTGGTTCATAAGATCACCTGAGCTTCAAGTGTACATTTCTATGTTACATGACCCGTACATTGCATTGTGTGCCCACCACCCAAAGTCAGATCATTTTCTTTTTTTTTTTTTAATCCTCACCTGAGGACATTTTTCTATTTTTTGTTCAGGTAGAGTGGGAGGGGGAGAGAGGAAGAGAGAGAGAGAGAGAAACATCGATGTGAAAGGAACACAGCGAGTGGCTGCCACCCGCACGACCGACCAGGGCCGGGGACAAACTGCAACCGAGGTACATGCCCTTACGGGAACCGAACCCGGGTCTCTCGGGACCGCAGGCTGACGCTCGAACCCCTGAGCCAAACCGGCCAGGGCAGTCAGATCATTTTCCATCACCATATATTCGGCCCCTTTACTCATTGCTTCCCTCACATCCCCTTCCTTCTGGTAACCACCACACTGTTGTCCGTGTCTGAGTTTCAGTTTTATATCCCACATATGAGTGAAATTGTATGGTTCTTAGCTTTTTCTGACTGACTTATTTCACCTAGCATAATAATATTCTCAAGGTCCACCCATGTTGTCACAAATGGCAGCATTTCATCTTTTCTTATGGCTGAGTAGTATTCCATAGTATATGTGTACCACATCTTCTTTATCTAGTCCTCTACCAAAGGACACTTTGGTTGTCTCCATGTCTTGTCCACTGTGAATAATGATGCAGTGAACATAGGAGTGCATATATCTTTGCAAATAAATGTTTTTGAGTATTTCGGGTAGATAACCAGAAGAGGGATTGCTGGGTCATGTGGTAGCGCTATTCTTAATTTTTTGAGGAACCTCCATACTGTTTTCCATAATGGCTGTACCAGTCTACATGCCCACCAACAGTGAACGAGGGTTCTTTTTTCTTTTCTCCAACACTTGTTATTACCTGTCTTATTTAATAGTAGCCATTCTAGCCCTGGCTGGTTTGGCTCAATGGTAGAGCGTCGGCCTGCGGACCAATGAGTCGCAGGTTCGATACCGGTCCAGGGCATACTGTATACCTCAGTTGCAGTTCGTCCCCAATGTGTCCCTCTCACATCGATGTTTGTCTCTCTCTCCCTCCCACTCTGTCTGAAGATAAATAGAAAAATATCCTCAGGTGAAGATTTAAAAAAAAATAGTAGCCATTCTAACATGTGTGAGTGGTATTTCATTGTAGTTTTAATTTGCTTTTCCTTAACAGCTAGTGAAGCTGAGCATCTTTTCATATATCTGTTGGCCATTTGTATGTCCTCTTGGGAGAAGTGTTTGTTCAGGTCCTCTGCCCAGTTTTTAACTGGATTGTTTATTTGGTGTTGACTTGTATGAGTTCTTTATATGTTTTGGATATTAACCCCTGTTGGAGCTGTTGTTTGCAAATCTCCCATTTGGTTCTGCCTTATTATTCTGTTGTTGGTTTCTTTTGCTGTACAGACGCTTTTTAGTTTGATATAGTCCCATTCACTTATTTTTGCCTTTACTTCCCTTGCCTTTGGGGTCAAATTTATAAAATGTTCTCTAAATTCAAGGACCATAAGTTTAGTACCTATGTTTTGTTCTATGTAATTTATTGTTTCAGATCTTATGTTTAAGTCTTTGATCCATTTTGAATTGGTTTTTGACATGGGGACAAACTGTAATCTAGTTTCATTCTTTTGCATGTGGCTTTTCAATTTTCCTAGCACCATTTATTGAAGAGGCTTTTCCCCTCCTTCATTTTGTGTTTTTGACTCCTTTGTCAAAAATTATCTGCCCATATACATGTGATTTTATTTCTGGGCTCTCAATTCTGTTCCATTGGTTTGTGTGTCTGTTTTTCTGCCATTGCCATCCTGCTTTGATTATTGTAACTTTGTAGTATAATTTGAAGTCTGGTAGTGTGATACCTTTGGCTTTGTTCTTTTTTCTCAAGATTGCTTTGACTATTCGGGGTCTTTTGTGGTTCCATACAAATCTGATGGTTTTTTGTTCTATCGCTTTAAAAAATGACATTGGGGTTTTGATGGGGATTGCATTAAATCTGTATATTGCTTTGAGTAATATGGCCATTTTAACTATATTGATTATTCCAATCCATGAACACGGGATATCTTTCCATTTCATTGTGTCTTTTTCAATCTCTTTAATAATGTGTTGTAGTTTTCAGTATATAGGTCCTTCACATCCTTTGTGAAGTTTAGTCCTAGGTATTTTGCATGAGGTTCTTTTTCATCCTTGTTTGCAGCATGGACCCACCTCCCAGCCCCACCCCAAATCTACCTTTTTTTTCCCCCATCTGCATTGCCCTCTCCTTAATCCAAGCTGCCTCATGTCTTCCTAGACTTGTAAATGGCCTCCTAACTGGTCTTCATGTTTGTGTTACTTCACATCCCCTCCCCAAATACCAAGTCCCCAAAGAGCAGCAAGAGTGATATTTTAAATCAGAAGCCAGATTAGGCCGTTCCTTTGCTTAGAAAAACATTACAAGGATGTATTACAGGGCTTTTCAGCACCAGGCCTGCCTGGCTCTTCCTGCCTTGTCTCATACCATCCAGCTCCTTGCCCTCTCCCAGTGCACCTGACCGCTTTCCAGTACTCTGAGCGCTTCCTGAGCCGAGGCTGCACTTTTTCAGTTACGCTCCCTGGAGCACCCTGCCCTTTGCTCTTCCCGTGGCTGGCAAACTGCCAAGCCTCCGCTCTGCTGTCACATGCTCAGAGCGATCCTCCCCGGCCCTCTATTTTCATCACATCCGACACCAGGAGAAATTAACTGCATGATGCTCTTCCCACTCCGTTAGAATGAAAGCTCCAGGAAATGGGGGACCTGTGCCTCATCACTGCTGCATTCCCAGCGTCTGGAACGGCGCCTGGTACACGAAGGGGTCCTATCGATATCTGTTGAATAAAACAGGGAGAAGAGACACGAAGTCTGTAAGGATGTGTGAAACCTGTTCGGCTGTGCGCAAGGGAGAGCTGATCCCGCCAGTGTTTAGGAGGATGTGGTCGCGTTGGGTGGAATCTGAGAGGAGCGCTCAGTGCTCGTGGGGATAAGAAGGAAAAGGTTTCTGTGCTCATAAGTGACAGGACTCATGCAGAACATTGTTGGATTCCGATGGCATCTAGGCGAATTGGATCTTTGCGGTTGGAACCTGCAGTGGTGGGAAATCCTGAGCTTTGAAATCAGATCTCCTGCCTCTGTGCCTCATTAGCTGTGAAGTGGTTACTTCCTGTCACTGAATTCTTATTTCCCACATATAAAGTGAGGACAATAATACAAGCCTTCCAGCATTGTTGTGGGGATCAGAGATCTCTGTGCCCGACACTGGTACCTGCGCAATAAATGGCAACTTTTGTTTTGATGTAAAATGTAAAAAAATACTATGGACTCCGGACATGGCATCAGAAATCTGATTTAGTTAAACAGCTATTTAAACCCTTTTAATAATTATCATAAATGCTGCAGTGAACCCAAAGATGAGCAGGATAGAAAACATGTTCTTAAATAACTAAAAATCTATAAAAGGGTAATATAAGCTATAATGCCAATAACCAATATGTGAACAGTGCTTTGCAATTTATAAAGTGATTTTTGTATGCCTTTTATTAGTTGGTTCTCACTACCACCATGTTAAGTAAATATAATATGGAACTTGTGACCCTGAGCCGGTTCAGGGACTTTTCTGAACCTGACCTTGTCACATATAAAATGCAAAGAGTGATAGTTAACATTATCAGAGAGTAGCTGTGAGAAATCTGTGACCCAGGCACAGTGCAGGGTGTGGCAGGTGTCACTCAAATACGTTACCCCTCTCTGCCCCGCCTCTGACCCCAGACCCTGCTTTCTCCCCACGGTGTGCTTCAGATGACTGCAGTATGAAGTCGTCTGTGCTCAGTCCTCCTGGAAGGGTTTCGGAGTGCCGTGGAGTTCAAGGAAGGAGTAGGAAGGAGGCAGGGGGGTGGACAGGGGGTGGGAGAGACTGCGAAAGAGGGCATTTATCAAGAAAAGCTTCCTTTTGGGAGAGATAGCATTTGGTATGAGTGTTAAAGAACAGGTAGTGTTTTGACAGATAACAAGGTCAAGGTGTCCAGGTGCCACTCCAGACGGAATAATTAGGGCAGGGGGGAGATGCAGGACAGTTGCTGTGTATGTGGCACTGGCGTGCTGAGTAGGGAAGGACCCACTTGCGAGGGTTGTTACACAGGTTTTTATCGTGGAAGGCACCTCACTAGGGGGCTTGTGTACAGTAGGGTATCCTAGCAAGTGACTGAGAGCCGCCTTTCAGGAGTTGGGCCAAAGGCAGAGGATTTGGCAAAGGATGTGGAATGCATGGGAGGGAGGAGACACAAGTCTGTGTGTCTAAGGATAATTGATATGCAAAGCAAGAGATAGAGCAAAGAATTGAACCACCACTCTGTGGCCGCTGACAACAGCGGTGGGAACTGGGGACAAGATGGCCCTGACCATAGATGATTGGGGACAGTGCTGGGAAGAGGGGGGAGGGGGAGGAGGAAGAAGGCTCCCTCTTCAACACACATTGTTTAGGGTATTTGGAGACATGCAGTTAGAGACTCTAACAGACAGTTGGTAACATGGGTTTGGGGCTCAGGGTTCATGATAGACTTTTGTGTGTCTTCGGCACGCAGCCATGGCTGAAACCATAGGCGTGTTTGAGAGGATTGAAGAGGAAGGTGCAAAAGAGAAGAGGCATGGTGAGAGAGCGGGGATGTTCTTTAAGGCGTTGGCTGCAAGAACTAGTGTCAGGAAGAGAAGGACTCAAAAGAGGAAAGGGATGTGGAGAAAAGGGGACTCTAATGCACTGCTGGTGGGAATGCAGACTGGTGCAGCCACTATGGAAAACAATATGGTGTTACCTCAAAAAATTAAAAATTGAACTGCCATTTGATCCAGTGATCCCACTTCTAGGAATATACCCTAAGAAGCCCGAAACACCAATCAGAAAGAATATATGTACCCCCATGTTCATAGCAGCACTATTTACAATAGCTAAGATCTGGAAACAGCCCAAGTGTCCATCAGTAGACGAATGGATAAAAAAGCAGTTGTACATGTACATAATGGAGTACTATGCAGCTGTAAGAAAGAAAGATCTCTTATATCCTTTGAGACGACATGGAGGGACCTGGAAAGTATTATCCTAAGTGAAACAAGCCAAACAGAGAAAGACAAATACCACATGATCTCACTTATTTGTGGAATATAATGAACATAACAGTTTGAGGAACGGGATAGTCCCAGAGACATGGAAGTAGGGTACAGACTGACAACCCTCAGAAGAGAGGGTGGGGGGGAGATAAACCACAGAACTTATATGTATGTATGCATAACCAATGGACATGGACAGCAAAGCCGGGGACGGGGTTGGGGTGAAGTGGAGGAGGGTGTCAATGGGGTAAAAAGGGAGAAACATCTGTAACAAAAATTAAAAAAATAAAAAATAAATAAATAAATAAAAGAGACAGGGTACTGAGTGGGGATTGCAGCACCCGGGGAGACAGCAGACCAGAGTTTCAACAAGGTGGGCTGGTGCACAGTTCTAAATGGTGTGTAAGTTCAGAACATTGAAACCAGTCAAAGGTCTTAGATTTGATGACTAGGAGGCCGTGGAGCTCTTTAAGAATGTAGCTGAATGAAGGCAGCAATTAGGTGGCAGGACATGAGGTGGAGGGGTGAGGAAGTAGACAAGAGAAGACCCGACCTCCATGTGTTTTGACAAAAGGCTGAGGTAGGGCAGTAGTTTGAGGGAGGACAAAGAAAGAAATTAATAGAAGATACACAGGCTTCTTCTTCCTTTTCTTAAAACATGCTATGCCAGCCCTGGCCGGTTTGGCTCAGCGGTTAGAGCGTCGGCCTGCGGTCTGGAGAGACCCGGGTTCGGTTCCCGCTAAGGGCATGTACCTCGGTTGCAGTTTGTCCCCGGCCCTGGTTGGTCGTGCGGGTGGCAGCCACTCGATGTGTCCCTTTCACATCGATGTTTCTCTCTCTCTCTCTCTTCCTCTCTCTCCCTCCCGCTCTATCTGTACAAAAAATGGAAAAATGTCCTCGGGTGAGGATAAAAAACAAACAAACAAACAAAAACATGCTTTGCCGGTGTGGCTCAGTGGTTGAGCATCGACCCATGTACCAAGAGGTTGCCGGTTCAGTTCCTGGTCAGGGCACATGCCCAGGTTGTGGGCCCGATCCCCAGTGGGGGGCATGCAGGAGGTGGCCAATCGATGTTCTCCCTCATCGATGTTTCTGTCTCTCTCCCCCTCTGTTCCTCTCTCTCTAAAATCAATAAAGAAAAAACAACAACAAAACAACATACTATGAAAAGGGAGATATTGAAAAGAAACAGGATAAAAACGGAAGAACACAGGGCTACCTTCTCAAGGAAGAGGTACCAGCAAGCAGCCCTCCAGGGGTCTGAGTGTGGGTGTCTGTTAAGCAGTCATGACCCTCAATAGTTGGGCCAAGCGCTGGAATAATAGGTTTAAACAGTTATGTGGTGGCCCATCCAGGCTGGTTGTGAAGGAGATGGCATTTGCCTTTGGTGCCCTCCCCAATCACTATGATTTTTCCCGCTTGACCTGGGGGAATGTCTCCCTGCCCCCACTGTCTACTCAGAAATGAACAGTTTTTAAAATCTCTCTTCTGTTAACTAATGAATCTGACAAGCTAATTGCTGCTCCTGGCAAAAGACTGGAGAACTATTTCTGATAACCGTTAGCCTTCTGAAACGGTAGTCCCTCATTGTCCATTCATTAGTGGTTCGCATGGAACCTCAGGTCAGGAAGGAGGGGCAGGGGCAAGTGGAGAAAGTATCGGGAGATTTTTGCTCGTCAAATTCCACCTTGTTTGTGGCCACCAGATCTTCCAGGACCTCAAGCACTAAAAATATGATGCTATATTCTTCAAATAAAATTAAAAGTCTTTTTTAAAAAAAGTACAAAACTTCTGTGTCACCTATATTTAAAACAGCTTTATAGATATTTTCTAATTACAAAATTGTGGCTGAATTTAGCAACACCAGATCGTTAAAACAACATTTTTTTGGTATGCCCCCTGTACTTCATCTGTCAGTTGGGAAATCCACCTCTGCCTCGATGGGACATACTTCTCTTCTGCTAGGTGAGGACAGAGATTCTTTGGACTGGGACGTATGAAGCTCGTGTCGCTGGGGTTCCAGCCCACCCCTCCTAGGCTTAGCGGACTGCGGAAGAGCTGCTGAGATTTACATCCGGCCGCTTCCTTTCATCGCACTAATGCACTCTAATTGAATGGGGCTGGCACCTTTGACACTAATCATGGCATAGCTACCCCGAACTTAATGACTTGCTGGTTTGGGTTAATGTAATTACTCTATTTTGTGGGACATATTTTTCTGTAATTTATGGGAGTTATTTTATCAGTAGTATGAAAAGGCAAGCCACTGCACTGTTATACTGTGTCATGTTCTAAACCCAAATGCGCGAGTCATTAGGGGTTAAATATGTTCTTGGAGAATAAGTGACAAGATGCAATCTGGTGTTAAGGGTACAAGGCTCAGCTGGGACCCAGAAATTCTGGATCTTAGTCTCAGCTGAAATCACTGCCTTTCACATGGCCATGGGAAGGTGTTCATCATTCCCAGAACGGGAAGCTAACATGCCTGCCCAGCCTCTATGTGACTCATGAATCCATAAAAATCCTAGAAGAAAATGTAGGCAACAAAATTTCAGACATTATACGCAGCAGAATTTTCACTGATACATCACCTAAGGCAACAGAAACAAAGGAGAAAATGAACACATGGGACTACATCAAACTCAAAAGCTTCTGCACAGCAAAAGATACAATCATCAAAATGGAAAGGCAACCCACTGTATGGGAGAGCATAATTGCCAATGATATATCAGATAAGGGGTTAATTTCCAATAGATATAAAGTGTTCATACAACTCAACAAAAGGAAGACAAAGAACCCAATTAAAAAATGGGCAGAGGAACTAAACAGACACCTCTCCAAACAGGACATACAAATGGCTAAGAGACGTATGAAGAAATGCTCAACATCACTAATCATCAGAGAGATGCAAATTAAAACAACAATGAGGTAGCACCTCACAGTTGTCAGAATGGCCACCAACAACAAATCATCAAACAACAAGTGTTAGCGAGGGTGTGGAGAAAAGGGGACTCTAGTACACTGCTGATGGGAATGCAGACTGGTGCAGCCACTATAGAAAACAATATGGTGTCACCTCAAAAAATTAAAAATTGAACTGCCATTTGATTCAGTGATCCCACTTCTAGGAATATACCCTAAGAATCCTGAAACACCAATCAGAAACAATATATGTACCCCCATGTTTGTAGCAGCACTATTTACAATAGCTAAGATCTGGAAACAGCCCAAGTGTCCATCAGTAGACGAATGGATAAAAAAGCAGTGGTACATATACACAGTGGAGTACTATGCAGCTGTAAGAAAGAAAGATCTCTTATATCCTTTGAGACGACATGGAGGGACCTGGAAAGTATTATCCTAAGCGAAACAAGCCAAGCAGAGAAAGACAAATACCACATGATCTCACTTATTTGTGGAATATAATGAACATAGCAGTCTGAGGAACGGG
Source organism: Molossus molossus (assembly GCF_014108415.1). Classification (NCBI taxonomy): domain Eukaryota; kingdom Metazoa; phylum Chordata; class Mammalia; order Chiroptera; family Molossidae; genus Molossus; species Molossus molossus. The sequence goes on from NW_023425346.1 coordinate 32,216,642, forward strand.
GTAGTCCCAGAGATGTGGAAGTGGGGTACAGACTGACAATCCCCTGAAGAGAGGGGGTGAGGGGGAAGAGATAAACCACAGAACTTATATGCGTGTATGTATGAACAGTGAACATGGACAACAAAGCTGGGGACAGGGTGGGGAGGGAGGGGGAGCGGGGAATCAGTGGGTGAAAAAGGGGAAACATCTGTAACAAAAATAAATAAATTAATTAAAAAAAAAATCCCGAGAAACAAGTGGAGACAAGGGACCAGAACTTGCCATAAAAGCAAAATTGCTGTTCAATACATGGGAAAAATCAGAATTTCATAAGCTGTTTCTGCAGAGTGAAAAAACACAGTAGAATATTACTTCTGTTTGCAGTAAATATTTGCATTTTATCAGAAGCCTCTCTGTGTACCACACCTCGCCAAGCGAAGGTCTGGGCAAAGGTTTTTATAGTTCATTTTTTTAACTGAAGAGCAGAGAACATTTACATGTATCACCATGTGGCCTCTGTGTTGGGGGTGCCACCTGGGTCTGAGCAGAACTGGGAGAGGTGTGCAGAGTGACAGGTGCACTGGAGGGCACAGAGCCGAGCCAGGGGCGGCCACTGGGTGACGTGCCCCAGGAACAAGGCTCCGTGCTGTCTTTGCTGTCTTCCATTTGGCAAAGTAATTCCTACATTCTCCCTTCTGTGAAACAGCTTTTCAACCTCCTCTCCAGTGAAGAAGGTTTGAATTTTTTTTTTTCTTCTATTTCTTTTCAGCCTTGACTTGGCAGGAAACCAGATCTTCTGAAATTACCATAGCAGCAATTTTCATTCATTTCTCTAAATACACAGAACACTGAGCCCAGCCCAGTGTACACTTTACCTTTTCTTGTGCTGGATGTGGTCAAGATGGAAGCCACTCTCATGGGGAAAACCCCAGAACCCCCGTGCCGCCCATTCTTGTGGCACAGAAAGAGCCGATCTTTCACTTTACAGAGAGGGGGGGCCCAGAAAATATAGGTCAGTCAGGTACAAGGGGGGTGAGGTCTGGGTCAGAACCAGTTCCCCTGACTGTGTTCCCTGTGTCTCGGTAGATGAAGGTAAAGCGCAGTTCAAGGGCAAAGACTGGGGGCAGTTCATAGCATTTTGGTATGAAATGAAAATCACATACAAATAAGAACTGCATTTCTGAAACACAGATTCCATTAATTTCTTCAACGGAAGAACCCTCTCTGTCTTCATTTGGCCCGTTGGCCAGGCAGTGATTCTGAATTTCTTCATTATCACTTGGGCGGTTTGCCCTCCCAGAGTGGTTTTTCATAGCTGTCTGTGGTCTTGACAGGGCTGTGCGTCCACACAGCAGGGCTCCTGGCAGAAAGGAGAGGAGTCGAGCCTGGCTTCCTCCCGCCAGCTTCATTCTTCTGCGCTGCCTTTGTTCATTCTGGAGACTGCAGAGGTGCCATTGCCTTGGCAACTCCAAGAGAAGCCAACTGCTCCTTTATGGACGTCAGTGTCGCTGCAACCGCTCCTGGGAGCAGCCTCGGCTTTGGCCGGAACTGGCACCAGCCACCGCCCTGGGGCACAGAGCCAGTGCGGGCCGTGGGATGGGAAAGTCTGGGTGCAGCTCTGGCTTAGCATTTATATACCCGCCACAGGTCCTCCTGGCGTAGGTGGGCCAGGCGGGGGAGAGTTCAGCTGATGGGAGAAAGCAGGCTGCGTGGCCTCAGGGTTTCCGTGTGAAGCTCTGTTTGCAGATTGACGGGCTCGGGAAGGGATGAGAGAGTGACAGGAAGGAGCTGATGGTCACTGTCAGGTATGGAATGCTTCTGCACGGGGGGCTCTGGAGTTGGCCGGCCAGCTCTAGACAAGTGGGAGGGTAGGTGATGGGGAAAAGAGTTGTGGAAGGATGAGAAGAGAGGGCCTGTGACTGCTGAAACCTCGGAGGTGGGGGATGAGAACGGTCAGCTAGTCAAGTTTCTGACACACTGGAGCGATACAGTGAGTGTGGACTCGCCTCCTCCCTCCAGCACCCAGCACCATTTCACGATGTCCTGTGTCTACTCTCCCAGGTGCTCATCTGGCAGGTGTGTGTCTCATCACCATCCACAGACTTACCGCGCACCTGCCCCACCCAGTACCGTTGTGCACAAGGCACTTGCTAGGCCAGGACCTTCAGGACCCGGTAGCACGTCCTCGTGTAAATGAGTCATCTGGGCAGATGTGGCCTCTGGGGCCCAAGGTTTAGCAAGTGAACAGCACCCTTTTATGAAGAAAAAATTACCCTTTTTTCTAGGTCAGTATCCCAAGCTCACAGCTTGTTAAATTTTAACAAGGATTTCAGTTTTCACTCACATACTTCTCTGGACATCAGCCCAAAGTGATGGCTCCATAAGTAAGTGATTCAACAATCTGGAATCTCATAGGACCTACTGAATGAAAGAATAGAAACATCTGTCTAGGTTTTGCCTACTTTGGGCTTCCAGAAGCAGTTACTGAGACAGGGATTCCAGTGCAAGTTCCTTTGGGAGGTAGATCCAGGAAACAGTGATGAAGAGTGGAGAAGGGGTGAGGCAGGGAGGTGAAGGAAACCAGTGTAGGGTGCGGCATCACACAGGTTACTACCGCGAGCAATGGGAGGGTGTCCCTAGTGGGGATCTCTGGGAGCCAGAGTCACCCCCTCCACTCCCAGTCCTTCGTGAGGGAGCGAAAGTATTTACCCCAATTTCTGTCCGTCATTGGTTGAACTGCCAGGTTGGTGCTGAGAAGGTCCTGGCCTCCTGCAGGCCACAGACGGGCTCCAGCAGCCAGAACAGCCCCCAGCACAGTGATGCATGTTCTGGAGGCGGGCCGGCCTGCAAGGACCTGGTGGTGCTTGAGAGGTATGGTCAGCACCCTGGAAGCATCTACTCCAGGTTTGCAGATGATATTAACACAGAAGTTTCTATGAAGCTCCAAAGCTACAAACAGCGGAGCTGGTGAGTCCCGGAAGCCTGCACAGACACACCTCCTAGTCTTGAGCAGGCTTCACGGCTGAATATTGAGATTTTATTTATTTTCAAAGAGTGTAGAGGATGGCCTTGGAGCAGACTAACCTTTTCTAGGACCCTCAGAAATTAAATGACCCCATGCTCTGTGGAGCCAAACTCAGACCTGTGGGCCCGGAGATGCCCGAGGCATGATTTGGTACCTGGGTGCTGTACAGGTGCCAACGCCACGTCTCTGAGCTGGTACATTCTAATACTAATGCCCGGTATAAACGGGTCTGAAGTTTTTACTACAGAACAACACTGACCACATCTTGAGCGTCTTCTATAACACCAGGCACTGCACTAGGTCCCTTATTCACACGAGCATATATCCAGTCCTCACAGGAGGCCTGGATTGTGGATGTCATGGGCTCAGTTTTACAGATGAGGAAACAGCCTCAGAGAAATGGGAATGATACCCAAGTGCGTTTGGATCCACCTCTGCCTGCCTTGGGCAACACTCAGTATTGGTTACTGCAGTGAGGAGCATAGCAACCCTCTCATGAACTGCCTTGGGAGTCCCCTCCTCCTGGTCCACTGTTCTCTTAAAGCACATGGATGTGTACGCCTTACACTTCCCAGAGGTGATTCTGTCATTTTGGGCCATTTTGTAAATGCTGAGATAATAGCACAACAGTGTGTTACAATGGCTGGAGACATCTCTGTATCATTACTGTATGTTAAAATACATTTTATCATATGTTAAATATCAATTTAAAAAAACTTCTCCCAAGATATAAATCAAGATCACAAAGAAATACTACTGCATACCACAACAGGATGGTTGGCACGGATGTGGAGAAATTGGAACCCTCATGTACGGCTGGTGGCGACCTAAAACAATACAGCCATTTTGGGAAATAGTTTGTCAGTTTCTCAAAAAGTTAAACATAGAATTAGAATATAACCCCAAAATTCCACTTCTAGATATATGCCCAAGAGAAATGAAAACATATATTCACATTGAAAACTTTTATATGACTGTAGCATTCATAATAGCCAAAAAGTGGAAAAAACCTAAATATCCACCAGTTGATGAATGGATTCATAAAATGTGGTAAATGTGAACAATGGAATGTTACTCAGTCATAAAACGGAATGAAGTATTGATTAATGATACAACATGGATGATCTTTGAAAACTTGCTGAGTGAAAGAAGCCAGTCACAAAAAGCTACATGTTATATAATTCAATTTGTATGAAATATCTAGAACAGGCAAACCTATAAAGACAGAAAGCAGATTAGTAGTTGCCTAGGGCTGGGGGAATTGGGAGGTTGGGGAGTCACTGCTCACGGGTACAGAGTTTCTTTTTGGGGTGGTGAAGATGCTCTGGAATTTGTGGTGATGGTTGTACAACCTTGTGAATATTCTGACAACCATTGAATTGTACACTTTTATTAAAAGGGTGAATTTTATTGTCTGTGAATTATATTTAATAAACAAAACAAAACTTCTGGCAGGATATTTGTGTTGATAAAAAATGAGTATCAACACTAACCAAAGGACTTCTGCTTTTTTATTTAATGTTTTGGAAACTTTCTGTGAGGTTGTTACCAAAAAGCTCTTCATGGTCTCTGAGTTTATCTTATTTAATTTCTTCTTGTGCAAACAAATAAATTGCTTCACTGATGTCTTAACCTTGGACATCCTTGGAGTCCTTCAAGCCAAGACAAATCCATACAACTTTTAGGAAGGAAACACATCTGTCTTTCTCTTTCTCTCTCAGATGAAAGAAATGTGGACGTTGAATACTTAGTTACCCGAGTGAAATACTTAGTTACCACAGTTGTGATGTGGATGTATACCAGGTCTTGGCGCTGGTGTGTCTTGTTCCGGAGGACAATTCTCGGTCTAATGCTTCAGGAAGGCAGATTGCAAATTAACATAAGGACACAGCTTTCTAACAATTAAAGGTTGTTGAGTTTTTGTTTCTTTTTTATTCCTCACCTGAGGATATTTTTCCATTTATCATCAGATAGAGTGGGAGGGAGGGCAAGAGAGAGACAGAAACATCGATGTGATAGAGCCACATTGACTGGTTGCCTCCCACACGACCCGACCAGGGCCGGGGACGAACCAACTGCAACCAAGGTACGTGCCCTTGACTGGAATCAGCCCTGCGACTCACTGATCTGCGGGCTGACGGTCTAACCACCGAGCCAAACTGGCCAGGGCATCGTTGAGTTTTGAGTAGGTTCACCATCACCTGTCAGGCCACAGAGGTAGGAGCTGGGCGTTGAGAGAAAGTTGGTCTGGCTGACTCTAAGTTCATATTAACTCTAGGAGGCTGGGATTCTGATTCTCCAGCTGCATTACTCCAGTTCTCATAGCAGTGACTTTTTGTTCATTGAACTAATCAGTTTGGAAATCATTAGAATTGATTGGGAGGAAAAAAAAGGACCAGAGGCTTCTGCTTGTTGTTTCCTTGATGTTCAGAGAGAGCAACTGACTCGACAGCCAGAACTTCTGGAACACCAGAAAAGGTAGGCAGGAGGTCGGGAATCGGGGCACAGACCTGCTGTCTACCTAACTGTCTGGGTGACTTTGTGCAAACCATGTACCCTCTTCAGATCTCGCTTGTCCATTTGTAAAACATAAGGTTGGTTTGGGATGGCCCTGAAGGACCTTTGACTCTGAAACATTCTAGAACTTTTAATAACTTCAACATATCTTCAACTTTCCATAGCAAGTCTTGTATCCCTCTTTTCCTGGCCTCTGGTCAGCTTTTGCCTGTTTTTAATTCCGTCTTGTGCAAGGAAGGCTTGCCATGTGCATGCCCACCATGTTTCTCGCCCTCCTGGTCCTTCTTCACTGATCTTCATTCAGCCTTTCTTTCATCATTGGTTTCATGTCAGTTCTGCCCTCATCATGGTTAACACTGTCCTGACTGCTGGGTAGGCTAGTGCAGTATCTCTCTTTTGTTACCTCATCAGTCACTGCTTCAATCTTTTCTTAGTCTTAGCATCTGCTGTTTTGTATGTCTCCTACTTTGCCAATAAATCATAAGCTACTTAGGAAAACAGCACAGTTTAAAGAAAGAACACTTGAAACCAGGGCCTTCAAGTTATTTCCCCAAAGTAATAGAGCTGCTAATGTGACAGAGTAACTGTGAAAATTAAACGAGATAAAGAACAAAAGGGTTTGGGCCCACAGTGGCTGGTGACGGTGTCAGGGGACGGTTGGTGGTCAGCGTCGCCGAGGGACCTTTACCCCGTGCTTTCAGGAACGAAGTCCCGCAAATACCTGGGCCGGAGGGTTAGTGATCGTTCTCAGGGATCAGTTCCTCTTCCTAATACTCCGAAGTGTCTAAAGATGATTCCACAGGGTGGGTTTAAATCTTGCTGTGGAAATCGAAGTCTCTTTTTTTCTGTTTCTTTCTTTCTTAATAAAGATAGAAGAAAAGTCACTTAAATCATTGGCCACCTTTGGCCGCAACCTTTGGTTGGTCTTAGAGATTGTTATTAGATTACTTCTTGATGATAATTACTTTCAGTTTCCTTAACATCCCTCCTGGTGCCCGTCTTCTGAACCTTTTAGTGCGTCTTCTGCTTTCCTCTGTCTCCAGAGTGGTATTCCTTCCTGGCTGGGGAGCCGTCGTTGGATAACAGGTCAGATGTATTAATAGACAAGCCATACAGTTCACAGACAGTTTGCTCTCAACAACCTGATAGGAATTCTGGTGCTTTGATTTGTTTTTTTAATTTTAACTATAAAAATGTAAGAGTCATCTGCTGTCACGTTTTGTTTGTGGGTAGTAATTTAGTCGCTCCGCTCCCATGCGGTCAGCACTGTTCCACACGAGGCTTCCCTGCAAAGCTGGTCACTGCACTTCAGCTGTGATGTGTGTGGAGTCTGTGCCTGCCGAGTTCCTTCATAAATTAGCAGGTTTGCCTACATGTAATCAGGTCTTGGGATTTATGTGGCTTGTCTTCGCTGGTCAAAGGCTTTAATTGTAGTGGTTCGTTTGATTGGTTGGGAATAGGTCACATACTAATTGCTATGGAGCAAACCAAGTGGGGTAATGCGATGGAGAGTGATGCGGGGTGGGGTGGGGTGCTCTAGGCAGGATCACAGAGGCCTGCAGAAGAAAAAGAAAAGAAGAGAAAGTGGCATTGACATCTGAAGGATGGTAAAGAGCAGCCAAGTGAAGAGCAGTGGTGAGAATTCCGAGGGAGGGAATAGTTCAGAGCAGGGTCTCTGAACCGAGGAAGAGGCATGGTCCAGGCAGGTCCAGGGGGCTCCCCTGTCGTGAGGTGGAGGAACATGCAGGGAGCTGAGGGGGACGAGGGTCTAATATAATAGGAGCCACTGGTTTACAAAAAAATTTGTTCTAAATATATTTTTATTGACTTTTATTTATTTTATCCTCACCTGAGGACCTTTTTTTTTTTTTGCATTTGTCTTCAGACAGAGCGGGAGGGAGAGAGGGAGAAAGAGAGAGAGAGAGAAACATCAATGTGAGAGAGACACACCGACTGGTTGCCACCCACACAACCCCAACAGGGGCCGGGGACAAACCGCAACCAAGGTACGTGCCCTTAGTGGGAACTGAATCCAGTTCTCTCTGGTCCGTGGGCTGACGCTCTAACCGCTGAACCAAACCAGCCAGGGCTTTATTGACTTTTAGAGAGAAAGGAAGGGAGAGGGAGAGAGGGAGAGATGGAAACATTGATGAGAGAGAACATCGATTGGCTGCCTCTTGCACGCCCCCACTGGGGATTGAGCCCACAACTGGGGCATGTGTCCTGACCGGGAATCGAACCTGCCACCTCTTGTACATGGAACAATGCTCAACCACTGAGCCAGACCTGCTGGGCAAAAAGCTCATTCTGACCACTCAGTGGAAATTGGATTGTTAGGAGCAAGAAAGGAGCAGTAAGACCAGTGAGGAGGCTACAGCCATTGTCCAGATGAGAAACCACGGTGGCTTGGACGAAGGGTGTATGGTATAGATGGTGAGGTGTGCTAGAATTTGGGATATATTTTAGATATAGGATCTATGGAACATACCAAATGATTTTCATCTGAGTAACTGGGTCAGGGATGGTGTAGTTCTTACTCAGATATGGAGGGCTTGCTGGTTGTTTTAAAGTTTGAGATGGCTAACAGAGGTCCAAGTGAAAAATGTCCGGCAGGCAACGAGTGCGTGAATCTGGAGCTTAGATGAATATAAGGGCTGAAATGTTCATTGAAATCATGTGAGGGCCAAGAGTGTAGACGGAGAGGAGACTGAGGTCTGGGTGCAGGACACATCATGAGTTAGAAGTGTGGAGGAGACACCAACAAAGGCTGTGGTAGGGAGTAGCCAGAGAGGTCGGAGAGAACCCTGTGCTGCAGAGGAGGCCGGAAGGGCGAGTGTCTTGTCATTCGGTGTCCAGAGTTGGCACCCAGGGCTCGTTTTCAGATGTAATTTCAAAGTTGATTCCGTAGCTATAAACGTAGTGATAACCAGAGCGAGGGAGCCGAACACCTGCCCGCAGCAGCCCTCAGCCACAGTGCCTCAGACGTGGCGTCTCATGGGCCAGGGTGTGTGAGACTTGACACCATTAGCAAAGCAGCAAAGAGGAATCGGTGGTGGTGGTGGTTGTTTAGTGGCAGTTGTACATGCAGCGGGCACAGCTGGGCCACGAATCAGTTCTTTGAAAATAATCGTTCTCCAAATTCTAATTCCAAGATTTTAAGGTTCCTCTAAAATAAAAACATGGAGCCAACTTGGTGCATGCACGAAAGGACAATAAAAATGCTCCTATTTTTAACTACTTCATGTGCTAATCCTGGCAAGATAAGTCTCATAACAAACCATTTTCTAAATTTTATCTTTTCTTGAAGGCAGCTTTTGTCAGGAGTTAATTTCAGCTGATGGAAGATTGTTGTATTATCTGTTTGTCACGTGGTAATGACATTTAAATGAGTAGAGATGTCTTACCTTCTACCTCTCTCAAAGTGAAAGTATAATACATGCCAATAAACATTTTAAATCTAAGGGTAATATTAGGGAGTCCTATCTTTTTGTGCCATATACTGTAGTGTAATAGGTCGTTTTCCCTGCTGTATTAAGTGTGTTTTCTCCAAAACCTAAAGCAAGGTCATGCTGTAAACAAGATGGTTTATTTGCTGATTCTAATCAAGTTTGGAGAAATAGTGGATTTCTTTTAAATTAAGCAAAGCCGTATTTTCTTTCCAGAAGGTTCAATGGATGACAAATACTTAGGCAAACTGTGTGAATGCTTTATTTTCACCTTCTACCCTGCTGACATTTCGCTGAATTTTACAAATAGATAAGCTAATACGCGTGTAGTGGGCTGATTGTTGGCAATAGATCGTGGTGAGGAATAGTCTCTTGGTTATTCAACCGAATACTGGGTTCGTTAATTGAATGAGACTCGCTGGGAACAAAATACCAGAAAATGATCCCTTTCCATAATTTTAACAGAATAACTCCTGCTGCTTTGTATATAAACAAAATTTTATGGTACCTTGAAATTCTCCATTTTATTTTCTCCAGTTTGAAATAAGTTACCTCAAAGTGGAGGTCGCTTTTTTACCTGGTTGGCTCAACCCGCTTTTAAGGCTACAGCTCAGGCACAGCACCTGGAGCACAGTCCTCGCCTGCCCTGCTCACATGCGTGAGAGGCTGAGCCGTCTGACAGCTGGGTGCTTACTCCGTGTGCCGGCTGCAGGCTGTAACTAGCCTTGTCCCTGGGTCCCTCATGAGCAGTTAATTTTTTTGAGGTGTCACACTGTCCTTGGGTGGTGTCTAGTGTCGGAGGCACGGGTGGGGGTGAGGCACAGGAGGTGAAGCACAGAGGGGGAACATCCCAGATAAGGGTGGCTCTGGGCGCTCATCTTTTCTCCCTTGTCTTCTCCTGCCCTCCCCTCTCCCACTTGGGGACAATAAAGGTGAAGGGCTGCCTGGGTGGATCTGGCTGTGGGCAGCATCGGGGTTCTCCCAGGCAGAGGCCAGTCTGTCTCACCGCCCCTTCCCGAGTGCCTGCTCTGGAATGTCCCCTAGAACCTCCTCTAGAGGGCTGGGCGGCAGGGCTCGGGCAGTGCCATGCGGTGCTGCTCCCTCCCTTCTCCCAGCGGCCTCCTTGAATCCTACACGTCCAGAGTCAACCCAAATCCCAAGACCCTACACCTGGGAGGTCACCCGATTAACCATAAGGAAGGGCTTCTTTTGTCGCCGAAGCCTTGACCCAGTTAAGGCACCACTTACGATGTGAAGAAAACACTAGAATTCTTTGGGACACAAAGCAATAATATCTTGCTCAGAAGAGCAGCTTCTTAGATCTGGTCACGTCACCTTCCTATTGAGTAAAAGCCAAGTATGTCACCTTGGCTCGCAGTGCCCGGCATGCACCGGCCCCTCCCGTTCCTTGAGCACACCAGGCCCTCCTGTCTGCTCCGCCTTCTGTCTGGAATGTTCTTCCACAGCGCTTCACGTGGCACCGACTTTCTGATCCTGTCTGTGGCCTCTGCCATCCTCTGTCCCGTGCTCAGGCACAGTGCCCTCTCCTGTCTGCTTTCCTGGTTATTAGGTACCTGCCACACTTGACTGAGCGCTTCACACGGGCAGGCTGTTTTCTGGGCAGCCTCAGCCTAGCTCCTGGCCCCGAGGAAGCTCTCAGTGAACCCGTAGTAGTTCCAGTGAGTGAATGACACGTCAGCCTACTTTTCATCAGGAAAAGTATTTCAAGTAAAAAACAAAACAAAACACCACGCTTTTCTTTCTTCTGTCAGATTCTTGATATATAACACATATAAACATAAGGTATGTATGGTTCAGGCTGTAAAAGTTCCCTCGTCTTGCTGAAAAACTACCTTAAAGAATAGGATCGGCGAGTTAGTGCCTGTTTTCTATATTAATATTAGTGCTTTTTATTCCTAAACTTTTAATGTGTTTTCTTTGCCCCTTTTTTCTTTTTCTTTTGTCTTTTTAGCAAGGGAAGCCATATGTCTTCGACAGAGTGCTGCCTCCCAGCACGACCCAGGAGCAGGTTTACAGTGCGTGTGCAAAGCAGATCGTCAAAGGTAAGCGCTGTTTCTTTATTTCCTCCTGGGCCTTTCAGAGTAATTGAAAACATTAAGTGATATTTGCAGCTTAAGAATCAATGTGCTTTGACTGTGAGCAGAGGCCTGCTAATTGGAAACACTGGATCACGGCTCGAGGCCTGGCCCTGATTTGCAGGGATGTCGTGCCAGTTGTTCAGCCCCTCTGTACTGCCTTTCCAAGGAGACTTTTTATTTCTTTTGCCATCTTTTTGGCAGAGCTGTTTTATCATCCAGAAGCTTCGAAGCAGGTAAGCTATGATCACACTTTTCCTGTAATAGTTTTAAAATGCCGTTGCAGGTATAGGAACTTTTTTTTCCTTTTAAGAAGAAAAATATAGCCCTGGCCATTTTGGCTCAGCGGTTAGAGCATCGGCCTGTGGTCCTGAGAGACCCGGGTTCGGTTCCCGCTAAGGGCACGTACCTCGGTTGCAGTTCGTCCCTGGCCCTGGTTGGTCGTGTGGGTGGCAGCCACTTGATGTGTCTCTTTCACGTCGATGTTTCTCTCTCTCTCTCTTCCTCTCTCTCCCTCCCACTCTGTCTGAACAAAAAATGGAAAAATGTCCTCGGGTGAGGATAAAAAAAAAAAAAAAGAAAAATATATATTCCTGATGCTCTGATTGTATATTTTTGGTTGATTTATTTTGTGCGTCTGTCTCTTAAGAAAGAAGCCTTAAATGTGGAAAATTCTTGAGCATCAAGGAATTGTCTACAGCATCATAAAATCACATTACCTCGCTGGCTTTGGAGCTGTTTATGCTACTCAGCATTCCTCAATGATACTTTCATCCAACCCACTTCCAGCCACCCCGCGCAGATCCCAGCGTTTGTTCCTTCAGATAGGTAGCCTGAAGCCTAAATCCGTGTCTTGGATATCTGTCCTTGTCTCTGAGACTGGCCTTGGCCCCAATGATTTGTGTCACAATAGCAGCAGGGAGATGAAGCAATTTACCAGCCGCCCTCCTTCGCCCTCCAAGTCAGGGGCAGGCGGGAGCTTGCCTTGCGGAGCTCGCCATCTGCCCGGAGCTGAGGGGCATCTCCTGCTCCTTGGCTTTTCATCATGAAATCCTTGCTTTCACATTGGAATGCTTTGGCAACTGTGCTTTCAAATGTCTTGATACTGCCACCTTTATAGGTAGCTCTGAATTTAAAGAGCAAAAAATAAAAACACAATTTGAAAAACACCTTGTCATGTTAGACCTACTTATTTTTAGAAGCTGAGATGACTAACGTAACACTTTGAAATTCATGAAAATCAGCCCTGGGTACATCTGTTAGATTAATTCTGACCCTGGATACCTGCGTGGGAGCCTGTCAGTATGTAATGTTCCCTGCTGAGGTATATGGTTATTCATGTTCTTGTTGCAGACATCAACTAATTTTGAAGGTCTTCACAGCAAGTTTGTTATAGAAAACTAAAAGGAAAAAATATGCCTGAATTTGAGCTGTTTTTGAGTTAATAATATGGGCCTGTAACGAGTGGTAATTTTTGTCTACTCTTCAGCTTCTCTTTTCATCTAAACATGTTTTTTCTCTCTTTGGAGCATGTAGTTCTAGTTGGCTCCTAGTCAGTCCTCCTTCCTCTCGGTTATCAGAGTGGTTCATATTTTTATTAAAGTGAGTTTAATCACAGAGCCAGAATCACCTTTTTCTCTCCTCCTTCATTATCAGAACCAAATAGCATTGACCACATGCTGTACTATGCATGAGGGCCATCTAAATACACCCCACCCTTCTAAGTGGACATTAGAATTAGAGATGGAGAAACTCCATTTAAAAGAAATCCTGTGATTAACAAACAATAATAATAATCGTTGAGTCTTTATTTACTAGAGAAGTTTGTGTCCCTTTCAGTGTTTGGATTTTCCTACAGTATGAAGGGTTAGAAACAGGTTGTCCTTGGGGAGCCCCCATGAAGATGTGACCTAACTACAGGTAATTTGAGACCCAGTATATGGACAGCCACAAAGAAAACATATTTAGAATAAAATTAGGCTCTGGTATGATATAATAAACACATTTTTAAGGTACCTTAAATATTACATGAACATAGTCATTTTGTAACAATAACAAGTACCTTAGTCTCCCTTGAAAGGAAATTAAGAAGAGGAAGACCTGATTTAATTTTTTTTAATATCCTCTGGGGCTAGTGGGAGCGGAAGTGGCCATATATTTCTGCACCAGTGAGGTCAAACATAGATAATAGGAAAGAACTCCTTGGGATAGATACCAGGTACAACTGAGACATCTCTTGCCACGACAAGCCCTGTTTTAAGTCAGGAATGGGAGGTGGTGCTGTGGGGGGCCTCTTTTCTAGGGGCCAAGAATGGAATCAGATGACTCATGAAGTCACCATAGTCTCCATGATCCAATAAGGTGGTGGGCTGGTGAGCTGTCTTTTCAACTCTAAACCCTTAATGCTTTTGAGATCAGGAAAACTCCTTTTCACTGGCACCTTTATTTTCTCTCGGTTTTTTCATTCCCTTCAACTTCGCTGGTTTTTGTTTTAAAGGTTTAAACATTTGACTGTAGAGTCCTGGCATCTCCCACACTCTCATCTTTGTCTGGTGTGTGTTTTTCAAAATGTTGTCTGAGAGAATACGTGGAATTCTCCTCCATTTCTTCCTGAAGAGGCTGTAGGGTTGGTGACAACCAGCATGCTAAATGGGGAGGTTCCTGTAGACACCGAGGAATTGGAAACCATGGTTACTAGATGCCCTTGTTGAAGTAGAATAACTGCATCCCAGATACAAAAGTCACTCTGGGCCTTTACCTTCCACATTAACTAGGTACTAGAGAAGGTGGTTCTCTTGTTTTCCAGATCTAATTTCTATGAACTTCATTTATTTGGTTGTTTCTTCCATTCATTCCTTATGCAGGTGCATTAAGTATTTACTATGTGGTATAAGCACTGCTAAGGTCTGGAGTCACCAAGATATATAAGACTCTGCAAGAATTTTTGAGTATAAGCAAACAGACAGATGCATCCATAATTATACACGTGGTTATTAGAAGGTGTGTGTGTGTGTGCAAAATGCTTTGGGAGCACAGAAGAAAGTCACTGGATACTGATTTTGGTGGGTGTGGAAGGGAATTGGAGAATTAAGGAAGGCTTCTTGGAAAGGTTGGGTCTCAAGGACTGGAGAACAGCTGTGAAGCAGAAGGAATTGCAAAAGCAGGAAGACACGTTATATGGTGTGTGGGCAACTTAGAGTGGAACAGGGTGCGTGGGGCATGAGACTTAACAAGTGAGGTTGGATCAGAGTTTGGTGGCAACTGATGGGCTTTATCCTATAGACAATGAAGACCCATTGAAGAATATGATCTATTTTATCATTATGTTATATTATGTGACTTAAGGAGAAATATATTTACTTCTCTACTATTATCTATTAGGCACCTTCTATGCACTTTACATATGTTATTGTACTTTTTAAATTTTAAATCCTCACCCCAGGATATTTTTCCATTTGTCTTTAGATAGAGTGGGAGGGAGGGAGGGGGAGAGAGAGAGAGAGACAGAGAGAGAAACATCGATGTGAGAGAGACACATTGATTGGTTGCCTCCCGCAGGACCCTAACCGGGGCCGGAGACCAAACTGAAACTGGAGGTACGTGTGTGCCCTTGACCGGAATCAAACCTGAGACTCTTAACCCGCTGGCAGTCAGTCCGCAGGCCGACACTCCAACCGCTGAGCCAAATCAGCCAGGGCCATATGTTATTGTGCTTTAAATCTTAACAGCTGTGTGGGGCGTGAACATTGCTTTTCTCATTGTACCAAAGAGGAATTGAGGTGAAGCAATTCATCCAGGTCAGTTAGGGGGAGTGAGGCTGGGATTGGAGCCTGTGTTTATCTGACTGACTTGGATTTTTCTGCATTGTCTTCCTCCCACGTTTCTGATGGGCCTATATGGGCATTTAATATTATATTTATTGATTGATTTAGAGAGAGAGAGAGAGAAACAATGATTTGTTCCACTTATCTATGCATTCACTGGTTAATTCTTGTGTGTGCTCTCACCTGGGATCGAACCCACAGCCTTGGTGTATCTGGATGATGCTCTAACCAGCTGAAGTACCCGGCCAGGGCCAGTGAGCATTTAATAACAGTTACTTTATGAGCTGTTCCTTTCTGTCAGCCACATGGACGTTAAGCGAGCTCCGCAGTAAGACGGGGCAGGAATGGGGTGGGAGGAGGAAAGAGGAGAGGGAGGCGAGGTTGCAGTCCTGGAGCCTCAGGGTGGCCCTGGCTGTCTGCCAATAATGAGATGCAGTTCAGTTCTGCAGGTGCCGCAGGCCCCCCGGTGAGCACCTGGCGGCCCTCCAGGCTGGCTGGTTAGCCCAGCATTCGGATTGGCCCTGGTGTTTGGCAGGGCTGCCTCTGCATTCTCCCCATATGGCCTTCTTGTGTCCTTTGGTTAACTGGCGAGAGCCTTAGGTTTCCAAGCCAGGGGTGACTGGTCAGCCACTGCTGCAGAGACCCTGGTGCTGGCAGGCTGTTCCCCGAAAGCCGCTGGAAGGTCACAGCAGCCTCCTCAGCAACAGTGACGTGTGCGCATGATTATGTTCTCCCCGAATTCTCACCTGACAATCGAAGGGACTCTTCTGCTCCAGCAAGACCTGGGACAGAAAACTTGGCTTCGGAAGCTGCAGCACGAGGCACAAAGTATTTTCATGTATCCCACTCCCTCCGGCCTCCTCCGGGAGAGAAGGCCCTTCCCGCCCGCGGTGGAACCCCGGGGCTCCGCTGGGCGCTCGATGGGCGGCTGCCGCGTGCGGGGTGCTGCCGACGGGTGCGCCGTGATCACAGGCGCCAGACGCCGTGGCAAGGAGGTTCTGCCTGGCTGAGCGGGTCCCGGCGCTGCGGCTGGCACACAGAAATGTCCTTTTGTACGGCAGAGACCGAAGCATGCCTTCCTGGGGCCCGGGAACTGTCACTTGGCATGACGGAAGTGCCTTTCTGGGACCGTCCCCGCGAGCGGGCTGGGGCGCCGTGTGCTGGGTGTGGCCCTGAGCACAGTCCTGCTCGCTCTTCCTTCCCTGGGGCGGTTCGGTTCGGTGGGCTCCGCCCGCCGCCCCCTGTGCCCCAGCCGTCTGTCCCCAGAAGCACTGGCTGTGCTGCACCAACCCCGCCCGCCTCCTCTCCGCCAGTCACCCGAAAACAATACCCCCCCAAAACAACTGGAATTTGGGAGAAAATAGAGAACACTGGGTTCAGAGAGCTTTTTCTTTTCTTTTTAAATTACCTTCTAATTCAGGATTGAACTGATACAGGGCCACCATCAGCTCCGTTCAACCTTGAACCCTGGGGATAGTTTCTTCAACACTGAGTGAATTGTGACGTGCTTGTAAAGACTTCAAAGGCCAAGTGCAGTTTGTTCTAATGGGGTTTTGTCTGTTCTCTTTTTCCTAAAAAAATGGAAGTAATTGTGCTCAGTGTTGAAATAGCAGCGTCAGCAACCAGGGATTCTCTAAGTAGATAGTCCCACCTGCTCCTCAGCTCCTCCTCCACAAGTTCATGTTTGCGTCCCAGCCCTTAACCCGCTGGCGGTCAGTGAGCGGCCACTAACTAGGAGTCAGTAGGACCGTGCGTTCCGCTGAGGGTGAGGCTGGGTTCGGAGACGGACTGGCCTGGCGCTCCAGGGAGGTCTTGTAGCGTTTGGCAGAGGAAGAAGCCCCAGCGAGTTTTCTCTGTCCGCAGGGCTTCGGCTCTGAGCTGGGTTTTCTCTAGGGTGTGGCATGTAGCTCCGAGCCACCTCCTGTGCACATGAGCCCTTGTAGGGTGGCCAGTGGCCCGTGACAAGGAGCAGAGGGAGCCGGACCCTTGGCCTTGGCTTCCTTAGCTCTGTTCTGCCGGGGCTAGTGGGTCCCAGAGTTCTTCCTGCACAGGGCTTAGGTAAGGAAGCCCTTTCGGTTTGGGGGGAAGTTTAATTTCTAGTAAATAGGAGCTTTAGTGCTGTGATTGTGGCTAGAATTCCAATTGGCTGGAGTTGTTTGTCCCATGAATGTAGAATTTTAAAAGTGCAACCAAAGGGGCACACTCTCCCTCCCAGGAGCTTGCCTGCGCCTTTCCCGTTGTCCTCTCGTCCCCCACAGATGTGCATCTCCTAAACTCTAAGGGACCCCGTGAGATGTGTAACCAGGGGAGCAATGGGCACTGGCAGCTCATCCCAGCTGACCCTGAACCTGTCTCCAAGGCCCCAGGGAGCTGACGCAGCCCTGCATAGGTTCATTTCTTCCCCGGAATGTTTCTAGAGAGCATGCCTAGTCTCTCCTGTTGCCTCTTCCGTCCTAGGCCCTTCCTGTTCCACTGTCCCCAGCTTTAATAAATGCACTCTCAAGAAAAAGCACAACCAGAGGCCGGGAACCTCTTTCCGTGGGTCCCTCAAAGCATATTGCATTCGTAGGCGTGTAGAGGCTTTTCACTCTGGCTACTGTTTTCAGGCCTGAGGAATCTTTTCTCCGAGAAAGTTGGCATTTTTGTGAAAACCGAATCTTGAACCTTCAACCTTTACATGTTCTTCAAGTGTTTGCTTCATCCGTTACCAGGGAAACCATTACCAGAAGTCTGATATGTGTGAACACTCTCTCAATATAGCTTGACGCAAACTCTTGAGGGCTGCTAGGATCTAAAAAATCCTGCCACTTAATTTTTCTTTTTTAGCTTCCTAAAGGAAAATCCTGCTTTCTTTTCTGATCTCAGTTCAGACTTCAGTAACCCCAGATCAATAAAATGTATATTAAAACTTTTTTAGGAAATCTAATGAAAACTTACTGACATCATACAATTTAGAGAGACCCACCAACCAACCAACCAAACTAACCAACCTGATCTGGGCCTGAAATAGATGAGCTGATTGCCTGGCTTGCTTTCTTGTTTTTATATGTCCACGGCCCTGAAAGAGGACAGCCCAGTGTGGGGCTCTCCCTGCCTGACCGGCCTTCCAGGAACGAGGACTTCCTCCCCTCATGTAGAGAGAGTGGTCAAGGGTATTAATTATGCACCATTCCCCTTTCGATGAGGTTTTTGTGGCTGAAGGAGGGTGGAGGGAAATAAGCACACAGTCTACTTTAGTCACCTTTGCTGCTTTGAAAGAATCCCCACAGATAATCTTCAGCGAAAAGCACCCCCATCAGCCCCTCCCCGTCCCCATGGCAGCCGGCAGCTCTGTGCGGGGTGTGCCCAGTGTGCTCGCTGTGCATTAAAGAAATCCCGGTGCTGGTGGGTCCAGGCTCTCTCGAGCAGTCACTAAAAACAGAGGCACTGACTTTGAGTCAAAGCCCTGGTAGTTTCTGGGCTGATTGGTGGCTCAGTTTACAGACGGGGCCCTGCCCCCAGCTCTGGACTAGCACCCTCTGAAGGGGCTCTGGTTCCGCCTTCGCGAGAAACCTCCCCAAGGAGCTCTCCTGGGCTGGGGTTGAACCAACCCAAATCAGATCTTCAGGAAAGAAACTCTATTCTGCACCTCACTCCAGAGACGTTGGGCACAGATAGTATTTCCCCCACTAACTGATCCCCAGAGATCTACTTAGAGAAGAAAACTCCAGGATCTTTCTACGAGAAGAAAAGTACTATTCTGCTCGATGTCTGTTCGAATTTCGACGTTCCAGGGAGACTGTGTTTCTGCCTCCCTCTACTAATCTGTGCTGTAGGGTGTGGGTCCATTTGTCTCCTCTGTGGAGCAGTGGAGGTCCTCATTTCTACTTTCATCTCACAATTTTACTTGAAGCGCAAATGGAGTTAAAATAGCAATTGTGTGAAAAATGAGATGGGCCATTTGGAAAATGTAATTTAAAACTGTGCATACAATCAAAGTAATGGGTTAATGTTATTTTACTTCTCTTGCTTGCAGACGTCCTCGAAGGTTATAATGGGACGATTTTTGCGTATGGACAGACATCATCAGGAAAGACGCACACCATGGAGGTAAGATTTCCGCGTGCTGCGATGTTGTGCTCCGAGACCCAACGGAAGGCGCTTCCTGCGAAGCTAGAGGCGCATGTGGCTTCTTACTGGGCCACAGAGAAGCTTATGTTTGGCCAATTTATTGTATCTTTGAGAAGTTTTAAAGTAGCAGTGAGTAATAAAATCTTAGGAATTTGGTATTTAAAAAATCCTTTGTTGATAGCTCTGTCAAAATAATAATACATTTTATTTAAAATTAATCATCAAAAAGCTAAACAGTGGTGTGATTATCTTTATGGGCTGGAGCCCAATCGAACAGAAATCTGTTATGAAAATCATTTACCCTAAGGAAGGCCTCTGGGGAGGTGTACACACACACACACACACACACACACACACACACACACGGTCAGAGATGAAAGAAGTTGGCTTGTGGACCAGATTCAGTCCACAGACATGTTTCTGTTTAGCCTGCACAGAGTTTATTTATTTATTTTTAATTAAATTTCAGGAAGTGTTTAAAATGAGATGATTTCACACAATTCTAAGTGTCCAAATTTGGGTGAAAATTGTGAAGACATAGCAACACTGGGTACAATTTCACTATAATATTAAGGGTAAGCTTCACTAAAGCAGGGATGATCGTCATTGTCTTATTCACCTTTTCATTCACATGTCTGGCTGCCGCCTAGGAGGGGCTTGATAAAGTACCTGTTAAATATACCCTGTTAAATATACCTGTTAAAATATACCCTGTCGCCCTGGCCGGTTTGGCTCAGCGGTTAGAGTGTCGGCCCGCGGTCCAAAGAGACCCGGGTTCGGTTCCCACTAAGGGCACGTACCTCGGTTGCAGTTTGTCCCTGGCCCTGGTTGGTGGTGCGGGTGACAGCCACTCGATGTGTTTCTTTCACATCGATGTTTCTCTCTCTCTCTGTTCCTCTCTCTCCCTCCCACTCTGCCTGAACAAAAAATGAAAAATGTCCTCGGGTGAAGATAAACACACACACACACACACACACACACACACACCCCATGGTGGCCCTGGTCGACCACGTGAATGGACGCGCCTCTCCAGGCTACTCCAGCCCACTCCACGTACACCACTGCTCCACGGCTCTCTTCAGCATCCTTCCTCATTAACTACACACCTGGGCACTGGAGGGTGTGACCCCGGCTCAGGTGTTGGCTACTGAGCTT
The DNA here is from genome assembly GCF_014108415.1 of Molossus molossus. Taxonomy (NCBI): domain Eukaryota; kingdom Metazoa; phylum Chordata; class Mammalia; order Chiroptera; family Molossidae; genus Molossus; species Molossus molossus. Next base: position 32,236,794 of record NW_023425346.1, read on the forward strand.
TGTGGCCCTAGGCTGTCTTTCGGACAAGGACATTTGCAGACAGATTGTCCCCTTCACCTCTTCCTTCCCTGCTTTCCACCATGGGCTCCTGGAAGGCCTTCGGGGCCAGATCCTTCTTCAGACGGCTGGGCCCACCCGACAGGTGAGGAGAGGGGGAAGCGTGGTTATTATAAGAAGCTGCACAGAGGAAGTTTGGGGGAATTCAGTTTCTAAGCAGCAGGGTAAAATGAATCCTTAATCCTTCAAGCTTAGGTTTTTCATTTATGGTGCCCTCCTGGGAACACCACTGAGACGGCGGCTGCAGAATCAGTTTAGCTTATGAATCATTCCTATTGAAGGGGAGATTTCAAAGGCACGAAGCTGAAATCCTCAGGGCCCGGATGCTCCGCTCACACCGATTTCAAGTGTGGGCTGGGACTCCGGGGATCTCATTTCTGCTGTGTTGACTCACTTTCACCATTTTGCTGGAGACAAAGTGGTTCAGAAACGGCACAGATGAAAGGAAGCACCAGGTTTGTTTGTCTCCTCTTCCAGACAGCAGGACTGCCCCGGCCACCGAGCCTCCTTGGCCCCTCTCCCTCCGCTGCGCCTCACATGCCTCAGCAGCACAGCGTGGCACACAGGCCCAGGCGTCCCCCGCTCCGGTGCCAGCCCCTTGCCTCTTACTGGGCTGCAGACCCTTTCCCTTCCAGGTGTGAGAGTCGTGGTCCTGCGTTTTCTAAGCCCACCCACTCCAGTAGCCGGGGACTGAACCTTCATAGGGCATAGGGCATAGGAAAGAGAGAGGGCATCTCACGAGGGTATCAGTCAGTCTCTAGGTGTTTGGAAAATTATTAAATAATATACAAAATGATGCAAAATCTTAGGGAATGGTTATAAGAGTGACCTTTTCAGCTTTGGGATTAGTTCATTTTTGGAAAGTGTAAAGTGTTTGCTAAATGTCAGATATTTAAATTGTAAGCCATCGAAGGAGAGACCTGACTGAAGAGTAAAATCTGGATTTGTGTTTATGCGTGGGGACAACAGGTGGGTGTGCAGTGGTGGCAAAGAGGTATGTCAGCAATTTGCAACTAAAATTGGAGGCATTTCATAAATGAGAGCATCTTCAGCCCTCGGTGTTTCACGGTGTAAACCCCATAATGGCTGTGGCAGTTTGGGGGACCCAGAGGGACTCGTGGGGACCCAAGCGGGACCTGGATTCTATGCAGAGCACTCTCACAGTGCACAAACCCTGCAGCCTCTTCCTCGTCAGTTTTAAAGGTCGATTGCAGCCATTTGCTTTTCTTTGTGTTGACTTTTGAAGATCGCATACTTATGCCTCCAGTGGGAAGGGGGGGTGGATGGGAGGCCTTTCCTAGTGCCCCCCACCCCCGCCCAATTTTTAATCTGGTTATTTCAATGGGGTGATTATAGATTGGAGAAAAGGTAGGGGATATTTTAGAGGAAAACAGAGGAAAGGAGGAGCCCCAAGCTAATGTCATAGAGACTGTAGGAGACCAAGAAATCCAGGACCCTGAAATGCAATTAAATTTAAAAAACCCTGCGGGGTTTGCACCGTCTGAAAGGCGGAATTTTATGTATTCGGAATTGCACATTGTGATCGTTCAAAGGCTTTTGGAAGGGGATGTTAACTCCCTGAATGGACAGAGCTGTCACATTTTAAAGCTGTTTTTCATTTTAATCCCCCCATTTTTGCTCTGACATCCAGTGGTGATTCCATCACCTTCTATTGAGGGGAACAAACAGATAAGCCTGCACAAAATTGGAAAGATTAGCTTTTGAAGATGGAGCATTTCAGGCGGATTTCCAGTAAAAATATGAAACCCTTGACAGTGCTGGTGCTGAGCTGGTCGTGCACAGGGCCCAGCTCACACAGCCCGGAGCCGGGGCCCCATGCGGGGGAAGGCCTGCCGGGGTGCGGGCGGGCTGGGGAGAGGGGCTTGCCTTTTGTTCAGCCTGAGATGCGGGAAAGGGCTTCTCTTGGCCCCATGCCGACTTCGTGGCCTTGTTCAGCGCTCTGACAGAAATAGATGGAGACACCCTGTGATTTTCTGTCGGCCCAAAGGGACACCTGGAGGCCGTTGCACGGGTACAGGCTGCCCTGCTGCTGAGTGGAGCCTGCCCGGTGGTGTTGAGTGAGTCGGTGTGAGCGCCCCGGTGCTCGTGTGAGCCGCCCAGCTGCCTGCTTTCCCATCTGAGGGGTTGCAGGAAACTGTCCTCCGTGGGAGGTTGAGGAGGCAACTGGGGCGGACAAAGGGAGTGTTGTTTCGTGGCCGAAGGCCGGGGCCTGGTTCTCCTTTCACACTTGCTCCAAGAAGCCATACTTAGTAGTGGGGAACGTTTTTGAAGAGGGTTATATAGGATTCAAATATTAAAGCAATTTTTTTTTTTTTTTTTTTGCTCTGTGGGAGAGACAAGATGATGAAGTGGTACATTTCTTTGCTACTCAAGTCTACCCCTGATCCTCCAGCCAACTAAACTTGTCACTGTTCTCCAAATGGACACCGTTCTTTCTCGGTTCCTGTCCCTTTGTTATGTTTCTCCTTCTCATCTTCTCTGCCTGCACCCTCTCGGCCCAGCCCTAATGTTGCTCAGCCCTCAGGAGTCGGTGCTGTCAAGGGAGCCACCCTATCTCCCCATCTGGAAGGGACTTTCTGTTCTGTGGATAGCTCTCTGCTTCTTGACCGCCTTTCACTGTCCGAGGTTAATATTTGTTGTATGTGTGTGTACATGTGTATTTCATTTGCAAGGCAATCCGCCTAGGAGCAGTGAAGATCTTAATGGAACACCTCTGTCTCATACACACACACATACCATCACCCACACCACACTTATCAACGCGTGCACACACCACTCACACCCAGACTGCATATACACACACCATATACCACACACCACACATACGCACTATACACACACACCACACATACGCACTATACACACACACCACACATACGCACTATACACACACACCACACATACGCACTATACACACACACCACACATACGCACTATACACACACACCACACATACGCACTATACACACATACCACATACACACCACACACTCAACACTTCCCAAATCAAACCCCCGTTCCCCTCCCCACACACAGATTGTTTGAGCAGGCTCAGCTTACTGAGCATAAGGGCCCTCACCACTCTTGGGCTTATGCACTAGATCAAGTACCCCAAGCACCCCAGCCCCAAACTTGTAATAGGTTGGGGATCACTTCTGTCTCCAAATGAACATGTGTTCCCTCTCATGTGATGTTGGGGTGGAGGCTTCAGAGAAACAAAATAGGGAGTGTCCCAGACTTACCCCGGTTCTGCCTTGGTTCTTCCCTGACAAAGGCAAGCAAAGGGATGTCAATACTTGTATTAGCCAGGAATCAATTTGAAGATAAATCTGTTGAATGGGGAAGCAGATTCAAGTCAATTATAAATGATATTTGGATTATCAATCATCTTCTTGGGTTGTAGACTACCGAGGAGAAGCTCAAGGATAATGATGAATTATTAAAGAACTCTGGAGGGAGTGTGTGTGTGTGGGGGGGGGGGGGGACACTTTCTTGACAGTCTGAGTCAGAGTGGCCGGTGGTGTTACAGCATTTGACTGGACAGAGACCTGTGTTTTCACTGCAGGCATCATTTTTTCCAGCAGTTTCCACAGTCCTGAGCAAGTGAGGTCCAATATTTGACTTGTTACATGTCTGTGATGGCCTCTGCAAATCAAGGTGTCCAGCATTGGAGCCTCTCAGTCTCTGTCACTTGGTGCTTTTTCATAAGATACATAGTAATGGTGTGGAGTAGAAATATGTTTCAGACTTCAGGTCAAATAGACTCCCAACAGCTGCTTCATGCGAACCTGCTGTGAACTGAGTAATAGAATGCTAACATTTATTGTCACTGAGCACGTTATATATACTTTTGAATTTAAATCCCACAATAGTTCTATGAGTAGATACTATACTAAGTACCGTCAGCGGTGGGGGGAGGCGCCTGTGCCTGGTCATCCCTGCCGTTAGGGAGAATACGCTCAGACTGAAGGCAGTCTAAGCACCTCCAGTGATGGGCATCCTCGGCAGATCAGGGCGTTCCAGGGAGTGCCCGGTTCCCGGTGAGAGCTCTGCCGAGACCAGAGCCAGTGCCGGGGTCACGTGCCTCTTTGCTTTCGGTGACTCAGAGGTCGGCCTGAAAGTGAGCCTGCCAGAGAGGCACTGTGTGGTGACCCGCTGAAGGAAAAGGAGGAGCTGACTGAGAAACAAAGCAGATCTTCCAGGTATCGGGCAGATTTGGAACACGGACATGAGTCAACACTGCGAAGGTTGTGGGGCTTCCCTGCAAAACTCAAGCGCACCCTGGGGTTTGTGCTTGTCATCTAGGTCCATTTGTTCTTAGAGTTTCACAACTTTCGAAAGATCTGGAAAAGGTCTCTGGGACTGTAGTTGCCAGTGATCACTTGAGAGCAGGCTGTGCACTGATGGCCTGAGGAACATGTAAGAGAACGCAGGCGTTCATTTGAGTGTGGACATAAAAATCTCTCTGGGCCACAGCTGGGTGGCTCAGTGTGTGGGTTCAATTCCTGGTCAGGGCACTTACTTAGGATGCTGGGTCAATGCCCAGTTGAGGTGTGAACGGGGGGCAGCTGGTCAATGTTTCTTTCTCACATAGATGTTTTCTTCTCTTTCTTTCTCTCTCAAATCAATAAAAATATCCTAGGCTGATGATTAAAAATCAATCAGTCAACCAATGAAACTCTCTGGGAGTTGTTTACCCACGTCCATGCTAAGTCTGTTGCTTTATTTTTATTTTTTTCTTTATTGATGTTAGAGAGAGGAAGGGAGAGGGAGAGAGAGATATAAACATCCATGAGAGAGAACATTCATTGGCCGCCTCCTGCATGCCCCCCACTGGGGATCGGGCCCACAACCTGGGCATGTGCCCTGACTGGGAATCGAACCGGCGACCTCTTGGTGCATGGGTCGACGCTCAACCACTGAGCCACACCAGCTGGGCAAGGCTGTTGCTTTAAATACTTAAGACTGTTCTTTAGGAGTTGCTTTCAGATCTGGATCTTTAAAATGAATTTAGTGCTAGTCCACATAGCAGAAAGATCCATCTGTTCCTCTACCCCTTAGGTGAAATGAGTAGAATTATTAAAAAAGGGTTAAAAAGGATAAGAGAATATTTTACATTTGGATTTAAGTATTAGAAACAGCCAAACATTACTTGGAACAATTCCGGCTGGGAATTACAGATTTAAAAAATAAATTGATAAAACGGATTTTCTTCATTGGCTTGTGAAGTGATAACGAGGGCATTCCCTGACGAGGTTCTTAGGAATTTTTGCGCAATGATGACATTAATGAAACTATCCCTATCAGACTCAGATAATAGGTTCTGGTCAGGTTGTAAAACTGCAGATACAAAACCCGAATTTCATATGTTATCATCACCCATATATTCTCAGCCTTCTCCGTCCTTCTCTTCCTCCTTCCTACCCACGGACTCACGTGCACACTGATCTGAGTGGCAGCAGGAAGGGGCACTGTGGGGCTTCACAGCCTCACAGAATAAGCTCTTCCCTGCTGGGAGATAAGACTCCGCGTGCAGCCGTTCGGCCAACTTTGGTCTGTTGGCATGTCAGGTAGGTCTGCAAGGAAGCAGACAGTCTGTCCAAGTGTCCCTGTCCCGTTCCACAGAGTTCTGGTTAAGAAGCCCAGCTGCGGTGTCTTCCCTGTCTCGTGTTTCCCAGCACTCTTTAGCACCCGTGTTTGTGTTTTTCACCCCCCAGGGGAAGCTGCATGACCCTCAACTCATGGGGATCATCCCCAGGATCGCACACGACATCTTCGACCACATCTATTCCATGGATGAAAACCTAGAATTTCACATCAAGGTAAGTGTCAGTGATTGAGACTCAAGAAGCAGGGCCCCAAATTATGTTTTCTAGCTTTCCTCTTATTTTGTACACATGAAAAAGTTGATCTTATCTAACTGAAATGACGCTCCTTTGGGACGCAGAGCCGTATTTTTATTTAATGGTTGAGGTAATGCTTAGCTATCTGGACAGCGTGTTGAGATATCGAGATAAGGTAAATGCCCTCTTTTGGATGGAGTCACCTTGATGGCTGTCCGACTTCTGCCCTTTTCCCTGTGGATTTCTGTAGATAGGACTGGAATGGGTCTACAAAGTGTGTTCCGTGGAACACAGTCCCTCGTGTTACTGATAGGTGGCTTACCAGGGGAGATATGTGGCTAAATAAGCTGGAAACACGCTTTGTCGCACAACGTTAAACTTATGTGCTATTGCGTAATGTGATTCTGCAAAGGGGACATGGAGGGTATTGCATTTCCCAGCTTGACTGGACATATTTTTCCTCCCTTGGAGTATGACAGACTAGTGTTTTGAGGAGCATTCTGTGATAAATATTGGGGAAGGGAATTCTCTTCCTCCTTGTTTTGTGTGAGTGTGTGTGTGTGTGTTTGTGTGCGTGAGAGAGAGACCCAGACCTATGTTTTTGCTTAAATTCATAATGTTTGATATTTGGGTATATTCATTGGAACTTCTTTGTTTGCAAATGACTGAAAGCTACTTGTTTCAGCAAACAGAGGAAGTTGTTCTTAGAGGATCTGATAGCAGGCTTGGGGGAGAGGGGTAATGGACAACATAACCTGCCTTTTCTTTTTAACTTAAACAATTTGAGTTATAATTCATATACCATAAAATTCACCCCTTTAAAGTATACAATTTGATGGTTTTTAGTGTCTTCCCAAAATTGTGTAACCATGATCACTATCTAATTCCGGAACATTTTCATCACCCCCAAAAGAAACTCCATACCCATCACAGTCCCTGTGTTTCTGCCTTCTTGCTCTCTTTTTCTCTTTCTTTTCCTTCCTTCCTTCCTTCCTTCCTTCCTTCCTTCCTTCCTTCCTTCCTTCCTTCCTTCCTTCCTTCCTTCCTTCCTTCCTTCCTTCCTTCCTTCCTCCCTCCCTCCCTCCCTCCCTCCCTCCCTTCCTCCCTTCTCTCTCTCTCTCTCCCCTGGTGGTGGGAGGTGGGAGGTGCATCAGGCAGCTCCTGGTCCACACTGCCTTCTTGCAAATTCCCAGTACCCTGGAAGCAGGCTCCCTGGCCCAGCCTGCAGTAGGTGATCCCCCAGCTCCGATGAGCTGTGTCCAGGATGCCGGTGGCTGACTGGCCCCGACCCTGGTGACTGGGACAGGGTAGACAGGGAGTGGGGAGGATAAAGGGCAGCTCTAAGAGATGTGGAGCCGAGCAGGTCAGTCAAGAGGCTGATCATCCTTGAAGGCTGGAACCTTAGTCCACTGGGCCCAGCATTTCAGAGGTGAGGAAAGGGAGGCTCGAAGGTCCAGATCCAGATGCCCCGCGTTACATCGAATCGTCGGCAGAGTCGAGATTAAGCTCTTGATTTGACCAGCCCCACATGTAGTACCTCTTTCATTATATTAAACGTCTACCCTTCTTATTTCTGCTAAGTACCTCTCCTAAATTATATAAAAACAAGGCGATCACTTCGCCCAGTTACGAACTGCTGCCGGCAGATCTCTTCCCTTGCAGTCCCTTTGTCGCCTAAAGCAGCTTCTTGCCGGCCTCTGTACCTGAGCACACGAAGCTTGTTGCTTTGATGGGATCAAGATTCAGGAGCTTAGGGCAGCTGTAATGCTGTTTGCATTTGAATACCTCAGACTGCTTTAGGGTTCTTACAGGATAATCCTGGAATAAGATGTTAAACCAATTACTGCCCTCAGAATGGGTCTCCTATTAGAATCTTGTTAAGATAAAAATAGCCCTGGCATGAAGTGGGAGGAGAGGAGAACCAACAGGAAAGTCTCTAGGGCTGAATTCTACTGCCCAGGTTCCCGTTCTGCGTCTGTAGGCATGCTTACTTATTTCACAAATAATATTCGTTAAGTGGGCAGGTTAGCTATTGACTACTGCGCATTTTGAACTGAGCAGTGACAGGCCTAATCAAGAAAAAGAGGCTTGATTAAGGCAATATCGAAAACTGGTTCCTTAAAGCAGGTCCCACAGTGGTTTTAAACATTTCTGAGTATGCTTTTTCTTAAAGCCAAGCAATGCCAATTTATTTTTCTTTTACCTGGTCTCACAAAGTATTTGAAGTGACAGAAATAGCCCCAAACAGCCAGTATCTGCTATGGTAAAAAGAAATGGATACATCAGAATTCTCTTTCTCCTTACATTAAATGTGGATAGAATTCTAAGTGCCAGATTTGCTAGTATCTAGTATAGTGCTTTTTAGATATTAATTTTCTCTAAAATCTATGGAAGTAAGGGCACATGTTTAAGATATCAAAAATATAAACTGGCCCTGGCCGGTTTGGTTCAGCGGTTAGAGCGTCGGCCTGCGGTCCGGAGAGACCCGGGTTCGGTTCCCGCTAAGGGCACGTACTTTGGTTGCAGTTTGTCCCCGGCCCTGGTTGGTCGTGTGGGTGGCAGCCACTCGATGTGTCCCTTCACGTCGATGTTTCTCTCTCTCTCTCTCCCTTCCTCTCTCTCCCTCCCACTCTATCTGTACAAAAAATGGAAAAATATCCTCGGGTGAGGATAAAAAAAAAAAAAAAAAAAAAAAATACAAACTGGACAGTTCTGGAATACATAGAATGGGTTGGAACCAGGGTTCAGTTAGCTGCGGGAAGGGCTGGCTTGGGCAGAGACATCTAAGATTAGAGGCCGAATGGCCCCGTGGGATCCAGGAACAGGAGCAGTGGGTCTTTCCCAGGTCAGGTAGGTGTATCCACGGCAGACAAGGCTCAGTGACAGGGGAGTTTGCCAGACATTTGAGCCGGCAGAGGTTGTTAGGGAGACAGACAACCTGGAGAGGATGCCCAGAACAGATTTCAGGGTTCGAAGCCAGGACCCCAGATCTCAGAAGCATGAGGCATTCAGGAGGTTCCAGGCTGAGATGCAGACAGATGGTGATGAACCAGGGCCGAACTGGGTTAGACCACTGCCAGGTTACAGAGTCTGCTTGCCGCCCTGACTGGAGGCGAGACTGGTCCAGAGCTGGGCTGTGGGGTCGAAGTTTCACCTGTAGAGACCATCCCTACTTTACAACTATTTTTTCAATTTTATTTTTTTAAATAACTTTTTGTCCATTTTGTTTAGATTTCCAAAACCGCCCATGAGCATAGGAGAGAACATTTGATCTGGGAGGCAGAAGGCAAATGTAGGCAGAATGGAAAATCCTAGAGGGACTTTTGGACGTCATCAAGTCTATTAGCTTCATTTAATAGACGGGACAATTGAGGCCTAGGATCCTGGTTACATGTGAACTAAATTGTCAAGATTGCATCTTGTTCAGGTTGTTCTCAGATGTTAGCCGACGTATGAATCACCTGAGGAGTCTAGAAGCCGATACATACCTAGGCCGTATTCTTGGAAACTTGGGTCCAGGAGGGCAGCAGTCGGGTTCAGGGCTCTGCAGTTTAAACAAATGCCCTGGGGGAAGCTCATGTAGGTGGTGCCGGAGCTGAGGTTTGAGAACAATTGGAAGGCTTCTTTCCCTCTTACAGTCTTTTATTAAGTCACATTTTGTTCAAATCCTTCCTAGATTCTTCATGCTTTTTCTCCCAGTTACTTTTCGGAGTTCTTGTAGTTCTAAGCAAGCTGTCTTTGCCCCTCCTCACTTCCTTGAATGTTTGGGCCATGCTCCCACCCTGGTCCGATGAGGCTGTCAGTATCACGCATAAGGGAAGGCCTACTGATTTTTGACAATGACCTGCAGAGAACGTTTTCTATTCCACCTGTTGTCATGCCAGAAGTTTGCTTGGTGCTCATCTAAGGTAAAAGCTAGAGTCCTCTGTAAGTGGCTGTCTAGCACATGATGTAAATAACACCTGAGTCGAACCATAGGGAGCTGTGATGAGCGGGATGGAGAGTGGCCCACGCCAAGCTGGGACCCAGAGCAAGTCGATGAAGCAGGAAGCAGGGGATATGGGGGGGTGGGCTGGCGCTCCGGATGCTGGAGCTCTGTATCTTCACTCCGCACCCCTTCTCACTCAGGCTAATGCATGGAAGCCTTTTGTAATGTAGTGTGCATTTCTGTCTCAGACTTAGTTTGCTTTTAACAGGTTTCCTATTTTGAAATCTACTTGGACAAAATCAGGGATTTACTCGATGGTAAGTAACCTGAATGCTGTCCTTTATTTGTTCTGTAACTAAAGCCCAGGGAGGTGGGACTGATGTAGAGCATTTCTGCGTAAGGGATTAATGAAAGTGTGCAGAGATGTTCTCTTGCCTTCAGGCTATCTGCTTATTTGCAACAAGGCTTACACTTCTTGTAAATTGCAAAGAGATTAGATTTGTCTATCTTTTATAACAGTTTCTATTTTTCCTCTAATACAGGGTCTTTAACTTTTCTTCTTTGCATGTCATCTTTATTATCTATAGTGTCCAAGACAAACTTGGCTGTTCATGAAGATAAAAACAGAGTCCCGTATGTAAAGGTATGAGAAAAACTTGATTGATGATGCAATTAATTTCTCTCCAGTCAGTGTCATAATAATTAGGACATAAGATGCCCAGAATATTATGCATATAAAACACATACAGATATTTAATCATGTTCCTTATATTTAAAATTCACCTGGTTAAAAAAAATAGACATCTAATTTCTTTAATCATATCTCTCTGTGTGAATTTATCACAGATGTCTAATCCCATGCTGAGAACTGTAGAAGTGAACGGACATGTGTTATTCACATTTGAAGGGGCTTTGGTATTGAGTATAATCATTTATACTTTGTTTTTAGGGGAAGCCTATGTCTAGCATTTTAAAGTGTCTAAAGTTGGTGGCTAGGTGGTAATAAACAAAGATGGGAGACAAAGCAAAACTTCATCTATTTCTTTTTCTGTCTTTGTTTTTCTTCTTTATTGCTTTCTCTGCTGCTGCTGAGTTTGAAATGTACTAAAAAATCTAGGGAAATTGAGCATTTCTTTTCTGATTTATTTTCGGGTTTCCTAGGGGTTGCTCGCCTTCTTTTTAATGTAGAATTCAAGCCTTCGGCAAGGGCGGAAAGTTGTTGGATCAACATTGCAGCCTTTCTCTTGATCTGCACATCCAGAGGAGAAACGGGAATATATTTAGCTGTTTCAAAGTATTGTTGCTGTTCAATTTTTTAATGGCAAACCCGAACTGGCTCTCCCGCAGGGGTGCACCGAGCGGTTTGTGTCCAGCCCTGAGGAAGTCATGGATGTGATAGATGAAGGCAAAGCAAACCGACACGTGGCTGTAACAAGTAAGCATGGGGTGGTGTTTCCTCCCTCTAACTTTGGATACAAATGTCTGCCTGCCCACCAGGGGGGCTGGGTAATGAGGTCCACATGAAATAATTCAGGGGAAGGCTGCTGAAAGCAGTGAGTCAGACACACTCGGGATGTGCAGTGTTCCTAGGCAGGTCGTGGGGAACAGCGCCTCCTGCTGTCCAGGGGAGTCTCGGAACTGCTGGGTGGGACTCGCTGGAGCCAGAATCCCGGGGAAAACATCCAACCAACAAACCAACCTACTAACCAAAGCGGGGAACAAGCAAGCTTCTGAGTTTACTTATTTTAACCATGTTATTGTTCAGTTATTTTTTAAAAAAATCTAAACTGACAAATTCTACAATCATACACATGGAAAGAAACCATATTAGAGTTCTGTCCTCCGTATAAAGGGAAAACGAAGGAGGAAGTCAGAAAGTGGAGTTGGGAGCATTATTGAAAACTTTCTGATGCTGCGTTACTAACACATTCAGGCCACCTTGGTTACTTTTCGGTTCCTTCCACGCGTGTGCACACATCTCAGGGAAGCAGGTCATATGGTGTTTGAATGGCAGAGGTTCCGTGAAAAATGGGGGCTGTCTGTCTTACCCAGAAGGATATGGATACATGAGAGTGACACAGAGGAGCTGAAAAAGCGAATGCTTTCAAGCCTGGAAGAGAGAAATAACTCTGGGTTGGGGGGAGGGACATGTGGACAATGCAGAGTTCCTTAACATGTTCAGGGTGCTGACATTAGGAAAAGTCAGCTTGCTTTGTTTTATCTGAATGGGTAGACCACCCAGGATGGTTGAAGCTGCAGGGAGGCAATTTTGGACCTACCACAAAACTCCCTAACCCTGCCCTGGTTAGAGCCTGCCGCCTGGAGAACAGAGAGTTCCCCGTATGTTGTAGAAGAGAGTCTAGTATTGGTTGGCTGACTGATCTAGCTTCTTTAGGTCTCTCCCAGCCAAGGTTCTGTGATTCTCAACCTATTCTCAACCACAACAAATGGATCAGATGAAATTCACAGATGGGGCAAGTCTCATAGGTGAGCCTAGAGTTGTGTACAGTGTAGGTTAAACTCTCCTCCTTTCTCTCCTGCTTAAACACTCACACAAACACATGCCTGAAAGAACGTGAGACTCATTCTTGTAGTAATAGAATCTCTCCTTTATAAAGAAATTATTCACTTGGTTTTTTAAGCTGTTGGTCATGAATTATTCATGGTATAACTGACCAGCCATCTTGGCCACTTGGTTCAGAACTTTTGGTCCAGAATGTTACTGTTTTTCTTATCATTCTGGTAAGGTGGTTTTAAAAATTATTGTGGTAAAATACACATAACATAAATTTTACTATTTTAACCATTTTAAATGTATAATTTAGTGGCATTAAGCACATCCACAATGTTGTGCAACCATCACCACTGTTTACAGAATTTTGAAACTCATACACCTATTGAATAATAACTCCCCGTACTCTCTCCTCCTAAACCCTGTTGGTCAACATTCTACTTGCTGTCTCAATAAATTTGACAACTCTATGTACCTCTTATATAAGTGGAATGATACAGATTCCTTGTGACGTGCTTGTTTCACTTAGCAAAATGTCTTCAAGATTCATCCATCTTATAGTATGTGTTAGAATTTCTTTTTAAGGTTGAATAATATTCCATTGCATGCATATACCACATTTTGTTTATCCATTCATCCATGGCTGGACACTTGTGTTTCTTCCATCTTTTGGCTCTCGTGAATGGTGCTGCTATGAACATGCATATGCGAATTATGTCCAGGTTTCTGCTTTCAGTTCTTTGGGGTATATACCCGGAAGTGGAATTGCTGAATCATATGGAAATTCTACTTTGAATTTTTAAAGAAACTGCCGTATTGTTTCTATAGCAGCTGTACCATTTGCATTTACACCAACAGAGCACAAAAGTTAATATCTCAACATCCTTGCTAACACTTATTTTTGTTTTGATTTGTAATTCCCTGTGATTAGTGATGTTGAGCATCTTTTCATGTTATTGGCCATTTGTACATGTTTGGAGAAATGTCTATTCAAGTCCTCTGTCTATTTCTTAATTGCATTGTTCGTTTTGTTGTTATGTGTGTGTGTGTGTATATAGATATCTGATAAGGGATATATATATATATATAGTGGATATCAATCCATTATCAGATATATGATTTGCAAATATTTTCTCTCATTCTGTGGGTTGCCTTTCTACTCTGTTGATAGTGTTCTTTGATGCATAAAAGTTTTTAATTTTGATGAAATCTAATTTATTTTTTCTTTTCTTGCTTATGTTTTTGTTGTCATATCCAAGAAATCATTGCCTATTAAATGTCATAAAGCTTTCCCTCTATGTTTTTTCCTAAGGTTTTATAGTTTTAGCTTTTATGGTTGGGTCTTTGATCCTTTTTGACTTAATTTTTGTGTGACCTAAGGTAAGAGTCCAACTTTATTTCTTTTTTTGCATGTGTATGTCCAATTTTCTCAGCACCATTTGGTAAAAAGAGTGTCCTTTTCCCATAGAATAGTCTTGACACTCTTGTTGAAAAATATTTGACTGTATTACTTGAGGGTTTATTTCTGGGCTGTTATATTCGATTGGTTTATATATCTTGTCTTTATACCAACACCACACTGTTTTGATTACTGTAGTTTTGTAGTAAGTTTTGAAATTAGTAGGTGTGAGACCTCCAACTTTGTTTCTTCTCAAGATTGTTTTGGCTGTTTGGGGTACCTTGAGATTCCATATGAATTAGGATGGATTTCTATTTCTATAAAAAGCATCACTGAGATTTTGATAGAAATTACATTGTAGCCCTGGCCAGTTTGGCTCAGCGGTTAGAGCGTCGGCCTGCGGTCCGGAGAGACCCGGGTTCGGTTCCCGCTAAGGGCACGTACTTCGGTTGCAGTTTGTCCCCGGCCCTGGTTGGTCGTGCGGGTGGCAGCCACTCGATGTGTCCCTTCACGTCGATGTTTCTCTCTCTCTCTCCCTTCCTCTCTCTCCCTCCCACTCTATCTGTAAAAAACTGGAAAAATATCCTCGGGTGAGGATAAAAAAAAAAAAGGAAATTACATTGTATCTGTAGATCACTGTTGATAGTATTGACAGCTTAATAGTAAGTCATCTAATCCATGATCATGAATGTTTTTTCATTTATTCATGTGTCTTTAATTTCTTTTAGCAACATTTTGTAGTTTTCAGTATACAAGCTTCCTTGGTTAGTTTATTCCTAAGTACCTTTTTAAATTGCTGTTTTAAACAGAAATGTTTAAAACAATTTTTTTGGAATGTTCATTGTTAGTATGTAGAAATGCAACTTTTATGTCTTGCCTTTGTATCCTGCTACTTTGCTGAATTTGTGTGTGTGTGATCTTCAGGGTTTTTTTTTGTTTTTGTTTTTTCATATAATATGGTAAGATGGTTTTAAGAAATGATTGTTAGTGGGGGTTGAATAAGACAGTCACTGGGGTCTTTACCTGCCTGGTGAATAAAGAACAGGGTCCAAAAAGATTTTAATTTCCGTACTCAGTCCTAATGAAGCATATTTAATCTTTGAGACCTTCTATGCACCTAGCATGGGTTATAGAAGAGGTGTATGTCTTAATCCATAGTACTTCCTGAAGAAAGTTTATGATATTACTGATAAGGCAGCAGTACACACAGGGAGTACGTCAGACACCAGTCATGATGCTAAAGGCTAAGGGACTTAAGGTGAGGCAGGGAAGGAAGTGTGAGGTCTTGCAGGACAGAGGCAGCTAGTGTGGGTGCGGGAGGATGGCTCTTCTTTAGGCAGAAGTAGAGAGTCTGTTATCTTAAACCATCGGCTAAGATTTTAGATGAATTTCTTTGCCATTTAAAGATATTTAAAATCTTTCATTTCTAGAATGAGTAGTGTTTTTAAGAAGAAATGGTAGTCTCGGATCATTTTAAAAATTGGCATGATGTGTTGTTTTTTAGATGAGAGGCTTGCTACCTAAATGTATGTGTTCTTTGTAGAACAGTAACTGTTTTCCTTTTCAGACATGAATGAACACAGCTCTAGAAGTCACAGTATCTTCCTGATTAATATTAAACAAGAGAATGTAGAGACTGAAAAAAAACTCAGTGGGAAGCTTTATCTAGTGGATTTGGCTGGGAGCGAAAAGGTAATTGGTTCTTTATTTGTATTCGCTATAATGTCCCCCTGTTATTTGCTTCGCTGTGCAATGTTATAATTTTTATGCCTTTCTATTTCCTGGTTTTAAAGAGCTTTTAAAGTTTCTGATGTTGTGCCAAGATGTTATTAAATTTAACCTTTGCTTCCCTGCTCTGCCTTTTCTGGTCCTAACATCCTCTATTGACATCCCAGGGGGCACTTTGACTGCCCGCTCTGATTCCTGCCTAATGATGACATCAGGCAAGTGTTGGTGTGAACCTAGCCTGGCAAAGGCAGCCTCCCAGACGCGGGAGGGAGATGCACTCCTGACCACTGGGAGGGGCCCGAGTTCCAGACCCACATAGACCAGGAAAGGGCATTGCACTGGAACGTGGCAGTCCTGCCTCTGCAGGTGTGTTTGCTGATGGAAGGTCTGGAACCCGGGGCTGCCCCGCCTTGCCGGCCTCTCTCTGCGGTAGCATGGAGACTGTGTCTTAGTGGGCAGCCTCCCTTCTTCCTTCAGGCTACGAGGCCTGTAGCCAGTGCTTTCGCCACGAGCCCAGCCCTTCTCTGGCTTCGTCAGGCATCTGTATCCTGCCCCATGCTCCCCCAGGCACCGGCTGAGGCAGTACCCCAGACCAAACAGGCTTCCCAGAACCTTCCACCTGCCCCTCCAGCCTCACTTCCATGGCACCACCAGACGCGCCTGCTGCCACACCCTGGCTTGGGGACTCTGCTGTCCTTGGGCGACATCACAGAGCAAGTCCTTGTGCGCAATACCGTGTGGCCTGTCCATCCTCACTGACATCTTGCTGACTGTCCCCACCAGGGCTAGTCCTGAAGCTCAGTCAGTCTCCTGAACTGTCATTGATCCCAGCAGCCCACGACTGAGTTGCTGGACACCACATCACGGCCACTGCTATCCCTGTAAGTAATGGCTACTTGGGTTGTTCTCCTGTACCCAGTTGTAAAGCCGTGAGCGGAAAGTCATCAGGATATTCCTTGTTGGAAATCTAAAATTTTACTGGCACGGTCAGTAACTTTAAACAGACACCCAGCAGAACAGGAGTGTGAGCAACACCACTTAGTTCTAGACCAACCCCTGGCAACCAGGACCCACTGTGCTGCCACCGGCTGGACACACCGACTGGACGGGCCAGATGGGGAGCCCGGCCCCTCGCCCTTCCCACGCTTGCCCTCTTTCCCTGCAGAGCACGGGCTGAGTGCGGAGGGCCGAACGTGCGGATGCCGGCAGTTCAGCGGGGTAGCCCGTCCTCTGCACAGGGTCGGTGGTGTTTGCTTATGATATTTATGAGGCATTTTAACACTGTGGTCCCACACCGTTTCTCTTGCTCGCGTCTGTTTTTCTTTGCCCCAGATGCGTCTCCATGAATGTGTCAGTATGATTGAGTAGAACACAACTCTGGGCTTTCGTCCCCGATTCCTGTAAACGGTGTTTTTCCCTTAGGCTGGCAGCTTGACGGCTCTGGAACTTAAATTTTCCTTGTCTGCACAAGGAAGGGGATCGTACCTGTCTTGCATATTTCATGGAGTTAAGACACTCCAATATGAAAACATCTTAACGCCATGTGAATAGACTTATTATTTGTGGCCCATCAGCTGTATTAGTTTCTATCCGTAATCATGGGTTAGGCACAGACACAATTCCCAGAGAAATGAGAATCTATCCGATTTGGAAAAAAAGTCTTCCCTGGACATGCATTCATCTCTGTTGTTAGGAGTTTCTCCTTTATACATAATTGAAGTCCGTCTTTGTGCAGTTGAACGTTATTTCCCCACTTTTCTTTCTTCAGACAGCAGCTGCTGCCTCTGCGTGGCTCGCCCAGTCAGCAGGCTATGAATCATGTTGGTTCCCCTTTCCTCCAGCATCTGTAAACTCTCTCCCGACAGCAAGTGCTATAAATACGACATTACCCGTAATAGCGCAGCGGAGGGGGAACCGCGCGCTCCCTCTGGCTGCAGAGGGACAGACAGAGTCTCCATGGACTATGCATTTTCTTGACTTTTCATACCTAACCTGAAAATAAATGCCCAAGACACAGCAGCCATTTTTCTAAAGAGCTCTAGTTGAGTGTTTTGAAAATGCTGATTATTTCTGAGGCCCCTGGAATCCAGGATAAAGACTGCCTGGGGCTCATCCTCCCTGTCTCCTCTTCCTGGCCTGTGTGGTCTAAGCCTTGTGTGACCCTGAAGAGTAAACTTCATCCTAGTGGAAATAATATAAGCTGCACCTTTTTGGACTCTGTTGGCTTTTTTTTTTTTTTTTAACTTTTTTGTTGTTAATCCTAATTCAAGGATATTTTTTCCATTCATTTTTAGAGAGTTGAAGGGAGGGAGAGAGAGAGAGACATTGATGTGAGAGAGACACATCGGTTAGTTGCCTCCTACACGTGCCCTGACTGGGACTCGAACCCCAGACCCTTTGGTGCAAAGGCCGATGCTCCCATCACTGAGCCACATTGACCAGGGCCTGCTGGCCTGTTTTAATTTTTTTCTGTAAATGTGATTTTTCAGAAGGTGATTTTAAACTCTTTTTTAGTTCTTCATCTAAGTTATTAATTTGAATTAAAGCTAAGTGTTAATGACTAAGAAATAAAAGTTTTTTTTGTGTTTTTTTTTTCCCTTTTGGGTAATTGTGCCTTTTCCCCTTGCTGTGTGTCAGCGAGGAAGGAGCAGAGTCTGGGCCGCCATGCGCAGCGCCCCCTCCTTTGCCTGAAGTCGGAGCCCGTGGTTTCCCAGCGTGTCCATCCACTGCGCCCAGATGCGCTTTCTCCTCAAGCCCCCCTGCGCCGCCTCTGGACTGGAGACGCGGCTGGGTCTCCCCGGCTGGCCTTTTCACGCTGACAGCATTTTAGAGCTGCTTTTCCTGGAGGGGTGTTCCCGGGGAAGCGTCTGCTGCTCCCCCACCGGGGCCTTCCAGCCATTCCCTGGACCTAATGGAGAGGAAAATGACAACAAGGAAGAGCAAATCCCCAGCCTCGGGCACGAGGGAAGGTTTTGTCCACGTGATCCTCACTTACTCTTATTTTCCCTTGCTTTCCAGGCGGACTCGGCCTCACCCGCGCTGCCCTCCGTGCGCTGGGATTTTCTGCTGTGCTTTGCTGTCCTGGGCCGCTCACTGCTCTCTCTCTCGTAGGTCAGCAAAACTGGGGCCGAGGGAGCTGTTCTCGACGAAGCTAAAAATATCAATAAGTCTTTGTCTGCTCTTGGAAACGTGATCTCTGCCTTGGCAGAAGGGACAGTAAGTGATCCTGTTCCCATCTATTAAATTATATTATGAGAAGTTGCCTTTTTGGTCCATGTGCTCTTTGCCACACACTCCGGAGATTTGCTTGTGTTTGTTTGGAAAGGGACGGAGGGAATCTTGATTGTGGGCACCTTGCCTGCTGGGAGATCTAATCCATCAAAATGTGTGAATGGTGATGCTTATGTCCTGTGACCCAGGTCCCAGAATGGGCATGCGAAACTTGGGCAAGGTCCAAGGACCAGGCATGCTTATTTCTCCTGTGTCCTAAGCCCTGTGTCTTTATCACTGACTTGCTTACCTCTGTGATTTTTCTTTGAATGGGCTGTAAGAGCCAGTACTGTTTCTCTTCCTACATAGAAAACACACGTGCCGTATCGGGACAGCAAGATGACTCGGATTCTTCAGGACTCTCTGGGTGGGAACTGCAGAACTACTATTGTTATTTGCTGTTCTCCTTCTGTCTTCAATGAAGCTGAGACCAAATCAACGCTGATGTTTGGACAAAGGTGGGTGTGGTCTCACCCTTGCCCATGCTCTGAGCTGGGTGGGAGGCGTTAGGACTGGCAAAGGGCTAGTGTCAGAGGGGAAATAGAGTGAGGGGGGCCAGTAGCTTGTTACTAAATTACATCTGACAGGTGACCTTAAACTCGAGGCATCCTTCTTTGAAGCCAAAGGAATAATTATGTTTTAAAATAACGGGTAGTAATATGCCAATCAAAGGTATGACGTCTGAAAAAACCTACTCAAACTTACTGTAGATGTGATTATTAGTAATTCAGTGGGGTGTTACTTTTGTTCTTCATGGAATTAGGTCTGACTGTCAGGCCCTGGCTGGTAGCTCAGTTGGGTAGAACATCATCCCGATATGCCAGGGTTGCGGGTTACATTCCCAGTCAACCAGAAACAGTTGAATGTCGAGTAGTTGCATAAATACTAACATGGGGGAAAGGAACCTTCATGCCCACCCTGGGAGGCACAGAACACATGTTGAGGAAGCAGGGGGAGAGCAGCCACCATCTCACCTTCAAAATGTCCAAGTGCGATTTCCTAGACGTCTGGGCGATGTCACTAGGAGGGCAGCAGGGACACCTCAGTAACCCTGAAGCTGTTCACCATGTGGGTTAGTTCATACCGTCCTTTCCTGCCTTGCCCTCCCCTCCCCGTTGCCCAAGGCCTCACCTGCAGCCATGTCCCCCAGTTCTGGGTGTTCCGTCCCATCCTCTCAGCATGGCACTGTCACATACTAGTTCCCAGAGTGCTTGGGTGCTGTGGATTTGCGTGACCTGAGCATCTTTCGTGCTCAGTGGGCTGAGCCCAGACCTCTGGTTGGGAGACATGGATTCCACTGCTGTCATTTCCTGTAATTCTGAGCACTTGTGTGATCTTTAAACTAGTGTCCAGTTCCCTGTGGTGCTCCCTCTGTCTTCCTCCCGGGAGTGTGCTGTTTGGCTATACTCAAGAAATAGTTTAAGATGCCTGGAGAAAGGACAGATGGGGGTGGACATGCTGGATGGGAAATTGTTGTGGCTTGTTTAAACGGCATTAAACCCCAGTCATTTCCTGAGCCCTCAGTAGAACATAGAATTACACAGTCATGGCACCGGCGGGATGTCTCAATAAATAATAATTACTCTGAAATGTTGTAGAGGTAACATATCTTTTAAACTGGATTCGGGTCCTTTACTTCCTCTCAAATCACTTCCTTGATTAGCCAAATGCTTGGCTCAGTGGATTGCAGAAGGATAACACCTTCTTTTCTCCAGGGTCACAGGATACTTATAAACCAGGTTCTGCTTGCGGGAAACGTGGAACACTATGCTGATCATCCTGCCCGCCGTGCTCCCTGGTTTCTTAAACTTAAGCTTTCACAGTGTTCTCCGAAGACATGTTTGAGCAAACCAGCACCGAATGCATTTATAAAGGAAATAGCTCTTAAAAAATTTTACCTGCAAAGCAAAAATCATCTGAACCTTTGCAAACCAGAGTCATCCTGGGGCACTGGAGTGTCTCTGTCAAGGTTGCTGTTGTTAGTGGGCATTTACAGCTGTCTGTAGGAAGAGACAGTACAAGTCCAAATGGTTATTTTCTTTCTTCTGATCTTAGTGAGATAGTCATTACCATGGTCATTGTCACTAACACTTATTTTTAGGGTCTGTCATGTGCCAGGCACGTCCTCCTCCTCCTAGAAATACTGTTAGGTAGGATGGAATTGAATCTTAGGCTCAGAGCCATTAGGTACAGTCCCTGAGACCACGCAGCTGGTAAATGACTAAACATGTAGGATGTCAGAGGGTGGAGACTATTATCTGACCCACAGCCTCTCACACCCAAGGTGCTGATGAGGAACCTTGCCGAGCATGACCTCTGGGGTCAGTAACTCCAGTCTGGAAGCTAATCTGCTGCTGACCACTCTCACTTCTCAGTCGGCCTCAGTCCCCTCGCCTGCAGGAAGAAACAGAGGAACACCTACTCTGAGCGTTGTTGGGAGGACTCAGTGCGTTGCTTCAGTTTTCACGTAGCACAAGGGCTGGCATGTAGGAGGCCCCCAGCGATTGCAGTTCCCCTTTTCCTCCACCTTCCCCGTCTTTAGCAGCTGATGCTCGAGGCTGGGAGGGCCCCAGGAACATACGGGATAGGGACCAAAATATGGTGGACGGGGCTGAAGAATAGAACTAGGACTCAGTTTCTGGAACGAATAAGTAAATAATGATGATAATTTGGGATTCTAGGAAATAAAAAGTATGCCAATTATATTTTCAAATGAAATAGGTTGATCTCTAGTCTTTCATCAGAGTCATTTGGACACTGGGCTCCCTGAGGGCAGGGACAAGGCTGATCGTTGACATCAGTTGTCCCAACAAGTGTCTAGGACAACTAGGACACACTAGGTGGTCGATAAACAAGTGCTCATCAAATGAATGAGCAGGTGAATCGGATCCTGTTGTGTCGGTTCGGTAGAGCGTGAGAGCACTTGCTGAATGCGACACGGGTGTGTGTCCAGAAGTTTGGTTGGGTTTAGCTCTGGTTCGTTTCCCAGCCTATCATTAGAAATGTATGAGGTTTGGTTCCCTGCCCTCTAGCTCCAAGTTGGTTAATGGCTTCTTCAAGGACATCTAACTTCTCTATGGGGCCACTACCTGCTTTATTGTTAAATATACGCATTGAACCCAATTACACAGCAGACACAAGTCTGAACATTGGATTAGACATGGCATCTGATAGCTAATGAGATTAAGCACTTTGAACTCAGAAAAGACTGCCAGGCACATCTCAAATTCAGTGTAACGAGTGTTCATTATATTCTTGTTGCACGAATGGCCAAACCTTACGGCGGCATGAGTTGCCTTAGTTATTCATATGTGGTCTTTCAAGGACAAGAAGAAAGTCCTTGTTTGTTGCTAGGCTATACTGTATTGATGCTCTGAATAAAACAATAGCTTATCCTTTGAAGCAGTAGCAACATGGTAGAGTCGACAGGCCCGAGGGCAGCCTACCACATCAGCACTCTCCAAGATTCTAGATTAGGCCCTGAAATTTAAAGGAGAGAATTCCGTGTGTCTGCTTCTTGGTCCAGGGAGGAATTCTGGCTCTCCTGTCTGGTCAGGCCTGTCCTCTTCAGTCCCCGGAGCGCCCAGCATCGTGCTGGTTAAGAAGTAGAAGCCGTTCTCTGTGTTCTCAAGAGCCTCGATTTAGGCGAGGAGGCAGCACGTGCATTTCCAGACGGCGGAGAGCTGGACTTTGGGGAAGCTGAGTGCTTTCTGCTCCGAGGGACGGGGTCCTCAAATTAGAGCACTTCCATTGATCTTTTTCCTTCTGGCTCCCAGCATTTTATTTTTTAGTCCTTAATTACTCTTCCAAAGTACTTTTATAGCACTATTTGAAAAAGATATTTATGAGTTTTAGAAGTACGAGCTGAAAGCACCCAATTATCTTGGAAGCCTATTAAATGTACCTTAATTTGGGGTGGTAATGAGGAAAGGGAACTCCGAAGGGGGCAGATCAATCAGTTTGGAGAATTAGCACATGTTTGGC
Organism: Molossus molossus; assembly: GCF_014108415.1. Lineage (NCBI taxonomy): Eukaryota > Metazoa > Chordata > Mammalia > Chiroptera > Molossidae > Molossus > Molossus molossus. The sequence continues at coordinate 32,259,536 of NW_023425346.1, forward strand.
ACCAAGAGTTTTGATTGATCCAGCATGAATAATTTAAAGGCTTTATTTCTATGTGAAAGGGGGAGAAGAATTGATAATTTAGGGAAAGTAATTCTTTTTTCTTTTCCTGATGTACACTTTTTTTTCCCAACTGCATGCTCAGTTTAGTGGCAGCTGGATCAGGAGAGCCAAAGGCCTGAGTGGAGTGCATGCAAAATTCATGTCACAGAGCATAACAAGGTCCCTGCAGGGCTGGAGTGAGCACTTCGGCAGATAGAGGTGCTTACATACACTTTTGATGTTCAATGAAGGAAGACTCAAATCACCCACTGTTGGGGGCCCTGTTGCTGAAATATCATTCGGGTGAATTTCTGCTCTTTTTTTTTATTCTCACCAGAGGACATTTTCCATTTTTGTTCGGATAGAGTGGGAGGGATAGAGAGGAAGAGAGAGAGAAAGAGAGAGAGAGAGAGAGAGAGAGAGAGAAACATCACTGTGAAAGGGACACATCAATTGAGTGGCTGCCTCCCACATGACCCCAACAGGGCTTGGGACAAACCGCAACCGAGGTACGTGCCCTTGGCTGGAACTGAACCCGCGACTCATTGGTCCGCAGGCTGACACTCTAATGCTGAGCCAAACTGGCCAGGGCTAATTTCTCCTTTTGAAGGAAAAGAGATACTGTGGATGACAGAAGTTTAACCAGAGACCAGATTCTCATTCAGGTTGGTCATTTCTTAATGTTTCTTGGGAGACTAGAGCTTTTCAAAAGATAAAATTTAAAACTTTAAATTTCTCCCTCCCTACACCCCCCACTCACAGACAGAGAAATGGCCTCTCAGTAAGTGGGACGGCATCTTGTAGCAGTCACGTCTCCAGGAGAAGGTTAGGTGTTTTATCTCGGAACTAGGACTCAGAGCAAGTTAAAAGTGTGACAGCTTTGTGTCAACCTGGCTACGCTGCAGTACCCAATTATTTAACCAAACACTAATCTAGGTATTGCTATGAAGGTATTTTGTAGATGTGGTAACATTAGTTGACTTTAATTAAAAGCATGTTTGAAATCCTATCATTTGTGACTACATGGACGGACCATATGTTATGCTAAGTGAAATAAGTCAGATGAAAAATGACAGAAATCGTATGGTTTCACTCATGTGGAATATAAAACAAAAAACAAAACAAATGGCCCTGGCCGGTTTGGCTCAGTGGTTGGAGCGTCGGCCTGCGGTCCAGAGAGACCCGGGTTCGGTTCCCGCTAAGGGCATGTACCTCGGTTGCAGTTTGTCCCCGGCCCTGGTTGGTCCTGCGGTGGCAGCCACTCGATGTGTCCCTTTCACATTGATGTTTCTCTCTCTCTCTCTTCCTCTCTCCCTCCCGCTCTATCTGAACAAAAAATGGAAAAATGTCCTCGGGTGAGGATAAAAAAAAATTAAAACAAAACAAAACAAATGAATAAACAACAAAAATAATAAACAGAAAACGAACTTAGAGGCAGACAAGAGATTGTTAGTGCTAGAGGGTAGGGGGTGGATGGAAGGGAAATGGTAAAGGAAGTCAACTGCATGGTGAGCGTGATAGAATGTATTCAGATGTCAAATTATAATGTTGCCTGCCTGAAACTTATATAGTGTTATAAACCAATCTTAACCTCAATTAAAAAAAAAACAAAAAACTTTTAAAAAGCACATTACCCTCCATAATATGAGTGGGTCTCAATCAATCAGTTGAGGGCTTTAAGGACAAAAATGGGTTTCCTAGAAAAGAAATTCTGCTTGAGGTCCCAGTCTTCTGGCCTGCCCTGTGGCTTTCAGACTTGCTAGTTCCCACAATCATGCGGGCCAAGTTCTTTAGATAAATAAATAAACGAAGACGTAGATAAATAAATGTAAGAAATGTGAGGTATAACACACACACAATAGAATATCTATCTGTGTACCCATCCATCATGTACATATAATTTGTCCTATTGGTTCTGTTTCTCTGGAGAACCCTGACTGATAGAGAAGGATGCTTAGCTCCCCTCTCCCACCCAGTGGGAGGATCTCAGTCTCTGTCTCTCTCACACACACACCATTCATAGTGCAGAATCACACACTGCAGATTTATTCTATGCATTGAAGGTGGGGCTGTCAGGAGCTCCTTGTTCAAATGCCAGTAACGTCCTGAACACCTGGAGGGGGAAGGGAAATGCTGGAATTGGGAGGATAGGGGAGTACCAAGAACAAACATCTGCCCGGCTCTTCCATGGAGGACAAGATAACTAGAAGAAACTCTCATGATACGTAGTCAGTTTATCATTTAGGACTGACTATGGCCAGAACGTACCAGTATAGGCACTTACTGAGGAATTAGGTGGAGACGGGATTTATCAGGCTGCAGAGGGACGCGGACCAAGTGGTTCTAGGACTGCCCTCCCTAACGGGGTTGATCCAAGTGCCCGCTTATGAGAATGCCTAAAAATGAGTGTTCGCCACGTCTGGGGGCTTCACCTCGGTGGTGGAAATGGACATGGTCAGCAGTCTTAGAAGCCTGGCCATATGCTTCTGAACATGTAAACAGCACATTCTGTGAGAGGGGGAGGGATCACGGATGCGCTGGAGGGTGGGAGGCAGAGTCCCTCCTGCTCCGCAGCGGAGCACGTCTGATAGAACTCTTCTCTGGCTTACCTGTCTCCATGTGGGGATCTTGGAAGGCGTACTGTGACCTCTGCCCTGTCTGCTGTGCTTGGCCTGCCCCTCCAAAGGTGGTAACATTCATTAGCTTTGAAGTCTTCTAAAAACTGGGTCCTAGTTCCCTCCCTGCCGGGAGAAGAGATCTATTTGGGGCAAACCTAGATTATATATTATTTAAGTGGTCTCTGACGCAAGCTGAAACAAAGAAAAACTACAGAACACGTTTCTGATAATTATACCCGCAAGAATTGGCTCATTTGTGCTAACTGGGTCTTGCTGTTAGGTTATAAACCTAAGATTAATTAAGGTGCTTTTCCTAAGCATCCTTGGGTAAGGATTTTACTCATTGTCTGCTATGGTTATATCTGTGGAAATGGCCTTTATTTCTGCATTTCGGAGCCTCTGGTTGAAAAACCTGAGGGTCTTCAGAAACGAATACCTAAGATACTTTTGTGCTCCTTTGTGAGTGCTCAGGTCACATTGGATTAATCAAATGTCATCGCAGTGAGACTGACCCGTTGCCTCATAAAGGTGATGGGCGAGCGTCAGTTCAGGGCAGAGTAAGGCTCTTGTGGATCACTGCCTTGTTTTCCTATGTCAAGGAGATAGTGCCCCAGGACTGCAGGGGTAGGCGGTGTTATTCCTGCTACGTAGCTTCAGCTAGACAAAATTATAAAGGGCATTTCTTAATTTCTTTTTTTTTTTTTTATCCTCACCTGAGGACATTTTTCCATTTTTTGTACAGATAGAGTGGGAGGGAGAGAGAGGAAGAGAGAGAGAGAGAAACATTGATGCGAAAGGGACACATCGAGTGGCTGCCACCCGCACGACCAACCAGGGCCAGGGACAAACTGCAACCGAGGTACATGCCCTTAGCGGGAACCGAACACGGGTCTCTCCGGACCGCAGGCGGACGCTCCAACCGCTGAGCCAAGCCGGCCAGGGCCATTTCTTAATTTCTGCTTTCCTGTCCATTTTGTTTCCTTGTAAGCCTCAAATTCTTTTGGAATCAAGGATGAGCAAAGTGCACGTGTGTGTGCTCACAAGTCCCTGAACTGTCCACGTGCAGTTGTGCGGGCCCCTGATTCATGTGGGTTCACTGTTTGAACAGGGTCCACAATGAGGCTGTTTAGTGTGAGTACAGCTAGCAAGTGTAGTCACTTGTAACTGTGACAGTTACCAAAATAAATGAGCAAAGAGTTTGAAAGCTGGAAGACACTTGGATATGCTCTAAAGTGGACAGAGCCAAAAAAGAGCAATTTACTACCTAACCCATACTGGTGGTAAACTTTACACAAGATGGAATTAGATAAAACCTGATTATTAGGCTCCTTACTCTGTAAATTTTCCTGAAGTTTATGGTTAACAGAAACAGAGATTATAGATGTTCAACATCCTTTTAATCTAGGTCTCTTAAATCTAGGAATAAGAGACTGAGACACTCCTATTCTACTTTGTAAGGTTGTTTCAAGATTCTAGATTAGAGTATTTGTTCTATTTAAAAAAGTAATTCCAGACATAGAAATTCAGTTTCCCTCTTGTATCTGACTGGGTTATTTTTTAACTTATTTTTTTATTTTTATTTTTATTTTTTATCCTCACCTGAGGATATTTTTCCATTTTTTGTACAGATAGAGTGGGAGGGAGAGAGAGGAAGGGAGAGAGAGTGAGAAACATCGACGTGAAGGGACACATCGAGTGGCTGCCACCCGCACGACCAACCAGGGCCGGGGACAAACTGCAACCGAAGTACGTGCCCTTAGCAGGAACCGAACCCGGGTCTCTCCGGACCGCAGGCCGACGCTCTAACCGCTGAGCCAAACTGGCCAGGGCTTTTAACTTATTTTTTATTGAATATAACATACACATAGTAAAATGCATACATTTGTGTGCAACTCAACCCATCTGTACAAGTTTGCATACGAATGAACCACCACCTAACATCTTAGAAACCTCTCTTTTGCACCCTTCCAGTCAAAACCCAACACTCAAGGGTGTCATACCGACTTCTTTCAACCTAAATTACTGTTGCTGATTTTTGAATTTTATATAAATAAAATAATTCAATAATGTTTTGTATCTAGCATCTTTTATACAACATTGTATCTTTGAAATTCCCTACCTTGTTAGGTGTTGTAGTAGTTTTTAAAGAGATATAGTTTTCTGTTGTATGAATATAGCAAGCACATACATATCCATTCTGCTTTTGATGGAGTTTGATTTGTTTTCGTTTTGAGGCTATTATAAATTAAGCTACTACGATACTTGTTGTCATATTTTTAGGTGAACAAATGTCATCCTTATGAGAATAGCTAGCTCACAGGATATGAGATATTCAGCTTTAGCAGATACTATCAAGGAGTTTTTCAAAAGCCTGGAATAATTTACACTCCCTCCCGTAGCAATTGAATGTTACAGTCTCTGCACATCCTCACCAGCACTTGGTGTCATCAGTTTAAAAAGTTTTAGCCATTCTATTGGGGGTGTAAAGGCATATTATTGTTGTTTTATTTTGCATTTCCCTGATGGCTAATGATGTTAAGTACCTCCGTTTTTGAGTGTTTATGCCACTTTTTTTGTGACGTACCTATTCAAATCTTTGCCCAGTTTTTTCACTGCTTGTTTGCTTTTTTCTTATTGATTTATATGGGTTATTCTGGTAAAGTCCTTTTCTGCATTGTGTATAACTTCTCCCACTTTGTGACTTACATTTTACCTTTTTAATGTTGACTTTTAATGAAGAGGGGTTTTGTAAATTTTAACGAAGTCAGGTTCATCTTTTCTTTTACGTCCTATTTAAGAAATCTTTGCTTATTCAGTGTTTTGAAGAAGATAGTCTCCGGTTTTCTTCTAGAGGCTTTTTTGTTTTACCTTCCTGAATGGGACTTCTATATGAATTTGGGGGAGTGGATATTGGGGGAGTCGTCAGTCTACCCAGTACCGTGTATTGAAAAGGACCACCCTGACCTACTGGACTCATGGGCGCCTTGTTGTAAGTCAGATGACCGTGTCGTCGGCATGTTTCTGGAATCGATTTTCATTGGTGTGATTTTATAATATGTGTTGGTATTCCGTTCTCTAACTTTGCTCTTCAGAATTCTCTCTGCTCTTCTTTTTTCATTTCTCATAAGTTTCAGAATCAGCTTATCAATTTCTGTACCCCCATTCACACCTCCTGGGGTTTTATTTGAGACTATTTCAAATCTATAGAACAATTTTAGGAGCAGTAACATCTTTCCCTCTTGATGTTGTCTGATTTCTTCATAGTCTGCCTGTCATGGCTAGAGGGGTGTGGGTGAAATCTAGGGCAGTGGCCTGAGCCCTGGTTTCCCACCACCGCTCTGGGTTCCACAAAGGCGTTGGAGTGTGTATCTCCCCTCCGCGCCTCTGGACTGTTTCTGTGCCCTCTCTGCTCTGGGCCAGGGCCAGTGACCAGCGGGACAAATACAACGGTTCCCTTGCCCCCGGCTTCCAGTTCAGTGTCAGCAGTGGGGAAGGAACATGGCGGGCAGTCAGAAGGGGGGAAGAGAGTGAGGTCTCTTGGCTCTTTCCCTGCAGGGTCACTTTGGGTGACTGTGTCCCTAGACTAAAGGCTGTCACAGCTCCCTCCCTCGGGGCCCCATTCAGCCGAAGGGTGGTAATGGCTCCCCCATACCTAAGGTGGGGTATGACTCGTCTCTTGTTCTTTCTCATCACTGTGCCCATACCTTTGTCAAACTCTTCCCAAAGCCTGCAATTGGCGTGGGCCGTGTGATTCTTGCCAGGACCCTGATTACTACAGAAGTGGAAGAAAAATAATTCCAGCCCTGGCCAGTTTGGCTCAGCGGTTAGAGCGTCGGCCTGCGGTACAGAGAGACCCGGGTTCGGTTCCCGCTAAGGGCACGTACCTCGGTTGCAATTTGTCCCCGGCCCTGGTTGGTCGTGCGGGTGGCAGCCACTCGATGTGTCCCTTCACGTCGATGTTTCTCTCTCTCTTTCTCTCCCTTCCTCTCTCTCTCTCCCACTCTATCTGTACAAAAAATGGAAAAATGTCCTCGGGTGAGGATTAAAAAAAAAAAATTTCCAGGACAGCTTAAATGAACGTCGAAAATGAAGAGCAGTTACATCGTGATAACCCGCCGCGTCGGCCCAGGAAAGTGCACTTCCGGCTAAGCCTGCCTGAGTGTCGCCGAGAGGCTCTTCCTCTCTTTCTAGTGTCATTAGAAACCGTCAAGAGACTCTGATGTAAAAAGTAAGGTTAGCAGCCTCAAAGTGTACCCTGAAAGGTCCACATGCATTTTTAGCCACAGGCTGTTCTCCACTTTCTGACTCACGCGTCCAGAGCGGCTGTGGTGTCTGCGTGACCCTGGGAGCGGCCACGGCACCGAGGACGTCAGGGGCGAGGTGGGGGTCGGCCCGGCACAGCCTTTAAAGCAGTGACAAAACTGCTGCTGCTTGAACAACTAGTTGCATCACTACTGGGGACCGCAGCCTCCAGCTACAGGGAACGAGGGCGAATTATTCTGCTGCTTAAGGGGAGTCTCCCGTTGAAATCGCTTAACTCCTCCTTTGACAGTTGGGTTATTTAGTTGTCTGCTTTAGGAATTAATTTTGGAATGCCACCGGCAGCGCTGGTGCGGGCTGCGGAATTTCTGTCACTGGAGTAGAAATCCTGTCCACGGTGTCATTTGATGACAACAGTAATTAACCTGAATCACATATCAGGTAGTGCTGGCAAATATGACAAGAACTAGTGGGCGTTTAAAGTGAAAAAGTCTATAGCAAATGAAACAGGCTATCACATACTTCTAAATGGTGTTTTTACCTGCTTAAAAAGTGAGCGGTAAGTGGAATCCTGCCATGGCCAGTTGACTTTTTGATTAGACGTGTTCATTTTTACACGTGGTTTTTAGTGTGAGCCAGAGCCTTCGCTCTTACCCCTGCTCCCTTGGGGTACTGTCCCAGCATCCGCCGTGGTGGCACCCCCACCCCACCCCAGCCATGTGCCCTAGGAGGTCACTCTATCTCTATGGGAGAAATGGCAAATTGATGGCTTTTAGACATGTTTGTTTGTCTCACACATTATTTTGAAGATTTGTTATAAACTGAGAGGCACACATACAAATCTTGATTGCTGGCTTTTCTTGGAAACTTGGATGCCCAAGAGCAGTGGCCCCCGTTCCCCGTGGCACACACTGGCTGTGAGGGAGCGTGTGCTGAGCGCAGCCCACGGTCTCACCCTCCCGCCGCTCAGTCCGCTGGCCCGCTGGCCGGGAGGCCCGTGTGCGCATGTGTTCAGCAGGTCGGGAGGACCTCCAGGTGGTGTGAGTAAGAGAAACAGTGGAGTCTATCTTTCCATGTGTGCGATACTGGTGGGAGAAACAGCGAGCTCCAGGAGGCCAGGGACCTTGTCTCATCTGTCTTGGTGTATGCCGTGTTTCATAAACGTTACTGGAATTGAAAGGAAAGTCGATTAAGGAAGAGGAACCTGGCAGTGGTGTGATGTTTAAAGGACAGCACTGAATATTTGAAAGGGGCTATAACCACAAGTCAGGGCTGAGAACACAGATCAGGTTGGAGACAGGGAATAGAGAAGGAGGTGACCCTGAGAGACAGTTGGCATGACTGTCCACTGGATTCAGAGACTGCCAGGAGGCGAAGGAGACAAGGAAAAGGTGAGTTTGGGGCCTTGGGAGGAAGCCGTGCCATTGACAGCCGGGTAAAGGGTGGTAGGTGCCGGTCCCGGGCCCTCCTGCTCCCCACTTCCAGTCTTTCGATGCTCACAGCCGTGCTTGCCGTCTTTCCTCGTGCTTCTAACCCCAGGGCCAAGACCATCAAGAACACCGTCTCCGTGAACCTGGAACTGACAGCGGAAGAATGGAAGAAGAAATATGAAAAAGAGAAAGAGAAAAACAAGACTCTGAAGAATGTTATCCAGCACCTGGAGATGGAGCTCCACAGGTGGAGAAACGGTGAGGAAGAGTGGAGGGGGGCGTGTGTGCTCTGTCTTCCGCAGCGCTCGGTCCGGGACAGTTGGGGGGGGGGGGGGAATGGCCCTGCTTGTGACGGCCGGAGGGAGCAGCAGATGTGCTCTGGGTCCCGGCATGGCTCCCCGCCCCCATCCCTCGGCTGACGCGCATGCCTAGTGTGGGCAGGTGACTGTCTGCAAGGCTGCCCTACCGTATTTCCAAGGAGGTGCCCCTCTATCTGTTCCTGTAATCCGCTCTCTCGAAGCCGTTTCTGAGGGTCACAGGGCAGTGCCTGGGGCTTTGTCGTTCAAATTGCTTTCGTAGATGAGAAATGTCCTTCTCTCCTGTGGGAATTCTGTAACTGATTTGAGGTTAAAGTCACCTCTGGTAAATATCTGCTGTTTGCTTTCCCCCTGTCTCGCCTTCACGCTTCTCCAGAGCCAGAAATAGAGGCTCCTGAGGAGGCCTGGTACCAAGGTTGAGTCTTAAAGGCTTGTTTCGTGACTGGTTTTTCTTTTTCCCCAAAACATTCCTTTGGTTTGTTCTACTCGAAGAAAATATCTCAGCGAGCTGACGGGGTGGGTGGGTGGGTGGTGGGTGAGGCGTTGAAGAGGGTTTTCCAGATCTAAGTGCAGGCTGTTTATTTCCACGGAAATGTTAGCATTGTGATGGAAGTTGGAAGGTAGCACTCTTTTTAATTTTTTAAACTGCAGTAAGGCAGGTCGGTGTACGTAGGGATCGTGGATGGTTGGAGGTAGTTCTCGACTCCGCTGCTGTGCTGTTGAGGCTCGTTGCGGGCGGTGCGGCAGACCTCGTCGGGTAAGTCTAGGACCGGGGCTGCCGCGCAGGACGGGAGGTGAGCCTCCTGTTCGTAGCTGCAGGTAGCAGATCGGGTTGTGATTATATGTTTGCCACTGCTTCTGCTACAGGGGTGGGGTGTCAATGAGCTACGGCTGTTCAATTGAAAAGCAATTACGTGGCAAACCCGGGTTCAAGGGAGGTTCAAGAAATGACCTAGTAGCCTAAATAACATGATTCTTTTCTTTTTGAGAGACTTTCTAGCTGCATATGTGTTTTGAAAGCTGCTAGAATAACTGACTAATTCAGCACCTGGAGCTGGTGGATGATTCCTTGTGAGTTGGCAGGCGTAGGAGAGGGGGAGGGTGCTGGCAAAGCAGGGAGCGGCCATCTGAAATGCTGTTCTATTTCTGGGCTCCTCTTGGGTCAGTTCTCTGCTGGGCACGGGAACATTCAGTGAAGCCTCTTGGTAAAGGAAGGGGGCACTGGCCTTGGAAATACTGTGGAGTGGACAACTCACCTTGTTTTTTTTTGTTCTGTCCTGCCCCTTGCTAAGCTCTAACCTTTCAGTTTCCACCCCTCCACCGGCTGTCCTCTGGCTCTGCCCACTGCCCTGTTTGCCTGGCTCACCTTGGGCCTCGCATCTCTGTGGGCACTCTCTCCTGCGCTTGGACTTTGCACTTGGCATCGCTTTAACAGTTTGTCCCACTACCTTGCAAATCTGCTCAGGAATTTACTGTTGTCCAGGCCCTATGGGATGAGATCCCACGTACGCCCTCAAAGTTCCATAATTTGGGGAAACTAATGGATGGTTGATTTCTGGCACATGATGGACTTTTATAAATGTATGCAAGTAAGCATAATGCAGTGTTGGAGGTTAAAGGACGAGCTGTGGGACGTGGTCTCCGCCTTCATGAGCTTACAGTCTGATGGGGGAGGTAGGCGCCAGCCAGCACCAATAAACGTGTGATGGCCCTCCGTGCCAGGAGGGGGAAGTATCAGCTTTGACCGAGAAGTCAGTGAAGCTTCCCCCAATCAGCGACATAGGCGTCTGATCCGAGAGAAACAGCAGTCAGCAGGTGAAATAGGAGGTGCTCAGTGGAGTCAGGGTGGGCTGGAGGCGGCCAGGTGTGCTGTGTCCCTGAGGGCGGGGCAGGAAGGCCAGTGTGGAGAGCTGAGGTGGGGAGCATTGGCTTGAGCTGGGCCGGAGCGGTCGGCAGACTGGTCCTGTGCAGGGCTGTGCAGTCCGTGTCAGGATTTTGGTCATTATCTTGGAAGCGGTGAGAAGCCATTTAAGGATATTAAGCTGCAGATAATACGGTAAGACTCGCTGTTTTGAACATTGATTACGTTGGAGAATGGACTGGAGAGGGTAGGAGGAAGGCCAGGAACTGAAGTGGTCATCCAGGGGTGAGATTTCAGTGGCGGAACCGAGACGACATTGGAGAGAGAGTATCTGTCTGGGAGGTGAAATCGCACTGCTGGTGGAGAGTGGCTACGGGAAAGCGTGTGGGAGCTTCTGTGGCCGAGCGGGGTGCAGGGCAGGGTGATGCCCGGAGACAGAGACGGAGCCATGGAGGAGCCAGATTGAGACAAGGGAGACAAGACTGGGTGCCTGTGGGACATGCCAGGTAAAAATGTCAACTAAGTCAGGTCTGCGGGTCTGGAGCCGAGAAGAGCTCCCTGAACCAGAGGGAGAAATTTGAGTGTCATCCATCCTTAGGAAGTAATGGGTAGGTTGAGGTCCGCTGTGGACTATAGAGAGAGGATAGGGAGGAAGAGAAGTGGGCGGTGGTCACCTCCGTATCCAAACACGTGGTCACCGAGGGACGGTGATGGGAGAAGGGAGTTAGTTCCGCAGAGCCCCCCTGTCCTTCCAAGCTAACGTTTGCATTTTATTAGACAATTTTTTTCTTTATTGATTTTAGAGATAGAGAGAGAGGAAGGGAGAGTGAGAATGAGATAGAAACATCGAAGGGAGAGAACATCAGTTGGCTGCCTCCTGCGTGTCCCCCCACTGGAGATTTGACCCACAACCTGGGCATGTGCCCTGACTGGGAATCGAACCGGTGACCTCTTGGTGCATGGGTCGATGCTCAACCCTTGAGCCACACCAGCTGGGCTAGCATTTACATTTGAAAGGTGATTTTTCTGGAAGCAAAAGTTCTTGAATATGGAAAACCGACTCCAGCGATACAAATTTCAGGCCGGTGGAGTAGTCCATCGTCCAGCTGTGAGTGAAGGTGTGTCTCAAGGATTAACTATGTACACCATACATACTGCAACCCCCCCAGGCTTTTGGTTATACTCCTAGGCTGGGTGTCTAACCCTCAGGTAGCCCTTGTTGTGGTTTTGCCAGGTTGGAAGACTTGCCTGAGGTGCCTGAGTCCCTGGGAGAGCTGGGATCAGAGGGAGCTTGACTCCTGAGTTCATTCCCTGTTCCTAGTCTGCACAGCCTGCCCGTGGGCCTAGTGGTCTGTGTTTGAGGCGCGTAGATGGGACCAGAGCAGAAAAGGAGGGTGTCCAGTGGTGTCCGTGCAGCAGTTCCAAGTCCTCGGAGTCATGAGGTCATGGCTGGTCTGTGTCAGCTAGAGAACGGGGGTTTTGAAAGGTGGAGTGCCTTCCACTAACGTCCAAGTGACAGGGCAGTTCCAACGTTCTTTTGAAATTTGACACACACGTTGGTTCTCAGCTTGTGGGAGGCAGCCTCTTAGTTCCCCTCAGCGATTCCTGGTATCGATGGCTCCACACTGTGGTCTGAACAAGTTAAAAGAGCATTGTCAATAGTATGCGCGCTTCCCTGGGAAAGATGTCTCTCCTTGCGTGGTGCATTTATAATTTAACAGTAGGGCAGCCCTGCTGTCCTCCCGCTTCAGGAAGGTGAGGGAGATGGCCCGGAGCAGAACACAGCGTGCGCGTGTGCATGCCGGGGCTTTCTGTGGAACGAGGTAGGGCACGGGGTGGGAAAGGTAAAACAGTGCGAGGCCCGGACAGCACGCCGTGTCCAGGCAGGTGGCGGAAGTAAGTGAAGGGAGGTGTGTAGGGTACAGCCTGAGACCGACTGTGCCACAGGAGAGAGCGAGCATTCCCTGTACAAAGTCATTCAAACGTTGAGAAATACTATCCTGTGACATGCCTGTAGGCTGCTCCCCACCCCCGCCCCATCCCTCCTCAACCCCTCACACCGCAACGGGCCACTTCAGACTGCGAGCCTGGCAGTTTCCTGCCCCGTGCAGAGTAGAGCATGGATTCTCAGAACACACTGTCGCTCAGAATGTGTGTGCCGCACCAAGCCGTAGTCCGTTTCAGCCGTGCCATCAGGGCCATGCTCAGGGCACGTGCGTGGCGGCTTCGGGGAGGCCACACCTTGATTTTATAAAGAGGGAATGAGCAGAGCCACCCACTCTCCTGGTTTCATTCCCCACTGTGCCAGGGGGGGTCCTTGGGTTGCAAGTGGCAGGAATGGACCCTGCCTGGCGTCACAGAAAGGGGAGGCGTCAGGAGAGTAGGAATGATTCCTAGAGCCAGAGAACAGCCGAGGAACTAGTCTCAGCAGTGGAGCGAGGCTGCTTCAGAGACCCAGGCGCTGGGAGAGAACCGGCAGGGTTGTGCAGGGCACAGGGGGCGAATCCCCGGGAGTGCCCGTCTCATCTTTGCTGTGTGTCGGAGACCCAGAGGCCCAAGAGAGAAGGGAGAGAGCGCTGGGTGCTGGGCTCCGGCTGGGGAAGGACAGGACACGCTCCGAGTGTTGGACGCAGACCGCCCTCCGTGGAGGGGGCTCATTCCTCACGAGGGAGTGGAGGCGCTTTTGTTCTCGGGTGTTGAGTGGCTGGGAAACAGCACACGTCCACCACTGTCTGCTGGTGACATCTGGTGGGCTGAAACCTCCTGAGTCTTCCTTTGTATCGGAGGCTCTATTGGCAACTTTAGCCTCATGGAGATCTGTTCGGCCTGCTTACTCAGGGACAGGTAGCTAGAGTGGGCAGTTGTCAGGAATAAGACTTTATTTTTCCAGTCGTGTTTCTTATTGATCTTATGTATGGAAAGGATTCGAACAATCCTAGAAATGGAGATAGATTTAGGTAGTTGGGGTCAGTGTGAATTACGGCTCTCACTGCCCCCAGTCCGGCAGGAAGGCTACGCAGTAGGGGAGGGAGGGTTGAAGGTCAGGGGCATGATGCCCAAGAGGGTTGTGTGGGTGTCTAGTTCCCCGTCGTGGCCAGGCGAGTCCTCACCCAGGCCCTCTTCTCTGACACGTCTTTGAATTTTGCCCTTTGAAAAATGATAAATTAGGGGCTTATGTCAGAAAAGGAGGCCCTGGAAATCCAGGTTTCAGGAGGGCAGGGAAATGCCCTGAGAACATGGCATCGCTGCAGTGTCTCTGGAAGAAGGAGAATGTTAAACAACAGAGCAGATGTCGATTCACCCCATCTGCTGAAGTCATGCAAAAAATGATTTCATCACAGGCTGAGAAGGCAAGGAAACATCGGCAGTCTCTCGGGCAGATTTGTTTTCCAGATTTAAAACCTGCCAGGCCAGCAGGCTTGGTCCCCTAACAAGCTAAATCTGTAACCTTGGGTCTGATTGGGGCTTTGGAACGGTGCGGCCCCCTCGGTTGGAGCATGATTTGCTCCTTTAGCATAAATATGTAGATGATGCCGGTCCCTCTTGGATTTATGATTATCACAGTAGATACTCCGAAGTTACATTTCATTCGAGAGCTCTGATTTGTTAGGCCCTCTTGCTTCTCTCGAGAGCACAAGCAAACACGGACACAAACCCTGACCACTGGGAGGACAGTGTGGCCTGTGGCCTGTGGGCTGTGGCCCGTGGGCTGTGGCCTGTGGCCTGCTCAAGAAGTCGGGGACGTAAAGAGGGTGTGGAGTCCTGGGTGGCCCGTGTGCTAGAAGATTGCTCTAGAAGGGATTAGAGAATGTCTTAAGCTGCTTACAATGTTTTTAGGAACGAGGGTGAAAGAAGCTATTTGTGTGCAAAATAATCCCATAAAGGAATGATTTTTTTTTTTTCAACCTGACATTTATATAATGACATCTTGTAGCCAGCTGCTCTTACCCATCTGGCAACTTAAGGATTTCCTTTCAGCTTCTTTGATATAGAAATGACCTTCCATTAGGTCTGCCATTGGGCCTGTTTCATTGGAATGGAAAGAAAGCACCCCTCCGCCAGGCCTGCTGTGGTTTCTGGCGGAGCTGCGAGTGACCGGCAGGTCTGGGCCCTGGAGTGGCAGGGAGAGAGCGCAGCTACCTTTCTGTGTCAGAGGCTTCGGGGACTCAGCCTTTGAAAAGGATAACGAGCTTGTGGCCATTTCATGTGTGAAATTTTAATGAATTAGTGGCAGTCTAATGGTTCTCTCTCTCCCTCTTGCATAAATACAAAACTGAAAAGCCTGTGTCAGAGTTTTTAACTAATAGGCCTAACAAGAATTTTTTATTAGTCTGTCATTCTTGTTTATTGCAATTGATGGATTTCTGCTTTTTTGTAGAAATGTTATTTATGCCCTCTGGGGGTTTTCATTTTATAATTAAAATGCTCTGCAAACCTTATAGGTATGCTCCAAGTCAATGCTCCTGTGTACACACAAATCTTTTTAGGCCTTAAAAGTAATTACAACTGACAACAGGAGATGCCAGAATGCTTGTTGAAAGAGGGAAGGGTTCTAGTTGGGGGATGCTTTCATTCTAAAAAACCAGATGCTTTGCAGTGTCATCCGCTCTGCCCATTCCCTGTAGATAGCAGGTATAAAGCCTTAGGGGATAAACTGAGAGAAATTTGCTTTTAAGGCAAAGAAGGAGAATGAAAGTAAAAATGGATGCTAATCTTCCTTTGGTAATCCTTTCCTGTTCTCCTGTCACCAGATGTTAGGACATTGTTTCTCCGGGTTTGTTCGCAGCTGTCTTCCTTGTTACAATCAGTTACTCCGTAATCACCTCATGGGGCTTCTCAGGAGACATTCTGCAGTGCCGGGAATATTCTCCATTACAGTGGTGAGATCGCCATGGAGACAGACTGCCTAGTGTCAGGTCGTGCACAGTGTTGGGAATTTACAATCCCCGGGCGTGTTCGTGAGCTGGACAGTGAGGTTACCAGGGATGCCTCTGGAAGTCATTTTCTCGGTCCTCTGAAGGGCAGCGGTGTTTGGGGAACCGGCTCCAGGTTCCTCTCTGGGCAGGAGCCGGGCTGTCCCGCAGATGCCTGCTGCTTCGTTCCCGTGTGGTTCTTCTCGGCCTGAGCGGCCGCTGCAAACAATAACCCCGACTGCCTGACCTTGGGATGTAAGCCGGGAGGCTCCTCGTGCAGATGCAGCTTTGTGCGGGACGTGTTGATGCTTTGATGCGGAGAATTCTTCAAGAGAAATCAGAAAGTCTGCTGTACATTCCAAATACTGTTTTAATAATAATAGTAACAATAAAAGTAAACGTGAAAGGGGCTTGCATAGATTATTTTGTTTTATTTTTGGAAATGAGCTCTAACCACAAAGATATTGTGAAAACCCCAAAAATAGTAATCTCAGAATAAGTCAAAATACTAATTTAACTGCACAGCTTAAAAAAGTTGACAGTTTATCAGCGAGAGGAGGGGTTAAGAGATGGACTTGAAACAATAATACCTTCTGTGTTTTTTACATATGCTATTTTAATTACTCTTTAGAACTATGCTGTATTTAAGGCATTATTATTTCCTCTCCGGAGATGGGCTTGGGAGTCATTAGCTCTGTACAAGGAAGGAGTCCTGCCATAGAGGTTATGCAGTCGGCTGGTCACATTTTAGGGTGCCTTGTTGAACCTCCGCAGTCTGGGGCAGCCCTGGTACGTGGTGCTGCCGTAATTCCTCAGTGGGAGAAGAGAGCGGCTCTAGGGGAGTGAAACCTGTGACTTTGGTTAGAGCAAATGATTTGCTGCTAGGTTATGGGGTTTCGTTCCTGGCTCCTGCCTGCCCAGATGCATCGAAACACACACTGGCTAGCTCCTTAGCCCACACCAGTCTTATGATATCACAGCCTCTCTGGCCATTGGGAACCGAAGGACACAGGGATATAGCTCTTCCAGATGTTTCTGTATTTTACTTCTGGACTTGGGGTGAGTTGGCCTATGGGTAATATGACCATAATCCGGCTGGTTTGTGGTCTAGAGCAGTTAAGAATTTTACCATTATGCTTAAGCTGGATGGTCAAATTCATACCTCACTAGATTGCCATGTTCATAGACATTGTAAGCTAAAACTGAAAAATTAGGGAGACGATCGTGATCCAAGCAGGGAAAGGACATTTACCAAAGTATTAGTGGTGAATTGTCTGGAGAAGGAACAGAATTGGAAGGTAGGGTTGAGGGAGGAATTTCAAGTTTTGTGTATACTCTATGGTTAGAGAAAGGTGTGTGTGTGTGTGTGTGTGTGTGTGTGTGTGTGTGTGTGTAGTTGTATATATCTTTTTTAAACAAAATAAGAAATGTTCCTAAGAACTAGATCATGGTACTGCTTTTATGGCCCGGGGATTTAGCAGGCTGTAGAGAAGATAAGTTCTTTAATTGGGGGAAATTCTATCTGCACACTAAGGTGGTTGATGGATGTTTTAAACCAGGAATTGAAACTGAATGAAATATTGATTTGGTTCAGGTTCAGTTCAGATATTCTGAACAGTTCAGAGTTTCATGTCAATAATTTTAGAAAAAGGTTTGGGTACAGTACAGTCTGGCTGAGCTTTAGAAGAAAAAAAAGGTTGGATGAGTTTTACATTCAACAAAGTAATAGTTTATTCCAGGTTTTGCTTCAAGTTGCTGCTTGAAACAACTGTGATACAAAAGTGAAATCATTGGTGTTAATTTTTTTTCACACGAAGGCCATTTGTAATGATCAACTTTGATAATGGAATAGTAAGCAGCAAAACTAACCCATCACAAAGTGTTTTGTTTATATTGCGATAAATGTATACAGTGTTCAGGTGGGTTCCTTGAGGCATGGTATAGATTGTGAACAAAGATTAGGATCTCAGTTTTGTCAGGTTTCTTTTTTTGTTTTGTTTTTTTTTTTAGAACTTTCTTCTGGCTCAGAGCAGTTTTCCTGGGGAATTTCCACAAAATTTTATGGGCTAAGTGGAGGGAGCCTTGGAACATTGCAGATACTCCCTGATTGTAGCAAACTGAGTGTGAAGTTGATGGTAAACATTGTGATGGGGAAAGTCTGGTTGGTTTTGGTTTGCTTTCCAAGAAGACATCTGAGAGACGCAGTTGGGCCACATGGTTTTCACAGAATCCTTTTTATGTAGCCTGTCTATGCAAGGTGATTTTCCTGGGCATAGCCACTGGCCAGTTTGAAAACTTCACCATTTTCCTCAGTTTGCGTGGTCAGACTTGGTAATGCTTTATTTGAAAGCCCAACAGCACTACTCCGCAGGCTGAGAAATGGTGTGTAAGGTCCCGGCATGATGTTCTAGATTGGTTGCTTTTTCTTTCCTGGGACGAACTGACAGCACAGGAAATTATTCTATTTGAACTTTCCAGGAGAGCCAATTAGTGGAATTTGATTGTGTAGGGCCACTAGGGTTCCCGGGCCCACGGCTCCCTGGCCTCCTGCCGGAGGGAGTGGCTGATAGTGGACTGTGGCTGTGCAGGGCCACTAGGGTTCCCGGGTGCACAGCTCCCTGGCCTCCTGCTGTGGATTCAGAGAGCTCAAATTCAGAGGATTTGGGCCGTGCAGAGTTCTTTTAAACAATGGCGAATTTGTTCCTTGATGTGGTTGTTTCCATTAATGAAATAGTAACCTAATGAATTGGTAATTAGGATGCCTGAGAGGTTTGTTTCCCTTTGAATCAGTCACCAGAGAGCATGTGACTCTAGTAAAGCTCCAGCACATTCCTCAAAAGGAAAATGTATGCCGAAAACTCTGGGCCTCCCTACAAGTTGGGTTAGTTAAGAGCTTGTGTGGTTGATAGAACCAGTTTTGGTCAATTAACTGTGACCTTTCTTGTTAAATAGAAAGAACACAAACTATAACTCTCCGGAGCAGCTCTTCATTGTGTCCTCCCTGTCTTTTCCATGGGAGGGACCGTTTTTGGAACTCCTCCTGGAGCAGTGCCTGCTGAATTTCTTCATCCCCAGCGCCCTCGGCTGTGTTTTGCAGGAGAAGCTGTGCCTGAGGATGAGCAGATCAGTGCTAAGGACCAGAAGACCCTGGAGCCCTGTGATAACACCCCCATCATCGACAATATCGCGCCCGTGGTTGACGCGGTCGCCGGCATCTCTGCGGAGGAGAAGGAGAAGTACGACCAGGAGCTCTCCAGCCTCTACAGACAGCTGGATGATAAGGTCTGTAGTCAGAGCCCGCAGTCCTCACTGGGACAGAGACAAAAGGTGGCAGGTCCCAGAACCTATGTTTCTGACGTAGCACTGCAGGCTGTTTATGTCTGTCTTCCCGATGTTGGCCCTGGCTCTTGATTGGGCAGAGGTGGGGGGCTTGACTCGTGTGGAATGGAACTTCCATGGAAATTCATTGGAAGAGGGAATAGACAGGCAGTCTTCAGAGGCTGGCCCGGGGCTGATCTCTGCATCAGAGTGGGGGTCTGGGGGTGTCAGTGTGTGTGACCTTTGTTTAATTCTCTCTTCTTTTCTTCTCTGGGCCTATTCCTCACCTCTGAAACTCCAACAGTAGTCCCAGCTATAGGGGCAAGGGCGAGGGCTCCCAAAGCTCAGGTGTGTGCTTTAATCGTGTAGCTCTAAGGTCCCGGATGAGGAGCCATAGTGGTGGCGTGTGGTCCGATGGCTCCTACCTTATCGGCAGAGCTGTTTCCAGGGCGTGCTCTTGAAGGAAGTAATTTGAACATGCTGATTAGGGATGTCTGTTTTTCTGGCAGACTTTGGGGACTCAAATAATCATGTCAGTGCACGAGTTGGAATAGAGGAAAAGAGACATCGGAGCACGCTGTGTATCGTTCATCCCCAGTGGGGGTCTGGTTAGGAGTCCCAGAGGCACAGGAAATTAAATGGATGTTTCACGTGATCTTGGCATACTGCCCTTGGAATATTCTAAATCCTTTCGGTTCATTTCATCAAGGTTGCTGATATTTTTAGTCTGATATAATCTTTTCTGCCGTGGTTCAGCTCAGACTGCTCAGGGACACCTCCGGCTCGGATGAAACAGCTTTGTTATGTTAACTTTGCCATTAATCTTCTAGGCCTCTTTGGAGTAAGGCGCAGTCTGGTATCACCTTTACAAGGGAAATGTGACTGGTCGCCTTAAGGAAGCTTGTTCTGCTTTGAGTGTGTGACTCTGGGAGCTTGCATTATAACCACAGTGTTAAACTGGGGTCGCCCTACCCTTTGGTGACATATTCAGTGAGCTGTTCGCACGGTGAGAGCAGGGTTAATTGCCCTCGGCATCTGGCTTACTGTTACGCTTCCATTTCTGCCTGGGTATTTTACATAACCTCAAAGTAAAAAGGAGAACAAGAATATCAATAATAAGTTACCAGTACAGGCAATTTCTTGATTTTTCCAAAGAAATGCTATTGTTTAAACATACTGTAGGGTTTGTTTTTTTTCTTTCTCATTTTAGATTTTTTGGCTTCATTTTTAATAATCCTCAAAGAATCTTAGATGAGGATTGATAAACTGATTTTATACTCTTTTCTCTATGCATAGACACCTGCCGCGGTGGGAATTGGGGTCATTACCTTTGTGGCGCGGGGTGCTGTCACTGTGAAAGACCTGAGGTTTGAATCCAGCTCACGAAAGGCAGTAATGAGGACCGAGCTCAGAGCGAACCAGATGCCATGCCTCGTATTTAGCAGGTAGCTGGCAGAGCTGACCCTAGAGTCTCTGCCTCTTGATGCACAACCTAGGACATTTTCTGTCATGTCATTTCTCTTTGGCTTATGCCTTGAAAACCCTGTAAAGTGCACATTTTGAGGTTAGCATTTCCGGTCCATCGCAGGGCGATGCTGAGGGATCGGGGAGAGGACTGAACCCAAAAGCCTCAGCCTCAGGTGGCACCAAAGCAAGTGGCTTGACCCCAGGAACTCTCCCCATGGACTCATCAGCAGCTGGTCTCATTTGCCCTCCTCTTAAAGGTTAGGTTCCAGGAGGTACTTCATGTTTTCGATGATGCAGGTGGCTTGGCACTTTTGAGAATGCATGATTTGGAATGTGGTACCTTCATAGATTATTGAGTGGCAGAGCTGAAAGCATCTAGGTCTAGAGGAGAAACTACCCCTGGTTGTTCACACGATTTACCCAAGTTTCCATCACCCGTAGGTGGCCGAGCTGCAATGAGGTTACACAGCCTCTGATTCCCAGTCCAGTGCTCATCCCTCCAAATGAGGAGCATGTCAGCCCTAATGGACCTGTATAGAATGTGGTGGGAGAAAGGCCCCTCCCAGCCGCCCCTCTGTTCCTGTGCTGCCCCTCCAGGGGCCTGAGGACAGGTGCTCCCCCAGGCAGTGCTGTGTGGTGGGAAATCATGCATTTTACAGTCCGACCTGTGACTTAAAATACTGAGACCTGCACTGATGATGTTCTCATCTGCAACGTGGGGCTCACGTCTATTACTTCAGAAGTTTGCAATGGGGATTAAAAGCTCCTAGTGCATAGCAGATGCTCAATACATAGTGGTTTATTTCTTCTTTGTCTTCTCCCTTTCTGTTTGCTGAAGGGAGAAGCCACATCGTATGTGGTGTCAGAGGGGTGATGGTTCACAGGTGGGCTGACAGCAGAGTTATAAGATGAGCAAACTGGTGTTGACACTGTCTCTCTCATTCCCTGTCACCTCTCCAATGCTACTGTACTTTTGGAGATGTAGAAGGAGTGAAGTATAAGTAGAAATATAAGTTGAACCTTATTTCACTGTTGACCATTGCAACAAAAGCATCTTTGTAATGAAGGTGACCAGTGACCTGTTGACAACTCACCTATTTCATGGATAAGAAAATTCAAGTACGAGACTATTTTCTGAAAAGTGCTTTAAAATCTGTTATGCATGGTTTACTTCTTAATAGCATCAGAGTGCACTTATAAACATGGCGTACGAGAGGTACTTGAATAATAGATATAGACAGCACATTGCATCTTATTCTGAAAGTTTTGAAGATAAAAAAAAGTCATAATAAACTATGCTCCTTCCTAAGAGCAGTTGCCTTAGTAAAGGGGAAATGTAGTTATGGAAGTGTCTCTGGTACAGTGATTTATGTCCTTATCATGTGATCCCTGTTCTTCATCCTTCCCAGATGGGGATAGGGGCCCTTGAGTTTCTCACTGTACCTCAGGAACTACTGCATCACCCCACTTGGCACCTGTCAGGAGGAAGCCTGTGACTTCAGGCTCTGACCTGGACACAGGATAAGAACGAAGCTCTGTCTTCTCCTGTGACGTACATCACGTGTGGCTGTTTGTATGTCCCCGGGAAGATGGCAACTGCTGGGGTTAAACTCCTGGAGACTTTTATGTTAGGTTGTTTAATATTTATATGCTGAGGAACAGAACACAACATTGTTCCTGGTACCCAGCACTCTGAGTTTACAAAGTAGAAGAGAAGGAAGTCCTACAAATTAGTCTTCTAGTGGACGTGCCATTTTTGGCGGTTTCACTTTGGTGTAATTTCCCAAATTCTGTCAGAAATCTGGTTTGGGGAGGAACGTCATGAGCGTTTTGTAGAAGCGCTAAAGAAACATCGTTGCAAAACTTGCAGTAGAAAAGGATCTCCTTGAGGAGAGAATTAGGCCAAAAGATGTGCTACCCAAAGGGAAGGGAGATGCAGATGCTGTAACATGGATTTCAGAATGTTCTTGCTCCGTGGAAAGCATTAGTTGTGACAGACACTGAGTTAATCTCATTTAAATGTATGCAGAGACACGGCCAGACAGGCTGGAGAGTATGCCGTGGAAAACTGAGCTTTTGCTAATAAGGTTTGCTAAGTAGGCCCTGGAATGTACCCTCACCTCACCTCTAGAAAAGGTAGAAGGCACGGTGCAGGGTGTTTTTTTGTTTTCTTTTCTTTTCTTTTTTTTTTTTTTTTATGGGCTGCTGATGAAAACAACTGGGCAGCACCTGGCAGCAAGAGGGACCCCACAGTACTGAACTGAATCTGAGTCATCAAATAGAATTTTCTGCTGTTTCTGAGGGAGAGAGGCACACGGGAAGCCGAGTGGTCGTTCTCACAGGCTGTGCTTCAGATGTGCACTTGGACTCATGAAAACAGTTGTCGTGAACACTGAGTCTCATGCGGCTGGGCATCGTCCGCCTGCTGCTTTGCCCCCACTGGGTGGAGGTACCTGGGGAGAGGCACAGAGGTTGCATGGGCAGCTGGAGGCTCGCGGCACTGGCTTTGTGCAGCGACACCTAGTGGCAGAACATGAGAGTGAGGAGAGCGAATTGGCCTGTTTGAAGACCCTTTCTTACTTTAGCCACAGGCTGGAAAGTAAGAATTAACGTTGCTGCATCCCCAAGTTTCTTTAGCGCCCCCCACCTCTCCAAGCTGGTAAGAAAATTTCCAATCAACAGAGAGGTCTGCTTATGGCAAAGATTAACTCTCTAGTAAATATTTTTCCAACCTCTCTAAGTAAGAGGTTTGAAGTAGAAATGCTGGTCTCTCCTACATATCACGTGTCAGCATTCCTGGTCACTGATGTGTTTGACAAGATTTGGGACATGAATTGATTACAGTGCAGATGGTTAGACATCCACTGCCTTATTTTTGGGAGCTAGGCGTTCGCTGTTAACATCTTTGAACTGGGAGAGGGAACTCCAAAGTCCCTTTCAAAGTTCCCAAGCCCTGGATCTCTGACTTCTGGAAGAGCAGAGACTGAGTTGAATGTGGAGGATATTATATTTTCCAGACTACCCAGATGTTTCATTTGCTGACAAAAGAGGGTGAGAGATATTTTAACCAAATCAAGATCCCAGAGCCAGTCTCTCTTTGGTAGGGAAGCACCATACCACTTCCTGCGTTTTATTAGGAAGCTCACAGCTGGCATCCTGGTATCGGACTATCTCGGATATAAAAAATGACACAACTAACTGAAAAGAATTAAACATGATGTTTCATTTCAGGATGATGAAATTAACCAGCAGAGCCAGCTGGCTGAAAAGCTAAAGCAACAGATGTTGGATCAGGATGAGGTAAAGTTCGTAATAAATTTTTTCTTACAAAGTTCTTTTTTTTTTTTTTTTACTCTTTGTTGTTGGTGTTTTTTTCAGAAATTTAATTTGCAAAGATTTTTTTTCAAAAATCACTGAATCATGTGAATATTTCTTGGTAGATTTATTTTTAATGCCCTTTAAAAGCTGATTTTGCCTGAATTTAGAACGTAAGTGTCTGACTTTGTAGAGCCCTGGGTTTTTGAGAGTGAGTTTGAGGAGCTTGGTAGACAGAGACAGAAGCCTGGTAGGTGGACAGCATGGTTCCACTCGGTGCTCAGGCCCAGTGCTCAAAGCTCCTGCTTTCTGCCGCTTTGGCCTTTTTCAGCCTTGCAAATCAGCCAGTTCAGGTATTGGCTATACACCATGTTCTCATGCTGTCTTGTAGGAACAACAAACAAACGGAAATTAGAAGGTAGAGAAAGGGAAAGCAGAGAGGAAAGGGGTCCAAATGCTGCATCCATATATATGTGATACAATAAAAAGGAGGCAAATTGTTTTCAGTCTCCCTGATGCCTTTCAATTCTCCAGTAAGTGTATTGCATTGCATTTTGCCTAGTATTTTACAAACAGGAACCTAAGCAAAGAAGAGACAGAGAATCTATCAAACATAGATGGTTTGTAATTCTCTTTTTGAGGACCATCTAAGTATTTTTTTTTTTCTCTTTTGTGCTTTAGGGTGCTTTCTGCTTTGTTTCTAAAATGGTATGAATTGCATCATGCAATGCAGGTAGCTTGGGTCCATGTCCCCAGTCTCAGCCTTCCCATAGACATAACTCTCTCCATAATAATTTCCTTTTCTTCTTTGTTTCCCTTCATCTCTCTGGGACAAGGATTATGCCCCCTGTCCAAATACTTCTCTTGGCAGGGAGACCATGTATGCCTTTGCAGTGAGATAAACCATATTTAATTGATTTTCCTCTTAACTGTAGCTGAGTCTTCCATTTGCTTAGTGTTTCTGCCCTCCTCCTCCTATTCTAGTTCTTTGCATTTCCAACTGGGCACAACTGCCTGTGATTAACTTTCCTTTTGTTACCATTTAGACTCTTAATATTTTTCTTTTTCTATAGTGTCAAGGTAATATATGTTCATTACAGGAAAATCAGAACATACAGTGGGCACAAAGACAATGAAAGCATCTACCTGCCCAGACATTCACTTTTAACTTGTATTAATATTCGGGGTATATGCTTCTATATATCCATGAAGAATATTAAGAAAAATTGATGACTGCCCTTATATTCTGTGGTTGATTTTGAAATTGACCAGTTTATGATGTGAAATAATGATAATGCTAAAGAGTCATGTAAGTATTATTGTTCTCAGAAATGATTCCCCCATACTCTGTTAAACATGTGGGATGGATAGCCAGCTATGAAGTGTGGTGATTTTTGATGTGTAAGCAATTCGAGTTAACCCTAGATAGTTTGCAATGAAAATGAAGAAGGAAAAACAGAGAGAGAGAAAAGAAAGCAGAAAAAACAGATTTTTGAAATAACATGCTATTTGTAAATTGAGCATCTGGATATACAGTAGGGTTTCTAGTCATCCTGAGCTTTTCCAACTTGTTTTCTTGTATCTGTTTTTTAAAATTACTTTATTTTGGATACAAAACACAACATAAAAATGCAAACATTAGGTTCACCAGTTCTGTGCCATCTCATTTCCCCAGCTTTTAGCTTCCACCAGAAGAGACTATGAGAAGATCCAAGAGGAGTTGACACGGCTCCAGATTGAAAACGAGGCAGCCAAAGACGAGGTGAAAGAAGTTCTCCAGGCCCTGGAGGAGCTGGCTGTCAATTATGACCAGAAGTCGCAGGAAGTGGAGGACAAGACCAGGGCCAATGAGCAGCTGACAGATGAGCTGGCCCAGAAAACGGTTGGAACTTTTGTGCCTAGGGGGCGGGACTTCCTCAGTTGCCATTCCTGTACTATATCCATGGTTCTTGACAGACTGTATATGGGAAGGCAGTTGGCAGAATGGTTTTCAGTGTTAGACTTAGATGCATTCTCTGAAATCTTCCAAGGTTCGAAATGTTTTGTGTAAGTGACTTTTCATCCACTCATCCTAGAACTGTATAGTATAACTGTTTTATATTCAGGGAATTTAGAACATTAGCAGGGATGCCTTGTGGAATAGTCAAGAGAGTGCAGACTTTGGAGCCAGAAAAATCCTGGCTAAAATTTTTTTTAAATTTTACTGATTTTTATAGAGAGGAAGGGAGAAAGAGACAGAGAAAGAAAGAGAGAGGGAAGGAGAAATATTGACTTGAGAGAGAAACATCCATTGATTGCTTCTGGCACATGCCCTGACCAGGGATTGAACCCGCAACCTGCGCATGTGCCCTGACTGGGAATCAAACCTACTACCTTTTGGTGCACAGATGATGCTACAGCCAACTGAGCCACACCGGCCAGGGCCCTGGTTAAAATTCTGACTTTTCAACTATTAGACCTTAGTCGAAACATTTAAACGTCTTAAGTATTCGTTCCCTTATTTGTAAAATTGGCGAAAATAACATGCTTCTTTAAGTGTGTGAGAATTAGTGAACGTTTACATAAAGCACTTAGCATGGACCTGTACATTTTCTTTTTTTTTTTTTTTTTATCCTCACCCAAGGACATTTTTCCACTTTTTGCTCAGGTAGAGTGGGAGGGAGAGAGAGAAACATCGATGTGAAGGAACACATCGAGTGTCTGCCACCCGCACAACCAACCAGGGCCGGGGACAAACTGCAACCGAGGTATGCGCCCTTAGCAGGAACCGAACCCGGGTCTCTCAGGACCGCAGGCCGACGCTCTAACCGCTGAGCCAAACCGGCCAGGGCTGGACCTGTACATTTTCTAAGTAACAATAAGTAAGTCTCAAATTGTTAAGTCAGCAGGTGAGAGTGGGTGACCATGGAAGGCAGTGGACTTCCCTGTTCTTGTTCGTAGCCTCCTGAATGAAGTCCGTTACCCCCACAGTTTGTGTACTAGCCCTGGACTCAGCTGTCTCGGTTTGTTTGCTGTCCTGCTTTAAACCAGTGCTTCAGTCCACACGTTCTGGTTGTCAGCTTCGCCCAGTGAGCGATGCTGCGGGTTCTGCACACTGAGCTCGTGGCATCAGGGCCAGTGAGCACTGGGCAAGGTGGCTGGTGGTGGGAGGTGTCCTTTTGTCCTTTTCTACTTGGAAAATGGGTGGCGGGAAGCTGAATGGCTGTACCCAGCTGCCCCTGGCACCTAAGCTCAGTGGTCTGGTATCACGGGATTGTACCCAGACTGTTCTGTGGAAAACATCCAGTTCTCCCGGGCAAGGAGAAGTAGCAGATGGTGCAGGCGAGCTCTAAGCTGCTGACGGTAGAGCTGATGGGAAAGGCTCCGCGTTCCACACATCCAACTGCATGAAGGCAGGCTTTTTCATTTTAATTTTTTGCATTTATCTTCAGATAGAGTGGGAAGGAGAGAGTAAGGAAGAGAGAGAGGGAAAAATCGGCGTGAGAGAGACATATCGAGTGGCTGCCACCCGCACAACCCCAGCCAGGGCCAGGGACAAACTGCAACCGAGGTACATGCCCTTAGCGGGAAGCGAACCCGGGACTCTCTGGTTCGTAGGCCAACGCTCTAACCTCTGAGGAAAACCGACCAGGGCAGGCGGGCTTTTTAAATGACCTCCCTAGATCCTCTGGACTTAAAAAACGAAATGAAACCACAGTGGTAATGCCCAAACAAAAACAAAAACAGACAGAAAAACAGACTGGAAATCACTTAGGGAAGGAAGAGACTTAGATTTTCTCTGCTTATTATCTGCTATAGGGTTCCTTAACTAATCCTTGGTATTTGCTTCTCAAAACAGTGAAACATTTTCCATAAGACAGTTCTTATTTTCTGTCAAACCAAAGTATTGCTCTACTCATTTAGAGTACTATTTTTAGTAAGATCATTAAAAAGTACTCTAGTAAAATAATTGCATATGGAAGAACTGCAAAAGTGTCTTTGCATTAACCCCCATAGCTTCATAATTTAGGGGCATTATTTTTTTTTCGTCATTGGCTGAGTTAATATCAAGACACCCAAAGATGGCTGTTCTTTGGATTTTGAGAGTTTAGGTTAGTTAGTTAGTTTTACTTAGTTAAAAATATATGCCTTTTAATAGGGTAGACCTAGAGATGTGGAAGTAGGGTACAGACTGACAACCCTCAGGAGAGGGGGTGGTGGGGGGAGGGAAGAGATAAACCACAGAACTTATATGCAGGTATGCATAACCAATGGACACGGACAACAAAGCCGGGGACAGGATGGGGGGGATGGGGAGGGGGGTGTCAATGGGGTAAAAAAGGAGAAACATCTGTAACAAAAATAAAATAAAAATAAATAAATAAATAAAAATTAAAAAATATATATCTATATACCTTTTGGTAACGTACCTGAGGGATGGAAAAGATACGGGTTTGTTAATGTTGGACAATAAAATGGAGCTTTTGCTATAAATTCAGAAGCCTGATCTTGTTGAATTTGATTTATTTTGAAAAAATATGAAGAGTGTTCAATTCAGCTTCACTGTAAAGATTAGAATTTTTCTGAGTTTTCTAAACCCATTCATGTCCCTCTGGGCCTCCCAGACGGGAGTCAGATGGGAATTTGGAAGTGGTCCAGGGAGCAGGCTTGTTTGGAAGTGGGGACGGGGGTGCCTGAGGTATGTTTAGACCCCTGAGGACCTGAACCGACACAGAACATCTGGTAGGTAGGAAGATGTGATTACAGGTTATAAACCTAAGGGTTCCTCTGGGCTTTGTTTATTTTTAATAACTTATTTCACTAACCTGGAAATTGTCACCTGATACGTAGACATAACATATCAGGCCAAGACAAATTCCTCTTCTTGTTGAGGAACGCAGCGCTGTACTGCAGTTTGCCTTTAAAGAACCTTTGTGTTGAAATCTCATGAAATGGTAACTGAACTCCATCTTCCATTGTGTTGTTACTCACTGCAGTGCTGAGTGTAAAAAGTCGATGGGCAACCCTTTTACATTTGTTGTGGAAATGTATTTTTCAGACTACATTGACAACCACACAGAGAGAGCTGAGCCAGCTTCAAGAACTTAGCAACCACCAGAAAAAGAGAGCTACCGAGATCCTGAATTTGCTGCTGAAGGACCTGGGGGAGATAGGCGGAATCATCGGCACCAATGACGTGAAGACTGTAAGTCAGGCCTGTATTCTCTCCCCGCTGTCATTCTCTCATTCAGGGGTGAAGCTGAGCAAGCAGGGTCTCTGCTTTGTTCGGAGTACCAATGCGTGGCGCAGTGCTGTGTGTCCGCCGTGTGCTTGGTAATATTCCAATAAGAGTGATCAAAGGGCTGATGAATGACTAAGTGGGTCATTGTTTGGGTAGGGAGGAGGAGAAAAAATGTACCTTTCAAATATAGGAAATGTCTTCAAAGCTTGGTTGACTTTATGCAAATCGGTTTATTCCTCAAACTTACATGCCAGTGTTGCGGAAATTTGGAATTAGGTTAACCCACAGTTCTAGTCTCAGAATTGTGTTTCTCCTTTTCTATGAAAACCCAACCAATCAGTGTGAATAAGAAAAGCTTTAAGCTGGAAGTAATAGGATTCTAACAGTGGCTTATAAAACAAAGCCATATTTAATTATTCACATTATGAGAAATCTAGAATCTTGCTATTCGGGTTGTGATTTGCGTCACCTGGGAGCTTGTTGGGAAGATGGACTCTTTCAGGCCCACCTCAAACTTACGGAATCAGACTGCATTTTAACAAGATTCCTCAGGCCGTTCTTTTGCTTATTAAAGTTTTAGAAGCGAATTTTGGTTTGGCGTTGAAACAATGTCAAGGATCCAGGACTTTTCTTTGTTTCCTTTATGCTTTCTTTCCTCTGTCTGTTACTTTTTCATATCTGTAGGTTTTTGTCTCATGGTAGCAAAATAGCTGCCATAGCACCAGTCTTCACATCCTAACACAACTACATCCAAGACAGGATGGGCTGAAAAGGCAGCCAACTTTCTTCCAGGAGGGAACTGTATCCGCAAAGTCCTCTAGACAGCCCCTTATACTTCATTGGTCAGAAATGGGTTACATAGTTACCCCAAATTGCGAGGGAAGCTAGGAAAGCAGAGAAGTAGGATTTATCATTGGCTTAAGTCAACCATAAATAATTTCCTGGAGTTGTGCACATTGGTGCCATTAATGGCAAGGACCTAAGGTAAGGGGAAGAATGAGAATGGTATAAAGTTGTCCATGAGCTAGAAAGGGGGGTGGGGAAGAGAGAATAAATAGTTATCAGCCAAGAAAAATGAACAGCTTGCCACAATATAGAGATGCCATTTACAATAAGACACATTTTTAGAAATAGCTTTATTGATGTATAATTGATATAAAGTAAGTTGTATTTATTTAAGGTGTACAGTTTGAGAAGTTTTGACATATGTATATACTTGTGAAGCCATCACCACAGTAAGCTATAATGAATATACCCCCCCCCCCCCAAGTATATGCACTGTTTCTGGTCTCTCGATTTTGTTTCATTGATCTAATCTTTAGATCAACACACTGTTTTGATTACAGTTGCCTTATAGTAATGCAGCACCTTGTACAGAGCAGCCACTGATAGATGCGTGGATTTGACCAGGCTAGGGAATGGTGCTGTATTAATCAGCTTCTACCTCACAAGTCTCTAAACCAAAATCTTTGAATTTAGCCTTGCGACTTTTAAAAAGCTGAAGTCTACATTAGCTTGCTTTGTGGGAACACTCGGGTTTTGAGCTGGGATTGTACTAGAAAAGGCTCTCCAAATTACATTTCTAGAAAACGTAGAAAGCCCTTCTTCGATGGTATAACAGCTCTTGGCTTAGAATATATGATCTCTTGTAAACCTAATTATTCTTTCATTGAACCTCTATTGTAACTGAATATTTCATAAACCTTTATGAATGAATCTAATTTTAGCCTAGAATTCTCAGATACTATAGGATTAAGCCCATTAAGCTCCAGTTTGGGTGGCTTTTTATTTGAGGATGTAGAAGAATTTTTAGAAGCATACACTGGTGTTGAGCTATAAACTTCTGACGTTTGGGTGATTAAATATCCTTTGAAATAGGAAGGTGGAGTTGATTTATGGGAAGTTGGCACCTGCTGCTGATAACGATAAAGGAAGATATTTTTATGCTAAGTTCTAAAATAGAGCTGATGAAAAATGCTAATGAAATCAAGGAATGTCTGGGTGCTTCAGCGTTTAAAAAAAAAGTCCTTACCTTTGGGAATCTGAAGTACGACTGAGATTATTTTTAAATACTCAACTGGATGTTTTAAAGATATTTTTGGATTCCAGACATTGGATGCCCTCGTTAATTTCATTGATAACTAGTTAATTTCATTGATGACTCTCACTTGCAGAGCATCATATTCTTAATTATTTTGGTTTATTTTCCTTATAATTATGATTTAATTATTAGGACAACCATGAGAGCTAAAGGGAGGAGGGATAGGACTTTGGACAAATCACTTTACTTCTCTGGGCTTCATTTTCCTGATTTGTAAAACGACAAGGTGAACCCGATTACCTCAAAGGTTGTCAGCTCGAAATTACGTGATATACAGATATTGATTAGGTCTGTCGTATGGGCACAGATACTCCCCACCCCCAGCTTTTTTGAGATAAAATTGACACATAACATTGTATAATTTAAGGTGTACAATACCTTGATTTGATGCGTTTATATATATATATGTTGCAAAATAGCTGCCACCCTAGCATTAGCGACCACCTTCATCTGATCTCGTGGTTAGCATTTCTCTCCCGGTGAGCACACCGAAGGCCGGCTCTCTGAGCAGCATGTGAGGCCGTGTGCAGTGCTGTCTGCTGTCCTGTTCGTGCTGTGCATTTGCTCCCAAACTGGTTAACATTCTAGATGGACGTTTGTGCCCTTTGTCCAGTAACTGCCCCCCCCCCCCCCCGGTAACCACCACTGTACTCTGTTTCTCTGAGTTTGACATTTTTAGGTTTTCTAGATACCACATATAAGTGATACCATATTTGTCTTCCTCTGTCCGAATTATTTCACTTGAGGGGTAAACCCTGAAGGGCCATCCGTTTTGTTGCAAATGGCAGGATTTCCTTCTTTCTCATGTCTGAATAATTTTCCATTGTACACACACATCTCACACTCACACACACACACAGCTTTATCCACTTACCTGTTGACAGACACATAGGTTGCTTCCGTTTTTTGGCGATTGTGTGCAGTGCGGCAGTGGGAACACACATCTCTATGAGATTCTGATTTCACTTCCTTTGCTTACATACCCAGACGTAAGGTGGCGGGACTATATGGCAGTTCTGCTTTTAAGGAATTTTGTTTCTGGGGAAACCCCATGCTGTTTTCCATAGTAGCTGACCCAGTTTACATCCCCACCGACAGTGGACTAAAGTTCCCTTTTCTCCACAGCTCTGCCAACATTGGTTATCTCTTATCTTTTTTATGACAGCCATTCTAACAGGTGTGAGGTGCTATGTCATTGTGGTTTTCATTTGCATTTCCCTGATGATTTGTGATGTACCAGGTGACCATCTGTATATCTTTGGAAAAATGTTTGTTTAGATCCTCTGTCCATTTTTTAATCAGAGTGTTTGGATTTTGCTGTTGTGTTATATGAGTTCTTTATATATTTTGGATATTAGCCCCTTATAAGATATATGATTTGCACATATTTTCTCCCATCCCATAGGTTGCATTTTCATTTTGTTGATGGTTTCTTTTGCTGTGCAGGAACTTTTTGGTTTGATGAAGTCCCTCTTATTATAGATACTCTCCTTATTGTTAGGACTGCTCAGTTGATACAATTATTCTGATCTAAGAAAATGAGCAAATCCAGGAAGCTTTATTTATTTATTTTTTTGGTGTCCCATGAGGTCCCTCCCGGTCATGCTGTGGTGTGAGGGAGGCATGGCTGTTGGCGTCTCCTCAGCCATCGATTCCAGAATACCACAGGCCCGCTCCGCCCGGAAACAGAAGAACCCATAGTTCTCCAGCTCGATCATGTCTTGAAACAGTCCGGGCAATATTTTGTTTAGCCAACAAAACGATGAGACCAGCTAATGACAAGATGAGCCTGGTGTTGACTTTGTCAGGTTTATTCATGAACTTCCTCTTTTCATGAGATTTCCAGGAATCCAACCACAAACTAATAGAATAGAGGTAGAGTAAATGAAATGAATGGGTTAGCTGCTTAATTTTCCTTTGACCCACACTGACTTCTAGTCTCATTGTGACTTTTGTGTCTCAGGATGTCAACGATCACCTTACTTACCTTTACTTGGCCTAGGAATGGCACCTTGCTCAGCCCGTCCATGCTCCTGGGGGGGGGGGGGGGGGACTCTTCCTCTCTAGGCAGAATAGAGGGGCAGGCAGCATCTGTCTTCCCACGTGAACAGCCTTTTTTCCGGATTAGTGATTTGTCGTAGATCACAGTCTAGGGTGTAGTGCTGGAGCCATCGTCAGACCCAGGGGAGAGTTATAAATAACATCTCAGCAGCACACTCTGATTCTTCTGTTTGAAGTAACAGGGTACTAGAATTACTGAAAACTTTCAACTTACATGACAAAAGATATGAATTCTTAAGGGGCAGAAACCTCACTCATAGTTACAATCATTTGTTGACATACTGTTTTTGTTTTGTTTTTTGTTTTTTTTCCCATCAAGCATGGGTCAAATCTCTGTTCAGATCTCCAAGGAAAAGAGTAGGCTTCAGAGGTTCTGGTTCTAGTTTGGGAGAATCAATATCATTTAGGAGGAAGCCCGTTATTATATATGCATTTTTTACTCTCCCCAATTCACATGGGATCTGAGCATAAAGTAGAAAGTGTCTTGTCTAAGGACAGACCTGGAGCAGAGGAGGGGTTTGTCTCTTTCCAAGATGTCCTACCTGTTGGTTCAGTGATGTTTATCTACCAGAGCTGTGTAGGTTGTAAATTCCACATAGAAGATATGGATGTTCCCTTACCTTTCTACAGAACCCGGACAGTATGCAGGGCATACCCGGTCAGGCTAAAGAGTGAGTTTCTTATCTCTCTTCCACATTTGACCAATCACAAAGGCAGAAGAACAATAAAAAAAAAATTAAAGATTGCAAGCGAGAATTCTCTTACTCATCTCCATGCAACGGGATTATAAAAAGAGTATGTAAGGAGGAGTGGTGTTGGTAGAGAAATTGTTGGCAGTTAGAAATATAACGGGCGTAAGCAAGAACCTCCATTAAATTAAAGTGGAGTCAAAGGTTGATATGTGTAGATTTTCTCACTGTTAATATAGATCCTGAGTTGTGTTGATTGACACTGATTTAACCAGTGCTGTTATGGAATTCTTAGGGGAAGGTTGACACCATGTTATAGATGCTTAGCGTGCTGTCTAATTTGTGTACTTCCTATCTGCTACCAATGTTCAGGGTTGATACACAATTCCATATTCCTAACTCTTAAATGTTTACTGAAACAAGAGTCATATGAATGACGACAATAGTGACAAAAGTGGGCTGTTAAAATGTACTGTGCAACATTAAAAATACAGTTGGAATCCTTGTCTTAAAACCAACTGAAGCCTCTATTTATGGGCTGGGTTCTGGACTGAGGTGCTAGGGTGCCCTCTGCTGGTTAGACAGAATATGCACACAGTTACTTTGTTCATTTGGAAAACTGCCCTTCAAGAAACATGACTGTATGTCAGCAAATGGGTTTCTGTCCCAAGTATCTTGTATCAATTTTTGTTTCCAGCAGAGCTCTGAAACTTAGAAACCAAATATGAGATCATGCAGGAATGCTGCTGTCAGACTCTTCTCTCCTAAAGGTGGATTTAGACTGTTATTCTCAGGTGATCTTAAATAAGAAGATAGATTCCTGTCTGCTTGGAAGGGGCAGGCATGTAGAGGGCGAGGAAACGTCACCTGGTAGTAATGACAAGTCGTGCACAAGCATCTTCATCTAGAGGGGCTGTAGGTAATGGCACATCTTATTCATTAGATTGTTTTGTTGCCTAATTGAGGACTATATAGAAGATCCTTTTGTTCCAACCCTTAGTTGTAGAAACATATTCAAGCCATTAGACTGTTTTTCTCTCTGAATAGCAGATGATAGAGAATGTAATTGCAGTTCTGATTGGAGTTCTTCTAGGGGCTCAGAGTCACCTTTAGGAACCCTGGGCCTCTGCTGGTCTAGAAATATCAGGTAAAGACACTGAATGGACCAGCTCTTCAAACTTATCTCTTGTTATAACCGTCAGTGTCTTTTTCTCTTGATAATATCTCTTTTGTCCTGCAAATCCATTGTTAAGAAAAACCTGGTTAATTGAGGGTTACATTTAGTAGAGGTTTTTAATTGAAAGTTTCACCTGAGGTTTCTAAGACCTTGAGGTTGAACATATAGCACTTTTTAGGATCATTTTTAGCTTGTGGTCCTACAAGTAGGGATTCTTAAACAGGAACCAACAGGCATCTTGAGGACCCCTGGACGGGTTTCAGGGGCCCCATGAACCTGTGGGAATTATAGGCGGTAGGCGAACGTGTCCCCTCCTGTGCTCAGTTGGCAGATGTGAACGGTGTCATCGAGGAGGAGTTCACCATGGCCCGTCTGTGCATCAGCAAGATGAAGTCGGAGGTCAAGTCCCTGGTGAACCGCAGCAAGCAGCTGGAGAGCGCCCAGATAGACTCCAACAGGAAGATGAATGCCAGCGAGCGGGAGCTGGCCGCCTGCCAGCTGCTCATATCCCAGGTGGGTCCCACCTTTCTTCTTCTTCACACCCTGTTCTCGAAACCGGCCTCCTCCGTGCTCTTGCTGGGGCTGATGTGCGTGATGGGGTGTGGATGAGCTTTGCTTTGTAGTACTTGTCCATGGCCTCCCCGGGCAGTGACGGCCCAGGCTTCTTGTTAACCGCGGCTAGATTTTGTTGTGTGAGTTACTTGAATCATCTTTGGTCCCTTTTTAAAGGATGTGCCTATATACCTCTATCTGGCTATCTGTGGATAAGTAGGTAGGTAGGTAGGTGGGTAGATAAAATGGATAAGATTGGGTGGAATCTAAAACTTCTATCAGCTAAGGCAATATTCCGTCTTCTTTTCATCTCTATCATGAGACCAACTGAATGGCTGAAACAGAAGCCGCCACCGCCAGCACCGTTATTAGTGACGTTTCGCTGAGTGTGTACAGTGTGCGTGCGCTGTGCTGAGCACCTCATATGCATGATCTCGCTTGATCTTTAAAAATATTCTGGTCGGCAGGTATTATTAT
The DNA here is from genome assembly GCF_014108415.1 of Molossus molossus. NCBI lineage: Eukaryota > Metazoa > Chordata > Mammalia > Chiroptera > Molossidae > Molossus > Molossus molossus. Next base: position 32,295,352 of record NW_023425346.1, read on the forward strand.
TGTTTCTGTTTTTCTGATGAGGAAACAGAGACCTATAATGATTAAATAAAGCGTCCAAACTCATGGAGCCAATGAAAGCAGAGCGGGGACTCGGACCAAAGTGTACGTGAACCCAAAGCCGCGGAGGCGTTTCCCAGCTCCCAGCACATTTCCCTCGCTCAGTGAATGCGCTGTTCTTCCCCTTGGACTGGTATTTTCATTTGAGCAAGGTGGTTTCAGAAAAGGGCCTAGTTTCTGGTCTGCCACTGTTGTCTGAGCCTGGTGTTTGGGGCTCGGGGCTTCTGTGAGTGGTCTGGTGTGCGCTGCCTCTGCCTTATACAGGCATTAAAACAGCTGAAGTCATTCGGGGGAAACAGACGCATGTCGGCATGAGCAGTGCATCAAGTAACACGGAGAGACAGACAGACAGACAGACACATACGACACATACCTCGTTCAGCTGTGCTTTCAGATGTAGTGACGGCATGCAGTCACAGAACATCTCCAGCCTCCTTGTCTGCCACCATCTAATCTAGAGATGCATTTAGAACATCAAGGTTCCATTTTATAACTAACATAATAAGCAACAATGTATTAAAACGATTGTTCCGTGCCAGTGTATGATAATGAAATTTATATACATTGTTGGCCAGAGTATGATTTGGTTAGTCCTTTTGGAAAGCACCTTGGGAATCAAAATGTAAATGAAAAATGTAAGTGTACTTTGGTGCAGTCATTTCACGTATGGTATTTTTCATTGGTGACAAAAATGAAAAAAATTCATTTTATATAGTATTATCATTTCCTGACTAAAAATGTTAAACACTTATATGGGAGATGTTGAACACAATATTGCTGACATTATGACAAAATAAACTATCTACAGATCACGTAGAAGTTCAGTGCTCTAAGAAAATGCTGGGGTCTGAGTGATAAGGGGTGTAGCCAGGTCCACGTTGGGGAGGGATGGGGCGGAGCTTACCAGGGAGAGGCAAGTGTGAAATGCAAAGTCCGTGAGATAGGAGTTGGTGAGTGTGAGAGACAGTAAAAGAAAAGCCATGATATTTGGTTTATAAAGATGCAATTCAGAGGTGTGGGTTCAAAGAGTGAAGCCCTCAGCCCCAGACATTTTCCCGCCCCCCCTCTCTCCAGCACACTCTTCTCTGTGAGGAGGAAAGCGGCCTGGGTTTTGGTGTCTCACTGACGTGCGTGGGGAGGAGGGGCATGGCCATGAGGGCTGTCTGTGGGGAATGAAGCAGAGAAACACACGGCAGAAACGGAGGACCCTGTTAGTTAGTCCATGATCCTGGATCCCAAGCAAAGGGCAGAATATGCTCTGTGGGTGTTGGAACTGCAAAAGGGACTCAGGACTCCTCACTGCATTTCCCATTGGAAAGTCCCAGGCTAGTGGAGAACCACTTGCTAGTCATTCATTCCTCCTTTTTATCTATTTGCTGTTGCAAGCATGAAGCCAAGATCAAGTCCCTAACAGACTACATGCAGAACATGGAACAGAAGAGGAGGCAGCTGGAGGAGTCCCAAGACTCGCTCACAGAAGAGCTGGCCAAGCTCCGGGCCCAAGGTAAACAAGCGACTGCTTTGCAGACGTCGAACTCGAGGCCTAAGCAGGCTCTCTCCGGAGGGCTGAGCTCGTGGTGTTTGCTTTTGCTCAATTAAAGCATTTCTAGGCCTACTGAAGACAATAGCATAACTGGGGGGTCCTCCAGAAGACAGCCCCCCTCTGTATCTGCTCCATCGCCCACTTTCCCCAGCCCACCCTGCCGCCCACCTCAGAATTCGCTCTCTTCCCTGCGCCCGGTCTGTCACAGGCCTGTGTTCGACCAGATGCTTCCTTGGTTCTGCTGTCTTTGTCTTCATTGTCACTGCCCTTAATCTAAGGAACACTTGTGACCACACCCGTGTACCGAGGGCCCCACCCCCTGGCGGCTCCAGGCTGGCCACCGTGCTGCAACCAGGGGACTGTTCTGAAGTCAGATCTGTCTTGTGCCCAGCCCTACGCCTCTGACATTGTTGCTCTTAATGTCAAGTCTGAACTTCTGCCGGTGGCTCAGCGGTACCGTCCATCCCTGGAACAAGCTCTTCCCTTGGTCAGGCAGCCTCCTGCCGCCCTTGCTCAGGGGCACCCCGCGTGCTCAGTGAATCTGAGTCAACACAGGAAGTTCGAGAGGGTTGGGCGACAGGACACATGCAGAAACCAGACCGATTAAACACGTTTGCATGGTGGTGAACAGGAACACACATATTATGGGTTGCACTGGCAATTGTTAGAGACCTTTTGGAAAGTATTTTGAAAAACATTAATAATCACAACATTTTTCATATCTTTGGATCCTCAAATCTCAAATATTCATTGCAGAATTACCTGTATTAGTGGGAAAAAAGGGAGTCACCCAGATGTCCAACAGTTAGAGGAACTATGCTGTGTTGTGCAGTAGAACATTTTTCATATGGGGGATGAAGTAATGAAGGCTGCAGGTGTAACCTGAGATGAAAAGTCACAATGAGTAATTTTATTTTTACTGTGGCTATAACATTTAGAAATCAGTGGATGCTGTGTTTCAAGGCCTACAAACTATTTGAAGTGAAAATGGTTTTGATAGGGTACTAGGACTGGTGATGATGTTATCCTTTTTACTTCCTTTATTATTATATAGTTATTTGCTCAGTAAATACATTTTGGTTCAAAAGCCAAGGCAAATTTTAAAAAGAAAGAGAACACGCCCACCCCCACTGTGGCCTTGTCATGTTGTCTGCGTGACAATGGGTGAATGTTAGGAGTATAATGCTGCGCCTGAAACTTGACACAGGAAGACCTTTCCCCTCCTGTAGGTGGCTTCTGTGCGTGGCCCCCGAGTGGGAGTGAAATAGGAGCAAGAGAACCTGAAGTACAGGGAAGCAGAGTGGGCGGGAGACTTGGCGACTTGAGTGTTGCTGTCAGATCACTGGCTCCCACCCCTACCCCCAACTCCGGCTGCCCCGGCCCCACGTGCTCGGGGCCATGACCAAGAACAGGCCGGGACTGCCCCCACCGTGTGTCCCGTAGCAGCCCTGCCCCAGATGGAGGGCCTTCCTTTCAATCCGGAGGGTGCTGTTTGATATTTCTATTTCCTTTGTCCTTATCCTTAGATTGTTTTCCTACTCCAGATTCTTAGAGAATAGACAGCTCACCCACGGGAGGTAAATTAGATCTTCTGGAAGGAGCACCGACAGTGGCATCAATGCAGATGCCACTCAGGTCCACGGAGAGCTGTGCACCCACACAGAGCACGGTTCTGCCCCGGGGTCACTCACAAGGCCCGGTGGGAGCCAGGACGCCCAGGTGTGGGGTGCACGTCAGTTGCAGAGTGGCCCGCTCCATTGGGCACCTTTCCCTGTGTGATTCCCCTCCCCCAGGACCTAGGTAATGTCCCCGGAGCGGTCAGCCTTGCTTTAGCCAGACGTTTTCCCCAGACGGACATTCCTTTGTACCAGCTCGGAACCAGTGATAGGAGCTGATGTTCCCTGCCACTGTCATTCTTGGTTTGTTTTTCAATTTTTACTGTTGGGTGTGAGTCCTTCAAGTTAAATCTTAAACCGTCATTTAAAATTCAAAACAGAAAAAATGCACGAAGTCAGCTTCCAGGATAAGGAAAAGGAGCACCTGACGCGGCTGCAGGATGCCGAGGAGATGAAGGTGAGCCGCCCCGCCCCGAGCCCAGCGTGCACCCGGACTGGGCCAGCTCCTTCTAGGAAACCCTGTCCTCCTCAGGGGTGGGAGGCAGGGGAGGAGGGAGCGGCGGGACCCCCGCTGGGCAGTCAGATCCCATCCCAGAGGTGGTGGTGTCCAGAAACCGGAGATGTCTGTGGATAACAGCTGGGGTGCATCCGTGCACTTTTCCTTCCTGTTGCTGATGGAGGTGGACGAGCAGCGCCTCCCAGTCCCTGCCTGGGCGTCGGGTTAGCGCCTGAAGAAATGCTCGTCCTTCCTTTGAACGGACGAAAACGTGTCTCCCACGTACCCACATTTTAATTTCCGTCTTAAATATAGAGAGCTTTATTTTTGGTCACATTTAAACAGTAACAAAAAATGCAGAGAAAATGATCAGGAAATATGATTTCTGAGTGAATAAAATGAGATATGAGAAACCGTAGAATTTTGACTCGTTTTAGTCCAACCATGAGCCCCACTGGGGATAGGCCCATAGTTAAAGCGATGTCCATGGCATGATCCTGCTCTAGCCGACAGCATGGCCCTGCCTCGCCCGGGCCAGCCCTCTCCTGGTTCTCCATTGCTTTAGAAAAGGGCTCCTTTGAACATCACCATTAACTGGTGCGGAGGGCAGTGTGGGCCAGTTATCCAAGCTGTACGGGTGAGCAAGTGTAGCTCACACAGGGTCACGGCTTGTCTGAGGTCGTCCGGGTAGTAAGAGGCCTGTGCCCTCTGTCTGACCTGGCTGGAGATGCCATGGGGCTGAGGGGCGCTGCAAAGAGCCAGGGGAAGCCTTTTTATGTAATAAATGGGCGAATCCGTTCTTAAGATCCACTCGGTTGTGTGACCTTCCTTGGGTTTTGTTGTCTCAGTAAAGCACGGCGGTTCTGGGGCCCCAGTGTTGGGGCCTGATGGCCAAGGGGCGTGGGACAGGAGGTAGAAGCCATCCAGGGCTTGTCACCATGTGGGCTGAGAGCCAACGAGCGGATGACAGCTTCTCTTGGCCTGGCTTGCAGAAGGCGCTGGAGCAGCAGATGGAGAGCCACCGGGAGGCGCACCAGAAGCAGCTGTCCAGACTTCGCGATGAAATCGAGGAGAAGCAGAAAATCATCGATGAGATTCGGGAGTGAGTTGTTGCGGGTGCTCTGGGAGGTGGGTGTGGGTACAGCTCTTGGGCCAGCCTGGAAGGACGTGGCCTCCAGCCCTGTGTCCCACTCTGGGCTGTGGCGGCTGGACATGCTGCTGCCAGGTCTGGTCCCCCATCCGGAGCTGAGCTCAGGGGCTGGTGGGGCAGGTGGCCGGCGAGCCCAGCTGCCTTTCCCAGTCCCCAGGAGCTGGGTCATCTTGGTGACTCATCTAGGCAGACACATGTCTCAGTAGGTGGAGACACTATGAGAGTATTAAAAACAACCCCAAATCCTAAATTGGTCCTGGCTCAGGGGTTCAGATAAGTTAAAAAGTACTCCAGGCCCTGGCTGGTGTGACTCAGTTGGTTGGAGCATTGTACCGTACACTGAAAGATGGTTCGATTCCCGGTCAGGGCACATGCCTAGGTTGTGGGTTCGGTCCCCAGTCAGGGCACGTACGGAAGGCAACCAGTCGATGTTCTCTCTCACATCGACGTTTCTCTCTCTTTCTCTCTCTCATTCTCCCTTTCCCTCTCTCTAAAATAAATAATCATATCTGTGAGCGAAGATTAAAAAAACCCTCCAGAGAAGGCAGCTCCGCCCCCTCACCACACAGCACAGCTCCCAGGTGCCTGGAGGCAGCCACACGCGCCAGGGACCCGTAGGTCCTGTGTCTGCGCTCCAGTACCTGTGGCGTTCACCAGCATGGCAGCTCGTCTCCGGTGACACCTTCGAAGGCCATTCTCCTTTAATGTCCCAACCACTGAAGAGCCCCGGCTCGTAACAGCCTCTCCCTCCTCCTCTCGTACTTTCCACTTCGTCATCACACAAGTCTCCAAGCGGGGAGGCGGCCTCCGGATCCTTTCCTGAGGGTTCTTCATGTGTTCTGCACCGTGAGCTCCTTGGCAATTTTGGAATCTCTTTACAGAATAATGTTTTCTAATGGCCCAAATAAAGGGCATAAGAAAACCAACTTTGTTGAAATATAGTTCTATCCACTGACCCCTCCCCCGGCCCCCAGCCCAGACCAAAGGTGCTGTTTCCTCCCATTTTCTGTAAATGAAGAAACAGCTCTGAAGGGGAAGCACAGTGAAATGATTGACTTAGGGTCACACTGCTAAGTAGGAATTAACAAGTTAGAGTTCAGTTCTCCAGACTACTGATCCGAATCTCTTTTCCACGGACGTGAAAAATGGCACATGGCACATTTGCATTTAGAAAGAGGAGAACGGTAACGAGCAAACGTGTCCGTGGCGTGAGGGACTGCACAGCCCACCCAGGGATCAGGCCTCCCGCCTCCGGCCACAGCTGGCTGCCGTTCATGTTGTGCTTTCTCCTTCACGCATGTCTCATGTTCCCCGTCCTGGTTAGTCAGCCTCGAAGTTTCAGCTGGAAGGGAGAGGGGGAGGCAGGGAGGTGAGAACGGAGGGTTGGGCACCGGGTTAGCTGGTGGGGTGTTTCCTGGGCCCTTCACCGGACTCTGAGTTCTCCTTCAGCGCCTGCATGGTCTGCCCTTTGTCGTCACGTGGGCCACACAAAAGGGCTTGTACGTGCTGGGCTGGGTCAGGGTTGACCAGATGCCCCAACCAGTCTTCTTCTTTTTTTTTTTCCTTTGCAGAGACCCAAGGCTCTTTGTTTCCTCCCTTTGTCCCGCTCCTTGAGGACATCAAGGAGTGGAACTGTCACTGTGTCAGCCAGGAATTTGCATTTAGGAGATGTTTTCAGAACATGGGACCAAAGAGGAAGGGAAGGTTGAAATGGCCAAATAAGGTTTCCCGAGTGGGTGTATGCCGTCGGCAGAATTCAGACCTGCTCCTGTCTCTGTTTGAAAATATCAGCCTTTTTCTGTCTCGTTATTTCCCCCTTGAAGCTCTCACCCAAGCCAACTACAAATACATCTCCAAAGCCATGAAATTCGCTTGCACCTGGGCAGGGAGGGAGCTGTGAGCTTGTCCTCTGAGTCCTCAAACCCTCCAGAACTGCCGCCTTCATTGCACAGAGCTGACGCGTTGGGACAGAACCGTGTCCTCAGCAGCAGGACTCGGGACTTCAGGTTGATGGGAATGTATTGCTGTTTCCTCTCCATTCCAGTTTGAACCAGAAGCTGCAGCTGGAACAGGAGAAGCTGAGCTCTGATTACGACAAGCTGAAGCTCGAGGACCAGGAGAGAGAGATGAAGTTGGAGAAGCTCCTGTGAGTGCGCTTTAGATGTTTCCTGTTTCCTTTCCTCCCAGCAAAGTCCCAAGAAGTCTGCTTTTGTGATTCGGAGACCCAGAGATCCTGATGATGTCGGGCAGTTTACAAACAGAGATGGCCGAGTTGGTTCACTCTGTGGATTTATTTGCAGGTTCAAGGGCATCTGTGGAGATCTCGGAGCCTGCTTGGTGGCTCATGACTCCTCTTTGTTTTGTAGATTGCTCAATGACAAAAGGGAGCAAGCCAGGGAGGACCTCAAAGGGCTGGAAGAGACCGTGGTATGTCAACATGTTTGCCAACTCATTTTAGTCTCAAAGACCAGATTAGTTTATGATTGTTTTGAATCAGTTTATTGTTCTACAGTTTTATCTGTGCACACCTTTAGTGTATCATTTTAGACATAAAACATGCTGTGGAAAAGAGAGTTGTAGAATGTATTCCCCAGCTCGTGACAGAATGATTAACCATCCCTCCCTCCTTCCCCCGTCCTTGGTGCTGGGACCCTGGAACCCCTGAGGAAGACTCGAACTAAATTACAAATCACTGCCTGCGATTTTGCAGCCTCTGCACCCTGTGACTTACTCCATTCAACCTTCAACACATGTATGGAGCACCTGCCAAGGGCTGGCATTCTTCTAGGTGTTTGGGTTACATAACAAACAACAGACACGATCCTGGCTTCTGTGCAGCGTACTGTTAGCTGGGGGAGACGGACAAAGAACACTGGGAAGTACATTCTGAACTCCATGGTGTGGTTGTAGCAAGAACAAGCATGGTGGCTGGGGAGGCTCTGTGAGGAGGTAGCATCAGAGAGGGGACCCGAAACGGGGAGCCATGGGGTGTCTGGCAACCTTCCAGGCAGGGGCAGCAGCTCGTGCCAAGGCCTTGAGGTGAGCCCATGCTTGGTAGGTTGTGGGGCAGTAGGGAGGTCAGTGTGGCTGTGGTCAAATGCAAAAGGGGGGCAGGAGATGGTCACAGAGAATCAAGACGGGAGGTCCAGTTGCCCTGAGACCTGCAGGTTTGGGGCAGAGGCATGACAGACCATCGCCGTTGGAGGGCTCACCATTTGAAACCCTGGTGGGTTTTCTGCCCTGCATCTGAATTCACTGGGTTGGCGCCTCTGGTCAGCTTCCCCCGCGCTGCCCTGGAGGATGGCCGCCGGCTCTGCGGCTGGCAGAGTGCGCAGGCCTGTGCCTGCAGGCAGCCGTCCCGACACAGCCTCTCCGCTTGGTGACACACGTCCTGCCATCTCACATGGTGCACAGTGGAGGGAACCGTTGTTTAGACACGGCCTTACCTTAGACACGTGAATTTCTGTGGGGCTGAGCCTGGCTCCTGGCTCAGAGCCGGGGCAGGGCCAAGGGCGTGGGCCGTGGGGGCAGAGGCGCGATGGCTGTTGGAAGGGAGCTGGACCTTTCCAGCTGGGCGGGCAGAACGACAAGGAAGCCGTGACGCTGCTTCCTCTGTGTCCGTTCTCCTGGAGAGTGATGCCCGTAATTACAGATCATCACACAACTCAGGAGAGCATCCAGCGTGAAAATGCTGCTGTGTTCACACCAGCTGTGGAGGCTCTTGCAGTGTCTGTTCTCCCCTCACACCACGGACCCCACTCGCCCTTCTCCATCCCGTTCTCACACACTCACTAGTCCCCGTCTCTGTCATGCGCGTGCGCGCGCACACCCCCCGTCACACTTCGCTGCAGTCACGCCCAGACTCAGGCCACCCCGAACGTGCGCCGTCACCCACGCACACCTGCAGGCCCTCCCTCTTCTCACACCTGTGCTCACCTGTACTCACAGGCCTTCACTCTCATCCTCACACAGGTACTCACGACTTACTCAGTACACCCTCATAACACTCACACAGTCACACTTGTGATCACTCACTTTCTTGTACACTCACACTTATGCTCCTCACAAGCCACTCGTACTCATTCTCAGTTCTTGCCCACCCTCAATCACACCTCTGCTCACACCCACACACTCACACATCCTTGCACAGATGCTCTGACTCGGCGCCCTCCCCTCACACACCCTCATGCAGTCAGGTCCACACACTCACATTCACCAGTGTCACACTCAGCTCCTCACTCACCGCTGGGATGTCATTGTCACGCATTCGCTTCCACACTCGCTCACCTCAGCTCACACCTGCACACTCCACTGTCACACTCGTGCGTCCTCTTTTATACTCTCTCCTGAGCGTATCCGTTTGCCTTTCTGATTGATGTGTGAACACATTTTTTAACATCTTTTCCTCCCTGGCCTCACACCCTTCGCGGTTCTCGCCCAGCGGCTCCCCACCCCCACTGCCCGGCACACACTCAGACGCCCGCGGACACTCTGGCTCCCACTTGCTCTCACTCGCCACTCCCGTTGCACACGTATGCTTTTTAAACCTGGGCTTGGAACCCACAGCGCCTGCCATTTCAGTCTTCACTTTCCAGCGTAATCTTCCCCAAGCCGTGAATGTCCTTTGGAAACAGGCTCGTGTCCTGGAGCCTCCTTAGCTCGCGGCCTGTTCTGTCTTGAGGGCGGGGCGGGACCTTGTCCAGGGTGGGGCTCGGGGAGCCGCTGTGGGGGCTGCCTTGGAGGGGCCCATCTTGCTGTAACAGGACACTCTGGGCTCGGGCTGGGCCCTCCCCCCGCGTGTTGATGGGCCTCCTGTGTCCACCTCTCAGTCCCACCTCACTGTCCACTGTGACAGGAAGCTGCGCCCCGAGCCCTACACAGACGGCGGTGGCCTGGGCTGGGAAGCCGAGGAGGGCAGGTCGGGTGAGGTGGGGAATGATACTGAAGAGGACGGAGGGGAACCTGTTGCCCCGGAAGCCAAGTGATAGTTGCCGAGGCATAAATGTGCATGAGCCTGACTTCTAAATGAGTTTGAAGGTCTTTAGCTGCTCCTCCCAAATTGTCGAATTCACCCAAAAACAAACATGAGGGAAAGTCACCAAACCCAGGATTCTAGATTCCTGGTACTTATGCCCATGGAAATGCCTGGCCCTTTGACCAGACACTGTGACTTCTCTTCTCACTTCTCTTTGGCATGGTGGCGTTTTCCGTGGGAAACGTTTACTGGGATGACGTTCAATCAGTAATGAGATCCCTGGCGTGGGAGGGAGAGCATGCAGGACGGGGTTGGGGGCTGAGCTCCCTCCGGCGGGGGCGGGGGAGAGCGTGTCTGCAGAAATGGGAGCCTCCCCGGGAAGGTGGCCAGGCCTTGCAGAGGTACGAGGTGCTCAGTCTTCGTAATAACAGACCGTTTGGCTTCCCGCAGAAAGTAATTTGCTTCACTGAAGGAAGTGGTTGACTTTAGGTGCTTCTTAGTTCCAGAAAGAATGGCAGAATTGGACCTAGTTACAAGACCGAAATTAACACAGACCTTTATTCTGAGAAATGTAGCGTTTCCATAGCGCTGCAGCTGGTGTCTCCCTTTGTCCTGTGAGCATGAATGAGCTTCATGCCTTGACATTTTGTGCCAAAGTAGGTCAACTTAGACAGACTGAAAAGTATAAATGCGTTTATCTTTCTTCTCCTCCCTTATGGGAAAATATTTTGCAAGGAACTAATTGTAATACACGGAGACTTGAATAGAAGTAAGTATTTTGATTTTCTGATCTTTTTTTTATCCTCACCGGAGGACATTTTTCCATTTTTTGTTCAGATAGAGTGGGAGGGAGAGAGAGGAAGAGAGAGAGAGAAACATCAATGTGGAAGGGACACAACGAGTGGCTGCCTCTCGCATGACCAACCAGGGCCGGGGACAAACTGCAACTAAGGAACACGCCCTTAGCAGGAACCAAACCCGGATCTCTCTGGACGGCAGGCTGATGCTCTAACCACTGAGCCAAACCGGCCAGGGCGGTTTTCTGATCCTTTTAACAAAGATCACCAGGTTTGATTCAGACCCTTGTCTCAGCAGTCTAATTCCTGAGGGTCCATTTGTAGAAAATAATCCAAAATGAAGAAAAACTGCCCCTAAGAAGTGGGTTACAGCGAACGTTTACAGCCCCCACAGCACACAGGAAACGGACAGCCTGGCGAGGACAGGGCTGCCGGGTGTGATGCCGCACACACCAGTACTAGCTGCTGGTTGCTGGGCGCGTGCTGTGTGCCAGCACTGTTTGAGAGGTCTGTAAAGCCCATCTCGTTGCGTCTTGACCACAACTGTGTGCCAGCACTGTTTGAGAGGTCTGTAATGCCCATCTCGTTGCGTCTTGACCACAACTGTGTGCCAGCACTGTTTGAGAGGTCTGTAAAGCCCATCTCGTTGCGTCTTGACCACAACTGTGTGCCAGCACTGTTTGAGAGGTCTGTAAAGCTCATCTCGTTGCGTCTTGACCACAACAACTGTGGGGCAGCTACTGTTTTTGTCCTCACATTATAAATAAGAAACTGAGGCACAGAAAGGTTAGGGCAGTTGCCCAGGATCACCTGGGTGGTGATGAGCTGCCTCCCCCATACACTCAGGGTGCAAACAGACCTGCGGGTCAGGCTAGGGACGTGCAAACATGAGAACAGACCAGTGAGGGAAGGAGAATCGGCAGCTGACTTCATTAACCTTGTTGACATTGTATAGAATGTGCTTGTGAGAAATTACAGGAAGCTCTGGCCGGTTTGGCTCAGTGGTTAGAGCGTTGGCATGTGGACCAGAGAGTCCTGGGTTCAGTTCCCGCTAAGGGCACGTACCTTGGTTGCAGTTTGTCCCCAGCCCCGGTAGGGGTCGTGTGGGTGGCAACCAGTCGATATGTCTCTCTCTCTCTCTCTTCCTTCCTCTCTCCCCCTCGCTCTATCCATGGGTAAGGACAAAAAAAAAAAGAGAGAGAAAGAGGGAGGGAGAGTGAGTGAGAAATTAGAGGAAAAAACATTGTGTTCTGGTGACATAGCCCCTAGGACTCACGGTGAGACAACTTCTGAATGTTTGCGGTTGAAGAGGAAACCAAGGTTGTGCTTAGAACACAGCAAACAACAGGCTTTGTTCTAGTCAGCAGTTTGCTGTGCGCTCCCAGGCCCTGCACCTTGGGGTGCGGCTGAGCTGAGGCCAGGTCACTGGGGGACCTGTGTGGGGACACCATGGCCTTGACCATGGGCTTGCAGAGCAGGTGGCTAGTGCCAGATGTGCTGTGAATCCACGTGTCCCCCACTTACGTGGCGTCTTCACAACCTTCTCTTCCAGTCTCGGGAACTGCAGACCCTGCACAACCTCCGCAAACTCTTCGTCCAGGATCTGACCGCCCGGGTTAAGAAGGTGAGTTCTGTTTGGGTGCATGGGACTGAGCAGAGAAAATGGCCAGAAAGAATCCTTTCACATGAAATATCAGTTGCTTAAGTTGGGGCTGGCTATGCTTGAACATTAATTACTGCATAGCCGTGGATGTTATTAAAAGAATGTGCTAGAGGCAACAATTACTTGGGAACATGTTGCCGTCTGATTTTTCCTTCTTAGTAAAAGGAAGTTATAATCCTTTCCTTGGCCTTCATTTCAAGCGAACACGTATTTACCCGGCTGTAGTGAGAAGCCAGTGTGCATGCTGCAGGGTCAGTCCAGAGGGGTCTTGGACAGCGTGGCCCCGAAGCCTGGTGAGAGTGGTAGGTGCCTGGAAAAGGCAGAGGAGGGAGCCCCGGTTTGCCTGCTAGGAGGCCGGAGTGCATGAAGCACTTTAACTGCCTGGCGCCTGGTGATCTTCCCAGGACACATGTGAGTGGTTCTCAGGGTTCTGTGTTGCAGCTGTGGAGATAGGCTCAGAGGTTAAATACCTTAGCCCAGGGAGAGCCAGAGACAGGACTGGAAGGCAGGTCTGTGTGCCTCCTGAACCGGAGCTCCTTTGGTCCTCATGCCACATACTGATCTCGGGGAGTCGCCTTACGGAGAGCCCCACAAGCAGCTTGAAGAGGTTTAAGGAGACAGGAGAGTGGAAGCAGCACTTTAAGATGTGTAAAAGCGACAGACGGGGCCATGGGCCCTATCCCGAGGCAGAGCAGGATGGAAGAAAGCTGTACAAAAAGTGTGTGCATGCATGTGTGTGTGCACATGTGTGCCCTTATATGTGCATGTGTGTCTGTGCGAAGGAGCCAAAGGAAAGAAGGGAAATGCTAAAAGAGCAGGTTATTGATAGAGTGAGAATTATTAGCATAGATGGATATGTTAGGAAGGGGGAAGGGTGCATTTTCCCAGAGAGAAGTGAGAAGCCAAGATGGAGACGTTGCAGGGAAACAGTAACAGTAGGAGGAGAAGCAGCTGACCACTGTGGTCTCTGAATGTGGAGGCTCCATCCTCAGTGCAGAAGAGGGAGAAAGCGGAGCCCAGGGAGACGAGAGAAGGCTCAGGCTGCTGTGGGGAATTGGCTAGGGATGAGTGAAAGGACTGCGGGGCAGTGGTGTGAGTGTCCAGCTGGGGGTCAGAGCATGGGTTTGCCATGACCCCTGGCGAGATTGGAAGCCTAGACACAAAAATAAAGAAAAAGGGCTCACGCGGCCGGTGTGGCTCAGTGGTTGAGCATCCACCCATGCACCAAGAGGTTGCTAGTTCAGTTCCCCATCAGGGCACATGCCCAGGTTGTGGGCCAAATCCCCAGTGGGGGGCATGCAGGAGGTGGCCAGTCGATGTTCTCTCTCATCAATGTTACTGCCTCTCTCTCCCTCTCCCTTCCTTTCTCTGAAAATCAATAAAGGAAAAAAAAGGTAAAAAAAAAAGGAAAAGGGCCAGAGGATGATGGAAGATTTCAAGGCCTGAATGGCAATGGTCAGACAGGCAGGTAGTGACCACAATCATCAAACTAGAAATGGCCATAGGACCTGGACCAGGTGCGAGAGAGGTCAGAGAAGAGGTGATGGAGAGAGAGGTCGTGACAAGAACTGAAGAGTCTCGGTTTGAGGGAGGAGGTATTCTGAGGGGGAGTGAGGAGCTTGAGATCAGACTTCCCTGATTTCATGATATAAAACTCCAGGAAGGCCCTGGCCGGTTTGGCTCAGTGGTTAGAGCATCGGCCTGCGGTCCAGAGAGACCCGGGTTCAGTTCCCGCTAAGGGCACGTACCTCGGTTGCAGTTTGTCCTCAGCCCTGGTTGGTCGTGCGGGTGGCAGCCACTCGATGTGTCCCTTTCACGTCAATGTTTCTCTCTCTCTCTCCCTCCCTCCCACTCTGTCAAATGGAAAAATGTCTTCTGGTGCGGATGATAAAAAAAATAAAATAAAATAAAACTCCAGGAAGGACCAGGTTCTCCAAGTGTGGTCTTCTGGCTGGCAGTGTAGTGTCACCTGGGAACTTGCTGGATCTCTCGCTTCTCAGACCCACCTGAGATCTACTGACTCAGAGACTTGAGTGGGGCACAGCAATCTGGGTTCTCATAAATCCTGCTCTAGGGAAGTCTGGGAACCTCAGTTTTAGACTGAGGGCACCCAGGTTTCAGATGCTCACACAGCAAGTACCTCTTCGTAATCAGACAAAGCAAGTCCGCTCTCCCCTTTTCGTGTTTGCACGTGTATCTCCTAACCTGGCCGGCCGCTCAGCCTGGCGCTGCCCAGAGGACACTGTTTGTGCCAATCTCAAGTTCTGATACATTTGAGAATTTACGCAGCACAGCACTTGGATGCTGCTTTGAGTAGTTTGAGATGAATTCATTAGGGACTTTTATGGAAGTGGGAGCCGAGGGGACCAGCAGAGGCTGCTGAGGCTTCCCACTGAGCACAGACACCTGCCCACAGCTGGGTGACTTGCCCCAGTGGTGATGTTTGAAATGAACATTAGGTCTTGGGTTTATGTTTTCACACTGGCTCTTCTCGATGAGTTTTGAGACACTTCCTTTTGAAGAGAAAAGTATTTATCTACCTGCAAGGGAGAGGTATATGTCACAAAGAAAACTAATCTCTTTCCTTCAAAAGAAGACTTGGAATTTTTTGGTTTTGCCCGATAAAAAATAACACTTCTAACACTTTTGACATAAACCAAATAACTCATTTGGAGGAGGTTGTTGACTCTAAACTTTTAGAACCCCTGTTTATTTTCATTTTCAGAATAACCTTTAGTGGAATTGGGAGTTTTTCAAGAGGAAGATCTAGAATGTAGCATGCACGCTAGGCTGGGCTGAGGGTGGGCGCGTGGGCTTGTCTCCTGACCCTGGTGTTGCTGCAGAGCGTGGAGCTGGACAGCGACGATGGCGGGGGCAGCGCTGCCCAGAAGCAGAAAATCTCCTTCCTGGAGAACAACCTGGAGCAGCTCACGAAGGTTCACAAACAGGTAGGAGTTGCGCCCATTTCCACTGCCCCTCTCTCTCCTGGACGGGAGCCCCGCTGGACTAGCCCAGTGCAGGCAGAAGGCTCGGCAACAGAAGAGCCACAGCGGCCCTTGAATCCTGTCGTCGTCCGTGTCTTCCCTTAACGTGTAAAAGATGTATGTCATCAGTGCCGATGTGAGGAGTTGTTTGAGCTCTCTGCAGTTTGGGGAGTGGAGGTCAGAGTTCTGTCTTTTCTGCCACAACGGGCTTTGGTGTCTCCCACGCTGCTGCTGGGGCTCCTCTGTGGACTCAAAGGCTCCACAGAAGGCAGAGTGGACACCGCCCAGCGGGTTCAGGCCCCTGGCTTTACAGTCGAGGAAGCGGACTGGGCCTGGGCGGGAGAATGGGAGCAGCTCCGGCCACTCCTACTCTTGCTCTGTGTCCTGGGCACCCTCTCAGGTTCTTGTGATGCACTGGATTCTGTCCAGAGTCATAAAGAGCGATGACCATGTCCAAACCAATAGTGCTTTAGGTGGGTTATTTGTCTCCTTTCTGTTAGAATGCTGGAATGTTCATGACTGTTATCTCTAAATCCTAAAGATCTGGGATTTGATGGAAATGGTCCATCTTGAAGGGCCAGCATGGCCGAGGGGATGGCATCTGTCTTGGGCTTGTCTTGGGCTTGTTCCATCCTCTTCACTGTTATTGACGATGGCAGTTTGCCCCAGAGGGAGGACCACAGATGCAGCATGGTTGACGCCATTCAAACACATTGTTGATGAGAAATATAAAGTAAGAAGTGTCAGGAAATAGGGCTCTGACATTCATCAATTATTTATGAATTCAGTGAGTGTTTCCTAAGACCCTGCTCTCTGCCAGGCACCGGAACTGGTTCTGGGGGTACACGGGTAAGGAACGCTGGTGTGGACCCAGCAACAGTTCAGCCTTCGTGTGGCACGTTCTGATTTTCAGAACCTTGTTTATCCCCTTGGGTTCTTGCATTGGTCCTATCATGTCCTTTTTATAGATGAGAAACCCTAGTGGTCAAATGACTTACAACAAGTCAGACAGCCAGAAAATATCAGAGCCGGGCCCACTCCTGACCCAGGGTGAGCTTGTTGCTTCTTAGCAGGGATCGTAGGAGGTGAAGGCATGAGCAGGCCCCGAGGTACTGCGTGTCCTCTGGGGGTGTTGCAGAGCGGGGTCCCAGCCACCTGCTGCTGCAGACAGCCCGGCCTGGTGGGAGGAGGTCTTCGGTGAGCTCCTGGGTACCGCCTTCCCCGAGCTCCGCCTTCCCCGAGCTCCGCCTTCCCCAAGCTCCGCCTTCCCCGGAGCACCGCCTTCCCCGAGCTCCGCCTTCCCCAGAGCACCGCCTCCTCCCCAGCACCTAGGCCTTACGCACACCATTCCCCACCCACTCAGGGCAGAGGAAGGAAATCCTGCCCATGCCTGAAAGTTTCAGGTGCTGGGAACTGCCTTTAATTGGACCGCCTCCCTTCCTCGCACCTGTGAAGCATGCCTTTAGCAAACTGGAGCCCGCGCATGAGATTTTTATCTTCCTTCGCTCTTCCCGAGTGTATGGTCACAAGGGCTTTACACCGGGCAGGGGATGGTCAGCAGCTGCAGAGTCTGCTTCTGGCTGCTTTCCGGTTGCATTCTTTGTCCCCCGAGGTGGATCTGCTCCTGCTCCGGCCCCACTGCCCCCTGGTAACTCCCACCTTCCCCTCCGCCCCAGCTGGTCCGGGACAACGCAGACCTGCGCTGTGAGCTGCCCAAGCTGGAGAAGCGGCTGCGCGCCACGGCGGAGCGCGTCAAGGCCCTGGAGAGCGCCCTGAAGGAGGCCAAGGAGAACGCCATGCGGGACCGCAAGCGCTACCAGCAGGAGGTGGATCGCATCAAGGAGGCCGTGCGGGCCAAGAACATGGCCCGGAGGGCCCACTCCGCCCAGATTGGTATGTGCCCTCTCGCCCAGGCCCCTGCTGAACGGCGAGTGCTCCACCTGGGTGGTTGCTCTGACACATGCCGAAGGCTGGGGTCAGTCTTGCAGGACGTAGGCCAGGCGCCTCCCAGCACCCCGCACCCATCCTGGGAGAATGGGAACGTCTGCACCCGTTCCCTTACACTGAGAGATTCCAGCATACGTTGCGGTCTTCAAAGCTGCTGAGCTGGGCAGCGAGGCCAGCTGGCCGAGTTGTAGGCGAAGGTGTTGGGCGTGAACAGGCACACACTGTCAGAGACACAGAAATACACAGCTGTTTCTCAGCAAGGCCTGGCGGCCCCTCTGTCCCACACCAGGTGGAACCTCGACGAAAGCTGCCTGCAGGTCTGGAAGTGTCCTGGCTTCCAGGCCTGGTGTCGGTGAGCTCGTGGTTCCAAACGGGGGAAGGGCCTGGACGTCCAGCCCCTTTAAGACTGGATGGGGCCTCGTGCCCTTGCAGGGAGACTGTAGCTGCTAAGTCATGTTCCCAGGATAGAGCTGTAGGAGGAAAGGGATGCAAGGATGTTCTCTAGAGGGCTTTCTGCAACCTGGAACATCTCCAACAGCACGTAGTATTTGCCCACCAGACAGTGCTGTGCAGAGGTTTTGTAAACCAGCAACCTCAAGTGTCTAGTTTTAAATTATACTTTAGATTAGTGGCTCATTGGATTTTTCACCCTTTGCATTTATTGGATTTTATACCCTTTGAAAATCTACTTAAAACTATGGCCCCTCTCCCCAGAAAAATGCATCACAGGCAGAATTCGGCATCCAAGTTCAGGAGCTACACAGATGCCCTTGGAATCCATGGATCACCTCAGAGTAGAACTGAAAGGTCTTTGTTTCTAATTTTCCTCAGTCTGAATGAAAATAATTGATACATAATTTCTTTCTCTCTTCTAACTGTACCAGAAGGCAAGCCTCCTGCTTTCAGAAACTAGTGGTTGAGAACTGTTATGTTGACAAGAACTGTGCCTCTTGGTTTCCACACATGGCCTGAAGGTACCTGGGTGTGACTGTTTAAGCTCTTTCTGAATGTCTTTTCTTTCCTTTCTGTTGGTTGGATACAGCCAAGCCCATCCGCCCTGGACACTACCCAGCATCATCTCCAACAGCCGTTCACGCCATCCGAGGGGGAGGAGGTGGCTCATCGAACTCCGCTCATTACCAGAAATAAATAAGAAGTGAGTTCCTGGTGTTGGGTGGTTTCTTTCTGGGGCAGATGCCCGCCTGGCTCCCTCCCGTGTGTGTGGACCTGCAGCACACAGGAGACAGCTCTGTTCCCCCACGGGCCCTGCGACTGTCCTCAACTCCGTCTAGAGCCCCAGGGTCTTCTCGCTGGGGCACCTGGCGCCGGGGTACCTCCAGGGATAGGTGAGGGTGTGGTGAATGATTCATCTGAGCTTTTGTCTCTGGGACTCCCCTCCAAAGCTGGCATCCAAAAGGGCATTACCTGCTTGTTAGCGGCTTTCACCCAGAACAGACAGGCGTGGGTGGTTCAGTCTCAGGAACTGAGTATAAAGACAGAGCCAGATTACAGAAAGTCATATATTTATAATTACTCTCTGAACTCAACAAATGGCATTTTTAAGAATGATGCTAATGTATGTCCAGGTGGACCCAGACCAGTTTTTATGCCGAGATAGTAGGGTGTAAACTTTTTTTCCCACATCCCACATGCCCAGTATTGTTCTCCAGCAAAAAGGAAAAGAAAAGTAATGTGCTTTGGAAGAGAGAAGGAAAGAGCACATGCTTGTCCTTTTGTACTTCAAGTAGAGAAAAGAGGTCACTGGTTAGCAGAGCAGACAGACAACTAGCTGTCCAGAGAACTCTGTTTCGAAAAACTCTGACTTCGAACCAGTAACCTGTGGATGGGAGGAGGTGGCTCCGAATGTTGTCCGCGACCCTGAGCCCTCACTACGGGGCTTAGCTTGCAAGAAGGGCGAGTGCACAGCAAAGCCTCAGTGACCGCAGCTCGAGAGCAGCGGGTCCCCAGCTGTCCCCCAGCCGGTCCTTGCTCACCAAGGCAAGGAAGTGAACGGAAGGAGGCTGCGGCCCTCACGCAGGCGGGGGTGACGGCAGTGCTCAGGCTCCGACTGAACCGTCCAGGGAGAAAGCTTGGTGGCTTCACCCAGGCACCGTGCGAGGAGCAGGACAGGAAGGAACAGGAGGGAAGGCCAAGGCAGCCCGTGAGCAGGCAGCGTGCCCACCGCCATCTGCCGTGTCCTAGAAGGATGGATGGGAATGATCTTGGCAATGGGCCACGCCATTCGGATCTGATCTCTACTTCACGCAGAAGTAAAATGAAATTGGATGTTATGAAATTGCTTTTGACTGCCAGGTGATCAGTGTCCGGTTGACGCCAGAATGGAGCTGTAAGGTCAGGTTGGGCAGCTTAGCACTGAAAAGTCTAAAGCACTGGTTCTTGGACTGCAGGGGGCGTCAGCTCCATCTGGCACCCAGAGACCAGGCTCCCTGAAGGGCACAGGACCTGGATCTTTGTGTTTTTACCAAGTACCCCAGGTGGTTTTGTTTGCCACCAAAGTTTGAGAACTACTACTGTAAAGTAACTATTACTCTCTCTGGCTAGTTTTGCTCAGTGGTTAGAGCGTCAGTCTGCGGACCCGAGAGTCCCCGGGTTGGGTTCCTGCTGAGGGCATGTATCTCGGTTGCAGTTTGTCCCTGGCCCTGGTTGAGGTCATGTGGGTGGCAACCACTCGATGTGACATCGATGTTTCTCTCTATCTCCCTCTCTCCCTCCCGTTCTGTCTGAAGATAAATGCAAAAAAAAAAAAAAAAAAGTCCTTGGGTGAGGATAAAAAATAAAGTAACTATGACTCCTATAGAATGAAAGTTTATTCCTCTGGACATAAAGAATATTTGAGGTGGCCTGTCACAACAGAAAGCTGGCCTCTTAAATTAGACTCACCACCTTCAGCAAGCACCTTCCTTCCGCAAGGTCATCTCAAGGCCACCAAAATGACTTCTACTATGAAAGTTCCAAGCGTAGGAAGCAGAGATGAGACGAAGCAGCTCTCCCGCTGAGTCACCTTCCTTAGTTAAGTGGCCTTCCCAGAAGTCCCATACAATCCCGATGCCCACATCACTCTGCTAGAACTGAGGCCCGAGGCCACACCCAGCTGCAAGGGAGGTGGACACGGTGGCCTTTTAGCTGGGCGCATCACTGCCCTGAATACGTGTAGTGTTCTCTTGCTGAGGACCAGGAGATGGATGCTGGGGGGCAACCAGCACTCTGCATTTCTTGAACACCTACCATGCAGCTGAGCTGTGCTGGATGTCGTACCTGCATTACCCCACTTGAGGTTAGCATGCATACAGGTGTCTGTGCTTGGCTCCCAGCAAGCTCTCAGTAGATACCCCAGCCCAGCGACTCTGACTCCAGGGACTGTGCAGTGGACAGTGCCTTTCTAGTGCTGCCCCATAAAGGTCTACCAGCCCCACACTGCGTGTACAGCACGCACAGCCCTCTGTTGGCCATGCAGCGCCCGGCCAGCCTCTTCTCACACTGAAGACTGAGAATCAGTAGGTCTGGTGAGACTTCCAAACAACAGAACTGCCCTCACCCACCGTGGTGATTTGTTTGTTTCTTTACTCAAAGTGTTACAAGTGGTTTTGATTATTTTATCTGAATTGGAACTGCCTCAACCTAGTTTATACATACGTACATGTCCTGTCGCTGGGCGCTTTCTCACCACGTCATAAACAGCCCCCTTCCTTTGTCAGGGTGGCAAACTGCTTGGGGCCTGGCTTCAGACAAGAGACCCGGTGCTGTCAGATCGCCCGCGGCCTTCTGTTTCACCTCGGAGCTGGTTCCCTCCTCCGTGATGGGGGAGTCCTTTCCCTGGGTCAGGGCACTGATATGAGGACAGATGTGCAACTAAAATGTCAGCTTCTAGGATAGGTGCGCAGTGCAGTACTAGCTACAAAGTAGGTGGTTGGTGAATGTTGGTTTAGAATGGCCTTTATTTCACACAGCTGTTACAAAGTGTTCTCAGTCTCTCTGTAGCTGTAGGTCGTGGCCGCTGAGTGTGGAAGGCCCATGCCCGAGGAGGCTGTTTGCGCTGTGAGCAGCTAGAAGGGTTTAAAGATAGTATCATTCATCTTAAAGTTATGAACAAAAACAATGACTATTTCCGCCCTGGCCAGTTTGGCTCAGCGGTTAGAGCGTCGGCCTGCGGTCCGGAGAGACCCGGGTTTGGTTCCCGCTAAGGGCATGTACCTCGGTTGCAGTTTGTCCCCGGCCCTGGTTGGTCGTGTGGGTGGCAGCCACTCGATGTGTCCCTTCACGTCGATGTTTCTCGCTCTCTCTCCCTTCCTCTCTCTCCCTCCCACTCTATCTGTATAAAAAATGGAAAAATATCCTTGGGTGAGGATAAAACAAAAACAAACAAACAAAAAAAACAATGACTATTTTTAAGGAAAGAACATGGACTATTTTACAGAAAATTCAGTGGAATTGAAAAAAAAAGTATCCAGTGGAGTGGAGAATTATAATCAAAAGTGAGAAAATGCTAAATTATTTTTTTTATTTCCAAATTTATTTTTATTTTTTTTATCCTCACCCAAGGGCATTTTTGTATTTATCTTTAGATAGAGCGAGAGGGAGAGAGAGAGAGAGAGAAAAACATCTACGTGACAGAGATACATCGAGTGGCTGCCACCCACACGACCCCAACCAGGGCCGGGGACAAACTGCAACCGAAGTATGTGCCCTTAGTGGGAACCGAACCCAGAACTCCGTGGGCCAACGCTCTAACCGCTGAGCCAAACCGGCCAGGGCGTTAAATCATTTTAAAAGAAATAATTGAAACATGGAATTGATTGTTTAGATGAGACCAAGACCCCTAAGATGGCCTTTCTGGATCCTGGGATGTTCGCTCCGAGTGTGCACTGGGCGGAAACGGCTTCAGCTGCTCCCCTTCCAGCCTTCTGGGGGCCAGAGCAGTGTACTCAGACTTGGGTAACATCTGGATATCTGGGAATTTCTTCTGCTTCATTTCGGGGTCCAAGGAATACAATCACAATGAGCATTTTAGTTTATTCTTAAGATTTCAGAGGAACTGAAGATGTAGAAATCAAGATATAGAACTCAAAAGAACCCAGGATAATGCTGGCTTTTATCTCATCAAATTTAAATCTAGTGGGTCTGCCTCATGGGGTAGGGAACCATCTTTTTCAGACCCCAAAGCTGGACATGGGCAGTGTATGCAGCAAGCCAAGGACATGGGGTATGGCGTTGGCCAGCTGTGGGTTCCCGCCCTGGCCTTGGCGTGACTCCTATGAGACGCTGGATCAATTTGCTTGATTTCCTTCAGACTCAGTTTCTTCATCCACAAAATGGGATCGGGCATGGAGAGCCCACTCTCTACTTGGCTTAAGTGAGTGAGACAGAGAACGCTCTATTTTTATGTAATGATATGCTTGTTTGGGGAAGACACAGCAAATAAACAGGTCACTTCAAATGGTGGTAAATGTGCAGAAGAAATAAGGACAGGGTAACAGAATAGAGATGGAGGATACTTACTTAGAAAGGGGCTGACATTTGAGCTGGGAACTGAATGATAAAAGTGCCAGCCCCCCTGCAGCCTGGGGCAGAGTGGCACCACCTCTCATGGGAGGTGGGGTGACTGGCATATTTGAGGAGCCAAGGAAGGCTGGTGGGGCTGAAGCACAGAGAATAGTGGAGACTGTCTTAATTCGGGTTGTTGGGGAGCGGGCTGGGGGCAGGATAAATGAGGCTTTGGGGCTCAGGTGAGCAGGTTAGAGTGTAATCTAAGTGTATGGGGCTACCGGGGGCCTTTGGGATGGAAGTGGGGACCTGGTTCAAGATTGGAAAGGGCTAATCTGAGCTGAGGGGGTGGCAGGAAATGGTCAGAGTCAGCCTGTGTGAGAGCTGAGGGCGGAGGAGGGGGGAGCAGGTATGGGTGGATCTCAAAGGTGGTTCCTAGGTTGGGGCCCTAGCAACCAGGTAAATATTGTTACCTTTAGCATGACTAGGAAATCAGGTGATGAGCAGTTTCTGTGGAAAAACTGAGTTTGCCTTTCATCATCCTGATTATGAGATGTCTCTTAGACATCCAGCCGGGCTCACCATGCAAGTGGGTGTGTTGAGTGGGCTTTGGATTGATGAGTCTGCAGCTCAGAACAGTCAGGGTTGAGGCGATGGGTCATGACCTGGAGATTTTGTTAAGGCAGCGGGTCTGGAGGAGGCAGCTTGGAGGAAGTATGGACAGGGGCAGGGGGTTGGGGAGTTAGACAGGCCCTGGGGACCTGTGAGAAAAGGGGGTGCATCAGCAGAAGGGTCTGAGAAGGAGACAGGTCTGGGAGGTCAAGTGGACACTGGTTGCTAGAAAAGGGGTCAGCTGTGTCAAAGGCTGCTCAGAGGTGGACGCAGATGGCGACAGACTGGACGGCTGGTGAAGGCCAGAGTGCGGCGACCTTGAGCGGCTTCAGTGGCGGGATGCAGCCCAGCCAGCTTGGACCAGGGAGAGAGAGGATGGGGAAGCAGAGTCAGCAACTGCACCGGCTTCCTTCAGGCTTTGTTTGAATGGGCAGAGGGATGTGGGGTAAAGGTGGGATTGGCATTTCTTTTCTAAGATGGGAGATAATGCAACTTATTTTTTGTGGATGGTAATGAGCCGGCTGAGAGGGTCATGGTAATGTAGAATTACAGGTGCAGAGTATTGGCTACACAAGAGGACCTGAGATCCAGAGCGGAGGTGACTGCACCCAGGGGCTGGGTCCGGTACACAGGGAGGTAAAAGGGCTTTCATCTTAGTGCTTGTTTTCTTTTGCATGTAAGAAGCCAGGATATCAGCTGAGAGGGAAGTGGGGAGATGGACTTGCAAGCTGGAGAAGAGAGGAAGTGTGAAATAGGTCACTCAGGCATTATTTGAGCCCCCCACATTTGATGTAGACACCATTTCAATACTTGTCTAGCTCCCTGGTTCTGAGGGCCCTGGAGTTCGTCTTCCTTTCCTGGCCGCACTTCAGCAAGCCAGTGGGCACTTGTTCAGCTGTGTCCACCAGATGGCGCCAGTGGGGCACTGCTGAAACCTCAGCAGTTTTCTGAAAGGCTTTGGGGCAGAATGGTCTTTTCATCTTTTTACATTTAGACCATTATTTCTCGAATGTAAATAGTAAATAGAGTACTTTTAAAGAAATAAAACTCTCACATAGTCTCAGAGTTTAAATTATTTTAGTATACTACTTAAGTATTTAATATTAACATTTGCACATTAATGCAAATTTTAAACAGTATACACTCCCTATACTTACAAACCTTACACAACTAACTTCAAGCTAAATTTAGAAGTTAGATTAAAATGAAACCACAAATCAAAAATTTAATGAAAGATGATTGTTTGCTGAACGTAAACAGCCAGGTGCATGCAGGTGACTGGTAGGGTGCAGCCTGCCTGTACCGCTTCTGCGTCTCCTGACGTGACGCCACTCTCTCGCCCCTCTTCTCTGTTAAAATCACTGCAGAATCAGCATGCTCAAGGCGTTCTGTCTCCTCGTAGCTGGGACGCCTCATTTTCCTAGAGTCCAGCTCTGTCCTCTCAGACGAAGAGGACTAAAGTCTCGAGGAGTAGCAACAGCTTGGTCACAGCATAAAGGGAGTGTGTGGCTGGCACCGGCATGCTGGCTGCCCGGCAGCCCGCTCCGTCACCCACAGCCGCGCATGTTAGTGCTGCCGGTTTCTGTGGCAAGAAAAACAAAGTTGAAAATAACTATGAAATGAACCAAAGATCCAGGATGCCTCTCACTGTGCTGGTGTGGATGAAGAGCCTGGTATGGATGAAGAGCCTGGTATTTTGAGGACTGCACTTTTATTAAAACCATACATAGTAAGTCTAGGAACTATATCCTATTGAATAAAGTTTTGATAAACCTTTGTCAGAGTTTATTTGGAAAAGCCGCAGTGGTGGAGTCAGAAGGGACGCATTAGGCTCTTACAGGGCCTCTGGAGAAGAATGTCATTTGCACACTGTGTGCTTTTGCGGGGTTCGAGCATAGAGGAAACCGCCCGGAAAGGGCCTCCTGCAGTTGGTGGCGGGGCCACCCAGGGAACGTGACTACAAAGCCATCCAAGGAGCCTGGGTGTTCCATTTTGACCCCTGTGTCTCTGCTTCCCAGGATCAGTGACAGTCACTGTAGGATGACTCTGTCTTCTTTAGGTTTCACTACTTCAGGGCCTTATTATGAATATATATGTTAATTAATAAAAAATAGTATCTTTAACTTCTTAAGTGATGGGCCGAAAGCAGACCTGTTACAAAGGTCTGAGGGCTTTCCCCACCACCTCCTTCCGCTGCCCTAGCGGTCAGCGGGCACCGGCAGCCTGAAGTCTCGGCCCCTCCGTTGCCCGTGTGCCTGCTGCAGGATCGTCAGCCTGTCACACTTGGCCCAGACATCGGGGTGTACACTTGACTTTCTACTGCAAGAGGTCTTGTCACAGTGAGCCGCACCCAGACAGGGAAATCCCAAGTGTATGTTAAAGACGGGAAGCCCGGCCAGTGTGGCTCACGGTTGAGCATCGACCCATGCACCAAGACTTTGCAGGTTTGATTCCCGGTCAAGGCACATACCCGGGTTGTGGGCTTGATCCCCAGTGGGGGGCATGCAGGAGGCGGCCAGTCCATGTTCTCTTTCATCAATGTTTCTCTCTCTCTCTCCCCCTTCCTCTCTCTCTAAAATCAATAAAGAAAAAACATTTTTTAAAATAAAAGTAATATGTCCCTCCACCCAAAGAAAAAAATAAAGATGGGAACACCAGTGTTTTCTAGCGAGCACTTAAACCTCAGATTCCCTGTGCTGTTTATGTGGCTGGATATCCTCCCACATTTACTACTTGCTACTAAAGCCCTAAACTTTAGGTCCACTTAGGCCACTGGCTCTACTTTCTTTGAACTGAGGAAGTTCCACCTCCTCTGAACCCCCACCGCACCCGGGCAGAATGGAGTCCTCTCAGCCCCTGGCTGCTGCAACAAGGCCCTGCCGTTTGGTCCTTGTCGATCCCTAGGTTCCGGCCGACTTCTCAAGACGGCACGTGTTCATTGCCATTCTCTCCTTTTCTGACTCTCTGTCTTGTTACTCTTTCCTCTGTTTTAGATACCTGGACCCAACCTATCTTGTACCGTTGTTGGGGTTCGCCTTGACCTTCTGGTTTTGACACCCAATCACAAATAAAAAACAGTATCTATGTATTAGATGCACCAGGTGACCGGCCCCCAGCAGAAATGGGCTCACTCCGCACATGCAGGGTAGACAAGGAATTGCTTTCAGAGTTAGCCCAGCAAAGTAACGAGGCCGAGAAGCCTCGTTTGCAGCAGGCCCCAGGGTGCCTTAGCCACACACAGCCTGCGTCTAAACCACTGGCCGCTCGCCTTGCTGCCGCTACAGCCCAGCAACGGAAAGACAGTCCCGGGACTGCACGCAGGGTTCTGCTGCACGTGGGGGAGCTGGGCGATGGGGGGTTCAGGGGTGCACTGCCTGGAGTCGAACCCCGGCTTGGCCACATACTGGGCAAGTCACTTCGCCTCTGCATTCCTCAGTGTCCTCTGTAAAATGTGACCAGTGACACTGCCTACTGATGGGCTGTGAGGACCTGACTCGGGACTGGGTACGACCGCTTGACGGATGCCTGGCGCGGAGCGAGCCCCTGGTTCACCCCGGTCGTCGCCCAGTCCGGTCGCGTTCTTCACTCTGCTTTCCAGAGGCAGGGTGGCCCCCGAGGTCTCAGCTTTTAGGGTGGATCCTGGACCGAGGCCTCTGCTCTGCTCTGCGGCAGTTTTCGGAGTTCCTGGCCCGAGGACCCTTTATGTTCTTTAAAAATATGAATGGCATCAAACAGCTTTTATATTTCTAGGTTATAGCTATTGATATGTTTTATATTGGAAATTAAAACAAAAGATCTAAATGTTACTCCTGTTAACGTAAGTGCCTTTTTTGTTGTTGTTAATCCTCACCTGAGGATATTTTACACTGATTTTTAGAGTGGAAGGAAGGGAGGGAGGGGGAGAGGAAAACATTGATGTGAGAGAGACACATTGATTGGTTGCCTCCCACTCGACCCCAACGGGGGCCGGAGATTGATCCTGCAACCCAGGTGTGTGCCCTTGACTGGGAATCGAACCCACAACCCTTCGTTGGGTGAGCCAGTGCTCTAACCACAGAACCACATTGGTCAGGGCCATAAATGCCATTTTTAATTAAAAATACTAATTTTCCAAAACAAACTCAGCCGAATGGCATTGTTTTACATTTTTTTTTCTTCTTCTTACAAATCTCTGCAGTTTGGCTCGAGAAATGGCAGCTGGGTTCTCACGTCCGCTTCCTCGTTCTGTTGCCGTGTGTTTTAGTTGAGTTGTAAGGACACCCAGCCTTGTAGCTCCAGACAAGGTTCTTGGCCGTTTAACAGCTACGGAAACTGTGGCACAGAGAGGGGCTGATCACAGCCCTGCCCCCACAGGTTTGCTCCCAGGACTGAACTAGACAATGGGAAGGAAGAGTGAAGTCCTAGAAGAGCCCCAGCCACAGCTGTCACAAACAGGAGTGGTGCTGAGGTGTCTGGGGACAGGCGTAGAAAGAACAGACAGCAGGACCTCAGGGTGAGGGGACCGAGGAGCGTGGGGCAGGCCTTGCACGGAGGACGCCGGGAAGGAAGAACTGGTTTTGTCTGCAGTGGGCTCTGCTCGATTTCTCCGCCACGTCGTGGTGCTCAGGGTTACAAAGGCTGAGCACTCACGCTCCCGTGAGATAAATCCACTTCTGTTCAGTAGCTGGTAATTCTTACCATGTGGGCATTGCACTGTGGCAGGCAAAAGAAAACCTGAGACTATGTACTGTTCGGATTAAGCGTAAATCCACTGCAAGCAATTGCAAGAGCTAAAGTTGAGGGTGGCGGGGGAGGGGGGCCTTTAAATACTTCTTGCAAAACCCTTATATAATGAACTTCTTGCTTCAGCCTTCTCCACCCCTTCTAAAGGAAGCTGATTTTGTTTCCTTCTGAATCTGGTCACATGTTGCCATTCTGAATTAGCATCTGTAGTTTGGGAGAGACCCAGGGACAGTCCGATCAGGTCACTTGGCCCAGTACGCTGCTTTGAATGAGTGAATGAGTGCATGCGAGTGAATGGTGACCTGAGCCGTCCCAGAGGGTGAGCACACGGGGCTGTGAATGTCCTCACGCGCCAGCCTGTCCCATGGCCCGTCCGTGTGATCCGAACAGTCAGAACGTTTCTCCTGAGACCAACCCACTTACAAGTCATATTCATTTGCTCTCCCAAATTTCTCTGAGGAGATGAGCACCCAGATAGTCAGGAGGTGGATGCGGGTATCCGAGCCGACTGTGTTTTTCTTGGGCCTGCTGGAAAGACTGCTCTGCAGGCGGGCCCGGAAAGATCTGTAACTCGGGACGAAGACGAGCACCTCTTTCTAATAAAGGACCTTTTATTGGTGAAGTTCCTGTGTTTTTCCTGTCGGCAACCTGTCCCAGTCTAGCTCTCCTCTCTCGCCCTCCTGGAGGGAATGAAGCCAGCAGGTTGGGCCTCCTCGTGCCCCCCCCCCCCTTTCTTCTGAACTATTTGCCAAACGTGCCAAATCTTGCCCATGGTGGGGAGTGGGGCTTTGAATGAAAGGCCTTTCTAGCGGAAACCGTGTCCCTTCATGGTCTGCTGGAGTTATTGATGCCGCCCCATCGAGTCTGTGTGTCTAATGTTTGACTCTGTCAACATGGCTTGGTTGTAATCAACAATTAAGCCACAATCTTACAATGTAAGGTATGTACTCAGTACCTCCCTGCCTCCAGGCATGCAGGAAGACCATCTCACCTGGCCAGGGGGACCCAGGGGGACCCAGGGGGACTCTGAGATCGGGTGCTTGGAAAAACGAAGCTGTGAGGAAACTGAAGTGGGATTTCAGGGGTGTCTTCAGAAAGCACTCCCGAGCCTCCTGGTTGGCAGGCCCAGGGGGTTAAAGGACAACTCTGGCCGTGCTCTCCCAACTTTTCCCTTTCTGCTTCTAACATGAGCCCAGAACCTCAGCAGAAAGGCTGACCATTAGAAACGTTTCCCAAAGAAAAGTCTCTCCCTCTGCGACTTCTAAAAATGGTATGAACATTACCCTACGAGGTTGTTTAAACCAGTTTTAATTCAGCAGCTTTGTAATTGTGAGTGACTTTGTGCCACTGGAGCAAGGGATGGTAGCGAGCGAATAGGTTCCCTGGGTATGTTTTTGTCAGCAAGGAGGTGACGCTCTTGAAAAAGAATCAGTTCCCTCTCTTTTCTTTTTAAATTTTTATTCAATTTTTGTTCTATATTTCTCTTCTTTTTATTATCCACTTTGTTCTTATCTGCTTTTATAATCCCTTTCTATGCCCTGATTTTTTCTGTTTATTTATAGTTTATATCCTGCTTATTGCTGCAGAGTACGTGAGGTTGTTCACGTTATTGCCACTCATCAGTCAGGAGAGCGGAGAGAAAATGATTGGAGAAGGGAGGAATCTGAGACCCTTGTCCCGGTGGAGGCAAAACCAGAAAGCAGTATTTGTTAAGCCACGGCGTTCTTTTTAAGTCTTTTTCCCGTTGATACAATTTCCATTTTTTTTCCACTTGCTTATCCTAAGAGCAACTGGGTTTTTCGCAGTGTCTGTCGTATTTCCTGTGCCGGGCAGTTCCCACACGTTCTCAGGGATGAGGCTGCCCCCACCCTCTGTCTCCTCCTCCCCACCCCACGACCACCATGAGCTCTGCGCAGAACCCACAGGCAAGACCACAGACAGGCCCAGGGTTCCAGCTGGTACGAGGACGCTGAACCTCAGTTTCTTCCTGAAAGCTGAGTTTATTGGGGTTGGTCCAAGGGCCGGCCCCTGCGTCGGGACCAGCCCAGACCTCCACCCTGAGACCTCATGAGCTGCTGGTGGTGAGTGGAGTGGACTCGGGGGCACTCTGCCCAGGCACGTCATCACCCCTCTCAGGACCGAGAACTCGTTCTTGGGGAGAGCCGAGTTAGAAGCTGTGTCTGACCTGCCTTGGCATCCCCAGTGCTGGTGGGTGAGAAATGGCGCGTGGGCTCCACCTGGGAATGAGAACATGCATCATGTTTCTCTGAAGAGCTACAGTGTCAACAGTGACTTGGAAGAGACTGTTGTTAGAGCTAAACACTTAAAGCAAGAGCAGTAAGTAGGAGGCTCTGCTGTCCAATCCCCTGGCCACATGTGACTACGGACCCTTGAAATGTGGTCAAGTCCAAATTGAGATGTGCTGAATGGGGGGAATACGCACCGATCGCAAACACTGGGCAAAGGACTGCGAGGTAGCTCAGTGACAGTAGAATGTACAACTTCTCAACATGGAATCTGACTACATATTGAGATGATAATATGTTGAATACCTTGGGTTCAATGAAATACTATATTATTAAAATTAATTTGAACTGTTTCTCTTTTTTTTTTTTTTCATGTGACCACTTGAAAATTTAAAATTATATGGCTCGCATGGTATTTCTATTATACATCTGCGTTCTAAATATCTAGACTTTAAAATATATATGTATATGTATTTTTTACCAAGGAGTGAATTTCTGTTGTGTCTTCTAACACCTGTGTTCTCTCTTCGGTTCTCTTTCGCAGATATGACTCTCCACGTAGCATGTCAAGGACTAAATTAATCACCAGTTCCTTCTGTCCCTCCCACCCAATTTTCTTTTCCACCTGCTAACCCAGCATCTGCAGTACACAGTGTCAGGTGTGTGAGCTGTAGGATTTCTGTGTGTACAGATGTGTGCCTGGACTTCTCTCTTCCTGAGAAATCCGAAGGGGATGATTACAGAAGGTCCACTCACTCCTGGAGCCACTGCTGCGGACTCTCCTCCGGGCCTGGGGTGCCCCTGGGCGGCCCCTGTGCTCTCCCGACAAACACCCTACGCTCCATTCCCAGGGGAGCAGCCAAGCGCCGCAGACGCAGGTGACCACGCTCTGCCCCAACTCTCTATAGTTTCCTGTAAAATGAACACTTTATATTTTTAGGGAACAAAAAATGTGCTGCTATAGGCTTCAAAATTTTCATTCTGAACACTTTTCCAAAACAAATTACTCCAAGGAAGCATTTTGAACACCCTGGTCACATCTTTGGATCTGTGAAGTACACCTTTTAGTATGGCGCCCGCTAAAACACAAAGCAAATTTCTTCAAGGCAGAAAAGCAGTCGGACAGTAGCCATGTAGAATCTGTTCATTCACACACATCTATGTGAATGTGAAAAGTCAAAGTTCACCTCTGAGCTCTCTGCTATTGAACCTGCAGGGACTAGTCTCAGCCAGCCCGGTGTGAACACCACTCCGTCAGAAGTGTTGAAAATGCCCAAAGTTGCTGGAAGTGGGGTTGCCCCCCTCCCCCTGACCCTACTGGAGCTGGTGTTAGGGTGGCCTCTTTCTATAGGGAACCATCTTAAGCCTTGAGAGGGGTGTTGCTGCCGAAATCCAGGATCATTCCAGCAGTTGGAAGAGGAAGTCCTGGGGACAAAGTAATTGACAAATTTTTGTGCCTATGAATAAGTTGCTGTGAATAAGTTGTTATTTTAATTCATCATTCTGACTGAGTTCTCTCTTTGACATCAAATAGATAGGTTTCATCTTCTTAGGCAGAATTAGAAGAAATCAGGATGGATGGATTTTATATATATATGTATATATTTAGCTGTTGCCGTATTTAAATACATGGATCTGAAGCTGAACCAATTCTTCCTGCTGTGCATATTGAAATGATGGATTTCCAAGTAGTCAGGTTTTCAGGGAAACTGACAAGGCTTCAGTTAAGTTGGTCTTCTGTGCTGCTACTGTTTTGACAAATTTGAGAGTAAGTCGACACCCAAACCAAACTCGACACAAGCACCCGTCCTCCTGTGATGTGCCTGCCCAAGCTGAGCGAGCTGACACTGTCCCTGCTGCTGTCACTCCTGGAGTGAGGTGGACGTGGGGACGACATTGGGCTTCTGGTGGCTGTGTGGATGGAAGATAGTTCAAGGTGCGTGTGCGTGTGCGTGCGTGCGTGCGTGTGTGCGTGTGTGCGTGCGTGCGTGTGTGTGTGTGTGTGTGTTTGAGAGACAGAGAGGGGAAAGCACTAAGGACTGAATTGACCTCCAAACTCTTTTTATATAAAATTCCTTAACAAAGCAAAACTGCTTTATTTAATTTATTTGTTAAATGTTGCACTTTGTGTGTGTGTGTGTATTTTATTGTCGAAAGTATTACAGATATCCCCTTTTTTTCCTCATTGACCCCTTCGTGTTTTTTTTTTCTTTTTTCTTTTCCTGAGGGGAATAGGAGAGAAGAAGTATTTATTTGGAAAAGATGACAATTTTGCATTTATTTGCATTTTTAAAATTCTCGTTTGATTTTCTTACGTTGTTGCCAGCACTCAACCGTGTAAACTGCCCAGCTGCCGTTTGCAATCTGAGAGGGGTCCTTGCAGGGCAGCTTTCGCAAACCTTATCAGGTGATAACTTATGCCGTAGATGACAACCTTGCCTGAGTTTAGAAGCCAAAACATTGGTCTTAGAGAAGAATGCCAATTAATAAGTAATTGCCATACCGCCACTGTCTATTCTACAACTGTATTACTTTGTGTTTGCAAATTGAACAAAGGTCAATAATTTCTTTTTGGCTCTCTTGTTAATAGATATTTTGGATTTTTTCCAAAGCAATTTTTTCGTGGGTCCCCCTTTTCTATTTCTAAAGGACTGCTTGGCCCTTTCACGTCTCAAAGAAACAGTCACTTGTGGTTCCGTGTTTCTTGATCTCCACAAGGGACTCACAAAATTCACTTTGCTTTTATTCACAGAGAAAGTTGGCTTTGATGTCTCTTAAAAGATACTTCTGCTAGTTGCTGATCAGCCAGTCAGTTTACCTAGCTTTGATCTTTATGGGACTGCTGAGCTAAGTTTCTTATCCTGCTACTAATAGGTAGGCAGATTGTTGGAATGGATTACTCAGTGTATTCAAATGGATCCCTAAATATTACTTTGTGTAATAAGCTAATATTGAGATCCTATAGCCACTTGTTTAAAAAGCCACACTTATGCAATTTTTATTTTTTTAAACTGTTGTTCCTTTACACTTGGGCTCTAAATATAAAAACACATACTTCTGAGGGCCAAGCCAATGGTTATATATTTGGTTGTATGCTGCTTTTTGCTATTGTGTGTGTGTGTGCGTGCACATGTGTGTTTGTGTGTGTATGTGTGCACATGTGCTTTTCTCCTCTAAATAATTTTATATCATGCTACTTCTTGAATGTTTACTCTTTGATTCTATAAGGGAATGCCAGATGGTTTATACAGATAATCTCTACTGCAGGATAGTGGATTGTTAAATTAGGAGAATGCTGTTTGGCATATCAAGAGGTGTGGAGACTAAAATATAGTCATGCCAAATGTGTCTGGTCAATTACTAGAGACTTCTGTACAAACTCATCATCTCTTCAAATACTGTACAGTTTGCTTTTGCTGAATGGCAGGTAGTAAGGAGAACATTACGTATAAATCAAGGCTTATAAAGGAAATAGTATATGATTAAGAAATTAGAATTTATAGAAATATCAGGATAAATAAAAATGTCTGTCTAGAATGTAGCTAGTGTATTTTGAAGCCCTAAATTCACACGAGAAACTGATCCTTCTGTCCAAGGTCAGACCAAGCTATCACCAGGATTCCCCGAGGAATCATTGGTTCTCCAAAGCAAATAAAAGCTCTTAACAGTCCCCTCTTTGAAGTGCTTTTTTTTTTTTTAAGCAGGGTAGAAGAGACTTTGGGGGAGTTTTTCATTGGCAGGGGATGGGGGATGTTTTCATTCATTCACATCGTTGTCTCGCCCCGCAGATCTTGAGCAAGTTGAAGGAACCATCATAGTCGATGACGATTTCATTTAACATGATCGCTTAGACTTTTAAAAAGTGTTGAACAAGGGCCAGGTCGATTGCCAAGGAAGCACGGCTCCATGAAGTCTGCTTACACGTCACAAATTGTGTGTCAGTTTGAACCACTTTCCATTGTGTGTGGAGGTGAGGGGAATAGGGTGTCTGTAGAGTTATTCATGTCTGGTTTGTAAAGTATGTAGTGTGTACTGCAGATGTGTGTTCTCTGGGCTCTGTGTATCCGTGCAGTAGCTTTCGTTTTAACAACTGTGGGCAAACTTGGTGGTTTGAAGGGGAGAACAGCAGTTTATATGGAGTAACGATGCTGTAATACAGTACACGCAGCGACAGGTCTGGAAGTGACCCTCCCCTGGCCCATGGAAAATTTTGGTTTCTTCTAGGTTCTAAAATGAAGATGTATGGGTACTCTGGCAGGCTGCATGTTGTATAATTTGAAAAATACTAAAAGTGGAAAATAAACTTGACTTAAACTTTGGCTGGTCTATTTTTTTTCTTATTTGAGTCCAATGCCTGTGTTAGTGTGAGCCATTTTCTGGCCCCAGAGGAGCTCAAATGGGAAGCATGACCAAAGTCAGCCTTGTCCCTTTTGTCTTCTTTCCCAGCCTGAATATCTGTTTTTATTTTATTTGTTC
This sequence comes from Molossus molossus, assembly GCF_014108415.1. NCBI lineage: Eukaryota > Metazoa > Chordata > Mammalia > Chiroptera > Molossidae > Molossus > Molossus molossus. The sequence goes on from NW_023425346.1 coordinate 32,330,138, forward strand.
ATCGAAGAACCAAGGAAACCTGACATTTGTCTCTTCAGCACTCAAACGACAGGGGCTGATATAAATAAACGTGTTGACTTTAAAAGTAGGATCGAGTTTAAAGCTTAGTGGACAAACCAGTGTATTAGTGGAACTTCTTGCCCAAGAAGGGCACTGACTCGAATAATATGTCTTAGAGCATCGCCATTCTCCAGCTAATGCTTTGGAGCCCTGTACATGTTGAAAGATTATTGGCAACTTTTGGGAAGAGTTGGGGGGTTTGTATTCCTGTTTAACCTACTGATTATTAGTATGAACATGCAGTTCTGAGGTCACGAGGGGATGCTGGGAGCCTTTGGAGAAGAGCAACTGGGAGAACTCGGGATTATTTCTACCTGCTGCCAGCAAGCACTTCCTGCCTCGGGTCGCCGGGACCCTCGGCCACGCGCCGCATCGTGTCTGTAGAACACCCGCACTCTCGTCCTTTGTTTGGTTAATGTTTCAGCCGAGGGCCAGACGGTAAACTGCTTTAGTCAATTAAAAATGGGAAGGATGGCTGCCAAATGAACATTTTATATGTGGGATTAAGGGCACTGCCAATGATGGGCTTTATGATGTCTTATCCATCTTTCTTGAAGTGGTAATTTCCCAAAGTGCTCGGAAGAGGCAGTTTCCAGATATCAGATCGTGACTCATGTAAGTAAAACCGCACATGAGGTGGCTGAATTTTTAGGTAGAAACCTGTTTATTTAAATGGGAAAGTAGTCCTCTGAATCCAATGACAAAGCAGACTTCAGTCTCAGTGGGAAGTGACCCCCAGGCCCCAGGGCTGCCGGCGCCCCCGTGCCCAGGGTTCCTGCCCTGAGCTCACCGTGTTGGGGCTGAGCATCTGGGGGAGCGTGGGGCTGAAGCCGGGCTCTGCAAAGGCAATTACCAGTGATGTGTGTATTGGCAGGTTTAATTCTAGCCCTTGTGACAGGTTTCATCTTGTGATTTGTCTTAATGCACATAATAAAATAGGAGGAGGAGGACTCTCGGTGACACACCGGATGAAAATGTGGGCTCACTGGACAAAAGGCACCCTGAGCCATGGATTTTTACTTCCCTTTGGCAAAGAAAACACCAATTTCTGTGTGGTTCACTGGGCTCAAAAGAACAGAAAACTTGCAGTCACCAGAGTTTCTGTTTGGGAGCTCCGCCCTGCTCAGCACCCCCAAACCATTCCCCTGCGCAGACCGCAGTGATGCCTACAGCCGTGGTCACTCCTTCAGAACATGTCAATGAAATTAGAGCAATCGGCCAACCCTCGTCTTGTAGGACGCGTACCCGCACCGGAACCTCCTGCTCAGAGAGCAGCAGCGGGCAGCCGACTAGTGCGAGAGTGTGGCTGTGTGCCAGCCACTATTTAAGTGTTTTACATGCATTAATCCATCCATTCCTCCTAGTAACCCCACGAGGTAGGCACCATTATCTCCACTTTCCACGGGAGGAAACACGCACAGAGAAGTTACGGAACTTGCCCAAGGTCTCACAGCTAGCAGGAGGGGGAGGAGTCGAGACTGAAACCCAGGTGGTCTGGTTTGTGCTCTCAGCAGCTACTGACGCCACCTCAGAATAATGTGGGGTGTGTGTAATAGCGAGCCTCAAATAATCTTTGTGTAAAGAAGTGATACAAAGTTTTATAGCTTTACAACTTTTCTGTGTTTCCTGCTTTCATAGGACTCTGAGACATAGTCTGAGTCACTTTAAGCCGTCAGGTGTATCTTTGTGGGGAACAGCGGGGGACATGGTAATGAGGGCGGGTGCCCAGCGGCAGGGCCTGGCCGTGCAGAACTGGAGGGACCCCTAACAGGGCCGAGTGCAGCAGCCCAGTTGTCAGAGCTTCTCCATGAGTAACAGACGCTTAGGACTGAGGCAGTCACTTCAAACTGTGGTAAGGATTTAATGGATCCTTACCCATGTTGACATTTTTTTTCTCTTTAGGGCATGATCTCCGGTTGCATATTTAAGTACATAATCTATATCCCCTGGCTTCTTAAGCTAAACATACAGCAGGGTTCTATTGCCCCTTCTCAGCCTGCTCTACCAGAGGGTCTGAGGGGGCACTGGGTCGGTTTCCTGGTCCCCAGGTCTGTGTGAGGCCGTGGAGGAGGCTGCTCAGGGAGCCCTGCTGATAACTGCTGCCCCACCCCAACTCCCACTGTGGTGAAGATGAATAGGGTTTCATTTTAGTTCCTTAGGGTTAGAACAAGCAAACTCTCGAGTCTTACCACACCTGCATATGCAGGTCCAACTACAGAACAGGGAGGAAGCAGTGCAGGTGGGGTTCTCCTAGAGCCCCCGCTTTACCAGACTGGCAGCATCTCCTGTCCGAGGGTGCTGCTGATGCAGGATTGAGAAGGATGGGTTGATGGCAGTTTTCTAGGCCAAGGGATGCTAAGTCCTTCAGCCAGTGCCCATAGACCCCACCCCCATCCCAGGCATCCTTGCTGCCCTGCAAAGCCCCCTTCTGGGACATGCAGGCAACAGCAGGACATGCCCCCTGTACACTGGCCATCAGGCAATGACCCTGCTGAGTACATGTGCTCCTTCACTTCTTTACTAGGGGGTTATGTCCCAATAAACACACCCTGCCCTGGCCAGTTTGGCCCAGTGGTTAGCGCATCGGCCTGCAGTCCAGAGAGACCCGGGTTCGGTTTCCACTAGGGGCATGTGCCTCAGTTGTCCCTGGCCCTGGTTGGTTGTGCGGGAGGCAGCCGCTTGATGTGTCCCTTTCACGTCGATCTTTCTCTCTTTCTCTCCCTCCTGCTCTATCTGAACAAAGAATGGAAAAGTGTCCTCGGGTGAGGGTGGAAAAAAAAAAAAAAACTACACACACCCTAAGTTGGAGCTATCATAAATTGAAAATACACTCATACACCTAACCTACTGAACTCGAACTTCAACGTGCTCAGTGTACAGTGCGCTGTGGACCGTGGGTGCTTATGCTCCGTCCTGTGCCACCGCCCAGCATCATGAGAGAGTGCGTGCCACACATTGCCAGCCCCAGACAATCAATGCCTATTGTTTTCATACCATTTTAAAGTCAAAACATCGTAAGTTAAACCCTTGTAAGTAGGAAAGAAACAAGTCTGTCGGTGTACAGACGTAAACATCAAAACCGACCACAATTGCTGGGAAGCACAATCTCAGCGGACGGAGAAAATGCTCCAGAGAATGGCAGTTTTACCTCTTATTTTATGCATCAGAATTAAAGGGGAGATGTAAGGGACATGAAATCCACTGCTGGTAGATAAGGGAGGCGGGAGAAAGCAAAGCAGGAGAATCTCTGAGATTGGATAAAAAGTAAAATGGATGCACACACATTGTGGGGTACAGGATAGGTAACATTTACAGCACATGGAGATGGTATGTGGGAGAACATGATAACATTGCGGGGTCTGTGGTCTCCTGGAGATTGTGCCCTGACGAGTCTGGAAAAGGGGGAGTTACCCTGACATTCCAAAGGTGTGTTACTGTAGCAGCAATAGACAGACACAGGGTAAAGACTGACCTTTGTCAAGGAAGATGCTGGCCTAGGACATGACCAGCTGCCATGACTCACTTTTAGTAAGAAAGTTTTAATTTCAGACCATCCTGTGTGGTTACTCGAGGTGTCTGAGTTTGTAAGGCTGCCACGCAGGCCTCCTCTGAGCTGTCAGGTTGAGCACGTGGCCCCTTTTTCGTCCACAGTTGCGAAATGGAAGGAATGATGCAACTGGAACCTGGGTGTGACAGATCCCCGCCGAGCGGCTGCGGCCCTGGTCGCGCGGGGGAACTGCGCAGCTTCTCGGTGGCCTCAGCTGGACTGTGCCGAGTCTCGGCTCGCTGCCTCTGCTCTTCAGGTCGAGTGAGGATCAGATGAGACCGTGTGTGCAACCAGTTTATAAATGTGCTGCTCAAGGGTGAGGGATTGTGTTGTCAGCACTTCCCAGGAGAAGGGTCTTCTCCGGGGACCCCAGCTGTGCCTTCCTTGCAGCACCTTTACTCCGTGGGAGAGAAGGAAGGAGGGGAGGACACGGATGGCCTGCTGCCCATGAGGTCAAATCTCACTGTAGCTCTCGGTTTAGGGTTCTTCCGTTTCCCACTTCTCCACCCTCTTTCCTCTTGGGGAAAAGCTGTCCAGGCTATTTCCCGGGGAGAGAATATGCTTCCCTCCCAACAACTCCCCTGTAGGGTGTCAGGCCAGTGTCCACATTGTGTGCACAGTGGCTGTTCACACCGAGGGCTCTGGGGGTGCTCTGCACTCAGCGTCCTCACAGGGGATCCTGAGTCGGGTCCAGTCAGTGTCCCAGCAACCACAGCTGCCGCGGAGCCGCCACCCCGGCCACAGCTCCGTAGCAGCTTCCAGTTCCCCACAGCGAGCAGAGCAGAGGTGCTCACCTGGTCACCCAGCCAGGCTGGCGCACGGAAGCAACTCGGCTCTGCTGGCCTCTGGAGACAGGCTGCCTGCTCCCTCTGCTCCCTCAGGTCCCCTCCTGGCACCGCACACCGGACGACCGTCCTGTGCAGCGCAGGCTGGTCCCTCCGTACCTGGGCCGGCCACTCGTAGACATGAGATGACTATGGTCTCCGCTTGTACTCGTCTCCGTTCAGAGCTGTAACCAGGAGCAAACCAAAGTCCAAAGAGGTGAAGTAACCTGTCCGAGGTCACAGGGTTATTTTGGCTCTAGAACCCAGATTCCTTCTATTACAGCCCTTAGGGTGCCTGTCTCCATGTTTGCCATTCCCAATTTCCCCTGTGAGTGGTTGTAAGTCAACAGTGCCTTTAAAAGTAGTTTTTACTTTACTATATTGAGCCAATAAATCAGGGAGTTCTTGAAGAAATAAAGTATATGTCACCAATACTTGGAGTAGCAGAGAAAGGTCCAGGGATACTGGGTATCATCTGGGTCCACCCAGAGAGGTAAAGTGACTCTCCTCATGTCACATGGAGAGACGGAGCCCAGAGCATCTGGCTCGAGTCAGCGTTCACTCTGCTGCCCCAACCCCGGGCCTGCAGACATCGAAGCTCGCCACGGTGACCGTGCTAGCCACAGAGACCGTGCTAGCCACAGTGACCGTGCTAGCCACAGAGACCGTGCTAGCCACGGAAGCCTCTCTGACATGCGCCCAAGCATTGTTGTTGTGAGTTGGGTGGGAATGTTTTGCCACAGTCTTTTGTTGTGTGTACTGTGTGCCAGGACCTGTGATCAAGGGTGGACCTCCCAGTCTCTAGATGGGAGTTACAACAGTCCGCCCTCCTCCGTGGTGACCTAGAGCCTCCAACAGGCCGCCTGGCCTCTGCCGCTGAAACCTCCATGTGAGGGGCTCACAGCTCTCGGCAAAAGTATTAGCATTCATTTATTCTTGCCACACAGATCCGAGCACCTACTTTATATTCAGCATTGCTTTCGGAGCTGGAGAGAAGTGGTAAACAAGACAAGATGAAGTCTTTCTTGTCTTAGAGGCGAGTGATAAGCCAGTGAACGCCACTTTCTGAAAGGACTCAGCACACTCAGGTGTATGAGGAGAGAACAGGACGCTGTGATGGTAATTGTCCTGGGTCTACTCTACACCTGGTGGTCAGGAAAGGCCTCGGAACGACAGAAGGAAACAGCCATGCAAAGGTCCGGAGACAGTTTCAAGCAGAAGAGCCAGCGAGTGCCAAGGTCGAAGGTTTTGCTTGGTGTGCTAATGGTAACAGAACTTTATACAAAGAGTTTTCTCCACACTGGTATTTCAGCTCCTCCTTGACCTGGCAAATTAAAGAGACGATAAGTATGTTTGTGTTGTCTTCAAAAGTAAAAAGTACATTTGGAAGAATCAAGAACTTCTTTCCTGGGGTTAGAAATACAACAACAAAGCCGTTTGGGCGTTTTTGTAGCCAGTGGTTTTCTGAGCAGGAGCACGGAACGCAGTCCACGCTTCAGGGCTCACTCTGGAGCCCAGGCGGGAGCGGCCCAGCGTTCAGACAGCGCGGCAGACTCACCGCAGCCCTGGAGAGTGGAGGTAACACGGAGGGAAACTTCTGGAAAAGCCGCTTTGCTGCCCAACCTCAGGGTCCAGCACAGGCCCGAGGGGCCACCTGCATCTTTTCATGGTCCTCTTTTCAGGAAGATGAACCGGCGGCAGTGTGCCTGCTGGCCTGGTGTGGGACACGGATGCCCAACACACTCGGGGCTATTTCCACTTTTGGCTACATCAGGACTCTGGGATCGGTGAGTATTAAACCCCATCAGAACGCATTCTTCCCTGGCTGCCCTTGGTGAGCGTGGAGAGAATTTCCCCAGTCAAAGGAGAAGATTCTGGATTTTGTCTAATGCTTGAGCTGACACTGCTGGGCATCCCTGAAACATCACTTGGTCACCGCTCTGGCTGCAGCCGCTGCCCCTTCTTGCTTCCGACTCAGTTCCTGCCGAGACCCGCCAGGAAAGGAGCGATTCCCACCGCGGGCCGCTGGCTACTGCACGGCCAGACGGAAGGAGGTGCGCGGCGGTATCTAATTAGCCTGTGGCTTGAGGAATTAGAACAAAACCTCTCCATTTTTTAAAGATGTCACTCAAAATAGCCTCAGCTGTTCAAATAGCAAAGCAAGATACAGGTGGGGTGTGTGGAGGGGGTGGGTGCTGGGGTGCGGTGTGAGTAGTCCTGGCAAGAAAGGTCTAGGCTTTGGGATTTAAAGGGCTAACGCAGAGGTGGCCACCCATTTTATTTTCCTCTTTAAAAAGCCTGATTTTATCTTTAAAGTGCCCCTCATGTGAACTGGAAGAAAGCATTTCCTTTGTTCAGATGAAATAAGGGCTTCTCTTAGAGGGAAGGGAGGCTCCTTGCACGTGTGGGGTGGAAGCTGTTTCACACTGAACATCTCTGGGCCTGTTTCTTCACCTGGGAAATGGATTGGATCAGTTTCCAGGCTGCCCAGAGGCAAGTGGCCCTGGAGCACTTATTAAAGAATGTCCCTCTCTCCTGAACCTGGGTCATGGGCCAGCTTCCCAGGTGATCCTCCTCCCAAGAGATGTCTGGGAAGAGCCGTCTACCTGATTTCTCAGTCTTCCAGCTCGGAAACCCTTGGCTAAGTCTGGGAGGCAGTGAATTCTAATTATGTTCGAGATTCAAACCTCTTTGCAAATCTGAGGACAGCTTTAGGCAAAATGTATGCATACACAAAATACTGAATCCAGCCCGAGGCCTTTGGCCCTTGATTAAGAATTCCTACTCTGAAGTCAGCTCTCAGAAGAAAATCTAACCCCTGGCCAGGACCAGACAGTCCCGGGTTTGGTTCCCGCCGCTAGGGGCACATACCCGCGCCCCCCCCCCCCCCCGCCCAAAAAAATCTAAGAATTTAGAACCATGACTGTTGCAAGGTAGCTGCTCACCAAAGGTTATTCTGTTGGTCTCTTAACTTTCCTATGATATACTAGCATTCTTTTTGTTTTATAGACGAGCAAAGTGGGGCATAGAGAGATTAACATACCTTGTAAGTGGTGGCTGGATTTCAACTCATATATTCCGATTCCATAGCCAGTGAACTTAAAATTTTGGGTAACCCAATCATGTGATTATCGGATTGCCTACCTGATCATAGCTCTTTCTGACTTTAATATTTATGGCCATTTCTCTACATTTCTCCTATATTAGTTATAATTAGTTGAATAGTTATTATGTGCCAGGAATGATCCTAGGAACTTTATATACATTGTTTTATTAAAAGATATGCTCAGAAAGTGAAATACAGTATTAATGTACCCATTGAATCCTAAGTAAATGTAGAAATAATTAGGAAGGGAAGTATTTCCTGAGGTTTGGATATTTTTTGGATTATTTCCTCTTTGCTTAATTTATGTTTCATGGTATTATCAGAGAACTAGAGATAGACAAGAAACTGAAGATTTTCTAGTTCAAATATTTCCTTAAGAACCAGCAGAGAATAGTAAGACAGTAATTTGCAAGGATTAATTCATAGGTTCCTGAGAGTCCAGCAATGGTTTTGTCTCTATTTCCAGCACTTTAACGTCTGTCGGACATCAGTGGGCTCTCTCTGCGGCGCTGGTCAGAGCCACATCAACGACAGTGACAGCAGTGTTTACTGAGCGGGTGCTTTGTGCTGTCGCTCTGCTCACGCACCTCACATGCATTAGTTCACTGACCCTCACAATGGATCAGACCTTCATGTTTCAGATGCCCCTTTCAGGCAAAGACCTTCAAGCAGAGATCTTACCTGTTTTTATGCCTGCACATTTCCCAAGTGGCAAAAGGGCATAACTGAAGAACAGGGCCAGGGATATTCAGGAAGCACAGCCGGGGGTGGGGTGGGGTGGGGGGCATGTGTGTGTGCCAGGGCAGAACTTGTGCCTTCCCGATCATTCCCAGGCCAGTCTGGCTGGCATCACTTATCCACTTACCAGGCTGGCTCAGCCCAGATCACACTCAGCCTAAATCACAGAGGATCACATGTGCCACTGACTGAAACCAACACACAACAAGGGCTGGGCCCACTTCGCGTGGGTGAGACCTGGAGGAGCTCCAAGCTCAGCCCCACCTGCTTTGGGGAGTGGCTGTCCCAAGGGGCAGGCCCTACCACAGCCCTGCCCTGGGACACCAGCTTCTCCACCTGCCACAGGGGGAGGACAACTGGAGTAAGGCACACCTAGGTGGGGCATCCACTGAAACTTTTTTCCAGGTTAGCCTTGCCCAGTGTGATGTGCTCAGCCGGACAACACCAGGTCTTAAACACCCATCCACCCAGGACTCACTGATGAAAGGGAATGGGAGCTCCAGGTCTGAGAATGTTGTGCATACTGTTGGGGGAAGGGAAGGGACAAGCCACTTGACCATGACCTCACCTTGGCAGTCTAATTATGGCCTTTGAGGTTTAATACATGCAGTCATAGAAGAGTATTGAAATAGTTATAAGAAGAATGTTCTCCATTGCAACTTGAAAGTTATACAGCCTTCCTTCCCTGTACTGCTCTTGAAATGGGTTTCTTTCATGAATCTTGAAATTAGCAGCATCACACATTACCTTGCATGTATATATGTGTGAAGCCCATTCATTTGTTAAATGGGACACATACACACAAACATACCATGTTCTTTGTATCCTATTTTGACATGTCTTTGCTTTTGAAACTGTCAGGGACTCAGTAAATGCAAGTGGCTCAGGTCACACTTCGCCTCTGAGAGGCTTGGAAAGGCCACAGATTCGAGATCTCAGTGGAGGACCAAACCCAAGCCCCATTTCAGCAGAAGTTCTGTCCCCACCAAGACGTCCCAGCTACTGTCTCACCAGCACCTCAAACTACCAGCTGTGGGTGTCTGGATCAGTTGCCATAGTGTTTGCACAGTGCAAGGCTGGCAGGATGGCATTAGATATCGGAGTTCCCTGGCCTGTGACATCTTCAGAAGTTAAAGATTTGCTTGACAGCATCCGAAGTTGCCCTGGGAGTGTAGACCTCCCACAAGCTGCTTGGCTGGCAGGGGGAGGGGAGGTAAGCAGTGCAGAGAGGATATAGGTAGCCTGGAAGCCAGGCAGCTTGACTCTGGGCTGTCGCTTCTAAAGCGGGAGTAAGCCACTTTGGCCTGATGTGAATGACCCGCATAAGGCTGGACTCAAAAGACGGGGCCAGATCTTGTTTGTTTATTGGTATTAACTGAACACCTGCTCTGTCCTGGGTTTGTTCAAGGCTCTGGTGAGTCAACAGTGGACAGGTGAGGTTCCTGCCTGACCTGGGGCTTACAGTCTAGGGGTGGGGAGGACATACCATTGGAAATTATTTATTTATAGCCTAATGTCATTATTAAAAAGGGGTGGGGATTGTTTGAGGGGTGGGTGATGTGGGAATGGAGCAGGGTGGAATGATCGGGAAAAGCTGGTTGAGTTCTTCCGGTTCTGAACTAACTCACCTGTGTCCTTGGCGCAATCATTTTCACCCTGAGGGTCTCGATTTCTATACTCTACAAAGAAAGGGGTTGGCTTCCCTCTTTGAGCTCGGTTGGGTCCAGCTCACTCCCTTGTGTTCCATTTCCCGAGCGGGCCAGGCTGGGTGGGAACAGGCCGGGCCGACTCCCCGCCGCCTCCCAAGCCCTGAGAGTCCTAGGTGTCACCTAACACGCGGTCGCCCGGGCCTCCTTTCCGCCTTGCGGAGGCTCCGTGAGGTTTCCCAGCGGAGCTGGGGCCCGGGCTGCTCCCTGGCCGCCGGGGCCCACCTGTCCGGCTCGGCCCCCTCGGGGCGTCCCAGGTGGCTCAGGGCGGGGAGGAGCCGCGCCCCGCCCCGCCCCGCGCGGCCGCAGCCAACGTCGGCCCCCCGCGGGCGCGCTCGGAGCCGAGGCCGGGAGCCGGGCGAGCGCGGCCGGTGCAGGTGAGCAGGGCGGGCGCGGCGGCCCGGGGACGGCTGGGGGGCTGGGGGGCTGCGGGGCTGCGGAGCCCGCGTCCAGGCCCTGCGGGGCGCCCCCGTCCGGCGCGCGGGAGGAGCGAGGCGCGCGGGGGCCGCGGCACAGCGGAGGGGTCGGGTCCGGGCGCTGGCTTCGGGCGAACAGCTGCGAACATCTGGACGGGGCAGGAGCTGGCGCCGGGGGCAGCGCGAGGGCTGCGTGGCTCTTTCAGTGGCCGGGGTGCTGCGGAATCGCGACTTCTGTGGCGCTGGTGGGAGAGGAGAGGCTGGGGGCCGACTGCGGAGGAGAGCGCCGGGCGGGTGCGGGTTCAGGCCGACGGCGGAGCAGGGCAGCCCCAGCCTCTCCGTCTGCGGCGCCTCCCTGGGCCCGCGCCGGTGCTGCTGCCCGCTCTGCCCTGCTCCGCACTTTCGGTGCTGGTGTTGAATAACCGACCCACACATGGGTTACCTGGAGCTCCCGAGAAGCTGAGTATGCGAAGCTGCTCTGACACCGAGGGGTGTAGGCTGCAGGGCTGCAGGGCTCTGTGCCCTGGGGCGTTGTGAAAGGTGGAAGCTCTCCATCTTCGGTGGGGGGGCGATCAGTGTGATAAAGCGGAGAAAGTCTAGAATGGTATTGACTGGTATTTAAATTATAGTTATCAGCTGTGATACCTTGAGCAAATTACTTTTCGCTGATCCTCAGTTTCCTCAAAGGTAAAAGGAGTATTACAATCATTAGGACAGCCTTAAGTTATAGGTTCTCCATAAAGTACATGCAGTGCTTGATGAAAAAGTTCTCTCCGTTTTTTAAGTTTAGTGTAACATTTTATGCCTTCCAGAACTCCCCACACATTTCTGAACAGAAGGGAGACCCAGGAGCCTTAGACTACCCTCTTTAAGAAGGGACCCTGGTGATGGGGATGGCACTGTGTTTGGGGAGAGGGAGATTTTTTATTTTATTTTATTTTTTTACCACTCTGACTTGTTCATGGAGAGGCCTCCTCTGTGCTGTCTTACTTCCTGACACCATCCTAGAAGCCAAGGTTGAGAGCTTTTGGTGCACAGGCCCTGCAGATAGAAGGGTATCGGCCTGCTCTCGTTGTTACATTTGTCAGAATTCTTTTCTTTGGGTTGGGTTTTCTTCGCTTGGAAACTGCCTTATGTAATATAGAAACTGATTGGGTCACATGAGTGAAAAGGCTGAGGATTTCAGCTTTAGGCATAGTTAGATCCAGGAGCTCCTGTGGGGGTGCAGGGTGTCTTCTCAGATATTTCTTGGCTCTTTTCCGTCGTGTTGACTGGTTCTTACTATGGAATGATAAATAGCACTGGCACCGTCAGGTTTATCTCCTCCTTCAGAGAGAGGGTGGGGCGGGGCAGTCTCTTCTTCCAGCTCCTTCATCATTATAGCAAATCTTATTGACATATACTAGACCAAAGCAGGGCCAAGCCATCTCAGTGGACAGGGAGTGGGTTTCCACCACAGAAGGGGGTACTTTACCCAAGTGCCACCAGTGTCTGGGAGATTGGTTTAGCTACTGTGATAAACAGCTGCTGTGGATTGGGGTGGGGCAGTTCCCAATGAGAAAGCTGCATCCTGGGCAGATAATAATAGGACATGCCCATTGCACTGTCTCTGCCTTTGCTCACCACCATCCAAAGAAGTCTGTAGCAGAGTGTACACTGGATGTCATCGTCTGCCTGTCCAGGGCATGAAGGCATCTTGCATATTCATCCTCTCATTCACTGTTTTGTTGTTCATTTATTCATTCAACATTTAGTTAATGCCCAACATATGCTAAGGCTTCTGCCAAGGGTGAACATGCTTGCTTATAAGCTCCCAGTCTAGCTGGAAAGGCAGAGTCTGGACTGTTTCACTGGGGATATGGTGAAGACTTCCCAAGGAAACTGTAGTTGTCCTTTAAATTGGAGATGAGTAAGCCTCCTGTAGGAGAAGAAAATGGAGGGACTTCCCAGGCCATGTGGCAGGGTATCATGTAGAGTTTTCTAGTGTAAGTAACATCATTTAGGTTACTGTACTATCTTGTGTGAGAAGTCTGGAGGGAGGCAGTTTGGAGTAGTCACAGCTCCAGACTGGCTCCTCGGAGATGCCCTTGGTTTTCTCTGCCCTGTCACAGGGTGACTGGGGCTGCATTATGCCTTCACGTGATAGCATCCAAAGCAGAAAAGAAGGGACAGGACTTGCTTCTCCGTGTTTCTCTAGATAACAAAGGACAAAATTCCCAGAAGTTCCATGTGCCGTTGCCAGGTGCCATTGGCCACAATAGTTGTAAGCCCACCCTAAGCCAGTCACTGGCAAAGGAGAGAGGGTGGCCATGAATGTTTTAGCCAAGCAGTCTTCTGGAGCCAGATGAGGGGCTCACCTCCCCTGAGCACATTGGTGCTCCAGATTTGAACAAAATCGGAATTCTGTCGACAAGGAAGAAAGCAAGACTGCCTGTCGGGTGGTTAGGTGGGCATTCAACCTTGTCTTCCACAGGTGGTGACAGATGATGAAAGGCGTGGCCTATATGGGCAATGGGGAAATTCAGTACAACAGCAGTATGTGGTGTGTCCGACAGGAAGAAAGGTGCTGAGGTTGGAGACGCAGGTAGAGACAGGCATACCCTCCGTTATATACCACTCTGGGTATTGCTAAGAAGCATACATTTTGGCCCCACTCCTCAAAGAACTTACACTGAAAACGTGGAAAAGATTTTCTGAGGTTTTCATACTCCCGATGGTAACAGCAACAGTGACTCAATCTTTGGTGGTAATTCTCAACGGGTGGACGAGGGTAGAGGACTTTAGGGGCCGCTCTGTGTAGTTTGCAAAAGCTTCACAGCTGGTTCTGCTGTGTGTCCCTCTCCCCAACCTTCCCCCATGTCCCTTTGAATCATGTCTTCCTTTCAGTGCTGTTCCCTGTCCAAACTAACAGGCTGGGACTTGGTGAAGATGCAGTTAGTGGTAGCTCCTGGACTAGAAGACAGCTCTGCGGATAGTAACTCCAGCAAGTGATTACTCTGTAGTTGTGCTCAGTAGGAAACTAGCCTGTTAGCATTTAGCCTGTTTTCACTTCAAGTATGAGGTTAGTGCTGCTTTTTGTTTCCATGTGATATGGTGGACACTGGTGGACATTTGGAGTTAGACTGGACAACCAGGGATGCTACTTTTCATGATCTTCCATTCTCAATATCTAGTTAGCACAGAAATTGGCAAAAAGATCCGTCACTCATCCTGACAGAAAGGAGGGGGTGGAAGGCAGCATCACTAGAAGGATGTGAGGGGATGAGGTGGAGAGAGACCTTGGGTGGTCATTCGAATGAATCATAAATATTTATTGAGCATCTACTGTGTACCAGACACGGTTCTGGGTGCTGGAGATAAAGAGTACACACAAAAGACAAAGTTTCTTCTCATGGAGCTTCAGTTTACTGGAAGAAGACATTTATTTATGATTTGTTTCACATGTCAGGTGGTGAGAAGTACTATAATGAAAAAATAAACAGGTTAAAAAGAACACTGGGCAAAGTGCTGGAAGTCTTCCAGGCTTGTTCTCTCTGGTTGCCAGCAAAGAAATATAGTCTGGGCAGGTATGGTATTGGGCAGAAAAACCCCACACATGCCGATGCTCACTTGCAAGAAGAGGGTTACATATTGGATAACTTGATCTTGAAGGATTTCTTTCTTGCAGAATCTGTTGTTATAACTCACATTGTTCCCAAACATGATTTACAATGACTTAAAAAGCATAGTACAAGGTGATGAGAAATAAGTGAAGAAATATGAGCAAAGGAATAATAAGGGTCATTTCTTTCATCACTGTGTTAGAGAATTGTTTAGTTTTGGTAGCAGGGGAAGGAGGAAATATGGTGATTAAAAATGTGATTCATGCTCAGGGTTCATTATTTAAAAGGTGAGAAAAATTTTGATGACTCAGAGTTATAACTTTTTGTTGTTTAAAGAACCGATTTTATTTGATGGGAAAAGTAGTCTCTTTACTAAGGACTTATATATGAAATTTATCTCCTGAATTAAAACAAAAAAATTTTTTTTAGATGAATACAAAGTGCATCAAAGGTTAACAGAGACCAAAAGCCTAATTTTATTGTCAAATAATATGGTACAAACAAAAATTGGTGAGAAATTTGGACCCATAACTGATTGGAAAAAATGTACAGATTTAAATGAGAATGTATAGCGTAGAAGTGTTATGCAGAGGTAATTTTGATTACCTATTTTATTGGGTCGTTTGTTTGCTTAATGTCAAGTTTTGAGAGTTCTTTACATAATCTGGATATATATCTTTTGTCAGAAATGTGATTTACAAATAATTTCTCCCAGTCTGGGCCTTAATCTTTTTATTCCTGGAACAATATAGTTCTCAGGGCAGAATTTTAAAAACTGTGATAAACCAATTTATCAATTTTTTTTATAGATTAAACTTTTGTTGTTTTATCTAAGTATTCTTGGCCAAGCAAAAGTTTTGAAAAATTTGTTTTCTTCCAGAAGTTTCATGTTTTATATTTAAGTCTGTGACCCATTTTGGGGCTAATTTTTATATAAGGAGTAAGGTATGAGTCAAGAAATGTTTTTTTTTTTTTTTTTGGGGGGGGGGGCATGTGGAAGTTTCAGCACCATTTGTATAAAAGACTATCCTTTCCCTGTTGAATCATCTGTATACTTTTGTTGAAAATCAAATGGCCAAAAATGTAAGTGTTTGTTTCTGGACTCTCGATCCTATTTCATTGATTTATATGGCCATTTTGTGCCAACACTACACTGTCTTGATTACTGTGACTTTTTAATGAGTCTTGAAAGTAGATAGTATAAGTCCTCCAAATTTATTCTTTTTCAAAATTGTATGGCTCTTCTAGTTCCTTTGCCTTTACCTATAAATTGTAGAATCAGCTTGCCAGTATGTATAAAAACTCCTGCTGGGACTTTTAATGGGATTGCACTGAATTTATAGATTAATTTAGGAGGAATAGACATCTTTACATACTGAGTCTTTCAGTCTGTGAACATGATATATCTTATGTCTTCATTTATTTCAGTTTTTAAAAAAGTTTTTCAATAGTATAGTAATTTTAGGATAGAAATTTTACACATGATTTGTTATATTTATACTTAAGTAGTTTATTTTTGAAGGGTTGTTATTATTGCTCGTATGTAGATACACACTTGAATTTTGTATATTGACATTGTATTTTGTTATCTTGCTAAAGTTACTTATTTGTTCTAGGAGGTTTATCTGTAGATTATTTGGGTTTTTGTACATAGACAATGATATTATCTGTGAATAAAGATAGTTTTGTTTCTTCCTTTCTAATCTGGATGCCTTTTATTTCTCTTCTTGTCTTATTGCACTGACTAAGATTTTTCAGTACAGTGTTGAACAGGAGTGGTGATAGAGAATCTCTTGCCTTGTTTTTTATTTTTTTATTTTTTTATTTTATCATGGGGCAGCGACAGTCTTTTACTATTAATTATGATGATGGCTGAGGGTTATTTTTGTAGATGCCATTGTATTTCTAGTTAACTGACTTTTTATTATGGATAGATTTTGAATTTTGTTGAGTGCTTTTTTCTCCATTTATTAAAAGGATCATGTGATTTTTCTTTATATTTAATATGGTGAATTACATTGATTGGTTTTCAAATGTTGAACCAGCCTTGTATTCCTGGGATAAACTCCACTTTGTTGTGATGTGTTTTTGGAAGAGAATGTAATAGGTATTTTTTCTTTCTTCAGTGTTTCGTAGAATTAATTAGAGAAACCATTTAGGCCTAGAGTTTTCTCTAATGGAAGGTTTTTTTTATTTTATTTTAATTTTTTTTTAATCCTCACCTGAGGACCTTTTTCCATTTTTTTTTCAGGTAGAGTGAGAGGGAGAGAGAAAGAGAGAGAAATGATGATGTGAAAGTGACACATCGAGTGGCTGCCACCCTTACGACCCATCCAGGGCCGGGGACAAACTGCAACCGAGGTACGTGCCCTTAGCGGGAACTGAACCCAGGTCTCTCTGGACTGCAGGGCTACGCTCTAACCGCTAAGCAAAACTGGCCAGGGCTCTAATGGAAAGTTTTTAACTACAAATTTAATTTTTAAAAATAGATATAGGTTTTTTACAATTCAGGTTACCTATTTTTTCTTGATACGTTTTGGTAGTTTATATCTTTCAAGAAAATAATTTCCTTCACTTAAGTTGTCATATTTATGGATATAGATTTGTTTGTGGTAGTGTTATATTATCCATTTAATGCTTGTGGAGTCTATTGTGATAGTTCCTGATATTGGTAATTTGTGTCTTCAGTCTTTTTTTACTCAGTTTGTCTAGAAGTTTATCAGTTTTATTGACATTTTTAAAGATTAGATTTTGTCTCATTATTTCTGTTTTTAACTTAATTAATTTTGTTCTTATTATTTTCCTCTTGACCCATGTGTTACTTGAAAGTATGTCACTTTGCCCTGGCTGGTTTGGCTCAGCGGTTAGAGCGTTGGCCTGCGGTCCAGAGAGACCCGGGTTTGGTTCCCGCTAAGGGCATGTACCTCGGTTGCAGTTTGTCCCCGGCCCTGGTTGGTCGTGCGGGTGGCCACTCGACGTGTCCCTTTCACATCGATGTTTCTCTCTCTCTCTTCTTCTCTCTCCCTCCCACTCTATCTGAACAAAAAATGGAAAAATGTCCTTGGGTGAGGATTAAAAAAAAAAAAAGAAAAAAAGAAAGTATGTCATTTAATTTCTACATAGTTTGGAATTCCCCCAAAAGTCTTTCTGTTACTGATAATCTAGTTTAATTATATTATTATCTCACAATATAATTTGCGTAATTTCTATTTAAAATTTGTTCACATTTGTGTTATGGCCCAGAATAAGGTCTGTCTTGTTAAATGTTCTGAAAAGAATATGTATTCTGCTAATGTTGGGTACAATGTTCCAGAAATACTAGGTGAAGTTACTTGATAGAATTGTTCAGGTCTTTTGTGTCCTTACTTGTTTTCTGTCTACTTGTTTTATCCACGGCAGAGAGAAATGCTAGAATCTCCAGCTGAAATTATAGATTTTCTTTCTGTTTATCCCTTTAGTTCTATCACTTTTTGCTTTATATATTTTAACCATCTGTTCTTAGGTGCATATACACCTACGATTGTTATGTCCTAAGAAGGAGATAATTGATTCATTTCTTATTGTATAATATTCTCTTTATCCCTGTTAATATTTCTTATTCTGGAGTCTACTTTGGGTGTTATTATAGATATACCAGCTTTCTTTTGGTTAGTGTTTGTATCCTATACCTTTTTCTGTTCTTTTAATCTTGACCTGTCTACATCTGTAGTTTTAAGGTGGGTTTCTGTAGACCTTATATAGTTGGGTCTTACTATTTCAACCAATCTGACAATATCTGTCTTTTAGTTGGTGTGTTGATGATTCGCACTTCTATGATATTGGTATGGTTAATGAAAATCTGTCATTTTGCCATGTTGTTTTCTTTTGTTCCATCTGTTTTTTCTTTTCTTTTTTTTTTTTTTTAAATCCTCACCCAAGGATATATTTAGAGAGAGGATGGGAGAGAGAGAATGAGAAAGAGAAACATTGATGTGAGAGAGAAACATCGATTGGCTGCCTCCTGTACGTGTCTTGACTGGGGATTGAACCTGTAACCTAAGTATATGCCCTGACTGAGAATCTAACCTGAAGGCTTTTGGTGTATAGGATGACCCTCCAAGCAACTGGGCCACCTGGGCAGGATGTTTTATTCCCCGATTTCTTGAGAATTTTTTATGATTCCCTTTTATCTCTACTATGGACTTCTTATTTATGTTTCTTTAACATTTTTTTAGTGAGATATAGATATACACACTAGAGTTTATTTTCAAGTAAATTACTGTTTTATGTGTAGTGTAAAGGACCATCAGCAATATGTTACCAAACTTTCTTTTTCATCCTTTGTGCTATTGTTATTATTTTTCTTTTACATATACTGCAAACAAAACCTTGCTACTATTTTTGCTTTAGACCAGGGGTCAGCATACTTTTTCTGTAAAGGGTCAAAAAGTAAATAGTTTAGGTTTTGAGGCTTCATATGGTCTCTGTTGTATATATTTTTTTAAAAAAACATTTTAAAAACATAAAACCATTTTTATTTCATCAATCATACTAAAGCAGACTACAGGGCTAGATTTGGCTTGGACGCCATAGTTTGTTGACTCTTGCTTTTAATATTCAGTTAACTTTTATATCAATTAAAAATAAGAAAAAGATGAATTCTGTTTGACTTTCATTTATCACATTTCCAATGCTTCATGTCTTTGTGTAGATCTAAGTTTCTGTCTGGCATTATATTTTGCTTGAATAACTTCATTTGGCATTCTTATAGTGTAGGTCTCCTGGCAATAAATTTTCTCAGTTTTTGTTTGTTTATGACGATGCTTATTTCTCCTTCATTTTTGGAAGGTATTTTCACTGGATATAGAATTCTGGGTTGGCAGTTTTTTTTCTTCCAATACTTTAAAGATGTTTCACTGTCTTACTTATCTTCCTGCTGATAAGAAGTCTTCTGTAATTCTTATCTTGTTTGTATTTAATGTTTTATTTCTCTCTCACTGCTTTCAGTATTTCCTTTCTGTCTTTGGTTTTCAACTGTTTGATTATGAAATGCTTGTGTGTGTGTGTGTGTGTGTGTGTGTGTGCATGTCATACACACATGCTTAGTATTTGACCTGCTTTGTAATCTTGAGCTTGGATCTGTGGTTTGGTGTCTGTCATTAATTTTGAAAAATTCTCAGCAGTTATGTCTTCAGATATTTCTTTCATCCCATACTCTTTCTTTTCTCCTAAAAGTTTGATTATACCTAGGTTAGAATTTTTCCATAGCTCCTGGACAATTTTTAAATTTGTTTGTTTTGTTTTATCCTCCTATTTCTTTTTTGTTTTAGTTTGGCTATTTCTACCAACCTATTTTCAGGTTCACTGATTCTTTCCTTGGCTCTGTCAAAGCTATTGAGGAATATCTATTGAAAGCATTCTTAATTTACTGTGTTTAGCCTTTCAACCATTTCCATTTTTATTCTTATAGTTTCTATTTCTTTGTTAAAATAATATATTTAATCTTTTATGTTTTTCACCTTTTCTGTTTCAGTCTTTTACAATTAATTATGCTTATTTTAACTTTTACGTCTGATAGCTTTTACATCTAAGTCATATCGGAGACTGGTTCTGTTAATTGCTATGTCTTTTAGCAGTGTAGTTTTTGTCTTGATTTTTTTTTTTTGGTATGCCTTGTAATGTTTTGTTGAGAACTGGACATTTTTGTGTAGAACATTCAAGACTGAGATAAGTAGCTTTTATACCTGGAAATGGGTAAGCCTTTCTGTTTCGACTAGGCCTTAGTGTTGGTGTTGATCAATTTAGTCAGGGGTTGAACTGGATTTGAAGTTTGTTGTTGCTGTGGTTATCCTCAGGTGCCTCACAGACTTCAAATTCGTCTTGGGCCACCTTGAGTTCAGAGTTGGGGTTGCTTTGCTGAAGGACTTTTCTCAATATCTGTTTCAGAGTCTGCCTTAGGTCTTCCCTTTATACTGTGCCTCTGAGGGTTCTGTTTCCATGCTCTTTTAACTCTTCCAGAAGTAGTCCATTATTATTTGTTACCTGATGCTTGTTAGCCAGTGTCCAGGTGCATTTGCCTCAGGTAAACAAGTGCTCACGTCTTGTCTCTTTCTGCAGGTGCCTAGTTCTTTAAGATTTGGGGCTAGTTTGTTCTCTGTGACCTCAGCTGTCTAATGGATTTAAGGAGGTTGTGAACTGGCAGTTTATCTGGTTTTTTATTTGTTGTGTGCATGGGAGGGGTGCTCTTTTCAGCCCTTTCAGAAGCCTTGACATGACGTTTTCTAACTCTTTTTATGATCTTCGTGTATAATTCTGGTGCTGTTTACTTTCCCTGTGTGCTTTTGTACAATGTTATTTATGGAGATAAATCAGTGATTTTTCAACTCTTACCTGGGGAATGTTAAAAAAAAATAAAAACCTTGGGCTCCAGTGTTCCAGTTGATATAAGTTGGGATCCAGGCATGGGCGCCTTGTAAAAGCTCCCCAGGTGATTCTGATGTACATCGAGGCTGAGAACCTCTGGTCTAAATATCAGTGACAATGTTTCCTTTCACAGGGGCCCTGTTCCAATGTAAATGACCAAATGAAACTTCAGGCTATATACATTCACCCTTGTGACTTTGTGGAATTGTTACCCTCTTTACTGCGCTTTCAGTGGTAGTTGATTACCAATGATCTACTGACACTCTCACAGAACAGGGAGGAAACCTAGAGTTCTTCTCATTTAACTTTCTGTTACTTCTGTGAATACCTTCTGTAACAAACTATGGCTTTGGCATGGCTTTCAGATGCTGGAAACTCTCTGCCATTCAAAATGACACATCATTGTGAGATAGCTTTACTTGTTGAAGTGTTTTCCTTGTACTACATTGGAATGTGTTCTTATGTAATCTACCAAGTAATGTGTCTACTCGCAAACGGTTTTGAAAAGCAATCCATTTGCATGACCCAGTGCATGTGTGTGTGCATGCATGTGCGTGTATGTGTGAACCTACACACACACACTCATGCTCATCGCAAGCATTTTGTGAAACAGCGCTTATTGTAAGTCTTGTATTTCTAAATGGATGTCACACACCACCAATGGGTTGCTTCTTGCAGTACGAAACGTGCTTCTCCAGCCGTACTCCACCAGACACGCTTCATAGGCACCTCAGAGCTGTCCTGTGCCTTCTCTGTGCTGGCCTCCTCGGCGGTTGCAGCCTCCGCATCGCTCTGGCCAGTGTCATGCACTGTGAACTCCAGTCCTGCACGTGGACGACCTCATCCAGAGGCCGGGGCTCTGCAGGCGGGCAGATCCTTCAGAGCAGAGGAAGGGTTCCTTGTCTTTTTCTAGACACCACTTCGAGTCCTGGCCCCAGTTCAGTGGGATGTAATTTGAAACCATCTCCTGCGGAACACTATTGTTAGCTTTTTTTGGATAATTTTTATGTGTCCCACTTTTTTTCATATTAATAACATGTTATCTTGATTAGCTACGTGTGAGTCTTTAGTTTCTAAGAGACTATGAACTCCTTAGATGTCCAGAAGAATTTCTTGCTTTTTCTTCATAGGGATCAATACCAAAAAATTAATTTGTTGAATGAACCTTAGAAAACTGTGTTCCCAGTCAAGCTACTTTGGCCTTTGGCACCATTGCTTTGCTACCAGTTGTGCTTCAACCTTATCTATAACTTACCACACATGAACTCGATAGCCCTGCGTTTACCTTGGGCAGTGGACAAACACGGTAATCTAACTGGACTTGTCACCTTGGGACTCATGCATGAGACACTGTGGCAGGTTCTGAGTGAGGTGCACAGTATTTCACAGCCTACAGCCTACTTGGGGACACACGACGAGTAAGAAGAACACCAGTGAGTTGTGCAGTGGGGACATGTTCTTAGAGGTCACAGAGGAAAGCAGGGCACACAGGTGGTCAGGAAAGGGTTGATTTTGGAGGTCAGCACCAGGCATGGGGTGAAAGGAATTTGGGGGTGGAGAAGATTTGGAAGAAGAAAGCTATTTTATTTTAAAAATATTTTTTTCTTTATTGAATTTTAGAGAGAGGAAGGGAGAGGCAGAGATAGAAACATCCATGAGAGAGAACATCAATTGGCTGCCTCCTGCATGCCCCCCACTGGGGATTTGGCCCACAGCCTGGGCATGTGCCCTGCCCGGGAATTGAACCGGCGACCTCCTGGTGCATGGGTTGATGCTCAACCACTGAGCCACATCGGGGGTGAAGAAAGCTATTTTTAGGAGTCTCTCAAGTTCTGTGAAATTCCAAGTTCTGCTGTCTCTAGGAGTGACTTGAATTGATAGGATCTGAGAGAAAATGCAGGTAAGATACAGAGGGGAATCTCATGCAAACTGTTTCTGTAGCAGGAGAGAGAGCCACAGACGAGAAGAAAGCACAACTCCCCTCCCGCACCGCTCCCCCGACATACACAGCTGAGCCTTCAGAGACTCTGACAGGTACAGTCTGTGTGCCCTTCTGGAGGCTGCTTCTTGTCGTGACGAGGCTCAGCTGGCCAGGACCACCTCGAGGCGGGCAGCCCTGGCCCTGCCTCCTCGGGACTTCCATCAGGCTTTAGAGCGGCCGTTCATAGCCATTGACCTACTTTTTCTACTTTCTCTTCTCAGAGGGCTCTTGTTCAGCCGTGTTACTCAGAAACGTGCATTCTGAAAGTGTACTGCCTGGACCACTCGCTCCACGCCCCACTTCCTCTGTGAGACCACCTTCTGAGCGCTCTTGTTCCTGGCGAGCCAGTGACACCGGCAGAATAGCGCATCATTGGTGTCTTACTGAAAACATCTCATTTATTTTGGGACTATTTTGCTATGGTAGAATATAGGAGTGGAAGTACTTTGTGTGTTATTTGTCCATTAGCAAGGTGTGAGGACCAGAGCTCTTAAGCAGCTACGGGAACAGCAGGGACCAAGATGAGAGCTGGCCACACTGCAGGGATGGCATGAGGGCTCCCGAGAAATGGGCACCGTACTCTTCCCTTAGAGCCTAGTGCCAGGGTGGCCATGTGTCCCCCAGGAGACCTAGGGAATTCTTTATATTTCTCTGTGTGCCTTGGTGGCCAGGAAGCCCAGAGCTGAATGTAGAATGCTCAACTGTAGTGATAATTTTATTTTAGGTTCTAAGTACAAAGATTTCCTGTCTTAAATCATATGATTTCATCTTTTAAAAACAATAATTTTTATTTTTTTTTCTTATTACCACAGTGATACATGTTCATTATAGCAAATGTGGAAAATAAGAGATTATACCTCCCCGATCGGATTATTTTCCCATTACAGAGATAGTCACTGTTTACATTTAAATTATTCTCATTTATTCTAAGCATAGACGTGTGTGTGTGTGTGTGTATAATATGTATTTTACAAACGTGAAATGATACTTTTTATACTGTATTAAGACATTTTCTAAAACTTAACCTTCATAAACGTCTTCCCTGTCGTTAAATATTCCTGCACGGCATTATCTTTAAAGGCTGGCGTAACATTTCATCGGGAGGCCATGCCTTGTCCTTGGAGTTTGAATTCGGCTTCTGGCTGTCATGCACAGTGCTGTCATGTGTGCGCTTGTAGCTAAGCCTCTGAAGCACACATCCACTATTTCCTTAGAATAGTTTCTAGAAGTGACATAATCGAGTAAAGGGCTATAATATTTTTAAGGCGCTCTCTCTCTCTCTCTCTCTCTATATATATATATACACACACACACACACACACACACATATATATATATATATATATATATATTCCTTGTCCTCCAGAAAGCATGAACTAATCTATTTTATCACCTGGAGCTTGAGAGTTTCTCTTTTCCAAGCCTCCTGCAGCACCAAGATTATTATTTCTTAAAATCTGTATTAGGAGGAAAGCCTTCTGGCTGTGGCCAAGTGAGGAGGTTGCAGATCCTCTCCCCAGAAAGCAACTATAAATCTGGACAAAATGAACAGAGACCGTCATTTTATCACTCTGGTAATCCATCGAATACATACAGCAAGCTGAGACACATTATTCTTGAAAAACTGCTGAACTCCGGGTAAGAGCAGAGCGAGTCCGTGGGTGCTCCCACGCCCTCGTCACTCCCAGCTCAGTGGGTGCAGAGGTGTGGTCTCAGCAAGGGAGGCTCTCAGAACCAGCCCCTCTGCTGCCGCAGGCAAAGGGATTCACTCCATTTGCAGTGGTGGGCGATGCCTGCACCCAGGGAAAGTTTTCCCAAAGCCCTGCTCTCCTGTTTCAGTTGACTTTGAATCTTAAATAAATAAATAAATAAATACACACACACACACACACACACACACACACACACACATATTCCTATAAACATTCATATTTATAGAAAAAGGGAAAAATAAACAGAAACAAAAAAAATTAAAAGTACCTATAAGCCCATTTGGTGTGTATTCTTCTATATCAGCTCATTTCAGTAGAACTTTCTGCAATGATGGAAATATTCTATGCCATTCAGTATAGCAGCCACTGTCCTCATGTGTTTATTGAGCACTTGAAATGTGGCTAGCGTGACTGAGGAACTGAATTTAAAATTTTATTCATTCTCATTAATTTAAATTTAAATAGACACACGTGGCTAGTGGCTACCATGTTAGACACCCAGTTCTGTTATTTCTGTAACATGGAGGCATGTATACATACATGCGTAGTTCAAAAAACAAAGATGTGATCATATCACACATTGTATTTTATTTCCTTCTTTTTCTGGTTAACAGTATATCATAAGGATAATTTTAATAGCTGACAACGCACTTTCCATTGAATGAATGTACCATAATTTGTGTAACAAAATCTCTGCTGTGCCTTCAGGGAGGGTATTTCCAATATTTTGATATTATAAACAACATTGCAAATAATCTTCATAGTTAAACCTGTGACATTTATCATTATTTACAGAGTATAAATTTTTAGAATTTGAATGATTGGGTCAAAGTTGATACCCATTTCCAAACCTCTCTTTCAGGAGGTTCTACCAGTGAACATTTTCACCAGTAGTCAGTGAAAGTATCTCACCATTATTATTGTTATTTTAAAACGGAGGTAAAGACACATGCCATAAGAACTGCCCCTTTAAAGTTTGTAATTCAGTGATTTGTAGTATATTCACAAAGTTGAACAACCATCATCACTGTCTAATTCTGGAATGTTTTCATGACTCCACAAAGAAATTGCATAGGAATTAAGTCCCTTCCCATTCCCAGCCTCCCTCAGCCCCTGGCAACCAGTAATCTACTTTCTATCTCTGTGGATTTGCCTATTCTGGACATTTCATATAAGTGCAGTCATACATCATGCAACCTTTTGTGTCTAGCTTCTTTCACTTAGCATGATATTTTTAAAATTTAAGGTTCATAACGGTTTCAAGGTTGTAGCATAAACCAGTACTTCATTCCTGTTTATGGCTGAAAAATATTCTGTTCAACATACTATATTCTGCTTATCCATTCATCTTGATGAAATTGGGAAGTATGAGTTCTTCTTGTTCAAGATTGTTCTGGCTATTCTGGGTCCCTTATATTTTCAAACAAATTTTAGGATTAGTTTGTTAATTTCTGCAAAAAAAGCCAGCTGGAATTTTGATAGAGATTGTATTAAATCTGTAGATCAATTTGAGGATTATTAATTTGAGAGATGTTTCTCCATTTATTTAGCTCTTCTTTAACTCCTTTCAACAACGTTTGGTAATTTTCAGTGTTCAAGTCTTCCTTTATTAAAAAAATGTTTAAAGTTAATTTTTTAAAAGTTGAATTTACTACCGAGCATTGTATTCTTTTTGATGCAGTGTAAACACAATAGTCTTAATTTAATTTTTGGATTGTCTAATGGTAGTGCAAAGAAGTGTAATTGATTCTTGTGTTTTGATTGTATATCCTGAAACCTTTCTGCACTATGTTAGCTTTAGTAGTTTTTTTTTTATTTTTATTTTTTTAGCGAATTCAATAGGATTTTTTATATACATGATCATACCATCTACGCATGGAGAGAGTTTTACTTTTTTCTTTCCAATATGGATGGCTTTTATTTCTTTTTCTTGGCTAATTGCTTTGACAGTACAATGTTGAATAGAAGAGGTGAGAGCAAACATCCTTGTCTTGTTCCTCTCTGATGTTCCTGATTAACGAGACGGCCGGTATAATTTATGCTATTTTTGATGCCTGTTTTTATACTCTAAGAATTTGAGTGACAGAGCAGGAGTTGCTGACTGGTTCCTCCTGAGAAGGGACATCAGACAATAAAAATTCCCTTTGTCTTGTACGTGGGGAGGCCTGGCTTAGTAGTTGCTAGAAAAGGAGAATTTTAATTGAAAAATCTATTCAGGTGACATCTAGGTGCCAAGGAGTGTGATTAACATTTTATAAGATATAGGCATTCATTATTTTACAACAAACTCCAGTTTTCTCTGCTAGTTATTTACCCTGCCTTCCCACATTTCTGATTGCCTACTGTGTGCTTTAGGCACTGAGCTGGAATCACAGAGATTAAACGCAAGCCATGTCCTCAGGGTGCTCATGGAGAAGTCTTTTGGGGAGACAGACGGGAAGTAGGAAGTTTACTATTCTGGCAAGTGGTTCCCATCAAACTGTAACCCGTCAGAAGAAACTGGTGCAAGATGTGGGCTTCACCCTTCGAGTTTTTGGGTGTCAGTTTGCTAATGGAACATTCACCTTCTACCCCCATGGGAACAAAGAATTGGAGAACTGGAGGCTTAGAAATCCTTTATTCAACCTCACATTTTTTTTGATAGGAGGAACCTCTTAGTGTATGCAACAATTTCTTTTCTATCTCATCAGCAACTCTTCTTTCTCTGAAATGTTTTCACACACACACACACACACACACACACACACACAGCCTTTTCCAAAGGGAGGCAATCCATGTGTAGCCTCTTCCTGGCTCCATTTGTTGTGTCTGGTTGGGGTAATACAACACCAGCCCCCACGTTCATTATCAGTGTGACCGTGGAGGATTGGCTTCACCTTCCCTGAGAAGGCTGCTCAGCATTGTTCTGCCGATCGGTGCTTGATGACGTGAGACTGACTGGACGTTCTCTACTCCTGCCTGAGCTCCCCAGGAAGCTTGGGGAAGGCTTCTTGTTCTGCTTATTGCACATTCAACTTTGTTTGTAAAGAGCATACTCTTTCCATTTTAATCTTGTCAGTTCAGAGGATCAATTAGAATTCATGTCAGGTCATACCTGTGTGCTGACAGTAAAGTCATCTTTCGGGAAGAGAGAGAATGAAAGTGGTATTAACAAAAGCATTTAAATTGGTGCACATCTTAAATAAGTTTGGAGTTTTGTTCTAGTAAGTCAATTAAAAATTGTTTGGTACATGTGTTTCCATTTTTACTTTGCTATTTAAAAAGAAACCCTTGCTTCTGGCTTTATTATATGTTATTTATTATTATGATTAAAATAACAGCAGGTTACTGTTACTTTTTTTTATCATTTCTCTGGTAAATGGAACAGAAACCTTATGGCCTTGGGCTACAAAAGAAAATGAATTGTCCCCACAAACCTTTCAAGTTTAATTAACTTGTAAACAAATATGAAGTCCTGGTTTCTTTTTTTTCTTTTTTATTACACTGCATTTTTTCTTTTGATATGTGAGGGATGAGAGGAGGGTGCAGGCCGCTTTCTGGTTCACACTCTTTTCTGCACGTGATACAGCAGCCAAGTCAATCTGGGGAAAATGGGAAAATACTTCATTTGTGCCTTGTAAGCGGTTCATAAAGTCCCCTCTAGTCCCTGTGATTTAATGTTGGCTTCTCTCTTTGCAGACGTCTAAAATGAAATTAAAAAGTGGCACAAGCAGCATTTTAAAAGCACACACAAATACTGTGTGGGGGTAAACCCAGCGAAATGAAGAAGCACAGCATTGCAGGCAGTCATTTGATTCAGTGCTGTTAGGAATGCAACAGAGCCCTGGCCTGCCTGGCTCAGCGGTAGAGCGTCGGCCTGTGGACCAAAGAGTCTTGGGTCGATTCCAGCCAAGGGCACGTATCTCGGTTGCCCTAGGCCCTGTGTGGGGTCATTCGGGAGACAACCAATCAACGTGTCTCTCTCACATTGATGTTTCTCTCTCCCTCCCTCCCTCCGACTCTATCTGAAGATAAATGGAAAAATATCCTCGGGTGAGGATTAAAAAAAATGCAACAGAAAAGGGAGGGAGTGTGGAGGAGATCCTGAGAGAGTTCTAGGTCATTGAAAAGCCTCCAATGGTTTGCCCATGTTGGGGGTCATTTGGGGTGGGGAGCAGAGGGGACACATTGGTGTTTATAGCAGAGCAAACTATTATATGTGATAAATGCATTAGTAAAACATTGTCACTGAGTTACTCTTTGCCTCTGTCTAAGCCCTAGAGTTGCCCTGGGACTTGCTAATGGGAAAGGGTGAGGGTGTGGAGGCCTTCCCAGGAAAGGGGGTGGCACCACGTGGAGGAAGGAGCATTTGGACTGGAGGCCAGGAGCCTGAGTCCTGTTCTTGAGTGGCCTTCTGCCTCTCAGACCCTGGGGCCTTGGATGAGTCACCTCTCCCTCTGAACTATGGTTTCCATCCTGCAAAATACAGGTTTGGACTGACTCTGATTTCCCTGCCACATTCCCCAGCCTCCATGAAGCCATCTCGGAGGTTGTCCCCGCACACACAATTGGGGTTCCTGGCCCCTGCCTCCTAAAGGGAGCAGCCTCGGCTTCCTTTCCTCTGTTCATACTCTGCAAGCTGTTATTTGAACAAGGCAGCCACTAGCAAATGTTTGAAAACTACTGATCTCAGAGATCTTCTGGTTCTTCCATTCCAGTTGTTTGTAACAGTGCACCCAGTCCGAGCAGAAGGTGTGCGGGATCAAGAACACCCATTGCTCCGCCTCTCCTGTCTGTCTCAGGAGTCACCAGAGACACGTGTCTCCAGCATCAGACACGCGCTCATTGGTGAGCTGGCAGCTGCGGAGGGAAAGGAGTCTGTGTTCAGAGGACTCCAGTCCCCGATCCAGGAACGTTTTACTCTCGTTGGATGTAGTGTCTGTGGGCTCTGAGATTAGGATCCGGCCTGGGAGCCCTGTGCATTTGAGGGCGCCGTAGCCTCTTCGTCAGCCCTCCACAGCTGCTGTGGGGTCGCTGAGCCCCACACCTGTACCGGGTGTCTCTGAGGTCAAGGCAGCGGTAACCACTTGTCACCTGCAAGTCGGCATTCTGAGAGTGGGGCCTGTCCGGAGCCCCCCGCTAGTTCATCTGAAATGAGCCTGTTCTCCTCGATGTCCACTTACCACCTCTCTGTGCCCTGCCTTGGGAGTCTTCTACTCCTTAATAATATGCCTTCCTCTGCCACAGACTTTCCTCCATCTCTTTTGCAATCATAGTACTTGTACTTTTGTGTTGTCGGGAGTGAACAGTTAGGGGGTAGGCCTTCAATTTCCCTGCTGTTGCAAGGAAATATAATGCCTTTTGTTACTTGTCCCAGGGTGCTCCGGGGAACACACAAGCCTGCGGGGGAAGGTTTGGCGGAGGAAACCGTCATGAAAGAACTATTTTAATTGAAGAATATATAGCTGGAGACTCAGGGGTGTTGAGCAGTTTAATTAATGTTTATTAGAAGTGAAGACTTGATATTTAAAAATGAAAAATTAAACCTCCTGTCTCCATATCCATTTCTCCATCATGTCATTGTTCCTTTCACCCGCTTTTTAATTTAGCAAACCTTTATTGCGTTCCCACGATGAGACCAGACACCTTGTTAATCACTGAGCTGACAAAGATGACTAAAGCTCAGGCCTTGCCCTCAAGGGGCTGGGGGCCGGGCTCAGGACAGACGAGGCAGATGGTAGTGGCCCAGAGTGCCCAGTGCTCTTTGGAAAAGGCCCTGGAAGTGAGGGGTACTCAGGGGGGCAGCCAGGTGCACTTGGCCGGGGCAGGAAGCAGTTCTTAGAGGAGGTACCCCAGGGCCTGTGTCCTAGAGAGTGACCTAGAGGTGGCCCAAAAAGGAACGTGTGGGCATTGTGGGTAGAGGGAGCAGCAGGTTCACTGGGGAGAGGAAACAGTTCAAGATTCAAGGCAGTTGGTGGGTTTGGAAAGTGTAGGAGCTCAGTGTGGTTGGAGCAGACAGTGAGGGAGGGGTGAGGACGAGGGAACAGAAGCCGGGACAGGGATAGGACTGTAAAGGGCCTTGAATACTTAACTAATGGGCTTGTCAGTTGGGATTTTACCCCAAATGTGTGGGAACTTTCAGCAGACTTTTAGGTAGACTGGGCTAGGTTTGCAAGGCTGTTTAGTAGTGAAGTTATAAGCAAGGGCTCTGGATCTGGGTGACTGGGGCTTGAATCCTGCCTTTACCACATTCCACTGTGGGCAAGTTACTTAACTGGTTTGCCTTATCTTTAAAACAGGAAAAAAAAAATCCCACCTGTTTTCTGGGGTTCTTGTGAAGAATAACTCACCTAAGACTTAAAAAAAATTTAAATATGTGTTTTATTGATTTTTTTTTAATAGGGAGAGAGAGCTAGAAACATCCATGTGAGAGAGAAACTTCAATCAGCTGCCCCTTGCATGGCCCCTACTGGGGATGGAGCCTGCAACCCAGGCGTGTGCCTTGACCGGGAATCGAACCAGGACTTAGCCCCTAGGACGATGCTCTATACACTGAGCCACACCAGCCGGGTTCACCTTTTAAAAAAATAGGTTCATAGTAAACACTTATTAAAATTTAGTTATCCGCCCTGGCCAGTTTGGCTCAGCGGTTAAAGCGTCGACCTGCGGTACAGAGAGACCTGGGTTTGGTTCCCGCTAAGGGCACGTACTTCGGTTGCAGTTTGTCCCCGGCCCTGGTTGGTCGTGCGGGTGGCAGCCACTTGATGTGTCCCTTCACGTCGATGTTTGTCTCTCTCTCTCCCTTCCTCTCTCTCCCTCCCACTCTATCTGTACAAAAAATGGAAAAATATCCTCGGGTGAGGATAAAAAAAAAAAAAAATTAGTTATCCTTTTTGGGGCATAGGGCATATCATATTTTCCATGAGTAGTCTCCTTAGACTGTGTTTCAGTTAGCTCCCCCCATCGTAATGTCCTGAAGCTTAGAACGGTGATTTTCAAACTTTTTTTATCTTATGGCACACACAAACTAATTACTGAAATCATGCAGCACACCAAAAAAATGTTCCATTTTTTGCCTATCTGACAAAGGAAATAGGTGTAATTTTGATTCATTCACACCAGACAGCTATTGTTGTGTTGGCTGTTGTCATTTTTTTTATTGGACGGTCTAAGGGAAAAGAGGTCAGTGCCCCTGACTAAATAATCAGGTACTGTATATTTTAAAAATTCCTGCAGCACACGGGTTGAAAACCTCTGGCTTAGAACAGCTATGATTTATGATGGCTTTAGCAATTGTGGGTTGGCTGGGGCTTGGCTGATCTAGACTGGACTTGATTGAGCAGTTATATTTCAAGCTATGACCTGGCTGGACATGCAGTTGAGGATCACCCTGGGGCAGCTCTTCCCAAGGCAATGGCAGAGCTGGAGGTGTAGGAGCAAACCTACAGGACTTCTGAAGGCCTAACCTCCCTCCAGCCAAAGCAAGTCACAGGCAAACCCAGAATCAAGGGGCAGGGGAATGTCGAGCTCCCCATCAGTGAGAGGAGCTTCAAGGTCACTTGGTGAAGGACATGGTCAGAGACAGGACTGAAGGACGGCAGCCGGTAATGTGAAGTGCCACAGGCCACCCTGGTGTCTCCCATAACTGCAAGGTTGTTGCTTCTAAGAGACAGCTTCCATGCGGGGCAAAGTCAGCTTGGGCAAACCTAAACCCCAGGTGTCTGTCCTCAATTAGTGACCTTCCGGCACTCTTCCCAGTATTGACCATTAGACCTTGCAAATGCCTTCTTCCTCCTGCTTCTCAGAGTCTTTGGGGGAGACTGCATCTTTTAGGGGAAAATGCGCTGGTGTAGGTTTGAATCTAGATTCCGTGGAATGGAACAGGTAATACTTTTGAGTACTACTGACAGGAAAGATTGGAGAGGAGCGGAGGTATTCCTGCAGGGATGCTCTGTGGCCTCTCTCTCAGACTCACCAGGCTGCAGTGACATTCTTGAACATGGTTGGGAGCAGGTATGCATTGCTACGATAAGACTTACTGGTTAAATCCAAGAATAAAGTTTGTGTTCGTTTACATGTGGTTTTAGATGCCTCTCTCCCAATACAGTGGAAGGAATTGCATTTTTTCTGGGCCCCCTGGCCTTTGCTTTCTACTCTCTGACCTCCTGTGTGTGTGCCTGACTCTCGAGTGGACACTACTGGGCACACGCTGGGAGAGAGGGGAGGGAGAGGCAGCTGGGATGGTATTTATTACTATGTAACTCTACTCGTTTTCCCAGGCTCCTCTGGGCTTGGGAGTAGGATGGGGACACTTTTGGGAGGAGTCAAATACGATTGCTTTGCCAGCAGGTAAAACGATCCCTTTCCTCTTCCCTGGCCTCCTGATGCTCATGACAAACGAAGCCATTCTTCTCTGACAGAAAAGGGAGAGCAGGGTCATTTTTATAAGTTAGGCTTTTCTATTTTATGTATGAGAATATAAGTATATTATGAAATTAAATATCAAATTTCTTCACATGCTAGTCATTTATTAGATGAAAAATTAAGCAAGAGTTCTAAAATTGCACCTAATAATTAAGCACCCTATTAAACTGAGCAGTTGTTTTAGAGATGGGGAGGGAATACATTCTAGAATTTTTTGGTAACAGAAACAGTACTGGAAATAACAAGTAAAACATGTTTATAAGCTGCTCAGCAAATTGTAGCATTGACAGTGAGAGTGCTTTCTCTAGTTCACTTGCTGGGGGAGGGGATGGAAGTCAGGGATGACAAGGCGGAGGACTCCATCAGCTGCCTTGCTCCAGAGGACCCTCCCTCAGCCATTCCCTCCCGACGAGGGAAACAACAGGAAAATGAACCCAGAAAAGCTCAGATTCTAAAACCAAGCCAAGTATATACCTTGGAAGTTACAATTTTTTTTTTTTTCCCCTCAAAGTGGTTGCTTCTGAAAGGCACAATTCGAAACAGTCACTGCAAGAATAGACATGCTGAAATCCTAATGGTGCAATTCTGTTCTGTTGAGTCAAAAAATAGGGCTGCATAATGTGATGAGTCGTACCTATGCAAATGCAGGAAAGATCATCACATTTTGTGCTTCGGGGTGTGAGGCGATGGCAGAAACCTGTCCATATTCCTTCGTAGGGAAGAGGAATTCAGATGAAAGCTTTCAGTGATACACGTTCCTTTTCTTTTTCCTTAAGCATCGTTTATGGCTGAAATGCTGGGAGAGCTGAGCCAGTGGCAGCCTTTTCTGAGTGCTCACCGTGGGCAAGGGTTAGCAAAGAGGCAGCTGGCTGCAGGTGGCTGCAGCTGGGTCCCCTCCCTTCCTCTCTCCCTTCCTTGATAAACACAACCTTTGCTTTCCAGGAGCCTAGATCTTAATGGGAATAGCAAGATGCAGACATTTAGAAATCAAGGAAACAAGTGCAAATTGATATAGTACATATCGTGTGCTGGAGATTTCTAATATATCTGGAGGAAAAAAAATCAATAGAGTGAAAATGATGGTTCTAAATCTTGATTGGATAACAATGAGTTCTTCAACTTCTTTGAGATTTTTCAGGCTGAGGGGTGTTATTTCCAGCTGTGTCAGGGTTAGAATAACATTGCCACCCAAGAAGTAGCCCTTCCTCATAAAATAAGGGGAGAATGCGAATAGGAGTTGGTGACTCAGCTACCATATACTTATATACCCTACAATTACTTCCTCAAAGCCTTCTACTGAATAAGGAAGACTGATTTTATTTTTCTTTCTTTTTTTAAATTGATTTTAGAAAGGAAGGGAGAGGGAGAGAGAGATAGAAACATCGACGAGAGAGAACATCGATTGGCCGCCTCCTGCATGCCCTTCACTGGGGATTTGCCCCACAACCTGGGCATATGTCGAACCGGCGACCTCTTGGAATTATTGCTTAGCTGCCTGATGTCCAACTGCAGATGAAATGGCTTGATGATGATGATTTTATTTGTTTCATAATTTCTTACTGAGATTTCTTACAAAACTATTATGTACATTTGGATTTTACTTTGAGGTTCTTGTACTTTATATTAAAAAAGTGAATTGGGCCCTGGCTGGTTTGACTCAGCAGTTAGAATGTTGGCCTGTGGACCAAAATCTCGGATTTGATTCCAGTCAAGGGCACGTACATCGGTTGTGGTTTGGTCCCCAGCCCTGTGTGTCTTTCTCACATTGATGTTTCTCTCTCTCTCTCTCTTCCTCCCTCCCATTCTATCTCAAGATAAATGGAAAAATATCCTCG
This sequence comes from Molossus molossus, assembly GCF_014108415.1. Lineage (NCBI taxonomy): Eukaryota > Metazoa > Chordata > Mammalia > Chiroptera > Molossidae > Molossus > Molossus molossus. The sequence continues at coordinate 32,364,470 of NW_023425346.1, forward strand.
GGTGAGGATTTAAAGAAAAAAGTGAATTGGAATTATTTCCTAACTACATATAATACAAAAGTGCTAACATTTTCAAAATAAGGCAATGTAGACGAATTATTTAATAGATTTTAAAATAAATCGTTTGGACACAATATTAATTTGGACCCCACCAAACATATCATACCACAAAAATAAATTTCAGAGAACTGAACATTGAAAATCAAATTATAGCAAAACTAGCAGAAAAATATTTATTAGGTCAGCATAGGGATGAGACTTTTTATGGCTTTAAAACAAGAGAAGCAACCAATGAAGAAAAAAAATGAACATATTTAAATATGTTAAAATTTAAAATTTGTATACAAATGAAGAGACAACAGACTGGGGAAATTGGCATTAGCTTGTGACACAAATTATTAACATGGGTGATAACTTTAATATATAGCTTACTCAGATGTGTAAGCTAAGGGCTGGGGCTCTAATAGATGTAAAACACAGCTACACTTTGTTCAATCTTTTTCTGTGCTCACGTAGATTTACAAAATCAGGTTATACTACTTGTTTTGTATATAGAATGTTTTATAACCAATTTTTCTCACGTGTCCATAGTATATTACTGATCATTCTTCTAAAACATGGTTTCCAGTGCCTGAGGTTAAGATTATGGAAATGTAATTTAAAGTGATTTCTTTTTTTTTTTTCCTTTTCCTTTTTCTTTTTTTTGCATTTATCTTCAGATAGAGCGGGAGGGAGAAAGGGAGGAAGAGAGAGAAAGACATTGATGTGAGAGAGACACATCGAGTGGTTGCCACCCATACAACCCCAACTGGGGCCGGGGACAAACTGCAACCAAGGTACATGCCCTTAGCGGGAATCGAACTCGGGACTCTCTGGTCCGCAGGCCGACGCTGTAACCGCTGAGCCAAACCAGCCAGGGCTAAGTGATTTCTTAAACCAGGGTCTGTTGTTAGAGGTACGGGTCTGAAAAAATACACCCCAGTGAATGAAACCAAATGCTTTACAAAGAAGCGCATTTGATACTGTATTTTTTTTTAATCAACCATTTTATCGGTAGCATTTGCCACTGAAACCTAAGAGGAAATATCATTTGAGAGCCCATGCTTCTCACAATACGTCATCAATTATCTTTAAAGGCCTTCGTAAAGAGACATGTTAATTACCATCTCTGCAAGCATCTCTAGAATAGGGGTGACTATAGTATTATATTGGGGCACTTTGTCAAGCATGTCATTCCCTTGTCTTGCTTTTATAGCAGAGGAAATAAAGGCACTAGAGAAATATCTTTGAGGTCGCACAAGTTAACAGCAGATAAACATTAGAACCGGCAGCTCCAGAATTCCCACTGCGTGTAATTAGTTCCCTGCAGCAGGACTTGGCAGCATTGGGGATGAATGGCGAATGTGGCGTTTGGGGACCTGAGGCTGGTGGGAATCCTGTGTTCTTCTGAATGGTTAATTAGTTAGTTCCTGAGCGTTCTCACTGCACAAACGTGGAGGCCTCTCAGCCAGGTACCTTCCTCCTTAGGAAACACCGTCACCTGTGGCATTCTGACGGGCTGTCGAGGTGGAGGAGATCGGGGTGACCGGAGTAATTTCTTAGGCATTGCAGTGTCTTCCTGAGGTTTTAACGGAGTTCTCAAGTGTGGGTTTTGTCTTTAGCGCCTGATGGACCCCAGGGTGGCTGGGAATTGGGGTTGAGAGTGAAGGGGCAGCAGGTGTTTTGACTCTTTACAAGTCCCCCCCCCCCCCTCCAGTGTTCTCAGAGTCACCTGGTGTGTTTGGTCAGCTCACCTTTATTTATTTATTTTGGTCTTCTTATGACTGATAGATACTGAATTCATGGACTGCCACCTATTCTTAGGCATCTGACAAAATCATTGTAGCAAAAAATATAGTCTTTGAAAACTACCGCCAGGAGATTTGGTACGTTTCTGGAAAATTCTAGGGAATCCAGAAGCAGTCTCCGAGTTGGAGCCAAAGGCTGGTTCCATCATTGAGTCCTGGAATCTTGATGGTCTTCCTTTCATCGACCCCCTTTTAAGGACATGACTAAGTCTTTAATCACCGAGGGTTGACTAGCGAGAGATGGATTGGGTGTCCCTGCTTTAGAACTTTCAGTTTCTCTTCCGCCCAGTCTAGAATGAACTTGACATGCTTCCTGGGAGAACACAGGCTGGACTCGACTCACTTTCTCTGGCCTCAAACCTGGCTGTGCACCCTGGGGCCACTGCTTGGCAGCATCAGGATCATCTGAGAGCTTGTTGGAAGAGCTGGTCCCATCACCTGTGTCTGACACGCCCTCCAGGTGGCTTCTACGCATGCTCAGCGGAGAAGCACTGGTCCGTAACGCGTACATTCTTGAACTCTGAAAGCAGCTGGATCAGTGCTGAACACGTCTTCCTGATCATATTTTGTAGTCAGACATTTATGACCCTTAACAAAAAATTTTAGTTCTTTGACATTTTAATAATTTAAACATCTTTTTAAAAGTTGTATTTTTTTACTATAAATTATTACATTACCATTATAAAGGCTTCAGAAAATACAGAAAAGTGAAAAGTAAAGAGAAATTTACCCCATCAAGTACTCGTATTGATAATATTTTAAAGGTAGATTTTCTTTCTGTTTATTTTTCCTGTGCATAATTAAAAAAAAAATTTTTTTTTCCTGATTTGTAGAAATGATATATGGTCCTTGTAGAAAATAAGAAAAAGTGCAAAAACAGAGAATGGAAACCATTCTACATATTTAGATTTGGAGTTTTATATAGTGTTATAAAGTGGGACTTCATAAACTTTGCTTTTATCCTTTGGTTGTAGAAGATCCTCTCAGGTAATATTTTTCTTTAGTTTTTATGCTACCTATACGCTCTGCTCTCTATTATTTTATGCAATTTAAAAAGATTCCTGGTGTAATCATCTATATCTTAAATAGTTATTTTACAGTCAGGATGGAGACTTTATTAACTTCTTTGTACAACTGAAAAATTAATTGCTTACTCACCAGTGGGACATATTCTATGTTATATATTAATCTTCTTTGACCATAAACTTCCTGGAGGGTAGATAAACCTTTACTTTTGAAGGATGCATGACTACCCTCCTTTTAATTTGACTGGTAGGTTGTCTTCTGGAAGATTGTTAGATTGACGATCCCCGCAGAAAGTCCTTTTTTTCTTAGGTAATTGCTTAGAAACTTCTAGGTGATTGGGGAACACCATGGAGGAAGCCGATTTTTCTTACTTGAGCTTTTTGCTGAGACTGGAAAAATGCAAGACAGAATGAATCTTTACAACAAAATCTCTCTGTTAGGTAGTTTGGGGGAAACTGACATGTGATTTTGAACATCCATGGACTAGCTGGCTTAGATGTTTGCGGCAGGGCAGGGACAGCTGGGTGTGACTCGCCCTGTTACATCTTTGGCAGGCTTTGTTCTAGAATATGTCATCACCCTGAAAGCGCAGACTGTATCCTGTCAAGGGAAGAATTCCATGCATTTCTGTGTCATGGACCAGACTCTCCATTTCCAGCGGTTCCAAGAGATCTCGATGCAGTTTACCCGCCAGAGGAACACAGTTCAGAATCCCAAGTAACTAACGACGGTTTCCCAAGTTTCAAACTTGACTTGCCTCTTTTTGAGAACAGTAAGAGGGATTCAAGGCACATTTCTAAACGTTCTAAGCCACCGCTCTAAAAATCCTCTCCCGTCTCTCCTAGCTGAGGCACTGTTTTGGATCGCCTCTCCTCAAACCTTACTTTTACTCCTCCCATCCATACCTTTCTGCAGTTCTAGGCACTTCTACCCCCTAAGTTCTTCATATATAAATCACTTTAGCCCCACTGACTTCTCTTAATTTTCTTCCTGATAACTTCTATCCCAGGAAGGAGAGCCATGAAATGACCCAGCAACAGGAATTTGCTCATTTTTGTGGGTGGGGTGGTAGGTGTGGCCCCGGTAGAACCTGATGGTCAAAGATGTGACTACCTGGTTATTAATAATAATAGCTTTTTTTTTGTTACATGGGCTTCAGGGCATGTCTTGTAGTCCATGCTTGTTGTCTTGGCGACACAGACTGTGTGTTCCTGTGAACAGGGGAGTCACCTTGGCGGCACTGGCCAGGTAGGTCAGTAGGTGAGAACGGTGTCCCAATGTGCCAAGGTTGCAGGTTTGATCCCTGGTCAGGGCACAAACAAGAAGCAACCAATGAAACCGTAAATAAGTTGAACAACAAATTGATGTTTCTCTCTCTCAAATCAATAAATTAAAAAAAAAGAAGAAGAAGAAGAACAGAGGAGTCACTCCAGGCAGTTGTTTAGAATTTGTTATGAGAATTTGCTAATTGGAAAACTGCTTATGTGATCCACGAAACAGGGTTGCTCAGGGCTGTCTCGAATTGGTAGATACCACCCAGATGTCTCAGATCTTGGCTGATAGCATGTTACTCATGTTGAGAAGCTAGTTGGGCAGGACACATGTGTGGTCTGGATATTATACTAGCCAGCTTTGCATTTAAATTTGCCAAAGACCTTAAGGCATTAAACATTTAAAAAAATATCCCTGTGATAAATTTCAATGCTCCAGACTCCCATAATTCCACATATTATTCTTTTTAACGAGCATGACATCTTTTTATAGCATCGTGGCACATCCAGTTGCCCATGGTGCTGAGCTGTGGTTTCTGTTGTGATGCCTGGTCCCAGTCCCATGAATAGAAGCTTACACTCAAAGCCAGTGTTTTCATTTTTACTAGAACACAGGGATTTTCCCTAGGCAAATATGTTGACTTGCTTTATAACTTTTTTTTTTTTGGTAGGGGGCAGGTTATTCACTTGAAATATGGAGACATACATTCTTGGAAAAATAACCACTGGAGAGTTTTGAGTAAATAAAAATTTGGTAAATGTGTGGTCTTTCTGTGCTTAATAAAAAGGCATATGTTTAGAAAGCAAGGTTCTGTATGGTCTTTCTCCCTGCTCCCTTGGATCTCATTTCTTGCCTCTCTTCCTGTGAACAGTAGGTTCCAGCCACATTGGCCTCCTTGATGGTCACCAACATGTTAGCCATGCTCTGCCACAGGACATTTGCACAGAATTTCCCATTTATCCTTAGCACTTACCAATATCTAACACAATATAGATTTTACTAAATTGTCTTGTCGCTCTCTCTCTCTCACTAAATGACAACCTTCCTGAGGGCAAAGTAGGGTTTATTTCCTCTTGTATTCCCAGTGCCTAGAACAGAGTGTCTGAACCATCATATACATAATATGTCATCGTATAAAGTGCTTGATAAATAATGGTTGGGGGGAAGAAGGGGAGGAAGAACGGTTGTGGATGACTCTTGTTTGGCTTTCACATATCACAATTGACACCCCACCCCCACCCCCCGGCCACACACATTTTAGACAACGCAGTGAAAGCTAGCAGTTAGCCTTCTCCCTGCCCAGAGAACAGTCTGTGAGTTTGGGGTGAATTTCGAGGCTCCTGGCTTCTGGCAGGCTTCGCCATTAGTAATCACGGGAAGTAAACTCTCCTTAGTATTTGGTGGGTAGAGGCATGTTCTGTAAACCAGTAAATGCCTCTCTCTCTATACAGTCCTACTATTTCATACCTTTCCAAGAAGTCAACAGGTAGTAACAGATGCAGCCTGATTGATTTCTGGGAGGGTCAAGACAGAGCATATTTGCTGTGGGATTGGTAAATGCAGTCTTTGGCACTGAGACTCCATTATCTTTTGTCCATGGCTAAAAGGTGTGTGACTGATTTATCATTTAACCCACACACAGCATTAGCCGCAGAGATAGGTGAGGGTGTGAGGGGGAGGATTTTTTCAGAGTGATAAGGTGGTGGGAATGTGAAGCTTGGTCTGGCAGGGTCTGCCCGGGATTTTGCTGAGTCCATGGCAATATTTAATGAACTGTGCAAACATTCTATTCAAGATAAGACTATAACAGTTGCCTTGGGGAAAATTCTTTTGAGTCAATATTTGTTTGATCTTTTTTTTAAATTTTTTTTTTTATGTAGTATTTTGCCTCTGCATTCCGCGCCGTAGCAGAGTTCCTGTTGTAAATGCTGGTTTCGGAGATTTGCCGTATTTGCACACCGGGTCAGTCCTGGAGGAGCTAAAGGATTGGAGTCACTGTTTAAACAGAGCTTCTAAGGGGTTTCAAATGACTCTTTAAAACAGAAATCAATCGCTTGACGAATAATTATTAAAAACCTGTGCTAAGTACTCTGGGGGATTCCAAAATATAAGTTAAGCTCTTTGCCCTCAATTTGCTTATAATTTCGCTATAGAAATAAGATTTTAATCAGTATATGCGATACAAGATACATATGCCAAATAATAATAATGGCTACAATTTAATGACACTTAACAGAACTAAGCACTGTTCTAGCGCTTTTCCCAGCAGGAACTAACTCACTGAGTCCTCTAGTGGGGGATGGTAGCCCCGCGAGGTGCTGGTGGTTAGTGTGGCGTTTGCCTGGACAGACAAGGTGCTGGGAGTGTGGAGAAAGGGAAGTGGAGACACATAAAGGAAAACTTTAAGGAGGAGGAGTTTCACTCTAGATCTTAAAGGTCAGGAAGCAAATGGCTATGTAATGAGAAGAAGAAAAAGGACCTAGTGGGCAGTTGTTTTTTTGCCTGTAGCATCCTTTCTTCTCTCTGGAAGGCTGTTTTATCTTCCTAGACTCTCAGCTCAGCTCATGTGCTTTCTGGTAAAGGGGACAATAAACAAAGATATTAAAGAAATACAGACTGTCAGTGTGATAGTGCTTTGAAGAAAAATAAATACAGGAAAAGGAGAGTGCGGAGGTGGCAGGGGAGAGGATTGATCATTTATGAGTATTTGTTAATTGGAAAATTGCTTATGTGATGCATGGAACGGGGTGGTCAGGGAAGGCAAACTGAGACATTTGAGTGCAGAATGGAGGAGGAGAGAGAAAGAATTATGGAGGCATCTACAGGAAGAGCCTTCTGGGCAGTGGGAATGGCAAGTGCAAAGGCCCTGGGGTGGCAGCTTACCTGGATTGTTCAAGGAACATCAGAGAGGCTAGAGAGGCTGGAGAATAGTGAGCAGGGAGGCAGTGCATGCCCAGTCACTGTTGGTTTTGATGATGGTGGTGTGGTGGCGTTGGAGGAGGTGCTATTCAGAGTTTCTGAGTGAGTGGGATGGTAGTTTGGCCGCTGTACTGCCTTCTCCAGCCCCGAGCAGCTGTAGTGCCTCTTGGTTTTCACCAGCAACCCCAGCTCAGTAGCTCTCAGATCTCCATCCATCTCTAACGTGGGCAAAGGCACATTGGCTGCTTCACACCCCATCACCTGGCAGGTAGGAAACTCGGGTACAGCTCAAGCTCTGGGTGAGAGCACGTGTGTGAGCTGAATGAACCCTCGCCTCAGCCCCTGCACTATTTTCCTGGCCTGTAATTCTGAGTTTCTTCAATTTCTTGCTTGGCATTGATGTTCCTGCTGGGACCGCTGCCCTCTTGGCTAGGCCCTTGGATCTGCCTGGTTCTCGCCATCCTCTCTGCCAAGCCCAGCCCTCGTTGCTGGAGTCAGGGCTGGTGCTGGGCTGTATCTGTGGGTGTTCGGGACTCTGTGCTGAGGGGAGAGTTAGGGAGCTCCACTGAGCTGCTGGGTCTCCTTGTCCTCACCCCAGTGCTGTGGGTTATCCCCCTACCACTGCCGACGCTCCTTGGATGACAGACTGGAATTAGGCAGGGTTGACTGTGCTTCTTTGGACACACGAGCTGGACTGCTGCCACACCCGGGCAGGGCTCTGCGCGGGGATCCCTCCAGCTTGGGTTCTCTGTCTCTGACCCTGTAGCCCATGCAGCAGACCCACTCAGTTATCAGCATGGGCTGTGCCCTAGAGGGAGAGAATGGGGACCTGAGGCGTGGGGAAGGCCCAGCCAGGGCACCGGCAGCGTGAGCTGTGGATGACAGAAGTGAGATTGGGGAAGGAAGGCTCCGCGAACGTGGCACAGTGTGCTCTGAGGGGACTCAGTGTAAAGCAGAACCAAACAAGCTGTTTAAACGTTTATACATGAGTCCTGGCCGGTTTGGCTCAGCGGTTAGAGCGTTGTCCTGCGGTCCAGAGAGGCCCGGGTTCGGGTCCCGCTAAGGGCATGTACCCCGGTTGCAGTTTGTCCCCGGCCCTGGTTGGTCGTGCGGGTGGCAGCCACTCGATGTGTCCCTTTCACATCGATGTTTCCCTCTCTCTCTCCTCCTCCCACCACTCTATCTGTACAAAAAATGGAAAAATGTCATCGGGTGAGGATAAAAAAAAAAAAGTTTATACATGAGTCCAGCCAGTGTGGCTCAGCGGTTGAGTGTCAACCCATGCACCAAGAGGTCACCGGTTTCATTCCTGGTCAGGGCACATGCCCAGGCACGATCCCCAGTGGGGGGCATGCAGGAGGCAGCCAGTCAGTGTTCTCTCTCATCGATATTTCTCTCTCTCTCTCCCTCTCCCTTATTCTGTCTCTAAAATCAATAAAGGAAAAACTAAAATAAAAAAAAGTATACATGTGAATGTTAATTTAGACGTTGCAGAGTCTTACAGCTGAGTCATGGCCAAGTTACGTAAAGAAGGATGCGTGTGCCATGGAGACCCTGTGAGGGTCCAGGTGGGGCTGGGTCAGTATGGATTAAGATTAGGTCAGAGGGCTACGCTAAGGTTTACTCCAGGAGTCAGCGGTAGGGTTCCTTACCTGTGCACACACATATACACACACGCCATGCACACACACACACCATGCACACACACACGCCATGCACACCATGCACACGCACATATACACACATGCCATACACACACACACACCATGCACACACACACCATGCACACACATGCCATGCACACACACACGCCATGCACACATATACATACACGCCATGCACATGCACCATGCACATGGCTACACACATATTCTCAACCAATCCCTCCTTTGGTTTCTGTTTCCAGTTTCAATTACTTCTGTGTATGTAGAAGCAAAATGCCAACTTGAATGCTGTTAATAGGGACGAGAGTGCAAATAGGCTTGATTCTCAAATTTACAGACTAGATGTTGAAATTATAGGAAGTTCTCTGCAGTTTTCTCCTGTTCGCAGCAGTAGGCACCAGACTTGTTAGCGGGCACAGAGAAGTGTTTATGAATCTCCTGTGAGTCAAGGTGTGCAGGTGGGCCTTTCCAGTGCCAGAGAAGAGTAATCACATTGAAAATGTTATTATAAAATAATATTGGCATGATCCGAGAAGGTGGTTAAACTAAGAGATATCTCCTTTTTGCAGAAAGTGCTAACTTATTTAAGATAATAAAGTAAGGCCTAGGACTTTCTTTCCTGAGAAATGGACTAATTTGAATGAATATTTATTGAGCTTCCAGAATATCCTCTGAAATGCTTTAAAATTTTAAAACGCAATTTATTTTCTGAATAGGTAATTCACTCACGTGGTTCAACATTTAAAAGCTGCAAAAGAATGTTCAGTGAAAATCTTCCTTCCCTCCCCCAGGTGGTCAGGTCCTTCCTCAAGGTCACTCACATGACCAGTTTCTGATATATTTTGTTCATAGTCAATATAGTTGCCGAATCAGTGTTAATCTGGAAAAACAAGGCATCTTTTCTCTCTTTAAAGACCTTGTATTTAATAAAACAACCAAAAGCAAAGCGAACTGAGCCAGTCAATCATTAATAGCTGCAGTTTGGAAACGTCTGTTATAAATCCAATGATGACAAAATTCTTAGCGGCTGAAGTGTTTGGTCCTCAGACCAGCAGCAGTAATGGCCCCTGGGAGCTTGTTAGAACCTAGAGTCTCAGGTCCCCCACACCCCCAGACCTCCTGAATCAGAATCCGCATGTCGCATATTCACTGGTGACTCGGAGGCATGTTGCAGTTTGAGAAGCCACCGTGGTGTGTCTTTGTCACAGCAGTGGTGGCAGAGTGATCTGAGACTCCTACAGATGGCGAAAGGGAGGGATGGACTTGGAATTAGAGCTGTGCTCCTCCTAATATTCTGAAGGCTCTGTTTTTTGTTTTTTTTTAAATCCTCATCTGAGGATATTTTTCCATTTATCTTCACATAGAGTAGGAGGGAGAGAGGAAGAGAGAGAAACATCGATGCGAGAGAGACACATCAGTTGGTTGCCTCCTGCATGGCCCCGACCAGGGCTAGGGACTGAACTGCAACCGAGGTACATGCCCTTGACCCAAATTGAACCTGCGACTCTTTGGAACCAGCCAGGGTTCTTTTTCTTTTTTAAATATGTTTTTATTGATTTCAGAGAAAGGAAGGGAGAGAAAGAGAAAAATAGAAACAATGATTGGCTGCCTCCTGCATACCCTCTACTGGGAATTGAGCCCACAACCTGGGCATGTGCCCAGACTGGGAATCGAAAGGGTGACCCCCTGGTGCATGGGACGATGCTCAACCCACCAAGCCACACCAGCTGGTCTGAGGTTTGTGTTTTATTGCTAAAGTTAAAAGAGTTGATCTTTTATTAATTTGCAACCACATATTAAGGTGGTCTATAAATTTTTGTGATTTTTGATTTTGAAATTCAGAAATCGTTCTCTTCCTTTCTTTCCCTCTGTCCTTATTGGGGAGGGGGGAGCATACTCGTCTTAAGTGAATACAGTAAACAGATGTTAATAGGAACATTTAGAAACGGCCAATCAGATTTAGATGGACAGCTTCTATTTTGACGGATACATATGTTTATGGTTGTGTTTTTATATTGTGTTGTGCAGTGTATATGGACACTCTATTAAATTTCACATTTCTGAGCGATTTAGACTCAATGTGTATGTTTGTGCCAAATCTCAGTGTGATAGAATTAAATAGTTTATGTGATTCTAAAAAAACCAACTGAGATGTAAACTCTTTAAAAGTTGTCAAACTTCTAGTGGAGAAAGGAAGGTGGAAACGTGTTTGCTTTGGGTAAATGGAAGACTAGAGGGCAGGACCGATCGAAAGCCCTGTGGTGGATGAATCTGTAAACGAATGCTCATCATTTGGAGATGACTCTGAGTTTGACTTCAAAACTTTAAAATAATTTGCCCATTTGGATAATTATACCTGGAGTAATTCTAATTCTAGAAATATATTTTCAAAGGAATGTATGAAGTAAAATAAAATCTTTGGCCTAAAGATGTTCTTCAGAGTGTGATTTATAATAAAGAAAAATAAAAAGTGAGTTAATTATCTAAGGAAGAAGGGAATTGATAAGTAAATGGTTGTACATCTATAGGATGGGATATTTTAGAGCTGAAATAATATTATGATATGCTCTATGTTAGGTGTGAAGCAGGATGAAAATTGTTTGGAAAAAAGACAGGAAGGGAATATTACTGATGTGTATATTTGATGGACTCTAATAAGTGAACTATAGTGAGGATATACTACCTTAAAAGGTAATGGAAAAAAATCTTCACTCCAATTTATGAAAAGGTCCAAGGGTTGAAAATGGAAAGGAAACTTGGTTGCCTTTATTCATTGGAGGATATTGTCATCAATGTTTTCTAAAAATTTTTTTAACTTTTCAATTATAGTTGCCATACAATATTATTTTATTATTTTCAGGTATATAACATGATGAGTAAACATTTATATACCTTATGAAGTGATTACCCCTATAAGTCTAATACCCCTCTGATGCCATACACAGTTATTAGAATATTTTTGACTATATTCCTTATGCTGCACTTTATATCCCCGTGACTATTTGTACTTCTTAATCCTTTCACCTTGTTCTTTTTTAACCTTTCCTTCTACTCTCCCTCCCATCTAGCAACCATCAGTTTGTTCTCTGTATTTATAACTTTGTTTCTGTTTTGTTTGTTTATTTTGGTTTTTAGAGCACACGTATTAAATGAAATTATATGGTATTTGTCTTTGTCGTGACTTCACTTAGCGTAATCCCCTCTAGGTCCATCCCTGTTGTCACAAATGGCAAGATTTTATTCTTTTTTATGGCTGAATAATATTCCATTGTATATCTGTATGTACCACATCTTTATACATTTGTGTACCACTGGACACTTAGGTTGTTTCAATAATCACAAATGTTTTAAATCTGAGGCGTTCAAGGCATTTTTGTAAATTCCTTAGCTATATAGGGTCAAGGTTAAATTGTGCTGGGGTTGGATTTGGTTACCGAAGAGAAGAGAGGAGGAAGCAAGTCTTCAGTAGGGGAGTGAAAACATCCCTAACCTAGGATATGCACGGTTTGCGGGTTCAGCCCATCCCCCTTTGTACTTGAGGCATTTGGGAGGATGACAGCCGGTGCCTCTGGCCATAGTTGAAGGGCTGCCTGGCTGGAATGATTGGCCAGGGAGAACTTAGAGACCGGTGCCCTGTGAAATGCCGCAGAACACCCTGACAGCTTATTTTTAACCCCTAGGAAGTCCCCTGGAACTTAGAAAACATAAGGGAAAAAACCCGACTGGAGGTGCACCCAGAGCATAAGCAGCCGTCGGCTAGTCTGCAGGAGCCCACCCCTCCCCCGAGAGCAGCGAAACTCCCTAGTTGTCCATCAGCCGAGGAGGCGGAGGTTTCAGCTTCTGGAATGGCTTCAGTAGCCATCTGGACACAATAGATTACCTGAAAAATATGTTCTCTTTGTACTTGGAAACCATTGTATTCCTATGCATTTTGATTTTTCTTAAGGACAATGTATTAGGTAGTAAGAAGGGGTGACTGTAGTTTTAAAACGTTCCCCTAGGACTCCCCCGCAGCAGGTGGCTCTGCAGAGGTCTGTTTTGAAAGTGATTTGAACGGAGTGGCTTCTAAGGTTTTGTCTTCTCTTTTTTTGTACCTGAGTCTTTCAAGTCGGAGAGCTGAGCACATCCACGCGAGCACATGCTCTTAGGGTTGAGCCCCTTTGGGGCTCACCTGTGCCGCACTGACATGTCAGGGTCGGCAGCAGTGCACCAGACGCTGTTCTCCAAGTGCTGGGCGTTTTCTAGTGGATGATTTTCAACCTTAATAATGTAAACACTGAAGTCATTCATGCCGGCATCTAACTTTCCATTTGTCCCGTGGCTGCAAGTGAGCTGGTGTCATGGAGAAAGAAGGGCAGTTGGAACGGCATCAGGTCCCAGTGACATAGCTTTGGGCTGAAACCTAGTTGTGGCCCTTTGACGCAAGTGCTGCTGCTTGGGGGGGGAGGGGGTCGGCTTTGCTAAGGGCTGTTGCAGAGCTGCTGGCCCCCACTAGGAAAGGGAAGTCGCAGCATGCACATGAGGAATGTGTCAGTCAACATTATCGTTTACCGGGGAGGCTGACCTAACAATGTCAGGTCACAGTGCCACAATGGAAGCCTGAGGAGCACCCTCCCAGGACTGAGGATCCCACATGTGGAGGTGGAGGGGGTGCTGCCCTCACCTTGCACCCTGGCCACCCCCTGGGAAAGTGCCACCACCCTGGACAGAGGCCTTTTTGCTGCCATAACCGACCTTCATTTCAATTGGCCTTTCCCTCTCTGTCCATGAAATGCTCGCCCGTGTCACATCCGAGTGTGTTGGAGCGCATCGTTCCTTTCCGTAGTCCAGTGATTTCAAATGTGCAGTTGCCGGCCAGCATTGTAAGTACAGTGTCTTGAAGTCACCAGGTGCTTTGGGGATGAAATCAGCGGCTTTGGCTTCCTCAGGCCGAACACTGGTCAGTTTCTGAGGCTGGTGCGCCCACTATGGGGAGCTCCCTCCCCCTCTCGCGGTGTACCTCGGAAGAGCCCCAAGCTCCGCCTCTGGGACTCATTTCAGTGAGAGTCATGGAGACCCACTTAATTTTCAAACTCAGAAGAGCAAAAAAGGAACTCTCAAGAATGTTGTCACAAAACGTTCTCCTTTAAAGACCATCAGATATGAGCACTGTGTGAGTGACCTCGAAACTGCAGTCTGCGAGCTCCATCCGACCCGTGAGGGCAGGGCTGGGATCTGTTCTGTTCACTGCTGGGTCTGACTCTCAGTGTGTGGACTGGTCTCCAGCCTGTAGCAGGTGCTCAATGAATATTTCTTAAGTGAGTGGACTTCCACTGCATAACCTTTAACTCTAGTCATATTTTACCAGCTAATATTAAATTTAATTGAGACGGTACTGACGTTTGCCGTAATTTGGACTTTAGCCATAGCCGACACATATCAGAGATCAACTCAAAAAACTCATCCCCGTGTCGATTGCTTTTGGAGGTTCATTTTCACTTTCTGTGGCTGCTTTTGAAATAGACACCACTGTACGAGATTTTTGCTGGACTAACGTTTTTGGAAGAGAGTGTACATTAATTCTATATTAAAGTTCAGAAGTGATTCTGAACTACTGGCCTCCTTTGAAGTCTTATTACTTATTAAAGTGCCATTTCTATTCATATTCTCTCTTTCTCTTGCCTTATTTTCAGTAACTGCTTTCTTTTTTAGCCGATTCAGGCCTTTGAAAGGAATTCATCCCTGCAGTGGGAGCTACCCGTCTCGGGGAAAGGTGTGCGGGCGTAGGCTGTGGGGACATACACCAGTCACCTCTCTCTTTCGCCAGGACCATCTGAAGCCACCCCAGATGGAGGGGTTAGCAGGCGAGAGTTTGCTATTTCTCTCATGCTTTTACTTTTCATAATTTTGGCTGCACGTTTTTTTCTTGATTCCTGAATTCCAATCTTGGTCTGTGTCCCCTGCTTTGTGACTTAAAGCGGTCTGCTTTATTCTTCTGTGTGTGTTATTTCATCTGCAGGAGAAGGGTGGAATGGCCTTTTAACCAGCACCGCCAGACCTGGGCTACTCGAGGTCCGAGTTTGCCAAGGCTGACGGAATGAAGCCACACAAATGAGTGGCTTGAACAACTGGAGTGTGTTTTCTCGGTCCCGCAGGCAGGTCTGGTCCCTTGAGGCACTAAGGGAGGATGTGTTCCTGGCCTCTCTCCGAGCTGCTGGTACTTCCTTGGCATGTGGCAGCATAACTCCAGTCTTCACAGGGCGTTCTTCATGTGGGTGTGCAAAGTTTCCCTTTTTGTAAGGACACCAGTCATGTGGGATTAGGGGCCCACGCTACTCCTGTATGACCTCATCTTAACTAATTGCATCTGCAGCGAGGCTCTTGCTTACTAAGGTCACATTCTGAGGTATTGGGGGTTAGAACTTCAACATGTGAAGTTTGGGGGACACAATTCAACCCATAAATTGGGGGGCAAGAAGGCCAAGTAGAATTGGGTGGGCTGAAGTAGCAGGCTGTGCTATTTTTCTTAAGTTCTCTGTTCTTTCTTCCTTTTTAAGAGTCCAACAGATGAGGAAACATGCCAACCTGGGGCAGGTAGATTTGCTCTCCGACTGGGGTCCTGCTTACAAAGACCAGACAGAAGTCAACTTACCCGGAGTCTTGATTTAATCATGTTGTGAATCTCAGGACATTAGATCACCCAGGTCCTTTCCTGAGTCCAGCGGTTCCCATGCAAAGGTGCAGGATCTGGCCCTGGTGCAGGAAACAGAGGAAGACAGGGCTGCCCCTGTTGAGCACTGCTGGGCCTCATTTGTTTCCTGGCCTCTTTGAGATCCCAGATAGAAGACATACTAGGAGATCAAAGGCCTTTGTAATTACTTCCCCCCAGCGATTCCCTGTGAATGCCCGCTGAGCTATTTGTGCGTTATTGCAGGGACTGTGTCTAATTTCACTTCACGTATAGACTCAGACGTCGGCTCCTAATTGCCTTGAGCCCTCGCTTTCCTTAGGTGGCTGATTTTACCCCAGCACCATTTCTGAAGTGGTTTCAAATGTAGACGTCAGAGATCTCTTGGTGTAGGAGTATTCAGTTATCTTCATATAGAAGTTAAACTTTTATGGAAGTATTACGTACATGCAGAACAATGCTCATGGAAGAGTGCAGTCCAGGGAGTTTTCCCACACCGAGTGCCCACAGCAAGCTCCTGGAGACAGCGCCTGCCCGAGTTACTACCCCTCTCTCCGAAAGTAACCATTACTCTGAATTCTAAGAGCATTGGTTATTTTTGCTTGGCTTAAATGTTGTGTACATTTTAAATATACTTGAAACTTTTTAAAATTAAAAACATTTTAATAAGCAAAGTATACACATACATTGTATGTGGTCATAGTATGTATTTTTAATGTCTGGCGTTTTGGGTCAACATGATGTGAGATTTCATCCGTGTTGTTGCCTGCAGTCATATTCATTCATTCTATGGGAGGAGAGAGAATTTTTCCCTACCCGTCAGAGTTCTTGGTTAAGACTCCTGTAATAAAAGGCAGCTTAACAAGAGAAAAACAAACAAGTTATTAACATGTCTTTCATGTATACATGAGAGATACCCAGGGAAAAATCCATAGTTCCCTCGAGTGGCTTAGAATTCAGGCTTCAATATCATCTTACTAGGGAAAGGGAAGAAGGAGTGGAGGCCTCGTAGGGGAAAGTAAATGATTTTTAGGAAAGATGGATGGACCCTTGAAGAATAGATGGGAAATATGATAGTTTGTGACAAAGTTTGTCTGGGTATGGTGTTGACTTCTAGCCTCCTGTCCTGTGATGAGTCAATCTTCCCTGATTGATGAACCTCCAGGGGAAGGGACTTATGACAGTTGAGTTCCTTTGGGAGGATCTGTCTTTGAGCAGACAGGGCTGTTCAGAGACAGCCTCTGCTGGAGTTTGCTGTCCTTCAAGTGCCTACAGCTCAAAAGAAACTGTATACCAAATGTTTTGGGGGTAGAATGTTCCAAACTCCAATAGTCATATTTTAATGTGGCATATTCTGTGGCCCTTCAAGTTCAGTGGCTGCACGATATTCCAGTGTCGCCTTTCTATTTTATTAATAAAAATTACTTTCTTCTATATAGTTATTATGTAGTTAAAAACTGGAGTCGCTTGCTGAATGGTTTGCTGCACTTCTTTTCTTGTACATGTTCATGTAATTCAGCAGCTGTTCTCCAAAATGCGAACGCTTGCCTATCTTCCTTGATGTTTGAAAGGCCCCTTTCCCCCTTTATTCTGTCCCTACCGGGTATTTGAAGAGTAATTTCCCCCTTAATAACTCTGGGCAGTAACTTTGAGGGGGGAAACATCTGCTCCAGTTTTTTTACTCCAACACCGATGTGTGAAAAGAGCTGTGAGCCATGGCTGGAGCTATTAGCGTGGCCCAGGACGATCAGCTGGATCCAGGTAATATATCTTTGCTTCTCTCGCTTTGATTGCCATGGTAGACGGCTGGCGGCAAGCTGTAATTTTGATTGTGATGCATTCTTTCTCATGATAAATGGTTATGGATGCCTAGACATGCAAGAATTTGACGTTTTGCATTAATGGTTTTTTGGAGAGAAACAGCGAAACTTCCCCCCTCCCCCAATACCAATTCCCATTTTTTTAAGCAATGGTGACTTAGCCTTCTGAATGTGAATAATATTATGGATTTCTTTTTAGCCTTTAGTTACACTGAGCGTTTCAGTCAGTATTTTAGTATAGTACTCAATGTGGTAAAGATTGACTGCGTCTGGAAATCCATGAACTAAGATACATGTGAGGCGCTGAGCCTGGTGTCTGGCACATAGTAAGTACTCACGAACTGGGGTTGTTCTTTGCAAATGTTATTGGTGGAAGTGGGGTTCTTAGGGTACTGCTAGAACACGCATTTCTGGAGGCCCCCACGGGAGGATGAGATATGGTAGAAAATTTTATTTTCATGGAATTATATCCCTGGATTTCCAAAGTTCCATTTCCCTTGGTCCAGTCATAGGAGAAGTTTGCTTCAGTAAAACCAGAAGCAAAGTCAGAGGCCAGAGGTTCCGTTCCGTGTTGCGGCCGGGTCCAGGCTCTGCGGTCCATTAGCCCGCTGTGTGTGGGGGTCTGCTTGGCCGTGGGCCGCATTGGAGAAGGCTAGGAAGCCGAGAGGAACCAAGAGCACGAACTTCTTTGTTCAGGGAATTGACTATCCCAGATTTCTTCCTGCTCGCCGTGGCCACGCCCCTTCTGCCAACCATCTCTGTCCACAGGTGTGATCGCCAGCAAGCGCCCTCGCTAGTTCCCTCAACGGCGACTGGTCATGTGTCTGTCTTCCCTTTGTTGGAACCCTGGGGAGCGTAAAGTTGTAGCTTCCTGGTGAAGCTGCCTAAATGACGTGCCTATAATATCTGGTCTTCCCTTTGCTCCTTTCCTATAATTAATAAGTAGGTAATTACAACAGTATCATTATTATTTGGGATTTTGCTCGTGCCAGCTGAGGGCCCAGGTTGGCTGGACTCCATCGTGTGGTTAATACATACCATGTAGTTAGGCAGCTGGAAAACCTTGTCAGCTGAACTGGGCTGGGCACAGCCATAATTCAAGCCTCCCTTTCTACCTCATTGCCTATAGGAAATAAGGAATTCAGGGTGTGGAACAGCTTTCTCTGCCTGCCTGGGTGCTCCTGGGTATGCCTTCGTAAAGGAAGCCCAGGGCTGCCCGAACAGACATTCCCGCAGCAGGTAATGAAGCCAGTGCAGAAACCCGTGTCCCCAGGCTAGAGCTCGGAGACACTGGACGAAGTCCCCTTGCATGGGAATAAAATGGGACAGTAGGGCACAACTGCAGAGACGTTATTGCAAAAGGAAAGAACTTCATGTGCGCTATGCCCATGCACGCCCCAGCAAACAACTAGCGTTTGCTCTATCTGCTCTTCTCTCGTTTCAGACGCCAGAGCATTTCAGCCCTGAATACTTCAGAATGCACCTGCTAAGAATAAGGACGTTTCCCGTTTATTATTATAGTATTACACCTTAGACAATCAGCAGTGGTTGTTTTGTCATCTAATATCCTGTAGTTTCAGATTCCCCTCCTTATTTGGAAAATGTCTGATAGCAACATTAGGATCTAATCGAGGTTCACATGTTGCATTTGGTTGCTATATCTCGTTAGTTGAACTTACTCTCCAGTCCTTCTTCATTATCCTTGTGCAGAGTCTGGGCTAGTTGTCCTGGAGAATGTCCCACATCTGGGTTTCTTGATTGTTTCCTCATGAGTCATTTCCGTATTCTCTTTTGTGTGTATGTCCTGTAAACTGGAAGTTAGGTTGAGAAATGTGAGTAGGTTCATATCGAATACTGTCTTGGTCCGTTCAGGCTGCTGTATAACAACGTTCCATAGACTGAGTGTTTTATAAACAACCAAAACTTATTCTTCACAATTATGGAGGCTGAGAGTCAGAGATCAGGGTACCAGCATGGTTGGGTGAGTGCCTTCTGCTGGGTTGCAGAATTCTCCCTCTCTCACACGACAGAGGGGCAAAGGGCTGCGGGGTTTTTACAGGGCACCAATCCTGTTTATGAGGGCTTCACCCTCATGACCTAATTACCACTCCAAGGCCCCACATCCTAATTCCTGGTACCTAATACCTTGGGGGTTAAGCTTTGGGGGATACCAACATTCAGACCATAGCACACATTTTTACCCAAACTACTTCACAGGTGACGAGGCGATGCTGTGAATTCCACATTGCACAGTGTCCTGCTGTCTCAGCATTGCTGACGCAGACCTGGTGGCGGCCAGATCTTTCCACTGTGCAAGTGCATTTTTCTTTGCTGTCAGTGAGAATCTTTGGCTTGATTTCTGCCAAAGTGCAAGTCAAGTGCCTGTGGTTTCCCAACCACTTTTCAACCAAGTTTTTTGCTTCCTTTGACCCCTCCCTGAATCAGCTGTTACACTGGAGTTGCAACAGGGAGATTTTTGTCATTCTTTCATTGCTGCTATGGTGACCTGCTGGCGTTTTTCTGTAGAGAATTTTCCTTACCCATTTCTGAATATCACTGTAGACTCATGGGTTTTTATCTACTTAATATGTTATAAACAATGGCGGCCCTTAGTCTTTTTGATACTCTGGATGTCCTTCATGCTGAAGGACATGAGGAGGTTGAGTTGGTTAATTGACACGTTCTCTTGTGTAAAAATAGAGTCATTTAAAGTAGTTTCTTAACTATAGGCAACTAGCGTAACAACTGGTTATGTTGAGAAGTGTTTAGAGTGTTCCAGCAATAGGGCTATGTCTGTTAGGGGTTCGTTCTCTTTCAGAACCAGCTTTGTTTGGGGCTGTTATAAAATTGTAGAACCTAAGAAGGGATTTGATGCTGAGTACTGCTGAAGCCAAGGGGAGAGGGAGTACGTCATCTGTAACTTTACGTTAAGGTAACTGGTCTTAAGTTGTTTTCTGATTCGAAGCATGGTGCTCTCTTCAACGCTCCTGTTACTCATGTGGGAGGAGAATGAGGAAAGACTACTGGGAGAGGAGAGGAAGGTAGCCCCGTTCAGCAGGCTGGTCAGCGAGGACTGGGGTTTTCTGAAAAAGGAAGCCAGGCTCAGTGCCTCTGGGTTAATGCAGGGAGCAGGAGGGAGGTCCGTTAAAACCAGCTCCATCAAAATCCAAGACATTGCCAGAAAGCTGTTCCTGGGCAGAGGGCCTGGGTCTTTTCAATGCTTGGATGTGCCTTACGTGAAGGCTTTTGACCCGGGGTATTGCAGTCCATTTCTTCTTCAACGTGAAGTGTTTCCAGAAAACATTTCCCACCCCAATACAGGTAGAGCACTTCCCCAGTGTGGAACGGCCCCCCCACATTTGCATACATTTAATAGTAATAAATCCAAAGAAGGCTACCTCTAGAAAATGGAAAGGGGCCGTCCGTTCTCTCCCTGACGAGAGAGCAAGGAGAGAGCCAGTTGGTTTGGGGTTTGTGGATATTGCCTTCTTCCTGTGCAGTCCGCCCCTCCTTGGTCCCCACCCTGTTCCTGCAGACCTACGAGGGACGGGAGCCCCAGGAACTGAGCTGTGGTGGCTCCGTGAGTTTCAAGGTACAGAAAGTGGTAAGTTGAGAATCCAGGGCTTCATTCTCTCCTTCATTTGTCTCGGTCTGGACTCAGAGTGTCATCTCTGAACAAGGCTGGCCTCGTCAGAACTAGGACAAGGTACACTGTCTTAGACAGGTATCAGAGGAAGAAGGATTACCTTGCTTTTTATTCGGACACGTGCATTAGTTGGCCTGGCCCGCCGTAACCAAGTCCCGCAGACTGGGTGGCCTACGCAACAGAAACTCATTTTCTCACGCCCTGGAGGCTCGATGTCCAAGATAACGGGGTGAGCAGGGTTGTTTTTCCTGAGGCCTCTCTCCTGGGCTTATAGATGGCCTCCCTCTCCCTGTGTCTCCATGTCATCTTCTCTGTGTCCGACTCCTCTTTACAAGGACACCAGTCCTACTTGGTCAGGACCCATCCCACTGAGCTCATTTTAACTTAATAACCTCTGTAAAGGTCCTATTTCCAAATATAGTCATATTCTGAGGTACCGGGGATTCAGACTTCAACACATGAATGAATATGTATATAAAGTTTATGTCTTCTACCAGGAGATATAGAAATACATCTTAGTATTTGATTTCAATATTAAAAATCATTAATATATTTGTAACTTAGTCTCTTAACAGCAAGCTTCTTGAACACTGCTCT
Source organism: Molossus molossus (assembly GCF_014108415.1). Taxonomy (NCBI): domain Eukaryota; kingdom Metazoa; phylum Chordata; class Mammalia; order Chiroptera; family Molossidae; genus Molossus; species Molossus molossus. The sequence goes on from NW_023425346.1 coordinate 32,385,928, forward strand.
GATGAGCAACTTATTCTTCTCCCATCTGACAAAACAACAACAACAACAAAACAAAACAGAAGGAAGAGCAAGAGCACAGTCAAGGTTTCATCTATAACAACTGAGTTTAGTTGGAAAAAACACTTAACTGATGGTTTCCTTTTCTTCTGCACCTGTTACTCTCTGCTCGAATTTTAGGTGTATAAGGAAAGGAGAAATCAACTGTAATGTATGCTGTTCTTTAGCAGTTATAATGTCCTTCTCTGACACATAGGTTGTGGATTTGTTGGGTAAGTCTTCACACCTGTGAGGGGCCTTGCCAGGGTCTTGCCAGGGTCTTGCCAGGGTCTTGCTCCTCCACTAAGAGGTGCTCACAGTTTCTTGGTGGCAGCGTCAGAATTGGGACCTAGTGCCCAAAGGAAATTCTGTAGCCTCTCAGTCTAGTTCTGCCTGCATCAGGATCCCATGTGGTGCTTTCCAGGGGCTCATCTGTGGGTACTGCCCCAGTTCTAGTGGGTCAGTGTCTTTTAAACAGGGCCTAGGAATCTGCATGCTGCACATGTGCGTTGGAAGTTCTCAGACAGATAGGATTCGAGAACTACTGCGCTGTTGTCAGGACTAGCAATTCCGCACCACTGTGAGGTGGTGACAGTCATGTCATTTCTTGTAAATCACTGTTTGTAGGTAAATAATTTGATGCTTTGGCTTCTGGTTTCTCTCTTCTCCCCTCCACATCTGACCTTCATTACAGCGGGATTTACATGTTCTTGCCCTCATATCCCCACACTCTGCCTTTGGAATTGTTACATTTCTGTGGGTGTCACGTGTCCCCTGGGTTCATGCTTCTCTGTGATGGTGGGGAGCTTCTAGGACCTTCTAAGACATCTAGAAAACAGACTAATCATATATCTTTCAGAGGTTTTCTTTGAAATGCTTAGGACCAAGGTTATTTGGGGATATGTTTCTAATTACTGTGGTCTGTGTTCAGTATAACATCATCCAAGAATATGGTTATCCTCGCAAGGGGAGTAAAATATGAATAGGTAAATTAATATAATAAATGTTCTTTTGTCTAAAGTTTATTTTTTAGTTTTAAAATGTAATTATATGAGCATGTTGTTTTTTTGGTTTGATGATTTCTTTTTTGGACCATTGGTTACTTGGAAATTCTAATGCCCAGGAGCAAATCCCAGACACATAGCCGCCCCTCTTGCTTCTGGTGCTGCCCCATCCGGCTTCAGCAGCCTGAGAGCACAGTCACCGTGGGCGGTCTCCCACACTGACATCCCTCGTAAACGTGTATCTGCTGCATTCTCCAGGTGAAGGCGTTCCAAGAAGTGTTCCATTTGGGATAGTAATAATGTAATAATATAATATTTAGGATAGTAATAACACAATAATATAAGGTTTAAACAGAATGTTCAGTGTTTAGTGTCAGGACCATGTGCAGTGGTTGAGCAAAGTGTGGGGTTGAGAGGTCAGGAAATTCTCAGTAGTCGTTAACTTTGTTGGGGCCAAGACACCAGGACGAAGAGTGTGAATTCTTCTGTTAAAGGTAAGCAGTTGTATCAAGTAAACCATTTGAGCCTTTGAGAAGAACAGGGAGATAGTACAGTGTAGTGACTAAGAGCACAATTCTAGCAATGAGAACTGAACAGACCTTCCACCTACTTCCTGGGCATCTCTAAGGGAGCTAGGGAACCTCCCAAAGGCTCAGTTTCCTCTCTTATGATGGCGATCACAGCACCTAACATGGTGAGGACCCAATGGTAGAATATATGCAAAGCATGCAGTCTAGTGCCTGTCATATTAGAAGTGCATTTGTGTGCATGTTCAAGATTCTATGAATGTTATTTTTTAATATTGAGATAGTTATTTGACATGCGGCATAACAAACATGGATAGAGAACATTCTAGGCAATTAGTTTACCTTCAGTTATATGTATACCCATTATGAATCCAACTTGGATTGGCTAATATATATAATTTCAGATGGAAAGGAGTTGATTTCTAGCAGGGCGGGACGGTGAGGCTGCGTCTGGACACCGTGGGAAGTGCGGGGGTTAAATGTGTCTGCACAGGGAAGGTTGGTGACATATCGCCGGTCCTCTAGTCTAGCTTTTGCTAATCTCTTTGCTCCATTCATGTTGTCTTTCATTTTTTTATACTAAATATTAACAAATGATCTATAAAATAATTAAAATACTTAAATCTGATGTTAATGTTTGTCCTGGATGATCAACCACACTGTAAGTGTTTATTTGTGGTTTGGATATATTATGTTTCAATGGATGTGCTAGACCGTTTAAGGAAAGTATCATTTTGAATAAGTAGAGGAAGTAAATTACCGACTCATGCTGTCCACCAACAACTCCTGTTTTTTTTTGTTGGGTTACTTTTAATTGTCACTGTGCAGTCTTGCCCATCTAGTAGCTTGTGAGATTTTTAAAATATGTATTTCAAAAAATTTAAGTGGTTCAATAAAAAAGCAAATCTATTTTAAAAGTCAGAATTGCATAATGGTGCAGAGGCTGGGCGGGTGGGTGTTTAGAACCCCGTTGCTGCAGCCAACTGTTTATTTTCCATAGCTGTGGTCAGAGTCCCCGCCCTGCGTGCTCAGGTACCACCTCATATTCTTCCCCTGCAATGCGCACCCAAGTGTGTGATGGGCATGGAGACGACCTATCCTGGGACCCCCAAATCCACGACTCTGCATTGATGTGTATATTCGAGGGGTCAGGAAATTTGTGGTTCTCTCTCTGCGTACATTCCCGTTGTTCCAGCATGGTGAGGATTTGTGTCATCACAAAGATAGTAAATGAATGATAACAGGTGATATCCTGATACAAGGCTTTATGTTTCAGAGATATATGAATTCACCCTTTGAGTGGCATAAAATAGCCTAACTCATTAACATAACATAGACTCACATGCAGTTAGATAAGCTTTTTAGGAAATGGACTTATTTTCCTAGAATTGTTCAGATATAATTTCCAGCTGACCAGTGGGTCACAATGATTTACAGGCAAAATGAAATTAGGCACTTAATATGAACACATCTGTCTTTCTGGATGATTCCTTTTCATTTTAGATTTGTTTTCTTTGGCTCAAGATAGAGATCAGAGGTATTCACAGAACGTTAGGGATGGAGCCCTGGCCGGTTTGGCTCAGTGGTAGAGAGTTCAGCCCGAGGATCAATGAGTTGCAGGTTTGATTCCGGCCAAGGGCACGTAGGTTGCAGTTCAGTCCCTGGCCCTCTCATGTTGATGTTTCTCTCTCTCTCCCTTTCTCTCCCTCTCTGTGTCTCCCACTCTATCTGAAGATAAATAGAAAAAATATCCTTGGGTGAGGATAAAAAAAAATGTTAGGGGTGGAAATGATCTTTATTGATATTATCAGTACTCTTAGCTTCTTCAAACAGGACTGTTCATCTTAACCAGACAACACTACATATAAGGCATGAATGGAGATACTTATATAAAAATCTTATAGTTATTTTGAAAGAATACCCTATTTGTAAAAAAACTCATCTCAAACCATTGGGGAGGGGATCCAATGGTATTGGTTACATAAGGCAAATGAAAGGATCTTAAATCTTTAAAGCTTGATATAAAGCAATAAGGGGGGACATCTGTAATACTTTCAACAATAAAGATACATTTAAAAATAATAAAAGAAAAGTTTGTCTTTACTCATTTAATTATTTAGCTGATCTTTACTGCGTGCCTATTATGTGATAGTCATTGATACTTTTGAAACTCTGAAGCTGTAAAATTATAGCATTGGGCAACACTGGTAAACATGGGAACAGATAAATAGATTAAGATACAGACTTTCTCATGAGTTTTGTGAGGTTACGTTTCTTTGATTATGTTCTGGTTGGTCCAAATCATCCTGAAAATATCTGGGTGCCCTGCATTGAACACAGCGCTTGAAGTGTGATTGTGCACAGAGTGCGTCAGGGGTCAGCTCTTGATGCCTGCTGTCTGTCAGGCAGGATCAGTGGCATTGGCTTTGGGAAAGCTCTTTATTCAAACTGAGCTTTGCAACACGCAGAGCCTTATATATATTTTCACTTGTGCAGTTTTGTCTATTGGATTTTATCTCTGCATCTGTGAAGTTGGGGTTTGGACCTAACTAATGGACCTAAATGAAATGAAGGACTTGACATTTGTCCTTATTTAAACATGCAAACAAGCAAGCAAACAAACAGATTGTGTGCATAAAAGGAAGATAAATAGATTGATTCTAACCTATTGAGAGCCTTTGGATCTTGTTTCTGGCAAACCACATTTATTTTACTCTTTCGGTTTCAAGCCTTTCTTTTTTTTTTCAACTATGTTTTTATTGATTTTTTAGAATGAGAGGAAAGGAGAGAGAGATAGAAACATTGATGTGAGAGAAACATTGATTGGCTGCCTCCTGCACGCCCCCTTCTGGGAATCGAGCCTGCAACCCAGGCATGTGCCCTGACGGGGAATCGAACCAGGACCTCTCAGTCCATGGGACGAGGCTCAGTCCACTGAGCCACACCAGCAGGCCAACTCTGGTATTTTTAATAATTATGCTAACTATATCCTCATTCATGTTGAACAGGGTAAGCCCAAGGATAAACTTTTGAATTGTGCCTTTCATGAGGTTTCCTTGGGCTTATATTCATCACAGTTGGCATTCTTTGTTTCTTGAAGTAGCTGCAAATCTAGGTTTACACTAGTCCAATGTCTGTTCTTATTGTCATCAAATCACTGATCTGTCCATCATTCTATTCATAAACCAATGGACATTTACTAGGTGACTCCTGTGAATCTCATACTGTGTCACTTCTGCAACTAAAATATAGAGGAGACAGGTCGTAAACCAGCAGAGGGGAAAATGGTACACGAGGACGTTTCAAAACTATGCAACAATTTTAAGCCAATTTTGAGGATCATTGTTTTGGAAATAATTGATTCTGGATGGAGGTTTGCCAAGAAGGTAGGTGATCTATCTTTCTCTTTCTTTCTTTCTTTCTTTCTTTCTTTCTTTCTTTCTTTCTTTCTTTCTTTCTTTCTTTCTTTCTTCCTTCCTTCCTTCCTTCCTTCCTTCCTTCCTTCCTTCCTTCCTTCCTTCCTTCCTTCCTTCCTTCCTTCCTTCCTCTCTCTCTCTCTTTCTCTCTCTCTCTCTCTTTTTCTTCCTCCCCTCCCCTCTCCTCCCCTGCCCTCCCCTCTCCTCCCTTTCTCTCCCCTCCCCTGCCCTCCCCTGCCCTCCCCTCCCTTCCCCTCCCCTCCCCTTCCTTTTTAGAGAGAGAGGAAGGGAGAGGGAGAGACAGACAGAAACATCGATGAGAGAGAACACTGATTGGCCGCCTCCTGCATGCTCCCCACTGGGGGTTTGGCCCACAACCTGGGTTATGTCCCCTGACCAGGAATGGAACCAGCGACCTCTTGGTACATGGGTCGATGCTCAACCACTGAGCCATGCCAGCAGGGCATGATAGCTCATATGAACAACTGTGGTGTTCAGATTGGTGAAGGGAGGGTAAGGAGGAATGGTTGAGAGGGGAGAAGGTGGGGAGGGAGGGAGAGAGAGAGATTGATCGAGGGAGCTAGAGAAAGCCTGCCAGATTAGGAGAAAGGCGGCCCTCAGGGGACTAGCAGCCTTCATGTTTGACAGAATAGGAAAGTAAGAAAGCTGGAAGGATAGGAGGTTGGGATTGGGAGGGTGGGGTGGGGGGTTAAGATGTCAAAGAAGAACCACAGGACTGAGTATGTGGATGGGAGAGGGGATAGTAGAGCTAGAGGGAAGGTGAGTGTTGGCATTGAGGGTCATATAGCTGCGGTGGTGGCTGCTGGATAGGCTACCTGTGTGCACATAAAAGTCATCTTAGATGATGGGGGACTAGGGAAGTCAGGAAGACCATGAGCCAGGTGTCACTGAGAATGTGGACGCGACTAGGCAATCTCTATAGACCGGGAGAGACTGACAGTTTCGAAAGTGGCCCTGGAATCAAAGATTTACACCCAAAGCAGAGGTGGTGAGATGACACCCCATACCTGTTCCTTGACAACACAGGCATGAATTTTATGTGGGCACATGGCCACCCAGAGAAAGACTACATTTCCCAACCTATCTTGCAACTAGGTGTGGCCATATGACCAAGTTCTGACCAACAGAATATAAGTGGGAGTGGTGCTTATAACTGACCCAATACTTCCTCAGAGAGAAAAGAGCCTTCTGTCTTCTGGCTGATTTTAATATGCTTGTGCTCTCTTGTGAAATGACAGTCCTCTTGTACTGTGAGCCGAAGCTACTGCTCAGGCTGATGATGGAGTAATAGGATGAGAAACAACCTTGGTCCTTCCTGACTTTGTGAAGCTCACCTCTAGATATTTCTTATGTGAGAGAGAAATACGGTGTTTTATCTTCTAAAGCCATTGCTTTCTTGGGGTTCTGGGGTCCTGTCACTCATGGCCAAGTGAATCCAGCACCATAGTTTAGGATTGAGAGGGTAGTTGGCATCAGCAGGGGAAGAAGCAGTGTCTCAGAGAGAGAGCCTGATTTCCGTCTAAGTCACACGGTGGAGACCACTCTGAGAAGAGCTTACGGATGCGGAAGGACTGTCTTACCTGGAGACGAAGTTGCCAAAAGGTCTAGTGCAAAGCTTTGAGGGGCAGGGAGCCGAAAACAGTGGCTGCCAAGGATAACAGGGTGGAGAAGACAGTTTGGACAGGTGTAGATAGGAATTTACATTTTGGCAGAGATAAAGAAGTCAGGGATGTGAGGCATGGGTGTAGAAGCTGACTCGAAGATCCCAGCAGATGCTTGGTGTAGTCTGTGTTGGTCCATAGGCAATTTAGATTGGTCCAGATGCAATCAACTCAGATAGGGGGCTCGATGGACATAGAAATGGGGGTTCCAGTCTGTTGGCGCTGAGGCCTGGGCACCTGATTGAATGAGATCTCGGGATAGACTGTCTAGACCCCTATTGCCATTTCTATGAGTAAGACTGGGAACAGTATTCAAAAAGGGAATCAGGGTAGTCTGTCGTCTGTTGTGCGGGGATAATCCCTGGTGGTTCCTGACCTTCTCTGCTCTTTCTCCAAGTGCACACGGGCCATTTCCTTAAAGATCAAGTTCAGGTATTTTCCCTTGGATTTGACATTTTGAGCTGTACACGGTTCACTGTTCATTATCTAGACAGCACTGGGTGGCTTTATTCTCTCTTTCCACAAGTATTCTCTTTTCTTCTTCTTTTTTTAGTCCTCACCCGAGGTCATTTTTGCATTTATCTTCAGATAGAGCAGGAGGGAGGGAGGGAGGAAAGGAGAGAGAGAAACATCGACATGAGAGAGACACATGGAGTGGTTCCCACCCGCACAACCCCAACTAGGGCCAGGGACAAACTACAACCGAGGTATGTGCCCTTAGTGGGAACTGAACCCGGGACTCTCCGGTCTGAGGGCCGACACTCCAACCGCTGAGCCAAACTGGCCGGGGCCACAAGTGTTTTCTAAAATCACCTTCATTAACTATGACTTTTACAATTTGTGATTTTTCTCTTTCCCCAAGAATTTTCTTCTGCATGTTTGCATATAGTAGGAACCTGCATTTTGTTTTACTTCTTTAGCTCTTGTTAGTGAATAATTTGTTTCCCCCCCGATTTATGATGGTCACTTGAAGTTATTTTCTCACACTTACTCCCAGCTGCACTAGTTTGGTGATACATTTCTCTTTCATCTGTGATTCTTCTCAATCATTTTGAGACTCTTTTACATCATCTTTGTCTTTCTAATTATCATGGAACAAAAGTTTTCTTGCCTTTTTTGTTTCTGATGTATTCTCGAGGAATGTTGCTTTGGTACTGTGGAGTTGATATAGACGGCAGAGCAATAAGAGGGCAAAATAAACATGTATAATGAATGAGAAGATTTCCTCCAGCAAAGAAGAAAATAATTATCTACTTAATTTTTGGTACCGATTTAATTATTTTTGGTCCCTGTGTGTGAATGAGCAGACATAATAAATGGTACATAAAGTAAAAATCTTTTTTTCCCTTCCTTTTAAATGCTCAAGCAAGGATTTGAATACCAGCTGCAATTTCACTAAATAAACGTAAATGAACTTTTGACGTAAGAATGATTGGACTCTTGCTCTCCTAAGGAAAACTGAGTAAAGCCTTGTAACTTTCCTTCTGGAATTCCTGGGACATGATATAATCTTGGAGACACATTTTTGCATGGGAAGATCATAATTAGATATGCTGAACCAAATATTCAAAGGATTGTCTGAAAGATGCTACTGAACCCCAGGCAGGTGGAAATGAATAGTTAGGAGACGGTTACCCTGGGGCAAACCACTTGGGGATTAAGTTCTGGATATGCTGCCTTACTAGAGCCAGGAGCGTAATCATGCATTTCCTGTAAGACTGGAATTCTTGATAGCATGCATTAACTCTCAGACGGATTCTTTTTTGTAAAGAAGGAGAAAATTAGATTTTACTTTAAACTTAAATTATTTAAAACAAAACATTTACAGACAGTGAAAATGTAAGCACCATTTGCAATTCTGTGTTCATGTTTGATCCTTGTCAGTAGATAACAAGTAACTTGTTAGTTGTAAAAGGGGCTTCATACCACCCTGTATAGTGGCTTGTTTGCTTGGCATTGAGAAGTCACTTGTCAAAGGAGGATGGGCAAGCAGCAAGTAGCAACTCCAAAAATAGCTATCAAAACAATAAAAAATGATTAACATCAATGTTGTTATCCTGGCTTGTGTGACTTTTAATGTTCAGGAATTTTTGTTTTAAAAGATTATGGCAAGGACGCCATAGCTGATGTACTAAAATAAGGACAAACGTTGAAAGGGCTTCTCTCTTCTTAAAAGGATGGCGGGCCATCCCCTGTGACACCCTGCTCCCTCCTGACGACATTTTGTTCTTGAGGTGAAATCAGTGTGTGTCTGGCTGGGCTCCCCTCCACCCACAATGGGAGTTTGTTTCAGTGCTGCGGTGCTTAGTGATTTGTAGGCACTTGGGTTGAACAATAAAAATTATTTCCTCTGAGCTAATCTGGTTAATTATTGCTCTCTGGTGCTGAAGCCATCAGATTGTCAGGTGGGCGAGGGGAACCGTGAATGGGGCCATTTAGGAGATGTCAGGAGAGTGAAAGGGGGAGAGGCCCCTGTGACAGCAAGAGGGTGAGAAGGTGGTCGGTGCAGGGTGTGGGGAGGACGGAGAGAGGAGGAGAGGGAGGGAGAGAGGAGGAGAGAGGGAGGGAGGGAGGATATGGATGAATATGCAAAATCAAGGACCAGCAGAGGAGGGAGGACAGGGAGAGAAAAGGGGAAGGAGAGTCAAGTCTGAGGCGGTCGCATCTGTCAGGGCCCCTGGTAGCTGCCAGAATTCATTTGTGAGTTATCACGGAGCAGATGTAAATACGTTTATCTTACGCCAGTTAATGAATGGAAAATCATCTGAGAGACAAGTAGCAAGTGTACCCCTGTGGGTTAAATTTCTTTATTTCCACTTAGCCCATGCTTTCAGATCCTGAACTTGGGTCCTGAGCTGCATTCATCATTACTTAATATTAGTATGGAAATGAGTTTACCCTGTTGCAAGTCCCAGTTTCAATCAGTAAGCAATTATAAAAATTCGTCGTAAAGGTGCAGTGAAAGGGTGCTGCTTGCCAGGCGGTAATTAAAGCTCTCAGCCATCTCTGGGGGGTTGATTTTTTTTTTATTATGTCATTTATTTTCCTAAATTTACCTTTTTGCGGGTGAGAAAAGATGGCGAGTTCCTGCGGACTGAGGGATTCGTGGGCTGAGGTGGGGAAGGTTCCATCCAAAAGGGAAGGGAGTGGCAGAACGTTTTAGGGCCGAAGACACAGAAAAAGAAAGGTCAGCTGCTTTCTTCTGCTCTGAAACGTAGTTTATTATTATTATTTATTATTGTTGTTGTTGTTATTTTCTCCTTTATTGATTTTAGAGAGAGTGGAAGGGAGAGGGAGAGAGAGATAGAAGCATCGATGAGAGAGAACATCGATTGGCCGCCTCCTGCATGCCCCCCACTGGGGATTGGGCCTACAACCTGGGCACGTGTCCTGACCGGGAATCGAACAGGTGACCTCCTAGTGCATGGGTCGACACTCAACCACTGAGGCACACCAGCCGGGCAGTTTATTATTATTATTATTATTATTTTTTTTTACTTAAAAAAATTTTTTTTATCCTCACTTGAGGACATTTTTGCATTTATCTTTAGATAGAGCGGAAGGGAGAGAGAGGGGGAAAAGAGAGAGAGAAACATCCATGTGAGAGAGACGCATTGAGTGGCTGCCATCCACGTGACTCCAACCGGGTCCAGGGACAAACTGCAACCGAGGTACGTGCCCTTAGCAGAACCGAACCTTGGACTCTCTGGTCCACTGGCCAACACTCTAACCGCTGAGCCAAACTGGCCAGGGCCAGTTTATTACTTTTCAAGTGGGAATAGAACCATTAAAACTCCGGTTATTTTCTTAGGAGTATTTTTGAGCCAGATCTCAAAATGTGGAACTAAGTCTCCATCTCCAGTGGGAACTAGCCAAACATGCTTACCAGTTTCAGTTTCTGGCATTTAGTAAACAGGTGCTCAAAAATAGCGACACATAATAATAATTACTATTATCATCCTCTATAAAGTGGCAAAAGGCTGTCGGCACACTGCTCAGGTGGCGCCATGCCTCGTTGTCTTTCTGCTCCCCACTTCCTCTGCCCCAAAGGGAGCCTCTCCCACTAGTAGAGCAGGGCAAAGCCACCCTGAAAGACCTTGAAATATGAAGCATGGTGTAGATGTAGGCACTGCTTTGCAACTTGACATCTGCAAAAGTTGCTGTCTTAACAGGATGTTAGAAAGCAGTCTCCTTTGCAAACCATACACGGGAACTCACTGTGGAGGAAGGTGGGGTTGCCAGATAAAATACATGACACTCTGTTACACCTGGATTTCAGATAAGCAATGAATAAAACATTATTTGTTAAAATTCAAATTGAACGGAGCCTCCTGTGTTTTTATTTGCTCAAGTGGCAACCCAGGTACTCCTGTGGGGAGTACCAGACCCTAACAATTTCATCTGGGTAGTGAGTGAGCCTGTCATTCCCAAGGCTATGACGTGTTCATATGTCCTAGGATCCTTGTACCTGCTTCCAAAAGGTAGTGTCAGTGTCACTGGGAATAATTGTAAAAGGAGTTTTTGGTTTAAATATCATCGGAGATTTATACAAGTTAGAGTAGGCAATAAAACAAGCCTCTAATATAAATTAGGATTCTTTACTGGCTTTGGGAACAGTCAATGGCTGTTGATCTGTCAGTGAAAAATACAAGTGTGCTTGAATCTAAACATCAGCAGTTTTCTTGGGCTATTTGGTCATTTCATCATGTACCCTATATGATTTTTAATGTGCAGACACAAGATTTATTTAATGAGGAAATAGAAGGGAGTATAATTTTTAAAAGTCATTGGGTCAGATATTGCACTTTTGATTATTCTGAGGCAGTGCTTTTTTAAAGATCCTGCAAATAAAAATTGTAAATAATTGCTTACTTGTTATATCTTTGCCTTTAGTTCACGTCTTGAGGGAGTTAGCATAGACTGGTGGACAGACCTGGGAGTTAAGAGACCCAGGCCTAGTGCTCTCCCTGAACATTCCTTTGTGAATGAGCACCAATGTGGGCATATTCTGAGTTTCACTGTGTATTTCTAAGACTTAAATTTTCTGAGGTTATTTCACTTTTCTGTTCTCAACTGATCTGGATCCGTGTGGTCAAAATCAGTTTGTCCTGTATGAATTGTGTAGGACGTGACCATGGAGATTTAAAAATGGGTTTGAGCCCAGCTGGTGTGGCTCAGTGGTTGAGTGTTGATCCCTGCACCAAGAGATCGCCCGTTCGATTCCCAGTCAGGGCACATGCCAGGTTGTGGACCAAGTCCCCAGTGGGGGTCATGCTGGAGGTGGCCAATCGATGTTCTCTCTCATCGATATTTCTGTTTCTCTCCCTCTTCCTGTCTCTCTCTCTCAAAATCAATAAAGGAAAAAAAATTTTAAAAAAATGTATTTCAACCCTGACCAGTGTGACTCAGTGGTTAGAGTGTTGGCTTGCACACTGAAGGGTCGCAGGTTCGATTCCCAGTCAAGGGCATGTACCTGGGTTGCAGGATCCATCCCTAGCCCCAGTTGGGGTGCTTTCAGGAGGCAACCGATCTATGCGTCTCTCTCGAATCAATGTTTCTCTTTCTCCCTCCCTCTTCCCCTCGTTCCTTCCCTTGCATTCTTTCTAAAAGAAAATAAAATAAGTAAAAGCAGGTTTGATTTTTGCATTGCTAATAAGTAAGTTAGCTTATCTCCAGCAGGAGTGCTTCGTGACTTTGATGTATGTAGATATGGATATAGGTTTGCCATACTGCTTTGACAGTGGCAAGTTTAGACAAACGAGATGAGGGACTTTGAGGCCACGCCCTGCACTTTCTCGGGGCTCCCAGCGGCCTTTCCCACCTCGAACTGTCACAGGATGATCGGTGGCTCTGACGCCTCCTGGATTCCTGACTGGCTGCCAACACACTTGCTTAAGTAAATGTTTCCAGATGTCCAATGACCATAATGTCCCCCTCCTACAACTGGCTATGAGCTGAGTTTTTGAAGGCGTACCACCTATACTTTAGCAAAATCGATAAGAAAGCTTTGCCGTTGTGGTCCACTGGGCTGGGGAGAGCAGGTGAGGCCCCTCAGAGGGACAGAAGCTCTTCTCTTACCTCTGTTTCTTCCGAGATCACTCTGGGTCTCCGAGCAGCCTGATGACTTTCTCACGGGAAAACCCCAGGAGAGCCAGCAGGAGGCAATCCGTGTTGCAAGATCCCCACCCCCAAGCCTGGAACCCAGCAGAACCCTAAGACTGTTGAACACCGTCTCTCTGAACGATGACATGAGTCATTGGAGCGAGCCTCGCCCCGGGCTCTCCGAAGCTCTGTGACCAGGAGCAGTGCCCAGTCCAGGACTGAATGCCTCCGTTTACAATGGCTGATCTGCAGGAATTGCAAGTCTTAAACCTGGGGACTTTTAAAACCTTACTTCCCAGAAACTGAAAGGAGAGCCAGCCCTCAAGGTCAGACCACACCTGACTGCCTGGCCTCAGGGTCGACCTCTTGCAAGTCTGTTGGCACAGCAGTGCCATGTTTAATAAGCAGGCAGCCAGGACCCGTGGTCAGAAGTTGCTTCCTGGACGCATGCAGGCTGCAGGAGCTGTTTTCAGCAGGCGTGGTCCCTGCACCATTCCGTGCTGCTCCAAATGAGCACTTTGTTCAGTCTGAGGAATTTCACACCTTTGTTCCACAGAGAACCATTTCATACCAGCTCATTTCCTGTTAGGAAAAGATTGATTATTGATGTCTGCCAGGGACAAGGAGTGGCAGAGTGTGTGATAGCTAAACTGGATCGTAATGTATTTTAAAGTTATTGTAAAGTTATAGCCCCCTTTCCTGGGAGCCCAGGTGTGACCCCGGCATGCTTCACGACTCATTGGTGGTCGACACTTGCGCGGAGGCCAGCTTGCCACCTCTGGTTTAGATGGATTCCCTTCTCCCCGTCTTTCTCTGGAAATTTGTCTTCAAAAGCAGTGGGTCTTCCCCTGGGTCCTCCTGCCCTGTCACCAATGGGCAGTGGGTCCTTGGACCAGACTAGAGCACCTGGTGGAGGCTTACCTTCAAAGAGAGCCAATAGGTACTCTTCTTGGAGAGTTTAGTTTCTCCTCACTACCCTCTCCACAGGCTTTATGAACCAAGACTGTCTTACTTATATGAACTTTTAAAACGGTGGCTTTGTGTAAGTTATTGTAAAAGCCTAAACGAATCCATCTTTGAACTTCTAGCATTTGAGAATTCTCCTTTTAGAATTACCATGTAGCTTGGCCAGTGTGGCTTAGTGGTTGAGCGTCAACCCGTGCACCAAGAGGTCACCAGTTTGATTCCTGATTGGGCCACATGCCCAGGTTGTGGGCCTGATCCCCAGGGGGGGGCATGCAGGAAGTGGCCAGTCGATGTTCTCTCTCATTGATGTTTCTATCTCTCTCTCCTTCTGCTTTCCTCTCTCTCTCTCTCTCTCTAAAAAAAATCAATAAAGAAAAAAAAATTACCATGCAGACTAAGCTGTGAGTTACCCAGAATTTGAAGTATAAAAAGCAAAAATAATGAAAAATCTGCTTCCTGTCTGTGCTAATACAAACTCAGCCCCATCCTGCCACCCAGCTCTGTGTGGCATTTTTCATAGACACTCTGGCTGCCTGAGCCAACCCTTGTCAGGGTTCAGATCTTTGCAGGCAGAGCTGTGTCTTCAGACAGTTGAACCCATGTGCTTAAACAGCAGACACTCTTCTCAGTTCTGCCGCTTTCTGTAAGTTACCTGGACCCGCTGTTCGTTAGCGTGCGTTTGCCAGCAGAAGCCTCCAAACCCGACTCGGTACTCAGCTGTTAGCTGCCAACAGAACTGGACGGAAACAGCCAGCTCAGGGAGGGGTGCTTCTTGGCCAGAGCCAGCCTCAAGGGTGGCAGCGGTGGGGCGGGGCTGGCGGGGAGGAGCCAACACCAGAGGTGATCTGGAGCCCACAAGGCCCTGTTAGTGCTTCCCTTTTCTCCAGTATGTTCCCCAGTGGAAGTACTGAGCCACTGCACAGCCCAAAGGCTAGACACGAAAAGGAATTGGAAGTACACCACAGACAGCCCTGGAAAGTCAGCCACTGAATTATGAATTTGGTAGTAACTAGTGGAAACCCGAGGCTTAGGTAGTGCTTGGCAAACCGTCAAGTATAGCTGTGTCTCTCGTTCACTGCACGAGGGCACCAAGCCAGAGGGTTGAGTGGGGCCAAGCTCCAGCCGGTGTCTGTCGGGCAGAAGGCTGCGTTGGCCTGGGGAAAGGGATGCCTTTTCAAATGCTCACACGGACACCATCCTTTCATCACGCCCTGCGCGCCTTGGCCCAGGGTGGGTGCCTTTCCCTAATTTGCATAAAGGTGCCCTCTCCTAGGTCCTCAGAGTAGGTCAGTTTTTATGTGAACTCTGAGTCCATCTTGGCCTCCCGGCTCGGG
Organism: Molossus molossus; assembly: GCF_014108415.1. NCBI lineage: Eukaryota > Metazoa > Chordata > Mammalia > Chiroptera > Molossidae > Molossus > Molossus molossus. Next base: position 32,400,995 of record NW_023425346.1, read on the forward strand.
AGAGGGGCTCAGTGATCCCGGGGGCAGGAACCGCTTGGGACGAGATGAGTTCAGGGATGCACACGACAGCACGTGCACAAAGACACTCCCTTTCAGCTTTCTTCCAGTCCTACGCATTAGTCAAGAAGAAAGTAGCAGCCCTGGCTGGTAGCTCAGTTGGTTAGAGCATCATCCTGATACACCAAGGTTGTGGATTTGATCCCTGGTCAGGGCGCATGCAGGTCAACCAATGAATGCATAAATAAGTGGAACAGCAAATCAGTGTTTCTCTCTCTCTCTCTCAAAATCAATCAATCAATCAATCAATCAATAAATCAATAAAAGAAGAAAGTATCAGTTTGTTAAAAAGTGATATCAGCAAGTACTAGAGATGTCTTTGTTTGCCACACCAGCCTCCGAGAGAGGGACGGAGGCCCCGAGGTTTCCACAGGGAACGATTATAGGCATTTACTGGCATCTTTAGTGTTCATTGTATTTACATTTGGGATTATCTGCTGCCTTTGCCAAGCGGTACTGATTTCCTATTCAGAGCAGCGAAGTAACATTTAAAACATAACTGTACAAAAGAGATGAGTTGATTTCTTCACTGTTTTAGTCCAATTCAAGTTGCCACGGGCTCAGACTGCGTTTACAAAACACGGATTTAGTGACAAGGGACCACATGTAAGATGGCATTGTGGAGTTCTTTGAGGAAGAGAGGCCTTCACCGTAATGCAGGTTTTCAATACCTTCTGCTGGGAAGAGAGTGAGAAGGAACCTCTGCACTGTTGTTGGAGGGATTGGGGTTCACGTGCGTATGTGCAGGGGTGCCCCCGTGTTTGTGTGCACTTGTTTGCAAGTGAAGGTGGAGGAATTGTGGGCTCCCTGAATTCCTGAGGCTGGGGCTAGAAGATGTAGGAGAGACTGGAGCTATTTAGAAGTCAAGCAATTGACTCCACATATTTTTTTTTTTCCTTTAGGGAAGAAATGGCTGGGTTAAAGCCAGAAAGTTCCAGAAGGGGAACACATCAATACTTGACTTAAGGTCTCCCTTCCTATGTCCCTCTGTGTCTCTCTCCTTCATTCTTTCTCTCTCAGTCTTTGTCACAGGTGCTCATGTGCGTGCACACACACACACACACACACACACACACACACACTCCACCAGTGATGCAGATTCGCTGTCTCCCTGGTAGAATTCCCTGCGGAAGCCACCATGTAAGGTAACAGACGTGCCACAAGGAACTAAGGGCAGGCATTGTTCTCAGACATCTCCAGGTGAAATAACACATTCGTCTGTCTGTCGGCATGAACTAGTGAGATTACTGCCGTAAAAGCATTCTTTATCCAGTGGCAACATTCGTTTATATTTACATGAAGACAAAAAGGGTCGTCTGATATAATCTCGGCACACTGCTGCCACAGGCCTTCGAAACAATTAGTTGAGACGATTTCACAGGGCATTAAGCTTAACAATGTCAGTCTGTTCCTAAATGCTCTTCAAGAACATTTTTGCAATGAGGCCAAAGTTTAGGTTGGCAAGAGGTCAGCCTCAAGTGGGCAATCTCATCATTTTTTTATAACAGCTTTTTTTTTTTAGATAAAATTGACCTGCAATAAACCGCGCATATTTAAAGTGTACAATTTGTTAAGTTTGACATGTGCATATCTGTGAAACTATCACCAGAATCAAGACAACGGACATATTCGTCACCCCGAAGTGCTTCCTTGTGCCCCTTCGCAATCCCTACCTCCCACCTCTTCCCAGGCAGGGGAGTGTCTCTGTCACTGCAGATTACTTTGCATTTTCAGGAGTTTTATGTTAAGAGGACAGTATGTACTTATTTTCATCTGGTTTCTTTTACTCAGCACAATTATTTTGAGAAGTCTGGACTGCAATCTGGCTAAGAGTGATCAACATATAGTAGGCATTTAAAGCATAGGCCTGGACGACGTCACCTAGGGGGTAGTATAGCTGGAGAGTGAAAGAAGGCTGAGGGTGGGATTCCCATCATTTAGAGGTCAGGGAGATGGGGGAGAGCCACCAAAGGAGACCAACAAGGAATGGCCAAGAGGCAGGATGATCTTCAGAGAGAGACATCCTAGGAACCCAAAGCAGAAAATGTTTCAAGAAACATCAACATATAATGTCAGTCGCTCTTCAGGCTGAGGAAAATGAGGTCTCAGAGTTAATTGACTGGAATTCGGCAATGTGGAGGGCACTGGTGACGTCGACAAGTGCAGTCTTGCGAGCGTGGTGGGACTGAAAGTGTGATTGGAGTGAGCTCGAGAGAGAATGTCAGAGAGGTGTGATGACAGTGGGCATGGATGGTCTTTGGAATTACAGGGAACACAGGAGTAGAGTGAAATCAAATGCACATGCTTGAGATGCTTAGATGTCTTAAAGGAGACACAAGAAAGGGTTCCCTGCGGTTACTTCTGAAAGAGAGATTAAGTGCACTTGGATATAAAGGAGATCTAGGAAGACTTTTCCCCCTCATCAAACTTGCATTGCTCTTATTGAGAAGCAATCCTTACAAGGTTTATATTAATATGTGAAAATGCACTTAAACATAGACTATGGTATACATAGTATGATTACATTAAACAGACAAAAAACTGTGAAGAAAAGACAAAAAGAAAATATAGAAAATATTAAAAATTATATGGTAAAAATGGAATAAACTTTGGAATCTGGAATAATGTATATTAAGTGCCTAGAAATTAATAGGTTCCTGGACCATTATTTGCATTCCTTATAATTTTCCAATGTTTTAAAGGGAGAAAATAGTCATACATATTTATACATTACTATTATAATTAAGAGTTAGAAACACTGAAAACAGACTGGAATAACAGTTGTTGAAATGTTAGCAGTGTTTGGTTTTAGGCCATTTTCCATTGGGTGTAGTTTCTGTGTTTTTACAACCAACCAGCCAACAAATAAACAGAGTTCCTTTAAATAGAAACATCAGGGGGTCAGGGTTTTTCTGCCCAGGTCACTGACTGTTTGGTTGAACAAGAGAAGAGAGTGAATAGGAGAAGCTCCAATGATACCTGCCATCGGAAGAATCAGCTGGAGAAGATTTAATGCATCAGTAAAATAGGTTAAAGAAATGTAATTTTATTTATACGTAGCCTTTAAGGCCCGAATCTCCTGCCTAACTTGAGGTCTACCTGGGAGGCTTATAAAGAGGGTAGTTTGTAAGGACAGTTCCAGTTGAACTGTTTTGTTGGTGTCATTGCATAAGAGTCCCTTTTCTTTTCCAGAAGTGTCCCAACTTGGAGGATATATTATGTGATCCCCCGACTTAAGGGATGTGATCCCCCTACTTAAGGGATCCCCCTACTTAAGGGATATATTATGTGATCCCCCCCTTAAAAGTTATCACAGGACTCAATAACGCTCTTGGATGGTTTTGCGCAAAGATGTGTGTATTAGGATGGAGAATACGCTTTAGTCTAAATATTGTGATGAAGTTGAGAAAGATAAATACCATTCAGGATAGGAAGATAGACTCTACATTGAAATGATCTGTCCTGGCTAGTTGGGCAGTATAAGTATGGGTTCTTAATATAGGCCACGGGGAGCAATGTTAAGTAAAATACATTGCAGACCATAAGGCTCTACTCAAATGGAGAGTGCTTTTATTTGTATCATTCCATTTGAGTCTATCGTATTCTCCAGTTTTTTAAATAGAGATGAGAATAGCTAGTAATTGATTGATCTGGGAATAAAATTCATGTCTCCTCATTCTCTTCCATTAAAACACACATCTGGGAGCCTTTTCTACACTCTCTGGATAGGGCTTTTTCTGACTACGACAAAGAGTGAGCTTCGGTGGCTTCCTGAAGTAAACCGCATGGTCACTTTTTCAGGACACCAAGTTATCTTCGCTATGTAACGTGCCTTTGCTACGTAAGGTATTGAGAGGGTGTAGTTTTGCACTGAAACATCCTTGCCCATTTCCAAGAGGGAATAGTAGTTGGTTGGTCAGCTCTGGGTACGTATCATTTATCTGGACACTGGAAATTTCCTTTCTTTCTCTTTCCCTCCGAAAGCCCAGTAAAGCAAAGGGAAGTAAAACTGTGGACAGAACAGTTGAAAGAGTTTCATGAGGTTGACCTGATACCATTTGAGGCTTTTACTTAGCACTTTACTCACATACCAGCTTCTGCATTAAGGATTACAGTATGGAATTTAAAGACTAAAGAAAAAATAAGAGCTTACAGCTAATTGCTCTTTCAATTCTTTCTGAATACACAATCTTTGGAAAAAAGTCTTATCGTGGTAAGTAATGCTTTTATCTCGGTGCCAAGTGATATTTCATTTTGAGCTAGGAATCCAAGGTTTGGCTATATATTTCTTTCTGAAAAAAAATGTTAGCACATTTATGCTACTAAATTAAGTAACTGCTGATAAAGAAAACCGCCGATACAGCTCTTCCCTGCTGTCCTAAAAGCATATGAAAACCCCCCATATCTGAGAGAAGGAAATGGTATCTGAAGGCTGGTTTCATTAAAGCTAGGCTGTCAGCAGCCTGCGAATTAGAACTGTAGGGAATGTTGAAACTTCAAGTTCATCTTTAACATGAAGAGAGTTTACACATGCCATCCTGTGGCCTAGTGTTCAGTGACAGACAGAGAAACGAACCTCCAGTGTATTGAGGAAAACCCAAGCTTTCCATTTTAAGCCCTTTTAGCTTTTATTTTCGGCATCAGCCAGGCATTGCCAGAAATATGTCTGAAGGGATTGATCCCAGCTATTCCAAAGGGCCTTCTTTTGTATAAGGTACTTAGAGAATCATGCAGTATTCTACTCTGTGACATCTTTTATATATACCATAGTGACCACAAATATCAGTGGTCCTAATGAATTTTCCCCAAGTTAATGGTAGCATGGACTTACAAAAAATAAAAAGCTTATAGAATGATTTAAGTTAGATCTTACTATGAATTGGAGAGTTGTTTAAACTTTTTTCCTTCAATTTTTACATCTTACCTTATTGGGATGTTTTTATGACCAAATGGATGATTAGATGTCAGATCCTTTAAAAAATAGAACCTGATTTTAGTAGAGACTTCCAGTGCTCACCAATTCCTAGTTCTTCTTCATGGGAAAATTTCCTGGCTTCCCTTCCAATTGGGCAGGTCATGTGGCTCTTTCTGCCCAAGATGTTGTGGTTGAACGTGAGTCACTTCTGGCCGGAGTATCTAGTGGCTGGCATGAGACCCTTTAGAGCTCTCTTCCCCTGCTGTGGTGATTGCGAAAGTGCATTTCTACATTCAGAACTCTGGAACGCTGAGACAACACATGGAAGATGGTTATTTGCTAGAGGTGCCCACTGTGGGCTTTGAGTCAGCAAGAAATAGATGTATGCTGTGTCAGATCACTGAAATTGAGGGTTGTTTGTTTCGGCAGCAGAGCCTAGCCTATCCAGACTGTTCTAGGTAGAAAGACGTCATAAACCTATTGTTGTGATTATAGTCAGAAGTCTCCCAGATATTTACTACTTATTTACTGATGTGCCATTTTTGATACCTAATGGATTTAAATCTGATCATTTTGATTTTCTTACCATTCCTCTACTCCCAAGAATGTCTAATGCCCTTCTGAAAGTAACCAGAAAGAACGAACTGCTTTGGCAGTCATACGTAACAGGCTAAGTTCAAGAAGCACTGTACCTAGCATATAATGGGCCCTCAACAAAGATTTATTGCCCGTAGGAAGAGAAATCAGATGATGTGGCTGTTACCAGTCATTCCATGTGGCAAAATCTAGTAGTCAACCGTCAGTTCTCGTCTTACTTGACCTCCTTATTTCTTGAAACCCTTTTGGATCCTTGTCTTCCTGGACATTAGAAACTTCTAGTTTTCCTCCTGCTGTAGTGGCCGCTCCTCAGTCTCCTTTGCTGAAACCTTGTCTTCCGGATACATAAATACTAGAGTACCCTAGAGCTCAATCTTTGTTGGCACCTCTTTTATTTGAATCTGTCGTATCTGCTTTCTGTTTTACAAGGAGTGATTTCTTTTTTAATTTATGCATTTTCTTTTATAGAGTATTAACACTCTGTCTATCCTATAATGCTGATAATTTTCCTCCTTTGTCACTAGATTTTTACTTTATAGTTTTTCCATACAGACATTTTACATTTTTATGTAATCAAATATGTCATTTTAAAAGGCTTTTGGAATTAGGGATCAGTTAATGTGTGATGTGATAATGCTTAAAATATGAAAGTGGTCCTGTATTAAAGCCACTTTCTTCTGCATAGCAGGGCCATGCTGTTCATGTACCATTGTTTGGACATGTCCTTTGGGTTATGTAGCTATATGGTGAAGGGCCATGTTATTCCAGTTCATATTCTTGCCAAATTACCCTTGTTACTATAATAACAATCTGTTGCTATGTAACAAAGCACTCCAAAATTTAGTTGCTTAAAGCACCCACCATTATTTATTATCTCTCATGGCTTCTGTGGGTCAGGAATTGAGAAGTGGCTTGGCTGGGGCTGGGAGGATCAGGGTTTCTCATGAGTTGTAATCATATATGACCAGGGTTACAGTCATCTGAAAGCTCGTCTGGGGCTGGACAATTTATGTCTGTGGTGACTCACGTGGTGGCAAGTTGGTCCCTCTTCATATGGACCTCTTCATGGGACGGCTGGAGTGTCCTCATGACATGGGGTTTGGCTTTCCCCAGAGCAAGTGATCCAACAGACCAAGGTAGACACTCCAATGTCTTTTATGACTTAGCCTCAGAAGTCACACATCATCATTTCCACCTAGTTCTATTGGTTGCGATATAGACCAGCCCTGCCTCAGTGTGTGTGTCAGGGATGGAGGAGGGCACTATCAAAGGTTTGCTACCAGAGGTGGGAGAGGGAGGTCATCAGGGGCCATTGTGCAGGCTGGCTACCATAGTCACTTAAGAGCATTAATTGTTTGAGCTGTTTTCTTGGGTTTGATAACTTTTAAACTTAGAATACAGGAATACCAACTGATGGGCACTGGACTTTATCCTACTCAAGTAGGAAAGAAATGGATGAGTTTTTGCAGACCGTTTGCTCGATGTTGTATCTTTGACACATTCTCTGAGGCTAACGTTGTTATTCTTGATATTCTATTTCCTCTGTACCTCTCTGAATCCAAATACTTCGAAGAAAATAAATCAGATAGGGGCAACAAAATGTTGAAGACAGAGCGAAATAGCTGTCAGTGATGGTACCTTTTATTTATAGAGCTCCTGCTATGTGCAGATATATAGCTGGCCCTTTACATAAGTTACATTTGATTTAATCCTTCTGTAGCCACTGATGGAAAGTGATATTATCCCCATTTTAAATGTAACAAAACTGATGCTCATAGTAATTTGTCCAAGGTCTTGCAGTAAGCAGTTAAGCAGAGACTTGGCATCAGAAAGTTGAAAAACTGTAGAGTTGTGTGTTATCTGGAAGGATCTATCACAAGTAAAAGATCCAGCGAAATGTAATCCCAGATACAAAAACACTTTGAAAATAGAAAGTGCTTTATAAATGTAAGGTGGCAGTGTGATTAATATTATTCAGCTCAGAAAACTAATTAAATGAATCATGTATAATCCCTGTATTTCTTCTTCAGTCTTATTATAGCAGAACACCTGCCCATTAATCCTTACCCTGTTAAAACATAAAGTGCCTATCCAGGTAATACATTGGAATTAATGTGTAATTAAAGAAAATGATCATCCATTCGGTTATGAAATAGGGATGGCAATATTTCAAGTTAATATACATTCTAGACCAATACATGGTTTTAGATTAGGAAACTCTGCTAAAATGTATAATTTAGGAAGATATCAAATCATCCATTTAAAACGATCGCACAAAGAGCTTTATGTCTATAAAAGCATTTTGCTGTAATGTCGATATGGCATCATATTTGTCTGCGATGCAAAGGCATTGTCTTTCTGACAACTAACGTTTACAGAAAATAAGCCTTGGGGATGGGGGAAGCATTTTTCTTTCGGATTTTCCCTCTTTTGGCATGATTGTTGGTGGCATTAACACATTAACAGTGAACTCAGAAGATGGTCTTGAGATGATATGTAACCCTCATTACAGTGCCTTGGCACCTGGCCCACAGACACCAGCAGCAAGAGCCTTGATTTCATTTTAAAAGGAGTTAGAAGAATGTGAAGAAGGTCATGGCCATCAATCTGTTATCACTCTGCTAGATAGGATCTCTTTAAGGAGGAGCATGGAACATATTTTAAAACCTCCAATGAAGGCCCTCAAATGACGATGTTCATCTTGCCACCTTCTAATGAAAGTGCTCAGTCTCTGGAAGAGAGCTCACAAGCTGTGCACCACAAAATTTGTCTAAAAAAATGCTTTCATTTTCAATCGCTCCAGCTAGAGTCCCCCTATGCAGTCAGTATATACAATGAGGCAGATATGTAAAAGCAAAAGAATATTCAGCAATCCTATTTGGTTTCATTAACTTTACATTCTTGTGAGTGGGACAGTGCCCATCCTTCTGTGGAGGAAAGAAATGGAGCCTGAAGCTAAATGTCCTGCTGAGGGCAGTTTATCTATTGGAGGGCTCGGCAAAGCCGGGGAACCTTAATCTCCCAGAATGCACCTCTCCCATCACTAGCTGTAGCCATGTGGTCTCTAGATATTCTGCCCTTTGTTTTATTTGAAAAAGTATTTTAGAAAAGAGACACGCATTTAGAATTCGATTCCTCCAACATGGGATTTAGTTTTGTGGAATTTTGACTAATGTTTAGGTGCATGCATATTTATTTTTATATAATTAAAATTGTATGTTCAAATACCTGTCCAAATATCTATTTCATTTACCATTATTATTATAAATTTCTTCTTATGCTCACCCAGGTATATTTTTTCCATTGGTTTTTAGATAGAGTAGGAAGGAGGAAGGGGGAGAGAGAGAAACATTGATGTGAGAGAAGCATATTGATCGGTTGCCTCCTGCACAACCTCTACTAGGGCCGGGGACCAAACCACAACTGAGGTATGTGCCCTTGACTGGAATTGAACCTGCAACTCTCTGGTCCATGAGCCAGTGTGCTAACCACTGAGCAAAACTGGCCAGAGCAAGTGAATCCAGTTTAATGTGGAGGGTGCTTAAGAAAAATCAGGGAGGAATTAATTTGGTGCATACACAATATTTAAAGACCAAATGCCCCCGGGGAAGGCTGATGAAGTCAGGTTTCACAGTGGTTGCAGCAGGGAAACGGATGGGAGAACCCAGTCATCGCGGTGAACATGGAGGTCCATGCCAGTCTCAGAGGGACCCAGGCCATGGCCTCCAGGGGTCAGCACCACACGTGTCCTCATTTGGGCCACAGTGTGGTTTCAGCAGAACATCATCTCTCTCGTTATATAATGTTATTCGTTTGAATGCGATTCCATTTATAGTTTGGGTTGTATTTATTTATACATGTGCTTTGGTTTGTACAGATTAAAGGTGATATACCTAAGGATGTTGTACTTGGTTTTATTTTTATTTATTTATTTATTTTTAAATTAATTAATTTATTTTTGTTACAGATGTTTCCCCTTTTTCACCCACTGATTTCCCCCTGCCCCTCCCTCTTCACCCTGTCCCCACCTCTGTTGTCCATGTCCATTGTTCATACACACATGCATATAAGTTCTGTGGTTTATCTCTCCCCCCATCCCCTCTTCAGGAGGTTGTCAGTCTGTACCCCACTTCCACGTCTCTGGGACTACCCCGTTCCTCAGACTGTAATGTTCATTATATTCCACAAATAAGTGAGGTCAGGTGATATTTTTCTTTCTCTGCTTGGCTTTTTTTGCTTAGGATAATACTTTCCAGGTCCCTCCATGTCGTCTCAAAGGATAAGAGATCTTTCTTTCTTACAGCTGCATAGTATTCCATTGTGTATATGTACCACTGCTTTTTTATCCATTCGTCTACTGATGGACACTTGGGCTGTTTCCAGATCTTAGCTATTGTAAATAGCGCTGCTATGAACATGGGGGTACGTGTATTCTTTCTGACTGGTGTTTCAGGCTTCTTAGGGTGTATTCATAGAAGTGGGATCACTGGGTCAGATGGCAGTTCAATTTTAATATTTTGAGGTAACACCATATTGTTTTCTATAGTGGCTGCACCAGTCTGCATTCCCACCAGCAATGTACTAGAGTCCCCTTTTCTCCACACCCTCGCCAACACTTGTTGTTTGATGATTTGTTGATGGCGGCCATTCTGACAGGTGTGACGTGATACCTCATTGTTGTTTGAATTTGCATCTCTCTGATGATTAGTGATGTTGAGCATTTCTTCATATGTCTCTTAGCCATTTGTATGTCCTGTTTGGAGAGGTGTCTGTTCAGCTCCTCTGCCCATTTTTTAATTGGGTTCTTTGTCTTCCTTTTGTTGAGTTGTATGAGCACTATATATATATTGGAAATTAACCCCTTATCTGATATGTCATTGGCAATTATGCTCTCCCATACAGTGGGTAGCCTTTCCATTTTGATGATTGTATCTTTTGCTGTGCAGAAGCTTTTGAGTTTGATGTAGTCCCATGTGTTCATTTTCTCCTTTGTTTCTGTTGCCTTAGGTGATGATGTATCAGTGAAAATACTGCTGTGTATGATGTATGAAATTTTGTTGCCTACATTTTCTTCTAGGATTTTTATGGATTCATGAGTCATATTTAAGTCTTTTATCCATTTTGAGTTTATTCTTGTGTATGGTGTAAGGTGATGGTTTAGTTTCACTTTTTTTTGCATGTAGCTGTACAATTTTCCCAACACCATTTAAAGAGGCTGTCTTTACTCCACTGTATGCTCTTGCCACCTTTGTTAAATATTAATTGAGCATATTGCCTTGGGTCCATTTCCAGGTTCTCTGTTCTTTTCCACTTGGTCTATATGTCTGCTCTTGTGCCAGTACCAAGCTGTTTTGATTACAGTGGCTTTGTAGTATTACCTGAAATCTGGTAATGTGATCCCTCCAACTTTGTTCTTCTTTTTCAAGATTGCTGTGGCTATTCGAGGTCTTTTTTGTTCCATATAAACTTTTGAAGTATTTGTTCTAGTTCTGTGAAGTATGTCATTGGTATTTTGATGGGGATTGCATTGAATCTATAGATTGCTTTGGGTAGTATGGACATTTGAATGATGTTGATTCTCCCGATCCATGAACAAGGTATGTGCTTCCACTTTTTTATATCTTCCTCTATTTCTTTTTTCAATGACCTGTAGTTTTCTGCAAATACATCCTTTATTTCTTTGGTTAAGTTTATTCCTAGGTATCTTAATTTTTTTGCCGCAATGGTAAATGGGATTGTTTTTTTAGTTTCTCTTTCTGTGAGTTTATCATTGTATAAGAATGCCATCAATTTTTTGACGTTAATTTTGTATCCTGCTACTTTGCCAAATTCATTTATTAACTCTAGTAAATTTTTGATAGAGGCTTTGGGGTTTTCTACGTATAGTATCATGTCATCTGCAAATAATGACGGTTTCACTTCCTCCTTTTAAATTTGGATCCCTTTTATTTTTTTCTCCTGTCTGATTGCTGTGGCTAAGATTTCCAGTACTATGTTAAATAAGAGTGGTAAAAGTGGGCATCCTTGCCTTGTTGCTGTTCTTAAGGGAAATGCTTTTAATTTTTGCCCATTGAGTATGATGTTGGCTGTAGCTCTTTCATATATGGCCTTTATTATGTTGAGATATGATTCCTCTATTCCCAGATTGCTGAGCATTTTTATCAGAAATAGGTGCTGGATTTTGTCGAATGCTTTTTCAGCGTCTATTGATATGATCATACGATTTTTATCTTTCATTTTGTTTATGTGGTATATCACATTTATTGATTTGCGAATATTGTACCAGCCTTGCATCCCTGGGATGAATCCCACTTGGTCATGGTGAATAATTTTTTTGATGTATTGCTGGATCCGATTTGCTAATATTTTGTTAGGATTTTGGTGTCCATGTTCATCAGGGATATTGGTCTGTAGTTTTCTTTCTTTGTAGTGTCTTTTTCTGGTTTTGGAATTAGAATTATGCTGGCCTCATAAAACGAATTTGGAAGTCTTCCTTTTTCTTGAATTTTTTGAAATCATTTGAGGAGAATGGGTATTAGTTCTTCTTTGAATGTTCAGTAAAATTCCCCCGTGAAGCCATCCGTGTCTGGGCTTTTGTTTGCTGGGAGAGTCTTGATTACATCTTCAATTTCTCCTGTTCTTATTGGTCTGTTCAAGTTTTCTATCTCTTTCTGGTTCAGTTTTGGGAGACTATGTGTTTCTAGAAAGTGGTCCATTTCGCTTAGATTGTCAAATTTGTTGCCATATAATTTGTCATAATATTTGTTAACTATTTGTTGTATTTCTGTGGTGTCAGTTATTATTTCTTTTGTTTCTGATTTTGTGTATTTGGGTTCTCTCTCTTTGTTTCTCGGTGCATCTAGCTAAGGGTCCATCAATCTTGTTTATCTTTTCAAAGAACCAGCTCTTTGTTTCATTGATCCTTTGAATTGTTTTTTTGGTCTCCATGTCATTTATTTATGCTCTGATCTTTACTATTTCCTTCCTTCTACTTGCTCTGGGATTTGTGTTTTTGTTTGTTCTCTAGTTCTTGAAGTTGTGAGGTTAGATAGTCTATTAGAAATTTTTCTTGCTTCTTGAGGTAGGCCTGTAGTGCTATGAACTTCCCTCTCATAACTGCTTTTGCTGCATCCCATAGATTTTGTGTTGTGTGTTCATTTTCATTGGTTTCCAGGAAGTTTTTAATTTCTTCCTTGATCTCCATGGTAACCCATTCATTGTTCAATAACATGCTATTTAGCCTCCATGTTTTCAAATATCTTTGCATGTTCTTCTTGAAGTTGATTTCTAGTTGCATGCCATTGTAATCTGAGAAGATGCTTGATATGATTTCAATCTTCTTGAATTTGTAGAGACTTAGTTTGTGTCCTTACATGTGGTCTATCTTTGAGAATGTCCCATGTACACTTGAGAAGACTGTGAATTCTGTAGTTTTGGGGTGTAATTCTCTATAGATATCTATGAAATCCGTTTGATCTAGTGTTTCATTTAGAGTCTGTATTTCCTTATTAATTTTTTGTCTAGAAGATCTATACAGTGATGTCAGCGGGGTGTTGAAGTCCCCTACTATGATTGTATTGCTGTTGATTTCTCCTTGGAAGTCCTCCAAAAGATTTTTAATATATGTTGGTGCTCCTATATTGGGTGCATATATGTTTACCAACGTTATATCTTCCTGTTGGATAGATCCTTTCAATAAAAATATGGAATGCTTCATGAATTTGCATGTCATCCTTGTGCAGGGCCCATTGTTCCAATTTTAGTATATGTGCTGCCGAAGTGAGCACTGTACTTGGTTTTAAATTGGTTGTTTTCTAAGGAACACATTAAAAACAATCAAGTTAACACTGGGGGATGTGAAGGAATATTTTTATTAAAAGAAGGTCTGTATACATATAATTTAAGTTGGGCAATTACTGTGTGGAGTTTAGAACACCAGGCTGGTAATCTCTGCCTCTGTGAACTGATTAAGGGAAGATGTAAGGAGGCAGGGGGAAGGAAAGGAAATTCAAAAATCTATTCTAGTTCTAAAAAGATTTTATGAACCTTTACCCCAAGAATTCATGAAATCTTGGATGATTTCATAGCACATATTTAGGAGATACTCATGGTATTGGCCAACAGGATCCCACTGGCTCGTTTGATTCATGCTTTTCGGGACTCTTTCCCATGGAATTCCAGGGTAGTTACACCTATTTCTTTCAGAACCAAGTAGGATAGTGATATCTCATAAATATTTGCTCAACAATTTTCTGAAGTATTAATTTCATCGATTGAAAATATTAAAGAATGTTTCTTCCTGCCCTGGCCGGTTTGGTTCAGTGGTTAGAGCATCAGACTGCGGACCGGAGAGTCCTGGGTTCGGTTCCCACTAAGGGCATGCACCTTGGTTGCAGTTTGTCCCTGGCCCTGGTTGGGGTCATGTGGGTGGCAACCACTTGATGTGTCTCTCTCACGTCGATGTTTCTCTCTCTCCCTCCCTCTCTCTCTCCCACTCTATCTGAAGATAAATGCAAAAATGTCCTCGGGTGAGGATTAAAAAAAGAATGTTTGTTCCTTTTAAATCGTCAGTGTGCTGCCCCTCCAATAATATGGATTTTGAATGCAACACTTCTTGGTTTGCAATAGATTAATGTCCTCTTTGGAGCTGGGAAAAACTACTTTGTAATGATCAGTGACAATTTTTGCATTGGGTATTGTCTTTTCTGTGCATATAGCAGATCATTCATATCAACACTCAAGATAGTTATATGTATGTGGGAAAACCATAGTGTGTTTAGTATTAAATGCACAGGTCTGTTCTTTAGGCAGGAGTTATAAAACATATTATGTAACTGAGGGATCATGTGATACTGTGAACAGGTGTGCATGCTGGAGTAGTCTGTATTCTCAACTAGGCAACACCTTAGCAATTCTTGTCCTTAGCAATTCTTGAGAGTAGAACAACTTCTAACGCTTCTGAAGTTGTGGGAACAAGGCAGTTATCAACTATTGCCACCGCTGACTAATTCTTCTGACGGAGTTCATCAGAGGGAGAGATAATCCAAATAATAGATGGTTCATAAATAATTTGTTGCTGGTGCTGAAATGTGTGCAGTTTCTCTTTTGCCGATTGACCTTTCGCTACTGTTTGCTTTAGGGTTATGTATAAAGGAGCCTGCATTCCACAAGCTAGGATTCCATTTACAGTGCGGCCCCTCCCCAGCTCCCTTCCCACCTCCTTCTCCCCGTACCAAACCCTCGTCCGAGCTATTATGAAGAGTGATGAGGAAAAGTTCACAGGAAGCTTCTCTGGGTAATTTTCCTGGTGGCCAACCCCAATAATCAAGGAGACCTAGACTCAGTAACTAGGTTGAAAGGAAGTCTTTGAAGAAGGAAGGTCTTGGCTGTGATTGTTGTTTTCCTAAGAAGAAAGTTGATGTGGGTTGATGAGGTCAGACGGCCTCTAACAGAAAAATTCCAGGAGGAAAGTGGGCTTCCTCAATCACACATAGGCCTTTCATGTCACCTCTCCCCCACCCCAGACCTCTCCCACCCGCAAGGCCCAGGAACTCAATCACATCCTCTCCTGCCTGCCCCTGCAGTGATGTCACCCACCACCACTCTCCAAGCCGGTTGGCTCAGGTCAAACAATGCCCAGCCCCAGCAAAGCCCTCCACCAACAGAGCCATGCCTGGCCTGCAAGTTAGGAGTAGATTACTTTCTAGACACGACTGTGAGTGTGGCTGCATTTCCTCCTCCTCCGGGCCTCCGCTTTGCTCAGAGCCCTCCTCTGGGAAGCCACTCTGCCTCCAGGGATCCGGGAGTCCAAGCAGGCATCTCATTCTGTCAGAAAAATCAAATGTGCTCATCTCTCCCCCTGCCCTGCCTCTTGCCTGGGTTACAGCGGGAGATGGGCAGGTTTAGACGGCAAGGAAAATGGTGACTTGTGATGTAGTCCAGGCAGATAAGGGCCAGGATGACATTTTCTCCCGCCGAGAGTGAAGAAATCAGCATCATAACCCTTTTCTAAACCACTCAGCACCTTGGAGTACTTTAATCAGCCTGGCTCTCTCTTTTTTGTTTTTTATTGAGATATAATTGACATGTAACATTATATTAGTTTCAGGCGTACAACATAATGATTTGATATTTGTATAAATTGTGAAATGATCACCATAGTAAGTCTTGTTAACATCCATCACCACAAATAGTTACATTTTTTTTTCCTTGTGATGAGAACTTTGAAGCTTTACTCTCTTAGCAACTTTGAAATATATACTATAGTATTAACTGTGGCCACAGGCTGTACATTATATCCCCGTGATTTATTTGTTTTATAACTGGAAGGTTGTACTTTCTGATCCCCTCACCTCTTTTGCCCAGCCACCAACCCCCACTTTCGGCAACCACCAATCTGTTTTCTGTATCTATGAGGTTTTCTGTTTGTTTTGTTGGTGGTTTTTTTAGATCCCACATATAAGTGAGATTATGTAGTATTTGTCTTTCTTTATCTGACTTATTTCATTTAGAGTAATGCCTGCAAGTTCCACCTATGTTGTTGCAAATGGCAAGATTTTTTTTCTTTTTTATGGCTGAATAATATTCCATTGTGTGTATATGTATGTATGTACATATACACACATAAACACATTTTCTTTATCCATTTATCCCTTGATGGACACTTAAGTTGCTTTAGTTTTTGTCTATTATAAACAAATAATGGTACAATAACATGGGAGAGCAAGTACCTTTTCAAATTAGTGTTTTTGTTTTCTTTGGATAAATATCCAGAAGTGGAATTGTTGGATCATATCAAAATTCTGTTTTTACCCCCTCTTCTGTTACATGCTATTGTTGTCTAATATTTAGTTCTGACCTTTTGCCACCACAAGGTATATTTTAGTTTTATTATTATTTTACAGAAACAGCTTAAAATATCTGTATACAATTACCTACATATTTACCAGCTTTTTGGCTCACCATTTCCTGCATGTCAGATATTTTTTTGGGTTTATTTTCTGTCTTCCTAAATTACATCCTTTAACAGTTCTTTTTTTTTTTTTTTTTTTATTGAAACCTTTTATTCTGTTTTTTTTTTTTTTTTTTTGGTGCTTAAGAAAACAGCTTTGCCCATGATTCACTGTGCCCTGAACTTACGACACCAGCCTATATTTGGCCAGTTAGGAACTTGGCCAAACCTCATTCTTCTTGGAAGTCTTGTCAGTTAATAACTGACACTTAACTGATGATTTCTTTCATGTAACTTTTAACAGGAATTCATAAGTTGCATTGATTATGCCCCAAGAGATGAGGGACCAGTGGTAATTCAGATGGGCACTTCTAAAATGATTTGTCAGTTTCCTATCCTGTTCTAACCAGATTTTTTTCGAAAACCTTGGGAAAAGATTGAACTCCCCACCAATCGGCGATTGCGTGCGAGTTTTTACAACATTAACTGGAAAAAAAACCCCAAGATTTCCCAACATGACACCCAGTAGACCTCCACAGATAAATGACCAAATGAGCACTGTGAGTTGTTGCAGTAGGAAGATGTTCCTTAATGGGACCCTGGAAACCCAAACACGGGGCATGCCAAATCCGTTACGGAAAAGAACAGGGACCGAACCTCGCGAATACTCTCCAATTCCATGACATGTCAGTGCCCTGAAGGCCTGACAAGTGTTGATAAATTTGTCATGACGCCTGGTGGCTGCCGGCCGGAAGTTCTGTTGATCGTAAACTCCATTTTTGTTTATAAGCGAATGTATTTATTTCATACTCATTCTTTAAAAATAGCTTCGCTGGGTGTTCCAGTTAATGGCTTCTCCCAGCACTAGATGACTCCGGTTCTGACTTGCCACTGTTGTCCGTCTAACCGCTGATCTCTCTTGTGGCTGCTCTCCCCACGTTGCCACGGCCTTCGTTATTCTGCATTATCACGTCCGTGTATCTAGAGGTGGAATCCTTCTTATTTGTTCTGCTCAGTTTGTAGTGTGCTTTCTGCGTCTTTGGATTGGTGTTGTTCGTTAGTTCGAGAAAAACCTGGGCCCTTATGTCTTGAAACTTTCTCTCCTCCCGTCTCAAATCTGTCCTAGGATTTCCATTGGACTTATGTTCACTTCCCATTCTCGGCTCTGTGCTTCTTAATGTACTTTTTATACTTTTGTCTTTTTATCTCTGCTGCATTCTGATCACTTTTTCTCAGAGCTCTTATCAGGTGAGTGATTCTATCTTCCACTGTGTAAATCCGTGGCTTAACCTATCCATTGACTTTTTAATCTCAATGATTTTACTTTGCTTTTTCTAAAAATTCTCTTAGGCTAATTTATAAATCTTTCTGGTTATTTTTTAATGTTTCTTTTTGTGTCTTCATTTTTTTTCATATCTTATTACATATCTTAATATTTCATATATCATATTATATATCTGAGAATGCTAATAATTGAAGGGGTAATTTGGTTATTTATTGGTTTTGGCAACTTTCATTTATGCTGCTTTATTCCCTTGTGTTTTAAGGTATTTTTTGGGAGCTTATATTTGATTACATTTAATTTATAGCACTATTAAGGGCTTTCATGGTAGCTTTCCTCCAGAGAAGATTTGTATTCTTGTGTCCTGGAGCTTGGGGCAGGACTGACCTAAGACAACATCAGCAGCCCTCAAGGTTCTCAGTGTATCGCACAGTCTCAGGCTCACCTGCCTCCCACGTAAGGGACCTGAGCCAGGGCCTGAGCAGGGTCTGCGTCCAGGGCAGCCTGGCCTGCGTACATGCTGGCCACTTACCTTTGGATTTTCTCCTAGTCTCTCCCTGTCCCTTCCCCTCCCCTTCCTCCGTTTCTTCCTCCTCCTCCCAGACCTCCTCTTCCTTCTTCTCTGTCTCTCTCTCTCTCTGCGCACGCGCGCACACACACACATATTTCTTTGAAATATATTTATATATTTTTGGTGCTAAAAATGCATTATAAAGCTTGTTTGTTCTGTTTATCCAGGATGCTGTTACATGGTAGCAAGAAGGCCTCAGAATGTGGGTTAGAAGCAGAATATTTGACTTTTACCCCAGGATGCCCCAGAACTATTTTTGGCTCATGGGGTGTAATGGTGCCCTAATCACAGAGCATGTTGAATACTACCTATAGTCTTTTATGCTGTTTACCTGGAGGTCACTGGTCAGAGGTGTGTCTTCAAAATACAGTACAGCATAGGCCAATGACTTCTTTAAAGAAAAAAATTTGATCCCATATTTGGGTATTTAATTCCTTTAAAAGATATATTTTCAACTAATGTATGTCATTTAACTGGTTTCTTAACTTAAAAGAGAAAACATAACCCAATCTCAAGTGACTCTTTCTACTTGGATATGATATATTGCAATCACTGGCTTCTAGAAAATCAATTTTGTGTCTTTTTATTTCTTTAAAGTAGTTACACCTACCATGTGATAAACTTTTCTGGAACCGAATTATGTTTTTCCAGATGGTTTGACAGAGATCTGGGTAGGCATTTAGGGATGTACCCTCAGATAGCATTTGAAATCTGCTGATAGGCCATTCTTAATTAGAGCAAGCTGTTTGGTTCAAGTTATAGATCCAAATTATGGACTTAAGGGATATTTTCTGAAAACAGATTCCTTGTCTTGGTCCTGATCTTGGTACCACACCTTTCCCATCACCGATGAGCAGCTGCCGTAATTACAGGAGAGAGTCTCACGAGGATGGAGAGGGAGGTAGAGCCGGGTTTAGTTGGGTTAATCAAAGCTGTCTTCAGTGTTGTTGCCTTACCTCGGTGGAGGTATTGAAAGCAATGTGTAAGGTACTCAGAGCTCTCAATGAATAGTGTAAGAGGGTCTTTGTACGGGAAACATTTCCTAAATTTTCTCTTTTCAAAGATAACTTTTCCAAACAAGTCAGCACTTCGTAAGCAATTACAGAGCCATTTATATCGATACAATAGCAACAGGATGTATTGCAGAAGGTTCCGTATCTGTTCATGGCCCAATGCTTAAGGATGTGTTCATGAAGAACATACCACCTTGCCTTTTATGTTCTCTTGAGAGGCTGCTCGATTTTTAATCTTGCCCACTGTTCTCATCCCCCGATTGTACACCAGTAGATAATCTGATGAAAACTATGTCGGCCACCTGCCCTAACCTCACACAAGAAAGGAAGGGAGAACTCACATGGGGAATTTCAACTCTTTTCTAATGAAAAATGATAAATAGTTTCTGATAGATTGAAATGTAATACTGAGTGGGTGAAGAGCAAAGGGCATGTGGGATTTGGGGTCCATTGCATGCTTCCTAAAACTCAGCATATAGGAGATGTCCTTCAAACACAGGAAGGTCCTGTGCTGGTTTTCTGATGGGGACATGCAAGACAAGAGTCAAAATCTGTGTGTTTAGGAAGGGTCCCGAAAAAGCCATCTCTAAGACCCCCAATAAGAGAAGGAAAAAAATCTAAGAGTTATAGCCTGTAAGATTACTTAGAGCATGAATGATTTTTGCAAGCTTGAGAATATACAAAATATAGCAAGCCAGATGTTTCTTGGAAGTGTGGTCTGAAGAAATTAGGACAAATGCCAGGGGTGCCCTCTGCCTGTACTTCCTACTCTGTACTACTTTTAGGGAACTGCTCTTCAAACTCTCTATATGAAAATCTCCTCTTTGGGAAGGATGCAATTAACTCCTTCACACAGAGGTATAAATTACTAATAAGCTTCATGGATTTCCTCCTCCTGGCTGTTAACTGGAGATAATCTTTCAGCCAAGGCAATGCAGCTCCGATTGTGTGATAGCGAGTTCAGTTACTGGGTGGTGGTAGTTACCTTTTGAAGAAAGGGATGGGTGTGCTAAGTAATTTTTAGAGTCACCAGGTTTTTCCTGGCATGGGGTCAGCACCCACAGCTGGTGGTGCTCATGCAATAGACACCACTCATGGTGGTCCTGATCCAGGTCTTGATGGGGCTTGTATCATCAGAGCAGGGAACTATGGAGCTCATCTCTGCATCCTTCATGTCTAACTCAATGCCTGATGCAAGGTAGGAGCTCTGTAAATGTTGACTGTTGGCTGGATGTCAGCTCAGGACCTGCCAATGGGGCTAGGGTATCTAGGAAGGAGGAAAGGGAGGCACACAGAGAGGTACCCAATAAGAAAGGCTGGACAACACTGTCTCACTCTTTCTCTTGCCATGGACCCAGTCCTTCGTAGTACTAGTGTGTGTGTGTGTGTGTGTGTGTGTGTATGTGTGTGTGTGTGTGTGTGTGTGTGAGAGAGAGAGAGAGAGAGAGAGAGAGAGAGAGACTGGCTTCTTTTTTTCCCTCCAGACTTCTGCTTCTGCTTCATCCCAGGCCCTGAACTTGATGAGTCCAGGAGCCTTGGCCTTGTGCTCAAGTTTGGTGACACCACCCCTCTCTTCCCTGTGTGTCCTTGAGGGGCCTTTTGGGCCAGGACTCCAAACAGAGATCTCCTCCCTCCACATCTTAAGACAAGCCTTGACTTTCTCTGCTTTGGATTTACCCGAGACATAGCCAGGAGTTCTGTGCTACCCATGAAGTTCTTGCTGAGGACGTAATTTGTGCCACTCTGTTGATGTGTCCTCCAGCCCTTGCTACAGAAATGACCAATTTCCAAGCCCTGGCTGGTATGGCTTAGTTGGTAGAGTATGTTCCATGCACGGAAAGGTTGCAGGTTCAATCCCCAGTCAAGGTGTGTATGGGAGGCAACCAATTGATGTTTCGCTCTTTCTCCCCTATCCTCTCTTTCTAAAAAATAAAAGTAAAAAAAAAAAAAATCCTTGGGTGAGAATTAAAAAAAACAACAAAAAACACAAACAGCAAACTTCCAGGTGTATTGCATTTGTATTGTTTTAAGAAAAAAAACAACAAATAACTTTAAATGGCTCTTGCAGGGGAGGAAAAAGGGGACAGGTCAACTATTTTAATTTGGACATCAGAGTGGTTTGGCTCGTGTTCTGTAGCCACATTATAACGAGCCTTTAGGCACACAGCCATGGAGCCATCAGTCAAGGGACAAAGTGGGCCATGCATCTTAGGTACCTGGAAAATTCCATGTGCACCTGGAGGGAAAGCTCAAGGTGCTTGTTCAAAAACCACATGTTTCTACCTCTGAAAGAGGAAGGTAGGCCTAGTCCCACTGAGTTATAGCTGGGTCATATTAAGTGATTCTCCATGGCTGGCCCTGCCTCTGAAAATGTGCATCTACTCCCTCTGTATCCCACCAGATTTTTCTACCGGGGAATAGGACACTGTCTGAAGTCTGGGACTTTCTTGGACCTGGGTGGTGCCTGGGACAGGCTGTTGTGCCTAAGGACCTCTTTAAGATTTGTCCCTTGCCTAAAACCTCCTACTTACTTGAAAAGCCTTTTATCCCCAATGCCTACAACATCAGTGGTAATGACACCTTTCCATGTTCACTTGTTTGGATGTGCCGCACGGCTGCCTGCTTTGGCAGCCCTCCTGGGCTAGACCGCTCTTGCTAATCGCATGGATGTGGAGTGTATTATGTTCACAAGTGGATGCTGAGAAGATATTTTGATTGAACTACAAATCCTCACCGCACGAGCTACTCATGCTTAGCAGAATTGTATTAAACAGCTGTGATCCGGAGTCTCATTAATCTCGGGGATTATGCTGCTAGCACATTGGCTAAATACTGTGGTTTTCGTACCTTCCCCTAATCATATCGACGTTTTATGAAAGAACTTCCGACACAAAGCTGTGTCTTAGGATGTTTCAAGATAAAGATAGCCATTGATCTTAATTTGTGATTGCGAATTCATTTTGGCTCATACGGTTTTATGTTACAGCTTTCTTAACGCTGTCAACACAAATGCAATGCACATAGCTCTCAGTCCTAATCGTGTGGTTCTGGCCACTGAAGATAAGCAGCCGCTTCTTATTTTATTTTACTTGCCTGTGGATTACCAGTGGGTCTAAATAACCCCCTTAGTGTGCTGACAGGACCAACGGAAAAGAGATGAGAAAGGAGAAAAAAATAAAAGGAAGAGTGAGAAAGTATGCGGAAGATGAAGAAAAAGGAGAGAAGAAAAAGCGAAGCATTTGAGAAGGTGATGTGGGGCACTCCCTCCTCCAGGGCTGCGAGCCTCCTGCGTGCTCGTGTGGCAGCTGAGAGTGGGAGAGACGCGCGTGGGCCTGCGCGGCCAGTCGGGGCCACTCCCCTTCTCCCCGTCCGTGGTGACGGTGTGGGAGGGTAGTCAGGGCCCTGGGCGGCCACGTTGCTGGAAGGTCCTGGGGCCCAGGTCAGTCTCCTGTGTGATTTGAAGAGGCACCCAGAACATTCTCCAGCAGAGGGCCAAGGGCATCTGACCAGCAAAGTCTTTAGGGGTAAATAAGAGGATAAATAAGAGCTAAAATCAGAATGAGAAACCAGAAAGAATTGATGGTGAGAATAACTTCTTTCAAGGAGAGATACGTCTCAGAAAAATCCACAGAACCAGAGACTCCTGGAATAGACAGATTTCATTTTAGTCTCGTCTTTGTGCTTCATCCATGGGGAAACCAAGACCAACGAGGGGCAGCAGTGTGCCCAAAGCTTTGCAGTCAGTGGCTGATCAAAGCTGCGCGTCGTGGGCCCTTTGCATACGCTAATGCTGCCTTTTCCAGACATGAAATCAAAGGCAGGTCACAGCTCTGTTGCATAGAATAAATAAAACAGGGCAGACAAGGCTTTGACTCATTACATCCAAAGAGGCATGGAGTCTATCTTTTTGCAGTCTTGAAAACTCATCTTTTCCTGGGCTGAGCCAGATTTCTTGTGCACAGCAAAGAAAAGCAATCTAGATGGAGCCCAGGCTGCCAGGTACAGACTCACACTCAGAAGGTTGGTGTGGAACCCTGGCTGGTGTGGCTCGGTTGGCTGGACCATTGGCCCATACACCGAAAGGGGGCGGGTTTGATTCTCAGTCAGAGCACAACATACCCAGGTTGCAGGTTCAGTCCTGCTCGGGGCACGTGCAGGAGGCAACCGATCAATGCTTCTCTCACATCGATGTTTCTTTCTCTCACTGAAAAAAAAAAGGCTGATGGGGAAATGGACTTACCTTCCATGTATCATGATTTGATTTCCATTTGGGCAAGGAGAAAGGGAGTTAGAAAAGGCACAGAGGTTAATAACCAGTGGAACATGATGCCATGAGTTTTCTTCTCCAGAGAAGGGGTGGGGCGCAGCTCGAATTTCCCCATCTGTGGCAGCTCCAGCGGGCGCTGGGTGAAACCCCACATCTTGGCAACCTCTTTTCTCCCTGCTGCAGATAGAAATGAACTCATTGGCAGCTACACACCAAAAAGCTGAAAGGCCTCAAAACTCTTTTAGAGCTCTTTAGCAAAGAGAGTTCCTGCTAAAGAGGAGGACAATGTATTTCCATCTTACACATGTGCAGTTTTGTTAACTGCGCTTGGCCTGCCCCATTCATTCAGCCTCCCACTCTCGGTGCCTTGTTGAAAGACCTGCTGGGCTCTGCTTCCTTGCTCCCAGGCAGGCGGTTTCGTAGAATTACTTGGGCTGCAAACGTCAAGACTGGGTTCTGAGAGCTGGAATTATGCGTTGCTCAAAGTTGCTTAGCTTCTGTGGCCTGATGCTTTTATTTCATTTGCTCATCCTTAAAGTTTTTTTTTTTCCTAGGGTATGTTCCCTCGTTGTGACAAGCACGAGCAGTTATGTGAATCAGACGCTTTATTGCTTAGTTCGTTTATTTTACGGTTCTCGTTCCACTGGGTTCTAGACCGCCTGTGATGTATGTGGCGCGTGGCCTCTCCTGTCTTTGCTCACCTGGGTTGTTTCCTCTTTAGCTAAACTTCAGAGTTAAAGAGTCTCACACACTCGTGTTCAGGAAGGTTCGTGTTTTTGGCAGCGGAGATTCTGGGGCGCAGAGCAGCAGCCTTGGCGACCTGGGGCTGCGGTCAGTCGAATGGGTTCGTGAATGCGTAGTGTCATTGGTCATCACGGGTCTTACTACCTCCTCCTACCCCTGCTTTTAACTTTAGATGCTGGAAAGTGAGTCAAGACAGCCAGTATAGATCTGTCTCATACCCAGACATTCTGCTTAATTTCTCCCCCCTTTGGGACATTCTCAGGGAACATTTTTGGGAACCATGCAGGGTAGGCAGGTTTCAAGAGTGTCAGAACCACTGAGTCAAATCGCATTCAGCTACTGGGCCTATGGTGTAGTTCTAGAGGCATCGCTGCACGATGAGCAGAACTTCTGGGGGCATTTGCTCCAATCAGCTTCGATGTTTTGGGTAGGGTGCTGTTCTTTGTGAGAATAAGGGAGAAGAGGAGGTTGCAAAATGTTCTTTCTGCCTTTACTGTGTCTTGGTTTCAGTATCGAGATGCGCAGACGGAATGCGAGTGAGCTAAAAGAGTAAAATAGGAAGAATCATTCATTCAACAAATATTTATTGAAAGCCTACTTGGTGCAGGTGTTGGAGACACAGTAATGAGCAGAGCACAGCCCCTGATCTCTAGGGCGTATACTAGTTATACCGAAGGAAGAGGGAAAATGAATGCACAGATATGTTCCTGCAGTGATAAGAAACAAAGAAAGGGAGGGAAAGAGGGAAGGAAGGAAGGAAGGAAGGAAGGAAGGAAGGAAGGAAGGAAGGAAGGAAGGAAGGAAGGATCAAAGAACCAAAGAACTAAAGAAAAGCAAACAAGCAGAGAAGGGGGCTAGGGGAAGCTGGGGACCTATTTTAAAGAAGTGTCATCAGGAAAGGTCTTTCTGTTTGTTAATCCTCACCAGAGGATATTTTTTCCAATGATTTTTTTTTTTTAAGACAGAGTGGAAGGTAGGTAGGGAGGGGCAGAGAGAGAGAGAGAGAGAGAGAGAGAGAGAGAGAGAGGGGTGAGAGGAATTCATCGATTGGTTGCCTCTGGCAACCACCTTGATGGGGGCCAGGGATCGAACCTGCAACCCAGGTACATGCCCTTGACCGGGAATTGAACTGGTGACCCTTTGGTTTGTGGGCTGACACTCTAACCGCTGAGCCACACCCGCCAGGGCAGGGAAGGCCTTTCTGGCCAGTGGACCTCTGAACAGAGAGCTGAAGGGAGGGAGGGCGGGAGGAGGCCAAGGAGACGCCGGCTGGAGACTGATCTCAGCAGAGGGAACCAGAGGACGGGTCTGCCCCTCCCTGTAGCTCTTCCCTGAAGGCACAGCTGACTTCCTTGCTGATGCAGATTTATAAGCTGAATATTATTGTTTTCACCATAGGTTTTTGAAGTAGTTACTATTAAATGAGAATTATGCATCTAATGTCCTTTATTACAGAAGTTGTTATTAAGCATCAAATTCATCCTATTTCTACTGTGTGGAACTCTGTTTTTTTTTGGAAAGCCACAGAAAAGACTCCAACCCACCAAACTCATTATTGCTTCTCAGGTATTTGTAGGCATATAACACTATTCCCCTGGGGATGGGAATGCTACATAAATGTAGAATTGTTTTACTGCCCCTGCAGTTCAGATCACTAGAGAGTGTTCTTCTGAAATAAAAGCCGGTTTGCTTGGGGATAGATTCGAATCAATGATATAACTTGAAATGACGCCAGCAGCCCCATTCTCTCACAGTGTGTGATGTGGCGGAGGGACCTGTGGGTAAAGGGGGAGGCAAAGGAATGCACTGGCTTTAAATGAGCCGAGCCTGGAAGTGAGCCAGGATCCACCAGGAAACCACGGCGGCAGTTGGTGCTGTCAATCACCACCTACCAGTGCGGAGCTCCCGGATCAAGCTCTCGGGGGTTGGCACGCTGGGATAAACAGTAGTGAAGCAGACAAGGTTAAGACTGTGCTAAATTAATAAGAGGATACCTTAATATTTTTAAGTCCAAGTTATTTTGGAATCATGGAAAATATTCATGGCAAGAATCAACTCTCGAAAGCAGATTACTTCTAGTTCTGTGTGATTTTCACAGGGTCCCTTGTAATACCCCACTGTAAGCTGTATTTTGTAAATTTCGAGGGTTCCTTTAGGTTAAAAGGATATTGTTTAGTGAGTTTCGTTGTTGTATTTAAATATGCATATGTATGAATGAATAAATGTGTATTTTCCCTTCTACTTCTATGAAAGTCTGAAATAGTTTTACAGAAAGAACCAGAAACATGAGAAATAAAATGAGAGATAATTTAACAAAAACCACAACTGATATCTTACATTATTTTTAGGGGGATCCTTGGTTCTCCCTGCCATGTCCCATCACCTTCCCCTCCCCCTGCAGGTTCTCCTCTTCTGAGTGCCCCGAATATCCTGTGTATATCTCAGCCGTAGTCATGGCCCCTTGTAAATGCAGTATCCGCCCAGGCTTTCTGCAAAGCTGACTCTGTGTCCTTGAGCTCAGCATTACCCACACTTTGCATAGTGCCTTACACGTCATAGGGGCTCCATCTATATTTATTAAGTACATAAATGAATGAATGAATGAGTTTAAGATATATATCTCTGGTTCTGAGCTTCCTGTTAACCAAAACAAAAAGGAAAATATATTGCATACACAATTCTCATATGCATATAAGGTTAAACAGCATTATTTCAGGTCCATTTTTTTTTTCCCCCTTGGGGTTAAGTTCTTGCAAGCATCTCATAGAACATAATATCAAGCAGTGAGTTTTAAGAAAGGTTGCTTTCAATACCTACTCAGTTACTCTTACTGTGGACTAGCGCCTGGCAGCTGGAGGCAACTCCAGCACCTGGAGAGGCTGAGTTTTCATTAGCGTCTTAGCAGATTCTCTATTAGAACATCACTTTTCAGGTGGCAGTGGGTTCACGAGACAGCGTATTTTATGCCACTGGATTTTATTTTCGTGATTGCAACTATCTAACAGATATTGTACTGAGAGATTTGATTGTGCCAGCAGGCTGAGGCATTAAGTGAAGTGTGTGAATCAAAGGAAGACGTCTCATAGAAAACCAATTGTGAGGTGCTGCAGTCAGCTTCGGATTCCAGCACGCCCTCGCAGGGTGTGGGGCCTCCAAATTCTGCAGAAAAATCGGCCCTTGCTGACCTGTGAAGGCTTTGTGAGAAAAGAGTTATTTGTGGAAGCACATGTGGATTTAAGAATACAGGAGAGAATAAGCTCATGGATATCTGCTTAATTAATGCGTCTTTTCAGCCAGCTTCTGTGAAGAGAGAACAGGGCCATGAAGTACAAAGATGCAGTCGTTGTAGTAAGAAGATTGCTTGGTTCTTGCTGTGCATGTGGGCTGAGAGACGGAGGACAATGAAAAATCCCTGGGTCCACATAATAATAATGATTGTTATTATTGAAAAATTTTTTTTCTTTATTGCTTTTAGAGAGAGAGGAAGGGGGGGGGAGAGAGAGAGACAGACAGACATTGATGAGAGAGAACATCGATTGGCTGCCTTCTGCATGCCCCCCACTGGAG
The DNA here is from genome assembly GCF_014108415.1 of Molossus molossus. Taxonomy (NCBI): domain Eukaryota; kingdom Metazoa; phylum Chordata; class Mammalia; order Chiroptera; family Molossidae; genus Molossus; species Molossus molossus. The sequence goes on from NW_023425346.1 coordinate 32,428,959, forward strand.
ACTGGGCCCACAACCTGGGCATGTGCCCTGACCGGGAATTGAACTGGTGACCTCTTGGTGTATGGGTTGATGCTCAACCACTGAGCCACACCGGCCAGGCAATGATTGTTATTTTTAAATGTTTTTAAGTGATGTTTATTTTCTTTTAAGTTGCGTACTCAGTTAGTAGAGAAAGGCTTACTCATTGGTGGTTAAGGGTTCTGAATCCCGTGGCAGTATAAGGAGAAAGGACAGGGAACAGACATTTATTGAGCATCTACTGTTTTCCAAGCACCCTGAAAAGAATGTTAGATGTTTTTCTTTTCCCTTGAATGTTTATGGTAATTCTTTCAGGAAAGAGAAAACTGAATTAGCAAGGTTAAGTAAATTATTATATCAAAGCCAGTATTGAATCCACTTAAATATGTTCCAAAACTCAGGCTGGTGTTATTTTTTTTTTTATTTTAAAAGTGCTCCCAGTGGCTTTCCATTTGCATGTAAGGGACTTTAAGAGCACGTCTGGCATTACCTGTATACACAAAAATATGTCTTATTGATATGTGTATGTCTATATTTCAGAAATATGTAGCCATTGTGGGATTTCCCATTAATAAATTATTTAAAAGCGCTACCTCTAAACTATAAACTCAACAAGACTGGGGATTTGTATACTTTTTGTAATGTAACTCAAGCACCTAGAACAATGCTCAGCATAGTAGATGCTCAATAAATATTTGTGCATGCAAGAGTGAAACAATCATAATAATTCTTTAAATACACCATGTCTAATTTAATCAATGTTCTGTTCATCGGCATTTAGATCGTTTTCATTTTTTTCTTTCATAAACAATACTTATATATGCCACCAATAAGTTCTTGTAAAAACATCTTTCACTTTATAAAGAAATATTCTGTCATTCAATGATGTTCGATTCCCAGAAGTGGAATGGCCGGGACAAAGGAATGCATGTTTTAGATTTCGATGCGACTTTTCTGCGGGTGTGTTGGCACATCCGTCAGTGACGCACCCTCTCAGAGCGGGGAAGATGACCTGTTTCATTGCAGCCTGGTGACTTTGGAGTTACAAGGCTTTTCACTCTTTAAAGTATCATTAAATTCCAGCACTTGGAAGGCTTGTTGCTTTCTCTGGTTTCTATTATCCTCCTAGGTTGAGAGAGTATGTGATATTATTCAATGAAATTAGTTTTTTTTATTTTTATTTAAAACCCACATTATATTCCCTTTGTTACTCTCTGCACTCCTGTTTGAATATGTGGACTCGCACTTGTCATTGCTAACTATGTACCAAGTGAAGAAAACACTAAGCCTAGAGTTAGTTGTACATCAATAGCAAGTGATCTGACCACCTGCTGTGAGACCATGTCTGCGTTTCTAACCCACATTTCACCACCGCGGGAAGGAGCTGCCATAGGAATGTGTGGTCTCTTGTTCCAGGCTCAGCAGCCAGTGCAAACGTAACTGGCTTCACAGTGTGTTCATATCAGCTGTGAAGGATGCAGAGACGCTACTGACCTTGATCTTTGCCCCATAAGCTGGTGTGGATGGGAAAATCCACGTGTGACCAATAGATCTTTCCCCCTTGTAAATCCCGTAAAGATCCCTGACTTCTTGCTGGTCTTTGCATGGGTTTTCAGCAGACGATTTTAAAAAACTCAAAGAAGCATGCGCTCAACATTCTCCAAAACAATGTTAGCAGCAGTCCTGTATCTTCTGTAGTGTTCTCTTCTCTCCTGTTCACACGGGAAAATGGTGTAAACCAGTATATTTCTCTTTTTGCTTTGGTTACCAGGAAGGTGAGAAGCAAATGCAAATCTTAGTAACGCATTCGTTCATCTGCTCAGTAAGCGTCCTTGGAGCTCCTGTGCCGTGGCACGCACCGGGGAAAGGGCAGGTGATGCTGAGCGCGAGGACATGGTGCCGGCGTCAGCAGAGTGGCCCCTCGTTCTGGATGTTTGCCCTGGAAGGGGAGAGCCCAGCCTTTCCCATGGAACAGAACCCGGCTCCACTAAACTTATTAGCACTAGAAAGGAGGCGGCTCGTTTTCCCCTCAGGTGTAGACAAAGGCTGCTGTTGTCCCAGGGTGAAGGGCCTTTGGTGACTTGATTAGCTGTCGGCCTGGCCTGCCCTGATTCTCAGATGGAGACCATCAGATGTAATCTGCCGCCTCATTAGGTTGACACTGTTCCTGCCCCCTCTTGTAATAATGTCACCGGAGCACTTAATAATCTTAGGTAAATGCTGTAAGCACACTCTGCCAAGGTAACCCAGGGTCAGTGGTGACAGATGCTCGAAAAAGCAATTGTTTTCCCATTCTCTGCTCTGTTTAAAATATAACGAGCAAAGAGGTGTAATAATTGGGCAGGTTTAAATATTAGAGGAGCAGAACTTTGGGCACTTTAACTATTTTTTTTTTTATCCTCACCCGAGGACATTTTTCCATTTTTTGTTCAGATAGAGCGGGAGGGAGAGAGGAAGAGAGAGAGAGAGAAACATCGACGTGAAGGGACACATCGAGTGGCTGCCACCTGCACGACCAACCAGGGCCGGGGACAAACTGCAACCGAGGTACATGCCCTTAGCGGGAACCGAACCCGGGTCTCTCTGTACCGCAGGCCGACACTCCAACCTCTGAGCCAAACCGGCCAGGGCCACTTTAACTATTTTTAACCTCTGATTCGAACTTGTAGTATTTCAAGTTCAAGGGGACAGTGAAACATTGGATGGTTGCCGTGGGCTTACAGAAGAGAGTGTATTTATTCTAGAGAAGAGAAGATTAGAGAGGGCTGTAAGTATTTGAAGATATATATGATGGACAGTATTTATGAACTCCTCTTTTTCCAGTGAAAACAGGAGAAATATAAGTCATATTGCTTCAAGGAGGATTTAGGTTAGACTACATGAAGAACTTCCTGATTAGAGACTGGAAAAGCACATGGGTGGGGAGTGGAGTGGGTATATATGTATATTTATATATGTGTATACACACACATACACACACAGTGTATATACAAATACGCATATTTGTCTTTTAATAGTAGGCAGTTATTTCCTTTACTGGAATTAGATTCCAGAAACACTTTATTGGGCTGCTACTAGCCTGTGTGCTAACTCACAAAAGTATATAACCTTCCCCCAGGGAACCACGTGGATGTGGCAGGAACTGGACGGGTTGTTTTATATTTAGTGGGTGATAAGACTACACTGCGGGAAGATGGCAGGGCATTTGGCGTGGTGCCAGAGAGCTAACACCGCGTTCTCTTCGGTCAGAGCTGGGGAGACGAGGAATGTGGGGGAGCTGTGACTCGGCTTAGCAGGCGTTGCGGCTCCCTTAAAGAACCGGCGTGGGGGTGCCTTCAGAGCAGAACTGTCTGGAAGTGGCGGGGTGGAGGGGCTTCTCTCTGTCCCTGTGGTTCTCTGATGTAGGTTAGCGCATTTCTCGGATAAGTGAGGACTGGAGGAGGTAAGTGGGAGCAGTCTGATAGAGAGCTGCGTTTGACAGGGATTGGGGCTGAGCCTCCAGGAGATGAGCCCCTGAATCCTCGCCCTCAGGGACTTAGCCAGATCTGACTCCCACCTACTGGGCCTCGAGAGCCAACGTCCCTCCCATAGGCTTAGATCAGCAATGTTCAATCTTTTGCATCTCATGGCACACATAAACTAATTACTAAAATTCTGTGGCACACCAAAAAAAATTGTTTTTACTGATCTAAAAAAAAAAAGAGATATAAATTTGATTGATTTACAAAAAATAATAATAGTAATCACCTACTATTATTTTTTAATCCTCACCCAAAGACATTTTTGCACTTATCTTTAGATAGAGCGGGGGTCGGGAGAAACATCGATGTGAACGAGACACATCAACTGGTTGCCACCCACATGACCTCAACCAGGGCCGGGGACAAACTGCAACCGAGGTACATGCCCTTAGGAACCAAACCCAGGACTCTCTGGTCCTTGGGCTGATGCTCTAACCACTGAGCCAGACTGGCCAGGGCCCTCCCCTTTTTCTCCAAAGTGATTAAAAAAAAACAAACCAGGTGCTTATACTTGTATATAAGGATTTCTGGTACCAAAAATTAACCAATCAGATGCAACTTTATTATGCGATGTGACCAATAAGATGTAAATCTATGATATGTCCTATATATTTATGGTTCAAGAAAGGGCATTCACAGCGGATGGCTATTGTGTTGTCGGCTGTTGTCAGTTTTTCATTTGACAGTCTGAGGGAAAAGAGTCCGTGCTCCTGACTAGTCAGGTATTGCATGCTTTAAAAATTCTTGCAGCACACTAGTTAAAAATTGCTGCCTTAGATCAAATAACTTCTTTATTTATCCTTGCTTTTAAAACACTTCTGTCGCATTGGGTTTTTATTTCTCATACTATTTGAAAAGAAGGTTTTCCCTAACTTTTATGATTGAATGACCAAGAAAACAAATGCTGACTTGACCTGTAACATGTTAGCTTGGTGAATTTTCACAAAATCCAGCATCATGGGACAAGGTCTTGCTCCATTCTTGAGTCTGCTCTTTCTCCAGAGAAAACTTTTCTCCATTTGCCCTCTCTGTGGTCATGGGTTAGGCATAAACGAAGAGAAAGAAACTGCAATGTAAAGAAAGGACCTTTACATTAGATGGGATTTGGTCAAAACGTAAAGGAAAACGATGCTATTGACTTCCCATTTGCAAATTTTACTTATGTGGGAAACATTTATTTAGTGCCTACTGTATGCTACCAGGTAGTGGAGAGGAGCAAACCCTGCTCTCAAGGGGCTTGCCTTCTAGTGTGGGGAGCAAACAAATCAGCAAGGAAAATCATGTCAGGTAGTGAAAAGTGATGAAATAATAAAATAAACCAGCGTAAGGAGGTATAGAGGGCCCCAGAGAGTTGTACTGTTTTAGATCAGCAGGTGAGGGCTTTCTGAACAAGTGACGTAGTGGCAGAGATCTGAGTGAACCCAGGAGTAAGCCATGTGACTGCCTGGTGGGGGCATGTAGAAAGTGTGCTGTGGTGGTGGTGGTGGGGGAGCATTCAGAGCAGCCCGGGCCAAGTTCCGGAGGCTGGGCCAGTAGGTGCTTGGTGTGTCCTTTGGGAATAAGGGAGGGGCGAGATCAGAGTGGTAGCCAGGATTCACCCAGTAGGTTTGCTGTAAAGGCAGCAGTTTTCCATCCGTTTGCAGCGTTCCTGCCCTGCAGGTTTGGACTGAGGACCTTTGCATGTTGCAGTCAGGTAGAGAACCTCTTGAAAACCCTGTTGAACATGTTTGCTGGCTTAATTGCACAGACATGTTAGCTCTGTCAGTTCATCAATAAAGGGATTTCAAGGGAATGTACAAAGGAATTTGGAATTTCTACAGTTTATTAGGCTTCTCACTACAGACTTCATTTTATTTTTGAAGCTGTATTTAAGCGAATAAATAAAATGATTAGAGGCTTTTGCCTATTTTATTTGAATAGTAGTAATACATGAATATGGTAAAATGCAGATATATTACAAAAAGATACTTAGTGAAAGTAAGTCTTCCACGTCTCAGTACTTCTTCTCAGAAACAAACACTGTTAGCACATTGTTGGAATGTTTCTAGAATGTGAATACCTCTTCTGTATAAAACTATATGTAAAAAAAAAAGACAATTGTGACTGCACATTGTTTCATATACTGCAGATCTTGGAGTTCTTCTATATCAGCAAATATGGTGTTGGCTCATTCTTATGAATATTCAGTTATCTGAGAAGACCACAAGTTGGTCATTCCCACCCTGATGGACATTAAGGTTTTTGTATCTTTTGCTATACCAGTAATTACTGTGATGAAAATCCTTGCACATGTTTCTTTTTGCACATTGGTAAGTGTATCTATAGGAAAAATTTCTAGCAATGGATTGGTGGGCAAAGGGGAAATGTATCTTTTAATTTTGATAGATACTACCAGATTGTATCAATTCACAATTCACTGGCCAAGTCTGTTCTTTCACATCCTAACGACACCATGTTCCAGTGTTCACGTTCCAGTGTTCTTTTGTATTTGCAGTATAACTAGAAAATGCTCTATCACTGTGGTTTACTATGCAGTTCTCTTAGCATGAAGTCAAATTCAGAGATATATTGTATTCTTGTTGAGGAATGTTGTCTGTATGACTGTGATTCTTTGAAATTCGTTGAGACTTCTTGGAAACCGGGGGGCTCTGATAATTTTATGAATGCTCCCTGAACTTATAAAGATGTGAGTTCTGTTCATCGGGAGTAGGGTTTTATGTGTCTGTAGTTTTGAATGACCGGTACATTTTTATGATTCTGTGCTCTGTTATTTTGTATTTGTTCCCTACAACCATTTTCTTTAGCTATTTTAAAAAATAATGTCTGCCTTCTGTTGGATTAACCAGGTTTTCTCTTGCTTTTCCTTTTGCCCTACCTCGCTGGAAGCTGGTTTGGTTTCCCAGGACTGCTAGAATAAAGCACCATCAGCGGGTGGCTCACAACAAAGGTGACTTATTGTCTCAGTTCTGGCGGCTAGGGGTCTGAGATCAAGGTGTCGGCAGGCAGTGCTCCCTCTCAAACCTGCAAGGACTCTTTCCTTGTGTCTCAGCTTCTGGTGGTCGCTGGCAGTCCTTGGTGCACCTTGGTTTGCAGCCGCATCACTCCAGCCTGCCTGTGTGGTCACCCGATGTCCTCTGCTGGGTCTCGGTGTGGTTTCTACTCTTAGCTTTATCATTCCCCTCCTTCTCTTGCTTTGGGTTCACATCACTCTTCTTTTTCTAACATCTTGAGGTGAGATTGTGGATTTGAGGAATTTCTAAAGTTGATATTTAGTGCTGTAAATGTCACTCGGCACTGCTTTATCTGTAGTCTACATATTTTGATATATTGCGTTTTCATTTTCATTCAGTTAAATATAGTTTTAAATTTCCTCTAAGACCTTGTCTTTGACCCGTAGATTATTTAGAGGTGTATTGTTTAGTTTCCAAGTGTTTGGAGAATTTCCTGTTATCTTTCTGTTATGGATGTCTAGTTTGATTCATTGTGGTTGCAGAATATACTGTGGTTGATATAAATTCTTATAAATTTGTGGAGGTGGTTTTATAGCCCACGATATGTTCTCTCTTGGTCTGTGCTCCACGAGCAATAGAAAAGAATGTGCATCCTGCTGTTTTTGGGTGGCGTGTTCTATAAATGTCTATTAGATTCTGCTGGCTGATGGTATTGTTCTTTACATTCTTCTCTATTCCTGCTGACATTCTGTCTAGTTGTTCTATAAATTTTTGAGAGAGGGTCAACATATTTTTTAAAAGTTCTCCCCAGAACACATCCTTCCTCTTTGAGGACTAAAATGCTTTCTGAAGTCACAAGGAGCATTTCTGTTGACATTAAATAGACCATGGTGGTTACATGATTCCACTCTTCCCGCTTTACATCCTTCACTCTTCAAGCAGACCACTCGACGCCTCTCGCTGCTGGAGACAAGCACAGTGAATTCGTCCTGCAGGGAGAGAAGGTGGTAATGTAGGTTGAAACTCCCACACCTGTGCTGTTGCAGTAGCTCATTGATTTCCTAACACCAGGCACGGTCTGCTCTAGTTCATCTTATAGACTCGCCCTCTGTACTCAACCCTGCCGCATGGCAGAACCTCCTGGGGAGTTTTTACAAAAATGCTGATGTTTTGGCTCCCGCCCCAGACCAATTACAGTGGAATCTCTGTTGGTGTAGCTCTGAGCATTGGTCTTTGTTAAGAGCTCGCAAGTGAGTTCGCTTCCAGCCAGGGCATCAGCAGGCAATCTCCACCAATGTTTATTAAGCACCTACATTGTGCAGGTGCTCTGTGAGGTGTGTGGACGCGCAGCTGAGGAAGCTCCTTGCTTTTTCTGGGAATGTGGTCCCACATACTGAGGGTCTTATACCTGGGCTCAGTTAATACCTCTCAAATTGGCTTATTGACTCACAGATCACTGACACGCTGCCGGGGGTATGAATGGAAAAAGTGAGGGGAGAGAGGGAGGTGGGGGGCGGCAGCCAGTGTTTAACGAGGGAAACAGGAGATGCGGTATTCTTAGAGCTCAGCCCTTCATTTTGCCACTTGTTTGTTTGCTCTGTAGTCTGGTCATCAACCCTTAGCCTACGGACACTTTTCTTATTCACTGCATTCTCTTGGACTGACTAAAATTTTTAAATATTTACCCTTTCCTCCCCCACCTGATTATAACCTACACATCTTAATAAACTTCTGTAGGGACTACTCCTATTTAAAAAATAAACTTGTTACTTTAAGTCTAAATTTTTTTTTTTTAATCCCCACCCGAGGACATTTTTCTATTTTTGCTCAGACAGAGTGGGAGGGAGAGAGAGGGAGGGAGGGAGGGAGGGAGGGAGGGAGAGAGAGAGAGAGAGAGAGAGAGAGAGAGAGAAACATCGACGTGAAAGGGACACATCGAGTGGCTGCCACCCGCAAAACCCCAACAGTGGCCGGGGACAAACTGCAACCAAGGTACATGCCCTTCGCGGGAACCGAACCGGGTCTCTCTGGACTGTGGGCCAACGTTCTAACCGCTGAGCCAAACTGACCAGGGCTAGGTCTAAATTTTTAAAAAAGCTGAAAAGATAGAACAGAGGGTTCCTATATACCCCATGCCCAGTGTCCACTATTAACATCTTATATTAGTAAGGGGTACTTCTCACAATGAATGAGCCAGTGATACATTAGTCAAAGCTAAAGTCCATATTTATTCAGATTTCCTAGTGTTTCCCTACTGTTTTATACCTGTTCCAGGATCCCACTAAGATACCACATTAAATTCATGGACTATATCTTTTTAGTTAATCCTTACCTGATGATATTTTCCCCATTGATTTTTAGAGAGAGTGGAAGGGAGGGAAGGAGGGGGAGTGGGGGGGGGGAGAGAAAGAAACATGTGAGGGAGACACACTGATTGGTTGCCTCCCACTAGCATCCTGATCAGGGATGGGGATCGAACCTGCAACCCAGGTATGTGCCCTTAACTAAGAATCGAACCTGAGACCCTTTGGTGCATGGGCAGTGTTCTAACCACTAAACCACACTGGTCAGGGCCCTACTTTTTAAAAATTGATTTTTAGAGAGAGAGGAAAGGAGAGAGATTGATTGATTGATTGATTGATGTGAGAGAGAAACATCTCAGCTGCCTCCTGCATGCCCCCATACTGGGATTGAGCCCACAACCCAGGCATGTGTCCTGGCTGGGGATGGAACCAGCAACCTTTCGGTGCACAGGACCATGTCCAATCAACTGAGCCACACTAGCCAGGGTGGATTATCTCTTTTTAATATTCATTTTTAATTTATTTTCCAGCAAAGTTTAATTCGTAGCTTTTCCTCATATGAGTCAAGAAGATTAACACACTTTAATTCCCTTTGTTTTTCTAGTCAAACTGCGTGACTATTGGTCTGTACATTTTGATTCCGCCTTGTTTTGAGGAATGTAAATGTCAGTGTGTTTGTGATCCCGGCAAGGACGTCATGGAAAACGGCTGTACTCTTGGTCTTCTGTGCTCAGAACGTGAGGGAAAACCTTGTCTATACCGCCGAGTTGTGGCTGTACCACTGGATACATTTAGTAATCTGCCTTCTGAAATTGCAAGATGATATTTTCTCAAATCACTTCATCCTCACCCCAAAAGAATGGCAAGGAAAATCAACTGTGGGTAACAAAAACTTGTTTCAATCTTGGTAGTTTCTAAACCCAGATATCTCCGTCCAATTGTCTATCTTTGGAGGAGCAGAAAAAGGAATCATCACAGATGCAGTAAATAACACCCACAGAGTTGACTTGTTTTCTCAGCTGCAGTTACAACTACTTAAATGCTAAGATGTGAACAGCTGCATGAGGATATTTGACAGATTTCTTGGAGCCATCCCCACTTTTGATATGGCTTTTAAAAGGCTGGCTGATGGAAATCCACAGGGAATGGTTATTTCACATAAGAAAAAAAAAACAAAACAACCTGAAAATTGGCAAGAAATGAATTCTCAGGGTTTCTAAGCTGTTCACTTTAAGGCATGTGAGCTGGGGCACAATGCACAGTGTAACTAGGTGTCTGGAGTGGTCCGTGGGCACCGCAAGGCGAGGGCAAAATCAGTTCAAACTGGGGGATGAAGGAAGTCTTTCTGGAGGTGTCACCTGAGCTCAGTCCTGGAAGACGAGCAGAATTTATTCCTGCATACATTTAACTTTGTGTACCCAGCACTGTGTCAGAGCGGGGACCCCCGGGTGAAATGCGTTATGACTTGAGCTGGTCGCTGGGAGAGTGGAGATGGACTGGTCAGGGTTGTGGTCTGGTCCAGGGGATGGCAGATTGTGGTCTCTGGCTCAAAGCCAGCCCAAGACTTGTTTCCTTATGGCCCATGAGCTGAGAATGATTTTTATGAAGCAAAGAGGGGTGGATATGGGGTCTCCCAGCATTGCATTTTCTTAGGCATTTCAAGCCATAGTGGAGCCCCTCTCTGGCCCTTTAGATTAAAGGCCTTGTGTCTTAGGGGTTTGAATTTCAGTATACTCATGGGGCTACAGGAACACAGAAGAAGGACAGCAAGATCTGCCCAGGGAAATCAGGGACAGCACCCTGGGGAGAGGAGATACTAGAACAAACGTCTAATTCCTCTTCCACTTGATATGCCTTCAAATACACCAGCCTCATAGCCTCAATTCTTGATTGTTTTTTCCTTTAAGTTAGTCGTTCCTTTAGCTGCTCCTTACCAAATGCAGCTCCTGTTGCTGTCCGTGTGCTCCTCTCGGTGCCTGCTTCTCGAAAGCAGCCTTGCTTAACGTGAACTCAGTGGCTGGGCTCCGAGTTCTGAGAACCTCTCAACTGACAGCAAATGGATGCGTGCCTGCGTTTTTCTGGGAGGAGGGTTCAGATTCTCTAAGAATCGTTCAAAATGTTGAGAAGTCCATTTTTAAAGTGGGTATCTCAAAAGTCAGATCTGTCCTGCTGACGGTGGGGTTTGGCCAGCTCAGAGGGAAGTAGAGGGGCTGTGAATTCCCTTCTCAGGCCCAGGCCAAGATTCCAGTAGCTCATTCCGCTCGTTCACCATTTAGAGGGACACTCCTCTCAAAGTGCTCCGTGCGTGGGCTGTAGGTGCAGTTTCTGTCTGGAGGGGACTTCACAGGATACCCGCCTGGATGCTCCATTCCGCGGGGCCTCAGACAAGGATGGATGCCAATCCCTGGTTCCCAGGGTTTCCCCCAGAGCCTTACTCTGCCCGAGGCCCCGGTTCCCCGACTTTGCTTATGGAAGCTTGGGGAGAGTGGTGGGGCCAAAAACTCTGCACGTTCAAAAAACAAAGCACCTTACAAAGGAGAAGCCCTACAGTGAAGCAATTTGAGAAAGACGGTGTATCAGCCCAACTACCAAGTTACCTTTGACTTGTGATAAGCAGAAGTATCAAACTCATTAACCCAGGGGAAGGTATCTTAGAAGGGCAGGCTTTTCTGTCTCTCGAAAAGCTGTGAGAGGCATTTACATTAATTCTGATTTGGCAGGAATTTATTTGTGTGTTGTGATTACCTCTAGTCAGGGCAAATTGCCTGATGCTTCAGTGTGACTGCAAGAAGCCTTGGGATTGGGCAGAGCCGGCTGGGCTGATTACACATTTCTGCATAGAACCAGTGTGTGTGTGTGTGTTTCTAATCAAGTCAGAGATGGTAGACATGCGTTCTGAGCTGTGGGTAGTTTTGATTCTTCCTCTTTTCTCCAGGATATTTCAGATGGTGCAAGAGCAGAACTCTCTTGACCCATTGAGATAAATAGTTAAAATGCACAAGAAATAATAGGGAATATCTATATGCCAGACTCATTAACCCAGGAAGAAGTTCTTCCCATTCCCTGCAGTGATCTGCACTTGTTAATCCTCACCCAAGAACATTTTTGCATTTATCTTCAGATAGAGTGAGAAGGAGGGGGGGTGGGGAAGCGAGAGAAAGAAACATCGATTTGAGAAAGACACATTGAGTGGTTGCCACTTACATAACCCCAACCAGGGCCGGGGACAAACTGCATCCGAGGTACGTGCCCTTAGCGGGAACCAAACTTGGGACTCTCCGGTCCGCAGGCTAACGCTCTAAGCACTGAACCAAACTGGCCTGGGCTCCTTTGATTTTTAGAGAGAGTGGAAGGCAGGGATGCAGGTAGGGGAGACATTGATGCGAGAGAGACCCATCAATTGGTTGCCTCCTGCACGGCCCTGGGTTGGGGATCAAACCTGCAACCCAGGTACATGCCCTTGACTGGGAATCAAACTCTCGACCCTTTGGTGCACAAGCCGACTCTCTGACTGCTGAGCCAGACTGGCCAGGACAGTCTCTGCACTTTTCCATTCCGAGCTGGGCAGCTGCCTGGGAGAAGTTGATGTAACACGTCCAATCTTGGTGCTCCTCCTGGAAGCTCTCCGGCGACTCTTGCTCAGTAACCTGAAGCGTATTGCATCTTCCTAGAGCGTTCGGCCAGATGTGGGCAAACCGGAGGGATTTAGAAGAGTCATAAAGGTGATTGAGGGCCAGAGGGAGTGACTGAAGAGAGATTAGAGGAGTGAAATGTGGACCTTGGCCAAGGCACAGATGTTGGAGGAGCAGAGGGCCGAACACTCAGAGGATGATAAACGGTTGGGGCAGGAAAAGAGGGGGGCTGTTTCGAGGCTCTTAACCTCTCTTTGGGTCACGGACCCTTCTGTGAGTCCGGTGATAGCTTGACCCCGCCCCCCTGAGCGTCCAGGCCCACTCACCTTGGCTCGTTCCTTTCTTTCCGGCTCGTGGCTCCAGACACGTGGTTACCATACGAGTCTGGACTTGCCAGATTGTTTGATTTTTCAGGACAAGTAAAAAATACAGATCATTACGTGGGTTTATTTTTATTTTTAAGGTAACCGTGCTGGCCAAATTCAGTCTCTCTCTGGGCCGTTGCAGGCGGCCTCCAGACTGCTGTGAAGTCTTCCGCCTCTTTACTGTCTCCGGGGTCCTTGGATTTATCTGTTTGGTTTGGCTCCACTCCGCTGTGTGATCCTCGGATGGTGGTCCTTGGGTGTCCTCGGCTGTCAGTTCCGTGTGAACAGATGGGGCTTTCCCGTGGGTGATGGGTGGTGAGCGTATACGGGGCATTTCTCTGGGGCACTTGGTTTCCCTGGAGGATTGTCCAGTCTCCTGGAGGTAGGGAGGAGGGAGGCAGGTGTGAGGGATGATGGGGAGGGGCAGTTACGTGGTTTTGTAGCTGGATGCTGCTGTTATTGGACGGGGCAGATCAGTGTGCAGGTTATTGCTAATCTGCCAGTGTTCAGTCTGACACTTCCCCCTCCTGGCCCACTGTACCTGAGGCCTTTGAATCCAGAGAGTCCTCTTGTGAAATTTCTCCAAAGGACAAAGCCCTTGTCTTCTGTAGGGTTAGATGTCTTACTACACGGGGTTGAGGAGAGGCTCTGGGTCTAACTTACTCTGTCTGCTGTTAAATAATCTAACTGCTTTCAAGATCCACCCCTGCCCTCTGGCATCCTGGTGCCTGCGGGTGCTCAGCCCCTCAGGGATTCTGCAGGGTTCGTTGGTTTGCTCTTGTCGGGATCCTACGCGCATGCTGTGAGTAAGGCAGAGAATGTACTGAACTAAGTTACCATTTGTCCTGCTCTGTATTTCCCCAGATCTCTCTGCAGTTATCTCCTCTGGTTCTCTTTATCTTAGTAAAACAAATTTAATAGTTTTACTCTCGAGTAGCTCTAACTATTTAGTAGTCTCAGTAGGGAGTCGGGAAGGGAGGGGCAGGTGCGTTGTTGGCCTGCCGTTTTTAACAGTCTTCTGTTTCCTGATCCAGTGTTCTCTCATTTCTTCAGGACCTCAATAATTCATGTACTTTTATTTTCTCACCTTTCCATAGCTCCCCCGCCTTTGGTTCCTTTCTCACATTCTACACATTCAACTCTCCTGTTCTAAACCCCCAAATAATTACTCTTCAACAGTTCTTTTAAATGTTTTTTCAATTACAGTTGACATTCAATATTACATAGTGTCTGGTGTGCAGCATAGTGGTTACACGTGTATATAACTTACAAGGTGATCCCCTGGATAAGCCTGGTACTCATCTGACACCATGTATACTTATTACAATATTGCTGACTATGTTACCCATGCTGTACTTTACATCCCATGACTATTTTGTTACCATTCTTTTTTTTTTTTAATCCTCACGTGAGGATTTATTTTAATTAATTTGAAAGAGAGGGAGAGGGAGAGGGAGAGGGAGGGAGGGAGAGAGAGAGATATCAATTGGTTGCCTCCCGTACCCACCCCAACCGGGGATCAGACCCACAACCTTTTGGTGTATGGGCCAATGCTTCAACCAACTGAGCCGCCGGCCAGGGCTATCACCATTCTTTCTGACCTTACTAAAGAGTAGCTTCACGTTGCTGCTTCTGGCGTTTTTAACTGATGTTGCCCTCTGACTTTCCCCTCCATGGTGGCTGATATTCTTTGAAAGGTCACTGATTCTCCAAGGTAATGGTATCTTTTGGTCATTTTCTTCAGTGTCACACTCTGGTCACTGTGGATTCCTAATCCCTGATCCTTCCGGTGGCTTCCAGGTCCCAGTGGCTCTTCTCCTACTTGTGATCACTCTGAAGCCTGCTTTTCCTCATCTGCTCTGCCTGCGTACATGATCCCCCAAGAACCTGCCCTCTGCCCTCTTCTCTCTTTTCTGAAGCAGACACATCCATTTCCATGTGCATATCTATTCCCTGTATGCAGGGAATCCCGAATCTGTGTGCTGAATCCCGGCCTTCTCCCTGGATCTAGGCCAGCGCATGTAAATGCCTGTTGGAGATGCACAGAGGTCCTGCTGAAACCTCAGCATCGCCTGTCTGAAACCAAGCCAGGAGAAAAAGATGGCAGCGGGCAGGACCAGAGGGAGGGTGAGTGTGTGAGAGAGTGAGCGAGTGTGTGAGAGAGTGTGAGTGGGCGTGAAGGTGGACGACCAAACCCGAGCGGTGCAGAGCCGCGGAGCAGAAGGTCCCTGTGCTGTGGACTGAGCAGCAGCTACCGCGGTGAGCGGCCCTTCAGGGCGCTTCTCCCTGTGCCGCAGGAAGGTCCCACCATTCTGGAAGATCCTGGGTCTTCCTGGGAGGATGCAGCTAGGGCCCAGCAACCTGAGCCACCAGTACACCTGGCACCATTGGACCAGTGTGACCCGGTGGCCAACAAGAGCAGTGCAGAGCCAGGGATCCAGAGGGACCTGTGCGACCCAGCGACCCAAAAGAGTAGTGCAGAGCTGGGGTGCCAGACAGACCTGTGTGACCCAGCAGCCCACAAGAGCGGTGCAGAATCAGTGATCCAGAGGGACCTGTGTGACCCAGCCACACAGGTGCAGGCAGGAGTGCAGCTCCAGCAGGGCCTGAGCAATACAGCTACAGGTGGCATCAGCGACCAGCGGGGAACACAGCTCCAGAGGGGCCCACGCAATCCAGCAGCAGCACCTACCAGGACACACCAATACCAGCCCCGGTACTCAAGCAGGCAAGAGGCGACATGCAACAGAATAGTCTGGGAGGCACAGTAGCTGTATTTGATATACACTGAGCTGCCTACACATCCAAACATTCCTCACCAGATATAGAGCTACCAGGTGGCTAAAATGGGGAGACAAAGAAACCACACCCAAAGGAAAGAAAAAGAGGAATCACTGGAAAAGGAACGACAGGAAATGGAAGAAAGCAACTTGTCAAAGAATTCAAAGCAATGATTTTAAGGGTGCTAAGACAATTTGGTGAGAACTACAAGCAACTTAAGAATTATGAAGAGCTCACTGGGAACTACTTCAGCTTAAAAAAAGAGGTAGAAGCTACGCATAAAGAGGTAGAAGCGATGCATAAAAATCAAGAGGAAATATAGAATGACATAACTGTTATGAAAAATACCTTAGAAGGGTTCAATAGTTGATTAGAAGAAGCTGAAGACCGAATCAGCGACTTAGAAGACAAGGTAGAGAAAAACACCCAAATAGAGCAGCAAATGGAAAAAAAGTTTAAAAACCAGGAGGAGAGTTTAAGAGAGCTGTAGGACAATACAAAACATAACATTCACATTATAGGGGTACCGGAAGGAGAAGAATCAGAGAAAGGAATATAGAACCTGTTTGAAGAAATAATGACAGAAAACTTCCCTAAACTGGTAAAGAAGAAAGTCACACAACTCCAGGAAACACAGAGAGTCCCAAGCAAGATGAACCCCAGAGGTCCCACAGCTAGACACATCATAATAAAAGTGGCAAACATTAAAGACAAAGAAAGAATCTTAAAGGAAGCAAGAGAGACAGAAAGTTACCTACAAGGGAGCTCCCATCAGACTGTCAGCTGATTTCTCAATAGAAACACTACAGGCCAGAAGGGAGTGGCATGAAGTGCACAAAGTAATGCAAGGCAAGGGTCTGAATCCAAGACTACTCTATCCAGCAAGGCTGTCATTCAAAATTGAAGGAGAAATAAAGAGCTTCATGGATAAAAAAAAGCTAAAGGAATTTGCCACCACCAAATCAGCACTGCAAGAAATGCTGAAGGGAGTGTTGTAAGAAGAAGAAAGGGGGGCGGAGGAACACAGGCATAAAATTAAAATGGCAACTAATAACTATCTATCAATAATTGCCTTAAATGTAAATGGCTTAAATGCTCCAATCAAAAGACATAGGGTAGCTGACTAGATAAGAAAACATGACCCATGTATATGCTGTCTACAAGAGACCCACCTCACAACAAAAGACTCACACAGGATGGAAAAAATTTTCCAAGCAAATGGAAATGAAAAAAAAGCTGATGTAGCAATACTCATATCTGACAACATAGACTTCAAAACGAGGGCCATAATAAGAGACAGAGAAGGGCACTACATAATATTAAAAGGATCAATCCAACAAGAGGATATAACCCTGGTAAACATATATGCACCAAATACGGGAGCACCAAAATATATTAAAAAGCTTCTGGAGGACTTCAAGGAAAAATCAATAGCAATACGATCTTATTGGGTGACTTTAACATGCCACTGACACCACTGGATAGATCTTCTAAACAAAAAAATTAACAAGAACAGAGTTCTTACAAGTCGAACTGGATCAGTTGAACTTCATTGATATTTACAGAACATTTCACCACAAAGCTGCAGAACATACATTCTTCTTAAGTGCACATGGGACATTCTCAAAGATAGACCACATGTTAGGACACAAAGCAAGTCTCTACAAATTCAAGAAGATTGAAATCATATCAAGCATCTTCTCAGATCACAGTAGCGTGAAACTAGAACTCAATTACAATAAAAACACACAAAATCATTCAAACACTTGGAGGCTAAATAGCATGTTATTAAACAACAAATGGGTTACTAACGAGATCAAGGAAGAAATTAACCCTAACTCTAACCAATGAAAACAAACACACAACAACACAAAATCTATGGGACACAGCAAAAGCAGTTCTGAGAGGGAAGTTCATAGTACTACAGAAAAAGAAACGAAGAAAAATTCCTAATTGACTTTCTAACTCTACAACTTAAAGAACTAGAAAGTAAACAAAGAGAAAAACCCAGAGCTAGTAGGAGGAAGGAAATAGTAAAGGTCACAGCAGAAATAAACTACATAGAGACCAAAAAAACAATTCAAAAGATCAATGAAACAAAAAGCTGGTTTTTTTGAAAAGATAAACAAGATGGATGGACCTTTAGCCAGACTCACCAAGAAATAAAAGAGAGAAACCAAATAAACAAAATCAGAAATGAAAGAGGAGAAGTAACAACTGATACCACAGCAATACATAGGATCATTGAAACATACTATGATTATATGCCAACAAGTTGGACAATCTAGGAGAAATGGACAAATTTCTAGAAACACATAGCCTCCCAAAACTGAACCAGGAAGAAATAGGAAACTTGAACAGACCAATAACAACTAAAGAAATTGAAGATGTAACAGCTACCTGCAAAAAAAAAAAAAAAAAAAAAAAAAATGAAGCTAGAACACCAACTTACACCATACACGAGAATAAACTCAAAATGGATAAAAGACTTAAATGTAACTCGTGAATCCATAAAAATTCTAGAAGAAAATGTAAGCAACAAAATCTCAGACATCATATGCAGCAGAATTTTCACTGATACAACACCTAAAGCAACAGAGACAAAGGAAAAAATGAACACATGGGACTACATCAAACTAAAAAGTTCTGCACGGCAAAAGAAACAACCATCAAAACAGAAAGGGATCCCACTATATGGGAGACCATCATTGCCAATGATGCATCAGATAAGGGGTTAATTTCAAAGATATATAGAGTGCTCATACAACTCAACAAAAGGAAGACAAAGAACCCAATTAAAAAATGGGCAGAGGAACTAAATAGATACCTCTCCAAAAAGGACATACAAATGGCCAAGAGACGTATGAAGAAATGCTCAACATCACTAATCATTAGAGGAATGCAAATTAAAACAACTAAGAGGTATCATGTCACACCTGTCAAAATGGCCGCCATCAACAAATCATCAAACAACAAGTGTTGGCGAAGGTGTGGAGAAAAGGGGACTCTAGTACACTGCTGGTGGGAATGCAGACTGGTCCAGCCACTTTGGAAAACACTGTGGTGTTACCTCAAAAAGTTAAAAATTGAACTGCCATTTGACCCAGTGATCCCACTAATCAGAAAGAATATACGTATGTACCCCTGTTTCAAAGCAGCACTATTTACAATAGCTAAGATGTGGAAACAATCCAAGTGTTCATCAGTAGATGAGTGGATTAAAAAGCTGTGGTACATATACACAATGGAGTACTATGCAGCTGTAAGAAAGAAAGATCTCTTATCCTTTGAGATGACATTGAGGGACCTGGAGGGTATTATGCTAAGTGAAACAAGCGAAGCAGAGAAAGACAAATATCCCATGATCTCACTTATTTGTGGAATATAATTAACTAAGCAAACTAATGAACAAAATTGATCCAGAGACATAGAGGTAGGGTATAGATTGACAAACCCCAGAAGAGGGGGTTGGGGGGGGAAGAGGTAAACCACAGAACTTACATGCATGTATGCATGACCAATGGACATAGACAACGAAGCTGGGGAAGGGGTGGGGGAGATGGGGAGGAGGGTGTCAATGGGGGAAAAAGAAACATCTGTAACAAAAACAAATTAATAAAAATAATTTAAAAAAACAACAACAAAAAACCCAAGCCAGCTTCCTCTCCCAGAGCCTGTTCTTCCTCCTGTGCATGCCATTTTCGTTAACGGTGTCACTGTCCTCCAGTTCACTCAAGTTAACATCCTTAGGGCCAGTTCTTAGCTACTACTTTTTCTCACCCCAGAATCTAATTAGTTTCAAAGTCCTATTGCTTTTATCCTTTCAGGGCCTCAGAATCTGTCCCCCAACCTTAATTTCCATCACTACTACCCTCACCTAGGGCCTCATCACCTCTTGCTTGAATTATGGTACAGCGGTCTTACTGCTCCTCTTACCTCTGCTTCATCGTCTCTCCAGTTTGTCTTCTACGTCAGTGACTCCCAAATGCAGACCTAGTGACATCAAAATGAATTGGGATGCTTAAAAAGTGCATCTTTCTAAACACCTCCACTCGGTGTTTGTGATTAATTAGATCTGAGTGGGATGCAGGAATCTGAGCTTTGACAGATGCTTTGAGTGAGTAAAAGACATTTAGAACAGTATTTAGAACAGTAGATACAGATAAGTGTATCATTTATATGATCTTAACTCAAAAGAGTAATGCTACTTAGTTGTTATGGATACATACACACAGCTATATATTTCTTTCTCTGTGTACACATGGATTACAAGGATACTCACCAAAAGGATGTGCTTATTTCTGGGGAAGGGAACAGAGGGGAGGTCAAGGGTTGGTATGGTTTATTTCTCTTAAACATTTTAAAGCCAAAATGACAAAACATCAACATGATTTCAGTACAAATGGAGAATTGTTATATTGTTATTTGTGCTTTATCTCACCATATTAAAGCAAGTTTGAATCTCTCCAGATGATTTTTATACATGTCCAGGTTTAGGTTCTGGGATCCCTGGAAGTGGTCATCTGAAAAGGCAGATGTGACCCCATCACACCTGTTAGAAGCCTTCCCTGACTCCCCTCTCCTACAGAGTCAGTTCCTCGGCATAGCGTGCAAGATGCTGACCTGTCTCTATGGTCTTGCCTTCCGTTCCTTGCCCTTCACTCAGTCAGTGGTCCAGGAATCTCTGCTCTCTATGGAACCTGGGAACTGCCATTTGTTTTCACTTGGCTCTGTGTCTTTTGCAGATGCTGTTTCTTCTGTATTTTTTCCTCTTCCCTGATAACCCCCCCACACCTTTTGCTCTTCAAAATAGTTTTTATCTCTCAAAATCTATCTTAAGTTATACCTCCTCTAGGACACTTTCACCCTTTCAAAAGCTTCCTCTTCTGCGTTCCCCAGAGAATTCCACTCATACTTCTCTTATGATACTCACAATATCCTGATATGGGTCATTCTTTCTTACTTTTGTGCTTATTTCAGCCTCCTCATCCCCAAATGTAAGCTGTGTGCAGGCAAGGATGGTATTATTCACTAACTTGATGTATACTTTATTGACCAGATGTTTCTAGGCACGTGTTATGTGAAGGCATGGTGCTAGATTATGGGGCAAAGTACATGAGTAAAACAGTTCTGTCCAGATTCTGCCATGAGGTTGATGACAAGTACTCAAGTCTCCGTCAGGCTATTGCATTTTAAAAGAAGGAGGAATCCATTGTGGATGATGAAACTGGACAGAGACTTATGAATGTGTTGTCTTTTGAGCTATTCTGTCTGACATATTGACAAGGAGACATAGTCAAGGTAAAAGCTTGTTGAATCAATCAATAAATCCCAGGCAGAGGGACCTCAGAGTCTTGGAGGCATTTGAGGAGGTATTTCAGAGCAGTTAGTAACTTACTTTGCCCAAAGCCTGGACCACATGGAGAGGAGCATCAGAAAACCAGTCTGGGAGAGGGTCTGGGACTCAGCCAGGTAGACCCAGATGCTAGGCTGTAAGGAGATCGGGCTTCATTTGGTTACAGGCCACTGGAAGTGTGTGGACATGGTTGTGGCAGGTTGGGCTCTGTTTAAGACGCAACAGGTGGGCTGGTCAGGAAAGGAAGCTGGGAGAACAGGGAAGAAGAAGTCATAGCCTGGTCTAAGACAGGTGATCCAAGCTGGGGCCTGGGTGGTCAGGCAGCAGGTATGGGAGAGGAGACAGGCACGGGCAGTTTTGTTAAGTCGTATTAATACAACTTCAGTAGTGTGAATTATGGAGCTGATTGGAACTGGGGAGCAAGGGGGTGAGAGCCCCTGCAGATGACCTGAAGAGTTCAGCCTGGGCCCTCCCTGGGACTGAGTCTGTCAATGTGAAGAAGAGCTTTGGGAGAAGCAGAGGGCTTTGTGGTACACGTGGTGTGTTCTGGGTCTGGATTGAATAGTATTCCCCAAACTAGATATATCTCAGTCTTAACCCCCAGTCCCTGTGAAAGTGAGCTGATTTGGAAATAGGGTCCTTGCAGATGTAATTAAGTTAAGGATCTCAGGATGAGCTCATCTTGGATTTAGGGTGGGCCCTAGATCCAATGACTAGCATTTTATTTATTTATTTATTTATTTATTTATTTATTTATTTATTTTTAATCCTCACCCGAGGACATTTTTTCCATTTTTTGTACAGACAGAGTGGGAGAGAGAGAGAGGAAGAGAGAGAGGGAAACATCGATGTGAAAGGGACACATCAAGTGGCTGCCACCCGCACGACCAACCAGGGCCGGGGACAAACTGCAACCGAGGTACGTGCCCTTAGCGGGAACCGAACCCGGGTCTCTCCGGACCGCAGGCGGACGCTCTAACCGCTGAGCCAAACTGGCCAGGGCTGACTAGCGTTTTTATAAGAGAAAGGAGACGGAGATTTGACATAGCGAAGACAGAGGCTAAGATTGGAATTATGTAGCTCCAAAGCCCAGAGACTGGGAGGCACCAGAAACTAAAAGGAGACGGATTGTCCCTCAGAGCCTCCAAAAGGCATCAATCCCTCTGACATCTTGCTTTTGGCCCTCAGAACTGTGATATAATGAACTATTGTTTTAAGCCACTAAATGTGTGGTAATTTGTTCAGGCAGTCCCAGGAAATGTACAGGTATGCTCAGATTTTAAAACACGGGAAAAGAATTGACCAGCCTCAAAGCTCCACCTGTCACTTTGTTGTTTTGTGTGTCCACTGGACCCCCGTCGGGAAATCATCGCGAAGACCCTGTTGCGGAAGGTAGTTGGTGAGGGGCCGGGGTGAGGAAGCAGTTATGCTGTTGATTAAATGAGGCAAGTAGAGCGGGTCTGCATCCCTACAGGGAAAAATATTTCAAAAGCAAGAAGCAATCAGTTAATTGAGTCTTAACTGAGTTTCTGTTTTGTGTTCCACACTATGCTAGGCACGGAAGGGGAGATAAGAATAAGATCCCATGTGGACTCTTGAGATGCTCACAATTAATAATTGAAACAAAACCATTAGCAAGGCGAGTATGTGATCAGTTGTTAAGGTGTAAGGAAGATTGCATTGGATATGAAATCTTAGTGTTTTTTAAAATTAATTGGATACGTTAATTTTTTTTCAGAATTCATCACTGAGTTTCAGATTCTGTGACAAAGTCACTCAATAGGGCACGTCCCTTGATTCCTACGGTCAAATTATCCTTGGCTTGATGCATGAGGCGTGCTGATTTAACTGCAGAACCCCGGAATTTGTTGGCTGAGAAATCACCCTTTTTTTCCTCGCTAGAAAAATGCTGTGCAGCACCCAGAACAGCAGGGGGTGGAAGCGCAATGGCCCTCCAGTAAAGGGAACTGAATAAATCCAAGGACTGTGTTATCTAAATGGGTTGACAAGTTCCCATTGGCCTGGCTAATTGCATCAGTCTGCTGTCTTTTGTGGGCTGGGACTTGGCAGGCGTGAGTGTCAGCTTGAGCGTTAGTGGTCCCTGCTGCTGGAATGTGCCCTGGACAAGAAGCCCCAGCCGCCACTGCAGCCTGGAGAGGGCCCAGGGGCCTTGTTCACTGGCTCCAAGAGTGTTTGAGGACATTACTTCTAATAATAGGAGACTTCACATTTGTTTCTGGATGCTTTTAGGCAAAGCTGTGCCAAGCTTGTATTGGCTTTGGGGAGGGGAACTGAGCCAGACTGAAGAGCTTGATGAGACTAGTGGACCTGGGACGCTAGGACAGGCTGGGTGATCCCTGTGTTACCACTGTCCCTTGTGACCTGCCTCCAACAGTCCATCTTGGTCGGGTCCCCTCCGAATCCAGCGTGTCCCCTTCAAGCCACAGCCCCTGGAACCTGATCGAATACCCACCTGTGCTTTAGGCACACACATCCCTGCTCACACTAGAGAGCATGGACATTAAACGGTGGTGTTTGTGGCTCTCAGCACGAACAAAGAACATCAGTCACCTCTCGCGTATGAACGTTTCCAGTGAGGGAGAACGTCATTACTTGAGACTCAAGTCCAAAGCAACCGAGGGTCCTTGCATCCCCAGGATTCTCTTGCTCCAGACTTGCTTCAGTACCACGCAGGGCACTTTGGCCCGTAATTCTTGTTTTCTTTTTAGGAAGAGGGAACTGAGGTTGGCTGAGGCATCTGAGCCAGCCCCGGGCATTGAGGCATCAGATATGACGACACAATTTCTGGGAACAGTATCCCGAAGGTGCTGTTTGCAGGGTGACTTCGCGTTAGCACAGAGCTTTTTGGGAAGGCAGAGAAAGTTGCTGCAATGTGGAGGTCAGGGCCCTCGAGCAGGGGTTCCCTGTTTTGGAGTAGGGGGTTTTCGGGGTGTTTGTGAGACATTCCTACTCATCACTTTCTTGGTTTTAGAGATTCCCTGGTTGTGAAAAAGGAAATGAATGCCCGCCAGGCCCTCCCCAGACTCCTTCCTGGGAATCGGGTGTTCAGAGGAGAAGGGAAGAGGGAGGTGTTGGTTACGAGGCCTGCGTGACAAGTACCACAGACTAGGTGGTTGAACCCCAGACATTTCTCTTCTCACAGGTCCGGGGGCTGGAAGCCTGAGATCAGGCTGTGGCAGGGTTGGTTGCTTTTGAGGTGTCTCTCCTTGGCTTGCAGATGGCTGTTTTCTTCCTGTGTCTTCACATGGTGTTTCCGTGTACATGTCTGTGTCTAACTTCTGTCATAGGAACAGCAGTCATATTGGATGAGCCCACTCTGAAGACCTCATTTTAATTGAATCACCTCTTTAAAGATCTTATATCTGAGTATAGTCACATTGTGAGTTATGGGGGGGGGGGGGGTTAGGACTTCAACATATGAATTTTGAACCGAGGAGGAGACAGTTAAGTCCATACAGAAGGGAATTAGCATTTACATTCAATGATAGAACTACTGATGAACCCCGATTGCTTCGTTGGGGTTCTTCGAGAACGGAGCCAGGCCGTGGGGAATGTTCGAAGGTGTGTGTGCATCAGAAAGGCTTGAATAAATGTAACACAACTTGGAGGGTCATAATGACTGTCACAGATAAAATCTGAGTATTCAAGTTGTGTCCCTTGTCCAGGTCCAGAATGTGTATGCCGAAGCCTAAGAAGAAGGGTTGAATGATCACTTGGGACAGAAAACTGAGTGCCTTCTCATTGGGGGTTTCCTGGTGAGGTTTCCTGTGTATTAGCATCCAGGCTTCAGTCTGTTGGGGGCCGGTTTCTACAACCCATGGAAATGTCTCCTGTTTCAGAGGCAATGGACTCCCTAACTGCATATTAAAAAGAACAGTCTTAACAGTGTTCATTTTTTTTTTTTTTTTTTAATCCTCACCCGAGGACATTTTTACATTTTTGGTTAGAGTGGGAGGGAGGGAGGAAGAGAGAGAGAGAGAGAGAGAAAGAGAAACATCGAAGTGAAAGGGACACATCGAGTGGCTGCCACCCGCACAACCAACCAGGGCCGGGGACTAACTGCAACTGAGGTACATGCCCTTAGCGGGAACCGAACCCGGGTCTCTCTGGACCACAGGCTGACGCTCTAACCGCTGAGCCAAATTGGCCAGGGCAACAGTGTTCATTTTTTTTTTTTTTTTTATCTAAAAAGAAACCTCAGTCTTAAAAGACATATAGAAGGAACTCAAAGCCAAATTCTCTATAATTTCCCCAAACAGCTTTTGTTGTTTAGAGGACATGTTCCTAGCTAACGGAACACCAAGCTGGTGAATGCACTTCAGCTCATCCACGTGTTAACAGTCTGGGGTGAATGTCGGCGCATCTGTGTGCTCATGGGCTGGGCCGACCGCAGGGTCCTCCCAGCTGAGAAGCTCATGCTGGACAACGTGGCCTCATCTCCGTGGCTCTTGGCTTGCAGTCCCCTTGCCGTGTGCAGACGTGACTGTTTGTCATCCCCTTCCTGGGATGGTGATGACGCGCACTAGGCCCCTTTTGTGAACCGGGTGTGCGGTGGCATCTCTCCTCCGTGCCCTCTGCTCTTATATGTCCTCTGAAGGTGAAACCCAGGCGGAGTGCAGCCTCTTGCTATCTCTTTCAACTGCTCCGGTGCCTTGTGGGAGGAGCTGTTTACCCTGAGACCCATGCTTCCACATAGAAGACCGGTTACCTAATTTATATGCCCAAGAAAGGGGCAGCTTACGGAAGGCAAACAGGTTAGGGAGAGACATGCTTTCCTAGTGGATTTCGTCCGGGAATTTTATCTCCAGGGACAGGAAACACCGCTTCATAGTGGTGCAGTTTCTCTGACTTCTTGACTTCAGCGGTGTTGATAGAAGCTTGTTATCACTGTCTGGGGTCAAGAATGTCCCTTAAGCTTCAGGCACCAGGGCATGAAGAGTCCCACATAGTGGGCATGTTCCTCCCTCACTTCGGCTTTCGAAGTGGAGAACATTAATTAAGATCGCGGGGCAGATTTACCTAACCCTTAGGGAAGAAAGACGAGTTAATAGACTTCAGTTTTCTCACTGCTGCTACTGCTTCTGAAATAGGATTTACACAGTTAATTGGCTCTTGTGGAGCAGCCCCTCTGCCTCGTGCGTGGTTCTTAGACTGAAGTTAATATTGGAAAAAATCTAACTCTTCACATTGTAAAAGTCTGATAATTGTTTGTTGAATTAATTATGTGAACATTGGTTCCAGGACAAACAAATGTGGTAATATACGTGCAATGGGATATTATTCAGGCATCAAAAGGAATGGAATTCTGACACATGGTACAGTGTGGGTGAACCTTGAAAACACTATATACTTAGTGAAATATGGACAAAAAGGGACAAATATGTGATTCCATTTGTATGAGTTGCCTCAATTAGGCAAAGTCATAGAGACAGAAAGTAGAATAGTGGCTATTGGGCTGAGGGAGGGGAATTGGGGACTTACTGTGTCATGGGCACAGAGATTCCGGTTGAGATGATGAAAAAGGTCCGGAGATGAGTAGCGGTGATGGTTGATAACGTTGTGAATGTGCTTAATGCCACTGAACTGCACACTTGAAATGTTAAAGGGTGAATTTGATGTTACGTATTTTTTGCCATAAAAACATTTTAGAAAAAATTGATTCCAGTGCCGGAAGAGGATATGACTTCTGCAAATGCAAAAATGTAAACTTAAATCTCAGTTTATAAACCTTTGAGGGAAGTGTTCCTGGGGATCCGCCCCTCGTCAGCAGTCGAGAAAACCTGTACTGCAGGCGGTTCCAGAGACCACAGCCTCAGACGGCTATAGCCTGATTCCCACCCAGCTTTTTGGTGGGAGAAACAATCATATTTTTGGGAATATCTCATAGGATATGGAGTTCATTCATTCTTCCAGAAAGTCTCCTCTTTATCCCTGAATCAAGCCAGATGATCTGACTGTGATGCACTTTGACCTTGTATCTTGCCCAGAGGGAAGCAACAAGAAGCATTACAGGAGGCTCCCTATGGTGTACACCCAGGGGCAGTATCAATTACCACTCTCCCCCCTGACATCCTAGTGTGGATGACAAAGGATACTTTGACAGTTTACCCAAGAAAAAGAAGGTTAATGCCTTGGGAAAAATTTCTTCATGACAGGAAAAAGTTAACACCCTTGAGAAATATGTGCATTGTGTTTCATCTTAAAGTCAATGTGATTATCTTGTGTCTGTTTTCTTCTTTGCTTTGGCCACTAGGATGCTCAGGATCCAATTTATGAACCATATCAAGTAATAGTTTACTACTTTATAACATACATTTCTGTGGACTAACTTTTCCTCATATTCTTGTAGTCTCTTTTTAAAAAAAATGTTGTCTTCTTTACATAGTATATGTGTATTATAAGCCAACTTATCTTTTCCTGACATTAGATGGTATATTAGTTAGGGTTATCTGGAGAACCAACCCAGTGAGACGGGGCGGGGGGGGAGGAGAGTGAGTTTAAGGAATTGACTGACATGAGGGTGGAGGTGGCCAGGCCAGCAGGCTGGAGACTCAGAGGGAACTCAGTCTTCATTCTTACGGCCTGAGCTGATTTGATGAGGCCCACCCACGTTACAGTGGGTCATCTGCAGGACTCAAAGTTGTTAATGACATTTAAAACATGTCTTTACAGCAATATCTAGATGTGTTTGAGCAAACAGTTGGGCACCATAGCCCAGCCAAGTTGATTAAACACATAAAATCAACCATCACAGATAGGGATATAAATATATAACAAAGTTTGTCAAAATTGGGCATAATTGTTATTTGTCTTTTCCATTTGCTTGAGTGCATGTAGACACAGTTTCCAGTTCCCTCCCACCTCCTCATCTAGGTTCAAATCTCATGTAGTCATGATTTCATCAGCTGGTCGGCTGCCTTCCAAAGCAGGGATGGTTCAACGGCATAGAGCCTGCATTGTGTGTGGATGTGAATGTGTGAATGTGCTGACCTGCCAACATACCCTGATGCATGTCAGTGTTACAGAGTTCTGCCAGCTTCTTGCTCATCAGCCATTTTTGTGGAGGGACGTGTTGCGGCGTATGATTTCACCAGTTATTCCCATTCCCAACTAGATGGGGCCCAGGGGTGTGTTCCTGGGACGTCAGCTCACTCTCTCCATAACCTTGCAGCAGTACCCGACTTGATTGTACCCAGGAATGTTGCGCACTTGATACTGTTCAGTTGTTCAGTTGGTTCTATCGCTGCTGTTCTGCTCTGTGAGGTCGTCAAACATCCGGACACCTGCCTTTTGTGAGAAAACATTCCAGTTGTTCAGAAATGTAGCTCGCTGTCGGCACTGGCTCTTACCTTCTCTTTTTATCTTTGGTAGGCTGTGGCTGCTTCCTCTGGGCACAGACCTTGTCGCTGTTGGAGAGGAATCTGAGTGCCACGCTCCCTCTCTCAAGGTAAGAAGTGAGGTGATTACGGGTGGCCTGGGCGTTTCCTTTGGAAGCTCTGGACTGGGTTGACAGGGATCCCCGTGCACTCTTGAATGCTGTGGGGCTCTGTCTTTAGCCCGTATCCTTGGCAATGTGCCAGGCTTTCTAGCCCATTCTCACCCTTCCCTGCTCACTGTGGTCCTGGCACTTCAAAGCCTGGTTTTGGTCCATTTCTGGTGAACCCAAGGCGGGAGTCCCCCTGCTCAGGGGATGAGGAGTGAATCAGCGTCTTCCCTGCTTCCCACACGGTACACTAATTTGATCAATGGAAAGAGACCCTTCTAGAGTCATGGTCCCAGGGATGGGGTGAGACTATCGGGCGAGTGGGAAGTGATGCTCAAAAGAGTCTCTGTCAAGTGTAATACATTGCTAACTCTACTTAGTAAGTGTATGCGTATTTACTGAGCCTTTGTAATCAGAGGACATTTAAATGTTAAGGATTAGAAAAAAGGCTGCTGATCCAAAAGTAGGGTGAGAGTGTCACTGTAACAGAGAAGAGGCAACAGCACCGACGTGGGCACATTGAAAGCCGGGTTTTACCGATGCCTGCTTTGTACTTCATTTTGCCCTTTAAATTGAGGTGTGGTGCTTAGTACACAGGCTGACCAGGTCCGACTGTTCGGCAAGTCTCCATTTTCCCAGTGAGAAAACTGACCTGAGCTCCGGTTTTCTGAGGTCAGGCTGCTAAGACCAAGGAATGTCTCTTCGAGGCTTCAGGGACCTCAGCCTGGTCTGCTGAGTAATCTCCCTGGCATGGGCTCTGAGCTGCCAGCCCAGCAGTCTGGCTGGCCTGCAGACCTCCCACCTTGCATCCCAGGTAAAGGGGCAGCCGCCAAAGGAAGTTGTCTGAGATTGTGAGCTGATGGGGTCTGCGCCATGTTTACCTTCCTGGTTCTCGTCTAAAGAGCAGAATGAATTATTAGCACTCGTGTTTGTTCATGCTAATTATGTGTTTCAGGTACAAAGCAGTATTCTGTAGATGTCTACTAAGATGTTTTACTCCTTGCCTTTTTTAAAGAATGATGTTGTACTACCTTAATTAGGAAGAAAACAAGTAGGAATCTGTGTGTTATCATCACTTACCCCTCAGGGAATATTGGGTGGAGTGCAAGCTGCTACTTCAACTTAAGAGTCTACTATTAATAAACCCGAAGTAGCCCTGGCTGGTTTGGCTCAGCGGTTAGTGTGCCAGCCTGTGGACCGAAGAGTCGAGGGTTCGATTCTGGTCAAGGGCATGTAGCTTCGTTGCCCTCCTATGGGAGGCTGCGGTCCTGCGGGAGGCGACCAACTGATGCATCTCTCTCACATCAGTGTTTCTCTCTCTCTCTCCCTTCCTTTCTCCCTTCCACTCTATCTGAAAAAATCAATGGAAAAATATCCTCAGGTGAGGATTAAAAAACAAAACAAAACCCTGAAGTATATGGGGATCAGAGAAGTGACGGTCCAGCAATGAGACATGGGGTGATCTCCCAAAGCAAGGAAACATAATGCCTGTGTAGTTATAGTGCTAAACGCAGTGTCAGGATCATCATCATGATAGTCATAATAATAATGATAACAATGGCAATAAAAAACAACAACTCTAATGTTGACCGTTTCTGCCACCACTATCATTTCAACTAACATTTATTGGCTCCTGCTCTCTGCCAGGCACTAGAAGAGGGAGCATTTTATTTGTATTTTTCTTTCTTAATCTGCAGAGGAAACTGAGGTTTAAAGCGTTTAGGTAAGTTGCTCAGAGTAGGACAGCCAAGCCAAGCCAAAGGGGGCAGAGTCGGGATGTCACTAAATGAGCGGCACAGAGTGGGGTCGACCACACGGCAGCTTCACCCCACGCGCAGGTCTTTATGGCTGGATTCCACTCGGCTTTCACACTTGACCCTGCTCACATGCCCTTTGCCCTCTGCCCACCTACCATTGACATTTTGTCTCTGCACTGACGAAGTCAAAACATTAAAAATATATACTGTTGACAATAATGTATATATATGTGTGTGTGTGTGTGTGTGTGTAGTTCAAGATTGTGAAAGAGTATTTGGCTTATAGAGAATATAGAGAAAATAATGAAGATTAAAAATCACCCAGTTTGGAAAGAGGCCAGTGCTGTAAGCCTCGAACACATCAGCGTGCTTTGCTCTTGCCTTTCCTGGATAGTCTGTTCGCATAGTTACTATATGAGTTTTGAATTTTAAAAGTAACAAGTGTTTTCTTGAGCCTTTGCTTTCACGAGCCTATCCTAATGGCTGCTGTGTATGGTTGGAGGGCCCTTAAGTTTATTCCACAGGAAGCTGTGTCCTCGAGTTGCTCCCCTGTGCAAGCGCAGAGCTGCTCACCGGATGGGATGGCCCACTTCTGTCTGCTGACAGTCGGGCCGGAACTGTGGGGTGGCTTCGGGGTTCGGCAGGAGTCCTGCTGGCCTGGAGCCCAGGACCCAGAGGTGGCTCTGCCCCAAAACGAGCTGCGAACCCTCGGCTTACTGACTTCAGTTGTGCCCCTTCCTCTGTGGACCACTTACATCTGGTCCGCTCTGAGATTCCAGGAAATAGGGACTTTTCTAACCTCTCTTGGTTTATAACCTAATCAGTTTCAATTGATGCAGCACTTTGGGTGGAGCTCAGCTGGGTTACTAGCAGGGAGTTTAGTTTTTCAAGATGACCAGACCTGTAAACTCTTCAAAGGTGAGATGTCTTAGCTACTTTTCTATAATTCTCCCCATGCTCACACACCCACAGAATAGACAGTACAAAGTAGCTGCTCAATAAATATGAGATGAACAGACAGATATATGCACGACAGATGCTACTGGTCTTGATCTAAGAACCTTCAACACTAAGGCTGATTCAATTTATCAAATGAATAAGATGGTTTCATTTAGATGTGGTGACGTTACTTATAATAGACAGGGACTTTTAAGCCTCCAGAATCTCTCATAACATATTTCAGAGTGTTTTTCCTACCAAGACAATTACCAACTTTCCCCGCGTGTTACAGATGAAAGAACACTGATCTATGGAACTTGGTATTTTTTCCCTGTACTGTGTATAGTTGGGGTTTTTTGCTTAGGTTACAGAAAAATCAAAGCTTACAATATCATTTTCTTGCTGTGAACAGCAGAAATAATGAAGGCCTTTGGGGCTTCTTGCGTTCTTGGAGAGACATATCTGGGGCATGCGGATTACATGCTTGATTCTGACTGGCTCCCCCTGGTTCTCACCTGGTGATGCTGACCTTGAATTGGTTTGCTCACACCTTAAATGTGTCTACCCACTTCATTGTGCAATATTTAAGACCCATGGCATAGAGCTACTTCCAATGAGGCCAGGTCTTGCCATTTCTGGCCCCGTAGTCATCACAGACTAAAAGGAACCAAATTGTGTCTCCCCACCCTCCCGGAAAGACCCAGTTTGGCTCCTACCTTGGCACAGAAAGCTTGCCTCCATCTCCAGGTTTGATCGTTCATGAGTCTCAGCTTTTCCCGAGTTGATATGCTGACAGCAGTGGCCTAGCTGGGTGGGCAGGAGGCGGGTGAGATGAGAGCTTGGAAGCACCAGGCAGCGGCTGGTAAGCCTGCCGGTAAGACCTCCTTTGATTTGGCTCTGGAGCAGTTCTCTCTTGTTGCACAATAATAAACCACTCAAACTCAGTGGCTTAAAACAACAACCCTTTTATTTGCTTATGATTCTGTGGGTCAGCAGTTTGGGTTGGGCTCCGCCAGCCTCCCCTGGGGTCACTCATGCCGCTGCCTGGTGATCTAGGAGACCTCAGCCGGGATAACTCATCTCTGTCATTTGCCTTCATTCTCCAAAAGGCCAGCTCAGGCTCCCTCACCTGACGGCTGCCCAGCAAGAAGACAAGAGCAGAAACTGTCCATTCTGTTGGTGAAAAAATGTCATCGGGCCAGCCCACAGGGGACAGGGTTGAACTTAGACTATTAATGGAATAGCTGTTAAGAATTCATGGTCACTTAAAATTTATCATAGGCTGTTAACCTGGATATAGGAAAGCCATCTGAAATTACTCTGTTTTAAAATGATTTCATGTTGGCTTTAAACTTTCTTGGAGTAGGGATGATGTTGTCAGCCTATCTGAGAGAAGTGTGGAAAACAGAGGTTTTCTGTAACATACTGCAGAATATAATAATGTAGATAGCAGTAATAATGACAAATATTAATATTGTTCTTAGAATATGCCAACCACTGTTTTAAGTTCTTTACATATCATAATGCAGTTGGTCATTACAAAAGCTTATGAGTAGGTATTATTTTAATACCCATTTTATAGAATCCTGAGGCCCAGTGAGGTTAGGTGACTTCCCCCAATGTCGTTAAAGTTACAGCGTGGCAGACCTGAGATTTTGCCTGGGCAGACTGGCTCCGGAGTCTGTGCACTAACTCCAAATGCCTCGCAAGTGAATGGAAACGGATTTTTCCTGACTCTGAGCAGAGTTCTGTCTTGGACTATGTAGTTTTTTGAGAGGCAGGGGGATTGGCTATTTGGAGAGGGATACTAAGCCTTTTTGGGTGCACCAGTGTGGCCAGAAATGGGGCTGGTCACATTGTAGGAGACCCCAACTGGACATAATAAAGATCCCATGCAACAGAGTGTCATTTTCCTGGCTATAAATGTGTGGGCGTGTCTGGTGATGGTGGTGGTCATGATTGTGGTCATGGTCTTACTTTGCTCTTTTGCTGGGTGTGTTTGAAGGCGCTTAATAATGTCTTCCCTCACCTTTCCGATAGCCTCTTGCTCTTGGCTTCAGGTAATCAGAAAGCCTCAGTTCCAAAGAAAATATTGTGGTTATTTAGCTTTTTGTTTAAGGGTGAGTTAACAGCGTCCTTTATACAGCACTTGTGGAACTAAATTTTGTCCATTCTCTAGGTAGTGCCAGGTGGTTTACCTAAGGAAGTGACAAATTTTACTGACATGAGTCGAGTGACCTCTAGGACCAGTGTCTTAGTAATGGGCCCCCAGCCCCTTCCTCAGTTTGAGGGGTGTGAAGTGTGTATTGGGGTCCAAGACTTACGGGCAGCCATTCTAGCCATCTGGCATGTCTTCTCCACCAAATCCTACTGTTGTCTCTTAACTGCACAACTGTCCAGTTAGCCTCTTTGTTCTGACATCCTGGTTCTCCTGTGTTGACTCAGTGACTGTTCCCACTGCTGGGAGCTTCTGGCCTCACTTCTGTACCCGTGAGAACCTGTGTGTTCACCCCATGACCTCCCGCTGGAATTGAGCTGGGAGCTAGGCAGTCTGGTCGGGCAGAGCCCCACCACAGGGCAGAAGATGGGCCAGGGAGACCCATGCTGCTGGCTGCCCCGCCCCTCCCATCCCCTCCTTCCATCCCCCCTTCCATCAGCCCCCCACCTTCCCACACCAGGAGCTTCCCTGAAGGCCAGGTTTCCCCCTTGTCAAGCAAGAAATCCGAGAGATGCTTTCCTCATGCTCACGGAAACGCTGTTACCTTTTTATCTTTTCCTTCAGCTCATCCCGAAGAGTTTATATTCCTGTCCTACCTACATTAAGGACTTCTTCCTTTTTGCTCACACCAGCTGGGACAGTTTATCCCCTGCCGTGGACATGAAAACCTGACGGGCAGGTCTCCAGGGCAGAGATTCCGGCTGTGCCTCCCTGGCTCGCTCAGCCCCTTCGCGCAGGAGAGCGCAGAGCACAGGCAGGGGCTGCCTTTGTTCCCAGGCCTCTGGCGCTGCTCTGTCCGGGCCCAAACCGGACCTGCACGGGTTCCCAGGGTTCCAGGGTGGAGCTGGCCCAGAGGCCACACCCCTCTCACAGCCTCCTGCTGGGGGGCCAGGGCGACCGAAGCCCGCGCCTTTGATTTTCAGTCACCGTTAATTTGCCTTTGGCTGGCATTGCCTACTTGGGGCTGGTGGTGCCCAGGAGAAGGACATGGGTGTGTGCGGGGGAGGGGGACAGGTGAGCGGCAGCTGCGCCCGTGGTGAGCAGGGTGACCTTGTGCGCTTAGAAAACTGGTTCACCCCGGGGGCCTTGAGTGCGCACAAAAGCCCCCTCTCCTGA
The DNA here is from genome assembly GCF_014108415.1 of Molossus molossus. Classification (NCBI taxonomy): domain Eukaryota; kingdom Metazoa; phylum Chordata; class Mammalia; order Chiroptera; family Molossidae; genus Molossus; species Molossus molossus. The sequence goes on from NW_023425346.1 coordinate 32,463,420, forward strand.
AGTGGGGGTTTCCTCACCTTATCTCCAGAGAGGACGGTTCAGACGAGGCATTTCCTTGAATTGTCTGCAGTTTTGACTCACCCTGTGGTTGCTGGGATTCATTGTCTCCCTTTCTTGATTCTATGACCAATGTTGCAGGAAGACAATACCTGAAAGTTTGTGTAAGCCCCACCCCCCCAACGGTGAAGGTGATTGCTTCACACTAAACACAGAAAGGAGTTTAAAAAATAACTTTGCTCTAGGCTGGCTCCAGGCAAGGGAGGCTGAGCTGGAGAGGTGTTTTCGGTGGTGGGAAGGCTTCCTCATCCCGCAGGCCCTCCAGCAGCCTTCGCCCAGTGCTCCGGCTCCCTCTCGAAAGGCTGTCTTCCGCAGTCCACCCAAAGCACAGCGTCCCACAGTTAACCTCGGGCAGCTCTCGAAATGTCATCTGCAGGAAGTCTTTTTAGCAGAGACGAACACCTCTGTGTTTAAACCTGCCAGCCTGCGCAGACTCTGCTGTTCTCGTTGCGGTCACTGTCCATGTAACCTGTGAACATGCAGTCCTGTGTGTTAGCTGTTTCCCCCTTTCTCAAAATGTGGGTCCCCACGAGCATAAGAGGGCAAAGGATGTCAGATCTGTGTTTACACCCAGTGGGACGGTGAATAAATGTGTTTGGACAATGCTATCTGCTGCATATACTCTGATCGTAGGCGTCTAGCTTCTTTTTGCATTTAAACCTCCGGTATACTTTGACCAGGTGTGTGGGCAAGCCTTTTTACCTAAGTGTACTTAGAGCCTCAGCAATCTATCCAATCAGATTGTTGCCATAATCACATGGCATAAACCTACGTAGCTGTCACCTAACAGAACTCTAATATGAGGGAATAATGTAGGAAAGCTACTTGCCGTCTATTAAATCAGTTTATTTTCTATATTTTTCAGTAGCACTACATTTGTAATTGAACAGCATCTTAAAATTTTTTACTGGAATATGTCTAACATGAAACATATAAATTTAATTAATACATGTTTAATTTGATATTTACATATTGTAATATGATTGCCATTTTAGTGTTTGCATCTCTATCACATCACATCATTATCATTTCTTTTTTGTACTGGGAATAATTAAGATGTAATCTCTTAGCAAGTGTGATGCTGGTAATACGGTGTTATGGTTTATATTCACTATCCTGTGCATTAGCTCTTCAGAACGGATTTGGCTACTAATTGCAAGAAAACAGTACTTTAACTTATCTCCCCCAAAGGGTATATTAGAGTAATGCAAAGTGGAAAGTAGTGGAGATTCAGATTAATTAGGAAATGAGGATCCCTGATGCATTTCGATTTGCTCCTGAGATTGGTTATGCTCTGAAAGGGAAAGGTTTTCACTTTCCAAGTCTTTAAAATGAACTACCGTAGACCCTGTAACTTTCTCCTGCTAACGTGTGTGCTCACCCTGTTAGAATAAGACATGCTATTAGTTTTACAGGCTTCCTTAGTAACCGAGGCAGTGACCAAGAGCAGAGAACCAGGATTTCTTTCCACTGAACTTACAAATGTCCTCTCAGCCACTTGTCCCCGACTTGTGGGGGTCCCTGTTATCACCAGAGGCCGAATGCATAGTTCCATGGATAGTTTTCCTTGACTTGTGAGCTGAAATGAAGATTTTTAAACATAGAATTTTAAAGTGTTAAGGAGGAAAGTGACATTGATTTATTTGTTTTTCTCTCGGCCAGCCTGAGAAACCTGTCTCGTCAGGTAATGAACAACTGCTTTTACCCACCTACTGACTTCAAGAGAACAGTTACTCACCCCATCATTTCCATTTCCCTGAGTCATCCAGGTTGGCTCACATTGGTTTCAACTGAATAAGAGTCTGCAGGCGATGGACTCTAGGGCCAAGGACCCTGTTTAGTAATATGAATCACAGAAACATGCCTTGGACATGGAGCCATGCCTCATTGTAGAAAGATATTTCATAGATCCAGCTTTTCAGCCGTGTGTCTACTTAGGAAATTGTATAGTCCAGTATGGTCAAAAGTCATCTTAAAGTCAATGTCAAATAATTATATAAATAACCAGACCCTCCAGCCTGCCTGGGGTTGATTTAAAGGGCAGAGATATGGCTATGAAAATGAATGGGGACTTGAGGGTACCTCTTGCCTGTACCTTCCTAGCAGTGCTGCAGGCTGACCGCTGAGTGTGCAGTGGGGATCTTAGTAAAGTCCCTTTACGGCCCTGTCTTTGATGGCAGAGGGAGCCTTGACACTTAAGAAGACATGTGTCATCATAGACAGGTTCCATCTACAGATAGGCAGCTGGACCTGTTCCCGTTTACAAATCCCACCTGCTCCCATTTACAAATCCCACCTCCTACCCACCTGGGGTATCGTGTCTCTGTTCTGAGTACTCTCCTTGGGTCCTATTGTACATGATTTGGATGACAAATATGAGACTGAATTGTCCCAGATAAAAAGTGAATGTATGAGTGGTTGTAGAGATCAATATTGATTGGCACTTGTGTTTCGTTCCAGTTCCGGTTCATTCCAAAGTTCAGTTTATTTCCACGTTCTTAATATTTTGACTCATTACAGATCGAGAGAAACTTCGTTTTGAATGGGAACTGTCTTTGGAGATTTAGTTGAGCCTTCACCGGTTGATGGGAGAGCTCATCCTGTAGAAAATAAAAAGAACATATTCAAAGCAAAATGCTGGGTGCAAGTTTGCGGGTTAGTCGAAAATCCTGCCACTTTTACAGATTCTTAACTAATCCTTCCCGGGTTTAAATAAAACCAACAGTTGCTTTTATAACAGCTACTCTGTCACCTTTCTCAATCTTCAGGCACTTGAAATACATCATTAAACCACAACACAATTAATCCAGGGCCCTTTAGATTGTAGACTGAGTTCCTTGGGGCAGGAACCTTGATTTCTTGATGTTAAATTCTGAGGACTGAGAAAAATAAGAAAACACATACGCGCACACACACGCATACGTGCACGTGCACACACAAAACCTATTTATAAGCAGGTAAATATGAAGTAACTAGTAACCATGAAAATAAAACAAATGGTGATCCTGAAGCCCTGGTGGTTTGAGGGCGTGTTCTGTAGGGTCTGGGTTAGATGGAAACCTGGATATAGCTGAGCCAGCCACTCGGGGGTTCTTGGACGGGCCAGCATGGAAGGCAGCGATGGGTGTGCTGTGGGATGGACTCCCAGCGCCATGAGTCCTGTGCGAAATCGGAAGGCTCAGCCCAGACAAATGCTGAGGAAACAAGACCAGTTCTTCTATTACTCTCTGCCTGATGCCTTTATCCCTGAGGCACTTTGACAGTCCTCTCAGCCACTTCTCCCCTACTTGGGGGTCCCTGTTATCACCAGAGGCCGGATGCATAAAGATTTCTTTTCTTTTCCACAACCAAGAGAACAAATAAAATATTGTTTCGCCTTTTGGGTAGACTTGATGTTTTCCTCTTCATTTCATCACGCTCTGGGTCTGTAAAATTCCCTTTACCTTTCAGTTTGAATATCTTAAGGATGGGAATTCTGTTTTTCTCATTCCTTATAGGAAGACTTTTATTCAGTCTGATTTTTGGGGGGAGTCCTACATTGCAGCCTGTTGTTGTTGTTGTCATTGTTGGGGGGGGTGAGGGACAGGGGGATAGGGGAAGGGGGCTCAAGGAAGGCCAGATGTCCGTAGTAACACACGGGTCAGAGGGAAAGGTTCTGAATAAGAGGAACTATTTTTTTTTATTGCTGTCTCCACTCTTCAGAGCTATGAGAACATTGGAAGTGGGGTGAAGAAGTGGCTGTGCTGTCCTCCACACTGGAGTTTACTCTGTGGGTTCTTCCCCAGGATCTGCAATAAAACCACTGGTCTGCGTGAGAACCCCCAGCACCGTGACGGCCCCTCTCTGTGCTGAATTATACGTCTTCCCCCCACCCCCCTGCTTCACAGCTCACAGGCTCAGTATTTCCCTGCTCTTTGCCCTTTGTGCTTATGTCCGCCTCAATTTCTGTATGTCTACTTACATTGGGTGTCAACAGCAGGACACTCACCCGGGCTGGTCATCATGAGCCACAAAAGCTCCTCAGCCACATGTGTGGGTTTGTAAGCGCACACTTTCCAGTAGGTGATTTCAAGGCTGAGCTGATCAGCATGGGATTGTGTCAAGTTCAGGGGTGCAACTGAGTGATCTGAGGTGTCCATCTCCTCCCCTCTGGTCCCTCCACCGTCAGCTCTAGTGAAGACCGCAGAGCTGAGAAAGGCTCCAGGGCCCTTTCCTTTAAGGGTCCTCATCTCCAAGTGCAGGAACCCACTCGCCCCTCCACATTGGTGGGTGCTCATCGTCCCCTACTTGAGTAACTCCCCTGGCAGGGTTGCTCATTGCTCTCAGGCAGCCATTTCCTTGGCGGGCATTTCAAAACTTGACCCCACATTGTCTCCTGCAGCTTTTCTGAAGACATCTTCTGAGGTAACTCTCTTCTTCAAATACCTGAAAAGTTGAAGCTTAAACTTTTTTTTTTCTCTTTATTGATTTTAGAGAGAGAGGAAGGGAGGGGGAGAGAGAGAGAAACATCAGTGAGAGAGAACATCGATTGGCCACCTCTGCACCTCCCCCCCACTGGGGATCAGGCCCACACCCTGGGCATGTGCCCTGACTGGGAATCGAACCAGCGACCTCTTGGTGCATGAGTCAATGCTCAACCACTAAGCCACACTGGCTGGGCATCAGTTGAAGTTTATTTCTCTGTTTTTCCCTTCCTCCACCAAAATTTGCATGTTTTTGCACACAGGTGTAGAGCTCTCAAATATTATAATTAAGGCAGAGTTTTTAGACCTCTTATCATCCTGGATGTAAGGTTTTATAGGCATCCTAATTAGAAGTGAATGTTAAATCCCAAAGGTGATCAGACTTGTGAAGAGAAATACACACACACACACAAAACCCAAAACATGGTGTTTTTAATTACTGTAAAATAAACTAACTTCTGTTGAGCAAGGTCTTGGTTTTTTTGTGCCTGTACCCTTGGTAATTTGAATGCATAACTTTATATTTAGTGTTGTGTTGGATTCAGCTTGATAACTAGAATCTGCCAGGTCTTTTTTCAGATCTTGAGTCTGTTATGAAACATAGTATTGTCTTTCCTGGCTTCGTGCCCCAATTAGATTTCATAGGAAACCTTTTTATCTTCATTCAAGTAGTTGATAAAAATGTTAAACAGCGTAAATAAAGACAGATATGTACAGCATGCTACTAGACTGGGGTTGAGGCTTGTCTATTAAAAAACATTATTTGATAGCTTACAATTTGCCGTCATTTCCACAAGGTAAAGACATGTTATATATTGCCTGGCCAAAATCCAGGTCATAGGTAGAATTCCACCGCTGTAATAGGCTGGTAACCACGTCACAAAGGAAGACAGCTTTGTTTGGCTATACTTTACTCAGTTTACCCATCCTAGACCTTACTAACCACTTCTTTTCTACTTGCTCACAAATCACTGCTCACGAATCTACACCTTCACTTATTAAAGGTAAAAGTGATGTTTATTTGGGAACTGTTAGTGTTTAGCACAGTACTCAATATATGGGGCATGGTTCCTGCCTTCAAAAGTTTGTAGCCTAGTGAAGGAAAGATATATAATGATAGCACTCTGTTGGTCCTATGTGCGTGCGTGCGCGTGTGTGTAGTTACATTGCTTGTATAAGAAGGACGGGGTTTTACAGTTAGCAAATAATACCTCGTAAAGGTCTGCCCAAGAGATCAGACAGCTGCCTGGTGGAGAGATCATGGAGAAGTCGAATGTGAGTTGGGCCTTGCTGATTAAGGAGCGGATGGTTAGTTTTAGAAGGGAGGAAAGGTCATGAGAAAGGAGTAGAGCATTGTTGATAAGTGGCCTGTACCTGGACTGTAGGCCCCTCTGCCTGCTACCATGACCTGACTCCCAGGCCTGTGGCTTACGCTTGGTCGTGTTAACTACAGTTGGCACACAGATGTTTTGGGGGTTCGGAGTGCTGATCCCTGTGCAATTGAAAGTCCATGTATAATTTTGACTCCCCGAAAATGTCACTAATAATAACCTATTGTTCACCATAAGCTTTACCAATCACATAAACAGTTGATTGACACATGTTGTATATGCTACATGTATTATATACTGTATTCTTACAATAAAGTGTGCTAGAGAAAAGAAAATGTGATTAAGGAAATCATAAGGAAGAGAAAATACATTTAAGCATTTATTTAAAAAATCTGCATATAAATGGACCTGTGCCATTCAAACCCATGTTCTAAGGTCAGCTATACTTTTTTTTAACCATTTGACTTACTTCCAAAATATGTCTGGTTTTTGGCTTTGGTGGGGCATTCAGGCTGATCAGGTGACACATGACAGACACCCCCTCGGTTCTACAGAAGGCATTGGTATTGTGACTCTGGAAGATGTCCCATGTTGCCACGTAGGATGCATAGCCGACAAACTTTAAAACTGGGGTAGCACCTATGCTTTAAACCAGTAACAGCTCTCCTAAAAAGAGACCTTCCCCGTACACACACCTTCCACCCTCATGCCCCGAGACACTCAATCATCTTTACTTTGAAATGTCTCATCTGCTTCATTTGTAGTTGAATTGTTCAGGGAGATTTGAAGTGCATTAATTCAGCTGTGTTTGCATTCTCTAGGCAGGAAAAGTGGTGTTTCAGTTATCCCACACGGGGGGGATGAGGGACCAAACGTACAGCCGGGTTCTTGGTTGGCAGGTGCACTGGGAGCATTGGTAGTTAGAGCAGTGGGCCCCGAGCCTGAGGGCTGAGTCGTCCCACCTGCGCCGCACGGAGAAGATAAACCTGGAACACCACAATGGCAGTTTCCTTCAAATGCATTTCCAGCCACTCCCTATTTGGTAGGAAAAGCTTTTATTTTTCCACAGTTGTACCTCTCTTTCTATCACATATATAGGCAGTTGGCTAAGAGAGGAAGTCGCCAAGCTGGCCGGGGTCCTGGTTTTAGTGTCCTGGCAGGAACGGGAGGTTTGTTCTCACTGGGTACTGTAACTGTTCTTCCATCTGGCCACTTGCTCCTGTCTCTTGTTCCCCTTCACCTTGTTTCTTTGGGAGCCAGTGGTGTTGCTTTTTAAATAGAAAGTGGATGTAAATGACTGAGGGCAAAGAAACAGCTCTTGCATTGCTTTTTGGCTTAGAGGGAGGGCCTTTGGGGAGTCACCAGCAGGCAGCTTTGCCGTGGGATCTGCAAGCTGTTGGGGTAGATAGTTAATACTCTGTGAACAAATCGCATGCCCGCCGGGCACTTCCATGCGCCTTCCCTGCGATGCGCACCTTCAGCAGGTGGCACATTTACAGGGCTGACAGGGCTCCGCTGAATCTGCCCACCAAACAACAGGAAATCTCCGATGGTGCCGGCTTCTCACCCTCCCCGGCCCTGTCTCCCTCCTCTAAGAGTTCCGAAAGTGAAAACAACCGGGAGGGAACAAACACTTATTGAGCACTTCGTACGGGCTAGGCCTTGTGAAACATACTTTAGAGCCAATAATTCTCCATGTGTCTTATCATTTACTTCTCACCACAGTTCTGAAATTGAAGTTTTCCTGCCCTGGTTTATAGATGAAGAAACTGGGACTCGAAGAAGTTAGGCCACCTGCCCAGGTTACTCGGTGCCGAGCAGGGGCGATCAGAGCCGAATTCAGGGTCTGGACGAGGTTCCCCGACTCCAGTTGAATTCAGGACACCCTGGGCCTTGTGGGTAACCTGTGTTCCACTGGGGCTGGAGATGCACATCCTCAGGCCGAGAGGAACTGGAGTCCCGGCACAGCCTTTTCTGCAGACTACAACACGCAGACAGTGGTTCGTTGTTCTTTCCTTTATTGCCATCCCGTAGAGCCAGGGCTTTGATGAAATTGTAAAATATTCTAATAAAGACAGCATCTTGTCACGCTGTGACCTCGAGGTCAATGTAAAATTAACTCGAAGTCAGTTTTCTGTCATTTCACCCTCTCCCGCTCCCCCCAAATGACACTAAACAGTGCTACGTGTACGCCCTGTCCTTTGAGCACATGGCAGACAGAAGTGACTGAGACCAGGCCCTGTTCCCAGAGCAGAGTCCGTCTAGAGAGGTCCTGTCGCTTCAGACGGACGCTGGCAGCTAAGCCCCCTGCTGCTGAAATTCTGTTTTCCTTGAAACTTGAGAGATGCCTTTAATATTTCCCTCCCGATGCTAATACACCGTCCCATGATCTTCTGAGCCGAACGTCAGTTTTACGAGGCCTTGATCCCGCAGCAGTGCAGGAGCAGGTATGTTACATGCTGTCGAACAAGTGAAACCCGCGGTCTCGTGGCTGTCTGCTTCGGGTCGTCACTCTGGTGGCTGAGAATTCCAGGCGAGGTGGCGTACGTTCTTCTCTCTCAGCAAATGCTGTGGCCCTCACGTACCCTGGCCAGTGGGTCCTGCCAGTAAGTCCGGCAAAGCCAGGCCAACCCGCACAAAGCTCGCTTTACACCATCCCCGGTGGGAGGAAATGACTTTTCTTTTCCAGCTCGAGAATGAAAGTGTCCATCTATCAGTTTTCATTCTTGTCTACGACAGTGGTCAGGAGATTACTTGTTTCTTCATTGGCCACTTTGTAAATATCCAAGTTTGGGGGCAAGGAAAGAAAGTTCCAGCTGTACCCAGTGATTTCCGAATCACCGACGAGCAGCTGGCTGGAGAGAGCAGTGCATGCTGGGAGGCCTGTTTTTCTTTCCCACAGTGATGCTTAAGGGCTATTGTTCCAGAAGAATCTAAAGGGAAGTTTGTGCATCTAGTTACCAGACCGGGCATCAGAGAGCCTCAGTCTCTCCTGGTGTAATTATGGGTCCTCGATGGGAATCAGAAAACACTGCCGTGAGGCAGATGCTTTCCAAAGGCAACACAAGGTCCTTTAGCTCTCAAACCAATCTCAGTACCTCTGGGCAGCTAGCTGTCAGGGTTGATAAGTCTGGTAAAATCGGGAGCTTTTGTGTGGGTGAATTGCTCATGAAACACAGAGAGCTGTGTAAACTTATAAGGATACTTTATATTAGTGACAGGGGTGATTAAAAAAACAGACTGTATTGCTCAGGTCAGCACATAGGCCACAGATACAACTTTCCCCCAGATTTCTAACTGGGATATATTACTGTTTGCGGTGTTGGTGAGTGCAGAAAAGCTCATTTGGATGTGCTTTTTTAAAAAAAACTGGGCATTCTCAATATGGAGGAGTTAATCAGTTCACAGAGAGCTGTTAATTCATAATTTACAGCCTCTTTGGAAACGCCTCTTACCACGAATGTCACTGTAGCAAAGTCACAGTTTCCTCAGAATTCTCTATCCTGACATGCTCAGGTGCAGTCTGACCAGGAAAAGCTTATCACGCACTGTTGGTGTGCATGTCACCTGTATTCATTCCACTTTTCCTAACTTTACAACCAGTAACGTACTCGGTTTAGGAGTTCTTATAGTTCGGTTAGACGATTCCCCAAGCCGGTAAGAAATCTTTTAACCTCCGTTAAAACGAAAGCAACTATATCTTCAGCAGAAATTCTCTACAAAACTGCCTCACTTTTGTTTATGTTTCTTAGCAATGAGCAAAGGAAAGAAACTGTTAGAACCCGAGACAGTCTGTCCCTTTGTAACTGGCAGGGAGGTGGGGCCTGGCCTGCCTGATTTTTCTCTGGGAAGGTTGCACCCGTTTTGCTGTCAAAGAAGAGAAATGCCCTAACGTAGAGAAAGATACTCGGTTCATAAACAAGGCTCAGGTGATGGTAGGCCCTGTGTGAAAAAGTGAGGGGCATACTTTTTTATGATTGGAATACAAAAAGACAGGTTTACTAGGGGCTCTGCTGGGCTTTCCCCTGAACTTCCTGATTCAGCGTGCAGTGCGGAAGCAGGTACAATGTTATATGCTGTTACACAAGCGAAACCAGCAGATTTAATGATTCTCTGCTTCTGGGTCGTAATTCTTGGGTAACAGCGAGAATTCCAAACCTGCAGCACCTCTTTATCTTCCCCAGGGCACACGCGTCCCTTTCTTAAGGTGTTTTTTTTTTCTTGGTTGTTGGTGGTGGATTGACTCTTTTTTTGGCCTTAGTCTTAGTCTCCAAAAGGAGTCTAAAATGAGGAAAAAAAGAGATAAGCAAGTGTTGAAGTACAGGTGAGTTGGGGAGAAGTACTAACGAGACCCTTTCCTTATGAGAAGTACTGTAGGTTTTGTTTGCTGGCAGGAGGCTGAACACTGAAACAGGCCCTGGCGGGGCACTGCCCCTCCTGCTCTGAGGCCCAGGCGGGCTGCATGTGTGCAGGGCCCCGCCCCCATCTCGGTCCCTGCCCCTGTGCTGATCCTCCGAGGGCACCAGGCTGGCTGGCTCTGCACAGGCACAGGACAGGGCCTGGAGGGGATCCTGGACTGGGAGCTTCAAAGGACATTAAATGAACCCAGCCGGTGTGGCTCAGTGGATTGAGCATCATCCCATGGACTGAGAGGGCCTGGTTTGATTCCTGGTCAGGGCACATGCCCCAGGGTTGTGGGCTCGATCCCCAGTAGGGGGCGTGCAGGAGGCAGCAGATCAGTATCTCTCACATTGATGTTTCTATCTCTCTCTCCCCCTTCCTGTCTCTCTAAAAAAAAATCACTGAAAACATGTGTGTGTGTGTGTACGTATGTATATGTATATACACACACACACACACATATAATTATTATTATTTTTTGTATGTGCCCCTAGTGGGTACCGAACCCAGGACTCTCTGGACCACAAGCCGACGCTCCAACTGCTGAGCCAAACCGGCCAGGGCAAAACATGTATATTTTTTAAAAAGGACATTAAATGATTCTTGTTTTCTGAGTTCTCATTGCCCTAATCCTCCCCACCCCAGCTTTATTGAAGGAAAATTGACAAAAAATATTTTGACAGAATTGTGTTAAGGGGTACAATGTGATGATTTGATATATGTATACATTGTGAAATGATTACCATAATGACGTTAATGAGTACCTCCATCACCTGACATAGTTACCTTTATCTTGTGGTGAGAACACTTGACATGTGCTCTTTTAGCATATTTCAAGTATATAATACAGTATTATAAACTATAATCATCATGCTATACATCAGATCCCCAGAACTTATTTATCTTATAACCCAAAGTGTGTGCCCTTTGGCCAGCATGTCCCCACTCCCCAGTCCCTGGCAACCACTGTTATGCTCTCTGGTTCTGTGATTCTGACTTTTTTGAATCCACATTAAGTAAGATCATACTCTATTTGCCTTTCGCTGGCTTATTTTGCTTAGCATGATGCCTGTAAAATCCATTCATGTTGTCTCAAATGGCAGGATTTCTTCCTTTTTTATGGCTGAATAATATTCTATTCATATATACCAAGATGTACATCACTTTTTTTTTTTTTTTCATTCACCTGAGTTGTTTCCATATCTTGGGTATTGTGAATAATGCTGTAGTGAACATGGGAGCACAGATATTCTTGGAGGTAATGATTTCATTTCCTTAAAATTTATACCCAGTAGTAAGATGGCTGGATCATATTGGAATTCTATTGGTAACTTTGCAAAGAACCTCTATACTAGTGGTTCTCAACCTTCCTAATGCCACGACTCTTTAATACTGTTCCTCATGTTGTGATGACCCCCAACCATGAAATTATTTTTGTTGCTACTTCATAACTGTAATTTTGCTACTGTTATGTCTTAGGCGACCCCTGTGAAAGGGTCGTTCGATCTCCAAGGGGGTCGCGACCCACAGATTGAGAACCACTGCTCTATACTGTTTTCCATAGTGGTTGCACCAATTTACATTCCCACCAACAATGTAAAAGCATTACCTTTTCTCCACATCCTTGCCAACACGTATCTTTTCTCTTTTTGGTGACAGCCATTCTGAAGGGGTGAAGTGATAGAATCATTACGGTTTTGATTTGCATTTCCATGTTGATTAGTGGTATTGAGCACCTTTTCATGTACCTGTTGACCACTGGTGCGTCTTCTTAGGAAGAATGTGTCTTCAAGTCCTTTGCCTATTTTTTATTAAAAAAATTTATTTTTCTTCATTGATTTTAGAGAGAGAGAAAGGGAGAGGGAGAGAGAGACAGAAATATTGATGAGCGAGAACATCGACTGGCCGCCTCCTGTATGCCCCCACTGGGGATTTGGCCTACAACCTGGACATGTGCCCTACAACCTGGGCATGTGCCCTGACTGGGAATCAAACCGGTGACCTCTTAGTGCATGTGTTAATACTCAACCACTGAGACACACTGGCTAGGCTCTGTTGGTATTTTACTAGGGATTGCATTGAATCACTAAATAGCTTTGGGTCGTATGGACATTTTAATGATGTTGATTCTTCCAATCCATGTACACGATATATTCTTCCACTTTTTTATATTTTTCTTTTTTCAATGTTCTGTGGTTTTCTGAGAACAGGTCTTTTACCTCCTTGGTTAAATTTACTCCTAGGCATCTTAACTTTTTTGTCGTTGCAGTGGTAAATGGAATTGCTTTTTTAGTTTCTCTTTCTGAGAGTTCATTTTTGGTGTATAAGAATACTATTGATTTTTGGATGTTAATTTTTTATCCTGCTACTTTGCCGAATTCGTTTATTAAATCTAGTAGTTTTTTGGTGGAATCTTCAGTGTTTTCTATGTACAATATCATGTCATCTGCGAATAATGACAGTTTCACTTCCTTCTTTCCAATCTGGATGGCTTTTATTTTTTTCTTCTTGTCTCATCGCTGTGGCTAAGACTTCCAGTACTATGTTAAATAAGTGGTGAAAGTCGGATCACTGTCTTGTTCCTGTTCTTAAGGAAAATGCTTTTCATTTTTGCCCATTGAGTATGATGTTGGCTGTAGGTTTGTTCTATTGGCCTTTATTATGTTGAGGTATAATCCCTGTATTTCAATTGCTGAGAGTTTTTATTAGAAATGGGTGTTGGATTTTGTCAAATGCTTTTTCAGCATCTAGTGAATGATCATATGAGTTTTATCTTTCATTTTGTTTATGTGGTGTATCACATTTTATTTATTTATTTATGTGTGTGTGTGTTTTTATTAATTTGTTTTTGTTACAGATGTTTCTCTCTTTTTCCTCATTGATACCCTCTTCCCCATCCCCCCCACCCCACCCCCAGCTTTGTTGTCTATGTCCATTGGTCACGCATACATGCATACAAGTTCTATGATTTGTCTCTACCCCCCAAACCCCTCCTCCTCTGAGACTTGTCAGTCTGTACCCCACCTCTGTGTCTCTGGGTCAGTTTTGTTCAGCAGTTTGTTTTGTTCATTATAGTCCACAAATAAGTGAGATCATGTGATATTGGTCTTTCTTTGCTTGGCTTATTTCGCTTAGGATAATACTCTTCAGGTCCCTCCATGTCATCTCAAAGGATAAGAGATCTTTCTTTCTTACAACTGCATAGTATTCCACTGTGTACATGTACCACAGCTTTTTAATCTATTCATCTGCTGATGGACACTTGGGTTGCTTCCAGATCTTAGCTATTGTAAATAGTGCTGCAATGAACATAGGGGTACCTATATTCTTTTTGATAAGTGTTTCAGGCTTCTTAGGGTATATTCCTAGAAGTGGGATCACTGGGTCAAATGGCAGTTCAATTTTTAACTTTTTGAGGTAACACCACAGTGTTTTCCATAGTGGTGGCACCAGTCTGCATTCCCACCAGCAGTGTACTAGAGTCCCCTTTTCTCTACCCCCTCGCCAATGCTTGTTGTTTGATGATTTGTTGATGGCAGCCATTCTGACAGGTGTGATGTGATTTAATTTGCATCTCTCTGATGATTAGTGATGTTGAGCATTTCTTCATATGTCTCTTGGCCATTTGTATGTTTTTTTTTTTGGAGAGGTGTCTATTTAGGTCCTCTACCCATTTTTTAATTGGGTTCTTTGTCTTCCTTTTGTTTAGTTGTATGAGTCATTTATTGATTTGCAAATATTGTACCATCATTCCATCCCTGGGATAAATCCCACTTGGTTGTGTTGAATAACTTTTTGATACATTGCTGGATCCAATTTGGTAATATTTTGTTGAGGAGTTTGGCATCTATGTTCATAAGGGATATTGGCCTGTAATTTTCTTCCTTTGTAGTATTTTTGTCTGGTTTTGGAATTAGGATTATGCTGGCCTCATAAAAAGAGCTTGGAAGTCTTCTTCCCTCTTGAATTTTTTGGAATAGTTTGAGGAGAATGGGTGTTAGTTCTGTGAAGCCGTCTGGGCCTGCGCTTTTGTTTGCTGGGTTTATTGATTACTGGCCTCAATTTCCTTAGTTGTTATTGATCTGTTCAGGTTTTCTGAATCTTCCTGGTTGAGACTTGGAAAATTGTATGATTCTAGGAATTTGTCCATTTCACCTAGGTTGTCCAATTTGTTGGCATATAATTGTTCATAGTATTTTCTTATAATCCTTTGTATTTCTGTGGTGTCAGATGTTACTTTACCTCTTTTGTTTCTGATTTTATTTATTTGGGTTCTCTCTCTTTGTTTCTTGGTGAGTGTGGCTAAAAAGGTTCATCAATCTTGTTTATCTTTTCAAAGAACCAGCTCTTAGTTTCATTGATCGTTTGTATTGTTTTTTGTAGTTTCTCTGTCATTTATTTCTGCTCTGATCTTTATTATTTCCTTCCTTCTACTTACTCTGGGTTTTTCTTTTTGTTCTCATTCTAATTCTTTAAGTTGTAGGGTTAGATAGTTTATTAGAAAATTTTCTTGTTTCTTAAGGTAAGCCTGTAATGAATGGTATGAAGTTCCCCTTGCATATTTTTTAATCAGATTGTTTTTTACTATTGAGTTGTATGAGTTCCTTATATATTATGGGTATTAACTTCTTATTGGATATTGATTTGCACATTATTTCCCCTCATTCCTTAGGTTGCCTTTTCATTTTGTTGTTTCTTTTTGCTGTGCAAAAGCTTTTTTAGTTCCCAATTTAAAGCAGTTGAAAATGCCCCTCCAGTGACCTCAGCCCTTCTGTGACCTTGAACAAGGCTCTCTGTCTTGCTTCCTCATCTATCTGTGCTTGGGATGGGACAAGATTAGTGGCTTTTCAGTTGTTTAAAACTCTGGAACCCTTTACCCAATTGAAATTTTGTAAAAATACTTTAATAAAGTCAGTTTTACAAAATTAGACATCTTCTCATTTAAGTATGGGTGAGGAACCTAGCCTCCCCTTCATCTGTTAGCACTCCAACAGGCCTGTTGGGCCACTCGCAGGCCAGCCTGATGACAGGCTGACTGAGGCAGGGAGCCACACTAACCCAAGGCCTGGAAATGAAGGTCTTATTACCTGTGTTAATCCTGAATTCTGGAGACAGCATATTTTAAAAGACTTAAGTCAACCAACCTAAAATGGCTTAATCCATCATAAATTTGTAAGCACCATATCCTTCTTTTTTATATGCCCTGTTCCGTGTAACCAGAGTATTTTTCGCTTTGCTGTTGCTCAGTGATGTGCAAATGAATGTGGGCTATGAATTCTGCAAGCATACCCTCCTCAACTCAGAACTCTGCCAGGCCTTCCGCCACCCCCCTGGACTGCAGAAACGCAGCACACTCTTTGCCCCGCACCTTCCACGCCTCTAACCCTCCGCTACAGGAACACCACGTTCATTTTCTTAACCTCTGTATTGATCACGTCAGTCTCCTTCAAAAGATAGCCTCATTGTTTACAAGACCAAAACTCAGCTCCAGACTCTGACTTATTGAAACTCCATGATTATTTTATTTTTCTATCAGATCCCATTTCCCACTTCCTTCGAATATACATCCCTTTTCAGGAGTCATTCTCTCCCAAATCTCTACTTCCAAGCCGTAATCCTGCTCTTCGTCCTTTCCTCGTGAAGACCCTGCATCCTTCAAGTCCTCTCATGTCCTTTCTCTCCCTCCTCTAATACTCAGCCAGGAGGCAGCGTGATGTTGAACAGGATACAGCACCAGGACCACTAACCTGGAGTTCTGCCACTTATTTGCAAGATGCCCTTGCCTAAGCCCCTTTCCTTCTATGGGTCACAGTTTCCTCATTTGTAAAATGGGGTTAATAATAAAATATCTCCTTTGTCTACCTCACTGTGTGGTTGTGAGAATGAAAAGAAATACTGCATGTGAATGCACTTTATCTAATTTATGCACTCTTTATCTTTCAGGTTTTGTTCTTAAATAATAAGGTATTATTATGAGTTACTATCACTTACTGTACCCTATAGCACTTGTTTTCATTATGAGTCACACTCTGCCCTATACTCTCTGCACTCGTTTCATGCATTATATCTAGTCTCACCGCATCTTTAGGTCAAAGATTTTTCTTATATTGAAATATAGCTCTAGTAGAACTCCACAGTGGTTATCATAGCGCTGGTAGGTACTTCACGTGGATTTGTTTAATAGGATTTTGATCGCTGATATTTTCCGAGGACCTACTATTTTTGGTGTGCTGGCAGTAGAGGACATTTAATTAAGAAGGAGACTTGAAATTCTGGCATTCTCCCAACGCGAGATTGAAATGGTATACATTTTTAAATGGACGTGGAAGACCTTGGAAGCAGGGTAAATAAATTCAGTGAGATACTCTCTCGTAAACGAACTCAAGGTACAATTCAGTTCCAGGACCAATTGTAATGAGTTTGGCAGTCAGTCCTCAGCCAATGTAGCTTTTAAAAACCCCGTGGGTGTTCACAGAGAACGGAGAAAGTCCTAGTCAGTGAGGGTGCTGCCCACACAATCAGAACTCCACTGAGGAGGCTGCTTCAGTCCAAAAGAAGCCAAAGGTCCCTTTACTGGCTTCAGGAGGTTACAGATTTGAACAGTACACATGGCTTTGCATCCAACTTTTTCCTAGTCACATATGTGCCTGGAATATAAATTCTTTTTTTAAAAAAATACTTTTATTAATTTATTTTTGTTACAGATGTTTCTCCTTTTCCCCCCATTGACACCCTCCTCCCCAACCCCAGCTTTGTTGTCTATGTCCATTGGTTACGCATACATGCATATAGGTTCTGTGGTTTATCTCTTTCCTCCTCCCCGCACCTCCTCTTCTGAGTGGAACATAAATTCTTTTATTAAATTATGTTCATTGTAAGAGTGAATGCTCTTAGTGCTCCAGTATGTGAATGGAAAATACTTCTTTATGTTTGTGAAAATTGTTTCATTTTGGATCACAGGGAAGTATACCAATTTTTTAGATAACTCGAATACCTTCAGGAAAATAAACGTTGCGATAAGCTCACTGTGGGCAGCGGCATGTTGGGTACCTGCCCTGGAGACTTCATTTGCAGCGGCTAAGCTGGTGGAGCGGTAAACTTGATCCCTCTTCCTACACCAGGACTTAACATGTCTATTGTAAATTATATTTCTCGAAGAATTGAACTTTGTTGGAAGGGTGACATTTCTGCACCAAGAATTGGGGCTATAAGGAGCCATGGAGTTTGCTGAAAATTCTCCAAGTACTAGTTTACAATATGGAAACGGCGTCAACGTAATAGCTGAGCAGTGTTGCAAATCTAAATGCTCGTCTGCACCCATTACTTTATTCTGGTGATATCTGGGGAAAGGCTCAGCCAGCACGCTTCCCTTCTTTTCTTTTTTCTTAAAGGAAAAACATTTTTCCTGAGGTATGTCCTCTACTTGGCCAAACTAAATGTGTGTAGATTTGGTCTTTGCAGATTTGCTTATTTCTGGGAGCCTCTCTGCATGGTTTCAGCGTAAATACTATGCTTTATTACATCCTATGAGCTCCAGGAATCGCTAGAATTTTTAGAGAAGTAAATGTAGTAGATAGAGTTAGTAACGTAATCCATTGTCCCACACTAATGGCCCCATGCGTGCCATTGTACATGGAATGCCTTCATCACTGTATTTAATTCATTTTAGGGCATGGACCATGTCTTGCTTAAGTTTTTATTTCTAGTTTCTCATAGAGTGAATAGTAGATAGATGTTCAAGAATACTCATTAAATGAATGGACGGAATATGCATTTCCATTTAAAAAGCTGATTTGAGCCCTGGCCGGTTTGGCTCCGTGGTTAGAGCGTCAGCCCACAGACTGAAGGGATTGGTTTCAATTCCCAGTCAAGGGCACGTACCTTGCAGGTTTGCCCCTGGGCCCCAGTTCGGGTCGTGTGAGAGGCAACCAATCAATGTGTCTCTTTCACATTGATGTCCCCCCTCCCCCCCCCGTCTCTTCCACTCTATCTAAAAATCAGTGGAGAAATATCCTCGGGTGAGGATTAGAAAAAAACCCAAAAAAGTTGATTTGATTAATACTTTCTCAGGTAAGAAAAACCCCGAAGATAAAGTTGGTTTGATGATGCCAAAACAAGATCCTTCTAATCCAGTGCTCAACATAATTACCTACCTGAAAGGAAGCCAAATACGTGGGCTGCGCTCCGTGGCCATGCTACAGCTGTGGAACGTGGCCGGTTTCCTTGGATCTGTCCTGCTGGCCCCAGTGAACCCGAACCCAGCTCTCTAGCTCCCATTTCACCAGCTACCAATGCTGAAAGGTATAGAAAGTTAACAGTCTAAGCAGGGGTGGCAGTATTTTAACATACGAACAGCTAGTAGGCCTCATTAAGGCATTACATTCCTGAGGTTCTGGTATTTTCCTTGAAGGATTTCATAACCAAATCAAGCTTGTTAGAATGTTGATTTCTGCTGCTGTTTTCCTGCTAGAAGCTCCTGTAATGTCAGTTTGCTGCTTTTCTACTGGACTTCAACCTCTGTGTCTTTCTCATACAGACTTGCAAGCTTTACCTGTCTTCAGTTAATGGTAAAGTACGTGCTGAGTACTAGCCAGTCTTGCCAGCATTCTCGTTTACGTGTAGTATGTGGTACACACATTCCCTACACAAGTATTTTCTTCTTCTTCTTAGGAAATAATTTCATTGTTCCATAAAGTGCTCCTTAAAAGAAAACGTGACTTCGTTTTCACACCTCCTTTCTTCATGCCACAGTGTTCAGGAAACATGGGTCCCTGCTCTGTGCCAAGACCATTGCTAGAGATGAGAGACTACACCTCCTTCTGGGGCCTTGCATATGGTGAGCAAGGTAGACAGACTCCCGCACACACATTATTCTTCCCATCGAAGAATCTGATGTCCTGGTCTGAATGGTGGCGTGAGCTTCTGGGGCACTCCAGGATTAAAGGCAAGGTTTCCTCAGTGGACCAATGAAAGAAATGGAGAAGAATCGTGAGGGTCTGAAGCCCCAGACCTGAACAATCTCACACTGACCTGGAAACAGCAGCGGTGATTGCCATCTGCTGACGTACCCCCCAGGGACAGGGAGCAGCGTTCTAGGCCGGCCCGGCCTCCCGTGAGCAGAGCTGGAAAAATATCCCTGATTAGAGCAATTAGAGCGACTCCCTGAGCCGGTTTTGAATTTGCTTAATCACACTCACTTCACTGAACTATGGTTTTGGCTTCGGGAGTTGGGGAGGGGGGGCAAATTGGGGAAAGGAAAGGAAGCAGTTAGAGAGGGAGAATTCAAATTGATTCTCTTCTCTAGTCACTTTGGAGTTGGCAGCAAAGAAGACAAATGACATCAATGACCAGGTGTAAATATAAGGAGGCTGATTTGGAAGATGGGTCCTTTGAGCCTTGTTTGGGTGAGAATCGTTGAGATCACAAAAGGAAGCAGCTGGTAAGTTCCGGAAACCTTTTTGTGTAAGCCCAGAATTTGAATAATGCACTAAATGGAGTGGAGTGTATGGATTTAAATATTTATGGACAAATGGCTGTCATTTCTTAGCCTGCTCTGCCATGGTCCCATGACTTGATACAATTGCTTTTAGATGATCATTTTCTAGATGCTAGAAAGGCGTCAAACAGAAGATGATGAGGGTCACAGCAAACCAAAGAAAATGCAGAAGAGATTATTATACCCCAAATATAGTCATCATAGTCAACTATATTTAAGAAGTTTTGAAAGCAGTGTAGTATAGGGAATAAAGTGGGTGATTTGGGATTGGACCTGAATTTAAATTCTATGCATGATTTATTAGCTTTGCAACCTTGGGTAAGTTATTTATCCTTTCTTTAAGCCTCAGTTCCTCATCTGTATAGTGGGGATAATAATGGTACCCACCTCACAGGGGTGTGGTGAGAAATAAGTGAATTACTGATTCTAGGTGCCTGACACCCGTAAGCCCTCCAAGAGATCTAACACCCAGACCTCCAAGAGCAGGACTTTTGTTTTAAGGACTGAAGCAGGGACAAAAAGATGCTCCATAAATATTGATAAAATAACTCAATGAATGAGTGTGTTTAGTTCACTTAGAGTGTATAAATTGGATTATTTTATGAAGTACATTCATTTTAAATGTGGTAAGGTATAAGGAAGGAACTACTGGGTGAACATTTTGGGTGTGGCAAAGGTGTATTTTTCAAATTAGTGGCCAGGAAAATGTTTGTCCTCTTATTTCCCACCAGGGACACACAGTTTGATGCCATTTGCTTCCCTAAGATGACATGACTTGGGGGAGCATATTTGTAACATTCCAAAGGCCTCTTCCTGGCCCAGTGTTCCTAGTTCCTTTGCTCTCCTGCTTGTATAGTGTTAAGGAGAGACACTGTAGGAGACAGACAAGCACACATTTCAGCTGTTGGTTATAAACAGTTTTCTGCCATTTACTTCCATAGCATGACAGTTTAATATCCCCCTTGTGAGAGAGTGGAGGCTCAGAGGTTCCAGGTCCTCGAGTCTAACTGCATGGATGTCCTCCCCTGTGAACAGGCCCCACCCGGGGTCTCTTCTAAATGCTCTTGTCAAAGTGAACGCCGGCTGGGCTGTGTGTGGCGTCTGCCCCTGCTTCCCGGCGGCGGTGCAGGGCCTGGCGCAGGGCGGGGAGAGGGACTGACGTGCTCTGCCGAACCCTAGCCTGCGGTCAGTCCTCAGACGTGAGCTATGAACAAACTTCGGCCTTCGGAGGAAGACGTACACATTTGCCAAGGAAAGGAATGCTGTTCTGGGACCTCCTCACTACAGGGTTATATAAATCATTCAGCACAAGTAAAATCGAAGTTATGAAAGTAAATAATTTCCATTTGTACCGCAGCTAATTAGTCTAAGGAAATGGTGACAACATATTCTGTAACTTCTCAGGAGGTAGCTCTGGCAGGCTGGCTGCAAAGGGAGAGTTTTAAACACCCTCTGAGGGGTCACATGCAGGCAGCTAATACTTCTTGAGTTTGTACTGTCTTTCTAACGTTATTCTAAGTGCTCGAGACATATTAACTCACTCCCTCGAGGTCATTATTTTTAATTATTTTATTTTTACAATGAGGAAACGGAGGCACAAAGAGGCTAAGTAATTTTCTCAATGCTGGTCCCAATTCTTAGTGCTGGATTCTATATGTAAGGACACCGAAATGCTGCGAAATAGCCCAGTGTGGGGAAATGCTGAGCTTGTTCACTCAGCTAACGAGCAGGCATTTCCGCTCCTCCTGTACGTGCACAAGGAACCGCAGCGTCCTCTCCTGGGGGAAATTGCCCCTTTTCGTAGATGAAACCTTCATGCCAGGCATTAAGGCAGAGACTTTCCAGGCCGCTGGCTCTTGTTGACATAAAAGCCTGAATTTGGGATGTCAGAACCTTAAATGGAGTCACAGGAGATGTTGAGCTATTTCTCATGTTTCAAAAAGCCTCACTGAAATTGTTTATTTAGGGGCAGTAAAACCATGTGGCTAATGAGTGCATAAAAACTATATTTTTGGTACTTGTCAAAGTTATATATATCATCTTAATGTAATAGTTTTGTTATTTCATGTGATTCAGATACTTTTCATGCTAATTACTCATTTTTGATCCTAAACATGGATAAATATCTTCTACATACCATTTAGATAAATCCTCTAAACATGGACTCCGGGGTCTGGAGTGGGAGCAAGATAGAGATGGACCTTGGGGATGAAACACTTAGCCCCTAATGGTCTACGGTATGAGAGATGTGTTGCTCATAGTCAACAATGACAGTGTACTGGAATGGACATGCCCCTTCTGTTGTGCAGGACGGTAGTGCTTCCTGGCTGTTTCTCTTCCTCACCTACACTCTTAATCTGTTCTTACTGAGCTCTCAGGGGGCTTTACCAGTGGACTTTGCAAAACATAAATAGGATGGTGAATTGTCTGATACTCCCATACCGACGCCAAATGATGCACTTCAAAAGCAAATATTAATGCTGTTTTGTATATCTGCTCTTTGGGTTTTCCAAGCCCCTGGTCCATGAGAAGGAACAATTGAGCTTTAAC
Source organism: Molossus molossus (assembly GCF_014108415.1). Classification (NCBI taxonomy): domain Eukaryota; kingdom Metazoa; phylum Chordata; class Mammalia; order Chiroptera; family Molossidae; genus Molossus; species Molossus molossus. Next base: position 32,485,718 of record NW_023425346.1, read on the forward strand.
TATGTAGTGGGTCAGTTAACAATTAACAATAAACTATAGAGTCAGTTGAATGCTTTGCTCTAATTTAATGAATAAGTTATGCATTCATACAGATCAAAAATCAAAACAATGAAATGAGTTATACTCTGAGAAACCTCCTTCCTCCTGCTGTGCCCTTATAGTATATTTTTTACACCTGTCCCTCCAGGTACAGGTCATCACTTTCATTAGTTTCCTGTATATTGTGTATTTATGCATCTATAAGTAAATACATATAGTATTTTTTATTTTATTCCCTAACACAAAAATTACATGATATTCATATTTCTGTATCTATACCCATCTAAATCTATATCATAGAACTTTTTCCCATCAGCATATAGGGAGCATCCTCATTTTTTAATGGGTATATGATAGTCCATTGTGTGTGTGTGTGTGTATGTAGATATATGTATACAAACATACATATAACTCCTTTTGATGGCCAGTTGGGTTGCTTCCAATGACTTACTATTACAAACAGTGCTTCATTGACTATCATGACAACATATCATTGTATATGTATGCATGCTCTCTGTAGAAAAATCTCCAAAAGTGAGATTTTGGGTCAAGAGTAAATGCATTTGAAATTTTAATAATGTCACCAAATTGCTCTTCAGGGGTCACATTCACACCAGCAACAAATGAAAATGACTACTTTCACAAGGTCTCCTCAAAAGAGAAGGTTAGAAAACATTTTTACCTATCAGACTAGTCAAATCTGGAAGTTATAAATTATATTTTTAATTTACATTCCTCCTACTTGACAAGACGTTAACTTTTCTCATGATATTTAAAGGTCATTTTGTTTATTTTTCTATGAAATGTCTATTAATGTTTTATGTTAATTTTTCTGTTGGGTTACTAATCATTTTCTTATTGACTCTTTCCATATTAGTGATATTAGCCATTGTTTTGTCTGTGCTATAGGTTGAAAATATTTTCCCCAGGTTGTTATTTGTTTTAACTTTGCTTATGTATTTTTTTGATTTTGGCCATGCAGGGGTTATTGTTATTTAATATAATTGGATTTATAAAACTTTAATTTTATAAAAGGCCTTTCCCCACTTCATGGAAGTCACTTGTATTTCCTTTTAGTACTTTTTAAAAAACATTTATTATGAAAAATTTTAAGCATACACCAACTAGAGAAAATAGTATAATAAACTCCAACTACCCATCATTCAGCTTCAATAATTAGGAATATGTTGCCAATCCTGTTTTACCTAGTCTTCCATCCATTTTATGAATATTTAAAGTAAACCCAGACATCATAGTATTTTCTTTATAAGTACACCAATATATAGCAATAACATGTAAGGACTGTTTAGAAGATACCCTCTATATCATTATTACACCAAGAATTCCTTAAGATTATCTAATACCATTCTGTGTTCATATTTTTTTCCTTCTGGGACTTTTATGGCTTTGTATTTTGTGTGTACACTATGAAGTATGTGCCCAACCTTATATTTTTCCTGGCCACCCAGTTGTCCCAACTCAACTTTTTTTTTTTTAATCCTCACCCGAGGATATTTTTTCCATTTTTTGTACAGATAGAGTGGGAGGGAGAGAGAGGAAGGGAGAGAGAGTGAGAAACATCGACGTGAAGGGACACATCGAGTGGCTGCCACCCGCACGACCAACCAGGGCTGGGGACAAACTGCAACCGAAGTATGTGCCCTTAGCGGGAACTGAACCCGGGTCTCTCCGGACCGCAGGCTGACGCTCTAACCGCTGAGCCAAACTGGCCAGGGCCCAACTCAACTTTTTAAAGTGTATGTTTTCCTTCCTGGTTTGAGAAGCTACCTTTAGCATATAACAAATTGCCATGTGTATTTGAGTATTTCTGGACTTTCTATTCTGTTTCATTGGTCTATTCATATGCTAATGTTATACTGCTTTAATGACTGGGGCATTAGGGAATACTTGAATGTCTATCAGGACTAGTCATCCCCCAAATGGAATAGTAAATCATCTATTCCAGCTCATGCTGTATAAAAATGGCAGAAATTTAGAGTTTATAATCCAGCCTCCTCAGGTCAGGGGTAGGCCTGTTGATTTAGAAATCAACATGGAATAGTACTGAAAATGTGAAAGTGAACGTGGTTCCTAAGGAAAGTAGTAGTAACAACACACACTGTAGGAAAGTAATAGTAATAAGACAAAGGCGTGAGACCCAGGGCAGTTCCTAATCTGAGAGGAAGGGGTAGCAAAGGACATGGTTGTGGTGGGTGAAGGTTGCTTCTCCCCTGGAAACAGCCAGTCCTAGTTCTGTTTGGCGAAGTCAGAAAGGCCGACGGTGGAGAAGGTTGTAGTGTTTGCTGCCTGCCTGCCATGGTGACCCACAGAGACATGCGGCGAAATGTGTGCAGTGTGTCGAGGAGGCCGTGTGTCATTCCGCTCTGGGCAGTTCACAGGCCTGGACAGGCAGTAAGCACGAACGCCGAAGCCGCCTGTGCGCTGGCTTGTGTTCGAGGATGTGAGAGTGAGCCTGGCCGTGTGTTCCCCAGGAAGATGGATGAGTGCGTAGCATTCTCAGCCTCTGCCGGAAGACAGAACTAAATCTACATAACGAGATGTCTTTACCAGAGAGATGACTTCTAATACAAATTATTGTGGGAAAAGCATGCAAGGTATTTAGCAGTGGCAAATCATAACACTTTTTTTCCCTTTGAAATGCACATGTCTGCTGGACTCTGTCTACACCTTCACAGAAGGCCAGAGACTGATGAGGTGGTCAGAGGGTGGGGCCTGGGTTCCGGAGTGGGGGGACAGGCCAGACTACTGCACCGTGAACTCGTTCCCCAGCAGACACCCTTCATAACCTCGGGTACAGCCTGTAGCCTCCTCATTCCCCGTTTCCTCCTTGCAGCCTGCAGTGAGCACCCCACACTTACCTCACAGGGATGTAGGAACAAGTAATTAGCTTCAGATGGGAAAGTTCTTTGAAGATGAGTCATGTGGTATAGTGAGGGTGCCAATTTGAGGCTGCAGAGCCATGAGTGGGGTAACCACCTGCTGCCCAAACCCAGGCACCAAAGGGCAAACGGAAATTGTTCCGCCTCAGAGTCAGGGGAATGGACTTAGCAAACTAAATGAACGGGTGAAGTCGACCTTATTTAAGCATTTCTTCGACGATTACTTACCAAGAGGCTCTGCTGTGCAGAGCTACCGGGGGTTGGCGAGGAGCGACCTGCCCTGAAGTGCAGGCTGCTGAAGTGGGGGAGAGCCCGGAGTGTGGCTCCGTGGGCTGGACGTCACCTTTGCCGTCAGGAATGTGTGCTGCGTGTTGGTCATGGTGAGCCCACATTCCGGCTTACTCTGAGTAATAAGTCGGGTCATGGTACGGCCTCAGTCCCCTCCCTTTCCAGGTGCCACCCTTACCAAATCCCTAAGCTAGTCTTCTCCCTCTCGGGGGCTTGCAGTGGAGAGAAACTTTGTGTCCATGAGCAGCAAAGAAATAGAAACGAGAAAAATCCCTCTTTTGGCCTCTTTGACTTCTGGTAGATGCCACAGTTTTCAAAAGAACATTCAAGGTGTGCTTTATTTTAAGCACAAGGTAAAAGGCACTCTGTTACGCACTATCACAGAACACTTTCTCTGCCAGTAAGAAGTTTTATGGTCTGGAAATTGGTACAGAATATGGATGAGATCTCAATGTACATTTCAAGCTGAATTTTTTTCCTCTCCTTTCAGGTGTCCTTGAGTGAGGGTAGCAGGGAATTGGAAGGAAGGAGGAGGAAAGAAAATTGATTAAGAAATATGAGTCCATGTAACCTCAGAAGGTGAAGTAAAGGGCTTCTCTGGGCCAATGAGGTTACTAAGAACATTATCCGCGTAGGAGGGTGTGGGACGGCAGAAGATGAGAAGTAACCAGAGAGTAAGCAGAGGGCAGTTCAGGAGAAGTCATGTAAAAGTCTAGTCTGTTTCGTGAAGTATGAGACTTTAGCAAGATTACAGGGCAAAGCACCACTGCATTAATATGGGGTTCCCATATTAATGATAGTCCATATTAATAGTTAATGATGTTAATTCATTTTTCAGTGAATGTATTACAGTTGAATAAAGGCACCCCTCTGTGCAGATATTTATAGGCACTGGTAGGCAAGCAGAGGGCACAGCCTTGACAATGCCAAAGCCCCAGGCTGTGCCCGTGGCAATATGTATTCTTACGTTCTCAGCTCTTTTACTGAAGTTCAAGAATCTTGCCTGTCTCTCTACTTGTTTAATGAAAGGAGCCGAAAAAACTGGATTCTGGTGGGCTTGCAGTATTTTCATTCGATTAGAAAATATTCTTTAGCTAGATGTATCTTCTGGTTAATGTAGTCATTTTGTATCCAATGCCTTCATTCTTACCCTGAATGGTTTGTAGCAGAAATCCGATTGTTGGTTTCCTGTACAGCTAGAAGAGACACTTGCTCTTACACTTTTCTAGGACAGGGGCGCTGCGGCTCCACCCCAGCTGGCCCTGTACCAGCCTGTATAACAGCAAGTCATGACGCTTCGGTCCCGGGGGCTCTTCTCCGGGCCAGATTCAAGGCTCAGGGTCCTGCAAGAGCCAGATGGCATATGCAGACTGGTGTTATTTGAGAGAATTAGTGAAGGGCTGTCTACAATAGCGTGGGCTGGATTCAGGGAAACCAGTAAGGTAGTACCAGACTCCAGAGTTAGCAACAGAAAAGAGCTGTTCCTATCCCTTAGGCTAAAGGACAAGGGGAGAAAATGGTCACCGGAGTGCAGGAGATGGTCGCTGTGGAGCTGAGGGAAGTGATGGCAGCCTGGCAGGAATCAGTCCGAGGAATACATTCCCCAGGCTCACTCTCTTCCCTCCCTCTAATCTGCAGTTCCCACCACTGGCCAGACGGACTGGAAGCCAGTCGAAAAGGGAACTCTGTGAGTGGTCTTCACAGGTTGGCTTCCCAGGGCACAGACAGGGTGAAGAGGGATGGAGGGTGGATCATGGTTTTTTTTTTAACCCTCATCTGAGAGGGGTTTTTTTGTTTTTTTTTTCCATTGATTTTTAGAGAGAGTGGAAGGGGGAGGGAGATCAATCAATTGGTCGCTTCCCGCATGCACCCCAACCAGGGCTGGGGATTGCAACCTAGGTACCTGCCCTTGACTGGGAACTGAACCCATGACCCTTTGGTCCATGGGCTGGTGCTCTAACCACTGAGCACACTGGCCATGGCGTATCTTGAGGGGCAAAAGGCGAAAGCCCAGTAGGGTTCACTTCCCTGACTAGGATGGTTTGGGAAGATCCTGTGGTTGTAGCATATTGAAGGCCCAACAATAGTGTGTGTTGAACAACACGTGAAAGTGTTAGGCCATCACTGGGAAAACCTTAAGTTGCTGAAAACCGAGTTTTCACAATCTCCGTACAAATAACCTGGAATCTAAATGAGTAATCACAATGGAAATGGAAATTCTGTTGGTGGGAAAGATGAAAAAACTTTTTCCCCCTAAATTTATTTATTGGTAATGCCTGCAAGTGTGTGAGGCACTTAGAGACTTTCAACTAATCTCCACGCAAGGACTGGAACTTTCTGTGCCCAACCCAGTGCTAAGCAAGGAAGGACAGTCTATGTCCCCAAACAAACCCCAAGTTGTTTTTTTTTTTTTTGTTTTTTTCCAGAGACTAACCCATGGGGAGCAGTAGACACAGAAAGGTTTAATGAATGAAAAGTACTAGAACTGGGCCTTCAAAGAAGAGTGGGAAGTATGAGGAAATGACTCGTGAGAGCACAGAGCCTGTTGCTTTTTAAAGCAACTTTATAAGAACAACTGTGTATATGTATCACTATAAACAAAAATATACATTTGTCAGAAAGCAGATGAAAGAGAATGCTTAACTTAGGTGTAACTTTGTTCTTACATATATTCTGGAGTAATTTCCCTGAAATTGGTCTTCAGCGGCATTTATATCCTTCCCTCATGTATCCTCAGATAATCATAAAATTTGAGAGCTGATAATATGTATGTTGAATTTCAGTCTTAAATCTAGCTGCATATTGCATTACCTTAATGATATTGGCAGGTAGGTAATCCACAGAGAAACCATAAATAGCTATATTTAGCTTTCTAATTGATTCAGTAATTGGACAATAAAAACAGCAGTGGGAAGGGACCTGTCATTCATTCTGCTGTAAGTTCCACCACAACTCTCTGCAAAGTAGATATTTAATATCTCTATTTTACTGAGGGGAAATTTAGTTTGAGAGTGAAAGAGGGAGTAGGTCTAACGAGTGACAGAGTCAGAATTCATACCCAGGTTTCCTGCAAACCTAGAAAGGACACTTACCACACTTCGGGTGCCCCCAAAGGCCGTTCCCCCCTCTTATACCAGGCAGCATTTACATCTGACTTTAACTTGGTGGGACTGTGAACCATTGCTTAAATGTCGTTTTTCATGTTGCAATTAAAACACTACTTAATGTCCATAATTTTTCAGTTTCCTCTGGGAATATGAAATTATACACACATATATCTTTGTATATGTACATTTCCTCCTCCTCCAAGTGGTAATAGTGACGATTTATACAGCAAGTGACACGCTGTAACTTGGGTATAGATGCAGAATGCAGATGGTTTTTATTAGGGTTGCTTTAATAAGCTTGTCGCCTTCCAGAGAGTTCTTGGACTAGTTGGTTCTGCATTTTGTGCCTGTGTGAAAGTCAGCACGCTCTTTTACCGCAGAGTGCAGTTTATGGCTGGTTTTTAAATGACCTCCTCTTTCAGAATGATCCCCGCCGACTTGTTCTTTACTTGTGTAATATATTTTTAGATTCAGAATCAAGAATAAAGTTGAGCTGGTGGAGGCTCCATAAACAATGGCCAGTGCCACAAAATCCTAGGACACAAGGAAGACCGCAGGACGAACGCATAGTAACGTTCTGCTCCCGTAAGCCCTCCCAATTGCAAGATAACCGTGCGGTGCTAAAAGCAGCTGCTGTGGTTGGTAATACAATCTCTCAAACAGAGCTCTGGGGACAATTTACAACCTGGCACGTAGCGCTTAAACAATTCATTCAATAAAATGTGTGTGTATATGCAGATATACACATTTACATATATTATGCATGTATGTACATATATACATACACACACATATAACCAAATGAACTTATCGCTTAAGATTTCTGCATTGGTACAGATGGTCTGTCACATTAGACTATATACAGAGAGAAACACATCTGTATATGGACTTTGTTTGTATGGTCAGTTTTCTATGTCAGTTGAGACTAAACGAAGTCAAAAGTGCTAGCCATTCCCGACACACCCAGTGACCCTGAAAGCCAAGTGTTCTCAGTTGGATCCTGCGTGCCGTGGACTAGAGAATGCCTGCCGGGGTGATACTCTTCTCCACTCAACAACTAGTGAGTAACGGCTCCTTAGCCAGCTGTCGGACATCTCAGCCTAGACTTCTATCATGAGAGCTTTGATTGGCTATTAAAAGAAATGGGTTCGGTAAAGCTGGCAAGGCTATGGGACATAAAAACGCTGTCTCCCGTGCCCAGCTCGTCGCCACTCGGTTTATGTCCGTGCTGTTCCGCCAGTGAGGCGCTCGCTAACAGCACCAAACACCTGTGTGCCTGCTGCTGTCCAGCGATGGATCTCCCCGCCAAATTTAAAAACACCCCTCTCCCATGGGGAAGAAAACAGTCCCTCTCATTTGCCTGCCCAACAGCGGAAACATCTCTATTAAAATGATGCAGTTGGCTTCTTATAAGACGTAGCCAGATGAAGGAGGCCTGCGTGTTGTTTGGTGCTCTCCAGCTGGTAACACACAGAGCCCGTTGCATTGAGAGCTAAGTGACAGAGTTTCCCTCCATTAAATAGTGAGACTGTGTGTCCCATGTGTGTCCCCTTGACTGCTGGAAGCCCAGAGCGAAGGCTGACACCACAGAGGGACAGCATTCATTGGAGGGCTTAGGAACCTGATTCTCCTCCCATCCAGTTTGGTTTGGGCCCCGTACTTTGAGAGCCTTCATGCACAGGTGACTTGGCGTCAGCACCACTCATGGAGCAAACTAGGTAAAAATGATTCCCCCTGTGCGAAGGATACTCAGATTTAATCAGTTAATATGTTTTTATCAGGTTCCTACATTTGTCCAAATAGTTCAAAAAAACTTCACAAGCCAATCTTGATTCTTTTTAAAAGGAATCCAGTTGTTTTTTATTTTTTTTTAAGGCATTCAGTTTCCAATTCCTAGACATCTAAGCTTTTTAATCTTGTTCCTGTGGACGTCTTACCATTTTAGTCCTTTGGTGTTATGAAAGCCTTCTCAAAAAAGGTGTAAACGCATATCTTTGACAAAAAAGAGCTGAAAAGGTATTGCTTTGGAAGTATCTTTTTCTTAAATTTGAATCACATTTAAAAATTTGTCTTTAAGATTGATTAGACTCTTTCTGCACCCAAATTACATACGTATGGGCCCTGTATTAATTTGTGATTAGATTTAAAGTCAATTTGTGGAGTGAAAATATTTTAATATTAGCACTGTTTTAGACATTATCTTTGATCAAGTTGCACATGGTAGGACAAATATCTGCCGTTAGCACTGCAAAATGTACAGATATGTTTAGAAGTTAGATACTCATTTCTGTGAGATTTTGATCCTATGATTGGTAACATTTTTTAAAAGTTTGTGTTCTTCAAAACAGTATAGCAAGAATCTGAAATGCTATGGGAATGCTATATTACATTTATGACATTTTATGGCATAATTGGAATGCTTCATTATTGTTCTTCCATAAAAACTAATAGAATATTAGTCATCTACTCCCACTTCCCACTTGGTTGCAATAGAGAGAATTTCTGAATCCTCTTAAGAAATGAGTGAATGGAATTTGACCCTGTTTACCAGATTTCATCCAGCTAGTATGGAATGGATTAGGACAACTATGTCCGTTGATCTGGTCTTTATTCTCCTGCTAATGATAATGAAGAAGCAGGGAGGGATGGAAGGACAGGGGGAGCAGGCACTTAACGTTTCTTGAATGCCATCTAAGTAAAATGTGCTTTACATATATAAATGCCCTCAATCCACACAATGACTTCGGAAATTACTTACATGGCACTAAGTCTCACTTCTCATATTGGCAAATGGGGACACTACTTTTTAACTCTGTGATCACCTGATTAGTAAATGTAGAACCAGAATTTTATTCTGAGCCTGTTGTTCTCCCTCCGCTCAGAGATGATTGTAGTAACTCTTGGCAGTCACATCTCACCAGTGGCTGGCATGGACTTTTTGGCTCCAATAATGCATGAGAGCATAGCGACCGTGTTCCTGTCGTCACTACCGTACACAAAGTGCTTAGCACGGCACCTGGCATAAATGCATGACATAATCACGGAGAAGCTCTAAGGAGAGGTCGCATCATGCTTTTATTTTCCCTATTGAATTTTGTTGTCCAAACACATGTTACTCTGAAGATTATGTGTTTTCATATGAAAATGATGGATTAAGCTTAAGCTACATGTCTGTCTCATGTTTTTCTTTAAGCACTTAGAAATATTATAGATTAAATACCTTTTTTATTGATTTTTTTTTAGAGAGAGAAGGGAGAGAGAGATAGAAACATCAATGTGAGAGAGATACATCTATCAGCTGCCTCCTAAGCGCCCCCTACTGGGGATGGAGTCTGTAACCCAGGCATGTGCCCTGACTGGGAACAGAACCGGGACCTCAGTCCATGGGACAACACTCAAGCCGCTGAACCACACTGGCTGGGCTAGATTAAATATCTTTAAAATGAAAGGAACTCATATTTAAACATAGAGGGACAAAGAACTCTTCATGTACCGGAAATAGAGAATCTGTCAGAGGAAGTATAAGCTGAAGCCCTAGCAGCTGAGCTCTCACTGTCCGGGCAACGTTAGCAGTGGAGACCTCAGTTCCCCTGCAGGAGAAGGAGCTGGAACAGTCTCAGCAGAAGTCTCATCAGCACACTTCCTGAATTTAATGGCAACCAGAACATTTCCACTGGCCAACCTCTCCTACCAGCCAGAAACAAGTGGACCATCCCTGTGGTGGAAAGTCAAGTTTTCTGGTAAATTTCTCCTTTCGAGAGGAGTGTTTTCAACTATTCCACTCTTTTGGAGTAAAATTTCAGCACTCATTTTTAATTTCCGCTTTGCCTTCTATTCTCTTTATAAGGGAAGCCAGGCCTATTAAAGTTTGTCATTAACACGTCTGACTGTGGGGTAAGTGATGCTTGCGGGAAGGTGTGAATGCGAGTGTTGATAGACATGTTGGACTTAGCAGAGCGGCTGCCTTTGAATTACCTATTTCATCTGTTTTATTGGCCGTTAGAGTTGGCCTTGTGCTGCTGACTCATTTTTAGCAATGTGCAAGAGATGCCAGTATTTACTACCTCCGTAGGCGTTGTCTTTTTCAACTCTCCTGAGCCCATAGTTTCTTTCTTATCTTGGACACCATGTCAGCTCCTTACTGCCCACGACCTTTTTTCCTTATCAGAAAGGTGTTCCTTATGGGTCATAGCTGTTGGTTCTTCCCCCAAAGTGTTCATAGAGTATCAATTTCTGTGTATGTATAATGATAATGAAAGTCAAACTCATTAAGCCAAAATAACACCCAAAAAAACCCCAAAAGTGATGTAAGTCATTTTCCTACCCCCCAAAAAATGTACGATGTCAAGGATGTTCCCCTTCCCAAGACCCTGCCAACGCTCCACATTTCCTGTGGAAGTGTAACACACCACACAGAGGATGAGATGATTACTGTGGCTCCAACCTGGGAAATAGTTGTGTTTCTTGACCAAGTGCCATACAGGTCCTTTACTCTGGGCTGTAGTGGGCTAAAGACTCAGGTGGGGTTCCTAAATGTTCAAGTCTGGCTACTCCCCATTCCCTGGGGTAGCACTACAGATGTGCCTTGCAGAAATCTCTTCCCTCGGGGGGTTGGGGGGTGGGGCGCAGGGAGCACAGTGCATTCTGAAATGAGAATTAATATACTTTCCAAAGACAGGGCTTATAAAATAAATGGAAGGCCAGGACTGCTACCTGGGCAAGGTGGATGACAGTAATGAGCCCCGACTGGGGAAGAATGTTTTGAGTTTGAAGAGTGTGGACCAGATACCTCATGTATATGTGGAACTTTCTTAGTGTCACAATATGAAAACACTTACATTGCTGGAAGCTGAATCGTAACAGCTGTATTCCGAAACAGCAAGAAGCTGTTGGTAACCATTACGTGGGTCTCCGATGCCTTTGAGTTACTTAACCCAGGGGGAAAATATGTATAGACACAGAGTTTTGCAAATAACCTTAAGGAGTTCATAGGTCGCCCCTCCTCTCAATGATGGTCCAGGAGAAAGTACCAGAACGCTTTAGTCTAACTTGTGTTCGAGATTTATTTCGCCTTCTGGGGCAAAATACAAGCTCTATTGTAACCTTGTTCTGCAACAGAATCTGCAGTGAGAGCCTACTCAGCAGTCTCCGCAGATACTTTTTAGTTCAGAGTCTCCGTGAAATGATTCCAAATGTAAAACAACGTTCAGCTACTACAGTTAGTCATTTGCTTTTTCATGATCTGAATGTCTTTTGGTTGTGAAAATAAAACAGTCACGTCTACACTGAAAAGTGGATAGAGATAGATATCGGTGCTTGGGGGGAAAGCAGGATATGGTAACAGACTAGAAAGCATGCTCTGGAAAACAAGACATTTTTATTTAGTGTTTCCCTTGTTCGACAGGTAAAACCTCTGTAGTTTGAGAGAATTCTGATGTGAAAAAACTGTGCTGTTGTAGTTAAAAATGGAAATGAAAATGCATCTAGTCTAAACAGAAGCAACATTCCCCTGGTTCACTCGTTTTCGAGCGCAGTAGGTAGAGCGAGCTCTGTGGACGTGTTCTGAGAAGCTGCTGTATCTCAGCCTGTGTGCTGGGACCTTTTCACATGTGGCTTCTCACCTTACTCTCCTCAGTTGTACGATGGTTATGGTCACCTGCTTCCTCTAGTTTTAAGGAATGGAGGAACCAAAGAGCAACTCTAACCCTCGGCTTTGTTGTTCATTCAGTTGTTTTCAGATGGTCTATCATCCATTCACTTTTTCACTTAGAGAAATGCGGTTTATCTGAATTCTCTGTTCCTCTGTATTCACTATTATTTGCCTTCCTGTATTCCAGTACCTAGAAATAGGGCTAGCAGTTTGGGATCAATCACTTGACAGAGACAAAGCATTTTTCTTATTTTTCAAATCCAGATGATCTCAGATTAACCGGTGTCTTAGCTTTACTGATCTGAAATCCTCGCGTGGCCTGGAGGTACCCATGCGCCCCGCCCCCCCAGCTTTGTCTGTTCCCCATCTCAGCACACTCCAGTCACACTGGCTGCTTCCTGAATTCCCCTCAACAGGGCACTGTTCTCCTCTTAGGACCTTGGTTTCTGTTCCCTTGAGAAGAAACTGTCCAAGCAAAGAATCATTTAATTCCCTGTTCAAATGTCACCGAGCAGAGACACAGTAGGCTCACCGTATATGTAAAATAGCTCCTTTTATTCCCCAGCCTATCTCTTTATCATGTTTCCGCCATAAAATTTATGACTGAACTGGTTTTTTTCATATTTATTACCTGTCTTTTCCTTCTAAAATGCAAACTTCATGAGAGCAAAGACCTTGTTGGGGATGCAGTGATATAACAATGTCTGGGATGCGTGAGGTATCAATGGCATGCCGAATGAATGAACGGGCGTTTGTCTCACACTGAGATCACATGAGAAAGACTGAAGGTTCTGATTGCAGACGGTTTGGGGATTTGTTCATAATACCAAGTGTTCACTTAGAAGCAGCAAACTGCTGAGCACATAGCTAATTAGTTCAAGTGCTTTACATGTATTCGCTAATTTAATTCCTACAACCCTATGAGGTAGGTAGTATTATTACTTCCGTTTCATAGATGCAGAAATTGTGCTACAGGGAGATTGAGGAGCTTGCTTGAAGCTACATGGGTAGTAGGCGTGGAAGCAGGTGTCCGAGCCAGGGCTCTGTACTACCGAATAGAGGTGCTCAATAGACACAGCTTTACATGCGCCCGCACTCGGCTGAGCGCTTTGTCCCCACGTGTCATTTAGTTCTAACTTCTGCACTGAGGTAGGTCTGTCCTTATGCCTGTTCTACAGATGGGGAAGCTGAGGCTTGGAGAGCTTAAACAATTTTCCAAGGTCCCATAGTTGCTTAGGGATGCAAAAGGGACTTGAATGTAGACAGTATGAAATCTGTGATCTTAGACGTCATCTCCATATTATAAGAACACTTTACATTGCTCCTGGAACACAGTCATTTTGAAGTTTGTAAAGGAGGGATTGGCACCCACACTCTCGGACTCAACGGGTCTTCACTGGTGTGAAGAAGGGGTATCCATTACTTGGCCGCAGATTCATAATGAATACAGAACAGTCCAACTCAGAGACATGAGCAGGAGAAGCAGAATTTGTATCAGTACAGCCACTTGTCTCTAAGGTATAAAATAATTGGCTAAGTGTGTGTTTCTTCGGGAAGAGCCTAAGAATGGGATTTAGAAATCTAATAACTGTGAAATGTCCATTTCAGTTTCTAAAATAACCAGGGTACAATTATGTATATATTTATGTGTCACTAGGTACTGAGCTGAAATGCGGTGTATAAAGTTTAGTACTACTGTTTTGTGAAATTTACCAGTTTTTTTTTTAGACCCTGAGTACTTCCTTCAGGACTTGGAATGAGATGATGTGGCTATATTTTGTCTAATAATCAATTCCATGTCCTCAAGGAGGCATTTTCAACCACACATGCAAAACCAATATACTCACAACACAAAATGGGGAAGTAAAAATCTAGAACCCATGCATTGTTACTCTGGCTTCAAACAAAATATCCACATGAAGGGTTATGCTCGTATATGTGGAGATCAAACTTTTTTCTTCGAAGAACTCCCTAAACCCATGGAAACCAGCTGATTCAGCAGGAAGAAAGTGAGTTCAGACAATACTGTTGATCTCTCCGATCCAGCATTTTCACAGAACTTGTATATACGTACTCTTATGTACACGGTCCTGTGTGACCCCATCGGAGCTTGCGTCTGACGCTCACCCTTCCCCAAGCGTGTGGGCAGGGCGGATATTATTAAGCCACTTTACAGATGAGGAGATTGAAGTTACTAGAATTGAAAGGGCTTGCTCAAGGTCAGGCAGCTAATAAATAGCAGAGCCAGCACAGCACCTGAACCAAAGTCTTTGGATCCAAGTTACATACCTTTTCTGCTGCCCACACCTCCCCCTTGTCAAAGACAACTTGTCAGTGGCACTGTTCTAGGTTCTGAGCATTAAACCTGAAGATTTTCTTACCATCAGGTCTGCTCCTAGAAGGCAGAACCTATGGCACTTAAGAAATAATACATTTTGCCCTGGCTCGTATGGCTTGGTTGGTTGGGCCTCATCCCATGCACCGAAAGGTTGTGGGTTCCATTCCCGGTCACATCAATGTTTTCTCTCTAAAAATCAATGAAAATATTTTAAACGAAAAGAAAGCATATATTCTACTCAGGGTTTTGAGCATGTCTGTCGTTTTGTTGAGTTTCAGCCCTGCCTATGTTAAGTCGATGAAATCAGAGAGCAGTATTTATGGGCTAGAACTAACATGATATGTTTTTCAGTCATTCAGACAACTTTTATTCTGTTTCCTCGGGCAGCTTGTTTGTATCCCATGCGACAGAACCGGCAGGGATGGCATTTCACAGGGACCCGTTTCTCCTCTCCGTGTCTGTGCGCTCTGGGATCCAGCAGACTCGTTACTTCTCAGACTCTTTGTCCTTTTACCCACTGTCTTTCCTCCTGCTCCAACTTTTATTGTCTCCTCCAGGTTTTGAAAGCGTTGCGAAATTTCTCGACCATGAGCGTGTACTCAGGGAACGGAATGGACAGATAGCGGCTGAACACGCCTCCGAGCCTGGTTGTTGAGAGAGGAGGTGATTCAGCGGGGTGGGCCAGCCCGAGGCAGTGGTGGGCCGGGGCGCAGCCGGGCCAGTCCTGGCTGCTTGTTCCTCGGGAGCCCGAAGGGCCACGGGCGTCCTCTGGAACCCGCTGGCCGGTACAGGCAGTGAGGGCTCAGCTGCCATCTGGTCAGAAAGAATCCAGTTCACACCCCGGTACTGGCCCTACGGAACAGGTAGATGGTTGGATACATATTTGAACAGTCAGGCTTTCCAAAGAGAAGCACAATGTCCTCCTTGTTGACATGTAAAATGCAGATGAACTCAACCATCCTCTCTTTTCACCACAGATAAATGAGTTTGGGACGTCCCCAGACCCCGGGTCAGAATGCTGCCCCTCTGGCATGCGCTAGCTGTAGCAGTGGTCCAGATCTTTGTCTTCTCAGAAACCCGGGCATTTGCCAAGAACATCAACTTCTATAACGTGAGACCTCCTCTCGACCGTAAGTAGTGCTTCCCATCGAGGTTCATGACTGTGGGGTCGTAGTGATCATTCGCAGTTCCTGTTCCCACCTATAGTAACTTTGCCTTTTCCAGAAAATTTGGTTTCTACGTAGTAGAAGACAGAAACTCTCCACTACTTCTGAAAGGTGCTCCGTTTCTGTAAAATGCATTGGCTTCCTGCTGAAGTCTCAAAAGTTCTTGTTCAAAACAATCTCCTGAGCCCTGTCCCTAAGAATGGCATAGCAGAGGACATCCAGTGTTCTCTGTTCCTCTGCCTTGGAGAAGGGCTTGGGCTGTGGGAAGTTTCTGCATCAATGATGTATCCTCTCAATGGCCATTACATTTTTTTAAATCCTCACCTGAGGAAATGTTTTTTAAAATTTTTAATTAATTTTTAGAGAGAGGAAGGGAGAGAGAAACATCGATCGATTGCCTCCCGTATGCACCCTGACAGGGGATCAAATCCACAACCTTTTGGTGTATGGGACGAGGTTCCAACCAACTGAGCCACCTGGCCAGGGCTCAGTGGCCATTAACAATTTTGAAAACAGATTAGTATGTATGAAATTTGGAAGGAAATACACTTGGATTTTTATTAATATTATGCATGTTAGGAAAGGCTGTAGAAACTTAACTTTCCCACTAATAATTTAAAAATAAACAGCATACATTATCTATAGAATATATATTTTATATATATATATGTATGGGCATATGTGCTTGTATCCATATTCCCTCTCCCCTCCTTTCTTTCTCTTCAGACACGTAAAACTCCTCTGATAAACTATTAGAGAGAGGTTGTCACAGATACAATTTATTTGGTAGAAATGCGAATGGCTGTGGTTTCCACACCTGGAAGATTATCAGAATCATGATAAATGCCTTTAAAACTATCCATTCCCGGGTCCCTTCTCCAGAGATTCAGTAGTCAGGAGGGTGGGATGTGGGATATAAATTATGCGCCCCCCCCCCCGCCTCTTCATATAAAAAAGCTCCTGATACTACTGATACACAGCCAGGTTTGGGGAACCACAGTCTTCATACTACTGCTAAATGAAGTCTGTATAATTACTGTTCTTGACTTTGTACTTTATTATTTAGGACATTCAGTGTGTGTGTGTGTGTATCCACATATATGCCACATACATACATATACACATGTATACCACACACACCTTGAACTGTCATTTGCTATATACTTCTAAACTGGTAATAATTGTGTCCTGATAGCTTAATGGTAAGCACAGACATAGTTTTTGTAAAACCTAAATTATTGACAAATGTGAAACTTTTTAAGACTAATACAATTTTATGGTGAGAAAAAAACATTTTAAAAAAGAGAAAAAGATCTATTTTTTTTTTCTTTTGTGGTACATGTCCCTAGCAGGAACCGAACCTGGGACTCTCTGGTCCGCAGACCGATGCTCCAACCGCTGAGCCAAACCAGCCAGGGCGGAAAAGATCTATTTTAATTTAAAATACATTTTTAAAATAAAGGAACAGAATTGAAACAGACTTATAGGCACAGAGAGTAGACTGGTGGTTCCCAGAGGGGAGGAGGTTTGAGGGACTGGGTAAAAGAGGTGAAGGGATTAAGAAGTACAAGTTGGTGGTTACCAAATAGTCACAGGAATGTGAAGTACAGCATAGAGAATATAGTCAATAATATTGTAATAACTTGTATGGTGGCAGGTGGTACTTGAAATATCAGGGGGAACACTTTGTAAAGTATATGATTGTCTAGCCATTCTGCTATACACCTGAAACTAATAGAAAAATTATATATATTTTTAAGAAGTAAAAACTGCCAGTTATAAAAATAGTCACCGAAATACAGCCCAGGAATTATAGTCAATAATATTGTAATAACTATGTATGTTGTCAGGTGGGTACTAGACTTATCAGGATGATCACTTCATAGGTTATATAAATGTCTAATCACTGTATTATACATCTAAAACTAATATAATATTGTATGTCAACAACTCAAAAATAATTTTTTAAAAAATTATAAAAGAGAGAAAAACCATTTAATGTTTGCTCATTATAGAAAATTCTAAAGAGAAAGAAAACATATAGAAGAAAATAAAATTTATTCATAATCCCAAGATTCAGAGTCGTCTTTACATTTTGAAGCATTTCCTATCACTATTTTTTCTATGTTTGTATTTAAACATCTGATGTACTGAGATCACACAAATTTAATTTTGCAGCAGTTTTCTGCCATTATACAATATTTTGAAAAATTTTCCATATCTTTAAAAGTGTTTTACATTCAAAATTTTTAAAACGATATGGCTGGTCTATAGTTAATTTAACCAATTTCCCAATTATTACCAATACACACACAATCACAAGCAGGCTTTAGGTTGCACCATTTTATACTTTAGTCATCCACCAGCATTGAGTATTAGATTAAAAATTTTTGTCCATCATAGTTGACATACACTATTATATTGATTTCAGGTGTGCAAAATAGTGATTAGACATTTATGTACCTTAGGAAGTGATCCCCCCAATAAGTCTAGTACCCGTCTGACCTCGTACATAGTTATTATAATATTACTGACTATGTTCCCTGTGCTGTACTTTACATCCCTGTGCCTTTTTGTAACTAGCAATTTGTACTTCTTAATCCTTTCCCTTTTTTTAAATGAAGTATTAGTATTTTTAAAACTGTATTAATTTTATAGGTGAAAATGCGTTGCATTATTTTTTTACCTACCCAACTCACTTTCATACATAGGCAAAACTAAAATTAATAATTTTGTGTCCTCTGAACTTCAACTTTTGGTGTTTTGTTCTGGTTTTACGCATCGGTATTTATCCTCCCCTGTATCTGCAATACCCACTGCTCCCTAACTACCGTCCCAGCTGTGGTCAGGATACCAGGATCGTTTGGGGTTCACCTTGATCTGTTTCCTGTTCCAAAAAAATGGAAGAATTGAAAGTTTTACACAGGGTCTAAAGAAAAATGTCAAATGTATCCTACTTTTTACCCATTGTAATAATAAGATAAAAGGTGGGGGGAAAAACATAAAGACAAAAAAACAAACAAAAAAACCAGCAACAAAAAACAAAAGAACAGACTAGTGGCTATCAAACCAAACTGCCAGCAGCTCCCAATTCCTCCTCTCTGTAACACCCTAGCTTGAGCATAAGGGCCTGAGAATTACCAGCATCCCTATATTAAATGTCACATTCCTAGTTGAAGTCGAATCTCATTTGATATGAGGTTAAATACAGCTGTAATGGAAGCACCTGTTGGTGGAACCCAGTATGATTCAATGTGCCAGGAACGCTACTGGACATTTTTCTTGCATCCTCCTGTTTAGTCTTCATCATTACTGTTATTATACATGTTATCATTTCTTTGAAGGTAAGACTCATACAACTAATTAGTGGGAAGAGTAGAGTTCAGGCTTAGGTTAGTCTGACCCCAGCTCTTCTCAGGGACATCTTATCAAATGACTGGTTCCAGGGCTGCCTCCACCCTTGTCATCTCCTAACCTCCACTTATTCCCAAGCTGAAAATTGTAACAGAATGAAACCATGGGTGTTTCAGAGTGGCTTGTGGAATGGTTTTTATTACTCTGTAGATATTTGTAGATGGAATATTTAAAGAAAAGGGAGTAAGGCATTGCCCCAAAGTCTGGCAGTTAAGTCTAGCTCCCTAGAAACAGAAATTCTAAGGATGATGGCTTATAAATTTTGTTTGAGCTAATAGCAGGTGCTAATTGTTGCCATATCTGATGTTAAAAAAATTTTGTCTTTTCACTGTGCATTTTTCTTTAAAGCGACACCATTTCCAAACAGCTTCAAGTGTTTCACCTGTGAAAATGCAGGAGATAATTATAACTGCAACCGATGGGCAGAAGACAAATGGTGTCCAGAAAGTAAGTGTGCGGAGCTTGGAAGACCCCTTTGGGATCATACCTCGCTTAGGTGTCTCTTGACCTCCAACAGGCTGATGATGTTTAGAAATCACAGATTTCTTTAAGAGACCATCCTGACTTCAGACTACTCTGAGAATACTTGGAAACTGATGGTATAGCCTCAATTTATAGTTGTGTGTTCCTTGAGGAGGGATTTCTTAAATAGTGTTTACCCAGGGGAAAAACTAGAGGACAATGTTGGCTAAGGCATTCTAGGAATTTCAGAAATGCTTGATGTCTCCAGAAAAGTCATACTTATTGGCTAAAGCAAAGGATGGGTTTTGTCATCTTGAGATACAATGGTGCTTGGGAAACTCATTCATTTGACAAACATTTGAGTATATTTTTAGTTTGTTTAGCTCACTGATATATCCCCAGTTTAATCCAGTGCAGGACCCACATTAGGTACTCGGTAAATATTAATTGACAGAATGAATGGCTGCCTTTGATTGGGTAGCCAGTGAAATCTTCTCTGAGGAAGGTACATTGGAAAGAAGACCTGAATGACCAAAACAAGCCAGACAGGGGAGTTCTGTAAGAATGGCATGCTCATAAGAGGGAATGGCAAATCCGAAAGCTGTAAGAGGCAAGATTTGGCCTCTTCAGTGAACAGGGAGAAGGCAGGCCAGCGAGGCTCAGTGGGAGATGGAGAAATAACCTCATGGAGGTAAGGACTGGGGCACACAGGACCTTCGTTTTCTGCTAAAGAGTTTGAATGTTATTGTGATGGGAAGGCAGTAAATACAAGATGCTACTTGTGTTCTAAAATATTGCTTTTTGCTGTGTGGAGAAAGAACGGTTGGGGACAAAAGTAGAAGGGGGCACCAAGTAGGGTCTTTCACTGTCTTCAGGCAGAGAAGAGGGAGGCAGGAGTGGAGGGGGCGAGAATTTGAATGACTTCATATATATAGACGTGGAGGTAAAGCAGACGGGATGTCGGCTGGACCATTTGGAATTGAGAAACCACTTACAGGTATAAGGAGATCAGACTCTTCAGATTTTAGAAGTGCCTTTTTTTTTTAGGCTTTCAGATGTAAAAGGCCAAGAAAAATAAACTCTTCCAGAGTTTGAGATTACTAGTTTTGGTCTACTGTTACCTGGAATCTTTTGGAAATTTCTGTATCACATTATATAAAGCCGTGAAGTAGCCTCGCCCCTTCCAGATGAAGCCCGCGTGTGGAGCCAACGGAGAGTACACACTGAGGACCTGTCCTGGGCTTGAGAGTCTTATGCCGTAAATTAGCACAGTGGTTGTGACATCTCCTTACAGAGTATTTTTCATTATTTCTTTTTAAGAATAATTACCAAAATGTTTGTTCATGGGGTTCTTCTACATCTCTGTAGAGCAACACCCCGAGTGTGTGCTTGTCGAGTGTGCCCGTGCACATGTGAGGACTTGTTCACATTTTTTACAGACATTTATCTCAACTATTAGAAAGTTTCTGAGGATGGCGGATGCCTCTCTTTGCTACCTTATTTCCGAGGGTGCTGTTATTCTTGAACTATTTGCTTTAAATTCTCTGGGCAGTATGTGTTAGGACAGTAGTAATTGATGTCCATCCTCTTGTGCCGTAACTCACTGGAAAACGTTTTTCTTCATTCCTTTGAATTGTACCAAAACAGCTCCTACTAGGTCTGCGTATAACGCTCCATTTCTCATGAATTAACCAAAGCCATTCTGCGTGGGATCACACACGGGTATTTCTGGGTTTTAGAATTGTATCTGTTGAAACATGGAAACAAAAGGGGGGGCCTGCTGCTCTCCACCAGCATGAAACGTCAGCGATGGAAGGGGGAAGAAATCGGCTCTTCCACACCCGCCCTGGGAGCCGGGGAGCGTCGCGTGACCCCGCATTCCAGCGGCGTGCCAGCGCGTTCTGCACGGACCCACGCCGGCCCCAGCACACTCGCCATCTGGAATTCTGACTAGGGGTATAATTTCTTACTTTTCAGTTTGTCATTATTGAGGGAAATGATAGTCAGCCATTTCCCGGGGCCAACAGGCCTGCAGCTATTGTTCGTCGTCGTCTCAGATTTCCTTCCCACCTTGCAGCTCTGTTTCTGTGGTCTGCTGGTGTTGTTAAAAGAGGTGCTCTGTGCAGCAGGATATGACAAGAATGACAGTTCCGATTTTGTTTACTCTGGCTTTTATTCTGACTTTCTGGGGATGCGTTAGCATGTGTGACATTTTATATGAACACGTGTCGCTACCAGTTTTCGATTTGTCTTTGTGTGGAGTAGAGTTGAAATGCCTTTCCAAAACATTTGATGGTTCCCTTTCCTTCCGAGCTCAGAAGTCAGCCACTCTTGTAGCGCATGTTACAGCACCATCCAGTTTAATGGTAAGTATACTGAGAGGCAGAATAGTGTCTGGTTAAGAGCATAAACATTGCAAAACTGCCTAGGTTAGAATCCTACCACTTTCTACCTGTGTGAATGTGGACAAGAAACTGTGCTTCAGGTTTTTTAAAATCTGTAACATGAGGATATTAATATGCCTCATCTTAAGGCTTCTTGTAAGGATTGGAAGAGTGCCTGGTGGTACCCACTCAACATGTGTTTACTACGGTTATTATTGGTTAAAACTTACAACAACACTATCAAAAGGCTGGTGCTTTTATCATAATTTTACTTAAAAGAAAATGAACCTAAAGCAATCTTAATATTTGTGTGGAACCACAAAAGACGCTGAATAGCAAAAGCAATTCTGAGAAAAAGGAACAAAGCCAGAGCTATCACACAGCGTGATTTCAAATTGTAGTCATCAAAACATTGTAGTAGTGACAGAAAAGCAGACACACAGACCAATGGAACAGAACTGAGAACCCAGAAATAAACACATATGTAGGCAAATAATTGATGACAAAGATACAAGGAGATACAGTGGAGAAAGGACAGTCTCTTCAATAAATGATGTTGGGAAAACTGGACAGACATATGCAGAAGAATGAAACTGCACCCTGTCTTACACCATACCCAGAAATTAACTCAAAATGGAACAAAGACTTGAATACAAGACAAGAAGCAATAAAATACACAGAAGAAAAACTAAGCTTCTGGACTTTGGTCTCAGTGTTGTTTTTGCATATTTGTCTCCAAAGACAAGGAAAACAAAAGCAAAAATAAACAAATAGGATTACATCAAATTAAAAAGCTACTACACAGCAAAGGAAACCATCAACAAAACAAAAAGGCAACAAACTAAATGGAAGAAGCTATTTGCAAATGATACTTCCTATAAAGGGTTAATATTTCTAATAATAAAGAATTCAAACAAAACCCAAACAATCCACTTAAAAAATGGACAGAGAATCTGAATAGACACTTTCCCCAAGAAATACAAATGGCCAACAGATATATGAAAAGATGCTCAACTTCCCTAGCTATAGGGGAAATGCAAATCAAAACCACAATGAAGTACCACATCACACCTGTTAGAATGGCTATTCTCAGTAAGGCAAGAACAACAATATTGGGAAGAATGTGGAGAAAAAGGACCCCTGGTGGGAATATAAACTGATACAGCTACTATGGAAAAGAGTATGGACATACCTCACAAAATTAAGAATAGAACTACTATTCAGCAACTACTGATCCAGCATTCCTCTTATGGGTATTTATCTGAAGAATATAAAATCATAAAGATATATGTACCCTTATGTTCATTACAGCATTATTTATAATATCCAAGCTATGAAAGCAACCTAAGTGTCCACTAATGGATGAGTGGTTAAAGAAGTGTGGTACATATATACAATGGAATACTATTCAACCATAGAAAAGATGAAATATTGCCATTTGTGACAGCATGGATGGACCTTGAGGGTATTGTGCCGAGTGAAATAAATCAGATGGAAAAGAACAAAAAATATGATTTAATTCACCTATGGAATATAAAACCAAAAAATAACAAATGAACGAACAAAACAAAACAAAGATAGTCATAGATACAATAGACCAGTGGTTGGTTACTAGAGGGGAAGTGGAGGAGGGCAAACTGGGTAGAGGGGTCAAGTACACGGTGAGGGAAGGAAACCGTGGTGGTGAGCATGCAGTAGAGGGTGCAGATATCGCATTCTAACGGAAATTTACATAATGTTAATAACCAGTGTTACTTCAATAAATTTGAAAAATAATAGTAAAAATTAAAAATGACCTTAAAGGAGCTAATGTGGCTTGCTTGCTTGTGACAAAGACAGTTTCATAAGTTTAGTATTCTCAACTTTAGTCAAATACTTGTTCCCATTCTATGATAGTTCTGCTGCAGAACTAAAGCACACTCTTCTGGGGTATTGAATGAAATCACTTTTTTAAAAGAACCCTAAGTAATAAAATGTGAGTGGTTAAAGCTATAAGGATAACTCCATGTAGAAATTAGTCAGCTATAAGGGGGTGGGGAGGGAACAGGGAAAATAATAGTTAATTAAAGAAGAGGAGAAAAATAGAAATACTTTGAATAAGGAAGGTGGTTTTGAAGTGTACTTTGAAGCATCTGCTTTTCATTCCACACGGACTATTAATGTATCCAATGTTGAATAATGCAACAAGTGTTCTGATCCATTGCATTTTAAATGAACATTTTTCATTTTATTTTAGAGTCCTAGAACATGTGCCCCAGAGAGAGAGAGGAGGTGGAGACAGAGATACTGACACTCTCACATGACATGGGCACACCTGTGGTTCTGATGAAAAGCTTGTCCGTTTTCCCTCAGCTCTAGCTGGCACCGAAGGACAGGTGCCCATTTATATTCATTTTCAAAATACACACGTGCTTCGGAAGTGCATGCCTTTTCAAAACACCACCTGCGTACCCTAGAGTTCCCAGCCACTGTATTTCTTGCCTAGAAACCCAAGGAGTATCCTGAATCGTAGTCCTTTCTGAAGTGATTGTTGAGCGTCTCTCTTTTGCAATGTGAAAAATGAAGTCGCCTTCCCTTGTCTTCCTGCCTAGATACGCAGTACTGTCTGACAGTTCACCACTTCACCAGGCATGGGAGAAGCACCTCCATCACCAAGAAGTGTGCCTCCAGGACCGAGTGTCACTTTGTTGGCTGCCAGCACAGCCGAGATTCTGAACACACAGTAAGGGGAGAGCACATATGTGTGTGTGTGTGTGTGTGTGTGTGTGTGTGCGCGATGTCACTGTCCTGAGGTTTCTTGCTAGTCACAGGGAGGCGGGAAGGACAAGTGATAGGGCGAACATGCTTCCACCGTGAGGAGACTCCTTTGCAGTGATGCAATGGAGACCAAAGAGAAGTGGAAGACTTTCTGTTCTTTAACAAAAAAGAATGTTCCTGAAAGTGAATGACAGTTCCCCGACTCCAGGGCTAGACCCTAGACCTTGGACTTCGGGTGAATTTTCCTGAAGTCAGGTCCAGAAAGCCAAGAATAAACCATCCATGAGAATGACAAGTACCACAAAGCTTAGCGCACCTGGTGTGTTTATGGCCAGAAATCACCAAGAACACCGCACAGGGAAGCTGGAACGGGGCAAGAGGAGGATGGTGGCACCTTTTCCTAACAAATTCTCACCCACCACCTCTGCTTACACGAGGGAGTGAGAGTCTGAAAGATTAACCTCAGTTGAATACCATGAACTGCAGATACACTTTAGATCGAACTCTCTAATTTTCTCATTCTATCATTCTAAATGAGCATTTTCCTTTTGTATATGTCTGGAATCCTGAAATGTTTGAGAAAAAAATTACTCGAGAGAATGTTAATTTTATGAGGTTTTAGAACTTGACTGAGCCCCTATGTACAGAAAATGGTTCTGATGCTGGTGGCGTCTAGATGAGCTACATCGGAGAACCTCCTGGGAGCTTTAATAAGCTCTGTTGGTGAGGGTAGGGTGGTGTCCCAGACCAATGGAAACAGAATGTCAGGGTGGGGTCCTGGGCATCAGGACCTTTTTTTTTTTAAAGTCCTCCAAGGAGATTCGGATGTGCAGCCTAAGTTAAAAACCACCGAGGATACGAGTCGCTGCCTTTATCTTCCCTAGCCATCTCGGAAGCCTCTCTGAGTGGCTAGGATCACCAGGTTGACACACTGTACCAGTTACTATGGCAGGAGATGGCTTCCCCTGAAAACACCGCGTGCTATCAGGGAGCAAGCATTTTTCATCACCCAGCAACCATAATTAGGAAGCCACCGCTGCTGTAATGATGGTAATCAGGTGTTAGTGTAAACAATAGAGGGTCATTATTATGCCCTAACAAGGGGTACCGAGAAAGGAAATCAATGACCAATCTAAGATGTTCCTAGCTTTCAGTTTTGTTTGAGTGGTTTTCCTTACAAATCTTTAGAAGATTAGTTGACTCAATCAAACAGTCTTATTCAGTTTCCCTTCCTCTTCTTTCCCTTGCTGATGCTTGGGTTGATATAGATAAATCACAGTTAAAAAGAAAATATCCCCTAGATGCTCCTCACTTTCAGTGGAGGGAAGGCTACCCAAGGGCCTGGGTGACTCACAGACGGGTTAACTAATTCTGTCTGTCCTCAGAGCTCAGGAAGCCTTTCTTTTGTCTTTTACTTGTTTGTTTCACCTTTCCTTCTTCTTCCTATTATTCATTCTCTCATTCCCCTTATCTTCCCTCTGTGACAGGAGTGCAGGTCCTGCTGCGAGGGGATGATCTGCAATGTGGAGTTACCCACCAACCACACCAACGCGGTCTTCGCCGTCATGCACGCTCAGAGAACGTCCGGGAGCAGTGCCCACGCGCTCTGCCTGCCCCTGCTTGCCTGGGCCTTCACGCTTCCGCTGATATGATGCCGCCATTCCTAGGAGGAGCAGAAACCAGCCCCCTGAAACACAAACTGAAAACTGTGTCAACAGTGAACTTTTGAGCGGAGACCAATCTTGCAGTTGGTGGAGAGTACACATTGACTCCAAAGCAGAACACAGTTGTTTGCTTTTAAAATGCTCCTGCATGAGGCCATGGCATCAAGGAAGGGAATTTGGCCCAGACCTTCAGGATTCCAGGTCAAAGAGGGTGCATTTTGTCACTGTTGCAAGGAGGATCCTGCCAGCATCCCCAGCGGGCAGGTTGTAGTAGCCTGTTGTCCCCGCCGAGCAGGTCATTAGCTGAAAGGACTGACCCCTTGACCTCACCGACTCCTTCAGAGGCTGCTGGGTCAGGGCCTCTCTTGCTGTGATTAGCTCAGAGTGTCTCTGGGAACCCTAACCCTTCCCCCGACAAGAAAGCAATTTCCCTGCCAATGTGTAGCCAACGACAAAGGCAAATACAGTCATCCCTCGCTTAACACTGTTAATCAATTCCAGACTCTAGCGGTTGCACCTGGCGTTGAGGGATTCCTAGGGTGCTCGAATCCATAGGCCTACAGTCCATACATACAGTATTTTTAATTGTAATGCAGGGGTGTATAACTGACTCAGACAACCAAGTGAGCGCTGTATCATTTTCACTGTCTTGATCAACTTTTTAATGAATATATTTGAGAAAACCGCGATAGAGTGAAGCTGCGAAAGTCAAAGTGCGAAGTGGCGGGGGACGACTGTATAGGAGAAAAACTTCAACTGAACTCTTATGAAACCCATTTGCTAATTGGGGGGGATGGGATAAAGCTTTTAAATTATACAGTGTTAAATGCATGCCTGTGTGTTTCTTGACTAAATGAAGATCTCCGGTTGTACGCATCTACCAGTGTCATAAAGGAGGTCACTGAAGTTATGTCTTCCATGCACCCTCGGTGATATTTTCTGGCTTAAAGGATAACATTTCATGTCAAAGCAAGTAGTATTTTTTTTTGGTGGGGATGATAAATGCAAAAGTAGTGAGTTGAGGAGGTCAGGAAACCTCCCTGATCAAGGAGGATGATAACTTATCACTTGATGTACCCTCAGGAGTAGCAGATTAACATCAGAGAACCTGGCAAGATGGTCCTCCTTCCCCACACAGTCAGCTTCTCTCTGAATGGCAGGGCCACCAAGAGAACCTTTCTAAAAACATCCTAAAACATTTTGTCTTATCGCCTCCCTTTCCTTTTATAATCGTCTCAGAATTTCAAATGAGCTCCTCCTTTTATTCTTAGATTCCCGATTTCCTGCCTTTAAACACTCTGCCCCTGTATGTATAGTGATGAGTTAATGGAGACATGTTTGTTTTGTTTTGTTTTTAAATCCTCACCCGAGGACATTTTTCCATTTTTTGTTCAGATAGAATGGGGGGGGGGAGGGGGAGAGAGGAAGAGAAACATCCACATGAAAGGGACACATCGAATGGTTGCCACCCACACGACCCAACCAGGGCCGGAGACAAACTGCAACCGAGGTACATGCCCTTAGCGGGAACCGAACCCAGGTCTCTCAGGACCGCAGGCCGATGCTCTAACCGCTGAGCCAAACCAGCCAGGGTGAGACGTGTTTGTTTTTAATTGAGCATCCACCATTAGGACACCAAGTGCTTCACAGAATCCATTAATGATGCCATCCTTACCACGTGCACTCGCCTGTGATGGGAATCGGCAAATTATGGCCCATGGGCCACGTGTGTCTCACCGCTCTGTCTGCTACACTGCTGCAACATATATACTATTGCGTGGCTGAAACAAAAATAGTCAGTCCTCACAGTTCTGGGAGCTGGGAAGTCCAAGATCAAGGTGCTGGCAGATTGGTGTTTGGTGTGTACCCTCATGCTGGTGTGCAGAACACCATCCATTTGTCTGCTCACGGGCAGAGAAGAGGGAGAGAGCTCCCTTTCCTTCACTTCCTTTTAAGGGCACTAATCCCATTCATGAGGGCTCTACATCCATGACCTCATTCTCTCTCAAAGGTCCCCGTCCAAATACCATCACATTAGGAATTTAAGATTCAACACATGCATTGGGGTGGGAGGGCACATGTAGTCCATAGCAACTATTTATTTTTGTGAATAAAGTTTTATTGGAACACAGCCATGTCTTTTCATTTACATATTGTCTATGGCTGCTTTCATGCTACAATAGTAAGGATGAGTCGATAGATGCAGCAGAGTGTGTGTGGCCCACAGAGCCTAAACGTTTCACTGCCTCATCCTTTACAGTAGAAGTGCTGACCTCTAACCCCCGAAATGGTAAACCTGCATTGGGGAAAACTGCTTGCTTTGCAGGGACCGTGGTGCTCATGGTGGTTACTCAGCCTCTGAAGGGTTTGCCAAATCACTTCCCTTATTTTCTTCGTCTTCGCATCAGTGATTTTTCTTCTCTGTTTTGTTTGTTCCACTTGTTTGATTTCATCTCTTAGCAGGTATGTGCTGATGTCAGGTTCTGGGCCGTGTGTTTGTTTTTTCTCGTCATTGACGCATGGGAGCGTCTCAACTTAAGGCTCTTCAGCTGCCAATAAAACAGGGAGGAGGCAGGCACCATTATCTCCTTGCCTCTGGTTCAGCCATAGACTCACCTGGAAGCATCCGTTTTGAAGCCTGCTATAGATTTATCCCACCTTTCACTCAGCACCTTGAAGTATTTGAGTTTTCATAACGCTGCTTGTTTGAAATTAATTATATATGGCTTCACTTGGAATATTTTAATAGCACCTTTGCTGTCTTTTTATTCCTCAGGGTTTCTTTTGACTGTGTAATTGACAAATCGTCTGGTTAAAAAAAACCATTAGCAGACATTTTCTCTCTGATTTTGTTTCTGCTGTCTAGATTAATGAATTTTCCTGTGTGTGTGTGTGTTTTCTTTCCTGAGGAAACATCTTAATTTTCCCTTCTTCACCCCCACACGTCATCTTTGCATGGATTTCAGTCCTCACCACCACGTCCATAAGCACTTCAACTAGGGCTATGTTGAGCAAAAGACAGAGAAGGCACAGAGGACACAACTCATGGCAGAGACAGCCGAGGAAGTACAGGTGCCAAATAAAGACGTGGAATGATCCACTGAATCTGAATTTTAGAGAAACAGCAAACAATTTTTTAGTATAAGTCCTTCGTGAACTCCTAAGTCTGGCTCATCTAAGGCAATGTTTCCAAGTCTTTGTAATAAATCAGAATCCTTTGTGTAACTTCAGAAGGACATTCTCAGGGCACCCTGGGGACGTTGATTCAATAGATCTGGGGTGAGGTGCAAGCCTAACCCCAATAATTGAATGTTAATTTAAAAAAAAACAAAAAAACTCTCAGGTGATTGTCATGTTAGCCAGGTTACCCTTCACCTGAGGGGCTCACTCCTTCCTTTGGAGCCCAGTCCTTGACCACATAACCGAAATGCTAATGAATAAGAAATATATGCACAAGTGACCCGGGTTACAGTGGTTCTCAAAGTGTGGTCGCCAGACCAGCATTACCTAGAAACTTGTCAGAGATGCAAATTCTCCATTTCAGACATCGAATCGGAAACTCTGTGGGTTCAATCTGCATTTTATTAAGGCCTCCAGGTGCCTCTGATGCACACGCAGGCTTGTGAACCACTGGAGCAGAGAAGTGCTTTTCCAAATGTCTTCAGTAAATGGGTCCCCGGTGCTGCATCATGAGCATCACTCAGGGAGATTATAAAAAAGAGAAGACCCCAAAAAGGAAAAAGAACAAAAATAAAGAAATTGGAACTCCAGAGAGTTATATTTACTATGTTTGAGCTGCGTCAGAAAATCTGTATTTTTAACAAACACCTCAATTAGTTCTGATACACAGCCACTTTGGGAACCATAAACTAGAGAATAAGAGATGGGCGCAATGTTGGTGACCAGAAGGCCCAGACTCCAACACCTGATCTTCAAGTTCTAATATGAATGTCCTATGCCTTATAAGTTAACTCTATGTGGTGTCTCCAATGTCATTTAAAAAACCAGAATACAAAAGATAAATCCAATCATTAGAGTCTATTACATGAATTTTTTTAGTCCATTGCATAGGGACACTGGGATGGCCAAGTACCCCAGGCCTCAGCCTAATTTAATTTGCTGCTAGCGAGCAAGAAATCAGAAATACTTTGTTGTCAAAGTACAGTGAGAACTGGGGTAGTGAGGGCAGGAGAGGAGGGGAATGTGTGGATTTGTTGTCATAAAAGAGACACAGGGATTAGCTATAAATATGAGGAGGGTCTGAAAGAATGGCCTGTCAGAAGACCATTTTGAGTAGATCAGCATTCTAGAATAAACTTTGAATTCCCATCCATCAGTTACTTTCTAAAAGAGAGAGAGAGAGAGAAAAAAAGGTACCGAAAACACTTTTACCCCAGCTACATCTAAACTTTCCCTAAAGCCAGCTCAGTGAAGTTCATCGTCATCACAGGTATTATTTTCCATACAATCTGCATTCTGTCGTGTCAGTCACTGTGTACAATACATCTCATAAGAGGGAAGGGGGTGGGCCATTCTTTCTCACTGGGAAGGAACTTATAACACCCTGCAAAGCATGACATGAGCAGTAGGAACCGGCCTGGACTTGGGAGGTGAGGTGCGGAATCAGGAAAATGCATTCCACGATCGTGAAATTACTAACTAGTATGCAAAATTCTTGTGACAGGTAGACTGTGGTCTTATAACACCTTGCTCTGACCTTTGAGTTCTGGAAGTTTTATTTTTGACCTAGACCGTGTGATTTGCGGAGGGTCCCATAGGGATGCTGGGTATGCCTGGGTACAAGTTCCGTCTGAAGACAAAGGCTGGTGGGCGCTGCGGAATCGAGGTCAAGTGGCTGTTGGACTCTGCGTCTGTCTGTAGGGCGGTTCCAGGGCTGTGCCTCGAAACAGTCAGGCATCTCTTTCCACTCTTCCCTGCGCCTTCATAATTCCGCCTACTTCCCAGCCCCCCTCCCTCACTGCCTTGGCCTCGGAGCCGTCTTTGGAGTAATCCAGAATGCAAGATAACCATGGATTAGACCGTGGAAAATAGGGTTTTTGCAGCCTGATCCCGAATCTGCACTTTTAACAGGCATCTGACCATGATCCGGGTGATTCTGATACTGGTAGTCTTAGGGCATCATCTTAGAAACAGTAATCAGGGCCTCAGCGTGAGGCTGGAGATGCTTCCGTTGAAAGCCTCGTGCAATTCCTAACCCTCTGCACGTGCTCGTTTCTGGTCTATGAAAATGGGTCGCAGCAGGGGGCTGGGAGCGCCGAGAGGACACTGGCTGGCAGGGCTCTGCCATGTCGGGAAGGGGCCTGGGAGGCCTGGGACATGTGGGAGCTGCGGGGGGATCCTGGGGGCTCTTCCAGGCAAGCAGGACGCCCAGGTGCTGACCACCGACTGGACTCCCCGCGAGTCGTGGCTGAGTGAGGCAGCAAGGAGCCCGGAAAGGGCAAGGTGAGCCTCTCACAGGGGCTAAGCAGACACTGAAAGTATTCTTCGAAAGAAGATAAGGGACATGGGCAAACGTTTCTGGAAGCAGATTCTGACAAAGTCGTTGAGGGTGTCCAGGGAGCCGACCTTTTCGAGAGTGTGGTGTCCATCAGGGTGACTTCACCTACAAGTGACAGAGTCCCGATCACAGGGGTGGAAGTAGACGTACGGGCTCACATAACAGGAAATCCAGAGGGAGGGTGGGTCCCAGGGTGGACGTAACCCCACGGTGTTAGCTCCCTTCTGCGCTATTCTTTTGGCTCTCACAGCTGTTGTCTGCTGCCCGCCCAGCGTCCAGGGGAGCAGACGGAGGGGTACGACTGGGCATTCACCAGAACGGGAAGGAGGTCTCTACCCAGGCTCCAGCAAATCACAAGCAAGATGTGGTCACCCTCAGCTTGGAACAGCTAAAGGGAGCTCAGTGTCCCCCGAGGCAGGGGTGGTGGTGCCTGGCAGCAGGTAGATAACTGAACAAAATAGGAATTAAAAAGGAGGAAGGAAGAAGTAGATCTGGGTGGGCAGCCAGGAAAGTCTGCTCCGGTTTCCCACAGTCGGAGGCTGTGTCGGGAGGCAGCTGTGATGGCAGCTGAGAAAATGCTCTCATGTCAGAGATACGCGAGCCGAGCCCTCTGGAGCTGTACAGACTTGTCCTAACCGCACAGCTAGCTGGAAGCAGACCCAGGTGGAGGAGCTCCCCGGCCTCCTAGATCCCACCACGCTGTCTTTGATTAATGCCCTGTACACCCACCATGGAGAGGGCACGCGGCATTCCTTCCAGTTCCAAGGGAAGCGTTCTTCCTCCAGCGTCTGGGTCCCCAGAACACACGTTGTTCAGCCAGCACCACTTGGCAAATGTAGACACACATGAAGGGAGAGGTTGCAGAACGTGCAGGTGGGTGAGAGACACTGACTCCTGGTACTTGATGAATGTATGTGGGGCACATGAACTTGAACCCTGTACAGACCTGTTTCTGTTATCCTCAGGTGAGGCAGAAACGTGAGACAACTGCCTTAAAAGAGCCCACTGATCCTTGGGACTCAACTCTAAGCCAATCAAGAAGCCAGCATTTTCTGAGAATGTTTTCCTGTTTCTTCTCTTTCCATAGAGTTACCGGAAGTGGTCAGTCATTTAAAAATATTTTACATTTATTATGAAATTGATCTGGAGTCAGAGATGGGTCCGGACTATTAAGTATGTATCTTCATTTTAATGAATGAATTGAGGCCAGAATTTATTAATGAACTAAAGATGCATTTTTGTCAGAGATGTGGACAGATTCTTAAGGGAAGTTCTTCTGTAGCTCATCCAACAAAGGAAAATGAAAATATAACTAAGTTGAAATGTAAAGTAAAGGAATAACAGTATTTTGCCTAACTTAGGCAAACCTATATTTCTTTTGGTGGGTCTTTTCTGGTAACTAATCAGAAATCCAATATCTAATATTGATTTTGGAAGATATTTTCTCAGCACTATTCAGAATCTGACTCTTTTATACTTACCTGGCCTTAAAAATTCTGGAATTTGAAGAAAGATGAGAAAGAGTTTGATCATAGTTGTAACAGCATCTCATTTTTAACTACCTGGGGACAGGGAGCAATTATTTGACTGATATATAACAGATTAGTGAAATAATTCTACATGACATCAGTATTTTTCTTTTCTAATGCAATGTTTCAAAGTGAAAAGTGAATTTAATTAAGTGGAAAGATGATCCATGATTTAATAAGATAATGACAATGAAGCACATATTGTAAGCAAAGGAACAAGACAAAAACATGGAGTTTATGGTTAGGGAGAAAACAGTTAAATAGTTTGAGGCAAAACTTTGATTACTAAAAAAAAAGCAAGAATGCTAGATCTTATCTACTTTTTGAACAAGGCAAGAGACAAAGCCAAATCTTTCCCATTTCTCTATCAGCTGCTCTGGAAATGCAATTACCTGAAGTGGTTTGAAGTTCTTTGTCAGACCCTTGTCAGACGTGGGTAAGTGTTTGTACTAACGATACAAGGACTGCACCGAATTATGTGGGTGCAGTTAGTTCTCAGGGTGCACGTGCAGAATTCTAATCAGTATTTAATTCTTGTCCTCAGAGAAGCCTGGTGTGCTCGGTGGGTATATGTAATGTGAGATTTGCACAGACAAGTAGAAAACCACACGTGCAGAGGGACTTTGCAAGTGCTTGCTCTGTTGGAATCTCTGCTGGGCTCGGCAGCACTACCTTAAATTCAGGGGTCCAGCCTGGCCTTTCAGGTTACCCCTGAAGAGCTTTGGCCATTGTGGCTCTGGTCTGAGAGTTTAGCTTTGTAAGTAGCCAGGGTTTAGAATGTCCTAGCATCCTTAATGTACTCGGGACCAGGTTGTGGAAGGAGAATGGGTTTTACTCCTCTGGTTCTCTCGGATGGAGAGTGAGGGGGTGAATCACCCTGTGGGGTCAATAGGTGCAAAGTGAATTATTTATAAGACGGAAGTAGGAAATGGCTTTGCAATCTAATATGTTATCTTGTTTGAAAATCTTGTCCTTCCCACCCCCTATTTTGCTCCATGTAACTAAACTCCTGTCTGATTTTTCTGATACATTTCTTTTTTTTTTTTTTAATCCTCACTCGAGGACATTTTTCCATTTTTTGTACAGCTAGAGTGGGAGGGAGAGAGAGGAAGAGAGAGAGAGAGAGAAAAACATCAATGTGAAAGGGACACATCGAGTGGCTGCCACCCGCACGACCAACCAGGGCCGGGGACAAACTGCAAGTGAAGTACGTGCCCTTCGCGGGAACCGAACCTGGGTCTCTCCGGACCGCAGGCTGACGCTCTAACCACTGAGCAAAACCAGCCAGGGCCTGATACATTTCTAAGACTCTGAAATTGTAGCCAACTTTTGATGTAGTCATCCTTTGTAGGGAGCAGTTAGAAACCAATCTCTGGTTAGAATCCTTAATAAAAATGAATAGGCAAGAAGGAATGAAAAATACAGGAAGAAGAGTGGATCCTGACAGTCCTCTAAGTGTGTAATTTAGCCCTTGAAGAACTGAATGTTTTCTGGGCATGTGACACAAGAGTTATGATTATCAATTAAAACAAAACAAAACAAAGAAACAACTAGGCACAGTAGATCCTCAACTTCCTGTCCCCAAAACCTCCCACTATGTCCACAGTTGATTTCTGTCATGGGGCCAATGGAAGGCAAGCCAGGGCTTTGCCCAACAATAAATGTCTGTTAAAATGAACCACGAAATACTTTTCACAAAGTCCTTAACCTCACCAGCATTTGCTGTCCCATTTGTGAATATTATTTATCCCCAATCCACCTTCTAGGCACTGCAGAAGAATTAAATAATGACTCCTAAGTATTGGTAGTCAGCAAGTGCTGCAAATAAATATGAACTTATATTACCTCCATTTCATTTTAAGTAATCAGTTATATTTTATGTGCTACCCTTTATATTTTCGGTGCCTTTGAAGTCATTATGATGCCCCTTCTGCACCCATCAAATTGACTTCATTTTATTGACAGAGGGATTCTCATTTTGTTTGTATTAACTGGTTAGATTCCCTCCAACTTCAAATGCCTCATTTTTGAAACACAATAGAAAGTATATATTTTATATTATGTACAGTGCGGGGCTTCCATTTAATGCATTATTTGGCTAATTTTCCTTTAAACAAATAAGCAAATTAATTGAAATAAGCTCTTAATACCAAGTATGAATGCTTTTCATTTTGTTGGTTTCAGCAATCTTTGCATGACACATACTGCAACAAAATGAAAATTGATTTCACCAAGTTTGGCAACACTGCAGAGTTTGTAACCTTTGCAACCATGCTTATTTGAAAGGCTGGCTTTAATTACCTTTTTTTTTTTGGCCTGCATTTCAAGATGCTGATGGTAACAGTTCTGTTGCACTTGACAGTTCAAAGTAAATTCATCTCAAGTGTTCCTACACTGCCCTTGATGCTTGTCACATAAGGAGACTTTAATATGCCCACCAGAAAAGCATCGGCCTAGCCCATCTGTGTCTTAGTTTTCACATGTGGGGAAAACTAACCAAGTATCTCAGCTATAAGGCAGCGTAGGAAGGAGGCATTTGGGCAGAACAGAACCTGATTTGGTCAGTTGTCTCTGAGACTGGAATGAAAGGCCCTCTGGGATTCACTACCCTTGGAAAGCAGACGAGCTTGGATCTTCTCTCTACTACACTGCCTTTAACGCGACTTTCCAATTATACATCTTTTCAGTGTCTTCTCATTTTACCCCTCTTCCTGAGTATTGGCTCCCTGACCCTCCGGGTCATGTAGCTTCTGCTTATTCACATGGAATCCTTTGTGACTCTGGCTGTCTGGGCCCTTGTCCCTTTTCTAGCTCGTGACTTTTCTGCATTTACTTCTTTGGCACAATCTGAGTAGCTCATTGCTTTCTAGGTCTGGAAATCAATCTAAGTTGCTCATTGCTTTCTAGGTCTGGAAATCAATCTGAGTGGCTCATTGCTTTCTAGGTCTGGATGTCAGTCTGAGTTGATCATTGCTTTGTTGCTCTGGAAGTCATTTCCACACGAGGCTTCCACGTGGTCCTGGGTCCTGCTTGGAGGATGGTTACTGTGGATCCAGGAGACTGTGGTCCAGTAGTGAGAGAAGTGTGACTCACCAGCGAGGGAGCACCTGATGTCCACTCTGTAAGGCAGTCTCCTTTGTAAGTGATGATGGGTGAGCTAGGTGCCATGACTGGTCGGGACTCTAAATAATATGTGAGGGTGTTATTATTTTTTTATTTTTTTATCCTCACTGAGGACATTTTCCCATATTTTTTTGTTCAGACAGAGCAGGGTGGGGAGAGAGGGAGAGAGAGAAACATTGACGTGAAAGGGACACATCGAGTGTCTGCCACCCTGGTCCAACCAGGGCCGGGGACAAACTGCAACCGAGGTGCATGCCCTTAGTGGGAACCGAACCCAGGTCTCTCTGGACCGCAGGCCGGCGCTCTAACCGCTGAACCAAACTGGCCAGGGCGTGAGGGGATTATTAAAGCTAACTGTAACAATATAGTGACATCCTTCTCTCTTGGTCTCTCTTCTCATTCCCACATTCTAACCTTCCCCAATGTCAAATTTATTCCATCAGCATTTGAATTTCAATTCACAAGATCATGGCCTGCCAGCTATCCCATTTTCAGTGACTTAAAATTTTGAAGACAAGTAGTGTGGGAAACATTTTGTGTTCCAATGTCCTGGACAGTGAGGGCTTTGTTTATGAAAGGACAGCCCTGGCCGGTTTGGCTCAGCAGTTAGAGCGTTGGCCTGTGGGACAGAGAGTCCTGGGTTCGGTTCCCGCTAAGGGCACATAACTTGGTGCAATTAGTCTCCGGCCCCAGTTGGGGTCGTGTGAGTGGCAGCCACTCAATGAGTCTCTCACATTAATGTTTCTCTCTCTCTCTTCCTCCCTCCCTCCCTATTTGAAGATAAATGCAAAAATGTCCTCGGGTGAGGATTTAAAAAAAAAAAAAAAGAACTATAAAAGGAAAAAATCCACGGAGACACAGAGAACGTAACAGAGGTGACAGCCCAGAATGCTTACTTTTCCTTTGCACCTGTTTCATTAGTTGCTCGGAGTTTTCAGATCAACACCTGGTCATGCAGCAGGACAAGAGGCTGCAAGTCCAGGGTTACTCTGACTGGGACAGGGAATTAGGACATGTAGAGTCTTTCTACGGAGAGCATTTAATTCAATCTCACGGAGGGGAAGTTCATGGCGAGTGCTTTCGAACTGTAACTCACTGCATGTTTGCTGGTGTTGCTGTTGTGATAATTGATGTCACATTCCTCAGTCCCTCCAAATATCCGTAGTAAATCAGGAGACAGATGTGATTCCACTTTTGGAGACTTATGATCTAAATATCTTACGGTAGCCTTTCCAATTTCCTGCGAATCTGGCTGGTAGATTTGTCAGAATAGAGGCCAGGCTGAGAAGGTGTGCGTTAAGAAAGAGTATTGAGTAAGGAATAGAGAAGATAGCTTTCTTTGATCAATATTCAGTTAGTCCTTTTGTCTTTAGCCTGAATTTTTAGATGATGGGGTGGCATTTGTTTCTTATGCTCCAGTAGGGTGTTGTGTTCCTGGGGAAAGTTCTGAGGCATGTCTGACACTGAAAGAGAACCAGATTTATAAAAAACAAGCCACAGGGATAAAGGTGTTTAGCAAAATGATAGAAACGATGAAAACAAAAACCTGATTAAAAATGTTCATTCTTGCCTCAGCCCGATGCTGTGGTTTATGCTTCAGCAAAGCTTCAGGGCAAGACAGCCTGGTCTGGAAGCCAAGTCTGCATCAGAAACAATCTAAGCAGCATTTCTTATGTCTGCAGGCATGGTCCCTTTCTACCCCCACCATGACAGCACAAGGTCTCCGTGTCACTCAGCGCTGGGCATGCCTGGCAGTTCTGTCCCTTTGCTCTGCTGGCCCTCCTCCCCCTTGGAACAGACGAGGGTCCTCCCTGCCCTTTGGATTTGCCAGTGGGTATGGGAGGGTGGCAGTTCAAGTGGAGGTCTCTCATAATTCCAGTTTTCTGGATCATTTGATTTATTTAAGTACCTACGATGCCAAGGCCCCCGGGCATTCATCCAACTAACTGCTTATGTTTCCATAAATAATGTCAGCTCTGCGACACAACTGAATGAGGCCAAAGGCTGGCTATAGGGCTGTCTCTCCTGCTCCCTGAAGGTCAGGAGGTTTGGACTATCTGCATGAGAGCTTTTTCAGAAAAGTAGTCCCAGATCAGCATTTTATGAACAGTCTCACTCAATATTCAAGTCTCAGTGCATTTTAGTAATCGATGTGTGGGTTTTGTTTTGGTTGGTGTAGCGCAGTGGGCCCTAGAAATGGATGTGGACAGTTAGGATTCAACACCCACTGATTAACCCTAACACATTTATGTCGAAGAGGTAAACAAGGTGGTGTCCAAATGGCAGTCAAGAATTCACAGATTGATGAGTTACATGTTTGCTAAGGTCAAAGAGAAATTCAACTAGATGATTGAAAATTCAAATCCCTTACTCCAGGACCCTAATGACTGATACAAGCACATCATACTAATTAAAATGAATAAATCATTAACCTGGGTCCTTGCTGTGAACCAGCACCATAATCAATAAATGATATTTGTTTTTTCCTGCCCCAGAGTCGGGACATACGTGTCTGGACTATACTCGCAGTGCATACTCAGGTGAGGGAGCCGTCGCTTCTAGCTGGCCTGCTACAAAGGGATTCTCCAGGGCGTGATGATGCCCACATCACCATGCAGAACAGAGGGATGTCACCGAGGTACCCATAAAATGCTCAGTACACCCACTTTGAGGAGGTTTGGGGACCAACAAGAAAGTGATTCTAGTTATTTCTGAAAACTCCCTCCAAGTACTGTTTTCTGTAGCAACTGGTTTTCTAAATCCTTCTGCTCTGTTTCTGCCCCCCACGAACACACACTCCTCTCTGCTTTCCTCCTGCTGCCCTTCTCTGCACCCCTCCCCAATCAGAGGGCAGGGTGCGGCCTCCCCTGCATCAATCCTTTCCCTCCCTACCGCCAAGTTTGAACAAAACTCCGTGGAAGGTTAGGTGACCCTGGAGGGGAAATACAACAGAGTTACTGAGCACTGACACTGGAAGTGGCTGTGCAGGGTCCCTCCCCCGGGCCCTGACACACCCCTGGCCGGCCTGTCAGCTCCTGGCCACGCCTCCTTTCTCCCCTGGCCCACACTGTCCCAACCACCGGAACTCCACTGGGTCACTTAAAGCTTGATTTGAGGATCCATCTGTATCTGGCCTAGAGAAAGGAAGGTGTTTCTTCCCCCTTTTGGTTCATAGTGTGTCTGTCTCCCAGGCCTCTGTTCCTGTCCCAGAAGCTGCCTCGTCACAGGATGACTGCATAGGAATGTCTACTTCATTCGCGGGTCCCCACTCCAACTCTTATGGTACATTATGGTCCACTGATCTCAAAAATAATTATATAAAAGTTAGTGTTAGTGGAGACTTAAAAGCAAAGATGTTGGACATTCTTCAACCTATTACAGATGTAGTTAATTGGAGGGAATGGTAGAAAGAGACAGGAAGATGCAAAACTTAG
This sequence comes from Molossus molossus, assembly GCF_014108415.1. Classification (NCBI taxonomy): domain Eukaryota; kingdom Metazoa; phylum Chordata; class Mammalia; order Chiroptera; family Molossidae; genus Molossus; species Molossus molossus. The sequence goes on from NW_023425346.1 coordinate 32,525,491, forward strand.
AGGAGGAAGGGATAGACATTAGGTTGGGGAATGCTTTATTCTTTCAGGACTGAGTCTCAGATATCTCTCTACTCTAACGGTAGTCAGTCAATTAAGAGGGTAGGTACTACCTGCTCTATTTTTCAGTGTTTAACACCCTCTTCAAGTGTGTTTGTCCAGCCTGGATGGCTTTGCTGAATGTTTTACACGGAATAAGAGGCATTTTGTCTTAGCTGTGTGCTATCCCTTCGTGGTATGTGTGGTATTGGTATTGCCTCGTGTAGCACAGGGAGAAGCCGTGTGTGTGTGTGTGTGTGTGTGTGTGTGTGTGAGAGAGAGAGAGAGAGAGAGAGAGAGGAAGAGAGAGAGGGAGAGAGGGAGAGAGAGAGGGAGAGAGGGAGGGAGAGATGAGTAATCCTCACCCTTGGTAGGCCTAGGCTGTGAGGTCATCTTTGCTTCTCATTATGATCAAAACTTAGTGGTCATCTGTTTTAGAAATAGGTACCACTTTTCATTGGTTACAATAATTGTCACCAGTTTGCTTTTACCCAATAAACTGAGCATGTTGCTTATAAGAAGGAAAGTGTGACAACTTAAATGGACATTTTCAGGTACTTCATTGCCTTCATTTTGTTTCCCCAAAAGCAGACCCTGGCAAAAGGGTTTGGGTACAAGCCACTGCCTCTCTCTCTGTCCCCCTCCCCCTCAGAAATAGTCCCAGGAAACACTGCGGGAGGCGAGGGAGGGGGCGGCAGCACAGGGGAGGGAGCAAAGCCACCGAGAACATGAATGGGCAGGTCACTGCGATGGGCTCCTGCGGCTTAGCCCCGCCCCCGGGACCTTGTGAGAGACGCTGGGGGTCCCACCTCAGAAGTCCTCCTGGCGGAGTGAGGAGGCTGCAGCAGTTCCCACCCGTTCCCACCCGTTCCTGGTGGGAGGCCCTGCCGGCCTGGACGTGCCCCCGCTGCGTCCGCAGAGATGCTCGGACCTCCGGTGGGCACAGAAGTGTCCGCCTGTGGCCGTGGGCTGGCCAGGGCCCATGGGGAGGACAGTGACAGCTTCAGCTCAGAGTGCAGAACAGCAGCTCCTGACTTTCCATATTCACATCAAATGTCACGGAGTCTCATTCCACCTGTCACAAACAACCTCGATCTCCTCGCCTTCCGTCCGCCCTTTCCGGGTTTCTCCAAGCAGCAGCTCTGTTCACTCTGCCCCAGAACCCGGGCCTAACACAGTAGTCCTCCAAAGACAGAAACCCGAGAACATGCTCAGCCTTCCAACAATCCTCACGTCGGGGGCAGTAGTTGCTGCCCCTGCGCTGTCGAGAGCTGCTCTCGGGCCCTGGTCCCAGCCAGGCTGGCAGGTGCGGTCTGGGGCCCCGGACAGCACCCGGCCAGGGCCCGGCGCCTGGAGGCAGGGGTGTCCACCAACGACGAGTTGTGGTGCTCTGCGGTTAGAGATGAAAAGTCTCTACCTTTCCGCGTTTGCTCCCTGAAAGCCATGGCGACGCCTCGCAGGACCGGACTCCCAAAGTTGCCGGCTCTGTAGGGTTCACGCACAGTAGTCCCCCCGCCGAGGTGTTGCTTTCTGTGGTGTCAGTTACCCGTGGCCAACCACAGTGCAAAAATGTTAAGTGGGAAACTCCAGAAATAAAAATTCATAAGTTTTAAATTTGTGACGTCCTGAGTGTTGTGATGAAGTCTCTCGCCGTCCCACGGGTCCTGCGTGAATCACCTCTGCCCAGCGCCTCAGCGCTGGGTGCTCCCCGCCCGTTGTCACAGCCTCCTCGGCACCGGACCGGCCAGAGGGAGAGCGAGAGCGAGAGCGAGGGAGAAGGCACATTCACATAACTTCTACTATATTATATTAATTGTTCTGTTTTACTATTAGTTATTATTGTTGATCTCTTACCATCACCTAATTTATAAATTAGACTCTATCACAGGTATGTATGTGTACGAAAAAAAACACAGGATGTGTATGGTTCAGTACTATCCACAGTTTCAGGCATCTCCTGGGGACTATAATGTATAGGCTTCGGATAAGGGGGGACTACTGTACACACATCCCCCCAGGCATCTGTTTGGTGCCATGGCAGGTAGGTGGGTCTAAGAAGTTGGGGCTACATACTACATCAAGAATGAGCCTCCTCTTCCACCTCTCTATTTCAGCCCTTGAGCACAGATGTGATCTTTCCTTTTCAGTCCCAAGCCTGACATTCCCTTCCCGCCCCAACGGAATGACACTTTTTAAAGCTAAACCACCATCTTCTCACAGTTTTTTTTGTATCTCCCTGAGAAGCACTGAGGAACGCGGAGGCTTAACTAAACACCTGCCCCACACTCATTTTGCTGATCCTTCTGCATGAAAGCTTTTCTCTGTATCCAACAAAGTTGCCGCTGCTCGGTCAGTGTAGCTGCGTCATTTTGGCAGGCAAAATCTGGGTGTTGTCCTTTAAAATTTCTGCTGCTGTGATCTGCAAATATCAAATATATTGCCAATTCACAACATTTTTTTATTTTTAAAGAGTATGTTTATATGCCAGCTTTCTCCTTCTTGAACTGAGATACAATAGAACCCTTTTGGTTTCTGCTGAAGCCCTGGAACAGCTGTCAGCTCGTGTGAGCATACCACAGAGCAGCCACGGAGAGGACTGTACAGGAGCTCCCAGCGGTGCAGCGAGCGCCAACTGCGACGTACCTGTGTTCTTCGTCACTCTGCAGTGAATGTCCACAACATGCCAAGGCATGCTACGCTCAATTTAGTGTCGGTAGAGGCCATTATGGACTGAATATTAGTATCTCCTATATTGAAATCCTAACCCCCAACATGGTGGTATTAAGAGGTGGGGCACTTTTGACATGATGGAGTCATGAGGGTGGAGTCCTCATGAATGGGACTCAATGCCCTTAGAAAAAGGAACCCAGAGAACTCTCTCACTCTCCTTCTGCCATGTGAGATACAGCAAGAAGTCGGAGGTTTGCAACCCCTAAGGTGGCTCGCCAGTGCCTGGCCATCCTGGCACCTCCAGGCACCAGAACTGTGACAAATATGTTTCTTTTGTTTATAAGCCACCTAAGTCTTTGGCATTTTGTTAGAACAGCTCGAGCTAAGACAGAGACCAACTGTCAAATGCCTCCATGCTTCTGCAAATGCTGCAGGAACTTTTACAACCTTTTGATCTAACCAGCTCCTTAGCGTGTGTTGATGAGCCAGTCAGTTGTCATTTTTGTTGTCTTGGAAGCATGAAGACTCTCCTTTTCAGGGCAGTGTTATTCAATACTTAGTTTTAAGAGTGAGTCTGGTCATTTTTCTTATGCATGGCATTATTTTATCCCTTTTCATAACACAAAATAGAGAAGATGAACTACTATTCTGTCATAGATTTTGGATTCACGAGGTTATAGTTTTAATTTTCTTACCAAACTACATTAGTTGTCTCCTTCTGCCGACCTACATCCATTCACTCAACAAAACCTATCTAAGTACCTGCAATGTGTCAGACACTGAGGACATAACAAGGTTTTATTGGTCTTTGTCACAACAGGTCCTACCCTAAGAGCAGTGGGGAAGGATAAAAATAATACAGATATCAAAATACAAATTGTCAAAAGTTGGAGTACTTGGAAGGAGCACCTATTGTATTATAAATGTGAGTGGCTTCACCTTCGGAGGGCCCTTTGGGAAAATATATATGAGATGATCATCTTATGGGGCTACGTTTGAATCACAATGATCTTTCCCCTTAAAACCATGCTGCAGTTTGCTTGTTTAGCTTGCAAGCATGGAGGAGGCTGGGCTTCTTGCTTAAGGAGCTGTGCTGGACATGTTGAGTTCAAGTCCTAACACTTACATTCCTCTTCACCATTACTTCATTTGGTCCAAAATATGAAGAGTACAGAAAGTGTCGCCAGACTACGTTTGAAAACCACATTTGAGTGTGATAATCCCATTGCAAGAAGGCCTCTGGGTACATGCTGCTGCTTTGTTCCTGAACAAACTCAGATACATGCTGATTGATAAAAATAGTTAAGACTATTTTCTTCTTTAAATTGGAAAAAATAAATCTTCATCTGTACCTGGTTTAGACATACTTGTGGAACTTCAAAGCTAAATACATGACATGAGCTTAAAAAAAAAATCGTTTAGAAGATTAGATATTGCCACTGAGGTAGAGTTTATCATTAGCCGACTCAAGCCTATATTGGAGACCTTCAAAGGATTATTCAGTTTTCACAAATCGTTTTGCTGCCAGATGCTTTTGAGCTGTAAAAGAGCTAAATATTCAGATCTATAACTCTAGAATTAAGATCTCACCCTTTAAGGGACCTTCAAAACTTGTTTCATTATTATTTATTCCTGTTTATTCCAGGTCCTTCCGAAAGTCCCCCTCGCTTGGCTACATGGTGTTTGGTACATCTAATTTCTCTCCTCCCTCCAAAGTCCTTCTTCTGTACCCAGTTTACCTTTTCGGCTCATAGAATTGCTTACCTTTCCAAGCCCTATTATCCATTCGACACCCTAGCGTCTGAGTTCCTTGACCTCCTCAACCATAAACTCCTCTCATATTCATAGCCTAAATGTTTCTCCACTAGAAACTATACCGGATTTAAATTCTCAGTTTTACACACCTCATCCTTTGATCACTCCCAACCCTACACACAGGCGTATTGGTGCCTCTGCCCTGACTACCCTCAAACTCATCATGCCCTTCACTTCAGTGATCTCCACACTTTCTTACAAATGGTCAGTTCCTTTGTGTTTTCACTTGGCTCACTGTGCTTCTCTTAGTGCACCCCTAAACTTAAGTGCACTTAAGCCCTTTGCCACGCTCCACTTCTCTCACACCTCTCTGCAGAACTTCCGGTGATGTCTGTCCATGTAGTCCAACAGTGGGGGGAAATCAGGAAAACAATCTTCACATACAAGCCTGCTCATTTCCCTAATAAAGGAGATACCTGGAGATAATTCATTATCATCTTCTGTCTCCTTAAGCCTCTCCCTTACCTTCCAGTTGACAACATACTCCATATTTCGCTGAGAAATCAGAAGCTATCGAACAGACTTCTGACATCTCTTCATGATAGAATCTAGGAATCAGTGTTCATCTGCAAGGGTCTTCTCTTCTTTCTCACTTTCACTGTGAAATTGCTAGAGGTAATCTTCCCCCAACCCAATTTTTTTTTAATCCTTACCCAAGGACATTTTTGCATTTATCTTAAGATAGAGAGGGAGGGAGAGAGGGAGGAAGAGAGAGAGAGAGAAACATCGATGTGAAGGGACACATCGAGTGGCTGCCACCCGCACAACCAACCAGGGCCGGGGACAAACTGCAACCGAGGTACGTGCCCTTAGCGGGAACCGAACCCGGGTCTCTCCGGACCGCAGGCCGGCGCTCTAACCACTGAGCCAAACCGGCCAGGGCAGTATATTTTTTTAAACTGCGGGTGGAATAAAGACATTTTCAGAAAGCTTCTAATTTTCTTAAAAGATATTTGACTCTTCAAAGCAAAAGTAATAACATAGTAAGGTGGAGTTTATGATGAATGCTGAAGTAAAAGATGGGCAACGATGGCATGAAGGGCAAGGGCAGGCAAATAGAGTCACGCTGTTACCAAGTTTTACCTCCGTGCATGGGAACTAGAAAGTGTTAAGGGAGAAGTGTGAAATAGGAAACTGGAGAAAAAACTATGAAGTAGCAGGGGTGAAATGTGAACTGATACAGTAACTGTCATGAGCAGTTAAGATTGAAAAGCACTCTTCTAAATTTTCTCCTAGATGGTTTGATCTATTTGCAAAGCTTTGAAAGTCATCTCTATGTTGCTGTATTTCAAATGTCTAACTGTACTCAGATCTCTCCTTTAAAATCTAAACTCTTGTTTCCAATTGTCTAATTGATATAGTATATGGCTCAATGGCATTTGAAGCACAAACAGACCAAAATAAAATTCTTGATCTACACCCTTTCCTCCTCCAGTCTTTTCTGTCTCAGTAAATGACACCACTGTCCACTCAGCTCAAAGCAGAAATGAGGAGTCACTGTGGTTTCCTCCTTTCCCCTCATGCTCTCCATTCTATTACATCAGTAAGCCTTGTTTCTATCTCCAAAATGTATTTCCATCACACGTATCTAGGGCAACCCCTATCTAAGCTTCTTCCTAGTCACCCCACTTCTGCTCTTGCACCCATGGTGTGAATAATCTTTTTGACATGCCAACAGACTCTTGATGCACTGTTGCTTAAACCACCTCAATGACTTCCCATGGCCCCAGGAATAACATCTATACTTCTACAACGGCCTCAATGATTTGGCCTGGCTTCCCTCTCCTACCGTTCTCCAGTCCCGCACTGCACTCCAATCACATGGTCTCGCCCCTGGTTCTCACTCCCAGGGCTGGGTCTAGTGTGAGGTGAACGGCTCACAAACATCAAACACGGGAAGATAGGATTGGTAGCAGCTGGATACTGGAGCTTGAGACAAAAGCAAAATTCAGTAATACCAAATCTGTCCTGTTGAGAATATTGATATTTTATTCATCACAGTATTTTTAAATTAAATTTGATTTTGAAAATATTGCATTAAAATATTATTTATCTTGATTACTGAGGTTTTTGCCCACCCCCCACTTGAATTTTTACAACCTTGGTGAGTGCCTCAGGCTAGTCCACCAAGTTCCTGCTTCATGATCTTTACGAGATCACTGCTTGGGTGGTTTATTTCTCCCCTTCAGGTCTCAGCCCATATGATACCTTCTTAGGGAAGGTGATCATCCTGTTGTAACACTAATCCCACCCTGTCCGTTTACTCTGTATCATAGATAGCACTCTACTTTGTTTTCTTAAAAGTGTTTTTCACAAGTTATAATTACTTGGTTTACTTACCTGTTTACCTAACTAATATCTGTTCTCCCCATTAGCATATACTCCATATGAGGAAAGGGGTTTAGCATTATGTTCAGATCATAGGAGTCATTCAATACATACTTTTAAAGTGAATTGATGAGTAGGCTGAGCCCACATAGACAAATGTTCTTTCCCTCTCTTCCTGGCCATTGGTTTTCCCCTATATTATAATCTCCTCTCTACCCTATGACAGATGAGATCTTCCTGAAACAAATAACCCTTGGAGTTTCTCTAAAAACAAAATAAAACATAAAAAAGGTTACATGGAGTCCTGCTGGTGTGGCTCAGTGGATAGAGCATTGGCCTGAGGACAGAAGGGTTGTGGGTTCGATTCCCAGTCAAGGGCATGTACCTGGGCTGCAGGTTCAACCCAAGGCCCGGGTCAGGATTTGCAGACCAATCAATGTATCTCTCTCACATCGATATTTCTCTGCTCCCACCCCCTTCCCTCTATCTAAAAATCAATGGAAACATATCCTCAGGTGAGGATTAACCAAAAACAAAGTTACATGGAAAACAAACCATTGACAACAAAAGGAAAAGGTGGACAATGATCCTCTTAGGTCTATTTCAGATTCCTGTTTGTTCAGGATTTATGAATTAGGACTTATTTCCACGATTGCACAAAGGCTTATAGTCATAACCATTTAATCCAATTAACTGCTGAGGCTACTTAGTACATGCAATACTTTTTACAAACATTATTCCCATAAAGAAAATCTTCTTAAAAGTTCAAGATGTAGAACCTGGTTTCTAGGTTTGCCCTGTATGTTTCTAAGATAATACACCAGCAATGGTTGACTCATCTACTGAGTGTCCACTACACTGAGCGGTGCTCTCAGGTGCTGGGATACAGCAATGACCAAGTCAAGGTCTCTGCTTTATGGGATTTGTCTTCTACAGGGAGACGGTAGGCAAGCAAACAATCCAGGAGAGAGGTTGCTAGGAAGAAGACTAAAGCAACCTGAAAAGAATGGAGAGCATTGGAGAGGGTGTGCTGATGGACCCATTTAAGGGGGTCGGGAGTAAGCAGGGCTGTGAAGATGTGACTTCTGCACAGAGGTCATTAAGGTGTGTTGCCTTGAACTTGGACTTGTCTTATACTTTATTTCCAGGCAATCATTGGCTGGATTCTCTGGAAGCAGATGCTGAAACAGCCTCTGGGGGTATGAGCTATTGATTAGGATCAACACCTGTGAAAGGAAGGGAGGAGGAGGCAAATTTTGGCAGACGAAGATACTGAAGCGTCATGCCTTGGCTAACCCGTGTCTATCGCAAAGGCCTTCTTATAAAATCATTTTCTTGGTAAAGCTGTTCATCCAAATTAAAACAATCAATGCACTGTTAAGTGAGTCATTGAATGAATATTTAATAAATATCAACTCTGTCTGAGGGGGACTGAGTGGGAAGGAGAAGCCAGTGTTCTGCCCTCATGTCTGGAGTGATAGATGTGTATGTGAATAATTCCAATTCAATGTGGAAATTGTATTTAAAAGAGGCTCTTGGAGTGCATTGGAGGGCGTTGTTAAATGATTTCCCTGCAAGTGTATTTTGTAGCTAACTGACCTGGCAGACTCATTGGTATGCAGCTTTCCTCAAAATCAAGTATTCTACTGGAACACTATTACAGTTATGTTTTGGGAGAGGCAGAAAGTTGATAAACCCTGCCCTCGGAGCTTCCCAAATCTAGGACAGCTCTTCCACACTTTATCATTCAGAACTCTGGGGCTTCAGCTGATTCGTTTTTGGAACATTTGCACAGATAATGAATAAATAAAACTTACTTTCGGGTAAGAGAGTAGGTCCTATATTACTTTTCCACTTAAGCCCTCGTAGTTACCACTGCACACAATGCATAGATAAATAATTTCCTACCCTCAAGACGTTCTTCTGCAAAGGAACAATGCATAGATGCTTGGAAGACATTTATATTACAACACAGTGTATATAATCTATTTGTATTCAACTAATCTCTAAAAGTTGTTAAAGAGAACCAAAGAGACAGCCCTTTCCAACCTAACAGAAATCTGGAAATTCCAAAAGAAATGAAAAAAAGTGAAATAAGAAGTTGAATGGAGAATAAACATACTGAAGAGAGCTGCATAAAATTTGCATTTAGAAAAATCCAGGAGCTTTATTTAAGAAAGACAATATAGCAACAATATAATTTTTGGTGACTATTCCTTTTCTATGCAGTTATTGTTCTCTCTGCAAATAACATACTCATTGATGAATTCTAGGAATTTGTGAAGAATAAAAATATAAATACTACTCATGGTTTTACAACTAAGAATAACTACTCTTGTCTTCCAGTCTTATTTCTATGTGTCATATTTTTCCACTGAATTTTTTTAAAGTTTATTTTTTATTGTTGACATTATTAAAGATGTCCCCTAATTTTCCTTCACTTTCTACTTCCACCCAGCACCTGCCCAACCCCAGGCCTTCACTACACTTTGTCTGTGTCCTTGGGCTATGCATAAAAGTTATTGGTCCCACCCACACCGCTCCCCTCTGAGGTCAGTCTGTTCCATGCATTCATGTATCCATGCCTCTGGACCCATCTTGTTCGTCGGTTTATTTTGTTCATTAGCTTCCACATGTAATTTAGAGGATGTGATATTTGTCTTTATCTGACTGGCGTATTTCTCTTAGTATAATCGTCTCCAGGTCCATCCATACTATCTCAAAGGGTAAGAGTTCCTTCTTTTTTATAGCTACATGTTATTCCACTGTGTGAATATACTACAGCTTTTTGATCCACATATCTACTGATGGGGACTTGGGCTGTTTCCAGGTCTTAGCTATTGTAAATAGTGCTGCTATGAACACAGGGGTGCATATACTCTTTCTGATTGGTGTTTTGCAATTCTTAGGATATACTTCCAGAAGTGGGATAGTTGGGTCAAACAGTAGTTCATTTTTAATTTTTTAAGGAGACTCCATATTGTTTTTCATAGTGGCTGCACCAGTCTGCATTTCCACCAGCAGTGTACTAGAGTCCCCTTTTCTCCATATCCTCCCTAGCACTTGTCAGTTGTTGTTTTATTGATGGTAGCCATTCTGGCAGGTGTGAGGTGATACCTCATTGTAGTTTTGATTTGCATCTCTCTGATGATTAGTGACATTGAACATTTTTCCATATATCTATTGGCCATCAGTATGTCCTCTTTGGAGAAGTGTCTATTCAGGTGCTTTGCCCATTTTTAAATTGGATTGTCTGTCTTCCTTTTGTTGAGTTCTATGAGTTCTTTATATATTTTTGAAATTAACCCCTTATTCAATGTATCATTGGCGAATATGTTCTTCCATACTGTGGGTTCCCTTTTCATTTTGGTGATGGTTTCTTTTGCTGTGCAGAAGCCTTTTCGTTTGAAGTAGTCCCATTTATTAATTTTTCCTTTGCCCAAGGTGATGTATCAATGAAAATTCTGTTACGTAAGATGTCTGAGATTTTACAACCTATGTTTTCTTCTAGGACTTTTATGGTTTTGCAACTTACATTTAAGTCTTTTATCCATTTTCAGTTTACTCTTGTGTATGGTGTAAGTTGGTGGTCTAGTTTCATTGTTTTTGTATGTGTCTGTCCAATTTTCCCAACACCATTTGTTGAAGAGATTGTCTTTACTCCATTATATGCTCTGGCCTCCTCTGTCAAAAATTATTTGACCATAATGACATGGGTTGATTTCTGGGATCTCTGTTCTGTTCCATTGATCTATATGCCTGTTCTTGTGCCAGTACCAGGCTGTTTTGATTACAATGGCTTTGTAGTACAACTTGATATCTGGTATTGTGACCCCTTCAACTTTGTTCTTCTTTCTCAAGATTGTTGTGGCTATTCAGGATCTATTTAGATTCTATATTAATTTTTGAAATATTTGTTCTAGATCTGTGAAATATGCTGATGGTATTTCAATAGGGATTGCCTTGAACCTATAGATTACTTAGGTAGTATTAGCATTTTAATGATGTTAATTCTTCCAATCCATGATTACAGTATATAGTTCCACTAGTTTGTATCTTTCTCTCCTTTTTCAATGTCCTATAGTTTTCTGAGTATAAGTCTTTTGCCTCCTTGATTTTTTCCTAGGTATATTATTTTTTCTTGTTGTTGTTGCAATGGTAAATGGGATTATTTTTTAGTTTCTCTTTCTGAGAGTTCATTATTGGTGTATAAAAATACCGTTGATTTCTGGATTAATTTTGTACCTGCTACTTTGCCAAATTCATTTATTAAATGTGGCAGCATTTTGGTGTATTCTTTATGGTTTTCTATGTATAATATTATGTCATGTGTGAATAATGACAGTTTTACTTCCTCCTTTCCAATTGGAATGCCTTTTTATTTTTCTTCTTCTTCTTCTTCTTCTTGTCTTTTTGCTGTGGCTAAGACTTCCAGTACTATGCTAAATAAGAGTGGTGAAAGTGGACATCTCTTTCTTGTTCCTGTTCTTAAGGGAAATGCTTTTAGTTTTTGCCCATTGAGTATGATATTGGCTGTAGGTTTGTCATATATGGCCTTAATTATGTTGAAGAATGATCCCTCTATTCTCACTTTGCTGAGAGTTTTTCTCAAAATGGGTGCTGGATTTTGTCAAATGCTTTTTCTGCATCTATTGATATGATCATGTGACTTTTATTCTTTATTTTGTTTATATGGTGTATCACATTAATTGATTTGTGAATATTGTACCAGCCTTGCTTACCTGGAATAAACCCCACTTGGTCATGGTGTATCATCTTTTTAATATATTGCTGGATACGATTTGCTAGAATTTTTTGAGGATTTTAGCATCTATGTTCATCAGGTATATTCGCCTGTAACTTTCTTTCTTTGTAGTGTCTTTACTAGATTTTGGAATTAGGATAATGCTGGCCTCATAAAAAGAGCTTGAGAGTCTCCCCTCTTCTTGAATTTGTTGGAATAGTTTGAGGAGGATATGTGTTAGTTCTTATTTGAATGTTTGGTAAAATTCCCTGGTGAAGCCAAATGGTCCAGAACTTTTATTTGGTGAGAGTTTTATATTTTTATCTTTTAATTACTGCTTAAATTTCATTAGTTGTTCTTGGACTATTTAGGTTTTCTGATTCTTCCTGATCAAGTTTTGAAAGATTACATGTTTCCAGGAATTTGTCCGTTTTCCTAGTTGTCCATTTTGTTGGCATATTGTTGTTCATAGTATTTTCTTATAATCTTTTGTATTTCAGTAGTATCAGTTGTTACTTCACCTCTTTCATTTCTGATTTTATTTGCATTCTCTGTTTCTTGATGAGCCCGACTAAGGGTTCATCAATCTTGTTTATCTTTTCAAAGAACCAGCTCTTGGTTTTATTGATTTTTTTTGTCTTTATGTCATTTATTTTTGCTCTGATATTTATTATTTTCATCCTTCTATTTACTCTGAGCTTTTCTTGCTGTTCTCTTTCTAATTCTTTTAGTTGTAGGGTTAGATAGTATATTTGAGCTTTTTCTTATTTCTTGAGGTAGGCGTGTAACGCTATGAACTTCTCTCTCAGGACTGCTTTTGCTGTGTGACGAAGATTTTGGGTTGTTTGATGTTCATTTTGATTTGTTTCCAGGTAGTTTTTTTATTTCTTTCTTGATCTCATTGATAACCCATTCATTGCTTAATAACATGCCACTTAGCCTCCATGTATTTGAATATTTTTGAGGTGTTTTTTTTTTTTAGTTGATTTTTAGTTTCATGCCATTGTGATCCAAGAAGATGCTTGGTGTGATTTCAATCATCTTGAACTTGTAGAGACTTATTTTGTTTCCTAACATGTGGTTTATCTTTGAGAATGTTCCATGTGCAGTTGAGAAGAATGTATATTCTGCAGCTTTGGGATGAAATGTTCTGGAGATATCAATTAAATCCATCTGATTTATTGTGTCATTTAAGGTTGCTGTTTCCGTGTTGACGTTTTGCCTGGAAGATTTAAATCTAGCATCTTTTCATGTCACTATGTGCTACAGAGGTGAAAGGGAAAGTCAAGTTCTAGAACAAAAAGACACAGAGCAGCAGAGAAGCTATTTTGATGGCCATCAGTTTCAAGGATGACTTGGCTGTGGAGTTCTTAAATTAAATTTTGGCATTGCTATCTAAAGGCACCCTGATCTCTGTTTAGTCTTCAGTCTTGTAGGAGAGACTTGATTTATACCCAGAAGAGGACAGAGTGAGCTGTGCACTGAGAACAGCTGCATTTGTTTAGGGATTTCAGTTTTTAATAGAAGAGTATGTAGTCCGTTTGGGAACAAAAACCTTGTCATTGGAATTGTTTTAGGTTCTAACGCCTTCTTCTTCAGGTGCCTTCCTGGGTTAGGCTTGTCTTCACTGAGAGCCTTGAGGCAAATCGTTCATTGTCTGATGAAATTTGTCACCAAACTAATGCCCATTTTCCAAGCAACACAGTAAGTCCTCACTTAGTCATCCGCTTGCAAATTGCAACTTTAAAAGAAACAATGTCTAATGAAACCAATATCACATAGGCTAATCGACTCCAACAAGCATTAAATTTTTAAGGCATATTTCTGGACCCCAAAACACCATCAAACTTGTAAATCAAGACCCAAAACACTTCTAATATCAACATTTAAATAGAAGTGAGCTATACGTACATTTAAGAAAGATTAATAAAAACAAGTGAGATAATAATTTTCCATTTGTCACGGGGTGGCTGAAGCTTAACCTGGCAGCTCCGTGTGCCACGTGGGACCCACCATGGACAGGACGCACTTCCATCGCAACGTGCACTCATACCACACCACACTCACTCAGACTGGGACACTTTATTTTTTTTATCCTCACCCGAGGACATTTTTCGATATTTTGTTCAGATAGAGTGAGAGGGAGAGAGAGAGAGAGAGAAACATCGACGTGAAAGCGACACATCGAGTGGTTGCCACCCACACGACCCAACCAGGGCCGGGGACAAACTGCAACCAAGGTACGTGCCCTTAGTGGGAACCGAACCCAGGTCTCTCCAGACCGCAGGCCAACGCTCTAACCGCTGAGCCAAACCGGCCAGGGCCAGACTGGGACACTTTAAACATGCCTGTACCTCACGTGCACAACTTTAGGTTGTGGGAGGAAACTGGATTATTCAGAGAAAACCCACGCAGACATGGGGAAAGTGTGTGAACCCTATACAAATTGGCCCCAGCCCAGGACCCATTTTTTCTCTCATTAATTATAATGAAATGGTGTTGAATGAAACATTATCCAAGAACCTGCTATGTACAATATCAGGCTAGATGAATGGGGCATGTTAAAAGCACACACAGAGAACATGTATCTGTGGCTTTTAGAGATGATAATTGAAGAGAAGATTTTACCTGTGAGTATGTTTGACTGTTTGTCAACCCTCGAATGTTCTTAAATAGAAGCCAATGCCTGCATATTCACGTCTGTGCATTTCCTGGGATGACATGTTTTATATGTGGTCTTTGCATGCGAAATTGCAAAGTACAGATCGACAAGGTTTTCCAAGGTGGAAGTTGGATTTTATGTGGTAACATTAGGGTTCAATCTGAGAATTTAGTGGGAGTCTAACGCATTCACTTAGTAATGTGTGGAATGAAAATCCTCTTATCTGACATGTACAAAGCTGCTCCCCACTCCGCCTTTGGCAATAAGTTCAGAAATCAACTTTTCCTGGAAAGCACCTTCCTAGTTAATCTCTTTCCCTATGACATCATTTCTTTGTTGCTTTATGAAGAAGGTCAGCCATAAAGGGGATCACTGTAAAGTCAGTGCTGCCCTTAATTTCATTACATAAGAAACAGTACTTTTTAATGTTTGAGTTGATTTTTTGTTGTTTTTGAACAATTTGAAAGTGGACCAAAACATTAATAAAATACCAAAGAGTTGTTTAAAATAGATAAGATTGATTAGAGTCTATACACTATCATCTGGGAATGACATTTATAAGAGTACCAATCCTCCTTGGTATATAGTCACAGGAGTTGAAAACTAAAATATAGTTGGGTCTCTCTATTTCTTGAGCAAGTTATACATTCATGGAAAGGGCCATGTTTCTCTAACAGACACTTAAAACAGAGTAGAAGCCAAGACTTCAGAGTGTTGGGATTATAATTATGCTAAAACCCACGAAGCTTGCCTGATGTTCACTGCCTTCTCCTTAATTAGGGATTTTCAATATTTCACAAGCTGAGAGGACCAACAGTTGAGATATAGGTTAATTTCATGTCCTCCGGCATTTTGGAAATGATGCTCCTGGAGGTGTGGAGACTGGGTCTACTTCTCTCTGTGTGATCAGCATCGTCCCCCCAGCATCTGCACGTCCAAGTACATGCATCCTACATCAGTCTCCGCAAGACCACTGGCCCCAGCAGCTCAAGTCAGTCATCAGTAGGTGAATGTAAAAAAGTTTCTCTTCGTCTCTTCATTGTCAATTACTCCAGATAGAGATGAAGATTTCAGAATAAAAATATAATAGGGGTTTAAAAGGATGTTTTCATGCTGTATGTCAAAACTTTGGTTTTTGGACCTTAACTATCATACTGTATAAATGTAAAGGAAAGTCAAAATCTGACAGTATTTCCCTTTGGCTGTGAACATATTGAACTTGAACTAGGTCAGCACTCCCAGCACTTACAGTTTTCAAGTCATGTAACATATGTGTTCCCACCATAAGAAACAAAGTCTTAAAACAGAATGCTGACTTTATGTTTTCAGATGCTGTCAAAAAGGATAGCAAAGATTTTAATTGCACATCTGTTTGAGTACTTGCCAATCTTCTGAGTAACCTCAGGACTTTGTGGTATTGTGGTTTAAAGGTACATGAAATGATTTTTAAAATGGGGTGGTTAGAGATTATATGAGGCAGTACTTCATTGTTATGACTTGGGGAATGAAATTAGAATAAAGTCGCAAGGTGTTTATTTTGGAATTTTCAGCTTTGAGATATCAATGCCATTCAACCTGACACTCAGGCTGAAATATATTTCCTGGCATCCATGTGGCTGCCTATACTTTGGGTTAAATGTTCCCTCACTGAGAAACCCGTTGTAGGCTCATGCCAAGTATAGGGCGCCACTCTGTGCACTTGGAGAATACAAACTCAACGGAACAGTAGAGAGAGTGTCTCTAAGAATGGGTCTTGTGAGGATTTAAGTCTGGAGGAGGGATGGTTACGGCTAGGTCATCTCTACCTCCTGCTGCAGCTTTGTCCTCAGAAAAGCAGGCCTCCTTTTCCGATTCTAAGACCTGAAGGGAAGTTCAATTTTATTGTCCCAGGTTGGATTGAGGGCTGGGATTATGGCAAATACAGTATGTTGCCTACTCAACAGCTAACCCACCTTCTTCCTTGCCAACAGAAGCCTATAGGAGTGGCAACATACTGAGGGAAGGGAAGCTCCTTCCAAACCCCCAGGCCTTCTGGGAAGTGACTTATCTCTAATAAGTAGGGCTACCATATACCCCAGTTTTCTTATAATAGTGATGGTGTATGTGTATTATCTTGGTAAAATTACTAATAATGTCCTCTTTCACTTAAAAAAAATTCTAATTTCGAATGATAAATGATATGATCTTCTTGTGAATATGAGGGAAATCACTGCTCTACCTTCATTTCTGCCTCTGGCAATCTAAAGTGAGGGTGTGATGCTTGGAGCTAAGGCAGCCATACTGTGCTTATGAGGATAAGAGCCAAAAGAGAATCAGATCCGAATGATTCTGGCACCGCTGTACCTCTGGATTTGACAATACAAGTGAAGGTTTGTCTTTCTTACTTGAGACACTAAGGGAAATAGTCTTCCATTTGCAAGAAAGGGTGTGGAGGGAAGGAGAAACAGGGACGAGGTCGTTCCATAGAAAGGATACTGAATATTTTTGGGTAATATTTCTGAGTTATACTTAGTATTGTTTTCTCCATTCCTCTTTAGGAATTCTGGAAATTACATGGTTGAGAGGTAATGGTAGAAGATAGAAGAACCCTAGTCTGCTGCTCCATGAAGAGGGGTG
The DNA here is from genome assembly GCF_014108415.1 of Molossus molossus. Taxonomy (NCBI): domain Eukaryota; kingdom Metazoa; phylum Chordata; class Mammalia; order Chiroptera; family Molossidae; genus Molossus; species Molossus molossus. Next base: position 32,542,362 of record NW_023425346.1, read on the forward strand.
GAAATTGAAAAGCAGTAATTTTTTTCTCAGCTCCTACTATGGGCCCTCCTTGGGACTAGTGGAAATGAATGGCAATCTGTGTAGGGACAAAGGTTCTCACTTCCCACAACTGAACCACCATGACCCCACCCATTTGTCACTAGCTAGCTCTGGACACTTAACAATTTGACTTTTACATCACCAAAATGGCTATGTTCAGGATTTATGTTTTCTTTATAGTTGGGACATTCTTTATGTGCTATTTCAGAGGAGGATATTTAGTTGAGAAATTCTGAAAACTGCTTTTGATTCTTTAAAAAATGTATAGAAAAGAGAATATATTTCCTGTTACTTAAAAATCAATGTAGGAAGATAATGATTGAAACACAAAATTTTTCATTTGGCTTTGATTGACAAATGATTCATTGTTAAACTTACTTATGTTCATGCAAAGCAAACTAAAAGCGCACTTCAATACTGTTGTAGTTAACTCTTGGCCAGTTTGACTCAGCAGTTAGAGCATTGGCCAGTGGACCAAAGGGTCTTGGTTTTGATTCCTAGTCAAGGGCACATACCTCGGTTGCAGGTTTGATCCCTGGCCCTGGTCGAGGTCATGCAGGAGGCAACCAGTCAATGTGTCTTACATCAATGTTTAGCTCTCTCTCTTTCTCCCTCCCTTTCACTCTATCTAAAAATCCATTGAAAAATATCCTCAGTGAGGATTAACAACAACAAAAAAGATTGTTGTAGTTAATACCAAACACCAAATTGTTCAGGTTTACTCCAATACACACACACACACACACACACACACACACACACACACACATCTATTATAACTAATAAAGCAATACTACTGACTTTCAAGGGAAAAACATACAGGGAGAGGACCAACATATACAGTCTCTAGCACTATGCCTGGCATGTAGCTCATTGAGGTATTTCTGTTCTTACTCTCTTTCTTACTGTATTATTAGATGATGTGATTCTGTGGGGTTTTGACTTGGTAAGACAATGTCTAATACTTGATACTTTCACTAGCTGCATGTACATGTGACCATTTCACTGTACACGTCCAAAAATGAATATTGCTCCTTCATATCCAAGTGGCAAAGGTTTTTAAAAACTGATATCTCATTATTCTTTTTTTTTTTAATCCTCACCTGAGGACATTTTCCTACTTTTTATTCAGATAGAATGGGAAGAAGAGACAGGAAGAGAGAGAGAGAGAGAAAAAAACATCGACGTGAAAGGGACACATCAAGTGGCTGCCACCCACACAACCCAACCAGGGCTGGGGACAAACTGCAACCGAGATACGCACCCTTAGTGGGAACCGAACCTGGATCTCTCTGGACCGCAGGCTGACGCTCTAACTGCTGAGCCAAACTGGCCAAGGCATCTCATTATTCTTTTAAATGTATTTCTACCATGGAGGGCATATTTATTTTTGCTGCTACTTTTCTTTCTTTTTCAAATTGCCTATTCCTGCCTTCTCACTTTCTATCAGAGTATATTTTCTCTTTTCAGCTTAAATATTTTTACATAAGCAAATGTGTGTGTGTGGGGGTGGGGGGGCGCATGCACATGTGTGTGCACTAAATTGGGCTTAGGCTTGGAGAGTAATGTCAGCATCACCCACCTCCATGTCAATATGTCTGACGGGGGAAAGGAGGACCAGATAATATTTTGAAAAGGCAAGATATTATGATACCTCAGATAATTAATTATCTAATCAATCAATTTACTAATTTGCAACTCCACACATGTTTTGCGTGCCCACTGTTCTCGGCATCATTGTAGGAGCTGGAGGCACAGCTGCAGTAATGTGACACACCTGTCTGCACTGGAGCTCCTGACATTGCATTTGAGAAAATACCTGACAGCCAGCAAGCAGATGAACGATGCGTGCTAATTCCCACTGTTGGTAAGCACTGTGAAGAGAACGATAGCAGGCGAAAAGGATAAATGTGACATTTTAGACACTACGTTCAGCTTTACCATAAGTATGATACTACCCTTTCCACAAAAAAGGAAGAGTTGTCATGCTCTTCTTTCCTCCCTTCTCCTTCCTTTGTTTCTTCCTTTCCTCCTCCTTTTGCAACTGCAGTTAGGCAGATAAAGCAGACTCAGTGGGGAGATCTAGTGTTATTATTTTATTTTTCTTCATGGAAAATCTTATTCCTGGTGAATATTATATTATCCAAGGAGATATTTCAGTCTTGGCAAAATTAGCTAATGCTTACATTGAATAAATGTCTTTCAGGTCCCATCAGCCCTCTCCCTTTATTGCCCAATTGCCAAAGGAGGTTTGCCCTGAGTATTATATGACCACAGAGATTTTGCACTAACACACTCAGTTAAGGAGTCTTTTCTTGGCCTGTGTGTATTGGCTCATCTTTGTTTTTGAATCAATGTGTAATTAATTTTCAAGTGTTCTTCCTGAGTTAGTCACAGAGCTAATGATGTTGAGGATAAAAATATGTGTTTTAAAAAAATTCATGCCCTGGACAGTTTGTTCAGTGGTTAGAGCATCAGCCTGCAGACCAGAGAGTCCCGGGTTTGGTTCTTGCTAAGGGCATGTACCTCGGTTGCAGTTTGTCCCCAGTCCAGTTGGGGTCGTATGGGTGGAACCACTTGATGTGTCTCTCTCACATAGATGTTTCTCTCTCTCTCCCTCTTTCCCTCCTGCTCTATCTGAAGATAAAAAATGCAAAAAAAGTGTCCTCGGGTGAGGATAAAAAAAATAATAATAAAGCTGACATTTAAAAAAAAATTAAAAAGAAATTCATGCCAGTTCACTTCTGTCTGGCAGTTCTTCACTATCAGCTTTTCCCTTGACGCTCATTTTGAGCTCAGTCACTTAAAATGTGCTTGTTCTCATTTGAGCCTGTTTTAAAGGGGTAATCTTAGAGGCACACTTTGATACTGCCCCTAACTTATTTACTTGTTAAGTTCAAAGCTCCCAATTGAGTGGACTCTGTTTATATACATTTATATACATTAGCATAATTTTTTCAGTGAATCCTTGGCCCTTAACTTTTTTGGCGTTAAAGTGCCAGATATTTCTCTAGCAAAATGGGTTTGATCAGGAACAAAAAAAGAATCGCAGTTCAGGATGTGTGGTCTAATGGCAAACCACATGCAAGTCCAGAGAAAGAAACGAGAGGAACGCTTTTTTATTAACTTGGGAGGGGCTGTTGTAAACAAACAGCCCATTGGAGGAAACTGAAAGTTCGAGCTGTAGTGACTTCTCATTGGCCGAACTATGGCAGTCTCCCATTGGCTGAGCTGTTACTGGCAAGGAGGAATCCTCCTCCTCCTGAGGTAGTACAGTAGCATCACTTTCTGTTAGAGATGCTTCCTGTTGGGGTCACAAGGTATGTTGAATGACACATATGTGAGAGTTATCTCTTTTAGCCTCCCGACTTCATTTCAAATGAGGTTTCTGTTTATTAATTTTTAAAACATTTTCTCTAAAATTTATGTACTGTTTCCTTGAGATAGCTGCAGACTGGTATCTGGGCATTTATCATAGTTCTGTAAAATTAAGGGACAATTTATACAATCAACGTTAAACATGTGGCCAGCACACTAATTCCATTACTTTCTTACTTGAGAGTAAAGAACAATAGGAAAGAAAAGTAAGTAACAAACATAACTAAAGATTCCTAGTGCTTCTGCCTCCATATTTGTTTACTAGAGTTACCTTCAGTGCGACATCAGCTAGTAGCAATGGAGTCGGACACAAAGGGGGATTCTTTTCTGTTCCTTTCTTTGTACAAAAACTTTGAGCCAAGTGTTTTTTCCAACTCCTCTTTAAATTGCTACCATTCACATTCAAACCCAGATTGCCAATGCTAATGGTGGCAGGTAATTGAAGAAAATCCCTAATCCAAAAATAAATTTAGCTTTGAGATTCACTCTGGTGCGTTATTTTAATAAGGGATAATTAATATTCATAATATTTCATACAACATGGTATATCCAGTTCAATTATTTAAGGAAATTACGCAAGTAAAGGGAAGTGTTAGTGTGAGCAGCATCAAGCAAACTTAAATTCACATCAAAGCTCTGCCTTTGGAGAGATGGGGACAGCAGCCAGTTGTTAAAGTTAGACTGGTGATAGTATTTACCTCATGGGATGTTTGAAAGAATTAAAAGAGATAAAAGCATGTAATCCCTTAGCAAGTTCCTCAGTATATGGTAAACTCCCAAATGTTAGTTGTTATTGTTGTTGTCGTCATTATTCAGATAAGTGTCAACTATCGGATGTGTGTATTGGCTTTTCAAAAGGTCAGAGTAGCTTTCATGTCAAAAATCTTTAAAAAATATATTATTATAGACTTTGGAAAATATGTTATTAAGGATAAGAAACTAGAGTAATGCTGGGAAATGTAAACTAAGAATTATATATATACTTCTCTGGATCAGTAAGGCTGAATGTAGGGTTATATTGGAGTTGATGTTGGGCTCATGCATTTTAAAGTGGTTTATAATTGTTTTGAAAGCAGGAATATAGCCCTGGCTGGTTTGGCTCAGCGGTTAGAGCGTCAGCCTGTGGTCCAGAGAGACCCGGGTTCGGTTCCCGCTAAGGGCATGTACCTCGGTTGCAGTTTGTCCCCGGCTCTGGTCAGTCGTGCAGGTGGCAGCCACTCGATGTGTTCCTTCACGTCGATGTTTCTCTCTCTCTCTGTTCCTCTCTCCCCCTCCTACTCTACCTGAACAAAAAATGGAAAAATGTCCTCGGGTGAGGATAAAAAAAAAAAAAAAATGAAAGCAGGAATATACATTATTAGCGACTTTGCAGAGAATCAAGAAATTCTAGGAAACTCTAGCAGCATTCATTTTGGAAACCTAATGGGAGTCTCTGTGAGTGGTCCAGAACCGAGGTAGAGAGACCAGTTTCAATGTGGAAAATACAAACAATGCATTTCTCAATAACATATATGAAGGGTGAGCTGACAGCTTTGATTCAGGCCGGCCAGCCTGGCAGCCGTTATATTCCCTAAAGCTGCCCAAAAGGCACAGAAAGCTGGGCATGAGAGGGAGGGATGCTCAGGCAGTGCAGAACTCACCTACTTCACTCTGGGCATCGGAACCCTAGGTAAGACATAATGAATGCAGACTAGGTCCAAAGAAGGCAACTAAAATGCTCAGAAGGCCAGGAGCACATGAATAAAAGAAACTTCAAATCTGAGTTTCTAGCAACAGAGATTAAAATCTTTGAACTGTTGAATCTGGAAATACGAATGTGGCAAGAATATACTAAACACACTGACAAAATAATGAAATATAAAAGTGGACATATTGATCAAATTTGGGTTTACTAGAATGGGTGGAATACTCCTTGAGGCTTAAACAAGATCATTTAATACACAGAAAGATTTTTCATAGCAGTAATGAATATATGAAACTTGTTGAATCAAATAAAAATAATATAACTTAAAGAAAATAGTAATGAATTATCTGATTAGAGCTTCAGAGCAAGTTATTTGGATAAACGAAGGAAGTTTAACTTAATGATAACACCATAGTTAGCAACTCCAACCCACATCTCTTGGATTCATTGTAAGACAGCTAGGTTGAACTGCCTGTCCATCAGTCTGATTTGTAAGGCGATTTCCTCATAGCTTTGTATTAGTCAATTCGATAAAAATTATTTTTAAATACATTTTTTTATTATTTTATTTTTTTGGTTGCAGTTTGCAGTCAACATTTTTAATACACTTTTAATTGGAGTACAATATGCATATTGAAAAATGCACAAAGTGACAGTTTGATGAATTAGCATTAAGTTAACACACATGTAAAACTACCTCCTAGGATAAGGATAGAACATGACCAGCATCCCAGAAGCCCCAGTGGGTGCTTTCCCAATTACTATTCCCTTTCTCCCACACAAAGGTGAGCATTCTCCTAACTTCCAATGTTGTAGATTAGGCTTGTGTGTTCTTGAGGGTTTTTTTTTGTTGTGTGTGTGTTTTAATTTTTTATTGCTTTTAGAGAGAGAGAGAGAGGAAGGGAGAAGGAGAGAGAGAAACATCCACGAGAGAAAACATTGACTGGTCTCCCCCCCCCGGGGATTGGGCCCACAACCTGGGCATGTGCCCTGACCAGGAATCAAACTCGCGACCTCTTGGTGCACGGGTTGACGCTCAACCACCGAGCTACACCAGCTGGGCTGTTCTTGAGGTTTTAATAAAGCAATCCTATGGTATATATTATTTTCTGTTTGACTTCTTGATTTAAAATTATGTTTGTGGGATCCATTCATAATGTTGTGTGATGTGGTAGTTTATGCATTTTCACTGCTGATTATTATTCTTCTATGTGAAGATATCACACTTTATTCATTTCAGTTATGGATATTTGGGTTGTTTCCACTTCGGTGCTGTTGTGAATGAAGCTGCTGTTGTTATCTTGAACATGTTTTGGGGAGCATGTAGATGACTACTGAGTATATACGAAGGAGTGGAATGGCTGGGGTATAGATTATGCCTATAAAATCAGATTTTGGAGAAACAGGACAATTACACAAGCCTCCTTTCTCACATCAACTCCTTGATGTTTGTTTATGTTGAAAACAGTAACTTTTCTGCCAAATAAATAAAGCGAGGAGCCACCGTTGCTCCTGGGTCAACACTAAAGAGAACACGGTTTTGAAGTTGCTGGCTAGGGCGGCTTGCTGCGCCATTTCAGACCTTCAGAATTCGGTCACGCTGTGGACCTCTGCGATCATGCTGCTTGCTCCTCAGACACAAGATTGCTTTCATACTCGGGCAAGCCTACTTCTCATTCCCAGCTTTGGAAATATTTTCCATTTGTCTGAAATTTGTTGTGTCTAGAAATGGACGGTAATATTTTTATTTGCCAATAAATGCTACTATCTAATGAACGATACATTTCAAGGACCTGAGACTTGAGGTGGGTTGACGGCTACACTGCTCTGTTCATGCTAGATGATCAGATTTTAGAAAGAGTACTATCAACTGATGATTGCTGGTGACAATTTGACGCCAACCGGAATCCCCAGTTTGGGGTGCAGCAAAGAAAGAAATTTTATTCCGTGCAAACCAGCTCGATTGCGGCCAGGCCCTGTCTACACTGGTCTCCTTTGCGTTGCACTAGTCGGCGCCCCTGTGCTTCGTCAGCCCCGGTCTGTGCCAGTCTGCCCTGGCCTGCGCTGGTCTGCTCCACTCTGCTCCATCTGCCCCAGCAGGACATCTTTGGTGTTTCCGTGAGGCGAGGGAAACAGTCTTCAATCTTAGGAAGAAAGGCAAAGTACAATCTCCGAGGCAGAGAGGAGCTGGCTTTTATGGACAGAAGTCTCTGTCCCTGGTCTTTGACTGATCTGTCCTTATGCAAATGAGGATGCCAAATCTTTGCAGTTTGATTGGTTCAAAATACACTGTCCTGATTGGTCAGAATAGAGCCTCTCTGGTTGGTTGGAGCTGTGCAGCTCCAATTGGATGGGGAAAGCTGGTAAGCTTTTGGTTGAAATAGGATTCCAGGAACCCTTATGAGGTCTGGTTCAGATGGCAGGACACAGTGCAGACAGGCAGGCAGCTCAGTGCAGGCTTCTCCCTGAAGTGGTTTGCGCAAGAGGCCTCTGTACTCTGGTTTTGCTTTTGTTTATTAATTTGAGCCTTGCTAGCCACCAGGAGCCCTTCTATGTAAGTGTCTTCCTTGTCAGGGTTTACAGTGTACTCAAGAGGCAGAATGGGTTTAGAGTGGGTTTATTACTGACTATTTGAATGCAACTGAAGTACTGCTGTAAAAAAAAACAGTTAACATTCTTAAGAAGAGATGAATTTGGCACCCCCTAGTTGGGGATGTGTGACTCCCACAAGTTGATGTGTCTTGAGCACCCTGCACTGTGAGTATTTAAGATACAGAAACTTAATTTAATTTTGTATCTGATTTTTGAGCATATGCTAAGTGCTTTATTTATATCTTATTTAATTTTCTAAGCAACCCTATAAGTTAGATGCTACTATTTTTTTTTTTAATCCTCACCTGAGGATATTTTTCCATTTATCTTCAGATAGAGAGGGAGGGAGGGGAAGTGGGAGGGAGGGAGGGAGAGAGAGATTGATGTGAGAAAGACACATCAACTAATTGCCTCCCGCATGATCCTGACCAGGGACAGGACCGGACTGCAACCAAGGTAACTGTCCTTGACCAAAATTGAACCCACGACTCTTTGGTCTGCAGGCCGACACTCTAATTGCTGAGCCAAACCAGCCAGGGCATAGATGCTACTATTATCTCTTCTTATAGATAAGACAATGGAGACTTACAGAGGTTGAGTATACTTCCTGATGCTAAGCAAGCAGCATCAGTTGGTGGCAGCATCAGAACGCAAACCCAAGTTTTAGACTGGCACTGAAATTGTGCACCACTTTGTGTGTGCTCTCCTGCCCTTGGTTTCCTATTACCCTGTTTTGGTCCTTCACTTGTGATAAATCTAGTCTTGCTTCTTGGTTAATAGCTTGATAGCATTTAGGGCTCTCTCCCATAGGACTGTCATTCACCACATTAGTCACTTCTGTCTTCCTTAAGGTATTGCCTCAGTTCTCTCAGCCAAGCAGGCGGATGCTGCCCTGTTCCCAATTTCATCAGACTATAGTTTGGCACTTTTGTGCAAGGGCATGTCTAGCACCTAGGTTCCTCTCTAAAGGCTCCTGTTTATTGGTCGATACTTAAACACTAGGGTCTATTTGGGAGTGATGCCACACATGACAGCATGTGAACAGTTTGCAGTAACATAGTATTTTGCATGGTATGTTAATACCTGAGAATGAAGTGCATAATGTTAAGTAAAAACAAAACAAAAACAAAACCTAAAGTGGTATGCAACAGCTAATTCCAATGTAGAGTTGTGTGCCTGGGAGTTAATAAAAATTGGAAGATAATTTGCACAAGGCTGGTATTGTTTATTACATTCTTCATTGTCTCCTAAGTTGCTAAAATTAATGGAACAAATAGCAAATTGACTTGGAAAAGTGATGTAAAAAGAATTAAAGAAAAACATAAACCAAGGATCTTACATAGGAATTACATTAAATACCTTTTTTTCGATCTCACTTTACAGTTTACAAAATATATTTGCATCTATTTGCTTATTTAAGCATTATAATAACACAAGGAAATAGGGAACAGGTATTATTTGCCCCATTTTACAGATGAATAACACAAGGCTCGGAGAAATTGCTTGACATACGTTAAGTCACCAGTGATGGGACAGAGATTCCTCCCCAGTTTCCCTGACGCCAGGTTTAAGGTTCCTCTCATCATACCACATTGTTTTCTTTTCACCAGAGGGCAGAGCTAGCGGCATTTGCTACATAACAGTAAGCCCACTTGTCATGTGATGTCCATTAAATCTTAAACCAAGTCAGTGTTTTCAAACCACGTCTCTAAAGCCACCTTCATCAAAGAAATCCTGGCCAGTTACCACATCGCTAACCTAAGCAGACAAAATCCCAAACCAATGAATGACTCAAGTGTAGAGAAAATAAAGATGTAATATGACCTGAATCCAAGCTTCCTAATCCATCCTATCGGGCTGTAAAATAGGTTCTTGAGTATATGGTAGATTTTACTTCTTTTTTTTTAAATTGTTTTTTAGATTTTTAATTGTGGTAAAATACACATAACGTTTACCATTTTAACAATTTTATTTATTTAAAAATATGTTTTTATTGATTTTTTTAAGGGACAGAGATAGAAACATCAATGGGAGAGAAAAACATCTCTTGATTGCCTCCTGCACACCCCCTACTGAGGATCCAGCCCACAACCCATGTGCCCTGACTGGGAATCAAACCGGGACCTCTCAGTCCATGGGACACGCTCAATCCCCTGAGCCACACCGACCGGGCCCATCTTAATAGTTTTTAAATGTATAATAGCTCTGTAGTGCTGGGTATGTTCTCATGGCCGAACCCAGCCAGAAGCCACTAGTCTGAGAAGTTGAGAAAGAGAGCAGGGGAGGGGGCGGGGAGGAGATCAATCTAAGACAAACAGGCCCAGCAGGGCAAGGCGTGCCTGGGACAAGGGCACTGTACGGGGTGTTAACAATCCCCTTCTATTTTCTTTGGAGGAGTTGAGCTATTTTTGTGCATGACCTCTGCTGGGGTTGGCAGTGCTCCTTAACCTCTGCGGACTAGGCTTCATGGATTAGGTTGTTTTCATTTAGAAAGGGTATGCCTTGTCTTCAGGTTTGTCCAGGGCTGTGAAAATCTGGGACTTGGGTAGCTAGTACAGATGGAAGGCAAGGGAGAGTAAGCAGCCCAGTGGCCAAACACACGACCTTGCCGGAACAGTGCGGTCAGGTAATTCATGGAAAAAACTTGGCTTGTTGGTTTGGGAAGATCGGCAACCAGGTGCCTTCTGACAAAGCATCCAAGGAAGGCAGGATGGGGAGTTTTAACACGAGGCATTTTGAAATGACTTCTCCTACACACAATGAAGATACAGCTTATTTTTCTTTTTAAGTCTTTATGTATATATTTTCTTACATATAGCCTTTAGAGTAGGCCACAGTGACTCACAGAAACACACTACAAAAGTCAACATTATACTTCTAAGACACGAGAGGGAGTGGACAGAGTGTTAAGAGGGGAAATGGAGGAGAGAGAGAAAACAGCAAGAAGAGCGAGCACAGGGAGAGAGCAAGTGGTTTAGGAGAAAAGGGAAGACTATTGAGAGAGTTGAGGCATTGTGTAGAAGATAAATGATAGATAAACAGAGATACTTAAGAGAAAGGGGAAAGAAAGGCAAAGGGATTTTGAAGGGAGCCTTCGCTGAAGTCAATCGTGGAGTATATTAAACTGAGCACTTCAAACTTTGAATGTACACATCTTCAATTTTCACAACTCAAGTCCTTCTGACCTATCATCTGTGAGCCACTCACTTCTTACGAGCAGCCAGGATAAACTACTATAGTGGTAGCAGCTGTTAAAATATTGCTTTAGTAAATGTTCTCAGCTCTGAGGCATTCTGCCCCCCATCACCTTGTCCCTGAAGCCCCAGCCCCGTCTTTGGGAACCACGCTGAACTCCTCACCATCCAATAACCAAAGATTTTCAGATCCCTGCTCAGGGCCTCGCGCCCCATGGTTGGCAAACATTTTGAATATCACTTAAGTTGACTGGGATTGTCAGCACCCACTGCAAAGAAGGATTATTCTCTGGGTTTCAGCTCTACTGATTAAAAAACATTATTATTCCATAGGCTGGAAGAAACTAGAGCAAGGAATAGATGTGGTCTGAAAGCCAGCCATTCCCTGACTCTGGCCTAAACGAAAGAGAAAAATTCGGCCAATAGTACAGATAGTTCCCAGATATTATCTTAACTTTGGTGTTAGACTGCTATGCTCTTCTGGGACATCCTGCCCTCTAGAGAACGAGGTGAAGACAAGTAGTTCAGCTGAGCACAGAACACTGTCCGTATTACATCTAAACAGCATCTCGACCCCACCTTGTCTGATGATTTGTTTTCTTTAAAGAATTCAAGCTATTGATCAGACCACTCAAGCAGAATTTTACTTGACAGAATTCCGTATTAAGAAAAGTATATATTAAGAGTTAGACCATAGGTTGGGTCTGTGCTTCAAAAGCCCTGACCAAATATAGGCATCCTTGGTGTGTGTGTGGTCCTTCTGGCCACTCACCCTGTATATGAGTAAAAGCTTACAGTGACCAGTAGTTGAGCAGAATCAAAACTCACCATTTTGATATAGTGACACTCCCCCAGCACTAGGATGTCTAAGATCTTAAATTTAGACTTTCAGTCCCTTTTTTTATCCTAGAAAGTTATCACTCCTCACATGATTGCCCAAAGTTCGCTTTAAGTATAAAATTAATTCACTGCAAACACACACACACACACACACACACACACACACACACAACAAAAAACCTGTCATTAATCACATATTACCTAACTTTTCATTTATCTACCACTTCTTTTTTCTTTAATCTAGCCTCTTTTCCTCTGGTTGGGTGATTCTTTTTCTGTCTGAGCCATGGTAGTAGGAGAAAAATCTTGAATTATGTTCTCTTGAACAGAAAAAGGGACTTCCACGTTGGGGTGTAAGCTGAAATTGGCCTTTCACCCCAGCATAGAAACACAGGCTTTATAATCTCTCTGGTATTAAGCACCCTTTCTGGGGAACCCTGGTGGGAGCCGCCGTGGAGGGCTGTTTCTCACCCACTGTGGTGTGGGCTACATGCGCACGGGTGGAAAAGAAATTCCAAGAGCACAGTCTGACCTGGCCGCCACTATGCTGTTCCCACGCTACTTACGTGATGGCCCTCTCTCTGAATCCCACCGCCCAGTCTTCGCGAACACTTGGGGAGCCTTTCTTTAAAAAATGAGCTGATTGAAAAGTCACCTGGTTCTGTTCTACTGCAAGGAGATTTCTGGAGGACAAATTGAGGGACTCTCAACCACAAATGTAACCTCTATGCAACCTGAGCCGGATCCCTGCTGATTGCATCATTTTTTTCCGGGAAGAGAGAGTAGGACGACCCTAGTGACCTGCAAATGACAAAGCCAGCCACTGGGAGATCCGTACCGTGGAAGTGTCTGACTGTGTGTCTCAGATGAGCAGGTCTCAGCGGTTCCTCTGAGGCCGGGCTTTCTGCGGAGGCCCTGCTGAGACAGCAGTGGAAGTTTGCCTTCAAGATCAGAAGGCAAGCTTGTTTAGGTGAAGGTTTCAAAGTCCTCGCTTTTACTACATTTTAATGATCAGAGTCATATTTTATTCATAGGGCTCAAGCTGAGCTCCCTAGAGTTAGTGAAACACAAGTTTTCCATTTTTACACTCAGGCCAGACTATGAAAAGGTTTGAAACAGAGGGAACATTATGGGATTGGGCATCCTCATTAAAAATGAACATAAAGGATTTGCTGAATGCTGACAATAAAATATGTAGAATAATATACTTAAGAAGCTTTCGATGGTTTATGTTGAACACGTCAATAAGGTACATCTTGTTTGTTAGAGACCTAACCTCCCATGAACTTATATTTGCAGATCTTCACTAATACCTCTGGTATATATATATGCCCTCTCTGGAATTCCTAACTTTAAAATTTTAGACCAGTCTGTGTTTTACTTTTTTCTTTTTGAAAGAGACGGTGGGGCAGGCACTGGGTCGCGCTGCATTTCTACATATAATATGGAGAAGATCGAATGAGGTTTTAATTCATTTTGCAGGAAAGAATGAAGAAGAATTTAATTTCCTCTTTACTCTGCTGCTAGATGCAAGTAATGATAGGGGGTGATTAACTTTTATGTTTCTGAAGCATTTTCACATGAAAGTCATTTTCAAAGCAACAGCAAGTAATCCTGGTAATTTAGAGTTTGTTTGAGGCACTTTCAAAGTGACCTCTGTATTATGGGGAAGATTAAGATAACACCCATGGGGGGTGAGACTCAGATGTATAATTGGCATCCGGTTGTGAAAGATTTATCTGTTAATCCACCTTGAACTCTCTGGCCAAAAGGCAAAGCCCTGATTGTGGCCAATGTTGACTTCTTTTTCTTTCTTTCTCTCTCTTCACTTTTTACAGTTGTACTTAAAAGGCCAAGGACACCTCTGGAAGGAGACCTTAGGTGAATGTTGATAACAGATGTTGAACATCAATTCAGCATCCTCACTTTTGCATGATCTGCCTCAATTAAGGGTCCAGTTCCTGTGTATTAAGCAAGTTCTCTATAATTGTGGAGTGAAGAAATGAGTAAGCAGAATAGAAGGGAATATGAATGAAATATTTCCAAATAGTCGATAACCCCAAACCATTTTCTTCACATTGCAAAGCAGTATGTGTTTTTGTTGTTGTTGTTGTTGTAGATTTACCTCCTTAATTACATGTTGGTTGGGTTAATACTAAAATTCATTTTTTAGTACTTTCATGCCAATTATGTGAATTTAAATGCCTCAAGGGTGCTGACTAGCAAGAAGACATCAAGAGTAAAACAAAAAAATTCCGGTGCTAATTCTTAAGTAGGTAATTCACTCAATTTTTCTTAAATGCCAGCCTATGGTACCTCTGTTTCACCAGCTGCTGCCACCTCCTAAATATTTGGACTTCAGCAGAAGGAGAAACTTTATAAGCATGGCTTGCACATTATCAGTGCTTTGCCTGAAAAAAGGAGAGGTTTCATTTCAAATGCTTTCAAACTGTTTTCTGTAGACTCCTTTAATGTTGAAACTGTGCAATTCCGGAGACTCCATCTATTTAGATAACAATGGGTCTCATACTTAAGTTTCAGTTTTCTTATTTGTAAAATGGGAATAAACAGGTTGTTGTGAGGATGAAGGGAAATCATCCACATAAAAAGATTTGAACAGTTCTTGGCTTATTAAATGCCCCGAACTAGTGGGTATCATTATTTCTCTTGTTACATGCTCTGTAGGGTAAATGAGCATAGACTTTCGCTTTCCTGGCTGTTAGGGCTTGGGATATCTTCATTGATACTAAACACACATGCTAGTGGTTTTCCAACTTTCCATCACTAAAGAGATCTCCATGCTTTGTAGTACACTGAATGAACCTTTTCTATTAAGGAATTTTAAAAAATTAACCAAAGATGTTTAACTGCCAATTGGAGGCTCTGATTGATGTGAAGTAAATTGATATAATGCCAGTTGTTTAGCAAATTAATATATAGTCTAGGTTTTAAAAAGTGTCACTTATATTAGCTCAAATACCCTCATTATTATTTACCATAGATATAGCCCTATTTATCTGCTATTTTATATTTCTTCAGGGTAGTATATTGGTCAGAAGGAGGTACAGCAATTAGTAGTTTAACTACTTTATTTAACAGATGGGGAAACTGAGGCCCAGAGGGGTCATGTGACTTTTAATGTTAGAGGCAGATTTGGGACGAGGGTCAGATCTTCCAATGTCAAGTATACTTTCCCTGTGTACCACATGTAAATGTAGTGTCCATGTAAAGAGGAACTAGATCATTGTCAGGTCTTAGCACATTTTTATTCAGAAGGAAGTGAGTTAAGGATAACTATGTAAATAAAGACAAAGTCATAAATTTCAGGCTGGAAAAGCCGAAGAACTTATCCCACGTTCACAGTCTGCATTCTTAGCCTAGGCTACTATCTTGTAAGTGTAAGTCTTGGTTTAATGGAAGCCCAGTGAAAACCCTTCTCTGCTCATGTGCGTTTAACTGGTAAAGTTAAGCAAGAACCAAGACTAGGGACTGAGAAAACCATAAAATTACCCTAATAGCAGTCATAAAGCCTGTGTCCATGTATCCCTTTATTTAGGAGAATTCCTCTAATTCTTTACTCTTGGCAGACACATTTTATTTATAAATTGCTTTTCATGTTCTTTGTCCATTTTTCATTTGTGTAATTTTAAATTGCTTTGCAGGAACTCTTTACATACTAAGCCTATCAATTCTTGGGCTGTCATAAATATACAGCTATTTTTCTATCTGTTGATTGTTTTATAATTTTATTCATTCTTTACATGTAAAATTGTTATAGTTTTATATAGTAAAATCAATCAATACTTTTCTTTATTATTTCTTCCTTGAGTATTATAGAAAGTATACCTTCCTGTCTGGACACTAGGCTATCTGAAACTAATGCAAACTATTGAATGTAAACTGTGATTGAAAAAAAAAAAGAAAGTATACCCCCATCCCAAGAATATATTAATATTCACATATATTTCTACTATTGTTTTTAGAGTATCTTTTATACTTCTAAAATGTGAATCAAACTGGAAGTACTTTTGGTGTTTGGGGTAAAATAGGGATAGTTGTTTATTTTCCCCAAATTTTTAGTCTTTTAACCCACACATTTGGTGAAAATTCACCCCTTTTCCATTTATTTGAAATAGTCTAATTTCTGATATATACTTTTTTTTTCCTGTAATTTTGGTGGTGTTTCATTAATACATGTTGCATCAATATTTTACTATTTTCAATTATTTGGGGGATTGCACTTAATTTACACTCATTTATGCAATATTGGACTGGGTCTCTAGTTACCTGGTCCCAGCAAGTTACCTGGTCCCAGCAAATTACAACGAGCACCGTCAAGGTCCTCAAAGGTAGCATGAGCACATCAAAAAATGACTGTGATTAGCTTGACAAAAAGGTGGAAAGTAGAAAACACTACAAAGTATTCTTGAAAACTCACCTGAAGTTATTTGGGAATATTTAATATAAGTTAAAAGTCTTGCAAGATCTCAAAAAACCTCTGAGACTTCCACTAAGTGATTGGTATTCATAAAGAACTCGGGTTATAAAAAATAAATATTCACATATTCATAGACCCAGAGCCAAGTTCTTGGACTGAACTGGGTCACGGTGAAGTATGGATGAAACTCAGACCCTGCCTGCTCTGCCAGCTGCATGTGATGTAATAGATTTCAGTCCCTGCTTATGATCGGTGCAAATATAGGAGACATAAACTGAAACCAAAACTTAAATCAGCTCACACATAATTGAATCAATCATTTGGCAAGTGTGTATTTTTCTCTTTGGAAAACTACTTATGGAAACATGCAAATTTTGTAAAGATTACTCTACGGAATGCATAACTATCTAAACCGCTGTATTTTAATCTTGGGCACAACTGGGACAGCTAGAATTCTAGAAGAAATAACTCAGCTTTGACATGTGTATAACAACTGATTCTACCTTTTCTAGAATTTCTTCCCCTTTCTCTCCACACCCCGCCCCATCAGTGCACATTCCAAGAGCTTAGGAGGTCCACTCTCGGCTTGCATCCTTTTTGATTGCTCCGAGGAGAGTCTCAAGATAGGCCTGGACCACAGTAGAAGAGGAGGAAGTGACTGGCCATGGCTAATCCTATAGTTCTATTTTAAAAGAAAAAGGTCATCTTCATTCCATAAAACATACAGATCTTAAGTGAAGAGTTTGACGAGCTTTGACAAATATGTATACCCATGTAACCAACATCTAAATTAAGATGTAGCCCTGGCCAGTTTGGCTCAGTGGTTGGAGCGTCGGCCTGCGGTACAGAGAGACCCAGGTTCGGTTCCCGCTAAGGGCACGTACCTCGGTTGCAGTTTGTCCCCGGCCCTGGTTGGTCGTGCGGGTGGCAGCCACTCGATGTGTCCCTTCACATCGATGTTTCTCTCTCTCTCTCTCTTCCTCTCTCTCCCTCCCGCTCTGTCTGAACAAAAAATGGAAAAATGTCCTCGGGTGAGGATAAAAAAAAAAAAAAAAAAAAAGATGTAGAACATTTCTGTCACCTCAGGGAATTCCCTCTTGTCATATCCAGTGAACCCTACCACACTGAAAGTCAAACCCTCTTCTCATTTTCTCACAGCATAGATTAGTTTTGCCTACATTTATAATTCATATAGATGGATGATAGTACGTTCTTTGAGTGGGGCAGTCTGGCTTTTCTCAACCAGCAAAATGTTTTCAATAGGCATCCGTGTGGTTGTGGAGTTAATTTGTTCCTATTCATTGCTGATAGTAGTCATTGTATGACTCTACCACCATTGTTTTATCCATTCATATGTTGGTGCACATTTGGGTCGTTTCTAGATTTGGGCTGCTGTTAATGAAGCTGCTATGAGTGTTTTTATATGTCTTTTTGTGGACATGTATTTTCATTTCTCTTGCATAAATATCTGAGAGTGGAATTTATGAGTCAAAAGTCTGATGAGTGTTTAACTTAATGCCCTCATGATTTTCTATACTGATTGTACCATCTTAATGTCTGAACAGTAATGTGTGAGAGTTCATGTTATTGTACGTCCTTTGCAATATTTGGTATTATCATATTTATTTCCATTTTAACCATTCTAATGGATTTGAAGTAATAGCTTATGAGTGTTATAAAATAATTTCACTTTTATGATGACTAATGATGTTGAGCACACTTTCAGGTGTTTATTGGTTATTTTTATGTTTTCCTTTATGAAGTGACTATTCAAGATTTTTGCCCATTTAAAAAATTGGATTGTCATTTTATTATTGATTTCTAAGAGCTCTTTATATATTCTGGACTCATGCCATTTATCAGATATACTGCAAATATTTTCTCCCATTCTGAGACTTGTTTTAAATTTTCTTATTTTTTGTTTGCTTATTATCTGAATGTAGCTCCAACCAGAATATAAAATCTATGAGAATAGGGATTTTTGTCCGTTTTGTTCCAACTGTTTATTCAGCATTTAGAGCAATTCCTGGAACACAGTAGACACTCAAGAGGAATGTATTAAAAGGACAAATTAATTCCTTCCCTCCAGGGCGTGCAAGGTGTTTTGGAGGTATGGAAATAATGACTCAGATTAAAACAAATTAGGTATTAATCTTGAGACTCATCAGAGTCCCTTTGGGGTCTACTTCTTAAAAATCTAGCAGCAACAGAAAACCCAGGGATAAGAGTGAAAGTACAACATCCCTCCCCAAGAGCCCCCAGTGTTCTGTTCCTAGACTAGAATTTATCTCACTTTGTGGGATTAAGAAGAAAGCAGAAATGTATGGAACACATTTCAGAAATATTTTCAACTACAACAATGGGAAATGTGAAGGTTTAATGCAGAATTAGGCTTTAGTAACATGGAAAATATGTCACATTTCCAAACAATGCTGTAAAACAAGGAGTTATTATATACATTATCAGTATGGTTATATAGGTCCTGATATTAAAGCACTTGCCAAATGCTTAGGACTTTTCACGAAGTCACTTAATCCTCACAATACTACACATAAGACAGACTAAAGTATTGTAAGGATATATATTTGGGAGTTTGAAGATTAAAGAGGTTAAGGAATACAACAACTCTGCCCATGTATTTTCTCAGGAGCATCACACTGAAAATAAACTTTCTCTGAATTTTTAATGCCAAATGCACTGTCAGGGGATCTTCAAACCTCCTGTCCCAAGTTAGAATGTGTCCAGACCTAGACTGTTTAAGGCTATTGTTGAGGAGTTAGTATTTGCTGCCAAACTTCTGACCTCAACTTCCCCCTACCAGAGAAAATGTTGTATAATAATATAAATGGCAACTTTAGGGTTACCATGCAACCATCCAACAGCTCCAAAAGGAAAGTCCCCTTGGCACTCTGGTGCCCATAGGAAGATCAGTTTCTATCCACAGATCTCCAGACTCACATATAGTTGCAAAAGATGCATGAGTTTCAAGAGAGAGAGAGGGAAAAACTTCCAAAGACATGGTTCTAGTCTGGCTATGCTATCGTTCGGACTTAAGATACAGTTCTCCCACTCCCAACACACACACATAAGCAAAGGGATGAATTGCAGATAAGCCTAGAAACAGTTCCTGAAATTACAAGAATGATGCTGGGCACGGTGAGATTGAGTAAACGTGCCCTCTGCGAAAAGAGTTAATCCCATGTCTGGTCCTCTCGAAAGCTGCTGAACCACTCCTAGGAGCTTCACTGCTGTGATGCTCTATTTGGTACCCTGATGTCACCATTTTCTGGTCTTGGTAGCCTTGAGTTATCTTGCCCACAGGTACGGGAAGTTCTCTCTTCAGGATCTGTAAGTCTTCTACTTCCACAAGAAAAAAAAGTAGAAACCTCTCCAATTGGTTCATTGACTTCTCATGATCTCCAGTTTCTTCCCAAAGTCCCAGAAATATGCTCATGCTTTATTTCCCCAAGACTCATTTTCTCTCTCACTCTTACTCCAGTAGCTGTGTTGCTGATTTTACCTTTTCCATCCATTTCGTCCCGTCTTTCCTCACCTCTCCTAGGCTTGTTGCTGAAATGCAGTTCCTATGGCAGCACAGTCCCTACTACCTTTCTTGGGCCTTCTTCATTCAGTCAGTTGGTGTCTGTTTGGTCCTCACGTTCTGGCTGTCCACCAGCAGGTCCTTCCATCACACGCACGTTCAGTTGGGAAACGTGAGTGGGATGTGGCAACCGCTCCAGGTCAAGGCTGCCACAGAGCCACAGCACACAGGTGAGACGAAGGCCATGTAGCACAGGCTTGCGTGGAGCCCAGACAAATCAGTGGCCTGATCAGAGGACGGCTTGTGCTGGGGAATGGTGAGAACACACAGACGGGGCCGGGGCTTGACGGTAGAAGCCTCTGCAGTTAGACTGAGGGATTTTATATTTGATGAAATAGGCAGAACCATTAGAAATGCTTATGCAGAAGGGTAAAAGGATGAAAGCAAAGCTTTAAAAGATTAGTCTGGCTATTATTGTATGTCGGATGAATTGGAGGCAGAGATACTGCATTTAGCAAGGTTTTAGAGCAACAAAAGAATGAAAAGCCCTGGATCACATTTATGAGAATGGACAGAAAGAGCCAAAACCAAGGAATTCGTTGACAGAAGAACAAACCGGAGGTGGTGACAGACGGCATTTATATTCACAAGGCCAAACAGCTGGGAGAAAGTGGAGACATGGATTTGAAATCCAGATGTTCTTAAATACATATTCAATTCTTTATTGTTAGATGAGCCATACATCCACATTTTAAAAATGTTTTTTTTTTTTTTTTTTCCTGATGGTTGATCGCTATTTTTCAGACACAAACATGCTATGTATACTCGGTCAACAATGTTCAAGAACAAGCTAATACATTTTAACTAGATTCAGAAGCTAGTTAGTGATGGTACAAAATTGTAAGGATAGTTTGGATAGAAGTCTGAATAAACTTTAGAAATTAAAGATAGTAAATGATTTTATAAAGTCGTTTTATTATTAATATTCATGGAATGACTTGCTTGCCCTGACTTGCCTAAGAATAATATATGGCAGGCTGTTAACAAAGAATGTGAATTTTATTGATTATGGCCTAGAGAGGGAGGGGCTGGCTGGTCTTGTTCTTCTGTTTCTTGAAAGTGTAGAATTCGTAGAGACAGAATCATATAGTCTGTTGTAGACAACGTAACTATTTTGAAAGTGTGATGGAAGTCTGGCTGGCTTGGGCACTAATTCCATCTCTGCTATTTAGCTACTACTTAAGTTAGGCAAACTTATGTCACCTGTGAGAGAGTCGATTTGTTATTGCAAAATAGGGGTAACAGTATGAAATTTATGAGGCTGTTTGCAACTCAAATAAGTTAATGTGATATTAATGACAGCTGCTGGGGAAGCACACAGGAAACGTTAGTTCCTGTCCTTGGAAGAGTTTGAGAAAGGTTCATTTACTTAGCCAAGTTATCTTGATTAAACTTTGAGAACTAGTGTAGAATTTATTGGGGGTTGGAAAAATGTATGTGTAACCATTGCCACCTGACTCTTATGAAATTGCACTAGGGTGTTGACTCTAGTAGACAAGCAAGGACAAAGAGATGGGGGTAAAGTCTTCCTCTACTCTTACAGAAAAGTGAGAAACTAATCAAGGAAGTCAACCGAAGGAATAAATTATAATTCCATCTCAAGTTTGGGCAGATTTATTCCCACTTTTGGAGCAAAGTAATTGTATCGGTGAATAGATGGAAGGGTCAATAACACAAAGATGAAGAAGGGACCAAATCATAGTAATGGGGCAATAAATCCAGCGCTTCTCAGCAAGCCAAACACAAAAATATAAAAATCAACAAAAGTAATATGTCTGACTCTGCTTTTGGAGGCAGATGTTATTGTGGATAGATGGTAAATCCTTGGCACAATTTGAATGATGGTGTCTCTTGCTGCATAGGAAATGCTGATTTAGTATTTGGGAGATTTTTATTAAGAAATTTAATCTAAGTTTGGTGAAAAACAAAAATGAGTGATTAATAATCAAACTAAGGAATGAAAAAGGGTCAAAGCAAGTTTGAATAAAGGAAGAAAAATGAGGCAGAACATTATTTAAAGGAAGGCAGGCTAAATTATGTCCTTCAAGCCAGCATTAAGTAGCTCCAAACGAGAAGAGCAATTAATGAGTAATGGCCTAGTATTAGAAAACAAATAACTTTTCTTTTGTGTGTGTGTTCCGGGTATAGACATACCAACACAATGATATAAACGTATTAGTTGTTAAAATGGAATGCATATTACATTAAAATGAGGACAAATACAAGTGAAATAGCCAAATATCTACACAACATTGTATCATTTAATTTGTTCATAAATCCAGCTTGAGAGAAAAGAAGGAACACTACTAAATGACTTTGGGAAGTTTGTGAGAAATTAAGGCAGCAGCACATAAAAGTGAAGACAGTAGAGATTTAAGAGAAAACAGTTCTTTGAAAACAGTTTAATACTAAGATGAAGATTTCTGAATTCATACAGATCAAGGGAGAAAGCCAATGTTACCCTTTGAGAATGGCAAATGAGGGCCAAGAAATGGAAGACACTGATTTTGAAGTCACTTTTATGGAAAATGGTTCAATTGTGTGTTTCTTGAAAGAAGATCATGTCTCTTTAACGTGTATGCATCAGCTGTGTGAGGCATGATTATTTGTTGTTTTCTGAATGATCCTAATTCCAGAAACTGAAACCTGAAAGGAGATGGTACCAGTTTGAAGAAATTCCAGTTCTCCATTATTTGAATAATGTTCTCTATGATGCCAACTAAAAAATTAAGCCAAGTCTTAGGAACTCAACTCTTTGATATTCCAGAAATTTGACCCAAGCTATTGGTATGGTTTTCTATGTTTGTCCACTTGAGACCGAAAATTGATCATTCTGTAGACAAATACCTGTGGATTTGTCCACAAATATAGTGTCATATGTGACAAGTTTTATTTTCAGAATTTAAATATGCAGTTAGTAGGAGGAAAGATCTGGAAGATAATAGGAGTTCATCATAAGTGGACTTGGTGAATATGGAAGCAACGGTCATCAACACCTGCTGTAGGAATGCCTTAGGAAAGGGGTACTGAGTCACAGGCATACACACCGACTTCCAGAAGCCTCATACTCTCATCCCCACCCCCCATCTCTTCTCCTTCTGATGTTGGATGCACGGACCCACCGGCAAGTAGCAAGTAGTGAGTAGCCACAGGTAAACCCCTCTCAGGGAAGGGAGAATTGACTTTAATGGAAAGAGTCAATTTCTAGCTCACCAAGTTTATGGATATTAACCTAGTTTGAGACCCAACCCTCAAAAGAACTTAGCTGAAATCATCTCATAAATCTTTTAAGATAAGTTAGGAAGCCAGGTCTGCAGAGGTTTGGCGATGAACAATAAGACACGGGCGCCTGCATTGCGTGCCTGAGGACAGCAAGCAAAGATGGGGCGTGCGAGCTGAACCCCCTGCTGTGTGCTCGCAGAGGGGAACCACAACAGTCCCCCCACAACCCCCCCAGACGTTGCTGCTTTCACTGGCTTGTTTATGGGGTTCAGAGCCAGTCATGTTCTCTCTGTCCCACAGTTAGTTATCATTATGTACAGAAACTCGGCCAATGAATTCTTCCCAGGGAGAAACAAACTTCCTTGCTGTAATGGGGTAGTAGTTTTTCCTGTCATCGGGTTACCGAAACCAATCATTATTTGGGGGGGACTGCTGAAATTATTTAGGAATCCCCTGGCCCCCGGCAGACAGACCTGAAGTTTTCGGCTGACCTTCACTGCTTCTGCCATTAGAGCCGTAAATCTCCCTTGAAGGCAGACAGCCCTTGGGTAATTTTAGAGAGGGCGACGGAGCAGAATTATAGGTTGTCTGGGAAGAGTTGAAAGATTAGACGTCGAGAGGGAAAAAATAAAATGAATCATCGTGAAGGGCAACTACTACTTAGGGTCAAAGTTTAAATGTCTGTAACCCATGTTTTTGTTTGACTTGCTGCTCGGATCACTAATGCTCTGGGGTCTTGGGATAATTGAAAGTAAAGCAGTAGAGTTAGAACAGATGAATTCATTTCAGAAAACAAAAAGGACATTCATTTTAAAAATCTGTCTATCAATCATTGAATACATGAAGACAAATACAAATGACCTGACTTTACTTTTCTGAAATGAATAATTTCCTTTTATTCACTATAAAACGATATGATGGGTTTCTTTGGAATAAGAACGGTGGCATAATATTAGGGTAAATCCTCAACTCCTTTTCTTTACATGTGTCTCTTAGTAGTTGCTTAATTCGTACAGCCTCAAAGAACCTGATACAAAGAGGCAGAGGAGTCTGGAAGGAGTTAAATCTCCTGTCCTACTGTCTAGGTGGTTGCAGACCCTGAGCTTGAGGCAGCTTATAAGAAATGTATGTCATGTGCTGTCTTGTGCACACATGACCTAACCAACCAAAGGGGCGCCTCATATCACCTTTCTCCTCAGCAGCAAGAAGGATTATATTGCATGTTTAACAACACACTTGGACAGACCTTAACCATTTCTAGTTTAAAAAAAAAATTAATACAATTCCTGATAACTGGAGAACAAAATATAAAGTATTTTGTTTTATCAGAAAAAAAAAAAAAAGATTTTTCTGGCCTGCCAAGAATATGGGTATTTGGATCCTAGTTTTATCTATTAGTCTAATTGAGTTATCCCGGGAAGATAGATTTAGCATTACTATACTTGGAAACGGGAAATTTTAAAAATTCAAATCTCCCAGATATCCCTAATTCTCTAAGTATTTGTAATCAATTTGATAATGTATAAGTAAAGAGTATGAAGTGGGCATCCATGACAAAGAAAGGCGCTGGTAATTCACAGAGAGATTTGCAAACATTGGTTGGTATTTTCAGGTGTTTGCTGAGAATCGTTTTAATGGAACAGTGGTCACCTTTGTGGGTGACTAATCCCTAATACTTCTGCTGACAAGGATGTGCCGCTGCACCTGGTGTCCCTATCAGTTCTCTGATTTGGGGCAAGTGATTCTTCAGCTCTGCCTCAGTATCCCCCGTTGTCCACTTCTCAGAGCAGTTATGCCTTTCAAATGAAATGTGGAAAAATGCAGTGACAATGGAATTTCTTGTTATCACAGCTCTGTCTGGTGCCGGCGTTGCTCCTTCTAAGCCAGGACAGTCGAGGGAACGTGTGGCCTTGGCCATGTTCAAACCAGGGGCAGCGACCTATCTCAACCTTAGGTTACAATGAGATCCATGCACCCTGAAAAGGGGCCCAGGTGTCTGGTCTGTCACTATCAACACCTAACAGATGCAATCAGAGGCAACTATGCAGATAAAGCTAAAAAAAGAAAAACAACAACAAAAAAACTGCAAAAAACCAAAAAACAAATACTACCCATTCTTATTTCTGCCAGCTAATTTCATCAGACTTTTTTTTTTAATCCTCACCCGAGGACATTTTTGCATTTATCTTCAGATAGAGTGGGAGGGAGAGATGGGGGAGGGGGGGGAGAAACATCGATGTGAGAGAGACATATTGACTGGTTGCCACCCACATGACCCCAACCGGGGCCAGGGACAAACTGCACCCATGGTATATGCCCTTAGTGAGAACCGAACTCAGGACTCTCCAGTCTGCAGGTTGACACTCTAACTACTGAGCCACACTGACCAGGGTTCATCAGACATCTTAAAAGAAAATATTTTTTAAAAAATTTCTCCATTACTGCCTTGGCTGGTGTGACTCAGTGGTTAGAGTGTTGGCCTACACACCGGAGGGTTGTGGGTTCAATCCCCAGTCAAGAGCATGTACCTGGGTTTGAGGTTTGATCCCCAGCCCCAGTTGGGGTCCTGCAGGAGGCAACCAATTGATGAATCTCTCTCTCATTGATGTTTCTCTCTCTCTCCCCCTCTCTCTCTCTTTCTCCCTCTCTCATTTCCTCCCTTCCTCCCACTCTCTCTAAAAGTCAATGACAAAAATATCCTGAGGATTAACAAAAAACAACAACAAAAAAACACACATTTTTACTCCATTATTGCTATATACCTCAGTCCTTTGCTTTTCTTGTTTCCACACTTTACATGGAGATAAGCTCTCTGGTATCTCCATGTTTAAGGACTGGTAGCCAAAGCCAAGCTTCATGGAGGCCAGAGAGAGAGCTGCCTACTTGCTTGTGTAAAGAGCCATCTCGGGAATACTTGGCCAAGCAGTGACCCAAACCCAGCTCTAACGAAGTAGCCAGATGATGACAGTGATCTCAGTTCATCCACAGGCTCAAATCACTGCTTGGATGTGTCTAGTTGGTAGTAAAGTAGTCAAGGTTGGTTGACTGGGGCTCCACGTGTTTCATTCCAAATCTTTCTTCATCTTGTTATTATAATAACTTTCCAAAGAGACTTCTACCTTCTGAAACTCTAACAGATCTCCAACTCTGAGTGATTTGATCGACTTGCAAGTTACATTTGTTTGCAGCTTGTTAAACTCTATGCTCATTAGAGCTAATAGTACACAGATACCTCCTCGTGTGCTGCCTGAAGCCCCATGGAAGGCATGGGGCCTAAATCCTTTGATAACATGATTATTGAATGTTAAAAAGTAATTAAAACAACTGCCCATGACAATCAACAACACTGAAGGAAGCCTTCCTGTGTTCTTAAAGGTATAGAATCGCGTGGCAGAAAACTTGCAACCACCCAATTATTTAGAGATTTGCTAGAATGAATAAACTGGCTCCCTTCCTAGAGTGGCAGGTAATGTCATTTGGCTGCAAGTGGGCCTTTAATTATGATGAGACTGCTCAGTGCACCCAATGGCCTTATCGCTTGCTCTTTCCCATTAATTCTGAAGTTGTAACTCAAGTCCAGAGCTGCTTCAGTGTGACCCTGAGGTTACTTGAGTTTCCCATTTGAGTTTAAGTAAATAATTGTGATCAGTAACTTCCCTCTGGAACCCTTAGAGCGAACCCTTAGAGTATGGCAATTACATGAGATTTGCCTGGCTCGTTCATGCATGCCCAGAGTTGGAAATAAGTGCATAAGGTATTTGCAATTGGAATTTCCAAGATATGCCCGGGTCCCTCAATAGCTCCGTGTTCCCTCTCTGGCTTATCAATATCCCATTGTCACTTTTAACTGCATAAACTCAAGGAGATAAGGCAAATGGAGGTGCATTCTTTTAAGCCACAGAGAAGAGATATTTCTATTCTCTCCTACTAACTGAAACCATATATTTGCTCTAAGTATAAAAGCTAATGCTTGGGACGATATTTTTTGTTTGACTATTTTTTTTTTGGCTGGAAAATACATTGATATTTTAAAGTAAATGATGCTGTGGTTGGCTAGGAGACAGCTGGCTTTAGGAAGTGAATGAAATAAACTGTTCTGTCTGAGCACCCATTTAGAAGAGTATTCACATTCTCAGCAACTCTACGGAAAGGCAATATGTAATCAATAATGATGTATTGTTTGGTTTTTCTGAAAGCCAAACCCTCTGTGTAGTGACTGCACACTTTTCTGAGAAATCAATGGACATTAATTTTATAGAACCACAAGTCAAATTTCTAACAAGTGGAGAGAAATAAAAATCTTGACACCTCCACTTCATAGAAATTGGGTAAATGTTTCATTATGCACCCTATTATGTTACCTGGTAGAATTTCTAGACGGTCTTGTGTTCTAAAATACAAATAGTACTCCAGAGTTTTATGATCACTAAACCACAAACTGATGTTATAATTGCTAATAATTTAAGAAATGACAAAACATGATAAAATGGATAAAACAGACCATTAAGGAGAAAGGCTCCTGATGTGCTGAGAAAACCCACAATTCTCTGTCAGATCTTTACTATGCAACTTGAAACCTTCACTGTGCAACTTATTAGACATTGAGGAGTCCCTGATATCCCTTAACTTCAATTTCCTTATATATAAAACAAGGATCCCAGTATAATGCTCAGGTCACAGGGTTACTGTAAAGACAAGTGAAATATTTAGGACAGTGAATTATAAGCCATAATGTGCAATGTAAATGTCATTCTAACAATAGTTAATATCACATGGCAAAAGCTCTTTGAGGATTGTAACCTTTGTTATCCCTTTAAAGAGCTCCCTAATGTCTTGGAAGCTCACATTTTTAATGATCTTCATAGATATTTATGCCTATAATTTTTATCAATGGTTTTAGTAAATGGTGATTAGTCATCTAAATAGTTTAGCTTCTCATAGATGTGGGTAACAGAAAGAGTTAAATTAATAAGCTTTCATATATATATTTTATATATTCTTTTAAAAAATGAATCAAAATGGAAAATTATTAGTTAGTATAGCTAGATCTCAACAAAGCACATGGAAAGACCAGTGCACAGAGTCGTAGAGGCTAAGGATGGCTTTGCTACTCTGTCATTAACCTGCTGCGTGACTTCTTCTAAATCCCTTCTGAGTCCCAGTTTCCTGTGATGCTCCATAAAGACTCGGTCTCAGCTATGTGCTCTATAGGAAACATTTATTAGGGAGGGAGAGATGTGGGGGAACGTCAGCCAAGATGTGGCCTCTGGCGATGTTGAGCTTCAGGGCTTATGTCTCTGGCATAAACCACTGCCCCCTGGTGGAGGGAGTCAGGGAGGGGTAAAAGGGGCAGCTGTGAGCTTCTAGCTGGTCACACTCACAGCACCGAGGTGGCATGCACTAGCCCAGTAAAGGGCATCAAAGTGAGGCACAAAACAGCATCCGGACACATACTTTCTTACAAAAAGTTTTCTATCCAACTGAAAGTCAGGTAAATGTGTGCTATGAACAAATTCTCCCTGAAAGTTACTTGCTTCCTTTCGTCTTCGTCTCATCTCTGTCAAACCTCTGTAGACTTTGCCTTTAAAACTGGGAATGTTTATCTCCCTCATATACATGCGCCACGTGGCCATTTCAGTCACAACGCCATCTTGCCTTACAAGGTAGGTTCCAGGAAAAAAAAAAAAAAAAGCTAAGTTGATTTAAATGGCTTTGACAACTAAGATATTGCTTCTCCTTTTTCATATTTTCTTCCAATTATCCATTTTCCATAAATCTGACAATTTACTCTCTGACTGTGGGTGGCCAGCAGGAAGAAAAACTGTCATCACAAACGAGGTGCCAGGCATTTAATTATGTAAACGTCAGACCAGAGTTTTGTAACCAATAGTCAAAAACACAACAATAACAAAAATCCCAACTTAGAGTGGTCTCTCTCAAAGTGAGCCCTTCACGCCCTAAAAAGTTTCTAGAAACAAATATTACTGAAGCTAAATCACTTTTGTTGGGGACATGCTGCATGTTTTATCTTCATCTGAGAACTTCGTCATCAACACTTTGTGAATTAGTTTTATTGGTTTACTGTTTATTGTCAGCTCTCCTCATGATTGCAAGGACCACATGTGTAGGTGTCTGTCCTATGCACCACTGTGTCCCCAACACCCAGCCCAGTGCCTGGCTCATCAGAGCTCTCAACAATTATTTGTTGAAAAAAAATTATGAACCTGAACATACTGCAGCTTTGAAAATTCCTGGAGTAGTGAAGCCTGTTTAAATGTGTTTCCCCAATAAACATATGTACGGACCTCCCCCTCACAAACACACACAGAGCTCTTAGCTGGAAAATATTTGGGGAAATACTATTTTAAACCAAGAAAAGACAATTCAATAGAAGCTGGCATTCAGTCTTGGTCTAGATGGTGGCTGTGCTGATCACTGACCTTTTACCTTTCCCCAAACCCATTCTCCACCTCCCTCAATCCTGACCCTACAGGCTACGTCACCTGGGCTCCACTGACCTCTGGTTTCCGTTGGATTAGGTTGGTGTGAGGTGACTCAAGAGATCAAAGGGCAGGCGGAGAGAGACTTAGAGCCTTCTCCCCACTCGCTCTGCCCCAGCAGCGTGTTCTGTCTGCGGCTGCCGCCCTCCAGGACCATTGCTCCGCTGCAGTGGACTCTGTGGGTTCTATCAGCTCATCCAGGCTTCAGTCAGCTGCTCCCTCCCTCCTCCTGTCAGTCCTCGGGGTGGTAATGACTTCCCCTGGTGCTATCCTTGGGGGCCTCAACTTTGCCTAGGGGTTTCCTTAATCATCCCGAGCCTCTGCAAAGAGTCCTTTTCATTCAACCTCTCCCGAGTCCCTTTGGAGCATGACTTCTGTTTCCCGGTGGGCTCCCGACAGCCGCAGTGATCGCCCGGTCAGCCCGGCATGCACTGCCAAGAGGGAGGCGCACACCTTCCTGGCAGAGTCAGAGCTTCACGCTGTGGTTTCGGTATTCTGGCTGAGCTTTGACGAACTCTGAGAATTTCATCCACACCGGAAGAGGGTAGTACAAAAATAAATCCCAGGACCGATGGAAAGTACTCTTATGAGTTATCCACTTTTTTAGTTCCCAGTTGGGAGGTGAACTACGTACTAGCTGGTTTTAATCTATTCCTTACACAGATTCTGAACTTCAAAGAAAATAGGAACTTGTTCCTGGGGGCCATCACTCCTGATTTTAATATAGTTCAGGACACTGTAGGCACTCATTGCACATTAATTTAATTCATATACTCATCTGGAGGATGGCCACAGCTGCTGGGAACAGACAGAGTAGAACCATTATCCATTAGCTTCAGACTAAAGGATAACAGTTGGCAGCACTGTGAACAAAGGGAAAGAGGGACACATTTGTGAAAAGAAAGTACCAAGTCCCTCAGTGTAATGTTTAGCATCTTTTTATGTGATATAAAGATAAGACTAATATACTTACTTTTTATAACAGACTTTACAATAATTAGGATTTGTGCAGTGGTGGTAGAATAATAAGTGTCCTTTGGGCCTCAGAACATATGCTCTGTAGATCGGGTGATTGTGTCACTGCGTGAACTATTGGTTTTCTAACGAGCTTTAGTAGCTATATTTGCCTTGAAAATCAATGGATGTAGGATACAGCAAATCAAATGATATTGCAAAACAAAGCTCCCTAAAATGTGTAGAGAAAACTTCCCATTCTGATGATGGGGCTGTAGAAATCCAAAGCGATATGAAGGCCCCTACTGGGTCTCACGAGCAGTAAGAGGGGCTATGACTAGGGAAGCAGATTTATTTCTCCAAACAAGTGTCTGGGGCTGGTATTATTTAGTCAGGATACTGCATCCATCATAGTTGCTGCGATTGAGGATACTACTTGATTACATTTATTGTGGTCCTCCATTATTTTTTATTTTTATTTTTCTTTATCCTCACCGGAGGACATTTTTCTGTTTTTTGCTCAGGTAGAGTGGGAGGGAGAGAGAGGAACACAGAGAGAGAGAGAAACATCAATGTGAACGGGACATATCGAGTGGCTGCCACCCATACAACCAACCAGGGCCGGGGACAAACTGCAACCGAGGTACGTGCCCTTAGCAGGAACCGAACCCTGGTTTCTCTGGACCACAGGCCGACACTCTAACCGCTGAGCCAAACCGGCCAGGGCGGTCCTCCATTATTTGCCATGATCTACCTGGATTTTTCAAGGACTACGTTGGTATATTAAATGTAGAAACTAGTGTAGGAAACACAGAGAATACCCTGGGTATTTATTTAGCACCTCAGGAAGCCTCCTGCAGCATTAATATGTGACCATCTCACCTAGCACTAATTTGCATTCCCACCAACAGTGTGTGAGGGTTGCCTTTTCTCCACATCCTCTCCAAAACTTGTTGTTTGTTGATTTATTGATGATAGTCATTCTACCAGAAAGACAAGTACCATATGATTTCACTCATATGTAGAATCTAGTGAATAAAATTAACAAGGAAAATGGAGACAGACTCATAGAGAGCAGGCTAGCAGCTGTTGGGAGTAGGGGGTCAGGAGGGATAGAGAGATTGAGCGAATAAAAAAGAGAGAGAAAAAAACTCAAACACAGATCACAGTGTGGTGACTGCCTGGGGGAGTGGGGTGGAGGAAGTGGAGGAGGGTACGGGGGGATAAATGTTGATGAATGGAGACTGGGCTTGGAGTGGTGAACATACAATACAGTGTACAGATGATGTGTTGTGAAATTGTGAACCTGAAACCTGTATAATTCTGTTAACCAGTGGTACCCCCAATAAATTCAATTAAAAGGATAAATAAATAAATATATACACACATGAGCATCAACTAGAGTTGATCTTTTCCATCAAAGATTTTTGGAGGAGTAAACCTAACATAATCACGGCTTCTGTCTTGATCTCTTTTGTTCATTCCTTATCCTTAGCCCATTTCTTCTTAGTGTAGTTTCCATTACGTTGGAAAGTACTTTGCAGGATAAAATAGTTTCTTTCGAGTTGTGCGGGTCCTTGATGTGGGTTGTGTGTTTCCCTTCAGTGGAACTGGTCCATAGGATTTCAGGCTAAAGCTGTTTGGGCAGCTAAACTTGTGATGAAAATAATGACAACCCAGTTCTCCTGTTCTTCCTTATAATTATTTATTTTAATAATCATTTGATTATATGCTTATCTCCTTCTTAAAGCATAGTTCCTTGAATATCTGTCTCTTTAGTCTTTATCTTGTCCTAGGAGTGGACTCTTCTCAGGATGACTGGAAGTAGAAATGACATGTCCACTCCACAGAGAACCCTGACCCTGGCTTTTTATCTTCAAAATGATATTTCAAAGTTTGAGTTATTCAGTCTTAACACCAAGTGCAGGACATCAGCAGTGAAGATGAAGCTTTACCTAGCCTGCTCCAGAGGCGACTGCCCTCGCTCCTTCCGAGTGACACTGGATCTAGGCTTGTCCCAGTCTCGCTTCACACTCTGAGGTCCCCGCCCATACATCCTCCGTGTTCTCTGTTTCTGACATAGGTAACTGTTCAACAGTTTAGCAACCAGTAACCAGTGAATCTCAAAACCTTTATTTCTAATAATGGTATTGATTATTTGCATGAATCGACAGTCAATTCTGGTGGTTTTCCCAAAACAAAACAATAGAATGCTGCAGAATGGATCCAAGTCTCTGAGTGGTGACAATTTAAAGAAACTGTTTTCCTTTCCTACCATCTCCAATAAGATTCAAAGATTATGTAGGTAAGCTTCAGACACAGCATAAGCCCAGAGTATTCCATGTATTCCACACTGGTTTCTGCATTTAATACACCGATGTAGTCCTTGAAAAATCCAGGTAGATCACTGCAAATTATTGTGGAGGACCACCATAAACGTGATCAAACAGTGGTCTCAAGCAACTGTGCTGAATGCAGTAGCATTACCAGGTCATAGCACAGCCTCTCCTACTTGGTATGTGACCATTTATTAGCACACAAATCCTTCAAGCTGCATCAGGAAGAAAGAATCAAAAATATAGTTGACCCTTAACACAAGTTTGAACTGTGAGGGTCCGTTTCTGCAAGAACTTTTTTTTTTTATTTTTTTATCACTACGTAACTGTACCGTCTTCACTTTGCAGTGGGGAGTTCATGTATGCAGAGGGCCAATAGCCGCTGCACTATTGTATATAGGGGACTCAAGCATTCACAGATTTTCATATCTGTAGGCAGTCTAGGAATCAATCCTCCACAGATACCAAAGGACAACTAAGTTTTTGGGGCATCAGAAGATTTATACAGATTTTTGACAGGGTGGGGGGTCATCACTCCTAACCTTCTGCATTGTTCAAAGGTCAATTGTAGTTTCCATTCATCTGGGACGGGGCAGCTGCCTCGGGGCTAAGTGAACTGTCCAGCTCTCTGACAAAATATAATCCCAAAGGATGTTCGTAATCTTGATATTCCACAGAACATCATACAAATGCACCGCTGCCTAGTTATTTTGGGCTTCGCGTGCCAGAAGTTAGCAGGCAGAGAAAGGAGTTACTTACTGACACTGACATCTCCAGGTGTGGGGGGTGGTAACTGCTACAACACGGGGCAGGGAGAAGTGTGTCTGAAACACAGGTGACTCATCGGAAGCTTTCCTGCACCTGACACCATGAAAGGATGACCCCTCCGTGTTCCTGGGCAGTGTTCTTTGATGTGATATCCTGCAGTTTTCTACTGTAAGACCTGCTGCTTTCTGTCTGAGGGCTTTCCCTGGCTGAAATAGTATTGGCCCATGCGTGGGGCAGGCCAAAATGCCAGAGCCGCAGTTGGTGGGTAAATACCCCAGTTTCCTCTCCCTTGAGAGGGAACCCAATATTGCTTTCAACAGGCAATTGCTATATACATTTAGACAGAGAATTACCACAATGGGCTGGATATAAAAGGCTTCATGGAAGAGGCAGAACTTGACCTAAAAGATCAGATTTTGACAAGTGACAAAGTGGATGGAGGAATGGCATGGGCAAAGGTCGAGGGAGTGTCATCGCTTTATTTTATTCCAAGGAGGCTAAGCTAGTATTTCTTATCCTCTCTCATATGTACCAAGCACTGTGCTAGGTTAATTACCTACCCTACTAGGGAAGGGGTAGATCGATTTGACTGAGTAGAGGAGCATTCCAAATGCATCAAGAACTGGCCTGAAAATTTGGATTCTAACAACAAGAGTTTGAGGTATTTTGGTGGGATTTTAAAATGGAACAGAATATTTTAGAAGCTAATTGGGTAGTATAAATAGCAAAGCTAGACTAGAATGATGTTGGAGATCAGAAGACCCGTTGAAAGGCCCTTGCAAAGGCCAGATGAGGTATGACGTGACATGAGGCTCCGTAGGCTGAAGGCCGCGTGGAGTGAGCAGGAATGCAGACAGGAGACTGCCAGAGGCAGGCATTGGGGATGAGGGAGAGATCAAGGGTGACCCCAAGGTTTCCTACCTGATGGTGGAGGGGGTGGGAGGTGTCAAATAACAGAGAAAGAATGGGTAGTCTGGAAAGTGAAAGAAATGATTAACTTGCTTTACCACACCCCTTTCTTTGCTGCAAAGCCTTGCGCCTGGGAGCTTCTGAAACCTAATACCAGATTCAGTTTTTGTGGACAGGATTCACTAAGGGAGGAAGTGTTGAACCCGATTCTAAGCCTCCCTGAGCTCCTTCCTTTTGTATTTTTCATGTATCATAATATTTAATAGAAGGGGAATTGTACGGTTTAATTCCCGTTCCAATTTGCCGTCCTTATAGAGAATCTTATTTTCACAACAGCAGGGGTTTGGAGACTTTCTAAATTTGGAATTTCCCAGCTCCCATCAGGATAAGTGATACTTTTAATGTTTCTTAAATATAGTGTTTGGGCATTTAATTATATTATGCAAAATTAGTAAACAGCTATTTCAAGACAGGGCTGATTAAAATGAATCTGCAAGGTGTGGTATTTATTAGTATTTTGTTTTCAGGACCAAGTGATATAGTGTCCTAGCTCTTGAAGTTGAAAGATGAGTGGCGCCTAGAAAATGATATAACAGTGATGACAGCTGGTGTTTAAGTTTCAATGAAATAGTTGTTTTGATGATTTCTTATGGAACTGATTAGTCCCCTGAGGGCTGGCTGAGGGAGAGAGAGAGAGAGAAACCTGTACTATCTTTTTTTTCCTTTCTATGACTTGAAAAGTCCTGTAGATGCTCCTCACCTATTTGACTTTTCACTCTTTTTTACAAGGCTAGATGGCATGTCAGCTGACAGAGATGCTGACCAGGGAGAATCCAGGACTGTAGATGCTACAGATGAGACAGCTATAGATAAGGGACTGGGGGATTGTGGAGGAAGGATAATAAATGGAAGTGTTTAAAAAACATACATCTTCCTGTTGATCCCTCAGCTAAAGTCTCAGTGAGCACCCTTCTGTCACGTGATCATGTACCAGCAGAGTCCCATGGCTACCATGTGTCCTATGAAATTCAATACATGTTCTAGATTAAGTGGGGTTTTTTTTTTTTTTTTTGGCAAAAATAGGGTGCTCATTGCAATATATTCTAAAGTCTTTTTTTTTTCATTTTCTGCATGCCCCTCCCTATTTGTATGCGCCTTCTCATTTTTAAGGGATTCTGAAGTGATGACATGTATGTGCTTGCTACTGGATGGTTTCTCGTCTATGAAATCTGCCTTAATTCTAGACGCTTGTCTATAACAGGATTCCACGGCCAAGCTGCTGTTCCAGAGGCTGACCAGTGAGACAGCAGTTTGGGACCTGATTGAAAACATGCGGTGAGATTTCACTAGACTGTGTCTCAAGATCATCACCAACATGTAGGTTTTTTTTTTATTTTTATTTTTTATCCTCACCCTAGGACATTTTTCCATTTTTTGTTCAGGTAGAGTGGGAGGGAGAGAGAGGAACAGAGAGACAGAGAGAAACATCGATGTGAAAGGGACACATCGAGTGGCTGCCACCTGCACAACCGACCAGGGCCGGGGACAAACTGCAACCGAGGCACATGCCCTTAGCGGGAACCGAACCTGGGTCTCTCAGGACCGCAGGCCGACGCTCCAACCGCTGAGCCAAACCGGCCAGGGCGGCATGTAGGTTTTTTTTTTTTCCTTCATATCTTTGGCCATGCTGGGTATTACATGCAAACAACATGTAAGTTTGGTCATATATAGATCCCCCTGGCAGCCTGCTTCCGCTAAAGTGGCCTCTGGGGCGAACATTCCTTTCCCAGAAGTCCTATGAACATTTTAAAACATGGATATTCTGCATTAGAAATTTAATCCTCAGGAACTAACGGAGGAAAAATCTAAAACCTGTGAATTTCTTATGTACACTTTTCTTTTTAACTCAAATTCCAGTTTGTAAAAAGCTTTCATTTCCTCCTTGGGGCTGAAGGGGATGGCGCTGGCTTGGGCTGTCTGTCCCGGGGCCTCAGCTCTGGGAAACATTTCCACACTTTCCAGAAGCCGTGGGCACTGCATGGTCTGTGGCATATTTTCACTTGTGTGCTTGGCTCTGGTTATTTTGGAATCAACGCAGTTGTACCCTTTTCTGCTTTTTGTCATTCTTTTTCTTTTTGACCTCTAGGATTGACCTTCTTTCTAGTCATTCCTCTGCATCCTTTGTGTCTGCACATCTGTTTATCATTTCCATTTCCCACTGGTAAAAGCCTTTGGTTAAATTATCAACTGATTATGTGTTCTTACTAAAAGGGACGTAAGTTACTTTTTGTCATTCTGGCATCTTTTCAACTCAGGAACTAGCTGCCCTTCCCCTGTCTGGTGTTGCTGTCTGCTCCTGTGCTCTGACCTTCTCTGGCACCCCGCTCCCTTAGCCTGAACCCTGATTGGTTCAGATATGGCCATGTGACCTAAGCCAAGCCAATCATAGTCTTCTCTAGAATTTTTGTGACAGCTTTCAGGAAAGTGACCCTATGTTTCCTTTGTGATTACTAGCTACAAGGAGAGTAAAACTTAGGACTGATAAGGACTATCTCTG
This sequence comes from Molossus molossus, assembly GCF_014108415.1. Lineage (NCBI taxonomy): Eukaryota > Metazoa > Chordata > Mammalia > Chiroptera > Molossidae > Molossus > Molossus molossus. The sequence continues at coordinate 32,579,374 of NW_023425346.1, forward strand.
CCACAACATGGGAGAATCTACCTAAGAGTGAAGCCGGCACAGAGGAAAACAAAGCCGGGAGAGAGGGAGCTGCGTTGAATCCTTAAGACATGGTTGAACCCCAGGCTTCGAGTCAGTACTTTTCAGGTACATGGGCCAACAAGTTCCCTTTTCTTCATAAGCTAGTTTAAATCAGGTTTGTCACAGCATCGGAAAGATTTCTGACTAAAATACAGGTACAAAATGCCAGTTATAAGTCAAGAAATAGCACCTTAAACATGAAAAGGTCTCACTCACTAGCCTATGTCTAGAAATACAACTTCACATATATTAAGTAATGTATTATGAATGAGAGGGGCCCAATTCTTGTCATACAGAAGGTAGGGACAAGAATCCAAAGTGCCCCGGTTACATCGGGCCCCGCAGTGAGCTGTCCGGCTCAGAAACGGGTCCCCCTGAGAGGTGCCTAGCATGCTCGGTTCCCTGTCATGCACCTCACCACTCTTCAGACACTTCAAAGCCCAGGACTCGTCTGCCTCAGGTCAGCACCACGTACCCATCTTCCCCTTATCATTCCTTCTCAGAGCTGAGAGAAGATCCTTCTCTTGATCTGGACACCACGGCTGTGAGCAGAGCACACTTAACAACTGTGTTCAGATTGGCTGTACTCACAGGCCCAGATGCTCCCTCCTGGGCCCTCAGCCTGACCGCAGAGGCCGAGGCCAGGCCACTCCAAGGTCCCCAGGTCTGCCCAGCCCTCAGAGCCAAGGCCCAGGGAAGGGATGACCTCGTTAGTTCCTCCAGCCTAAGGTCCTCCTCTCCAAACCTTATTTCCTATTTCAGAAGCCATTTATTTCTTAGACACTCGACAGGGGAAATGCCTTCTCCATATAGGGAAGGCCTATTGCACCCCCAAGAGTACGATCTTGCTACTGGGCCCAGCGGCATCATGACTCAGCACATATTGCCCAACAGCACTTTCAGCCCTGGGTGCCCCGCTGGGCGGGAGAGCGCCAGTCCAGGCCAGTCTGCTGAAGCGCTTCCTCCGGTGCTTCCTCCCAGCAAGGGGTGGAGGCCAGTCTGCTTAACGCTGCCCAGCTGAGACACACCCCTTAACACTGCCTAGAATTCCGTCTGAATTCTGATTCTGCTGCTAAGCAGCTGCATCACATTTCGAAGTAACCACAATGAGCCTCCACCTACTTCACATGTAAATGGAGACAAGGATAGTACTTATCTCACAGGTCAAAAGATGAACTGCTACGTATCAGTTCTTAGGCAAGCGCCTGATAGTGGCAGCCCCTGCGTTCCTTGCTTCAGTTAGCCTGTCCATACAGAAGAATGTACCGTGCCTTTGAAGAGTAAGAGACCATGGCAAGCTAAGTGCAATACGGAGTCTGCATGATAAAACACTTTCCCTAACCCACAAAAAGGAGAGAGCAACCATGTTGGCAAAGACATCACTCTGCTGGGAATATACTCGGTGGTTCAGACCCCTTGGAACACTCAGTGACCCGACTAAAACATCTGTCATTAGGTCAATGATGGTTTGAACGTTTTCCCAAAGAGAACTTGGTTGGAACCTGCTTTTTTTTTTTTTTTTTTTTTTTTATCCTCACCCAAGGACATTTTTCGATATTTTGTTCAGATAGAGGGAGAGGGAGAGAAAGAGAGAGAAACATCGACGTGAAAGGGACACATCAAGTGGTTGCCACCCACACGACCCAACCAGGGCCGGGGACAAACTGCAACCGAGGTACATGCCCTTAGCGGGAACCGAACCCGGGTCTCTCCGGACCCCAGGCCGACGCTCTAACCGCTGAGCCAAACTGGCCAGGGCAGAACCTGCTTTTTGTAATGTGAAAGTAAAGGGCGCCTACTCAGAGGGCTCCCAAGGCAGGAAAACGACCTCCCCCAGATAGTAAAAGCACTCTTCCCCCTACTAAGAAACAGAACATTTCTTGCAACTTTTAAGACATTTCTTCAACTTCTTGTCTCAGTTTAAAAAGTCTTCTCTAGCCCTGGCCGGTTTGGCTCAGCAGTTAGAGCGTCGGCCTGGGGTCCGGAGAGACCCGGGTTCGGTTCCCGCTAAGGGCATGTGTCTCCATTGCAGTTTGTCCCTGGCCCTGGTTGGTTGTGCCGGTGGCAGCCACTCAATGTGTCCCTTTCACGTCGATGTTTCTCTCTCTCTCTCCCTCTCTCTCCCTCCCACTCTATCTGTGCAAAAAAAGGAAAAAAATGTCATTGGGTGAGGATAAAAAATAAATAAATAAATAAAAAGTCTTTTCTAGGGTCATTATTGGCATGAAACACAAGGATAAGCCTTCCCTCTTGTTGGAAGGAAGGAGGTAGTTTGCTGGGTGAGCTTGTTGACCGTGCACCTACTCTGTCCGGCACTGTGTGAGGCACAGGGTCTATGCTGGGGGATAAAGAAGGCCCCCTCTTCCCTGTGGGATCAGTAGGCAAAGAGCAAACGGTGGTTCAGGAGAATGATAGGAACAAAGGGCACACAGCCCCTAAGCAGGGATAGAGGAGTGCTTTTCAAACACCAGTGTACAAGTGCATGTGAAAACGCTTGTTAAATGGCAGCTTCTGAGTCAGCAAGTCTGAGGGGTGGGGTGGCTTGACAGTCTGCATTTCTAAGTGTCCCAGGTCACCTTGGTGCTGCTGGTTCAAAGACCACTTTGAATTGCAAGGGAAGAACAAAAGGGCTTTTAATTAAAGCAATGGCAGTTTTTTCAGTTTTAGCCCCCCCCCCCCCCACCCCAGTTTAAGCCTGGAGAGGATGAGCAGCTGCAGAGACAGGAAGGCCTTACTATCTGAAAATTTCTAGTTTCTTAGTAAATTGGAAGAATGAAGGGAGGAGAAGTTTGAATGGGAAATTTCAGAAGAGAAAAGAGCGTAAAAGTCATCTCCGAGAGTAAGAAAGGAAGCCCCAAAGAGATGCAGTTAGAGTTTTCAGGCGGGATTGAGGGCCCGTTCAGATTGGCCCTCTTAACGTGAGATCAGTGTACAATATTTAGCAGCTTTGGTGCCCACCAGGAAAAGGGAGCTGCCTGGATTTCTCTGTTTTTGTGGTTTTGCCAATTGATTATGACAGAGGAAGTCAGTTGAGATAGCAACATTAATTTCTGTAAAGAGACATGTTAAGGTCATTCTGAAAAAAAACAACCAAACAAAAAAACACTGGCTTGTCATATGAGCACATGCTATTATTATTATTATTTTTTAAAAAGCATTATTTTATAGAAAAATGAGAAGTACGGAAGGAATGGCTGTGGGTTTTTTGTGATTTCCGTGTACTAGTTAAGAAAGTACTGAGCTGTAGGAACAGATTACTCAAGTAGCCTAAATAGCATCTTATGTAACAAAAAACCTAAAGATGTTCTTTTATTGGCTCAGCAATGCCATCTCGGACCCAGTCTCTATGTGTCATTTTCATCCTCAAAGTTATTGCCTCCTGCTTACAACGTGGCTGTGGCTGCTCCTAACAGCCTTTCTGTGTTCCAGTCGCGAAGAAAGGCAGACGGGTGACGCCAACTGCAAATGTCCCTTTTTAATCAGAAATGCAAGCGTTTTCTCAGAAACCCCTCAGCAGACTTCCATTTACATTGCATTGGCCAGTCTCATCACATGCTTATTTGGCAAGGGGAGTAGGTAAAGTGAATATTTATTTAGCTTTCCCACTGTCCATGATAGAGTTTGAGAAGGGACAGTGGGTGGGAATGAGTGTTGGCTCAGCCATTTGCAGTGTGTCTCATTCAGGGCTGGCTGTATAGTTCACCTCCGTCTCTGTTTTAGACACTTCGTCTAAACCTAGTCCACCAACAATATCTTATCATGTTAAATCACTGTGCTCAATAATAAGGAACTGTCTTCTCTTTCCCTTGGTTCTCCTAGTCACAGCCAGCATGAAGGCCTTGGTTCGAGAAGGGATATGGAACATCCTGACACCTGTCACTCTCTGGGCTTGCAGCCACTCTGACCTGGCCCACGTTCCCAGGCTAGTTCAGTGGTTGTTCAAAGGGAAGATAAAGTGAAGAATACCAACTCTGTTTAATTCTAGCGGAGCAGTCAATTCTGGATCATCTCGTAATAGGTGATTTGTTTAAGGATTTTTTACATACAGAGGGAAAACTTACTTTCTTCAACTAAGTCTCCTGTGTTTCAATCCTAAGAGTAATTCATGGGGCTTCTCAGCAGAGCCCAGAGGGAGTTCTATCACCTCTTAACTAGGTTATTTCAAAGCTTAATTTTGTGATTCAGTGGGAGGGCCATGCCTTTAATCTGCCAGAATAGCATGAGATTCTGAAGAATTCTGAGACAGTCAGCAGAAAAGCCACACACATAAACCCCAGTGGAATTAGCAGAGTCTTCGGGATGGGCCTCTGGCTGCTAGGCAGGGGCTCCCTGACAGACTCCCCAGCTGCTGCCCCATCTCTGCCTCTTGGGCTCCTCCTCCAGACATTTGCACTAGTGGCAGTTCCTGAAGTGGGCGTGTCCTCCTCATACACGCTCCCCGCTCCCCGGTGTGCAGAGTGCTGCACCATGTAGGATCCCAGCGGGGTGCGCCGGACAGGGTGATAGAAGATGTTCAGGGGATTGTTTCATACAGTAAAGGAAGGTAACTGCTCTGGGGCCAGAAACAGCAGGAAGCTGCAAAACTTGCCCCTTCTGGTAACTGTTCTCTCTTCTCACTGGAATCTAGGGGGGCTTTGTGGTCTTGGAGGAACACAGCTACTGCTGAACCCTAGCTGGTCAGAGAGGGGGAGCTGGAGAAATCAACGCTTCTCTCTCTTCCTGTCCTGCGGGCACCTCCTCTTAGCAATTCACACCTGAATGTCAGAGAACAAGGGAGATAGTCCATAGAAGTTAAACTTCCAGGCTGCAGAGCAGAGACAAGGACCTTAGAGACTGCGCCGGGCATTTGCCCTACAGATCCAGTGGCCTTCCTCCCATTTGTTGCTCCATCAAATGGTTGTCACCTCTTTAGACCTGTGTGGCATGTCCACTGTGCTGCCTTCGTTACCTTTCCCCAGGGCCTTCCTTTGCATCTGCCTGCACACAGCCCCAGCTCTCATGTGACACTTACTGCTGATCATCACGGTCATTATTTAACAGGTCAGCTCCCCACTGAACTGGGAGATTACTGAAGCCAGAGACTATAACATATAGATAGATGTAGATGATATAGATATAAATGTACATATATAGATATACACATATACACACATATATATACAATATATGTACATACACATTTTTTTCTCAACCCCTGTCCTACTGTCTGACATATAATTGATGTTCAATAAATGTTTGACAAATGAAGAAAGGTGGAAGAGTATGAATTAAAGAGGATCCCTCCACCCCAAGGTCGATCTACTGAAACATAACTCAATTACCACTCCTCACATTCCTTTGGACTACGGTTCAGATGTCATATACGTAATATGTGAGTCCCAGGCTTCACCCAGTGATGATTGTGTGCGTCACAATTGTAGTAATAGTTCAAACCTCAGTGCTCGAACGCCCCTGCTGCCTAACTAACAAGATGCATGACTGCCTCCTATAATCCTCTCTTTCTTAGTAGTAAAGAATCTCCAAGTGTGCTTATAGGTGTCACATGACTGTCCCTAGTTCCCTCCTTACTGCTTCTCTAGGATTTAAGGATCCAAAATGGGGTCACTCCTCCAGAAGTCCCTGGTTGGGACTTGTCTCACAGATAATCAGGGTCACTGCTTGCAGCTTTGCAGTCCCTCTATTCTGCTGTGCCCACTTTCTTCTTTCTGTTGTCACTTGGCCACCCCCTGGACATTGCCCTTGCTGCTGCCCATACTGATGCCCGTTCTTCTCCGGGCTAACTGTGTGCGCACCAGCAGCGGGAGCTAGGACTTTACCACTGACCATGCCCAACCTGCCCAGAGACCACTGACCTCCACACTGCCCACAGGCTCCTGTTCACACAGCTCCTGACTCCCTCTGACTCACCAGCCACCGCCGCTCCTGCTCCCCGCTGTTCACTGGGGAAGCGCTCCCTGCTTTGCCTGACCAGATGTTTCAGAAGGGCTTCCTGTACCAGAGCTGCTGTGGGGCCTAAGGACACAGCTCTCCGCTCCCCAGCCCTCCTTTCCAGAGCTCCCAGGCGCTCTGGGGTCAAGATGGACTGCATTTGGGCATGTGAGGACCTTAACCCTCACCCGGAACCAAAGTGTCACACTTAGTTGGCCACACTTGACGGGCTTCTTTCCTCAAGGTGATTCCCCCCACCCCCCGCAAAGGTTCAATTTCCATTTCCTGTAGCTTGCCTCTTTTTGAGGATGTCTAGCCCGTCCAGTGAGACTGTAACGTCTGTACCCTAACTGTACATAGGCTTCAAGTTCTTTGATGTGGGTCCACAGGATTCCATCATATTCAAGGAGAATTAGTGGGCATTTGTTTTAAATATTTTCAAGTACTCTAGGATAAGAAAGTCACTGAACATGTAGGATAGGAGACTTTCTGTCCAGAAAACCCTAAGGAGTTTTAGGGAGTGGTGGTGTTTAACCTCCTATTCTACCCAAACCGTCTTATACGCACCCCAGACAAGACATACAGGGACATCTGGAAGGGATAACGCTTTTTAATCCTACACACATGACATGGTTTTATTTGACACACCAGACCTGCTGCAGGCCCAGGGATGCAGTAAGTGACAGAACTCGGAAGTGGAGCTGCTGTGGCAAGAAATTCCTCACCTGGTAGCAGGATGGCCCTTCCATGCGTACCCTGCCTGTCCCAGGCACTGTCGTACGTCTACAAGCCTGTGCATCCTGGGCCTCCAGCACTACAGAGTTCTAATGCCAGTTGGACCACTGATTTTCACAGGAGTTCTGTCTGCTCTTATATTTGTGTATGTTCTTTGCACTTTTCTTGTTTGCTGGTTTGGTAGGAAACAGACATGAAAACCAGCTTCCACTGAGGCAGATTGGTTATCCTTGTCCAGCTTCATAACTAGCTCAGGCCTTCTGGTGTGCCCTGTCTTTGCCGTTTTCTGTTGGTTTCCGTCAAGTCATCAAAGCTCTGCGGTGCATTCTGATGAGAAGATCATAAATATTCAGACATTTGGATGCTTCCAAGCAGGTCAGAGCTCAAGGTTCAGGATGAAGCAGTGGAAAACCACAAGGCTTGGAGTGCACAAGTCCCCAACCTACGACATCTCTCTAATGACGATTGAGAGCAGCGTTTGCCCTTTGTCTGCCTTTCAGGCTGTAGATGACTGGTGGTCAATAAGAGAAAGGCTCAGGTATGCTTTGCAAAATATGTACACAGGTGTAAGGCTCATCTGGGAACACGAAGAGTACCACAGAAGGCAGTTGGAGAAAGGGACTCATGGCACTAATAGTACTAATTCGAGGCATTGATGAGCAACTTTGACCACTTCCCAAACTTAACCAAGATTATCAACCTCAGGGAAGTGTAAAAAACATGGACTTACTCCTTAGGTGAGGTGGGGTGTGGGTCATAACTGATCCTTATTAGTTATAGGTCTATGAAAAAATTAATTTCTCTAACCCTCAGTTTTTAAAAAAATTGTACCTGTGTTATTGAAAGTATTACATATGTCCCCCCTTGAGGCTGTGCCTGTATGGGGATAGGGGGTATATGAGAAATCTTTGTGCATCTTCCCCTCAATTTTGCTGTGAACCTGAAAGTGCTCTAGTGAAGCAATTTTAAAAAATAAATCAGTGATTTAAAAAAATAAATCTTCTTTTAAAAGAGTCACTTTAAAAAAAATAAAGTCTAATTTAAAAAAATCTACCTAGAAATATTCACTTTTAATTAATGACATTGGTGACGTAAAGTATCTAAAAAATAATTGGTATTCAGTGAATGGTTTTGGAGGAAAAGATGCAGTCATTAGCGTGTCTCCTATACACAACGCTACAGTCCTTTAGTAAGTTCCAAAAGGGTGAAGGGCTTTGAAAGCTGTAGGAGTAGAAAATTCTCTTTTGCAGTATAGATAATAGGATGAAAGAAAGTATACTGATAAAGTCCAAAGGCAGCACACATAAAGCAAATATGTTAAAAGCTCAGATTCAGGAGCCAGACAGCCTGGGTTCAAATCTGAGTTCTACCATTTGCTAGATATGTGAGTTTGATCAAATTATTTAACCTCTATGTGCCTCAGTTTCCATATCTGTAAGGTGGAAATAACAATTATATCTTTCCCAGAGTGTTGTTTAGATAAGTGAATGGGTTATCTATCTATCTATCTATCTATCTATCTATCTATCTATCTATCTATCTATCTATCTATCGAGAAGATTAGAAAAGGGTGTGGTCCTCAGTAAATGCTATATAAGAGTTTGCTATTATTTTTTTTTAATGTTTTTTTTTCTTTTTTTCTGTTTTTCAGATAGAGCGGGAGGGAGAGAGGGAGGAAGAGCACGAGAGAGAAACATTGATGTGAGAGAGACACATCAAGTGGCTGCCACCCACACAACCCCAACCGGGGCTGGGGACAAACTGCAACCGAGGTACGTGCCCCCAGCAGGAACCAAACCCGGGACTCTCTGGTCCTTAGGCCCACACTGCAACCACTGAGTCAAACCGGCCAGGGCAAGAATTTGCTATTATTATTATTATTGCTATTACCCTTATTTATACTTTTTAAATGACTAGACAGTGCCTTGGGCATAAAAGGCATTTAATAAACATGTGTTGAAATGTTGTTTGAAAGAAAGAAGATGAGGCAGTTAGGTGGTAAGTGATAAGGCTTGTGGTATCTATTAAAAATAATACTAATATTTAGCCCAAGAAACAAGGTTGGCTAAGAAACTGTACGTGACGATATCAGAGAGAATGTCTTCTTGCCCTCTGACCTAGATGATAGGCTCCTGTATTCAGAGAAATTAAATCCTTGTGTTGCCACTTTCTGGATCACTAAAATCCTTCAGAATGGTGACATTTATGCCTCCTGCCTGGAGGGTGTCTGGGCTGCTACTGTGGGGAGAGGAAGCCCTGCTGATGGGACCCGGACTCAGCCAGGGTCGCTCTGCTGTCAACTGCTTTATATAGTGTGGTCTCTCTGCTTTAAAGATTAAAAAAAAAAATCACTGCACTAGATGAATTGAGAAAAGAGAATATGCAGCTATCTTTCAGGATTTGCAGTTCAGCCTACCCAGACCTGGCATGTCATGCCATTTCCTGGCAGATCTGAGATCTGAGTTAGAAACAACACAAACCACATGCTTGTCTAAAGACAAGCTTCCTGCCCTCTCCTCACTTTTTATTTCTTACTATGCTTTTGTGCACCAGTTATGCTACGCATTTTCTCTGTGTGTTTTTCTGCCTGCTGGGGTTGCTTTCAGAGGGATACAGAAACAGCAGGGAAATTAATGCATCGAAGGACCTCAAGCAGAAAAATCCATCTGACCTGGTGACAGTTGGTAAGCATTAGAGAAAATCTCATTTACTTGAAAACCATAAGTTTGGCAATTTCATTTCGGCTTAACTTCACTGTCCTTCCCAAAGTCCGGGTTCAATCAAAGAAAAGGCAAAAGCAACTTCACTGAATTTGGCTGGAGAGAAACTTGGCGGCTCGCGGCAAGGCTGTTTGGAGCTATGTAAGGAAAACACCTCATTGTTGGTCCAAATCTGACTTCCTGAAGGCCTACTGCATGTTAATGCAAACTTGAAGCCCTGGCCCAGAGTTCCCCTTTCAGCGGCTGGGTGGGGACCATTGCTCCAGAAGAAGGCCCACATTTTTTCTGCCCTTCTCTACTTCCGGCTGCTTTATTGGGTGCTTTATCTCAACCACTTACAATTGTTCTATGATGAAGGCTGCATTCCGGCTCATCTCGAAGTGGAATGTGCTCTTCCACGTGGGCAGGGCCCAGCCAGAATGTCTTTCTTACAGGAGGCAAAGTGGAATTTGTCAATGATGCAAACCAGACAGGAAGGGAAGGCAGGGAACTCTGGTTATTTACAAAAGACAATGAAAAGTGGGCCCGACAGATTCAGTCAGCAATTGAGGTCATCTGCCTGCACCTCGGTGATCTTGTCCCTAATGACAGGGCAGATAGGACCAGGGCCCGCCTGGGGCTGTGTGCACTGTGCTTTGAGGGTAGTGACGGACACCAGGGATTTCATCAAGCAGAGTGATGGCACCTCTCTCTTGGGAAGACCTTTGACCTGGGTCATGTTCTTTGTAGCCTCAGTCTCCCACCTGCTCCACATTTAACTCTTCCAGACAGGCCTGAGAAATGTTTCCATCCTTTTTAACCGAATCAATCCAATTTCAGAACTCAAACCAGAACTAAAACATTCCATTTCTATGAGAAAGTCCATGTTAGCTTTGCTCTTCTATGATGTCACTATCTTTCTGGGATATTATCCTTTCCTGAGTAGTGTTTTCTAAAAAATGCTTTTAAAAGAAAAAGAGAAGAGTTTATAATAAATAAATAATCTATCGTGTAGTATCTCTGAGGTTATATCTAACTGGATAGGAGAGGGGGGCTAAGAAATAGCCCAGTTTTGTTTATTTTTAACGTGTGGTTTAAATCTAAGAGTCAATTAATGATTGATTGTATAATTGTATAGCTATAAGGTACTTAGGCCTCATTCAGTTTCTATGCAGAAGAGTTTCAATACTTTTTGTTCACAGAAAGTTTAAAATTTCTTTGGGGAAACAAAACAATCTCAAATAGCAATTAGTGAGAAGACAGTGTGATAATTAACTCTATTTTACACTGTCAAAATAAAGTGCTAAAGAGTCAGGTACTACAGAGAATAGAGTTGGGTAGAATGGGGTGTTAATTGCATAGTATAGATCCGAAAGCAAAAGCAGTTACAGAGAGCTGACTACGCTGGCTGCGGCTTTGCTAGGGAACTCCTGAGGAAGCAGGCCAGGCAGCGTTAAAAACTCTTTTTCTTGGTCCTACTGCATTGCTCTGAGAGTAGTTTATGGTTCTTACTATCAGATCCTATCCGTTGCCCTGATGTTTGGAAGAAAAGGAGCACACTGATACTTCTATGTGTTGGGTGGAATTTGAGTGTTCCTGTGTAGGTTTATCATGGGGAAAAAGGTGCTAATTTAAGCTTTTACAAGAAAGCTTTTATCCCACTAATGAAACCCATTCCTTTCTCTTAAAAATGTTTCCTAGCTTTTCCTATAATGTCTAACAGTGTTCATAAGGACTAGTGACAGGGAACTTTTATAAAGAGTAGATTTTATTACGGGATTTCCTTCACTATCAACCACATTTTTACTTCAAGTGGCATAAAGCTGGACTCTTCATTTCACACACTCAAAGCCCCGAGGTGTGTTAACATTTCCTTCCGAGTAAAAAGGATTCTTTTCCACTCTAGAGTGTCTTACACTGCATTTATTGAGGAAGCTGAAGAAAACAATGATAGCAATCTGAGTTATATCACTTCAGGAGATCTTCCAGAACTTCGGGAGAGTTCTCATTAATTAATGCTCAGTGCTACCAACAAGACCACCAAGGATTTCTCTCTCACATGAGTATTTTCTTAGACTGTGTCACAACTCATTCTCTTTGTCATCTATTTGATCAGGGGCTTCTTAGTAAGCTTGGGTTCCTTATAAAAGATCTATGGGAGCTCTGTAAAAGTTTTAATTAACCTTACATTTCCAATGTGTAAACTGGGTGGGAACAAAGTCTCTTGGATGCTTTTTTAAATCTGAATCTGTTAAAACATGTGCAGATTATTTGATGGGCTACCAGAGACCGCCAACAGTCTTTGCATCCCCCACGAGAAACACTGCTCTAGGTCCATCGAAGGAGTGGACTGCCTTGTCTAACAGAGAACAGGATGGGCAATTGGCACTCTGTGGATGGAAGAAGAAGGAAGCCTGGCTGTGGGGGTGGTTAATTTTCCGGGAACTGGCATAGAAATGAAGTGGAAACAATACAATGTTCTAGAATGGCAGAACCTCAGATGGGGAAGACAGTGCTGTGAAACTGGAAGCCAAGCATAGACTTGGGGGCCCTGGTAGATTTATCTTAGCTGAGCTTGGTGAGGGTGTGCAGAGTTGTTCAAGGTCCTGTAACCACTACTATTTTTGTTTTTTAATCCTTAAAGGCCTGTAAAAAAAGGAGAAAGACTCCATTTTCGTGGATGACATAAGCTTTGGGTTCTGACAAGACGCAAGAGTGCAATAAAGCCCTCATACTCAAACTTCTCATCAACCTGTGGAAGGAGTAATTGAAGAACATTTAATTTTATTTAGAAAAATTAGAAAATGTAAGTGCTATTGCGTTCCAGAAGTCATGGGCAATTCAGATCTATTAACAAGTCTTCAACAGAAGATCACTGCAGAAAGACCTACTTCTGTTGGGATGTAGACATCTCTGATCTTGTTTTAGAACTGGCTTAACAGGCAACGCACATTTTTTTAATCCTCACCTGAGGATATGTTTATTGATTTTAGAGAGAGGAAGGGAGAGAGTGAGAGAGAGAAACATTGATATAAGAGAGAAACATCTATTGTGGTCTCTCACATGCACCCCAGCTAGGGACCGAAACTGCAACCTAGGTATGTGCCCTGATGGGGAATCGAACCCATGACCTTTTGGTGTATGGGACAATGCACCAACCAACTAAGCCACTGAGCCAGGGCTGAACGGGCGAAGCAAATTTAACAAACAAAAATGCAAGCCAATTCGGAATTACATAAGCCACAGTCCCATTTAGCAAAATGGAAAAAGAAAACCTTAACCAAATGTGTATTTAGTGGAATGGATCACTATTTCTAAGTGAAGGTGACCAGCACCACTGACTACTTCTCTGGATTTTCAATAACTGAACACGGGCATTTTAAAGTCCCTCAAGGGACCTGAGCACCGTTGTAGACTACCCACTCACATCATATCAAGCACACTAAAATGAACTGACAACCCACATTTAATTAAATGAATACAGAGATATAAAAGTTACATTGTAGGCACAGGTTCCCATGTTACATTTATAAAACTATTCATTTTAATTTTGTGATTATCTCTTTTATATTTAGAACCAATCAATTTCTTTTTCCACATCTTAAATATTTCTACCGGTCCATGGAAATCTCGAACGCCCCAGGGGATTTTACCTATGGTGCCTAATGGATCGAAGGCCCTGCCCAGAGGAAGAACTAGTGATCAGATGGAGGCTTCCTGAGCCGAATGACTTGTCCTCCTGTTCCTCATAAAGCAGCCGGGAGTTGACCTTCAGCCAATGTCAGGGTCTATCACTTAACATGATACCACCCTTTCCTTTCTAGATGAACTACAAGTGAATTTTGTTTCAGTGGAAGGAATATAAGCAATTTTGTTCTAAAAGTATCTATAAAGAGGTTAAAAAACATTTGTTTGTTTTTTGTTTATATAAGAGCCTTTTAACTTTTTATTTTGCTCATATCGTCTGCCCAGCTCAGAAAGGATTCTCAGATCTCATGGACTGAGTTCTTTTATGCACAAAAATATACAAAAAGTTGCTTGATGGAAATATTTCACCGACATTAACAAACACATCCTGACTCCTTCTTTCTCTTTCTTCTAAGTCAATAGTCGTGGGTAAAATAAATTTTAAAAAAATCTTTGAGAATACATTCCACAAAATTGAGGTACGACCATTAGGCTAAGATTAACTAGCTCACCTGAGGGCTGAAACAACCCACTGGTCTGAAGTCTACACACAAGAAAACACTTGCATCATTTCACAGACCCCCTTCATTGACCCAACACAAATTTACTGAGCACCTACTATGTGGCAGGTGCTTTGACAAAAGCTGAAAAAAGCAATGCAGTTTAGAGTAAGCAATGCCAGTGTGGGGGAAAGACGTATAATATTACCAGGCAGGTATATAATTACAAACATTATAAAGACCACGAAGAAGAGAGATATGAGACTTTGCAAGGATGTCCACTCTGGGCATCAGGAAAGTGATGTTTAAACCTTGGAAGTGAAAGTGAGAAACAATAATATTTATCTACCCATCCCTCACACGGTCACCTTTTGAGCCCCTAACATGCACTATTGCTTATAGCTACACACACTGAGTCCATCAGGAAAATGAGATTATTTTCATGGCACTCAGCTGAGCATGGACCCTGATGGCTACAGCTGTGAGGATCACATGTCTCTTGGGAGAACCAGTGTCTGAATTTGGGATGGCCAGACCAAGTCGTAAGATGACAATTCTTAAATTTTTAAGCAGCACCAGTTAAGAATCTAGAAGCAACTACCAATACTTGAGACTGAGACACGTTGCCATACAATTTCTCCAGCTTCAGATCTTTTTTCCTCTGTAGAAAATCTAAGAATCCCAATTTTCCTTTTTTACACAACTGTAATACACTATGCCCGATCAGGCTGCCAAAATAAAATTGTTAACTGGGTTCTGGTAACCATCCCAGATATTTCTTTTTATATTATGACAAGTCAAACACCTTTTTCCCTTTAGCCTAGATAATTCCAAGCTTGAACAACAGAAACTGGAAAGCTGGCAGTGGAGAGACAAACAATCCCGGAATCTGCTCTTCAGAATGCACAGAGGAGGAGGCAAAACGGCTGCAGAGTGAAGGGAGCTACCCAGACCGTCTCCCAGGAGCAACCTGGCATCGCACCTAAAACAAAGACAAATCATCTGGAAAAACCAACTCAAGAGCAGCTGGAGAGAACCTTAGAACGTAAAGAAGACCCCAGATTGAGGCTGGTAGATGTGCAGGAGCCAGAGGGCTGGCTGGGCCCCACCGCTGTGAGCAGTTCCCTCTGAGAAGCCGGGGTTTAACCCCCCCCCCTGGCTCCCCAGCTCAGGGCGCACAGGGAAGGGCGCCCACATGTTACCTGCCGAAGAAAATCAAAGGTTCTGCCTGGCGGGAAGGACACAGGGAACATGGGCGCATCCCTGAAGGGCCAACGCACTAATTACAGCGACAGCCACTCACCTTGGGGTCCAGCGGAGACGAGCTGTGTGAGGAGGGTCCGGCTGGTGCTGAGAGAGCTGTGGGGACAGCAGCAGCTCTGCGCTGAGTCCCTCCGCCGGCAGCGGCCACCTTCCTCCCAAAGCCCCTTCCCTCAGGCTTGACCCTGGGGGGAAGCAATTGTCCCTCCCTTTGGAATTTACCCGCACCCCAGAGAAGAGCCTCTGAGGGCTTTCAGCCTTGGACCTGGATCTCAGTGTTGGGGGTCATGACCTGTGAAGGCTGAGGCCTGGGTCCCTTGGCGGGGCCATGAAGCCACACGCCTCTTGGCAAAGCAACTTCAGCGCAGGGGGGAGCGACTGCTCTGCCTGCAGGAACCCTCTTCCCTGCCCGCCTGGGAGGTTTTTCATGCCGCTGAGGGACACCACCTGAGGCTCAGTAGGTAACGGAGACTAATAAAGGTATCTAAACCACCAGGTCGCCAGCGTCAAAGAAAACCTTTAGAATGACTTATGCTTGTCTGTGGATCATTTCTCAAGAGTTGCAGACTAATTTTTTTCTCTTAGCAACTCTTTAAATATCTGAATTAACATTCTGAATCTTAGTATTTTAGCTTATCTATATAATGACCCACACATGGTAATAATCCCTGAAAAAAAATATTCTCAGTAAAACTAAATGGCTCCAAGGTGGAAAACATTAATTTTGCGAACAACAACAACAACAACAACAACAACAAAACCAGTGCTTCAAAGTTTTGGCCTGTGATAGTTTCAAGTAGGCTGAGATCAATAACTCCAATAAGATCTACTTCCCAAAGCTGCACCTTTTCATGTTTCTTCCAAAGGGAAATGCCCCAAAATTATAAGGCACATTCGGGGTAAACTTGACCAATAATCTGTGTCAAAATAAACAATACTATAACTTAAATGCACTTTTGTTTAGCCAGACTCGCCATTAAGAAATATTCACTGTTTGTAAGGTTATCATGATGGATTAATTTAATCTCACCATATGCACAGATGGATATGGTTACTGATTAATAAGGAAACTAGTTACGTTCATTAAATATTGCTGTAGCCTCCAGCTAAATTTCACTGTAGGTGTCGGGGTGGAGTGAGCACCTCAAAATTCTTAAAATACATTTTAAAGCTCCCCTGTAAAGGCATTTCTTTCTATTTCTTTCTTTCTTTTTTTTTTTTTTTTATCCTCACCGAGGACATGTTTTGATATTTTGTTCAGATAGAGTGGAAAAGAGAGAGAGAGAGAAACATCGACGTGAAAGGGACACATCGAGCGGTCGCCACCCACACGACCCAACCAGGGCCGGGGACAAACTGCAACCGAGGTACGCGCCCTTAGCGGGAACCGAACCTGGGTCTCTCTGGACCGCAGGCCAATGCTCTAACCGCTGAGCAAAACCGGCCAAGGCTCTATTTCTATCTGAGAGTAATTCTCTGTATTTTCTTTTCCTGAAAAATAAATTGGTGACTATTTAAACATGTAGGTATGTGATTCTTACAATGCTGCTTTTAGAGTCTAAATAATAAATGTTAAAGAGAAAGTCAACTCTAAAGGCATTTTACAACCTAACTTAGAGCTTCATTAGGCTGAACCTGTATAATTTTTAAAAGTATACATATCAAAATATATTTTACCAAAACAGTATTCTTCCAAGAAATTTTCAGGGTTCTAATCTTCGTAAGCACATAAAAGGTTCAGGTAATCAAGTCACATTTTTATATTTGGGAGAGCTGGCCCCGCATATTTTAAAACTCCCGTTTGCTGCCAACCATCTCGAATGGAGAATTACAACAGAAAACCTGTTTCAGAGGGCTTGCTTTCTTCTCTGCACTGGCTGTTTTAAGATTAAAGCTTCCGTGGGCATCTGAGTTATCAACCTTGTCCAGTGGTTGAACACTCTCAGCAGAATTTGTTCTACAGAAATGTTCTCCGGTGAGATCTGTCTCCACACAGAATTTTATGGCCATGGGCGTTTCTGAAGCCTCTAGGGATTACTGGTCTCTTGATGATTTTCTCCTTTTGGGTAAGACCACGAAAGGGTAAGCCGTCTATGTGCCTGAGATTTGTAAGCCAGTCACACTGAAGTGTTTTCATGGACTTGAACCCTGGATGTTACTGTTAGCAAGTCTGTAGAGTTTAAGAACAAACAACTACCTGTGTTTTTTTAATTGCATTTGTGGGAGACAGCGTAGTAACAAGAAGCAACTGGTTTCCTCTGTTCTCCAACAAAAAGCAGACCCTAACCAGTAAAGTCAAATTGAACCTTTATGAAAAGAAGTTTATGATGCTTAAGACTGAGGTAGAGGGCTTTCCTTCGCGAGAGCCAACCAGGAATCAGTCAATCCCGGCTCATCTGGTTAGGAGAAGGGGCCTTGTTGAAATGGGGTGTCACCAAGGAAGTCTAAGAGGGTCTGTTAAGCGACCGCCATCCTTCCTGCATTTCTCAGAAAGAACTGAAACCATTCCCATTGCTGCCTGTTAATATCCATAAGAGGGGACTTGTTTGTGCAAAATCTGATATGCAAACATACAAAGTTACAAAATTACAAGGAAGGATGCTGATTTGCATAGCTCTGCACGGGACTACTACATTGAGTGGGTGCATCTGATGGACTCCTCCCACAAAGACATCAAATCTATAATTCATAAAGAACAACAAAAAAAATTACCTTTGTTTTTCAAAATGATTAAAAATCTCATGTTTGCTGAAATATAGCCCTAGGTTCTGATTACAAACTTCTGAATAATGTTGTCAAGTCTAAACTTTCCATCGCTCACTGTATATGTATGTGCTGGGGGCGGCAAACGCAGTGAGGGGAAGTTAAGCTAAATTTGTCTAGTAGGTTTTCCAGGGCTGATGCAGGCTATGGTTAATAACTAAGGTGGACTTTCAGAGTCTGAATTTGGTTGGGCCCTGGCCTCAGCCCCAGACACTGGGCCTCTAGGAACACACAAGTCAGCGGCCATGAGCCTCTCCATGGAATTGTCCAAGTCTGTTCAGGGCCCAGCAGCCCAACTCTTTCCAGAGATGTCCCTGATGAACTAGGACTTTCTCAGAATTGCAGTCTTGCAAAGAGCAAGAGAGAAAGCCATTGAGTTGCTGTTCCACTTATTTCTGCATTCATTGCTTGATTCTTGTATGTGCCCTGACCAAGGATGGAACCCACAACCTCAATGTATTGGGTTGACCCTCCAACCAACTGAGCTACCCAGCCAGCCAGGGCCAGCTTTGGTTTCTTCATCTTCCAGGGGAGCTGCTCATCTGGGGTGTATTTCTGTCTCTCAGTACCAGTTTCCATGTGGCTTCTTGAATTTCGTAGTTGTAGGACTTCCATTCAGCTCAATTTCAGGCGGTTCTGAATGATGGTGTTTCTGTAGTCTAGTTGTAATTCGGATGTGGTTGTGGGAGAAGGCGATACTGTGTTTACCTACACCACCATCTTGACTGGAAGTTGGTTAAAAAACTTTTTATAATGATACAAGTATATCAAACCAGTGACTGTTTTTTATGGCTTCAAATGCAAAGGCATTATTATTTGGTCAGGTATATTTTATAAGAATATGAATTTCTCCTTTTAATTGGCATGTTTGAGGTAGCTTGAAATAGTGAAATATTGGCAAGACTACTGGACATTGTGAAAGGGAAAATAAATTTTGTTTTATTTCTCACACTAAGGAATTGTATGAGCTTCACTGTATCCCTTGCCCTCTGTAGGCCTCAATAGTAAATGATTTGTAGTGGACAGATATTTTCTAAACTTCAGTCATTTCCAAAGCACGCTCATGACTTTTTGCCATAATTACATGATAGTAAGCCAATAATTTTGTAATACTTTTCTTTATATAAATTCCATCCTTTACTCTAAAAATGTATTTGAGGAGACTTCTACTTTGGTCAAGATAGAATAACAGGGAGCAGATTTAGCCTCCCATCTAAAACAATTAAATACATAAACAAATTATAGGAAGCAGGCATTTTCAAGACATTAAACATCAGGTACTGAAGGCCACTGACATCTGAGAGAGAAGATAAAAATGAGGTCAACCCTGCAATTACCCCAGATTATTGCCTAGAAAGTGAGTTTAAATGT
The DNA here is from genome assembly GCF_014108415.1 of Molossus molossus. Lineage (NCBI taxonomy): Eukaryota > Metazoa > Chordata > Mammalia > Chiroptera > Molossidae > Molossus > Molossus molossus. The sequence continues at coordinate 32,598,377 of NW_023425346.1, forward strand.
GGCACAGGGAAAGAGAGTCATGGCAGAGCCTGGCAGTGTCCCTGGGCTGAGTCGGGAGGAAAGCAAACTGGAGAGGAAACAGCTGCACAGAGTAAGCTGGAGATCTGAAGAAGTTTCCCTCCTGCATTCAGCTTAGTACTGACTGACGAGTGCTTGAGGCTGAGGACAGAACAATCGGAGCGATTGGAGGGAATAATCAGTAAGGACCATAAAGGGCTGGGAATAGTGCCTATTACCACCAGTCAGACCTCACAATTCCCAGAGAGTCAGTAAGGTATTACCTTAGTCATGAGTAAAGTTAGCCCTAGATTTAAACTCCACTCTGGTCTCAACCAAAAAAGCTTGAAAGCAAAACCTGATAGGATCAAGCTGTTCCAAGTTAACTTGACTATGTCCCAGAGCAAAGTTCAAAAATTTTTATTAAAAATATATGTGTGTGTGTGTGTGTGTGTGTGTATCACACCAAACACAGTAAAATTCCAATTTCTTGTATCCATTTAAAAATTACCACATGATGTGCCCTGGCCGGTTTGGCTCAGCGGTTAGAGCGTCGACCTGCGGTCCCGAGAGGCCCGGGTTCGGTTCCCGCTAAGGGCGCGTACCTCGGTTGCAGTTTGTCCCCGGCCCTGGTCGTTCGTGAGGGTGGCAGCCACTCGATGTGTCCCTTTCACATCGATGTTTCTCTCTCTCTCTCTCTGTTCCTGTCTCTCCCTCCCACTCTACCTGAACAAAAAAGGTAAAAATGTCCTCGGGTGAGGATTAAAAATAAAAATAAAAAAAATAAAAATAAAAATTACCACATGAAAAAAGGTATAATAAGGAGGAAAAATATTAATCAAAACAATCCAGAACTGACACAGATTTTAGAATTTACACAGACATTAAATCAGTTATTATAACTATAATCCATATGTTCAAAATGTCAGAGGAAAGACTAAAAATTGTTAGTAGAGAAATAAAAGATGAAAATTTATCTTCTGGACATGCAAACTAGAATGAGGTGAGACATACACTGGGTGGAACGAATGGCAGATTGGACATTACAGAATAAAAGACTAATGAACCTGATGACATAGGAATAGAAATTATTCTAAATGAAACAGAGACGGAAGAAAAGGAAGTAATAAACAGAATTTTAGTGGGTTATGGAAAAACTTCAAACAGTCTAATAAATGTGAAATTGTAGCCCCCGAAGAGGCAGAGGAGGAGACGGAACAAATATTGAAGCAATAATAGTTGAAAAATTTCCACATTTTGTGAAAACTATAAATCCACAGATGCAAAGAACTCAAAGAATCAAAATTACAAGAAAGAGAAATAGAACTACACTGAGGCACATAATAATAAAACTGCTCAAAACGAGTGATAAAGATAAAATCTTAGAAACAGCTACGAAATAGACACACTACATACAGAAGAACAAGGAGAAGGATGACAACAGATTCCTCATGAAAAACAATGCTAGTGAAAAGACAGTGGAGAAATATTCTTTAAAAAAATTTTTTTTTCTTTATTGATTTTAGAGAGAGAAGAAAGGAGAGGGAGAGAGATAGAAACATTGGTCGGCTGCCTCCTGCATGCCCCCCACTGGGTGCATGGGTTGATGCTCAACCACTGAGCCACACCAGCCAGACAAGAAATATTCTTAAAGTACTAAAAGAAAAATTGCCCACCTAGACCTCTATATATGATTACAAATATCTTTCAACTAAGGGCACGTACCTCGGTTGCAGTTTGTCCCCGGCTCTGGTCAGCCGTGCGGGTGGCAGCCACTCGATGTGTCCCTTCACGTCGATGTTTCTCTCTCTCTCTCGGTTCCTCTCTCTCCCTCCCACTCTACCTGAACAAAAAAAAAAAATGGAAAAATGTCCTCGGGTGAGGATTAAAAAAAAATAAAAATAAAAAAAATAAAGAATTTTACCCCCAGACATACAAAGGTGGAGTTTAGTTGCAGACTAACAGTAGAACCATACAAAAAATATTAAAGGAAGTATTTTTCATAGAAGGAAAATGATAACAGGTAGAAATATCCATGTACACAAAGGAATGATGAGCTCCAGAATTGGTAACTACATGGGTAAATATATAATATTTTAAATTATTTATATATCTTTAATAAATAATCGACTACTTAAACAAAAGATAATGTAATGTGGGTTTTTGATACAGGTAGAAGTACAAAGTATGAGTTCAACAGCACAAAGCCTGGAAAGGGAAAAAATAAAACTATACTGTTTTTAAGTTTCTTAAATATGAAAAGGTATCATGTCAATTCAAGGTAGACTTTGATAAGTTAAAGATGTATACTATAAACCCTAAAGAAACGTCTTAAAAAATGAAACAAAGAGCTATATCTAAATAAATAAACAGAAAATATAATATGGGATCATAAAACATAATCCAAGTGAAGGCAGAAAAAGAAGAAAAAGAAATAAATAGAAAACAAATAGGACGATTCCAAACCTGACCATATTAATCATCACCTTAAGTAAGACTGAACTAAACATTTCGATTAAAATGTAGAGATGACCAGATTGGATAAAACAAGCAAGACCCAACTATATGCCATATTTAAAAATACCATTTTAAATATAAAAACACAGCCCTGGCCGGTTTGGCTCAGCAGTTAGAGCGTCGGCCAGCAGTCCAGAGAGACCTGGGTTCAGTTCCCGCTAAGGGCATGTACCTTGGTTACAGTTTGTCCCCAGCCTGGGTTGAGGTTGTGCGGGAGGCAGCCACTCAATGTGTCCCTTTCACGTTGATGTTTCTCTCTCTCCCTCCCTCCCTCCCTCTCTCTCTTTCACTCTATCTGAACAAAAATGGAAAAATGTCCTCAGGTGAGGATAAAAATAAATAAAATAAAAACACAAATAGGTTAAAGTACAAGGGTGGAAAGAGACATGCCATGTCAATATTAGTTAAAAGAAAGCTGATCTGGCTGTATTAATATTAGACAAAGTAGCTATTACAACAAAGAATATTTCCAAGGATTTTTTAAACATCCATTTCTTAATAATAAAAGGGTCAGTTCAACTATAGACTATACCCATCCTAAACATTTATACACCCAATAATAGAACTTTCTTCAAAATATACAAAGCCAAAACAGAACTACAAGAAGAAATAGACAAACCCACAATTATGGTTGCAGATTTCACCACCCTTCTCTGAATAATTGATAGATCAAGTGGGCAGAAAATCAGCAAGAAAACTTTACCACCACTCCAAACCCACCTGACCTGATGGACACTTACAGAACTTTCCATCCATCTACAGAAGAATACACATTCTTTTCAAGGGCACACAGAACGTCTGCCAAGAGAGACCATATTCTGGGCTGTAAAACAAGTCTCAATAAATTAAAAAGAATCCAAGTCATCTGACCACAAAGGAATTAAAATAAAAATCAATAACAGGGTGATGTTTGGACAATTTCCAAATATTTGAAAAATAAATAACAGGCTTTTACATTACCCATAGACCAAGGAAGAATTCCAAAGAGAAATTACAAAGTGTTTTGACCTGAATAAAAACCTGAAAACACAACATATTAGAATATTTGGAATTCTGCTAAAGCAGTACCTGGGAGGAAATTTGTAGCACTAAGCTCTTATATTAGAACAGAAGAGAGATCTCTAATCAATGACTTCAGTTTCTACCTAAAACACTAGGAAAGGAAGAAGGAATTAAACCCCAAATAAGCTAAAGAAAGGATTAGGTGTTATTCTGGCAACAGGTGTGTAACTTTGGGAAGCATTGTTCTCTCTGGACCTGCCTGGTTTCCTCATTTGAAAAATGAGGACTGTAAACAATATCCGTGTTTACCAAATGCTGGGTCTGTAGCACAGGAATCACAAGGGAGCTTGTTAGAAAACAAATTTCTAAGCCGTGACCCAGATTTAGGGGATGAAAATTTCTGGGTAGAGCCTGACCACCTGTGCGTTTATTTTTATTTTTACTTATTTATATTTTTAAACAGTGTCTAGGTTTTTCTTTCTTTTTTTTAAAGATTTAAAAAAAAATGTTTTCATTGATCTTTTAGAGAGAGAGGAAGGGGGAGACAGATAGAAGCATCCATGTGAGAGAGAAACATTGATCAGCTGCCTCCTGCACGCCCCCTACTGGGGATCAAGCCTGAAACCTGGGCATGTACCCTGACTGGGAACTGAACCAGGACCTCTCAGTCCATGGGACGATGCTCAATCCACTGAGCCACACTGGCTAGGCTGCCTGTACATTTAACACACAAGTGATAGTGGTAAAACCAGTGTCCTCCTCCTTGCTGTCATGCTGTTCAGTAACATGACTTCTGAGGGGATGCCAGGAGGGCTCTCAACTTCTGCATAGTCCCTGTAACCCAAGTAACCAAGTCATCATGGGAGACCGTAGAGCCTGGACACTGAGGATATTAGCAATGACTAGGATGGACTAAGGATAGAGATCTTCCATTCATCTTGTAACATTATAGAAGCCTCAGAGATTTTTGGTTGCTTCCTCAGTAGGTGAAGGAGTTGATGATTGTGCCTGAGGTTGGAGTCCCAGCCCTTCTAGCAATGTGGGAACTCAGGAAGTGATTTAATTTGTTTCATTTTCATTTCATTTCTGCCTACTTCTGTTCCATAATTTACTTCTTTAGTCATAAATGTCTTTATGTATCTCTTTGAACAACCTTAACACATTTATGCTGGCATCTTTTCAGACTGCTTTCTAAAATGAAATTTCATTTGGAGTGAATTATTCTTCCTAGTCTTTTGTTTCTTGGCTGTCCTTCCAGAAATTAGTTCTTCTCCTATGCTTAGGAATTTTCGTTTGCAGCTTCATTTCTAGTATCACCTGTAAACATTTCCCTCCTTCACAGTTTGGTGATTCTCTCCACCTTGCCCAGTCCATCCCCTCCTAAACCAGAACCAAGTTTTACAGTTCAGCTGGGGATGCACTGCCCCTAGGGGCCATTGAAGGATATGACAGGTCCATTTACAGAGTGTAGGCAGTTGGCTCAGTTCCTGTAGCACTTAAGTCTTTTCCCTTTGTCTTCCCAGGCTCACAGCCTCACCTGAAGCCATAGTCCCAGTAGAGTGAAGAGCCCTGTCTGCCTCTGGCATCAAACAGGAAGCCTGGCTCTGCTCCAAGTCTCATTCACATTTGTAGCTCCTTGTCCCATAGGGACCAAGCTCCCAGTCACTGGTGCCTACTTCCAGAGCCCAGACAACCCACAATTTACATCTTCCTTTTGTGTCTGGTCCATAGAGATTTTATCTTGTACCTGGTTGCGTCTTCTTGGCTTTTTTCCCTTCTTTCCTTTTTCTCTCCCCTACCCTTCCCCTCTCCCCCTCTGTTCCTGCTTTTTAAATATTTCATCTGTCATTGCTGTGTTCAGAGCAGAAAGGTGAAATCACTGCCTTTTGATCGTTATGAAAGTCTAAAGTAATTAATTTAAAATGGTAAATAAATGACATTTCTTCCAGCCCCAAGTCTCAGGAGTAAGATCTACATCCTCTACCATGACCGACATCTGTTGTTCCAACACTTGACAGAGCCTGGGCATTTATGTCTCCTGTTAACACTGTGGTATGTTTTACATGTTGGTACTTACTGATTTGTTGAAAATGTTATGTGTATATGTCCTGTTCTCCAGGATAATCTGCTAAATGCTTAAAAGCAGGGACCATGACGTATCATTAAAGTATCCCCAAATGACACATTCTCTGGTAGCCAAACACCAAAAGCCTCAATAAATATGCATTATCAGATTAATTTATTCCCCCATCTCAAATTTTCTTAAATCCTCCATAAAGTGCCCTATGATGCTTACTGAAAATATTTATATATCTAAATGTAATGTTGAAATATAAAAATAGACAGCTATATACAATGTACCAATATGTATATATTTGACATTTTCAGGCTTTTTTCTTTTCCTGCTATGTGCTTTGAGTATTAGTCCCTCCTGACCTTTCAACTTGAAAAATGTTGTACAGTTGTCTACTATTCATTTCCCAGTGATATGGAGAGAGAAAAATTCCCCAGGGAAGGGCCTCCAGTCCTGCCCATCAGGAAATCAGCTACCTGTAACCAGACAGCTAGTACATTCTTTCTTGGAGCAGGTGTTAACCTAGCCCAGCTAGTTAAGAGCCTGCAGGGTCTCTGCTTTCAGGAATTAAAGAGACAGCCTGTGTGGGGTCCCTTCTCCTCCCCCACACACCCATTTGTTATTGGGGATACACGCCCTGCAGGGATCTTGCAGTGTTCTTCAAACATGGGCACGCACAATGCACCTGACCTTGTTCAAAGACAGGGGCTGCACCGCCCCAGGCAGAGCGTGCAGAAATACAGAAAATTACATCTTTCTCCAGGCTTTTTCACTTCCTTGCATGGAAAGGCTTCTGTGTCTGTCGACCAAAACACTTATTATTTCTCCCTTTTTTCTCTTCACTTCAGTAAATTAACTAATGCACACCATCTCTTGCTAATGATTCAGCAATAAGAATCTTCGCTTTGATATGAGGCAGCCAGTGGGAAAAATGCAAAACTCTGTATCCTTTATACTTCAGACCATTTATTTACCTCTGAGAAGAATGTTCTTCAATATGCTCCCTCACCGAATCGGAAATGGACTTTGTGCGAAGCATGTTTTATCCTGCAGAAATGCTCTTTGGAGAGGGGCATTTGCTTAAAGGGAACACATGCCTGCAGGGTATTCTCACGAGGTGGAGGTGGCTGGTGACAAGATGTGACATCTGCAGAAGAAATACAGTCAAGCACTTTAGCCACCTAGTTCTTTCCAGTAGACACAGGACTCACTCACTCAGCAATAGTAGAAATTTGACTCATGTTTGAAAGGCTGTTTACTCTCCTGCTCAATGGTACTTGCATTTATTTTATTTATTTATTTATTTATTTAATTTATTTTTGTTACAGATGTTTCTCCTTTTTTCCCCATTGATACCCTCCTCCCTATCCCCCCCACCCCAGCCCCAGCTTTGTTGTCCGTGTCCATCGGTTATGTGTACATGCATATAAGTTCTGTGGTTTATCTCTTCCCTCCCTCCCACCCCCTCTTCTGAGGGTTGTCAGTCTGTACCCTACTTCCATGTCTCTGGGTCTACCCTGTTCCTCAGACTGTTATGTTCATTATATTCCACAAATAAGTGAGATCATGTGATATTTGTCTTTCTCTGCTTGGCTTGTTTCGCTTAGGATAATACTCTCCAGGTCCCTCCATGTTGTCTCAAAGGATAAAAAATATTTTTTTCTTACAGCTGCATAGTGCTCCATTGTGTATATGTACCACAACGTTTTTATCTATTCATCTACTGTGGACACTTGGGCTGTTTCCAGATCTTAGCTATTGTAAATAGTGCTGCTATGAACATGGGGGTACATATATTCTTCCTGATTGGTGTTTCAGGCTTCTTAGGGTATATTCCCAGCAGTGGGATCACTGGGTCAAATGGAAGTTCAATTTTCAACTTTTTGAGATAACACCATATTGTTTTCCATAGTGCTGCACCAGTCTGCATTCCCACCAGCAGTGTATTAGAGTCCCCTTTTCTCCACACCCTCGCCAACACTTGTGGTTTGATTTGTTGATGGCGGCCATTCTGACAGGTGTGAGGTGATACCTCATTGTTGTTTTAATTTGCATCTCTCTGATGATTAGTGATGTTGAGCATTTCTTCATATGTCTCCTGGCCATTTGTATGGAGAGGTAGCTATTCACCTACCTCCGCCCATTTTTTAATTGGTTTCTTTGTCTTCCTTTATTGAGTTGTATGAGCACTCTCTGTATATTGGAAATTAACCCCTTATCTGATATATCATTGGCAATTATGCTCACCCATTCGGTGGGTTCCCTTTCCATTTTGATGGTCGTTTTGCATTTAAATTGTGGAGTGGAGAGGAGATGTGAAATCTGTGTGAGGCCAACACTGCCACTGTGTACTCACTTACGCACAGAATTCCTGGCCCCGAGTGGCAAAGACGATCGCTAAAGAAATCCATAATATGGCATATGTGTCCATGTATTTGTGTGAGAAAATGAAGGATACTTAGCAAAAAAGGTAATTTGCTAAGTTGTTGAAATGTTATCTCTATACTCTAGGCTTCCTTTCAAGTTTCAGCTTGGGCTTATAAAGAGAAACTGGAGCCCTGGCCGGTTTGGCTCAGCGGTTGGAGCGTCGGCCTGCGGTACAGAGAGACCCGGGTTCGGTTCCCGCTAAGGGCACGTACCTCGGTTGCAGTTTGTCCCCGGCCCTGGTTGGTCGTGCGGGTGGCAACCACTCGATGTGTCCCTTTCACGTCGATGTTTCCCTCTCTCTCTCTTCCTCTCTCTCTCCCTCCCGCTCTGTCTGAACAAAAAAAATGAAAAAAAAAAAAAAGAGAAACTGGAAAGTTGCTACATTCCTAAATCCCTGTAAAATGGACTTTAGAAATGATTGGCACGTTTTAAAGAGTTGTGTGAGTTGGGGGTGGAACATCAGGAAATGCTTTAATGTTGTTGTTTTTTCAAGTACATTCTCAAAGGTGAAATATATGAATGTGTGTGAGAGCAGTCGGAGAAGAGGACTGTTGAAAATGTGTGCCAGAAGGTTTAGATTTTAAAAATGAAAAATGTGAACGGCAGGGGGCCATGGCCACTTGACTTGGAGGAGGCTTGGAAGAACTTGGTGATGCCACCGCCCAGTCTTCTAGAACAGGGAGTGTTATGGGTTGAATTTTGTCCTGACCAAAAAAAAAAAAAAAATGTTTAAGTTCTGACCCCTCCAGGACCCCAGAATGTGACCTTATTTAGAACTAAGGTCTTTGTAATTAGTTATAATAAGGCCACACTGGATCAAGATGAGCCCTAATCCAGTGACTGGTGTCCTGTTTTTCTAAGAAGAGAAAAAAGATAGAAGACGCACAGGGAGCGAGCCATGGGACGATGGAGGCATGTTGACAAGCCCAGGAGCCGCGAGGATTGCTGGCAACCCCCAGAGGCTGAGAGTGAGACATGGAACGGGCCCCCCTCCAGAGGGTGCCTTGGTTCTGGACTTCTACCCTCTGTGAGAGAATACGATTCTGTTATTTTAAGCCAACCAGTTTGGGGTGCTTTAGTATGCAAGCCTGAGGAAACCAATATGAGGTAACACGTCTATGAGGCTGAGATGCGAGTGGGGTACGGAGCTCAGCTTCAGAATACGGACAGTCACTGAGCCTCTGGCTTTCAGCATGACAGACTTTGCTTTCGCTCACCTTTTAGTACTTCAAAGAGCTGAGGTGATGAGTACATTGCGGGAGGAGTGACCAAATTGTATATGAATGAATTTTTTTTTATAACAAAGCTGAAATGAAATAGATGTCCGTAGAGAAATGAGAAATACTGTATCTGTATAAGAAAAACTGTCTACCATAAAATCAGAACAGAGGACTAAAGAGAGCTCTTAGATGAAAAATGGGTAGCAGAAGTGTTAAATAGGATAAAAGGAATAGAATACAAAGTGGAAGAGATTTCTCTGAAACTAGAACAAAGAGAAAGATTGAAAATAGGAGAGAAGAGATATGAAAATTAGAGGATAAATTGAGGTCCAAAATCTGGTAGGCATACCGTGAAGAAGTAACATTGAAAACAGAGTATAGGAAAATTCCAAATGAATCAAATTTCCCCAAACTGAAAAACATGAGTTTCCAGATTGAGGTTTTGTCACTACCACCACTGTTAGGAAGCACAGTAGAGTCAATGAAAAAAGATGAAGAACAATGTACCACTGTGGTGGTTTTAAAGCGTTCTCAGATTCTTTGACCCTTCTCTCATCAAACAGTGGAACCTAGTGATATGCCTTGAAGCAGTACATTTTGGCAAAAGTGATACTGCATGACTCTTTTTAAAAATTTTTTTTCTTGATTGATTTGAGAGAGGAAAAGAGAAGGAGAGAGAGAGAGACATCGATGAGTGAGAACATCAATTGGCCGCCTCCTGCATGCCCCCCACTGGGGATTTGGCCCACAACCTGGGCATGTGCCCTGACCGGGAATCGAACTGGTGACCTCTTGGTGCATGGGTCCACACTCAACCACTGAGCCACACCCGCTGGGCATACTGCATGACTCTTTTTTTTTTAGAGAGAGAGAAACACCGATGTGAGAGAGACACATCAAGTGGTTGCCACCAACACGACCCCAACAGAGTCTGGGAACAAACGGCAACCGAGGTACACGCCCTTAGTGGGAACTGAACCCGGGCCTCTCCAGTCCACGGGCCGACACTCTAACTGCTGAGCCAAACTGGCCAGGGCCATACTGCATGCCTCTTGAAGCTAGGTCACAAAAGGCGATATATCACAAAGGGCTTCCACCAGGCTCTGTCTCAGGAGTCAGCCGCCATGCTGTGAGGAAGCCCAGCAGCCCTGAGGTGTAGGTGTCATGGACCCAGCTGGAGTCATAGCAGGCAGCCACCGAGTGGACATAAGGGAGCAGACCTCCAGATGATTCCAGCTGTCAGCTCTTCTTGCAGCTGTCCCTGCTGATGCCAAGAGGAGCAGAGACAAGCTGTCACCGCTTTGCCCTGCCCTGTCTTCCATTTATTTTTGCCTATATTGCAAGGGAAAAGGTGAGGAGAATAGGAGGCACTGTGGAAGGGTTTCATCTACTCAGAAAAGTACAATGAATGATCGCATAGGAAAATCGGGAACATCTAATATCTGTTACTTTTCCCCACTGGCCTCTCTGCCTAGTCTTGGGTCCCCGTAAAGTGATTTATTTGAAGAGCTTTAAGATAGTATAATTAACTTGACATCTTTCCAGGAATTATGTTTAGTTTCTGGGTTTTTTGAGGCCTTGTCTTTTTTTTTTTTCATCCGTCACGTTAATATTTTTTAGTATCTCCTTGCAACGTGAATTGATTTCTTTCTTTCTTTAAGTACCTTCATTTTAAGGTCAATAGGGTTTTCAGTGGGTTTGTACAGATAACCTGTTTCATCTTTTGGGTACTTAGGCAAATTGATGAAGTAAGCACAGTTTCAGTTTGTTTTTCTCTATATTCCTTCAAAATTACAATTTTTAAAACATGTTCAACCACAAGTTTCTTGGCTTCTACCTTCCCCTACCCCTCGGATTGAGGCAAAACTTGGTCTTATTCTGATTCTATGAATGTGCCATGTCGAAGAAAAGGTAACCACACCTTGGTGAGTTGTACTGGCTTGGGTGCAGCCCCCCACTACTCTCTCTGGTAGGAAGGCTGGATGCATCAGTCACCTTTTCCTCATTACCCACAGGACAGCTGCACACGTGCCACCAAGAAATGTCACAAACAAGATCTGAAACTGGGAATAGGTGGGACGGTTGGCAGCACACCCTTTCAGGGCCACACAGGGGTAGAGCCACCCAAAGATGATCTGGAGATGTACTTAGTTGCACTTAGTGCTTATTATTAATTAAAGGTCTTATGTTAACTTATGGATTTTTGTCTGGTAGAAATATGAATAATTTCTGTCCAGTGAAAAAGATAAACCTTAATTTATAGTTTATGGTTTATGAACCAGTTTTGTATCCAGCTATTTTATCATAATATTTCTTTATTGAATTGTGCACATAAACAGACACACACACACACTTCTCAAATGCTCTTGGGGTTGCGTTTACTACCTTATTTCTTCTTTATTAACTAATAAGTTGAAGAAGTTATTTGACATACTCATTTTATGTTTGTATCAGAGTCATTTTTTAAAAAAATCCTCACCCGAGGATATTTTTCTGTTTATCTTCTGATAGGGTGGAAGAGAGAGAGAGACAGAGAGAAACATCGACATGAGAGAGACACATCGACTGGTTGCCTCCTGCAGGACCCTGACCAGGGCTGGGGACCGAACTGTAACCGAGGTACATGCCCTTAACTGGAATCAAACCCGAGACTCTTTGGTCCATGGGCCGAGGCTCTAACTGCAGAGCCAAACCGGCCAGGGCTCAGAGTAATTTTTTAACCCTTTGAGAATTATACTTTAGCAGGACCTGCAATGCCTGAACCATCGAGAGCCTCTGTGAGCTACCTGCAGAAGACCAAGCCTCCAGGTACACTGGGTACAACAAGGATTTTACGAACTGAATTTCTTCCTCCTGAAGGGCCTTAGGGAAAGAGTGGTATAACGAGAGCGAGAAAGAAGGCATCCAGAGGGCCGCAGTCATTTAAAAGTGCAAGTCGCCAAGTACTTACACATGTGAACCGGGGACTAATTAAGTGAAATTTCCAACTTCCCATATGAATTCACTTGTTAGTTACCCAATTCTTTAGTAGGGGATTTTATACACAACTATCAAAGCCCTATGATTTTTTTCTGGGGGTTCCTGGTTATATGTACAGTGGCCCTATCTATACCCTCTACCCCACACATTATGGAGGTGCTAGAGGAGGCAAGGCTAGAGGGACAGCGCCACGCCACACCATATTGACAGCTAGAGATAGGTCTGGCTGTCAGTAAGCAGCGTAGAAACCCATGAACCAAGACCTCTGAAGTAAGTTCCCTGTCATCAAAGTTAGCAAGGATGAGATGGCCTGCCACACCTGGGATCCTTAGAGATTGGGAAGTGGCGCAAGGAGAACTGGCACTGCAGAGAGGCCAGTCTTTCATCACATCAGACACCCTGCTCTTCACCCTCTGCCACGTGCAAAAGCCGCACACTTCCCGGTGCCTACTTCCTGGAAACAGGGTCTCGCCCCTGCTGCTACGACTCTTCCACAGACTAGCAGTAGCTCCTGGCATGTCCCTGTGAAAATCTGGCAAACCACATTTTCTTCATTCCATCAAACCTTATCAAGCTCCATGGAGTTGATGTAGGTTTATTGCAAAGACCCCAAAATGCATTTGAATAGAAGGGCAAGAAGCAAGATAGGGAAGGAGTGAGCTCAGCCCTTGAAACTGGAAGAGGCTGCTGGGACATAAGAATTGGAGGACATGGGAGGGAGAAGGCACCCTGACTGCCAGTTAGAAGCACTGGGCGTTTGAGGAGCATTTCCCATCCCTGGGGCCACCTGGACCTTTGAAGGCACACAAGCTCCGAGGCCTGCAGTGTGGCCCAGTCCTCCCTACATAAAGTCTGGGGAGCTCTTGTTATTCCTCCAGGGAACGGAAGCATCTACCGTATTTTTCCATTGGGGAATCTTTATGTAAAGGCTCTATGTACTTTTCCCTCCTCTACCTCCTTCTTTTTAAATTTTAAAAAGTATAGAGGTTGTAAGTAAAAGGCTCTTGCTTGTACATTTTCTTCATGTTTCTTACTATCAAAAGAAAATGATGTTACCTGCAGGACAGAGGTCGTCCCTTTAAACTGACTGGGAGGACAGAAAGGTGGCAAAAGTTGTTACTTAGAAGATGACACATTTCACATCTAGTGACCTTGTTTGGCTTCTGCAGGGAAAGGATCCATCGCTGCTATCTCTTTAGAATGATTTAGTTCACTCACCTAAAGTACCTTAGGTAGGTTGCAAATGTGGTTTATAGGTGGAAAATGTGGTTTACGAAATTAGCCACAGCTAACAACTCTTGCATGTTAATGACCTGAATGAGCATGTTCATGTTTGCTTTAACCGTTAGCTTTCAGATCCACCTCTTCACCTCTCCATTATGATTGTTGATTCTGGAGCATGGCATTCCCAGTCCTACCACATGCACACACGCACACACACACGCACGCACACGCACATCCCAGAGCTATGGTGACGTACTCTAGTAGCAGCTCTCGGCTCAGTGTTCACAGCACACTGCTATAAACCGTTCCTGCGTACACATCCCGGGAATAACATATAAATGTCTATTTAGTTGATTTGGTTCCAAAGCACTCCTCACACATCTGCTATCTCATTTAGTCCTTACCACCACCCTACCGCGTAGGCACTTTTTTAAAGCAATATTTTATAGGGGAAGAAATTAAAGTTCAGAGAAGTTCAATTACTTCCACAAATTTAAGGTGGGAGAGTCAGAGGCTGGAACTAAGACTTCCTTACTTATTTTTATTTATGATTCATGTATATATACACTACATATTATTTATTATTTATTCTATTTTTATACAACCGGTTATCATCTTTTGCTGTTGTAATTTATTTTAATGTTCAAATTTGGCCAGTGGCACCCCCTTAAAGCTGGCTCCTGTGTCCTTTTGATATGTTCCTTTTATTCTTTCTTTTTTTTTTTTTTGTCCCTTTTATTCCTTCAGCCTTTCTGTACTTTCTAGCACAACACGATGTTCTAGGCTCATCTTGTCCTTTTCATGCTCAGTCCAGGAATCAGCCATTTGTCGAAGGGGTCATGGGCACTTAGAACTGAAGGGAAAAGTCTATACTATTGGTATGCATATCTGTATCGATATATAAAAACAAACATACAACCATATACATATATATACTTTTCCTATATCTAAATTAAAAAATGAGTTCAGATCAATACCACATATGCTAATCAATTACTTCAGAGTTCATTCTACTCTTCCTTCTTTCCATATTTTTAACTCCCATCCCCAACAGTGGGGAACCAGGCAAATAGCCAATATGTTGTGTTTCATATTTCCTGCCCCTCAAGGATCACGGTCCTTTGTTGTGTGATGTTCGGTATCTTGAAAATCATTGTTTCATAAAGTTGGTATATATTTTTGGTTGTTTCCAGCGGGAGGGTAAATTCAGTCCCTTTTGTTCCATCTGAGCTGGAAGCAGAGACCTACTAGTGCTTTGTGACGACTTTTCTAATGTTATGAACACCTTCTGCATGGGCACATTATATCATAAGGAGAGTTTGTGTTTAATCCCTCAAGCATACCTTCTGAGACCTCTCAGACTCCCCTGCTAGCACTCTCATATTTCATGTTTACATGTTAGATTATTTGATCAATGACTTTGTCCCGCACCAGACTGAAAGCTCAATGAGACATGGCATCAGCTACTTTTTTGTTTTCCACATCATTGTCTTTCAAGCTTCTAGCATGTACCTTTTGTTCAACAGGTATTTAGGAAATGAATGCATTTACTCTGTCAGCAAAACTCATTGCTATTCTTTTGACACCGAATTTCAGGGAACTTTCACTGTTCCATACTTGATTATCCTACGTACCTTTACAGGGTCAGTCCTAGAACATCTCTACATTTGCCCAATCTCTCAGACATGGAGAATGTTGGCAAAGGGGCACTTTTTTTGCAAGACTGTGACTTATACCTTCCACCGAAGAGGAAGGACTGGCTGCTGGGATCCTGGCAGCGAGGCTCCAGGACCCTGTGATAGTCAAGGACCTCCCAAGGTGAGATAGCCAGACCCTGCACAGAGGACACTGAGAGAGATGTGCTGAAGAATTGTACAATCTTACTAGACAATCCTGTTTTCTTGTTGAAAGTGACTGCTCATTGGGAAAAAGGGGAAGATAGGTCGTTATGACAACATCCAACAGGTACTACTAGGTATGGACAATTTACAGTTGACTCTTCAAAAGACCACCAGAAAAACCTGTAGATTAAACACAGCTAAATGTATTAGCTCTACAGCAATACAGATGACACCTCCTGGACAAAATCTTAGTAGAAACTCAAAACTGGAAAATTAGGAAAGGGTATGAGATACTAAACATAAAAAAGGACAATGGCCAGACCATGTATAACAAAAGAACTGCAATCTACAATCTCTGCAGCAACCAACCCAGACAGCCAAACCACAACCTCTGCAGCAATTAGCTCAAAATGGTCAGAACTGGTCAACTGAGAGCTCCTCTAGTTTTACCCCATATCCCACAATTCGACCAGATAAAGCCAAAGGTGCTCCTCAAACCAATCGCCTAGGATGCCATGCTTCTAGTTAGCCCATCTTCAGCTTCTCCATGACAACGTCCAATCAGAGCATACCCAAAGTCTTTTTCATTTTTATTTTTTTAACTATCAAGGTTTATCATTCCTCTGCCTATGCTTAATCTCTGCCACATGCAACTGACGGTGGCTGACTCTCTTGCTAAGTAGTGAACTTTGAATAAATAGCCTCTGTTATCATCTGGGTTCTCTTCGTTTATTTCCATGGGTATTTCTGAGGTTTCCAGAGCGTGGGCTAGGATTTCAAGGCTAGTTTTGAAAAGCAGGGACTGGTTGGAATGGGCAGAGTTTATGACATAATTCTCTTGGAAGACACAGCAAAGTGAGATCTTGAAGTACTCTCTTGATGAGATGTTAGCCTGAAATGCAAGCAGTTCAATAGGCTCACAGTGTTATTTTCCAGGAGTAGCTATTCCTTGGAGCAAAGAGCTAGGTTAGTTGTGTTTGTTCCCAGTGATATTTAACATAGGGAGAGAAAAGTATGCCTGGTACCGGAATTGGTAAACATAAGGACAGGGAATTTTGTTGTTTTGAGGTCTTGGGATTGATGAGGGAAAATGTTCATTTTGAACTCTATCCTTGCTTAGTTTATTCTTTACCCAACCTACACAACATGGTGAGTCACTTGTATGACATCTTTGCCAGAATAAAACCTTCCTTAGCTACTTTCCTGTTGCACCTGGATTAATCCTACAGCTTGAGATAAAATTGTTTTTCATCTTGTCTTTCAACAACTCTCTGTTGGTTGGTGGTTATGAGGAGGAGTGAATTCAGAAGGGTGCTGAGGCCAAGTGAGGGCTCAGAAGGAACAAGCACAGGACAGTTCACGATGTCTGCTATGGGCACAAGTGGAGATGGTGCAAGTTTAACCTTTATGCGTAAGTCTTAAAAATGTAAATCTCTATTGAGCTTTGGCTCTGCATATCCAACTGCCCACTGGGTAAACTCATCAGGATGTTCTACAACCGTCTCAATCTGCACATGTCTATACCTGATATTATAATGGCCCTCCTTCACTGAAGTTTGCTAATCGATCCATCAGATTGGCCCTATGATTCTTGTCAGCAGTGTTCGAGCTGCATTACTGTGGTTCAGATTAGCATTCAACTCAAGAAAAATCCTCTTGGCAACCTTGTTAAGGGAATGTGCTCTGACTGTGGAATTATAGGTATTGGCAATGGGGGTGAGGGAAGATGTGGATGAGATGATGGAAATCTGACCTCCTAAAATCTTACCTATTTCACCTCTCTTGGCTGAGTGCAGAAATGAGGTCAGAGACAAAAATTCAACTGGTACTGGTTTATCTCAGGCATGGTAATAGAAGGTAATAAAACTTTGAACACTTTTGCATTCAATCTTTAGACTATCTTATATAGGTTACATGTATTTTCCCAGCTCCCTCTACTTCTTCTCTTTAACTTCTAATATTTTCATTGTCAGATGGTAATTAAGAGACTTATGTGAAGAATTAGTGTCAATTCCAAGAAGATGGTATCTGAGTTTATGCAAAAAATGGTCCCTGATATAAAGCTGATTGATGTCTCAACAGAACTGAGGTGGTCTCTGTTGGCAGCCAGCATTACTGTTTCCTAGTAGAAAAACTGGTAGAGAAAATTGAGTTCTTATAATAAATTTCATAACAGCAGCTTAGCTATAAATGATTTTTTAAAAGTCACTTGACTGTGCAAACTGGTTAAAGCAGAAATATTTTAATGGTATTTCAAGAGCTTAATGTCAATCATCAGTGTCCAATAAATGAAAATTACTTTTAGTGATACATCTGGAAATATGATGGTTTTTTGAGTCAAAATCTTTTAAGATTTGCATGAAATCAGAATTTTTATTTTTACCATGTGCCTGTTATATAAACTTCTGATATTTGTGATAGAGGAAAGAAGATGAATTAGGTACTACTTGAGATGTTGAAAAATGAGTAAAATGTTGAGACATTAAATTTATTTATTGTTTGTTCATTGAGAGAAAGAAAGTGAATAATTTATTTAAGGGAAACAATTTTACTTAAGGAAAGGGCAATATTTTAATAAGCAAAAAAGGGGAAGAGGATATTTTTTGAAATAGGAGCGGCATCATTGGAATGAAAAATGTAATGTGCCAAAGTAGCTACTTTGAAAGGGAAAACACATCCACTCATCTGAATGAAAAATTTCATTACATTTCTGTAAAATCCGAACTTTATCTACATTCTTCCTGTTTATTCATTTAACTAACATTTATTGAGTGCCCACTCTGTGTACCACATTGTATGAGGCATTGGCGATATGTCGGTGAATAAGAAAGTCACAGTTTCTTCTTTCACGAAGACTACATTTAGTCAAATTGCCATAAATTGATAAATCCATGCATTTATTATATCAGGTAAAATGAGTTTAGCTCTATGTGACAGGAAACTTGAAATAACAAGGGTTTAACCAGTTGCCTCATGTAAATACAGATCATCCAGACCTCCAATTGTGACTCCATCCTCAGAAACCTTAAGTTCTTTTTTTTTTTAATCCTCACCGAGGATATTTTTGCATTTATCTTCAGATAGAGCAGGAGGAAGAGAGAGAGGAAGAGAGAAAGAGAGAGACAGCGATGTGAGAGTTGGGTACAAACTGCATCCAAGGTACTTGCCCTTCGTGGGAACTGAACCCGGGACTCTCTGGTCCGAGGGCTGATGCTCTAACCACTGAGCAAAACTGACCAGGGTATAAAAACCTTAAGTTCTTGTATCTCAATGCTCTGCTGTTCTTAACTGACATATGCATTTAGCTTTTTGAGCTTGTTTCCTTTCACTTAGCATAATGCATGGTGTTACATAATGTTTGTATCAACAGTTCATTCCTTGTATCTTTGCATATCATTCCATTCTGTAGATGTACTCAGTTTATTTATTCCCCAGTGGAGAGATTTTTGGGTTGTTTTAAGATTTTATCTCTGAAGTTGCTATAAATATTTGTTAACAGTTCTTTGAGTGAATAGAGGCCATTGATTTCACTTGGGTAGATATCTAGGAGTGGGAATATTGGGTCATATGGTTAAGTGTATATTGAACTTTATAGAAGCTGTGAAATTATTTTTAGAGTGGTTGTGCCACTTTGCATTCCCACCAGCAATGTCTGAGAGTTCCAGTTGCTCTTCGCCTTCACCAGCATTTGGTATTATATATTTTTTCTTTAGCCATTCTATTAAGTGTATAGTAGTATCTCATTGTGGTTTAATTAGCATTTCATTACTTACTAATGATAATGAGCATTTTTTTTTTCATGGACTATCTGTCATCTGTATATCCTTTTTGGTAACATGTTCAAATCTTTTGCTCATTGAAAAATTTTGGTTATTTGTTCTCTTACTGTTAAGTTTGGAGAGTTCTTTATATATATTGACTACAAGTCTTGTGTCAGATATATGATCTGCAAATATTTTCTTCCAGTCTGTTTTTCTTTTCATTCGCTCAACAGTGTTGTTTGCAGAGCAAACATGTTTAGTTTTGATCAAGTCCATTTTATATATATTCTTTATGGATTGTGCTTTGTGTCTTAGAATTTTACATGTTAAAAATCAGATTGTTTAAAAAAGAATAAATTTCTCCTAGCAACAATAGATTATCTACAAACAGTACATTAGCTATATATTTGTAAATGTGACATCAAACAAGAAATTAGATAATTTATGCTAGAAAAACCAAATTAGTGTTATGATAAGGATCTAATGATATTAATTTTTAAAACATAGGACTAGACCAGCTGGTGTGGCTCAGTGGGTTGAACGTCCTCGCATGGACTGAGAGGTCCAGATTCAGTCCCAGGTCAGGGCACATGCCAGGGTTGGGGGCTTTATCTCCAATAGGGGGCGAGCAGGAAGAAGCTGATTGATGTTTCTCTCTTACTTCGATGTTTCTGTCTAAAAAATCAATAGAAACATATAAAAAAATAAAACATAGAACCAAAGTGTTTTAGATTTTGTACAACAGTAGCATGTCAATACATGAATTAAAATGCTTCATGAGCATTTCAAGTGCCCATTCAGTTACTCACATAAGTATTTATTTTAAAAATTTGATTGAGCACCTACCATGAGCCAGGCACTGTGTTCTAGATGGGGGTACACAGATAAATATAATGGAATACAGAACTTTGGACAAGTAAATCAACAGATTATAACATAATATGGGTAAGAACTGTGGTTGGCATATGTTCAAAGTAAACCATGCTTTTCGCATATGTAGTGGTTTCATCACACTTATCTCAGTTTACAATTATTTCTTTGTGTGAGTTGATTTAATATTTGTCTCTCCCATGGTGTGCTCTAGGAGTATAAATATGATATATGTTTTCTTCATTGGGGTTGGCACATAATAGGAGTTAGGTTAATAGTCGTTAAATAAATAAAGTGCTTGCAATTGGAGTACAGAGAGGAGGCGTTGCTAATTCTGGCCCTTCAGTTTTGAAGACTTCATAAAAAAAGAAATTAGATAATTTAAGGTGATATATATATATTATTTTTATCCTCACCTGAGGACATTTTTCCATTTTTTGTTCAGATAGAGTGGGAGGGAGAGACAGGAAGAAACATCGACGTGAAAGGGACACATCGAGTGGCTGCCACCCACACAACCCAACCAGGGCCGGGGACTAACTGCAACCGAGGTACGTGCCCTTAGCGGGAACCAAACGGGGGTGTCTCTGGACTTCAGGCTGACGCTCTAATCGCTGAGCCAAACCAGCCAGGGCTTAAGGTGTTATTTTAAGTGAGTCTTAGGCAGAGGTAGGAATTGCCGGTGGGGGTGGGGCTGGTGAGGAGGAGAAGGGTGGCATCTCAGTACCCCACAGTCTTAGCCTTGGACATGTGAAGTCACATGATACACATGCAAAGGATGAAAAGCTGCAGCGGGGCTGGATCATCCCGCATAGGGGAGTGTGAGGCAGGAGATGAGGCCAACACGGAAGGCTGAGGTCAGGCTGGCAAGAAAGGCCTTGCCAACCAGGTACCAGGTTTAAACTTCATAGCAATGGAGTTGGGGGGACAGCAAGCTTTTAAGCTTTTAAGTAACATAATCACCTTTGTCATTCCTAAGGAGATATGACCGCATTGTGGCTGACTAGACAAGTAGAACAGTCAAGGCTGTTGCTGAGACCTGGGTAAGAAATGGTGACATTGAGGCAGTGACAGCGCAGGTGTTGAGAAGGGAGGAATCTGAAAGCTATGCTAGGAGACAGAATTCAAGGGACATGGTGATAAATAAGATGCAAGGGTAAATTAGAAGGGGGCTTTCATATTTTAGCTCTTCTGATGGATGCCTGAAGGGCACTGTATGTTTAGAGTGAACATATTTTTTAAAATTTTCCTGAATAATAAGTGTTACATGTTCTTTAGAAAATATCATAAAGGATAATGAAGAAAACACAACAAATCTTCTATTATCTTGCCACACAGAGATAACCCCTGTTGACATTTTGAGTGCATATCTTTCTATAATTAAAAAAAATATACATTTTTTTCTGCCCTGGCTGGTTTGGCTTAGCGGTTAGAGCGTTAGCCAGCGGACCAGAGTCCGGGGTTCGGTTCCCGCTAAGGTCATGTATCTAGGTTGCACTTTGTTCCTGGCCCCAGTTGGGGTTGTGTGGGTGGCAACCAGTCGATGTTTCTCTCTCTGCCCCCCTCTCTCCTTCCCACTCTATCTGAAGGTAAATGCAAAAATGTCCTCAGGTGAGGATTAACAACAAAAAATTTTTTTCAATGAGTTCCTAGCCCTGGCCAGTTTAGCTCAGCGGTCAGAGTGTCCACCTTTGGTCCAGAGAGACCCGGGTTCAGTTCCTGCAAAGGGCATGTACCTTGGTTGCAGTTTGTCCCCGGCCCTGGCTGGGTCGTGTGGGTGGCAGCCACTCGATGTGTCCCTTTCACGTTGATGTTTCTCTCTCTCTCTCTCTCTCTCTCTCTGTCTCTCCCTCCCACTCTATCTGAACCAAAAAATGAAAAAATGTCCTCGAGTGAGGATGAAAAAATACAAAAAATAAAAATGAGATCCTAATATTCTATGTCCATTAGGAACTGAGTTTCATAAACCATAGTGATATATTGAACTTCATTTTGAACCCAAATATTAAGTTTTTACTAAACTATGAGCAGAACCAATTAAAAAAAAAAAAAGAAGTCAAGTTAACCAGGTACACGGACAGGAATTCAGAAAGAATTTCTTCCCTGGAAGCTAAATAAGTGCTAGTGATGATCCCGGGACATGCCCTCTTCAGCACCAGTCTGGCTCGCAGCGCCACAGAGCGAGTTCCAGGTTGAGTTTGATTAATTCATGCTCAACTCATTTAGCCCCGCTGTGATCACCTCGCGTGTCCAAAGGTCTACTGATTATTTTTCCCACTTGAACCCTGAGCTTGTGTAAACCTGTGCACATAAACTAAGTAAGAGAAAAGCTTTCTGAGATCCAGAGCTCTTGACCAAAATTATGTTATATGAGGCTCTTCCAAACAGAAGCAATGGAAAGGGAGATTAAAATTTTTTTTTTTTTTTTTTTTTTTTTTTTTTTTTTTATGTTGAGGGGGTGGATTGTGGGGAAAAGCGGAGACAGGAACTTTCAGAGGAGGCCTGCCCAGAGGGAAGCTCGAACAATAAAAAGTCCGAGGAGGAGAGTAAGGGGCCTCCAAGGTGGATAAACGTAACCCCTGCGGCGGGCTGTCCTCGCGGGGATGGGCGGTCCCCAACTCCTGGCTCCCAGGTGGACCCACGGATTCCTTCCTCCAGACCTTCCCGGGAACCTTCCCTAGTCACCCCTCCCCAGCCAGCCCTCTGCGGTGCACAGAGTGGAGGGGTTAGGGCCGTGCTCTCTTCCGCTCCAGGCTCTGGGTTGAAAAGTCCAGGAGAGTCGAACATGATTTACAACATGAGAAAAATCAATACCTCGTGAGAGGCTGGGAGGAGGAGAAGACCTTTACTGGGGGAGAGGGTATGACAGAGGGTGGAAGAATTATGCCCACCAAAACCGACAACGGGATTCCCACGCCCTCACGAAGACCTGCCTCGCAGATGTTTCCCCTTCATTGTTCGCGGGGCAGCCTAAGTCCTCTACTGCGGACGTCCAGTGGTCTAGGTCTGATCTGGGTGCGGAGCTCGACTCGCGTTTCAGCCCCGTTTCTTAAGTGCAACGGGCCGCGGGTGGCGGGGAGTCAGGTCTGGCTGGGGCCGATTCCCACCGCCAGGCTTCCCATCACGCAGCTGCCAGCCTGAGCGAGGCCAGCGGCGCAGGGGTCGCTCTCAGGAAGGAGTCGCAGCAACCTGAGCAAACACTGTTCGTTCTGAATGCTCGCTGGGAACGGGATTCGCCGGCAGGTCTCAAGTCCTCTCGGTGGCCTCCGGATTCCGCCCGCCGGACTTGGCTCACTCACGCTGCCAGCCCGAGCGCGGAGCCGGCCGCTCCACGGGTGCCCGGCCCGCACTCCTGCGGGCGGGAGTTTGCAGACTTGGCGCTCGGGCGGACACTCCCGGAGTTGGGTCGTGCGCGCAGGGCCAATGAGCGTGCCCCGCGGAGGGCTCGGCTCCCCCCGCACGCGCTGATTGGCCCCGCGGCCTGTGAGACCGGGCTGGCCGGCAGCGGCCGCAGGCGGCGAGTGCCCGGCGCGAGTGGGAGTGGCGCGCGCGCCCCTCCCCGCCCCCCGCCCCTCCCCGCTGTGTTCTCTCTCCCTCCTTCCTCCTCCCTCCCCGGCTCCCTCCCCGCACTCCCCGGCTCCGGCCGCGCGCTGGCGGGGCTCCGCATTGCACACTCTGGGGGCGCCGCAGTGATCGTGGGATGGGGCAGCGGGCTGCCGCTGGCGGCCGGAATCCACACGCAGCCCGGGTGAGTAGAGGCGGGCTTCCCGGGAGAGCACAAAAGGACACGGGGTTGGTGCCAGCGGCCAGAACTAATGCGGAGCCGGGGCCAAGCGCGGAGTGGGCTTCGTCCCTGGAGCTACCCAGTGCCGAGACAGTCCCCCACGCGGGGCCAGCGGAGCTGGGGTCCTCGCCTCTGCATCCCGCTCCGGTGTTTGCCCCGCGCGTAGCCTGGGCAGGTCCAGGGGGGCGTGTGTGTCCCCGTGTGCAGTGCTGGCACGCAGGGGGTGGGATGGTAATGCCAGGAGCTGCCAAGTTAAACGCCGCAGAAATCTTTCCCAAGAGTAATTCAGCACATTTTCCAGGGCTCAGCGCTTGTCCACCAGGAACTCCAGCCGGAGGGAGTTCCCGGGCGGCGGAGTGGCAGCGCCCCACATGTTGCTGCCCAGCGGGCGGTGTATGTTTGGGGGGGGGGGGCGGCGGCCGAGGCCAGGCTGCGCCCAACCCGAGCCTCTGTTCAAGGTGCTGTGAGCTGGGGCGCCTCCAGCCATTGCGGGGACTCGCCAGGCTCTCCGACCACCCACCCGGGCGACTCTACGAAGGGCGGTCCACCCACAGAGGCAGGGCTTCGCCTGGGCTTGACTTGGCGACTTGCTTTCTCTTCGATAAAAGCAGTTCGGTTGATTTACATTTGGCTAAATAGTCAATTGTAGCCTAAGCTCTCTGTCGGTGTTTCTGACGCGCTCTGACCCCCTCCACATTCTCACCAGTTCTCCTCCCCTCCCCTCTCCCCGCCCTGAGTATCAACCCTGCTCCTCACTGCTCGATTCAAAACTTGATGTTTGAGCATGATTATATCCAGTCTGGTCCCTGGCATCTTAAATATCACAATCATTTTTCATTTCCTCGGAGACTACAAGGACTTGTTATAATTTTTTGATGGGGGGGGGGTTGTTGAGGGGTGGGGAACAGATCTTTGATAGCAATTTGTTGGTAGAACAACATTGACCTCCCTAAGCATATGACAACAGGAATGTTAAGCTTTTCCCTCTGGTAACCTACCCAAGGTGTGACCTCCAAAATTCAATTTTCTTTGTGGGAGGCTAGGGAGTTCAGATTCTCCAGGGGGAAGCTTATTTCTTGTTAAATTGACTTACTGTGACATACACTCGGGTTTGCTGTGCTCTGGCCAGCCATTGCAGATGCCATGATATTATTAGAGCAATTCCCTTAAAGCCATTACATTTTCTTTCGAGTGAGAGGACTCGAGGTAGCTGCTTACAATTTTGGATCTGCACCTTATTTCTCTAGAAGACATTAATGGTTACTGTATATGTGCTCACGTGTACCAAGTTTGCAAAAGATATTTGTGCAGTCGTCCATGAAATGGCTTAATACACATTCATGTTAAACCCATTTAAATGTAAAAGATCTATCTGTTTTCAATTTTAGTTTCCACCTTGACCAAAGGCACCAGACTGAAACAGGACTTAAAAGAGGCTTTCTTGTTTAAACAGAGGTTTTACAAAACTCTAGTCTGTAGAGCACACAGTAAGCTTCCTGAGCTTGTAGGCACACAAAGGCTGTTAAATTTGTGAATTGGTTCCTTGTGTTAAAAAAAAATCAGAAATACTTCCAGACAAAAAAGGTAGCTATGATTCATGGGTCTATATTTTGAAGCTGTTGACAGTCTTTGTAAGATGAATGTTTATTTCACAGAATGCATAAATGAGCTGATTATGAGCAAATAATGCCAAGCAAAACACTCTACTATGTATTGCATTATGCTGTACAATTTACATGGCACATTGAGACCTGCTATTAAAGTGTCTTTGAGGAAGTCATGTTTTATCACGCCCATTTTACAGGTGGAGTAATTGAGGCTCTCACAGATTAAGTGACTTTTCCAAGGTGAATAGCAGAGTTCCAGTTTTTTCATTCCTTTCCTCCTTTGCTCCTCCCTTCCTCCCACATTCCCTCTCTCCTTCCTTGCTTTTCTTTATACTGGGCTACATCTTTGGTGTCTTTCTACCTCCAGTTTCTGTACCTCTTTTTACTATTCAGCCCATAGCTTTGGGACCATTATGTGCCATTTCTAAAAGGCTTTGCTCTCTGCTAAATATTACTTAGCTCCCAATAAGGTGTGGGCTAATAAAGATTTAAGGAGAAAGCTAATAATGGTTTTAGGGAACTACTCTTTTAAAAGGGGTATATTACTTTTATTAATGAGTTGTTAAATATACAAGTAATCAAAACCCTAAAGAATGATGTACTAATAGAAATGTTTCAGGAAATCAGGTGACTAGCAGTGGCAGAGATGTTTGAGAGAAATGTAAGTTTCCCACTTTATGAGCAGATTACTCATAAACTCTATAGACAAATATAATGAAGCATCAATAAATGATTATTTTATTAGGGCCATTCTTATTTTAAAAAGAATTGACAAACCAGATTACTTAAATAAACCCAGAACTGCTCTGGGAAAAAGTAAATACCCACAGAATCCTCATTACCTAGTGTACAAATGCAGCAGAAGACATTGATTAAAGAGAAATCATGTTTTTACTTGCATAGCTAACAAAGATCTTACAGATATCTATCTGATTACAGTAGTTTCCCCTTTATCTGTAGATTATATGTTCCAAGACACCCAGTGGATGCCTGAAACCATGAATAGTACCGAACCTTATATATGCTATGTTTTTTTCCTATACATACATGCCTATGATAAAGTTTAATTTATAAATTAGGCATACTAAAAGTTTAACAATAATAACTAATAATAAAATAGAACAATTACAACAATATACTATATTAAAAGTTATGTGAATGGCTTTGGGGCCATTGTTACATAAAATAAGGATTACTTGAGTACAGGTACTGCACTATGAGGCAGTCAGCCAGTCTGATCATCGAGAGAACTACTAAGTGACTAATGGGCGCGGATGTATACGGTATGGATATGCTGGACAAAGGTATGATTCATGTCCTGGGCGGGACAGAGCAGGACTGTGAGAAATTTCATCACCCTACTCAGGATGGCACACCATTAAAAACGTATGAAATGTTTGTTTATGGAATTTTCTGTTTAATAGTTTCAAAGTGTGGCTGAGAAAAGCGAAACTGTGGATGGGGTGGGGTACTGTATTTATTAAAAACTCATCATTCGCACATCTTTTCTTGGAAAATCATTGCTCACAATATTTACTTTTGACACTGCACACTATTTATTAAGATGAATAGGATTATTTTGTTTGCACTAATATAGGTAGGTGTTGAGTTTACTGGTACTAAGTCCTGATTTAGTAGGTGGGTTTTGGAGTCAAGTCTTGGCTTCACATATACTAACCATGGGACTTCAGAAAGTGATCAAACCTCTCTGTGCTTCAGTTTCCCTATATGTAAAGCATGAATAATAATGGCACCTAACTCATGCAGATTTTCAATCTATCCATGCAGCAATATTTAGTGAGCACCTCCTATATGCCAGCATTGCTCTAGGTGCTAGGAATACAAAGACAAACCCTTTGCCAATGAAGTTTACAGCCTAGCGCTGGAGAGTTAATGGTATGATGCATGTCAAGTGCTTAGCATGGAACATGACACCTAGTAAATGCCCCATGATTGTTAACTCTTGGTATCATACATTCATTCAGGAAATGTTCACTGAGTGCCTAGCAGACGCAATGCAGATTGGAGCATGTTGATGAATGATAGATAATTCCATTCGATATCCTAATGGGAGAGAGGACTCCAAAGAAAGACATAAAGTGCATAATCAGTTCTCTAAAAAAGAATTCAAACGCAGACATGTAAGTGAAAAAAATGGAAAGAAATACTAAAGTCAAATTACCCATAAGAAAGTGTGGGGAGTATATAATTTTTTTTTATAGGAACCTAAAAAAAAAAAAAAGTCTTGTATTCAAGCTCTTTGAAAACACATAGGAAAAAATTAAGGAATGAAAAAAGAATGCTTACTTAGATATGTGTAATGAAAAAGAAATACTTGAAGGGTCAGATTATGAAATTGAGCCCATGAAGGGAGTCAGATCCCATGAACACTAAATATGAGATGGCCAAAAATGAATTTGGAAAAAACCCTTGCAATGGATTTTAAAGACAATAATGAAAGACTCTTAAATACTGTGAAATTAGAATTGTATAAGACTTGGCTTTCATCATACCAAACATATACTCAGAGATAAAAAGAATATACAGTGCACCCTGGCTGTTTGGCTCAGCAGTTAGAGTATCAGACCACAAACCAAAGAGTCATGGGTTTGATTCCTAGTCATAGGTTCGAATTCTGGTCAAGGGCACGTACCTGGGTTGCAGGTTCATCCCTGGTCCTGGTTGAGGTCATGCGGGAGGCAACCAATCAATGTGTCTCTCTCCAATCGATGTGTCTCTCTCACATCAGTGTTTTTCTCCCTCTCTCTCTTTCTCTCTCCCTCACTCCCTTCTAATCTATCTAAAAAATCAATAGAAAAATAACAAAATAAAATAAAATAAAGAATATACAGTGTAAATGAATTCTGTGCTTCTGATTTTGCTGAGTAATAGTTCTACACCCAGACTTTCTCATGCAATAAACACATGAAGGTAATAGATCAGGAAATGGCAAGTGCTCAGGATATGCCAGACCTAATCAACAGACTAGATGCAGATAAATCACCAAGACTAGATGGCCATCACCCAAGTGTGTTGAAGACACGCAGTGTGTACAGGACAGCCCTCCGGGGCATTGCTGGCATCCTTGGGGGCTCCTGTCAGGGATGGGTTTCAGGGAAGACTCTGGAGCCATCAAACCAGAGCCACGTCTGTGGATAGTTGGGAGATCAGTATTCAAAGTGAACCTAGATTACAGTAAATACAACTTATTTTGTGAAAAGAGGAATAATGTATTACAGTTAAAGGAGGAACTATATTTGCAGCTACAGAAAATATAGTATTTTTAACCTTTCAAAAAGCCTGACTAGGTTTCAAATGCCAGTTCTTTCCTTCTTCATGACCTTTTTGTTTGGTGGAGAAAGAAGAAACAGAGTGGAGACAGACGCTTCTCTGAGTGGACAAGTAGGCTTTTCCAGGAAGTAGTTTGGGGATGGTTTTCATTTAATTTTATAAATGTTTACAGAAGGTGTGCAATTCTTATGCATAAGTGGAAACCACACTGATAAAGTTGAACCACAGGAATAATTTAAAAGACAACCTAAATGAGAAGCAAAAATAATAGAAGATTAAAGTCAAAATGGAAGATTGAAAATAAGTATACTTGGGAAAAGCAATGTCAAGCACATTTATAGGAGATGGTTTTAAATTCTATTTCCATCAGCAGTCAATATGGCTGGGTAATATTCTCTCAGCTCTCTAAAACAAAGTGTGTCTACAAGTTAAAGTCAATATTAAGAAAACAGTAAGATATAAAATTCTGTACTAGTGTGAGACCATTTAAAAAATGAGTAGTTGATGTAAATCTTTTCTACTTATCTGTTCATTTATAGAGAAATAAATGTCAACATATTAACAGTGACTATCTCTAGGTATTATGGGATTGCAAATGTTTTTATTTTCTTACCACAGCATTTACCAAATTTTCTACAATGAACATGTATTGCTCTTATAAGAAAAAGTGCTGTGAAAATAAGTTGTAGTATTATAACCTCAGATTTCATACAGTCTAACTATAAGAAAAGCTCATTTGCTTATCATTTCTATGTCTTCTACAGATCAGTAGTTGAAAATATTGCTTGTGTTTTCCCCTGAATTATTTCTATATAAAAGGCAGCATGTTTGGATATTTTTTATTGTATTTGGTATTAGGGAAAAAGTGTGCTTTCTTTAGATAGTAAGAACTGAGAAATCGAAAGGTGTTTTATGTTTTCTATAACTATCAGGACTTGAAGTACCAAGTTAATGGAAGGATTTGAGTCCTCCCTCCCCTCCCTCACCTCCCTCCCTCCTTCCTTCCCTCCCTCCTTTCTTTCTGTCTGTCTGTCTGTTATTAATCCTTACCTGAGGATATTTTTCCATTGATTTTAGAGTGGAAGGGGTGGGGGAGAGAGAGAGAGAGAAAGAGAGAAACATCGATGTGAGAGAGAGACATTGACTGGTTGCTTCCTGTACCACCCCAACCAGGGCTAGGGATCGAACCTGCAACCCAGGTACGTGCCCTTGACCAGGAATCAAACCCGTGACCCTTCGGTCTGCAGGCCAACGCTCTTACCGCTGAGCCAAACCAGCCAGGGCTCTGAGTTCTTTCTATTGTATAAGCCCCATGAGGTCAGGGATCAAGTCTGTTTCTTTCCTTTTTAATTCCGTAATACTTGCCTCAGAGGGGCCTGGCACATAGCAGTCTCCCAATACATGCATTGAATGTTTTGAATGGAATGAAAGGGCTGAAAGCTCCCATAGACTTAAAAAGATTTGAAATAAGAAGAGACCCTGGGGCCCATTTTATCTTCTGAAATCCTATGATTCACTCAAGTCTCAACTTAACTGTGATCTGTAAGTTGTTGTGACATTCCTTGTATTATGTAGCTGCTAGGCCACAAAAATGGTTTGTGTTGGTCATCTAGGATCCTCTGGCTTATGCTTGAGGCTTTTGTTTGTTTTTTGTTTTTTAAGGTTCTACTCTAGATTTTACTTTTCTCTCAGGCCTGGGCTTGGGTTCATCACCTTCCTTCCCTGCGTTGGACCCCAGTGCATATGATCCCAGTGAACGCTGGCCCTTCCTGGTAAGCTAGAATCATTGCAAGATAGAAATATGTACCACAACTTATTAAATATTAACAATTGAATATTAATACCAGATCCCTAGAAGAAACCCAGGAGTCACTGTATATTTTTCTCCAACATCAGCTTTATAAGGTGCTGTTTTCAAAATATGCAGGAATAGACCTGGAATTGTCAGAAAGAATCTTAACAGAAGAACAGACGATTTTATCTTATATAAAATCTGGTATATATGTTACTGCGTGCAACTCTTATTGTCATTCCTCAACTAAGACACACATGAAGGAATCAGATAAGAGTACTTACATGATTAAGTCAGTGCCCAGGATTGTGAATGAGGACTTGGGCAGAGGTGGCTATTATGACAGAATATAAAGAAAAGAACTTTGCCTTGGGGAATACGGGCTCAGGGGATAGGACTTTTGTCTATACATCATGACGGTTACTGCAATCTTCAAATAGTCTGACTCCAAGATTACCATTGGTCACCCATGACACCAGTGTAACCAGAGGCTATAGGACAGGAGCCATTGCTTGCCATCAGGCATTTCTCTGTGGGGTCCTCAGCAGTTCATGTAGCATAGAGCAGGTGTGAGGAGACAAGAGCCACATGGGACAGGTATGGGAACCATCTTGGTTTAGAAGCCTCCCCAGGAGCTGATATCTCTTGTAACCAAGTTCAATGGACAAAAGCTTCCCAAACCCCATAAGCGATATTCCCCTTTTCTAGAATCATGGTCCTCAGAGAGGCCGCAAGTGTGATGTCCCCATCAGGTAATTTTAGTTTTCTCTCAGTCTGCCAATTAAGGATCATAGTTATAACTGGTGACTGGTCACAATACTAGTAATCTAGTTAACATTTTTATCCTTATCAGGTTGCTACAAAAGAAGCGCTGGACAGATACAGGAAGTCAAATTCTCATGCATACAGTTACAGATAGAGTGCACTTGGATGATTAGTTTTTGTGAAAATACGAAGTTAGAACATCTGTTGATGTTTGAAAGCAAGGGATTTAAACCGAAAACAATGAGCTCAAAGACTGTATAATACACTTTCTCCTGTCCTGCATTTCACCTCTTCTCTCTTTTGCCCAGAAGGGATGAAGGCTAAAATTAAAAATAGGTTGGAAAAGTGTTTTGATGTATGCATGAATGATTAACGCATAATGGGTTGTTAGGTGAAATGACAGTATTAGGTGTGAAATCTTCATTTTTTGATAGCCCTTTTAGAAGCCATCGATGTAAGAATTCATAAACCCAAGATTACCCTACTATCTCCGCCATTTTTTTGAAATCATGATTGTTGAATTATCAAAACAAATATCTTTAAGCATTGTAACTGATTAAATAACAATATAGTTAATGTGTGTGGGTGATAGGATTTTAGGTGAACATTTAAAAAATATACTCAGTGTCTTTATGCCCTACAAAGCAGGAGAAATAAAGACTGAATTATTCTCATTTCATTTGTTTTCCTTTTTTTCCCCCAGTAGCAAATACTATAATAAATGAGCAAATATATACATTATTTAAATTTCCATCAAGACATCTAGAAATAGTAGTTCCTTTCTGCCATTAAAGCAATTTAGATAATGTATATACTTACTTGCACTTATAATAGTAACATTTATTACCCTCTACTTTTTTTTTAATATATATATGGCTTATCATCTACAGGACTCTACCTGCTTGGGAGGGATTCTGTTACATTTTCATCGGCAGAGAGGAAGTGTAGAGTAATGATTAAAGGCCTGGGGTCTCCTGTGTTGTCATTCTGGCCCCACCAGTTGCCAACTGTGTGACCTTGGGCAAGTTATTTAGTTTCCCTCATTTTAACTGGTTACCATTAACCAGCTGGGTGACCTTTAGCAAATTAGTCACCCACTCTCTGGGCTTCATTTGCTTGAACTATAAAATCAAGGGGCTGCCCTAATTAAACTTTAAATTCCTAGATGAGTTGGAACAACATCTATTTGTTGACGTTTAAAGCTACCCATTAATGCTGATCTAATAACATAGTTTTGAGCAACTGAAAGTGTGGCATAATATTGGTATTTAGACCAAACTAAGTTAAACAGAGTTCTTGGCTTCTAAGACCATGAGATCTGTAATAAATAATTGAAAAGATCTAGCACCTCTCCCTTGAATTTGTTCTTGTCTAGCCATGCTGTTCTTTGACTTCATTCTCCATGCGGCCGACATTTAATTTCCTGTAGGTTTTTCATCCTGAAGATACAAATTTTACTTTCAAATGTTATAAAAAACATTACCACTTAAGAATACTAGCTTTAATAGAAATAATATTCTGTATTTATGCAGTGTCTTTTCCTACAGGATCAAAAGAATAGTATTAGAAGTGCATGGTTTTCCTTTTGTGTGTAACTTCATAGAAGAATTTTCTTTTATGGAATTCCTTTAATTCATATTCCCAGTCACCCACCCAAATGAATTCACAGAAACTTTTGCAGCAATCCTAACTTGTTCTTACTCAAACATGTCCTTGGCCAGGCGTGTCCTTCCACCTATTCTTTCTCAATTGACAATCCTTTTTATTCTTCAAGACCTAGTTGAAATGCACTTTCCCCAAAGAAGGCCTTTCTCCTGATTCCCCCACTAGTGTAAATGTTGCTCTTTTTCTTCTACCTGTGTTTTGTACTGACATAATGTCTTTTCACAGCCTAGCTCATTATTTATATAATGTCTTTCTTCTCTTGAATGCCAGCAGGAGCATATGGTGAAGCACCGAGTAAGACCTCATCAAATATATTGAATAGAATTACAACTTTCATAGAGAAAAAGCTGGGAAGATTGAGGAGAAGAGGGTAAAATCACTAAAGACTGATGTAAATGGAAGGGATAGGTTTTATATTTCATGACAGCTGCCACCTCGTTTGAGTCTCTGGGTGTCCACAAAGAACAAAGGAATACCACAAGCTGGGACCATTTCCTCGGAGACACTGCTCTGCTGTAGTTTCCTAGGAATAGGATATATTCTAGGTACGGTGTTAATCATCATGACCTAGGACTTAGGAACGTTAGGAATGCCATCTTCACAGGTGGAAATAGAAAGCTGGTTCCTTTACACTTTCACACTAAGTGGCACTATGCCTTTAAAACTGTACAGATAGATTCTATTAAACAGAAAACAGAAAAGTTCAAGAAAGAAAATAACCATTCTTTTTCCCATTACCGAGATTTAGTTATTTGTATGTAATATCACTGTCTCAATAGTATTCTTTTTCTCTAGGTTACATGGTGGCTGGCTACCTAGCTAGGTATATAGCATATGTTCAGTGTTTTTGGTCCGTATTCTAATAGAACAAAATAGAGGACAGTGTCTCAAATTTGGTATGTATAGGTCACGGTGTACAAAATGCTTTCATGCTATTGAAAAACGCTTTCAGAATTGTCTCATCGAGGAGAATAACACAT
Source organism: Molossus molossus (assembly GCF_014108415.1). Lineage (NCBI taxonomy): Eukaryota > Metazoa > Chordata > Mammalia > Chiroptera > Molossidae > Molossus > Molossus molossus. Next base: position 32,632,173 of record NW_023425346.1, read on the forward strand.
ATATTTATGGCTGGCACTTATTTTTCTTTTTCTTTTTGGTTACAGATGTTTCTCCTTTTTTACCCCATTGGCACCCTCCTCCCCATCCCCTGCCCCATCCCCGGCTTTGTTGTCCATGTCCATGGTTATGCATACATGCATATAAGTTCTGTGGTTTATCTCTTCCCACCCCATCACCCCCTCTTCTGAGAGTTGTCAGTCTGTATCCTACTTCCACGTCTCTGGGTCTACCGTATTCCTCAGACTGTAATGTTCATTATATTCCGTATATAAGTGAGATCATGTGGAATTTGTCTTTTTCTGCTTGGCTTGTTTCACTTAGGATAATACTTTTCAGGTCCCTCCATGTCGCCTCAAAGGATAAGAGATCTTTCTTACAGCTGCATAGTACTCCATTGTGTATATGTACCACTGCTTTTTTATCCATTCGTCTACTGATGGACACTTGGGCTGTTTCCAGATCTTAGCTATTGTAAATAGTGCTGCTGTGAACATGGGGGTACATATATTCTTTCTGATTGGTGTTTCAGGCTTCTTAGGGTATATTCCTAGAAGCAGGATCACTGGGTCAAATGGAAGTTCAATTTTTAATATTTTGAGATAACACCATATTGTTTTCCATAGTGGCTGCACCAGTCTGCGTTCCCACCAGCAGTGTACTAGAGTCCCCCTTTCTCCACACCCTCGCCAACACTTGTTGTTTGATGATTTGTTGATGGCTGCCATTCTGACAGGTGTGAGGTGATACCTCATTGTTGTTTTCATTTGCATCTCTCTGATGATTAGTGATGGTGAGCATTTCTTCATACATCTCTTGCCATTTGTATGTCCTGTTTGGAGAGGTGTCTATTCAGCTCCTATGCCCATTTTTTAATTGGGTTCTTTGTCTTCCTTTTGTTGAGTAATATGAGCACTCTATATATTTTGTAAATTAACCCCTTATCTGATGTATCATTGGCAATGATGTTCTCCCATACAGTGGGTAGCCTTTCCATTTTGATGATTGTTTCTTTTGCTGTGCAGAAGCTTTAGAGTTTGTGGTAGTCCCATGTGTTCATTTTCTCCTTTGTTTCTCTTGCCTTAGGTGATGTATCAGTGAAAATTCTGCTGCGTATGATGTCTGAAATTTTGATGCCTATATTTTCTTCTAGAATTTTTATGGATTCACAGGTCACATTTAAATCTTTTATCCATTTTGAGTTTATTTTTGTGTAGGGTGTAAGTTGATGGTCTAGTTTCATTTTTTTTGCATGTAGCTGTCCAATTTTCCCAACACCATTTATTAAAGAGGCTCTCTTTTCTCCACTGTATGCTCTTGCCCCCTTTGTCAAATATTAATTGAGCATATTGCCTTGGGTCCATTTCTGGGTTCTCTGTTCTGTTCCACTGGTCTATATGCCTGTTCTTGTGCCAGTACCAGGCTGTTTTGATTACAGTCGCTTTGTAGTATAACCTGATATCTGGTATTGTGATCCCACCTACTTTGTCCTTCTTTTTCAAAATTGCTGTGGCTATTCGGGGACTTTTTGGGTCCATGTAAACTTTTGAAGTATTTGTTCTAGTTCTGTGAAATATGTTGTTGGTATTTTGATGGGGATTGCATTGAATCTATAGATTGCTGTGGGTAGTATGGACATTTTAATGATGTTAATTCTTTCAATCCATGAACAAGATATGTGCTTCCACTTTTTTATATCTTTCTCTATTTCCTTTTTCAATGTCCTGTAGTTTTCTGCAAATAGGTCCTTTACCTCTTTGGTTAAGTTTATTCCTTGGTATCTTAATTTTTTTGCTGCGATGTAAGAGTGGCGAAAGTGGACATCCCCGTCTTGTTCCTGTTCTTAAGGGAAATGTTTTTAGTTTCTGCCCATTGAGTATGATGTTGGCTGTAGGTCTTTCATATATGGCCATTATTATGTCAAGATATGATCCCTCTATTCCCACATTGCTGAGCATTTTTATCAGAAATGGATGCTGGATTTTGTCGAATGCTTTTTTAGCATCTATTGATATGATCATGTGGTTTTTATTCTTCATTTTGTTTATGTGGTGTATTACCTTTATTGATTTGCAAATATTGCACCAGCCTTGCATCCCTGGAATGAATCCCACTTGGTCATGGTGAATAATTTTTTTGATGTATTGCTGGATTTTATTTGCTAGTATTTTGTTCAGGATTTTGGCGTCTATGTTCATCGGGGATATTGGTCTGTAGTTTTCTTTCTTTGTACTGTCTTTTCTGGTTTTGGAATCAGAATTATGCTGGCTTCATAAAACAAGTTTGGAAGTCTTCCTTCTTGTATTTTTTGTAATAGTTTGAGGAGAATGGGTGTGTGTTCTTCTTTGAATGTTCGGTAAAACTCCCCCGTGAAGCCATCTGGGCCTGGGCTTTTGTTTGCTGGGAGAGTCTTGATTATATCTTAAATTTCTTCTGTTGTTATTGGTCTGTTCAAATTTTCTATCTCTTCCCGGTCCAGTTTTGGGAGACTATGTGTTTCTAGAAACTTGTCCATTTCGCTTAGATTGTCAAATTTGTTGCCATATACTTGTTCATAGTAGCTGTTAACGATCTTTTGTATTTCTGTGGTGTTGGTTGTTACTTCTCCTCTTTCATTTCTGATTTTGTGTATTTGGGTTCTCTCTCTTTGTTTCTTGGTGAGTCTAGCTAAGGGTCCATCGATCTTGTTTATCTTTTTGAAAAACCAGCTCTTTGTTTCATTGATCCTTTGAATTGTTTTTTTGGTCTCCGTGTCATTTATTTATGCTCTGATCTTTACATTTTATTCCTCTACTTGCTCTGGGGTTTTCTTTTTGTTTGCTTTCTAATTCTTTAAGTTGTGAGGTTAGACAGTCAATTAGAAATTTTTCTTGTTTCTCGAGGTAGGCCTGTAGTGCTATGAACTTCCCTCTCAGAACTGCTTTAGCTCCATCCCATAGATTTTGTGTTGTTGTGTGTTCATTTTCATTGGTTTCCAGGAATTTTTCAATTTCTTCCTTGATTTCCTCGGACACCCATTCATTGTTCAATAACATGCTATTTAGCCTCCATGTCTTTGCATGTTCTTGTTGCAATTGATTTCTAGTTTCATGCCATTGTGATCTGAGAATATGCTTGATATGATTTCAGTTTTCTTGAACATGTAGAGACTTAGTTTCTGCCCTAACATGTGGTCTATGTTTGAGAATGTCCCATGTGCACTTGAGAAGAATGTGTATTCTGTAGTTTTGGGGTGTAATTCTCTGTAGATATCTATTAAATCCATTTGGACTAGTGCTTCATTTAGAGTCTCTATTTCCTTCCTAATTTTTTGCCTAGAGGATCTATCCAGTGGTGTCAATGGGGTGTTGAAGCCCTCTCTATGATTGTATTGCTGTCGATTTCTCCTTTGAAGTCCTCCAGAAGATTTTTAATATATGTTGGTGCTCCTATATTGGGTGCATATATGTTTACCAATGTTATATCTTCCTGTTGGATAGATTCTTTCAATATTATGTAGTGGCCCTCTTTGTCTCTAGTTATGGCCTTCATTTTGAAATTTATTTGATCAGATATGAGTATTGCTACCCCAGCTTTTTTTTTGCTTTCCGTTTGATTGGAAAATTTTTTTCCATCCCTTCACTTTCAACCTATGTGAATCTTTTGTTGAGAGGTGGGTCTCTTGTAAACAACATATAGATGAGTCATGCTTTCTTATCCAATCAGCTACTCTGTGTCTCTTTATCGGAGCATTCAATCCATTTACATTTAAGGTGATTATTGATATGTACTTATTTATTGCCATTTTTGTTTAGTTTGGTTATATTTTTCTTCCTATTTCTTCTACTAATTACAGCAGTCCTTTTAACATTTCTTGCAGTGCTGGTTTGGTGCTAATGTATTCCCTTAGCCTTTTTTGTGTGTGGGAAGCTCTTTATTTGACTTTCTATTTTGAATGATAGCCTTGCTGGGTAGAGTAGTCTTGGATTCAGATCCTTGTTTTTCATGACCTTGATTACTTCATGCCATTCCCTTCTGGCCTATAGTGTTTCCTGTGAGAAGTCAGCTGAGAGCCTTATGGGGTTTCCTTTGTAGGTAACCTGTTGCTTATCACTTGCTGCCTTTAGGATTCTGTCATTGTCTTTAATTTTTGGCATTTTAATTACTATGTGTCTTGGTGTGGGCCTGTTTGGGTTCTTCTTACTTGGGGCTCTCTGTGCTTCTTGAACTTGAATGCCTTCTTCCTTCACCAAGTTAGGGAAGTTTTCTGTCACTATTTCTTTGAATATATTTTCTAACCCTTGCTCATTTTCTTTGTCTTCAGGGATTCCCATGATGCGAATATTATTACATTTCCAGTTGTCCCACAGTTCTCTTAAGCTGTCTTCTTGTTTTTTAATTATTTTTTCCTTTTGGTTTTCTGATTGATTGATGTTTTCTACCCTGTCTTGTAATTCAGTGATTCGGTCCTCAGCTTCCTCTACTCTGCTTTTTAGACCTTCCAATGTGTTCTTTATTTCTGTTATGTCATTTTTTATCTCTTCTTGATGGTTCTTAATTTAAAATTGGTTTATTTTCAGCATCTCTATGTCCTTACTCATGCTGTTGAGCTTCCTCAAGATCATGGCTCTGAATTCTAGCTCTGTTAACTTGCCTAACTGCTTCCCATTGATCTCATCTTTGGTGGAGGTCTCTTGTTCTTCCCTTTGGCTTTTGTTTCTGTGTTTCACCATTTTGGCTATCACAGTGGGCTTTGGAGCCTGTCAAGTTTTCTCTGTGGGTGTTGGTGTTCTGCTATTTGTGGCTCCCTCTCCTGGGTTTAGATGAGTGGGGGAGGACCCATGTTAAACACCACAGTCAAGTCTTACTTTCCTGGTTAAAGTTGCTAGCCCAGGAAAGGTACTGTTATCCTGTAGCTTTTTGCCTGGAGGCTAGCAGTCGAGGTTACTTGACAAGTTTGGGGTTGTCAGTTGATTGAAAAACTCCCTCAGGTGCTCAGCTTAAGGGGATTTCCCGAGGGTGGGGCAGATACTGGTTGTTAGTGAGCCTCAGTTAGCATTTCAATGGCCCACAGGGTGGGGTTGGATCTCCGAGGGAGGGGCTGCTGCCTCTCCCCTGAGCCCTGGGAAGGAGCAAGATGGTCACCTTCCTGGTGGCCACAACTCAGCAAAAGCTCTGAGTGCCCTCTAAATCCCGAGTGTCCCTACACAGTTCCAGTCCTGTCTGCCCTCCCTCTGCCGGAGCCCAAGGTGAGTGGCTGTGGCTGTTTCGGCCTCTGTCCCGGCTCTGCGCTGTGGGGCCGCCTGGGAGTGTAACCCGAGGGCGCCGCTCCCAGCTAAGGCCGCTGCCGAGCTGCCAACCGTGGGCTCCCAGCCCCCCTCTTACGCCTTTGCAATCCTACCAGGATTGAGTCAGTGTCCCTGGTTATATGGTCCTCACAAGCTGCTTTTCTGTTGCTTTTTCCCGTTGATTTGTCTGTGTTAGAGTTGTAATTCCAGTTTGGTTCTGGGAGACGGTCTGTGTAGCTTCGTTCACTCCGCCGCCATTTTGGAATCTACTTTTTTTTTTAAACTGAGTTTTTTTCTTTTTCTTTATTGATTTTAGAGAGAAAGGAAGGGAGAGGGAGAGAGAGCTAGAAACATCAGTGGGAGAGAACATCGATTAGCTGCCTCCTGCATGCCCCCACTGGGGTCAGGTCTACAACCTGGGCATGTGCCCTGACTGAGAATTGAACCAGCGACCTCTTGGTGCATGGGTCGATGCTCAACCACTGAGCCACACTGGCTGGGCAGGGTTGGCACTTTTTTAACCGAGAACTACATGAGGCTAGATCTGGTCAGTCTCTGATAGCCGTTTCTTTCTCCTGTCCCACTGTCATAGATTGGAATCACAGCCAGCTGACTTGACATGTTGTTTTGGGGAGCACCAGATGAGATATGGTTGGCTGAGCATCAACTCCACCCAATTCTAAGAAACAACTCAGTGTTCATATTCTATTGTTGCCAACTTTGTTATTCTTAGGTGTAGGCAAGCCCAGCAATGGAAATCAACAGGATGAAAAATATTTTCCCACCAAAGCTATTCAGAGGCTCAACATTCTAAATGAAGGGCAATACATATCATATAATGGAATAGCATTTTTAAAAAGGTACTTTTTGTAATGGTACTTTCTTCATGGCTTGGGAACTAGAAGAGAGACCTTTGCTAAAAGGGGTCCTCTTCAGCTAGGCCATGCAAGTGGAAGAAATGTGGAGTGCTGTAGCCCCCGGAAGACATTGAAGACAGGCGGGTTAACTCGTTTCTTATAGCTTCTGGGCAGCGGTGACATGGCATGGGGGTTTCAGATTGCTTCAGGAGAAGCAACGTACTGCATCAAGTTGCACATGGAAAATGGAAAGGAAAAGAGTGCAGAAAAGAAGGAGCGAAAGGATTTACAATAAAGAAAAGATCACCACTTTATAATTGGTTTAAGGAGATTTTCTGTTCATGTCTGGTTCTGATCATATCTGTGAAGCCCTAAAACAAAGAGCAACAAATTTGAAGAGAACTACCAAGCTCTATCTGCCTTAATTATGGGCTGTGTTCCTGCCATGGCCTCCATTACAGCCACACCCTTGGGAAGTCATTGTCTTAACTCTAGAGTCTGAAAGATCACAGGTTTCCTAGAGGGGATGAGCATACTTGCTAACGAATGAATCCAAGCTGGTTAATAGCCACATATATTGGTCAAGTAGGCAAGTAAAAGTTGAGGGAATGTAAGAATCTGAGGGGAGTGAGACAGAGACACAGAACAAGCAGTGAGGTATATAGGTGGGGAGGAAAGATGTTGAAATAGTTGCTTATTTTTATTTCCTACTTTTAATTTAAACTCTCGTCATGCTATTTGCTGAATTATCAACCACTAATTAATTACCAGATTTAAGCCAAGCCAGTTAACATCTTTGAACATCAGTTTCCCCATTTATAAAATGATTGTACAAGATAGGCATTTCTAGAGCGGGATCTGCAAGAAGAGTCAATGAAGGGGAAAAGTATTATGGTCAAATATGTCTGGAAACAATGGGTTAAATGATGTTTTTTAATTGTAGGAATTTTCAGGAATTTTAGAACCTGAATGATCACTCTATCTGAAAGCAGGTGTACCATTCAGTGACTTCCCAACCTGTTTGCCAGTGGAACCTATTTTGAAGGCTCATCTTGAGGGTCAAGTGTCCTGTGCAACACCAACTATTGGAGTTGCTGGTGTCTGAGGTCCTTCTGGGTTTTAAGTTTTGTGAATCCACAATTAGATGGTTTGCCTCTCCTGTATCTTTTCTAGCTAGCCTCACCTCATCTCTAGAAGAGTTTGTGTTGTATGTAAACCTTTCCATCAAAAAAGTGCCGTTGGAAAATTTCTGCATCTGCTTTATAGAGAACGGCACCGATGAGATAATGCAAACCTGCCAGCTATGCATTTTCCCCTCTACTTTTTATTTAGATTATGTAAAGTCTCAGGCAGTAAAAACACAAATAATAAGTTCTAAGTGCGCGCGTGCACACACACGCACGCATGCACCCTAACAAAAATATTGAAACATTTATATAAATAGAGGGTATAATATTTCAGAATACAGTTTATAAAAGACCCAGATTTTATTCTGACAGGCATTTCTGAGCGAAGCAGTGCGATTAATCACATAAAGATGAAGAGATGAATACTGAACACATACAAAATATGCACTGTTCTTCCCTTACCTTCAGGATTACAGAGGATGTTTGCACTCCTCGTCCCACCAATACTAATCTTGGATTTTCTATTTGGCTCCTGCCAGATTCACCCTTTGCTTGATGAGGAGCTGGAAAAAGCTGGGGTGTTCGGGGGAAGGAAGTGGAGACATGTAGATGTCCAGGGCACAGCATGGCTAGGACTGCATTGCGCCTCCTTCTACTAAAATAGCTCCATTCCTGGGTTAGAATGAGTAAGAATTCACAACGGCTGTTTTTCATATGGAAATCATTGTGGTTTGTGAATTCTCTAAAAATAGAATAATCTGAATCTCTATAGATAACCTACAGATAATCTATTGTAGACAATTTACAGTGGGCTATAAGTTTGGTTTTTTTTCTAAGTTTAATTTTTTTAAATATATTTATTTTTGTTACAGATGATTCTCCTTTTTCTCCCCACTGATACCTCCCTCCCTACCCTCCCCACCTTGCCCCAGCTTTGTTGTCCATGTCCATTGTTCATGCATACATGCATATAAGTTCTGTGGTTTATCTCTCCCCCACCACCCCCTCCTCTGGGGATTGTCAATCTGTACCCCACTTCCACGTCTCTGGGACTACCCCATTCCTCAGACTGTTATGTTCATTGTATTCCACAAATAAGTGAGATCATATGATACTTGTCTTTCTCAGTTTGGCTTGTTTTGCTTAAGATAATACTTTCCAGGTCCCTCCATGTCATCTCAAAGGATAAAAGATCTTTCTTTCTTACAGATGCATAGTACTCCATTGTGTATATGGACCACTACTTTTTTATCCATTCATCTACCAACGGACATTTGAGCTGTTTCCAGATCTTAGCTATTGTAAATAGTGCTGCTATGAACACAGGGGTACATATATTTTTTCTGATTGGTGTTTCAGGCTTCTTAGGGTATATTCCTAGAGGAGGGATCACTGGGTCAAATGGAAGTTCAATTTTTAATTTTTTGAGGTAACACCATATTGTTTTCTATAGTGGCTGCACCAGTCTGCATTCCCACCAGCAGTGTACTAGAGTCCCCTTTTCTCCACACCCTCACCAACACTTGTTGTTTGATGATTTGTTGATGGCGGCCATTCTGACAGGTGTGAGGTGATACCTCATTGTTGTTTTAATTTTCATCTCTCTGATGATTATGATGCTGAGCATTTCTACATGTCTCCTGGCCAGTTGTATGTCCTATTTGGAGAGGTGTCTGTTCAGCTCCTCTGCCGATTTTGTAATTGGGTTCTTTGTCTTCCTTTTGTTGAGTAATATGAGCACTCTATATATATTGGAAATTAACCCCTTATATGATATATCATTGGCAATTATCCTCTCCCATACATTGGGTTGCCTTTCCATTTTGATGATTGTATCTTTTGCTGTGCAGAAGTTTTTGAGTTTGATGTAGTCCCATGTGTTCATTTTCTACTTTGTTTCTGTTGCCTTAGGTGATGTATCAGTGAAAATTCTGCTGTGTATGATGTCTGCAATTTTGTTGCCTACATTTTCTTCTAGGATTTTTATGGATTCATGAGTCACCTGTAAGTCCTTTATCCATTTTGAGTTTATTTTTGTATATGGTGTAAGTTGATGGTCTAGTTTTATTTTTTTGCATGTAGCTGTCCAATTTCCCCAACACCATTTATTAAAGAGGCTGTCTTTACTCCACTGTATGCTCTTGCCACCTTTGTCGAATATTAATTGAGCATATTGCCTTGGGTCCATTTCTGGGTTCTCTGTTCTGTTCCAATGGTGTATATGCCTGTTCTTGTGCCAGTATCAGGCTGTTTTGATTACAGTGGCTTTGTAGTATAACCTGAAATCTGGTAATGTGATCCCTCCAACTTTGTCCTTCTTTTTCAAGATTGCTGTGGCTATTCGGGGTCTTTTTTGGTTCCATATGAACTTTTGAATTATTTGTTCTAGTTCTGTGAAATATGTCATTGGTATTTTGATGGGGATTGCATTGAATCTATAGATTGCTTTGGGTAGTGTGGACATTTTAATGATGTTAATTCTTCCAATCCATGAACAGGGTATGTGCTTCCACTTTTTTATATCTTCCTCTATTTCTTTTTTCAATGACCTGTAGTTTTCTGCAAATAGGTCCTTTACTTCTTTGGTTAAGTTTATTCCTAGGTATCTTAATTTTTTTGGCGCGATGGTAAATGGGATTGTTTTTTCAATTTCTCTTTCTGTGAGTTCATCATTGGTGTACAAGAATGCTGTCGATTTCTTGACGTTAATTTTGTATCCTGCGACTTTGCCAAATTCATTTATTAAGTCTAGTAGATTTTTGATGGAGTCTTTAGGGTTTTCTATGTATAATATCATGTCATCTGCAAATAATGACAGTTTCACTTCCTCCTTTCCAATTTGGATCCCTTTTATTTTTTCTTCATGTCTGATTGCTGTGGCTAAGACTTCCAGTACAATGTTAAACAAGAGAGGTGAAAGTGGACATCCCTGTCTTGTTCCTGTTCTTAATGGAAATGTTTTTAGTTTCTGTCCATTGAGTATGATGTTGGCTGTAGGTCTTTCATATATGGCCTTTATTATGTCAAGATATGATCCCTCTATTCCCACATTGCTGAGCGTTTTTATCAGAAATGGATGCTGGATTTTGTCAAATGCTTTTTCAGCATCTATTGATATGATCATGTGGTTTTCATTCTTCATCTTATTTATGTGGTGTATCACATTTATTGATTTGCGAATATTGTACCAGCCTTGCATCCCTGGAATGAATCCCACTTGGTCATGGTGAATAATTTTTTTGATGTATTTCTGGATCCGATTTGCTAATATTTTGTTCAGGATTTTGGCGTCTATGTTCATCAGGGATATTGGCCTGTAGTTTTCTTTCTTCATAGTGTCTTTGTCTGGTTTTGGAATTAGAATTATGCTGGCCTCATAGAACATGTTTGGAAGTCTTCCTTCTTCTTGAGTTTTTTGAAATAGTTTGAGGAGAATGGGTGTTAGTTCTTTTTTGAATGTTTGGTAAAACTCCCCCGTAAAGTCATGTGGGCCTGGGCTTTTGTTTGCTGGGAGAGTCTTGATTACCTCTTCAATTTCCTTAGTTGTTATTGGTCTGTTCAAGTTTTCTATCTCTTCCCGGTCCAGTTTTGGGAGACTGTGTGTTTCTAGAAATTTGTTCATTTCGCTTAGATGTTGAATTTGTTGCCATATAGTTGTTCATAGTAGTTGTTAACAATCTTTTGTATTTCCGTGGTGTTGGTTGTTACTTCTCCTCTTTCATTTCTGATTTTGTGTATTTGGGTTCTCTCTCTTTGTTTCTTGGTGAGTCTAGCTAAGGGTCCAACAATCTTGTTTATCTTTTCAAAAAACCAGCTCTTTGTTTCGTTGATCCTTTGAATTGTTTTTTTGGTCTCTATGTCATTTATTTCTGCTCTGATCTTTACTATTTCCTTCCTTCTACTTGCACTGGGGTTTTCTTTTTGTTTGCTTTCTAATTCTTTAAGTTGTGAGGTTAGACAGTCAATTAGAAATTTTTCTTGTTTTTTGAGGTAGGCCTGTAGTGCTATGAACTTCCCTCTCAGAACTGCTTTCGCTGCATGCCATAGATTTTGTGTTGTTGTGTGTTCATTTTCATTGGTTTCCAGGAAGTTTTCAATTTCTTCCTTGATCTCCTCGGTGACCCATTCATTGTTTAATAACATGCTATTTAGCCTCCATGTGTTGAAATGTCTTTGCATGTTTTTGTTGCAATTGATTTCTAGTTTCATGCCATTGTGATCTGAGAATATGCTTGATATGATTTCAGTTTTCTTGAACATGTAGAGACTTAGTTTCTGCCCTAACATGTGGTCTATGTTTGAGAATGTCCCATGTGCACTTGAGAAGAATGTGTATTCTGTAGTTTTGGGGTGTAATTCTCTGTAGATATCTATTAAATCCATTTGGACTAGTGCTTCATTTAGAGTCTCTGTTTCCTTCCTAATTTTTTTGTTTAGAGGATCTATCCAGTGCTGTCGACGGGGTGTTGAAGTCCCCTGCTATGATTGTATTGTTGTCGATTTCTCCTTGGAAGTCCTCCAGAAGATTTTTAATATATGATGGTGCTCCAATATTGGGTGCATATATGTTTACCAAGGTTATATCTTCCTATTGGATAGATTCTTTCAATATTATGTAGTGGCCTTCTTTGTCTCTAGTTCTGGCCTTATTTTGAAATTTATTTGATCAGATATGAGTATTGCTACCCCAGCTTTTTTTTTCCTTTCTGTTTGCTTGGAAGGTTTTTTCCATCCCTTCACTTTCAGCCTATGTGAGTCTTTTGTTGTGAGGTGGATCTCTTGTAAACAACATATATGTGAGTCATGCTTTCTTATCCAGTCAGCTACTCTGTGTCATTTTTTTTAAAAATTTTTATTGTTGAATGTAGAATGTATTACAGATGTTCCTCATTTTTCTCCCCTTGTCCCCCTCCTCCCCACTCCTGCCCCCTTCCCGCCTTTTCCCACACTATTGTCTGTCCATTGGTTCTGCATATAAGTTCTTTGGTTTATTTCTTCCCACCCACCAAACCCTTTCCCTTTGAGGTTTTTAGTCTAGCAACGAATTTGTACTTCTTAATCCCTTCACCTTTTTTACCCATTTCCCCAACCCCCTTCCCATCTGGCAACCAAGAAAATGTTCTCTGTATCTATGAGAATGTTTCTGTTCTACCTGTTCATTTTGTTTGTAGATTCCATTGTTGATACATATGTATTCATTGCCATTTTGTGTGTTCATATATTTTATCTTTTTCTTCAAAAAGACCCTTCATCATTTCATATAATAATGGTTTGGTGGTGATGAACTCCTTTAACTTTTTCTTGTCTGGGAAACTCTTTATATGGCCATCGATTCTAAATGACAGCTTTGCAGGATAGAGTAATCTTGGTTGTAGGTTCTTGCTTTTCATCAACCTGAATATTTCTTGCCACTCCCCGCTGGCCTGCAAAGTTTATTTTGAGAAATCAGCTGACAGCCTTATGGGAACTCCCTTGTAGGTAACTAGCTACCTTTCTCTTGCTGCTTTTAAGATTCTCTCTTTGTCTTGAACCTTTTGCATTTTGATGATGATGTGTCTTGGTGTGGGTCTCTTGGGGATCATCTTATTTGGGTCTCTTTGTGCTTTCTGGATTTGTATGTCTGTTTCCTTCACCAAGTTAGGAAAGTTTTCTGCCATTATTGTTTCAAACAGGTTTTCAATTTTTTGTCCTCGCTCGTCTCCTTCTGGCACCCCCAAGATGCAAATGTTGGCATGCTTGAAGATGTCGCAGAGGCTCCTTACACTATCCTCATTTTTTTGGATTCTTTTTTCTTTTTGCTGTTCTGACTGGGCATTTTTTTCTTCCTTATATTCCAAATCGATGGTTTGCTTCTTGGATTTACGTACTCTAGTATTGAATCTGTGTAAATTGTTCTTTATTTCAGTTAATGCCTCCTTCATTTCTGACTGCATCCATCATTTCTGACTGGTCCTTGTTTATGCTCTTGAGGCCCTCAATAAGTTCATTGAGCATTCTTATAAGCAGTATTTTGAATTCAGCATCTGTTAGGTTGCTTATCTCCATTTCGCTTAGTTTTTTTTTCTTGGGGATTTGTTCTGCTCTTTCATTTGGGACCTGTTTCTTTGTCTCCTCATTTTGGCTGCCTCCCTGTGTCTGTTTCTATGTATTACTTATTGAGCGGTATGGGGCTCGCTGAGACCAGATGCTGCTTGTTTGAATGAATTTAGGAAAACCTGAAGCAGGAACCAAGACAGGCCAATCCTATGGTTAAGCAAGTGGCAACAGCTTGGGTGGGCCTGACAGTTGGGTGCGGTGCGGCCTCAGGGTGTCACCAGGCGGGGCTACCAGTGTGAGCCAGGTTGCTGGAGTCCCAGATATGGAGACTGTCTGCTGCCCCAGGGAGGGGCTCACCAAAGGAACAAAGGCCTCTGACAGCACGTTTGTCCCAGAGAAAGCCCCCTCTCCAGCCCTTGCTCCAGTGCCAAACAGCTCAGTTCTTCCCTGTTTGTCTCTGGTGCCCCTTGTGCTGCCTCCCCTCCAAGCTTAGAGGGAGTGAGTCTGATGAGTCCATGCACGGGCCCTTTAGGGAGCTGCCTGGGTCTCCAGCCGCTTCAGCTTTCCTGAGCCTCAGTTCCCGCTGGTTTTTCCAGCCAGAAGTTATGGGGACTTCTCTTCCTGGCACTGGAACCCTGAGCGGGGTGCCTGGTGTGAGACGGGGACCCCTCAGTCCTCAGGAAGGACCTTCCCAGCCACGGGAGCCTCCTGATTTTTATCCGCCACACATGGGTGTGGGACCAGCCCCTGGCACCGCCGCCCCTCCTACCAGTCTGGATGTGGCTGCTGCTTTAATTCTGTAGTTGTAGGACTTCCATTCAGCTTGATTTCAGGCAGTTTTTAATGATGGTTGTTCTGTAGTTTAGTGGTAACTTCGATGTGGTTGTGGGAGGACGTGATACCGCGTTTACCTACCAGCCATCTTGACCGGACGCCTATTCTGTGTCTCTTTATGGGAGCATTCAAACCATTCACATTTAAGGTGATAATTGATATGTACTTATTTATTGCCATTTTTGTTTAGTGTGGTTCTATTTTTCTTCCTATTTCTTCTACTAATTACAGCAGTCCTTTTAGCATATCTTGCAGTGCTGGTTTGGTGCTAATGTATTCCCTTAGCCTTTTTTTGTGTGGGAAGCTCTTTATTTGACTTTCTATTTTGAATGATAGTCTTGCTGGGTAGAGTAGTCTTGGATTCAGATCCTTGTTTTTCATGACCTTGATTATTTTGTGTCAGTCCCTTCTGGCCTGTAGTGTTTCTTGTGAGAAGTCAGCTGATGGCCTTATGGGGTTTCCTTTGTAGGTAACCTGTTGCTTATCTCTTGCTGCCTTTAGGATTTTCTCTTTGTCTTTAATTTTTGGCATTTTAATTACTATGTGTCTTGGTGTGGGCCTGTTTGGTTTCTTCTTACTTGGGGCTCTCTGTGCTTCTTGAACTTGAATGCCTTCTTCCTTCACCAAGTTAGGGAAGTTTTCTGTCACTATTTCTTTGAATATATTCTCTAACCCTTGCCCATTTTCTTTTTCTTTGGGGACTCCTATGATGTGAATGTTATTACGTTTCCAGTTGTCCCACAATTCTCTTAAGCTGTCTTCTTGTTTTTTAATTGTTCTTTCCTTTTGGTTTTCTGATTGGTTGATGTTTTCTACTCTGTCTTGAAATTTACAGATCCGGTCCTCAGCTTCTTCTACTCTGCTGGTTAGTCCTTCCAATGTGTTCTTTATTTCTGCTATGTCATTCTTCATTTCCACTTCGTTGGTTTTCAGTGTTTCTATATCTTTACTTATGGTGCTGATGTCCTTACTCATGCTGTTGAGCTTCCTCAAGATCATGCCTCTGAACTCTACCTCTGATAATTTGCTTAGCTGCATTTCATTAATATCATCTTCAATAGAGTTCTTTTGTTCTTTCATTTGGGATTTGTTTCTTTGTTTCACCATTTTGGCTATCTCAGTGGGTTTTGGAGCCTGACAAATTTTCCCTGTGGGTGTTGGTGTTCTGCTCTTTGTGGTTTCCTCTACTGGGTTTGGATGAGCCTGGGTGGGCCCATGTTAAACACCACTGTCAAGTCTTACTTTCCTGGGTAGATTTGCAAGCCCAGGACAGATTCAGTTATCCTCTAGCTTTTTCTTGGAGGTTAGTAGTCTCAGTTACTCAGTGCCTTGGAATGTAGCCCTGGTGTTCTGCATAAGAGGATTTCCAGAGGGTGGGATAGATGCTGGTTGTTAATGAGCCTCAATTTGCATTTCTTCGCCTCACCTGGGAAAGGCTGAATCTCTGAGAGGGGGAGCTGCTGCTTTTTCCCACAGCTCCGGGAAGGAGCACCCTGGCCACCATCCTTTGTGGCCTCAACTCAGCAAAAACTCTGAGTACCCTCCAAATCCCGGGTGTCCCCACAGAATTCCAGCCCAGTCTGCCCTCCCTCTGCCGTAGCCCCCAGGTGAGTAGCTGTGGCTATTTTAGAGCTCTCTCCGGGCTCTCTTCACTATGGAGTGGGCTTGGTCTTTATCCCCAAGGGCGCTGCTCACAGCTAAGACTGCTGTTGTCCATGGGCTTCCAGCCCACCACCCTCTCGTGCCTCCGCAGATCCTACTAGTGTCCCTGGTTATATGGTCCTGTCCTGCTGCTTTTCTGTTGCTTTTTTCCTGAGGATTTGTCTTTATTTTAGTTGTAATTTCCGTTTGGTCCTGGGAGATTATCTGCGTAGCTTATATTCACTCTGGCTTCATTTTCACATCCTCTAAGCCTATCTTGGGTGCAGCTGGGTTGCACAGGCTTTTCTGGTGTCCCTGCACCCTGCAGATCCCATGGGGTAACTGGATTGCATAGTCCCTGTGGAGACCTGGCTCTATGCCTATGTTATGGGCTGCTGGGTCGCACAGGCCTCTCTGGTGCCCCCACACCCTGCAGTTCCTGCGGGGGGGGGGGGGGGCAGCTGCATCACACCAGTCTCTCTCGGGCTCAGGCTTCCCACTGCTCTTGTGAGCTGCTGGACTGCACAGGTCTCTGTGGAGCCCCAGGTCCCGCCGCTGGTGGCTGGGGAGTGCTGCTGCCCCGTGGGGCTCAACTCATGCTCAGCTTTTGCTGTAGTTTTTGGGGATGGGTCTCAGCTGCTGGTCTGTGCTTCTGTTGCCTGGGGATGGATGTCTGCTCCCCAGCCTCCCTTACTGGGGTTTTATCTGGACTCTAATTGGGCTGCTACTGTGGGGGATGGTGCTGGGCTCCCGGCTGTCCACGGCTTCCTCAACTAGCACCTTGACAGCTCTACTACTGTGCACTAGTCTGTGTTGACACAGAGTGTCCACTGGTCCGGTGGTGCCAGGTGTGCTGGTGGGCTCAGGTTGCTGGGCACTAGTCGCTCCCACTACCTCCCCCCAGGGAAGACACGGGATCTTCCAAAGTGGTGGGACCTTCCCGCGGCACAGGGAGAAGCTCCCTGAAGGGCCACTCACCGCGGTAGCCGCTGCTCTGTCCATAGCACAGGGACCTCGGCTCCAGGCTCTGCACTGCTCGGGTTTGGTCGTCCACCTTCACGCCCACTCACACTCTTGTCACACACTCACCCTCCCTCCGGTCCTGCCCGCCCCCATCTTCTCTCCTTTATATGTTTTAAATAAATAGCTTATTAGGTAACGTAAGGCTACAAAACCCAAAACTGGATTTTGGATTCCCAAAAGGGAAACTAGTTTCCCTTTACAAGTACATTAAGTTTACCTGTTGCTCTATTTCTAAGGCTTGGTTGTCTATCCTCCACCTGTATTTAAAATTTTTAAGAATCTTTGTCAAAATGTCTGTTATTTGAATCACGCTTATCTCTGACAAGACATCAACATTCTTGCTTAGTTTTTCTTGTCTTGTTAAAAATTGGAATTAGTTGTATACATTTATTATATTTTAAATCTCTAAATTGAATTTTGAAATTAGGTGACCAATAGATAGCTATTTGTTTTTTCCAAACGATAGAAGACGTATTATAATATTGGCTTGATTTGGAGGTCTCGTGGTCTCTCACCTCCTTGATCTGTCTGAGCGAGGGCTCCAAACCATGCTGTGCTCCAGTTGTGTAATTCAGCTCTTTCATTTTCAGAGGCCGCCTTTTGAAGTTTCTTAAACATGTGAACAGTACGTTAGTTCATCACCTACTGCAAGCCCTGGTGCAGAGTAGACGCCCAGTAGATACTTGATGAGCAGACATTCTCCGCACTCAATCAGTGTTTGCTGAATAAATGAGCAGATTAGTTAGTGAGCAGTACTTCCTACAATTGTCACCACTGTCATGACAATGATGTAACCATTACCTGGCATATAACACATTTTTAACAATTAAAAGTAACTTTTTTAAATAACCCACAAGCATGATGCTAATTAGCACTTATTGTTTACTTTTCTGTTTTACAAAAGTATACAGACAAAAGAAACCTATAGGAATTTTTATACAGATTTTACAAAACAGAACAGATGTATCCACATAGTTGGTCCTGTACGGCTGCCATGTAGGAATGAGATGCTCTCCATGAGACTGAACTATGGCAACTGAAGGACTAAGTGCTTTGAGACTACGAGGTAGGGTTTGTTTTGGCATGTTACAGCGTTCGGCCTTTGGAGTGCTCAATCATTTATGGGCGAAGTATTCTATAAAGCTTCGTGTATAACCTCGTTATATGAAAAAGAATCTAGTTTGCTTTTGGTCCGTACTTGGTTGTTGATGTTATATAGGCAACACCCTGAATGTGTAGAAAGATTGAGATTTACTCACTAGTAAGTCTTCCTAGCTAAAGATTGTTAGGAAGATGTCAGTATATGCACCCTTGTCTTTTCAGACAGGGGAGGGGAAAGGCTCCTCTTTTCTCTGTTGTATTCCCCCAATTTCCTAGGTCATCACCAAGATTACCACTTGCCAAAGTGGAGTTGCTTTACTAAAAGCACTTGTCCAGCCCTGGCCGGTTTGACTCAGCGGTTGGAGCATCGTCACATCGGTCTGTAGTCCAGAGAGACCTGTTTCAGTTCCCGCTAAGGGCACGTACCTCGGTTGCAGTTTGTCTCCGGCCCTGGTTGGTCGTGCAGGTGGCAGCCACTCGATGTGTCCCTTTCACATCGATGTTTCTCTCTCTCTCTCTCTCTTCCTCTCTCTCCCTCCCACTCTATCTGAACAAAAAAAAGGAAAAAACGTCCTCGGGTGAGGATAAAAAAAAAAAGCATTTGTCCATTTTCACAATCAACCTATTGGCATAAGAACCCAAATGACTTGTTTTGTGGCTTGGCATTGACATTGATTTTATCTGCAGTAATTTACCCAATAAATGACAGTATTGAAGTTTCCATCTTTTTTGGGGTAGGTATTTATGTCATTTTTGGGGGAACACTTAAGAAACTCTCTCTTATTGGTGATTTTGAATATTATTCATACATGAGTAGAGATTATGAGCTTAAGTTTAAATAGCTTTGAAGTGTTTTAAAAATAGCTACATATTTTAATATTGCATCAACACTGTTTACTTTTAACATACCCAACTATTTGAATGACCTAATATTTTATATTTGCCAATGTAAACATGGCAAGAATCAGGCAACAGGTACTTTTTTCTGGGCCCCACGCAATGATATAGAAAGGAAGGACGAGACATGGCATTTGTTCTCGTGGAACTTGGCACTGGTTTCTCTCTCTTCAAACGTTTGAGGGCCAACTCATGCCAATCACAGTTCAAGGTGGAACTGTGAGTGAAAGAGGCAAAAGTCTCTGGGGATAAAGTGGTGAGTAAGACTCACAAAAATCCGTAGGGGGTGGAGGTAGAAAATAAGGACATAACTAAGAAAATATGTGTGTGAGATGGTGATAGTGTTATGGAGAAACCAAACTAGGGAAGGGGGAGGGGCGATGTCCGAAGGGGCAGGAGGCAGTTGGTGACTTTAAAATGGTGGTCATGGAAGACCCCACTCTGAAGGTATCACATAAACCCCTGGACCAGGTAAGGGAAAGAGCCATGGGGACCTCTACAGGAGGAGCCTTCCAGGCAGAAACGCAAAGGTGCTGTGGTGGCATCATGTCTGGCTTGCTCTCAGAACCGCAAGGAGACCAGTGGCGGGAGTGCAGTAAGCCAGGCGGAGGGTAGTAACAGGCCATAAGGAGGCGGGCCGTCCATCACACCGGCCTTAGAGGTTATTGCAAAGACCTACCCTTCCTCCTTCCTTTTTTTTTTTTTGTTTTGATTGTCAGGTTTTACTCAAGAACTTTACAAAATGTGCCAAATAAATGAGCTTTAATCTTCCTTCCTTCCTTCCTTCCTTCCTTCCTTCCTTCCTTCCTTCCTTCCTTCCTTCCTTCCTTCCTTCCTTCTTCTCTCTCTCTCTCTGCCTCCCCCCCTTCATTTCTTTCTCTCTTTTTCCCTCCCTCCCTTCATTCTTCAAACGAGTTGGGGAACCATTGAAAGAATTTGTACTGAGGATGATCTGGTAAAATATGTGATTTAAAGTATCCCTGGCTGCTGTGAGAACACATCACAGGAGGGAGGGGCCGCGCCGGGAGGAGGCTGTTGCCAGAATCCAGATGATGTTGGCCTAGATCCAGGAGGCCGCAGTGGAGGAGGTGGCAAGGGGCATTCCTTGTCTGTTTGCAAAGTGGAGGAGATAGGTTTTACCAAAGGGCAGGAGGTGGGCATGAATGAGAAAGCAGAGTCAAAGATGGTTTCAAATGTTGGGGTGTGATCACTGGAAGGGTCGATTGTCAGTTATAGAGATAGAGAAGCTGAGTGGGGGCAGATTTGGAAGAGGATCAGCTCAGCTTTGGACACCTGGCATTTGAGATGCCTGTGAGGCTTCCAAGTGGAGCTATGGAGTAGGTGGTTGGAAATATGTATGTGAGTTCAAGGAAGGGATCGGGCTGAAGATATAATTTGGGGAGCTGCATTATGTCTGTACAAGCCACGAGACAGGAGCAGAGCCACAGGCAGGGGGAGATGGGATCCGCATGACAGAGCAGAGTGGGGGCACTTGAGGGGCAGGTATGTGGTCCTTTAATGTTTGCTGTAGGTGCAGAGAAGTAAGGATTTGTGGGCTAGAAGAGGTGAAGTAACTTTCATGGAAAGTGAGAATCAAACTGGTCCTTGCTGATGGGTCGTATTTGAAGGGGTAAAAATAACGAGGGGAGGCATTTTGGTGAAAAGGTACTGGAATTAAACACACGGCAGGCCCTTAGTAGGAAGGTAGAAGGGAAAACAAACAACAAGCTCACGTGGAAGAGGAGGGGCGTCTGGTCCCTGTTCAACCTGTTTCCTAGGATCGTGGTGTGCAAATGGGTGCGACTTGGGTCCCGTTAACGTCGCTACCACTTTCTGACGCCTTGCTAACAGCTTTGCTCCTAATCCTTGCATCTGGTGCTGTCTTTATTTTTATAGTAACTGAAATTGACATGCGGGGAATTTTAAATACATATATTATCAAAACAGATGTTTTAGATGATCCAGAGGTCATCGCATCTTTCAGAAAGCAGCCTGGATTTCGAATTTAGTTCCTCTCATAATTTTATGTTCTCCAAAGTCACTCTGTAGGAAATTTAAAATTTATTAGCAACTTTCTCTTATTCTTGGATTTTAGAGAAATGGCAATTTCAATAAACCTGAGCAAAATTATATGCTGTGCTATCTAGAGGCAGATTATTGACTAGCTTGACTTGTCTGGTGATAAATCGAAGGCACATAAGTGTGTTTTCCCTGGAACTCTGGGGTCATATTTTATAAAGGGGGAAAAAAAAAAATCCCTGCATTTTCTCCCCTGATGCAAAGTGATCATTAAAGCAAAAATCAGTTTCATACAATAATACAAACGATGCCAATTTCACAAAACAGAGAACTCGTGCCTCTTGTTCCCTCTTCCCCCATTGTTTCTGCCAGAATCTAGATGGAACCAGCTCTGTTTTCATTCTCTGCAAAGGTTTCTCATGGAGTTGTAAAGCTGTGGACTTTGGCAGAACTCCCTGAGGTAAGAGCAAATTATGTATTTCCCTGTTCATTTTACTTAAAGAATGCCTTTAAAACAATGTGGGGTTGACTGTTTGGCATACCCGGGTGTGACAGTTCCAGATCCCCATTTTTCCCTCGGGTTTCAAGGAGAGACAGAGGGCAACCCCAGCAGGCCTGGGCAGCGTAGGGGTCAAGCCCGCTCAGGGTTGGGTGGAGGGCAGTTCGGTGAGTCTCTTCTGTGGTGATAGAAATACTCTCTCTCTGCACTGGCCAGTGTAGTAGTCCTGAGTTCTTGAAATGTGGCTAGTCAAGTTGAGGAACTGGATTTTTAATTTAATTTTATTTTAATTTACTGAAATTTAAGTGGTAACATGAGGCTCGTGCCTGCTGTATTGGACAGCGCAGCTTGAGCTGGTGGCTTACCTTGGGTTTTCTGGGACACAGGGTGGGCTTTTGCCCACCCTGCCTTTGCTGGGGCCTCCCCCGCCCCACCCTGTGAGCGCCCACAAACATCTTTCACGGACAGACACAACGCCCATGCTTACTTGTGACTGAAGACAGTTCAGGGCTTGGTAAATACCTGCCTCCCGCCTTGCGATGGGGGGGGGGGGGTGTCAATATAAAAAGGTAGAATGACAATAAATGAGATGGAGTGATTGTTATGGTCTTAAAGACCTTAGATCATTAAAAAAACATGATATTCAAAATAGTCTATTTAAATATTTAAATATTTTATTCCTGATTATGAAAGAGAATTATCCTGAGGAAGATAATTTAGAGGCAACATTTTGAGATACTCATTTTGCTAGTGTCTTAAAAGTAGGAATTCTGCGAGGGACCCAGTTTCTGACCCTGAGGCAGAATGCGGATTTATAAGGGGCACTCTTACGGTTTTTATTAATTTTTGAAATTTAAGAGTGGATTATTGAAGGCCTACTGTGTGCCTTCACCAGATACCAGCGGTGTGTGTGGCGCTGTGCCCTGGGTGGGGATTATTAAAGAGAGGGACACTCAGTGCGGGTAGTAAAATGACGGTGACAGGGCTGCTGAAGGGCCAGGAGGAGCTGAGAGTGTGACAAGGACATGGGCCAGCCCCAGGGTTCCCAGCTGAATGTTGGTGTCATGAAGAACGCCACATTAAAGTGACATTCCAGGGTCTCAGTGGGTGGTCCGAGAGAGAGAAAGAAGGCCTTTGTCTCTCCCCCAAAGAAGTCTGACCCCCTGGCAGCCTCACTGATACTGTCAGGAGCGGTCCACCCCTGTATCGGGAGCAGTGCCCCTTGACGGTGGAGAAAGATGTTTCAGGAGATCTGTTGACGGATATTTGTGGTCCTTCCGCGACTCTCACCCATCCACCTGCATGGAGCGTATGTGCCCGGGCCTGTGCCTCACTTGCCATCTAAGTGCGGAGGGAAACCACGTGTCCATGGAGGGGGAAAACCAACGGTAACAGCCGTGGCGAGGTAGATCCCCGATGCCCACGGAAACGCCGTGACCCACCGGGTCTGCAAAGACGTCGAGGGCCGTCAGGTGGGAGAGCTGTCCCCCTACTCTCGGGGGCTCCAGAAGGCAGGCTGCTGGTGTTCTCTGTAACGACAGAAGCGCTGTGCGGAGGGAGAAGGTTTCGGAGGGGACAGGCAGTGCGGGAGATGGTGGTGGGCGGCGTGCTGACCATGGGCTGACCATGGGCCAAATCCAGCTTCCTGCCTCCTTTTATAAATAAAGTTTTATTAGAATCCAGCCATGCCATTTGTTGAAATCTCTTGCTTTCACATTACAACGGTAAGGTGAGTGGTTATGAGGAGTCCTTCGGGCCCACAAAGCCTAACTTATTTACTATCTGGCCCTTCATAGAAAGAGTTTGCTGGGTCCTACAGAGGGCGGGATCCAAAGATGCGTCAAATCTTTTCTAATTCTCTGAATGAAAGGGATTCCCAAACGAAAAAAGCCTCTTAGGAAGTATGGAGACGGGTTCCTGGGAAAGATGGTCTTTCACTCGGATGATGAAGGAAACTCTGGCTGGTCCTAGCAGAGGGGGTCATTCTGCATGGCCACTTGGGCCTATCTCAAGGGGATTAAGTCAGTGTTTCTTGGATGCTGTGGACAGACTCATTCCAACATCCATCCATCCATCCATCCATCCATCCATCCATCCATCCATTTATTCATCCATTCATTTATTCATACTTCATGCCTGCAGCATATCAATGGCCAGTGTATACAGTGATCCCAGACACTTCTCTGTCTGCTCTCGGTAACATAAGCACAAACTCTGGCATGAACTGTTGGCAGTTTGATAATAACTTTGCTACTATGGAAATGCTCATTACGTTCAGTGTTTATAATTAAGTTTTATGGAGTTATTTTATTTTAAGTATAACTGTCTCACCTAGACACAACTTAAAATTTATTCACGTGTTTGGCTTAATTGTCGGATGTAAGAAATGATTGTTCCAAAATGAAAACCTGACTGTTTGCAGGAGAATCAGCTCGCAGTGTTAAGGATAGGGTGCACATTACTATTCATGCCTTTTTAATTGATTAGCCTTTAAGGCTTCTGAAAGCCTTTAAAAGTTGTTTTGCCAACATTAGGCCAGCTGCTGTGTAATTATGGTAGCTCTTCTCGCAGTTAAATTCTTTTAATAACGTGTTCAATCTGCCGATGCCAAAGTGCTTTGAACCTGTGATATATACCACAGAGAGCTTTTGTTTTTACTTACAGATGGTTGGTGCCGTTTTCTGGGCAACTCTGTAGAGTTTTCACAGAAATTTTAAAGACAAATTACCTCAGAGTGGGAGGAAAATGAATTTGAACATCAGGTTCCTCCCCACCCCTATAAAAATTGTTTATATGTGACTTGAATTTTGAACTCGACCCACAGCAGCCTAAATATGCTCATTATAAAAGAAGTCTCCACCTTGCAGCCTTTTTAAGGCTCTGTTCTCGTCTCTCCAGCTTGTAAATCAAACCCTTCTGGCAGCAGATGATGGCGAAAGCAGTGGCTTGTGATCACCGCTCAACCTGTGACCCGGCTCGTGGTCCTGCCGTCTGTGCAGGGGCTGAAGCTCTGCTTAGAAATGTGAATGCCATTTTTGCAGTGTATTTTGTTTTTTATTTTATTTATTTTTTATTTTTTAACTGATTTTAGAGAGAGAGGAAAGGACAGGGAGAGAGAGAGAAAGAGAGAAACATTGATGATGAGAGAACATCGATTGGCTGCCTCCTGCATGTCCCCCGCTGGGGATCGGGCCCACAATCTGGGCATGTGCCCTGACCGGGAATCAAACTGGTGACCTCTTGGTGCGTGGGTCTGTGCTCAACCACTGAGCCACACCGGCCAATCTATTTACTATCTTTTAAAGGAATTTTATCCTAAGTCTGGTATGAGAAGGTATAACTAAGGATAGGAACTGGTGTCAGAAAGATGAAACAGGAGATCCTGGGCGTCTTCCCTCTGGTCCCCAGTCCCCTTGCCCCACCCCGTCCCTTTGTGCAGATTGCACTGGTGCTTAAGGTAAGTAAGAGGTGGGCAGAGATGATAGTGATGGTGGCTGTGGAGGTTGCTCCTGGTAGCTCAGGCCATCTAGGTGACTTCTTTCCTGTCGCGTTTAAGAGAGAAAGACAGAGCCATTTGAACTAGAGGCACAGCCCTTCAGCATCTGGAGGAACAAGAGACTGGCCGGGGCTACAGCTGGCTCCTCCTGGCCCCTTTGTTCAGTTTGCCTTAAGGAATGCATCTGTGCTATTGGGGGAACTGAGTCCCTTAAACACCTGTACTCATCTTTTCACGTTGTGATGTAAGAAGGTTCAGAGAGAAATTGGCCTTACTGGATGAAAACGTCAGTCTGCTTCATGTTCAAATAGAAGTTCAGGACCAGGAGTGACCTGCAAAATCTGGAGAAGCTGCTGACCTTGACAGCCAGGGCTTATATCGCGGCAGGGCTGGCTGGACATCGTGCCTCTGCGCTCACTTGCTCGGGATGTGTGGACTCTGCCCGGGGAGCTCCTGAGCTCCGAGAGAGGAGGCATTGGGGAGGTTTGAGGGAGCATGGATGTGTAGGTGTAGGGTACTCGTGTGTGTATGAAGTAGCTGTTGAGATGCTGTTACAAAGAGAACTAGAATTTATTTAACTGAAAGTTGCCTACATTCATTGTATTTTTTTTTCCTGTGGGACAAAACTTGTTTCTGGCAAATAACTTCATCATTTTATATGCTTTCTAAAAGTATTGCTTTCAGAAAATTGTCAACTTTCCAAATATTTCTGAGGGCTGCAAAATTGTTTTTGTTACTCTCCCACAATAACTTCACATTATCTCAAGGTTTTATTGAATCAGGGAGAGAAGATGTCCACCTTTACCTCTGGTGCTAAGAAAAGTCCTGATATTCATAAAGTTACATACATGTGTATGTACATATACCCATACATACGAGTTGTCGGTTCCCAAAGAACCTCACTATCAGCAAGACAAAGGACTGTGTACACTTAGGTGGCCGAGTGTCATAGGGGTCTTTGTCAAACTAATCATTCTTTTAAATCTTCTATTATATCCGAAGGTATTAAAGATAAAATTTTTATTGAATAGTTAGATTATTGTATATGAGCAGCAAAAACCCGACTCAAATTAACATAGGAAAATTTATTTTTCAAGTATTATTATGCATTGAGCAGAATGGATCGGTTTCTTTTCTTTACCATATTTTCTTTAGACTCTAAGGATTGGCCTTTGCACTGTGGGTCTGTGTGCTTAGCTCACAGGACTGTACTGCTCCTCCCGTCGATGACTAATTGTAGAGTAATCGAGGGACAAGTCAGGCAGTGATGGTTTGGGAAGGCCAGGGCTATAGCTGTGCCTGGAATGCATTTAATACTCTCCCCTCATCTCTTGAATTTTTTGAACTTGTCGGCTTCATTCTTTCTTACTGCAGCCAGGTAGAGCGGTGAGAAAGATGACCTCAGTGCTTCTGAGGTGTACACACCTCACACTGTATGCATGCCACCGGGTAGGATTGGCTCATGCTCTCTTTGGTCCCAGAGTCTGCAGTCTTGGGGAAGAGAAGTTATTGGCCCAGCTTGGGACAGATACCAACTTGGATCAATCAACTGTGGCGGGGGGTAGGACCACATTGTCCTTGTCATTGGTGGCCCCTTTCCTGTGTATCAGGAGAATCAACATGAGCTGGAGAAAAAGCTTGATTCATATGAGATGTCTTCTTTCCCTAGACACAGACACATTGCCTCTCTCTTCCCATCCATGACCACCTGGCCTCTTCCAGATGCCTGCTTTTCACTCTCGCTTCTGCCTTGCGTGCCGTTACTTTTCATGGGCTGGCAAAGAACATGGGGCAAGACACAGTGTAACAGGAGGAGAGCCCCTGGGCCAGTGATCTAGAGCAGAGCCCTTGTGGACTTCCCCCCGGAGCCCCCGTGATGCTTATCTTCCTTTCCATAATGCAGGCCGAGTGGCAGCTTGGGAGAAGGCAAATGAAAAGGTCAGATGATGAAGCTGAAATTTGCTTTTGGCCCAGGAGACAATGTCCTTTTCTAAAGGCTAAATGTTTTCTCAGGATGAATGGATCAGTCATGAGTCCAAAATTTTATGACTACCTTAGGAGATATTCGATTCTTTATTGGATGAATAACATGGGTAAGAGTGGAAGAAAATGCACTTTGGATTTTTCTTCATTTCCTAATTTGTTTTCATCATCCAAATTCATTTGCACATACTTTTTAGTCGAAGGAAGTTTCCCCAAACCATTTAACATATAACTTCAAAAATGTACTGAGTTTCTATTTGTGTTCATGTAAATAGGAGTCATTCTTTTCCCCCCAAGTTAATGGTGCTAACTCACTTAAGTTCTGCTTCTGACAGCCATTCGGTAGTAATGTATTCCCAAAGGAGATGCAGCTGATTTCTAAATCTTGTATTTTCAGCTGCTGCCTACTTATCCCACCCTGATTGGCATTTAACCATTGAATTAGATTTTTCTGCTATTAAGGAGAGCTTTATGAGCTTTAACTTCAAGTGTGTGCATCACAGTCTGATGTTGGCTGGCATTAGAATTGACACCGAGTAAGCACTTTTTGCTGGAAAAGGCATTGTCTCCTAGGATTGGGGGAGGATTTGGGTCACAGTTACCTGACATTCTTTCTCAGGGTTCATTTTAGTGTGCTTTTGGATGGCTCCATAGGTGAACGCATTATTAATTATCTCACCTGGCACATGTTACCATGCTTGCTTTATTCGTGCCATCGGTAGCGAGCATACTCCCTGAGAGCTGTTTCTCTGGGCTTGTTGACTGATATGGCCATAAATACATCCCTGAAGGGTACAACTGTAGCTGTTTCAGCACAGATGGAACAAAAATAAATGTTCCACTCGTTTGGTATTACAAATTACAATCCCACTGTAGCATGCCATTGGAGGTGGTGATAGTTCAATTTCTACTCCTTTTTTTCACATGATGGCGGAATAAGTAGAATTTTAAACATTTTAGTCAAATGAGGTTCGCAGACTGTGTTGTTTGCATGGCTGGGTCTTTGCCCCCTAAATCATGGAGTGCATCATATTTTAACAATAGCACTACCTTTAGAAGCATATCTTTAGTTATTGATAGGAAATAAACAAAAACTGGTTTCTGGACCTGTAAATGGAGCACTTGCTATTTCTTCTTCTTCTTCTATTATCATATTCATTCCATCAACAAACATCAGTTGTGTGCCTGGCCTATTCTACCTCTGGAAAGTTCAAACTCAGTAGGGAGATTTACATTAAGGGATCATAGAAGTCATGGTCGAAGGTCCAGTAGGACACGAGGAGGACGTGGTCAGTTCAGATCAGGGAAGGCGTTAACTGGAAGATGATGGTTGAAGTGGGCCATCTGAGCAAGATGGGTGTACTCACAGGACAAGAGGGAAAGGAGAGAAGGTGTACCGAGTTAGAGCGTGAAGCAGCGTGGGCAACTGCAGGAAACCGTGCGCTTGAGCAGGATTAGGGTGAAGGCTATCAGGGTGTGTGTGACTAGTAGTGGGTAAGATAAGGGCCTATATATGTACACCACATATATAGTTTAGTTGAATATATATATATATATATATATATACATACATACACACACACACACACACATATACTCACACACACATGTACTGACATACATACATGCATGTGTGTGTATCCAACTAAGGAATATTTTGTTTTAGATGTTAGTATTTTTTAGTTTTTCTTTGTTATTCACTCCTAAATTTAAGAGGAGGATGAACACTCCTGTGATTCAGTCTGTGGGGTGGAGGAAAGGGGTGCATTAATAATCTGAAAAACCCACAAGGTGATTATGCTAAGTCTCTATGCCCATCCTACTGAGAATTACAGCTAAACTCTGTCTCTAAAGAGTTCTAAGTGGAGGCTTATGCTGTCTCTTAATATCAATGACCTCATTAGAGTACTATCTTAATTTACTCGTCTTTAAATACAACACTCTGAAAATTATGGACTTGCTTCCTCCCTTTCTAGGCTGTCATGGTCCCCCGTGCAATTTTTTATACCCAATAAGAAAATTCATTTGAACACATTTTAAAGTCTAATAGGGAAAGAGTATTTGACGACAGAACATTAAAAAGAAAATGCAGTTGAAACAGAAAATGGACGATGTTATTTGTGGCTTCACATCTTTGATTTTCATGATGCAGGTCATTTACAGGATGGCATGGGGGTGTCCAGGCCAAGTGGGGAGCAGGGGAAGGAGGGCATCGCCCGCACTGTGCCCGCTGCAGAGTAGGCTGCTGTGGTTGTTAGTACCTTGTCCTCCCCGTTCAAGCTCTAGCCCTTGTTTTTGACAATCAGGACCCCTCAGATGTTCTATCAGTGGCTAATGTTGAGAGTGACTGGGAGAAGGGGTTGAAGCTGAGAAGATAATGCCTCAAATATTAGACCCATATAATGTTAGCATTAGAAGAGAATTGAATGATTATCTAATACTTCTCACCTCCCAGACAGGGAATCCAAGGGCCTGAGAAATTGAGCAACTTGTCCAAAAGTCACAAAGCTAATACACGTCAGAAAAGGACCAAAGCCCAGGTCTTGTGACTCCAAATATTAGATCTTTCCAGACTCTCAGACTTGTCCATTCCATGTCGACATGCATTTCCTTTGGGCTAAATAGAGTTAGCCCGGTTGGGAGTTCTCATCAGCTCATCCGAAGCGTATCCCTCCACGAACCGCCACCTCTTTCTCCGTTGTCGGGATCACTTAGTGGCATCGAGATCTAGTCCCTTCAGCGTCACTTCTGTCTCCCTCTTGTTTTCAGTGGGCCATGTGGTCCTGTTGATGTCACTTCAGAAGTGTGTCTGAAACCCATTTTTGTTTTCATTGCCTGCATTCCTTCACTCGGTCTTTTTTCCCTTTGTTTCTCTAGACAATTGAAGTGGCTTTTAAATTAGGTTTTGCCTTCTGCAGTTTACTCTCCTCATTGCCTTTGGAGTTTTCTTTGTAAAACATAAATCTGAATGACGGGTTCAACAGCCTTCAGTCATATTCCTTTCTGTGCAGTCCTCTGCTGAGCGGTGGCCCTTCCCGGTGGGGCCTTAATGTCCCTGTTCAACATTTTCTTCTGTCCGTCTTCTCCCCGCTTTGTCCCCCTGACTGCAATCGCACCAGCCACTCAGTCTTCCTGACTCTCCCATGTGCGTTCCTTCGTCACCACAAGTTTAAATGTATGGCATTGCCTAGCCCTGTGCACGTGTCACCTTCCCACGAGGCCTTCTCTTCTTTCTTGTTTGAGATCAATGGATCCCTCCTCTGTCACCCCCGAGCACTTTGTTTATACTTCTCTGATAGCCATGTGCTGTGTACTCTGATGTGCAGTTGTGTTCATTTTCTTGCTTTCTTTAAAAAAATTTTTTTCTTTATTGATTTCAGAGAGAGAAGAATGGAGGGGGTGAGGGGGGAGGGAAGGAGGAGGAGAGAGAGAGAGAGAGAGAGAGAGACATTTATGAGAAAGGACATTGTTGGCCGCCTCCTACATGTCCTTTACTGGGGACCGTGCCCACAAGCTGGGCATGTGCCCTGACCGGGAATCGAACCAGCGACCTCCTGGTGTGTGGGTCAACCCTCAACCAGTGAGCCACGCTGACTGGGCTCTTTCTTTTTTTTTGTAAATATGCCTGTTTTAATTCAATAGTCTGTGAACTCCTTGAGCTTAGCAGTTGGATCAAATTCATTCTTGTACTCTGGGTACCTGTGATAGACGGAATGATGATCCCTCCCAAATGTCCACGTTCCTAACCCCTGGGACCTGTTTATGTTACCTTACACGGCAAAAGGAATGTTGTAGATGTGATTAAGTTAAGGATCCTGAGATGGGGTGATTATCCTGAGTATCATGGTGGGCCCAGTACGACAGGGTCCTTACAGGAGGGGGCAGAAGGATCAGGGACAGAGACGTGATGTGAGGAGAGGAGGCAGTCACAGAGCAGAGGGTGGAATGATGCTCTTCGGAGACGGCGGAAGGATCCACAAGCCCAGGAGTGCAGGTAGCAGGGGAAGCTGGAAAAGCAAGGGCGTGGATGGTCTCCCGAGCCCCCAGGAGGAGCTCAGCTCTGCTGACACGGCTGTAGCCCAGTGGGACCCATGTCAGACTCTGACTGTGAGGTCTGTGAGGTCATACGTTTGTGTCATTTTAAGCTACTCAGTTTGTGGTAATTGGTTATAGCAACAATAGGAAATGAATGGAGCACCGAACACACACCTGGCAGGCAGAGGGACCCAGTCTATCCGCCTCTTATCTTGATTAAGCAGAGAATTCTTCCTGATCCTCAACCGCTGACTCTCATAGTTGCAGTGGGTAACATTTATTGAACCTTTTGCTGTGTGCCAGCCACTGGGCTCAGCACTTCATACGTGATCCTTCTAATCGCCCTATGGTTAAGTGCTGTGGTCATCCCCACTTGGCAGATGAAGAAACTGACGCACAGAGTGTATTAAAAATTTACCCAAATTTTTCCCTGCCCATAGGGAATGGCCCTGGGAGCTGAGGTGAGCAGTGCGGCTCCTGGGTCCTGGTTGCACCAGTTTATCTTGTCTAATCATGTCCTCAGGTCACACATGCAGAACTTACGTATGCTATCCTAGCGGGTGCGTGGCGGGCAGAAACCTGGAAGAGCTAGCTCTGAATATTGATATCTTCAATAATCAATTGGCTCTGTAAATGTGGGCAAGTCAGCTAACTTACATCTGGGTATCCATCTTTGTCAAATCTTTCTTTTTCTGCTTACCTTTTGGGATTAATGTAAGGCTCGAATCATAAATCATGTGTGTACGTGCTTTGAGAAGTGACGGGCACTACGAATATGCTATTATTACTATATATTTGGTTGCATGTATATGGTCCACAGGTTTCCCTGTGCCAGGGTGACCTGGCTGGTTAGCTATGACGGCTGACTGTTTGGTAAGCAGATGCTTGATAGTACTTGGTAAATGCCTTCAATAAAAATGCATTTTGGTTGTCATTCTCATATTTTGGATCATTGATACTAAAAACCCGAGAGCTCCCTATTTAGTCTCCTGCATAGAACTTCACTTTTTTCCTTTAAAAATTGAATTCTTCTGGTTGCACTCCTGAAAGAATATTTATATCTTGTAACCCACAGGAAGGTAGGACTTACAGAAGACTTGCAGTGAATACAGCAGCTTTGGTGGTAGGTTTTTTTTTGTGGGGGGTGGGGGCTGGGATAAGGAAACAATTAATCCCTAGAGAATGCTTGTCATTTGTGGTAGAGAATCTTAGGCTGGTGATGAGTTGCAAATTCTGGGGAGTCCTGACTCAAGAAGATGAAAATGAAAGCCAGTAGGGTGAATTTTATTCTCTTTTCCACTGCGCGACTTAGCCTGCCACATTACCTATTCCTTTAAGATGCTTTAATTGCTAATTGTTTGCCATTTGATTTTGAGATTAGTGGAGATCACCAGGATAATGGAAGGCTAAGACCTCACCTGACCAGACCTACACTAATTGACAGGGTCTCAACTTTTTGAAATATTAATGCGCAGCAGGGCAGCTGGTTTTGATTGAGATGACACCTGATTTTTTGCGCCATGTTTTGATTTATTGTTTCTTCTGTTTACCTGTCAGGTAGTCCCTCCCATAACATGGGGTCCACAGAGCACAAGTGTTTTATGCAGTTTCGAAGCAACTCAAGCCGTTCTCAATGGCATATTGAGAACATCCCCATATAAAATCACACTGTGATAGGCATCCTTATGTATACATTTTTGTTCTTCTCTTTGATATTTTCCTTGGGATGGATTCTTAGACATAGAATTATTCAACCAAGGGTCTGAACTTAAAACAAACAAAATTAAAACCTAACTAAACACAAATTTTTCGATACGTACTAACAGATTGCTTTCTCTAAAGACTGTACGAGTTTACACTCCCTCCAGCAGGGCGTGAGAACGCGGACTCCCCTGCCACCTCGGTGCACCCACATGCAGTTCATGGTCGTGGGATTCTCAGTCTTCCAGGACTGAACATTTTTCAAAAGTGCTCCAGGACCACTGGTTTAGTTGATGGGAGAAAGATAAGTAATTTAAAAATATATATGTATATACACACACACTTTTAATTGATTTTAGAAATAGAGGAAGGGGGGCAGAGAGAGAGAGAGAAAGAGAAGGAAACATGGATTTGTTGTTCCACTTATTTATGCATTCATTGGTTGATTCTTGTAGGTGCCCTGACCGGGGATCGAACCTTGGCGTATTGGGTGACACTCTAACCAACTGAGCTAATCGGCCAGGGCCAGTGTTTGCTCTCATTACTTCTCTGTGGGCTGAATATCCCTTACTCTCCCCTTAAAATAGGATGGCTCAGTCTCTCTAGGTTATTCTTATTTATTTACTTTTTTTTAACATAGGACTCGCTATTCCTAACCAGCAGCCTCTTCACACTCAGTCTGACACCGTCTTGAAGCAACAACTCACAGTCGGGTCGGCTGTAGGCTTATCAGTGCATCCTCTGCCCACGCAGCCCTCCCCAGCTTTCGGATAACTGCTGGATGGTGTTGCCTTTCAACTGAGCAGCAACGTGTTTCGTCAGTACTATCTCTTTAACAATGGCAACAACCTTGAGAATCTGACATTTTCGTTCTTCTTACAGGAAAGGAAAAAATGCAAATAATAAGTTGCTTTTCTTCAAGGTGATACAACTGGTAATCGTGTGTGAGGTGTTGACTCCGAGCAGGTCTTCTGACTTCAAGGCCAGAGTTTCTAACGCTGGGTTACAACCTGCCTTGGGGATTTCTCCTGTTCTCATACACACAGGGATGCAGTGACTAGATTTTATTGGGGTGATTTCATTCTGTGTTTGCAGGTTCTACCCTGCCCTCCTTATGCTCGTTTTCTTCCCTGTATGCTACTCTAGAATGCTAGGCATCTAGGGCTGCGCTTCTCAGCTTTTTTCATTGTCTCCCCTCACCTGGGGTGGGAGGTAATACATTTAATTTAAATTCTTCCTAATGAGTATCATTGAGTTTTGGAGGGCCACATACTATTGCTATGTGTAAAGGTTTGTTTTTTTGCCTCCTAATAACCAACTTTTATCTTTATGGAGGGTTCAAAAATGCCGCTAATGGACAAACCAATCTAGATCACCTTAACCCTATTGTCAGGGCAGAGAGGAGGCTGTAGGACCTACAGATGGTGCTGGCATATATGTGTGGCTGGGGGACATGTATGAAATTGACATTATTCTTCAGCTGAAGGCTGTTTGGAAAGCTACAAGCCAACCAGTTACTTACAAAGCAGCAGCTCTTTAGTATGAATTGCTAAGTATTTAAAAATGCATTCCGCACTATCAAACCACCTGGGACTTCCCGCTTGCCTTTGTTTTCCATATGTGTTAGGTCATATAGATTCTGTCTCCCCTGCACCCATTGCCTGCTTCGTTATGGGTTGTGTGTGAGCTCTGGTCTACTTGTCACAGCTCGGGGCTGAACTTTTACTTTTAGATTTATTAGTTTCAGATTTGTGGCAGTTACATATGTTTCCATTGGTAATTTTAAAGAAATAAATGCTGGCATGTTCAGAGGCAGAAAAACACTGCTTTGGTAGATAAGGGCCACCTAATGCTGGGCTTGACTGGCTGCCACCAGCTCTGACATCCTCTGACCCCTGGCACGGAAAGAATGTAAGTCAGTGGGAATCAAAGGCCCCAGGTAGCTTCTGTTTGTTTTTGCAAGAGAACCAGATCTGAGTGATTTGAGTGGATGCCAGATTTGGAAATGCAGAGCCAAAGGAAAGAAGAAGGTTGGCAGGGAGGGGCCCAGGACTTGGGGAAGGTGTATTTGCAGGGGAGCAGAGGGTGGTAGAAAAGGAGGCTTCCATTCTTTTCTATGGGTAGATTTTTAAAGCCGAACATGCTAATTTCTTTATTGAAGTCAAGCAAGATTTTAAGTCATTTATCAGGGCTCATAGAGTGCCTATTTATAGAAGTCAGAATAAAATGAAATGAACCATGAATGCTAACATGCATCTAGCAAATTTAATACGATGTAGAAGTTAAACAAACCAGTGGAGCCTCCGGTTGTCTCCAGAGCCCCTTTAAGGTTTCAGCCACATTTCCTTTCTTTTCCCCTTCATTTTACGCAATGTCTTGTGTGGATTCTTTTAGCTGCAGCTTTTAGAATGCTGAAGTGATTTAAAAGCTTGTTTTTAGAAGGAATTTCATTGTTAAATATATTTTTATTGATTTTTAGAAAAAGAGGAAGGGAGAAAGAGAAAGACATAGAAACATCAATATGAGAGAGAAACGTCAGTTGGCCACCTCCTGCATGCTCCCTACTGGGGACTGAGCCAGCAACCTGGGCATGTGCCCAGGCCAGGAATCGAACCTGCAGCCGTTTGGTGCATAGGTTGACGCTCAACCACTGAGCCATACCAACTGGGCAGGAATTTCATTTTTAGTTAGACGTTTAGTTGATGGTGGCTTTCTTCTTTGAACCTACTGAAAAATGGAAGATTTTTGTTTTTCTGGGTAGCTAGACTTTTGATAGGGATAAAGTAGATTGTATTAGTTGTCTTTGGTTGAATAACATACTGCCCCCAGTGGGTGACTTGCAACAACAAATATTAATCTCACATTGTCTGTGGGGCATGGCTTGGGTGGGTTTTTGTGTCAGGGTCTCTTCCAAGGCTGCCATGAATAGTTAGCCAGGGCTGGGGTCTCATGTGAAGGTTTGGCTGGGGAAGGACCCACTTCCAAGCTCAGGTGGTGGTTGCATAATTCAGTTTTTTGAGGGCTTTTGGACTGAGGGCCTCAGTTGCTAGCTGCTTTGGAGGCTGCCCTCAATTCTTTATTATGTGGGGTGGGCCTCCCCAACTTTGCAACTTGCTTCATCCAAACCAGCAAGAGATACAGGCAGCTATAAGGAGATCCCATTGCCTTTGCCATGTTGTACAGGTTAGAAGCAAGTCCCCGGCCAGCCCACACGACAGGGGAGGAGATTGCGCAGGAGACTGGCTTTAGTACCAGGAAGAAACACCTTAGAATCCTCTGCCAAAGATATAACAGGGCTCCATTCCAGCAAGCCTTTAGGGTCGTGCGTTCTTCGAGGGAAGGGACCTTGCCTTTTCTGGGTTATTTCCAGACCTCTGCTAGGTGGTGCCCAGTGCTTTCTGCTGGACTGGGCTCGGCAGCTCTGAGCCAGCACCGCTCAGGGCATGACAAGGCCACTCTGGAAGGGATTGCACAAGGAGAACCAGCCACCTCCTCCAGCTGTCTCCAGCAAGAGAAAGCAAAAGCCTCAGAGCTCCACCAAAGCAATGGCAGAAAGCACATCCTCATCTCTTCCTCTTTATCCTAAAGCTGGGACAGGAAGAAGATAATGCATTCTGGTTCTGGAGAGTCCCACTTTTTCCCTCATTCATTTCCTGCTGGGCACTCCAGGGCAAGGTATCCAGAAAGCCTGCTTTCGATGGGAGGCCCTCTGAATACAAATAAAAAAAGGACCGGGCGGGGGTTGCAGGCTCCATCCCCCGCAGGGGGTGTGCAGGAAGCAGCCGATCCATGCTTCTCTCTCACATCGATGTTTCTATTTCTCTCTCCAGAAACATCAATAAAATGTATTGTTTTTTTTAAGAAGAAAGGTATAATTTCTTCATTTAAGGAACTTACAGTCTCGTGGAAGAGACACAGATGGAAGTGGATGATTATGAAATGGAATCAAAGGCCTGTAAAAAAGTTATGCAGAAGGGACTGTGGGAACACAGAGATGGGAAGCCTACTCCTAAAGTGTTTGTGAGTGAGCCTGAGGTGACATTCAAGGAAGGCTTCCTGGAAGAGGTGATGCTGAGGTGAATTCATTGAATTAACCTTTGATTATGTGGGCAGGCTGTGCAGGGAAGGTGGGGCATCAGGTGTGAAGGCTCCTAGGCAGGGGGAAGTTTGAGATCTTAGGAAACTGCAAGTTGTTTGGTGTGGACAGAGTTTTGGGGCCCAAGGTAGGCAGGAGTCTAATCATCATCAGAGTTCTTGGATACTGTTCGAAGGGATTTGGACTTTACCTCGGAAGAAGCAGGGGATAATTGAACCAGATTTTTGTTTTAGAGAGGGGCGCTAGGAGATAAGAGGGCCAAGGAGGATGAAGTGATGGGGCCTCCAGTGAAGTCCAAATGGAGAAGAGAGGATGTATTCAGGAAGTCCTGCGGGTGTGGAGTCCTGAAGACACGGAGACTGGATTGACGGCGGAGGGTGAGCAGAGGGACCGGTGAGGCTTGTCTCGGGTGTCTGCCTCAGGGACCTGTGGAAGGTGTGGTGACTCATCAGTCTAGAAAGTACTGTATAAGCAATGGGCTTGAATTCAGCTTTGTAATGACTCATTTTCAGAGACCTGTGGGACATCCAGGCCGAAATGAGCAGTGTTCCAGGTTTTTACTGGTTAGTGGCTCCAAAAAGAGGTCTGGCCCAGCGACTTAGACTTCAGTTATCTGCCCAGAGGTGGCAGTTACAGCTGGGTGCAGGAGCGAATACACAGGCCCAGAAGAGAACAGAAGCTGGCTGGGGTCCGCGATGCAGTTAGGGGGAGGAGACCGTGAGGGAGGAGGAGAAGCATGCGGTGCAGCCATGCCAGTTCCTGTGGCTGCAGGCCACGGAAACACACACGCTAGCTCAAACAGGAAAACGAGTTTCTAGAATTTGTCCGAAGGCTGAGGAGGTATCCGAGGCACTCGGGGCTCTGGAACTAGGGACCACAGTCACTAGGAGCAGGGCAGGACTCAGTCATTCTGTTCGTCATATCTCAGCAAGGCTGTAGCATCTAAGTGCCACCCTCCTCTGCCGCTCTGTGCAAGTGACAAACCCCACAGCTTCAGAGTTTGAACTTCCCTCAGTGACATCACCAGTCTGATCGGCTGCCCCTGCACCCTGGGAGAGTTACTCTTGTTTTTCTACCTTGGGAAGGTGCCCATGAGGCCATGCAGTACGAATAAGGCTAACAAGGGCTCCCTCCTGCTGGAGTCAGCCTCTCGAGAAAGAAGGGTGTAGCACAAATCATATGTACTGTGATCTGCCCCACAGACAGGACAACTAGTAGAGGGCGGGGTCTGGAGGGACAGATAAGGCAGGAGTTTCAAGGAGGAAGTAGTCCATGGCGTTAGATGACACTGACCCCACAGAGAGGTGGAGTTAAGAAGAGGAATCAACAGTGACCTGATGACTGAGTTAGCCAGATCTGTGAAAACAAGAGGGAACTCTTTTGGTTGGTTTTTATTTAGATTGGGTAGGCATACATATGCTTATCTATAGGGGAAGAGGAAGAAAGCCATTCAGTTGGAACTAAAGGGATTACTGAGGGATGAGGTTCCTTAGGATGTGGGAGGGGTTGCAGGTGGAGGGATGAGCCCAGAGGGGAAGGGGGTCATCGCTTTCACCAAGACAGGAGGGGAAGGAGGGTACAATGCAGATACTTTGATTGATGGGGGAAGAGGATAGGTAGTCAAGAAATTATGTCCAGGTCTTTGTACCAGAAATTTTTCATGCTCTTCAAAACCTCAGCATCTTCTCTCACTCCTTAAATATATTGACTTTCTTCGCCAACAAAAGTATTTGGTGTCCCACACACTAGGGGATTGTCAGGGAGAGCTGCAGGCAGGACCGAGTATCCTCACAGGACTGCCCAGTAGACCCGACGTCCCTGTCCAATGCTAAGGCCTCTTCATTTCCAGGTAAGCCCAAGAGCATCTCGTGAGGAGCAGGCAGAAGGAATGCGAGTGCAGCTAACACAAATATGGATTAAGGGCTGGTTGCAACGGCACAAGTTAAAAAACTTGCCTTTCTCCTCTCTCTTCATCACGGTTTTCCTCCTCACTAGGCTAATTTTTGGCTGCAAGCGAACAGGGCAAGGTTGGGGTGCTGTCTTGAGTGGGTTTACTGCACGTTCCACGGCGATTGTTGCTGAAGAACGTAGCTGGGGATGCCTGGCCTGCTTGGCACTTGCACGCCCAGCCATCGATTTATTTACCAGAGGGTCGGAAGGCTTTTTCATGCATCTTAAGTCATGCTAAATGAAATTACTACCATAGGGTTCGAGGGAAATTTAAATACAGAAAGGAAGAGAAAGTGGATTTATGTTATATGTCATTCCGTATTCCAAAGAAATGCGTATTTTTCCTCTAGGTAGTGCTCTGGTTTAGTTCATCAAAAAGAAAAAAGGATGGGCGGTGGTGGTCTTACCCAGGTTACTTTCTTAATCTCTGCTTCCCTCCACCCTCCCTGCACTTCAGGCTGAAAAGATAGCGGTTCTTTTTCTCTTTCATGTTTAGGAAGCCAGGCTGGTTTGTAGGAAAGCCTTCGTGGTAACAGTCACCAATGTGTTCGAGTGCCTTCCGTGTGTCAGGAACCGTGCTCTCGAAACCCCTGCCTGCCTCTTGGCTGGCGTTCGCGGTTCCCACCAGCCGATGGGCTCAGCAGGTGTCTGACTGTGGTGCCAAAGGGTGCAGAGCTCAAGACCCTATGGTGGAGGGATGCTTGGCCAGACTGACTTTGTCACTTCTTCTAGGCTGTGTTCAGGCCTCCATGATACTGTCAGTCAATCCTAATTTTAGCTTTAGAATGTCTCTTCTTGATCCTAGAGAGGGGTATTGGACCATCAAGGGAGCAAACACAAGTCCCTGGGCCTGTCTTCTGCCCTCCCCCAACAAGCTTCAGAAATTCCAAACCCTGAGTAGAGGTCTCTTTGGATTTTGGGTGAAGTAATAAGATCTCAGGAGAGACTGAAGCATTCCAGGGGCTTGGCCTCCCTGTGCTGTCTATTGGGATCGGCCCTTCTTCTGGACAGAGGGACAAAATCAGGATCTGCATGTTGAAAATAGAGGTTTGATGGCCTTCCTCCGGGTGAAATTATAATGATGAATGGGTGCAGGCGAGGCTTTATCTGGCTTTAAACTACTTCACCACAGTCCATCCTCGGTAATTCCTAATACTTGTAACACAACTCTCCCGGTAAGACCTTGAGCCTAATACAGTCCCATTCCTCTGTTTAGACTGTAACTGTACACTTTGCTCAAGTGTCACATTTTTGTCACTTTGAAGTCTCCGTTTGAATTGAAAGAGTACTTCTCTTTGACTGAATTTGCCCAGCAGATTAGTTGTCCAGACTGGCTCAAAGCCCAAGAGGAGAAATAATAGTCCCTGCGTGCCCAGTTCATGGGGACAGCTTAATCTGGAGTGCTATGAAGATTTTATTCTCACTCATTAGTTAACAAACTGGTGATTGAGACTCTAGAGCTAACACCTGACTTTAGGTGACCTCAGGATATTATTGTTTTAAAGCTGTCTAATCATTAATTTACAGGAGCATTTAAAGAGTTTAGTTAACACATTTCATCTCTATTAGCCAATTTATATGATGTTCAAGAATAGCCCAAACTAATCCACTGTAATAAAGGTGAGAATAGTGGTTACTTCTGCAGAAGGTGGGGACAGGGCAGGGACATGAGTTTTTTAGAGTGTTCTATGTCTTGCTCTGCGTGGTAGTTACACAGGGACATACATATGTAAACATTCATCAGCGAAAAAGAAAAAATATTCTCATCCAGGAGTTTATACCTCCATTCTCTACAGACTTTGTCAGAGATCTTCAGTGCAAACCTTTGGAAGGTGTTAATATTGTGCAGGGAGTTACATGATCAGATTTGTCCTTGGAGAGCTCTCTCTGCTTGTCGCTGGAGAAGGGATGGGAGGGGGCAAAAGCGAAAACTGTGACAATGGCTTAGACCACTGATGTAGTTCGGCAAGAGAAGTGGGCTCTTGGATTAGATGGTGGTGGGGGAGAGAAGGAGATGGAGGGATGAGTGGATTGCGAGAGAAGGAGGTGTTGACGACGACTCGCGAGACTTGGGAGCAGAAGTGTGGCTATAGGGACCCTGCCTGGAGATCAAGAATTCAGCTGGAGACACGTTAAGCTTCAGATGCCTGTGAGCTGGCCTTGGAGATGACAAGTAGGTAATTAAGTAAATGAGTCTGGAGTCAGAAAATAGGTCTGGACTGAAGTTATAAATTTAAGAGCTGCTGGTGTGGTATTTTGAGCCATGGGAATGCATGAGATCACTTTGCAGACAGCGTGGGGTTGGAAGAGATTCCAGGACTCGGCCCCGGGGCATTGCCACACTAGCGGTCAGGCAGGGGAGGGCTCAGAGGCAGCGGCCAAAGAGGCAGGTGGACAGACAGTAAGGAGACATTGATGCTGTAGCACTCTAGAGAAGAATGTGTCTAGAAGCTAAGGGAGGTTGACTGAATGGTGTCGAAAGTCGAGTAAGTTGAGGACTGGAGTTCTCATTTGTATTTAGCAGCATGGAGGCCATAGATCCCCTCAACATGAATGGTTTGAGTGGCGTCGTGGTGGTCGAAGCCACAGCAGAGAAGGCAAAGGTGACTTTTTCCCTCGCGGTATATTTATTGCTTTAGCCGTACATTCAGAACATCAATCGTTTATGTAACATTTAATTGTGCAATAACAATTAAATTGAAGTTTAATTCTACAAGCACAATGTGAAAGGGACTAATTGGGGTCCCAGTTTCTGAGTTGTTTTAGTCAAACAAATTGAATTCGGAAAATACTGTGGGAAATTATTTTTCGAGTCCTTATATTTACTCAGTAAGATTTTTAGAGAGATCATTTCCACGGTCCATTTCTGCCCCCATGCAGAAAAGAACTGCATGAGGCCTGATTCATATTCCTTTCAAGGGCAAAGTACTGAGTGAACTTTCTTGGGAAATTTAGAGTTTCTCTACCTGATACTGAAGCTAAGTGTCCCCTGGGCTAAATGACCAGCATCGTTTCTTAAACTTATTTTAGAAGTCTTGATAATGGAAAGAAACCAGGCAGTCAGTGCTCATGTCACATTATTTCAAAAGTCAAACATAATGTTTTGTTGACCTAAATATATAGGTTGAAAGAACAAAAAAAGCCCTGGCCGGTTTGGCTCAGCGGTTAGAGCGTCTGCCTGCGGTCCGGAGAGACCCGGGTTCGGTTCCCGCTAAGGGCATGTACCTTGGTTGCAGTTTGTCCCTGGCCCTGGTTGGTCGTGCAGGTGGCAGTCACTCGATGTGTCCCTTTCACATCGATGTTTCCCTCTCTCTCTCTTCCTCTCTCTCCCTCCCACTCTGTCTGTACAAAAAATGAAAAAATGTCCTCGGGTGAGGATAAAAAAAAAAAAAAAAAAGAAAGAACAAAAAAAGGAAAAAATTATTATGTCCTCGTCTCCAGTGTAGAAGGTGTTTTGTGAATGTGATGTGTGATATTGCTTTTGTCAATAAACACTGGGAAGTACGGAGAAGTGACGCTACCATCCTAGAGTCGTGGTGACGCCTGGCCTTGGACCCGATTCTCCACGCTCCTGGGATGGGCAGCAACGATCTGAGTATTACCTGGAGCCTAGGAAATAGTGCCCCAGGGATATTAAATGTTGAATAATATTACACTGAATGGAAAATATGTCCCCGACAATCTCCTTTCTCTCGCTTTCTTACTGAGTCTCAGGCTCTTAAGAGAAGTGATCTGTGTTAAATTTCATATTATTCAACTTAGGAAGTTCTGCTGAGAATCTCAAGGTCAAAGCTACAGTGAGATTCTTTATATGCTGGTGTGGAGGGGGCACATATTAGGCTGTTACTGTACATGGCTAGTATTTTTAGGACAAAATTTGATTTTAGGACGTAGTCAAATTTACAAAGTATTATGTATGACATATATTACACTATACTTTTGTATTTTTTAAAAAAAGTTTTGCATGCAAGGAAATGTGCTAAGATGACCTAGGAGAGAAAATAGTGCAAGAAATCACCTCACTCCCACTATTTACAGAGCTTAATTGGTTTTGGCACCATGCCAAGGTTTCAAGGCCAGTTGAGTGTCCATCTCCATCCAGGTGAACTTGAATCTTTAAGGACATAGGGAGACTTGGGGGATTTCCAGGATCTATCAGAAGAGCTATTTCACAGACCTTC
Source organism: Molossus molossus (assembly GCF_014108415.1). NCBI lineage: Eukaryota > Metazoa > Chordata > Mammalia > Chiroptera > Molossidae > Molossus > Molossus molossus. Next base: position 32,674,914 of record NW_023425346.1, read on the forward strand.
AGGTTTGCCTTCGATTAGAATCACAGGGCCTTCGTACCTCCTTCTTGTAGGGGGATAAAGTATTTGTGGATTCATTTTGGAAGTAGCCAAAACAAGACTTGCCTTGATTTCCTGATGATTTTTCATCAGCATGAAAGAGCCTTGCAAGTGAGTGCCCATGTGTGTGGCATTGTGGATTCGATGTACAGGTGGCAACAAATCAAATCCCCCCGGGGAGGCTGAGACACGGAGCTCGGCTGGCGGACGAAAGTAAAGCCCAGGAAAATTCCTGTGGGTTCCTGGACCCTGGGGTCCCAGTGATCTCAGGCAAGATTGAGAAAGTGTCTTTTCCTAAACAGTCAGGAAAGTGGAGTTCTTCTGTGTTCCCTTCGCACACTCTTGTTTCCCTGCCTCTTCCAGCATACTTCCTGAGGCCCATTGCATAACGGATACACAGGCATTGGAAATTCCCTGCGAAGTGCCCTGAAGGAACCTTTTGTTATTATTATTGCTATTGTTTTTTATTGTTGCAGAGAGGCAAGGGGTCGGGTTTGACAGATGGGGGGCTCCAATAAGAGAGTGTGGTTGGGATGAAGGAGAGAGCCCTTGGACCGAGGTATGAGAGTCAGGCAGGATATTACTAACGAGAACAATGTCATAAATATGCAAAGCGCACGGAATTGAGCATCCAGTTCCAAAAATGCTATCACTGCAAAATTACAACTGCCGCATTTTCTCAGTACACAAGCCAAGTGTTATTTTAGCCGAGAGGAGGCAGCTGAACTGGAGATAGTGAACACACCTAAACAAATGTGGCTCAGGATAGAGCTGCAAAAACACAAAGGGCCACAAGCTGGCATGGAAAACCGCCTCAGGGCTGAAACAACAGCCGCCAGTCCCCACAGTGCCTGCCTCACATGTGTGGTGTGCTCTGAGTCTGTTTGGGAGACCTTGGGAAAACAGCCCTACAGATAACTCTTCAGATTCACCGCCTGAAACTGGTACAAAAGAAACGACTCTCTCTAACTTGGCACTGTGGAAGCGCTTTCTGGCTGCAACTCATATTATGCAATGTGTTTGTCTGCCCCGCAGTTCATCTGCACAGTGTTAAAGTAAATAGAGATAGCGGTCCCTCCCCCACCACACACACCCTGGCACTTTTTTTCTCCTTTGCTTAGTAGGTGCGGCCCTTCTAATCTGGAAACCCCACCGGAGGAATGTTTATGAACACAGGCTGAACCCCCAGCTGAAAAATGCTACTAATAATAAGTACTTGGCAGGATTGTGAGGAGAATCAATGCAATTAATTGTATTACTTAAATGTAATGCAAAAAATGTGTTCTCATTAGATGCCATGTGTATATAAAAGACCTAATAATACTAGGTTGCCGGGTGCTCACTCTGTCCTCTCCACTGCCCTGCTGGCTGTCTCTGCAATATCTCATTTGGGGTAAGCAGCTGAATCCAAGATCACCAGCTCAGGAGGAGCAGAGCTGAGAGTTGCATCCTCAGATCTGACAGCAGAGCTCCCTGCGGAGCTGCTGCTCCTGCCCCCCACTTGGAGTCTGGTGTGTGATAGGTGCAGTGCTAACTCCACTGGATTAAATACAAAACCTCCAAAGGGGTTTGCTCTTCTCCCTTGGTTTCGTACACATTGTCCACAGGGCAGTCCCCGGACACCGGACCTTCCCGTCTCCTTTGTCACTCTGGTGCCAGGAGAGGACATGAAGGCAGACTTCAGCTGTGCAGTCATGCCCTTTCGAGGCACCTGCTGCCGGATCCCACTGTCTTAACTGGGTTCAGGCCACTGCTGCTAAGAAAACGGATGGCCCTGGTTTAGGACTCTGTCTACAAAAAGGATGAAGTCTATTCTACTTTGAATCAGGCAGCTGATCTTTTTCTGCGGCAAAGTAGATAACTTCCTTTTCGTTCTTCCCTTTTGGGGGAAATGTGCTGAATAACGTGGTCTCTTGGGTCCTTTGGCCGGCTGTGGTACCAGGAGACCGTGCAGGAGTCTGCCGCTTTGCTTAATGATGTGAGAAAACTAGTCGCTGACCAGGCCTCAGTTGCAGCGGGCACCGTGCGTAGGAGCTGCTGCAGCAGATGGACTGGACGGGGTGCTGCCAGAGACCAGAGCACTCCGCCCAGATGTGGCTCTGACCTTGTGAGGGCACAGCGACTCTCACAGGCCCAGTAATGATGTGAGTGTAGAAAGGCAGAGCCAGGGAAACTGTTAGGGCCCCTCTGAGCCTTTCAGTCTTGTCTCATCATCTTTGTTCACTGGCTTTGTCATTGTTCTTGCCCTGGGGCCTCTCTCAGCCTCTAGGTTCATTCATCACAGGCTCTGAGTGTCTCCCAGGCACCAGGCCCAGGGCTGCACCCTGAAAATCCAGTAAACACAGCTCATGTCTACATTTTGCCTCTTTTCCCTATGTGCCCTCTAAAGCTGGTGGTGCCTGGTTGCCCCGTTCTCGGGAACGCCCTCCTAGCTGTATCTGATTCATAGTAGGAGTCAGCTGAGCTTGCGGGATCAAACTTTTACCACTAGTATTTGTCCCGTCACTTCAATTAAGTTCTCTTGTTTTTAAGTGGTCGATTTAGCAGCAATATTTTAACTTATTGTAACATTCATTCCTTGATTAACAGATAGTTTTGAATGCCTGTTATCTGCACGGTGCAATGTGGTTCCTGTGCTCGATGAGGAGTTATTTTGATTTGCACAGATTGTAAATGAGAGTTTGCAGAAGCTGCAAGGGAAGCCTTGCACTCAGCAATTTCCCTTGCATTTAATGAGCCAGCCACCTTATTTCTTCTCCTGCAGTGACATGGCCCCTTCGGCCCACTGCAGTAGCCGCGTGAAGCCTCTGACTGCGGTGCAGTTGCCCTCGTGCAGTTGCCCTCGCCACGGCCCACGCCCACTCTCCTGCTCCCGCCTTCGTGGGTCCCTGGTGGCCTTTGCGGTGTTGGCTTGTCTCTCCTGTCTTACCGCCCCACCCAGGAATCCCACGCCTGCATCTTTGTTTTCTCCACCGTGTTTTGCAAAGTGTCTTGTGGAGAATATACATACACAAAAAATACTGATCATATGATTAGCTGAATTTTGCAAGAGAGTGATTCTGAGTACTGGCAAACACTTGGACGATTATCTCGATCTAGGTGAAGAAGATAGTCATTCACTGAATTGGCAGAAACCCGCTTTCTGAGGCACCCTCGGGTGTTTTATAAACCAGCGTTTGTGTTGGGTTGAGCAGGCAGGAGGGCGTGTATGTGGTCCAGGGGCTTCCTCAACCCAGGGTGCGTCATCAGAGAGTAAATTTAGGCCGCAGCTGGTTTGGGACCCGATGAGCAGTCATGAAATGGGAGCCAGTGGGAACTAAAGGGCTTGAGCCCCAAAGCAGGAGGAAGGTACTGAAGTAGGGCCCGCCCACTGAGACCTGCATGTCACATCCTCCCTGGGCCTTTTGTACAAAACGGGTCAACCATCGGGAGCCTGATCCTTACAGACCACCTATCTTAAATGTTTGGTGGCAAAATTATGAGAATAAAAAAGATCTTACCAAAGGATGCCCAGTACTTGATGCAGTGGAATAAACCTCCATTTAAAAGTTAATATTTGGGCCCTGGCCGGTTTGGCTCAGCGGTTAGAGCGTCGGCCTGCGGTCCGGAGAGACCCAGGTTTGGTTCCCGCTAAGGGCGGGTACCTTGGTTGCAGTTTGTCCCCGGCCCTGGTTGGGTCGTGTGGGCGGCAACCACTCGATGTGTCGCTTTCACGTCGATGTTTCTCTCTCTCTCTCTTCCTCCCACTCTATCTGAACAAAATATCGAAAAATGTCCTCGGGTGAGGATAAAAAAAAAAAAAAAAAGTTAATATTTGGAAAAGTTCTGAATCAGCTTTCTATGAGGTTCAACCAAAATCAGCAGCAAGGGACTCGATTCTCATGCCCGGGACAAAGCTCGTCTGTGCTTCAGGTCTGCGTCCTCCCTGTTTCAGAAGAAGCCCGGAGCAGGAGCCCTGCTCTGAGCTCTGCTTGTCCCATCAGCTGTGGGCCTTTAGGGTTGAGGTCTGTCATGGCTCTTTAATTCAACAAATATTTATCAAGTATAACTTACTAAGTGCCAGGTATGAGGCAGGGAACGGTAGACAGAATTCCGACCCCTGAGAAGTTTACATCTGTAGGATGCGGGGAGACAGACACCAAGCAAAATAAATCAGACTTGCTATTGTATGGTAGAAGGTGAAAGTGAGTACTGCAGAGAGCCACCTAGAAATATAGCAGAGCAGGAGGATGGGGAGAGATTTGCTGTTTTCCATAAGGTCAGGGAAGTTTTCACAGGAAAGGTGGCTTTGAACAAAAACTTGATGGAAGTGAGGAAGCAAACCATATGGATCTCTGGGGAAGACGCATTCCTGACAGAAGAAGGAGCAAGTGCAAATGCCCTGAGGCAGAAGAGTGTTGACAAGTTTGAGAAATAGCAAGCAGTGGACAGGAAGGTCATGGTGGCTGGATTGTATTGTGTCTTGGAGGCCTGAGTAAGACCTCGGGATTTCACTCTGAGTGAAGAGAGACACAGGAAGGTTCTGAGGAGAGGAAGGACATTAACTGATGTCTTTTTTATTTTTTTCTTTATTGATTTTAGAGAGAGAGGAAAAGAGAGAGATAGACTAGAAGTATCAATGACGGAGAACATCGATTGGCCGCCTCCTGCATGCCCTGCACTGGGGATCGGGCCCATAACCTGGGCATGCATCCTGACTGGGAATTGAACCAGTAACCTCTTGGTGCCTGGGCTGATGCTCAACCACTGAGCCACACCAGCTGGGCAACTGTTGTCTCTTTGAAAAGACTCACTATAGCTGCTGTGCTGAGAAGAGACTACTGTAGTGGGGCAGCGTGTGGAAGCAGGGAGGCCTGGTGGGAGGCCATCACGGTGTTCTAGGTAAGAGGCGATGAGCAGTGCCGTGGTGAGAAGAGGTTGGAATAAGACATTTTGACTATTTGAGAATGGGTGAAGTGTACGTATGAGACCAAGAGTGGCGTCAAGGATGCTCCAAGCATTTTGGCCTAAATGATTAGAAAGGGTGGAGTTACCAATAACACAGTTCGGGTACCCTGAGAGCACAACAGATATTTGGAGACAGATCAGTAGTTCTGTGTTGGACTTTTTAAGTTTACTATGTGCATTAGACTTTCCGTAGGAAATGTTGAGTAGACAATTGGATACAGATGTGTGCAGCTCGGTGGCGAGAGCTGAGCTGAAAAACATAGTTTTAAGTCACGAGCACATAGATGGTATTTAAAAAAATTTTTTCCCTTTATTGATTTTAGAGAGAGAGGGAGAGAGAGATAGAAATATCGATGAGAGAGAATATAGATTGGCCACCTCCTGCATGCCCCCCCTACTGGGGATCAGGCCCACAACCTGGGCATGTGCCCTGACCAGGAATCAAACTGGCGACCTCTTGGGGCATGGGTCCGCTGCTCAACCACTGTGCCAGACTAGCTGAACCATAGATGGTATTTAAAATCATCAGCCTGGAAGAGATCAGCAAGGGACGAATGGGTTTTAGGAAAGAGAAGAAGCTTAGGGGCTGACCTTTGGAACCCTGATACCTTGAGTGTGGGACACGAGGAGGAAACAGCAAAGGAACGTGAAAAAATGCAACCACTGGAAAAGAAAGAAAACTGAAACAGAGGGGTGTCCTAGCCTCCAAGTAAAGAAAAGCTTATGACGATGATGTGACACGTGTCAAATGCTGGGACTAGATCAGGATGACGGCTGAGCATTGATCACTGGATTCAGGACCCTGCAGGTCACAGGTGGCCTCGATGAGAGTTGTTTTGGTGGAATGAAGGAGCAAATGCTTGTTTGGAGGGAGTTTAAAACAAAATGGAACTGGAGACAACTATAAGTAACTCTTGAAAATTTTGCTGCAAAATGAAGAAAAGAAATAGGGGAACTGGAGTCAAGGGGACTCTACTGGGTTGTTTTGTTTCTAATTCTAGATGGGCGAAACAGCAGTATCTTTGCTGCTGTTACTGATCTGGTAAAGAGCAAAAAGGGAATGGTATTGAGAGGAGAATGGCTGGAATGGGCTGCAGGTGGGAAGAAAAGCTGTCCCGGAGAGGTTGCCCTGTTTTACGAGCATGGACATCTTATCCCTGTAGCAGAAAGAAAGCCAAGTGGACGCAGATTCTGGCAGGTGGGCAGAGATGGCATTGAGAGCATGTGGAAGTTGTTTTTTATTTCTTCTGATTTCTCAGAAAAGTGAGAGAACAGGTCACCAATAGACAGTGACATTTGTAGAGAATGGTAGATGCTCGAGGAAGATAGAACATTGAAGAGAAAGAAGATGTAACATTGTCATTTAGGAGAACAGGAGTATGAATGGACTGATGTCTAATATTGTGGATGGATTTCTAATTCTGGGAGTGGGTGTTGTTATTAGTATTAACGTATATTTGTCAATGCTGTTCTCAGATGCTGATTGTCCCAGCAACACTATGGGGTGGCAGAGAGTTGGGTGTTCTAAAATCACACAGCTTGAAGTCAAAGTATACGACTCAAATCTAGGTCTTCTGAATGGCAGCCTAGAATTCTTTTTCTCTGTTAAGCTCCTCTTTTTTAATGAGTGGTAATTAGTGATGATTTTCAGGTATGAAAGTACTTCACCAAATCTCTATTTAGTCTTTGATGTTTTATTGCTCTGAATAGTGTTAGAGAGAAAAGATCAGATTAAATATTCTTTGTCCATAACTATTAAGTATTGAATTTCATCATCTTCAGTCCTCGTCCAGTGTACAGCAAGTTTAATGGTGAGAAAATTCTTGTAGAACTTAAAAATTAAATTGACTTAACTTAATGGGAAAAACATAGCCTTGTTAATGGAAATTCTGGCGGCTTTCCAGATCACAAATACATCTTCAAAAATACTTTTGTTAACATGGGGAAGTTATAATTTCCTTAAGTGCAAAGTATTATAAATAAGAAAGAGCTATGAAATTATTCTTTTTACTCTACAGTTACATCTCATATGATGCTAATTGTGCCATGTGCATTAGTAATATTGGGGTAAAATATCTCTCACTTTCCCTTAGGAATGATTAGAATTTCTAAGGTAGAATTGATTATTTTTCTATTGTTATTTGTTATGTTATTTCCAGTTGTTATACAGAATTCCTAGAATTGTGTTCCTACTCTACTTATTAGACTGTCAATTGCAACTGTTACATCCTTCTCAAAATGCTGATTCTTAAAACACTCTTCAACATAATCCACACTCTGAATATTTGCTTACTTATTTTCGCCATCTCTTAGACTTGATTCTGTGGCCCTAAATCATGTTTGTGAAACTCACCGTAACATCAGTCAGCTTCTCAGTTTGGTGTTACCGACTAGATCATAAATCACTGGAGTTTCTAAATCTTTCAAGTTTGATTCTTATCTTGAATAAGATTTAGTTAGTGTCAAAACAACTTAACTGTGCACAAAATTTGGTCATAAAAACTATAGGAATTGAAATAATTTATGAATGTCTGTGGAAGAATAGAAAATACTCAAATTGATAGCCTGTGTTAATGATGCTACATCATTAATTTAAGAGAAAGTTATGTGGACCAGTCTCCCTCCAGAATTCTTTAAGATAGACAAGGTTTTCTTACATTATTAAAACTTTACACATTTTCTTTTCCTGGATACAAGGCAGTAACTAGAGGGTTGTTGGCAATCTTTTAAAATATTCTCCAAGGAAAATGATAAGAATACATAATACATGAATGTCAGTATCTGTTTTATAAAGACAGTATTCCAATGAGTGTTTTTGGGTATTTTTTATTGTGGTAAAACATACCTAATTTAAAAGCAGCCATTTTTAAAGTGTACAGTTCTGTTTCATTCATTGTATCCACACTCTTGTCCAACCATCGGTGCTATTCTACTTTTGAAGCCTTTCCATTATTCTAAGCCCAATAAGTGCTTTTTAAATTACATGAGAATATTAAAAGTTTTCTGTACTACATGACTCATCTTGAATGCTCCTTCAGGGTTTAGTAGGTCAAAAAATGTGTTTTGGGTCAAAAACTGTCCAATGTGAGTGTTTATCTGGAAATATGCTCATTTCTTTCTTACTCAGCCACATCTTTGGCCTCATTAATTATTCAGGCAAGGTAATTGCTTTCATGAGCCTTCCCTTAATCCTTTTACCAAAGTACCACAAAATTGAACTTGACATCTGTTAGTTTAACATCAGAGAGACTTGAGATCATGTGTGTTGTTACATGTACTACCCAAAGATTAAAGTAAGTCCAGTCTAAAGAGACCCCCAACAACAGGACTAAAGTAAGAAGTACATGGAAACTGAATGAGAGAAGCATTTGTCTTATCCGGTCACTGTGGCTCACGGTCTCCCATGAATACCATAGAACAAAATCAGTTTGGTAAAATGCAAACTGACTTTACTTGGAGCAGATTTATAACTTTCCATTTTAAAGCATGGATGCATTTGTTTTTAGGTAACAGTGGTGATAATTTCTTAGTAGATAATATAGATCAGTAATAATACAACCAAGTTTCCCCAATATGGTGTGCTCATTATGACCTACACTTCTTCCTCCAACTATAAAACATATATTCATCCTTAAGGATCTAAATTAAGTGCCATTTCTTTTCTGAAGCCTTCCCCAACTTCCATGGACAGTCATTGAATCTTCCTTTATGGTCCAGTAATACTCTGTAGAAAATCCATATGGTAGCAAACATCACATTAAATCCTCATGTCCTCCACACTGCAAGTTTCTCAGGGGTGGGGGCTGTGTCTTATTCCTTCTTGTGTTACCCCCGCAGTTCCTAGCACACAGTGTAAACGCATTAAATAGTTGTTGACTGCCTGAATGCTGGAGCTAATCAACCTAAGCATTCATATTGGAGTTTTCGTTTTCTGACAGCATCTCAATGATAAGATGTTCACATTTATTTACTAAGGAAATAGGCAAAATATATAGAGGGTCCACTTTTATGTATTGAGGTATCACACATTTCCATTTGTGAACATAAACTGAAGACAAAGTATTCTGATCACCAACTCCTGGACATTTGCCTGTAACAGGAGAAAACTCAACATGACATTCGTTACGGAAATTCTCGGAGGGCTGTGTTTGTTGTCATGAGAACTGAGAAGGCAATGCGAAGGGATGTGTCTCCTCCAAGTCCTCTCTGGCAGGGTGTGGAATCTCCATCATCTGCTTTGTTCTTGTGTAAAGGCCCAGCACTGGTCCCCATCCCAGGCACTAGCCAGGGCGACGTTCCACCCGACGTGGAGTTTGCACAGTTGGGTGCAGCTGGCACCACAGAGGAAATAGCCCAAAGGGAACAGCCTGTCTCCAGGTGTCACCGTGGTTGTCTGTGGCTAAACCCTGAGACGTCTCTCACTGCTCACGAGGCTCTGTCCAGGTGCACATACGGCACCCCTCTACCTTCAGGTGGCTTCATGGGGCTCATTCATTCACTTTCTCTCCCTTCCCTTTGCTTCACTTTCGATCCCTCCTGTGCCCTGAAGGAGAGCTCGTGAAGTTCTAGGTGGCAGAGTGTGAATCAGTGAGGTTGGCTATTCATAAGTGCCTCGTTTTATCCACTGTGCGCAGACTCAGCTGAGCCATCTCACGCCCTCTCTGCCTGCACCAGTCAGAGCAGACGCATCTGCAAGGCGCATTTCCTCCGCTGAGCCCCCAAGAGGACAAACCCGGGAAGGACAGACATACGGAATTTATCTGAGTTTAACAGTGTTAGTGAGAGACCAGCCCGCATTTGCAGAAGAAACTGGCAATTTGGATAACTGTCAACGGAGTCCTAAATCAGCCACGTCTGTTAGGGCTACCTTGGTGAGCTTTCTGTTAAGAATTCAGGGACCTACACTGGTCTTCTCAGCCAGGTAGTTGGGGAGATTTACTTTCGTAGACGGAAATGACCAGTGAATTCAGCGAAAGCAATTGCGCTTCTGTACAGATATTGAAATTTTTCTTTTCCCGTGATTACCAAAGAGAGAAATCAAGCCTTCTTTGTGCTCTTTCCAAACCAGAAGAGCGATGGGAAAGTGGGAGGGAGAGACGGTTGAGTTTTATTTGGCACTGGAAAGAAATTGTACATTTGTCTTTAACATACAGAGCCAGAGCCCTGGCTAATTTGGCTCAGCGGTTAGAGCGTCGGCTTGTGGTCCAGAGAGAACCTGGTTTGGTTCCCGCTAAGGGCATGTACCTCGGTTGCGGTTTGTCCCCGGCCCTGGTTGGGTTGTGCGGGTGGCAGCCACTCAATGTGTCCCTTTCACGTCGATGTTTCTCTCTCTCTCTCTCTCTCTCCCTCTTTCTCCCTCCCGCTCTATCTGAACAAAAAATGAAAAAATGTCCTCGGGTGAGACTAAAAAAATACACACACACACACACACGTACACAGAGCAAGAGTACCTGTTCTGGAGACTGGGTGGGTGGGGGCTTCCTTCCCACAAGTTGGACAGTTAAGATAGTAGTTGGTTCTAGAACATCACCACTGTTCCCCAAGCCCTTATTCCCCGGGCGCAACTAAATAAATACATCTTGGCAAAAGATCAAGAATTTCCCCCCAAACCTGTAATTAACTATTATAATTGCCTATGTTTTCCGAAATGAAAATGTCCTTAAAACCTAAGCCATATATTTTAACCTTTGAATCTTCTGTAAAAAGATAAATAGCATGTGGGGGGAAGTTACCCCTGCTTGAAGAATGAAGACTAACCTGAACTTAGTTATAATTACAAGGGAAGGAGCATCTTCAGAACAGTAATGGCTGGGTAATAGGCTTTGTTTCCGATTGCACTTAGATTTAGAGCATTTCTGTTTCCATTACAGCCGCCTAGGAATTTGCTCCTCTTTGTAAGATGGTTTCCAGATTCCTCATCTGCTGTGAGCTTTACATTTTCATAATGCTTATTGACATGGAAGGCCCTGATTCTCTGCTTCTCACTGATAACATCCTCTTGCCTTCAGCTGCGGGAAACTTTTCTCTCCAAAAGAAGCCTGATTGCAGAGTGTAGCCTGGAGGGTGGAAACGGGTCCTTTATTATCAGCCTCGGAGCGGGGATTTGAATACCTGCTTCCCAGGTGGAAACTGCGGGCCTCACTTGCAGACACCCTCCCACCTGCCGAAGAGGAGGCGGGTGGCACAGGGTTGATGCTGGCAGTGTGGAGGGCCATGCCTTCTCATTTAGCAAGGGGCGGTGACTCAGGAAACGGGCATTTTAGAACAAATCTGAAGGCTGATGGGATTTCCGAAAAGGGAGAGAATGGAGGTAAGGCACATCCTGATAGGACAAAACCAACATCCCTCTCTGTGGGGCAGCTTCCCCCAAGCAGCAGATGGCTGCATGCGAACCTCACGTGACATTGGCTACCTGTTGAGTATAAACGGTGAAATAAGTTGAGAACGTGGGAAGATATGTTTATCAAGACGTGGAGTCTCTTCCAATCACCTTTGCATGTAGTCACAGAAATGAAGGCTGATCCGCCAGCATCTTGCTCCCGGTTGTGAAATATGGCCCTCTGCCCCACCCCCATCCTGCCTGCAGGGCCCTGTGCCCTGAGAAGGCTGGGGCCTGCCCTGGTCATTGGCGAGACCAGATGGAAAAGCGTGGTGTCCAGCATGACAGTGGCACTGTCCCTCCGGCAACACTGAGGTGCTCCTCCAGAAAGCCACCTCCTTCCTTAGTGTGAGCGTCTCTATATTTGTATTAACTCTCAGTTCCCATATGACCTGAACAAAATCTTTCTTCTAAATGAATAAGATCAAGGGCAGATTTTGCAACTGAGTATGGATAGTAGGAGAGGGAAACATGGCCTCGTACTTCCAGTCCTGCGAACTGGGTCCTCTTCATGTCTCTCAGGCTGACTCTGAGTCATGACGCCCTTGGCTGGCTTGCAGGTGGAAGGAAGCACACTGGCATCTGCTTCCATGCCTTCCTCACCTTGCTCTTCATTCAGATAGCACTGACCAGAGGAGGTTCATTCTTTTGTTTGTTTAGTAAATACGTAAGATCTGCTACACGAGAGGCACTGTGTTAGATGCTGGTCATGCAGAGATAAATAGGACGGGTCCCAGGCTGGAGGCACACCTGGCTGGGTGTGGAGGCAGGCCCACGACAGCCCGATGCCCGAGAGTGGTATTAGCAAAGCCAGGGAGAAGTGAGCACCTCGGTGAGAAGAGACCGCTGGAGCGGAGCTGGATGGCCGTTCACTGTGCAGAGAATGAGGATGAGACACTCCCCGCAAGGGGCCCAGGGAGTAGTGGACAAATGAGACAATGTAGAGCGAGCCTTAAGTACAATAAACAATGAAATACATTGAGAAAGTGGGAAAACATCCTTTTTCAAGACCTGGAGCACCCACCCTCCCACTGTTTTCGCATGTCGGGCACCCAAGCAGGGCACGCCCATTCGTCATCGGCCTGGAAGGTGGGGCCCAGATTGCAGGTGATGTTTATGCTACACTGAGGATTTTGGATTCTTGCTAAACACAGGGTGGGGCAAAAGTAGTTTTACAGTTGTTTGTAGGAAAACAATACAATAATTAACGAAAGAGAATGATTTATGTGAACAAGAATAGACGCTTTTTTGCATACTCACAACTGTAAACCTACTTTTGCCCCACCCTGCATTTGCTAGAGAGCAGGGAAGGATTTGAAGTTGAGAATCACATGCTCATATTTTTATGTTGGAAAGTATGCAGTTATAAATGGATGAACCTAACTTAAACGACTTCATGCCCAAGAGGAGTCTTTTCCTCTCCCATAAGGGGGGAGGTCTGAGGGGTTTGTGGCTTCAGGTGCGGTGGCATCTAGGCCCCAGGGTGTCACCGGGACGCTGCTCTCTCCTACTCTCTGTACCTTCCTCCCCTTTGCAGATGTCTCTCGGTGCCTCTCTCTCTGCCGTCTCTGCACCATTCTTCCTCTAGATTCTCTTTCAGCGCCTCTTTACAGGATCAGCTAAATTCTCAGGAGACCTTCTTCATATGATAACAGAGACGGCCACTGACGTCTTCAGAGTCATGTACAGATAATGAAAATACAGGGGAAGAGCTTTAGGGAGGTTCACTGGGGAGTTCACTGGCTGGCTCTGGTTGGTTTAAAAGGTTTGACATGCCCTTTCCTGAAGCAATATTTGAAGCTAAGGAGATGCGTAGTCCATCTAGGTCTGGATCAAATGCCACCCCCTTTTACAGGTATTGGGAGAGTTAACCTCCCTAATTACTTGAGACAGGCTTCCTGCTTGGCCTAGGGGTCTGTTGGCCACAAGAAAAGGCAAGGGGAAAGGAGCAAAAATTCTAGCTTCCACATTCTCTACAGTATTGAGGGGAAAAGAGTAAAATTGAAATTCTTTCTTCTAAATGCTGCTAAACAATGACTTCAGTTCTATTTAAATAATTAACTGTGTTGAACTACCTTCCTCTCACCTTAGTTTTTCTGAAGCTGATGTACAAAAACAAAGGAGATTGAAGGTCTGAGGGAGTCTCTATGGAGACAGAGGACAGTGCAGATTGATGCTCAGAGTGTGCAGCTATACACAAAGGACGGTAAGCTTCCCGAAGCACTCGTCCCGATGAATTCAGAAAACGTATTGTTTTATCTGAGAACAGATGAATATATTATGTAAAACGCAATAGACATTAGAGAAGTGAAACATGAGGCATCAAAGAAATTTCTGTTTTCTACCGTGGGCCCTCTCGTGAATAGGCATTTGCTCTACTTTGCAATCGGTGGGTCGTTAAGAGAAGGTTGAGAAGTACTGCGCTCCATCTTCCTGAATGAAGGAAGGCCACACATAAGGAAGTCCTCCCGCAAAATCAGTGTGTCAGGAGAACATATCTGGGGATTGTTGAATGCTCATGGAATTTTCACAACTCTACAGCAGGGGTGAGGGGGTGGGGAGGTGGAGGAGTGGGAGGGAGATGGGAGGGAGAGTCGTGCAATTCTTGCTGAATGCTTGGCTTTCTTTTTATAAGATAATTAGCTAGATTTGAAATCTGTTCTTCTCCTATTCTTAGCTTCACTGAGTCAAGTAACTTTTCTCTTTCTTTATATTGTTTTTTTATGAGCTGCTCAACTAAGCCTGTTTTCAACAGCATACAAGGTGATGGTACCATGACTTACATTAAAAGGAAGATTAGAAAATTCTCAACTGCCTGGTTAATTTAACCCTTCCTAATGTTAGGCGCAGTGTGTCTCATCTCGCCTGGAAGGACTGGGAAAGTTCCAGAAAGTTCCTTGTCCAACAGAATGGGTTGGTAATGTCCTGAACACTTTGCTGAGGTTAACAGTGGGCACTGCCAGATCAAGTTACAGCAAAGGACTTAAAGGTCAATTATGCCATGATTTTAGGGGGAGGGGAGAGTGGCTGGGAGGTAAAACATGTCCTAAGCCTCAGCTTTTAAAGACTTATGAGATTGTAGTTGCTTTGTGAGATTCGAGAGATCACTGTTCTCAACTTCCACTCTGATGACAATCTCCCTAGCCTTCTCCTGGGACGTTCTGTCACTGCAGAAACCCTGTCCTGTAACAGACAGATCAGTCATACAGAGTGGGGGACAGAAGTGGGGCATGGGGGGCAGGGGAAGGGTCCCCGTCTCTCTGAGTTGATTTGCTAATGTTTTCCTAGGTGTACTGATACTAAGACACCTGAAGAAGTTAAAATCTCAAGACATAAAAAGGTTATAGTCATAAACAGGCATGAAGCTGGCTTCAGGGAGAATGACCGAGTTAGGCATTTAGACGATGAGAACCAAATTAAAGAAATATGAAAATTAGAAACAGAGAAGCCAAAATGACCCCATGCAGTAGTGGATGGCCTCAGGGAACAGCTTATCTGCCCTTGGCTTACAAACTGAATCCAGGCATAGTTTCATTACAATGGCTGCATTTGAATGGCAGTGAAGGTCACCTGGATTAAGGGTTTTGACCTGTCACTGCATTGGGGCTTTGATTTGGCATCTTTATTTTTGGTCTGTAAAGTCTTTTGTTCATTGAAAAGTTGATCTCTCCTTAAGCCAGGCCTTGAGTAGAGGTGGACCAGCTTCATGTTTCCAGGTAGTACCCCCACCCCCACTCCCTACTGCCTGTGTCCTATTGGGACAGGAGCCCCAAGCCCTCTCTCTGAGTCTGGGTTGCATGGGATGCGCTCCAGTACTGGACTGGTATGTTTTCGTGGCTAACATGGTGGCTCCCACTCTTGGATCACACTAGTGGACCTCCTATCTATCCCTGGCTCTATGTAGCATTTAATCTCCTAGCGTTTTCTCAAGTAGAATTATGTATGTGTAGACATTTTGGAAATCATTATGTGCTGCTGGTTAATTAAGTGCAATTGATTATAATTATTTTGCTTTGAATTTCTTGTCAGGAAATAATCTATCCAGGTAATTCACTCATACTTTGGACCTTGAGTAATTTTCAAAATGCTCTGTATTAAAGATCTGAAAGAAGCTATGACCAATTTTGAAAATCTTTAGTTTTGGCCCCGCCCGTGTGGCTTAGTGGATTGAGCATCGTCCCATGGACTTAGATCCTAGTTCGATTCCAGGTCAGGTCACATGCCTGGATTTTGGATTAGATGCCCAGTGTGTGTGTGTGGGGGGGGCATGAAGGAGGCAGCCGATCAAAATTTCTCTCTTACATTGATGTTTCTATCTCTCTCTAAAAATACAATAAAAACATATTTAAAAATATTTAGCTTTGCAGCGCCACTGTTTAGTCTGGCTTGCTGACCTCTTACTCTCAGCACCTAATTACTTCATTTCTACTTTGAATGATCTCTTGTCTACTCTTGGGAAAGGTGGATGGGGTACTCTTGTCCCTCAGGGGGGATCCACACACATATTGTAGCTGTGACACTCTCAGTGGTGAGTTTGGCAACAAAAGAATTCAGTGCCAAGAGAGAATGTGAACACTGGGTCCTGTGTCTTAAGGGTTTTTATCTGTTTTCTGAAGGTGGGAATTTTAGGGAGGTCTCAGGGGAGGATTTCAGTAGAATATTCATCAGCTTTCCAGGTGTGTCCTTTTAGGGTCGTGGTCTTCACTGATTGATTGGAGCTAGGGTAGGAGGTGATTGGTCATTGGATCTGGCCCTGATGTCAGCCATGGTGTAGCTTCAGCTGGTTTTGCTGCTTTACTAGTCTTGGAACTGAAAAACAACTGAGGCCTAGATGTTATCTCTAGTTTGACCAAAACTCAGTCTCCATGGTCGACAGACCTGAAACTTTATTCCTAAGATTATTTGATGCTGATCAGAACCTCATTGTCCTGAGGGCTTAGTGCTTAAGAGGGTGGTCCTACAGGGTAGAAGGAGGCAGATGAGTCAGGGTGCTGGATGGAGCTACTTTGAATCAGCTCTCTGTCTCAGTTTCCCCATTCTATTTGCCAAAGAACTTTTCTGGCTTCTTAAAATCCTGCCTCAAAGCTATATGCTGGCTGCTTCTCACTGGTATAGGAAATACAGGGAAGCTTAGCTTGTCCTCTGTTCTATCTTCAACTCATCTAGCAGTTCCTATGGTTCCATTTCATTGCAGATGTTCATGTTGGCTCATTCTTGCCTTGCTCAGTGGTCCTCTGTCCCACTTAGAGACCGCCTACTTTTTTGACTTTCTGGCCTTGGGACATTTCTATTTGGAATTGTTGCAGCAGAGCCCATTCCCTCAGCCACTCAGGTCCTGTCCCTACTGCTTGGCCTAAACATCAGAGTACATGTACTAGCTTATGTTTTAACTCTCAGGATCCAAGGTCTTATGACAGCCAATTCTATCTTGTTGTACGTACTATGGATTACTCATGTTTAGCACAAAACATTGCAATCTATTAAGTCACAGAATAGTGTAGATAGTAATTTAATGGCGTTATTGCTAGATGTAGTTTACAAAGAGGATCAGGTTGTGACACAATGTGATGGGTAGAAATAGATTTATGTGCAGACTCTTCTTTGGAGATATTCATCAATACTCATAACCTTTATTTATTGAACACATACACTGTATTGAAAAATGCTCTAAGCACTTTATATGCATTGTCTCTAACATGCACAGCAAGCCTGAGGATAAGCATTAGTAGCCCTGTTGTACAGATGGAAAAATGAAGACGCTGGCCCAAGGTGAGCGGGAGAATCAGTGTCATTGTGCAGGTACGTCCAACTTCAAAGCCAAAGCTTCCTACTGTGCTATGCTGCTATGTATTTACAAAGAAGAATCCTAGGTGATCAGTATCTCGTATTGTCAGCAGCAGCAGACACTTTAGACTCGCAGTGGTTCTCAACCTTCCTAATGCCGCGACCCTTTAATACAGTTCCTCATGTTGTGGTGACCCCCAACCATAAAATTATTTTCGCTGCTACTTCATAACTGTAATTTTGCTACTGTTATGTCTTAGGTGACCCCTGTGAAAGGGTCATTTGACCTCCAAAGGGGTCGCGACCCACAGGTTGAGAACCGCTGCCTTAGAGCATTCTGTTGAGTATGGCCCCATGTTTGTTCATTGAGTGAGTGAGTGGTTCTTTCTTACTACGCGCTAAGCACTGAAACACATTCTGGAGCGTTATAGGTGAGTACAACTGACCCCTGAGAATCTCCCAGTCTAGTAGGGAACCTCTTGGTCCCTGCCACTGAATTAGCATCTGGTGTCTGGTATGCAAAGTTCTTAAAACCAATTTTTTGAGCTTTTGCTTATTCTAAAGCTTTATTTATTTATGTTCTGATTATGGAGAACACTTCTTGCCCTAAAGTAACTTGACTTTGGGGATGACGTGGCCTGTTGTGGATTTTTGTGTGTCTGTGTGGGGCTTTTAAAAAAACATATTTTGTTGCCCGGGCTCTTTGCATTGAAGACAGATTCTACAAAAGAAGCTAAAATAGTGTGATTATGTTTGTATTTATATGGGCCCTCAAAACCTGTAAAAGGCTTTCTAGGTATATCATTTGATTTCATGCTTATCAGGGCGGGCGTTCGATCCCTGTTTCACATCAGTGAGTGAGGAGCTGGTTGTGACTCCGACACTCACACTGTCTGGGGAAGGAGGAGGTCCCACTGGTGGGAAGAAGCTTTCTGAACGAAGAGAAGTTGTATTGAATAGAAGGAAATGTGGTTATAAGTGTCCTGACCTGTTTGCGGGGAAGTGGCGAACAAGGAGTGTGCCTTTCATGGGACAAATGGTTTCCCTGACTGCAGTCAAGAAACTGAGCAGAGGGAAGCCGTCGGAAGATGTAACAGTCAGCTCTGACTGTCGTAACAAAGTACCACAGGCTGGTGTCTTACGCAGCAGAAATGGCTTCTCAAAGTTCCTGAGGCTGGGAAGTCCAAGTCCAGGATGCTGGCTGATTGGCTCCTGGTGAGAGCTCTTCTGGACTTGGCGAGGTCCACCTTCTCCTGTGAGCTCACACGGGAGACAGACGAGAGCCAGCTCTGTGGAGTCTCTCCTTAGAGGGACACTAATCCTATCAGACAGCCCCACCTTATGACCTCCTCTAAACCTAATTGCCGCCCAAAGGCCCCATCTCCAAGTGCCATCACATTGGGGGTGGAGGTTTCAACATAGGAGTCTGGCGGGGACACATCTCCATCCACAGCAGAGGGTGTGATGGTGGAGAGGTTAGAACTCTCAGAGGAAGTACTGACCTCAGGACAGTCAGAGCACAGTGTGTGGGTGTGTAAGTGTGTGTGCAAGGGCACTATCTGTGGGGTTGTAGAAAACAATTTCTAGAAGGTCATTTGGGCTGAAAGTAAAAGGAGGGTGGAATTTGTGAATGCTCAGCGTGTCTCAGCTCTTCTCCCAACTCCTGGGAAATTGATGTGGTGATTTAAAATCCCCACGAGGAAAACAGAAGCCGTGATCACATAGTCGTGTTACCCCATTTATATAAGCAGGATGCTGCCATACGGAAGTGTTTTGTCATTCTTTTGAGGTTATACAAAGCTACTCAATACCTATTATTTTGAAATCCCTGGGTCCAAATTTGATCCCCAGGGAAAGTTCCCTGTCAATTGAAAAGATATTGCTTTATGTAGGGTCACACTAGAAAGAATATGTAAAGAATCCCTGCACATTGGTAAAAAGTTATACCGTGTGTGTTTTTCTGGTATATGCACCTGATTCAGGTATAACTTTGCATAAGACTTTTCTTCCAAAGTTAGGATGATTCAGTGGTAACTCTAAAAGCCCTTTTTATCTTGGTAATTACAATCAGAGTTCTGAATCATTTATGCATCTATAGCCTTTCAGTGTTACACTTAAATAGATGCCATCAGAAGTATTTTGAGGGCCAATTTAGCTTGAAGAGTTTCCATTTAAAACCGTTCTTGTGTTTCTAGCATTGCTCAGCTGCAAGGCTAGTGAAGTCAGTCTGGTCATAAATGACTATGGTGAGTGGATGAATTCAAAGCTTGTCACTGTATGAAGGTAAGAGTATTTCCTCCTCACAAGTACAGAAGCATACATTTTGAAAATAAATATCCTCATCCTGGTTCTGGCAAGATTTTAGAAGGTGCCAAGTAAGCAGGTTATGAAGAATTAAAGCCCACAGAGTTGGTGGGCCTGGGGGCCCAGGGTAGGCAGGGCAGCCCACCAAGGAGGGGCTGAGCCATGCATGGTCCTGCTGTCACTGTGTGGGCAGCTGGCAGGCTGCAGACCCGGGGGTGCATTAGGGAGCTGCTTTTTTGGACGAGGCATTACTTGAACATCAGAGGGTATTATGCACAAATCTGTGGAAGATTAAGGGATCTGGGTTGCACTGTACCGTAAGAGAAGATGAGATTAGCTTTCCCCAGCTAGAAAGACTGAATACATTTTAAAAAGTATGTGAACCACAGAGATTTCTAAGTTTTCCTGGAATCTATTACCATCTATTAGCTCCTGGGGCTTTGAAGCGCTGACTGCTGAAGATCGGGCAGTAACAGGGTGATTGGCTTTCCTTTGCGGTGGGGTTTGAATACCAAGGTGCCCAGCGAGACTGGAGGGCCGCTCTGGACCCGATGCTGGTGGTGGAGAGATATTACACAAAGCCCGCTTACAAATCCGGCGGCCCGACGGTCTGGAATGAAAAGTGTGGTAATCAGCTTACACTGTCACATTTGTGTCCGGGTGACAACAGCACCTAAGACCTCTGTTTGGAAAGTCAGAAGCAAATGTTTTTGCTTCAGCTCTTACTTCACGATGATGTCATCTCTTCTCATGGTGCAGTTGTATTGAGGAAATCAGCCGACATCCTTTCCTCTGCATGGAAATAGTTTTAGAGCCATTAGTGGGTCTATGAGCTTCTCTTTGCTCTGGGTCCCTGAGGTTATACTTTTATTATTATTTTTTTAAACATTTTTTTTTCTTTATTGATTTTAGAGAGAGAGGAAGGGCGGAGAGAGAGATAGAAACATCGATGAGAGAGAACATCGATTGGCTGCCTCCTTCATGCCCCCCACTGGGGATCAGGCCCACAACCTGGGCATGAGCCCTGACCAGGAATCGAACTGGTGACCTCTTGGTGCATGGGTTGATGCTCAACCACTGCACCACACTGGCTAGGCAATGAGGTTAGACTTTTTTAAATTTATTTTTTAATATATTTTCTTTACTGATATTTTTAGAGAGAGGAAGGAAGAGGGAGAGAGAGAGAGAAACACCAATGAGAGAAAACATCGATCTGCCGCCTCCTGCATGCCCCCCACTGGGGATCGGGCCCACAACCTGGGCATGTGCCCTGACCGGGAATCGAACTGGCGACCTCTTGGTGCATGGGTCAATGCTCAACCAGTGAGCCACACTGGCTGGGCTGAGGTTGTACTTTTAGATAGAGTTGTCAGCAAGTGACCTCTAAACTTCTGGAATAATGATAATGGTAGTGGTTATGAGTCTGTGACAAGCATGTGTTATGGGATTTCCTTCCCATATTTAAACTCCACAAAGAAGGGCATTAGGAGGACCCTCTGACTTGACATTCATTTAAAATCTATTTTAAGCCCTGGCCGGTTTGGCTCAGTGGTTAAAGCGTCGGCCCGCGGACCAGAGAGACCTGGATTCAGTTCCCACTAAGGGCATGTACCTTGGTTCAGTTTGTTCCCGGCCCCGGTTGGGTCATGCGGGTGGCAGCCACTCGATGTGTCCCTTTCACGTCGATGTTTCTCTCTCTCTTTCTCTCTCTCTCTCTCTCTCTCTCCCCCACTCTATCTGAACAAAAAAAGAAAAAATGTCCTTGGGTGAGGATTAAATAAATAAATAAATAAAAATAAATAAATAAAATCTATTTTAAAACTAAATTTATATCCATATATTTGTACGTTATAAATTTGAGCCATTTTTTTTTATAATGAAACTTATTTTTTTCTTGGTTATTTAAAGTAAAACTCATTTGAAATTCGTGCCCCTGTGATAGCCATGAAGAACATTTAGGTGGCCTCCCCGCCCCGCTCCACACACATAATAGATAATTTATACATCCTGTATTTATTGTTGGTATCTTTTATTATTATTATTATTATTATTTTTAATCCTCACTGGAGGACATTTTTCCATTTTTCTTCAGATAGAGAAAGGGAGAGAGGAACATCGATGTAAAAGGGACACATTGAGTGGTTGCCTCCTGCATGACCCCAACCAGGGCTGGGGATGAATCACAACCGAGGTACGTGTCCTTGACTGGAACCGAACCCACTACTCATTGGTCCACGGGCTGATGCTCTAACCACTGAGCCAAACCGGCCAGTGCAATTGTTGGTATCTTTTAAAAACCACACTGTTCTACCCTGGCCGGTTTGGCTCAGCGGTTGGAGCATTGGCCTGCGGACCAGGAAGTCCCTGGTTTGGTTTCCGCTAGTGGCATGTACCAAAAAAAAACCCCAAAAAACTACATTGTTCTTTCCTCCCTTCTCATCCGGGACTGCCCCCTCCATGATCAATGAGTATCAAACTAGTATATGAAACTTGATTTTTCTCACCATGTTTCTGTAACCATCACAAATATATATATTTATGTTTTGTTGTGTACAAAACAGCATCCTCCAAAGCAGTGTTAGTCATGTCCTCAGGATCCATTATCCACAATTCTGAATGGAGGATAAGACATACCAAAAATAGAGGGATTATGTAACACATCTGCTGAGTCCTACTTTTCTTGCTCAGCAGCACATCGTAGAGCTAACTCGCCCTCTTTAATGAGTTCACAACAGGATGGGGAAGGAACCCCACCTATTTCTATTTTCCATATGTGTAGTCGGTTATGCACAGGCCGTTTATCCATGGGGTTCTCTCCACAACAGATCGAAGTGCTCACTTTGCCGTGGAGGGATTTCTGTTCCCCGAACTTTGCCAATGATCGGGAGGGGCTTACTCCAGAAATGATTCTGGGATTCATTTCTGGGCTCTTCAGTCTATTCTGTTACGTATTCCCATGCCGTGTTTTCATTCTGATGGATTTAAGTCTGGTATGGTCCACCCCTCATCATTCCTTTTCAAAAGTGTCTTGCCAGTTTTTAGACATTAAATCTTGCCTAAAATTTTATGACATCCACTTCAATCGGCCTTGTAGTAAACGTATGTATAAAATTTGAATCGAAATAATTTTTCTTTTCATTTTGATGCAATTATATTTTTTAAATGTTTGTTGCAAATGTGGAGAAAGGCTAACATTTTCCAGCCACGTAATCAAACTCCTTCCTTGATTCTAGTAGTTTTTATTTTAGAACTGGTGTAACATTTCTAGGCATATAAACATAACATTAGCATTTAAAAGGGAAATTTTAATCTTTTTATCCTCTCTGTTTATATCAGCTATTTTCTTTTCTTAAATTCACTGTTGAATTGTAATGATAATAGCAGGCATGACATCTTATTCCTGGCACTTGATTGTTTGAAGTGATGTCTGCAATTGATTTTTAAAAAATAGAAATTTTCACATATAAGAGGTTTCTTTCTACTTATATTTTACTTGGAGTTTTATTAAAAATGGCTGTAGAGCCCTGTCCATTGTGGCTCAGTTAGTTGAGCATCATCCCATGCACCAAAAGGTTGCCAGTTCAATTTCTGGTCAGGGCACATGCCAGTGTGGTGGGCTCAATCCCCAGTAGGGGGTGTGCAGGAGGCGACCAATCAATTTTTTTTTGTCACATCGATGTTTCTCCCTCTCCCTTCCTCTCTCTCTAAAATCAATAAAAAATATTAAAAAAAACAATAATGGCTGTAGAATTTTGCCAAATGCTTTTTTAGAGCATATTGGTGTAACTAACCACTTTTCCTCCCTGCATGTGTTGCTGTCATAAATAATGTTAATGGATTTGCTGGTCTGGTGACTGCCTTTCTGGTGTAAACTCTACTCCATCATTGGCAATCTTTACTTCATCTACTTTTGTATTTTACTTGCTAATATTTTATTTAGATTTTTGCAAGTATTTATGTGAGATTCCTCTATAGTTTCTTTTATTGGACTACTTTATCAGTGTGGGTTTTAGGGCTAAACCAATTTTATAAAATGGATGTAGAGGCTTTCTCTATGTTTCTATAGTCTTCTATAACTTAAATAACGTGTTATTATTCTCTGTTGTTGTGAATCATCATCCGAGGATCTTTTTCCATTGATTTTTAGATAGAGTGGAAGGGAGGAATGGAGAGAGAAACATTGATGTGAGAGAGACACATCTATTGGTTGCCTCCCACACAACCCCAACTGGGGCTGGGGATCAAACCTGCAACCCAGGTACATGCCCTTGTCTGGGAATCAAATCCGTGACCCTTCGGTCCAAGGGCTGATGCTCTATCTGCTGAGCCATACTGGCCAGGGCCATATTACTATTCTTTATAAGTTATATGGGCCTCAATGTAAAATGATCTGTTTCTACTCCATTTTTTAATGGTAGAAATGTAACCACTTTCCCAATCTCTTCTGTGGTAATTGGTCTATTCGATTTTCTATGTGTTGAGTCAGTTTTCTTAGTTTATATCTTACGTAGATATTCATGCCAAGAACCCATGTCTGACTCCAGCCTTGCTCCTTCCCAGTTCCTAGGTTTTCTTTCATTCTGTGCTATTATTACATCCTTGCAGTTTGTCTCTTATTTCAGACATCTTTAATGTTTAATTTGTATGTTCTCAGTAATGGTATCATTAGTCATTTAGATTTCACATTATATTTACATGATATACTTCTCACCTCTGTTTTTTTTCCCTCCTTTTCCCCTTTTTGTCTGTCTTGAAGTCTGCTTTAATTCATTTTTGTTGCATTAGAGTCTTTCTCAATATTTTTTACATATGAAGCATGACGTTTATTTATTTTTGAATCTTTGCATTTCTCAAGGATTTTTCTTTCTAGCTGTATAACTTTGGGAATATTATTTAACTTCTCCGGGCCTTAGTCTCCTTATTCATAAAGGGGGATTACTAATCATCACTACATCATATGAGTAGTGTAATAATTAAATAAGTTAGTAGACACATTCCAGTTGTCTAATGAACTACCGCAAAATAACAACGTGAACAACAATGTATCAGTATCTCCCAGGGTTCTGTGGGTTGGTTGGGCTTGGCTGGGCAATTCCTGCTCAGTTGGCGTCAACATGGCAGCAGCGCCCGGAATCACCTGAAGATAGAGCTGGGCTGGATCTCCAAGCTGGCTTTTTCACTCAATGTCCCTGTCCTTCATGTGGCCTCTCTCTCCATCAGCGTGGCCCGGACTTCTTACATGGGGACATAGGGCTCCTGGAGGCAGAAGACTGACTCTTCATAGTGGCTTGGCTTGGAGCTGGTACAGCGACACTGCCAGGTTCTGTGAGATGGGACACTAGGCTCCACCTTGAGTTGGAGGAGTAGTATGAATGGAAAGGTAGGGAAGGAATGAATTGCAGCCACTTTTATAGACAAACTATTGCAATCAATGAAATACTTAGAATGGAACCTGGCACTGAATAAGAGTGCTATGTAAGTGTTAATGATACTGTTGTTGTTGTTATTAAATTACCTTCAGCCCGGCTGGAGTGGCTCAGTGGATTGAGCGTCGTCCATGGAGTGAGAGGTCTCGGTTCTATTCCCAGTTGGGGCACATGCCCAGGTTGTGGGCTCGATCCCCAATGGGTGGGGGATGTGCAGGAGGCAGCCGAGTGATGTTTCTCTCTCTCATCAATGTTTCTATTTCTCTCTCCCTTCCTCTCTCTCTCTCTAAAAAAGTCAACAAAAATTTTTTGAAAAAAAAAAATAATAAATTACCTTCAGTATTTCCTTTTACTCTGAAGTTGAATGATACCTCATATGGGTACAGAATTCTGGGAATGCCATTCTTTTCTCTCAGTAGAATACAGATGAAGTCTGATGCCAGACTAATTCTCTTTTCTTTATAGGCAACTTGTTACTTTTGTCTAGAGGCCTTCAAGGTTTTTCATTAAGATCAGAAATGACAACTATTACCACTTCTTAACAAACTTTTGGAGGTTCTAGAAAATATAAGACAAGAAAAGAAAAAGGCAAATAGTGAAAAAGAAATTATAAAATTTCCTCTTTGTGTTGATAATGTTTAGAAAATGCAGGAGACTATATTAAGGAAAAAAAAACTAACTAGAATTAAGGAATATAGTAAGGTGAGTGATTACAAGGTAAACACATATATTTAACAGCTTTCCTCTATAGACAAGTGCTAGAGTTTGCATTGATGTGTCTTTTACAATGATTCTTAACGTGGAACTGGACAAGCTCTTTCACCTGTCAACTGAAGTCTTTCTGCAAGGTAGGGGCATTTTCCTGTTATTTCTTTAGTTCTTGCCTCTCCTCCATCAACCCCTCTTTCTCTGCATTTTCTTATTACATATATAATTATGATATGCCAATTGTTGGGAAGATTTACCCTTTTATTATAAGGTTTTAATTTTCCTATTTTGGAAGATTGTCCTTTATCTTATGATATGATGGGATGGCAGAAGGTGGCTGTGTGTGTGTGTGTGTGTGGTCTTGCTTTGTCTTATGGCTACCCCGAAAGTGGGGTTTCAGAGGGTGCTGCTGAGAGGTTTTCCTGGGGACCCCAGCAGAGAACAGCCCGCCAGCCAGCTGGACCTGCCCTCGGCTCATGGAGTTGCTGCCATACAGTGTCCCAGTAACTTGACCTGAGCTCAGGAGGTGAATAAACAACAAGTAAGCCACGCAAACCAAGATAAGGGGACCCCGTCAGCAGGGAATCATGAGCAGAAGATAACTGGGGCTGGCCAGATAGGATAGAGGAGAAAGATAGTCACTCAAAAAAAAAAAAGGTATAAAGTCATTTCATTGCAGAAGAAAGTCCTATATAATTTAAATAAAATTTTTTTTAAATAAATGAAACATTCAATAGATGGCAAAGATACTCAAGAAATTGGTAACAGTGACTGACTGGGCAGGGGCAGTGGGATGGCGGGGGGACCGGGGGGGAGAATATGACTCTTCTTTTTTATTGACCTTTGCCCCTGTGTCTAAGGGACACATCACATACATGTGCAGTTATGCAGTGCAACAGGGAATGGAATGGGCTATAAAACAAATCTAGTGGTGTTAGGACAGGGTGGAGATTTTCTGCTTCTGAATTATAGGAGAATATAACATTTAATTTAGAAGGAAAATGCATTTTTATTTTTACAATCTTCTAATGAAACCACAAGAGTATTAGTAATATCTATGACTTTGTCATCAATAGAAATAATAAATATTTTCATATAACAGGGTTATTGCAGATGTCCTGAAACATCATTTATGCTCATCTCTGCTTGAAATTGTAATCATTAGTGTCACCGCTAGAGCTTGATGTTTAATATAATAAATAAACACGTAACTTGCTATATCATGAGTTTGTGTATTTTAGTATTTTGATATTGATACTTAAATATAATTGCTTTTCTTTGTAATGCCATGCATTTTATTTTATACATTAAAAAGTATTATTTTGGGAAAGGGTCCATAGATTTCAGTAGACTGCTGAAGGGATCCATGTCCCAAAGAAAGTCTAGAATCTACGGGATATAAGGACTGTTTGTAAGAACTACTGGCCTGGAAGATTAAGTGGAAAAAAATGTTTCAGATATAGAGGAAATATAGATAAATAAATAAAGGATCAAGTCATTCGAGGGACATTAATAGACTTGGAGGACAGTCCCACACTTCCAAAGCAGGCAGAATAGAAATCGTTCATCATAAAAGAAAATCTTCTCAATAAACATGTGTCTATTTTGGCTTTTGTTGTTGCTTTATTCGTATGTCCTTTTAAAGAAGAATGCAACATTGGCAAAGCTTTGTTGGACCTCAGTTTTTTTTAATCTTCAAGTAGAGTTTTATTGGTTCACCAATTCCCAGTCTCAGAATCACTGATGCGAGTCGGCCCCTTACGGCACAGTTGGAGGAGCCAGTGTGACTGACCAAGGGGAACAGCCAGTTAGGACAGGAGCTATCCTCGCCCCAAGACTCCGGGCTGTTCCCAGCCGAAGAGGCCCTGGTGGAGTGGGTAGTGGAGTCCCAGGACAATGGCCTGATACTTTTATACCTGCAAAAGCATTCGGGGATCTGTCCCTGGAGCAGCCAGCCGAGCAGCATCCTTCTCTACCTGAGCACTGCTGGCTGTTTACTCCACCCTCACGGGGTAACTGGCTGTTAACATTACTGGGGTAACAAAGAAACAGACTGGAAAACTCTTGCATGGTTTCCTGCCCATTGTAGTTCTCAGTCCCTGTTTATGTAGCAAATAGAGAGCAACATCAGTGCTCCTGATGTTGTGCAAGGAAACAAGACTCTGTGTGTGCACACACACGTGTGTGTGTATGCATGTATGATTGGTGTGTGATACTTCATAGTTCTCTTTCTGGAGGAGGAGAGAGGAGGAACATATTTTCTTTAAACAAATTTTCTTTAAACCCTGGGATTATGTATCCATGTGAGTTGTTTTTATTACTGTCCATTGTAGTCTTATTAGCTCTTGATTAAATACATTTAAACTTTTTGCTAACACGGTTAATAGTGTTTCCTACTTGATTATGACAATATTTTTAAAAAGTATCAGAGCAGTCTTAATTTCATGTTTTGATAAAAGTGAAGGATTCAGCATGTCGTGAATGGATGGCAGCATTTGCTCTGAGATGTGGGACCTTCGTTAGAATATGCAAGCAAGCACAATCAGTAACCAGTAATGCATACACGGTGCTGTCTACTGGCGTGCGATCGGGTTCCGTTTTACATGCATCTGGCGCGTCCTCACTCCAGGGCCGAACGAAACAGGGATTTGTGTTTCTCAGCAACTGGAAGACTGGAAGTAGGCAGTGCAGGGCAGGGGTGACACCTGCAGAAACCAGTCTTGTTCCATCTGATGACTCCTCATGCTCCCAAAGTGATAGCCACGACTGGGCTTCTCACCTGTGGATCAGGCAGCAAGAAGGGCGAGGGGCCGAGAAGGGAAAGCAGACACGGAACTAAGCCCACGGCTGTCCTAGAGCCCTGCTGTGGCTTCCCTGGCATCTCCTTAGCCGGGATTGAGTCGCACGATCGCCAGGGCTGTAGCAGTTCTGGGAAGTGTATTTTGAGTCAGGCCAGATGCCACCCTGAGTAAAATTGAACTTCTGTTTGTAACAAAGAAGGAATGATAGGATTTTGGATATGCAACCAACAGCCTGGAACAGATTCTTTACCATGCTCCTCTGTGTTCTTTCTAGCTGACTCCTGGTCATCTGCGAGCTCTCCAGCTGTGTCCTCTCCTCTAGGAAGGCCCCTGGGGGCACCAGGAGGAGCAAAGTGACCATTCTGTGAGCGTTGATGCCATCCGTTAGTGATGCAGTTAACACCTAATTTACGCGTACCATCCGAAACTGTTTTATAGAAACGCTACCTCATTACACTTGTAAGTGGTATCATAGTAGAGTTTGTCCAAGTTTCACTCCCAGCTCCTAAAATAGTACTTGGCACACAGTAGGTGTTTATGTAAAGTGTGTTGAACTGAACTGTTGAAAACTAGTTCTGCCCTGGCCGGTTTGGCTCAGCGGTTAGAGCGTCGGCCTGCAGTCCTGAGAGACCCGGGTTCGATTCCCGCTAAGGGCACGTACCTCGGTTGCAGTTTGTCCCCGGCCCTGGTTGGTCGTGCGGGTGGCAGCCACTCGATGTGTTCCTTTCACATCGATGTTTCTCTCTCTCTCTGTTCCTCTCTCTCCCTCCCACTCTACCTGAACAAAAAATGGAAAAATGTCCTCGGGTGAGGATAAAAAAAAAAAAAGAAAAGAAAGAAAACTAGTTCTATTTAATGACATTTAGGCATCTCAGAGCACTTCTAGTTTTTTTTTAGTGTTTTTAATTTTTCTCCTTTTTGAGGTACAGTGTATCCATTTATAAGTGCATCTGTTGGATACATTTTTAGACATTTTAAATCTTGTAAAACATACTGAGGCCAGTGTGTGTGTGCGTGTGCGTGTGTGTGCGTGCGTGTGTGTGAGTGCGCCTGAGTGTGTGTGTGTGTGATGTACCTGGGTGCAGTGGTTAAGCTCACTATTACTTCTCATGGCACTAAGGGCTTTGACAACCGAAACCAAGTAGGGGTTCGAGACAGTGGTCTCAGACGTAGGGTGTCAGTGCGACAGTGGTGCAGCTACGCCCGGGAATCTTGGAAGACCAATGAAGTTAGTAATCTGGAAAGTATCTGGAACTCTAACCTCTCCAGGAGAAAGGTCCTCTGCTAATCCCTGGTACAGTTAATCCTCTGTTCCCCATGTCAGTAGAGGAGGGGGAGTTCAGATCGTCTTAAGGTCATCTGAGTCTTCATATTGGGATTGAATTATAATGCGTTTTGGACATTGGCAGGAAACCAACCTCCTGTGTGGGTAAAACGAGGCCATTGTTAATGCGAGTCAGGACTGCGTGAGTCTGCAGCACCAGCCCTGTCGGGACCCAGGGCAGGGGACGTGGAGGGCATCTGTATTAAGAAGGGCCAAGGCATCTGCAGTACATTTATATCTGGCTGTTCTCAAGTTCCATCTTTATTATCTGATTTGATCATAAGAAAGAGATACATCTGGGCCTCATTAGCTTTATCAATGCTTTCACTGGGTTACATCTCCGGGTTTTACTGAAATGCTCATGTGTCGAGTATCTCCAGATCTTCAGGCAGAACTGCTGGGGAAGTTTCACCACGAAGGGTTACTGAGTGAATGGTCGATCTGAGATCTCGGTGTCCCGAAGTGTGGTCCCAGACCAGCAGATCAGCCTCACTCAGGAACCTGTTAGAAATGCACATTCTCAGGCGGCCCCGGGCCTGCTCGGTCCGGAACTCAGAGTGGGCCCAGCTCTTTGTGTTTTAACACGTCCTTTGAGAGTTCCTCAGATTAAGATGTTTGCAAAGGGTCTTGAATTATGCCCTGTAGAATTCAGCAACAGGTAAAAAAAAAAAGTCATCTTTGACAAGCAGGCAGGAAATCTTTTCCCGGAGGACGAGAGTGACCACCCATCGTCTTTCCATTGCTGCCTTTCCTTCAGGAAACATGGAGCTGTGCTCAGCACCCATGGCCAGTACGACTGCCTGGCTGTTCCATTTCCCCTTCTTTTTTTAATCCTCTCCTGAGGACATTTTTCCATTTTTTGTTCAGATAGAGTGGGAGGGAGAGAGAGGAAGAGAGAGAGAGAGAGAGAAACATCGATGTGAAGGGACACATCGAGTGGCTGCCACCCGCACGACCAACCAGGGCCGGGGACGAACTGCAACCGAGGTACGTGCCCTTAGCGGGAATCGAACCCGGGTCTCTCGGGACCGCAGGCCGACACTCTAACCGCTGAGCCAAACCGGCCAGGGCCATTTCCCCTTCTTTCCATGCTTTTTATTTGCCTTTTTAAAATTTTTATTTAACAGCCTTACTATGAGTCTTTTATTATAGGCCTTCTCAAACCCATTTTGCTAGTAAGTGGGTTTGCAGTGTGGGTAGGATATAATTTCAAATAAATTGACTCACATAGTGATTGACGGTAGGAGTATTTCATTAAGAAATGTACTAGTCAGTAGCATATTGCTTTTTTTTTTTTTATTATAATACATTGTGTATATCTTTTGGAAAGCTACACAATACTCCTTTGTGTGGTTGTACTTTAATTTATAAACCTACCTCCTATTAGATATTTAGGTCTTCGTGAACAGTCTCACCTATATTATCTTGGCACACTTTTGGAATATATTTGCTAGGTAAATTTTTGGAAATGGAACTTTTGGAAATGGATGAAAGAGCACACATTAAAAAAATTGATCTGCTAGATAACTACTTGATAACCTCTCAAAAATGATGAACCAGCCCTGGCTGGTTTGGTTCAGCGGTTAGAGCGTCGCCCTGTGGTCCGGAGAGTCCCGGGTTCGCTTCCCGCTAAGGGCATGTACCTTGGTTGCAGTTTGTCCCCGGCCCTGGTTGGTTGTGCAGGTGGCAGCCACTCAATGTGTCACTTTCACGTCGATGTTTCTCTCTCTCTCTCTCCCTCTCACTCTATCTGAACAAAATATCGAAAAATGTCCTTGGGTGAGGATAAAAACAAAACAAAACAAAACAAAAAAAATGATGAACCAATTTACTTCTTTTAAAAAATGTTTTTATTGATTTTTTAGAGAGAGAGAAACATCAATGTGAGAGAGAAACATCGATATGCTGCCTCCTGCACACCCCCTACTGGGGATCGAGCCTGCAACCCGGGCATGTGCTCTGACAGGGAATCAAACCGGGACCTCTCAGTCCATGGATGACACTTAATTCACTGAGCCATACCAGCTGGGCCAATTTACATCTTCAGATGAGATCGTCTCTGTACCCATATACTCATTACCACAAGGTATTATCAAATTAACCCAGTTTTCCCAGTTTTATAGGTGAACAACTTACATTGTTTTGAATCATTATTTTGATTTACCTTTCTTTAACTCTGGTAAGGTTAAGCATTTTTAAAAAAATTATTAGCTAATCTTACTTCTTTTTCTTTCTTTTTTTGTGAATTGCCATTTAAAGATGATGTTTATGCATGTTTTTTATTTTATTTTTAAATTTTTTTTAGCCTCACTCGAGGACATTTGTCGATATTTTGTTCAGATAGAGTGGGAGGGGGAGAGAGAAAGAGAAACATTGCCCTGGCCGGTTTGGCTCAGCGGTTAGAGCGTCGGCTTGCGGTCCAGAGAGACCCGGGTTCGGTTCCCGCTAAGGGCGCGTACCTCGGTTGCAGTTTGTCCCCGGCCCTGGTCGGTTGTGCGGGTGGCAGCCACTCGATGTGTACCTTTCGCATCGATGTTTCTCTCTCTCTCTGTTCCTTTCTCTCCCTCCCACTCTACCTGAACAAAAAAATGGAAAAATGTCCTCAGGTGAGGATTAAAAAAAAAAAAAAAAGAAACATCGACGTGAAAGGGACACATGGAGTGGTTGCCACCCACACGACCCAACCAGGGCCGGGGACAAACTGCAACCGATGTACGTGCCCTTAGCGGGAACCGAACCCGGGTCTCTGTGGCCTGCAGGCCGATGCTACAACCACTGAGCCAAACCGGCCAGGGCTATACATGTTTTTAATGACCTGATTCTAAGGTTTTCATACCTGGAAGTCCTTAGAATTACCAGAGAAGCTGGTTTTTGTTTTGTTTTCTGGTTCTGTGTTAGAGTTACGGAGTCTTCTCTAACAGTCTACTTTCTAAGATAATGTCGCTTATCAGTCAGGTTGAGACTGTGGTCCGTGAACAGTGTCCAGGAGAGGTCCCTCACACCAGCAGTGTTTATCTGTTGTTAGGGAGTTAACAGGAAATAAATATTCAGTACTGCATTGTGGGTACTCTTGTAATTGGGAGCCGAAATACTCTATCCACTTTTTCCCTCTTTTACATTAAAAAGTGTATGTAAAAAGTTATCTCATAAGATCCAAACTGTCTTTTGTGCTGGAAATGAATATGGAAGATAGATCATTAATATTTCCAGGAGAATTTCTATTTGTGACTTATATGCCAATTAAATGTATTTCTTTCATAGTCATTAACTCATCATGCTCCCCATGTGATTGCCTTTTGAGCCACGAGGCCCTGAGCTGAATTTTAAGACCCAGCATAGTAACAATATATTAGGTTTCTGATATTTTTAATTTCCCCTACATTTCTGTTGTGTGTCATAAGGGACATGCATCTCAGAAAATCTCTCTTCTAGCTGCCATTTTCCTGTCTTCATGACTTTACAAAGGATTAACATACCTTTAAGCGTCGTCCAACAGTTGGCTTCATCCTCACACTAGGCAAACTGAGGCTGTTGAGGACTCTCCAGCTGGGTCCTCCAGGGCTCCTCATTGCTCGGTAATCCTGAGCCCAGCAGCTGCCAGGCTGCCTTCTCTTGCCCGGGCGGAGCAGGGGAGAAGAGGTCAAGGTCGTGTTACTGGATACATTCTGCCTGATCGTTTATCACAACAATGTACAGGAAAACAGATGAAGAGACTAAACCAGCCCAAACTGTCTTATGTATCAGGAATAATGAGACTTGATTAGAAAAAAGAGGAATTAGATGAAGACGTTCATTTTTCCACTATGGTATCTAAGTACAAGCCATAGTTTCTATGCCCCAATTCTTTCAGCTGCTCATCTCCCACTTACTTTGCTCTCCTTTCTTACCTCATTTCTCTGACTTGTACTTTCCATTTGTTCTTGAAATCAGTTAACAGTTCATCTATTCCCTGGCATTAGGGCCTCCCCTGGGGATTTACCAATTGATTGGCCTTTTAATCCAGTAGTTAAAATTCTCCCAGTCCTCACTGACACAGAGCAGTTTCAATTTGTGTTTTACAGTGTTGGCCGGAGTCATTAGGGAAGTGCCTGAACGGTCTCAGGCGGTTGATTTGCAATTTGATTGTTGGCTTGGTTGGAGGGTAGGGAGTCGCAGGGAAGAGGTATTTGGGTCGGAACAATTGCCAGGTCCTCTCTCATTCTGGCCTCCATCAGCATGCCATCTGACAGCATGGCAACAACTCATGCCAGACCAGGTTCGTGCAGGTGCGCCTGAGTCGGGGATAGGAGCCAGGGAGTGTCTTCATCCAAGGTGGGTCTCCTGCAAAACTAGGATGTATGGCCAAGTTGCTCTAGAACTGCTGGTGTTATATCTGTGTGTCTTTATAAACTTACGTTATTAGATATAGGACTTAATAATCAGTGGAATTTGATAGGGTAGATGTTCAGTTATGAAAATTGTATCATACTTTTTGTTTTCTTCCCCCAAATTAATTTGTGTTTTATGTTATTATTCAGAAGAAGACATCCCTGAATGTGGTATAGTTTTGAAGTGATTTTATTAAAGCATTTACTAAGACATTTACTATACGTTCATTGATATATATACAGGGCATCTGTAGATTCTATTAGATTTTGAAAATGAAATGTATTTTAATAAATACTGGCTTTATAATTATTCAAAGTTGTGTATACTTTTGGGGGGTACACTCTATTTTTTAAAATGCTCACCATTCATATTTCCAAATCCTCATTTACTTTGTACAATTTTATAAAGAGAAGATTTATAATACATTAAAATAAGGTTATGGATTAAGGTGTTTCCTACAATTGTTGTTGTTTATTTGTTTAGAAGATGTTAATATTCTTAAAGAAATCAAGATGTTTCCCTTTGGTAGAGAATAAATATATTAATAAAACCTACTTCTCAAATTATATAACATTGTATTTTTTAGCGTTTTGCCTTTCCTAATAAATTATGATTTTCTTGAGGCTAAAGCGTGGCACTTACTCAAATCTGAATCTCCCTACTTAGCACAGGGCTTGGCCCATGTTAGCTCCTCAGTGAATATTTGTTGACTACGATAATGAATTTCCTGCCTCTTTGGTGAGCTTAATACAGTCTGCAGTGCCATGGGTGGCTATTCCTTGTAGACTCTGTCACTGTCTGGTGGGAGAGACACTTTGTGGGACACATGCCCTGTGGGATGAACGTATGAAACCCCACTAGTTATAGGACACGGAGCAATCTGTGTACCAGTCAGGCAGGCCCCCTTGAACTGATCCTGCAAAGAAACAGTGAAATTCCGCCAGGCCAGTGCTTAGATTGGCCCCAGACCTAGAGAGAAGGCAGAGAGGGGAGGGCATTTGAGACAGAGGGAGTAGTATAGCTTTTCCCAGGCTTGATGCAGAGAGGAGCATGTCCTTCAGTGTGGTGTCTGGGGAGCACGCAGCCGGCAGAGGTTGCTGGGAGGAAGGAGGGGATGAGCCTAGAGAGACGGTAGAGGAAGGTTATGAAGGACTGTGATGCAGATGCTGAGACAGGCTTAGATGTGCAAGACACTCATTGCACTTCTTTGAGGGAAATGGGGACAGAGCTAGGGAGGCTGGGAGACTGTCAGACTCAGACTGCAATGCAAAAGGGAGGGAGGGAGGGAAGCTAGGTTAGGCAGAAGGGTCTTTGACTGCAATGCAATTCCCATAACATTTAGCGAGAAAGAAGGGGAATCCTTGGCCCGAAGTCAACTATCACAGCAGTACCATGTCTTTCCGGAATGAGACAGCTTTGGTATCTCTTCTGTGCTTGGCGACTGGCTGGATCAGCCTATTGGAAGTATAGGCTCAGTGTGGATGTGGTGAAGGATTTTGGAGCACAGTAGCTGAAGCCATAGGTTAATTGTGCTCCCCACAGTCAGATATCCTGGAGCTATTCTCATGGCTACTACAGGTGGCACATAGACCTTCTCCACAGAAGTTCCAAGAAGTAGCACCACCGTGGTTCCTGTGGGCCAGTCTTCCTGGTAGAGAACTCGGAAGACGAAGGTTAGTGGGACAAACTATTCTTTCTTCACTGCAGTTCATTTGGGGGCTACAACTGGGACTCATCCTCTCCCTCCTATAATATCCATTCTGAGTTGCTTGCATCCTTGATTATCTCCTTGGTAGGTCTTGATGGTTTACCCAACGGTGTGACTCGAATCCTCTCTCCTTGGTAATCATGCCCTTCACAGGCTGGGATTGCCGCGTGTGTCGGTTCACAGTCGGTCGGGAAAGGAGTACCGGGAAGCACCCACGTGGACCACCTGGGTTTCTGTGGATGTCTCCCTGCCTTCACTGTGTAGAAGCAGCCCTGCCTCTTCCTTTTAGTTAGGGCCAATTATCCCTACCAGTATGGTGTTCTGTTGGTCCTTGGACACAGAGTCCATGGTACCCTGGTGGCAGCTGATATCCTTAGTTCAGTAGGACCTTTGCAATGTCCTTTGGCAAGAGCGAGTTCTCTTGGAGACCAGGACCTTACAGAGCTCGAGTTGCATGGGTGGGAAGCACATATTACCCTGATGGGTCACTGGGGGTGATGGAAAGTGGGGCCACTCCTGCTTCTCCCCCTTGGTTTTTGGACACATGTATTCTTTCTGTGTAGGACATAGCACCATACGGAGGACAGTGATCTCATGCATATGCTGCGTCCTGAAGGATGGCATCCCAGCCTCTCGGAATATTGCCTCCAAGCTGGCCCTCAGCTGCACCGTTAGAAGGCCATTCCAGCACCTGGTGAGGCCAGCTGCTTCTGGGTGGTGCAGATGTGGTACCACAGTGGGTCCTATGGTCTTGGGCCCAATGCTGCACCTCCTTCCTGTGAAGTGGGTCCTGGACAGATGCTGTGCTATTCAGGGTCCCATTCCTGTGCCTGAGGTATTCTAGCTATGGCTTCATTGGGTATGAATGGCTTATGACTGAGCAGGTGCAACAGAACCCATAATGGGTTCATAATGGGCACGATCACTTATTATCACATGAGAAGACTTTCCAACTTTAGCAGGACTCAGTAAAATGCCAGGAGCTGTTTTTCAGGGAGGGTATACTTCTCTGGAGATGGTATGGCCTCGCTCCAGAATCCCAGGGCCTGTTAGATTCTCCCACTGGGCCTTGCTATATCTCCATACTGTTATAATGTCTTGTACGTACTGATAAAGATGTTAAACTATGTCCTATGATCAGTGGGAACCACTCACATGTTCTAACAGTAGAGTTCCAGGATTAGATCTCTGTTTTTTCAAAACCGTAAGACAGAAAGGTTAGGGGAAAAAGAAGAAAACAGGAAGCAAGCAGTCCAGTTTATGTGCCATTGTACTCATCCAGCAAAAATGAAGGACCTGAACCCTCATTCTGACCATAGGCCTGCCAGAGAAGATGGGGCAGGTTGGGAAAATATTTGAAAAGTAGGATCAGGAAAACTGGGGAAATTGCGTGTCAGGAGGGAAAAACTGTCTAGAACAAGTCTGGGATTTGGGGATCTGCTGAGTAACCAAAAAATATTTTCATGTGTTAACATTCTTGCTGGTGCATTTTAGAGTAAAGAGTCCCCAAGGACTCGACCACTAGAAGAAACTTGACCTGTGCTGAGCCAAAATTGTTAATCACCTGGACCTTCAAACGAATCCCAATATCAATTTTTGTTGAATCAATTTTTTTTCCCAGAAATACTGAGCTGGGATTAACCAGAAATATATTGAGCCAGAATATCAAATATTATTTTCATCTCTTTTGTTTACTCTATAACCCCAGAACCTAGAACAGTACCCGGTACATATTAGACACAGTAAATATTTATTAAATGAATGCATTCTCTCAGCAAACCAATAATTTATTTGGAGTTTATGATCTTTTTGCCATATTTACAGACTGAGTTATTACTGGGAAAGGTTGAACTCGCTGTATAAAAGAAGGCTGGAAAAGATAAGCCTTGTTCATAAGTTTCATGGTAAGGGGAGGTGACTTGTAATAAGTCCTGAGAAACTCAGATGTTTCCTGATTTTACTGGGACTTGATCATTTTGGCTTCATTAAGTACTATAGGAGAAGAGGAACAAGAGAGATACTCTTGTTTTCTTCTTGAATTCAACCAGAGACACAAAGAATCCTGGGAAATTCTTACCTCATCACATTGTGACACAATGCAGGGAAGGGAAACCCTCAGACTCTTCCTGGTCCACCCAGTGCAATGCAGGGTCCTTCCCCCCACGTCTGGGAGTCTATTCTTAGAACGTAATAGAGAATAGACCATGTGATGAAGTAGCAAGAATGCTACTCATAGCATAATTTAGAATATAAAATTTGGAACCGTCTGAAATGGGTAATAATAAGGGATTGAAGTAGAAAGACATAGCTCCTTAGAATTACCTACATTTTGATCTGCAAGGATAATATTCGAAGGCTTGGGAAATGAGTGGTTGGCAAAGGGAGTCTTCCAGAGCACCTTTCTCTTCCATGTTTGCTTCTGTCTCTTCACCCTCTTCATTCAGTATCTGGTGCTCACATGCTTCCTTTATACTCCACAAAGTTGAAATGGTCACTTTCCCCTCAAGTGGCACAGTCTTAGGCTGTCCAGGATACACTGAGTAGGCCAGCCCCCTCTCAAAGGCAGCTCTTCTATTCACCGTAACTTCTAAATTACTGATGGCTCTTTGAAGGAGAGGGTCTGATGCCAGGCCACCTAAGTTCAAATGTCCACTCTCACACGCTCTAACCAGGTGACCTCGGAGCAGCTGACTTATCCCTTTTCTTCCTTAGTTTGCTCACCTATAAAATGGACAGAATGATGGTGCAGGTGGAGTGGTTCTTCGTGGTGCTCCTGAAATGAAGACCCCTAGGTCTGTTTCATTTCTTATCTATCTCCGTTTGTCTCTGTACCAGTCATGAGCCTGGGGTGCCTTCCACAGAAGCAGTCGTGTGAGTTTTCGGATTGATTTAATTGACAGCGATGTGTTGGTATTTAGCTGCATCATAACATTCGATTTCAGCCTAGCCTTAACTGGTTCTGAAGTTACAACTTTAAATGACTGTTTTTCATGTATTTATCATCGATTTAGAGTCGCACTATCCAACACAGTAGCCTCTGTCCACGTGTAGCTGTTTAGTCTAGATGACAGTGAAATAGAGTTCAATTCAGTTCTTCAGTCACACATTTCAGTTCCTCAATACCTACGTGTGCAAACTGGACAGCACCAATACAGCGTTTCCATCCCTGCAGAAAGGCCAGTTGGCCCGCGCTCATGCAGACCCCTGATTTCTCTGCCGTGTGTATGTAGCATCATGGTAGCATTTGTCATCACTGCTTCCTAAACTCCTGTGTACACACAGGCTGGCTAGAAACTTCAGATCCCGTGAGCACGGCAACAGGAACTGGAGCAACAGTCATCCGTGTCAGATCCCAATCCCTCAGAGTCTTTGATCCAGTTCCGTTGCCTCCTGGTGGATAATTCTCAGCAGTATATGCTCAGTTTGTTTCCCCACCCATACGAAGAAGACCTGGCCGGATCTGATCCAGCTGCATGGAGTGTCTCGTTCTGACACTGGAACTGTGTTATCCTAACTTTGCAGAGTGAAATCGGGTGACTGGATTACTGCCTCTCTTGTTTTTCCCCGACTGCATTGCTTATATTTATTGCCTTTACTTTGCTCTCCGCCCTGCTGTCCTCCTATGAATAACATCAGAAACATGGCTAGAAAGTCAGAGAAAATGGAAAATGTGCCGCCTCTAATAAGATGGGGGTCACTTAATAAGGAAGGTTTAGCCTCATGATCATGGTCAGGCACAGTGGAAATGCCGGTGTGGGTCCCCGTGAGTGGAAGGCAGCTCTGTGGGTCAGCGCAGAAGAGGAGTTTCCTGCTCTCTTTCACACGGGGCAGAGCGAGGGCTTCGGCCCAAGTCTGCGGTCCCTCTCTTTCTATCCCTCCATCCTGCCTCTGCAGATGTTGGCATATTCGTTTCCTTTCTCGAAACTCACCCATCTTCCCACCTACCTTTCGAGTAATGGTTGAGTGTGTGTTTGTCCCTGGAGAGGCCGCAAGACATTTTTTTTCTTTTGTTGTAAAAGTTAAGTGTGCTAGTTCAAAAACAGGAGTGCACTTCACCTTGGAGCATTTCAAGGGCAACATGAGACCACGACTTCGTTAAGGGGATGGAAACCACTTTTGGAAAGTTATTACCAAAGAAGCCAGGAGAATCTCACCAGGTTTAGAACCAGAGACCAAGCGGGAAGCTGTGGTCTTTGTAGAGGTCACGGCCGGCCTACTTTCTCTCTCCAGATAACCCGAGAAGCCCAGGGAGGAGGAGGACACCCGGCGGGATGGTTGTCCCGGCACCGAGTGCTGCAGGGAGCTTTCCAGCAGGGTTTGCCGGCGCCTGCGGGTGGACAGAATGCGTTTCAGGGCTGTTTCCTTCCACCAGGACCATGCAGAGCACGATGAGGTTTCCCAAAACTTTGCTGCAAATTAGAGTCGCCCTGAGGGTTTAAAAAACCCCAATACCAAAGTCGACACGTCACTCCAGCAAAGTTGTTGCGGGCGAGAGCCAGCATCAGCCGTAGATGGGTAGATGGTGGGACCCCAGGTGACTGTGGTGTGTAGCACAGTGGAAACCTGGGCCCTTTTGAACAGCCTCCTCCTCTCTTTCCCGTGTTTATCATCTCCTTTAGCATCCTTCCCCGCCTCCCTCTTTCAGGAGTTCACACTAACTCATGCCCCACCGCTGCCCAGCACCTGGCCCCGGGGAGGTTCCAGGAACCCTCTCTCTGTCCTGCTTGGAACAGAAACAAATTGCCACCAAGTAAAGGTGGCCTCCGGGGGTCCCTTCCCTCCAGCAGAAGACACTGTTCATGTCTCCGTGTCCTCCGAGTGGTCACTGAGTCCCCGAGCTCTTCGCCGGCTGGCTCTTCCGCCGTCACCCCATCCACGGACGCCCCGTGCTCCCGGGTCAGAGCTTCCGAGCGGCGCTTGCTGGCCCCCGGGCAGCCGTGTCCGCCGGCAGTGCCGGGTCTGTGAGGGTTTAGGAATGTGCTGGTTTCTTGTCACCTGTAATATGGGGTAACAATAGCATCTGCTTCGTGGCAGTGTCGGGAGGGAAGAAGCACTGAGTGTGCCAGCACGTGCGGGTCGAGCCACGTGAAATCGCCCGTCTGTGGGCCGAAAGCGGCCCGGTGGTGGCAATTTCACACGGCTCGGCCCTATTGCAAGTGCCCAAGAGATGTTGGTCGTTACTCTCCTTTTCCCATTTTATTTAATTTATGTGTTTAATATGATTTATATTTCGTGGTTTTTGTGTAGCTGTAAAGCTATTACATGGGCTGTAAATGCAGGAGCTTAATCCTTACTTTCTGTCTGTGTATATGTAAGTAGCATTATAATGATTGTAATTGGGGGTAAGAGAGGTTCTGTCTGTGAGCCTGTTTTCCCTTTAGAGGAGAAGGCATCGTTCAAATTCGAGCAGCCCTGCCCTAGACCTTCCCCGGCTGCCTCCTTGAATTCACCTGCCCTGTTTCTGTCCTCCTGCAGGCTGCCGATCTCAGCTGGGGATCAGCTGGAGAGTCGGACAAGCAGCTGGACTTTGATTTCCCCTCATAGAACACGCACTCCGCGGGCGCTTTTTGCAGACCTCTCCCGCCCCCTGGAGAGCAGACAGTGCTGAGCAAGCGTCTCCACCTCATGAAGAGACTCTGCCGCCTTCCCAGGCCCCGCAAGCGGGCTTTGAGAATCACAGTAGCGAGCAGGCGTGTCCCGGGTCTGGTTGACAATGCTTTACGTGTGTTGTCTCCTTTAGCCCTCACCAGAGCCCTGTCACGAAAACGTTATGCTTTCCCCCGTTTTGCAGAGGAGGAAACAGAGGCACAGAGAGGTTAAGAGGCCGGCCCAAGGTTGATCAGCTAGCAGTCAGAGCTGTAGCCTGGCTGGCTCCAGAGCCTGTGCCGTTAGTGGCCCCAGCACACTCCCCAGGCCTCATCCCAGTAATCCTGGGAGGCAGGTCAAGGGACTGAGTTCTGCCTGGCTCTGGAGCCAGCACAGAAGGTCCTCTCTGCTCTAGGAGCTGGGCCTGGGCAGCCTGCTCCTGCTGGCTGGGTCCCACTGCTGGGCTTGGAGTGGCCTCCTTTCCAGTCCCAGGGCCTCGCCCCTTCTTTGGGTTTTAGATAAAGAGGTCTCTCTGACCCTTCTTAAAATAGCATTTTAAAACCACAGTGTTATCTGAAGCCGGGGCCTTTCTCTTGACTGATTGCCCTAGGGGCACCTAGCTCTCTGTTCCGAAGTGGTGTGCCCATGGCACAGCTGGAGGGTGCTCGGGAAAGGCCGGGTTTGGGCGAATCTTTTCTCCAGCCCTAAAACCAGCGCCCCCGTTTTGAGGAAGCCTGTCCTGTTTCCGGGCTGCTTTCCTCCTTCACCCCCTCTCCAGGAGCGTGGAATGACAGCGACCGAACCTCTCTCAGAGAAGAAACAAGGGTAGTATTACTAAGAATAAGAGTTGTTTTTGCATTGTTGTGGCCTGGATGGCTGATCCTGGTTCTTAGGAGGAGCCCTCCTTAAGAAAAATAATATATACATTATCATCCTAGAATTAGGGCCCTGGCCCAGGCCGTTGGAGACCCCGAAGTTCAGCCTTCACTAGCTTCAGGACAAATCCACTTCTGGCCACGGCTCTTTGGGGTTTTAACATCTTCCGTTTTCTGTGATCCCTCTCATTTCTGGCGTCCTGTCACTAGTCTGCCTACTTGATTATTTGTATGAATGTAGACATTTACCTTGATCTTTGTAAAATGTGCTAATGGGCCAGGCCTGTCTCCGTGTCTTCCTTTCTCCTCCCAGATGAGCTGCCCTGGTTGACGGGCAGCAATGTGGACCTCTTGTTGAGTTTCATTCGTAAAACTCTGCTATCTCCTGCCCAGAGGACCTTTGTAGGTTGGTGTAGGTGTTATGTCACCTGGCTCCTCCAGCTGGCATCTTACAAATATGTGGCCTTGTTTGTACGACAGCAGGTCAGCATCACGCTTGACTAATCGGCTCAAAGATGGATCATCTCACTTTGTATACTAGACAAGTCAACACTTCCTTCCATGTACTTAGCAGCCTTTGTGGGGCTTTATAAGAATTACATTAATGCTTATACCAATAGAACTAAACAGTTTGGTTATTAAGCCGAAACTGTTAATAATAACATGTCTAAGAGATAACTTTATCTCTACCTACCTCATAGAAGATGATGAATGAATGAGTGAACAAGTGAAATAGAAACAAGAACAACTGAGGAACAGAAATAGAAAAACTCAGTAATAAGGAGAAGAGAGAGAAATCTCGCGTGGCTCTTTCAGCATCAGTAGTCAGTGTGGATACTTACGTTTCCTTATCCACAAGAGGCTAACACAGGTTTGTTTTTACCCCCCTAAAAAGGCAATTAATTTAGATGCTAAACCAAAAATTTTCTATTATCAAGGACAATCTGCTTTTATTAATAACGTCTACATCTTTCTCCGCCTGGATGAATACGATGTTAGATCTTAATATATTTTGCGTTGCTACAATAATAGATTTCTTTAGGAACCATCGTTTATGGAGACTTGCAGAAGATGGTGCGTTACAAAGGGAGAGCTCCTACCTCCGTGACACAGTTAGGAGGGTATCCCATACATTCTTTTGCCTTCCAACCCAGGGTGAGGAAATTTTTTCCTCCCTCAAAATAATTGTGCTGATTTGAAAAATCAAGGTATAACGACACTGTGAGTTTTAGAAGATTCCACGACCTGTTCTCAAATGGAACTGCGATGGTCCAGGAGCTGTCTGGAGACACAGTGTGTGTGGCTCAGGTATTGGCTGACCAGAAATTTGGAGAATGAGCGCATGGAAAGACTCGCTTTTAGGAACATGTTCTTTATTAAGTGAGGAACATCGGTTAATATTAAGTGGTTAGCTACTAAGGAACCCAGTGATTTGAAAAAAAATATATAGCCATAGCATTTTTACATAAGGCATTTTTTTTTTAATGTTGGTTACTTTATTATTATTTTAAAATAATTTTTCTCACAATAAGAGAGAGCACAGGTTGGC
Source organism: Molossus molossus (assembly GCF_014108415.1). Taxonomy (NCBI): domain Eukaryota; kingdom Metazoa; phylum Chordata; class Mammalia; order Chiroptera; family Molossidae; genus Molossus; species Molossus molossus. The sequence continues at coordinate 32,718,709 of NW_023425346.1, forward strand.
TGTCCTGCCCTATTAGAAATTCTGAAAGGGCTCTGCATGTGTATCTAATAAGCAGGCGCACTGGTTTTGAACTTGAGTATATGAGGGGCTGAATAAAAACAGTTTTCAAGGCCTTTTGACAAAACTTGGTCAGGATTCTTGGAGCCATGGGCAAAATCCTTCTGCATGCAAGACAGGAAATGAGATTTAACGTGGCTTGGTTCTTCTCAGTCCTAGGTGAGAATCAAAATTATGTGAAGTGATTAGTGATTAAAAGTAGGCCATATTCCTCATAGCCTCTATTCACTGACAGCCCCGTGAGCAGTGGTTTAGTCTTAGAGGCAAGGAAGAGAATTGTTTGAAGAGAAAAGGCAATGATTTGTAAGCTGCGGTGGGAAGGGGAAGAAACCTGACCTCTCCCTGCCCCCAGGGTCCACGGGGCTTGGGAGGAGGAGCTCCCTCCAGTGTAGGTAGCCCAGAGAGAAGCGGGAGGCTCACGGTGAGCCGGGCTTCCCTCCACACACCAAACAGTGAAAGGAATATTTGAGGAAGAGGTCAGAGATGGGAGGGTTGCTTGTTTACACTTGGCTCTCAGAGAATGGCGTGAGAGGAGCATGGGGGGCAGAGCGCACCTCGCGGTCGGCAAAGGAGAATGGGAAGGGTGATTCGGAAGAACTTATTGGCCACAAGGCCTCAAAAACATTCTTCTCTAACACCAAATAAAATGACCCCAAACCCCGTGCAGTGGTTCCTGCCAATAAAACTTGGCAATTCCACTTCTGGGAATATGTCCAAAGAAACCTGGAACACTAATTCAAAAGAATATATGCACCCCTCTGTTCATTGCAGCGTTATTTACAATAGCCAAGATTTGGAAGCAGCCCAAGTGCCCATTAGCAGATTAGTGGATACAAGAGCTGTGGTACATTCACACAAAGGAATACTACTTGGCAGTAAAAAAAGAAGGAAATCTTACCTTTTGTGACAGCGTGGATGGACCTGGAGAGCATTATGCTAAGTGAGATAAGGCAGTCAGAGAAAGACAAATACCACATGATTTCACTCATATGTGGAAGCTAATGAACAAAACAAAACAGAAACAGACTCACAATACAGAGAACAGACTGACAGTTGTTAGAGGGGAGAGTGTTCGGGGACTGGGTGAAAAAGATGAAGGGATTAAGTACAAAAAACTCATAAGCACAGACAACAGCATGGTGGTTACCAGAGGGACAGGGGGTTGAGGGAGGTAGAAGAAGAGGCTAAAGGGGGAATAAATAGTGATGGAAGGAGACGCTGAGTGATGAACACACAATACAATATAAAGATGATGTAGTGTAGAATTGTATGTTTGAAAGCTATATAATTTTATTAACCAATGTCACCCCAATAAATTCAATAAAAAAGTTTTTAGAAACTTGGTTAAAATAGTAAAGCACATTTCCACGGATTTATAGCAGGTAGTGTCTGCTTTATAATGATCATTACTGGCACTTTGGTGTTTCTGGAGTTTGGAAAATACCCTAAATTAGCAGAGGAAGGATGGATGTACCAGTCTACAGAGCGGACCACCTCTATGCAGCACCAAGGATACTCTTCTTTGATCAAGAAGCGGAAGGCATGTGGCTAATAATCTGAGTGACAGATTTGGAACAGGGCTATTTAAAAGATGAGATTAAATCTGTTTGAGATTTAATTCATTTATAACTATCGTATTGTTTCTGAGTACATTTTGTACTTCCACATTTTTTAAAGGTCTCCAGGATGAAAATTCCTAGGAAAAAAATAAAATGAAAACATGGCATTCCTAAACACGTAGAAGCATTTAATAAAAGATACAAAGGCAAAAATTCCTCCAAACTGCCACTCCCTTCCAAGTAAATAAAAAATGGCAGGCTGTGACCGACATGCACTCAGTGTTTCATTTCTGCCCAGAGAGTTCTTTGACTCCTTCCCCTTATGGCTGTTTGCCCTTCAAAATGCCTTTCTTGTCGGTTCTCGAGAACCTTCAAATTGATAGAGGAAGGAACGAGCACATAGCCTACAAGCAGAAGAGAGTTAATACAGCATCTTTTAGAAATGTGGATATACTGCCGGGCACACTCGGCCAAACATCCTTCAGGAATCGAAGCATTTTTGATGCAATTGACCTTTAAATAAGATTGGGACAAGGTAGAAAGGCAGCTCTTTCCTGTAACTCTGCTCATGCCAAGGGGTTCCAGAAAAAAAAGAAATACATTTTTTTAAGCATTGACTTTGATGCAGAGAGATCCTCAATTCAGATTGGGAGTGTGAGAACATCTATATCCCTGTAGGTTATGGAACTAAAACACCAGTGTCTATGAAGTCTGAAAGTGGTAATCTCTGACTGGTTCTCTATTATTGACTTTTTAAAAACCAACTAACCTTTCAGTGGATAACCCTTTAAGAATTATTACCGGAAAGCTTTTTTTTGTTACAAAGGGAAAATAGGCTAGTGGATGGACCCTTCTGGAAGACTCTTGACTAGGTCAGAGCTTGTGGTTGCAAGGGACAGGAGGCCACTTCAAATTAGCTTGGGCAAAAGGGGTATATATTGGAGGGAGACTGAGGCTTCTAAGGGAGGAGTTAAGAGTTGGCCAAAAAGGCAAGTTGTGCATATAGGTAGGGCTCTTCTCTTCATCTCTCATCTTTGTCTAGTTTGGCCAACAAGCTTCATTCTCTTCTTCCTTCTTTACATGGGGAGGAACATGTCATATACATCTACCTGGGTTTCACTTTTGGGGGATTTCTGTACCAGCGAAGGCTTATCGTTCTTTTCTAATTCTGGCTTGAAAAATACCCAGGCAGAACTCTGATTGGCCTGGCTTGGATCAGATGTCCAACAACGGTGACCTGCAGAAAGGCCCGTGTGCGAACATGGTGCCCTCTAATAGGACGAAATGGTGGGTGTCCAGTAGAAGAGCCATGCTTTAAGGGGGGAGTACAGGGATTCCAAATACCCATTAGAACTACTGTTTCAACTGTATATTTGATTGGTAAAGTTGGAATGGAGTGGTATTCTATTTTTAGAGAAGAAAATCATGTTAATAGTTAACTTCCTCACCTTCTAGCATTGGCAGAGATAATTCACTCAAGCTACCATTAGCCTCATTTGCAGCCTAATGAGGTTATTTTAAACTCTGTACTATCTATTGTAGTGGACATCTGTGTAATTTTGCTAGTCCAGCATTAAGTCCTTCTTCTTTAGGTGACAACACCAATATTTTCTTTGGGGAAATCAATATCTCCTCTGTTCTCAAAGCATGTGATTTCCATAGTTGATACAATTAACTTGTCCCAGTGACATGCTAGTGACCCAGCTCTGGCCAGTGGAATGCCACATACCTCTGGTGGGTTATGGTCCAAGGATAGACTGCCCTAATTTTGGGGGGCTTTTCTGGAACAGTTGAAAATCGGCCTGGGAAAGCCTCCGAAACAGCTGGCCACACACTGGGAAGACCTGAGTGGGAGTAAAGGCAAAAGAGAGGACAAAGCAGAGTTGTCCAAACTGGACAATTGGGAGAGAGTAAAATTCTTCTCCCTCCCTTCTTCCCCTCAGTTTTGGTTACAGCCTATTTGATTTGGATTTCTGTACCTTGCAACCAGTGTGAAAACTGGGGTTGTCTTTATGAGTGGAACTGTAATTCCTAGTCAGCTCTCCTGCTCCAGTTCCTTCTGTTCCAGATACATAACAAATCACCATGAATCTAGTGTCGTGAGGCAGTAACAGTCATTTATCCCCCGTGGTTTCTGTGGGTCAGGAATGTGGAAAGGGCTTGACTTGGTGGTTCTCTCTTGGAGTCTCTGTGCCGCTGCAGTCAGTGGCTGGGGCTGGCATAGAGGGGAGGAGAGGGGGCTGGAAGGGCAGCTCTCTCTCTTTGGAAGTCTCAGTAGCTCTGTGTGGACTGCTTGGGCTTCCTTACAGCATGGCACTCAGTGCACTCAGACTTCTTACATGGCTTCAGTGTGAGCTTTCCAGAGCACTGGGTGTAAGTTGAATCACCTTCTATGACCTATCTTTGAAAATTACACAGTGTCATTTCTACTACACTCTGGTCAACTGGTCATTAAGGTTGGCCCAGAAACAAGGGGAGAGGATGTAGGCCCTACCTCTCAATGAAGACATGCCAATGAATTTACAGACATTGTTTAATGCCACCACATATTATAAGCAATTTCCAAACTGTGAAAAGGTACTGAGATCAGAATGACATATTTAAATAGACTTAGGTTTATGAAGACATACCTTTAGTCGATACTTTTGGGAGTTGAATTGACATTTTTCAGGTTATTAAGTTAAGTCACTATCAAACCTAGTCTATGTGTTGGGCTTCAGAATTCTATTTTTTTTCACCCGGCTGGTGAGGTACAGTTGGTTGAGCATAGTCTCATGCACCAAGAGGTCGCCTGTTCGATTCTCAGTCAGGGCACATGCCCAGGTTGCAGGCTCAATCCCCAATAGAGGGCATGCAGGAAGCAACCAATCAATGCTTCTCTCTCATTGATGTTTCTCTCTCTCTCTCTCTCTCTCTCTCTCTCTCTCTCTCTCCTTTCCTCTATAAATTCAATAAAACATTTAAAAAGTGAATTGCATTTTACTCTTATATTAGGCATTTCAAATTTTAGTATGAATAACATTGAAAAATATTTAGATTTGCATTAGTTCTCTGCTTCATAGTTACTTATATACTATTACTGAGATGTTTTATTTAATACTTGGTACCTTAGTCAATGTAGTTTCCAGAAGTGCTTGATTGTCTTCCAGTATCCAGTTTGAAAAGCAGGGAGTATCTTATTTTATGGGCTTTATATGAAATAGCAATTGGGTGTGGATTTACAAAACTCGGCCTAAGTTGTGGTCCTATCACTTTGCCTCTCTGACGAGTATAGAAATCCTCCTTTATACTGTCTAGTACCACGGAGTGAAAACAGAATGCAGCTCTTCTCAACTTTTTCTCAAGTGGAAGAAATCTAATAGATCTCGAATTATTATTATTTTTTGCATTGCAGAATGTAGCAAATAATCCATTGGAATAAAACCAGCAGTTGAGTAACTCATGCAAAGGTAATTTAGAGCACAAATTAAATCTGTCAGAGTGGTATTAGATTTGCAAAAGCTCATAAATAACAAATGAAAGGTCACAGAGCTGTGAAAATGAGAATGTACTTCTTCATAAAGAGAGCTGTAGTCAGGGATAGAATCCTCACCACATATTCAAATAGCACATAAAATGGAAACGCAACATCCTTTCTAAATGTCGAGAACAGTCTAAAGGCACAGTGGACTCCAGAGACAAGCATCGAAGTCCTGGAAAAGACCCCTTATATTATCTGAGCATGTCCAGCATCCTGTTTATGAGGTTTAGAAATTAAAGCTCCATCAACTACTGAGAAAATGTATGGAAAAGATACAGCCGCCTCAGCAGAGCCTGTATTTCAGTAACAGACTAATTGTGAATGCATGTCACTCGTTTTTCAGTTCCTAGAAAACACTAATAGAGTGAATAGTGCTTCCTGATTTACTGCGGGAATGTAAGCAGTTGGTATTAGTAATAAACAGTCCTGCCCATCCAGTTTTTCTCATGGAAAAGAAGGGTGGAAAATGTACGCCTGGTTACTGCAGAATACACAGTTTCTTTTACTGTAAATTGTATGTAGATCTTTTTATTTTATTTTTTATTTTTGTTACAGATGTTTCTCTTTGTTTCCCCCATTGACACCCTCCTCCCAATCTCGGTCCCCCTCCCCCAGCATTATTGTCTATGTCCATGTTTACACATACATGTGTATAAGGTCTGTGGTTTATCTCTTCCCTTCCCCCACAGCCACCTCCTCTGAGGTTTTCAGTCTGCATCCCACTTCTGTGTCTCTGAGTCTGTTTTGTTTCTCAGCTTGTTTTGTTCATTATATTCCACAAATAAGTGAGATCCTGTGATATTTGTCTTTCTCTGATTGACTTGTTTCGCTTAGGATAATGCTCTCCAGGTCCTTCCAAGTCCTCTCAAAGGATAAGAGATCTTTCTGTCTTTTTTTTTTTTTTTTAATCCTCACTTGAGGACATTTTTGCATTTATCTTCAGACAGAGTGGGAGGGAGAGAGGGAGGAAGAGAGAGAGAGAAACATCGATGTGAGAGAGACACATCAATTGGCCGCCACCTGCATGACCTCAACCAGGGCCGGGGACAAACTGCAACTGAGGTACATGCCCTTAGCGGGAACTGAACCCAGGACTCTCTGGTCCATGGGCCGAAGCTCTAACCGCTCAGCCAATCTGGCCAGGGCAAGAGATCTTTCTTTCTTATAGCTGCATAGAATTCCATGGTGTATACGTACCACAGCTTTTTTATCCACTCATTGTTTTTTTTTAGTGTTGTATTGGGCCTGACTTTTTTTTCTTTAATCCTCACCTGAGGACACTTTTTCTATTTTTTGTTCAGATAGAGTGGGAGGGAGAGAGAGGAAGAGAGAGAGAGAGAGAAACATCGACGTGACAGGGACATATCAAGTGGCTGCCACCTGCACAATCCAACCAGGGCCGGGGACAAACTGCAACCGAGGTACGTGCCCTTAGCGGGAACTGAACCCAGTCTCTCTGGACCACAGGCCGATGCTCTAACCACTGAGCAAACCAGCCAGGGTGGGCTTGACTTTTATAAGGGAACCAAACTTTATAAAGAGTACTGTATGGGCTTTATAAAAATTTAAAGAAACATTTTGTGTGTCAAAGGACATCATTAAGAAAGTGGAAAGTCAATAAGGTGAATGGGAGAAAGATTTGCAGCTCATATATCTGAAAAGGGTCCAGAGTCCAGAATATAGAAAGAACTTTTACAACCCAACAATCAAAAGACAATAGCCCAATTAAAAACATGGGCAAATATTTGAATAGACATGACTCCAGAGAAAATATACAGCCGGCTAGGAAGCAATGAAAAGATGGTCAGCACCATTAGCCACCTGGGAAATGCATGTTAAAACCACGATGAGGTACCACGTCACACTCACTAGGATGGATGTAAACACAGGTTTTTTTTTTTCAAATGAGAATAAGTGTTGGTAAAGATGAGAAAATTGGAACACTGATATGTTGCTGATGGGAATGTAAAATGGTACCGCTGCACTGGGAGACTGGCGGTTCTTCACAAAAATTAAACATAAAGTTACATACATAAGACCCAGCGATTTTCTGGGCTAGGTATGTAGCCCAGAAAATTGCAAATATATGTCTACACAAAAATATGTACCTGAATGTTAATAGCAGTTTTACTCACAATAACCCAAAAGTGGAAACCACCCAAATGTCTATCTACCGATCAATAGATAAGTAAATGTGTATCCATACAGTGAAGTACAATGGAGCCATAAGAAGGAGCGATGTGCTGATTCATTCTGCAACATGAACGGACCTTGAAAACATTGTGCTAAGTGAAAGAAGCCAGAAACTTTGGTCATATGTCTCAGGATTCCATTTACATGAGGTGTTCTCAATAGGCAAATCCATAGAGAAGGAAATTCCATTAGCGGTTGCCAGAGTAGGGAGAGGATGGGATTGCCAGTGGCTGCTAATGGGTGCAAGACTTTTTGGGGAGGTGACGGAAGTGTTCTGGACTAAGAGATGGTTATACAATATTATGAACGTACCCCAAACGCTCTACTATATTATTTTTAAATGGTGAATTTTACCTCAATAAAAATGTATAAAATAAAAATAACAAACCCTTACAAAAAAAGCAATGGTATTTATAAGGATTAATGACACATACAAATGTAGGGAAGTGAGTTCTTCATGGAGTGAACCATGATCAATGGGGACAAAGAGACAGGAGGCAACCAGGCAGACAAATTCTCCCCCCTCTCTCCTTCCATGGACTGTACCAAGGTGCATGCCTGTCTCTTTGTGGCTTGTGACGTGTGAGCAGCATAGTAACCGAGGATTAGGATCACACTGCTTCATGTTTTCTAGCTTCATATTCTGCCCAGCTCACGTCTCTCCCCCTCCCACCTTCTCTCCTTCCCTTTACCCTCAGTTTCCTGGGCGTGCTCCTCCCACACAGTCTCAGCACCTTGACTCCTTGCCCTGGGTTCTGCTGTGAGGAGGGAAGGGCCCGGCGGAAGAGGGAAGGGAAGGACGCTCTGTCAGATGTGGATTCTCTGACTGTAGAAGAGACGGACATTTTTGAGGTTATATTCAGTGGCTGTAGGTAAAAAGCTGACTTTCTTTTGTAGATAAAAAAGTGAAATTATTCTGTCCAACTCATTTGAGAAGCACTGTTTTTTTAAAAACTGCTTTTCTCTTTAGAAAAATAAGACATACTCATCAAAATGTTCATCCAAGCACACTTTGAACAAAAAGAATGACATGAAACATACGCAAAGTGAGCAAAAGGAACAGCATGGTCTGAAATCCATTTTGGTGTCCGGCCTTTCAGTCTCTTTTCTAATCATACATATACCTAGAAATACTGCCCACCCCCCCCCAAGAAAGAATACAATGTGTTGTGATAATAGAGTCTCAATTACTTTAAGAATTCGGAAATTCTCCATTAAACACATAAAATTCATGGTTAACGCAAGTAATTGAACCCCGCCCCCTCCCCCCCCCCCCCCCAATTTGAAAACTGGCACTAAACAAGCCAGGCCTGAGGAATTAAGCTTGCCCTTTCCTATAGTAAGCGGAGCTGATCTGTTTTAATGAATGAAATGATTGCTTTCACTTAATCTGCGATCCCTCCCCATGAGTATGGCATGTGAGCGAGCACATTGCGTGGAGACAGGAGCCTCGAGGACGCAGGGAGTGCGCTCCTGACCGGTGTTCTCTTGACATCTTTGCACAAGTACAATCCAACAAAAGCAGATTATGTAAGGATTACAGAGTTGGAACAAAGGCCTGGTAGGGTAGCGAGGGCAAGGTACCGGAGAGTGCAGAAGGGCATCACCCACCTGTTTGCTTCAAAATGAGGGATGGCAGGAAGTCACCTGGGTCTACATGAGCCTCAGCACGTTAAAATCCTGGTGGCCTGGTCCCTGCCTGGCTGGCCCTGGGGCAGGTGTTAGGGTAGAGGAGACATATGGATCGTTATTTCTCATACTTAAGGGTTTGGGGGATAATGTTTTTCTGATTTAAGAGAACAGAGCTGTGTTTTGAACCATAGTTTATTGTACCACATTTATTTTCACTTAGGAAAGTGTATTGACTGATTTTGAACAAAATGATAATAGTAAAAATATTGAAAAATATTGCATGGCATTTTCTGTGTGACAGATGCTGTTCTTAGTGCTTTACCTTTGTTAACTCATTTAATTCTCATTTTGCAGATGAGGAAACAGGCACAGAGTAGTGAAGTAACTGGCTCAAGGTTGCACAGCAAGAAAATGTTGGGCATCTAGCTTTTCACCTCTGTATGTTCCTCACGTATAGTCAAATATGCTGCAAAATGAAGGCTCATGGTTGGGTAGCCATGCCGCAGAGGTTGCAATAAGGTTAATTTCAGATGACATTAAGTCATGCATAACTCTTAGTGAAAGCACCGTGCAGAGGGAGATTTTAAAATCAATATTCGGAAGGAATACCGTGGTTAAGAAATGCTTTAATAAAAACGTGCCACTTGCATTGTTTGATATATTGAAGTACTGGTGTGGACATCAAATTTCACATTAAAAAGAACTTAGGTTGGCAACTAGTTGATATTTAATGTTAAGTTATATCAAAATAAAAGCAGATAGCTCTCCTCACATGGAGCCTTGCTGCAGGTTGTGGCGGGGGTGTTGCTGTGCAGTGTCTCCATGGGACACTGTGCAGATGTGGCCTTACCTGGCCACAACAGATGTACGACAAAGCACTCATTCAGAGGAGACACTGTTTACCTCTGTCACTCAGTGAGTGGAAGATATCATTAATATTTGTTTTCTCATCATATTGTTCAACCAAGTGGCTAGCACAGTGCTTCGCACTCACATTTATTAAGGGACCCGGCAGCCCATTCTCTTCCTGAATGCAAATTTGCATGGGGAGCTGATTGTAAACATATCCTGAGCATGAAATTGGCCCAGCCGGCATCAGTAAACTGCTATAGGGTAGTAAGAGCTCTACTCTATTCTAACAAATCACCTATTTAAAAAAACAACACACCAATCTATCTGGAGTTAATTTTAACGTATTGTGCATTATTTGGTTTCAGTTCATCTTTTTCAGAAGCTTTAATCAAGTTATCATAATTCTTTCCATTTAATATTTTTCTTTTTGGTAATTTTAAAAAATTGCTTATATTACGGAAATAGTTGAGTCTGTTTCTGAGCTCCTTAGAGTGTTCCATTTTCTGTATTCATTTTTACACTTTTTATTCTTCTGCTTTGGTTAATATTACTCTGTAGTATGTTCTAATGTCTGATTAGTTCATATGATTTTCTCTATTGATTTTGTTTTAGAATACATTTACTCTCGGTCTATTTGTTCTGACAAAATAATTTTAGAATTATTTTGTTATGCTATTTTATGTTTCTTTTTTATTTTATTAAATGTATTGGCATGACATTGGTTAATAAGACCACACGGTTTCTTGTCATGCTATTTTAAAAAGCTCGTTGAATATTGGTATTAAAATCTGTAAACAAGATGCCCAAATCATGTTCTTTTGTTTTTTTCAGTGTATTAAAAATAAAGTGACTGTCTAACTTGACCCCTTGCGTGGGCAATAGAATGATGGTATTTGGAAAATAAAATGTGACTCTACAGGAAAGCAATGAGTTGGCAAGTGAATAGCACATATAAATTAAGATATATATCTACTGAACAGTGGACATGGACAACAAAGCTGGGGACAGGGCGGGGAGGGAGAGGGAGGGGGGAATCAGTGGGGGGGGGGGAAAAACATCTGTAACAAAAATAAATAAACTAACTAAAAACAAATAAATAAGTGATAAATAAAAAATAAATAAAATAAATTCATCATCCAGGAATCTCTGGGTTTAGGTCCAAAAAAAAAAACAAAAAAAAACATGTATATCTACATTCTAAATAAGCTGGGCAATTTAACCCTAGTAGGTTTTATTGTCACCAGTTTTAATTGAAAAGGACGGAATCAGAGCAGAGGATACAGTGATGATTGCTTAGTGCTACAGTGCTACCTTGCTCTCATTTCATCGGTTTTTGTTTATACACAACTAAATCTTTGGAGGAACACAGTATCACCTAGTGTTTAAAAATGCGGACTCGCCTGCCAGTGTGGCTCAGTGGTTGAGCATCGACCCATGCACCAAGAAGTCGCAGGTTCGCCCTGGCCGGTTTGGCTCAGCGGTTAGAGCGTTGGCCTGCGGTACAGAGAGACCCGGGTTCGGTTCCCGCTAAGGGCATGTACCTCGGTTGCGGTTTGTCCCTGGCCTTGGTTGGTCGTGTGAATGGCAGCCACTCGATGTGTTCCTTTCACGTCGATGTTTCTCTCTCTCTCTCTCTGTTCCTTTCTCTCCCTCCCACTCTACCTGAACAAAAAATGGAAAAATGTCCTCGGGTGAGGATAAAAAAAAAAAAAGTCGCAGGTTCGATTCCTGGTCAGGGCACATGCCCAGGCTGTGGGCCTGATCCCCAGTGGGGGGCATGCAGGAGGCGGCCAATCAATGTTCTCTCTCATGGATGTTTCTATTTCTCTCTCCCTCTGTCTCTAAAATCAATAAAGAAAAAAAATTTAAAAAAATTAAAAATGCGGACTTACCCTGGTCAGTGTGCTCAGCGGTTAGAGCCTCAGCCCTCAAATGGAAGGGTCTCCAGTTTGATGTCCAGTCAAGGTCATATACCTGGGTTGCAGGCCCTGGTCGGGGTCATATAGGAGGCAACCGTTTGATGTGTCTCTCTCACATCGATGTTTCTCTCTCTCTGTCTCTATCCCTCCCTTCTTTCCACTCAATCTAAAAAAAAATCAATGGAAAAATATCCTCTGCTGAGGATTAACAAAAAAATAAATATAAAAAAAAATTAATTAATTAATTAAATAATTAAGACGTGGACTCAGTGGTCAGACTGCCTGGGTCTGAATCAATTCCTCTATTTGCTGGACTTCGTTTACTCCAAAAGGGTGATCATAGAACCTGGCTGATGATGTTGCTTATGTTAAGGAGATCCTGAGCTAGAAAAACAGTTTTTGGTTTGGAAGAGGCCTGTTTCCCTACGTTTCCCCCCAAATTTGACAGCCTACCCCGCACAGGTTCGCACAGGCTGCACTCTCGCACTTGGCCTTCCCCATCGTCAAGGAAATGCTTCTGAGCTCTTGTGTCTGACTTATTTATTGTTGCATTCTGGCAGCCATCCCCTGGCCTCCTGGCAAAAATCGCTGGACTTCATGAAAATTCAATCTCTCTTGATAGCATCTCTGCTGGGTATCAGAGGTGACTGCTGCCAGCGGGGCTGGAGCGACCTGATTCCGAAGGGATTTGGCTGGAACTCCCCAGTGCTCTAAAATTACCGTTTATGAAGTTTCTGTCCACGTCTGCCCACTTCCTTTGCCCTCGGTTTCCTGCCCTCCTTGTGCAATCTCCCCGGCAGGAGACCTCAGCCAAGTCTCCTGTGGCTTTTTCGGGCTGGACACTGAGATGAATCTTGCTTCATATTGCAGGTGCGCACTCTCTCCCGTGGTCCCGAGTCCCCGCTCCCGGGCGCCCTGTATGAGTGACGCCTCGGTCTGCCATGGAGCCTGGCCCTGCCCTGGCCTGGCTCCTGCTCCTGAGCCTGCTGGCGGATTGTCTGAAAGCTGCACAGTCCCGAGACTTCACGGTCAAGGACATTATCTACCTCCATCCTTCAAGTAAGACTGTTCTCTTTGCTGCAGAAACATCACTTCGCTTCAACTAAGACATGAGTTGAAAAATGGCCGGGAGAAGGCAGCCTTCAATGCAGGGGAAACCTCGTGATTTCACTGGGGGCGGGGTGTGTGGGTGCCGGTGCTACCGAACATGCTGTGTGTTTTACCCTCACCTTTTTATAGGATGTTTGCTTTTTATTTTAAGGCAAATTCTTAGGCTTGTTTTCTCTGTCCCCTGTACCATCACTCTGATTCAGAACACCCTTCCCTTTGACTCATGCCAGCCTCTGTCAGTTCTCAAAGGGAACCCACATGTCCCAGGAGGAATGTGTTTGTAAAGGATCAGTCCTTTATAGGGAAGATAATAGCTGGTCTTCCTGTCTGTGCATCTAATTCTCAGTTTCAGCCTAATTATCTTCCACAACTTCCTGTCCCCTATCCCTCTCGGTTTCCTGTGTTTAGGCATTATCTAGAGAGTGCTAATATAGCAGATGCACAGTCTCTTCCCTGGAGCGTCTGATAGCATATCTGGCTGGGGCTGTACCTGTGGCTTCTGGCTTTTAGCAAGAACTTCAGGTGCTTCTGCTGCTGATATTCTATGGATCACTCAGCACGTTTACTTCCTCTTTTAGTCTCCATTTCTGTGTTTTGTTTGGATCCTCGTCTGCATTGTCCCTGTGGTGGTGAGAGCTTGGCACAGTGTGTATATTTTGACCTTTAGCATTTGCCCCGAGGTGCATTCCTCTTTTGAAATATTCTGTTCCACCTACATTTTTTGTGTATCCTGTGCGTCAGCATTCTGATAGGCATGAAAGACATAACAGCAAGTAAAACATAGTCCTTGCTTTTGAGGATCTTAGAATCTACAAATGGGAGGCAGCTCCTCGGACTCCTTTGATGTGATGGAGTTAGACCACTTAACTTCTGCGTGGTCTGCTCTAGATGAGAGGTGAGCCGAGGAATCCACGGCGGCCGTCCAGTCGGCCCGCCACAGGTCAGCAGCTAGCTCAGCTGCTTCGAAGCCTTCTGCCTTGAAATAAAAGCCCGAACTTTGTGATGACGAATCAAAGAATGTCCACAAAGCACTTAGCTCTGAATGTGAGCCATAGTAATTGCTCAGTAAATGTTAGGGAAATCCTTCGAAATGTTAATTCCCACATTTCTAAAGTGGATAAAATAATACATACCCTGTCACATTATTTTGTGGATTAGAAGTAATATCTGTACAATGCCAGGCACATATATAATAGGCAATTGGAAACCTGTTGCTTATGATGTTGTTATAACTGGCTTAGAGAGGAAACTGAGATGCTGAAAAGACGCTACTCTAATTTTTGAATTCCAAACATGCTTTTGACACGCAGCAGAGTTTCTTTAGATTTATTGCTACTGTACTCTCACCAGTATAGTCTGGTGCTTACTGGTGGATTGTATTGGAAGCTTATCTGGCTGCTGTTTATGTTAGTAAAATTCATGAAAAGAAGACGTTTTGATACTTGCTCTGTTTTTTGGATTGCATTTTGTTCTTTTCTTCAAATAGCTGTGCTTTTTTTTTAATTAGACTGGGTGAACAAAAATCTTGATTTCAGATTTGATTGTCAGGATTTTCAGCTTCTGGGGGGGGGTTCTCTGTCCACTTCAATGACAGACTCAGAAGTCACCAGGCCACAAAGCAGGTCCATGCTTGGCTTTCTCTGAGGCTACGATGGTGTACAGGGTGGGAAGGAAGTTCAAGGGGGTTGGATTTACGTGAACACAAAACAAGCACACACACTGATTCTCCCTCAGTGCTATGGTGGGTCTGTGCCTGGTTGAGTGGGCCCCTGTTTGAAAGTCGATTTCAGAATGGGATCTTTGAAGGATGACTTCTGCTCATGTGGCCTATGTTAATTAAACAGAGCCACAGCTGAATTAAAAAAAAACTCATCAAATAGAATTGGTGGGCTTTTCTGATATGATTCTGAAGTCTGGAGAAGGACGGAAGAAGCTGCCCCTGAGCCAGGTGGTACGCAGACAATTCCCCAGCAGCTCAGGCTCAGTTCTGTTGTGGAGTCTCTGTGACTGGTCGTGGGGAGTAAACATTCTTGCTGGATTGAAGTTACCATCCCAGGGTCCTACTTGGCTAGAATTGTGTCTACTCTGCCCACTTTAAAGCAGAGTTAACTCCCCATTTCTGTGCACTATTTCAGAAGTTTTTGCTGTTTGTGGGCTTATTTTTACACATCGATTTTTTAAATGGTCATGATCCTCAGTCCTGCATGGCACCCAGTGGACCATGTAGATGGAGCGATTTCTCTACAAATAAGCAGGTTTCTGTGAAATACAGACTATAAAATGTATATGAACGAAGTGTGGGATTATCTTGATCTTGAATTATTAATAGGTTCGCCTCACTATGTAGAGGGAGGCACAGAGAGTGTTCTTGGGGTCAGCGAGTGAGCCGGAGCTCAGAGCCTGCCCAGGGAGAAACGCGGTGACGCTGGAGATGTGAGAAGACACACTCGTTGTCGACACCAGACAAACATAACCTCCTTTCTGCTGGGCCCTGAGCAGCCCCCGGTGATAATAAGTGGGGTGAGACTGGAACCCGGGTTGGGAAAGCTCAGCCTCCCATAACTAATCTCCTTTGCTCTCTGATTCTCTAATCTTTGAAGTTTCTAAGCCCTTAAGAGAAATAAACTTTATGGCTTTCAAACTTGAGGCACTGTCCTCAACAACATTCTTTTCCATAATCTGTAATTTTTTTTTTCTTTTTCATGTGAAAAATGATGAATTTCTTTCCAGCCCAAGATTAAAGTACCAAAGCCTAATAAATCCTTTAAAACAGCAGTTCGTGTTAACAGAAATGAGGCTTCTCATTTGGTTGCTAGAGATGATATAAGAGAGCAGAATTTAACATGCAAAGCGACTTCAACCTGTTCCCGGCCTCCACCTCTTTCTGTGTAATAGCTCTTTCCTGAGACACTCACTTTCCGCTGGTTCCATATTCCGAGCCTTTTCTATGGGCTAAAGCACTCTATCCCTGCAAAGGGCTTTCTTATGCCTACACACAGAGCCACCTAATTTTTTTTCACGAGTCTGTACTGCATCAATAAACCTTAGGAAGTAAGGGGACTTTCTAGAAAAGTAGCAGGACATATATTTCTATTAAAATTTACTCACAGTATTAAAACTATACTGACAACACTTTGTAGCCAGTGGTCTGAGAGGTAGATTGATTTATTAGATTTCTAAAAATTTTGTGTTTGCTTCCAGTTTCCCAAAACAATGGACATTAATTTGGCAAGAATAATAATTTTAGAAAGCTAGGCTGCATTACACAGAAGCATGAACTTTAAAACAAGATTCTCTTTTCACCACGGTTTTGCTAACTGAAGACATTTGTCCAGGCAAAAGTTCCAAGAGATGCAAACAAAGACGAAATCTGCTCCAAAGCCTTACAAATGAATTATGGTCGGTTGAACTATGGCTGACCATAGGAGTTAATGGACAGATTATGTTCCAGGAAGTAACTGGGTACTTTGGTGTTTCTTTTTTTCCCTTTACAATCACCTTCTCTTGAGGGACCAAGGACTGATGTCCTGAACTGCAGAGTACTAAGCGTATTAACTCTGTGATCAAGAGCCAAATTAGATTCATTCACAGCTGAGGCCACAACAATTGGAAACTCTACTTGCTCTGTGATGCTTTGAAGTAACAGAGAAAATAGAACATCTCTTAGGAATCTCTTTTCAGTCCTTTAAAAAAAAAACACAACTTATCAGATTCAGTATCAATTAACAAGTTACCGGAGATAGTTGTTCAACTGTAGACTTTATTTTTGACTAAATATTTCCAGGAGGAAGAATTTAACCATTGCTTGGTATTGTGCCATAATTATCAACTTAAAGCTGAGTCTGTACATGAAGACCTGTTACTGAAAAGGGTTTGGTCATTTGATGACCAGTACTGTCTAACAAGATGTAAGTTCAGGTCCCTATATGCACAGATTAGCGTGTCACTGTTGAGAATGGACACAGATATGAAGTTGTAGATTTAAAAATAAAACTAAACAAAAGCGAGATCGTTTGGTTAATTGTCAGTGATACGTGCTACTACACACATTCAGAGATAAAATGATCTGAAATGGAGCTTCATTATGCTGCCTTCGTGTTTTAGTTCGTAGTCCTGTTTAAATTTTGACATACTTCGAGTTAATTTCAGAGTTCAGTACTACTTGTATAAGAAATGACAGTGTTTAATGTAATATGTCACCCATCTTGCAAAAGATAATTTTGAAGAATCTATTCAATAATCCAAATTAGAGAACACTACAACCTATTAGCTCTAGGTTCTCAAAAAGTTTATTCATGGAATGGGTGGATTGTCAGTCTTCATTCAGAGTTCTCAATTAATCTCTCTGATGGGAAACTTTCCAGGAATAATTAACCCAACATTCCAGCTAAAAGTTTTACTGGCTGCAGTGGCGGACAGATGAAGTTGGATAGTCTACCGAATTAATCACACAAGCAGCACCGCTGTGGTTCCTTGTGGTCATGAACCTTGGTGTATAGGATCATATTTTAAGAACTGCTGTTCATTGACAAATAGTTTACATCTGTTTTTCAAAACTCCTATGCTGATCATTCTACTTCAAGAGTTTACAAAGCTTTTTAAAAGTTCTATCTTTCAAACATATTTATATATTCAATATTTTGAAGATGCTAATGAAACTATTTTTCAAAGTATAGCCAATCGAGTCCGGCCTATGTGGCTCAGTGGTTGAACGTCGACCCATGCACCAAGAGGTTGCCAGTTTGATTCCCAGTCAGGACACATGCCTATCCCCAGTGTGGGGCATGCAGGAGGCAGCCAATCAGTGTTCTCCCTCATCGATGTTTCTATCTATCTCTCCCTCTCCCTTCCTTTCTCTCTAAAATTAATAAAGAAAAAAAAAAGTTTATATATATATATATATATACACATACATACATATATATCTCCAATCGAGAGAATTTCCTAAACTATTTTGTATGGTTTTTCTCATAACAGTATTTACAAAAGTAAGCTAAGAAAAATGTCCATAAGAATATTTGAATGGCTTTGGAATATGAGAACCTGTTGTTTGCAATTCTTCAAGCATGTACTTACCTAATCTAGACTCTTTCAACTCAAATGTAATCCACCTATCTAGGTAGTGGGATGTGGAGATATAAAAATCATGTGTGTGTGATTTTACAAAGTAGTTTGCTCCTGCTTTATTATGATTATGCCCAGGGAGAGGATGTTTCCTCCTAGTGAAATGTCCTCATTGGGAATGAAGTGGTTGGACGGCTACGTCTGAGGTGCTTCCATCCTTGTTTTCTGAGACCGTCCACACACCCACTATCATCCTGTTGATGAATTTGAGTCATCGACTATTTGGAGGAACATGAAACTCTCACGTGGGCCCATAAGAAGATCTAGTTACCTGCCTTTTTTGAAAAGACAGTGTATTACCTTTGATCTTGCTATTTTCAGAGTCATCCCTGTGAACTATTGCAAGTGTAAGGATGGGCAGCTATTCTAGGTAAGGTGAGAATCAAAGTCATATCTGGCCCACAATTCTGGCCTTAAGCTGCTGCCTCCTCCTTCATTTATTTTTGATAACATACTTAATTGGTTCCATGTGGGTAAAGCAATTTACCCTGAGATGATCATTTCCGCCAGTGGGATATGCAGGCTCAGCCATCTGCGAGAGAGAACAGTTGGCTTCTGCAGATGAAGTGTTTGCAGCTTTCAAAGAGGCCAGGTAATTTTACAAATTGAACACGCACACACACTCACGAGTTCTGTTATGAAAGGCAAAACTCTAAGCAGCAAAGCAAGCAAATGATTACAGCTAAACAGCGAGTAGAAGCACATCAGTGGATGGGACAGAGATGACCTGCCCCGACAGTCCTGTGGACCCTGGTCCTTCCTGCTCACGAGGCCCTGGTGTGCCGGCACTCTACAGAGCACGGCCCTGCCGGGCCATCTCCCGCCTGGGCGTACAGGCAAGGCAGAGAAGACAAGTACCCGGGAGACAGTCTCTTCAGAAAGCAAGAAGAGGCAACTCAGGGGCGAGGAGAGGAGGGCGGAGCAGAGGGGCTTTGGAATGACATGTCCCTCAGGCTGGTCCTAGGAGCCTAGGGTGCACCCTCGCCCCCAGCATGCTGCCCAGTGGACTCTGGACATGGGCCTGAGAGGCCTCTTAGGAGAGTCACCTCTGCGTAGGCAACATACATTGGGGACTCTTTTCTGACCATCCCCAGGGATTATTTTTTTATCCTCACCCAAAGACATTTTTCCATTTTTTGTTCAGCAGTGGGGACTCTTTTCTGACCATCCCCAGGGATTATTTTTTTATCCTCACCCAAAGACATTTTTCCATTTTTTGTTCAGATATAGTGGGAGGGAGGGAGAGGGAGGGGGAGAGAGAGAGAGAGAAAGAGAGAGAGAAACATCGACGTGAAAGGGACACATCAAGTGGCTGCCACCCACACGACCCAACCAGGGCCGGGGACAAACTGCAACCGAGGTACGTGCCCTTAGAGGGAACCGAACCTGGGTCTCCCTGGACCGCAGGCTGATGCTCTAACCGCTGAGCCAAACCAGCCAGGGCTCCCCAGGGATTCTCAACCATTGTCAGGTCTGAGCCGATGAAAATATTAGATTGAACTAAAGAAACTGCCACCTTTGTAGGTACACAGTGGTCAAACATCAGGAGATTTTTTTAATGCTTCAACCTAGTATTTATATTTACATGTTGACCTGTCCACGTACATTGACACATAAAAGTAAATCATTGGGAATCTAGAGTGCCTTTCTTTAATTGAAATTTTTATTGAGATAGTTGTAGATTCATAAGCAGTTGTAAGAAATAATATAGAGAGATTCCATGTATACTTTGCTCAGTTTCCCACAATGGAACATTTTGAAACTGTAGACTAATGTCACAACCAGGTTATTGACATTGATACATCAACCCACTGGTCTTATTCAGACTTCCCCAGTTTTATTTGTGTGTGTGTGTGTGTGTGTGTGTGTGTCTATGTGTATTTGTGTGTTGAAGTCTACATAATTTTCTCACATGTATGTTTGTGTGTTTACAACCAAGTCAAGACACTAAATAGTTTCAATAGCACAATGATTCCTCTCATTGGCCTCACACCAAGATCCCTCTAAACCTGTCCACTACCACTCCGGGGAAACCATTTCTAAAATCTTCTCATTTTAAAAATGTTGCATATAGTAAATGTTACATTTCATATATAAGCTTTTGGGGTTGACTTTTTTTCACTCAGCACAATTCCCTGGAAATTCATCGCAGCTGAATGTTGAATTAATAGTTCATTTTGATTGCCGACTGGTATTCCATGGTAGGGATGTACCACAGTTTGTTTAACCTTCCTCCATTGAAGGACATATGGGTTGATTACAGTTTTTGCCTGTTACAAATAAAGTTGCTGTGAATATTTGTGTACACATTTTTGTGTGAATATGTTTTCGTTTCTCAGAGATAAATGCTAAGAGTACAATTGCTGAGTCATTTGGAACTTCCATGTTGACTTTTTAAAGAAACTGGTTGGAGATGAAAAAAAACCCACATTAATTTGCAAAAATAAAATTAAAATTGTTTTAAAAAGTGAAAATGTTTAACTCCACAATGCAGGATTCTGTGCTCAGTCTAAAACATGACTCTCTTCTCTTGCTTCTTTTTGTAGCCACCCCATATCCTGGTGGATTTAAGTGTTTCACCTGCGAAAAGGCAGCCGACAATTATGAGTGCAACCGGTGGGCTCCGGATATCTACTGTCCTCGAGGTAAACTCAGTAGACAGATCGGGGTCCCCGAGCTGCCCAGGAGGGAGCAGCCTGTTTACCTGGGTGCATGTATAAAAGGAAACATGCTTATCATCACTTCTCTTGTCTAAGGCTATGAGTAGATCGCTTATCCTACACTAATAACTTATCATCAAAGACTCTCAGAGTCATAAACTGATCCATAAGATTGCCCCCTTTCTCGTGAAGCATCACTGGAGCTCCCGAAAATGTGAGTGATACTCACCCCCAGGCTCAGACACATTCAGAACATGAAGAGAACAACCAGCCCATAAGCTACTCTTTGAAGCATTAGTCATTGCATAGTAACTTCCTTTATGCAAAATATAAATTGATGTTCATATAAAGATTCCATTTATTGCATATCTTGCCAGAGGCTCCTATCCTGAGACTGCATGAAAGTTAGACTTCTCAATGTCATCATTGCATAAATAAAAACCCTGTGCTTTTTAAACTGTTAAGTTCTCTTTGAAGGATGAGACGGATGCCCAATGGAAGCATGAAATTTTGACTCAAAGGTCCATTTCAAAATGAAGTAGATGCATTTTGAAGTAGAAATAATCATATTTCTTTTATTCTACTGAATTACAAAGATGGTTCTATTTGGCTGCTGAGTCACTGTTAACTGGCTAGTTTATTTTCGGAGGAAAGTCGACTCATTTGATGGGGAGATGATGAGGACAGGGCATTTTACTGACAATGTGTGAGCAAGTAGTTCAGTGGGCTTTGCTGCTGACCTAATTCCGTTGTTAAAATGACTGAACACACCAACACCAAATCTGCTAATTATGTAACATGCTGCAGGAGTTGTCACACTCACCCCAGTGAAAGGCACTGTTTCTCACAGAGGGCTGGACATTGGGAGAATCAGGAACCTCCAATGAAGAGGCAGGGTGTCTGCCACCTCATCCAGTGCTGCTTAACCCATAAGTCTCCACCTCAACTGCCCAGGAGGAACTCCTGTGGGCCTTTTCAAAATCACCGAAACCTGTGCCCTGTCTAAACTAGTGGTTTTCACACTTCAGCATGATCATCATTCCTGGAGGGCTTGTTAAAACACCGGCCAGGTAGCTTGGTTGGTTAGAGCATCGTCTTGATACGCTGAGGTTGCAAATTTGATCCCCAGTCAGGGCACATACAAGAATCAACTGATGAATGCATTTAAAAAAAAATCAGTGTTTATCTTTCTCTCTCTCTTTTTAAAAATCAGCCAATAAATAAACAATTTTAAAGGCATTTATAAAATAAAATTTAAAAAAAGGTGGATTTCTGCCCCTGCCCTCCCTCCGTCTGAGTTTCTGAGTCAGGAAGTCTGAGATGGGGCCTGAGAATTCACACTTCTGAGAATGCTCAGCTGACGCAGAAGCTGCTGGGCTCCAGACCACACGTGAAGAACCACAGCTCTACACACTGAGCCAGCATCTCTGCGCAGTGCGTTACCCGTCCCAGGTCATTCCAATGGACAGTCAGGGGCAAGAGCCCCTGGGCGCTCCTCTCCCCACGAATGAAAAGCACAATGCAGTGTTGTCATCTCGAGATGCCTCTTGTTTACTTCGAGGCAGAGATGCTAATGGGAAAGACCGCAGGGAAGAGTGAAACATGGAGACACTGAAGACTGGCTCGGTCAGAGGCCCGCTGTCCAGCCCCCCGGGTGACCGCAGGTGAGTCCTGCCCGCGTTGCCTCTGCGGTCACCTGCTCCCTTCAGAAGGAGCAGTGTTCTCCAGCATCCCGCTGCAGAATGCGTGTTTGGGGAGGATGCTGGCGCACCTGCTCAAGCCGCTGCTTCTGAAACTTGGCAACACGTTCAAGTCACAGGGTAAAAATTTCAAAATGCTGACGCCCGGGTCAGTCGCAGAGATGCATGTTTAAATGGTATGGGGGCGGCTGAGCCTAGGAGGGTCAGAAGCTCCCCCAAGGTTCTCATACATATAATGTTTGAAAACCACCAGTGACTCTGAACCCAAACAGGACGACTTGCTTGTGTAACCTGTAACTTCTGGGCTGGTTCCTGTGGGGACAAAGCTGGCAGACGAGCCTTTGCCACAGTTGCTGGTGCTCAGCGGTGCCGCGCCGGCAGCGTGACAGGGGTCAGCATCGCCTCAGCAGAGACGTGACAGGAAACGGGGGCGCGCGCTGGGCTCGCTCGGGCGTGGGCCCTGTTTCAGAGCGACTCGGGCCAGCTCTGAGGGTGTACAAGCACGTCCCCGTGCAGAGGACAGCGCAGGCGCCCCATAGCGCTCGGCTCGAATTCCTCACAGGAAGGGAGAAAGGCCCATCCTTCTATTTTCTCTGGAGGTCAAAATCCATCCTTCCAAAGTACAGATACCCAGAAGTATCACTTATACATTTTCTCCTTTCCCTTTATTCCTCTCCTCCTTTCATCCTTTTGTCCTTAAATTTACAGGGATAAGTGGAAGGGGCTGCCCCGAGGTTCATGACACAGAACATGGGCTCTTGGGGGATTACGCAGCGAAAGACAGGCATCGGGTTTCTTCTTTCAAGGAGCTGCAGGTTAGCTGGGGAGATAAAATCTGAACATCTCAGATGTCAAAAATAGCAGGACAAAGGCAGGTGCCGAGTGAAACGCGGCATTGGGTGCCGGGGAGCTGACGGGGAGAGTTGCTGTTTGAGGTCTGGGAGGCAGTGATGGCTCATGGGCTGGAAGAGCGCAGCAGCCCTGTGGGCGGGATGTGGAGGCAGAAGATGGAAGTTGTGTGTTCCAGGAGCTCACGTGTCGCTCCGAGCAAGGGCGCGGAGACAGGATGCGCCAAGTGTGCTCTGGAGACAGGGAGGGACCTGAACTGGGTGGAACAACCAATTTATAGCAGAAAATAGTAGGAACAAATCGGGGAGCCAGGTTATTTTTGTGGGACCTTGAACGGCAGGTAAGGAGTGGGGATTCAATCCACACTCAGCAGGAACCAAGCCCGGGACTCTCTGGTCCCCTAGTGGGAACTGAACCCAGGACTCTCTGGTCCGCAGGCCGATGCTCCAGCCACTGAGCCAAACCGGCCAGGGCTCAGCTTGCTTCTTGACCGGCCCCCCTACTGCCCATAAGCCTTGTATCTTTCCCTCCGGATTTTCTCCAGATTTTTCCAACAATGAAAAATTATTATTAGTTTAAAATAGAAAATGTGTCTAACTACTAGAAACTACTGACTCATCCTAGATTTATGTTTTTCTGTTTGCTATGAGTTTGTCTGAAGTAGCTATAGGCCTACCAACAGGCTCAACAAGGACAGCTCATTACTGCTCTGAATACCAGCTTTCTGCAACGTGCCTGAGTTTTTGTTTGCTTATTTTATGGCGTGTTTAACTCTGTTTGAATGATTCCATGATGTGAAAATAACCTGTTGGGAGCCGTTCGTATTTAATCATCTCTGAGGGATAAGCCCACATCCCAGATTGCTTAGGGGAATCCTGAATTTCAAGAATAGTCGGTCGAAAGCTAAACTCAGTCATGCGGATGCGCACAGAGACAGGCTGTGTTTTAGCAGCTGAGGTAAAGCTCGCTCACAGGTTCTGCAGACTGGCTGTGAAGCATCATTTGGTCAAATAAACATCAAGAAAGCCTTGCCCTAACTGGAATCACTGTGACAGGCACTGGTGGCATCAGCCAGCCACCTCTAGCTAACTCAGGTTCCCTGTCACTCCTGACTCTCCAAATGTGTGTCATGTAAGCACTTCCTCCTCCATCGCTTTGCTGTTGCCTCTGGCACTTACAGATCCCTGGTCCCGCACTCCCTCCCCAGACGCGAGAATTTAAGATGCCCTTCATCACCGATCACATTGCCTCGCTGGCTTGACTTCTGTTTACTCTTTGGTCCCTGAGCACTTCCTTTGCAATAGCCTTAATTTCATCAGCTGCTCGTTACAAATCTGTGCGATTTCCTTGACTTTGTGAACCAGAGTGGGAGAGGACCTTGAAGTCATATGCTGCATGGGACTGCTAGAAAGAGTTGGTAAAAGAAAAAAGCAGTTGACTGTTACGTGCTCAGATCCACGTGCTCTTTTGCCTGTGACTTTCTTCTGTGCTGCAAGATTAAAAGCTCTGAGAGAGAGAGAGAGAGAGAGAGAGAGAATAAGTGTTTAAGAGTCTCTGCAACTAAATGTCAAGTCAAAACTGCCACAATTTTTACAAAGGCTTGTTCTGTGGAGGGTACCTAAGGCGCAAGGATCTAATGTTCCTCTTTAATTATGAAGTGCAGATGTCTCCCTCTAAGGCAAATTCTTCATTTGAAATTATTGCTGATATAAAATCAGACCAAGAGAACTCTTAAGATGGAGGGACACGTATCCTGTTGGTTCCGGTGTCTGCTGCTCACTGTTTTTCTGTGAAAGTGAAGAAAACCCTGGGCATATCCCTTAATGAGTCTCTCTCTATCCAGAAATCTGGAGTAAGCAGGAAATAGGAATGTGGTCCCTAGCTCCACTGAAAACAGGCTTATGGTTACACATTTTTAGGAAAGATTCTTTGTTGTTGACTTTTTCAGACAGAGCCCAGGCTGAAACAAACCACCTTTTTGTTTGACTTGACACAAGGGTGGATTTTTGTCTCTCGTACACGCAGAATATAGCCCTTCAAGGTTCCTACCATTCCGCAGGGTCTCTTCCAGCTCTCATCGCCGGGAGAGCTCGGGCTTTGCATGTTTTATAGTTTGTCTAGTAACACTCGCAGCCCATCCAGGGTAGAGAACCCAGTGCTGGTCCTGGGATTTCCCTTACTTTCTAGGGAGTTCATCTGTACATTTACAGAAGCTAGTGGGTATGTGGTACTCAGCATTCGTGCTGCTATGGAATGAGATGCTGTTCAGGTGATCTCTCTCGTCATATCACTAAACGGAAGTCTCAGACTTCCTCCTTTTTACATTAAAAGGTTTTTTATTAAAGTTTAACACACATACCAGAAAGTGAATAGACCACAAGTGCAGAGCTCATCGACTTTTCACAGGATGAACGTACTATGTGTGAGCCACCCATGGGAAGCAGTTGAACCCCAGAAGGCCACTGGAGTCCCCCTGTCACTAAACCCCACCTCCCAAAGGTAACACAACTGTGACTACTATCATTGAGCTTTGTGTACATGGAATCATACAGAACGTACTCCTTTGTGTCCCACATTGTATATGTGAACTTCATCCATGCTCCTGTGAGCAGCAAAGTCGTCTTTCCCACAGATGTATTGTAGATGGCTATATGGAAATACCAAACGTCATCCCTTCTGCTGAGGCACGCTTGGAGTGTTTCCAGTTTTGAATACGATGAGCATTCTTGCATATGTCGTTTGGTACACGCCTGTGTCATGTCTCTGGGTCCCTCCCAGGAGGCGGGGTTGCTGGGTATGCAGCATGTACGCTGTGGCTGTACTCGCTACTGCCTAACACTTTGCCCGAGGGCCGTGCCAGCTGGCGCTCTCCCCAGCCGGGCCGCAGGGCCAGCTCTGCTCGGCCTTGCCAACGTTCTGTATTGACGGACACAGGAGAAGCTAGAAGTTCGTGGGATGACATTTTTAAAGTGCTGAAAGTGAATAGTTGCCAACCTAAAATTCTAAACGGAGACTGTCAGCCTCGCTTGTCTGCATTTCCTTTTCTCCTGGCTGCCCTGCTGGCTGGATTCCTGTGTGTGCCTCCCAGGTCCCCGAGACTGACAAAGGCTCTGCTCGGCCTCTCCGCCCCTTAGCAGGGCTTTCTGCTCAGCCGCTCAGCCTCTGTCCTCGTGTGCCTCGGGGGGAGCAGGTATAGGACGCGGGGCTCAGCTCCACGCTCTTCCCTTCGCTGGTGCCTACTCTGCAAACCCGGTCCCTCAGCCGCTCTCCTCTGCTCCACACACACTTTGAGCGTCACTGTCGTTTTATCCAGCCACTTTAATTTTACTCTGTTTTGTCGTTGTTATTGTTGTTGAGAAGGTATAGCTGGTTTATCTCAGCTGATACTATAATTTTTAGATTTATCCTTAAATTAGAAATTTTCAAACAATTTTTTAACCAAATGTTCTGTCAGCCTAAAGAAAACTTTTTTTCACGTATTCTGAGAGCATCTAACCTACTCCAATTCACAGTGTTTTTGCCCAGGTATTTTCTGTTAACACAGTTGCCTCAGGAAGCATTCACTGGGTGCTTTTGTGTTATCACTTTTATTTTAACTACAAACCACTGTAAAGTCTGGTTTATCCACTAACCCAATGTATTGCTAAAAATTCTGCCCAATACAGTAAGGCAAGAAAGGGACATAAAGGGCATACAGATCAGAAAGTAAGAAATAAAATATCTCTTATCACAAATAACATAATTTTCTATGTAGAAAATCCCAACAACTCTACAGAAAACCTCTAGAACTAATAAGTAAACTCATCAAGGTCATGTGATATTAAGATAAATTCACAAAACTCGATTGTATTTATATATATCATCAATTAATAAATGTGGTCACTGAAATGAAATATAACACTATATTTAATTGTTCAAAACAATAAATACTAAATACTTAGGTATAAATCTAACAAAACATATATAGGACATGTATGATGAAAACTACAATTGTTAATAAAATAAATCAAAGGGAAACTAATAAATGGAGAGACTTGCCATGTTGATGAATTCGAAAGACTTAGCATAGTAAATATGTCAGTTCTCTCCAAATTGATGTATAGGTTT
Source organism: Molossus molossus (assembly GCF_014108415.1). Classification (NCBI taxonomy): domain Eukaryota; kingdom Metazoa; phylum Chordata; class Mammalia; order Chiroptera; family Molossidae; genus Molossus; species Molossus molossus. The sequence continues at coordinate 32,745,991 of NW_023425346.1, forward strand.
AATACATTTCCTACCAAAATCTCTGCAAGATTATAGACAGACAGGAATAATGTACAATTCATATGGAAAGGTAAGAAAGTAGAATAGCTAAAACAATTTTTAAAAAGAGGAACAAAGTGAGAGTTAATCTTTCTCTTTTCAAGAATTATCACGTGGCTGCAGTAACCGAGATGGTAGTGTTGGCAGGGGGTAGAAACATAAATTAGTGGCACAGAGAACTCAAAAGGAGATCCTCAAAAAGATGCCCAAGTTATGTTTCACAAATGTGGTCCGACAGAGGAAAGACAGACTTTTCAACAAATGGTGCTGGAGCAATTGGACATCCTTGGGCAAAATAATGAACCTCAAACTAAGTCTAACACCTTTTACCAAAGTTAACTCAAACTGAATCGCAGACTTCAATGTTGAATATAAAACTAGATGACATTTAGCAAAAACTCAGGAGGAAATCGTTGGGATCTAGGGCTAGGCAAAGAGTTCTTGTACTTGACATATAAAACACAGTCCATAAAAGCAAAACTGGATAAGTTGGACGCCATGAAATTTAAAACTTTCATGCTGCATAAGAGAATGAAAAGTCAAACTACACACCGAGAGAAAAAATTCACAAATGATATATCTGACAAAGGACTAGTATCTAAAATATACAAAGAATTTTCCAATCTCAACAGGAAAAAAGTTAAGAAAAGGGCAAAATACATGAAAAGATATTTTACCAGAGAATATAAGCAGATGGCAAATAAGCACATGAAAAGAGATTCAACATCATTCGCCCTTAGAAAAATGCTGATTAAAAACATGAAATATCATTATACACCTATCAGAGTGGCTGAAATAAAAAAACAACACCATCACCAAATGCGGTAATGAGAAGAAACCAGCTCACTGATACATTGCTGGTGGGGTGTAAATTGAACAGCCACTCACGAGAACGGTAGGGCAGTTTCTTAAACAACTCACCAGGCAACTGCCATACAACCCTGTAATCCCACTTCTCCAGGTTACCCCAGAGAATTGAAAACTTATGTTCACACACAAAAAACATGTTGATAGCAGCTCTACTAATAATATCCCCAACCTAGATATCCTTTTGATGGGTGAATCGTTAAACCAATTTTGGTACATCCATAGCGTGGAATACTACTCAGCAATAAAAACTAACAAACTGTTAATTAACAGCATGGGTAACTTTCAAGTGAATTAGGCTGAGTGAAAATGCCCGATCCCAGGCATTTATACATTGTAGGATTCCATTTATATAACATCCTTGAAATGATGAAGTTATAGAAGTAGCACAGATTACTTGTTGCCAAGGGTTCAGGAGGGTGTGAAGACAGAGGGGGAGAGGGTGTGAGAATAAAAAGTCAACAGGAGGGATCCTTGTGGAGATAGAATGTTCTGTATCTTGACTGCATCAACGACAGTGTTCTGAGTGAGACATTATACTATAGTTTTGAAATATGTTACCGTTCCAGGAAAACTGAATAAAAGCTACATGGGATCACTTTGTATTATTTCTCACACATATGTGTGAATCTACAACTATCTCAAAATCTGAAGTTTAATTAAAAAACAAAAGAGTCCCCCAGTAAAAAAAATATAAGCCAGTGTGCATGCCAATGTTGAGAAATGCGGGTCTGGAAGGAGAGCCAGACATACAAATAAGGAAGCTAAGGCAGGGCGAGCCTGGGTGGGAGGGAAATCAAGGAAAGGTTTCCATGGAATTCACCGCATCTGGTTTGAGCTTTGAGGGACATCAGGTTTCCAGGGGCAGAAAAGGAGAACATTTTCGTTGTGATAAATAGTCAAAAGTTATGTCATGGAGTCTCAAGGTATCTAGCAGGCCATGATGAGGTGGTCTGGGGCCTCAGTCAAGGAGTCATTGCAGTTCTTGGGTAATAAGTGCTGAGTGTCAGATGCCAAGCTCTGAGTTATAAATGTAGTTGATGCTCCCAGGAGGGAAGCACAGTTTCTCCCATACTCTTGCCCCAGAGCTACAAGGACAGAGAGAGAGAGCAGCGGAGTAGCCCCAAATCAACCGAGCAGTAAGCAGTCAGGACTCCTTGACAGTTAGGTGTCACTCGTGATTTTAGGTGTTCCTCGTGCCTTCATAGGCAGTGAGTGGCTTGATCTGACCTTGGTTTCAGTGACCTGTCGGTGGTTGGTTGTCCGGCTCTAGAAAGAAGAGAGATCGGAGACAAAGAAGACAGGAAATGAATGAGGTCCTGTGTTGGGGAAACGGAAAATGGAGCAAAAAAGATTAGATGGGTAATGGAGAGATTTCGGAGGACTTGGAGACACCCAGCTTGGCAAGAGAAGTTTGAGTTGATCCTGAAGTTGCTCCTCCGAGGTAGAGGTGCCACTTCTCAGGACGTCGCTTCCTGAGGTAGAAATGCAGGAAGATAAACAGATCCGAGGGGGAGGGCGCTGTGCGATGGGTTTGAGAGGCACGAGGCACAAGGTGCTGCTGGTGACTTCCAGGAACTAGTTAGAAACACGTTCTATAGCCCGGGAGAGAGTCAGACTGAAGATATGTCATTAGAGGCAGGATGAGGCAACTTGAGTGAGAGGAGCTTTCAGAACTGGACTTGGGAGAATATCGACACTGGGTGAGGGGAAGTTAGACGTGAAGAGAACAGAGATGCATGAGAAAATCTAGACAAAGCTCTGAATCGCGGAGGAGATTATACACAGCAGAACCTGCAACCGCACAGAAAGTCTGCGGGATCAGACAGGGAGAAAAGCATCTGAACACTTAGGTGAACGGTCCCTGTAGAGAAGGGCCTGGCAGGTGCACAGGCAGGATGTGAAGGGCTGGTGCACTGTGGGAATCGGGGGCAGTGGGCCGACGTGCCACCAGCCTTTAGTTTTCAGTATAATTGGTAATAGTATAATTCAAGTTATTTTCCTCCCGTTAAATTTACATCTGGCGATTTGGTCTCTAGCATCACTTTCATAATTATACGTGTTTGTAAAACAAAAACAAAACTAGAGGCAGCCACCGAGAATAACTGAGTGGCCAGGAGGCCTTTTACCAGAGAGTTGGTCACATTTAATGTCTCGTTTTAATTCAGATCATTTTGTGCATATTTTGTTAGCTAGTTTCTGTTACTGGAAACTGAATGTTGATGAGTAAATGGAAATTTACATTTCGCTTTGAACCTTTTTTTAAGTTTTAGAGCTAGGTTAGGAAATGTATGTGTATATATATATGTGTGTGTGGGGGGGGATGTGTGTGCATTTCACAAAAATTATATTTTGTGTCTCCCAATAGTTGATTAAGCTTTCCTACTCAGTTCTAATTTTGCTTGAATGCCTGTGAATCTCACAGTAAAAGACTTTTGTTTCACAACCTCTGGGAATACCATGCAGTGCAGAATATGAGATTTTTTAGAGGCCCAAACTAACGTGGTAGAAATTCAAATCCATCTTTTATCTTTTAGATAAAAGCCTTTGAAATCCTTTTAGTGTGAAGTTATCAGCAGGCTTGATTCTCATATAACCTCATCACTAACCCAAGGATTATTCACAATGCATGGTGAGCAACGCTCTGTGGCTGAAACTCAGTTTTTTATCAATTCTGCAGTCCTGGGATAAGCCACATGTGGTCCGCCTGGTTCTGCTCCAGAAATTCTGCCTGCCCTGCCCCCACCCCCCTTGGAGATCAAGTACAGATTCAAGGCTCTCATAAGTTGTGCACTAAAGAAACCTGTTTGGCTTTATTAGAGCATTTCCCAAACTTATTTAACCACAGAACCTTTTCCCACGTTAACATGTTACAACTCACCTAAGGGCGTTGTAAGATAAGAAGTGGAATGGACACGTTTAAGGGACTGATGCTTCGGACCCGAAGTCTCTGCTATGGGAAGTGATGGGGTGTTCTCAGTATACCCTTGTGTTATGGATGGGACTTGGTGAGTGTGAGCAAACATTTTTATCCAGCCTCATCACTGGTCACCCTTCTCCCCCAAGAATGGCAAGAATTGGCTTATTGGATACTGGGCTTCTGCATATTTTCCTGAAGAAGAAGAAGGGGGAGCAGGAGGAGGAGGAGAAGATGAAGGAGGAGGAGGAGAAAGGTTCACCAGTTGTTGTCTCTACTTTCATTCAATGGAATAAGCTTCCAATTAATAAATTAAATGAGTTTGCTATGGCTATGACAGTATGAACAAAAGGTAGTTCTATCAGGTCCACCGAATGTTATTCTCAGGCTTAGTTAAAACAAGATAATTCACTATTTGGGAGACAAATGCAGTTCCCAGAACTGAAGCCAGGTAATGATTTACTTATTGCACAGCCATGCGATCTTATCTGCTCAGATTTACGTTTGGAGCTATAAAACCTCTGGCAGCTGCTCCTGGTTGTCTGCACAAAGAGGAGACAGAGATAAAAACATTCCTTCTTTTATTGCGCTCTTGAACATCTGAAGTAGGGGTGTGGATGGGAAAGGTTTACCCATCAGGGCCATAAATGACCAAGTCTGATACTAGAGGAGTAAACCAGTCCTCTTTGGAAGAGGCGGTAAATCTCTCAGGTCATCGGCCTCCATATGTTGAAACCTGTCAGAGGCTTAAGAAAACATCGGGACAGCTGCCACCTCCTCTTCATCAGAAAACCAATCACTGCAATTTCAAAATATCGTGGGCTTTCAACTTTTCTTATGAGCTCATAAAGTGACCTTACTGATCCCACTCTCTGGGATCCTGAGCAAAGTAGGGTCTGCCTTTTGACCTGATTCCAGCTGACAAAGTTCTGGTGAGGATGCAGTGTGGGGACCGCGTTTGGGGGAGGGCATGGGCACAGACTCAGCCCACCTACACCACCAAGAATGTAACCACTGGGAAAGTCGCTGTCCTTAACCAGACTCAGTCGGAGGCCAGTCAGGTTCCCGGCAGGTGCAGGCACCTAGGATGATTATTAAAACCCTTGAATTTTCATGACTCCCAGAATGTAGGAGCTCATTCTCAGAACCTAAAATTATTCTGCTTTCTTCTTGGGCTATTAGTACTTTGGTTAAAAGCTGCCAAGATTATGACAGAATCTAGTGGGGGGATTTTTATTGCCTAATAAATAATATCATAGAAGGTCATAATTCCATATTAGCCACTAAATATCCAAAAGGGATAAAGTATGCAAAGTTAAGTCCAAGATATGGATGAAAAACAGCTCAGTGACATTTCTTGAGAATTATTCATTTTCTTTTTCATTCTGAAAGTGGAATAGGAACATTCCACTAAATCCCAGGCTTGGAAAGCTGAACACTGCCTGGAGGACTTAAAGAATTACACTGGCGAAGCCATTTTTCTTTAGACTTTAAATTACAAATTTAAAAAAACAAAAAGCTCTCCACGGAATTTTGGAAGAAATCTCAAGTTTTCAGATGCCTAAGACTTAGCTGGGACTTTAGAAACTCACATCATGGTCTGTCTTTGTCCAGCCTCCTGGAAAGACACGAAGCATGCTGGGGAGAAACAGCTCTCCTCCATGACGGAGCACCTTCATCGCTGGGTTCATTGTCTTCTGCAATGAATTCCAAGACAGAAGTGCTTCTATGCAAGAAGTTCTTCCTTTTGGACAAAGTCATTTGCCCCAGATACAGTGAATCAATTTTTTATCTTTCTGCCCTTACTTGGGAAGAGCTGTTTCACACACACACACACACACACACACACACACACACCAGCCTCTGCTATAGTCTATGATCTCCTTGAAGATCTTTTTACCTGCCTAACTTCTTTTTTAACCCCATATTCTTTGAACTTTTTCATCCCTTCACCTCCCTAAAAATTGCTATGACTCTCACGTCCTAAATCATCCCTCCAAATCTCTCTTCCCTTAAAAATAAAAATCAACCCAGTGGTACCCTGCTGGCAGATGTGGTTCCGTGGTTAGAGCAGCCCATGCACCAAAGGGTTGCAGGTTCGATTCCCATACCTGGGTTGCAGGTTCGATTCCTGGCCCCAGTAGGGGTGCATGTGGGAGGCAACCAATCAATGTGTTTCTCTGGCATCGATGTTTCTCTTTTTCCACCCTCCCTTTCTCTCGGGTGAGGATTAACAATAGCAACCGATCAGTCCAGTGGTAAAATTTGTTGAAAGGCATAGAGCGATGCTACTAGGTCTTGGTTCGCGAGGATTACAGTGGGCAGAGACCAGCAGTCTTCGAAGGCCCTCCTGCAACCAGGGCTCAGTGGATCTTCAAAGACACCCTTGGCGTCGGACATAAACCCAACACGGTGTGCATCCCACGTGCTGTTACATCCTCTCAGCACTTACAGGGTTGCCCCTCCCGTTGTTTCCCTTCTAGGCAGGTTGGGCTAACATTTTCTATGTCAATTAAAACGTATTTTGTTGTTGTTGACAGAGACCAGATACTGCTACACTCAGCACACAATGGAAGTCACGGGAAACAGCATCTCGGTCACCAAACGCTGCGTGCCGCTGGAAGAGTGCCTGTCCACGGGCTGCAGAGACTCGGAGCGGGAAGGCCACAAGGTCAGCGTCCTCCGCTCCGGACGCCGCCAGTGCGCACGCGCAGCTTCTGCTCCCGTGTAGGCTGGCGCTTGGCCGTCTCTGCAGTATTAGGAGTTGCATCCTTCCTGTTTGCTCGAAAAGAATAAGCTTTACACCAGAGCATAGGATAAATTATGTCAACATAACACCGAGAGGGTATTGAAAATGATCATGAGCCCTTTCTTCACTCAGAAAGTAATACAACTACCAGGAGGGACAGGAGCAGGGGACCAGTTTTGTCCTCACGCAGGCCAAGCGCCGCGGGTGAGCCAAAGACTCATCCAGGCGGCGTCGCTTTGACAACCTTCCCGAAAGCGGGGCGCGTGTCTTCTGTGGGATGCTGATTTGGGGACGGTATCCATCGGCTCCTGAGTTATTTCAGCAAGGGATGAGCGAACCATCTCCTTGTGGGTTGCTCCTCGGAGACCCCATCTGGTGCCTGCACCTGGGCACCCAGTGTGAGACCAACCCTGAGGGCGCCCTTGAGAGAATATGAAGAATCAGAGGAAGGCTGCCTGGCTCACGTTGGGCCGCCGGACCCTCTTGCTGGTCCTTCAGGGCTGGCCGCACGCATGAGCTTGTATGTCAGGCTTTGGCCTTAATTGGGAGTTTGCCCCTTGTCCCCATCATGCTGCCCTCCTGGGGGGTGGGAGAGGTGCCCCTCTGACAGCCTGCAGTGGTCCCGTTTGTGGGGGCTTCTTTCTCTCAAGATTATAGACACCTGACTTGTAAGAGACTTTTAAAACACACTAAGAAGTACGTTTTGAAGTATAATCTGCCTGCTTGCTCCTGGTTTGAAATGTGAAGGTGAGCCTAATGGTTTTACCTGACACCCTAGCAAGCTGGGCTTGGCTCTCGGGAATTATTGCGGCTATTTCACCAGGGAGGAAGTTATAGATTAGAGAAGTGACACCATGTGCTCAGGTCGCACCACTAGTAAGTGATAGAGACAGAATTCAAACTCATTTCTGACCCCAGTTTCTCTCCTCGACTTTGCGATGTCTTCCTAGCCTGTATCAGTGGTGAACCGACAGGAGTCTGTGCAGACGATGACTGCGTAGGACGTTACCCATCATGGTGTCTGCAGGCAGGACTGTGTACTTGGATCACTTGGGCATCTTGTTAAAGTGCAGATTCTCATTTGCTACGTTCAGGGCAAGCTTGGGGTTCTGCATGTCTGATTAGCTCCAGTTGATGCTGAAACTGCTGGTCTGCACTTCGAGTGGCTGTGGTCTAAAATGACTTCTGTCGATAATTCTTTGGGTTTATTTCTGTCTCATGATCCACAAATAAAGCAGTATAAAGCAGGAATAACTGCAAAACTGACAACCCTTCGAACCTTAACTCGCCCATGGGAATGGGCGAGGATGATGCAGACAGTTCTGATTGAAGTACATATTTCATTGGAAATTATCTGGGCTGTTGCCACTTCAGCTTCATTGTGAAAACTGGGCAGGGGAACAATCCCCGCTTCAAAGAGGGAATAGCCAAGACCTGGGAAATGTAGGAAACTGTAGTAGCCACAAGGTGGATGTCACAGGCAGAACCATGTCCCTTGGAGTTCAGTTGGGGGCTTTCACTTTGGCCACGCTGCTTCCAGATGAATTTTCACCCAGCCCCTGCATGCAGAGCAGGTGTCGCATTTGTCAAACGGGTCATTTGCCTCCGAGTCTTGTCGTGAGGGAGACAGCCCTTCAGAAAGCTCCGCCTCCTTCCGAGAACTGCCAGCTTCTCATCACCCTTCTTTTTCTCTTTCTTTTTTTCAGGTCTGCACTTCCTGTTGTGAAGGAAATATCTGTAATTTGCCACTCCCCCGAAATGAAACTGATGCCACATTTGCCACGACGTCACCCATAAATCAGACAAATGGGCAGCCACACTGCGTGTCAGTGATAGTGTCCTGCCTGTGGGTATGGTTGGGACTCACCTTGTAGCAGCTCACAGGTGGATGTGTAGTAGGGATCCGTGGGGATCTGGACGGCCCATAGTCATGCATGAGTCACTGGCCTGGCAACAGTCACACAGGTGAAGCCACCACAGTCGAGGATGTTTCCTGGCCAAGCATTTCCACTCCCCATGAGGAACAAGCATTGCTTCAATGTTGTCATTTCAAGGCTGAGACCTCATCCAAGCCAGCCTGCCCCTAACATAGTCCGAGTTCTATACCACGCACCTTTGTTTTCACTCCAAGAAATCTTCCTGCATTTATTGAGATCTGGGCTCTTAGTTTGGAAGATATGCATGAACCACAGGAGGTCCTGGGACCCTCTGAGAGCTAGGCAACGTGAACAGTTGTGTGCGCTTTTAGGAGAATGTTAAAGGACTATTGGTTTAAATATAATCATGGATTCACTTATAGCTTGAGAATTTGAAAACTTTAATTGCAAAATGAATGGATCGTTTCCTCGGCGAGTCCTACTAAGTCTCTAGGAAAGTAGTGAGCAATGTGTCCACTTCCATTTTTCTACATTCTTCTCCCAGTGGGTCGTATTCCCTCTGCTCTGTGTGGGAGATGACGGGGGGCAGGAGGTTGGAAAAGGATTTTTTCTAACTTAATGGAACTAGCTCCTGTAAAATGGATGTTTATCCCTCACATAATTGGCGAGGTCGGGCACCTCGTTGTGCCTGGACCAGTGGGTGTTCCAGGAGCCCCACAGCAGGACTGGGTTATTTTCTGCAGTCATGGGGTTCTATACAGACATAGTGAATTTAGGCAGAGAAATGAGTTCTGAACGTGTGGAGGTTGATCCTGGCTCATTGTGAGGGTCCAGTGTGGGGCTCAGCCAGATCTTCCTCCATCAGCAAGTCATGCTGCCCAAGAGCCCTCCCTGTCCTTCCTCTCTCGAATCCCCAGTGACTTCAGGGGGAAGGTTCTGCAGTACATTGTCTGGATGTTAACAAGGAAAGAAGACACAATACCCTAGGATGAGAAGTAGGGGGACCCAGGGTGGCAGGGAGACTAGTGAGCACACTCAGTGGGAAGTGTTGATTTCTTTAGCTTAAGTAGACAGTAAAAATTTCACCCTCCTTCCTATATTTTTGGCATCCTGAGTTACAACTTTTTTCTTCTTCCTTGTAAATCATGGATACAATATTTATTTTTGTATGGCATAACTAGAAACTAAAATATATTGTAAAAGATTCTTTATTCTGAACAAAACGATCAAATCAGAATCCTTATTTTTCAACAGTGGTAGAACTTGTGATATATGTGTGTTGGACGTTATCTATAGTACTTGCACCAGTGTTGAAAAAATTACTTGTGCTGTGAGCAGAAGTAACGTGGTGGCTTCCAGGCTCTGCTCACAGCTTCCTCAGTGGTGTGGTCCCAGAAGGGGGTGGTGACCATCCCTGGATGACTTCCTCTGCGGGTTGTGGGGCTCGTTTGCATGGAACGTGGTGAAGCCCTTGCAGATAAAGAAGACAGTGTTGTCAGGGTCCGTCTGTTCTGCACAGGAAATGTCTCTGGCTCATAAAATGAGACCTCCTCAGGGACCAAATATGAACTGACAGTGGTAACTCTGATACACACTCATCTAAATTGCATCAAATGGCCTTAATCCAGAGTTTAGCAGGCTTATCAAAAAGTTGCTTATCACTGGGGTGGGGAATTAGAGGGAGAGAAAGCAAGACATTTATTAAGCACCTCTTATGTGCCAGGCACTACGCTAAGCACTTTACATAAGTTAGGCCATATATATACTTCCTACAAGAACCATGTAGGGAAATCACTAGTATTTACACTTTATAGATGAAGGTGCCGAGGCTCTAAGAGACTCAATAACATGAAGCCTCTTCCTTCTGATTTAGGATAGATGGGATGAGGCGGGATTGGAGGGGAAGCAAAGGCAGAATTACCACCGCTCGGGAAACTTGCAGGCCTGACTTCATGGGCACTTGGCCATCTTACCATGCGGAGTTTGTCCAGTCCTGCCTCTGCGGGTGCCATTTGCATGTGTCTCCAGATTGTTTTTTTTTTTTTTTTTTTGAGGGGTGAAGGTATGATTTCGTCATTCATTCTTGCTAAAAGAAGAGACAGGTCTATCCGACATGTAAAGATGCTGTAAGACAATGAAAGGTGGATGTTGTACATATCTACTAGTACATTTTGTGCATGGTCACTCTCCACGGACGCCTTCCAAATACTGCATGAGATTTCAATAAGAGACAAAGTCTGAATGGTGGTTTTTAATGAGAAGACGAGCACTGCAAAGCCTCCCTGCTGGGGCGCAGGGAGTATCACCTGCCACTCAGGGCATCACTGCCAACTCCGGACAGATGTGGCTGTACCCTGTATGCCTGTCAGAATGGCTGGTGTTTCATTCTCTGGAAAGAAAGTGATTTGCTTGCCATCCCCAGCCTCAAGGAGCCACAGAAGGGCCGTTTATGTGGAAGACCCAGGACAGGTCATCCCTCGGACTTTTCTATCACATTAAACCTTCCATTAAATCCCACCATTGGTGACAGCTTGAAGTACAAAGAGCTGCGATGTGTATATGAACGTATGTGCCACTTATTTATTTTAGACTCTCCACAGCATTCATGTCAATATGAGATTGATGCCTAAACTTTGTAAATATTGTACATTTTGTAAATCAATGAATAAAGGTTTTAAGTGTATCTCTCCAGGCTCTTCCCTGCAAATGCACACGTCAGTCAATGGTTCAGGCAGCCAGGTTATGCACAAGGCACTGGGCTGAGCACCATAGGGGGCTTCCTCTCCGAGGTTCCCTTTCTAGTTGAAGGACAAGAAGTGTGTGCATGAGAAGACACAAGACAAAATGATCATTCAGACAGTAGGTGCTGCAGAAAATCCAAGAAAGAAGGATTGCCACACTTTTCCATCAGGCCTGCAGCTTCCCCAAACATTTCCCTGTTCAATCAGGAAATATTCAAGATTGTGGGCGTTGTATCACCCACTCACAATTTTTAAATTTCATTGTATTCTTAGAGGGAAGTATGCTAATGATGGTACAATAGAAAGCATTTTCCCTTGATGGTTTCTTCTGCAACAGGAAACACATATTCGAATAGCATAAGTGCCATGTTCATCATACAAGGAATGTATTGTGTTTTTCACAGTAAAATGATAAACATTGAAAGGGACCTTGAAAAAAACTTGAGCTTGTTTGTGATTCCTGGTTATTCTTTAACACTGATATTTTGAAATTTCCAGGGAATTATAAGGATTCCCCGAAGTTGAAGGCTTTCTCTTCAGTGCTGGGTCAGTGACAGGGTGGAGCTCCGAAATGTCATACTTACGTCTCTGTGAAGATAGCTCTTAGCACCAACCTTCTGAATAGCTCCATGTGCTCAGTGGACACGGCATCTCAGGGAGACTGTGACTTTAGAAAATCTGATTTTGGAAACAGACTTACATGGTAGCCCAACTGGGGGTGTTAAGAGGATCCTTCACATTGTAAAGGCACTTTATATCTTTTTTCCCAACACATGTACAATTTTATCTACAGCCCGGCTGGTGTGGCTCAGCGGATTGAGCGTCTTCCCATGTACTGAGAGGTCCAGGTTGGATTCCCAGTCAGGGCAAGTGCCTGGGTTGCAGGCTCCATCCCCAGTAGGGGGCGTGCAGGAGGCAGCTGATACATGTTCTCTCTCTAAAAAAAAATCAATAAAAACATGTTTTGAAAAAAAAGATTTTATCTACAAACAAGATCCAGGGCAACTCAGATATCGAAAACCAGATCTGGTGCCTTGGCTACATGCTGGCAAGTTTGATCTGAAATACCTAAGTGCTTTCACAGATGTTTGTAATAAATGACCTTTAACTTGCCCATTAGGAGTGAACTAGTGAAAACTCTTTGAGCATCTGTTCTTAATCAACATTATAATTGGGAGAACTTGACCTTAGAGATTCAGCTGTTTTTCTAAGCGCACAGCGACTTGAGACAGGACTATAGCATCATGACTCTAGCCTGGAGTATCCCCCATGGAATCTGCCAGAAAACAGGTGGTGAGACTTTTTAAATATAACTATTTCCAACTTAAATTGGGTGTTACAACATCAGAGCAGCTTTCCAAAACGTCTCTCTCATCAAGCCTTCATTCTCAGCAGTGACTCTCTTTAGCTGATTTTAGATGCATGGTTTTTCCATTAGAAAATTACTATTGTCTTGCTATTTTAATTCTATTGCAATTCTGGAATTGGATGGGGGAGGGGGATATCTGTGTAAGTATATTTTAAGCCAACTAGCAGAGGCTGAGAAATGATTTCTGAGGAAGCTTTGCTATTCTCTTCCGAGCAACTCCCGAACTTGTACGATTTTATTTTGAAAGCACTTTGTTATCCATTGCTTCAGTTGATTAACATGACCCCATTCATGGCTCTCACAGCTAAGCAGAGCTTCGACATGGTTCAGGCGGCCCCGCTGGTGGTTTACACAATGACTTTGATTCCTGATCCACAATTCTGTGTTCTACACACACCAGTCACCAGGATGACGTGCATGATGGCTCCACCCTTCTCTGGCCCTTGTACTAAACAGCCATTTCTCAGGTCACAAAACCAGAGGTAAATGGGACCTTGGGGTACATCCAGTGCACCCTCTTTGTTTTATACGGGAGGGGGAATAAAACCCCAGAAAACTCAGACCGTTAGTCCCTGAGGAAGACACATTGCTTATGTTAAAGAAAAGAGGAAACTCATCAAACTGTCCCTGCTTTGGTGCTTGAAGCAATGAAGACGTGGGTAATGGAAAACAGGTCAGAGCTTGTCTCCTGTTCCTTCACTCGCCGTGGGAGCCACGAGGCGCCCCCCGCACAGGGCGGCACGGAGCGGAGCTTCGGAGAGAGCGGCGAGGGGGCAGGCGAGCCTGATGGAAGCAGAGTTCAATCTCACTTGAGAGGAAGAGTATTCAGTGGAAATAATCGTTTTCAGAATCATGTCCTAAGAAAGCAGAATGATTTATCTAAATTACACATGATCACTTGCTCGGAAATGGCTTTACAGAGCACACTTTTATGGCACGTCTGGCATCGGAAACCAGCCTCAAAAGCCACATTCAGGCCCGGAGTGGAGGCCTCCACTGAAGTCCTGTGGAGGTGACAAGGACCATTTTGTCAAAGTGGGGAACGTGGGAATGAAAAGCAACTCTGTTCAGTTTCGACAAAATGAACGAAACATCACCGGAATATAGCCAGGATGCAAAAGAGTGCTAAAAATAAGTCATACCCTCAATAAACCCATTCATCTTTGAGAAGAACCCAAAATCAATTTACTGTCTGACTCCCTGTTCTCTCTCCAGGGAAGCGTGGCAGTTGGGGTCACGAGGAGCCTGCACCCAGAGTCTGAGCACACCCCACACCCCATCTGCCTTCTCCCTGGGATTCCCTGGGCCACGGCTCCTGGTCCAGTTCCAAGGCCGCCCACCAGCCTCGCTTTGCCTCCACCGCAGCCTCCCCCAGCGATAAAACAGGGCTGAGTGAGCAACTAGGAGCCACATCCCCAGGGGCATGTGAGGACAGCTGTCTGACGCATCATGCTTGAGGTGGCTCACATAGCGGTGCACAGGGCGACAAGGGGCAGAGACCTCAGTGGTCTGAAAGAACACATTCAGGCTCCCTCGTGATCCACGCAGCCTGGCTTGGCCCTGAACGTGTCAGAACTTGGCCTATCCCCACCTTGAAGTCTTTCTAAACACTCAAAGGGTTGGGCCCATCCCTGACTTTAATATCATATGTAATTAATTAATGACCCTGTGTACGTTTTGCCACTGACCTAAATACCGAGTGTGCTGTGTGGAGACGCACCCTCCTTGATGCGAGACAGCCCGAGACAAACATGAAATATGCGGTCCAGACCTCCCAAAATGTGCTTTCTTCAAAGTCAGATACTCTACAGAGCTGGAAGGTCTATTTGCAGTATTAAAAGTCTAGAAAAGCTTGGGTCAGGCTAGGGTTGAACATGCTAACATCCAACATGAGAATCTAGTCATATTAGCTGGCCCATTGCCACCTTCATTTTACAAGAAGGGACAGTGAGGGCCTCTCTATTTACCTGCCTCAGGTGCACCAAGCTCCTTAGGCAGCCTCCTGGAAACCTGACTTACATTAGGGACCCAGGTTCCTGGTTTAGGGAACCGGGAATACATAAGGTAGACAAATACTGGCTCAAATGCACAGAAGACAGGAACTCACCCTTGGGCACACAGAGGTGAACATTTGACGCAGCCTGGAAATGCTTCTTTGCGCAAGACTGTGGATGCTTTCACTGTGATAGCTTCCACCCAGGATCTGGGGCACTTTATTCCTGAAGCTTGACACAAAGGAAATGATCTAGTTGAAAGAACAGGGCAAAGGGAGCAGGTTGCATGAGAGGTTGTAGACTACTGCGGATAACACACTCTTCCAGCTTTGGGAGCCGTGGAGGAAGGACCATAGGGAGACGCTGCGGCGCCAGCTGGAGAACGGGGCGGGGGGGAGGGTGAAGCTGGACAGGTGCTGGGGCTCCTGTAGACAAACTAGGCAAAGATTTAAGGTCCAAATGACTGAGAGTTAAGGTCCAAATGACTGAGAGTAGCAAAAATTTCACAAAAGGAAGTGCAAGAACCTGTTCAAAGTCATTCAGAGGCAAAAATTAAATCCGTCCAAGCTGTTGGAAGCAGGAATGCCCGGAACACTTTCCTCCAGAGAGTGGAGGTGAGGGAAGCAGATGCTTGGCCCTAATTCGGCGCCGCTACTCTGGGACCTCGGGTCTGCTGTCCGAGACTAAACCCATACACCCACAGCCCCCGGAGCCCCAGAGCGCTGGGTCTCAATGCCAAGTACACATTCGAATCACCTGGGGGGGGGGGGCTTTCTAAAAATAATAATGACAAGGTACCTGTTCAACAATTCTACTTGAGTTGGTTTGGGGTGCTTTAAAACAGCAGATAGTAAACTCTTCCTGCCCCAGGTGACTCTAATGAGCAGGCATTAGCCAACAGACATGAAAAGCTAAACATCCATCAGGGATAATCAATAATAATCACAGAAGAAAACTTAGTGAAGACCAATCTAGAAAAATAAATCATAGACTGGTCCACGGGGAACCACCTTTCAAGTCACTGGATACACAGCTAAGTACGATCGACCTCACAGCTCTCCTGAAATGTAATGTCCATGACCCTTCGATGCCCATCCCCTCCCGACCAGCTAACCCTTTTCACTAGGCAGACACCTGCTCACTTTTCATGTCTTGGATTAAATGCCTCTTCCCTGGGGAGTCTTCTCTCAAGCTCTCAAGTAAAATGAGCCCTCCTTCTATTAAGTGCTATGGAACTCTAAACTTCTCCCTCATGACACTTTACTCACTTATAATTATTTAATTAGTTATTATTATGATTCTCCACTCCACTGTAAGCTCCACCAAGATGAGTAATATCTCCTTTTTACTCTCTGCTGCATTCCAAGTATCTAGTACACAAAGGACTCAGAATAAACATTTATTAATTTATCAGATCAAACTGATATAACTGAACCTTCCCACAGGGGAAGCTAGCAGACTAAAAATCCCTGCAAGAGTGATGTTGCAGTCAGAAGGCAATCTGAGGCAAATTCCTTCCTCTAGGTGGAACCTCGTTTATTCTCCTCAACTGATTGGATGGGGCCCACCCACATTATGGAGGGTGATCTGTCTTACTCAAAGTCAACTGTTTTTAAACATTAATCAATCTAAAAATGCCTTCACAACAACATCAAGATTAATGTTTCACCAAACAGCTGGGCACCATAACCTAGTCAAGTTGATACAGAAAATGAACCAGTGCAATTCATAATTTGTCACTTCTCTTCAAACTGACCTACTGATTCATTGTAATCCCAATTAAAATCTAGGAAGGCTTTAAAAAATTTTTTTCTTTATTGTTTTTGGAGAGAGAAGGAGGAGAGGGGGAGAGAGAGAAACATCAATGAGAGAGAACATTGATTGGCCGCCTCCTGCATGCCTCCTCCGGGGATTGGGCCCACAACCTGGGCACGGGCCCTGACTGGGAATTGAACCAGCCACCTTTTGGTGCATGGGTCAACACTCAACCACTGAGCCACAACGACCTGGCACTAGGAAGGCTTTTTTCAAAAGTCAATTAACAGGCTGATTCAAAAATTCATATGGAAGTGCAAAGGAACTAGAATAGTCAAAACAACTTTGAAAAAGAAAATCAAAGATAAAGGATTAACACTACATGATTTCAAGAGTTGCTAGGAAGCCATGGTGATCAAGACAGTGTGGAATTAGTGTTAAGGACAGATACATAGATCAATGGAACAGAGTATGGTCCAGAAATTGATTCACACAAACTGGTCAATTGATTTTCAAAAAAAAAGATACAAAAGCAATTCAGTGGAGAAGAGGTATCCATTCAACAAGTGGTGCTGAAACAACTGGATATCCACATGTAAAACTCTAAACATGTTCCATATTCTGCAGCATATTTTTTAAAATAGTACAAAATGGATCACAGATCTAAATGTAAAATCTAAAAACGGTTACACTTTTTGAAGAAAACAGGAAGAAGTCTTTGTGACCTTGGGTTAGAAAAAGAGTTCTTAGGTATGACACCAGAAGCATAATTCATGACAGAACAAATTGATACATTGGACTTGATAAAAATTAAGAACGTTTGGTCTTTGAAAGACAAGTGAATAAAAAGACAAGCCACAGACTGGAAGAAAATACTCACAAATGATGTAGCTAATAAGGGCTATCCAGCATATATAAAAATACTCTCAAAACTCAATAAAAGAAAACCTGTAAAAAATGGGCAAAAGCTTTCAACAGGCATGTCACCAAAGATACACCAAAGATGCAGAGGACAAATAGGAACATGGAAACATTAATCAACAGGAAGACACAAAATAAAACTACAATGAGCTATGACTATAAGAATGACAAAAGTTAAAAGACTGACCATACCAAGCATTGGCAAGGGTGTGGAGGAACTGGTGGTGGGAACATAAATGGTACAATCATCTTTGAAAAAAGCGAAACAGACACCCATGCTGTGACCCAACCATTCCACTTCTAGGTATTTATCCCGGAGAAATGAATGCATATGTTCATACATTTAATTGTATACGAATGTTTATAGCAGCGGATTGGTAACAGCTGAAACTTGGGAACAACCTAAATGTCTCTCAACAGGTGAACTAATACAAAGTGTGGTACAGCAAGTTCTCACTTCATCATCTCTATAGGTTTTTGTGACTTTAAGCAAAATGACATATAATAAAACCAATTTTACCATAGGTTAATTGATCCACACAAGAACTAAGTTTCTATGGCATCTCATCAACAATAATATTGTTGAACAAAACAATATTATTCAAGGACCTGCTATGTATCCACGCAATGAAATACAACTCAAAATAAAAGAGAATGAACTGTTAATAATGCTACAACATGAATACATCTCAAAATAATTATGCTGAATGAAAGAAGCCAGAAAAAAGACACATGGACATAATTCCATTTATATCAAAATCTAGGAAATACAAACTAATGTGCCGTGACCGCAGATCAGCGGTTGCCTGGGAAGGGGTGGAGAGGGTACTATGAAGGGACAAAAGAAAAATTTGGGAGTGAGAAATCTGTTTGTTATTTTAGAGGTCGATAAAGCTGTTATAGACGTAACATAAACTGTTAAAGCCCTTTTGCAAAGTAATTTGGCAGTACCTGTTGAGGGCTATGAGAATGTTCACATCCTGACCCAATAATTTTACTTCTGTAAATGGCTTGAAATAAGGAAACACTGCTACAAACTAATTTGTTCCTTGCAGCATATTTGCAATTCAAAAAATAAAATAAAAAGTAAAAATACAACACAATCTAAATGTGCAAGAGTAGGGGAATAGTTAGGTCAATAACAGCACATCCGCCTGCTACAGTATCATCAAAAATGACTGCTTGGAAGACATTTTCAATGTCAAATGAAATCAGCAGCACTAAAGTCATATGTGCAATGTATCATACTGTCTAGGAAGTAAAGACATACGTTAAAAAATACATGGCAGAAAAAAAATACCGTCATTGCATATTTTATGATAATAACTTCTTCTTTTCATCTTTGAAAAAAATGTCCATGTTACTTGTGTAATGAAAACCATAAATATAATATGAACAATGAAGACGTCATATGTATGGTTAAAGTAATAGTTGTTATTAATTTGGAGGCTCCTCTTCAGTTGTTAACTCAGGCAGGTCTTGGAGTCCTAGAGCTTGATTCAACCCTGGATGCCTGCTGTGGTACCTGGGATGCTATACAATTTCCCGATGCCAGGGCTGCACCCCAGAGGGGTGGATTATGCTCATCTGAAGTGAAAAGATCTGGAGAGCATGATTTTTAAAATCCCTTTTTTACATGTTTATTTCAAAATAATTCCAAACTTACAGAAATTGTCAAGAAGATTAAGTTGTAAATGTCACATTTATCATTCTCTTTCTCTCTAATAATATAATAATTTTTATGTTCAGCCCATTTCACGGACTGTTGCATACATCATGCCCCTTTACCCCTTAATACGTCAGCATTTAAGACGAAGATAACCACAGTGCTGTTATGGAAGTCTGGAAATGTAACTTTGATACAGTACTTTAATTTATAATCTGTGTTCTAATTCTAAAATGAGCACCTGATTTAAAAATGCAGTTATTACGGAGAAATTGGCTGCCTCTAAATGTCACAATGGCAACAAAAGCCAGGAGCTATAAAGCTGCAGGAAGCGGTGTTCTGCCTGGAGCCAGCCCCGGCCTTTCTGAACTTTTTCTCACCCTCCCTTCAGTTCCGGGAGCTCCCCTAGATCCTCCTAATGACATCCTGAAATTGGCAGACACAGCTTCTGTTGCTTACCACCTAGGAGCCCTGCTGGTTCAGAGGGGCTGAGCTGGGACTGTTTATAGAATATGTGGGTCTTTTATGAGTTTGGACGCCCTGTTCTAGGACACCCCCCTCCCCGCCCCCGCTCCTCTTTAGGACCCCAAACACTCCGTGATAATGAAACTGGAGGAAGGTAAGTGTTACAGCTCTCCACAGTGAGCACAACGGAGAGCTCTGGGGATCAAATCCTGACCTGAGAAAAACCCCGACTAGCTAGGGATCTGAGTGAGCAGAAAGCATGGCTGATCGTCTGCTCCTCCCCGTCCAGGAGGAGGCCAATCCTGGGACCTCCTCCAGACACAGAAACTTGCAGGTGTACCGGCCGTATCAGTGCCCAGTGCCTGGATGGCGTGCCGGGTGGAAGCCCAGCAGAGACTTGTCAAGTCTGGGCCTGTCACTGCCGTCTCCTCAGCTCCGAGTTGGACAGAAAGCATGTCTGTGGGCCCCGGGGATCCACTCTGGCCTCTAGGCAGGATTTCAGAACCTGCCTCTGTCTGGCCTCGCAGTGCTGAGGCATTCAGGTGCAGGACACCTGCCTGGTCTTTGATAAGGGAACTTTAGACCAGGAGCTTCTGTCTCAGCTTGTCTGCTCCTGCAGTGGGGAGTTACACGTTTCCCTGGAGAAAGAAAGATGCTAAAAAATATGCATTTCCTGCCTTTCTGCTTCTCATTCTCCAACCTGTATTGGTTGAATATGTGGGAATACTGTGCTAAAAAAAGAAGGGAGGTTTTGCCCTGGCCAGTTTGGCTCAGCGGCTAGAGCATCGGTCTGCGGTCCAGACGTTCGGTTCCCGCTAAGGGCACGTACCTCGGTTGCAGTTTGTCCCCGGCCCTGGTTGGTGGTGCGGGTGGCAGCCACTCGATGCATCTCTTTCACGTCAATGTTTCTCTCTCTCTCTCTCTCTTCCTCTCTCTCTCTCCCACTCTATCTGAGCAAAAAATGGAAAAGTGTCCTTGGGTGAAGATAAAAAAAAATAAATTTAAAAAGGAGGTTTTAATGTTCCCGTTGAATTGAAAGCATTAGATTTCTCCCTTCTCTCTCTTCCTCCTGACCCACTTCTTCTCTCAAAAGTTGGGAACCACTGGTCAAGAATGATTCAGAAGACTCATTAAACAGAAGAAAGGCTTAGACTCAAACTGTGAATATAATGTAATTGAGGGGGTAAATGTGTGCTATTTAGCCGATGTTACTGAACCAATGGTACCTCTTACAATCATTGCTACAAATCCAGAAAATGTGGTATATATTGCAGTGAAAGAAAGAATTGTGAAATGAAATGAGCATCAGCTTTGGATCAATAAGTTGGACTCAAGTCACAGCTCAGCCACCTAAAAGCTAAGTGACCTCAGGCAAAGTTATCCACATTGTTCTGAGAATTAAAAGAGATTGTGGAAAGCTCCTATACTGAATCTAGCACACAGAGAGCTCACCATGAAAGTTATTAGATTTGTGCCCTGGCCAGTTTGTCTCAGTGGTTAGAGCATCAGCCTGTGGACAAAGTGTTCTGGGTTCGATTCCGGTCAAGGGCACATCTCTGGGTTGCAGTTTCAGTCCCTGGCTGGGGTCATGCCAGAGGGAGCCTATCGATGTGTCTCTCTCGCATTGATGTTTCTCTCTTCTTCTTTCCCTCCTTCCCTTCCACTCTAAAAATCAATGGAAAAATATCCTCGAGTGAGGATTAAAAAAAATAGTAATTAGATTTGTGCACATATTGATCTCCCCTAGCTGACTTCTTGAGGATAGGGAGCATCACCTCTGAACCTTCTGCATCTAGCATGTATTTGGCACATAGTAACTGCTTATTTAACTTTTATGGACTTGAACAAACCCATAGCAGTGTCATCTGATTTAGGTTTTAACTTGATACATAATTTGACTTATTTCAATAGTAGGAATGAAGTAGAATAGAAAGAAACCTGACTTGGCTCTTCAAGTGTTGATTGATCATCCCTAACCTTTATCTTCTTGCAAAAGAGGTGACCTAGTGTCAATGTTGGTGGACTGCATTGGAAATAGAGCTGCGATGTTACACAAGAATCATCATGATCCCCAGTGGGAAATACAGTTTCAGGCCAGACACTGAACACAGGTCTAAAATGCCTTATTTGGGAACAGAGAGCAGAAAGCTTTGATCCCATAGAAATAACAAAAATGACAGAGAAAAATCACATACAAACACAGAGGCTCAGTAGATCAGGGCTACCTTATAACCCATGCACACCAGCCCTGCAGATCACACACAGCAAAGTCTTCCTTAAAAATCAATGGAAGGCTTTTACGTTGTTCTTTCAGTAAGTGTATAAGCAAAGATTAAAAATTGCATTAAAAATGGACATTCTAGCTCAGGCCAATCCTAGTGGGACCAGAATAAGACAGGATAAGGAGAAGCACATCTAAACCAAAGCAGTTACAATGGAAAAAATAGGTAACTTATGAGAAGAAGGTCGTATTACACTTTTAGCATTATTATTTCTCTATGTCCCTCTGAGGGTATCTTAGCACTGCTGATGCCCAGACCACACATGTCTGGACTGAGAGTGATAAAGAAGCAGAAGCTGGGAACCCAACCATCAAGCAATACCTGATTAGCATCTTAGTTTTGTTCAGTTTTGGGGCAAAGGCACACTGTCTTCAAATATACAATATCTAGCCACACTATTTTGACTGTGGCTCTTATCAGGAGTCCTACTGACTGAGCCCTCACTGGGTTCATCTTCTCAAATCAAAGGACTCATCACATAGGTGATCACAGCTAGGAGCCAGAAAGAAGTGAAATGTCTGCACCGTAAGCTGGAGAAGAGAAGGGCATTCCTCATGTTCCCGAGGAGAGAAAAACTTTTGTAATTCTTAACACTGGCGCACTGGTAGACACAGAAAAGCAGCGGTTTTCATTCCGCACAAAGCGAGTGAAGTGATGCACTGGGAAAAGCATTCAGTTGGTTTACAATGACCACTTTGTTATGAATGTAATACACCTGTTGAGATGAACCAGGTACAGTGAAAGCAGGAATTGGAGTTGAAAGAGAATGGCTTTTAGGTGTTTGGAGGATGGTGCTGCTGAATATTTCACTACCACTCATCATATTGCAGAGCTGATGCTATGCCAAATGCTCTCTCTCTACCTGTAGGTTAAGACTTGGAAACGTTCTGGTTGGGCCGTCAGCATATATGCATGTGGAATTCTCACCTGCCCTGGCAGGAAACCTGCTTTGTTGATCTGATGCCAAGGTAGTGACTTTGGGTCCTGTGAGAGCCCACCAGCTCACCCTGCAGCAACCTGGTGAGTCTTAGGGAATGGACTTCCATATACAGATATTCCTCAACTTACAGGAGAATATGTCCTCATAATCCCATCATAAATTGAAAATATCATGAGTCCAAAATGCCTCTCATACCCCTAACATACCAAACATCATAGGTTGGCCTAGCCTACCTTAAACGTGCTCAGAACACTTACATTAGTCTACAGCTGGGCAAATCTAACACAATAAATACACTGTAGAGCAGCAATTTCCAACCTTTTTCATCTCATGGCACACATGAACTAATTATTAAAATTCCACGGCACACCAAAAAAGATATATTTTTGCCAATCTGACAAAAAATAGGTATAATTTTTATTGACTTACTCAAAAAATAATAATAATTACCTACCCTCTTTGCTCCAAAGTGACTTAAAAAAAGAAAAATCAGGTTCCTATACTTGTATATAAGGATTTCTCATACCAAGAAGTAACCAATCAGATGCAATCTTATGTGACATGACCAATAAGATGCAACTGTGTTAAATGACCTATATATTTATGGTTCAGATAGGACATTCACACCGGGCAGCTATTGTTGTATTCGCTGTCATTTTTTAAAAATTTTTTTAAATTTGACAATCTAAAGGGAAAGAGGTCTGGGCCCCTGACTAAATAGTCAGGTATTGCATTTTAAAAAGTCTTGCAGCACGCCGGTTGAAAATCACTGCTGTAGAGTATTGGTTGTTTACCCTCATGACCGCATGGCTGGTGGGGAGCTGTGCTCATTGCCACTGTCCAGCATCACGAGAGAGTACTACTCATCACTAGCCTGGGAGAAGGTCAACATTCAAAATTCAAAGTATGGTTTCTACCGAATGCATATGGCTTTTTCACCATCGTAAATTTGAAAAATCATCGCGTTGAACCATCGTAAGTTGGGGACCATCTATATGTACATACATTATCTTTTCAAAGCATTTTAAGGTGGTTTTAGTCCCCCAATGGCCCTGTCAGAAAGGTGAGCTCAATAACATCAGCCCCATTTGAAAGATGGGAATGTTGAAACACGAAGAAGATAAGTTGGGGAACACGATGGAGTCAGGTTCTGCAGAAAAATACATCATAGTCTTAAAGGAACCATCTACTCTGGACCTTAGGGTCATCATCTGAGGAAGGAGTTAACCTTGAATAAGTGGTTTTACAACTTATCTGGCAGCCATCTATACTAATACTTCTCAGTGCAACTCAATGCACATATTTCTAGGTATCTAAAAATATACCCGAAATACGTTTTACCAAAATATATAGACCTTCACAATATGCATTATGTCTAATATTTTCTATACAGTGTGGGCTAAAAGTTGGCTTAAAGTTGTGGCTTAAACTCTACAAAATGCAGGGTTTTTTTGTATCATTATTTGTTAATTATTATATTATTTTTCATAGAAACAACTATAAACCTATTTCTGCCCCATCCTGTATTTCATTCTATTCCAGTTCACTATTTTAAAAGAATCCTGATTGTGACCCACTATGTTAATGTTAGGACCCACTACTTGGTCCTAAACTTACATTTTAAAAAACAGTGTACTATGTGATGACCAATAGCCTTTACAGTGTTTATTTCCTACTATATACCTGGTCTAGAGCCCACTCTACTTGCTGCTCAGGTGCTATGAGATGGTAAAGATTTCTCCTTGAATTATGAATTCTATGTTCACTGTTGTACTGATTCAATCTGCTGTAGTCCTATAATCTTGCTGTGATTCCTTCTGTCCTTTTTGATTTATTGATTTACTCCATAAACCTTCTGGTTTTGGAAGGCATAACTGGGTTTGAGTCCAAGGTTCACTAGTTAAACAGCATCTCTAATCTTCAATCTCCTTGCTTGTAAAATGGGGATAAATGAGGTTGTTGTGAGGATCAGCCATAAACAATGTAAGCCCAGAGCATGATGCAGGCGGGCAGTGAGCATCACATAAATGGTACCTCAGTGACCGGTGTGCTGAGCACCGTGCGGCACCGGTGATACAAAGAACTCAACCTGGAGTGTGTCCTTGAGATGTCAATGCTTCCCTGGGTTATTCTCTTTTCCTTTTTGTTTTGTAAACTGCTTCTTAAATTTAGCAGTACATCACAAATGTTTTTCTGTTGGCAAGTGGAGTTGTAGAAGATAATTTTTAATGTTGGTTAGTATTACACTTTATGGTTGTATCATAATTCACTTCTCCGTTTCTTGTTTTAAAAATGTTTCTAGCTTTTTACTTTGAAGATTTTTATATAAAGGCAATGCATAAGCACTGAAATATAAAGTACTTAAGTAGAGAAGTTTTTCACTAGAAAAGTAAAAGCATCCTCCCTTTTACTCCCATCTCTTCCCTTTCTGCACAATGACCTCTATTAATCATTGCTTGCGCACACTTTTATATGTTTACTAATGCACACACAAGCAGTTTAAATGTATTTATATCATCATGTAAATGGTATCATGTATATATGTAGAAAACAAGTTCTGCAATATACCTTTTTTTTTTTTTTAATGTTCTTATTGATTTTTTAGAGAGCAAGGAAGGGAGAGAGATAGAAACATCGATGTGAGGGAGAAATCTAAATCAGCTGCCTCCTGCACGTCCCCCGCTGGGGATCAAGCCTGCAACCCAGGCATGTGCCCTGACTGAGAATTAAACCAGGACCTCTCAGTCCATGGGACTACGCTCAATCCACTGAGCCACACCAGCCAGGCTGCAATATACCTTTTAAAATGAGTACGTGCTGTGGTGCATGGATATCTACTTCATTCTTTAAGAGGTTGTATGCATTTCATTATATGTCTGGGCCATAATTTATTTATCCCATCCCCTGTTGATGCAGTCATCATTCCCTAAAATGTGTCTTTAGATTTTGCCCTCAATCATGCAATGAACACCTGTGCACCCTCTTGAGACAACTCCAGGGTAACTAGTAGAAGTAGAATGTTTTAATGCATTTAAAATTTTGACCTGTACTGCCAAATTACCTTCCATAATTTATGCCAATTTAATCTTATATAGTGTGTAAGAATGTTGATCTCTGTATAGTCTCTCAATATTTTATCTTTGTGATCTCTCTTTTTTCTCATTAAGAAATATTCACAAGAATGTTTAAATTAATCTGCTGGAAGAAAGTAGGAAATGTGTGGATATGGAGGATTAATGAATTGCCAATCCTGGAATAACCGGGGGACAGCTGCTCACGAGGCAAGTCACTACCTTCCAGGAGAGATTTGACTGGCCATTGACGACCTGCAGGTCACACTGTTTTCTGAAGGCTGGGGGCACATACCATATTTCAGATGGTGACTCAAATGGCATAAAATAACCCCGATACCATTTCTCAGTTCTGTCAAACATGGGCTTTGTTGACCCTGAGGTGACTGATTTTTCTTCCTCCCTTTTATTCCACCAGTGGAGAGGTAAATATAACACTGCCACCTTTTATGTCTAGGACTTGGCTTAATTCAGAAACTTTGGGAGCACAGATGGAAATCAACACTCTTGCCTTTTGCAGAACAGATGCCGAAATTTTATTAAGGGTAGCTTTTGGTCCTCTGGCAACTTGGATTAACTCACCTGCCATTTTCAGGCAGAAAAAAATCTGCCCCCACCTCCCCCCTGTTATCCCCCGAAGTCTACCACCTTGTATTCTGAACTTTTCTTTTTTTTTCTTAATCTACAAAGTAGAAATATCACCGTAGGGATAATTGATGTTATGTTTAAATATAAAAAAGCAACTTTTGGATAAAAAAAATAATACTTATTTTTAAAGCCCAAGTGTCAATAATAATAATAATAATAATAAGTAGAAATGGCTTAAGAAAACTACAACAAATTCAAATGACCAATTGATATGTAAGCAGAAAGATGCATATTATTGAAAAGTTGCAATAGACCCTAGAAAAAAATTAAACCACACATTGTCAGTTTTTTGGTTTTTTTTAATCCTCACCCGAGGACATTTTTCCATTTTTTGTTCAGATAGAGTGGGAGGGAGAGAGAGGAAGAGAGAAACATTGACGTGAAAGGGACACATCGAGTGGTTGCCACCCTCATGACCCAACCAGGGCCGGGGACAAACTGCAACCGAGGTACGTGCCCTTAGCAGGAAACGAACCCAGGCCTCTCTGGACCGCAGGCTGACACTCTAACCACTTGGCCAAACTGGCCACGGCTCATTGTCAGTTGTTTTGATGGATGAGGTCATGAATACACAGACAGGTTATATTACCCCGTCATACAGTGTGTTGGTGGCAAGACTGGGACTCAGCCTTAGCCCCCAAGGACTCCAAGCTCGAGCCCTTCTGTTGTACCACAGCCCCTCTTAGGTGTGAAGAGATCCGGTGGATGCTGGAGGTGGGAAATGGACACCAAGCACAAAGATTGCAGCTGTCCGTAGCAAAGGGTAGGAGACAGAAGAGAAGGAAAGGAAAGAAGAAAGGGGATAAGAGAAAGCAAAGGGCTCAGGTGGAAAGAACCCAAAAGACAGAGTTGATACCAATGGCAATTTGCTGCAAATGGGCACATCCTATCTTAATTTCTAAAGGAACAGAAATGCTGTTTGCTACTAATATTATAATAATATTAACTAATATTCTAAAAATTAAAGCAACCATTATAGTCACATGTTTCTGTTTTTGGTTTAAAACATGTAGCTATAATAATAGCAAATAGGAATGGCAATGTTGAATTCTCAGCAGCATATACATGTTTGACGTTGACCAAGTTATTTTGATACACAGAATGTTCCTATGTGCTGTATCTAATGATGCACTGATTCTACTAAGACTAAATGGCTACAAGAACCAGCTAGTTCCATGTTTCTGTGTTAATAGAGCTTTTTTTTTTTATCCTCACCCGAGGATATTTTTCCATTTTTTGTACAGATAGAGTGGGAGGGAGAGAGAGGAAGGGAGAGAGAGTGAGAAACATCGATGTGAAGGGACACATCGAGTGGCTGCCACCCGCACGACCAACCAGGGCCAGGGACAAACTGCAACCGAGGCACATGCCCTTAGCGGGAACCGAACCCGGGTCTCTCCGGACCGCAGGCTGACACTCTAACCGCTGAGCCAAACTGGCCAGGGCAATAGAGCATTTTTATCATCTTATTTTGATACACAGAATGTTCCTATGTGCTGTATCTAATGATGCACTGATTCTACTAAGACTAAATGGCTACAAGAACCAGCTAGTTCCATGTTTCTGTGTTAATAGAGCATTTTTATCATCTTCCCTAGTTGGTTTCTGTTTCCTCCAGAACAGCACCTGCCAACAACCATGTCTTCATGGAATTCTCCTTTTTTCTCTCGTTCTCTGTGACTATGAGATTCTCATTTTGCTCTTGTGCAATAGGATGGCCACAGGCAGGCTCTAGGCTACACCCACATTCAAAGAATACTCAATGAAAGGTTTTCTGTCTTCCTGGGGAGACCGCTGTGGGTCACTACTGGCAAAATCAATAGGAAAAAAAAAATTACTCTAATGTGGGACATTCTCGTTTTTTTAACCAATGATACAGGAAAGAGAAACAATCCGCTCTGCTCCAACAGCCCTGGCCACTTGCAACAGGATAAGAAATTTGTTGAAATTCTTCCTTTGAATTTGTTAGTTACCTGGAGCACTCGAATTTGTTCTGGACACAGAACATTCTGGCACTTTAAGATGAATAAAAAGAATTAAAAAAAAGACCCAAGAGTCTTCTTGCCAGCATGTGTACCAGAAAGAGAATATTCGCTACAACTAGCCTTGCAGAATAAAAGAGGCCAACCCACGGCCAAGTCCCTCTCACTTTCTACAGCCCACCTGCCGCTGGTGGCCGAGAGGAGGCTGACTGCAAGCAGCCTGGTTCCTCTGGTGTGTAGGCATATTTTTAATTTATTCTAATTTTTAAATTCACCATCTGTCATCTTTCAGTAGGTTCTGACATGGTAACCAACAACCCTAAAATCTTAGTGGCTCCCAAAACAACGCATTTTGTTTTGTTTTTTTCCCTTGCTCACATTATAGATCAGCTGCAAGTTGGCACCATGGATCTTCTTTTTGTTTTGTTTTTTATATAGGCCCATGATCACACACAGATACGTTATTAGTTTCCTGTATAAGAGCTATTAACATTAAACTTTTTAACAGAAGCCTCAAGTCATTTGAGAGGCCAAACAGATCCAAGGAAACAGGATGAAAATTAAATACTTAAATTAATCAAAGGCACTACAACACCACCTAGAACCTTCCACCATGGTGGTAGTGGGCTAAGGAAGATTAAGTTACAGAAAAATAACCTCATGTAAATGTTAAATAATACCCAGCAAAAAGTGAGGTTTGCTTTCCAGAAGACTATGGTACAATGTCCATTTGTGCACAAGAAAGTCAAGGTGGTTGAAAGTCAAACCAAATGGAACAGGAATAGATACAAAAGAGACTAAGTGGCAGTTCCCTAGCAGCGGGTAAAGAAAGGGTCAGGTTTTTTTCCTCCCAAGAAGCATCCGCTGCACTGTGCGCTGCCTTCCCTCAGGCCCCCACCTCAATGCTGCCTGCCTCGCAGGAATCAACCATCAGAGCGGATTCTGGGCTGCCTAGGGCTCTTGTAATTTAGTATAGACCTTAGAGAACTTGTCACATGTTATGGGGATGGGGGGATTGGGTTGGCTTTGTTCTTTTTTTATTTTTATTTTTGGGTTGGCTCTGTTGCTAGTACTTCTGCACCTAGGAATCCCAGAAGCATTCGCATGAAAAGTAGTCTGAGCTCCCCCAATCACATTCAAACACCCCCACACCACACCCTTCAAAGTCTGAAATCTTGCGGAAGCTGAGCTATAGTTAAAGCTGCAAGGCCCACAAAGTCCAAGAAGCCAGAAGGAGAGGATACAGGTAGGAAATCCTAGCAGTTAGTCTCCGTCTGTCTTTCCCTAATTTTGGAGAACTGTTAATATACCTGGCATGGGATGTAGAAAGTTACTGGAGCGAGCTGGGGCTTTTGCTGAATTTTTCATCCAACCAACAGAAAACAAGGGAAGGGGTTCATTTTATTTTAAAAGCTTCATAAGTCATGCTATTATAAAGGGACATGGCTGAACAGGTAGGAAACAGATTCCCCATTGTGAGTTCTCCTGATGGCTTCTGCAAGGATCATGGAGATGTCAATCACCTGTATTTTGGCGCAATGTCTCATCTTGTCCTCCTGAGGTATGGTATTGGTGACCACGACTGCTTTAAAGCATGCGTTGTTAATGCGAGAAATGGCTGGGCCAGAAAAGATTCCGTGAGTCAAGATGGCATAAACCGCGGTGGCTCCGGCTGAAAACAGTTTGTCAGCGGCAAGGCAGATTGTGCCACAAGTGTCAGCCATGTCGTCCACTAGAATGGCCACCCGATCCTTCACGTCTCCGACCAGCACCATGCGGTCCACCTCGTTGGCCTTCTTCCGTTCTTTGTGAATCAAGGCAAAGTCAACATTCAAGCGGTCTGCAATGGAGGTAACTCTCTTAGCTCCCCCTGCATCGGGTGAGACGACAGTGCAGTCCCTCCACCCAGAGATATTCTCCCGTATCCACTCCAGGACAGCTGGCTCTGCGTACAGATTGTCCACAGGGATATCAAAGAAGCCCTGAATTTGAGAAGCGTGAAGGTCCATGGTGATGATGTGATCTGCGCCTGCTACGGAGAGCATGTTCGCCACGAGCTTGGCCGAGATGGGAGCCCGGCTCTTGTCCTTCTTGTCCTGCCGGGCGTACGGGAAGCACGGGATGACGGCGGTCACGCGGCTGGCGGCGGAAATCTTACAGGCATTGATCATGATCAGCAGTTCCATGAGATGGTCGTTAATTTCTCCGCAGCCGCTCTGCACGATGTAGACGTCCTCTCCGCGGACACTTTCGCCGATTTCAACGCAGGTCTCCTGGTTGCTGAATTTCTTCGTCACCACCTTGCCCAGCGCCAGGCCCAGGCGGTCGGCGATTTTCTGGGACAAGTCCTGGTGCGAGCTGCCGCTGAAGACCTTGATATTCGGCATCTTGGCCAACTGCCCTGGGCACAGTGCTCAGCGATCGCTGCTGCTGCCAGACCCGACTTCGCTGGAGAGCTTCTCTTCCGGAGATCAGGCTACAAAGCAGCCTCTTTGGGGAACCTGTCGTTCTTTCGGCAGAGTGCAGGGACACCCGGACGGTTGGAGGAGGCCGCCAGGCTTCTGAGAGCTTCCGGCCAGATCCGCAGCCCTTCACTTCCTGCTCACAGCTCATTGGCCAAATGAAGTCACGTGGCCAGGCCTCTTCGGCAGGGGCGGGCAGTCCGCTCCGCCGGCCCTGCGGGTGGACCGGGAAAGGCCAGAGGATACTGAGCAATGAGCACGCAGCCTACCGCAGGGCCTTGGAATCGGCTGCATCTCTGGGTCCCAGAAACACTGTGTTCCTCAAAAGTCAGAATGCAGTTCATACCTTTAGACATGTTCTGACCAGTAGCTCTCAAGGACATGAATATTGAGCTGTGATTTAAAAACTAGGAATGGGGTATGGCCAAGATTGACAGGAGTATGGTTTTCACCATCCATTTTTCCCATTATTTCCAATAGGTAGGTCGGATGTGGTTTCTACATTTTCTAAAACTGGACAAGCTGACAAAAACAGGAAAATATCAATAGGAGGTTTTCCATAGGGCCGAGGCTTGGCTTCTTTTTATGTGGAAAACTGACACGGGAGATTTTGAGGGGAGGCTATAAAAGAAAATTCCAATTTTGAATAATTTCTGAGCCAACTTTCCCTACCTGTGTGTTTAGATAAAAGAAGGAGGAAATGCAAGCCTGGGGATCAGCTGCTTTTTTAAAACTGAGTTTCATTTTTTCATAAAAATCAGTTTCAGACATTCTGGAATGTAAGTCCAGCTCGAGGCAAAAGGTTTTCAGTAGATGGTTTGTCTTGAATGTTTCCTAGTGGTACCTTCAGGCATTCAGTACCCTCACCGTGCCCTCTGCCAGCAGACTCCCGCTGCAGTACCCTAGCTGGACCGAGAATCTATAAAAGTCAGCAGAAACGTCCGTCGGAAGCACGAGCTCAGGGCTGGGAACCGTGCCAGCTGGAGCTCTCTCGCTGATGCCACGCAGCCCGTCCCCGAGGAGCCAGCTGTCTCCGGGGGAGACAGTCAAGTAACCAAGAAGTTGTACTCGAGTGATAAATGCTGCAAGGTGCGGTGCACACAGAGAACTTTCAAGTGCAAAGGAGGAAGCATAACTCGTGCAAAATAGGAAAGATGTCATGGAGAGAATGAAGTGTAAAATGAAAAGTGAAAGATGAAGTAGAGCCAGCCAAGCGATGGGGAAGAGCGAGAATTCATTTGGGGGCTCCGACTGCGGACCCTTAAGCAGGGGTGCAATGGTGAGGGGCCTTGTAGCTCACTCACTCCCACTGCAGGCTTTGCCGAGATTATTATGACGGCAAATGCCACGGGGTTAACAGTCTTATAAAACCTATTTCAGTTTCAGTTCTAGTATTTTAAAAATATTTATAAATTTTTGTAATTAATTTTATTTTGAAAAAAATTAAAAACCAAAAAGTTTAAGAAAAAGGATAATAAGGTAAGATAAATACCCATGCAGCTACTACCCAACAAACATTAATGTTAGGTTATATTTTATTTCATTAAGAAATAAATTATTACTAAGAAGTTGAAGTCCCCTTATACACCTTTCCCTGGTCACATTTCTCTTCATCCTTCTCTTCAGAGTTAACTGCTATCATAAATTTTGTGATTCTAGTCCTTGTTCTTTGTTTTCTATATACATAATAAATAACAGATTGTTTTAGGTTTATGTAAATTTTATGTAAATGATTTACTGTACTATAAACAATGCCTGCAACTTTAATGTTTTTCAACATTAGTTTTTCAAATAAATTTTCAAGATTAGTATTTTACTAATGAAGTCCATTACATAAATATACTAAAATTAATTTGGCTGTAACACTGCTGTGGACATATAGGTTTGCTTTGATTTTTTTTTGTTCTTCTAAGAAGACTGCAGTAAAAACCGTTGTATAAAGTTTATTTACCTACTTAATTTACATATTTCACTTGGATAATATTAGGTAATATTGGGTAATAGAAGGTACTATTACCTGAAAATGCAGTTACTGGATCATTGAGAATATATATTTTAAATTTTACTAGACTTTCTTATCTCTTATACTAAATTATTATTTTCTAGTTATGTTCTTCTTAAAGTCTTGATGAGGATATTTCTTTTCTCTGGATCTCGAGTGATTGTTTGAAGGTCCCATATCAATTTCATTTAATTCACAAATTCTCAAATGAGTGAAGATATATGCAGATATACTCTTTGTCAAATGATTGGATATGTTCCTCTCCATCGCCCCCAAACCCTTTGGTTTTCCTGAATTCATTTCTCTGATCTGCAGATCCAACTCACTCTCCCCTGCACTCTCTCAATGGATGACGTCACTTCTATTTTCATGGAGAAAATAGAAATAATCAGAAGGACACCACCTGATAAGCTGCCTCCCGATTGACTAATGTGCTACTGTTTGCTTTCTCTTCCTGCCTTTCCTCTAGTTACGGAGGGAAACTGTCCACGCTCCTGCTTCAGGCCAGGGCCTCCATTTGTAACCTGGGTCCCATTTCTGGTCATCTCTTCAAGTCCATTGTTCCTCCAATTTTCCCCTATCAACTTTACCAGGGGTCAGCACCGGTCTCTGTAAAACGCCAGATAGTGTTTGACAAATTTGTCACTGTGTTCCAACGAAAACTTTATTTTTAAAAGCACACAGAAGTCCACCTTGACTGGCAGCAATAGTTCGTCCATACCTGTCCTGTATCATCAATAATTTCTCCAGCTCTACTAGAGTTTTCCCTTTTGTGATTCAAGTGTGCTGTAATCCCACCCATCTTAACAAATGCTTTCCGAACTATGGAGCTTGTCATAACTTCTCGTCTGTGTGAAAATTCAGTGAGGATCTACATGGTAAAGTGGAAAGTGCACTGTGAAAGGAATGAGAACTGATCCTCTCTTCTACCTCTAATTCAAAACGAAAAAATAAATAAATAAATGAGTAATACAAATCTAGAGCCATGTTCCCCTCTCTGCTTCCTCTTCCTCTGCTGTCCGCTACATTGTAGAGTCCACAACAACGCTTTCTGAGAGGTGGTCGGTAGCTGCTGTCTCCACTTCCCTCCCCTCTCTCTCTGGAACCCACTCCTAACGCCGTTGTTGGTCCACTCTTACGTGAAACCATTCTTCTTTCCAAGGTCAGCAGCCTCCATCTGGCCAAGTCTGATGGCCAATTCCAAGTCCTCACCTTAATTCCCTGGCAGCATGTGGAACCCTTTCTTCACTTGTCTTCTAAAATGCTGTCCTCTTCTGGATTTCCTCCCTTACCTCTTAGTCTCTTCCACGTTCTCTCCCTACTAAACGGAGTGACCTAGGCCTCCGTCATCTTCTCTAGATCTACCCTTATTCCCTAACAATCTCATCAGCTACATAGCTTTAAATTCTATTTCTATGCTGTTGACCACCAAATTCTTATCTCCTGCCCACACCTCTCCCAGAGCAACACACACACACACACACACACACACACCACACTCACATTCACAATCCTTTGACTGAATGCTTAAAAGAGAGCTCACATTTGACATATCTAAATTTTGATATCTAAATCACATCCTAATATCTAAATCAGAATCCACATATTTTTAAGTTCTGAACCTTATTCTCCCCCAGATTTTCCCATCTCAGTAAATGGCATCAGACTCCCCCAGTTGCTCTGGTCTAGAACCAAGGAGTCATCTTTAATGCTTTTCTTTCTCATATGACGCATTCCACTCATCAGCAAATCTTATCGCCGCTGCCTTTAAAATATGTCCTGAATATGACTGTTTCTAACCATCTGTGTAACTGTTACTGTGACCCACAGCAACCCCACCTGTCTCGCTGCAGTGACTGACTTTCTACCCGGTTTCCATCTCCTACTTCTGTTCTCTTTCCATACATCCTCAATGCAGTAGCCACAAAGATCCTTAAATGATGTAAAGGTGACCATGTCACCCCCCTTTTCAAAGTCCTCCTAAACTCGTATCACACTTAGAATAAAATCCAGACCCTCCACGATCTGCTTCCTGGCCATTTGTTCTACCTACATTGTCCTCTGAGTACACTTCTGCATTAACATTTTTGATGTTTTGGTCTCTATAATGCTCTCCCCTGACCTTCACACTGACCTCTTAGCTCCCTTCTTTCAAGCCTTTCTCAGATGTCACTTTCTTAGGCCTCTCTAAACTCCACCCCACTTTCTTATTCAGATTTAGTTTTCTTCATAACACTTAACATTAAATAGTAACATTTGTTTTATTGTATTTCCCACCAAAGTAAGTTCCTTGAGGGCAGATTGTTTACCTAGTGCCAAGAATAGTATCTGACATATAGTAGCTACTCAATAAACATTGGCTGAATGAATGAATGGTTTTACAGAAGGATGGGAAGATTTTATACAAAGCTCCGAGACCAGTTCCTCTTTTCCCACGTTTCCATTCAGTGAGGCTCTGCTGCACTGTGGCAAGGTGCTTTGACGCTCTGGACCTCTGAGATACATGAACACCTGCTACTTCTAGCACACAAGGCTCTTATTGCCTTCATCACCATACGTCAGCACCAGCCCCTTCTCACTTCCACCAACTCTGTGGTAAGAGACAGTTCCCCATTTCTCTGGCTGGTTCAGCCCTTGCCTGTTGGGCCAGAGACAAACAGTAAAGTCAGTAGAAGGGCTGCCAGCTTTGCTTTATTTCGAGAGGTGAAAAATTTGAAGGTCACAGAATGTGTTTCTCAATCTGTCAACATAAGAAATGTCCAAACCTGTAGAGAATGTTTATGAGTTTATATGAGCCAAACTGATGACAATTGCCAGGAAGCAAAATCTCGACAGACTGAAGAAAAGCTCTGGAGAATGGCAGTTTTTCAGCTTGTTTTATACATTGCAATCAGAGGAGACTTAAGGGTGGAGGGGTTATATGAAACTCACTGGAGGTAGGTTAGGGAAGTGGGAAGAATCAATGTGGGGTAATCTCTGAGTTTGAATAGCGAGTAAAATGGAGAGAAAAACACTTTTTTTTTTTACATTGGGGGGTATAGGATAGTTAATAATTAACACTTAGAGAATATAGAAATGATATTTGGGGAACAAGATAACAATGAGGGGTTCTGTGGTCTCATGCTCTGGTGTGGGGGGTATATGTGTGGGGTGTGTTGAGGGGGCCAGGAAAGAGGGATGACTCTGACATTCCAAGGGTGTGTTATCTTAGATGCCAAAAGACAATGGACAGCCTCACTGGAGGTAAAGACTGACCTTTGTCAAGGAAGCTACAGGCCTAGGACATGACTACTGCATGACCTGCTTTTGGTTAGGAATATTTATGTTCAGACCATCCTATGTGATGCTGTAAGTCTCCGAGTTTGGAAGGTCACCATGCAGGCCTCCCCTGAGCTTGTCAGGTGTAGTACGTGCCCCCCCCCCCCCCTTTTTGGCCCAGAAACCCAATTCCATATGCTTGTAATTCATGAAATCCCTCCTAGGTTCTGGCAACAGCTTGCTTATCACTACTAGCTCTGACCAGTGGAAAAACTTGGCATCTCTTTCTGAGTTTTCTGGGATTTCAGTGGAAAGTTGGGAGAGAAGGCATCAGGGTCTTCAAACCACAGTCTGTTGTCAAATGGCACTTTCTCTCCCCCTTTATTTGAAAAAAAATTTAAAAAGTAAATGACAATTTTTTCCCTCTTTATCCCCCTCATATCTGGATAGTAGAATTAAAATATAATGAGTAATTAGGAAGAATTTATAAGTTTTATGAAATTGTTTAGCCATTTCTTGCATGTTGCTTTCAGAAGTGTGAGGTTTTTTACATTCAGAGGAAGTGAGTTCTGAAGCTCTCGTTGTTATGACTCTAGGTTTGAACTGGGCACACATGGTGAGAATGTGCAATGACAGACAGCACCTTCTGAGGAGACAGGCTGTGTTTGTGCCTATTTGTCCCTCCTCACCCCTGCCCCCAGTATGAATATAGCAGCTCTGTCCTGTAAATGTATATGACAAGCAGAGACACAGCCTCTTTCCAGG
Source organism: Molossus molossus (assembly GCF_014108415.1). Classification (NCBI taxonomy): domain Eukaryota; kingdom Metazoa; phylum Chordata; class Mammalia; order Chiroptera; family Molossidae; genus Molossus; species Molossus molossus. The sequence goes on from NW_023425346.1 coordinate 32,782,761, forward strand.
GCTCAATACCAAGGGATTCTCCAGCAGTGGGTGCATTTCTGCAGCTGGGGACTCGGCGGAGAAAAAAGCAAGTCATTCAAGGGAAACAAGTTCTCCTGCTGTAAGGGGGCTGGAATGTAGACATGAGATCTGTCAAAGGAGCCTCTCTGTTCTCCGTACTGACAGCTTGTGCTCTCCGTGACACATGTGCTGCAGAAACATGACCTGGAACTGATGTGCTCTGGCAAAACAAGCTGGGAGATTTCAGGCGCTCTCTCTCTCTCTCTCTCTCTCTCTCTGCTAATGGTACTGACCAATTGAAGGGATTGGGGGCAGGGCATGTAGTGATCATAAGAGAGTTCCCAGCCCCACCATCAAAATTAGCTCCATGGCCAACCGGTGTGGCTCAGTAGTTGAGCATCTACCCACACACCAAGAGGTTGCTGATTCCCGGTCAGGGCACATGCCCAGGTTGTGGGCCAAATCCCCAGTGGGGGGCATGCAGGAGGCAGCCAATTGACGTTCTCTCTCATTGATGTTTCTCTCTCTCCCTCTCCCTTCCTCTCTCTCTAAAATCAATAAAGAAAAAATATTTTTTTAAAAAATTAGCTCCATGGCCCACTAAGTACACATGGAGACTGTTCCTGAGATTCTTGGAACATGGTATTGTTATCTGCATGTGACACTTTATTATACATTGAATGAAACTCTAGGATGGGATATCTGCAAAATAGGGACTGAAAGAATAGAGAAAACAAAACCAACTTTGTAGACACAAGTAAATGTGGTAACCAAGGTAACAAGATAGTAATACAGGAAAAAGATACAATGACCTGGCTACTTAGTTCTGCATACACAATCAATTTTGGTGTTGGAAGATGAAGAGTCTATCATGATCAGGCTTGATTGCCTGTATTAATAAAATTGGATTCTCTGATATAACTTTAAATTATCTTTTTGGGAGTGAGAAGAAATGAAATTTTGCTTTGAAATTACCTGGGTGACATGAAGCATTATGCTAACCAACTCATTGGACAATTATGTATTTTTCTTTTTTCCAGAGAGAAGGCAGCCCTCTGCAAACCAAGGAGAGATGCTTCACCAGAAACCAGCCCTGGAATATTAATAAACTTCCAGCCTCCAGCACGGTGAGAAAATACATTTCTGTCGTTTGAGCTCCCCAGTCTGTGGTGTTCTGTATGGCAGCCAAGCAGACTCATTCATAAGCAGTTAATCGTGTGATGTGGTCAGTGCAATGATAGATATTTACAGATGGGCACACAGGGGAAGAGGCCCCTTCGGTGATCAGCATGAGAATGGCATTTACCATAACCACAGGTCTCTGTGATCCTGTGTTCTGATTCGAACCTAGGGGCATGGTCCTGCCTCTACTTGGAAGCAAAGATTCAGGGGCTTTGGGCAGCTTCAACAACCATTTGACAAATATTTAAAGGGTATTCACTCTACATTAAATACTAGGGATGCAGTGGTGTAGAGAAGGATAATTCCCACAAGGCTTATCTTTATCAAAGATAAAAACAAGTACAAAAATAAAATTATTAAAAAACCTTACAAGTGTATGAAGGAAACCAGTGAGGGGCTGAAAGAGAATGTGAATGAAAGGTAGGGAACTTTGTCAGTGGATATTTAAAGTGAGATTCAAATTAAATGCCTAGAGTAGTCAAGTGCGGAGTGCGGGAAGAACATCTAGGGAGCGGGAAGAGAACATTCAAAGTCACTCTTAAAGGAAAGAGCATGTTTGTTTAAGGACCCAGGAGAAGACGCATGTGACGGTGTGAAAAAGGGTGAACGGGGCTGGAGAACATGAAGGGGGTGGCAGGGAGTTCAAGTTTTGTTCTAAGTGTGATAGGAAGCCTGTAAAGAGTTTTAGGCGAGGAAGTGGTATAACCCACCACACACACACACACACACACACACACACACACACTTATTTCTAAAACAACCTTGAACTTAAAGTACAGCTTTTTCTGCAGAACCACTTGAGAGGAACTTGCAATATGAGAACCTGTGTTAGTTATCTACTACTATGTAACATATTGCCTCAAAATGTACAGTTGTCCCTCGTTTACCACAGTTAATCCGTTCCAGACTCTAGCGGCTGCACCTGGCATTGAAGGATCCCTGGGGTGCTCGAGTACATAGGCCTACAGTTCATACGTACAGTAATTGTAATTGTAATTGCAATACAGGGGTGTATAATTGACTCAGACAACCGAGCACACGCTGTATCATTTTCAATGTCTCGATCAACTTTTTAATGAATATATTTGAAAAAACCACAATAGAGTGAGGCCGTGAAAGACGAAGTGCGAAATGGCGAGGGACGACTGGAGTGGCTTAAAACAACTTTTATTATCTGAGAGCTTTGGTGGGTCATGGTCTGGGTGTGGCTTAGCTCCTGGGTCTCAGAGTCTCTCACAGGCTGTGCACTGGGTGCTGGATGGGGCTGCAGTCACAGCTAACACTCGGCTGTAGGAGGATTCACTTCCACGCTCACTGCATTTGTTGTTGGCAGGATCTGGTTCCTCATAGGCTATGGACTCAAGACCTGCAGTTTCTTGCCAAGGACTCAGCTCCTCCCAGGCTGCTGGTGGGAGGCCTCCCTCGGTTCCTTGCCATGTAGTCCTCTCCAAGTGTAGCCCACTACATGCAGCTGACTTCTGTCAGAGTGAGTGAGCAGGAAATGGGAGGCACACTCTTTCTGTCCATGCTACCAGTTTGACTATATTCTATTAATTAGAAGTAAATTTTTAGGTACAGAATACACTCAATAAGAGGGGATTATACAAGGGCACAATTATCAAGAGGTGGGGATGATTGGGACCATCTTAGAGGCTGCCTATCACATGACCCATATCACTCCAAACAACCAGGACATTCTCCTACTGTCCACCATGTAATCATCAAAATCAAACTGATACATTGCTGTGATCTAATCCTCAGACCCTGTTCACATTTTCCCACTTGTCACAACAATGTCCTTGACAAGAAAAAGATCCAGTCCAGGATCATGATTTACTCTCTGCTGTCATGTCTCTTTAGTTTCCTTCCATCTACCTCAGTCCTTTAACCTTTCCTTGATGGTCATGATCTTGACACTCTTGAATATTGCAAGGTAGTTACTTCATAGACAGTCTCTCAGTTTGGGATTTTCTAATGTTGCCTAATGGTTGGATTCAGCTTTTGCATCTTTGGTAGCAAGATCATAAAAGTGATGCATTGCACCTGACCAAGTGGCATATAGTTTTAAAGCTTTTCCACTGTGAAGTTAGCTTCCCCCACCTTTGTAACTAATAAATGTTTTGTGGAGAGGTACAGTGATACCTCGGTTCTCGAACGCCTTGGTATTCGACCAAATCGGTATTCGACCAGGAGATTCGAGAAACTTTTGTCTTGGAATCCGAACAAATATTTGGAACTCGAACTTCCGAGATGAGCCGAGTTGAGCCGAATGGCGTTCATTCGGCCCAGCGCGCCTTGCTTGCGTCATCAGTGTGAGTGCAGAGAGAGAGTCACGCTTTGTGGAGAGAGTCACGCTTTACACTGAATTTAACCCTTAGACATACTGTACACTTTTATTTCTTGTTGAGACTTATGTTTTTCTACATATTATATACAAATTAGGCCAGGAAATAGGCATTTTCTGGGGCTTGGAACGAATTAATCCAGTTTCCATTATTTCCTATTGGGTTTCATTGCTTCGGTTCTCGAACAATTTGGTTCTCGACCGTCCTCCTGGAACGAATTATGTTCGAGAACCGAGGTATCACTGTACTTTAAAACTATGTAAATTTCCCATTCCTTATAAAACATCCAATCTGTTCTTTTATTGATTTATATCAGTGGAAACTAGTAGGTTTTCATTTTGTTCAATGGATAATTATTTATCTTCACTATTTACTTTGATCCTAACTAGTTTCAGATGTTTCTTCAAGCTGGCTTCTGTGATCTTCTGACATATTCATGTTTGGAGCACTTCTTTAGTTTCTGACACGAAACATGTTCCAGGTTCATGTTGTACTTCCCCTACCCCAACCTTGGGATCATCCATTTCACTAAGGAACCCTGCTATTTAGAAATGGTATTTAGAAACCAAGATATGTGCTTATTGCTATTGGGGTGTCACTATTCCCAGGGTCTCTCAATAGACAGAACTAGGGAGGTATGTATACATGTGTGTGTTTGCACACATTTACATCCATGTTTCTTTTTTTATTGATAGATGTGTCTTGGAAACCATACATTCACATTGCTGTCTCCAATTCCAATTCGACAACACAGGATAAATTCCATTTTTCTACCTTTCTGTGTTTGCAGCTGCCTTCTCCTACAGTGAGAAACTTGGTTTCTATTCTCTTTATTTTATTTATTTATTTATTTTTTTAAATCCTCACCTGAGGGTATTTTTTCTTTATCTTCGGATAGAGAGGTAGGGAGGGAGGGGAGAGAGAGAAAGAGAGAGAGAAAGAAACATTGATGTGAGAGAGACACATAGACTGGTTGCCTCCCTCAGGACTCCAACCAGGGCCAGGGACCGAAATGCAACTAAGGTACGTGCCCTTGACTGAAATTGAACCCACAACACTTTGGTCCATGGGTCGATGCTCTAATCGCTGAGCCAAACGGGCCAGGGCTATTCTCTTTAATATATTTGCTCCTTTGGCCAGTGTCCATACATACAATCAACCTCCCATCTCTGCTACCAGCCCATCTCCTCCACCTCCCAGCTGGATGATTTCCTCACCTCCTATGTAAATATTCTTCTCACCCATCCAGGCTTAGGCAATATACACTAAGCCGTCTCCCTGCATGAATGCCCTCCTCAGCTCTGCTTAGATTTTGATCCCCAGTGCTAGGTCATAATGGCAAATCTCCCACCACTTGGATGCTTACTTTATTTAGCATCAATTAATGGCTTTGGGGATAAACTGCTGAGGAAAAGTAGGGAAGCAAAGGAGAGAAAGAGAAAAAGAAAAAATTACAATGTATTTTAAGCCAAGATTGCTTATTATTATATGGCATAGGGGTTGGAAAGGGCGGGAACTGAGGTGGGGAGACCAGTTGAAATGCTCCTACACAAAATCCAATGAGAGATGATGGTGCATGATTCAAGGGGGTGGTGGTGAATTAAAAGGAAGCATTTGGAGAGTCGAAATCACTTTCTCTTGGTTTGCATGTGGGAGCAGAGGGCAAGGCAGAACCATGGGACTTGTCTTTGGTTTGTAGCTTAAGCAACGGATTGAAACATGGTGCCTTTTACCGAGATAGGAAGGGATTGCGTTGAGGGTGTAGCGTGTTGAATCAATCATTATTCCTCAAATATGTCAAGCTTGAGACATTTAAGAGAAGATGTAAAGTAGACACATGGACATGTAAATAACTCAAAGCCAGAGTCTGGGCTGGAAATATAAATTTGAGAGTCATAAAGATAGGCAAAGAGTTGAGAGTATCCGGGTCTGACCCTTAGCAACTCCAACAATCAGATGCCAGGAACAAGAGACAGAACTTAGCAAAAGAGTTAGAAAAGGAGAGCCCACTGGGGTAGGAGAAAAACCGGAGCAACACAGAAACAGGAGAGACACATGCTTCAAGAAGCAGGAATCGTTGGTTCTATCAAAGCTTGCTGAGAATATCAATATGAGAACCCAGATGTCCATTGGCTTTGTCATTGATAAGGATGCCATTGGTTGATAATAGTAAATTCAGTGGAATGTCTGAGGAAAAACACACATTGTACTGGATTAAATAGTTAAAGAGATTCAGGAAAATGGAAATGTGATGTGAGGCAACGCTTCTGAGAGGTTTGCTCTGAATGACAGGCGAGATGGCGGTGTAGCGGGAGGAGCTTTTGGGGTCAAGGACGAGTCATGTAAAGATGGGTGATTGTGGACGCAGTTTGTATGCTGAGGGCAGGAACCTCAGAGGAAGAGACTGACAACGCAGAGTGAAGGGCACTGACCTAAACGGAAACCTTTGAGGGTGACGAGGGTTGTTGTCACAGAACAAGTGGAGGATGGATCTTTGATATGACTGGTCTCAGCAGTAAGGGGAAGAGAAAGATATGTAAGTTAACAGATATATTTGTAGTTTATGAAATCAAATATTTAAAAAACACATTTTGGTATATTTTGTTTTTCATCTGAGTTTTCCTTCCTTTGCTGATCTTCTGTTACAAGGCTAAATCACAGATCGTGTTGCCCCGGGGAAGAAAGTGGAGGATTCTGCCTTGGATAAAGCACAAAGATAGAAGAGAAGGAAATTATGTGAGGGGAGTTCCTGCCAGGCAGACAAGGGAAGTATAAAAGGAGGAGAGACCAGAGAGGAGAGGACATTTGGAAGGAAGGAGCAGCCACAGAAATCCTCTTGAGATCTAGCCTGAGAGTACGTTGTGCTGGAAAGCGGTAGAGACTCACAGGAAATAGAATCTTACAGCTGGTCCTGTCCGAGGGGATAGCCTGGGAAGGATGCTGCCTCATGGAGCCTCTCCAGCAACCTAAACCTGCTGCTGCGGGCTCAGAAAGCAGCTGTCCCCAGCTCCCTGGAGGGACGGAGGTGCCGAGAGGAATGTTGGCTCAGAAGAAGCCTGAGGTTGGGATGAGGAGCCTGTGATGTGGCAAGAGACCAGGGCATCACCTGTGGATGCCACAGGACGGCCAGGAGCAGATTAGAGCGAGCCAAGCCCAGCAGGACTGGGTGAAGGCTTGAAGAGCAGTGAGTGGACCCAAGCCCCCCCCCCCCCCCCCCCCGCTGCAAATGCACAGAAGCTCCCACTATGTCCGGATGCTGCCCACGGAGAAGAGAGACAGCAGGGAATGCAAAATGCCCGGAAAGACTGTTTACTCCAAAAAATATTATTTAGCCAGACTTTAAAATGGCAAGTAACTAAGGTACTTTCAATAGCCTTGCTTTTATCTTCTCCATGGAAACAGGAACACCAGAGAAGATGCGGTAGTTAGAGAAAACAAAAACGTCACCATCTCCCTATCAGCTGTAGTACAGATTTTGACAGCAATGCAGTAGGCTCACTGGTGTGAAGATGGGGTGGCACGGGATGGCTGCTGTTTTATCCATGAGAGATGAAGTGTGAGCCCCCGCCGAGGGTGGGGGCTAAGAAGGAGGTGTGGGAATTAGAGGGAACAAAAAGGAGAAAGTATAAAATGATGGCAGGGGGATTCCAAACGCACGTTACTATCTTAAAGCCTCTAAGAGCCCTGTTTTATAAAGAAGACACCTGTTCAGATTGGTATCCAACCTGGGGAAGATCCAGGTTTAGCGGGTCCTGAAGCTTATTCAGTTTGAAAGCTCTCTTTAAGAAAAAGAACACAAAATTATGAATACAAAATTCAGAACCGTCTTGTAAGAGACTCGTGTAAACAAGGGTCCCCGAAGTTCTAATTTTATTAGCTTTAAATCCACCTCTATTTACATGTCAAATGACTGTATTTGCTCATGAGCAGACATTTCCCTCCCCACACCTGCTAAGAACACCCAGAATGGCTGACTTGACCTCAAGTCGGGGTGTGCTGGCTGGCACAGACTACTGTGGCTTCCCAACCCGCCCCCCTTCCTTCCATCTATCTCTGCTCTCTCACCTCCAACATAAATACAGCTGATCGTTATTCTCCTAGAATACCAGCTCGCACCCACACCACAGTCTCTCTTCAACTTAGGTTCCAACTTCTCTAGACGGGTGATTTTCAAACTTCTTACATCACAGCCCATAGTAAGAAAGAGACTTCACATTGGAACTCCATCCATATGACTGAAAACCAGTTTAACAAAATGCTTCTGAATTTTTCTACATGCAATGTCCTCTGGCATTTTCTGGCTGCTATATTGCGTGTGTACAAATAATTCTGGTTGGGCCACACTAACTGCCCCACAGCCAGCAGGCTCCCGCTGCCTCCTCCAGCCCTTCGCGTCCCGTCTTCGCTTGTGTGGCTCCCTCTCTGGGCTGCCCTGCATCTCTGCTGCGACATTGGAGATCATTCTCAGCCCTCCGGTTTCAAATAAAATTCTCCCTTTTAGTTAAAGCCCTGCATGAAATCCTCTGACCTCTCATGCATTTCACATTCATGTTGCTGTGGCCGTTATTTTATTCTGCTCGAATTACATCTGATTATTTAAAATGCAGTCGTTTTGCCCTGGTCAGTTTGGCTCAGCGGTTAGAGCGGCGGCCCGCGGATCAGAGTCATGGGTTTGATTCTGGTCAAGGGCACGTACCTCGGTTGTGGTTTGGTCCCCGGCCCTGGTCGGGGCTGTGCAGGAGGCAACCAGTCCATGTTTCCCTCTCACATCGGTGTTTCTCCCTCCACCCCCACTCTGAAAATAAATGGAAAATATCCTCGGCTGAGGATTTAAAATAAATACATAAATACATAAATAAAATGCAGTCTTTTTGACTCGACTGTGAAGTCCTTGTGGGCAAGATCATGTCTGATTCTAACATGGCCATTTCTGTGAATCCTGCAGTATCCAGCACCCAGTACCCTGCAAATGTGCAAGGTAGGAGAAAATAACAGTGGTCCACAAGGCCGTCGTGAGGTTTGAATAAGAGGATGCACTTAAATAATAATGATATAACAAGCACGTCTCATATCTTGTTTTATGGTTAAGTATGGGCTGAAGGTCACATGAGCAGTAACTGGCAAGGCCGGGGCACGAGCTAAGCCCCGCATTCTCAGCCACCGTGTTATTCTGTCTTTGTTCAGTTAACCCACAGGAAGCTCTCAATAACTGAGACTATTTTTATCACTTAACAAAAGGGTGTTGGATCAAAACTGAATAAAATGCTTTGGCAGAAACTATAGATTATCTGTAATAGCCTTTAGGTCTGAGGATAATTCCATTCATCATTCTGCTATTAGTTTGCTGTTTAATCCGCTGTTTTATGTTTCTGTGTGAGTGGCTGTGACTACATGATTAAAAGTCACCACATCGGGAAAATGAATTTACTGTCTTCAGTGGTCTTAATGACCATATCAGATTAATTGCAAGACTAATTCAACTATGCACAAATTAGATATTAAGATAAATGAAAAAAATCCAATTTGACCAAAAAAATGATTTTGAGACTACATAGATCAAACTAATTTTCTTCCGCTGTGCAATTTAGTTCAATTCCAACTTTCAAATATACAGTGCAAGGAACTACAGGGGATGGCAAGAAAAATAAGCAACATCCCTGTTGCCAAGGAGTTCATACTCAAGTGTGAGTATCTTGGGGGTGGAGGTGGAGGGATGAGATGTCTATACAAATGTCCCTAGTACAAAGAAGCGGGAGATCTGTTTTATGAAGTTTCCGTGAATCCTGAGTTCCAAGAAGGAAATGAATTATTTTCTCCGGTGAGGGAATTGTGGAGAGGAGGAGAGTGGTTGAAAGTCTAGAGTTAGACAAGTGCAATTCTGGTTCTCAGATTAAAGAAGATGCGGCCTTCTCCTTACTGAAGATCTGCGGAAGCCTCGTAGATTCTAAGTAAGGTTCTGGGATGAACTATTAACAGAATGGTAAGGAAAACTTATTTATGAAAGGAATTTGGTGATTACTATGTTACTGAAGAAGTCATGTCAGACTAATCTTTTATGGGGAGGTGATGATGATTACATTTGTACAAATGAGAAACATGATGTAGATAGAGCAGCTGAATTTCAGGATAGCCTTGAGGACAAAACAGAAGAAAAATGAGGGACATTAAAACTGATGAATTGAACAGTTGCATCCGAAGGATGCTGATTAATAGACAGATGTTAACCTGAAGGGCACGCTTCAGTGTCTTTTCACAGGCCTCTAACTTTAACACTGTTTGATTTATAATTAATCAGAAACTTGAATAAAGATATAGAAGACATATTCATCAATCTGAGAAGAATGGCAAACAAACTATGACAAAATCAGGAGCTAAAAAGATCTTCATTAGGTTGAAATTATGGTTCACATCTACCAAGAAAAGTCTCAATAGTCTTGATCTTGGTCCAAAAGCCAATAGCACATGAAAAAAGATGGCAGAGATATGACTTAGTAGCAGTAAAACAAGCTTCAATTTTTAATTAGCTGACTGTGATGAGTCAACTGTATTACATTATTACAGAAACCATCACCACCACCACCTCAACCACCATCACCACCATCATTACCACCACCATTCCAACAACAACTTAATGAGCTCTTAGGCTGTGTTCATGGAAAAACTGTCTGTGGAAGGGAGGGGATAGTTCCACTAACCACATCATACCTAGAGCACTGTGTATAGTTCTGTGTCCCATGCACAACCTGGAGAATGTTCACAGGGAGAGCAATTACCTGGGAGAGAAAAAAAAACCCAAAATGTGTTACATTCAGAAAATGTAAAGGCCCTGGAGTTAGTTAGCCTGGAGTAGAGAAGTCTTAGCAGGAATATAATAAAAGTTTGCAAATGGTCGAGGGGCTGCCATATGGGAAAAGCAATTTAACTTATTTGATAGAACTTCAAAAGGCAGAATGAGAACCAGTAACATTAATTATAGAAATACAGATTTCAGCTTATTAAATTTTTTTTTTTACACAACTAGAGTTATTTAAAAATCAAAAGCACAGTTCTTAACTACAGTGTTTCTTATTGCCTGGGTGTTCAGTGTGGCTAATCACCAACTAGGGGCTTAGACTAGGAGTTCAAGTGTCTGATAATTAGTTTGAGTTTAACATTTTTAATTTCTAGTGACATCACTGAGCATGCTGGGAACCTGGGCAGCACAGCTGGTGAGGATCCCATCAGATGGTGGGATCCCTGAAGGAGGCAGGTGAGGGGGAAGGACCACGGACGACAATATGGAGATGGCTGTAAGAAGTCGTCTGACCCCTGCTCGTGGCTTGGTGATGGGGTATAGGCTGGGAGATATGGGAGAATGGTACCACTGGAGAGATCCCCACTCTTGTAAAAGATAAGGGGGAAAGCAGATTTTAGAAGATATAGATGCAGAAAAGTTTGATTAACCAGGAGACTGTTTGCAATAAAATGGAGGTACAGGAAGTAGCCGGGGGATGGCGGGGGGACCAGCATTGGGTAGGGGTGCAGAGTCCTGGAGCGGGCGGCAGGGTGCTGGGCTGGGACAGCACCCACAGTCAAGGAGGAAGCAGAGCTGTGGAGTGCCATGCAGGCAAGAGGAGAGTGTTGAAAGGCAGAGTCCGGTTCGTGGAGATGCTCTAGGACCCACCTCCCCACGGTCCCCACGCACCCCGTTTGCACCCAGCAGGAAGGTGCTGCCCACCTTGCCCGGGTTGGCAGAGTGCTCTGAACTCTGGGCCTGGGTCCATCCTGGCACAGAAACCTGACCGCAGGGGTCTCCCATCCTTCTCTTACAGGATCCATGTTTGCTGGGCATGCCCTTGCCGCTCCTAGAAGCTCGGTTCTCTGAGCAGGCCACCTGGCCAGCCCCACCTGCCCCTTTCCCCTCTCACGTCACCCCGACAGGAACGCTGCAGCCTCCAGTGCTGGACCCGAGGCTGCACCCGAAGCACAGATTCTGAAACAAGAAGAATTCCCACATAAACAGGAGTTTTTCTTTTCAATCGTGAGAAATTCTGCCCTAGTAATAGCTGGATTTAGCAGCAGATAGAGGATATTTGTATTCCATTCCTCCCAGAAGGGTCTCTAAACACTTTCACATGCATGTGGTCTTCAAAAAAGTCCGTGTGCAGTGTGTGTCTGTAAAACAGCTGAAGGCACGCTACAAGCCGTTTAGATGGCATTTGAAGAAAAATTGAATTTTCTTCTCACATTTGATTTGGACTTCAATTCTTCTTTGCCATAGGGCAGATTTTGCCTTCTCTGCTAAACAGCCATATTTTGCTTGTCATGGAATCTGAAATAATATTACTCTGTGTACAACTGTGTAATGAAGTTGTCGTCAACTTGAATACATTCTCTTTTAAATACTATTTTTATAGATTGTTCCCATCATTCTTATGGCCCCAAATAGTCAAGTTTAAAAATATAGAAAGGTTGTTTGGGTACGTTTTGTCATTTTAATTTGTCCTTCCAAAGTTGTTTACACGACCACTTCGCACGGGTGTTTTGTTCTGTGCACTGAGCAGGCGGGGATTACCATACCTGCTTGGCTGTTAGGAAAAAACATCTTTCCTAATACCCCTTGGCCTCTGGGATAGATAAGCAAGAACGATACAAATGATTACTTCCCATCTCCCTTCTGCCTGTACAATTTTTAGTGAAAGAAAATCATTTTCTTCTCTGTGGTCCAGACTATGAACACTAACAGGTGCAGCCTGTATGTTGTCTACCCATCAGCCCATGTCACTGCCTGGCACATAGTAGGGCTCCAGTAACATTTATTTATGTTGAAGGAAATCTGCTAGATCAGATTCTACCCAGAGGAGCTTTTTGATTAATCAATAAAGTATTTTCATTATTACATTTGCATGAAAACTAGACTTCTCATGAGACTAGCATGCGAGAGACAGAACAACCTGTCCACTCACTTATTCAGAGTCAGACAGGCCTGGCTTAGAATGAACCTACTGCATACCATCCCACAGAAAGTGCTCTGCTGGTCATTACTTGGAATTATCTTGTGAAGGCTTGGGAACCCTAAGAGCCTAATGAGATGGATAACAAGGGAGCAGAAAATCTGATTAGACAGACAACCCAGCCTAATCAGAAAATAACCACATAGGCTGAACACAAACCTGCTGTTCTCAGCTGATCGCTGCTGGAAGTCCTTCCCCACGAGCCTTTTCTGTTTTCACTTAATCTTCATCCATTTTCTTTCTCTTCCTCTCTGTCTCTGTCTCTCTGTCTCTCTCTCTCTCAATACCCTGGTTTTAGGTTCCTAACAGAGTTGGCCTGTTATAATTGTGATTTTGTTACAAGATACAAATGCAATCCTGGCTCTGTGCAGGGCTAAAAAAGACATCTGTGTAAATATGTTTGGATTTGTAATCTCATCCCACCCCGGGCTGACAACCTTTGATAGGATTAGCTGAAAGACTAGTGCTCAGGTAAATGTGCACTGACTGAAGCCCACGTGAGCCCCTGGTGGGTTAATCAGACCATTATAATCAGGGCCCAGAGCCTGAGAGGTGTGTTGTTCGGGGAGCACTGTGGGGTGAGTGCTCTCTTTGTGCAGAGGAAGTGGCGAGAACCATAGGCGAACTCCTTGTCTTTCATCCCTGGATAGTTTTCGGAAATGAGCCATGTGCAAAGTGATCCAGAGGGGCCGGGAAACAAGCTGAGCCGTGGGTTAGACCAGGGCCAAGGATGGCGAAGGGTTTAGGTTTCTGGTAAGTGCAGGAAGCCGCTCGCCGAGGCAAAGCTGTTGGCGAACCTTGCTGACCAGCAGAGGTGGTGGAGCGGGGCTTGTCAGCCTTTCAGCCCACACCCCAAGCCCTGCTTGGTGTACCTTCACTGCCATGGCAACCAGGAGGGCACTGGATGTCCTGGCAAAGGAGAGAACTTGGGTCACGAATAATATCGTAAGGACTTGTCGGTCTCTGTGCACATCCCTCAAGTAGGAGAACCGGTGGCACATGATCCAGATATGTCAAAGCCCCGAAGATCTATTAACTGCAATATCCAGTTGACTGAGAGTTAGCCAAAAGAGATCAAGGTCCGGAGTTACCTGGGCCTCCTCGCGTGCTGACGGCAGGGCACCTGTGCGCAGCTGCCTCTCAGGTCTGGCCTGCCGCGCCTCGTAGAGAGCTGGCTCTCGCTGCCAGCAGGACGCTGCGCCCGGGCAAACAGGACGGATGCCCTTACAAGCACCTGTGTATTCTGACCTAGCTCGTGGAAGGGGATTTGTCTGTGACTTCGGACTCTTGATTGAAATCTTGCTTGCAGGACAGGTCCAGCCTTATGAGACCTGAAGCTTATAATTTCAAGGATTTCCTCTAAAGAAAAAAAAATGCAAATTTAGGTGCAGGAATTTCTAATTACCTAGCAATTTTACTCCTAGGTATATACCCAAGAGAAGGTTAGCTTATGTTCATAAAAAGATTAGTGCAAGAATATTCATAGCAGCTGTATTCATCATAGTCACACACTCGGAAACAACCCTAATGTCCATCAACAGACCAGTGCATAAACAAAAGAGGTGTATCATACCATGGAATGCTACTCAGCAGTAAAAAAGAAGAAACTACTGGTATATATAATAACATAGATGAATGTTGTATGCATTATGCTAAGCAAAAGAAGCCAGACAAATTATCCCATTTATACATTGTTCTAGAACTGGCAAAATGAATCTGTGACTCTATCTGTTATATTGGTTAATTTTTTTTAGAAGTCTAGAACTCTGGTGAGAATGCAAAATGGAAAAATCACTTTGGAAAACAGTCTGAGAGTTTCTAATAAAGTTAAACACGCACTTCCCATGCAACCCAGCAACCCACTCCTCGCTATCCATCCAAGTGAGATGAAGTCTCCACTCACACAAAACCCTGTACATGAATGTTTAGAGCATTTTTATTCATAATATCCTCAAACAGAGAGCAACCCAAAACCCTTCAACTGGGCAGTGGAAAAGCAAATTGTGCTATACTGACATAATGGAATACAACTCAACAATAAAAAAGAAGAGGTTCCAGATACACCCAACAAGAGAGGTGCTTTCCTGTCCATGTTCATGAAAGAAACCGCACGCAGAAGACCACATACACGCTCTGTGATCCCATTTATATGACGTTCTGGAGAAAACGGCAGGTTCTGCCAGAGACAGGGGGCAGGGAGGGGCTGCTGCAAAGGCCATGGGGAGCATTTTTGGGGAGATGGGAACATTCTACATCTTGATTGTGACGGTGGTAACAGGACTCTGTTCATTTATCAAAACTCACAGAATTGTGACCTTGACGTTCTGAATGGGCTCCTTCAGCAAGAGCTGTATATGTTTTAGAGACTGTGAGGGAAACAGCCTGGGGAGAAAAATCAGGAGTTAGACACAGGGAAATATCCACCGAGACAGCCGTGCGCATCCACGTAAAGCTCCTTGCTGTCTCCCACAGTCACGCACTCCTTGGGCGGGCAGTAGTCAGTAGCTGCGTCCTCTCCTCCCCAGGAATTCTACCTCGTGCCCCGGCAGGCTGGACATCTGCTTATTAGAGTATAGAAATCTTCCCTCTTGGCTCAGAGACCTGGCTGTAAGGGAGATAACTCCTCTTATTGGGTTGGACTAAGGTGAGGTAAGAAATAGACCCAAGCATTCAATGTGCAATAGAAGTTTGCTTGGGCTCAGCCACGTGGCCGCTCTGAGCCAGAGGAGACGCTGTAAAACGAAGTCTCGGTGGTGCCAGAAAAGAGGGGCGCTGGGCTTGGTGGCCAGCTGGCAGTCCCTTTCACGCTCCGAACCATCCAAAATAGAAACACCACCTTCCACTGCTTTGCTCACCAAGGATTTGGCTCCAATCTAGGCAGCTGTTCACATCTCTACTATTTTTTAAAAGCACATATTTTGATTGATTTTTAGAGAGAAAAGATAAGGGAGGGAGAGATAGAAACATCAATGTGAGAGTGAAACCTCGTTCAGCTGCCCCCTGCATGCCCCCTACCAGGGAGGGATCAAGCCCACAGCCTGGGCATGTGCTTAGAACCGAACCAGCTACAAATGGTGTGCGGGGCATTTCCCAACCACCTGAGCCGCACCGCCCAGGGCACATCTCTGCTATTTTCATCAGTAATTTTGACAGAAAGGTAAAGGACAGGGGCAAAGAAGGTGAAACATTTTAAGTAAGAGAAGAGTCAGTAGTGTAGAATCTTGTAATTGTGGGATTAATGATGACACTGTTCTCTATACCCATAGATAATTGATAGGGGTTGAAAAGTTATTGGTAAGGCTGCATTTTTATTTGATATAATACTAATGGGGCAAACCAAGAACTATTAGGTGTAGCTTCTTTTGAGTTGACCTGTACATAGATAGCAGAATAGGATGAAATCTTCCAGACACTAAGATGTTAATCAGTGAGATCTTTCTAGATTTTGCAAGTGGTTTTTGAAAATGCCCAGTGCATTTCAGTATGAACAAGTGAAGGTCATGGCACTGGGGAAAAATACTCGGAAGGAGGGATACAGACTTAATATTCAGGCATAACTGTGGGACAATTCTAATAACAACTAGCGACAATATGTAGTGAACAGGTAGAGTCACAGCAAAAGACCAAGAGAAAGTAGGCCATCATTAGCAGGAACAGTGGGAACAAAACATAGAGTATTATGAAAGCCCACAGCTGGGGGCCTGCGGGAGGCGCTGGCTGCCAATTATAAAGGAAGGATGCTGCCCTGGCCGGTGTGGCTCAGCGGTTGGAGCATCGGCCTGTGGACCAGAGTCCCAGGTTCGGTTGCCGCTAGGGGCGCGTACCCAAAGATGCTTCCTGAAATGGCACAACTAAGGATCAGTAGAATATCAAGGAGTGAAAAAGATAGCTTTGTGAATGTAAACTACAAAATATAAAGGAAACCTTTTTAGTCACAAGGAGTAGGTGCTCAATTAATGTTTGTGAAATAAAGACAAATAAATCAAATTCTATTGAGTAGAACATAGATTTATTTATCAAATATTGAAAGCAGGGATTCAAGAGGTGAATTTAGTACACTCACAAAAAAGGAAGAAGTACTTTCCAAAATAGTAAACATAAGGAGCTTGTTTCTTTAAGAGGCAGAGCATTTAAAAATTAGTAAGTCTGATGAGTGTATAAATACATTCATGGACAACATATCACTAATGTGTTATTAAGGGAAGCAAGGGATGTTTGAAGGTTATCTTTTGAGACTGCTGATAAAATGTAGTGTAACCTGGAGAAAGTTCTCCAAACTATGTCTTTCTTCAAATTGTCCCTCAATGTTACCAGAAATAGGATAATGGGTTGAGCAATTCATGTGTCCAGTATGTTAGCGCCTTTATAAAAACAAGCATTTAAAGTAAAACCGGACACACAAATGGGCAGTTTTTCTCCTTAGCGTTCTTAGGTTGAGCCTCCCTGCTCCGAGATGCCGAGGAGTGCTCTGATTGATGACCACTGATCTAACAAGACGTCTATATAACGGAGGGGTGGGGCCACTCTGGTGCCCATCTGTGTCCCAAGGCAGTCCTAGGAATATCGAGATGGAGTTTCACCAGCCTGAGGGGGGGGTGGGAGTGATTAATTAATGTTCAGAAAGACTGAGAGTAAATACACTAGCTATTTTTGGTTGCTATGTCTCTTTAGAACAGAGGGCTGAGTGGGGAAGGAGGCAGGAGGTGGAGAGAAAAGGGGAGCAAGAGGCACCAGGAGCGTTCCCCCTCACTCCAGTACGCCAAGGGTTTGTGCCGGAGAGCTAGCCCCTCGGGACCAAGGACTGCCATTTCCGACAGAAAAAATGCATGTGAGGGGAGAATAGGACTGTGAGAATATGAGAATCAATCAAGTCTATCTGCACAGCTTTGGGGACATCCTTTGAAATCTGGTTTCTGTTCTGAGATGTCCTCTCTGATTTCTCAGTTGAAAAGTTTGCTCCCTACAGTGCACACACTCCCTGTACTGGGTGATTGTACCAACTATTCCATTCTTCTTCTAGGCACCTTGTCTCAGGACAAAGGTGTTGGCAATGACAACCAGCAGGTTGAGCCCCGAGCCTTCCTGGTATGAGTGATGCTGTCACTTGGACTAAGCATCACTTGGATGCTGTATCCTTCAGACAAATGTGCTTTCCCTTTCCCTGTTCTGAAGCTTATTTCTGTTTGTTCTCTGCCTTTCTGTCTGTGGACCTGTGCCTCCTTTTCCCTCCCCCTCTTGCTTGCTCACGCAGGACATTTTTCAGTCTACATGATGTAGCAACGCGTTTATTACCCCTGGGTAAATCCACAATCAAGAAAATGCATTTCAGCATGATGAAGTGTCACGAGCAATGAATGTATAGCAAAATAAATTACTCTACAAATGAAGAAAAAACATTTCACTAATGCAAAGTCCAGGACTATCTGAAGGTAACAATTTACTTCAATTAACAACTTGAAAATAACCTCAAGAGTTTTTTTCCTGATGTTTCTAAAGGGCTTCCGACTTACAGAGGGCAATTATTCAGTCAGTGGGCTTGTTAGGAGGGAGAACTGCCATCACTGAAGGTCTGGTTTTTCCTTTATGTCTGGTAACCTTCCACAGAATGTAAGCCCCTACTATGTGCATAGCATGTAGTAGGCACTCAATAAATGTGTGCTGAATGAATGTATGAATCCTACCTGTAGCACTGGCCAGGCAATAGACGTAGCCTTAGTCTGTGTCCTTTGGAAAATAGAGTTCCACTAAGATGTTTCTAGCTGAATTAAGCTGAAAGGGAGGCTAAAAGGGCAGGATTTAGGGATTCTCAC
This sequence comes from Molossus molossus, assembly GCF_014108415.1. Classification (NCBI taxonomy): domain Eukaryota; kingdom Metazoa; phylum Chordata; class Mammalia; order Chiroptera; family Molossidae; genus Molossus; species Molossus molossus. Next base: position 32,801,091 of record NW_023425346.1, read on the forward strand.
GTCACACAATCACTTTTCTCCTGCTTTATATATTGAAGTTGTATGAACTATCTTTTGAGAAAGGAGTTCTGCTTTTAAGAAACATGTTTGACTTAACTCCTTCCCGTCCAGGAGGAAGCTAAGAGCTGCCCTTTTTTATTGTCTGATTGTGCTGAGCAGAGTGAGGATCTCTGGTGTCAACCAGCCCAAGCTCCTCTCTCCATTTTCCCTCTGGTAGATAAGGCTGGGATGGACCCATCAGAGTTCCAACAATGGCAAGACAGAAGACAGTCCTCTGGGGAGCCTCCTAGTAATAGGTAGGGTGCTGGATGCATGAACCAACACCTTCTTTTCTTTATGTAAAGCTGGGAGTAATATCTACATATAATGGAATACTATTCAGCCTTAAAAAGAGGACATTTTGCAACATGCAGCAACATGGATGGACCTTGAGGACATTACGCTAAGTGAAATAAGCCAGTCACAGGAAAACACCACAGGATTCCACTTACATGAAATATCTAAAATAGTCCAAGTCATAGAATCAGAGTGGAAGGGTGATTGTCAGGGGCTGTGGGGATGGGGAAAGGAAATCATTGTTCAGTGGGTATAGATAAAATAATGCAAGATGAAAAAGTTCTAGAAATCAATTGTACAACATTGTAGCTATAGCCAACAATAATGTACACTTAAAAATTTGTTAAGGAGATGGATCTCTGTTAACTGTTCCTATCACAGTGAAATTTAAAAAAAATTTTAAAAACAAAACATGTGTGTAGCCCTGGCCGGTTTGGCTCAGCGGTTAGAGCGTCGGCCTGCGGTCCGGAGAGACCCGGGTTCGGTTCTCGCTAAGGGCACGTACTTCGGTTGCAGTTTGTCCCCGGCCCTGGTTGGTCGTGCGGGTGGCAGCCACTCGATGTGTCCCTTCACGTCGATGTTTCTCACTCTCTCTCCCTCCCACTCTCTCTGTACAAAAAATGGAAAAATATCCTTGGGTGAGGATTAAAAAAAAAAAACATGTGTGTAACCCTTGCATTTATAGGAAAAAATATATATTTCCATATCTAGGTAAAAATGCATGGGAGAGGATCTTTATTACCTATAACCTGAATCTTAGGTAAAAGTAGAATAACTTCTTATTCATTGCTGATCAAGGTCTTCTACAGTTTTTCTAAGCTCTTTCTGCTCAAAATGTGTGGGCACCTGAACCAGATGTAGCAGCATTTTATGGGAGCAGTCCTAACCCAGATCTAATGAGTCCAAATCTACATTTTGACAAGATCCCTAGGTGATTCGCACCCACCTCTAAGGACTGTGTCTTTGATGCTGTGGTTTCCTATTCTTCTTAGAGTACTGGGAACCAGTGGGCAGCTAGACTTTGCTTGTGCTGTCTTCAGGCAGAGTGAGAAGTACACAGGCCTGCTGACAATGTTGGGTAGATACAGCGGGAGAGAGAGGGGAAGCTGGGCATGCGGACACCCATGCTGGAGCTAGTGCGACTTGAACAGCTGACTGCATGCCCAGGCTGAGTTATTTGGCTACAGAACAGAGTGAGAGCACAAGTCACTGAAATATACCAGATTTCCTGAACTTCATTTCAGCCAATACTCTCAACCGCTTCTTGTAATAAATCTTCTACCACTGCTACTAGCAAGAGGTAAAATGAATGGAATTTAAGTTTTGGCTCCTTTCTCTGCTCTGTTGCCAAGTGAAATTACTAACAAGGGATGACATATCTAGAAAATCAGCAACAGAAAAAAAGAAGAGGAGAAAAAGGGAAGGAGAGGCTAAGGTACCATCCAAAAACATGATACCGCAGCTATGGCCTCCCAGAAAGGAACGGCTGGCGACACATTCATTTGGAAGCACACACACCCTTATTTATAATCAACCTTTGTTTATGACACTTGGAAATAAAAGTTTAGTAAGGCAGCCTAGCTTTTACCCACAGTATATTTTTAAGTTGCATGCAGCCAAACAGAAAGAGACTTTAATATTTTTTGAGTAATTGTAAGACAGCCTATAAGTATCTTTCAGCTCCATTTTATCTTCCCTGTAACTTAGGGCTGTGGTTCTTGATGAGTGATTTGTCATCTTCCTATATGATTTTGATCATATCATTTAGCAGCTCTGTAGGAGGGCACTTATGTGGTTTAGCTCTGAAACTACCCATTAAGTGATGAATAAAAAGTCAACAACATTATCCACATCATTAGCTTATGCAATAAAAAGTGATTAAATACAGCTAGCTTTCAAATGCATGTAAAATAGATCTAGCTGAAAGTATAAACTTGTATAATGTTTACGTTCTGTTTGTATTGAATTACCTCAAATAACCGGAAATCGCCATCCTACCTCACTGATTACCATCAACACGGAAGTCATCATTAGGTTATGAAAACTTTAAAGAAATGGTTGGACAACGCTGTAATTACATTGCTAGTATTGTCGCACCTCTCCTTTGATAAACCCTTCCAAAATGGCCATTCTATCTTTAGCAAACAGGAATTAGAGTATGTGCTTTTGGGTTGCTGGGGGTGGGAGTGAAGTTCATGAGCGAGGGGAAGATAAATGTATTATTTAATGAATGTGGGTGTTTTTGTATTACCAAAAGGTTTGCTGAGTGAGATGTGGCTGCTTTGCCTCTCTGAGTTTAGGGACTACCATAAATCATGGGGAATTCCCAAGTTGTTACCACATAGCCGGCCTTCTCCGGGTGGAGGTTGTGGAGAGGGAGCACCGAAGACTATGGCTTTGGAAACTACAACTCTGGAACACCCTGCAGCGGTTGAATCATCCTTTATTACTGAAGCTACTTGGGAGCCTACCAAGTCTCAGTTCCCTGATTATCATCAGGGAACTCTTTTTAACATTCACAAACTGTGTACAACAACAATCAATACTGGTCGCAATTCCTCATTCAAAGGTTGCATCTGGATTTGGGCTTTGTAATGTAATCCATTTATGGTACGTTTCCACCATGAAATTATGTCAGATGTTTACAACAAACATTGTTCAGTCTTTGTCTTTACTGACTCTAAGCAGCATCCCTGCCTAGCACGCCTTTCTCTTTGAAACACTCTTTCTTTAGTTCCCATGACGTGGGGTTATCCTGGTGTTCCTTCTGTTTCTCTGACCAATCCTTCTCTCTCTCTCTTAGTGGCTCTTGCTCCTCCATCTGACTGTTAAACATCGGTGTTCTACCAATTCCTTGTGGTCATCCGTCTCATAGTCTTAAACTGGTTCTATTTGCTTCTTACTCAGGTCTCTTACCCTGATAAATCTCATTCACTCCATGACTTCAGTGACTGTCTATATAATAATGACTCCTAAGTTATCATCTTCAGCTCAGAGCTATTTACCAGGCAGCAGCCTTGTATGCACAACTTTCTTCTCAATAGCCCTGCTTGGATTTTGACAAATATCATTTACCACCTCACAATGGATTCCTCTTATATCCCATTCAAAGGCAGCTCAGTTCAATACAAGTAAGCTATAAAATAAGGCATATATATATATATATATATATATAATCTTTTGACACCTGCCTCTCCCTCACCATCCATATTCAATCATCACCAAGTTATCATTTTATTTTTGAAATCTCTCTCCAATCTCTCCAACCACACTACCACCATCCTAGTAGACGTTTTATCTTTCACCAGAATTATTTTGATTGAACCCTCACCAAATCATTTTCCACATTATAGCTAGAATAATGTTTTAAAAATTCAAATTTAATGATGACTCTCCAAGTTTAATAGCTTCATGTTGCTCTTGGGATAAGGACCAAGCATCTTTAACTGCGCCTTCAGGGGTTACGCAAGCACACCTCTGATGACTCAGCCAGTCTTCCCTCTCCCCTGACCTACCTCTGGGCTCTGCCACACTGGCCTCACAATTCAGTTCTTCCCATGTTCCAGGCTCCTTCTTTACTTGGCCTTTTTCCAAATAGTTTTTCTTTCTGGAATTCTGTTCTCTCCCTTGCCTCTTTTCTATATCGTTTCTCAAGATTTTATCTCAGATTTTGTTTCTCTTTTCACTTTCTCTTTCAGAGTATTTATTCACTCCTAGGGTTCCAGGAATCATTTTTGTGCAGAAAGTATCCAAATATACCTTTTTAAAAGCATTTCTAATAGCCCTGTCCGGTTTGGCTCAGCAGTTAGAGCGTCGGCCTGCGGTCCTGAGAGACCCGGGTTCGGTTCCCGCTAAGGGCACGTACCTCGGTTGCAGTTTGTCCCCGGCCCTGGTTGGGTCGGGTGGGTGGCAACCACTTGACATGTCCCTTTCACGTCGATGTTTCTCTCTCTCTCTCTCCCTCCCACACTCTATCTGAACAAAAAATAGAAAAAATGTCCTTGGGTGAGGATAAAAAAAAAAAAAATACTAAAAAAAAAAAAAGCATTTATAATAACATTAAAACTAAATGGTTTATAAATGTCTTAACTTCAATATGTCCCAAACTGAAATTTCCCCCAGATCTGCACCTGCTCGTATCTTTATTTCCCAGTAATGGTATCACCAGTCTTAGAGCCACTCACTTTCATTACCCACTAAAAAAAATCCCAAATCAATTAATATTGACCCCCACCTCTCCTCCCAGGTCCTGGAAATCAGTGGTCTATTTTCTGTCTCTATGGATTTGCCTATTCTAGACATTTCAAATAAGGAGAATCCCAAAAAGACTTTTGTATTTGGCTTCTTCCATTTAACGTGTTTTCAAGTTTCATCCATGCTGTAGCATGAATTAGTACTTCATTCCTTTTTATAACTGATTGAAATTCCATTATATGATATACCACATTTCTTTATCCATTCATTAGTTTATGAGTTGTTTACACTTTGGGGCTATTTTGAATGATGCTGCTGTAAACATTATTGTACATGTTTTTACATGAATATATTTTTTCAGTTCTCTTGAGTATATTCCTAGAAGTGAAATTTCTGGGTCTTTAAAAATTCTCCTTCTTTCTCTGTCTTTTAGATCTGCCTGCATCAAATTAATAAGAGCCAAATTATAGCTCTAATTCTGCCCTGGCTCAGCGGTTGGAGTGTCGGCTCGCTGTCTGGAGAGACCCGAGTACGGTTCCCGCTAAGGGCACGTACCTTGGTTGCAGTTTGTCCCCGGCCCCAGTTGGGGTTGTGTGGATGGCGACCACTCGATGTGTCTCTCTCACATCGATGTCTCTCTCTCTCTCTCTCTCTCTTTCTCCCTCTCTCCCTCTCACTCTATGAATGCAAAAATTGTCCTTAGGTGAGGATTAAAAATAAATAAAAAAATAAAGCTCTAATTCTGTCACTCAAGTGGTCAGTAATGCCTCAGTGACTTCCCAGTGCCAACCAAATGGAGCCACACTCCTTGCATGGACATTAGGAACCCTGTAAAGTATAATTTTTGCTTAATATTTTGATCTGAACTCAAGCGACTGCAGTGTGCAAGTTGGCTTATTTGTAAAGTCTTTCCTGAACAATCTCAGCCACACCCCACATTAAAGCCAGATGGGCTTTACTAACACTTTGCTAGTACTTCCATAAGCACATCCATTTGTACTGGGATACAAGGCCTAGAACAATGTGCAAGTCCTAGAACATTGCACATAGTAGGTACTCAAATATATATTGAATGAATGAAAAATGTCTGACTAAATAAGTATTTGTTTTCGTATCTCTTTACCATGTGTGTTCAATGAATTTATTCATCACCACTTATCAGGCAGTGAACCACCGGAGGGAAAGGGCTGTATTTCAGATGTCTTTTAGTTCTCAGCTGGTAACATAATACTTGGCATATACTAAGTTTTCAATAAATACTTGTTGAATGTTTGCATCAGCCAATCAATCAAAACTAAACTCTACTACTCTCTTTGACCCTCCTCACTGCCTTGACTTTGAGAACAGTTCTTTCTGTCTGGAATGCCATCCATCTCTCCTAAATGACCCATGTCAAATAACACTTCCTCTATTACACCTTTTTTCTCCCTTTAAGAAATAATCTCACATACTCTTGTAACACTTTATTAGTAACTCTCTCATTGACAATCCTATTCTGCATTCCCTTATAGACATTTTTTTAACTCATTTTATCTAACACTACCCCTAAACAGCCCTTCCCTCAATTATAAGCTGCATAAAAGGAGGAAATACATATTATTCCTAGAGGAATGCTTTACATATAAGTAGACACTTAAGGACTGAATCAGAAAATAATTGACTGGTTTCCAGTTGACTGATTGAACTTAAGAGAATACAGTAGAACTTGTACTTTTCTCCACCTTGCGTTTTCCCCTTTCAGCATATACCATTAAACCAAACTCTGGAAATAACCTTTGATTCTTCTCTACTCACTATGCACATATCCAATCTCTCAGCAAATGCTATTGGTTTTAACTTCCAAGTCAATGGTGAGTCGTTCCATTTTTCTTTATCACCTGGGTTGCCACCCCCGGTTCAAGCTGCTGTCATCTCTTATTTCAACTACTGCGACAACTTCGCAACTGGTCTCTTTAACTCCTGTATCTCTACGAGGCTCAATTTGCATATTTATATTATTGAATTTATGTTAAATGTATACATTTAAAAATACACATCATATTTATGGCTTCCTGTTGCACTTAGATTAAATCCAAAGTCCTACATGTGGCTGGAACCCATCATTTTGCGGTTCTCATTGCCTTCCATTCTACCCCTGCTCACCATCTGACAGGGACACGGGCCTGGAGTACCAGGCGGGAGTAGAATTTTACTTCCCATTCTGCTAAAAACTTCATCTTTGGATGAGTCTTTTTACCTCTGGGACTCGATCACTTCACTTTAAAATGAAGGGAGTAAACTAAATGGTTGCAAATGGTTTCTTTAATTTGAATATCTTCAAAGTTCCTAAGTTGCTTGTCTTTACAGCTAGGATGGGTTATTAGTAGGAATCATTTTAAAAACTGCTAGACAACAATAAAATACATGCTGGTAATCCTATCTGCAACAATTTATTTTGTTCAAACACATATATCTTCTGAGACCAGAGCTTCATAAAGTATATAAGTGGCTGAATTATTCTGTTTTTTTTTTTTTTTTTAATATATACTAAATGAGGATTCACAGTCCCTAAAGTGACTGCTGCTAGTTTATACATGTCATGTTGATTTACTTTGTTAACATATTATTTTATCAGAAAATATATATAGGTGTTTTTTCTTTTATTAAACATCTTTAGGTGTTTTTTCTTTTATTAAACACCTTTTTTTTTTTTTTTTTTGGTTGAGAAGAAGGTATATTATTGCTGTTCTAACAAATGACCACAAACCTCGTGGCTTACAACAACACATATTTAAATATCCAAAGCTATTTCCAAAAGTGGGAAGCTTGACTAATGAGTTTTACAAGACCACGTGGTATGAAGGATCGGGCCTTTCATGTGGAAAACACCTGCGTTCCTGGTCCATTACTTAAAACCATTGTGACCTTCTATTATTTATTTATTTTTTTGAATTTCAACTTCCTCATTATGAATTGAACATACCATCACCTACCCTATACTGTTTATGTAAACATTAAATGGAATACTTATATAAATTTCAACAGGTAATGTCTGTGCAAAAAATGTGTTGATTCTAAGCCCTTACTGACTTATAAATAGATGTGAATAAACAGCAAAATCTCACGTAGGAAACTATTTTGCACCGGGGCAGGCCTTGTTAAGACTTGACTATACAAATACACACACGGCTACCACTATAAATATTGATACTTTTAAAATCTCCATTTTTCTCACAGTGCATGTACATACATATCTTTCTACATTTCTGAGGTGGAATTCTCTTTGATCCAGTGTTTGCATGTTTCGAGGTACCTTGCACTTGACTAAAGGAAAACTGTTTTAAATACCAGGACAAGGTTTCTGACAAAGTCTCTGGGCATGGAATGGCTGGTTACATCTAAACCAGTGAGTCCCATGATTCTCTAAGTGAATACACTATCTATGTATTAACAGCTAGTGGGAGCATTCCGTTCGTTTGTTTTGGATGTTATGAATTGTTTGTGGTGGCATTATTTGTTGTTGTTTTTTACTCCAAACTTGTGGTAACATTAAGTACTAAAATGTTCTGCCAAGCATATCTCCTTTTGAAGTGGTTTGTACTATATTTTTAAAGAAATACATTTGGGGGGGTCATTCTTTCTGTTTCGGTGTCCACAAAATTTGTGCTCAGAGATCAGATAATAATAGCAGCTAAAACTGACTGAACTTTTCCATAGGAAATGGTAACAAATGACTTACATATGTAATTTTCTCCTAACCCTTACAATCTTCCCATTCAATGGGAGTTATCAGAAACAGAAAGTAACTTGTCCAAAGTCAGAAAACTTTTAAGTGGAGGGACTAAGATCCAAACCCAGGTCTTTTCCAAAGCCCCCTGCCCCCTGTTTTATAAATGCCGTGCAGCTCTTTGGTTTCCTAATGAGTGTCTGGATATCTGAACTCAATGATATTTAATGGCATGTTGTAATGATAAGAATTTCTGAGGCATAAAACAAGTTGAAAAATTTAAACTAAGCATGAAAATATAAGCTACATGATTTCCCAGAACCAAATGGAAATGAATATAGTACAAGATCAAATAGAAAATTATTAGAATAAATGAGAGAACCAAAGATAAGCAGAACATTACTCCTGAGAGCTTTGTCAGCACAATTTCCAATGGGGCTGAAAATCCTCACGGTCCTAAGCCTACCCTTACCACATTCCCTCCCCTGCACGGTGCAAACCAGTGGGTTACAAAAATATGAACAATAAAATGGCAAATAACACATATCTCTCAATTGAATCCACAAACAAAATGAGCAAGCAGAACAGAAACAAACTCATAGATACAGAGAACTTTTTGTTGCTTGCCAGATGGGCGGGGGCTGGGGGAATGGGTGAGAAAGATGAAGGGATTAAGAAGTACAAATTGGTTGTTAGACTGATGAACCTCAAAGGGAAGGGGGGAGGGGAGGGTGGGATGAGATAAACCAAAGAACTTACATGCATATATGCACAACCAATGGACACTGACAATAGTGTGGGGAAGGCAGGAGAGGGCGGGAATGGGGAGGAGGGGGCCATTGGGGGGAAAAAGGGAGAAACATCTGTAATACATTCAACAATAAAGATGAGTTTAAAAAAAATTCTAATCTCAATTCAGTATGAAAGGTTTTGAATAGTTGAGTTAGTTAAGGTACACAACATTCAATCTTCAATACTGACTAGTCCCTGAATTCTAGGTTCTCATCCTCGAGTACCTGCTAGACATTCCCAATTGGATAGTCACCACCATTCCAGCTTGAACACATCGGAATTTAAGAGGGCTACCACCCACAAACTAGTGCATGTCAATGAGGCCATCAGGAGAGGCATCAGAGCCCGGGGCCCAGTCACTGGTGTCCCACCGTGGCTGAGGCTCATCACCTGCGTGACTGAACACATCTCTGGCCTCTCTGTGTTTCAGGTTTCCCAGCCATGCAATGGAGACGCAACGCTTGTTCCATGAATTTGTTATGAAAATTAAGTGAATTATTACATGTAAAGCACTTAGGTGCCGGGCATGTAGTAAGCACCTTGGGAATGTTGGCTGCTATTATACTATTATTATTATTAATTATTATTATTATTATTATTATTCTCTATCATCCAGGCTGAAAACTGCAGTGTTTTGTTTGGATTGTTAGGTGTGGAGAGGATGTGGGAAGAAGGCTAAAGAAGCAGTCAGCCACCAGTTGCTTTCCACTCTTCTTTGGGAATAGTATGTATCTCATTTTCAGCCACTACCCTAGGTCTCTGTTACCTTTGAACTTCTCCATTACCATAGCACCCTTGTGCCAGTTCCTCTGTCCTGCAATTTATGCCCTATATCACCAGATTTCTCTATAAACATTGTTTTAATAGAATTATCCTCCTACTCAGAAACTCTCAGTGCCTAATGCTACAGCATATGGTGTAAATTCCTCATTCTGGGCCCGAAAATCCCTTCCGTCCAGCCCCAGCCTATTTTCCGAGCCTCATCTCCCTCCCTCGCATGTGCAGGAAGCTCTGGACAACTCAGTCCATTCGCTGCTGTGTTCCTCTTCATTCAACATTCCTAGGGCCTGGACTTCTCACTATTCAAATTCTTCTCACTATTCAAATACTACTTGCCCCTCATGGGCCAGCTCAAATTTTGTCTCCTCCAAAGTCTAGACATGCCACCAGCTCTCTGCGACCTAAAGCAGACCTAAAGGGCATCAGAATAAAAAGTTAAACTTTACGAATGCAGTCAGAGTTCACATATATTAGGGATGATTAAGCAAAAAGCAAAAGGAAGGTGGGATGTTTGAGAAATATTCAATAAATTACAAATTTTTAAACTATTTAAATATTTCTCTATTTATATAGTCTCATTATAATTGAAGTACCTAGCAAAGGGCTTGCTGTAACCTGTTTTAATAAATAAATTTCACTGTGTATAATAGAATGTTTGAAATCGCTGTTCAAGATAAATGACTAGCCCTCATTAGCCCCTGCTTGTCTGTGTGTCTGTACTGCTTATTCCTAAGAAATCTTGCAGGTTCAAAAGAAAGTCAATGGCAAAAAAAGGAGTTTTTTATTCATAATATTACTGTTGAGAAAGGAATTTCAGCAATAAAGGTGCTTTCTTATAGCTCTACAAGTTTAATTATAAAATGTAAACATTACTGAAAAATCCAGTATTTTATTGTATCAAAGGTATGGGCCTCTCTTTCTTCATTACTTCTAGCACCCCCATTAGCCAGAACTTGTCACCATTCCTGTCACCACTGACCCCACCGAGGGAGCGGAGATGCTGCCCCCGTGAAGGGAGCTTGAACTCTGACACCTCCTCTTTGAGCATGGGGAAGGTGCTCAACAGGATTGCGTTAAACACAGGTGGTCAGGAGATAGAAATTGATATTATAAAAGCCCATACTGTACTGGAATTCTTTTTTTACAAAAAAGGGTATTAATTTTAAGACGACCTGGCTGAATCATCAGAAATCACCAATTTAGAGGGGTAGTTCAACTGACTAAGACCCCGGAAATCTAGATTCAGTGCAACCTTGGGCAAATCACTTACGACGCTGAAGTCTTGAATTTTCATACCTAACAAATGAAAGGTATGTTTTGAATACCCGAAATACATCAATATTTCTATGCCTTATTCTTTTTTTTACCTACTAGGCTATGAATTATTTGTAAGGTTCTGTTACTCACTTACTAGGACCTTAAAGTTTAATGAATGTGTCTATTCTCAGATACCTTACTCTTGAAATAATTATAATATAAATTCTTAACATTAAAATAATTATAAATTTTGAAGTATTTTTAAGTTCAAAAGACACTTTGGATTTTGAATCCCTATTCCAAATGATGAAAAAATTTGTTTCATTTTTGCAATATTTTTTATATTTCATGTAGTATTGTAGATTTTTAATGATTCTAAGGCCATAATACATTACAACATTTTTAAAGCCCAATAGTTTACCCTTATTAACTTTTTGGCTTTCATAATATTCCAGAGACACAGTCACTTTTATTGGGGACAGGAGGAGTCAAATAACTGCTTAACAACTGGAAGTTTGTTTGAAATCTGAGACCTTATCAGATCTTTTGGCTAAACGAGCCTTCCCTGATGACATCAGATTTTCTGGGTTGTCCTGCTGGGAAGGCTAAAGTGGACCACCTCACGCCAGGTCTCACCACTGCCCCTTTCTTTAAGTATTGGTAGCCAGGAGTCCTCCTCATCTTTGTTTTGGGATTCAAGCTACTAGATTCACTGTGACAAACTGGTATCTTTATAGGAATTCACAGTTTAAAAAAAATGAAAACAATGATGTGGGTTAACTATTGAACAATTTAACTTACTACACTGGAGATTTGTTTTCTGTTTTAAAGATACACCTTGGCCAGTTGCTCAGTGGTTAGAGCATCGGCCCGTTCACCGAGGGGTTTTGGGTTTGATTCATGGTCAAGGGCACATGCCTGGGTTGCAGGTTTGATCCCAGCCCCAGTCTGGGTGCGTGCAGGAGGCAACAAATTGATGTGTCTCTCTCACACCAATGTTTCTTTCTCTCTCTCCCCTTCCCTCCCTTCTACTCTCTAAAAATCAATGAAAAAATATCTTTGGGTGAGGACTAACTAACTAACTAGATAAACAAACTAACAAAAAGATAATACAATTAGTTTCATAGACTAATTAATGGTATCTGGGTAATAGTTTTTCTACAAAATTAAATTTATTGGGGTGACATTGATTAATAGGATCACATAGGTTTCAGGTGTAGATTTCTATTACAAGAGCTGTATTATTTCACTGTGCATCCACCACCCACAGTCAGATAACCTTCTGTCACCATGTAGTAGGCCCCCTTCATGCCCCACTCCCTGGCCCCTTCCCTCTGGCAGCCACCACACTGCTGTTTGTGTCCGTGAGTTACAGTTTTATATTCTACATGAGTGAAATCATATGATTCTTGGCATTTTCTGACTGACTTATTTCACTTAGCATAATATTCCCAAGGCCCATCCATGTTGTCACGAATGGCAATATTTCATCTTTTTTGTGGCTAAGTAGTATTCCATAGTATATATGTACCACATCTTCTTTATCCAGTTCTCTATCACAGGACACTTTGGTTGGCTCCATGTCTTGGCCACCATGAATAATGCTGCAATGAACATAGGGGTACATATATCTTTGTAAATATATGTTTTTGAGATTTTTGCATGTATACCCAAGAGAGGGATTGTAGGGTCATATGGTAATTCTATTCTTAATTTTTGAGGAATTGCCAGACTGTTTTCTATAGAAGCTGTATCGTCTTGGGGGGGAGGGCGAACAAATGAAGTCATTGGCAATGTACAGGAACCTCTCTTTTTAAACAGAATAGTTTAAATGTAAAACTGACACAACTGATAAGGTAGGATATTTAGAAAAGCAAAAGCCCCAGATTCTTTGCAAAACTAAATCAAGTCCCAAATTTCAGGTATTTCTAGGTAATTAGATGGTGACACCTATTGTCCAAATGTATCACTGCAGCCGGTCTTCTCGTACATCTATGAGCAGAGGGTTGAATAAAGCTGGCAAAGTCCCAAGTGCAAAATTCAGGGTTTTATCCATTTGAGATTTTCACATCGTGTATCAATTTTAAACGAGACAAACTTACCTCATGTATACAGCTATCTTGCTCTTAGAAACTGTTTTGTTTATAAGGTATGTGTGTGCGTGTGTTTCTGTATAATAGAAAGGGGACCTGGCTGGCCCTTGGCAGGTGGGCCTAGGGCCAGCCGGTAGTGTGTGGGTTCTTAACTTCATGCAGGACAAAGTTCACAGTACGAGTCCAGGTGAATTTTAGAGGATGTTTATTAAAGCTGGGGTCAGTGTAACAAGAAAGGGCTGGGGAATTGAGCCTAGACTGGTCTGCTTTTGCTCACTAAGAAGTTAGAGAAAAAGGGGCCTTGGGGATAAATTCAGGGGGTTGTTTGGGACTAATTACCACTACCCATTGCTGCCCTGGTCGCAAGCCTCCTGGGGTCCCCTAGAGTCTAGGAGAGGCTGCCTGTGGGGGAGGAAGGGTGGAGGAAGGAGAGCCTGGGCGGGGCCTTGGTGTGGAGGCTTTTCTCTCTTCCTTGCAGGTGCGACTCCTAGGGAAGCTCTTAGGGAGGGTTTCAGCAGAATATAATCAGTTTTCTAGGTGCGCTCCTTCAAGGTCGTGGTCCTCACTGAGTGGTCGGTGTCAGGCAGGGGTCCTTAATCACTGCAGCTGGTCCTGGTGTCACCCATCTGGCTTTGCTGCTTTTCTGGGTCTGGAGCTGAAATACAGCTGAGGCCTAGATGCCATCTCTAGGGAGGCGACCTTCTGTACCCCCTGTAATTGCTCTGTCGGTTTGTTCAGCTGTCTGGCTCAGTTTCCCTGTTCCACTTGTCCTGGCTTTCTGGTCTGTCTCAAAAGGACACCCACTATTAGCATTGGGGTGTTCGTCACTTTGCAAAGGAGGGGCAACACTATGAAGTGGAAAGGCCAAGAGCCAAAGGTAACCCCAGGCAGCTGGGCCCAAATCGTCTAGTACCAACAATAGTCAAGATCTACTACTGGAAATGATTGTAAAGTAATGAGAGAGATTTTTACACATAACTTATGAAATTAATCTCAGTGCTTTTCAGTTACCCTTCAAACTAATCACCATGTCAGAAAAGTGGCTATTTAAGCTTCTGCAGTCTTTAAGTCACCGGCGAAAATAAAGTTAATTTTAAAATGGAAGGCAGGATTACTTTGAGAAGCAGACTAGGAGTTGTTCTAGCCCGAAGTGGTCTATCACATTTCTTTCTTTCTTTTTTTTTTTCACTTTATTGCCACACTGCTAATTTTCTTGGAGAAACTTGTGTTAACGGATACATCTTGCGTCACCTAGAGACTCAGCCACCTCTGAGCTTCTCCTCTCCATGCTAGAAACACTCCGGGATCTTATGCTTGACAGCCCGCTGCTTCCATCCACGTGCTCCTGCTCGGGGCTAGATGCTGGGAAGACAGACCAAAAGGGTTCCGTGTTCAGTGCACCCGGACTTGTAGCAGGCCCGCTCTGTTCGGCCGCTCGGTCTGTGCAAAGGCCCCTCCCTCTATTTGAAGGCTTCCAAACTCACGGGCAAAATCCATGACAAAATCCATAAAATATTCACTAGTCTCAATGTCATTAGTAGTATCTCCATTGTAGATTTCTTGACCAACTTTCCATTGTTTTACCAATTTGTTAAAATTTTGTGCCACCCGGAGACATTATTGTCTTGATTCAACGTAGACCTTTGTGCTCATCTGCATAAAACCATGCTGTGTGTTGATCTCCACTGGTTCTAGGGGAACTATAAATAGAGAGCAATCTAAGAGCCCAGCGCTCATCTGTTTGAGATTAATTGCCTCTTTCGGGTCACTAATTCATTCCCTACCATCCCAGGAAAGTTAATTTATTTCCCATGAGTGACCACTTGACTCTGCAAAGGTATTTTAACTCACCCAGGCTTAACATAGGACGAATCTTATTACCATAACTTAGTTACAACGCAGTACACATAATCTTCCTTTCTCTTCCCCAGCCTGTCTGCTCAGTGCCAACACAAAGTCTTCCTTTGACCCTCTTAGTGATTTAACTCAGTTTAAGGGGCTCCGAATCTGGTCATTTACAATTAAGATTGTGTGACATGAGAGATGAAATTTGTATTACTTCAAATAACATTTTATATAAAGTCACATGCTTGTAAGCAAATGACAAATGGATCTCATGTTCCTCTGTGATCCAATAGGAATGTTGAGAATGCAACTCTTCTAAAAACCATTGCTTATTCCAACATTAAGGATCTAACTTAGACACAGTTTTAAAACAAACTGAAGAATTTTTTTAGAAATTGCAACCAATGAATGGTAACCATAAACAAATCAAAGACAAAACCCTGAAGTAAAAAGTGGTGAGTCATCAGGGCATTCGTTTAACTCTGAAAGTGCTAGTTTTTCAGGGTGCCCAAAGGTTGTACCCTTTTCAATCTTAGTAGGTATTTGTATGTTTAAAAATGTTAGTTTGGTATTCTGTTCAAGTTTCTCTGCAATCTCACCATTAAAAATAATTATTGTTTGATAATAATGTTCTCATTCACAGATTTAGAGAATGAAAACAGATAAATTTATCTTCAGAGTTGGGGAGAAAGAAAGAGAGAGAGGGAGAAACATCAATGTGAGAGAGACACGTTGATCGGTTGCCTCCTGCACGACCCCAACCAGAGCTGGAGACTGAACCACAACCGAGGTATGCCCTTCACCCGAATCGGACCCGTGACTCTGGTCCAAGGGCCAACACTCTACCGCTAAGCCAAACTGGACAGGGTACGTATTTTCAAAAAAACATTTAAATTGTAATATGTACATAAGTGTACAACTCGAGTTTGACAACTATATTACCTAACAAGCAACACCCAAATTCAGAAAAAAGAAGAAAGAACGTTGCCACAACCCAGAAGCCCCCTTGGCTTGCCTTCAGATCAGTTCCCTTTCTCTCCGAAGGTGAACACCATCCTGATGGCTAGTAGCATAAGTTTATTTTGTACTTCACAATAATGGAATTATATAGTAAGTCCTCTTTTGTATCGGCTTCCATATCACCTTTATTTGTGACATTTTATTACTAGGCATAAAGCACTCATTATATACATGTAAATATCCCACTATGTGAATATGTCACAAATAAATCCATTCTAGTGATGATGAGCACTGACTTGTATCCTACTTTTGGCTACTACATATAGTGCTAATAGACTTTGTAGGAGTGCATGTCTTTTGGTGAACAGATGTATTTCTGCTGTTTATACATCAGAGTGAAATTGCTGGGTCTTAGGGTATGTTAAGCTTTTAGAACTGCCAGTTTTCCTAAGTTTTTACCATTAGGTTTTCCATCAATAAGTTGTAGTTGCTCTACACCTTTGCAAACATTTAATATCTTCTTTTTTATTTTAGCCATTCTGGGGACATTTAATGGTGTGGTATTATGGGTTTAATTTGCATTTCTGATGATTAAGTGGAGCACTTTTTCACATTTATTGTGAAATAAATATCCATTTGGATATCTTTATGTTTGTCTTCTATTTTTCTCTTGGATTTTTGCTTACTAATTTTATGAATTCTTTTTTAAAAAATATATTTTGGTTTTTGTTCAGATAGAGTGGGAGGGAGAGAGAGGAAGAGAGAGAGAGAGAAACATCGACGTGAAGGGACACATCGAGAGGCTGCCTCCCGCACGACCAACCAGGGCCGGGAACAAACTGCAACTGAGGTACGCGCCCTTAGCGGGAACCGAACCCAGGTCTCTCCGGACCGCAGGCTGACACTCAAACCGCTGAGCCAAACTGGCCAGGGCTAATTTTAGGAATTCTTTATATATTTTGCATGCAAGTCCTTTGTTTTGTGTGTGTGTGTGTGTAGCTGGATTGCTGGATATGTCTATGTCAATTCTGTTGGTGGTCTTCTTCATGTCTTTCACAAATTGAAAGTTCTTAATTTTCATGTAATACAATTAGTCCAAATTTCCCCCTTGTATGGTTAGTATTATGTCCTGTTTTCAAGAAATCCTGCCTACTCCAAGGTCACAGAGGTCTTTTTCCCACTAAATGCTTATTTACTCTTTCACATTGAGTTTACAATCCACTTGAAAGTGATTTTTGTTTATGGTATAAGGTCAAAGCAAAAATATTCTTTTCTTGTCCAGCCAGTGTGGCTCCGTGGCTGAGCATTGACCCGTGTGCCAGGAGGTCAGGACACACGCCCAGGTTGTGGGCCCGATCTCCAGTGGGGGGCATGCAGGAGGCAGCCGATGTTCTCTCTCATCGATATTTCTACCTCCCTCTCTAAAATCAATAAAGGAAAAAAAATTTTTTTAAATTATTTTCTTATGCGAATATCCAATTGACCCAGCCATATATACTGAAAAGATCACCCTTTTCTCACTGCACTGCAGTGTCCCCTTTGACACAACTCAGGTGACCGACCACTTATATGCAGCTCTGGTTCTTGGACTTTTTTTCTGTTCATTGGTCAGTTTGTCTATCCCTACGCCAGTATCATTCTATCTTAATTACTATAGCTTCATTGCAGCAACATAGTTTTAAGTGATTATAATTTACAATAAAATTACTGGAAGTCAAATGCTCAGAGCCTGAATTGAATTTTCTGGATAATTAAGTTGTAGCTTACATCTATTCTATTGACAAGATGGCTAGTAATGAAAAGATGAGAATGAAGATTATTACTGTGTTTAGTGCTGCATTTTAGTAGGGAAGTGGGTCCCTACTTGGCAGGTATGGGAGGAACAATTTTAAACCAACAAAAAATACAGAATAATTGTGTACAAGTGTATAATCGAATGCAAAATAGTGTGTTGTCAACCAAGTACTTACAAATGAAGAAACAGAATTGTCAGATAAAATACAGGACACCTAGTTAAATTTTATTTTTCAGATAAACATTTTTCTCCCCAGAGAAATCTGGCAAACTCTGAAGATACTGTCATACTAGGAGTTGTTATTGGCACCTAGAGAGTAAAGACCAAGAATGCTGTTAACTATCCTACAATGCATAGGGCCACTCCCACACAAAGAATTATCTAGTTTAAAATGTCAATAGTGCCCTGGCTGGCTTGGCTCAGCCATTGGAGCTTCAGCCCTTGGCCCGAAGGGTCACAGGTTCAATTTCCAGTCAAGGGCATGTACCTGGGTTGCAGGTCCCATCCCCAGCCCCAGTTGGGGTTGTGTGGGAGGCAACCAATCGATGTGTCTCTCTCACGTCGATGTTTCTCTTTCTCTCTCCTTTCCTCTCTTCCACTCTATTTAAACACAATGAAAAAATATCCTCAGGAGAAGATTAAAAAAAAAAAATGTCAGAAGTGCCAAGGTGGATCAATTCTGCTTTGAAGCTACAAGAGAACCAGTCATAAGAAGAAAGTTTACACTAAAAGCAAAATTTTGTTCAACTATAAGGATTATGTTGATGTTACAAATGACAGAAGCCTAAGGACATGAACATTTTAAACTTGAAGCCAGAGAACTATACTATTTAAAGTGTAGTATCTATAGCTGAATTTTTAGAAAAATGTTTCAGTAAGTTTTCAAAGAAATTTGGAGATTGAAGAGTTCAGTGAATAAATTCCAGTTTACTTACAAAATGTGGCAGCAGTATTAACTAATCTGAAAGTTCTTTCACCTTAAACTCTTCAACTCCTTGATATTTTTATCACTTAATAAACTTGATAATGACGACAAAGAGCATATATGTATATATATCACAGCCAAGTACCAGTGCTGGGTCCTAACACGAGCTGTGTGACCTGATGCATGTTCCTATGCTTCCCCAAAACATATTTCTCAGTGACAGGTCTAACATCAATTTCAGTGACTGAGCCTTATTTTAAAAGGTAGCAAATTTATGTTTAAAATGAATTAATTTTACAAATGCATTGTTCAGAGGGTCCGAATCAAGTGAATATGATGAAACTGATACTTGTGATGTTTTTTACCACATAATAATTAAACACTTTCTACTGCTATCAGTTAAGAGTCCCTTGGGTTAATTTCTCAAACCTGAATCTTGCCAGAACATTTCAGAAAACAAATTTTAGTTGGCAGTTACTGCTTCTCAATGCTCTTTGTCTCTGGAAGCTCTGTTAGAAAGCAAGATTGCAAAATGAGAGGGGTGCAAAGCAGTGGACCAAATAATTGTTTGTTTTTTTAAATATTTTTACTTTTCTTCTTTAATTTTTTTTTTTCTTTTTCATTGTTGCCCCCTCTCCACCCAGCCTTTGCTCCACCCCAGGCCTTCACTGCACTATTGTCTGTGTCCATAGGCTATGCATATATGCATGAAGTTATTTGGTTAATCTCTTCCTATCCCCACCAACCCTCTTTCCTCTGAGATGCGTCTGTTCCATGCATTCATACCTCTAGACCTATTTTGTTCATTAGATTCCACATATAAGTGAGATCATGTGATATGTGTCTTTTTCTGACTGTGTAATTTCCCTTAGCTTAATACTCTCCAGGTCCCTCCATGTTGTCTCAAAGGGTAAGAGATCTTTTTTTTTTTTTTTTTTATAGCTGCATAGTATTTCATTGTGTAAATGTACCACTGCTTTTTTATCCATTCATCTACTGATGGACATTTGGGCTGTTTCCAGATCTTAGCTATTGTAAACAGTGCTGCTATAAACATAGGGGTGCATATATTCTTTCCGAGTGGTGTTTCAGGCTTAGGCTATATTTCAAGAAGTGGGATCACTGGGTCAAATGGCAACTGCATTTTTACTTTTTTGAGAGAACTACATACTGTTTCCACAGTGACTGCACCAGTCTGCATCCCACCAGCAGTGTACGAGGGTTTCTTTTTCTCCATATTCTTGCCAGCCGTTGTTGTTTTTGATTTATTGATGGCAGCCATTCTGGCAGGTGTGAGTGATACCTCATTGTAGTTTTATTTGCATCTCTCTGATGATTTGTGATGTGGAGCATTTTTTCATGTCTCTTGGCCATTTGTATATCCTCTTTGGAAAAGTGTCTATTCAGGTACTCTGCCCATTTTTTAAATGGATTGTCTTCCTTTTGTTGAGTTGTATGAGTACTTCAGATATTTTGGAAATTAACCCCTTATCTGATGGATCACTGGCAAATATGTTCTCCCATACAGTGGGTTCCCTTTTCATTTTGATGCTGGTTTCTTTTGCTGTGCAGCAGCTTTTTAATTTGACATTTATTGCTTTTTCCCCTTTGTTTCTCTTGCCCTGGTGATGTACCGGTGAAAATTCTGCCACGTGTGATGTCTGAGATTTTGCCACCTACATTTTCTTCTAGGATTTTTATGGTTTCACAAGTTACATTTAAGTATTTTATTCATTTTGAGTTTATTCTTGTATATGGTGTAAATTGGTGGTCTAGACTTTTTTTTCTTTTTTTGCATGTACCTGTCCAATTTTCCCAATACTATATATTGAAGAGAATATCTTTATTCTATATTATGTTCTTGCCTCCTTTGTCAAATATTAATTGACCCTAATGGTGTGGGTTGATTTCCGAGGTCTGTTCTGTTCCACTGGTCTATAATGCCTATTCTTGTGCCAGTACCAGGCTGTCTTGATTACAATGGCCTTGTTAGTTTGATATCTGATATTGTGATCTCTCCAAATTTGCTCTTCTTTCTCAAGATTACTGAGGCTATTCGAATCTTTTCTGGTTCCATATACATTTTTGGAATTATTTGTTGCAGCTCTGTGAAATTTGCCGTTAGTATTTTAATAGGGATTGCATTGAATCTGTAGATTGCTCTGTGTAGTACGAACATTTGATGTTGACTTTTCCAATTCATAAACATGGTATCTTGGGGTTTTTTTTTGTTGCAATAATTAATGGGATTGGTTTCGTTTCTCTTTCTGAGAGTTCATTATTGATGTATAAAAACGCTATTAAAGATTTCTGAATGTTATTTTTATATCCTGCTACTTTGTTGAATTCATCTATTAAAGCTACCTATGTTTTGGTGAAGTCTTTAGGGTTTTCTGTGTACAATATCATGTCATCTGTGAATAATGAATTTTACTTATTTCTTTCCTATTTGGATGCCTTATTTTTTCTTCTTGAGGAATCGCTGTGGCTAGGACAACCAGTACTATGTTGAATGAGCGGTGAAAGTGGACATCCCTGCCTTGTCCCATTCATAAGGGAAATGCTTTGTTTCTGCACATTGAGCATTATGTTGGCTGTAGGTGTTTTATCTATGGCCTTTATTATGTTGAGGTATGTTCTCTCTATTCCCACTTTGCTGAGTGTTTATAAAAATGGATGTTGGATTTTGTCAAACGCTTTTACTATGTCTATTGATATACGATTTTTTTTTTAACTTCACCTGAGGACATTTTTTCATTTTTTGTTCATATAGAGTGGGAGGGAGAAAAGAAACATCAACGTGAAAGGGACACATTGAGTGGCTGCCTCCTGCACTACCCAACCAGAGCCGGGGACAAAGTGAAACAGAGATACGTGCCCTTAGCGGAAACCGAACCCAGGCCTCTCTGGACCGCAGGCCGATGCTCTAACCGCTGAGCCAAACCAGCCAGGGTTGATATATGATTTTTATCTTTCATTTACCGATTTGTGAATATTGTTATCAGCCTTGCATCCCCAGAATAAATCCCATTTAATCATAGCTAAATACCTTTTTAAAGTATTGCTGGATCTAAATTGTTAACATTTTGCTGAGGATGTTAGCATCTTTGTTCTGCAGGGATACTGGCCTGTAATTTTACTTTGTAGTGTCTTTATCAGGTTTTAGAATTAGAATAATACTGGCCCTGTGAAAAGCTTTAAAATCTTCCCTCTTGAATTTTTTGTAATAATTTGAGGAGGATAAGTGTTAGTTCTTCTTTGAATGTTTGGTAAAACTCAGCTGTGAAGCCATCCAGTCCAGGACTCTTGTTTGCTGTGAGTTTTTTGATTACTGCTTCAATTGCACTAGTTTTTATCAGCCTGTTTAGGTTTTCTGATTCTGATTTTTGGAAGATTGTGTTTCCAGGAATTTGTCCCTTTTGCCCAGGTTATCCAGTTTGTTGGCATTTGGTTGTTCAGTATTTTCTTACAACCTTTTGTATTTCTGTGGTGTCAGTTACTTTGCCTCTTTCATTTCTGATTTTATTTGGGTCTGCTCCCTTTGTTTCTTGATGAGTCTAGCTAAAGGTTCATCAATCTTGTTTATCTTTTCAAAGAACAAGCTCTTGGTTTCATTGATCTTTTGTATTTTTTTTTTTGTCTCTATGTCATTTATTTCTACTCTGATCTTTTATTTCCTTCCTTCTTCTTCCTCTGGGCTCTTCTTGTTGCCCAAATAATTCTTTGTTTTGGGAGCTGTCCTTTGCATTACAGAATGTTTAGCAGCACCCCCGGTCTCTACTCATGAGATGGCTATAGCATCCCATACCCCAACTGCTGTGGCAATCAAAAATGTTTCCTGATATTGCCAAACTTCCCACGAGAGGCAAAGCTTCCCAATTCAGGTGATCCAATAATTGTGAACAATAAGGGTTAATCTCACATTTTTTTTAAAAAGTGAAACTGCAAAAATGAACAGTTTCATATATAAAGCATCAAAACAGACAAAAATAAATTTATGCTGTATGAAATCAGGATAGTATTGCCTTTGGGAGGGGTGAGCGGAGAATACTTGGAAGGCAGCAAGGTAAGCCTCTATGCCAGTAATGTTCCAGATTGATCTGGATATTGGTTACATAGATGAACATTTATCAAGCACGTATGAGATGTGCAGTTTTCTGCACACACACACGGTCCCCTGTAGCCAGAGATTTTGCATCCATGTATTCATCCAACTGGGGATCGAAAGCAGTATTTTCAATCTATGGTTCTGAATCCATGGATTTAGAGGGCTAATTGTACACATTCTTCTAGGCCATTTTATGAAACTTGGGCACCTGTAAATTTTTTATTTTGTAGGGGGTCCTTAAACTAATTCCCTAAGAAGACCAAGGAATAAGTGTACTTCAATACATTTTTTTTCACTGTAGTTTCAAAAACTACTTCATGTGTCTCATACTGAATGAAAATGTTGTAGCTCTTACTTTGTGAATCATAAGCAACACTTATTGTCAAGCCACACGTTAACTAAGCAAAGAATTTCAAATCAAGTTGTAAATTAAATTTAAAGGTTGGTCATCTCCATGTATTCCTTTTAAAAACAGGCATTTAATTGAAAAAATTCAATCAATTCATTTGGTAGAAATTACTTGTTCTCATGAGATTTGTCTCTAATCCTGTTGGCAAAGCCTCACTAATAAAAGGTGATTTTTAAAAAAAGTTCATAATGCTGTAAAAACAATCTGTCATAAATGAGGCATTGCTCACATTTACATGTTAATGCCCACAATCTATATACAATGTGGATGTACTTAACATGTATTCATTGACAATATGAACATTTGAGATTCAAAAATCACAAACTCTTGTCAATGTTGTAAATTCATAAATGTTGAAATGAATACCTAGAAATAAGTAAATTTTAAAAACTGAAGCCTTTGCCCTGGTCGGTTTGGCTCAGCAGTTAGAGCCTCAGTCCGCGGACCAGGGGGTCCTGGGTTCAGTTCCCGCTAAGGGCACGTACCTTGGTTGCAGTTCATCCCCGATCCCTGTTGGGGTTGTATGGGTGGCAACCGGTGGATGTATCTCTCTCACATATCGATGTTTCTCTCTCTCTCTCTCTTCCCCTTCTTCTCTACTTCCTGCTCTATCTGAAGATAAATGCAAAAATGTCCTCGAGTGAGTATAAAAAACAAACAAAAATCTGAAGCCTTTGACACTGTATCAGTTTGTTAAAACTGAAATATGATTCGATAGCTGAGCCACAGTTTTATCTCAAAATAATCTACATTTATTTCAGAAGTTAAGAATTATTTTTTGGGTATGTATAAGGATGAGATTCATATGCCTTTATACATAAAGATGTACTATTATTCTTAATCTTCTTTTCCTGTATGTACATTATTTCAGAGTCATACTCAGACTGGTACAAGAATAAAGAAAATTAGAAAAAGTTAAATCTAGAATTTTCACTTGAATTCTTAAAAAAAACAAACACACACGTTAGAAAGATTAATATTATAGTTTCTTAGGAGTTTTAAGAACCATATTTTAAAAAATATTGCAATGAAAAAACCATACCATCATAAGCAAATGTATAATTTATTTTTGGAGAAAATAATTAAAACTAAGGTTTTTCCAATAAAGGGGAGAAATAACAATAGGAGATCATACCATGGTTACATGTTAATTACCACATTCTGTACACTGTGGCTGTGCTTAACATGTATTTATTGACAATATGAACTTTTGAGATTTAAAAGTCACAAACTCTTGTCAATGTTATAAATTCATAAATGTTGAAATAAATACCTAGAAATAAGTAAATTTTAAAAACTGAAGCCTTTGACAGTGTTTATAGATCAACCCAAATGTTAAGTAGAAATAGTACAGCAAATAAACTGACGTTACTAGTAGTTTCCACTTAATTTCTTCATGATATGGCTGTCTGGTGTTGCATTTGTAAAAATACTTCCTACAACCACATGGGTACCCCAGAGATTATGACGAATCACTTTACAGCAGCCAAGATCATCAATAGAAAATCCTAAATGTCGATAGCGTTCATCTGTTTCAAAAAGAGTGTTGTTTGTATATGGTCCAAAAAACTGGAGGAAATTAAAAAATGAAGTATTTTCATTAGCAAGAAAAACAATGGAGCAATAATTTTCAGGCAAACATAAACATATATCTATTTTAATACTCCAAATATTTAAAAAATCAAATAATAAAATGATCACATGAAACACCTAAAAACCACCCTAATACCTACTCTCCCCCCAATACCCGTACATTCTGAAAATGTAAAATGAATGATCTAGCAAATTTCATAATTTCTAGAACCAAATGCATAACATACCTTGTTAATTTAAGGATGGAATAAAGTTTGGACAATCACCTATGGTTCATTTTCAAGAAAATTAAAATCCAGAGAAACTTCTTCGGTTTTAGTCTATACTCTATCTTACTTGACTTTGAGAAGAAACAGTATATATTCCTATCTTAAGATTTTTAAAAAATCACTATTTTTAAGCAAAAAAATATATCCAGAATTTAAAATGTGATATGGTTATTTTCAAAATATAACTTTATAAATGTTAATTTCTAAAATGTTACTTTTTTCAATATTTCTTTTACCATCGATATTTTCTTAACTCTAAAAATATATTTTTTCTTCCTTAGAGAAACTACTGCTAACTAATTTTCAACTAACAAACAGTAAAGACACTAATTCAATATAAGTAAAATAATGAGGCTGGAAATAGCTTTTTTTAAAAAAATATTTTTCTTTACTGATTTTAGAGAGGGAGGAAGGGGGAGGAGGGGGAGAGAGAGAGAGAGAAATAGAGAAAGAAACATTGATTGGCTGCCTCTTACATGCCCCTCCACTGGGGATCCGGCCCACAACCTGAGCATGTGCCCTAACCGGGAATTGAACCGGCAACCTCTTGGTGCATGGGTCGACTCTCAACAAATGTGCCACACCAGCCAGGTGCTTTTTGTTATTTTTAATTAAAAAATTTTAAATAATGAAGAAACTTAAGTGTGAGTGATGGAGGTCCCTCCAAGTTGTGAATGCAACTGACTCTTAGTGGTACTTTTTTAGGTAAAATTGCAAGGTTTTAAACACGTCTTTAATGATCTACTTTTACCAAGGTTATAGTTATAAACAAATTTACAAGAAAAACCATTCCTACTTCAAGTGACATAATCTGGCTTTCAAACTTTGTATTTAATTACTTACTGCTAAACCAGATGAAGGGTCAATAAAGTCAGCCCAAAAGCCTTCAGCTCGAAGAGCGTAGCATATTTCCTTAGCACCATTGATGA
Source organism: Molossus molossus (assembly GCF_014108415.1). Taxonomy (NCBI): domain Eukaryota; kingdom Metazoa; phylum Chordata; class Mammalia; order Chiroptera; family Molossidae; genus Molossus; species Molossus molossus. The sequence continues at coordinate 32,827,082 of NW_023425346.1, forward strand.
ACTGCATAGAAAAAGACACAAATAATATGCTCAGGATAGCATTGCTACAGATTTTTATCTATAATAAATTATAATTTTTTTTCAATCCTCACCCAAGGACATTTTTTTTCTTTTCTATTTATCTTCAGATAGAGTGAGAGGAAGGGAGGGAAAGAGAGAGAAACATCGATGTGAGAGGGACACACCGATTGGTTGCCTCCTGCATGAAACTGACCAGGGTGGGGGATGAACCGCAGCCGAGGTATGTGCCCTTGACCAGAAGCAAACCTGCAACTCTCTGGTCCATGAGCTGACACTCTAACCACTGAGTCAAACTGGCCAGGGCTATTTATAATAAATTTTTAAATAAATAACTTTTGTTTCAGACAGAGAACTCAGTAAGATATCATAACTAATAAACCAGACTGTAAAGTTGTAAGATTATTTTAACCAGTCCAAAAGATTAATGGTTCATATAACACTTCATTTCTTTCAAACGGTCTAAACTGTATATATTTTCTCCTCTAAATTATTTCTTATTTTAGGAACTATTTCTAATCAGTTCTGTGCAATTAATTCCTAAATTTATCAGGAATTATAAGCTATAGTTGCTATTTAGTAACACTATGAAAATGTTAGAAATAAAGTAAGAAAGGAAAACAAAATACTCATACTAAAAAGATCCAAATCATTCATTAATTTGAATAAACATTTAAAAACATATACTTGTGTGCCCTTCAAAAACGCATCCACTCACTCACAGAGTCATGAACTATTTCTGAAAAGGCACCTAGAAATAAGAAATAATAGGATAAATGGATAGATGAGGTACAGGGCTGGATAGGATGCTTACTCTTCATTATATACCCACATTTATTTTGTATGGTGTATAATCATTACACACCACGTACAAGTATCATCTATTCAAAATCTTAGTCTCACCATCCTAAGGCCTATGATGTCTTTATTAGCTTTATCAGAAGTCTAACCAGTGAAGAAGAAAGTAACAAATATTAGGACCAGATAAGAATGTTAAAAAAAGGACAGATCATAAACATTTAAAAACAAGGGGGCACAGTTCTACTTCCAGCCATAACAGAAAATAGGCACCAACCCTGTCATCTGCTGAAAATGATAAAACTGACAAAAATATATGAGGCAACTACTGTTAGACCCTGAACAACAGTCAGAGAAAGCTGTAATCTTTGACAGAAGGGAAACAGATGAGGTGTTCCCCATATTTTCCAGTTTTGTCTGGAGACACCTTCTTGTCACAGGGCAAATAAGTGGATTCCAAGCAAATGATGGTATCACTGCACTGAGGAGGTAGAAAATAAGAATTATGGACAGCTCAAGCATCTGCAATTTGTGGGGTAGGGTACTGAAGAAGGAAGGAGGAGATGAGCAGACAGGGCTCCCAGTAGTCTGCAGTGCAGCTGACCCTGGTTCTATAGCCAAGAGCTGAGCTGTGCATGCACCTGGCAAGATTCTGTGAGGCCCAGTAGAAAAAGCCAGCTGAGAGTTGAATGGTGATATCAGGGATTGTGTAGTGCTAGGTGACATGGATTTCTGGCCCACTCAAAGTAAACAGACTTCACTGAACACCTGTGACTTCAGTTGAGATTCTCAACTTAGGAATATGAGCCATATCTTAAATATAAGGGGTTAGCAACATATAACCCAAGGGCCAAATCTAGCTGGCTGCCTGTTTGTATAAATACAGTTTTACTGGAACATGGCCATGCCCGTTCATGTATATACTGTCTATGGTTGCCTTAACAATACAAAGGTAAAGTTGAATAGCTGAGACCCTTTGGCTCACAAAGCCTAACATATTTACTATCTGACGCTTTATGGAAAAAGTTTGCTAACCCCTGCTATAGAGGTATAAAACTTAAGCTAACTTACTTTCTTGTAAACTAATAAAAAACATTAACATAACACTGTATTCTTTAGATTATCTTCATACTTAATATTTATACTTATTGCTGTATTTAATCCTCATAATTCTTAAAAATAGGAAAACTACTGGATATGATCTAGAAAAGTCATTATATCGATATCATGCAAAGATGTGCTATATACAAAAACTGTAGAGAAAAGCAATGCAGTCAAATCTTTGTAAAGGTTAACTAAAAGAACCCAAATCATCACAAAAAGAGCCAGTTTAAGTATTTCTCTTAAGATTAATAGCACACACTGACATCTGCTGGAAAAAGACAGAATAGATTTAAACCGTAAAACACAAAATACCCACTTCGACACTAAAATACACATGGTTCTAAAATAATCACTAACATATCTAAAATAGAGAAATCTGTCTTTTTTTTTTAAGACATTATAAAATTAAAAATCACAGATAAAGCATGCTATCATTTCAAAGCCCTGAAATTGGTTATAAAAAACAGACTTATGCCCGGCCGGTGTGGCTCGGTGGTTGAGCATCGACCCATACACCAAGACCCATGACCAGTTCAATTCCTGGTCAGGGCACATGCCCAGGTTGTGGGCCCGATCCCCAGTGGGGGTCATGAGGGAGGTGGCTAATCGATGTTCTCTCTCATCAATTCTGTCAATTCTGTCTCTCTCTCCCTCTCCATTCTTCTCTCTCTGTAAAAATCAATAAAGAAAAACAAAACAAAACTGACTTACAACTATAATAGAGTTAGTATCAAAAGAGGCTCAGAATCTTTAACTGGACAAAAAATTAGGCCCACTAATGCTATGCATATTTGAGAGCTCTTTAGTGACTAAATGACAGTGATGGTAAGTATAAATTTAGTAAACATTATCTTGAAATAAATAAAAAAATGTTTCTTGAGTTAATGCCTATTTAAATTTCAGCTCTCTAAATTCATATCTCTATCAAGTCGGAAACAATGTCTTATGTCTCTCTGCCATTTCTTTGTTAATTAGCACATAATTTGCTCATGGTTGTTACCTACTGTATGAAATTTATTAGCAAAGCTCTATGTGGGACTTTTAAGTATTATGAGGTCATCATCATAAAACACTATTAAGTGTGTAAATTATATTTTTACAAATGAAGAGAATCACACATCCAGCCCCAAAGAACATATAAAATAATTCCTAACATTATCCTGCATGGAAATTAGTAAAGGAAATTTTTTGAACTATAGTTAGCTAAGATTCCCCGAGTTATTCCTAACCTGTCACACAGGAACAGGAATATTTCTTTCTATCTTTGTAGACAATGAAATTGATACAACTCAACAAACTCTAAGAGAAATAATATAAATTTAAAATTTAAGACTTTAAGTTACTTATCATTTCTCCAGTAAGTAAAAATGAAAAGAAATGCTTATATCCAAGGTAAGATAGGGTGAGAGCATATCAACTTAGACAATCTTTTTGGTGGGCAAGTTGGCAGCATCTACCCAATTTTAAAATGAATATGCCCCTTAATTCAGCAATTTCTTATTTAAAAATCTATAGATGTGTGCATAAAGAATACATGTACAGCCCTGGCCAGTTTGGCTCAGCAGTCAGAGCATCGACCTGCAGACCAAACAGTTGCAGGTTCGATTCCAGGCTAGGGCACGTACCCCAGTTGTGGTTAGGTCCCTGGCCCTCATTGGGGTTGTGCAGGAAGCAATTAGGCAATGTGTCTCTCTCATGTCTATGTTTCTCTCCCTCCCCCTCCCACTCTATCTGAAGATAAATGGGAAAATATCCTCGAGTGAGGATTATAAAAAATATATATATACTACCCTGGCCAGTTTGGCTTAGCAGTTAGCGCGTCGGCCCATGGACCGGAGAGTCCCGGGTTCGGTTCCCGCTAAGGGCATGTACCTTGGTTGCAGTTTGTCCCTGGCACTGGTTGGGGTCGTGTGGGTGGCAACTAGTTGATGTGTCGCTCTCACATAGATGTTTCTCTCTCTCTTCCCCCATCTCCCTCCTGCTCTATCTGAAGATAAATGCAAAAAATATCCTTGGGTGAGGATTAAAAAATTTAAATATATATGCATATATTTATACACGTATAAACATATTCACTGCCTGCAAAAGCAGAAGTTTGGTTTTCAACTTATAAGTTACTAAGAAAAATTTTAAGTAACTTAAAAAATTTATGGTTTTCCCATGCAATGTAATACAATGTAAATTTTACCAAAAAATGAAATATATCTATGTGTAATGTTATAGAAAAATGTCAAAACATATCTTCAGGTTAAAAGCAAAGGATAGGCAAAAAAATGTGGGTATATAGTTTTTTATGATTATTGCACTATACAGTTACTATTAACTCCTTGAAGAAAGCTGGGGTAATTTTCACTTTTTATTTGACATGTTTTAGAGAAAGAGAGTAAAAGATATGGAGGGAGAGAGGAAGGTCAGACAGAGGGTGAGAGAGAGATGGGTATGAAGAGTTTACTGTACTTTTCTGTTTTTACCCTATTTTCCAAATTTCTTAGAACAGACCTAAATTCAGAAGAATTAAGGAAAATATTAGAATTTTAGTGGTTCAAAATTATGGTGGTGTTATTCTTAGAAAAAATGTAAATTCTTCAGTAATGAAATAAGTGAATTACTAAAAGTTAGAAAAGACACCCAGCATTTGAAAACATTGGTTTATTCCTATTTAAATAAGATCCTAAAAATTAAATTGTCACCTATTGAAAGAATTACCTTTTCTAAGAGCACTTCTCTTTCATTTTCTACCTCTTCACTCCAAAGAGTCATATCATTCTTAGTTTTCTGTGTTACAGTCAGAACCATTAGTTTGTTGGTGGCCATTTCTGGAAACAGTGATTGAAAATCTATAAATAAAATAAGAATAAAAATTCCAGGGAGAAAATAATTTGGTTTTTAAAAAGAGAAACCGTATATGAAAATACTTCTTTAGAAAAATGATTGAGTTAAATTTTTGTGGTACTAAGTTAGGTTTATAAATGCGTATTTTTTTAAATGATGACATAAACTTGATTTTGCTTCACTTCTGCTCTTGTTGGATGAACTGAAATATTACCAATGAAATCTGAAGGGTTATGTGTTACTGGTCTTATAATCCTTTTAAAAAGTTTGTCATTAAGATTTTTTCTTATGACTACGAATCAGCTCATAAAATTATAGCTGTAATAATCACCTGTAATAATCAGTGGAATGACTTCAGGAAAAGATACAAAGAAAAAGTTATTAAAAGTTCTGCTATTCCGCCCTGGCCGGTTTGGCTCAGTGTTTAGAGCGTTGGTCTGTGGTCCGGAGAGACCCGGTTTCGGTTCCCGCTAATGGCATGTACCTCAGTTGCAGTTTGTCCCCGGCCCTGGTTGGGTCGTGCAGGTGGCAGCCAGTCGCTGTGTCCCTTTCACGTCGATGTTTCTCTCTCTCTCCCTCCCACTCTATCTGAACAAAAAATGGAAAAATGACCTCAGGTGAGGATAAAAAAAAAAAAAAGTTCTACTATTTCTATCCAATGGCAGCATGAGGTCACATATCAGGGGACATTTAAAAGCCTCTATCTTAGCCATGCAATCATTTCCTTCCAGACACGGTAAAATATTAAGTAAAACACAAAGCATTACAATTCCTAGAGAACACATTATTCAACACATTAAAAAGTGAATGACGTCATCTAATGTGTATTAGTGTAAAATGCATAAAAGCGCAACATACCTCTTCTCAGCAATTCTGGACATGTTTGGATGGCACACTCTACTTTGGCACTTTCAAAGTATGTTTCTGCACTGTTAATTTCTTGTTCAACAGGTGCATCATTACCCTAAGGGGAAAAGAAATTTAAGTAAAAAAAAAATAATCTGGAATTCAAATAAAAATATCTTGCCTGTTAACAACCTGTCTTCCTTAGAAAGTTTCTTTTAATAATCCTAATCCAATTCTTGGTGGGGTAATAAATCAGTTTGTCTTATACACTCAAACTTTTCTCTATGATGAATACAAAATCTGAAAATTCTAAAAATAAAAAAAGACCAGGAATGGATATACTGATATAATAAGACTTGACATGAATAGAAGTTGACTAAGAAATTAATTAAAATACCATAACTGTGTCACACAATGTTACCTCATGACATTCTGTAATATCTAATTATCCTTTCTTTTCCTTCACTCTGTAATCTGTAAAATGGGATACTAACACTAACTTTCAAATAAGATAACTAAATACACAGCCACCTTTATAGGAAAAGCTTAGAGGCTTTTATTCAACTGAAATTTACTGGGCACCTACTATACGTAAGACACTGACAAAAACATGCACTACACAAAGGTAAAAAAAAATATCCAGTGTTCACTACTTCCAGCTAGAAGAAAAACAGGATGAACAAATAAATGCAATCCAATAGGAAAAGTGCTGCAGAGTTATGAAGAAAGTATTGTAGCAGTATAAATAGGGAAGAAACTTGCTTTGCTGAGAGAAATCAGGAAAAGGTTGAAATCATCGTATCTGAGCTACATGTTAATTAATGTGTATGTTTGATAGGTAAAATATAGGTGGAATATAGGTTAGATATTCAGGAGGAAAAACAGTCCAGCAAAAGATAACAGTGGCAAAGGCATTCAATGGTCAAAGAGCATGGTGTATTTAAAAAAAATTTTAAGTATGCTGTGATTGGAGTACAGAGAAAGTAAAAAATAGTGGGAGATAAGGTGGGAAAGAAAAGGGTCAATATTGTGGAAAGTCATTTATGCCACATTAAGAAATTTTGACTTTAAAGCAATGAGGAATAGCAAGATAAGATATAAAAAGCTAATGAGGAGAAGCAGGTATAGACTAGTAAAAGCCAATTTATTAATCACGTACTGCTTTACATACACTTTCGCATTTAATCCTCATAACTTTGTGGGCCAGAGATTATCATCATCATCCCCAGTGCTAACCTTTGAACCTAGATTTATCCTTTCTCCATAGTCCATGGAACTCTAGCAATATTAGTGAATACTAAAAAGGACATGCATAATTTAAGAGCTACTTTAAGAGATAAAAGCAATGAGATTTTATTACTATTTATGGGGGTATGATGGAGAGAGAATTCAAGGTTGGCAGTATAATTTTATCTTGAGACAGTAGGGGGATAGCTAAGTCATTTATACACCTGATAATATAAAAGGACAGGTTTTGAGAGAGAAAAGAACTAATTCAATATTAGATATGCAAAATCAGGGGACTTGTGAGATATCCAGACAAAGATGTTTGAAAGGCAGATAGAAATATAGAACCAGAAATGTCAAATAGAAATTATAAAAACACTGCCTGTGAAAGGAAGAGCAGGGGATAAGTGACCACGAAGTAATCTAAATAAAAAGATGGAGAAAAGAAATGTATGGGAAATACCATGTGATTGCTGAAGAGAAGCCAAGAGGACTGAGAAGAAATTACCTAAGATAAAAAAAGTCAGGGGAGGTCAACTGTGTCACATTATTAGGTTATGTGCTACAACCCATAATAACTGTAAGAGGTTGTTGCTTTTAATAAAAATAAAACAAAACAAAAACCTAGCCTGAAACTATGTAGAAATGTGAAAAATAATAAGAATCAGGGATTCCACAAACTCTGAATTGCACATAGCTTTCCACTTTATTGGGCAATGAAGTAATACCAGTTTAAAAACTCACTTAAAAATTTCATTACGCAATACCAGTTTAAAAAAATTCATTAAAAAAAAACCTCTCAGAAATTGTATTAAAAATAATTATAAGCTTTCCTTTTTAGATTTCTGTATCTGAAGAATCTGAGGTCTCAAAATTTTCTTAAGTTTTTAAATGGCTAAAGGAACATAGTAGGAATTTTGTCCATATATAAATTATAATTTATAAAAGTGAAAAACAGGCAATCTAAATTTTCAGTAATATAGAAATAATAAAATTATCTACATTTGATTAAACAAGCAGTTATCAAAAAGACTTTTGAAGAAATATTTAATTACCTAAAAAAGACTCATATAAAGTAAAAAAATAGCAAACATTATAGAGGACAATGCCAAGTTTTAAAAATCTATTTGTTGTTTTTGTATATATTGAAATTAAGAATTTTTCTTTTACTTTTTCAATAAAAGTAATGCTTATAGTAATCAGAAATTAATATAGCATTAATTATAAAAACAGAATGTATAACATTAACAATTTACCTGGAACTCATTCACATATTGTGCCATCACAAACTCATGTCTTTCACTTGATAAAGGTTCTGCTAGAACATCAGGTAAAGTTTTATGAACCTGGCTTTTCTTCTGTGGCATGGTCCCATTGAGGTGACAATCAAAACCTATGTTCCCGGGGAGCTGGAATCTCTGATCCTGAGGCCCAAATGGTCCCATCACTTCATCTGGCCATACTGTTCGAGAACCTGAAAAGAAACAAAAAAATGAATCATTTTCTCCTTAACAGTCAAGTGTATACTGGGAGACTGAAATAATGAACGCTCATCTTAGAATTAGGTATTTTTTCACCTAAATAATAGACTTGAAATGTGCTTTCCTGTGTGAATATAAATTAGTAAGTCATTTCCAAATTACTAATCAAAGCAATCAGCTACCAGTTCCCGGGCAAGTCCATTATTAGGAGAACGTTTCAATAAAATTCTGTAATCCATACTATATAATGCTTGATAGTTATTGGGGGGGGGGCGGGGGGCATGGAGCTGCTGCTATCTGGTGGCCCAAAACAATGGGCTGAGAACAATCTTGTATAAATCAATGTGACATAATGGCGTTTAGTCACACGAGTTAACATGAATTAAATACTTACAGAAGAACAGACCGCTTTACATCATTCACTTTTTTTTTTTTTTTTTTATCCTCACCCGAGGACATTTTTCCATTTTCTGTTCAGGTAGAGTGGGAGGGAGAGAGAGGAACAGAGAGAGAGAGAGAGAAACATCGACGTGAAAGGAACACATCGAGTGGCTGCCACCCACACAACCGACCAGGGCCGGGGACAAACTGCAACTGAGGTACGCGCCCTTAGCGGGAAACGAACCCGGGTCTCTCAGGACCGCAGGCCGACGCTCTAACCGCTGAGCCAAACCGGCCAGGGCTACATCATTCACTTTTTAAAAATACCCTAACTTGTGAAAATTTCAAAAAGATCCAGTAAAGAATGAAGTAGAAAACTAAACAAAGAAATATTTAACAGTAGAAATTATGTTTACAGAAAGGGACAACTGCTGAAGACATCAGTTGGCAATAAAAATACTTTTTAATACTCCGTCCAAACTGAATGACTAAAAATGGTCATGTCAATATGGCTGCTCGATCACCAGATTGTGTCATCATATCCCTCTTCGACAACTAGGACGAAAATCATCCATCAAACGTAAAACTCTTTCCTCTTCAACCTAGACACTGTCTCATAACTCTCAACCCAAACACTCTAGCCTAATACTTCTTAAACTTTTAAGTATTTAAGAATCATTATAGCCCTGGCCAGGTGGCTCAGTTGGTTAGAGCATCATCTCATACACCAAAGGGTTGTGGGTTTTATTCCCAGTCAGAGCACATACTTTGGTTGTGGGGAGCGTACAATGGTTCTCTCTCACACTGATGTTTCTCTCTCTCTAAAAATCAATAAAATCATATCTTCAAGTGAGAAAAAAAGTAGTATAAAATGTCAAAAAAAATAATTGAAGATCTTCTAAAAATGCAGATTCTGACTTAGTAGGTCTGGAGTGAGGCTCAAGATGCTTCATTTCCATCAAGTTCCCAGATGATATTGATTTTATTAGTCTAAAGACCACCTTGAATAATAAGGCTGACAGACATTAATGATTGACTGAAGTCAGTTCACAAGCTAAAACATATTAACTATTTTTGAACAAGATGGGTTTTATTTATTTATTTATTTTGTTCAGAGAGAGTGGGAGGGAGAGAAAGAGAGGGCAAGATGGGTTTTAAAGACTATTCACATTAATAGTCTCTTGAAAGAAAATAAATATCCTGTGTTAATGTCATATTCACTGTTCATTTAGGTTTTCTTTTCCAGGAATAGTCTGTTCACACACTTTTTATTTTTAAACCAACAATTGGTATTTTTGTTGTTGTTGTTGTTCAGATAGAGTGGGAGGGACAGAGAGGAAGAGACAGAGAGAGAAACATCGACGTGAAAGGGACACATCGAGTGGCTGCCACCCACACGACCCAACCAGGGCTGGGGACAAACTGCAAACCCAGGTACATGACCTTGGCAGGAACCAAACCCGGGTCTTTCCAGACCGCAGGTCAACGCTCTAACTGCTGAGCCAAACTGGCCAAGGCTGTTCATATACATTTTAAAATTTTTGTTTGGTTTTCAACTCAGTTGTCTTTTTCCTATTGGTCTCTAAAACTTTTTTTATATATTCAGGATACAAACCCTTTATATATTCTGAATGACAAATCTTTCATTTATTATACATACATGTCTAGCCTTCAGATGATGTAAGTTGGAAAGTAATCAGAAATGGAGTTATAAAACTGGGGCAAGAAAACAGGGGAAGGCTTTGAATGCCCAAGTGAACTTACAGTACACAGTAAGTAACGTGTAGCAAGAAAAAAAGATTCCATGCCCAATCCCTTTAGGATATGTTACTTTAAGTTCCTAAGAGGCCTCCTATAATATTTTAGTGTGCAGATAAACCTCTAAGATAGGACTGTAACACACAACATTTTTCAAATTCACCTAATCATGTAACTTAAAAAATTTTGTTAAGACCTGGAAAATTTTTCATAGCTTGGGATATTTTGGGAACTGTTACTGAAAGCAGTAAACCAAGGTTTATCAAGGAAGTGACAGAATTAAAATGTCTTAGAATGATTAATATAATAGTGGTGTGCAAGATGGATTAGAAAAGGCAGACTTTGTAGATAGTGGGTAAGTTACTGATTCAATAAACATTTATATTTAAAAAGTGCCAGCTATATTTAAGACATTCAGCAAAGAATGGCAAAAAGTAGTAACCGTGTTAACAGGATTAAACTATTTGTTTCAGGGAAAACTGTATGTGTTTAAAGATAGAAAGAAACTAATGTTTAATAAAGTTTTAGAAACCAATATTCATTTTTTTTTAACGCTGTAGCTTCCTGATAAAGTTATTTAGGCAGAGCTCTGAGTCTACTTTCAATGGGATAAACTCAACTTTAGAAAATCTGTAAAACATCAAAAAGAAATATAGGAAACACAACTCAAAATGTTTTGAAACAATTATAAGTAAAGCAATAATAACTTTCACTTACATATATCCGGAGGTGCAGTGGCCACATGAGACTCATCAGAACCTGAAGATCCTGCAGTTGAAAAAGCTTTGGGAATGACAACCCTTTTAACTAAAGAGTAAAATCCTGGGAGATAGGAAACCAGTCTGGCTCTCTTACAGAGCACCTAAAAATGACACAAAATTTTAAATTATTTTTTTCTGGATATAAATGTTATATTTACATAGACAACCTCTAGAAAATTGTCACACTGCGATATTTATTTTAAAACCAACATTTATTTTACCACTGCGTACCTATTTTATGACAAGCATTATGCATGTTAATAATTAAAAAAATAAACACGAATATTAAACAAACAAGTTATATGTTACTACGGGTAAAAGTATATGGCTTTTCCAATAAAGGGCAGAATTAAGAGTGCTACACTAAAGAGAATGGGAACCTCTAAAAATTGCCCGATTTAGTGGCATTAAAAACGTAGCCCAAGTAATTAAGATTCTTCTATTCTCAAAACACAGAACTTTCAAAATCTTTCCTAGGATCAAAACCTGTTATTTTCTAACTCTTTTCTTCTTTTACCACTATAACTTGCGCCAATGATTTCCCATGCCATCTTTCCTCTTGGTTTTATGGCAATGCCCTCTTTCTTCCATTTTAGCACATACCTTTATGGTACATCTTCTGCTCCTAAGTTCATTTCCTAGATTCTGAAGTGTTACAATGAATGACTGTGTAAATACATCAACTTCTAGTGAAATACTTGGGTAACTATAGCCCAATACAGCCTGCTGTTTCTTTTGGTAAATAAAGTTTAATTGTAACACAGTCACACCCATTTATTTATGTGTTGTCTATGGCTACTTTCACACCACAATGACAGACTTAAGTAGTTGCACAGACACTCAATGGCCACAAAGCCTAAAATATTTATTACCTGGCCCTTTACATAAAGGAAAAATATTCCCAACTTTTAGATTAGTGGAAAATTATAAGAACAAATATCATGTCATCTATAAATTACAGATTTGAATAATTGAGAGATCCTTGAAGGAAAAGAAAAAAAGTTTCAAGGAGGATATACTAGGTTTTGCAGAAATAACAGAAACTTGCTGGGGAAAGTGGCATTTCAGGAACAAAGGTATGAAACCATAAAAGGTATATTCAAAGACAAGTTCAGTGAGGGAGGATATAAAAGTGCAGTAGAAAACAGTCTTTAAAGTTAACCTGTGGGCAACTCTAAAGGCTTTATATTTGATACAGACAGTCATAGGCCTGTTACATCAAGAAAATAAATCAGAATTTTATTCTGTAGGCAATGAATGGAGTAAACGGATATAAAATATGGGATATTTTAAGAAATGTACCACTAAGGGTAGCATAGAGAATGGATTGGAGTGGGGTTAGAGAGGTGGTATGAACACTAGTTACCATACCCTGGCTGGTTTTTCCTAGTGGTTAGAGCATAGGCCTGCAGACCACAGAGTCCCGGGTTCGGATCCCGCTAAGGGCATGGTTGCAGTTTGTCCCCGGCCCTGGTTTGGGTCGTGTGGGTGGCAACCAGTCGATGTGTGTGTGTGTGTCTCTCTCTCCCTCCCATTCTATCTGAAGATAAATACAAAAATGTCCTTGGGTGAGGATAAAAAATGAACAAAAAACTAGTTACCAGGATGCTGCAATAGTCTAGCCATATGATGCTTCAGAATCAATCATTCCTTTTTTCTTTTCACATAGCATTCTGAAATCCAACACACGTTCTTTATGACTTTCTTACTGTAAGTACAACAGAATGTCCAAACTAGTCTATTTCTCTGACATAATTTCTAACTAATTTTACCCTCCCTTCCCTTACTCCACTCTTTAGTCACATAAAAATATCTACCCCACATTTCTCATATTTCTCTGCCTTCTTTTACACTGTCAAAAGATTTATTTTGCTAAAATGCCCTTTTCCCTCGCACTGTAAGCCTTAAATATTACAACTCTGTCTTAAAGACCTGGACTAGAACCTTCTCTATGTGTCTCCTACGTGCAAGGCATGTCTCTAGAGCAGCGGTTCTCAACCTGTGGGTCACAACCCCTTTGGTGGTCAAATGACCTTTCACAGGGGTCGCCTAAGACCACCGGAAAACACCTATTTGTCTTGAAATATGTGTTTTCCAATGGTCTTAGGAACTGAGACACCTCTCCTCTATCCGTCTCCAGGCAGGTCCGCCCTCATGCAGATACGCCCACATACAACATGAGGAACTGTATTAATAATATTACACAATTAGAAATTGTGTAATTGTATTAACAATTATTTTAGCCTCTAAGTACCAGGCCACTAGACACTATATTCATTTTTCTTGATGGTAAAACTTTAAACAAAAGTTATATAATAAAATGTGAGTTTTATTCCCTAAGAAAAATCTAATTATCAACTTTCATTTCATTGGCAAAATAAACCAGTATTTACTTTGTCCACTGAGAGAGAGCGATGACAATACTAGTTTGTTTCAAACTTTTACCCTCCAATCTATGATTCTCAAATCTTTTACTGTGGAAATAAAATATTTTGTGGAAACTTGACAGATTTTATGACATTGGGTCAGCTGATGAACATAATAATTAACAGATGCAGCCAATACAATAGCCCTAAATTAGAACTGCCAGTTTATTTTAGTTTGAGGATAAGTATATATATTTTATACGTGACTAACTTCAAACAAACCTTGGACTCTAAACTTGGCAAAATGATAATGTACTGAGATTTCATTTTAAAACTCTTATTAGCATATAAACAGAAAATCTTTTAGGTCCATCTTAGGCCTAAATCCTGTTTTTGGTCATCTGTTTTTTGTTTCAGACTATACCAAAGACTGAAAACTGGTCATCTATGAAACACATGCACATGCATCCACATACATTTTTGTGTGATCCACAGTACTACAAGAAATTTGAATTGAATATCAACATGAGATATTGTGAGATTTCACACAAAAGGTCCAGATTTTGGGCTGTTCTTGAAGATCTGGCAGCACTGGATTCACATTTCCGAAGGCGTTAGTTAGCAACAAATCACTGTAGCTAAGGAAGGCTGCTCCCTTTATATCAGAAATGGGCATTTCAGGACCCATCACCAAGAGGTCACTGGTTTGATTCCCAGTCTGGACACATGCCTAGGTTGTGGGCCCAATCTCCAGTGGGGAGCATGCAGGAAGCAGCCAATTCTCATCGATGTTTATCTCTCTCTCTCTGTCTCACTTCCTCTCTCTCTAAGATCAATAAAGGAAAAAAAAAAAGGGCATTTCAGTTTGTCAAAATCCCCACCAAGGCCTTTTAATTTACCTGTCTAGCCACTGACGCATGGACATTTATGATCTTTGCTTTGTATGCTAATAATCTGCATGTATAATTACTAACATCTATTCAGTGTTTACAATGCATATGAACTAACAGAAAATTTTAAAAGTATATATGAGCCTGGCTGGTGTGGCTCAGTGGAATGAGCGTTGTCCCATGGACCGAGAGGTCCAGGGTCGATTCCTGGTCAGGGCAGGTGCCCAGGTTGTGGTCTCAATCCCCAGTAGGAGGCATCTGATCAATGTTTCTCTCTCACATGGATGTTTCTCTCTCTCTCTCCCCCCCCTTCATCTCTAAAAAAAAAAACCAATAAAAACATATTAAAAAATAAAAGTATATTTGAATATTAAAAATAAAATCTATTTTATATGACCCCCTTTCTAACAATAAAAGGATTTATAAAGCAGCTTTCAAATTATTTACCCTGCTGAACTAATTTATAAAGCCAGGTCAAATATCAGCATTCTATTCTGATTAAACGCCTCTCTTTTGAGAGTATCACATGCTTCTTCACAATGTTCCCTTTCTGTGGCTATGGTTAGGTAAAAATTCACCTTAAAACATGGCCAAAACTAGTAGTCTACTTTTATAACTTGTCCCCATAATCACATTATTTGACTCTCACTTAATATATCATGTTCAATTACAGAAATACTATCCTGGGTAATGTTGCCATATTAATCTTCCCAACAGAGCTCTGATTAAATCACCATGGTTAAAGAATACAGTCTAAATTACTGAGTTTGGCATTCAAGGCTCTCTATTACTTTTATCAGAATTCCACAATCCAAACTTATTTCCCACTAATCTCACCCACATATCTTATACTCAGGAGGGCAACAGTGACTTGATTTTGAAAGGGGAGTATCTATGAATATAACTCCTGTTCTTCCCACCTAAGCCTTAGATTATCTAAATCCCATTTGCCTTTCAAAACTCAAATTAAATGCTTTTCAGATTAAGTGATTCCAGGCCCTACTTTGTGCCCTCTGCACAAAGCTGAATCCACACTGCACCTTTGTGTAGGTAGCTTTTAAAAACTTACTTCCACCCTGGCCAGTTGGGCTCAGCAGTTAGAGCGTCAGCCCGCAGACCAAAGAGTGGTGGGTTCGATTCCAGTCAAGGGCACATACTTTGGTTGCAGTTCATCCCCGGCCCTGGTCCTGGTCATGCAGGAGGCAACCAGTCAATGTGTTTTTCTCTCTCCCTCCCTCCCACTCTATCTGAAGATAAACTCCCTCCCAGTCAATCTGAAGATAAACAGAAAAATAACCTCGGGTGAGGATTAAAAAAATAATAAAAGATTACATCCTACTTTTTAAAAAAACAATCATCACCTGAGGATATTTTTCCATTTATCTTCAGATACTGGGGGGGGGGGGGGGGGACGGCATTGATGAGAAAGATACACTGATTGGTCGCCTTCCTGAAGGGCCCGGACCAGGGCCAGACAGACCAGACAGATCACCCTTGATGGGAACTGAACCCAAGACTCTGGTCCACGGCAGACACTCCAACTGCTGGGCCAAACTGGCCAGGGCTACTTCCTACTTTTATTGTAGCTGTTTTCACTTATGTTGTCCCCTACTATATGACCTCCTTATGCTGGGATGTATCTGACTAATCACTGCAAAGTTCCAGTTAATAAATATCTCTGGTCTATGAGAATAATACCTCTTGCTCTCATTTTGTAGGATTTAGAAAATTCCTTGCTGTACTAAAACTGCTGCAAAACCTTCGGTTTGGCTAACAAAAAAAAACTAAAAATGGATTCTAAATATGTACTGAAAGAATGTCTTTTTAAAAAACATCGAAAGGATGCTGGCTCTGAATGTTTTTCTAAAACTGAATTTGTAGAAATAAGTACACGTGTACTGAAAAGAATGTTCACACCACCTTCAAAGCGCACCAACAATAACTCACACCCTTGCTTCCCCTGACATTTTCCATTAAGTCAGCGATTTTCAACCTTTCCCATCTGGTGGCCCACATAAACTAATTACTAAAATTCTGCAGCACATCTAAAATACAGGTAGCTTGCACCTCTCACCAAAAAAAAAATAGGTATAATTTTGATTCATTCACACTGGACAGCTGTTGTGTTGGCTATGGTCATTTTTAAACGTGACACTCCAAAGAAAAAGTTCAGTAAATAGGAACTGCACGTTTTAAAAATTCTTGCGGCACACCAGTTGAAAACCGCTGCACCAAGTCCAAGCACGAAAAACATTATGCCGACGATGCCAGCCCGCCCCTCCGACTTCTCCTAACAAGTCCCCAAACGAGTATTTCACTGGGCCGCCCCTTCGGAGACCCCTTTACTCACACTGGCCATTTCTGGCGGAGGGGGCGCACGCAGGGGTTCTTTCCTTTGGTAAAGTTATCCTGGGAAAGGACAAACAAAACAGGCCAGTGAAGGATTAACTCTAACAACAGACGCCGGTTACGTCCACTGGCTGCTCCCCGGCGTCCCCCGGTCGGGCCGGGACCGAAGTCGCAGCTCTGCCCCCACCCGGGCACAGACCCCGCCCGAGGCCCAGCCAGCGCGCTCCCGCCCTGGAAACCCTCGGGCGGCCGGCAGCAGTGGGGAGTCCCGAGGGTCGGCGCCGCTGTCGAACACAGGCGGTCAGGGCTGCCGACAACAGCTCCAGACAAAGGTTCGAGTCGAGCGGAAGAGTGAGGGAGCGAAAAAGAGTCTGAAGCCAGAGTGGCAGGGCGACTGGGGACAGAGACATGGCCCTGCGGGAACAGGGGCAATACCGAGAGCTGTGGCCCGAGAAAAGGCGCATTTGGAGGGGCTACCGCGGGCGGAAACCATCCATACCCGTCACCACCACCGCCTCCAGCAGTCGCAGACCCGACTCTGCCCGCCGTGAAGATGGCGGCTGCCAGCGCAGCGGGCGCGGCGCCAACGCTGGCAATGACTAGACCGAAGGAGTTGCTTCCGAGCACATCGATGGAAAGAAGCGTCAACACGACGCTGCGCACGCGCACAGTAGGGTACGCAGAGCCGGCCTTCCATTGGATGGTCCCGAGCCAACCATGTGGGAGGAGAAAAGGCGAGGGGAGAGGGACTTTGGAGAAAGGTACATAGGCACCTGACCAGGGTTCAGGGGTCATTTAATTTTGTTCATTAACTTATTGATCCATTTCATGGATTCTCCTCACCCCAAGAAATACAGTCTTATGTTCTTTGTATCTTAGTTTATTATTCATGACTTACTGGTTTCGAGCATAGGGCACTTACATTTTTCTTTGTGTACCAGCCCTTAACACACATATAAATGTGCGTGTGTGTAATATAGCTATATATTTATATATAAAAGAACTTATTTAAAATTGTATATAATTTTTATTTATCAACTTTTTTGTTTTAATTAACTGAAGCTTATACTTTATTCATACTGATATTTCTAGTTGGGTCATATTGGACAAGTTACTTAGTCTCTTTATGCTTTTGGTTTTCTTACTTCTAAAACAGGAATAATAATAGTGCCCACCTCCCAGAGGTGGGGAACCTTTCATTGGGGCCATACAAAATTATCAACTTAAAAATTAGTCTGTTGCCCTGGCCAGTTTGGCTCAGTGGTTAGAGTGTTGGCCCTCAGACCAAGGAGTGGCGGGTTCAGTTCTGGTCAAGGACACGTACCTCGGTTGCAGTTCGGTCCCTAGCCCTGGTCGGGGTCGTGCAGGAGGCAGCCAGTCAATGTGTGTCTCTCACATCAATATTTCTGTCTCTCTTCTTCCCACTCTGTCTGAAAATGAATGGAAAAATAGCCTCAGGTAAGGATTAAAAAAATTGGCCTGTTATATTTGGTCAGGCTAATTTGATGAGGTGTGTGATGTTAGCTGGTATTGATTTCATGGCTTTATACAGCCCAAGAGTCTATGTTTCCCGGCCCCATGACGTCTGTGAAAATGAAATCAGTTCATATATAGCTAATACTTACGTAACGCCAGCCTAGAGCTTGGGAGTCACATAGGGCTTCTAAGAAGAACCACTGATCTCCATGTGGAAGTTACTTACAATTCAATATTTTTTCACGCTTCATGATTTTTCTTTTGTTTGGCTTACTTGTCCAGGTTATATAACAAGATTTCTGGTTCAATGATGATTGTAAGCTTTTTGAGATCGGGAACCATGTGAATTAATATTTGCCATGATAGTAAATCATCCATCAAGTGCAGGTGGAAGATTAAACGAGCCAGTGAGCAACAGTATGGCAGGAGGCTGTCAGGAATAACTTCATAGAAGGCAGAGATGATGTTTGAACTGTGATTTGAAACATGAGTAGGTATTGCCCTGAATGCCAGGAAAAGATGTAGATGGGTGAGGACATTTCAGGCAAAGGAAGCAGGGTGAACAGACATATGGAATCCAAAACACTATGAGCAGTTTGGGAGACCCACAAGTAATCAAGAGATTAAGTTGGAGGTTGACAGGGTCAGATCATAGTCAACCTTCAGTGCAATACTTAGGTAGGCGTAATCCTAGAAGCAACTAGAAGCAGCTGGGCAGATTTAAGTAGAGTCATGGCATTATCAGATTTGTGTCTTGGGAAGATCCTCTGGCTTCACAGGGTAGGTTGGAAGGGTGTGGGATAGGAATTGGATCAACAGGATAGGAGACTACTGCTGTGTCCATGAGAAAGAACATGAGAGCCTGAACTAAGGTCAGGAGAACTCTGAGGAATCAACACTGCATAGCTATCCATTGGTTGCAGCTGAGAAAAAGGGGACAAGTTGAAGAGGATTCCAAATTTTGGATTTAAGATAATTTTTTAATGGAGTTGCTTTTGCTGAGATTGGGAATCCAGTAATATTAGTATTTGCGGAATGTATGCTACTTGGTGACACTTGGATAGGGATTTTCCTATTATCTATTTTAATTTTCATACTAATTCAGAAAATGATAGTATTATTATCCTCATGTTAAATATAAGAAATTAAAACATGCCCTGGCTGGATTGGCTTAGAGATTACAGCGTTGGCCTGCAGACCAGAGAGTCCCAGGTTTGGTTCCCGCTAAGGGCACATACCTCTGTTGCAGTTTGTCCCTGCCCCGGTTGGGGTCATGTGGGTGGCAACCAGTTGATGTGTCTCTCTCACATCGATGTTTCTCTCTCTCTCTTCCTCCCTCTCTCCCTCCTGCTCTATCTGCAGATAAATGCAAAAATGTCTGTGGGTGAGAATTTTTTAAAAAAAGAAAAGAAATTAAAACACAAAGAGGTTAAATATATTATTGAAGTTTTCAGGGCTGGATTTAAATCTAGGTCTATTAGGTTTAAAAAGTGTGGTCTTTTTTGTTTCTTTATTTGTTTTGTTTTTGGTTTTTTCCCATAGGTTCTTTCTCTTAGTAGTGGAACAGGTTTTAGGAGAAAGAAATTGAGTTTGATTTGATATGTCTTGATTTTTAAGGTGCCTAAGGGGCATTTATTTGGGGTTGTCAATAAGTCATTTGAAAATAGTCCCATTGCTCAGGAAAGTGCTTTATGTGGAAGACAGATTTGAGGGTCACTGACATATAGCTAATAGTTAAAGCCAAAGAGTTCAACAATGGGTTTTATGGGAAGGGAAGAAGGCCAGTGAAATTTTTAAAAATATGTGCAAATTTTTGTATATTTGTAAGTAGATCCATTTTCCCTCCTAGGGAGAGAGTGCATAGGTTTCCAAAGATTATTTTTTTAAATCCTCCCCCAAGGATTTTTTTTTTAAAATTGATTTTAGAGAGGGGGGATAGAGGTGAGAGAGAAACATCAATAGGTTGCTTCCCATACACCCCTTGACCCAGGATCGAACCTACAACCTAGGTATGTGCCCTGATGGGGAATTGCACCCACAACCTTTTGGTGCATAGGATGATGCTCCAACCAACTGAGCCACCAGCCAGGGATTCTTCAGATTCTTAAAGGAATTTGTCACTGAAAACATCAAGAATCACTAGTGTTAAAGGATAGTAAAAAGCTAGGAAAATACCAGGACAAGCAGAATAAGGAAACTAAGACAGATTGTTAAACAGCAGTTTGCAGCAACCTAGTAAATCCTACCTTCCTTAAACCAAGGACACTTAAGAGTAAATGATTTGATCTGGCTGGTTTGGCTCCATAATAAGAGCATTGGCCTGCTGCTGACCAAAGAGTCGAGGGTTCGATTCCCGGTCCAGGGCACATACCTGGTTTGCAGGTTTGGTCCTAGCCCCCGTTGGGGTTGTGTGGGAGGCAACCAATCAATCAATGTGTCTCTTTTGCATCGATGTCTCTCTCTCTCTCTCAACCTCCTTTCCTCCCTTCTACTCTCTCTGGAAAAAAAAAGTAAATGATTTGCACTTCTCTCCAATCATAGGGTAAATAGCTTAAATCACCCTACTCAAAGCGGCAACAGAAATCTATTTAGTGCCATTTGCCAACCACAACCAAGGACATACAAATTAAGAGAGTAAATCTCATTTTGGTACATCATCATCAAGCTGATGAATATTCTATTGATCCTCCCCTAAGATCTCCCTTAATCGCCAAACCTTTAAAACCCCTGAAAACGAAGGTCTCAGCGTACTCTCCCCCCAGGGAGCTCACCCATGCCATTCCCTTTCCTCTCTCCTGTCACCACAAGGCATGTATGCCCTAAACTCTATGGGACCCCATGAGACTTGCAACCAGGAGAGCAGTGGGCAGTGGCAGCTCATCCTGGGCTAACCCCTGAACCTGTCTCCAAAGTCCCCTTTTCTCTGATTCCCCAGTGAGCCAAGGCAGCCCAGCCCAGGCTCTCCTGTTGCTTCTTCTATGCCCTTCCGTGTTTCACTGTCCTATGTGTGTTTTGGCTGCGGTCAGTAAATTCTTGCTTGCTTTTCTGCACTTTGTCTCTTGATTGAAATCTTTCCTTCAAGAAGATAGGAACAAAGGTCTCGTCGTGTAGAGTATAAAAGAAAAAGGGTAAAAGTCAGAACACTAGGAAATATTAGTTAAAGGGATAATTGAAGAAGAAAAACTAACAATGGAGAGTGAAAAGTTTCAATCCGAGGATTTAGGAAATCAGGAAAGAGAGAGGAGTATTCTAGACATCAAGACGATAATTACTCATTATCATTAGATGCTACGATAAGGTTTTCTTGAGAACCACAAAATAGCCCATTGTATTTGATTAGTAAGACAATGGTATCTTTGCCAGAGGAATTTCAGTGAAATGGGGTGGGCAGACTTTTTTTTTACTGTGGGTATTCAAAGGCTGCATAATAAACCTGTTGAAGACAGAGACTTTATCTGTTTGTTTACTGTATTCCTGGGACTTCACTGTATTTCTACCACAAAGAGGTGATCAATAAATATTTGTGGAAAGTTGAACAGATGGCCCTGGCCCAGTGGCTCAGTAGGTTAGAGCATTATCCCAAAATGCACCAAGGTTGCAGGTTCAATCCCCAGTCAAGGCACATCAAGAATCAGCCAATGAATGCGTAAATAAGTGGAACAACAAATCAATGTTTGAACAGATGAAGAAGTGGTGACCATTCATAATAAGCTACCATTAATAAAAGCTGCATTTTTTTGTTCCATTTGTAGGCTCCAAACTTATGTTAACATCTGTTGGTTAACATTTGTGAACCTGACAACTTGCTTGGAAAAGTAGCAGTGTCTACAATGAGACTCAGAGGCTAAGAAATCGCCTGATGCCATACAACTACATGTACTGATGACTGAGATTCAAACTTGGATTTATCTGGCTCCAAAGTCTCTACTCCTTCCACAACAATAAAACTAAGGAGAAGAGAGAGAGGTGAATAGCTGTCTCAACTGTTACTCCAATTTCCCCTTATCTATTTGCTTTTTTTCCCCACTCTCTTAGATTGTTATTATACTTCAGAGACAAAGCAGGTCCCTCAAAGAACTACAAAGATTGATCGAGGTTCTAGATTATGAGATTATTCAGAGGCCAATATGTAATCTTTGGGGTTTTCTCTCTTGTCTCATTCTCACGGCTGTCTGCATTAATGCTTTTTGATAAACATATGACTTCCTTTTATTCTAGAAAACTAATTCTCAATAACAAAGGATGTATACTTCCCTGGCCAGCAGTTAGAACATCGACCCGACCCTCGGACTAAAGGTTTGTGAGTTTGATTCCTCGTCAAACCTGGGTTGCAGGTCCAATCCCCAGCCCCAGTAGAGGTTATGAGGGAGGCAACCAATCAACGTGCCTCTCTTACATCAATGTTTCTCCCTCTCTCTCTCTTCCTCCTTCCCTTCGACTCTATCTAAAAATCAATGGAAAAATATCCTCGGGTGAAGATAAACCAAAATAAATAAGTAAGTAAATAAATAAGTAAATAAATAAATAAATAAATAAATGTAAAGGGATGGAAAAAAATTTTTTTTAAAAAAAGGATGAATACTTAAGCGAAGGATGGAATATATAGTCATCACAAAGTGCTCACAAAGACTTTTGTTTTGCTGCTAGCTCTTTCAATAAAGACAAAAGGATTATAATACCAAAAGACAAGAGGTAATATTTTCTGCTGAACCAAGCATATCTAAAGCACATTAAAAGTTTGGAAAGAATATTCTGTTATTATAAGAAAGATTGAATGGAACTATTACCTAGTTGCAAGAAATAACATTTAAAAGAAGGATAAGAGAAATTTTTAAAAGGATGGATAAGAGGAAAAGTATGTGAATACTTGCTTTTTATTCTTTGACATGGTCACAGAACTCAACTCTTGAGAACACATCTTTTTAAGTTGCCTGTATCAGTGCTGCAATAGCTCTTTAGTGTTTGATATGTGAAGATAGGCATATGTTTTGGCTATTTTTAGAAAATCCAAGGTTTTTCTGGAAAGCCCTTGTAAGTTCTAGACATGTATTGCTAGATGGCAATATGCGAAAATTATCGAGAGTGAATGTTACATGTCTCCACCTCCCTTTCTGTCTTCTGTGTGATGTTGGGAGTAGAAGGAGGAAAAGAATGAATCTCCAAAGTGAAACAATTCTAAAGCCACTCAAATGTTGGTGTTAATGATACTGTTGTAATAAATCTAGTTATTTTAATAACGGGAAAGGAATAAAGGGAAGAACAGATGCACGCCCAGTAAAGTCTGAGTGAAATTAATGTACCTGCCTGTCAGTCACACCTGGGAACAGGTCATTGCCCAGAGTAGGCATGACCACTGCAAGGACAGGAAGATTTGAGATATTTAAGCACCTGACCAAAGGAGTTCCCTGTCTTGCCTGCCCAACCTCTTGGTTCTCTTGTTGCAGGGGACACACTCCCTTGCATTCACCCACATAATGGGCTAAAGGACTATGACTAATGCTACACCAGACCCACTTTCAACATGGAACAGAAACTCTGGACACTGGCTCTGCTTCTAGCTCTGCTGAATCCCCAGCTGCACCTCTTCCAGGACTGGTTTAAGGGAACTGGGACTTTAGAAACCAAGGAACGTAATTCCATGCAAATAAAAAGCATTCATTCTCTCATGCAAGTCTTAAAAATTCTGTTTCTCAAGATCTCATAAGAATCCGACCCCCAGCACCTAGTGGGGAAAGGGATCCCCCACTTCCACCAGTGGATATCCCACTTCCACTGATAACATGAATAATTTAATGAATTTCCTACAGCCCTCTTTTCCCAACTATATTGTATACAGCAAATAATATTATTAAAATGTGTAGACTGCATAGAGAAATAATAGAAGAGGATCCCTCAATGTAATATTTTGGTTTTAGTTTATGACTCACAAGTCTATCACTGGACTTTAATTGTGATATTAGATAGGACACTGCTCTTTTCTCTGTCTCTCTGCTGATCATTACCATGGAGGCAATGATATCATCTTCATTGTATGCAGTAATCCGTGTAAAGAATTTAGCACAACGCATGGCACTTAGGAAGTGCGCAATAAATGTTAGCTATCATCTTCATTACCACCACGAACATCATCATCATCATCATCATTGAACTGCTCTGAATTCCATTCGTGCAGGAAAGTGATGATACTGTGTGGAGCTTTGGTTCCCACATACATGCACAGTGTTTATAGGGGTGATACTGCCCTGGGCCTTTCTGCTTTTTTGGTACCAGAAAATGGTTTGTTCTAGAAAGGAACAGAAATGGGTTTAGGAGAAACTTTCATCAGGATGTCGGCCTGCTTTGTCCTGAGCTACTTCTTTTGAGGTGACTGTGACTGTCTTTCAGGATTCTTGTAGACAGAGCAGTGAAGATTTAAACAAAATCAGTGTGAGCACTGAGAAACATCTATAAGTCACATTTTGTAAACTCAGCCTTCAAGCTGTAGTGATCTGGCTACATAAATAAGTAGAAATGCTTAGGATTTAAATGGGGGCATAAAGCTACTCAGGAGCTTGGAAGAAATGCAGAATCTCTGGCTCCATCCCCAAACCACTGCCCCCAGAACCTGTATTTTAACAAGATCCCTATGATTCATATGCACAATCAAGTTCTCTTGAATGAGATTGACCGGGAGGTAGAAGAGGAACGGCAGCTTGGGGGCTTATATAATGTAATCACCCAGACATATAGCGTCAGAGTCTGTGAGGGGCTTAAGGCGCTGCATTTTAAAAAACTCCTCAGGGAATGTTTATGAACACTCGAATTTGAGGACTACAGGTGAACTATAAAAACTGCTGAGGAGAAGTGTAATACACAGTATGAACGCCAGCTGTCGCTACTCTACAATTTAAAAAGACCCTGGTAGTTAACAGCAAAAGAATTATTACAAGAACGTTTTCTAAATTTGAAATCTAAAGATCTAGGGGAAATGACTCTAAGTTAAACAGATGTGGATTATCCTGTGATTTCATTAAAGATCTGTAAGACATATAAATGGCTTACAAAGAGTAGTGGGTGGGATTTAGAAACCTTGGGTACATATGAATGAACCCACATCAGAAGATAATTGTCTCACAGTGTTTGAGGAAATAAAATGAATGTTTTGTTGCTTTAAAAAACCGAACTGGTCTTTACAGTCTGAAGGGATGTGAGGCAGCTCAGTGGCTCTTTCTGAGAATATCTTTTTCCTGGTTTAGGTTGCAATATTAGTTTTATCCTGGGTTTGTCAGATATTTAATTTTCATCTGTAGCTCAGGGATGGAATGTCTTGTGCAATGTCTATATAGACATTTTCTTTATTTGTAAGCACTCCATCCTACTGAGACAAGGATTTAAGTTTTAACTTTCCTTTGCAGCTTCGTGTGCATCACCAAGGCATGTTCTTCATCGGTAAGCCTTGAAACAGGCGTACGAATACTCACACAAGCATTGTGATGAGGGGGGTCCAGATAATACATTTACCATATGTGGAAGGCTTTACACATTTTAAAGTATTAAATATATGCCAAGTATCATTTGAATGCTTACAGTGTTGGGCTTTGCTTTGATATTGGGCTTTGCAACCTCACCATTTCCATAAAAATGACTCCCATTCTGCTAGGAGCCTAGTTATTTTCCCCAACTAGGTTTTTTGTTTCACTTCAAGTAGGGTGCCCTGTAACATACCGGACACTTAGTTAAATTTGAGTTTCCTATAAACAACGAGTACATTTTGAGCATGTCCTAAGTATCGCATGGCAGTTTGGCAAATCTAACTCCATGATGAACTAAGAAAACTGTCCCATGTTCATACTTGTAAACCCAACCTCATCTAATTGCTCAATTTTTCTGTTTTGCCTGGTATGGAAAAAGTTTGCCTCAAAGACAGTAATGTAAGTCTAAAAAGTGCTTTGAAAGAATTATTCCTATATGAAAGTTCATATCTTCAAAAATTTCACACTTCTTGTCTAGAAGTGGCTTGCTTGGGTTTATACTCTAAAGACTGCTTGGAAGAAAATAGGGACTCTTGGGTAAATAATCCTGGGAATTAATTTTTATTTCTGTTATATTCTGTTATTAGGCTGATTTTTAATTATTCATGAACATCTCTATTTTCTCCCGCTCTGTGGTTGCAAGATGAAGGAGGGAAAGGGTGAATCTACAAAAGGAAGCAATTCTAAAGCCACTCAAATGTTAGTGTTATGAGCAATTTTGATGCATTTCTGGTCTAACCCTTTCTTCCCAATTATATTTCATGCAGCAAACAATGCTATTAGAATGTATATATAGAGAGTCTACACCCCAGTAAGGGAGGAGAGAAGGGAGAAGGGAGGGTGAAAGTCAGCTGTATGCTAAGTGTTGAGAAAGAGTTATCCTGGGGAACAGTTTGCAGTTTCAAAGTACTTGAGAATAATTCACAAAATGGGAGTTTAACCACAATAAAATAAGTCCATAATTATACTTTCTTGGGTATGCCCTGAAGTAGAAAGAGGAATCATACTAGGAACCCTGGTGTAATAAATGGCCAAAGCTAACCAGAAGCCTTTGAAAGGTCACTGCAGAAAAATGTCACCTTTGGGCTCACCTAATGTTAACATACACCTCCTGTGGACAGTAGGTGGCATACGCAGTGATATGACGATTTCAGAGTTTGTGGTGGATACTATATTTGTGTGGGAAGAGTTGTGAGTTGAGTTTCAGTTTCCTGCTGTTAACACAGCCCTTCAGTTTGTGGTCGGCTATTCTTTCAGTTGTGATCTTAGGGAACTTCAGTAGGGACAGGAACTGTGTCAAATCCACCTCTGGGGATTTACTCTTTTTCCTTCCATTCTAGGACTGATTTCTTCACACTTCTGCAAAGTACTTAAGTAGTCTCATCCAACATCCAAACTTGATACCTAGGTCCAGATTTAGATGCAGAGATGATGAAGCTGTTGAACTGGCATTTGAGGCCATTGGAGGGAGCCAGGAGAGGAGAGCCACGTTGCACCGAGATGACTGAGCCATGAATGAGGAGGGTAAGGCTATACTCCTGGGCTGCGTTCCTGTCACTGTGAACATTTGCTGATGTGCTGACAAAATGCAGCGGGAATATTGCCCGGGCACGGTGAAGGTCTGGTGCTCTGTCATTTGAGCAGAGTAGGCAGCTTACCAGCCCCTGAGAGTATCAGTGATTATACTGCTTACTCTTTGGTGTAAGGTTCCTTTCTATACAGTTTGGTGATGTTTGGTGACATCCGTGATGCATGTTTATTAATTGCTTCAAGAAGCTTTTGTCTTTAGAAAAATCAACAGACTCTTGACTAAAGTAAATTTTTTCTCTATTTTAATTTTTATTGATATCTCTGAGTTCTGAGGACATTACCTGCATGTTAAATTATTGCAACCTTTTTCTCAATTGTTTTAGGAATTCTCTGCACTCCTTGTATTTATGCCCTTTCTCCTGTCTAAGTAAAACAGAATGGTTTAGTTAGAATTTGGGGATGAAACACCAGTTCTGTTTTCTCAATAAAAATCTAGGATTCAAGTTAATTTTCATGCCTCAATTTGTGTCTCTCTTTCCCCCTTTACGTGCTCAGCTTTGTCTTCAGCTTTCCTCTAACATTACCTACTGTTAGCTAAGCTGACCCTGTTTATTTCCACCTACGTCTTTCTTATCCTGTTCTCACAACTGGTATGCTCTTCTTCCTTCTTTACTTATGTGGACATGCTACTGGTTTTCAATATTCCGCTGCAGGGCATCTCCTTCATAAAGGCATCTTTGGGTAATTCACACCAGCCACCTGCTTCCTGAACTCATCAACCTAAACTCAGTTGCTCTCTAATTGGTTTACACACATGCACATGTGTGTGTATGCATGTGTGCACTCACACACACACCAAATACACTCACACAACTGACTAGATAACAAGCTTTTGGGGGGGGGTGAGTACTCAGAGTACATGTATACAATATGTCCATCTCTGTGATCCCAGAGCCTAAAACATAGTAGGTGTTCAATGAATGTTTGTTGAAACAGCTGAATAATTGATTTAAATTACTCAGATGAAGTGCTAGGTCTCTGATACTAGGTTGTGACATCTAGTGTGAAATACTTGGTAGTCATCAAGCATAGACCTTGCAAGAGCTGGCTTAAGGCTTATCTTTTCCATGACAAATTCCCAAGGCTACCCACAATCCTGATTTCTCTTTCTGATTCAGAATTACTAAATTATCTTATCGTATCTACCCTTACCATTGAGTATGTGCCTACGGTTTGTATCTGTAGAATGGAGTTAATAATGGTGTTTACGTACTAGTGTTGTGATGATTAAATGACTTTAGATATATCTATAAAGTACTTAAAACTTTTACTGGCATATAAGTGACAGGTTGCATTATTTATTATTATTATTGATGTGTGTATAAAATTGTTTATTGTTTTCTATGTGTAGAGCCTGTCCTACCAACTGTTCTTTGTTCCTTTTTCCTTTTCTTTTATTGAGATTGACTATTTTTTACAATTATATTTTATTTGCATTGTTTTGTTTTTTATTCCTTTCTCTTGGGTTCATGGTATGTACCTTTAACTTATTGCAATCTGCGTTCAAATAATATTGTACATTTTACGTGTAGTATAAAAACCTTACAGCAGAACATTTCCATCTCTTTATCCTTTGTGCTATTATTATCTATATTTTACTTACACATATGGCGTAAATCCCAAACTAGACTGTTATCATTTTTGCTTTAAAGTCAATTATATTTTGAAAATAGTTTTTAAAAATGAGAAAATTGTCTTTAACATTTTCCCACACATTTTTCATTTCTGACTTTCCTCAATCCTCTGTGAAGGTTTAACTTTCTATCTTGTGTTCTTTTCGCTCTCTCTAAGAAACTCCCTTTAACATTTTTGGACAGCAGTTCTGTTGGCAATGAATTCTCTTAGTTTTGTTCATTTGGAAATGCATATTTATCAGTTTTGAAAAATATTTTCCATTGGTAAAGAGCTATAGGTAGACAGTTTTCCTTTATATTTCAATGTATTTGGTTTGTGTTGTCTCTGATGAGGAGTCTGCGGTCACCCTTTCTCCTTACTGCTCTGTATATGTGTCACAATGTAACTTATTTTCCTGGATGAGTTTAAGATTTTCTTTTTATCACCAGTTTTCAGCAATTTGATTATGTTGTGCCTTGACATAAATACCCTCCTGAGGATTCTGCTTTGCTCTGCATTTCCCCCAGTTTGGCTCGTGGGAAGACCAACTGCTCCAGCCTGTTGTGCGCACAGGTGTTTTCTGACGAGTTCTTTCTGTGGTTCTTTCCACGGCCTTGGGCCATTTCCTTTCCTGCGGACAGATACGCAGCTAGCCAGTCTCGGGAGCCCCCAGTGCAGATCTCGGTAGTTCTTTCTTTGTATAGCTCCTTCTTTTGTGGTACCATGTTCCACAGATTCTGTCTTAATTGGTTTACATGAATTATGATCTCTTCTTTTCCAACTTAGGATGACTGCTTGACTGTGTTGTTGCCTCAAAACTACCCACAGGAAGGAAGGAAGCTGGTGAGTGTTGAGGTCCCGTTGTCTGTTTTCCTTGTCACAGAGGCCTCGAGCTTATAATGCCTCTTCCTAGGCCATTGTTTTCCATATTTTGTCTCATTTTCTAGTTGTTCATAACATGAGTGGTGATGGTGGTGCTAAATCCATCTCTTTTTTAAATCCATTTTTGCTTGAAACAAAATTGTCTGTGGATATACTGATGGAGTTTGTAGTTGATTCTTACTTCCTAACATACTGCTATTAAAGACCAAATGGCCCTGGCCGGTTTGGCTAAGTGGTTAGAGCATTGGCCCGCGGACCAGAGAGTGATGGGTTCAGTTTCCGCTAAGGGCACGTACTTCAGTTGCAGTTTGTCCCCGGCCAGGGTTGGGGTCGTGTGGGTGGCAGCCAGTCGATGTGTCTGTCTCACACCGATGTTTCTTCCTCTCTCTCCCCCTCCCGCTCTATCTGAAGATAAATGCAAAAATGTCCTTAGGTGAGGATAAAAAAAATAGAAAATAAAGACCAAATGATAAAACCAGAGCATATATGAGTAGTATGGTGATTTCCAGGCAATGAAAAATAAAAGGATCACAAAGATCCTCTGAATTAGAAAGTTCTTTAAACTGTACATCAAATATAATGGGAAATATGAAATGTAGAGTTCTTTCTCTCTAAAACCTCTGCAAAGTCTTAGAATGTTTTTAGATGGAGTAACTGAAGTCCCAAGAGGCCATTACCTTTCTCTCTGACGGACAGTTGGCAGGGAGCACTGAAGGAGAGCTAATCTGCCAGCTGCCTCAATAGTATGTGTACTGGTATCGGTAAATGAAAAGCAACTTTAATCTTCGGATTTAGAAGTCCAAATTAGAAGATTATATGTTTGACTTCCTAATGGATACTTTATTGCCTTTTGATTCATTTTGTTTAAAAACAGCTATTCCTAAAATTTTGCTTTGGTATATTGATTTAGCTTTGCCAAAGTCCCCCAAAATTCAGTGCAAAATGTAGTATATAAATCTCCCTTAAAAATAGTACAGCATTTAAATGGACATAGTTATACAATTTAGAAATGATATGAATGTGTAGACATGAATATAGCTTCAAACTCTAGAGAAGGCTATATAATATTAACATTTTTAAAAATTAGTATTTTATTTTATTTAGATTTTGAAATTACTCTCTATTATTGTATACTGAGAGCTATTTTTCCACAAATAATATGTAAATTATTTGCATCCTCAGAGTCGGCTATGGTTTCCCAATGTTAAATGGAATAATATATTGGAAGGATTCTTCTATTTTGTGGCAACTTTATCTATCTTTAAAATATGATTCAAGTCCCCAGTTACAATATCTTAGTGTTAAACAATTTTAAGCCCTGGACAGTTTGGTTCAGCGGTTGAAGCGTTGGCCTGCGGACTAGAGAATCCCGGGTTTGGTTCCCACTAAGGGCACGTACTAAAACAAAAGAAAACAAACAAAAAAACATTCCGCAAAAAAATCTCAGTATTAATAAAAAAATATTTTATATTGGCCAATTGCAAACTATAATCCTTAATAAGTTTCTCTTTGACATGAATTTATACATACCAATTATAATGAATCTGCCTCTCTAAATCAAAGGAGCTGTTAAAACCAAGTGATCCAATTACAGGTTTGTTTTTAAAATAAAAGGATAAGAAAAGCTTTTTAACTGCTTAATATGCTATTGCTCCTTTTACAGAATGTCAAGAAAGTAATCAGTCTTCTTTTGATTAGGCTTATACCTTGGTTTTCTGTCAAAATTCTGTAGACTTCATTTGCTAGTGAAAAAATAAAAAGTTTTGGGGCAATGAGAGAAAACAGCTAAAGATTTGTAAAAGATTTGATGGTAGAGAAATAGGAATGATTCAGAGAGCCATTGCACTCAGAATTCTGTCAGGTGCGCTCTGCTTCTACACTTTTACCAGGAGCTGGTCCTGATGATTAAGTGCTGGATTCTAGCTCACATAGAGGTAAAGGTGAAGATGTCATTGTGTTTTAACAAAAACAAGTGTTCATAAATAGAAAGAACAGTGAGATTTACAATAACTTCCATACTGACTTGTTTCTTTTATTTATTTTACTTGACTGCACACCAGAAAACATGGTGAAATGATAGAGTCTTTTAATTATATTTAAAGCCTGTATTTTTTTATATATTATACTTCTTCCATGAAGAGCTCACCATGAGCTGAATTGCAAGAGGTGGTTCAAAATTGTAACATATATTTTCAAAATATTTTCTTCATTCTAGAATTAGTTCTGAGGAAACTTTTACATATAATTAAGGTCAAACATTTCATATCGTCTGACTGTCAATAGATGAAATTAGCTAATGACTTACCATAAAATGTTTTATTTAGTATGTATTACATGCTCAACTATAGGTACCCAGTGAAAGTGTGAGAACTTACAAAGTTGAAGAAAGAAACATTTAATTGGGAAATATTTTTAGCATTAGGTTTTGACTTACCACTGCGGAGGATGAAGATTTAATGCTTTTTCCCTACTTTTCCTTGATCATACTCAGTCTACTTTTGGTCTCACCTGCCTGCCTGCCTCCTAAGATGGCCATTTCACTAGGCCAGTAATCAGGGTTCATATTTTTATGATTGTGTAATTGTTCCTCATAGACGAGCTCAGTAGTATTTCATGATCACTTTTCTCTTCCTGAACAACACTTTGTTCCTCCTGAAGTCAGTAAGTGTCTGGTTTTATTATTTTTCGTCTTTTAGTTTTTCTATGAACTTATCATTATCTTAGACCAACCTCTCCCCTAATTGTGGAAATATCATCTAAGAACTTTCAGGCACATTAGGTTTTTATGAGGTTCTTCTATTGAAAGAAATATTTCTTGATACCTTTCACCTGCTGCGATCTTTAGACCAGCTGCTCGCTAGCTCTGGTGCACAGCTGTCATCCTGGGATTCACTCATGAGCCTCCTCTTTCCTGTAGTATATCCCTTGTTTCCTGAATCCCAAATCTTCCTCCTTAGTTTACGCTCCTGTATTGGAGGAGCACATTCTCCGATACCTTCTTCAACAGGCTTATTGGCCAAGTAAAATTTCTGATATTTTTGTACCTCTAAAAATGTTCTTATTCTACCTTCACATGTGATTGTTATTTTTACTGCATGTAGAATTCTAGGTTGCAAATAATTTCTCCTCAAAATTTTGAACCCATACTTCCACTGTCCTCTGATTTTGGTGTTGGAGTTAAACAGATCTCTGTAATTATGATTCTTGAAATTTTGTGATTCTTTGAAATTTTCTTCTTCTTCCTACCAGGACCCTCACTGGATTGTCTTTATTTCCCCTGCATTCTAAATGTTTACAGTGATGGTGTTTGGAATGTGGCCTAATTTTATTCATTATGCTTAACACTAACCAGGCCCTTCTAACCCAGAAACTCTTATCTTTAGATTCTAGAAAATTTTCTTGAGTTTTTTTTCCTTGATGAACTCCTCTTTTTTATTTTTATTTTGTTCTCACTGAATAACTATTATTCAAATGTTTGACTCTTTTATTGTTTTTCTAATTTTATCACTTTTTTTCTTTTTATGTATTTGTCTTTTTGTTCTCTTTTTGGAATATATTCTCAATTTTTTTTTCAACCCATTTATTAATATATTTTTATTAATTAATTTATTTTTTTATCCTCACCCGAGGATATTTTTTCCATTTTTTGTTCAGATAGAGTGGGAGGGAGAGTGAGGAAGAGAGAGAGAGAAACATCGATGTGAAAGGGACACATCGAGTGGCTGCCACCTGCACGACCCAACCAGGGCCAGGGACAAACTGCAACCGAGGTATGTGCCCTTAGCGGGAACCAAACCCGGGTCTCTATTAATTTATTTTTATAGGTATGAAAGTAAATATTTAGGCTAAGAAAATTATAAATTTTAAAAAGCTGATAAATACTATAATTGCAATTTTTTTGGCCATACTTTTAATAATATTTATTGGTAGTCTGAAATTACATGAAATTAATAAAGATCATAGAAAGATGTCAAGGATATGATTATTTTATTGATATTGCTTGTAAAATCCAGTGGTCACTTTATTGTCTTCTTATTCAGTGCTCAGCAGCATTGGACAGTTGACTACTCCTACTCCCTCCATCTTGAAACACTTTCTTCTTTCAACATCAATGACAGGTTCTGTTTTTCTTCTACTTCACTGGCTGATCCTGCTCAGTATCTTGTGCTAATTTTTCCTCCTCTATTGCGTTTCTAGAAGATATAGTATCCCAACAATTTAATTCTGAAGCTCCTTCTATTTTCTTACTAACTCCCCAGGTGATTCTATAGTTGCTTTTTTGACAATAATCCACCTACCTTGAAGTTCACCTTTTTAAACTGTATAATTCAGTGTTTATTATGTATACACAAAGTTGTGCAACTATCACTGTTTAGTTTTAGATCATTTTCATCACCCCCAAAACAAATAATGTTCTTAATAGCAGTCACACTCCGTTATTCCTTCCACCAAAACTAATCCACTTTTTATCTTTATACATTTGTCTATTCTGGACACTTCAAATAAATTAATCATATAATATAGTCCTTTTGTGTCTGCCTCTTTCACTTAACATAGTATTTTCCAAATTCATTCATGTTATTGCATTTTTATAGCATGTAGCTTTTTTATAGCCAAATAATATTCCATTGTATGGATATACCACATTTTGTATATACATTCAACGGTTGATAGACATTTGTGTTGTTTGCACATTTTGGCTATTTTGAATAGTGCTGCTATAAATATTCATGTGAATGTTTCTGTATGGGCATATATTTTTGTTTCTCTTAGGTATATACCTATGAGTGGTATTGCTGGGTCATATGGTATCTCTACGTTTAACTTTTTCAGGAACTGCCAAACTGTTTTCCAAAGTGACTGCACTATTTTATGTGCCCATCAGTGATGTATGAAGGTTCCAATTTCTCCACATCCTTGCCAACAATCGGTACTATCTATCTTTCTTTATGGTTACCTTAGTGACTGTGAAGTGGTATCTCATAATGATATTGATATATTTCCCTAATGAATAATAATGTCAAGCATCTTTTTGTGTGCTTATTGATCATTTGTATATGTTCCTCGGAAAATGTTTCTTTAAATTCTTTGTCCATTGGGTTGTCTTTTTATTGTTGAGTATAAGAGTTTTTCAAATTTCTGGATATAAATCCCTTATGAAATATGTGATTTGTAAATATATATATATTTATTTTCACTTCTGAGGTTGTCTTTTCACTTTCTCAATGGTGTCCTTAGAAGTACAGAAGATTTTATTTGATAGTACAATTTATATATATTTTTTGTTACTTTGTTTTTTATGTCATATCTTAGAAACCATTCTCTAATTGAAAGTCGTGAAAATTTGTAACTATGTCTTCTTCCAAGAGCTGTATAATTTTAGCTCTTACATTGAGGTTTCTGATTAATTTTGGGTTAATTTTTGCATATGGTATGGTGTAGAGCTCCAACTCTGTTCTTTTGCATGTGGAAATTCAGTTGTCCCAGCACCCTATGTTGACAAAACTACTCTTTATTGAATTCTTTTGCTCTATCAAGCTTTAATTATACTATAGCTTTTCATTTCTAAGAGCTTAGTTTTATTTTCAGAATGTTCTTATTAAGTAATATTCTGTTCTTGTTTTTTATGATATCAATGTTAGTTTATAAAAACATCTCTCTGCAGCGACTTTTCCTTTTTGAAATCTCTCTCTCAGAGTGACATCAATAAGATGGTAGAACAGGAGAACCCCACTAATTTGACAACCGTCCGTGGAAAGAAATGCCTTTGTGGGAACTTCGGGAGTCAGCCGCAGCCCAGGAGCAGTTCCTGCCTCCCGGGACCCGCCAGGAGTCACACCCGTTACAGCTCCGGACTAGGCCTGCTGCTCTCGGCCGGCAGCAGATCCTAACAGCCCTGGAACTCGGCTCCAGGCCCTGTTAACCTTAATCTGGGAGCACAACTACTTCCAGTATCTGAAGTCGATGGGGGTCAATAGGCCTGCCTTTGGGGACACAAGAAGTCTGTCTCCTGCCAGGTCCCCGGGGGGGCCGGACTGCTGAGACGGGCCTGAGCCAAGTCACGGCCACTTCAGGCTCCACAACTGCCAAAACGCAAAACAAACAACCCTCCCCCCAAAACCTGATTAAAAATGAGCTAAAGACTTGAATAGACATTTCTCCAAAAAAGATATACAAATGGCCAACAGGTACCTGAAAAGATGCTGAATGTCACTAATCCCCAAGGAAATGCAAATCAAAACCACAGTGAGACATCACCTCACAACCAGTTAGGGTGGCTATTATTTTTTTTTAAAAAAAAAGACAGTAAATGTTGATGAGGATGTGTAGAAATTAAAACCCTTATACACTCTATGTGGGAATGCAAAATGTGTACAGCCACTATGGAAGACAGTATAGAGGTTCCTCAAAAAATTAAAAATTGAACTACCAACCATATGATCCAGCAATCTCACTTCTGTGTATTTATCCAAAAGAACTGAAACTAGGAACTTGAAGAGATGCTAGCACACCCACGTTCATTACAGCACTATTCACAATAGTCATGATGTAGAAACGACCTAAATGTATACTGATAAAGAAACTAGTCCAGCCCTGGCCGATGTGGCTCAGTTGGTTGAGTGTCATCCAACGCACTGAGAGGTCACTGGTTCAGTTCCCTATTGGGGTGTGTACAGGAGGCAACTGATCGATGTTTCTCTCTCACATTGATGTTTCTCTCTGTCTCTCTGTCTCCCTTCCTCTCTCTAAAATCAATAAAACATATTTAAAAAAGAAAAAATGTGGTCTATACATACAGTGAAATATTAGTCAGCTTTAAAAAGAAAGGAATCCGCCCTGGCCGGTTTGGCTCAGCAGTTAGAGTGTTGGCCCGCGGACCAGAGAGTCCCAGGTTCAGTTTCCACTAACGGCACGTACCTTGGTTGCAGTTTGTCCCCAGCCTCGGTTGGGGTTGCGCGGGTGGCAGCCACTCGATGTTTCTCTCTCTCTCTCTTCCCCCCTCTCTCCCTCCTGCTCTGTCCGAAGAATACAAAAATGTCCTCAGGTGAGGATAAAAAAAATTTTTTTTAAATAAATAAATAAAGCCCTGGCCGGTTTGGCTCAGCGGTTAGAGCGTCGGCCTGTGGTCCTGAGAGACCCGGGTTCGGTTCCCGCTAAGGGCACGTACCTCAGTTGCAGTTTGTCCCCGGCCCTGGTCGGTTGTGTGGGTGGCAGCCACTCGATGTGTTCCTTTCACATTGATGTTTCTCTCTCTCTCTCTGTTCCTCTCTCTCCCTCCTACTCTACCTGAACAGAAAATGGAAAAATGTCCTCGGGTGAGGATAAATAAATAAATAAATAAATAGAAAAGAAATTCATATGCACAACCAATAGACACATTAGTTTGGGGAAAGCAGGAGGGGGGTAGGAACGGGGAGGAGGGGGTTAATGTGGGAAAAAGGAGGGGACATCTGTAATACTTTCCACAATAAAAACAAACAAACAAAAACAAAAGTCAACTAACAAACTGGGAGAAAATATTAGCAACATATATTACAGATTAATGGCCAATATCTCTAATTTATCATTTATAAGTACATATTCATTCATGTTTTTTACACATTTTTCCAAAGGGATTTTGATCCTTTCTCCCTCAACTTTTAAGAATATATATATATAATCATTATAAAAATATTACAGAAATAAAAAATTAAAACGACACTGAGACACCATTTCTCACTATGTCTCATATGTTGCTGGTGGGACTGCAAACTGATACAACACTTGCGGAGGGAAATTTGGCAGTATCTTTACACATGTATTTACGTTTTGACTCAGCAATTCGATTTTTCTAAATTTGCTTTAAGATATACGTCTAGCCCTGGCTGGTTTGGCTCAGCAGTTAGAGCGTCCGCCTGCGGTCCGGAGAGACTCGGGTTTGGTTCCCGCTAAGGGCACGTACCTCGGTTGCAGTTTGTCCCCGGCCCTGGTTGGTCGTGCGGGTGGCAGCCACTCGATGTGTCCCTTTCACATCGATGTTTCTCTCTCTCTCTCTTCCTCTCTCTCCCTCCCACTCGTCTGTACAAAAAATGGAAAAATGTCCTCGGATGAGGATTAAAAAAAAAAAAAAAAAAGATATACGTCTAACAGTATAAAAACATATGCACATGATTGTTAATTGCAGCACTGCTTATAATTGCAAAATATTATAAACAACTTAAAGGCCAATACACAGGCGAGTTGTTGAGTAAACTTGGTATGTCCACACAATGCGATACTAGACAGCTGTGACAATGAATGAGGAAAATCGCTATAAACCAAACTGATTTCTAGAGTATGTTTATCATTAAATTAGAAAAATCTCTAGACAAGTTTATACTATAATTTTTATGTAAGAAAAAATAAAAAGGGAGGAAATCCTGTGATATGCTACAACGTGGATGAACGTTGGACATTATGCTCAGTAAAATAAGCCGGTCATAGAAGGAACTGTGTGGTTCCACTTGTGTGAGGCTTAATAGTCAAAATCACAGAATCAGAGAGAGGAGTGCTGGGCACCAGGTGGAAGGGTAATTGCAAATTGCTAATCATTGGCCACAAAGTTTCAGTGATGCAGATGAATAAATTCTAGAGATCTGCTGTACAACATTGTGCCTGTAATTAATAATACTGCACTGTACACTTAAATTTTAACGAAGTAAATCTCATGTTAAGCCTTCTTACGGCAATAAAATACAGTTTAAATAAAGAAGTCCATTTGCAGACACATGGAGAGTAGTTTGGCAAAAAGTATTGTTTGTTGATTTTGGAAAGTATTGCAAGCATCTGATATGGGGATTCTGTCTCATGACAATCACTGGAAGAAACTTTGAGGGGGCTGGCCTTTGATAAATCACTTTTATTTATTTATTTTTACTCCTAGTTGGAACATTTGACAGGCAGAGGGGAGGGAAAGGAAGAGAAGAGGTCAGGACCTGGGCTGCTATTTAATAGGCCTCAGGCTGTGTTTAAAATCCCAGGATGAGAAGATACTTTATCCCTATGTATCAGTCAAAGTCTAACCAGAAAAATAAAAGTCACTCTAGGTCTCAGTAGATAAAGTTAGTCCAAAAAACGGATTACCCAGTGATGCATGGGGAGCTGGAGGGACCCCAGAGGGGGCTTTCCGGGGGGAACTAGAACCGTGGAAAGCAGAGCTAGCTGGCAAGAGCCGAAGCTTCTGGAGACATCACTGGAGACAGAGAGGAGGGGGAAAGTTACCTAGTTATTCCTTTCTTCCGCCTTCATCTTTAGTGGTGTCTCCCCTAATCTAAAGCCAGAGGGTAAAAGAGCCTGGAAGAGTGGTTCCCTAAGACGGAGCAGAGCAGGGCAGGGTAGGGCAGCGAAAAGCACGAACTGGCAGGAAATGGGCACATTGAATACAATTTACATAATGGAAACTGTGTGAAATGATTTCTCCCCTCATCTCCCTGACGTGTTCTGTAACACACTCACTCACTCACTACTAGCATTTGCGGAGCATGTGTATACATATGTCTGTGGATGCGTATTTTATATCTTTGTTGAGTTTATGTCCCAGTCAGGAGAAAAGTGCAAGGTGGATTATTTTTTAAATGGATGTAAAATGACAGCTAACACTCGTGTTTTCCATTGGCACTTAACATTTCCATAATGCCAGAACATCTGGACTTTTCCGTCACTTGAGGCATGAAGTTAGTCCGGTTGATTGCTTGGCGTGCTACACAGAAAACAGCTGGCTGGTTAACTGGAGTTTTGATTATAGCTCAATTGGTGGGATGTTTGCTGTCATGTAGCCTGATGTTATGACTGGCTAAAGATGGAACAGAGACCGTTACAGGGAACACCAATAACAAAGATAGGAAATGAAACTTTTGCATGGAATTTTATTGGAAAAGATCATTTGTTTCTAAGACCGACTGGGGACCAGGGAGACCTGATTTAGTTGATCTCTGGTCCCGCATTTCCCATGTGTCTCTTGCTGTGTGCCCACTATCCTCAGGCCGCCGGTGCCATTCGGCCCTATGTCATGTGGCTTCTGGGACTTTTCTCCTTGGACAGAATGTCCAGCTTTTCAAGTTTTTAGCTTTTATGTTCCTCTCCCTTTTTGCCCCCTCATCAAATCTCATTTGTCTTATTATTCAGAGATTGGCTCTCTGTTGAGGGACCAAATGGTCTCAGAATTTGGAGGATGTAAGCCAGACAAGGAAAGACAAATACTGTATAATCTCACTAATATATGAAATCTGTAAAAAAAAAAAAAAAAAAAAGTCCAACTCATAGAAGCAGAGAATCGAGTGGTGGTTGCCAGAGGCTGGGAAGTGGGAGAAATGGGAGATGCTGGTCAAACTTTACAAACTTTGTTATAAGATGAATAAGTTACGGGGCTCGAATGTACAGCATGGTGGCGATAGTTAACAATACTGTATTGTAAACTTGAAATTTGCCGAGAGCAGATTTTAAGTATTCTCATCACACACACAAATAGTACGTGAGGTTATGGATGTGTTAATTAGCTTGAGTGTGGTAATCATTTGACAGTGTATATGTACTTCAAATCATCAAGTTATATGCCTTAAATGTGTACAGTTTTTATTGTCAATTATACTTCAGTAAAGCTGGGGAAAAAGAATCTAGTTTTCATGAAGATGTTTGTGGGTGATGTTGTGTTAATATTTATCTCTTCATCTTCCCATATGTGGATGTGGTCTCAACTGAGACTGAAATTGAAGCTTATCTGGCAAACTTTTGTCCTGTGTTTGCCAGGAGCATGCTCGCGCAGACTCTCAGGAGTGTCTCGGGAGAAGGACCAGGTTGGATGAGCTCTGGACACGCAGCCTTGACTGGGCTGAGCTGGGACAGTGCGTGCGGGGGTTTCAGTCGCCTGGAGCTGTCTCCCAGCACCCCGCTGAGCACACATCTGAGATCTGTGGGGAGCAGAGAGACTCTGAAGAAAACCTTATGGGAAGTTAGAGAGGGAGCACAGACGGAGATAGGACTCTGGAAGTCCTGGGATCAAAAGGCAGTGAGCTATTCTTTGATGTGACACAGTCCCTTGCATAGACTTGAGTTCTGGAGGGCTCTGCTGGGGACTGGGGACTTGCAGAAATGGTGACCAGACCTGGCCAAAGTCACTGCAGGAGCCAGCAGTAATAGGATTATGAGGAGCAGGTCTGAGATACCCTCTGAAGACACAGAAACATTGGAACGAGTTCAGAGGGGTTGGGGGAAGCAGTGGGGTGGGTGTTGCTGAAGGCCTGAGGGGCTGACACAGGTGGGTGTGCAAGATGGGACATTTAAAGTATTTTTCAAAAAGAACTTTATTTTAATCCATCTGTGTTAAGGCATAAGAAAACTCAGGTTATGTATACCTGTAATGTATTTGCCTTTTACCAGAGCCATTGAATGCTTTGAGTCCAATAAGTAGACTGATAGTGGCAATTTCAGATCGTGCCAATGGTAAATTGATGAAGGAAAATACATATAAGCAATCTATTAAATAGTCTTCAAATGATAATGAATTTGCTTTTTACCCCACTGGTTTTATCTGTTAGCTTAAGACATGAGGACTTGAAGTGTGTGTGTGTGTGTGTGTGTTCATGTGTGTGTGTGCGTGCGTGCGTGTGTGTGTGTGTGTGTAGTATTGCTTGTATCTGTATTCACCAGAGCCTTATATGGCTAAAGAAAGAGTTAAGAAATGCAAACACCAAATATATAGATTTCATTTGTAGAGAAAAATTGCAGCTTTCATTTAAACCACCAAAATTGTGGTCAGTGGCTAGGAGGAAAATAGAGGCAATGACCACGCTTACAGGACGTCCGGGGTTCAGCCTTCAGCTGGTTTTGGTTAAGATGCAGTTTCTCTTCATGCTGGTGTTTCTATAAGACATTTCCTATGAGTTGTTGATTATCTAACTGCCTGGTGTCTTCTTGCTTGTGTTTTTATAGTACCATTAGAGTGGTACTTGCGATTTTCGACAACTTTTACTGAAAACTTATTCCTTGGCAGCTTTCTGTTAATGTGCAGAATTGCATTCTTAAACAGGCAAAATTCTGGTGTGTGTGTGTGTGTGTGTGTGGTTGTGGTTGTGGTTGTGGTTTTCCCTCTGCTTCTTTGGGGCTCTTTCTGCCCTCCCTTACTTCTGAGAAGGAGCTGGTATTACATCTTTTTCTTTTTATCCTCACCTAGGGACGTTTTTCCATTTTTGTTCAGATAGAGTAGGAGGGAGAGAGAAATATCAACATGAAAGAGACACATTGAGTGGCTGCCTCCCACACCACCCAACCAGGGCCGGGGACAAACTGCAACCGAGGTACGTGCCCTTAGCGGGAGCCGAACCCAGGTCTCTCTGGTCTGCAGGCCGATGCTCTAACTGCTGAGCCAAACTGGCCAGGGCTGGAATTACATCTTTATTCCACTAAGTTATTAAGTATTTAAACATATAATAGACATGCCCTCTCTACCTTGTCTCTGCTTTCCTGGAGTGAGACGAGTTAGAATATTTACTTCTTGTAGCTACCCTCCCGTGCCTACAATAACCAGATGATAAATCATCTCACACCAGGTAAATACTCTGATCTATGGGTTGTGTGCTACTTGGGCAAGGTGGGCCCCACCACACCAAGGTGGGGCAGTGTCAAGTTGTCCGTTTCCAAAAGAACCAGAGCTTTCCCACATACAGGGGTGGGCAAAAGTATGTTTACAGTTGGGGGTATGTGCACCAGAGTTTATTCTTGTACTATTATAACCTGCATGTCTTTTTCATTCAAACAACTGCAATCCTCCGCTTGCCCCCCTGTATGTGGGCCAGGACTTGAAGACTGGGAAACTGGTTCTGATGAGCTGTGCTCTGTTCCCAGTGCCTCTCGTGCTAAGACAATCAAGGGCAATCTTCTGACTAACTTCTCCCACAGGGGCAGCTTTTGATTCCTCTGGGGATTTGGATTTAAACCCATTGTCCTCACTGTCTAAAAATAAGAACCCCTCAGCACTCACCACCCTAAGGAACCCAGCAGACCCATCTATGGGGGGTTATTTTTGCACATCGCCTCTATTAAAAAAAAATATTTTCTTCCCAGAGGTAAAGCCACTCAAAATACTTAGATTCATTTTTTGTTTTAGATGCAGTAAAATTCTTTGTGACTGCAATGGTACATCCAATATATTTGTATTTGCTTTTAATTATCTACTCTTAAGCTGAAAGTGATCATTCTGGATCATAGCTGAAGACTTACTTGCCCTTTTTTCAGTTGGGATAAAGAAGTGTTTGAATTATGAGAGAATGAAGAAGAAACCCCAGCCCACAATACTTGGCTCCTTTCCTTTGGCGGAGAGTGGAGGGGGGGTGGGAGAGACCCACTAAAACCACAAAACAAACCTCATGGACTATTCCTCTAACTTCTTTCCCTGAATTCAATGAATATTAACTGAAATAAACCTATTTATTTATTAAAGAAAGCCATATTTTTCTATAAAAGCCTGCTTGTCTTATTTCTCTTATTTTTCTTTAATTCTGAAGGGTACTAGATAGAAAAATAGGCATATTCTTTTTCTTACATAGTTTGTGAACATTTCTAATAATATTCTGTGCAAAGCGTTTTTATGTTTTAGCCTGTGACCTTGCACAGAGCTCAGTATTTTATGGTCTTCAGAACGCATTGTGTAAATATTTATTT
Source organism: Molossus molossus (assembly GCF_014108415.1). Classification (NCBI taxonomy): domain Eukaryota; kingdom Metazoa; phylum Chordata; class Mammalia; order Chiroptera; family Molossidae; genus Molossus; species Molossus molossus. Next base: position 32,870,640 of record NW_023425346.1, read on the forward strand.
ATAATCACCATCTATTCTTCTCTTTGGGCTCTCATTTTGACAGCAGATAATCTTTGTTAGACTTGAATTAGGTCATAAATAGAACACTAGCTCTTAACAAGTACTTTTACTGCAGGTGTTTTCTAATATTTGTAATCAGATATTTTATTTATAGGGTGTTTTGTAAAACATTATAATCATCCGTGATTCTCAGCTCCATCAAAACAGGCATCACGGTCTCCACTGTACAGATGCCAAATTGGGGGCCAAAAGGTTTTCATGACTTGTTTGGGATCACTCATTAGATTAGTGCCAGAGCCAAGACTAGGATTCTTGCTTTCTACAAAAGGTTGCCTCCTTGACCCAGTATGTTGGAGGGGTAGGCCCCAGAGGTTGGCTCAGCTTGAGTTTATCTGTTGTCCAAAGTCCAATTGTAATTGTCCTCTCTTTTCTGCCTCTCCATGAAGACAGGAGTCTGGTCTATCTGGTTCACAATTTCGACCCCAACAATTTGCACAATACTGGGAATGTAATGGTTACTCAGTATATATTTGTGAATGAATGAGTAATTGAATGAAGAAAATGAATGAAGTATGGAAAGACACTGAAGACCTACTTTGAATAACAATGTAACATGCTTCCTGTTCCCTTCCCCAGGTTTCCTTTATTATGCTTAAAAACAAAATTATATTTTCAAACAATGGAATTTGATAATGACTTATTAGTTAAGTATCTGGTATGATTGTAAGGCTAAAAGATTTTTTTTTTTTAACCCATTTCTTGACTATTACCATAGAAAATGAAATTAATCTCTCTGGGTCTTGATAGCATGAAGAACTTGGACATACTCTGAAAATGTTTTGTGATCTAGGTTTTTCTCTACAATTTGGGGTCTGCTTTAGGGGGCTGGGAATGTATCTTCATTACATTTTTTTCAGTTTAATTCATTGTGAGTCTTCACAGAGTTAAATTCTCCCCCTGAAAAAGCTCCCCCTGGGAAGACACTGGGCACTTGGATATTACATTTTCTTGCTCAGGGCCCCTGGGGAACCCCCTGTGGCCATATACCGCCATCACACTCAAATACCTATGAAGCCACTATAAGTGCCTTTGGTAACGACATCCCATTCACAACAGCCACACGCTATTATGTTTTTGTCTATTCCAATCCCATATCTTTGGAATATTTCAGGTAGGCAGGAGATCTTTTTTTTTTGAAGTTTTACTTGAATGATTAGTAAGAGCTTGAAAGAGGGGAAGCAGCCGTGGGCATGGTCTGCCGGCCCCTGAGACACCATGAGACAAGGAGATACTGGATTCTGATTTCCATTCCTTTCTACCACTCTGCATGGACTAGATATTATGATAAAGAAGACCTCTCAAGGAAGGGAGGACAATTATCCCCTTTGTCTCTTACCTCGCACCTTGACCCTATAAACGTTTGCAGACTCAAACCAAACGTGTTGGCTCAGAGCCTAAAGGGATTCCTCATCACGTGGCAGGCTGTTGTAACATTTTTATGACAGCTAGTGTTTCTTTTGGTCTATAACCCAGACATCTGAAATGTAGCTCGGGTTCAAAACTAATGCCTGCTTGTCATACAAGAAGAAATAATTGGCATGAAATGTAGTAAAGAATGCCTGCTATCCTGGCAGCATTGGCCTCTTTCTTTTTTTTTTTTGCTATTGGTTTTGGCTGCTATTCCAAGAAAAATAATGGGCAGGTTCATGATTCTCAGGATATATCTTTATTAACTCTGTCAACTTATGACGTCTTGGGCCCCCAAGACTGTAAGCCTGGGATTCTTCGCTTGTGCCATCTTTACGCTGCGTATTTGACTATACAAACCGTGACATGTTAATACAGATGGAATAATGGGTTTTTCTTATCCCCACGCCAGACCTGCTGCAGAAAACATCTACATCCTTCGCACAGATGGACTAATCAATCGTCAGATCTTATAAGAGGAGGTTTCAGCTCCTGGCTTGTTCTGCCAGAGGTATAAGTGCGAGGAAAGTAGGTGCTCAGTAAATATTTGCTGAAGAAGTTTGCAGGAAAGGAGAGGTCAGGGGTTGCAGGTATTCTTAGAATTTTAGGTTCCCTTCCACCTGCTCGGGCCTCAGCACACAGCCCCAGGCTTCTCTCGGGGTCCCCAGTGCAGAGCAGATAGCGCCCAGCCAATTCTGTGCAGCAGGCCGGGAAAGTGCAGAAAACGCCAGGCCAGCGGCTGAGCTGAGCTGCAGGCACCAAAGGACTTCCGGAGTCCAGAGACGTCTGAGTTTCGCTCAGAGAGAAAAGATCAGGCCTGAGAAGGAGTTCCAGAATAGAATGCCCCCTTCAAAAGCTCTGAAAAGTATGTCTGGATAAACTTTGAGAGGTACCATAGGCTATGCAATAGCCATGCAGGTAAAAAAGGTGCACCCAGGTGTGCCCATGTAGCGAGGAGAGTTTATGCACCATTGATTTCTCGCTGGGATACAGCCAGATGGAACTGGGCTAACATGTGCACCACATCCTCAAAGCCAACATTCCAGCTTGCTTTCGGGTTGCCAGCATTTCTATCCCACACAGATTGAGCCTTTTGCTTCATCTTCTTAGATTCTGACAATGGAATATTTTTACTCCTGGGAGTTATCCTGTCACAAGACATGACTTGTTTTCAGTCTGTTCTTTGGGTTGGAGTGGAGCTTGGTGCCTGGAAGCACACACCATCGCTGCCCCCTTCCTCCTATCCTCGTGATCATTCAGTGGGCTCCTTCTTACTTTTAGCTCCCAGCATTTGCATCTCAGTGTCTGATTTCTTTGTCCTGAGCGCCACAGGAAACTGCCTATGATCTATTAGCAATAGGCCAGAAATGCCAAGGAACTGACAACCCCTGGGAGCAGACCTCCACCAATGAGCTCAGGAGGTGGGGCATAGACACCCCAGCTCTTTGTCCCTTGGGTGCCATAGTTTGAGTGTATGCTTTGGACTGGTTCCTAGAGTTCCCTCAGTGAGATTAAGCCCGAGTGGTGGTTGGGTTAAGAAGGCACCCTGCTTTGCCTCCATTTCTTACTTTCATACCATAATTCCCAAAATTTCTCCCCAAAGCTATTTGCACTCAAATCCGTGTCTCAGGGTATCTTTCTGGGAAAACACAAACTTAGGCATATTTCTAATAATAGGGGGCTCTGTCTCTACCCCTTTATTATTTCTGTTCTTTTAAAACCTCTTGCCAAACCTCATATATCCTATTTTTACAAAAGTATAAATAGTGGTTCAGAGATGATTTTTTAAAAATGAAGTTATATAAATATGAAAACAATTTATATGTTTGGTAGATATTCCATGATTTAAATCATTCTACCAAGTCAAAAGAAAGAATTTGGGAAAACTAGGATAGTACAAAAGAGAGTAGTATGGCTAAGGTCTAAAGGATACCTCAGGGGACCATACTTTCTTTTTAAAATTTTTTTTTTCCTTTATTGATTTTAGAGAGAGAGGAAGTGAGAGGGAGAGAGAGATAGAAACATCGATGGGAGAGAACATCGATTGGCCACCTCCTGCATTCCCCCCACTGGGGATCGAACCCACAACCTGGGCATGTGTCCTGACCGGGAATCGAACCAGCGACCTCTTGGTGCATGGTTTGATGCTCAACCACTGAGCCACACTGGCTGGACCGCCAATACTTTCTTAAAAAATGATAATAGCTAACCATTTATTAAAGACTTATGTGCTGGTAATGTTAAGCCATATATATCCTGATAGACTTGGGGGAAAAAAAAGAAGAGAAAACAAATTGAATCATTCTATCAGACTTCTCCAGGGCTTAGAAATCTTAATTTAATGTAAACCTGGAGGTGAGTTAAGATAGGAATAGGAAAAGAAGATGGAAAAGAAAAGGGATTGACCAGGAACAATGAATAAGTTGCTTCAGTGACCTTCTATCAGAATTCAAGTCTCTCACTTTTCTATACAGGGTGTCCCAAAAGAAGGTATACAGGGTGTCTGTAGATTCTATTACGTTTTGAAAATGAAATGTATTTTAGTAAACACTGGCTTTATAATTATTCAAAGTTGTGTATACATTTTTTGGGATACACATATGGCTTATACACACACAAAACTTAAATTTATTCTTATAATAAGCCTAGGAGGTAGTATAATTATTCTCTTTTTACTGATATGAATATAAGTGGGGTTCAGTAGTTCAGTCAGTCCCTAAAAGGCAAAATCCAAATTCAAACCCAGGTCTTACTTTTGCTAAAGTTAATTCTATTAACTACATTACTATCATCCTTAGAAGTTTTCCTTGAGGTAGTTCAGAGATATATGACTGATCCTGTGGATGGATTCAGAAACGCAATTGATAAAATCAAAATTCTATAATAGTGCAATGACAGCTTTTCTTAAAAAGTACTGAGTTTGATGTAAATTATGAGAGAAATTCAAATTTACTCTGATGTATTTTTAAATAACTATAAGTGACTACTTATATTAATTATTTTATAGCATTATTGGTAATATGTATTAAATCAAGCTAGAAAAATAGGTTGGGATTTTAGACATATTTCTAGTGGGACATTTTGCTATTAATCTAAAAGATTATAGCAGATCAATATCTTTAAATCACATTGCAACTGGAAGCTCAAATTTAATGATCCTGGGAAAGCTGAAATTCAGTGCTGCATTTTGAGATTAAGCTGTAGCTGCAAGTAATTTTTAGAAAACTGACATCCTGACAGACTTGAAAAAAAGAGGAAGAGAAAACAAATGGAATTATTGTATTTGGCTTCCCCACAGTTCAGGAATCTTAATTTAATGTGAACTTGGGGGTGAGACAAGATAAGAATAGAAAGAGAAGAGAGAAGAGAGAAGAGATTGGCCAGGAACAATGAATACATTGCTTCAGTAGTCTTCTATTAGAATTTAAAGGTTTCTCATTTACTAAGCTATTTTACTTTGGGGTATACTCTACCTAATAGTTTTAAATTGTTGTTCTATTACAATATATTCTAGGTTTTTTATATTTGAAGGTGAGAGTATATCCAATGTGGCTAGCTGTACCAGTTTATTAAAATATTTTCTTTCTGTTAATATACGACATGTTATCAAGTGGAATAAGTAATTGACTGTTCAGTGTGACCATAGAGTATATGTATTAGTAGGGTGCCTTCTGGTGCAAGCCAGAAAACCCAAGTTAAATTCCCTCAGGATCAATGGAGTTTTCTTTTCTTAAGTAACAACATGTCTAAAGGTCGGTGGCTGCTGGGGGTCAGTGCTTTAGGAATATGAGGGCCATTGTCTGTGATTCCTGGTTGCAAGTAGCAACTGTAGCTCTACCAAGTTTATGCTCAAGGAGGAAATAAGGTGAATGGATGAAAAAAAACCTTTCCAGAACTCTCATGTTAACTTTTCATATGTCTCATTAAACGTAGCTGAGTTCTGTTTGCAACTTTTCACTGCAATGGAGACCAGAAAAAGGGAGTATTTAGTTTTTCTGCCTGTATGGTGGAAAGGAAGAGGGGGGTTGGGAATGGATTTAGAACTAGCCAGCCAAGCGTTTCTGTGTAATACCAGTGTGTAAGTGGGATCAATAATATCAAGTCTAAGAAAAGATTTCAGCGGGGCATACCATGAAGGACTTCCTAATTGTCATGGCTCCCCAGAGGTTAAATGGGCTGCCCCAGTAGGTAACACGGTCTCTTTCATTGCATGCATTTAAACACTGAGTGAATGAACATTTGACCAATCTCCCATGGAGAAGATTTAAGCATTAGATGGATAAGTGGTTAAACTAGATAGCTCTTAAAGTTGCCTTCAGATCCTCAAGACTGGATGATACTCTCAGCACTCCAATGTTTTGCAGTCTGAAATTGTTTTCTCTCCGGGCTCACTTCCTTGTCATGTCCACTGGCACAAATCTGCTTTACTTTTATCTTAACATTAATATCCAACAGTGAGATACCTAGATAGTCTCTACAAGGAAAAAAATCGTTATCCCTAACTGTGTTCATATCTTTTTAAAGATAAAGTTTCCTTCCCTCCAGAATTGTTGACAGAATTGATGCTGGAAGAGTTTTTTTTAATGGACATGGTTTTTAATTTGACATATTTGAAATCTTCAAATGCTTCACTAAAGCTCTGGTAGTGTGTCCTTAGAATGCACAGTAGGAATGCCGATTTCTGTGGCAATCTTGAAGGACTTCTCTTGCTTTTCATTGGTTTCCTTTTGAAGTATACATTTGTGATAAGAATTTTTCTTTGGGTTTTAGTCTGTGTTATAAAAGACAGAAATTGTTTGAAGAGTTAGTTGAAATTTTAAACTGGATAATATTGAAACTTCGGAGTTTTTGTTGAATACAGGCCAAATTAAAATGTTCTGTTTCCAGGGAACATTATGTAGAATAAGACTAATGTCTGCTTTGTTTGATGAAATGCTAAACCAAAAACATTAGAAAAAATGCTGGAATTCATAGTATATTTGACACTGACTTTTATTTCCAATTCCTGGAATCAGATGTTTTCAAATATACCCCATAAGTCTCAAGACTGATAACCTTAATATTATTATTCTCCTTTTAACAGATAGCCTTAGGAAAGACCCATTAAACAAGAGGGTAGAGAATGAGAATAAAGGATAAATTCAATAAGAAAATAATTCTCAACTTTGGATCATCAACAAATCCAAATGGTATAAAAATTGAGATATGTTCTTTCTCACCTGTCAGGTATGACTAAAGCAGCCCTGGCTGGTGTGGCTCAGCTGGCTGAGCTTTGTCCCATACACCAGGAAGTCTTTGATTCATCCCTGGTCGGGGACATGCCTGAGTTGCCAGCTTGACCGCCTGTAGGGGGTGTGCAGGAGGCAGCCAATCAGTGTTTCTCTCTCGCATTTCTCTCTCTCTCTCTCTCTCTCTCTCTCTCTCTCCTTTCCTCTCTCTAAAATCAATAAAAACATAAATATCCTCAACCCGAGGATACTTTTCTATTTATCTTCAGATAGAGTGGGAGGGAGAGAGAAGGAGAGAAAGGGAGAGAGAGAGAAACATCAATGTGAGAAGGACACATCAACTGGTTGCCTCCCACACGACCCCCACCAGGGCCAGGGATGAACCACAACCGGTGTACGTGCCCTTGAGGGGAATTGAACCTGAGACTCATTGGTTCGAGGGCTGACGCTGTACCGCTGAGTCAAACTGGCCAGGGCAATGAAAACATTAAAAACACACAATTATTAACACTTATTGTTGATGAAAGTATGGGAAAACAGTCCCTCCTATTTATTATTATTATTTATTAATATTCTTGTGCGAATGTCAATTGGCCAATGGGATTTGGGGTGTAATTTTTGTAATATCTTCCTAAAGCCCCCACAATATAATTGTCTTTGACTCGGAAATTTCACTTCTAAGAATTTATTCTCCTAAAATTCTTATATAAGTTTCAGAATATAAGCCAAAGGATAGTGCTGTAGTATTGTTTATAATAGCAAAATTATAAATAAATAAATAGCCACTAATGTAGTGGTAGTTGAGAAAACTATAGGACATTCATAGAGAAACAAATTATATAGATGAAGAAAATAAGCACTGAAAAGGAAATGTCTATGATATATTGAATAAAAAAAACCTTTAGGATATTGTGTATTGTCCCATCCCATTTTGATTTTTAAAACAGATATATGATTGCATGCATTTTATAAAATGTTTTAAAAGATGTAGCATCAACTGTTTAATAGTGGTTACAGTTTGGGGTTAGAGGTTCGCATGGTTTCATGGAACAATGTCTTAAATTTGAACTAGATTCAAGGACCATCTATGTCATAAACTATAAAGATTATTTCTTTTGTGTTAGATCCCTTAAAAGCCATTCTTGTTGTCCAATAAATAGTGGCTTTAGAGCCAGGATGTGAGGAGAAAGAACTGCAGGAGAAATTAGTAAAAAAAAGGAAATTAACTTAGTTCCAGTTTCGGTTCTTCGATAGGCTTTTAAAAAAAATTGGCAAATTAATTCAGTGCTTTGGTCTGTCTGTCTGAAAAATGGGAAGCATGAAGATGAACTAAATTGAATACTAAGTGCTTCTGTACATAAATAATAAGCAATCTTTATTATTTATTCATTTCCTTCTTTTTTAAAAGCATAGGTATTTTTAAGATTAAATTATTCTAAGTACACTATCTTTGCATTATTAACTCCATTGAAAAGTTTCTTGTCATTAACTTTCTTGTTATGAGAAGCTTGTGTTGGAGAAAAATAATTTTCTCTCTTTTTGAATATCCTGTCACAGCTACAGCGTGCACTTCCTTAGTGAAGGTAGGAACATCATACAGAACAATTTTCCTAATGCAGCTCTTCTTTTTTTGTGTCTTTATCAGCTCTCGCTCTTGCATGATCTGTGTCATTTTTTGCAGGCTTCTATTTCCTTCTCACAAATGGCTCATCTTAGCCTTACACTTCCTCTGGACCCAGTGACATTTAATAAAGCCATTGCTGTATATTCCAGACTAGAAGGACATTGCTATTTTCTCATGGTCGAGTTGTCTTTTTTTTTTTTACGATTCTTGCTTTTCAAGTAAGTGGATGAATCCAGTGGCACGGAGGGGTGGTTGGTGAACTGTTTTATGCTGGGCCTTTCACTATTTCTCTTAATTTCCTTAAGAAAATTTTATTTTATTGTTTTAGGTCACAAATACAGTAGTCACCTATTTTTTCAAAAATACCTCTGATACATGAATATGTGGTCCTACATCATACATACATTACACAACATACATATTAAAAGCTGTGCTTGAGAATAAATCCTAAGTATTAGAAATAGAGCTCCTTCTCTGAATTTTTAGATTCTATTGTAAGATGCTGTTTTGGAAAAATGCTATGGTTTTTGCCCAATGCATACATACATCAGTGTGCGGGTTGTTAAGTGTCTCTCGCTGTGTATTATGCTCAGTGGAACTCCAGGTCGAGGAAGTCTCTAGGTAAGAACAACATTAGAGTATTTTTAGTTCAGCACTTGGTATCACTTGGCATGACACAAAGACATTACGGCAGTTATTTAAAGGATGTCCCAAGCTCTTGGAAGTTCAGGGTCAGTGCCATTTAAACACAATTAATGCCCATCAATTACTTTTAATTTATCTTTTATATTCTTGTCAACTCTAGAGCAAATTTTTGAAAAACCTGTAAAAGAGTGAAGTAGAATTAATTAATTCAGTGAAACTATTCAGGATCATCAAGAATGAAAATCTCTAGTAAGATTCTTTGTGCATCTAGATTAATGCTGTCCAGCAGAAATATAACGTAAACCACATAAATAATTTAAAATTTTTTAATTAAAACATTTTTAATCACCACATTAAAAAAAATAGACAATTGACATTAATTTAAAGAATATATTTAATTTTACTCTATAGGATCAACATATTATCATTTCAAACATATTTTGGGATTTTAAAAATTCTCTTTTTGTACTAAATCCTTTTTAATTTGGTGTATATTTTATATTTACAGCACATCTCAAATTTAGACTAGTAATATTTGAAGGGCTCAGTAGCCATCTGTGTCTAGAGGCTACCATGTTGGATAGGTCTAGATTTTTATTTTTTATTAAATAAATATTTTTTTCTTTATTGATTTTAGAGAGAGAGGAAGGGAGGAGAGACAGAGAGAGAGAGAGAGAGAGAGAGAGAGATCAATGAGAGAGAACATTGATTGGCCACCTCCTGCATGCCCCACACTGGGGATTTGGCCCACAACTTGGGTATGTGCCCGACCAGGAATCGAACAGGCGACCGACCTCTTGGTTTATGGGTCGACGCTCAATCACGGGCCAGACAAGGTCTAGATTTTTAAAGTTTAATGTAGAGCACTAGTGTATTTTTATTTTATCTTGATGAGAGACATAAAATAGCTAGTATGTCATTATAATTAGATTAGCTAATAAATGTTTAGAATGACAGCCTAGTTTAAGGACATGTAGTGAACTATCACTTAACCTTAATAAAGGAAATGTAATGGATACATTGCTGATTCAGTGCCAAAGGGCAAAGAAAAATACAAGCTGCTGGTGCCTTCTATTATGCAACAAATAAAACTCTAACCCGCAAACCTAAAGGGAAAAGTAAAACTAATGAGCTTTGGTTGGAATGAAACCAATGGCGAAACCAGTTTGACCACACAAACATTTCACGTAGTCTGTTGGGGAGATGGATTTAAGGGCCACACTTTGGGCCTGAGGGCAGGAAGCCAAAGGGCAAAGACCAAGTTCTTCCAAATGTCAGTTTTTTATGTTGCCCATCTGTTAGTTTCTTAATGAAGCTTATTGAATTGACAGGCAGGCTGCCTGGTGGGGTGTTATAGTGTCATATTCCAGCTAATAGTAGGAATATCTTGTATTTATGTAGTACTCAATTTTCAAAGGGCATTTTCATTTATTCTTACACAGATTTTTAAAGCATGTTTTACTAATTATGGCAAACCAAGTAAAGTAAGGCCAAAACATTTCATTTCAACAAATTATTATTGAACAATTAATAAGCAAGGCATTATGTTGGGAAGGCGGGAATGGGGAGGAGGGAGTCTCGGGGGGGAAAGGGGGCACATCTGTTATACTTTCAACAATAAAGACACATTTAAAAAATTGTTCTATAAAAAAATGAGATAATAGTAATTGGTACTTGAGAATTTATATATAAGACCTCAGATATCTAAGTCTTGAAAATGGAAATAATTTGATTTTAGGGTAATATATTCAGATCTGCTCCAAGCAAATGCCCAGTCTCACGGTTTAGCCAAGTTGATGAGCTTTTTTAATCCTGCAAAACTGGATTGGACTGTGTGGGAGCCTCAAGGAATCTTTCCATCAGATCAAAGTAGAGCCAATTAAGCCACTGTCTTTATTCTTCTTATGGGTTCCTTGCAGTTTTCCCACTCAACTTTCCAAAGGAGAGAGAAAAGATTGTAAAAAAAAAAAAAAAAAAGTTACTTTTACTTTCTTCATTCTTCTACCAAAAATTTATTTGATCCTCAATACCTCAATACTCTTGGACCCAGAGCTCTACTTGCTGCAAGTGAAATTGTCTGAGTGTGTTGATGGTGTTGGTGATGATGGTGGTGGAAGAGTTTGGAGCAATATCTTGAATGCTCCCTAGATGTCAGCATGAGATAGGGCAGAGTATGTCTCTAAAACATTCCCAATTATGTATCTTTCTTCTCTTAAATCAGTTGATTTAACATTCAAGTCTAGTGAACTAGAGATACTGCTACCTGAGATGAATGAGGTGAGTAGATTTCCTTATGAGATTCTTTCTCAAGTCCTTGGCGTTGCTCATATTTACTAGAACCAATAAGATGAACATTTTTACCCATATGGCTATTTATAAGTGTGTCATTTTTATTGCCCCCCAGAAACTACTCAAGTGTGCCATGTAATTACTTTGCTTACCAGTAAATTTACTCTAGAATGGATTTATCTTCTTTTCATATCAATTCTTTGTCCTTATACAATACATGAAAGTCTTTCCTTTTCTACAAAAATTCTGGATTTCTCTCTCTGACTCTGCTTGGGACAAATTCAAGGGCTCTTCTTCTGTGGCCTGACTACAGTTACTGAAACAGAATATTTCTCCTCAGATTTTCCCCACTTTTCAAAGTTATTAGAAATAATCAAGAATAACTACACCACCCCTGATCCTAAGGAGACCTTATTATCAAAGGTTTTTTTGAAGGGTTGGAAATCAATGGAGAGACACCTCAAGAATTAAAATTTTTTAAAAGGTTGTTTTGTCTTTGTTTTTATTTTAAAGAGAGAGACTTCAAATGGTTGTGATCAGAGAGAAAAAGTCCACTAGAGATGGGGAGATGGTTTTATTATCTTTATCTTCAATAACCCAAATGAGGATGGTGGTGAGATTAAGTTGGTAGACATTTCTTGATCAAAACTCAAAGTGATAGCAGAGAAGAAGAGAAATGATGATGGAGCCCATATCAGACTCCTGTAGCTAAGTTAGGTAAAAGGCATGAGAATGGTTAAGAGTGGGTTTGGGAGAAGTAGTTTTGAAAAAATTGGAAAAAATATAGAACTTCTTTGCTTCTGGCTTCATGTTAGAAACACCTGAGTGCTGTTAAAAACATAGGACCTCACTCCAGATTAATTAATCAGAATCTCTTAGAAGTGGAACCTAGGCATGGTATTTTTAAAAAGTTCTAGAGGTTCTAATATGCAGCCAGGGATGAGAATCTCTTAGGGTGATATTGCCTTAGAATGGTATTTTCCCACCCTAGACAAATTAAATAGAAGTTTTAGGTATAGAGAAGACAGGATTCAGTATTTTAAATTTTTTTATTAAAAATTTTTTTTTGCCTTTATTGATTTTAGAGAGAGGAAGTGAGAGGGAGAGAGAGATAGAAACATCAATGAGAGAGAACATTGATTGGTCACCTCCTGCATGCCCCCCACAGGGGATCAGGCCCATCACTGTGTATGTGTCCTGACCTTGAATCAAACAGGCGACCTCTTGGTGCATGGGTAGATGGTCAACCACTGAGCCATACCAGCTGGACTATTTATTTATTTTTAATTAATTAATTTATTTTTGTTACAGATGTTTCTCCTTCCCCCCCCCCCAGACACCCTTCTTTCTATCCTGTCCCCCGCCCCAAGCATTGCTGTCTGTCCATTGGTTACACATACATGCATATAAGTTCTTTGATTTATCTCATCACACCCGCCACAACCCCGCTGCCCTCTTCTGAAATTTGTCAGTCTGAGCCATACTCCTTTCTATGTCTCTGAGTCTATTTTGTTCATCAGCTTTTTTTGTTCATTACATTCCACAAATAAGTGAGATCATGTGATACTTGTCTTTCTCTGACAGGTTTATTTTGCTTAGCATAATTCTCTCCAGGTCCCTCCATGTCATCTCAAAGGGTAAGAGATCTTTTTTTCATACAGCTGCACAGTGTTCCATTGTATAAATGTACCACAGCTTTTTTATCCACTCATCTACTGATGGACACTTGGGCTGTTTCCAGATCTTAGCTATTATAAATAGTGCTGCTACGAACATAGGGATACATATATGCTTTTTGATTGGTGTTTCAGGCTTCTTAGGGTATATTCCTAGAAGTGGGATCACTGGGTCAAATTTTTAATTTTTAATTGATCACAGTTCAATTTTTAATTTTTTGAGGTAACACCATATTGTTTTCCATAGTGGCTGTACCAGTCTGCATTCCCACCAGCAGTGTACTAGAGTCCCCTTTTCTCCACACCCTTGCCAGCACTTGTTGTTTGATGAGTTGTTGATGGCAGCCATTCTGGTAGGTGTGAGGTGATACCTCATTGTTTTAATTTGATCTCTATGATGATTAGTGATGTTGAGCATTTCTTCATATGTCTCTTAGCCATTTGTATGTCCTATTTGGAGGGGTGTTTATTTAGTTCCTCTGCACACTTTTTAATTGGGTTCTTTGTCTTCCTTTTGTTGAGTTGTATGAGTACTCTATACATTTTGGAAATTAGCTCCTTATCTGATGTATCATTGGCAATTATGCTTTTCCATATAGTGGGTTTCCTTTTCATTGTGATGCTTGTTTATTTGCTGTGCAGCTTTTTAGTTTGTTGTAGTCCCGTGTGGTAATTTTTTCCTTTGTTTCTCTTGCCTTAGGCATTGTATCAGTGAATTGTGTTGTTGTGTGTTTGTTTTCATTGGTTTCCAGGAAGTTTTTAATTTCTTCCTTGATCTCCTTGGTAACCCATTCAATGTTTAATAACATGCTATTTAGCTTCCATGTGTTTAAATGTTTTTGTTGTAATTGATTTCTAGTTTCATGCTATTGTGATCTGAGAAGATGCTTGATATGATTTTAATCTTCTTGAACTTGTAGAGACTTAGTTTGTGTCCTAACATGTGGTCTATCTTTGAGAATGTCCCATATGAACTTGAGAAGAATGTGAATTCTGCAGTTTTGGGCTATAATTCTCTGTAGAGATCTATTAAATTCATTTGATCTAATGCATCATTTATAGTCTCTGTATCCTTGTTAATATTTTGTCTAGAATATCTATCCAGTGATGTCAGTGGGGTGTTGAAATCCCCTGCTATGATTGTATTACTGTTGATTTTTCCTTCGTAGTCCCCCAGAAGTTTTTTAAATATATTTTGGTGCTCTTATATTGCGTGCATATATGTTTACCAAGGTTATAGCTTTCTGTTGGATAGATCATTTCACTATTATATAGTGGCCTTCTTTGTCTCTAGTTACGGCCTTCATTTTGAAGACTATTTTATTGGATATGAGTATTGCTACCCCAGTTCTTTTCTTTTTTTTCTGTTTGCTTGGAAGGCCTTTTTCTGTCCCTTCACTTTCAACCTATGTGAGTCTTTTGTTGTGAGGTGGGTCTCTTGTAAACAACATATATATGCTTTCCTATCCAATCAGCTACTCTGTGTCTTTTTATCAGAGCATTCAATCCATTTACATTTAAGGTGATTATTGATATGTACTTATTTATTGCCATTGTTGCTTATTGTGGTTCTATTTTTCTTCCTATTTCTTCTACTAATTACAGCAGTCCTTTTAGCATATCTTGAAGTACTGGTTTGGTGCTAATATATTCCCTTAGCCTTTTTTTTTTGTCTAGGAAGCTCTTTATTTTACCTTTTATTTTGAATGATAGCCTTGCTGGATAGAGTAGTCTTGGATTCAAATACTTGTTTTTTTATTACCTTGATTACTTTATGCTATTCCTTTCTGGCCTATAGTGTTTCTGTTGAGAAGTCATCTGATTGCCTTATGGGGGCTCCTCTGTAGGTAACCTGCTTCTTATCGCTTGCTGCCTTTAGGATTCTCTCTTTGTCTTTAATTTTTGGCATTTTAATTATTATGTGTCTTGGTGTGGATCTGTTTGGGTTCTTCTTACTTGGGGCTCTCTGTGCTTCTTGTACTTGTATGTCTTTTTCCTTCACCAAGATATGGAAGTTTTCTGTCACTATTTCTTCAAATATATTCCCTAATCTTTGCTCATTTTCTTCTTTTTCTGGAACTCCTATGGTGTGAATGTTGTTATGTTTCATATCGTCCCACAATTCTCTTAGGCTGTCTTCCTGTTTTTTAATTGTTTTCCCTTTTTGGTTCTCTGATTCAGTGATCTTTTCTACCCTGTCTTCTAATTCACTGACCCAATCCTCAATCTCCTCTACTCTACTTGTTATTCCTTCCCATGTGTTCTTTATTTCTGCTATGCCATTCTTCATTTCCAATTGGTTGGTTTTCAATGCTTTTATATCTTTACTCATGCTGTTGAGCTGCCTCATGATTATTACTCTTAACTCTTCCTCTGATATTTTGCTCAATTCCCTTTCATTTATTTCATCTTCTGTCAAATTATCTTGTTCTTTCATATGGGATTTGTTTCTTTGTTTCACCATTTTGGCTGTCTCAGTGGGATTTGGAGCCTGCCAAATTTTCCCTGTGGGTGTTGGTGTTCCACTGGTTGTGGCTTCCTCTATTGGGTTTGGGTGAGTGTGGGGAGACCCACATTAAAAAATACTGTCAAGTCTTAGTTTCTTGGGTAGATTTGCAAGCCCAGGAAAGGTTCAGTTGTCCTCTATCTTTTTACCTGGAGGTTATTAGTCTCAGTTACTTGATGAGCCTTGGGTTGTAGCCCTCTACTGAATGAAAAAAAACAAAACAAAAAAACCTCAGGTGTTCAAGGTAAGAGGATTTCCAGTGGGTGAGGCAGGTGCTTGCTGGCTGCTAATGAGCCTCAATTTGCATTTCTCTGGCCTGGCTGGGTGGGGTTAAGTTTTTGAGGAAGGAGCTGTTGCTTCTCCCAGAGGCTCTGGGGCTCTTTGAGTACGATGGCTACTGTCCTATGATGGAGTGATTCAGCACAAAACTCCCAGTGCTCTCTAAATTCTGAGTTTCCCCACACAGTTCCAGTCCAGTCTGCCCTCCCTCTGTTGGAGCCCAAGGTGAGTGGCTGTAGCTAATTTAGTGCTCTGACCTGGCCGTCTGTGTTGTAGAGCCAGCTTGGGATTTTAACCCCGAAGGAGCTGCTCACAGCTAAAAGAGCTGCTGTCCTGGGCTCCCAGCCTTCCCGCTCACGCCTCTGTACTTCCTACCAGGTTCGATTCAGTGTCCTTTTTCAGTCCCTGGTTATATGGGTCCTCTCCAGCTGCTTTTCTGTTGGTTTTCCCTAATAATTTGTCTTTATTTTAGTTGTAATTCCAGTTTGATCCTGGGAGATGGTCTGTGTAGCTTTCATTCACTCTGCTACCATTTTGGAATCTCTAGGATCAGTATTTTTAAAAAGCTCTCCAATTGTTTCCAATGAATAGCCAGCTCTGAGAATCATTGCATTAGGGCACCAACATTATAGATTAAAAAACAAAACAAAACATGAATGGTGGAAGATGAAAGCATTTGCCTACAAAATTCAGGATGTCCCTTTACATTCTTTGGGCTTTTCTCTTCATCTCTGCTTTCTTGTTATTGATGCTTAACCTGTTCCCTGGATTCCCATTATGACTACCCACATCTGGACCCAAACACAAAAATATTTTGTGTTATCATCTAGATATCTAGGCCAGCCCCATGCAATCCCATATCTAAGTTTGTCTTGAAACCCCAAATTGGACCAGCCTTTATTCTCCCTTGCTTTGGAGCCTGCCAACCTGGGAAGGGAGATTAGACCATCATTATCCGTGATGTGTGATTATTATCTGTGATCTTGTGATCTCCACAAGAGTTTAGTCTGTGAGCTCATATTGGACAAGGAAGCCCAATTTACTTTGACGAGGACTTGACCCATAATTGCAAATGACTCTCAGTTAGAAGGAAATCAGACACCATTAGAGGTGCAACTGGGAGTTCAATATTGGCATGCCCTCAGCTGCACAAGTTTTATTGCTCATATGCCTGAGTTTAAATCCGTCAGTTTTGTTATTACATCACAAAATTTGTTTCTTATGGGACATCAAATATACCTGCTAAAACTGAAAATAAATTCACAGACCTGTGTAGTTTCAAACTCTTCGGAGGTTCTCTTGATGATTAGAAACCCATCACATTTAATTGGTATCCAAATTCTATTAATTCTGCCTCTTAATGTTTGTTTCATCCTTTTTTCTCCATCTTTACCATCACTGATACAATTCAAGCCACCATCTCAACTAGTTCAATTAGTTCCTGTACTTATCTTCCAATTTCTAGTCTCATTCCACATGCTTCTTCCTCTTCTCTCCTAGTCCTTCAGACTTAGTGCTGCCAAATTGGCCTTTTCCAAATGAAAATTGAACATCTTAACTTCCCTATTCAAATTCTTTTAATGATTCTCTATGACCCCCAAAGTAAAAGTCTTGTGTGGCATGCAAGCCATCATGATATGGTCCCTAGCTACCTCTCCTGTTTTACTCATGACCCTCTTTATACTTCAGATAGCTAGTTGGTAGCTCACTGAGCAGATTGTGTTCTCTCTTCCATGTTTTTGCCCAGTTCAATTGTGAACTACCCCTGTTAGTTCACCTGCCATACTGTTCAATCTCTTCTCTCTGAGGCCTTCCCTCCCTTTCCCAGGTAGCCTGAGGCAGCTCCTTTGTTATTACCACTATTGTTCTATAGAACATCCTTCCAACAAGATATTGTCTTTATTGTAATTGTTAATTGCATATGTCCCTAACCCTACTAGATTATATGCTTCTTGATGGTGTGAAAGAATGAGTCTTTGAACAACCTATGTTTGGGTTTGAATCTTTAGATGAATTCATTATGTAAGTTGAGTCTGCCAAGAGAAAACTAGTATTATAACTAATAACAGAATATCCACAGTACATTTAGTCCTGAATTAAATTAACACAAAGCTACTAAGGTCATAAGTAATAAACCTAATATGACAAAATACATTTTGTAACATAACTTTCACCATTATATTACCATTTTTATTTATTTCAACAGTGAAAAAGATCTTGTAATTGAATGCGCACACATTAATATTAATCTGAAAAGTGCTGCCCTGTTTCAACTTTCTTTGTCTACAGACCTAACCCATGGCCCCATGATCATCCATTTAAAAATGTACTTGATTCTAAAGCCTCTTGACTCATTTATTAATTCATATATTTATTGAATACAGAATATGTATATAGCACTATGCTAAGGGCAAAGGATATAAAAATTAAAAACCACATTTTTCTCTTGTGTATTTAGAAAGTAGAAGTTTTGTATATGTTTATGTCTATTAACCCTCATAACAGTCCTGAAAAACAGGTATTATCATGCCCATTTTATAGATGAGGACATTCCAGAACAGTACTTATCATCTCAAAATGTCTTAAAAGCCTGGGGTTTTTCTAAATATGGAACATGTAAGCCTCATTGTTTGGGAGATTTTCTTGAGGTTTACAATTGTGTTTCAGAAACTTGAATATGCACACAAATCACCCCGGGATCTTGTTAAAATATAGATTCCCACTGAGGTCTGGGGTGGGGTTTGAGGTTCTCCATATCTACCAGACTCTGAAATGCCATGCAATCGGTCTGCGAACCACATTTTGAATAGTAAAACTTTAGAACACATCATGTGTAGAATCCCACTGTGTCAAGCATTGGATTCACTAACTTTTTTGTTTTGAAGATGGGAGTCACAACTACCTCTTAAAGTTTCTTTAAAAACAATTTTTTTTTGCCTATGTTGATTTTAGAGAGAAAGGAAGAGAGAGGAAGAGTGAGAGAGAACATCGATTGCCTCCTGTGTGCCCCCCACTGGGGGTTTGGCCCACAACCTGGGCATGTGCCCTGACAGGGAATTGAACTAGTGACCTCTTGGTGCATGGGTCGATGCTCAACCACTGAGTCATACTGGTCGGGCTAAAGTTTCTTTAAAAATGAAAGCTAAGCATTCAGTTTCCACATCCTTGGTCTTCCTCAGCCTCCTGGGCCCAGTCAGTAGTATGTGCCTGCCATGAATCCTCCTCACCATTACACCTCACAACCATCTTTTCCTCCTTCCACATACTGCTGTGCTTAATGATCGTTTTCTCATATCTGCTAGTTTTGTTTCCTAATCTAGACTGTAAACTCTTTGAGGGCAAAAAAGGCTTATTTGTTTATTAACCCCCATGCTACTGCATATTTTATACCAGTGAATAATATAAGCTTCTGTTTACAGGGGAACCTCGCATGTCCCTAGGACTGCACTCCATCTCTTCAACATGTGTTCTCATTTAGTCTTTCACAAAACCTGTGACCTTACCATTTTGAAGATACATAAACTGAAACCTAGAAAGTCTGTTACTTTCATTTACCCATTGTGATGTGGGAATTTGAACTCAGATTTAATTCCACAATTATTGGTGAAAAACAAGAAAAATTTTAGGAAATGATTCTGATCTAATTATAGTTTATCTTTCAGTTATTTTCCAGTCAGACCAGGTTCCTGCACCCAGGAAACATTCAGGTTGGGAATGCCATAAGCTTTTAAAAGAAATTTTACCTTTATTGTTGAAAGTGTTACAGATGTCCCTCCTTTCTTCCCACACTGACACCCTTCTCCCATCCCACCCCCATCCCATTCACATACTGTTGTCTGTCTCCATTGGTTATGCATATAAGCTATTTGGTTTATCTCTCCCCCCGCCCACTCCCTTTCCTTTGAGGTTTGTCAGTCTGATCCCTAGATCTCTAGATCTATTTTGTTCATCAGCTTATTTGTTCATTATATTCCACAAATAAGTGAGATCATGTGATACTTGTCTTTCTCTGACTGGTTTATTTCCTTTAGCATAATACTCTCCAGGTCCCTCCATGTCATTTCAAAGGGTAAGAGATCTTTATTCCTTGTAGCTGCATAGTATTCCATTGTGTATATGTACCAAAGTTTTCTTTTTATCCATTCATCTACTGATGGACACTTGGGCTGTTTCCAGATCTTAGCTATTGTAAGTAGTGCTGCTATGAACACGGGGTACATATATTCTTTCTGATTGGTGTTTCAGGCTTCTTAGGATATATTCCTAGAAGTGGAATCACTGGGTCAAATGACAGTTCTATTTTTACATTTTAAGGGAAACATCATATTGTTTTCCATAGTGGCTGCACCAGTCTGCATTCCACCAGCAGTGTACTAGAGTCCCCTTTTCTCCACACCCTCACCAACACTTGTTGATGATTTGTTGATGGCGGCCATTCCGGCAGGTGTGAGTCATTTTAATTTGCATCTCTCTGATGATTAGTGACATTGAGCATTTTTTTTATATGTCTCTTGGCCCTTTTGAGCAGAGGACCTGAATAGACACTTTACCATGAGCTTTCTGGAGGGCTCTGACAAGGCCGTTATCTAATTCTCACCACCACTTGCTTCTTTACTTCATTTGTTTCACTTCTGGCTTTTTGTCTCTTAAACTGAAAAAGACTCATGTGGTGGTTGTATTTATTCTACTGAGGTGCCAGTTGACATGTTTTATAAATCAACGTGTTTTTGTGACTTATGTACTTTCTTATGTCAATTTCACCCTAAGAGGAAATGTACTTATGTCCAGACAGACTGCAGTGCAGTCTATTTTTACTGATGCTGATTAGCTATTCTTTTTTTCTGGTAAAATATGAAAATGGATAATGAGTAAAATTAAAAAAATTTTTTTTTTCTTTTATTGATTTTAGAGAGAGAGGAAAGGAGAGGGGGAGAGAGGTAGAAACATAGATGAGAGAGAATATTAATTGGCCGCCTCATGCACACCCCCTACTGGGCATTTGGCCCACAACCTGGGCATGGGCCCTGACTGGGAATCAAACTGGCAACCTCTTAGTGCATGGGTCAAAGCTCAACCACTGAGCCACACCAGCTGGACTAACTTGAGTAAAATTTTACCAGAAAAAATACCAGCTTTCTTCTTTTCAGTGTTTTTCTGGAGGTTCATAAATAATGAGTGTATCAGGAGTGGTTCAGCCTTCCTGAAACTCTTTTTCTAGCATCTTCCACTCCTGTAGGCCTATTATTACATTATGGGCCTTTTTCAGTGAAGACGAATAACAAGAATTTTTCATGCCCATTGGGAGTTTATCTATGTGAAGATGCTCAGGCTTCATTGGGTCTCTTTTGATAAATCTTTTAATTCTCAAACCAGAATGTTTTTTCTTTCTTTTTTTTAATTTTTAATTTATATTAATTTTTAAAAATCTTTATTGTTGAATATATTACAGATGTTCCTCATTTTTCCCCCATTGGCCCCCTCCACACCACTCCTGCCCCCCCCCACCTTTTCCCACACTATTGTCTGAGTCCATTGGTTCTGCGTATAAGTTCTTTGGTTTATTTCTTCCCATCCCCCAACCCCTTTCCCTTTGAGGTTTGTCAGTCTAGCAATGAATTTGTACTTCTTTTTTTTTTTTTTTTTTTAATCCTCACCCGAGGACATTTTTCCATTTTTTGTACAGATAGAGTGGGAGGGAGAGAGAGGAAGGGAGAGAGAGTGAGAAACATCGATGTGAAGGGACACATCGAGTGGCTGCCACCCGCACGACCAACCAGGGCCGGGGACAAACTGCAACCGAAGTACGTGCCCTTAGCGGGAACCGAACCCGGGTCTCTCCGGACCGCAGGCCAACGCTTTAACCGCTGAGCCAAACTGGCCAGGGCTGAATTTGTACTTCTTAATCCCTTCACCTTTTTCACCCATTCCCCCAACCCCCCTCCCATCTGGCAACCAACAAAATGTTCTCTATATCTATGAGAATGTTTCTGTTCTGCATGTTCATTTTGTTTGTAGATTCCATTGTCAATAGATATGTATTCATTGCCATTTTGTTTGTTCATATATTTTATCTTTTTCTTCAAAAAGACCCTTCATCATTTCATATAATAACGGTTTGGTGGTGATGAACTCCTTTAACTTTTTCTTGTCTGGGAAACTCTTTATATGGCCATCGATTCTAAATGACAACTTTGCAGAATAGAGTAATCTTGGTTGTAGGTTCTTGGTTTTCATCACTCTGAATATTTCTTGCCACTCCCTTCTGACCTGCAAAGTTTCTTTTGAGAAATCAGCTGACAGCCTTATGGGAACTCCCTTGTAGGTAACTAACTGCTTTTCTCTTGCTGCTTTTAAGATTCTTTGTCTTGAACCTTTTGCATTTTGATGATGATGTGTCTTGGTGTGTGCCTCTTGGGGTTCATCTTGTTTGGGACTCTCTGTGCTTCCTGGACTTGTATGTCTGTTTCCTTCACCAGGTTAGGAAAGTTTTCTGCCATTATTGTTTCAAATAGATTTTCAACTTCTTGTTCTCTCTCTTCTCCTTCTGGCACCCCCAAGATGCGAATGTTGGCACGCTTGAAGTTGTCCCAGAGGCTCCTTACACAATCCTCATTTTTTTTGGATTCTTTTTTCTTTTTGCTGTTCTGATTGGGCATTTTTTGCTTCCTTATATTCCAAATCAATGGTTTGCTTCTTGGATTTACGTACTCTACTATTGAATCTGTGTAAATTATTCTTTATTTCAGTTAGTGCCTCCTTCATTTCTGACTGTGCATCCATCATTTCTGACTGGTCCTTTTTTATGCTCTTGAGGCCCTCACTAAATTCATTGATCATCCTTATAAGCAGTATTTTGAACTCATCATCTGTTAGGTTGCTTATCTTCAT
Organism: Molossus molossus; assembly: GCF_014108415.1. Lineage (NCBI taxonomy): Eukaryota > Metazoa > Chordata > Mammalia > Chiroptera > Molossidae > Molossus > Molossus molossus. The sequence continues at coordinate 32,893,242 of NW_023425346.1, forward strand.
TTCGCTTAGTTCTTTTCCTAGGGTTTTTTCCTGTTCTTTCATTTGGGACCTGTATCTTTGTTTCCTCCTTTTGGCTTCCTCCCTGTGTTTGTTTCTATGTATTACTTAACGAGAGGTATGGGGCTTGCTGAGACCAGATGCTGCTTGTTTGAAAGAATTTAGGGAAACTTGAAGCAGGATCCAAGACAGGCCAATTCTATAGTTAAGCAACTGGCAACAGCTTGGGTGGGCCTGAAAGTTGGGTGGGGCGGGGCCTCAGGGAATCACCAGGGCAGAGCTACCAGTGTGAGGCAGGTTGCTGGAGTCCCAGATATGGTGACTGTCTGCTGCCCCAGGGAAGGCTCACCAAAGGAACAAAGGCCTCTGACAGTTCGTTTGTCCCGGAGAAAGCCCCCTCTCCAGCCCTCGCTCCAGTGCCAAACAGCTCAATTCTTCCCTGTATGTCTCTGGTGCCCCTAGAGCTGCCTCCCCTCCAAGCTTAGAGGGAGTGAGTCTGATAAGTCTGTGCGTGGGCCCTTTAAGGAGCTGCCTGGGGCTCCAGCCACATCAGCTTCCCTGAGCCTCAGTTCCCACTGGTTTTTCCAGCCAGAAGTTATGGGGATTCTCTTCCTGGCACTGGAACCCTAAGTGGGGCGCCTGGTGTGGGAGGGGACCCCTCAGTCCTCAGGGAGGACCTTCCCAGCCGAGGTGTCCTCCTGATTTTTATCCGCCACACTTGGGTGTGGGACCAGCCCTCCGCCCCTCCGCCCCTCCTACCAGTCTGGATGTGGCTGCTGCTTTAATTCCGTAGTTGTAGGACTTCCATTCAGCTTGATTTCAGGCGGTTTTGAATGATGGTTGTTCTGTAGTTAAGTAGTAACTTTGATTTGGTTGTGGGAGGACTCGATACTGCCTTTACCTACACTGCCATCTTGACCGGAAGTCATTTTTTTTTTTAATGCTTTATTTATTTATTTATTTTAGAGAGAGGAAGGAAGAGATAGAAACATTGATGTGAGAAACACTGATTGGCTGCTTCCTGCACGTTCCCTACTGGGGATTGAGCCCGAAACCCAGACTTGTATCCTGACCAGGAATCCATCCAGGACCTCTCCGTCCATGAGACAACATTCAACCCACTGAGCCACACTGGCTGGGCAAACCAGAATGTTTCTTAAAATAGCTGTTGTTCTAAATTGATCATTACAAAATAGTCATGGAGATATATAGCAGAGGGAATGTAGTGAAAAAATAAATAAAAGGCTGTTGTTCTGAAAGAACACTATAGAATAAAGCTGCTCCCAGGGTAGGGGTCAAGAACAGTGATTCTGAGTGTGGGTGCGAGAAGGTAGGCTGGGTCCGCAGCTTGCTGAGTGGACTTGGAAGTTCACTTAAATATCCCAAGCCTTTTTGTCATTACCAGCAATATGGGCATGATAATTTCTATTATAAGGGTGAAATTAGATAACTTGGGTAAAGCATTTGACTTTTATAAAAAACTCAATAAACGTTAGGTTTTATTACTTTACTTTTTTTCTTGACCACTAGTACCAGAAGTGAAATTCTGCGAGGGTATTGGGTTCTGTGATGCTAATTGGTTGGTTTAATTGTTAGAGTTCATTAAAATAAATTATTTGGAAAAAAATGGTTTATATTTTAGAGCCAGGATCTGATTTATGAATATATCTGTATTTTCTTATTCAATTTTAGTGTCTGTTTTTTGTTTTATCCTCACCCGAGGACATTTTTGCATTCATCTTCAAATAGAGCAGGAAGGAGAGAGAGAGGAAGAGAGAGGGAGAAACATCAATGTGAGAGAGACACATCGAGTGGTTGCCACGTACACAACCCCAATCAAGGCCGGGGACAAACTGCAACCGAGGTACGTGCCCTTAGCGGGAACTGAACCCGGGACTCTCTGGTCCACAGGCCAATTCTCTAACCACTGGCCAGGGTGGTGTCTGTTTTTAATAGGAGTTTTGTGACTTGGCTATGTTTTTTGTTTGTTTTCATGAACAGTATTTAATTATGCCCACAGAATCAATTTTATTGTATTCCGACTTTTGGAATCTTTTAGGATTTGATGTTCTCGCTGGGGAGAGGATTTTGAATCATTTAACCACTTTCTTTTTGAGCTTCCCATGCACAGATGGGTTCAGTTAAAGTAAACTAGGACTCTACCAGCGTGAAAGGGGCTAGAATAATGGCACTGTGTATAAGAAGCCTGCAACCACCCTTGGTAGCTTTTTTTTTTATACTTTTCTTCCAAATAGATTTGGAATGTCTTGTGCTATACTGTATTTTTGTGGATGGTTAATAAATAACCACCTCAAGAAATTTATATATTTTTCAGCTTATATACTTTTTCTTGGACTCAGGATTAGCACTGAAGTTAAACTCTATTCTCTTTACGTGCATACTTAGACATTGAAGCATAGACCATTTATTCTTATGGGTCAAGCCCCTGTAAAAATTAATGAGATGTGTCAGAATAGCGCCTGTGGGGATGACGACACCGGTGGTGCTATTCCAAGTGGGAGCCTGGCGAGTCCTGCCAGCGGGGGGCATCACCAGACTGGTTCAGGAGGGAAAGCTGCTCACTCCGAGAGCTCTTGTTACGGTCTCTCCACAAGGACAGGCTCAGCACATTTTTCCCTGTGAGCAGGGGTAGCTAAATATACAAGATTATGTTAACATATTTTTAGACTCTTTTTACATTGTTCCAAGTCTCTTTCTAAGGTGGCTCTTCTGCTTGTAGGAATATCAACTACAAAATTTAGATATAAAGAATGAGTGAATTGCTTTTCCAAAGGAGTTTTGTTGTTGCTGTTCACTGAAATATTTTATACAGGATTCTTTTAAATCAAGACTCACAAACCCAAGGGCTTATAGGAGTCAGGCAGGATATATAACAAAGTAAAGTGGATGCATGGAGAACTAGGGAGCTCCATCCACTGGCTAGAACCAATCTCTTAAATTTATTCACTTGAGTCTTTAGCTCATGTGATACAAACAACAACAGACTCAGAGGCTGTAAATCTGACTTTCAGTCTGGGCTCTTCCATGTATTGGTTCTGTAACCTTGGACATCATTGGTATCTTCATCAACAAAAAAGGGGTTGAACATCTCCCAGGTGAGTTCCAGCTTCGCATGACTGAGGTTTGTAGATACCGATCACTTCAGCCCTCTGTTCTATAGAGGTTTAAGTCGTAGGGTAGGGTCACAAGGGGCCAAATGGAAACAAAACATCAGTTTATTTAGAACTCTGACAATGGCTAGGTTGGAGAGCACTGAAGAGCTTTCTATTTCTCATTCCTAACCAAGATGTCAAGAACCATTCTCTTAGACTTACTCTCTACCCCCCACCCCACCCCATCCCCCCCAAAACAGGCTAAAGGTGATAAGGTGAGGAGGCCCTACATGGAGAATGTAAATACAAAGTCTTTAACTTGAGTAGAGGCAGGTAGAAGAAAGAGCCAGAAAAAAGAAACTGTTGTGCTTGAAGAATGATCTTTTACCCCTAAACTTACCCGGAAGTGGAATGTCAGTCACGCAAGGCATGATGGACTCACACTAGTCTCCCAAATTAGACATTACCTGGGCAATGCTTTCAATATTAAATGGAAGCATTTGGTGCCCCTCCATTCACACACATACTAGTCAGGGTTCTTAGATGCAGAGAACAGAATTCAGTCTACCTAATTTGAACACAAGTGATTTAAGTGTGAAGATAGCTTAGAGAATTGCTGGGAAGGGTGAATCAGCTCCCATGAATAATTTCAGAAGCCACTGGGCTGCTCAGGGAGGTGCTGCCCCTGCTTGATTAGGAAGATGCCACCAGCCTGGCTGTCAGGTCCAGAACCTTTTCCTTCTGATACTTGACCATAAGACATTGTCCAGTCAGAGAGCTGCATTGACCACGGCCAGCTCCAGAGTGCACTTTCTTTGCCATGGTTCCTGTCAATGTTGCACTTGACCTCTTGCTCCCTGAAGCTATGTGAAACAAAGTTGTGCATTGGATGGGGATGGCAGAACCTAGATCTCTCCCAGAGGCTAGCTACAAAGGAGTCAGGGACATGTAGATTTTAGTTTTTCAACACTTAACATTGTTAGAAGGCCGTTGGATTGAGGGTTACATGAACTAATCCATCATCCAGCAAATCGTGTTTTCTTACAGCCTTCTGCCTCAGAAGGATACAGGAAACTTAACCCCACAGACAGGGCAGGAGGAGCTGGCACTTAATGTGTTTGGCAAAGCAGTAGGCTCGAAGCCAGCCTTAAAAGTTTTTAAAAATTTTAGCATATTAAGAGCTAAGACAAGAAGACAGATGGCATAGTTTCTCTCAAAGTCTGGAGAAGATTAAAGCCTACTACAGCTTGGCCAAAACGCTTTCTGCCCAATATAGAAGACATATATAATGGAAAGACAAGGAGCGAGAAGGAGTGAGACGCAGAGAGATAGAGGAAGGAAGATGTCAGAATGCTTGTCTTTTTTCCCTGCACCATGAGAACTATCCAGATAACAGGAGGAGGCCTAAGGACAGAAGGGGTCTTTGCCCTCTTCTTGATTAGAAATCTGGGGTTCATTTCCCTGGCAGGTTCCTCTGCCACCCGGTAAACACAGACAAAGGCATGCTGGAGTTAAGCATTTCTAAGACACTGAGTTTCTGTTTATTTTGTGTGAGTAACAGAAATTCCTGTGTGACCCTGAGTGAGAGGACATGGAAAGTAGGTGAGTTGACCAGGTATAGAGATGAGTGACCCTTCAGCAGAACTGAGGGCTGAGAACCCAGGACACGGGACAGGATGGAAAATGTGGAGATATGTAGAGAGGTCCAGGTCAGATAGGCCCTCTTCCACAAATTCCTCTCTAACCATCTCCTCCTCCCACCTGGTCACCTGGCACTTCAAGTAGAATCAATTTCTCTCTCTCTAAAGTCCCAGTGGCCCACTGTGCACATTTCTGTTATGCTATCTGACAACACTGTGAGTATTTGTTTGCATATCTCTCTATTCACTAGACTGTGAACTCTTCAGGAGGTGGGGCTTTTAATATCAATATCCCTAGATCTCTGTATATTTCCTAGATCTCTGTATATTTCCTTCTATATAGTAGGGGTTCAATTAACATTCATTTAATGCATAAGACATATTCTTTATCCTATATGCTTTTATAATGGCCTAATTGTGCCACAATTCAAATTTTCAGGGGGAGAAATGAAATATGATGAAGAACCTTATAATATGAGTATGGAATATGGTAATATAGGTTCAGAATCAGGGAATACGAGTGTAGAAGAGGAAAGAATGGAAATTTGGAGCAACAAGAAAAATAAAAAGAGAAGAACTAAGTATCTGTAGGAGGTGTGATGTTTTTCTTCTTCTAACTACCTCAAACACTTTCAAAAGTGAAAAAATAAAATTATTTTTCTTGTTTTTATTTTAAATTTTGTAAGTTGTATAATATAGAAATGCATCCCAATTGTGCAACTCAAACCTATACACAAAAAGCTGAAATCCTTTTTGGCCGATGTGGTAGGCTGAATAAGGGCCTCCCCAGAGATGTCCATATCCTGATCCCTGGTCCTTTGGTTAAAATTTTTAGCATAGAGATAACTTTGGATTATCCAGGTGGGCCCAACGTATGACAAGGGTCCTTATGGGAGGAAGGCAAGAGGATCTAAATCAATAGTACATGTGATGAAGGAAGCAAGAGGTTGGAGTAATTCAAGGAAGGGGCCATAAGCCAAGGAGCTCCAGTGGCCTCTAGAAGCTGGAAAAGGAAAGGAAATAGATTTCTCGCCTCAGAATCCCCAGAAGAACCAACCCTGCCAACTTTATTCCAGTGAGACTGATTTTTGGACTTCTGGTCTCTAAAACTGATTTTTAAGCCATTAAATTTGTTACAGAGGCAATAGGAAACTAATACAGACTCTTAATCTCATTCCCTCTGTAGAGGTGACCAATGTTTCAACATGGTGTGAATTCTGCCAGACCTTCTTTTACATATGTATAAATATACATGACTATGCATGTGTAAGTGGTATGTTTCACTGCATATATTATTTTGCAATTTGCTTTTTCCACTTATCATTGTGTCTCGGAAGTCTTTTTTATTAGTACATATAAATGTGCTTACTTCCTTTCAACTGCTCTGATTTTTCCATTCAATGGATCTTTCATAATTTATATTACTATCCCATTAAATTATTTTATACACGAAAACATTGAAATTTACTTCTCTGGCATACAGAGAGGAAACACAGCTGTTTGAAAAGCATAGTCAAGTTTCTGCTTCAGGATATTAAAAAAACCCTCAAATTTAACTATACGTGATCATCATTGGAAATACTTTCTCTCTCTCTCAAGTGAATAGCTGAATGTGTCTTAGACAAAGTGGTATTAACAAAGCCTGTCTGATCCAAGATTCTTATATGTGATCTTTTTCTTTTTATTTCTTACAGTGTTGTAACCAACTGTGTGTTTCATTCTCAGATAGAGTATAACTTTAACAGATTGCAAAATGATAGTAAAAAAATATCTCACCTTACAATGTACTCCTTTCTGATGCAGACTTGTCAGAAAGCAGGTTACAACACATAATGAGATGTCAGAGCCTGGCGAGACACGCAAAGCAGGTTTTAAATACTGCCAATGCTGCATAGCAAATTTAATACTGAGAATGGTAAATATGTGGAAGGAGAAATCCATTTACTGCCATTCTGTTTAAATGACTGGAAATATGTAGTTATCAGAGTGCCAATAAATGTCCCCTGTAGGTCAAGTTCTTTAGGGAAAAAAAACACACAAAACCATTACGGTTTAATAGAATCTCTTTGGAAACCGAATGCTCTCTGCTACCTAAGACCTGCTTAAGGCGCTTGCTGTCAATCAGTAGAAAAGATTTGGCTACCACCTTGGTGTTAAATATAAATGTAGTCTAAAGGTTTAAAGGATTAAAACTGTGCTATTTAATTTGAAATGGAATTTCCCACCCTCCTAGCTTAGGTCGTTAGGATTCTGTGGGTTTACTTTTCATTCCAGCCTGGTTTATAGGCATAATAAAGAAAAGGCAGTGTTGAGTTCAGAATGCAAGTGTGTCAAATTGAGGAGACAGGCCTCCTTTTGGTGGAAGGAGAGGGGAAAAAGCACCCCATTAACTCCAACTTGTTAAAATTTACCAAGTCTCTGTAGTTCATTAGCCTTTCCCCCCTCTTCGCACCAAAAGAGTAGATAAAAGGTGAGCAGCAACAATGAGAGACATTATATGCAGAGGTGAACACGATATGACAAGGTCTTCTTTTAATAACAAACAGTGTTAGCTCTCTAGGAGGCAGACAGTATGAAGTGCAACGAAAACTGTCATTATGCTCTCAGCGGGAAACCTGTATTTAAAGTGACAGTAAGAGTGTCTCTAAAAACATGTTAGGTTAAGGCTGCTAGTCTTAATTATATGTATTAGAAGTTTGTGTCTTCACTTTTTTTCTTTCAAAATTCAAAGAAGAAACCTAATTATAACTTGGACCCTAGTAAATCAGGCCGTGTTTAAACAATGAGCATTTGGCAGTCTCTTCAGGCACCATGATGGGTCTGACTGGTGCAGCTCTGGGGGAGCCAAACTGGCTCCCCCAAATAATTTGTTTTTGCTGCCTCCATGGCAGAAGAAAAACAAACAAATGCTAAACAAGGGAAATAATGAAATTATGTTTTGTTTTGTTTTCTTCAGTCAATGACACTCAAACCTTCTAGGGGGGAGATCATTCTTTTGGTAGATTCTTACATAAAGGATTATAGGTTGTATGTTGTTAACATGTATTTTAGCTCGACCATGGTTGGAAAAATCTTCTTGGTTTAATGTTGCCTCTATTTTGGCCCAAGGGGTAATAATAGCTTACAACCACTTCTAGTTGACTTCAGTTAAATTTTAGGAGAGTAAGAATGTTAGATTCTGCTTGGTGTGCAGCAGAATTGTTATAGCTGAACAATAAACTTCAGAGTTATGGGACTGGTCCTGCTGTATGCATTATAAAGTTGGCCACTAAACATGGATTTGACTACATTTGACTTTTCTATGTATGATTTACTCTTCACTGGGTTTATTTCATAGTGGTTTTCTAGTTTCTTGTGCTTCTGCATGATATTTGCTGAACTTCAAGAAAGAAGAGCTTTTGTGGGTTACTTACACAATGGAGTACTATGCAGCTGTAAGAAAGAAAGATCTCTTATCCTTTGAGATGACATGAAGGGACCTGGAGAAGTATTATGCTAAGTAAGATAAGCCAGTCAGAGAAAGATAAGTGTCACATGATCTCATTTATTTGTGGAATATAATGAACAAAATAAGCTGATGAACGAAATAGATCCAGAGATATGGAAGTAGAATACAGACTGACAAACCTCAGAGGAATGGGGAGTGGGGAATAGAGAGAGATAAAAAAAAGAACTGATATGCATATATGCATAACTAATGGACACAGACGACAGTGTGGTGATGACAGGGCAAAAGTGGGGAGAAGGGTGTCAATGGGGAAAAAAAAGAGGGACGCCTTGCCCTGGCCAGTTTGGCTCAGCGGTTGGAGCGTTGGCCTGCGGTCCAGAGAGACCCGAGTTTGGTTCCTGCTAAGGGCACGTACCTCGGTTGCAGTATGTCCCCAGCCCTGGTCGGGTTGTGTGGGTGGCAGCCACTCGATGTGTCCCTTACATGTCGATGTTTCTCTCTCCCTTTCTCTCCCTCACACTCTATCTGAACAAAAAAATGGAAAAATGTCCTCAGGTGAGGATAAAAAAAAAGAGAGGGACATCTGTAATACTTTCAACAACAAAGATAAATTTTTTAAAAAGAGAAAGAAGAACTTAATTATTCTGTTAGGATCAGATTATAATCATATGAATAAGTATGCAAATATTGGGAGTGTGACCTACCCTTCTTGAGACCACTCATTAAGATGACACTTCATAATTTTCTTAACATAACAAAATTATGGAGTGAACTGAACAAAATTAATTTGTTGAGTTAAGTGGGCAAAAGTCATGCTGATAAGGCTGATCTAATGAATCAATCTGTATAAAAATGAATTTAATTTATTTTGATACTCATCTTATCTATGGCTCTATTCCTTGAAGTTATCATGAGTTTTATGACCCCAGCAATTTTAAGATGGTCTTCACAAAATAATAATTCCTGAATGAATTGGTCCTGCATAATTTATTTCTCCTTATAGTTCCAAGTAGAAATGAACTTAGACTAACACATTTTCTTCTCTTTGGAATTTATATCTAACTAAATTGAATTTCTATCATCTGTCTGCAAGTAACCACCAAAGTAAAATAAGAGCAGTTCTGAAAGGATTTAAATAAATGTTGAAAATTTGAAAACCATTTGCATATTTATTGGTACCCACATTGAAGTTTGTATCTTAGACAACCCAACTTTCAATTTTATTAAAATACTAATTTAGTCTTCATTATTGTTGGCTTCAGGAAGGCAATCATTGGGTTTCAAGTTAATAATAGTTTTATAATAGAGTCTCATGGATTTTTACAGTGATAGGGATCTATAGTCTGAATAATGGCATTTTCCTAATTAAGCAGCAATTGAATAAACACAATAAAAATAAAGGATGAACTATTCATTAATTTTGTGTGTTTAGTTCAATTTAGATTATACTTCATAGAGTTTTTATTATTTCTCTGCTGAATAATTTATAAAAATAATGAGTAACATGAATCATTGGGACAGTTTTCTATATTTTATCAAAATAAATTATTTGATGAAAAATGGAACAAGGTTTACAGAGCAGGCATGGAACATTATTGAATGTTACTGAGAATAAACATTAGGTAGTGAGGATTAATCTTTCAGTTGCTTCAGTCCTAACGTATAACCAGTTCAAGTGAAAACCAGTTCAAGTGAATATCTTAGCTGACCGCTTACCATAATAGTAGAGATGGCGACAAAAAATACAAGAGAACAGGATCCTCTTACCTTAAACATGACTTGAGAAAATGTTACTAAAAGGAGTTAGAATTTTCCAGCTTATTTATGCTATACAAAGCAGTAAATTATCCTAAATGTTCCAAAATTGGACCTTGTAATGTGGAAAGTAAATCCTCAGATCAAGATGGCAGGTTTCTTCCTTTTTAAGTAAATGAATTGGTAGAAAAGATAGTATCTGAAAAACCTAAGTGAGTAATTTGCATAATAGTATCAAGGAGATCTTGAACTCAATGCAATGCATTTGTTTCCTATTTCCTATGTATATCCATTCTTCCTTTTAAAAAGATTTTTAAAAATTGATTTTTAGAGAGAGGGGAAGAGGGGGAGAGAGAGAGAGAGAGAGAGAGAGAGAAACATTGATGTAAGAGTGAAACATTAACTGGTTGCCTCCTGCATGCTTCCCACCAGGATTGAGGATTGAGCCTGCAGCCCTGACTGGGAACCAGACTGACAACCTTTCAGTGCACAGGATGATGCTCAACCACCTGAGCCACACAGGCCAGAACTTTATGTCTATTCTTGACAGAACTGAATGACCATTCTGTGCAATCTTAAAGAATATGTTATTATGTACTTTAAGAGTTAAAAGGAAACCCAGATGACTATCTCATCAATGTCCTATTCTTCAAGCTGAGTCACATATAAGTTAGTTCATACCAGTGAGATATTACCCAATTTTGAATTTTTTCTTCCTTCTCTTACCCTACTTCTAGTGAGTTTAGCAAACCTCATAGTCAGGAAAACCTTCATAAATAACTCCAGTTTTAACCAGGTCTATTTTTTGGTTCTGTCCTCAACAGAAATGAGTGATAGCTGGTCCAATTATGTTTTAGAATCTTGACTTACTTGTGACCATTTTAACATCTATATTCATTTAGGAGATTCTATTTTATTCTTTTTTTCTTTCTTTCTGTCAAAAGCATCAAGTGTCACCTGGTTTTCTGTTTTTCTTTAAGTAAATGCATTAATCTTGCTTTTGAGAATATTAGGATAGCGTTTGAGGTAAGTTGAGATCTTCTAGGATATTTTATATTTGAGTGTGGGAACCACTGTTTTATGTGTAATAATATTTTGAGTTATTGAAAGTTACTGGTGATACTTATATCTTACAGTTTTCTTAGTCAAATAATTTGATCTTTCTTAATATTTTCTATCATTACATATGTGTATAGTTATGAAAGTATTATATATACAGTCAATGTAAGCAGAATATATATTACCAATATGAGTAAAAATATACTGATATTTATCCCTAAAGAACTGTCTGAACTAAATGTAATTGTAGATTCATAGGTTCAAGTGATTAAATGCAAGAATATTGCTCTTTAATATGTAAATAGATATTTTACAACAATAAATAAATAATCAGTGAGATTTTGTTTGATTTATTTTTTATTCAGTTTTAGAATGTAAATGATGCCAAGGAATTTAATCTTAAAAATATTTTATCGCGCCCTGGCCAGTCTGGCTCAGCGGTTAGAGCATCGGCCTGCGGTCTGGAGAGACCTGGGTTCGGTTCCTGCTAAGGGCGCGTACCTCGGTTGCAGTTTGTCCCCGGCCCTCGTCGGTTGTGTGGGTGGCAGCCACTTGATGTGTTCCTTTCACGTCGATGTTTCTCTCTCTCTCTGTTCCTCTCTCTCCCTCCCACTCTACCTGAACAAAAAAAAATGGAAAAATGTCCTCGGGTGAGGATAAAATATATATATATATATATATATATATATATATATATATATATTTTTTTTTTTATCTAGTTGAGACAAAAAATATATTTTATGTCATATAAGGAGATCAAACTTAAAAAAAATTGTTGTTATACTGTTTTCCACATTTAGGATTTTTAAATTTATTTTATTTTTTTATAAGAGAAGTGTGGATAACATTTTCCTATAAAATGGAATTATTTAGACTGGTACTTTGGTTTAGTGTGGTAAATAATATGGTCCATTTCTCTCTTTACTATAAGGTCTATGTCTGGTGTTTTATCTTGCTATAGAAAGAGTCTATCTAATTTGTTAATTTTTTAAAAAATATGTTTTTATTGATTTTTTTAGAGAGAGAGGAAGAGAGAAAGAGATAGAAACATCGATGTGAGAGAGAAACATCTATCGACTGCCTCCTACTGGGGATCAAACCTGCAACCTGGGCATGTGCCCTGACCAGGAATCGAATTGAAGACCTTTTGGTCCATGGGATGATGCTCAATTCACTGAGCCACACTGGCCGGGCTAATATGTTAAATTTTTGAAGACTGGGTTATGGTAGCTGATTTGTTTTAGTCTTATCCTATGGCTTAAGCAATCAATTCAGTTTGCATTGAAAGGGCATAAGAGCAGAGACGGATTATGAACATTCTCATTGAAGGAAGACTAGAGAACCTGAATTATCACTTGTCCTTCAGTTTATTCTCCTTCAATATGGGAATATTAATAACCTTTTTTGTCTATTCATTTCAATATTATTATTATTATTTTTTAAATCCTCACTCGAGAATATTTTTCTATTTATCTCCAGACAGAGTGTGAGGGAGGAGAGAGAGAAACATCGACATGAGAGAAACACATTGACTGGTTGCCTCCTGCACAACCCTGACCAGGGCCAGGGACAAACGGCAATTGAGGTACGTGCCCTTGGTTGGAATTGAACCCATGACTCATTGGTCCGCAGGCTGACACTCTACTGCGGAGCCGAACTGGCCAGGGCCAAAATTATGTTTTAAGCATAAATCCAAATCTAAATTTAGGGTGATTCCTTAGTTTTCAAGAGCAGGTCTATATTTTCCATCTCAGACATCACGTTTATAAGAAATCTGGGCAGTGCCACTTGAAGACAGGAATTTCTTAACTACAAAATTTATGAGGTTCTTGTCTACTAGGAGAAAAATATGGAATTTTTTTTCCTTAAGATATGTTTTCATTGGGACAGCCTGTTGGCCATTGCTGCTTAAAACGGATCCCCGAAGAATAAAACCTAAATGAATCACTGGATTGCTTGCCTTGGAGCAAGGCCAGGAGCATAGGTTTTCAAGATAAACAGTGCTCGGGCTGAAAGAATGGCATAGAAGATTTCTCAGGTGAAATAGTTCTGACTTCCCTTCTGGCATGTACTGTTTTACAGTGTCTTAAAGATAAGTCTTAAAGAAAAGTCTGTGTGAAATAACTATATTTCATGATACTTATTTCCTGGATGTTTTAATCAATGTTTCTTGAGTAGCTCAAAGAACATTGTTTTAAATTAATTGGCTTTCACTGATTGAAGCCTATTTTCATGCTCACCTCCGCTTTTTTTTTAATTAATCCTGACCCAGTGATATTTTCCCATTGATTTTTAGAGAGAGTGGAAAGGAAAGGAGGGAAGGGGAGAGGAAGAGAGGGAGGGAGGGAGGGAGAAAGAGAGAGAGAGATGTAAGAAAGACACATCAATTGGTTGCCTCCCGCATATACTCTGACCAGGGCCAGGGAATGAACTTGCAACCCAGGTACCTGCCCTTGACCGGAAATGGAACCCGCAACCCTTTGGTCCTCAGGGCGAGGCTCTAACCATTTAGCCACATGGGCCAGGGCTCATCTCTAGATTTTAAGCAGGAAACTTGATACCTACTTTGTTCACTGCGGTGTCCTGACTCCCAGCATAGAGCCTCGCTCAGATCAGAAGCTCAGTAAATATTGATTGAATACATGTTGAATGAATGCACTCAGGTTCATGTCAGTTGAAATTTGATTGTAAATGTTAAGTCCCGCCAGGGTGCTGTAATATAGCCACATTATATCAGGTGACAATTTTGGTCTTTATAATTGGCCATGTTTATATCTTCTGAATAACCAAACTATGCTAATTCTTGTTCACACTTTTATCCAAAAGATCTGCAACTGACTATTTTTTCTATGATTGGCATTATGCTAGGAGTTGAGATACAGCAGTGAGATACATCAGGCCTGAGATAAATCAGGATACATGAGAGACACTAGTCCTGCCTTTCTTGGTCTTCCATTCTGTATTTGGTTTCGGGCAAGTACAAAAATATGTACAAAGTAAGGTCAATAATGTGGAGACTAAAATAGTCAGAGTAGGGAGACATTATGCATTGCTAAGGAATAAAAGAGATTTCACAGAAGGAGCTAGGTCTGAATGATAGGAGGGATTTCAGAAGGTGAAACTGGTGACTCCTCAGCACTACGTGAGCAGTGTGTGTGTGTGTGTGTGTGTGTGTGTGAGCTCCTCAGCACTACGTGAGCAGTGTGTGTGTGTGTGTGTGTGTGTGTGTGTACTTGACTAGACAGAAAAAGAGGAATGGGGGAAAAAAGAGATAGTGACCCACGAGAAACGTAAAAAGTATTTCGACCCGTGTCTGTATTCTCTATTATCCTATTCCTATGTCCACTGAGCTGAGACCATGGAGTGAGTGATTTCAGCTTTGCATTCTGCGTTGCCCTTTGTTAGTATGTCTCATGGTCAGGTTTCTGGAACTTATAATGGCAAACTTGTTCTAGCTGAGAGTGCAGCTAGCTGGTATAATAACCCATTGTTTGGGGGACCAAGGTTAAAGACACTCAGTTGTTTCTATTTTCTCATATCACCCAAATCAACGATTAATCAGAACCTACTTCAGTTTCTCTAAGAAAGAATGTGACACCTCAGGATTATTTGCGGACATTATTTTCTTAGAGCACAAAAGTATCTTTTAAAGCAAGGAGCCGTGATTAGCAGAAGGTAATATTTGTGATTTTTAAGAGTTAATACAGTAACACGCAAACATCATGTACTCTCTGAACTTTCATATAAAAGTAAAATTTAATTTGACTGTTCAATTATTTTTCAAGTTATTTGTACTAATAGGTATTCATGGGTCACTTGTTTTAGGAATCTTGTTGACATTTTAAAAAACTATAATGTATTTTCATGCTCAAGTGTTTCCCCAATACATTCAAGAACCTACATGTAAAATGAATTGATCTAGATCAGTCATTTAAAAAGGGATGATAGGTGGACTTGGTGCAGTCCGTATATCGTATGAAGTTACATGAAAATGTACTGGCATGCAGTGAATCACATTGTTCATCGATTCTGCATGTGTGAATTTGCCTGCTCAGTTTTTGTAGCCTCTAAATCAGCACTCAGCCCCTTCACAGTCACTGGCAGACATGCCAGAGCAGCCGCAGGTTTGAGGCTGCCCAGCACACAGCCCCGATGAGGTCCATCGAAGCAATACTCCGCCTTCTTATTTTAGCTCTTATACTACAAACAAGTGCCCCTTTCACAGTCTATTAGGTGCCATGGTTTTCACATTTTTTGTGCTTTTTATTGGTGATTTTGCTGCTTGAAATAGCCCCCAAGCATACTACTAAAGTTTTATCTAGTGTTTCTAGGTGCAAGAAGGCAGTGCTAGGCCTCGTGGAGAAAATATATTTGTCACATAAGCTTCTTTCTGGCAAGAGTTATAGTGCTGCTGGCTGTGAGTTCCATGCTTAACGAATCAATAGGAACTATGAAATGAGGTGTCTTTAAACAGAAACACATAAAACACCGTTATGTATTGATTGGTTGATGAAAATGTATCCAGAGGCTCACAAGAAACTCACCCGGTATTTTCCTTAGGAATAATTGTTTAGTATTCACTAATTCAGTCTTAACCATAACTTCATAAAACATAACTATGGTGAATAAAAAGAACTGACGTACATATGTTTTCCAGAGACAGAGAATCATAAAACTCATGAGATTCTCAGTGGGGACTTTGATCCCCTCACAGGGGAAGAACCCTTGTTTTCTTAAGAGTCCTTCCCAGTTGAAAGCTCTCGGACTCCTACGCCAGCTGCTGGTGTCCTGGCAGTGACGTGTTGGAGGACAAGAGCAGCAGAGACCTGCGGACCAGAGACTCACATTCCCACCTTGCCATTGAGGAGCAGTCTCACCATGACTGGCTTTTGCACTCAGAACCAGAACAGTTTGAATCCCTAATCACCAGTTTACTAGCTATATGATCTTGGGCAAAAATTCTTACCCTCTCTAAGTTTCTGTTTTTTAATAAGGCAAGTGGATATAATAATCTCTACCTTGGAGGGTTATTTTATAGACGAGGTGGTGAGTTTAAAGAACCATGTAAAGTAACTGGGAACAGTCAAAACCATTATAATGAATGTTATTATAGTACATATACACTCGAGATGTCACCGTTAGTTCCTTCTTGTTTCTCCTTCCCACTTGGGAGGAGTGTGAGATCCATGTTCTAATTCCTGGATGAATGAGTAAATCCGTGATGGGATTGCTAGTTTCTAGCGGTAACTGGCGGAGAAAGCAGGACATGCTCCCGGGGCCTCTGGTTTTCTTCCCCCTGATTCATTCCTCTGGTCTGGCACTCGCCGTGGCGATGATGGACGACCGAGCTCCGCGGGGCACTGCTGGGGAGCGTCAGCTGTGTTTGGTTATGAGGGGACTCACCTGTCTCCAGCTCCTGACCAAGGATGCTGGCCCAGGGGCCTGTCTCTCAAAGAGAAGATCGGTTGACTCCTATCAGTTTAGAGGCTTGTAAATGACACCCAATTGCCTTCTTTATTTCTACCTCAAGGGCACTCTTAGGATTTTACTTTCCCAGTTTGAAAACCTGAAACCCAATTTCTCCTTAAGAATTTCTTAGACTAATCATTTCCTCTAGCCTCTCAGAATTCCCCTGACTTCTCTTAGAAATGTAAAATTACGTGCGATGACACATCGTTGAAGAATGAGGTGTTCCACATTAATGGATTTTTCAGGTGAAATTGGCCCCTTGCTGTGTTTTGCTTTAATAATTTTATAGAAATGGTCATAAATTGTATTAGACATTCTTTTGATTCTTTAGATGTGTTTATATAAAGTGGATGATTTAAACTATTCTTGATTACTTATAAACCAACTGCTTCACTGTAATAGAACAGAGCAAATCCCCGAGAGTTTGTTAATGCAAGTAGACGAATTGTCCATATGTATTAATAATCCCAGTTTGCTTTCTCTGTTACTTTCCTTATGTTGTTGAATTTTAGTTATTAAGTGACATAAGTAGGTGAGAAATGCCACTGTAGTTTACATTCTAGAATGAGTTAAACTGTAAGTGACAATTAATTTCTTTTTCATGATTATTATTGTTTGAATCCTCACCCGAGGATATGTTTATTGATTTTTTTTTTTTTTTGAGAGAGGAAGGGAGAGAGAGAGAAACATCAGTGTTGGAGAGAAGCATGAATTGGTCGCTTCATGTATGTGTCCTGACCAGGAATCGAACCTGAAACCTTTTGGTGTACAGGGCGACGCTCCAACCAAGTGAGCCACCCAGCCAGGGTGATAATTAATTTCTGATTATTTGCATAGTAATACAATCCCAACCATTTGTGTGCATATTTATTTATTAAATACATCGATATTATATTTATGAATATAAGGCACTGTGGCATTATAGAAGTACTTTTGATATTTACATTTAATATATTCCTTTAACATATATTTGAATCTAGTAATTTTTATGTAAGACTTTCATATGTATTCTCCCATCTCTCCTATGAAATTTTGCTTTAGATGAACCAGTGAAATAGGCCTTTTTTTTTTTTTTTTTGTGGCCCAGGATAAAGCTGATTACAGAAAGTTTGAAACCCCAACATAGCTTCACATGACTAATAACTGGATGTTTTAGTCACAATTATGTTTTCTCAGAGTGCAGTGTCTATATACCAATTTCTGCCTAGTTCTAGACCTCTGATGTTGATTGACCATCTCCTGTCTAGAGGTGGCATACCCCAGGGCTCATAGAATGATTTCATTTCTTTTAGCTCTGGCAAAATTAACCTACTGTCAGCAACATCATCTCCATTAAAAAAGAAGAAGAAGCCCTGGCCGGTTTGGCTCAGCGGTTAGACCGTCGGCCTGCGGTCCTGAGAGACCCGGGTTCGTTCCCGCTAAGGGCACGTACCTCGGTTGCAGTTTGTCCCCGGCCCTGGTTGGTCGTGTGGGTGGCAGCCACTCGATGTGTTCCTTTCACATCGATGTTTCTCTCTCTCTCTCTGTTCCTCTCTCTCCCTCCCACTCTACCTGAACAAAAGATGGAAAAATGTCCTCGGGTGAGGATAAAAAATAAAATAAAAAGAAAAAAAAGAAAAAGAAGAAGAGGAGGAGGAGGAGGAGGAAGAGGAGAAGGAGGAGAAGGAGAAGAAGAAGAAGATTTATAAAAACAACAGCAGGCTTTCTTTTCTGTTATCTCTGTTTTGCCCTGAATGGAAACAACCCCGTGATTATTCACTTACTTTGGTGCCAGCCGAGAGACACGCGAAGCTGGCCGCTGCAGTCCAGCGAGCCTGGCCGTCTCTCTGTCCACAGCACCAAGAGTGGCCGTCTCTGCATAATTTGAAAACAACACATTCAGTAAAACAGAGACAAAGAAATGTAGTTGCTGTGAAATAAGATGACTGTCACAAAGGGAGAGCTCAAATGTGAGAGAAGGTGCATTTAATGTAAAAAACACAACTGGGGTGCCATTCTTTTTCAAAGCAACCTAAGTGGAAAGTGCAAATGTAATGCATGATAATGAGGGTGCCCAATTTCGGAAAGTGGTTTTTAAAATGCTGCAGCAGAATGCTATCTGGAGTCTCTTAGGAAAAAAGCTAAATCTCATCAGGGACCTTTTCAAGCATCATTTTCTCCCGATTTAAATGATCTCACGTGAACTTGCTGTTAGTTGACTTGGCATAGCATTCTATTTATTATTCATTTTTTTGACCGCTTGCAAAAGGAACAAAAGGCCTGTTATTAATGATTTGCCAATTGTTGCAAGACTTAATCTAGGTACTTACAGAGCACTTTGCCTCATGTTTATTTTCTTGTATGAAATTGTATGATCTAAGGGATTTCATAGCCCCCTGATGCTCAATTTAGACAATCTCTTCTCAAGTGATTAGTCTGGAAGAAGCAATTGATGCCATTGACATGGGGTACCGGGCATCTGAGCATATTGAAGTTTCCCGGAGAAGCCTTTTTTCCTCACCAAAAAGATTTTGGCTTTGGGACAAAGACAGGGTTTCTCCTTGAGTATGTGTGTGTAGGTTCCTTTCTCTCATCGATGAAAAGGCAACCTTCTTTTTATTTTATTTTTTAGTGTTTCATTGGTCTTTTCATTTTTTAAAATATTTTTTATTTGTATTTGATTTTTATATTTTTCATTTAGAGGTGTCATTCAATATTATATTAGTTTCAGATGTACAGTGTAGAGGTTAGACGATTATATAATTTATGAAGTAATCCCCACACCTGACACAGTACATAGTTATTAGAATATTATTGACTATGTTCTCTGTTCTGTACTTTACGTCCTCATGACTATTTTGTAACCACCGCTTTGTACGTTTAATCCCTTCGCCTTCCCGCTCAGCCCCCCGCTCCCCTTTCCGCCGGCAAACATCCGCTTGAGCTCTGTCACTATCCGCAGATGACATACTATAGAGAGAACTCTTAAGATTCCACCAAAAACAAAACAACAACAACAACAAAAACTATTAGCAATGATAGATGAATTCAATAAAGTAGCAGCATCCAAAATTAATATTCAGAAATCAGTTGCATTTTATACACCAACAATAAATTAATGGAAAGAGAAATTAAGAAAACAATTGCACTTACACTTCCATAAAAAATAGTTAGAAATAAATTTAACCATGGAGGTAAAAGATCTGTACTTGAAAAACTACAAGACATTGAAGAAAGAAAATAAAGAAGGTACAAATAAATGGAAGCATATACTGTGCTCATGGATAGGAATTAACATTATTAAAATGTCCATACTATCCAAAGCAATCTATAGATTCAGTGCAATGCCTATCAAAATACCAATAGCATTTTTCACAGATCTAGGTCAAATAATTTTGAAATTTATATAAAACCCCAAGGAGCCAAACAATCTTGAGAAAGAAGAACAAAGTTGGAGGTATATCAAGCTACCTGATATCAAACTATAACAAGGCTATAGTAATCAAAATAGCATGTTACTGGCATAAAAACAGACACATAGATCAGTGGAATAGAATAGGGAGGGCTCAGAAATAAACCCATGCCTATCTGGTCAAAATGCAACCTCCTAACTATACAATGAAGAAGCTCATATTATTGATTATAATTGATTATATATATATATAATATATATATATATATTATATATATATATTTTTTTTTTTGGTCAACCACTGCATACTGACTGCTGGATGTGCTGTGTAATATATTAATATATAGTTCATGTTATAGTATTACTATTCGAAAGCCCTCAAATTCTGGCTAAGGACTGTGAATTTATAGGGCAAGCAGAATGTGACAAGTGACATGTGAGTGCAGAGGAGAAGAAATCTGGTCCATAAGACAACAGAACAAGCTCCATGAAAGAAATGCCATGTGCACAAAAAAGATTTTAATTGCTTTTCTTTATAATAATACACATTTCAGTGTTTCATGTGTTTGTGAGTTTCGCAGGCTGGGAAGAACTGTTTGATAGCACCATGTTGACCTGATAGATTGTTATCATTCTTACTCAATGGCTTTGACCTTAATGGACTGACTATCACAGTAATGTCACAGCCATATTTTATGGTACATCCTAGTTGTGATTGTTCTTGGTCATTTGTGTGATGTATAACAGTCATTTTGAAGTACTGAATTATGATTATGCATATACATATTTACATACCATTTATAGTGGGAGGAAAAAATTGAAACAAAGAACAATTTTTTGTGTGACCTCTTTTCTGGAGACAGGGATGGAAGACTAGGAAAGGGAAGGAGGGAGGGAGGCGTTAGTTTGTTATTGTCTAATATGAAGCATCCATTTGGGGGTGGTATTACGCCTATCCCCACCTACTTCTTTCCAAACCTCTCTCTGGTTTGGGTCAAATTACTTAAATTTTCTACGAGTCTATTTCCTTATCTACAAAATGGAGATAAAATGCCTATATGATGGGGTTGTTGTGCCAAGTGTGATAATGTACCTAAAACTTGTAGCTCTGTGTCTAGTACATATTATCCACTCACTGTAGGCATTTATCACATACCCATTATTTTTATTTTATTTATTTTTAATATGTTTTTATTGGTTTTAGAGAGAGAGGAAGGGAGAAGGAAAGAGAAATATTGATGTGAAAGAGAAACATTGGTTGTCTCCTGGATGCACCCCAACTGGAGATCGAACCTTCAACCTGGGACCTGCAACCTGAGTATGTTCCCTGATTGGGAACTGAACCGTCAGCCTTTCAGTGCATGGGATGATACTCAACCAACTGAGCCACACTGGCCAGGGCTATCACACACCCTTTATGAGCAAGGCACATCGACTTAACGTCTCTTACTTAATCCTCATAACAATCCTGTGGATATCATTATGACTCTCAATTTACAGATACAAATCTTGAACTTAAGGGAGAAAAGTGGTTTTACAAGTTTAAACAAACCCAAGAGTAATAGTCAAGAGTTCATCTTATACCTGCAAGGCGCTGTTGCATTACATTCAATGACCACCTCCTGTCTTTTCTTCCTCACCCCTTTATTCTCCCTGCAGTTCTACTTTCTTCCAAGGTAGAACATTTGTTTAGAAGTTTATACAATGCAGCTCTAAAACAGAAGTTTCTGCAGCCGGTGTGGCTCAGTGGTTGAGCGTCGACCCATGCACCAAGAGGTTGCTGGTTCGATTCCCGGTCAGGGCACATGCCGAGGTTGTGAACCTGATCCCCAGAGGCGGGCATGCAGGAGGCAGCCATTTGATGTTCTCTGTCATTGATGTTTCTTCCTCTCTCTCCTTCTCCCTTCCTCTCTCTCTCAAAACAAAAAAAATCAATAAAGAAAAAAAATTTTTTTTTTTAAAGTTAAAAAAAAAGAAGGTTCTTTTGTTCTGAGACAGCATGGAGGAACCTGGAGTATATTATGCTAGGCAAAATATGCCAGTCAGAGAAAGACAAGTACCACATGATCTCACTTACATGTGGAATCTAATGAACAAAATAGAGTTAGAGACATAGAAGCGTGGAACAGACTGATGACTCTCGGAGGGAATGGGGTGCGAAGAGATTAACCACAGAACTTGTATGCACACATGCACAGTCCGTGGACACAGTCAACAGTGAGGAGAAAGCCTGGGTGGGAAGTGGGAGCAGGGTGGAGGGGTCAATGGGGAAATGGGGACATCTGTAATAATCTCAACAATGAAAATAATTTAAAACAATGATAAGTTTATAACAATGATGTACAAATCAGATAGATTGAAACCATCCCAGTAAATTGAAGTACATATAATGACATCATTATATGTCCAAACACCATTAATTCCCTTCAAAATATACCTTTTTATTTTTAAAAAGTATATACTCAAGCCATACGTATTAATTGTAGAAACATTAAGACATATAAGTAAACGTGAGTTGTCTGAAAACTCAATATTCAAAGAGCATTACTGGTAACCTTTTGGTATATATCTTCAATTCATACCTACCCATATATTACTTTTTCTCTTATAGAAGTATCATATTATAATTTAGTTTATAATGTGCTGTCTTGAATGAATGATCTTTAAAAACATCTTTCCAAATTGGTAAATGTACATCCACATAATCATTTCTATCAGCTACATAACATTCCACTGCATAAAAGTACCTATTTAAAATAACCCTTACTGTTGGATATTGTTTCTGATTATTATTTTTATTATTTTTACAAACTATAGACTCTTGTATATACATCTTCGTGCCCTTGACCAATTATATCCGATTTATACTCCCTCCAGCAATGTATGAGAATGCCCATTTCTACCCTCCCACATTATTAGTTATCATGCTTTTTAATCTTTGAGAACTCCATTAGACAAAAAAAAAAAAGTGACTTTATTGTTTTTCTTTGCATTCCTGTGTCTGTCTAGTCTATAAAATAATCACATTTCTAAAGCTACTATCAAAACAAAATGTAAAGTTCCTTAGGTCAAAGACAAAGTCTCCACGTACTTAAATATTTATATCTGCCATTCTTCTAAAACAGAATAAATCCCCAAGGAGGCATTTGAGATACTACTGAGCAGAAAAGCATGGATTAACAGTATAAGAACATCCTTGAATTTCATTTTAAATCTCAAGCCCATTGTTCTTAGAACTCACCTGCTGATGGGAACCTCATCCTGAGAGCGACCGACAATTCCCTAGAATCAGAAAACAGAGGAAGGGAGAGGTCATGGCAGCTAAGCTTTGGCTTTTGTATCTGGCTTGGATTTAAATCTCACTCAGTCTTTGTCCCTCTGTGGTCAGTGCCAGAGTGGCCAGGGTGTAATGCTGACATCTCCTCGGGCCTCAGTGGGGAAATAGGGAAAACGATGCAAAATATGCTTGATAGGTTTGTTTCGGGGGATAGCGAACAGAATTGAGAGCCTGATCCTTCATTAATGTATTTTCACATATATATATATGGGAAATTATATATAATATTTTGTTATGTATATTATAACAAAACAAAACACGGCTACTGCTTTCTTTTGAACAAAATTCTCTGGAGTAGTATTGTTGTTCCATTTAATCTACACCAGTTTACCAAATGATTTGTGCTGTGCAGTCTGGGCTACACCATTTACACACACGTGCACACCCACATCTCAGTAACTTCCAAAAATAATGACAAACAGGCACCGGTAAGAAGATAATGTGTTTAGGGTCTGCCACTTTCTTAAACGGTTACTCTCAGTTTAGAAACTGAGCAAGTTTAAACTGTGTTTGGCTTCACACGACTTCCCACTTCATCTTATACTTCTTTTGTATTATTTAAATCATATAATTTCACATTTCATACCAAAAATTAATTTATATTTAAATCAGTAGCACTTTATTTATTAAGAGGCACATGCTATTTAAAGAGATTTCCCTTGAAATAGGAAGTTTCCTTTAGGTAAATATAAGGAAAGAAAGATAGTCCACTCAAATCTGTGATTATAGCCTGGGATTTCACATTATCTAAGAGCATCCTTGACTAAACCAGACACATTTTAATGATTGGTCAAACTAGGTTCAAGAGAAAGGTACTGTTTGTTATTAAAAGGAAACTTAATGATTGAGGTGCTGTTGGGAACATCACAGAATCCATAATAAAGTTCATTTGGTGCACTGATCACAGGGTACTTGATGTTGACATTCCATGGTGCTTGGTGTACGTCAGAGGTTATAAGCAAAGTGAAATTCATTCAGCAACCTTTGGCACCACGTCCTGGGAATGAGAGTGCCCGTCTTTGTGAATCACCCAAAAAGAATCAGGATATGAATGCCCTGATAGATATTGATGGCTTGTTTTGTTATATGTATATAAAGACATCTCTTCCAAATGCCCCCTGAGTGAATGTTCAAAATAAACTGGAGGAATTCTACAATATGATCACTGTCAGGGAGTGAAGAGTTATGAAACACTTAGTATTACCAAGGAACAAAACATCATGAAGCTTCAGAGTGATGCCCCAGGTTCACCGAAGAATTGGAGAAAAAAATGGAAGGAATAATGAGCTAACGCTTACACAGGGCTTCTTACGTGCCAGATACTGTCTGAAGTGCTTTGCATAAATTGATTCTTCCAGTCCTCCAAACATTTCCATGAGGAAGTTATTATATTTTGTTGAAGACAGCGTGAAAGCAAAGAGAGGTTGAATATCTTGCCAAGGGTCACACAGCTGGTACGTGGCAGAACTGTAATTTAGTTTTCTTCTGATTCAGATGGTACATTTGATGGCTGTGCACTGCCGAGCAAGCCCGGAGGAAATGTACAACCTCCCAGGACATTTTATTATGGTTTCTGAGGAAGTGGTGACTTCACAAATATTATCACAGAATTAAACACATTTTTAAGAACCAATGTGACAGCTTGGCATTTGGGGGGGGAAACTGCACCGGCTTCTAAGGTCTGAATATATCACTAAATATCTGTGGAACCTGGGTCAAAACACATCATTTTCTGGGGCTTAGTTTCCCCTTTTGTAAAACGAAGCGATGGATGACATGTTCAGAGAGATTCTACAATTCTTTTATTGGACAAACACTTGGTGACACTGTTGTCTTGTGGGGAAATCTTTCTGCCATTCTCATGCAAAGAAGGTTCCGTGGAAGAACTGGATCATACTGGAGATACTCTAGCATCTTCGCCTGAATTCCTCCCCAGGGGAGCAGGCTGGAGCAGAAAAGAAGGTGGCCTTTGGAGGTTGAGGGAAGAGGGGAGTACAGCCTTGTTGCTTTTGGCGATAAACTTCAACGATGGGGAAGAGGGTATTGATACTGGCAACAGACGAGATAGTATCCCTATCTGAACTTTGGATCCGATGGTTCCACCCTTCGGAGCATTCCTGAGCCATGGCCTTTCCAGCAGCATGAAGTGCAGACTGAGCCCAGCAGTTCATTTCCATCAGCCGGCTCTGGCTTTGCCAGTATTGCTGATCCAATCTCAGCGTTACAAAGCCCTTTTCCATGAAGACAATAAAAGCCTCCTCTGCTCCCTGTGCTGTGTTAATGCTCCGACACTGTCAAGGGGCACAGACGGAGGGTTGTTTTTAACCATATATAGAGCAACCTCACAAATCATGCTTGAAAATTGCACTGTGGAAACACCAAGGTTAAAAGGTAAATCTGCGGTGTAACCGTATTGATTAATTGATGTAAGGAAGGTCAGGCTAATCTTTTATCTTGTTTCAAAGACTCTAGTTCCACATGACAGGTTTGTTGGAATAGTTCCTGTATAAAAATTTTTTTTTTTTTTTTTAAAAAGGGGAGCCTTAATGACAAGAAAGTGGGAGAGCATCAAATGATCACTCAGAAAAAGGTTAGTGAAAGGAGCCCTAATGCAAAGAAAATGGAGAAATCTTGTCAATTACTCAGAAAGTTAAAGCACTAAAATGGGGATTGGAGGGCAGATGTTATTTAGGTGTATTTTTAACAGGCTTTATTGGAAACACTTTCACCAGTGCAACAGGGAGGCCCAGGCAGTGACGACATAATAGCCTTAGCCCTGTCCCAAGAAGACGAGGAGAGAGAGCTCCATACTCTTCTTCCCAA
Organism: Molossus molossus; assembly: GCF_014108415.1. Lineage (NCBI taxonomy): Eukaryota > Metazoa > Chordata > Mammalia > Chiroptera > Molossidae > Molossus > Molossus molossus. The sequence goes on from NW_023425346.1 coordinate 32,919,274, forward strand.
CAAGACCTCTCGAAGCAGAAGACACAACTTCTGACTCTCAGGTCCCGCTCAGGTTAGAAATGGACACATGCCACCTCTCACAAGATACTTTCCTCAGGGCGTGGTGGGAAGAGGGAATTCTTCCTTCCTTACAGGGAGATTCACAGACAACTAAGAACAACTTGTCCAAATTCACTTCTTCTGGCCCGAGAGACAATGGGTTCAAAAGTTAAAATTTGGGGTCCTGAGAAAATAGAAAGATACAAGTACAATTCAGTAAGGACTAGGGGCTAAATCTGTGTAAGTGTGGAGGGAGAAAAACATGTAGGGGCCAGGAGGACAGGATGCTGATTCTGAGCTATAGCACCAGTGAATGAAAAGAAGAGCCTGCGCAGTGGGGTTGGAGCGGGGGGAGGGGAGTGAACACAGAAAAATTTTCTAATTCTGCTCATACCTGAAATGAATCTGAATGGGCTACGCTGTGATGTAGTCAAAGCAAACCCAGGAACCTCAGAGGCTTACTGTAGTAAAAGTTTATTTTTGGCTCTTGCGAAGTCCATGAAGCTGGGTGATACTCCAGCATCTTCCAGCTATGGCACTTGGACCATGTGGCCTCACCACAGCAATGAGGAAGTGCCTGGAGAGTCACATGAGATGCTTTGACGGACAGATCTGGAAGTAGGTCGCATCATCTTTCTAACCTTAATATCCTGGGTGCAGTCACAAAACTCTTAACTAACTGCAAGAGAGTCTAGGAAATATGCTGTAAAAGGTTACTTGTCTAGGTTGACCTTAGAACACTAGGGGTTTGGTTTTTCCATAAAGAAAAATATCCAAAGACTGCATTGTTATGAGAAGGAGTGCACGTGGGTTGATGGGAGAGCTTCGTTGCTGCTGTTCTCTCTGACTCTTAGGGTAGAAGATTGGACTCATTTCTACTCTGTATCTGGTTTTATACTTTTATTTCGTATAGTCTTTTTACTCACAGGGAAAACATGAAAAGTAAGATAGATATTTGGAATTCTTTTCCTATCATATTGATTTAATTATCCTTTTCCTCACTGACCATCTCTACTTCCTACAAGCAGGTAGGCACACTTTTATGTTAAGAAAGCCCCCGATGCACCCACCCACCCCCAAAAAGGATGGAATAAAAAATTAAATGTATTTTATTCACAAATTTATACATTTTGTGTCCTAAAGCCAACATTATTAATAATAAATGCCTAAAGACATAAATCATAATTTGGTACTAATCCATATGAAAATATTAGATTTAACCTTAACATCATCATAGTCACTGGAATTCTGATAGATGGTGTGTGACACATTTTGCATTTTTGTGTTATTTGCTTCAACATATGTTAATAGATGGTAATTATATGCTTTTCATTTGGACAGCCCTTAGCCAAAAACGATTTAATATTCGCACATCTAATGGGTCATGTACAGCTATTGATCATTTGGATCAGAGTTCAATTTGAACTGCTGCTGGTTAGATTAGAAATTGTAATCATGATAAAAGATAAATTACAAGGGCTGTGCAGGTCAGTTCTGTTTTTAGATTAGATGTGCTTTTAGACACGAAGCACCAAATAGGGAGGTTAGAGATCTGTTGTGGTGTCATTAACATGGGTTTTCTAAGAAATGCAACTGGATATCCTCTGTACCTCTTCCAACATTGCATCAAGAATATGAAATTTACAGGAGATGACTTTTTTTTTTTATAATAAAGATAGTGACAGATGCTGATAAATTATTTAATTAAAGAAAGACAAAAAAAGGATGCTTATTTTGTAAATATACATTTTGATGTAGTAAATAAAATGCTCTACTATTAAAGTTATACAAGTTTTAATATATGGAGATTTGATTTGATTAGAGGATGTCTAAATGAAGATTAATTTAGATGAAGCAGACCTTTGGTGACTTCAATGTTAGAAGAATTTTATCTTTGCTTTAAAAATTATTTTTTGTATAATTATAAAAGAAATATATTCTCATTGTAGAAAATTTGGAAAATTTAAAGAACTCTATTTAAGAAAACAAAGAACAGTCACTATAGTATAACCCAGATGTATTTACTATTAACATCTTAAAATATCTCATTATAGTCCTTTCATTTTAATTTTTTCATTAAATATTTCAATATATAGAAATACAGAACATGATATAATGAAACCATACACACCCACCATCTGGATTTAAATGTTGACTTTTTGCTATATTCAGATCTCTCTAATTCACAAATACATATATTACAAAGATTGATTCATGTACTCCACTTCTTTCTTCTCCTTTTTTTCAGAAATAACTATTACTATGAAACTTCCATTTGGTAATTTTACTGTATACTATTCATAAACAACATATGGATCTCTTTTTATGTTTAAAAAGTATATAAATATTATAGTCATCATTATTGTCATCATCATCACAGTGGTGAACATTGATTAAACACCTATCTTCTAGACACTGTTCAAAAGCATATTATATACCTTAACCTTAGAAGGTAAGTGCTATTATCCACATTTCACAGACAAGTAAACTGAGTCACAGAGAGGTTAATTAACTTGCCAAAGGTCAGACCTAGGTTAGGTTTATTTATTTATAATTTTGAACTGTTGTTTTATTTAATTAATTTATTCTCATTTTTAAAATTTAAGCATAGTTGGTGTATAATATTATATTAGTTCCCGGTATACACTATAGTGATTTGACATTTTATACCTTACAATGTGATCACCCCACTAATTTTGGTAAGAGTTTATTGAATACTTTTCTGCACCTTTTGAACTATATGGGTTTTCTCTTTTAATCTGTTAATGTGGAAAATTATATTAGTACCATTCTAACTTAATACAGTTGGTAAGATTTAATAGTCCATGTATTCCTGTAACAATATTTAATGTTACATTAGTATTTACTTTTAATGACATTATTTGTCATTAATGACATTATTTGTCATTTTTAATATTTACATTAATATTTTAATATTTACTTTTAATGACATTATTTGTATTGTTTTCTAATATTCTATTCAAGGTCTTCATATCTATATTTAAAAATGAGATTTGTCTATAATTTTTCTTTATTGAATTTTTTATACATTGTTGATAGGTTTTTATCTTTATGGAATAAGTTGGGAACTTCTTGTTTTTATTTCTTTGGAACACTTTGCATAACAGTAAAATTATCCGTTCCTTGAAGTTGTGGTAGAACTTCCCTGTAAAAGGAAAGGTTAAGGGAGCTACTGGTGGAGATGTTTAATTACGGATTCTATTTGGCAAATGGCCGTAGGTCTCTTAAGTTTTTCTATTTGTTATTGAGTTAGCAGTAGTAAGTTATAATTTTCTATTTTGTCTGAGTTTTCAAATTTACTGGCAAAATTTCTATAGCGTTTCATTTGCGATTTAAAAAATCTTCACTTTGTCATTACTCTCCCTTTTTTACTCCTAACATTGATGTGTCTTTTATCTTTTACTCTTAACCTTGCTAAAGTACTGTCTATTTTATTACTCTTAGAAATGGCAACCCACTAAAAATCTATTTGCATGATTAAAAAACTCCTTAGATATGGTGAGCTGAGACTTGCCTTTCATCTCCAAAAATGTCATAGTCCCTTTGCCCATTCACATTCCTGAGGAAGTTCACAATGAGAGCCCCTAGAATGAAGGACAAGCTCCATACTACAAATGTCATCGTGAGACCAATCTCCCAACTCACATGCTCTTCAGCAGTGCGACCTCCCCCATGAGGAGCATGCTCCCCCACCAAAGGAACACTCCCCTATTTAAAAATGGAGTTTATTTCTTGGCTCCCTTTCATCTGAGTAGGCTCTATGACTGTTGTGATCAATCAAATATAGTAAGTGTCCCTGTGTCATTTCCAGGTATAGCGCTTAACTGGCCTAGCAGCTCCAGTTTGTTGCCTCTTGGAAGCCAGCCATTGTGTAAGAATGTGACTACTCTGAGACCACTATCCAATGAAACCCATGGAACACAGAGAGAGAAAAAGATTAATGAGCACCGAGGTGCCAGGTCTGTGAATGAAAGAGCCATCGTGGATGTCTACTCAGTCCAGTTTGTAGATGACGCTGCCCCGGCCTGATCTAACTACAATGCATGAGAGACGCTAAGCAAAAGCCACCCACTAGAGCTACAGAAATGTGAGTGATGATAACTGTTTGTTCTTTTAAACTCCTGAATTGTTTGTTATACAGCTGTAAGTGCCTAGAACGGTAGCTATTATGAAAATTCTCTCCCAAAGGTTTCCCCCAAAGAAAAATTCTGTCTTTTACAAGGTAAATATGTGTAGGTACCCAAATCATTAAGAGATTATTAGGTGCCCACTCTGAGATAATACTATTCCCTATGCCAGTGTGCCCTGCTCAAAATGAGACCATAGGGACACTGGGTAATAAATGGAGTGTTGACCCAAGTTTACCTAACAGTGGCCCAATGTATCTGAAGTTATTCCACAGATATTTTCCAAGTTTCTTTTGTATCAGAGGCAACTGTGTATTGTTGAAAGCTGGTAAGTTAAGTGATAGATGTAAATGTATTACATAGTAATATAAAAGTATATTATTTAAAGGTATAACTAAGAACAAAGAGATAAGAGGACAGTTAAGAGGAAATAGAATGATAGGACTTTCTTCTTTTACAGCAGGAAATAAATATTTATTCAAAAAATTGAAGATTAAGGTCCTCTGTTATAAGGGGTTTTGCAAATATTAATTCATTTAATCCTTACAGCAGTTTTTTTACGTGGATATTATTACTTATCCTCATTTTATAGCTGAGGAAACTGAGTCAGAGAGAGGTTAAACATAATTAGCCCAAAGTCACACAGCAAGGATATAAATTGTTATAGTGGAAACCATCACAAGAAGTCAAAACAGACTACAGGTCTCTCAGCCTGGGTTCTTGGTTTCTGTATAGTCCTGTACTGTAATGTTGGCAGCCAGACAGCTTCCTCTGGAGAATCCCGAGGCTGTGTAGTCTCCAGCCGTACTCTTTTCTTCCTGATCATTTGGAGCCGTCATCCCAGATACGCCTGCCTGGATCACTGTCGGTTTCTTATGGGAGGACGTGTTCCTTTCGGGCACTGTCAGACTCATCCCGCATTGGGGCGTGGAGAGTCACCTGGTGCTGAGAAGTGGGAGTCCTGAGGTCTGGGGAGAGGGGACTGAAGAAATGACTCCTTTGGGGTGTAGGTCAGAGAAACAAAGCCATGGTGATAACGAACAATGTTGAGTGTATGCCCAGCCCTTCATCACTGCCCTGTCCAAAGAAGGGAATTTATCCACTTTTCTCTCAGAGTTTTAAAAGGCTTTATAGTTGTAGTGAAATAGACTTTTTGCTCTTCACTCCTGACATTAAAATAGAAAGTAATACATTCAGATGCTAATCCTTGGATTGGTGTTTTAAATATCTCTCTAATTGAAGTAAGAAGGATATTAACCCTGGAAAAAAAATGTCATGGACAACAAAACATTCTTGGCTTTGCAACTCACAGGATGAGTTGGTACCAATTATAGCTTTTTTCCCCTCTCAATTGTTAAATGTAATGGAAGCCAAAGGAACCTACTAACTCATTGTTTTTTTTTCTTCAACACAGTAACTCAGTCAGTAGAATAAATGTTAAGTTTCTTTTTGCATGGATCATTCACAGTGTTAATTTGGGTGTTTGGATGTGACTGCTTTTTTTGCATCACAGTTATTGGTCACAAAGTGAGTTAATTAATGTTGTCCCTTAAATGCCGCTATGCTTTTCTTTCTTTTTTCTAAGGCAATGGCTGCTTTGTGTCCTCACTTGCTGGACTAGATCAGGTTCTCCTCTCTGATTTTCTAAAGACCTCTGTGTAAGCAGCTGCCTTGGCAAGTCAGGAATCAAACTGACAGCCTGTTGGAAAGGCATAACCTGTCACAGGTCTAAAGAGACACGAGTGACAGTTTCCAGGCTCCAGTGGAGGACCTGCCTCTCGCCCTTCTTCAGCTGGCTAGCGTCTCAGCTGACGTAGGGCACTGACGCCCGGCAGCAGAGGGCCTGGGGACGGAGACCAGGCCCAGCGAGGTAACAGGGACTGACAGGTTTGCCTGTCCCGCGGGCTTCTCTGCAGCCCGCAGGCTATCCGAGGGGAGTCTGAGCACACACATTTTTGCTTTCTTTCTGTTGAAATTTCGAAACTTTCCTTTATTATTATTATTTATTTATTGTTATTTCATTTTATTTAAATTTTTGGCATGGCTTTCTAAATCCACTCTTTTTCTGGATTTGTGACCTGAAGAGTGACATGGAAATCATCATTGGGTTTCTGTGTGTGTGTGTTTGTGTGTGGTGGTGCTGGTGGTGGTGGTGTGAGTGTGTGTGTGGTGGGGTGTTTGTGTGTGGTGGTGGTGGTGGTGCTGGTGGTGGTGTGTGGGTGTGTGTTTGTGTGTGGGTTGTGGTGGTGGGGGGGTGTGTGTGTGTGTGGTGGTGGTGGTGGTGTGTGTGTGTGTGGTGGTGTGTGTGGTGTGGTGGTGTGTGTGTGTGTGTGTTTGAGTGTGGTGGTGGTGGTGGTGTGTGTGTGTGTTTGTGTGTGTGGTGGTGGTGGTGTGTGTGTGTTTGTGTTTGTTGTGGTGGTGGTGTGTGGTGTGTGTTTGTGTGGTGGTGGTGGTGGTGCTGGTGGTGGTGTGTGGTGGTGTGTGTGTGTGTGTGGTGGTGGTGGTGGTGTGTGTGTGTGTGTTTGTGTGTGGTGGTGGTGCTGGTGGTGGTGTGTGTGTGTGTGTTTGTGTGTGGTGGTGGTGGTGGTGTGTGTGTGTGTGGTGGTGGTGGTGGTGTGTGTGTGTGTGTGGTGGTGCTGGTGGTGCTGGTGGTGGTATGTGTGTGTGTTTGTGTGGTGGTGGTGGTGGTGGTGTGTGTGTGTGTGTGATGGTGGTGCTGGTGGTGGTGGTGTGAGTGTGTGTGTGGTGGGGTGTGTGTGTGTGGTGGTGGTGGTGGTGTGTGTGTGTGTTTGAGTGTGGTGGTGGTGGTGGTGTGTGTGTGTGTGTTTGTGTGTGGTGGTGCTGGTGGTGCTGGTGGTGGTGTGTGGTGGTGTGTGTGTATATGGTGGTGGTGTGTGTGTGTGTTTGTGTGTGGTGGTGGTGGTGGTGTGTGTGTGTGTTTGTGTGTGGTGGTGCTGGTGGTGGTGTGTGTGTGTGTGTTTGTGTGTGTGTGGTGGTGGTGGTGGTGTGTGTGTGTGTTATCTGATTATTAACCATCAAGGCAGGAACACGTGCAGAGATTCAAACTCATTTAGAGCTGAAGAGGTAAAAGTGCTATTGGGTATCTCTGAAGGATTATGTACAATCAATGTTTTCATCTACTATTATTGCTGTATCTCTAAATGAGAAGGGCAGACTTTAAACTTTGATTCAAGTTTTTTGAACTTTGGAGTTAGCCAGGGTCATATAATCCACTCAAAGATGAGGATACCTGATCTAAAAAAATAAAGGGTAAGAATAATTTCAGAGGGAATAGTCTCAGTAAAAAATAATGCTATTTATACCAGTAGTAGGAGGCAGGTCCTACAAATCAACCCTCTTTATCTTTCCCCAGACTCTGTTCTGTGGAGACAGTTTGGACTTCAGTCAATTTCTAGAAAGATGGCTGTATTAGTCCTTGTAGGCTGGTATAATAAAAATCCCACAGACTAGGTAGCTTATAAGCAACAGAAACCTCTTCCTCATGGCTGTGGAGGCTGGACGTCCAAGATCAAGGTGCTGGCAGATCCCGGGTCTGCTGGGAGCCACTTCTCAGATGGCGTCTTCTCTGTGTGACTTTAGGTAGTGGGAGTGTGAGGGATGTCTCCAGGGTAACTTTCTTTCTTTTCTTTTCTTTTTTTTTTCCTCACCCGAGGACATTTTTCCATTTTTTGTTCAGGTAGAGTGGGAGGGAGAGAGAGGAACAGAGAGAGAGAGAGAAACATCCATGCGAAAGGAACACATCGAGTGGCTGCCACCCCGCATGACTGACCAGAGCCGGGGACAAACTGCAACCGAGGTACATGCCCCTAGCGGGAACCGAACCCGGGTCTCTCCGGACCGCAGGCCGACGCTCTAACCGCTGAGCCAAATCGGCCAGGGCATCTTTTGTTTTGTTTTTATCCTCACCCAAGCACATTCTTTGCATTTATCTTCAGATAGAGTGGAAGGGGGAGAGAGAGAGAAACACCGATGTGAGAGAGACACATCGACTGGTTGCCACCCACATGACCCCAACTGGGGCCGGGGATGAACTGCAACGGAGGTACATGTCCTTAGCGGAACCGAACCTGGGACTCTCTGGTCCGTGGGCCGACGCTCCAACCACTGAGCCAAACTGGCCAGGGCTCTAGGGTCACTTTCATAAGAGCACTAATTTCACTCATGAGTGCTCTGCCTGATACCCAATACGATCACTTTGAGGGTTAAGATTTTAACATCTGAATTTTGAGATGACATAAACATTCAATCCATTGCAACAGGTTTTCTGAGTCACACAGATTTTATGTTTGTTTAATTGTTTATATGTTAAGGCTTATTTTTACTCATCAAAACATATGATGGGTCAGAATCCAGGACTGGATTTTAAGTGGTCAGAAATATCAAGCCCAGGAAGGGCTGAAATCTGGTTTTTAAAAAAGGAGAGGAGCCAATAATAATGAAATCACAGTTTTCTAGTTCTGTTGATTATAAAATTTATACCAGAATGGTGAGGGATGGTTTGGGAAATCCACTTGGCAATTAAGATACCTATGCAGAAAGGTGGCCATATAGACTTGCCCTATCCTTAATCTGGAACTCTTTATAACAGTTTATTCAACAGCCATTTTCTTTACTTCTACCTTGCCACAGGAAGTTAATTTGGCTCAACAATCAGAGAGGCTGAGCCGGGGGAATGGATCTTGATCATTTTAAGACTGTCATGATAAGTCCATCCACCTTGCCAGTGGTTAGTTCAGGAAGGGGACATGTGATATAATTTTGGCCAATGAAGACAATTCTGTTGAAGGAGCTTGGGAGAAAGATTTTTTTTGATCTTTAAAATAGATAAAGGACAAAGTTCAGTTGTATTTGGTTAAAGCTAGGTAAAGAGGCAATGCTGGACTTTCTGAATCTACCTTGCAATTATGAGAGGAGCTAGCCGAAGGCCCAGGCAGCATACTGAAGACAGCAGAGTGGACAAACAGAAAAAACCTGATACCTTGAGGATCACTGAGCCAGATTTTTAGAAGGTGATCTTCTTTATTAGTTAAATTTTTCTTTATGAAAATTTCCACTCCCAGTTACTTTTCTTCCACTCTGTAAATATTTGTTGAGTCTTTGCTATACCCCAGGCATACAATGAATAAACCTGAGAACAAACATAGGAGTTTCCATGTCATCCTTGCTGGGAAGATAGGCAACAGGTCTTGAATTCTGGTGCTAACACTTGTTAATTGTGAGGCCATGAGTAAGCTGTGAGATCTGTTTGACTTCAGCCTCTTTGCGTAAGAAATTGTCAATAATTATCGTAGCTATCACATGGCCTGTTAATGGGGATTTAATGAGATAATGTTGGTAAAGCATTTAGCTGAGTGTCTGATACATGGTTTTGTGCAGCAGATAGTAACCATGCTCAGAGATTAGGCACATACATAAGCAACAAACTATCAAGCAGTAAGGACATAAGAACTAGAGCAAAAATGCTGCATGAATTCAGAAGGGGTCCCTAGGAAGATGATGGGAAGCCACTTCAAGGAGCAGGTGTCATTTGACCTGGGTTATCTCATGCTTGTCTTAAAGTTTTCCTTTATTTTTCTGTTTTGGTGAACCTTCAGTTAGAGTCTGCACTCTAGTTTTTCAGGGGGCAGACTCCATCTTGACGAGGGCTGGATAACTTTCCTTTATTCTCTGATAACACCACTGACTCCAAGCAGTTGCTCCTCGAAAGCAGGCCCTTGGGCACAGAGTAGAGATGGGCGTCAGACGGGGCGGCCCATCCCCACTGCTAGAAAAATATTACTTGTTCTTTCACAGGTTGCTTCATTACTAGTGTCAGATCAAAATCATGTGATTTAGAGAGTCATGTGACATTGAACAGATATTTTGTTTCCATGATCATAATTCACTGATATTTCAAGTTTACACAGGAGATGCCACGGTGAAGATTAAGTGGGATATGGCACATCATGTGCTCAGCATAGCACAGCACAGATCCTACCATTCATTTTGTGTTGGGTTGCTTCTGCTGCCATAACAAATTACCACAAACTTGGTGGCCTTAAAGAACTCCAGTTTATTTTCTATTTCTGTAGATCCAATGTCTAATATAGGTCTCACCAGGTTAAAGTCGCGGTGTTGACAGAGCTGCTGTGTTTCTTTCTGGAGACTCTGGAGGAAGATCAGTTTTCTACTCACTCAAGTTATTGGCACAATTCGGTCCCTTGGAGTTATGAGAGTGAAATCCATTGTTCTTTGTGGGCTGTCAGATGAGGACGTTTTAGGCTTCTAAAACCTATATAAATAATAAAATATATTGCTGCAAAGCAAAAATTTGAATGGTAACATAACCAATGGATAGAAAAGCAGCTTTATCCCTTGTATCCCTCCAAAATTCACATGTTGAAGTCCTAACGTCCAGTACCGCAGAAAGGGATCTTATTTGGAAATAGAGTCATTGCAGATATAATTAATTAAGATGAGGTCATTATATTGGGCCTAATTTAATAGGACTGGTGTCTTTATAAAAAGGAAAATTTGAACACAGAACCACGTACATGAGGAGAATGCTATGTGAAAATGAAGACAGAGATTATGGTGATGCTTCAACAAACCAAGGCACGCCAAAGACTGCCAACAACGAGTAACTAGGCAAGAGGCAGGGAACAGAGTCCGTCTCTCACAGTTCTCAGAAGGAACCATCTTTCAAGTGGGAGTATTTTTACACCGTGGTCGGGAACGTGGGATGTGGGGGGGAGCTGCTCAAGGTCCCTTTCCTCAGGTCAGGATTAGATCTGGGAAGCAGTAGATGGAACGGAATAGCTGCAGTCATGGGAAATGGACAGACACGTATGCTGGCATGGCAGGTGGGGACTCAGTAGCCCCTTACACTTTTACTCATGCAGTCCCTTCGTGTACTACACAGAATGTACTCAGTGAGAAGAAAATCCCCTCACACTTGATAACACATCCTAAGCACTGGCTGAACGGGTAGGTCCCTGTTACGTTTTTTAGGAAGAAAACAGCAAACAAACAAACACGCGTGGAGACTTCAGGAGCTTGGCTACTCCAGGCATTCCTCTAACTTTCTGCTGCTGCAAGCAGAACCAGCCCGAGGCAGAGCGCAATTCTCCACAGGTGGAGTTGCTGTGGTCTCTTTAGCGAGGGGTTCTTGACCGGAGGGAAGTGAAACCTGATCTAAGTGGCAGAGGAATTTATCCTCTTGAACGTTTTCAAGATGGGTGGAGTGGAGTGGGGATGGCTTGTACTCCCAGGGAAAAGGGTAATATCTGTGCTAGTTTCTTCTAACCATAATTTTCATATTGTCTAAACAATGATCAGTTTTTGCATGAATTCTAGGCCACATCAAATAGCACACTGCTCTCAGGGCATTTTCTATGCCTGCTAGGTCCAGCCTTCCAAGCGTTTATAAAGTGTATACAGAAAGTTACATGCCAGGAATTCTCTACATATTCGTGCCATTCTTAGAGTGATTTGCCCAGGCAAGGCAGCAACAGTGGAAATCCAGGCAGATACTGCTTCCTTTTAAGGCCACTGGTCCAAAGCAAAGCACACTGTGTATGGAGATTGAAATAGTAAAGTTATTTAGGGAGAAACATTATGGTTATTTTGCTAGTCTATCAGGCGATATTTTGTTTTGCCCCCAAATGGTAGAGATTTGGTCCTGTTGAATTATCAGCAGAATATGAGAGTATCTAAGAATATTCCCAACTTGAGTTATATTTCTTAAGTTACTGCTTTAATTATTTTGACATTCCTGCCAACGCAACTTACTTTTCAGCTTTAAATGTATTTAATCTCTCAAAATTTTCTAAATCCAAGTATAACTTTAGGCCATAATAATCACTTTATAAATGGAATGTGCCCATTACTGGTCAATCTTTTATTTGAGATGTGTAAGGATATATTCTAAATTGTGGCACACAATTTCTGTGATAATACACACTTGGCCACATGACTAGAATACACTGAAATTCGATGATTATACCTAATTAAACTATAGCTCCTCCCAAAAGTGATAACTTTATTTCTTTAAAAAAAATAAATTTCTGCAGGGTATTGTGAGGGGGAGATAATTAATTGTGTGGGCCTCCAGACTGATGCTTTTGGCTTCTGAACTATAGGTCTGGTTTTCCACAGGGAAAAGAAGGGTGATTACCTTGCAAAGAGAATAGTGCCAAGGGGCTAAGTAAACACAGACAAACTAAATCTTTTCCAGCCTAAAAGTTCTCAAAACCTGGGTTTATGTTAATTTTCTTTCTTATATCATTAACCTATAATGGTAGGAAAACAGAAGAGAGGTAATAATTTGTGCAAAGTTATAGTAATCCTTATTTTATCTCCAAAATCATATAACTGTATAATTTTTATTTCTCAGCTCACTTAGTTTATGGGGCTGTTATATCACGAACAGCACTAAGGAAATTTAAGGAAGGTTGTGGAGTAAGCACAATTTCAAGAATGACTTTAATATCTTGCTTGGTGCTTAGAATTTAAGAGCAGCACATGAGTCACATATTCAGACTTTGGGCTCATTAAATATTTGCTATTATGGGACAAACCTTGAAAGGAAAGAAAATTCTTTTCATAGCTAAATATAGATATGAAGGCAGGTGTCTGAGTGTAATGTTGTGAAAGAAACTTTCTAGCAAAGGAATCCTCTTTTGCCTCAGAAGACAACAAGAGAACTCAATGGTATGAAGCTGTACTGAGAACATTTGAGACTACCACACTATTAGACCTTCCGTTGTCCCAGAATATTTGATTCCCTTTTGCCTGATCTGTAAAGGTGGAATGAGGTTGGGGTAAAAGCAAGTGCTAAGGAGGAGAGAGACTTGGGTCTCATTATTTCTAAGATTACTAATATTCTCTGCTTTCTGCTCTATACTAAATGCATTAAATGTTTTTTGTTTGTATTTTTTTTTAAGAATCTTTGGGGAAATGTAACATCCTAGTAAATAATACTTTTATTTCCTAATCCATGCTTTTTAGTATAGGCTAATGGCTGTAACAAACAGCTTTAATGTTTAAATAACATAAAAGAAGTTTATTTTTCTTTTGTTTCAGTGTCCAATATGGATCAATGTAGGGCTTTGCTCCGCATGGCCACCCAGGGACCCAGGTTCATTCCCTTGTTGATTGCAGCATCTTCTAGGACTTTGTTTTCCTCTTTATTCAACTGCCCATATGGAAAAAGTGAGAAAATGTGAAGAAGTCATATGCATTCTTAACCGCATTGCCCCAGAGATGATGCATGCCATTTCTACATATATTGCACTGGCTGAAACTTGGTCCAATCATTCCATCTAACTGCAAGGGAGGCTGGGAAATGTAGTGTGGTGGTGAGGCCAGAGAAGGAGAACTATGCCTCAATATGCAATACATTTTCAAATAAATATAAAGCGGTAAAATGGGCTTGATGCTAAAAACAATATGAAACATTTAATATTTAGATTCTTATAGTGTGCATTGTTATGAATACCAAGTTTCTTTGTACCATAAATTCACTCATTTATTGAGTGTCCACTATGTGACACTTTGCTGGACACTGGTAGTACACTGGTGAGCCAGGTAGCCATAGTCCCTGTATTCATCAAGGTAACAGTTTAGTGGCAGAGACACACTAATTAATGTGACATTTAAAATATCTGGATGTACTTTTGTAATAGTTCTGAGTAGTTCAGTGCCACTAAAGAATGTTTACTTAATTTCCCTTCAAGTCTGTCTTTGTCACAGCTCATAATAATTTCTTAGTTATTTAATTTTATGCTTTTTATCTTCCAGGTACAATCATTTTCAGAGCATCTCAGATGATCGTCATCCCCTAGAGAGAGTGGAAACGCAGGGTTGTCTTTATTCCAAGTTGGAGTTGAGCCAATTCCATAATTTTATACCCTTTGATAAGCGCTTTTAAATGAAGATCCTTTTATCTCATTCTTTTCATACTATTATCATGAAGATATAAAAAGTGTTCCTATTTTGCAGTTTGGGCCTTTCCTCCCCCCAAAACTACCTTGGGCGGTGAATAAATCACTAGTGGGGCAGCGGAGAGGGTCTGGTGAGAACAAAGCCTGCCTGGGAATGGGCCGACTGGCCTCGCACCCAGGACCGGCTATCAGAAACCTCATGTGGCTGAATCTGCCCCAGATGCAACCAGCCACAACCCCTCTAGGAGAGGTCTTCTTAAGGAATAACCCCAGCAGCAGCAGGGATGCAAGGGCACTTTTCCCATGTCCTGTGACTGTACTACATGATTTCACCATCAGAACAGGGAAGACTATATTAGGCAAGTTTAGGAATGTCCTGATGATTCAAGCATCTCATGCCTTTTATTTTTGGAGGCACAGAGATATGAGAAGGCATCTCGATGTAACTGCGTCATGAAGGAAAAGCTGCCATCTCTCACAGGCTCTCCCCGAACGTGGCCTGGCTCCCAGGGCTGAGGGGGTGCGCGTCAGAGTGGGGCAGCCGTAAGCTGGACTTCAAAACTCACTGAAGAGCGACAGGTCTCATCTGACTCTGCTTGGTCTTCGTGGATGTGCCAGCAGGCTGAAGGCATAGTTGAAATCTATGGAGATTGCTAGAGAATCTTCTCTCCAGGACTAAATAAGAATCTAAATTTACAGTAATCCTTTAGGAAGAAAAACGAACCCAAGGGCCTTTGATCTCTGTGTGTACAATGGTAACCACCATGAAATTTAAAAAAACACATACAAAAAACAACTTGAATATTTCTTGAATGTTAAGAACTCAGTGACCCTACACTTTGCTGATGCTCACAGCTGACAGAGTTCAAACAAAATAACCGAACCGTAGAAAAAAGGTCTCTGCACAAATGACCTCAGCACGGTGCTGACCCCCCTCTTTCCAGAAAAGAAGCCAGAAATGATTGAAACTCTAGTCTATTAACATTTCATCATAAGCTCTACTCTCTACCATATGGGAAATATTTATAAAAAGATGCCAGTCTATAAGGAATGAGATAGACTGTGCAATATTAAAAATGATAAGACTACGTCTGGTATTAATGAAAATGTTTGAGAGATACATCTCATCTCCAAAGAAATAATTTATTTCTGTAGCATCTAAAGTTGAAGCTCAACTTTTATTATATTTATAGTACACATACACACAATATTTATTTAAGTGATGGAAATGAAAAATGAAGCACCTGGGTTGTTTGAAAAGTGTTTCCAATAAAAAATTTAAAATTCTTAGGTATTTCTAAGGTATTTTGGGAGAAATCAATCACATGATAAATTGTTTCATACTGGAACAATTGAATAGTTGTCAACTTGCAACTACTTGTGTCATGAAAATGATAAAACTTTCCCATTGGAATTTTTCTGTTGACAGAAGGGATTCCCCTTTTCTATTTGTAAGGAGCAGCTTTTTTGTTTTGAAATTTAAAGTAAAATTTAGATAAAGCCCTTATGAGACTGAAGAGATGAAATGTTATTTGGAATAAATATAGTTACTGTTCTTGTTCAAACAGAGAATATTAAAACATCTTTTTCCAACATTTCCGGGCCCCTAAGTGAGTTTTTCTCAGATATGATCATCATCATTATCAATTGGGACATAAAGAAGAAAGAAGAGGAGGAAAAATAGATCTTGTTATTTTTTCTCTTCTTAATATTTTCCTTAGCATAATTGAACTCCTCTTTGGCTTCTTAAATGGTCTCTCTTTTTTGGAGGCACCGATAATATAGTTTTAATCATACTTACAAATGTTGTTACTTAGGTGATTTTAGAATTTGTTTGCTCTAACTCTTCTTGGTAGATGAGAGTTGTTTGTGGCTCTTTAAAAGATAAATCATGAAAAAATAATTCTGGTATGCTCTATGGTATGTGTATGTATATATGTACACAATGTGTGTGTGTTCGTGTGTAGTGTGTGTTTCATGTGTGTGCAATTTCCATGGGCTAAACCCAAGGAGAACATTTAATTTTTATTTATTGATGTTGAATATCTGCCAGATGGATGGCTAAACCTTCTGATTTATTAACTTTTTGTATGTAAGTTAAAAGTATTTATCCAAGATTATAAAGCTTTTTATCAAATGCTCCCGTATGTAGGCTTTCTACTTAGCTGGTTAGTCATCTGGAAATCTTGTCAGGAAGGTCACCTATCATAAAGCTTGCTTGTGGGCCAGAAGGTGAAGTGTGTCCCTCCGCCTGCTACTCCCTGCCCTCAGATTCAGCTACATTATCCATGTTCAGTCAGCCTCTTGCAGGGGCCAGTGCAGGGGCCTGGATTTAGAGCTTAAGCTTTGGTTTTGAGAATTGCATCAACATTTTTATTATTTGTATACTTTAGAAAACACATCTATTTGTGTCACTTAATTTCTTCATCTTTCCATAAACTATGGACAATGACAATCTATTGTACATAATTTTATTAGGAATAAATGAAAAAAGATGGTAAAATTATTTTCTTATAAAGTTCTCAAGAGATGCTGGCTGTTATTTTTTGTTTTGAAATTTTAAATCACATGTTCTAATATTTCCAATGCCCCACTTTTCAGTTCTTATTCATTCAGCGGAGCTATATTGAATCTGTACTCGGGGTCAGACCCTTAGTAGAGACTGAGGTATGATGATCACCTTCAACCTGGAGCTAAGAGTCCAGTGGTAAGTCTGACTTTCAATAAATACATTAGTAAGTAGGTAATCATGCCTGGTGATGAAACCTGAGTGGAAGAATACTTGTTTCTAAGAGAAAGTATCATGGAGATTGAATTTGGATTGTAGACCAGAGAAGCCTTATTTGAATAATTGATACCTCATTTGATTTCGGATTATAAGCTGGGCAGTTGAAAGGGGGTCCACATGTCTTCCCAGTAGAGGGAACAGCATGTGCTGTTACTAGGAGGTGGAAAAAAGCCGAGTGTGCTAAAGGAAATGAGTGATGGCCATTGTGGTTCAAGCGTAGTGAGTTGGGGGTTGGGGGAAATGAATGAAGGATGAGGCTGGAAAGACAGACATGGGCTAGAACATACTAAAGATTTTTGTCTTATTGCAGATTTGGTTGGAGGCCATCAAAGTGTCTGGAGCTGGTGAGTGGCATGAGCTGATTTATATTTTAAACAAAAAATAACAAGCCATATCATCAGCCATGCCTGTAATACCCTTTTCAGGAGCTTGGTGACTCTGGTACAAAGATAGATACTTATCATAAATATTCAAGCAATTTACCAAAGTACACAAAGGAAGGCAAAATTCATTGTGAATCCCATCATTGAGAGAAAGTCACTCAGAACATTTAGGTTAACTTTCATACAGGATGTGCACTTGCTTATATTCACATGATCAAACTATATTGTTTTCTCTTCCAACAATCTTAATAAACACTCAAAAACATGTTGTGGTCATTTTTTATGTCAGCAGTGATGTACATCAGTAAGTTTGATAGATGCTTAGTTGTTGATTGTAGTCAATTACACTAATTGGCTTAATCCCCTATTGATGACTTTTGGCTGTTTCCGATTTTTTGCTAACATAATGGTGTGCTGGGGCATCCTGTGCATAGGTATACTTCATGTATGTGACTATCTCATTAAAGCAAATGTTGAAAAGGGGAAAGATTGTATTAAAGAATTTGTACATTTTACAATTCCATGTATATTGTCAATCATCTAGTATTTACTTTAGAGAAACATGTGAAGAGGAATCCGACTTGTTTTTTTAAATGAACAGCCAGTTGTGTTATTCACTAAAAAAATAAGATAGGATTTTAAAGCAACAGAAACACCAACTTTACTCTTTGCAAACTTAAGTCTGGTTTCTCTCACTTCTTTGTTTTCTCTGTGTACATATCAATTTTCTGAGACTCACATGGGAGAATGAGTGATTTTTATTTGCCTGAAATTATATCCCTGGGTTTCCAAAGTCCCGTTTCCCTTAGTCCAGTCATAGAAGAAGTGTAGCTGGGGTTTTAGTAGAGCTAGAAGCTAAGCCAGTGTCCAGTTTCCTATCCATGTTGGAGCCAGGTCCAGTACAGCATCAGGCTGGTTACGGTTCGTTAGTCCATTGTGTGGGGGGATCCTCATAGCCCTGGGCCATGTGGGCGAATGCGGGAGAGCACGCCTCAAGAAACAAGAGTCCCAAGGGTGCCGAAAGCACAAGAGCACCAGAGAGTGAATTCCTTTGTTCAAGGGATTAAATATCCCGAATTCCATCATGGTCAACCACCTCTGTCCCCAGGTGTGATTAACAGCAAGCACCTTTGCTAGTCCCCCCAGCATAACTGGGCGTTCATCTGTGTTCGCTTCATCGGCTCCCTGGGGAGTGTGTTGTACATTCTTAGTGAAGCTGCCTCAATGACATGTCTATAATATCTAGCCTTCCCTTTGCTCCTTTCCCACTATTAATAACTAGGTTAATTACAGTGGTATCAAATCTACATCAGAGGTTTTTGATTAACATAAGAACTGCTGGAGATTATATTTCCTTGGCGAAACATGTCATGTACCAGATATGCGTGTTGGTTAGAAATATTGCTCAGGCCTCTGCCATTTCCCCCTGGTTGGCTCCTATTCTTCCCTATGGCTGCTATTGTTGAAACCTGGTGTGCCTGATTCCAGCAGGAGCTCAGCTTGTACTGCCTCACCGCCTGCCCCAAGTGGCCCTTTCACACAAAGTCCTCGTTGTTCTAAGCTGGGACAGGACCGAGCTTCCAAAGACTGATTTTTATAATGGTTTCTGCACCTCCTTGATAACTGTTTGGAAGTATTGCTGAATTTGGACTTGCTTTCCTTGCAGCGTACAGTAACGTGGAACGAGAATGGGGGGAAGGCCTGCTGTCTCCCCGATATCCACCAGAAAGAATGTGCTAATTGTGCAGGCCAGTTCACGCCACTGGGAATGCTTTGGAGGCCACTCTTTTTATAAAAATGTTCAGCCAGGGGACTTGCAGTCATTCATACCTTCTGGGCCCGCGTGGGCAGCTTCTGGGTTCAACTGAGGTTTGTAAGAAAACTTACCCATGCCCTTACCTTTTTCAAAATTAAGAGCCCAGACCAAAAATAATGGCAGGTAGTGCGAATATTACTACAGTTTTTCTTGGATAGATGAGGAGGTTGTCAAATCCCAAAAGCTTAAGAAAAATTTTCTTTAAACTCCTTTGTTCTCTCTCTCCAGTCTCATCTCCCCTCCCCCAGCCTCGGGTTTTCCATTTACTGTTTCTTTGCTTCCCATGTCCCCAGTTTTATAAGGCTTCTAAAATCCCATTTATTTGCGGTCCACACCCTTGCTCATATACGCCCCATTGGCACTATAGAGCTTTTCTTGTTGTAAAGGAGGAGGCTGGATCCACTCCATGTATAACCCTCAGGCAGACGTTTCAGAAGGACGGGCATTCCTCACGCAGGGCCTCTTTCCCTCCGAATCCTACCCGGTGGCTGCCTGACCCCCCAGTGCTCGCTCCTCCCTTCTGCACACATCGGGCAACCTGTCCAGCGTGTCGCAGTGCGGAAACAGTGACACGTAGTAGCGCGGGGCGCACCCCCGGGAGAGGGCGTGCTTCCTTCCAGGGCGCATCCCAGCCTGCGTCCCATTGCCTGCAGCGTGGTGTCGGCAAACAACACCGAGTGTGATAAAGACATTTCGGTGGTGTATACAGCGCCCTTGGACGCACCCGCTGTTTTAGAGTCTGAGCGTAACTACGGTTCAAGTCCTTCGGCGAGCGCAGGGAGGCCACGCCGCGCAGCCCGCGGAGCGCAGGCCCGCAGAGAGCTGGCGAGGGCCGGGAAGGCGCCTTCTGGGCTCCCCGGATCTGCGCAGACACCTGCCCGTCCCCGCTTGCAGTGCGCGGGTCACAACCCCCGCGGGTCACAGCCCTCGCTCTTCTTATGAAGGGCCTTACGGTGCGCGCTTCAGTTACAGTCCCTACCTTTTTTGACCTCGTAGCTTATTTGGGATCTTCCCAGCGCTGCGAGGCGGGCGCATGGGATGAGAGGCAGTAGGGGCTGGCGGTCCACGGCCCAGGAAAAATCCTGATTCTGCCACGAGCCCACTGTGTACCTTTTGGTAACGACAAATCCCTTCTAGGTGCCTCGTCTGGAAGTTGAGTTTAATAACAACGCTCACCTTACAGGGTGGTTGTGACATACAAATGAGATCATATACTTAAAATGTCTGGTAAGTAATTAATACAGATTGGATACCATCGTCCCCCTCATGCATGATGATAGAATTTGAAAGTGGACACCTGGGATTCAAACCCAGACTTAACTTCCAAGCTCATGAGTGATCGTATTTCATAACGAAGATAACAGGCGATCAGGGCTTACATTTTACGCCGAGTTCTGAAACTACTTGCTGGGTACTGTTTTAAGTGCTTGCACGTATTAACCTCTTGTCTAGTCATGTCGACCCTTTGAGATAGATTCAAATTATTACCATTATCCACATGTGAAGCTGGAGAAGCTGGAGCCCAGAGAAGGTAAGTCACTCAAACTTTCTGGTGACCATCATGAACTTACCACCTGCAGACTCGGTCACACTACCCAGCGCTCTCAGTCACTGTGTATGTCTCGCCCTGATCAGACACTTTATTTTTTGGAAGTCTTTCTTTAGTATTTATGGCTTCAGTCCAGTGTGGGGAGAAATAGTGGAGTCAGAGTTTCTGTCTGCATCGAGGATCACACTTTTGCTTCTCTGTATGGCCAAGAAGGTGGCGCCATCAGTAAATGAAGGCGTATTTAGTAATATGTTCTGGTGTGAGTGAGGACAGTTTTCTGAGAGTAGAAAAATCATATCGGGGTTCTGCTATCCTCTGTAAGTGGGGATTGGTACTAATTCAGGGATGTGGCTGGAGGGATCGTGGTATCTTTTCTCTGGGACTTCCTTCTGACTTAGGTGAAGGTAGCTCCTAAGTCCTAAGATAATGCCAGATAGCAGTCCTAGCATGCTCATTAATAATTCTATCAAAAAACTCTACAACATTTGCTCCTTGTGATTTCACGTGAAACAAACCTTCCCCCACCAGGTGTTTTAAATAATACAGTTTAGCTCCAAGACCTACATACAATGTTTTCTTTATGCTAAATTAGTTTACTTAAGAAAGGTCTCCAAAATAGGTAAAGTGAAAAGCATTGCTCCCAAGAATCAAACCAACACAACTATTTAAAACTTCATAAAAGTATATTTGGCTAAGAGAGTGAATAGGATCTCATTATTCTAGTGAAAGTTTAGTTTGTGTTTTATTTCACTTAGCTTCATCTTTCTATGAGTCATAAATAAGAAATTCCAAGTCATAAATACACTGTACAAAATGCATTTTAATAATCCTAAAGGGTTTTATTACTGTGGCTATAATCTGGAAATGTAAATTATGGCTGATACTCTAACCTTCATTTATCAACTTCAGAGGTTCTGGTTTTGCTGCTATAAATGCTAGATGATTATGCTCACTAGTTACAGAATAAATTAACTTGGTGTGCTTAAATGGAACTTTCTTGCTTTTGAATGTCTAAAAGATAATATCAAAACCTTCAAGGAATATATCATGAGATATAATGTTGAATGGTTTTGAATTTTTTGAAAATGAAAACAATCCCTACTTCAAGGTAATAAATTGGAACGGTACCCGAGAGAAACCAGACAGCTGTTTTCAATAACACAGGTACATTCCAGTCATGGGAAAATTGCTCCGACTGCTTGAGCTGTTGGAAAAGTCTCGTGCATTAAACAGGCCTTGGGACTAGTAGAAAAATCCTGTATACAATCTGTGCCCGACCCGTGGTTCTTTTTTATTTTGTTTTCTGTTCTCCATAATTACCTTCCTTTCAAATGAGTCTAGAGTTTCAGAGAGTTAGCGCTCCAGGAATAAACTATGTACCCCTGTGCATTTTTAAAAATGCCTTGCTGTTGTCTGCAATGCCCTTTGTAAAACTTCATGTAGCCGTACCCCCTGTCAAGCCCTAGACCAAAGGCCACCTCCTCCATGAAGCACTTTCGCTCAATGATTGGCCCCTTCTCTGAAAGGTCTTTCTAGTGGTTTGCTTACATTCACATGTAAAAAAAAATACATAAATCTTTTATTTATTGTACCTCACACAATTCTGATCTTTCAAATTGTTTTTTCTGTGAGGACAAGGAGTTTGTCCTAAATGGGTGTACAGTTCCCACATTGCTTAGCACAGGGTTTTGTATGCATTTGGGATTCATTAAATATTTGAATAAATGAACATTGAATATATAAATGAGTGGGATTCTAACAAACTGGTCTAGTCCAGCAGATCATTTGTTTACACTTGAGTAGCTTCTGTAAGTGCCTTAGGATTATGCCAGTTATTAATGAAATAACATAGGAAATGGGTTGCTGTGCTTTTTTTTTTTACCCTCACCCAAGAACATTTTTGCATTCATCTTCAGATAGAGTGGGAGGGTGGGAGAGAGGAAGAGAGAGACAGAAACATCAATGTGAGAGAGACACATCAAATGGTTGCCACCCACATGACCCCAACCAGGGCCAGAAACAAACTGCAACCGAGATACATGCCCTTATTGGGAACCGAACCCGGGTCTCTCTGGTCCGCAGGCCGACGCTCTAACCACTGAGCGAAACTGGCCAGGGCTTGCTGTGCTTTTGTAAGGATATCATATAGTATCCTTGGAATTACTTAATAATATTTGTGCCTTATATTATCAGTATCAGTTTCACTCTTATCCTAAAAAGATTATCTATGTGTGTGGGTGTGTTTTTTTCCAGGGCAGATTTGTCACTATTATTATTCCTGATCCTCATTCCACTCTACTCTGCTTCAACCAAGAGGACTAGAGCCTGGTTTTCTCTCCATGGGAAAGAGTGGGGCTTGTTACGGATTCAGAGCCACATCCTTGGATCATAGTGGTCAACACTTTTCCAGTAATACTACTCTTCCCTCCTAGAACACTGTTCATGATCGGTATTGATCCCAGCCCACCATTTTATTTATGACAGCTCAAAAGTTACCTGTGTCAGTGTCTTACCTGACCAGTTCCCTCTAGCTCGTTTGCCTGTGTACACAAACCCTCAGTATATATGTGTGTCATGTATAGCGTATTATTTCAACATTCCTAAATTTACTTATTCATTTAGTTACCACAGTCAAGCTCTGTCCGAGGCAATGGGAAATAGCCAAGATCTTTCAGACACAGCGTGTCCTCAAGAAATGTACAGTTTAGAAGGAGAGATTACAGACGCCAGGCGGTGCTAATGAGTACCACAAAAGGGGTGCAGATGAAAATACACAGGAGCCCAGAGGAAAGAGAACCTATTTTAAGCTGAGGCTTCTTGGAATAGGTTGTATTTTGAATGGGGTTTCAATGGGCAGATAGAATTCAAATACGTATTGCACACTCTGCTTCGTGATATTTCCATTGTAGACTAGGCATCAGATCTACATGAGTAGCTCCAGCTGTTTTCTCACTCAAGTCTTCAGTGAGGAATCAGCAAGTCTTTGCAATCCCCCCACTGAAAACCCACTTCACAGACATTTCTGGGAAATGAAGATTAGACCAACAGCCCATAAGGAAGAAGAAGGTGGATTTTAAGCCATGCATTTAGTGGGTGTTTTTCAACTCCTCCATTCCACCCCCTCAGTTTATCTGTTGCCCGTTTCTGTCTCCTTGGCCTGGAGGCAGGAGGTCCCGTCTCCAGATGTGCGCCCCTCTGATGTGAGAGGCTGGCTGGCTCTGGCCTCCCACCCCCACCGCTGCCGGGTGCTTTTCCCTGGGGCTCTCCCGGCCAGCCTTCTCACGCAGCACCACTGATCCCCTTTGAATGCTGCCACCCACTGCTTTATGCTCAATTTTTCAAAGGCCATTATTGTGAGAGGATTTTACTGCATTCGACTGTTATCAGCATCCACCCTCCTTTGAAATCTGTGAGAGATTATAAATAGCAAAATTTTTGGTCATCCTATAATTATTTTATGCACGCATGTTCCACCTCTCAATTGCATTCTGACTCCCGGGGGGGGGGGGGGGACCACACCTTCCGGTTCATCGGCTTCCCTGTCTTGCTGCTTTCCTGGCATCTGTTACCATGCTCCCTGCACAGGAGGCTGTGTGAAGGAGAAGCCAAGTGTCTTCCCTCGCTGGCGGGGTCATGGTGCCCAGGCACCATTCTGCAAGGTGACGCAGCAGCTGCAATTAAGTGGTGTTTCAGCCACTGACATAATAGTTGGGGCCTTAGTCCCCAGGAATAGGGTTTGCTTCTGTTGACTTAGGAGACCCTTAGAAGCAGCCGCTTCTGGCACCTTGGAGCCTGGAGCAAGGCTTGATCGAGATGCGACACTCTGCATCCCTTAGGAATTATCACGAAGGAACCAGAGACCAAGGAAGGGGTCCTAGGATGTCATCCAATTTTAGCCATGGCTAATATTCATTATGACAATTTGACCTTTCCAGATTCAGAAAGAAAGCATTGTGAAAAACCCTGTTCATTAATTCAAGTGGTGCACGCTGACATGTGACACGCAAATAGTTCCACCATCACTGTCAGAATTTATTTCCATATGTTACATTTTATGGACACAATAAATGTACATATGGTTTGTTTCCCTCTTTATGGTCTAATTGCTATAAATAGCCTAGAGCTCTTTCAACTGTATTGAACCATCATGTATTACAAGATTGTTTATTCCTCTCTTCTGAAGAAACACATGGAATTAAAAAATTCTGGAAATGAGAGTCCAGCACGTAATGAAAAGAATACTGAAAATATATCTGATGTATAACATTAGCAACATATAAAAACCATATATTTTAGTCTCCAGCCACGTAGGGAAAGGAAAATATTCACCAGTTGATATTCATTCCTGGATTAAAGCATATTTGAATGTTAAGGGAAAAATTAAAATCACTGACACTAAGTGTACCACCCATAGAGACTCTAGGAAGTACTCTTTAAAAATGATTTATTTTTATATTTGTTTAAAATGCAGATATGGGAGGGCCAAGGGCGGCTCTAGGTCCTTAGCTTCCAGAAACAAAGAAGCAGACAACAAAAAAAATTTTTTTAATTAAAAAAAAAAAAGAAAATGAGAAAGTGAATAGCAGTTTATAGAAGTACAATTCTTCAGGAGGCAAATGTTTCCAAATAAACATAGATGCATGCCTCATTCAGTTGGAAGTCTCAGGCCGAGCTGTAGGTCAGGCATATCTTAGGTGCACAAAAACCAACACAGAGCCAAATGGTTCTTGGTGGTCACTGAGGGTAAGTACCACCAAACACAGAGGTATGATATGATCCATGTAGCTAATTATTGGCAAAGCTGAGGCTGATATTTATGCCTTCCTACTGTTAACCTGGTGCTCTGTGGGCCCTTGCCCTCCAACACCATGTTAGCATCCCTGGTGGCAGGAAGCCATTTGGGGAATGGTCATTTTGGAACAAGTTGCGACTTTTGGAAAGTTGCGCTTCATGGTTAGTAAAAGTTACCTGTCTATAAGAACTCAATATCCCCTTTCTGTCTGTTAAAGCATTCAAGTCTGTTTTCTCCCTCTTTTACACAGCTGCCCTTCAGGCATTTATGTTGAAAGTAATGGCAAGATTGGGGTATTATCAGGCCAGCTTTGGCTTGGGAATCCAGGAGCGCCCGAACCCAGCCTTGGACCACTCAGCTCTCCTCCCCTGGAGTCCCTCAGGAGACAAACACACAGAAAGAGAGAACAGAGAGCTACTTTACCATTAGCAGGGCTTCTTGCCAAAACACCAGTGAAAAGCCCTAATCATTTGATTCGAAGGCATAAGGGGAACCTTACTGTTTCCCAAGCCCCAAATCCAAATCTTACAATCAGTGAACAATTGATAGAGGAGACGCGCATGCCAGACATGAGCAAGGAGGGAGGACGGGGGTGCGCAGTGTCGGGGAGCGGGGTGGTGCTGGTGGTGCAGCTCGGACTGCCAGAAGGCTGTCAGAACACAGAGCAAGGAGCCCAGGCTCGTTTTTCCGCACTCGCTCCTGCAGAAGTTGCAGCTTTGAGAGCATACAGGCGTGAGGAACAAAAAGCCACATATATGTAATAACCTTTAGAACCACAGCATTACTGCCTGCAAGTAAATAGGCCTCACTAGGGTCGTATCATCTTACTAATCAGTGTGGTATGACCTCCTATGAGTGAGGAGGACAGAGACATGCAGAGAAACTGCAAACAAGTCCTTCCTCCAATGTGAAGGTGGCCGTTATTGTCGTCTCTATGTTTTGCTTCCCTGGCTTAAGTGCTCAGTGATCTGACATCCTCTACACCTTTCAGGATCCTGGCCATCCTCTTCGGAGTGTGATTCCTTGGTCAGCGGCTCCAGACTGGTGTGTCTTCAGACATGGTCTGACTGGTGCAGACAAAATGAGATGAGTTTTCTTGTTCCAGGCCGTCAGTGTGGTAGAAAAAAGATATTAAAACTTCTATTTATGTTCAATTAGTTAACTTTCTATATTTTTATCTCACATTTCTAATTTTTGTATTGTTACTATGATCCATAAATATATCAGTTTAGTTGTACTATTTATACTCAAAATTATTTTACTAATGGTGTGTATGATTAGACAAATATTAACTATCATGGATTTAAACTCTATTTAAAAAAAATAAATATAACAATGTTGACGATGATATTTGATATATTAGCAACTCATCATTTATTGGAAGCCTGAAATTAAACTTGACCCTTCCCTACCCATGATCAACATTCTCTAGGCATGAGAGTTACTCTGTGTTCTCCCCCCAGTCCTATTCCCATTGTGACCATTCAGGCCCTTAGCATATCCTTTTTCTAGACTATTACTATGTCTCCTGAATGCTCTCTACTCCAGTTTGCCCCTCTCCTTAAAAATATCATCCAGGGGCTATTGCCTTGCCTTGCTCAAGGCCCTTCAAAAACTCTCCAGTGCTGACCAGAAATACTCAAGATTCCGCTATAAGGTCCCAGCTATATTTTCTGCTTCTCCATCATGCCTACCTCAGAAATTCAATGCTCTGGAAATACCGTTGCCAGTAGTATATTCAGTTGTTTATACCCTGTCTTTGGTCATTCTATTCCCTCTGCCTGGAATGCATTCCTCACCTTCCTTTACCTGGGCATGTCCTTTAAGACCACGCTCAAACATCATCTCCACAGAGAATTCTCCCCGAACCCTCGGATGAAAGTAACTGCTCTCCCTCCATCTCCAGTATTAGCCTTTTTGTACTAAAAGTCCAGAAATTTCTACCTTATACAAAATGTATATACTTATGTGTTTGTAAATAGACTGTCAATTCCTTGAAAACAGTGACCATACCCTGTTCACCTGTGTGTGTCTAGCATGGTACTTGGCACCCAGAAAGACTAAACAAGTACTTAAAGGACTGG
Organism: Molossus molossus; assembly: GCF_014108415.1. Classification (NCBI taxonomy): domain Eukaryota; kingdom Metazoa; phylum Chordata; class Mammalia; order Chiroptera; family Molossidae; genus Molossus; species Molossus molossus. The sequence goes on from NW_023425346.1 coordinate 32,946,817, forward strand.
ACTAAACTTAGTTGGTAAGATAATAAGCAGTGAATATATTCAGATTTGCAATTTCTCATACCTTTTTCATATACCATTGTCAAGTTGGTCTCCATTAATCTATAGACCCTAAATGTAGAAATGAATATTTATTCTCCTTGTTTTATTATTTAACATTTTAAAAATAATTCTCTCGATATTGCTCCAGTTATTATATATAATTTATAATTATATATTAAATTATATATATATGATTATATATTATGTAAGCTGAGAAAGCATGCCTTCTTGACTTGTTATAAGATATTATAGAAATACAATCAGTACAGTGTTAGGGAAGGAGAGAGATCAGTTATTTACTGCTGGAGACCTCTCCTCATGTTAGTGTGGATCTACTGACAGATACCTTTTGGGTTTATAACTGTCTATATTCTCATTCACATTTATAATTTTGTTTCCAAAGATCCCATTCAATTTTTTATTTATTCATCCAATAACCATTTACTAAGCACCTACTATGTGCCAGACGCTATTCTAGGCTCTACTATTAGCAGTAAGGAGAAAAACAAGTCACTGCTTTAATGATTATATTCTAGGAGCAGGAAGATAATAAACAAATTAACGTGTTTCATTAAATAAGAGAAATCAAGCAAAATAATTCGGAGAACAGGGAAGGGGAGGTAGGTGAGTGCTATTTCATGTAGGGCAGTCGGGAGAAATTCCTTTAAGTGAAGTGGAAGAGATGAGGAGCCAGCCTCCTGCATTTCTCCAGGAAGCATTTTCTGGACAGAGAACAGCACGCACAGGACCCTGAGAAGGTGCTGTGCTTGTGTGTTCAGGAAGGCTTTGAGAGTTTTTTAAACCCCATTTATGGATTGTCTTGATTTATCACTTGGTAACTTTATTTTTTTAAAAAAGGAATAAATGAGTAGTGGGTGCTTATGGAGCTTGTACCAGCTCCCTTACCTTTGCATTGTAGTTGGTGGCTTCTACATCAGCCACCTAAGCCCCAGGCCAAAAGATTAATCCTCAGTCCATATCTTTCATGATCTCTTCCATACAGTCAGCTGCCGAACTGGCCGTGCAGCCTCCCATCTGTCCCCTCTTACAACTGTCATAACAGCAGCCTTTACCACCTCTCAGCTGGGCACCATCATGACCAGTCTTCCTAACCAGTGTTCTACTTCTCTATAGAGCGACTCATCCAAAACCAGCAGGATAGTGAACTTCCGACAATTTCACTCTTCTACTGAAAACCCTTCAGTTGTTTCCCATAGTGAACGGGACACAGTTCCAGTTCCTTCTGCATATCCCTCCAGGATGCCATCCAGCCTCATGGCTGATGCAACTTGTCTTGGACGTTTTTCATTCAGAACCCTGAAGTCCCAGTACATGCTATCATTTTCCCCCTATCTCCATGTCTTTGCTTCATGCTGTCCCTGGACTGGAATGTTGTCCCCTCTTCCGTGGCTGTGAGAATTACATACGGTAATGCGTGTATAGCACATAGGAAAGATCTGGCATATCTAAAATGCTCGGTGGCTGTTGGGTCTCAGGGGGTAGTTAAGGGGCAGACCCTGGAACCAAACAACGTGTATTTGGAATGCTACAGAAGTCACTTAAAATCTGTCTTAGTTTCCTCTTCTGTAAAAAGGAGATAATAATGGTGCCTATCTCATAGATTGTCATGAAGATTCAGGGAGATAACACATGCAGAATCTCAGAGTATGCTTGAGAATAATAAGCTATCAATTAGTATGTTTACTGCTACAATTAATTTTTGAGATTTGGTTCAGATTTTGTCACCTCTGACTATTGTCCATCTAAAGCTGAATTATTGTTGGATGCCCTTTTACAATGTTTACAGAGCACCCAATTAATTCACTCACTTATTCATCACTCAGTACATATTTGTAAAGCATCTGCCATAATTCATGCCCCCTGGTAGAAATAGGGACACAAATAAGACTACCTTCAAGAAAACCCCAGTCTAATGGAGAAGACCAATCCATTGATATAGTACAAGCAATATGGTAAGTACTGTGATGGAAAGCAGGCCTAGAAATGTAAATGACAAGAACTGTTGGTTACAAATGGGCATTGAAGTTTCCATTACTACTTTATTTTGCCTGTGTTTTGGTCTGACAATGGGAATTAGGAAACAGTTTTTTGTTTCTTGGCTCTACTTTTCCAAGCAATCTTTTTGGGTTTCACTCTCTTCTTAGTTTCACCAATGGTCTTTTCCTTTTCCTTCCCCATCAAGGTCAAGTTTATGTGTTATACAGAGGGGCCACAATCTCAAATACACATGGGGCCACTTGGGTACTGGAAATGAGGTAAGCAGGTGTGGTGGGGACAGTGAGCATGTTCACGTTTAACGTGTAGGAACAAACATTGAACCCCTTTCAGCCAGTTGTCATCATGAAGAAAGGCAGACACATCATCCAATATTTCAAAATAACCCAGCAATTCAGATTTTCATTTGAAAGCTCTTAGTTTTTAAAATAAAATTAATTCATGAAAACACAACCAAAACTATTGTATAGGTTAAACAAAATGAGTTATGAGCTGGGAACTGTCTTTAGGGATTTGAGTGGGTAACTTCAGGAAAATATTTTCTTTTTACGCCCGATTTTTATTTTGAAAAATTGAAAACCTACAACAAAGTTGAAAGACTTGTATAATAAACATGCATTATACAAGTACGTGTATCTATGTTTACCAGCTATTTCCACATAACTTTTTTTCTCTCGTCCCCAAAGACCTTTTCTGGACATACATTTGTAATGAACCATTTGAAGTAAGTTGCAGATATCCTGACAGTCATGCCTAAGTAGTTCAGAATGCATCTGTCAAGAATAAGATATTCTCTCGTGTCGTGACAAGAGTATATTACCGTTAACATTCACTTAATTATACATTTAGTTTACAATTCCTTTAGTGAAGATTTCTTAACACACATAATGACCTTTCTCTTCCTCAACTAATGTGTTTTCTTGAACAAGTTTTCTTTTTGTTTGTTTGTTTGTTTATTTGTTTTTATCCTCACCCGAGGACATTTTTCCATTTTTTGTATAGATAGAGTGGGAGGGAGAGAGAGGAAGGGAGAGAGAGAGAGAAACATCGACGTGAAGGGACACATCGAGTGGCTGCCACCCGCATGACCAACCAGGGCCGGGGACAAACTGCAACCAAGGTACGTGCCCTTAGCGGGAACCGAACCCGGGTCTCTCCGGACCGCAGGCCGACGCTCTAACCGCTGAGCCAAACTGGCCAAGGCAACAAGTTTTCTTTTATTGTCACTAAAGGGGAGCCCTCAGAACCCTCATTTCTCTGAATCTATGGCAAAGAATATCCATTTAATTTTTGATATCATGCTCTAGTCCTATTTTTATAAAGCTAATATTTAATATCAGTGTGATCTCATGTTTCCATCTTGTCTCAACACTGGCATTTCTTTCTCAGGCCTCACACTATGTGCGCAGACTTCTGAGCCCTGGATGCCATGTCTGTGATTCTGGATTCTCTTCCCTACTGTTTCCTCCAGAGAATAACTCGCTTCCTTCTCTCCACCAGTTTTTCTTTTTGTGACTAAGCTTTGTTCTCTACCACAGTGATCGGTTCTATCGTTTATCTGAACTTCCCCCTACTCTCCCCTTCCCACCCCGTTTTCATCAGATTTCCCTGTAAAGCCTTCTTGAACAGATCCATGGAAATATTTTGCTTATTTACATGCTTGTTTTTTTCTTGATGTCAGGATCTTAAGGAAAGAAATACAGCTTAGATGAGTTTTTCAAAGAATGCATGCGAAGAGAAACTTTAGGCTGACTTCACTGTGCCAATATTGATTAGAGAGAGAATATTTAAGAAGGTCTAAATCACCGTAAAAACATTCTTAGCAATTGCAAATGGAAATGGGCCCATTAATAAAAGGGAATTTTGGGAGAAGAGACTTGATTCATCCCTTGCCATAGCCTGAGATGTATTGGATGAAGTGTCTAGATGATGTCTTCCCAAGGCCTGTTATAATTGCGTATCTATTGGTGCTCGAATAACAGACTCTTCAGGTAGATTATAGAAGATTACCAGTCCTGTCAAAGAGGCATTGCCCATCGGAGCTGTTGACTACATATTGAGAGAGTTAAGAGAAAAAGAATTGGAAGTTGATTTGTGTCATGTAATTCACTGGTGCTGTGTGAAACACGTTGAAAGCATTCCATAAATGTTAGTCTCTTCAATTACAAATGGAAATCTCTTCTATTGCTTTGCCAATGTAATAATAATATTCATCCCAAAGACAGAGGAATTGCCTGGTTCTTCTGAATCATAAAAGATATTTAATTATATTTTCATTATGTGTACCATATTGTACCATACTATGTAATTACCATATTGTAATTTTTGAGAACTAGAAATAAAATTTTAAGGGATTTTCTAACTTGTATTACCTTTAATATTTGACTCATGAAAATTTGCCTTTATCCTATATAATCCAAATCATCATCACATAAAAAGTTCTCAAATACTTGTCTTATATAAATATATAATTTGATTTTCCTCCTACCTCTTCGGGGTAAATAGGAAGGCACATTTTCTGAGACATAGTCTCCTCCCCCCCCGCCCCAGTAAAATGGGAATATGCATACTCTTGTGGATGTTAAGGTAAACTGCACATAGCACCTGACAATCCTTTGATGCTCAATTCCTATAATACCTGTTGCATTAGTTTCCTGTGGCTGCTGTACCAAATTCCAATGGACAGGTGGCTTCAAATAACACAACTTTATTCTCTCACAGTTCTGGAGACCAGAAGTCTGAAACCAAGGTCTCGGCAGGGTTGTGCTCCCTTCAGAGGCTCCGAGGAAGATTTTGCCCCTTGCTTCTTCCAGCTCCTAGTGGCTGTTGGCATTCCTTGGCTATGGCTGCATCACTCCAATCTCTGCCTCAGTGGTCACACAGCATCCCCTTCTTCTGTTTGAGTGGCATTAAGATGATTTTCTTGTCTGGAGATCCTTAACTTAATTACATATAGAAAGTCCTGTTTTCCAAATGTCTCATTCATAGGTTCTAGGGATTAGAGGCATTTTTCAGCCAAGCACCATTCTGACCTTAGAATTTTGCATTGATATTATGTACTTTAACAGATCTCTGACACACAGTCTACACTCAGCTCATCTTGGGTTCTTCTCTTAACAGTGTCCTCCCCGAACTATGCCCCTATGCCCTTGATTTCTCTGACTTTATTCGTGCTCAACTTATGTAAATAATTTTCTGACATCACAAGTCAGGGGAAACATATTCTTGGTGTTTTAATTTTCCATTTGAATACTCTTTCTAATAACTATACTATTAACACAATTTACTCTAAAGTCAAAATGGGACTCAACGATAAGAAAGCAAACAACCCAATTTAAAAATGGACCAAAGGCCCTGGACAGTTTCTCTCAGTGGTTAGAGCATCAGCCCACAGACCAATGAGTCACAGGTTCGATTACAGTCAAGGGCACATACTTCAGTTGCAGTTCGTCCCCAGCCCTGATTGGGGTTGTACGAGAGGCAACCAGTCAATGTGTCCCTCTCACATTGATGTTTCTCTCTCTCCCTCTCTCTTACTCTCTCTCCCTCCCTAACTCTCTATCTGAAGATAAATAGAAAAATATCCTCGAGTGAGGATTAAAGAAAAGGGCCAAAGTTCTTAACAAACACCTCACCAAAAGAGATGTACAGATGACAAATAAGCATATGAAGAGATGCTCCACATCACTGTCATCAGGAAAATGCAAATAATAATGAGATACCACTATCAGAATGGGACAAAATCCAGCACAGTGACAGCATCGAATGCTGACGAGGAAGTGGAGCAACAGGAACACACTCGTGCTGCCGGCATTTAAAATGGTTCAGCGAGTTCGGAAGACACTTTTCCAATTTCTTATAGAACTAAATGTACTCTTACATATGACCCAGCAATCATGCTCCTTGGTATTTACCTAAAGGAGTTGAAAAATTATGTCTGCACAAAAACCTGCAAATGGAAGTTAATAGCAGCTTTATTTATATTTGCTAACACTTGGAAGCAAGCAAAATACCCTTCAGTAGGTGAATGGATAAATAAATTATGGTACATCCAGAAAATAAAATATTATTCAGCACTAAAAACAAATGAGCTATCAAGCCATAAAAAGACATCTATGAACCTTAAATGCATATTGCTAAGTGAAAGAAACCAAAATATAACGACTGCGTACTGTATGATTCCAACAATCATTCTGGACAATGCAAAACTGTGGAGACAACAAAGAGACCAGTGGTTGCCAGGGGTGGGGGGTGGGGGGTGGGAGGAACAGATGTATAGGTAGAGCACAGAGGATTTCTAAGGCAGTGACAATATTTTGTATGTTATTATAATGATGGATATGAGTCATTACACATTTGTCCAAACCCAGAGGATAACACCAAGAGTGAACCCTAAGGTAAACTGTAGACTTCAGGTGATTATGAGGTGTCATTGTAAGTTCATCCTTGGTTAAAAAAAGGTAACATTCTGGTGAATGATGTTGATAATGGGGGATTTTTTTGCATCTGGAGGCAGCGGGTATATGGGAAATCTCTGGGTCTCTCAATGTTGTTGTAAACCTAAAACTGTTCTTAAAAAAAGGACTTTTGAAAGATCTGCATGTATACACCGAGAGTAATGTTCTTCACTGAACTGTGTGTCTGGCAATCACGTTTGCCTGTGGAAATAGTGAACAGCTGGGTGGTTGCAGAGCTAATGGCTCTGAGCCTGGACCCCATGGCCAGGTGGCTTGGATTCAGGTCCCTGTTCTTTCACTTATTAGGCATGACCTTAGACAAGTTATTTGACCTCTCCATGTCTCCAGTTTTTCTTTAATCTATTAAACAGGCTTAATAGTAACAACAACAACAGATTTCTGATTATTAAATAAATTATATGCAAACGTGGTTAGAATAGAACCTGGCATGGGAAAGCATAAGTGCTAGCTTCTATTATCATCATCATCATTACTGTTAGTATTATTATTGCTACATGAGTGTATAATATGAAAGTCTGGTCTTTGAAAGTAAGATTTTCAATGACTCAGGGAGAAATATGCAAGACAGAATTTTAAGAGATGAAGTCAGTTTAGGAAAAACCAAGATACTCAAAAAACAATGTCAGAGGGTGCTGAAGAATGAATTCTGGGAATGAAAATGGGACGTACTGTTTCTTTTATTTTTATTGATTTTTAGACAGGGAATGAATGAGGGAGGGAGAGAGAAAGAGAAACATTGACGTGAGACAGAACATCGATCAGCTGCCTCCTGCATGGCCCCTACCTGAGCTCAAACCCACAGCTTGGGCATGCGCTCCGACCAGGAATCAAACCAGCAACATTTGGTGCCTAGGACACTGCCCAGCCAACCGAGCCACACCAGCGAGGGCACTGTTGCTTTAAAGAATTGAGTAACTGATCTTGTTTTCACAGCTAAAAAATAAACTGTCCAATTTTGCAACTGGCTGCTTGCCCTAATCCAGGACTTGGAAAAGTGGGGATAGGACAGCTGGTTGTTAAATAAAGCTATTTACAGATGCTTTATTTTCCTCTCGGAGGCACACATATGTGCTTATTACCTGACAGAAGCTCTGAGGGGATCCCCTTTTTTATGAGTCAGTGTAGAAATCAAATGAAAATGTTACAATGAAGAGGGGGGGAAAAAGACAGTTACCCAAATGGTGCAAAAATGGGAGGCTATAGAATCCAAAGAATCTGAAGCATTCAGCCAATTTAGGAGGACCTGGTGAGAGGCGAATTCAGGGTTTTCTTGCAGAAGGACCTTGTGTAACAGACGGTATTTCCCTGGCAGGGTCTCTTCCCAGGGCGGCCTGGAAACGTGGGCAGCCAGGACTGGAAGGTGCGTCGGCAGCATGGAAGGCACTGACAGTTGGCTGTCTCTGCTCTTGGAAAGCTTTGTGGTTCCACGCTCTTGGCTGGCTTGAGCAACTTGTCCACGGGCCTGCGGACAGGACAGGCCACACTCCGTTCTCTTCTGGAAGCCAAAAAAGCTGCGACAACAGGAAGTTTTGTCATCATTTGTTTGGGAGTAGAACCTAACCTGAGCTGATATGAGATGATTTATCATCTTAGTGTGTTTGGTAGTTTGCTAGGGCAGCCATAACAAAATACCACAGTCTGGGTGGCTTTCACAACAGAAAAATGTTTTCTCACAATTCTGGAGGCTGGATGTCTAAGATTAGGGTGTTGGGAGGGTTAGTTCTCTCGGTAGCCTCTCTTCTTGGTGGTAGATGCCATCTTTCCTCTGTGTCTGTGCCCTAATGATCTCTTCTCATAAGGATACCAGCTATATTGGATTAGGACCCAACGCAATGACCTCATTTTAACTTAAATACCTCTCTTAAGACTCTCCAAATAGCCACATTCCAAGGTACTATGGGTTAGGATGTCAATTTATGAACGGGAGGGGGGCACAGTTCTGCCTGTAACAGTGGGAAATTAATGTTACTTGCAGAGATATTCATGTGTTTGATTATGGGGTGCTGTCCCAGACCCCACTGGGGGTGTGATGTTTTATGTTACATGTACCCTCTTATCTTTCTAACATGTCCTGAATTCTGAACTTTGAAATACATCTTGCCAAAAAAGTTTCAGAAAAGGTGTTGCGGACCTATAACAGAGATAACATTCCTACTAAGGCTGGGCCCCTCCTCCTACCCACAGTTTCAGACTATACAATGAGGGGATGGAGTGAATGGTCTCAAAGGAAAATGTCATTGAATACAAGGCAATGAGCAGAGATGATTTTAAGTAAATCTTATCTCTTAAAGAGTATGAGCATACTTCAAGACTGACTTATCTAATTTTGCGTATCTCATTGGGTGACCCTCATAACAGGGCTCCATCATATGGCCACAGAAATCGGCTCAGGCTATTTGGGCAGGGGATTCTGGAGTTCTGACTGCCTGGGCCATTTTATAGAATTGTGGGGTAGGTATGAGGAGGCTGTGATGCCTCTTTTGCTCTGTGAGGGTGTGGACAGAGGACGGCCAGAATGGGACTTCCTCAAGCAAAGGCCAACTGTAGCGCCCTGGCCCGTTTGGCTCAGTGGTTAGAGTGTTGGCCTGTGGTCCAGAGAGACTCGGGTTCGATTCCCGCTAAGGGTACGTACCTCGGTTGCAGTTTGTCCCTGGCCCTTGTTGGTCGTGTGGGTGGCAGCCAGTCAATGTGTCCCTTTCACATTGATGTTTCTCTCTCTCTCCCTCCCACTCTACCTGAACAAAGAATGGAAAAATGTCCTCAGGTGAGGATTAAAAAAAAAAAAAAAGGCCAACGGTAGCAATGCATGACAGCCAGGCTTCATCCTAGTGACTGAGTGAAGAATACAACACCTAAGAAATCCCACTGGACAAGGGATTGGTTCATTAGTAAAGCTTACGGGACTGGGGTACTGCCCTCCCTTTTTGTTCTTGCTGATAGAGATCTGCTTGCCCTTGAGAAGCAGGAGGAGAGACGAGAGGGGCAAACATTCTCTGCCGTCTCCTAGTCAACACAGAGCTCAAAATAATACATAACAATCTCATAAGATTTATTTTAGGAAAGTTTGAAGAGCTGGTTAATTCCATGTGAGGTCTGAACTTTTTAAGGTTTTGAAGGGAAAGGCTTTGCTTTTTAAAATACTAATTGCTGATATGCGGTGTTAGACTTTTATAGTATGTTTTGATACCAAATGTCTCAGTAGAAACAAAATCTAAGCAGGAATACCTAAGAAAATTGTGCTTACTTGTGTTTGATACCTTTAAGCAAACTGCGATAAAAGAAATGTTTTCCCCAGTTTCTAAAAGATTTCTGTTTTACAAGAATCCTGGTGGTTTTGTTACGCTAGGAACTTTTAGGTACTCTCCTAGCACATGGTCAGATACATTAGGGCAAGGCCACATGTGAAGAACTTTGATACTTAACATAAAATTTGGTGCTATCCATTCTGATGTCTTCTCTTCTCTGGCCTTGAGTGCCCCTGGTCAGGGGCCCACAGCAAGTGATTGAAAACAAGACCAACACATCTCCAAGGTCAAGGCTGGAGGGTCAGGACAAGTGTGCTTACCTGGTCTCAAGAATGGGCACGCCTCCTGAGCTGGGTGAGAAACATGAATCCAGCTTAGAAGATTGTTGTGGATGATGAGCAGGACGTGGTTAAAGTGATTTTTGCTTCTACTGACTCGAAACCAGCACAGAAACAGTGTAAAGGGTATGTATATATGAACGAGGACATAAGTGAGTAGACACATGCCTTAGCTGCTCATCATGACACCGTCAGGATTCAGGAGTCAGTGCAAAGGCATCTGCCGTGGGAGGAAAGCCCAGAACCGCGGGTTAGCTGCAGCTTATACCACATCTGTTCTCAAGAATCTACCCTGTTTCTAGTAAGGAAACTTGCTGGACCACATTTCTATATTTTATTTCTCACAGAGTTGTCAAGCCGGGAACCAGCCTGGTCACCACACCTCTGTGGCCAAGCCAGTTCTCTGTGCTTCTTTGTTGTGTTGTCACGCCAGCACCATGATTGTGAGGTGGGGACCAAACAAACCCGTTGCAAGTGTGTATTTTGTTCCAAGATAAACCCAGGTGTCCGCAGGCATCTATGGCTGACTTCATGGACATCACCTGCAGCAAATACCTCTTCCAAGTCCTGCCATGTTCAGAGCTAAGTTTGATTTGTTTATTTCTCTAGGTGTCTAGGGCAATCAAATTCAAAAATTTCCAGAAAGGCAGTGGCTTATGAAGCTTTTCTTCTGCTCTGCTGTCTGTTTTTTATTTTGGTTAATCCTCACATGAGGATATTTTTTCCAGTGAGTTTTAGATAGAATGGAAGACAGAGAGAGAGAGAGAGAGAGAGAGAGAGAGAGAGAGAGAAACATTGATGTGAGAGAGACACATCAACTGGTTGCCTCCTGCATGACCTCACCCGAGGCCAGGGATCAAACCTGCAACTCAGGTGTGTGTCCATAACCTGGAATTGAACCCAAGACCCTTTAGTCCACGGTCCAATGCTCTAACCTCTAAGCCAAACCAGCCAGGGCATTCTGTCTGTTGTTACACAACCCTGAGTCTGAGTTTGGATCGACTCTTCTGTGTATCAAGGGGAGACCTACTGGGGGAGGCAGAAGAGGGTAGAGGGCATAAATGGTGGCAGAAGGAGACTTGACTTTGGGCGACGAACACACAATACAACATAAAGATGATGTATTATAGAATTGTACATCTGCAACCGATACAATTTTATTAACCAATGTCAACCCAATATATTCAATAAAAAAAAACAACTAAAAAATCCATGCATAAAAATAAGAAGGGCACTTAATGGACTGTGGGCATTTGCATAAGTATGCCTCCTAACCTAATTCTCTCCTCAGCAGCTTCAAAGGGTAGCATTCAGCATCTCTGGGTGGAGCCAAAGTCTGTGACCCTGAACAACCACAGTGCAATTAATCAACCAAGATATGGATATAAAACTTTACATGACAGTGCTGGTGGGATAAATGTGGGACACATGAGTGGCAGACAGTAGATGATATGGAGGTTTCAGAGGGGAAGAGAAGGCTGAGAGCTGGAGTTGTCCAGGAAGGCACTTGGGAAGTGCTGAGGTCTGAGTAAATATTGAAAGTGAGGGGGAGGAAAGCCCAGAGGGGAAGAAGCCTCTTTTTGATGGACAGAAGGGCATGGACCAGGATGGGAAGTTAGATCGAATAATGACTGCTTATTGGGAAACAGGGAGACCAGTTGGACCATTAGAACTCTGTAATATAGTCAACATCCCCTTCAGACACTAGTGGTTTATCTTTTGAAGTATTTTCAAGCAATTTTCCTTGTCTAAAATTCTTATAATTGGAAAAGTAACATCAACATTCATGGCTGCAGAGCAGAAGTATGGGCCCCACTGACACTTGTGTTGTTGGTACAATTTCTGCTATGGCCTCTGATCCAAGTCTTGCATGCCCTGAGGCAGCCTTGGTCCGGGCTCTGAGAGGGTCCTGCCCACAGCCAGCTCCATGTGGAAGGGAGGGAGGGAGAGAGGGACCGAGGGAGAGGAGGAGAGAGGAGAGAGCCTTGTTCTAATTTCATTCTTTCATACAGTATTCTTTACATGCAATAACTTCTATGAATAGGTTATTTGCCCTGAAAAGTACATTTCCTCGGTTATCAAAGTGGGTAATTGAATTTATCTGAAGGCTTTGTAGTTCAGAGTGATGAATGCCCCAGCACAGTATCTGATCTCCAGTGTCTAATTGTGTGGGGGCAGCGATGTTTGCTTGTGAAGAACAACCTTGCAGTTTCCCTTGGGAAGCAGTGCGTTCCCAAGTGGGTTAATTCAACTCAGTTATGTTATCTTTTTAATGTTAGAGCAACTATCTTTGGCTTGTGCCCTAAAAGCTTTTTTTCAAGCCACACAATTTTCTGGTTTCCCAGTGGATATAAATTTACTTTTCCACTACACCCTAATCTATTAAGTATGCATCATGTCTAAAGAAAACAATGTACATTACACCTACAGTGTGCCTTATACCTACATAGTCTCCTGGATGTATTGTTTATTCAACTGAAAATCAAAACATTATTGGCAACTGAATATACTAAAACTAATGGAACAAGCTATTTCTTATTGGTGGAAGCATTGTCTAGTTGGGGTGTGTACTGTGGCACTCACACTTAAAGGGGTGCTAGGAAATGCTACAAATCACGTGTAGAGAAAGCGTGGGAAGTTGAATCTTAGTCTGCACTTGCCTCCAAACTCAATATTCTGCTCAAACTGTTCTCTTCTTAGTCACAGACGACTCAGAGTCTATAACTGAACTGACTTCATCTTAGTTTTTAACCTTTTTACTCTCTCTGAAGGATGAGGCACCTTGGCCATCCACATGGCTATGGACTAAATGTTTATGTCCTCCTCCTGACTCCAGTGAACATGTTAAAGCCCCAATCCCCAGTGTGAAGGTATTCAGAGCAGGAGCCTATGGGCAGTATTAGGTCATGAAGGAGGAGCCCTCGAGATTGGAATTGGTGCTCTTACAAGAAGGGACATGTGAGAGATGGCTCCTCTGCCATCTGAGAATATAGCAGAAGGTAGCTGTCTGCAAACCAGGAAGAGAGCCTTCACCAAGAACCTACCACACCTGCACCCTGATCTTAGACCCTAGTCTAGAAGTGTAAGAAAGAAACATTTATTGTTTAAGTCAACGGTGGCGTTCTGTGCGGCAGCTCAAGCAGATGAAGGCACACACCTTAGAATTCCAGTCGAGACTTCGTGATGCTGCGCGCTCCTATGTTCTCTGAGTCTTCATTATACCAAGACTCTCCCACTGGGTCCTCTTCTTTCTTCCTAAATGAAGACGCTCCTTCTTGGTCTTTCTCATTTCTCTCTGCAGTTGTAGTCTGTCTTTAAGCGATCTCATCCACTCACATAAATTAAAACACCACTCCTTTGAAAATGCCCCTGAACTCTGTACAGACATTATCTTGGAGATAATTGCAGGTTCCGTTCCAGATCACCACGATAAAGCAAATATCACAATAACACGAGCCACACAATTTCCTGGTTTCCCAGTGGATATAAATTTACTTTTCCACTATCCCCTAGTCTATTAAGTATGCAATAGCATTATGTCTAAAGAAAACAATGTACATACCTAAACTCAAAAATATTGCTAAAAATGCTAACCATCACCTGAGCTGTGGGGGAAATGCCTTTGTGGCAGGATTGCCACAAACCTTCAATCTGTAAAAATACGGTATCTGCGAAGCACAGCACAGCAAAGCGCAGTAAATCCGGGTATGTCTATGCCCGTCTCACAGCACGGACCTGCCCTGGACCTGCTCAGATTTTTCCTCCCTACTGATTCTTTAAAGTTCACTTTTCCATCACCATTTATGAAGAATGCCATGCCTTCCAAACTGGTCGTTCCAACTCTCAGATTTCCTCCTAATTCAGACATGTGTAGATAAATGTATTACTGACAGATTATTTTTCAAATTTTGGCCCTGTTTAAAAACTTTCAATAGCAATTATGCCTATTAAAGTAAACCTAGCCAGAACCTTGCTTTTAAGAGGCTCTATAGTGCGGATATGCCACAGCATTTCAGGCTGATTCTTCTGAAACACTCCACAGATCTCCTAGGCCACAGATAAAACTGACAGCTCGTGGTTCCATGAATATGCTTTGTGCATTCTTGTCTCCATTTCAGGGAACTGACAGGCAGGCATGGTGAATAGTGGATTATTTTTTAAATGAATACCAATGGCTTTACTCATATGAGTTGAGTTGCTATCTCTTCCTAAACTGTCTCTCAAGATAGGTAAGGGAAAAATAAAAAAGTTGAGTGGGGAAGTATATATTTGTTATTACATGTTATTTGTCTTTGACTATAACCAGATTTTTCTCTATATACGCCTTCTCTTCCGAAGAAGATTGTAAGCTCCTTGGGGACATCATGTGACTTATTCTTTAGATCTTTCAAAATAGGAAGAGCACATAAAAATATCCCACGTGCATTTTTTTTGAAAGGGTACTGGGATGCTTAGAAAATGGACATTGTGCATTCTGTCCTTTGAGACATTATACCTATGGTTTATCATGAAGTCTGATTTCCCATTCCCGAAGGGAAGCTCTGTGGTAAACATCTGAGAGCCTAGACAAACAGAAATTAAGCAGCTCCCAAATATATCTGGAGATTACAAGGCACTTTGTGATACTTTTCCTGTTTTATCTTCCAGCTCAATTTTCATCTGGACAACAGTATCTCACAAGTGGCTGGAGCAAGTTGGAGATGCCATCTGGGGGACCCTTGCCTTTTACAGCATGAGCCACTAAGCTTTTCCACAATGTTTCCAGGGCTTTTTGAAGCCGGTGATAACTGCAAGGATAATGCACATTGTCTATGCCAAAAGATGTGAATTAATGAGGTAGAGGAAACGTTTATCTCTTGCAAATGACCAGAGAAGTTTTGCCAAATCTCTTCAAGTTGTCTCTTTCCTCTTGGCATTTTCTTGGAAAGAGTACGTCCTGCTAATGAGAATCGCATGGGAGTCAAGAGACCTTTGTGAACTGATACAGGCCACAATTAGAGGTTTGGGGGATACTGGATGTTGACATAGTTTTGAGAAACATCCAGAATATATTTTAACATGTGATCAATGAAAAATGTACATCCTAAACCAGGTCTACACGTCCAATGCAAAGTTATATGGGCGGGTTGTGTCCCATCACCTGGAAGTTATAACCCTGTATGATATCATAATCTTCTGCTTCTCATCCACTAGACCCCTTTGTAATGTGGGTGAGCATGCGCGTGTGCGCGTGCTTGTCTCTGTGAAAGGGCGGTGGAAATAAGGAACCAGCTTAGAGGAAAGCCCCTGACCGAGGCTGATATTTCTAAAGTAAAATCCCTGGATAACTGAAGGCGTGGACAGTCACCCGGGTGCCTGTTATTCGCAGAGTGAGAGAGAAGAGTATTTCAGGGCTTTGAGCTCTCTGCTCTGGGTGGTTTATATCAGCACGGCTAGAGCGCAGACTCTACTTGGGGTCCACATGAAGATTCCATTATGCTCACTATCTTCAACTTTTAACACATTCATGACACAGTGGAAGTACTTTGGCTCTTCTTTTCCAGCCTAAACGGTCCCTTTTTCAGATTAACACTTTGACCTCTGGCCTAAAGAACACGGGGAAGTGAAACTGTTTGGGTGGTTTTGTTTTGTGGTCTGTTGGATGCCACCACGCCCGGGTAGTAGCCAGAACTCTTTTCACGCTCTCTGGGACTTGATTTTGCTTTTATCTGCTTCCTTTTTCTTTTGCTCTGTGTCAGCTCTTCCCTTAGCCCACATTTCACCTTTCCTGGTCTCCTGCTTCCTTTGTTTTCAACTACACAATCCTAGATGCGGGACATTAATGTGGCCTGTTAAATATTCTCTGCACAGAGCCTGCAGAGAAAAGCTCTATATGTCATGCAAATAACCATAAGGAATCAAATTCCACTCTGTGCTTTTGGCACTTTCTGGTAATAAGTTATGTAATAATGTACTAAATGATCAATTGGCAGCCTGGCGAGGTGCATGCATGTCCTTAAGTGCTTCGTGAACACCCTGGGAGGGACTTAGGCATGAGGAAGAATAAAAACCAATAATATATGTCATCTCTGATCCACTTGAGAATTCACGTCCTGAGAAGTTTCAGTGGAAAGATCTAATGTCTCATCCACAATGGCATTTGATTTGCATTCAAAGAGAGATGCTTTTCTGGTCTGGCTGCTCTGGGAGGGAGTTCAAGGCTCATGAAACCTTTTATACCCTTAATTTTTGTTCATTTCTCTTTTACAGTGAACACGCACCAAGTTCATGACCCTGCCTGGAAGGGTAGCCGAATTAAGAGCAAAAGTGGCCAGACCTCTGAGGGCTTTGCCGATGTAAGAAACGTCCAAACCTGTAGAGGATTTTCATGAGTTTATTTGAGCCAAACTGATGACATATGCTGGGAGCAAGATCTCAAATGCTCTCAAGAATGGCAGTCTTGCGGTTTATTTAGTACATTAGAATCAAAGGAGGAGACGTAAGGAAGGTGCATGAAATTCACTGATGGTAGATTAAGGAGGTGGGAGAAAGCAAAGCAGGGAAATCTCCAAGACTGGATAAAAGAAAACCGAAGAAACACATACTTCTTTTACATTGGTGGATACAGGATAGTTCATAATTAACATTTGTAGCACACAGGGATGGTATTCAGGGAGAAGATAACAGTGCAGTGTTTTGTGGTCTGGTGCTCTGGTGGTCTTATACTCTGGTGCCTGTGATTGTGCCTTATGCGGTGGGAAAAGAAAATTACTCTGACATTTCAAAGGTATGTTATCTTAGAAACAGAAGAATGATGGGCAGGGCTCACTTAAAGTAAAGATTGACCTTTGCTGAGGAAGGCCTAGGCCTAGGATGTTACTACACGCTATGACCTGCCCATGTAGCAATTTGTGATTGGACCATCCTGAGGTTCCTTTAGTCACTGAGCTTATCAGGCCTGCCATGTGTCCCCTGGGAGCTTGTCGGGTTTATTACATAGCCCCTGCGCTTGTCAGGTTTGTTACATAGCCCTCTTTTTGTTCACGGCTTCTAGAGCCCAGCATCACCAAAAGTGTCCCTTACCTGGGACCAGACTAAGGAGTTCCTTCAGAGAGCTACTATCCCGATCTTCCAACCTACAACAAAGAGAAGACTGCTACCTGTCATGCACTGATAATCCCAAGTGCAAAGAGACGCAAAGTACAATTCCTGCTCACAAGTTGTTTATGATTTTGTTGAAAAATATGTATGCACATTTAAAAACAATATCACGGTCTATGACAAATTTTAGAAATACACAGAGAAAGACGTGGGAAAGTAAGATCTACGTAGGCTGCAACTGTCAGAGGGAACCTTCCTAGGGATGGTAAGACCTGAGCTTGGCTTTGAAGTAAAGAAGGGCTCTGGTTACAGTGGGCCAGTGTGGCTGGTAGAAAGAGAAGGGACTTGGAAACATATTGTCCTGACTTGAATTCTGCTTGGCTACCTATTGACTGTGTGACCTCAGACTAGTTGCTAAAACCTCTCTGCATCTCAGTTTTCTTCTAAGAAAACTGGGCTGAGACGCATAATAGATGCTGAATGAATCATAGACTTAGTTGGCTGGAAGAGTGTGGAAAGTTCCTTAGGTAACTGAAGAAGTTGACTGAGCAAAGATTTGGAGCACATGGGAACAGGATATGTAGAGTAAAACCAAGGCTACTGATTGGCTAAAGCAAAAGGGACTCTGGAGAGGAGTACAACATAAAAGTTAGATTATGGGAGAAAATAGAAAACGTGTAAGTCAAACATTCTTGAGTTATTTTAGTGAACTGGCATTCATTTAACCAGAACACTCAATTCTGGGGTATGAGGGAGCTTATTGTATGCATTGGCATGCTCCGTGTTGATGTCACCTCCTTCGCTGGTCTTCCAAGTCTGAGCTGTGTGTGTGCTCCTATTACACTGCATTGCAATGGCTTTTCCCATGACTGCCTTCTACTCAAGATGAGCATGTTTCTTGATGATGGCTCAGCCTGTGCCTGTTTTATTCACCATTGTATTTGAGCACCTAGCAGAGGGTCTGGCTATTTATTAAGCACAGAGTAGTTGCTTAAAAATTATTGATGGATGGGAAGAAGGGAGGAACGAAAGAAGAGAAAGAGAAGGGAGAGAGGGAGGGAGGGAAGGGAGAGATAACTAATCAGGAAGCTGAAAGGGAGAGCATTCTGGTATGAGGAAAAGAGCTTTGCAAGCTGATTGATAAGTAGGGAGTGAGTGTTGACCTGCACATTCCTGACTTTGGGTTTTGTTTAGAGCAGGCAAGGAATTTAACTTTCAAATATGGAATTGACCGAGAGTTGCTCTACAACCGCAGGACAGAAGTGTATTTTTCTTAAAACCCTGCTTCTCCCTTTTTTTTTTTTTTTTTTGCAGACAGAAAGTGCAACTGCTAAGAGAAGGGAAGTCAACAATTCAAGTAGTAATTTCTTGAAAAGAGAGAGCAACCAGGAAGAAATACCGGTTTTGCTGAACCTCCACCCCTCAATTATACATACCATTTATCACTGACTCTAAAATGTATTTTTTTTTTTCCTTCCTATTTTAACATCTCTGCAGTCAGGATGCATTTTATTATCAGTGGCATATTACAGTTATAATGGCCATGGCTTTTCTTTCTTCGTCATAAATAGAATGGTTGCTTCTTTTAATCAATACTATCTTAGCTAAGATGAAGAAACTGAGGCCTCAGCTATTTTCGGAGTTTTCTGAAGGCCAGCCTGTACTCTGGCAATGGAGCTAGGATGAACTCCCCCTCCCTGTGCATGACTCCATTCTCCTGATTATGCTCCCTTCTCTCCCTAAATAATCACACATCACAACTGCATCTACTTCATGGTAAAATTGCTTTTCTCACTCAACAACAATAAGCTACTCCATTCCAGGACTGGGAAAAGATCACTTAGAAAACCTGAATAGCAAGGGTTTTCAATGATCCGTGTGGGACGCAAGGGCACTCACTGTTGGTCTGACTTCTATGAAAGGTAAGCGGAAGATGTTTGCCACCAAATTGTTTCAAAGAAATTCAGCCCAGCTCCTGTGAAATCGGCGGATGCAGCAGGGACACCATGGCAACGCACATTTCCATCATTGTTCTCCCTCTCTTCTCAGCCCTGAGGGCTTGTATAATGAGACCTTGACTCCCCGACTGGATGGAATTGTAACACATTTTATTGTTCAGTGACTATTTGGATTTTAATGCCATCATGCCCTGGATGGCCTCGCCTGACAATCTGGAAGCCTAAGGGAAGTAATCTCTTTATATTATGCATGATTTGAAGGTCCCACAGTCAGTCATGCCTGTTCCAAATAATGAATGGACAGATACAAGTCTCCAGGAAAGGAAGATTGGAACCCTGAGGTCTGGGCATGCTGTTTGCAGGCAATATCTTGCTTTGGGACGCTCCCTCAGTTACGCCGGCTGTTTCCCACGTGTGCGTGCTGTCCTGGCCTCACAAAGACGAGTTTAGTTCTCATTCTAGAGTTTTGCACACTGGGAGAACAATGCACTTGTCATTTCCTCTCTGGGCCACTCTGTGGACTTTATCATGTTAAATGTGTGGGGCTAAGTCAAGGAAACATTCCTAGCCTTCGCCTGGAATTGCTTGTTAGTTTGGGGATATTTTCATGGGGCTTTTATAAAACTCTTGCTCAGGGAGCCTTGAAATAGTACAATGGTTGTTTCTATATGTTACACCATGATAACAGTCCATGAAGCCTGCTTTGAGGCTCATCTCTAGACCACTGAAATTCTCTAGTTCTCTGGGAAGTTACTAATTTGCCAAGATTAAACTTAATGGTTCTACGAAAAAATTAAAGTATCCCACAATGCAGGATTTAGAGATATTTAAACAAATAAATAAATAAATAAAATGTTGAGACATGAAATAAATGTATGCAATGCTGACATAGGTCAAAGAGAAATATCTCCTAATCATCCATTTTGGCTGTCATCATCTGCACTCATCTAATTAGTTACTTCTAAGTAATAACAATAGCTAACATTTGAGCCCTCTATGTGCAAAAGGTAAGTTGTTGGGACTTTATTTTCTGAGTCAGCATTTAGAGAACCTGAGTAACTGAGTTATGAGCATAGAAATTATAGTAAATTCTCATTGATTTTTTTTTGGTCCAGGTCTGCTTTTTTTTCTTTTTCTGGAAAATCTCTCTTATCAACCTCTCTCCTTATTAAAGTATGAGTAAGACTTCACATGGCCCTGTGTCTCTAGTCATAGTTCAGAGGTTGACAGAAGACTCGAAGTGGGTCTATGGGGATCCCTTCCTTAGGAAATTTGAAAGTGGGATAAAAAAAAAATTCAGTTGATTTTTGGTGGCTGCGCCTGCAACATATACATTGAGGACCTGCTGGCTGCCTTGTGTCCCCTCGCGTGGTTATCTGAAGGAGAGACAAAGAGCAAGCTAGAGCTGGACAAAGGATATGTGTAAAGGGGAGCAGGGATGACAAACGGGGGTCTTTCTGAAGAAAACAGACTTCTAAACATACTGTTTATCCTACTTTTTATATTTTCGATTATCCACTTGATAACTTTTACTGAGCACTTATATATGAAAACTACTGGAAAGAACAGTAGAGACAAAGATACTTCATACTTCCACACTTGTCCTAGAGGGTCTTGTAATTTAGTTGAGAGAGAAAAACTATGGAGGAGAAAATACTTAAGTATATTACAAAGCCAACAACTGTATAAATACACATTAAACACAGCCAACTAATTGCATAAATGCTGAGGGGTGACAGAGTAATGAGCAGGTTCTAGGAAATGATCTCTAAGGTCTGTTTCAGCTACCAAATGCCACGAGGTTGCACACAAGTGATAATTGGATAAGGCAAGCACTTAGCAGTACCCGGAGGCCTTAGGGAGCTTGAAGAAATCAGGCCAAAGACCAGCTGAGATTTGATTACAACTTGATGTTGGGAATGCGTGCTGTTGGGGGCTACAGCAGATACTTTCTTATATGACAGCAGCAAGGGTTCTCCTGAGGGGTTTGGAATTTGCCCCAAAGAGAGGAAGGCAAGAGAGGGAAGATTCCAAGTCCTCTCCGGGCAGCTGTGGCCAGGGGAGAGAGGGGACGGCCGCTCTCGCACCTGGTCCTTGTGACTTCATGATGGCGTCTTAGGTTTGCTAGCCTGCCACAGGATCTCAATCTGAGTTTCAAGTCAGCATGTCGAGATATATATTTTAATGATCTTATTTCCTGTCATTCACTTAGAATATTCCCTCTAAAGATTCTTTTTTTTTTTTTTATCCTCACCTGAGGACATTTTTGCACTTATCTTCAGATAAAGCGGAAAGATAGAGGGAGGAAGAGAGAGAGAGAGAAACATCAAAGTGAGAAGACACATCGACTGGTTGCACCCACACGATCCCAACCAGGGCCAGGAACAAACTGCACCTGAGGTACAGTACCCTTAGCGGGAATCGAACCTGAGACTCTCTGGCTGACGCTCTAACTGCTGAGCCAAACCGGCCAGGGCCCTTGTATTAAATAAATACTATAGAGGGATGGCCCTGGGCATTATGTATGAAGATATTTTGATGTGAGTTATAACAGCAGGATAAACAACTAGCTACACTTCTGGGATTGGCGGAATCAATTATAATGACATGCTTATTTTTCATTTTCTCTCCCTCAACTGTAAGTTCTCAGCCACGAGGAATATAGTCGTATGGCAGAAAGAACTTTACAATAGCTGATGCCTACTGAGCCCTCAGCTGAGGCAGAACAGCTGAGTGAAGAGGGTGGGCTCTGAAGTCAGAGATCTGGCTTCAGCATTGATTCTGTGAACTTGGACATGGGCCGTTGGTTAGTCTGAATGTCACTCTCAGTCTTATCTGTAAACGGGGTAATTACAGCATGTACCTAATGTGGTTGTTATGAAGAATAGGAGGTGATAAGGTAAAGCACCCAGCCCAGTGCCTGGTACATAGTAAGCTCTTAATAATAAACGGTTGCTGTTTATTTTATTTCTTAACATCTGTTTGTTTATTATCTTCTGTTTATTGAATAAACAGATGAATAGATGAGTGGTTTGAGAGAGCATTCTATGAGAGAGTGGTCTTACACTATTTTGACCTAGAAAAAGAAATGGAAATAATCAGAAGTTTTTCAAAACCTCACTATAATGAAAGGCTAGATGATTGTTTCTATCCTCTAGCCCACAGAGGATTGCACTTTCACCAGTGTTATTAGACAGGCTGGGAACAGGGCTCTGCATCTTTAATTCAGTTAGATTCATGTGTAGCTGGGACCACTGAGTGCCTTCGGGCGGGAGGCTTACAACGTGGAGATGGATGTTCCTGCAGCTGGAAGCCTTCCTGAAGCCTAGAGATAGCCTAGCTCTCCGTGGGATGTAGTGACAAGCAGATCTGCAGAAGAACGGTGCTGCGGGCAGAGGCTGAGCTGTCAAGCACAGAATGATAAGTCTTTTGTCATTCAAATTCTCATTCGTTTTTTTTTTGGGGGGGGGGAGAAAGTTGCCCTTTGTGCTAAAACTATAATACCAAGGTATTCTATGAGCCAGAGTCCATGGGTCTTATCACTAACCTTCCTTAGGCCTGACAACATGAAGTGAGGACATCCTTTCAGAGTGAAACTCTTTCATAGCTTCATTAGCAGCCGCAGTGGGACTAACGATTAAATTCAATCTCTGAAGCCAAGAAAAAATAATTTACTAAATGAGAAAATCAGAAGAGTCATTTAGCTCAGCTAGTCAAACTCACAAAATAATAAGGGGGAGGAAAAGGGAAACCTGGGAAAGATTTGGTTAATGTATTAGTTTGCTAGGGCTGCCGTAACAAAGTAACACAAACTGGGTGGCTTCGAACAACAGAAACGGGTCTCACAGTTCTGTTGTCATCATAATTAGCTAGTTTATTAAGATTAGTAACAGGAAGAAAGCAAAGGGGAGGCCAGACATTATAAGCATGGCCATCTGGGCAGCTTCACCAGGAAGCTGCAACTTCACACTCCCCAGGGAACCACCAGTCCGTCCCTGCAATACACTGGGGACAGGGAATGGATGCATTACAGTTAAGTCCGAGAGTAAGAAAGGTGCTTGCCTGTCAGTCTAACCTGGGAACAAAGATCATTGTCTAGGAGGGTAGACTTCAATGCAAGCCCACAGAAATTTGAGAATACATAATCCCCAGACAAAGGAATTCTCTCTCATTCATCTTGCTTTACTCCTGCTTCCTTGCACTTGCTTGATCCCTGACGCACGCAACCCACTGTGTGGCCTTAGGAGCTCACACACAATGGGCTGCCGCTGGGAACACAAGCTAAGTTAGCCAGATGCTGGACTGGACTGTGCAAATATGGAGAAAGGCTCTGGGCAGGGGCTTTGAGTCTAGCTCTGCTGAAGACCAAATGGGGCTTTTTTCATGGCAGGATGGAGGAAAATGGGACCTTGGAAACTCAGGGGTTTCATTCCACAGAAATAATGCTTTCTATGATACGTCCTCCTGTGGGGCCTCAGGAAATTCTTATTCCCTCAGCACTCCGTGAAGCTCACTTCCACCCGCAACAGTTCGGGACTCAGAGAGCTCCCCGCTGGAGCAGTTCTAGGAGCTAGAATTCTGAAATTAAGGTGGCTGAAGGCCGTGCTCCTGAAACCTGTAAGGGAGTCCTTCCGTGCTGCTTCCGAGTTCCTGGCGGGATGCCAGCATCTTGGCACCCCTTGGCTGGTGGAGGCATCGCTGCCATCCTCCATCTTCATATGGCCTGCTCCCTGTGCCTCTTCACATCATCTTCCTGCCGTGTGTCTGTGCCCAAATTTCCCCTTTTTACAAGGACACCAGTCATATTGGATCAGGATGCCCCCATGACCTCATATTAACTTGACCTCATATTAACTTGATTACTTCTATAAAGATCCTCTTTTTTTTTTTTTTTTTATTTTATTTTTTATCCTCACCCGAGGACATTTTTTGTTCAGGTAGAGTGGGAGGGAGAGAGAGGAAGAGAGAGAGAGGGAAACATCGATGTGAAAGGGACACATCGAGTGGCTGCCACCCGCACGACCAACCAGGGCCGGGGACAAACTGCAACCGAAGTACGTGCCCTTAGCGGGAACCGAACCCGGATCTCTCCGGACCGCAGGCGGATGCTCCAACCGCTGAGCCAAACTGGCCAGGGCAGATCCTCTTTTTTTTTTATAAAATTTTTTCTTTATTGATTTGAGAGGAAGAAGGAGAGAGAGATAGAAACATCGATGAGAGAGAACATCAATTGGCCGCCTCCTGCATGCTCTCCTCTGGAGATAAGACCCACAACCCGGGCATGTGTCCCGACGGGGAATCGAACCGATGACCTCTTGATGCAGGGGTCGACGCTCAACCATTGAGCCACACTGGCTGGACAAGACCCTCTTTCTAAACAGTCACATTCTGAGGTATCAGGGCTTAGGACTTCAACATATCTTTTGGGGGGGGGCATTATTAAATCTTAACAGGTTATCAAACAAAGCTTTTCTTTCCATATTTTGGAGGGTTCATGCTTACTGCCTTAAGCACACTTTATTTAAGCTCAGGCATTTTTCTCTCTAATTAAGGGTTCTGACATAGCCGACTGTAAAAGAAGTCAGCTTGAACTCTGGGATGTTAGGATGCGAAGGGAAGGTCCACAGCAAAGGAACACAAGTGTTTGTCTTAACAGCAGGGAGGACAGGAAGGATATTTCCAACAAGTGAATTCATCTTTCTTCCTGGCCTTGGTGCCCCAGCCAGGGGACCACCTGGCTGCGCTCACAGCTGCTCTGCGGCTCAGCCCTCCAGAGCCAGGCGCTGCGGAGCGGCCAGATGTGTCCGTGAGGCAGCCGGGCCCCTGGGCTCCGCAGGACGCCCACTTCGCGTCTCAGTCTTTCCTACGGAACGTGTGGGATGGTGGAAGCCGAGGGTCTCCGGGGCCGCCCGAGCTTCGCCCTATATACACATATGTCCGTCTTGGAGGTGGTTGTGAGGATTTTGTGAGTTGTTGTGTCTAACACTATTAGTACAACGTCTGCCAAATAAAAAAGCTCATCCACAATTTGAGGTGAATTTTTAATGTAATCAACTATGAAAATAAGCAAACTAGACTAAACTTTAAAAATCAAAGATTTTTTTCAGTCAATACTTAGGAAAA
Source organism: Molossus molossus (assembly GCF_014108415.1). Classification (NCBI taxonomy): domain Eukaryota; kingdom Metazoa; phylum Chordata; class Mammalia; order Chiroptera; family Molossidae; genus Molossus; species Molossus molossus. The sequence goes on from NW_023425346.1 coordinate 32,972,094, forward strand.
AATGATCAAAACGATGGTGTTTAAGAATGGCTGTTTAGGTAGGCTAAGGAGACCTTATATTCTAAGTAAAGTCTAATCTTTTGAACACTACAAATAATTGCATAACTCTTACTTATTACCTGTGTTGCAATATGAAAACTTGCAAAATGAATGTAGGGAGGTGATTCAAGGACTCGTGTTGATTGATATACATTGAAATTTAAAAATGAAAGTGACCATTTTTAATTTCATTAAGTATAGTAAATTTAATGAAGAGGAAAATAGTGCTTTCCATTTTATAAAAAATGTTGTGGAAATTTCTCAGAAGCAAATGTTAAATCAGGATGATTTATTCCTAGCCACAACATTAAAATTTTTGTTATACCATGTTCTCTGTATTTTGATTAATTAAGGCTTTATAGATTAAGGATTTTGGTTTTTGTTTTCAGATGGAAAGTGCATCACTATTTAGAAACACTGCAAGTTTTCAATATTTAAACTAATGCATTTAGTATTATGCATATATATTATATATATAAATGCTGACTACTTCCATGTAGTTTGATTGTAAAAAAATGTCAGTAAGACGCAGGAAATGGGATATGAAGACAGAAAAATGAGAACAAGAAAGATAGATATAGGGAGTGGGCTCAGGGAAATTCTTTCATTTTAAACTTCCTGGATAAAGGCTCTACAATTTCCTGGCCCCAGGGAGTGTGCTTTTATCTCTGCAGCTCTATGTTTTCTGTAATTTGACTTATCACTGGCTCAGTAGATTGTAAAGCATTGTTTCCTTTGGTCTACAGCACCGAGGCTGTTGCTCCCCCCCCCAAGGAATTCTGCCCATAAATCACTGGGAGCCGTCAGCCCCTCTTTGAGGGGCTCACATCAAGTCTCTGGTTGCCTGACCTTTTATCAGTGCGGAAACTTTTCAGTAACATTTTCTCCTGCTCTTCAAAGACCGATGTGAGATAAAATGGTAACTTCTCAGGCCTTAACTAAAGAAAGGGCTTCTTTTCGGATTCCAGCTCATTGCAGTGCTGCTTATCACGAATGTGTGCTGGGCAGTGGCAACAGAAGTCTGGATGAAGGGGTCAGGCTGTTGGGCGGCAGTAGGATTGCGGGGCCCCGGGCAGCAGACGTCTTTAATGCCAATGGTAACCTCCCTTGTCTTTGCTCCTCCTGGAATTCCTGTCCTAACCCCACTTCCCATAACTCTTCCTCCGGTGCACTGCACATTCCAGCCAAGGCGCAGCCCGCTCCTCCTTCGAGCCCCGGCGGCGGTGTTGACCGCAGATGGAAACCCAGCACCTTGTCCTGGAGCCCCCACACAGGGCACCTTCCCCGGTCTCTCACAGTGGGCTCTTTATGCCTGAAACTATACATGGCAGCACTGAATTAGACAGGTGCACTTGCAGCTTGTGGGACAGCCCAGGACCAGTGTCTCAGTGGGAGGGGGACACCTGCAGGGACCTGGGGTGGCCGATGGAAGGCTGTGCTGGGAAGTAACTGATGCTCCTGAATCAGCTGCACATTTTGTTTCTGCTCCCGTTGACTCTGATCTTTCCTTCCTGACGCAGCCCTGCCCTGGGGGAACATGTAGGCAGCCCCTTGACACAGAACACATATTTAGAGAAGTCATTATAATGCGCCATCCCATTATCATTATCAAAGACTCTCAACTGGATTTTATGTTGAGATGTCTGTTCTTTCTCCAGTTTGGGATTGTGGTGGGTTGCAGGTGAAGAGTCTGTGATCGAGGAGTGGTGGTGTATTTAGCTGTTTTTCTAAGCCAGGCGTTCAAATCTCCCCGCTCCATGTCCCTACGGGTTCGGGAGTGGGGGGCACGGTGAGAAAGAAGAGGCATGGCTTTTCCCAGTGCACACTTCTATGAGGGCTCATGCACCATGGGCTCTGATTTCTGAGTCCCTGGGGCTTTTTAGGGCCACCCCACACTCCCCCTCACCCACCAGCCCCTGACCACCCTCCTGCAGCTCCGGAAGGAGGGTGAATGTTTCTCCTCAGGCTGGACTCCTGCTCCTTCCTCAGGCATGTGGTGGTAGCGCCCACATTTTTCTATTATATACACTCTTCCCTTACTTCTCTTCCTTCTATTTACATCTTATGTAAATAGAATTAGAGAGAAATTACTCAGCATAAACCATAGGAAAAGAAAAGCTTGGACACAGTCCAGAGAGTATCTCAGTACATTTGGTGTGTTTTTTTGTTTTGTTTTTGTTTTTGTTTTTGTTTGAGTTCTCAAAAAAACACATTGTGTCATTGCCCTGAAGATTCTAGGCTCAAGTTACAGGGAGAGTAAATGCTTCATCAAAAGTGACTTTGGCAGCACTTTTGATTCTATTGCAAGTTAATGTGGATTAAAACACAGTCAGCTCACTGAGTTGTGTCTTTGAAGGCAGTTGAAAACTTTAGCTACAATAAAAATAAACTAGAAGCAGTGTCCCCATGAACATCGTCTTTAATAACTCTCCGTGAAAGTCAGCCTGTGAGGGAGGCGTGGTCATTTCAGCTGATAGACAAGATCCGGTTCAGAGAGGCTAATGACCTCGGTGTGGTCACTGAGCAAGTACATGGGACAGACCAGAATTCACATTCAGACCTTTCTGACTTCAAATTCCATTGTATTTGTACTACACCTTGCAGTGTCCTGGAAAATACCAAGAGAATAGAAACTTTTAAGACGGTAAAATCTGGTCCAGCCGGTGTGGCTCAGTGGCTGAGTGTCGACCATGCACCAAGAGATCACCGGTTCGATTCCTGGTCGGGACACAGGCCCAGGTTGTGGGCCCAATGCCCAGTGGGGGGCATGAAGGAGGCGGCCAATTGATGTTCTCTCTCATTGATGTTTCTCTCTCTCTCCCTCTCACCTTTTCTCTCTCTAAAACACCAATAAAGGGGAAAAAAAAGACAGTAAAATCTGGCCAATAATTCTAACTATTCAGGTAAAGATGCTCAGGGAGAGGGTTTGAGGAAATGCCTTTGAGTGGGAGGCTGATGTGACTGTGACCATATGAAGGTCACCAACTCATTCTAACAGGCTGAGTAGCAGGTGGCCACTTCCTCCCTTCCATTCTCTCTGATTTTTCCAGGTAGAGGAGGACCATATTTTTGGTCAAAGGGCTGGAATTCCTGCTTAACTCTTTAATTGACTTTCTCAGGGGAATGTGGAGAACGAGGCATTTGAAGTGACGTTGTCGCTGGGAATCCTAGGGAGCAATTTCAGTGCATCGAGTATTGGGTGTAGAGGGAAACAGATGTGACAAACGAAGGCTTCCTTTTAGAGACTTTTCAAAATAAAGTAAAAATGGGAAAATGTTCAAAGAGAGGCTGGTCTCCAAATAATGTTTTGTTTCTTTAATTGTAGATTTCACAAGACCTTGGTATGTGTACCGGAGGGGAAAGAGAGCACCGCAAGAGAGGGAGAGAGATGAATGTTGTCAGGAAAGATCTTGACATAAATAGGTCATGGCTAGAGGGCATCAAGATGACAGAGCTGGCCATGGAAATTAAAAGGTAATCTTTGTTTGAGTCAGGGCTAAAAAGGAGAGAAAGATGGCGAGGTGGAGGTGTTGAAGATTTAACAAATCTTCTGTATAATTAAGGTGACCATAGAACACGTCACCTAAACCAGCCCTCTTCTAGAACAGATGTTGAGATAACAAACGGAAGTTAAGTCTAAAGTGATGCATGCTCCCCTCCGAGGGCTTCCATCTTCTTCTTGAAATTACGGCATCTCCCTTTCTTCTCTTTCCCCTAACATCCCTTGAAGGATTCCTCCTACCCACGTGGTATTTAGTCTTCTGCTTATTAACTTAAAAATATGGTTCAAGAAAATTTTATTTATCACTCAATAGTCACTACAGTCTGATATATAGTGCAGAAGCCAGAAAAAATTTTTAACACGAACCTTATTAAATTTTTCGTATCTGAATCCTAAATAAAAATAAACTTATCTGTTTATAAATTACATACATGTACCACCAAATTAATATACCATCTCCATTTTATTCCAAAAGAGTAAAGTTTAAAGGTGAGATAAAGATGTAACATATACTATTTTTAAATTTATATTTATTAATGACAAAATTATTTCGTTCCACATAAAGTACTAAACCTATTAGTACTGAACCCGTTACAAAGATTTCACCACTTTTTAAATTACTTATTTATAATTTGAAATAGGATTTACATAGTAGCTTCAAAGTAACTATATACTTTATTTTACTTTTTTTTTTTTAATTTTAATTTTTTAAATTTTGTTTTAATAAGATGCAGAACTGGAAAAAAAACAGCCCCCAAAGCACAGTGTCTGCACAGAGGTAACACTCACTAAGGCAGTATGTACAACGCTGGACTCCCGTGCACACGCCCCACGGAAGCAGCTTGATCGATTTCGCCTGACGGAATCGGAACCCTGTCATCCTTGTCTGGTTCCACGGCGACAAAGAGCTCGTGCCTGTGCCGTTCCACCTGCTGACGTGATTAGCATTGCCATCCGTTCCCCACTTCTTTGGAGGAATATTTTGAACTCATTTGTTTATTCTCTGAGGTATATTAGTTAAAAACAGATGACAGAAGTGATCTACCTGGGCCCCATAAACTACAACATATCATAATACACTAAAAACTAGCAGGTAAGTGAGGAGGCCACTGTCTCCCCTCTGTCACTCCCTCTTCCTTCAGAACACTTTGTGCACCGTGCAGGGTGTGTCCTACCTGATCTGGACTAAAATGGCCCTACTGACAAGCATAGGTAAAAAGAAATAGAAATACGAATTTTAATGTCTTCTTTCTGTGCCCTGCAGGTTGACTTGCTCACACTGGGGTGGGGGGGGGGGGGGGCAGGCAGACATGGGCTTTGATGTCATAAAGAAGGAGCTCCAACACTTAGCTATGTGATCTTAGACAGGTTACTCCATCTCTCTGAAACTCAGCTGGCTAATTGCTGTAAGATGGTGATAATAATGTTAGATTTTTTTTCTTTATTAATTTTTTTTTTTTTTTTTTTTTTAGCAAGAGAGGAGGGGAGAGGGAGAGACAGAAACATCAATGAGAGAGAACATTGATTGGTGACCTCCTGCATGACCCTCACTAGGGATTTGGCCCACAACCTGGGCATGTGCCCTACCAGGAACCGAGTTGGCGACCTCCTGGTGCATGGGTCGATGCTCAAGCACTGAGCCGCACTAGCTGGGTTTTTTTTAGAATTGATTAAAATAATGGCCATGAAAGAAATCCAACCAAAAGCCTAATACATGGCAGGTGCTCATTGACCCATAGGCCGCCTCCCTCCCTTGCTGCTTCCCTATCCTCCAACCTACTTCTCTTCCTAGTTTGATCATCCTACCCTTCATGCTTGGCTTCGATGTTTGAAAAATGAATGAAAAAGCAAAACTTGGTATATTTGACCAGCTGTTCTGAGTCCCCCAAATTTTCTCCTAGAATGGCCATTTGCAGGCCTCTGCTCTATTTTAGAAAATAAACAAGGGGACCTCTCCCCAGATTCATATATGCCACACATTTCTCCCAGGACTCATCAGCTAGAGCAACACATGAGGTCACATTAAGAGTGATAGCTCTAATTCCACCGGTTTTGTCGGCCCTCCCCACCTGTTGCAAAGGGCTTGCAGCTCCCTGCCAGCCCGCCCACCAATATTTCTTGCTTTCTCCGGGGGGCCTTAGCAGCACTGGGCAGTCTGGTCCTCCCATTGCTCTCTGGGCATGGTGTCTCCCTGACGTGGCCCCACATCCCTCTCCTGGCCTTGGGGTCCCCCTTCTCCATGCTGCTCCTGTGGCTCTACTTAGCACACTTAGCAGGTGGACTGATTCACCAAGGAAGACCCAAGCCTCCTTCTTAGCGAAGCTCCCAGGGTCTGCGTCAGGGGATGAAGCGGGTGTGGGAGCTGAGGGACAAGGTAGGTTCTCTTCCCTTTGCCGGATGTTCTGTAGGGTAGGGTCACAACAGGTGTATTATCCAGTTTAGTAGAAAAGATTATTTTAATTGTTAATTAGAGCTCTACCTCCCTTTCTTGGCAGACGTGTAACCAGGAGGCTGGGACAGGGACAGTTCTGAAAGTGTTTGCCATGATGTATCAGGGGTCCTACTCCCTTGTGATAACTAAGCCTTTGTTATGGGATCAGCGCATTATCTTCACTTCTTCCCTCAGCATACGTTTCCTGCAAATAGACTTCTTAGCCTCCATCCAAAAACCCTTCACACAGTCAAATTATCTAGCTACACCCAGATACGCCTTAGCTCCAGAAAGGAGTGTGGTTCCCAGGGACTTCCTGGCATCAAGCTGAGAAGCTTTGGGTAGTGCCATCCCTCCAAGTCACCGGAAAGCAATAGTATCAACTTTATCCTCATTCTGATCTTCGTTCTTGTCAAAATTATAATCATCACCATCCTAACAGCTACCATTTAAGTGTTTCTGACCAGCTGGATGCTGTACACAACACTATTTAATTAAATCGTGCCCGATACAATTTATTAATGTTAGACTTGCAGCAGGTGAATAGTGCTCAAGTCCAAGATGAGTTTCTGCTTTGTCGGGTTCTCTTTGTTGCCTCAGACATTAGTAAAACCTGCCATACGAATGCAAGGAGGCATAGGCCTCAGAGAAACCGTAACATGTATAGATTTGAGCCACCAAAAGCACTTAAGAAAAGCAGACTAAAAATGTACTTTTGGCTCCAAGTGATGAAACCTTCTGTTCCACCATAATTCTAACAAGTTTGTTTTACATAATTCATTGAAAGGGCAAATGTAACTTGTTTTCGCTGCATTGTGCATTTTAATGAAATGCCCTAGGAGTATCAGCATCTCCTTATCTTTTTCTCCCTTGGAAAGAGCAATATATAATGAACACGCTGACATTGAAATGAGTAATTAATATGCAGCTTGTTTAGTCAGTATGAATCAGCATTTTGATGATGCCTTGTGAGGATAGGATTATAATTGGCAGGATTTCTACCTTCAGGCTGATAATTCTGGATTCGGGAAGGGGCAACTGCATTAAATAGTATTGTTCATTCTTCTTATAAAGCATACATCCTTAGAAGGCACAAGTAAAACTTACAAAAGAGAGAAATGGTTAAAACCAGCATTGAACTATTTAGGTCATTATAAATTTGTGGCGACTCTTGAATTATTCAGAAAATTATTTTAAAAACCAACTTAGGAATTCTCTTTTGTGATATGTCATTTATAAGATTAGCGGATTAGCCCTGGCCAGTTTGGCTCAGTGGTTAGAGCGTCGGCCTGCGGTCCAGAGAGACCCGGGTTCGGTTCCCACTAAGGGCACGTACCTCGGTTGCAGTTTGTTCCCGGCCCTGGTTGGGTTGTGCGGGTGGCAGCCACTCGATGTGTCCCTTTCACATCGATGTTTCTCTCTCTCCCTCCCTCCCACTCTATCTGAGCAAAAAAATGGAAAAATGTCCTCGAGTGAGGATAAAAATAAAAAATAAAAAAAAAGATTAGTAGATTCTTCAAGATTCACCCATTGACCTCATAATAATTACAATTCAAGGTGCTGGTTGACTTCTCCAGGTACACGTTTTGCTTCCTGCAGAATTGCACAAAGCTCACTCGACCAAGCCCAGTTTGGAATCCGTTTCTTCCATGAGCGTAGACTGTTCTCGAGCTTGGTGAACAAGTCCACCTCCGAGCCTTTGTGTGGTCCTTCGGGTAACATGCCCATCACCTTATTTATCTCTCTTCAGAAACGCTGCTCCGTCTTCTACAAAGTTCTTTCCTGATCAGCGCTACATGAACCCTAATGCCCGCTATGAAGGATTTAGCAAGTGTGTTCTCTGGAACACAGCTCTTCTGGGGTGCTCTGGGTGAAAGTTTCATAAATAAAGACGTGTTGCTTTTATTTTACTCCTCGGAGAGACTCACAGCGGGTCTGAAAAGTTCAGCTGCAAGAAGCTTATCTTGATTAACTTATTTGATGACCCACTGACATCCCTGGGAACTGGTATTCCGTAGGATGTGCTCTAGGAACCAACGTCTGCAGCTGTGATCGTTCTGTACTTGGATGAAGTTGGCTGATACCATCTTCAGAGCACTGAGTCCTCTCTCCGCACTGGATATCAAGTGTATAAAGGGCCTCCGGTTACGTTGTCCCCTCTCCCCAACACTCACGTGTGATTTGCTCCAAGGGGGCCCTGAATTCCCATCTGCCGGGTGAGAAACTGAAGGCTGTGCCGAAAGACTGGAAAGTGGCCATTTCTGGCTGCATTTGAAGAGCTCTCTCGGATTTTGTCTAAAAAGGAGCTAGCAAGCCTGTCTTATACCGACCCTGTCTGTCCTGTCTCTGAATTCTCCCGTCGCCACCTCAGTGACGAATGCTGCTAAACACATTCAACTTCAAAGCCCCGTCACGGGCCCTTCCTCTCAGCTCCTATTGCCGAAGCCTGGCCTTTCCCGGTTGTGCAAGTCACAGCTGGTAGTGATGGGGACCAGATGATGCCCCAGCAGCACATGAAAGGCTTTTCACCAGGATGTGGTTTGATGGTTTTGCTTGGGTATTTTGTTGTTGTTATTTTTTCCTCTGGAATGTGAGTCGTGGCCAAGAATTATTTCCCTGATTGCATTTTTGCTCTCCCTCTTCATTTGGGGAGCTGGAAGACATACAGAGACAGAGGAATATGATCATAAACAAGTTCTCAAGCTCACTGGTAGGCTTCTGTAAGGTGACTATGAGCTGTGACCTTTTATTTATTCAATAAATACACTTCTATGATGTGCGAAGTACCATGCTGACATCTTGGTCTTATCGCTTTACCAAGGCATCATTATTCTAGATTTTTAAAAAACTTAAAAGTTTATGGGCCTGATTTGTTTTCACTATCACAGGAGACATGCCTGCTCTTGCGCTGTGTGTCCACATCCTAATGCGGGGGAATGTGCGCGGGTTTATGACCACTTTGAAATGCACTGTGCACAATATATGGGCTATTACTATTTAAAATATTTATTGTGTTTTTCTCATGATAACACATTGCCTAGAATTGTTCTAGGCTCATTATAAAGAATGTGTACAACATAGCAAAGGACAAGGAAGAGATTAAAAAGCATCCATAATCTTAGCACCAGGCAGGCATATCTCTTTGTTTTATGATTGGGAAAAACAACACGCTAAGGAAAATTGACACCCTGGCTGTTCATTTCAGCATCATAACTAGTTAGGCTGCTTGTTAGCATCAGTAACAGACTCAGAACCTGTCAGGGATCGCATACTCAGGGGTTCTAAAGGTTGGGGCCACCCTGTCCTGAGATGTCTTTCAGTTTCTACACTTATACTCTCTTTAGGTGATCTCATTCCATGGACTTAAAACTGTATATATCTCCCAAATGTATATATCCAACCGTGGCCACTCCTGGAGTCTTATCTCATATAGCCAGCTGCCATCTCAACATGTTCATATAGATGTCCAGGAGGCCTTTCAAACTTAAGGCCAAAGCTTAACTCCAGATGTTCCTTTCTCCAGACTTTTATCCCAGATGTTTTTTGTTTTGTTTTTGTTTTATGTTTTTTTTTTGTGGTTTTATTTTTTGCATCTTAATAAGGAGCATCACATTAACTCAGGTGCTCAAGTCAAATTCTGAGAAATCATTGCTGATTGCTCTGTCTCCTTCCTCTCCCCTTCATCTAGCACGTGCGAGTCTGGAGAGGGAAGGATTTGGGATAATGCCAGATTTCTCCCGGCCAGCCATTATTAAAGAATGTAATTTATAGGGGTCAGTTCTCCCCCTGCTAGAAGCAAATGGAATCCTGTCAAGTTCCATGCTGGAGGTAGGCATGGCTTTGGCAGAACAAATGTTTTCCATATTGGAAAAAAGGAGGGACCCTTATGGATGACCTAGCAATATGAAGCAGCCTTCAACAACTGCTGTTTTTGGCAGCAAAAATCAACCCCAAGGGCTGAAATTTTCAAGCAGTGGCTTTCTGAGTAGTTGCCAATAAAGAGTGTTTAGCAGGTTGAACAAAAAACAGAGTTTCCAACAAGCCAAGAAACCAGGAGAGTCTGGGTCCGAAGAGGTCAGAACCCCAAACAGTAGGTTATCTTTTAAAGGTGATATGTGAAACCACTTCCCATCTTCTTCCACAAGGCACTTGCTGAAATGAGCTGTTGGGGGGGGTGGGGGTGGGGGTGTGGGGGGTGGGGGCACTGAAAAGAAATGGAAAGAAAGGAAGGTAGGGAGATTCTAGCACAGTGCTCCTTCATGGTGACTGTTGACTCCTGGGAGGGACAATTTGTGTTTGTGCAAACTGCCCCACATTAGGGGACATTAAGCACCTGTGATCATGCATGCCAGACGTAAATATTAGTAAATGCCAGCCTCCCACCAATCATTGTGATAACCAAATTATCTCTACATATTCTGTGGCTGTGGAGCAGTCCCAGCTTCCTTGGAGTCGCTGGAGAGAATCTATAAGGAAGGAAGGAATTCTGAAGAGAGATTTGAAGGAATGGTGTGTGTGTGTGTGCGTGTGTGTGTGTGTGTGTGTGAGAGAGAGAGAGAGAGAGAGAGAGAGAGAGAGAGAGAGATTGGTGAGAGAGCTCCCTTTCACTGCCTGGGGTGGTCAGACTTAGCAGGATGTGGAGAACATTGGATCAAGAGAATGTTCAAGGATTCCTGAGATAAGGCCGAGAGTCCGCCACCAGAGTCCTTCGGGGAAGCTCTTCCATCCTCCGCTGACAGGCAGTTTTAGGGTCCAGCCAAGATTAGACTTGTTTGGCCACATGCATCCAAAAGCCTGTTGATGTAAGATTCTGTTACAAGTCCTTAAATAACCAGAGTGTGGGACACACGTGAGCATCTGAGAGGTCATTTTCTCTGTGATACATTCCACCGGCCTGAGTAATAGTACCTAAAAAACATGCCCAGGCTCCCTGCAGCCTGTGCTTGGTGCCAGGAGGCACATTGCTGATCTCCCTCATAGAGAAAGATGGCACAAGGAGTCATCTTAGACAGCTTAAGCGCACACCTGCCACGAGACTTGGATTGTATAAATACACCAGCGGACACATCCCCTCGGGTTGGTTATCTTACTTCTTGGAACCTCAGTCTTCCTATCTGTAAAACTGGGCTATCAATACTCTACAACATTATGGCAAAGAATGCGTAAAATAATTATGTAAAGCATTTGATATACATTTTGTAGCTCAATAAACATTAATTTCTCAACTAGCCAGATAGTTACATGGAGTTAGGAAAGTATTTTTGACTAAATGACCTTGCGTAGTTTTATAAAATCTGTCTTCTTTGGGTCCCTGCACCCCTCCTCTTGACCTTCTGACTTAGCACAGCCAGCGTTGGAACAATGGATCTTGCCCTTGTCCAGGTAAATTTGTTGCACATCACACTACAATTTAAGCTGGAGCAGCAAACCTATGGGGACGCGAGCAGAAATACTTCTGTAATTTTTATAGAGCAAAAGCAAGGGCACAGTATACATTTCATCTGGGCTTCAAATGCCAGTTTTGTGCTAACCACGTGATGGAAATGAAGAGGAAAGGAAAAAGTTCCACTCTGAACTGCTCTGTGACTCAGGCAGTGCCAGCACTCACCCTCCTCGTTGCATGACTAAGTATTTGTTTGCTGTCAAGTAACATAACCTTGGCTGCCAAGTACTTTTAAATATTTGCAAAAAAAATACCCCTCAGATAATTGGAGAGATTCCTTAAGAGTCATGCAGCATTACAGAAGTCAGGGATGTCAGTAGCAATATAAACATTAGGAAGATAAAAACGAAGTTGGGATACATGTGATCAGGCATCAAAATGGAACAGGCTGTTCATGGTGCTTCCTTGTTGCTGTTGTTCTCTCTTTCGCACATTCTTTCTTATTTAGACAGCTTTTTCCTCCTTCCCCCCAGTCCCCATATGTTTGGTTCCTTTCTCATCTTCCAGCAACACTGCCCCTGTAGCTGCCCACCCCACCCACCCCAAGATGTCCCCTGAGCACTACTAATATCCATGTATCACGGAATAGATATTAAAAAGTATCTTTATAAGTTTATATAGAACATGAGCCTAAAAAAAAAATAATTACATGAATTGTTGAAGCAAAAAATGTAGTCAAGTCCCAATGTTCTCATTTACTAATTAACCCAGACAAAGCACACTTTCCAAAACTGCTCCATTTCATGTAGGAGTGCCAAAATTAATGAACTATTCAACTAATTTACCTCCGCTGGAGTCTCAAAAATGTGATACCTAGATCTTAGGAGAAGGGCTTTCGTTTTTTTAATAGAAGCAGAGAAACTGGGAAATGAGCCAGTGGCTTCTGCCTCTCTTCCAATATCTTCTCTCTTGGCCCCGAGGTTAAATATACTCATCACAGACACAGGCACAGACGTAGGTGACCTCATAGGGGCTGAAAAAGAAATTAGAAACATCAAGAGAGGCAAAAAATAAACACTGGATCATTGCTGAGATTTGTGTCATATCTGAGCAAAGTAATAATAGCTGAGCATTAATTAGACACACTATAAATGTGTGAGCCCCTGTTCTGAGTGCTCCACAGGCTCAAGATGTAGGTCATGACGATAATACAAAACAACCAAGCAGCACTTTTTATATGTGAGGTTGAGTTCTAAGCACTCTGAGAATGCCAACTCGTTTAATCTTTGTAACAATCACGTGCAATGAGTACTCTTGGTATTCCTGTTTTACAGAGAAAGAAATCGAGGCACAGAGAATTTCAGCACCTTGTCCAAGGTCACAGTAAATAAATAAGGGGTTTAGATTTTGAACCTAGGGAGAGTGGATACCAAATAGTGCAGTAACCACTTAGCTATAATATTAATAGCTAATTTCTCCTGGGTTAAAAGGATGATCAGCGTTTTATGTACAATGTTGTTGTTTTTATTTTTTGCAGACTTTGTACCTAAAGTTTATGTCTTCTGGATGGCCAAGACTAATATTGCTGAGGAGAGAAGAGAGGCCAACGCGACTCAGCTAGGGAAGGGATGAAAGTGACGTGCAGAAGGATGAGGATGTGCCCTGTGAAGGCAAAACGCGTCACAGGTGAGAGCACATTTGCCCTAACGGAGGATGCACGCAGGCGGACTTGAGGTGGGAAATGTATTTCATGCCTTTAAAGGTCTTCAGCCTGGTTTCTGGGGGCTTTATTCCGAATTGATTGGTAGCAGCACTTGTGCCCAAATGGCCATCATCTTCTACCTAGACCAGATTCCTAACTGTCACTCTCGTCTTTTTAGCATCCTTTCCCCACCTAAGGGCCAAGAGGGAGCTTTTAAAGTGTAAATGAGACTACAAGGCTGGCCTGTTGGGGGCTGGCGGAAGCTTTCCATCCGTTGGAGTGGAATGCAGACTCCTCACCCCGTCAGGGCCCTGGGCGCCTGCCTTTGTCTAACTAGGTGGAACATTTCAGTCTTGGAAAAGACATTACCCAATGAGTGTACATTACTTAGCTGAAATGCTTTCCTTAATATGATATCGTCCACTATCAAATGTGATGGAGAAATTTACTTCCAAGATTTAACTGGAAAATTAGTGTGGTTTTTTTTTTCCTCAAATAATTATTTATTTTTAATGTTTGCCTCTGTGTACTGCCTCCAAACTGTAAAGCTCATAGTTCTATAATCATAACTTAATACGTTGCTCTCAATATAGTAAGGGAAAAATCCATATCAAATCCTTCTTTGAAAATCAGTAGTGCACACCCTATATTTGAAATATCTTTCAGAGTAGCCCTTGAAAAACTTATACATTGATTGTGAAGAGAATCAGAATATACCACCTCAAAATATGCCACTTTGGCATAAGGGTTATTTCGAGCTAAGGCAGTTAGTTAAGAATCAACACGTGCAGGAAGAGTTCTCTTCCCTCCTCCTACCTGCCTAAAAGCAAGGTGTTCATTTCTCTCTGAGGAAGGAGATCCTCTCCCTCTCCCACCTCGATGTCACAGAGAGAGGAACTCCTCACTGAAGATGGGGAGCAGACACCAAACTGACTTTGCATAAAATGGACCGTATCTTCCATTCATTCCCCCATGTATTTGCTAGTAATTTCCTCACAGTTTATCATCCCTTGAAGCCCAAACCCTCTTTTCTTTGTTAAAAGGATATATAAAACCCTGAATATAACTGCTTCTTTGAGTTTTAATTCATTTGGGTGAACTCCTAGGCATGTAAATATATAGTAACTTTTCTCCTGTTAATCTGTCTTAAATTATTTTATAATTTGCAGGCTCTCAATCAACCTAAGAGGGTAAAGAAAAAGGTTTTCTTCCCCAACAAATGCATTTACAATTGTAATAGGATATTTCAATGAAACCCAGAGACCTTAAATCTCATACTCCAAAGGAGGTGCTAGCCCGCAGTCAGAGTGAACAAAGTTGTGTCAGGAAAATGTAACCTTTCACCCATATTGAGAACATAACTGGAGGGTTTTTCGGAGAAGCAGTTAGAAAGCATTATTAGTGAATTTTGGAGTCTTTCTCCTTCCCCTAAAAGGAGGAAAGGAAGCCCCTGGCTGGTGCGGCTCAGTTGGCTGGGCATCGTTCTATGCACTGAAGGGTCGTGCAAGTTCGGTTCCCATTGAGGGCACATGTCCAGGTTGCAGGCTTGATCCCCGGTATGGGGCATGCAGGAGGCAGCTGTTCAATGTTGTGCTCTCACATTGATGTTTCTCTCTCTCCTCGTCTCCTGTCTTCTCTCTCTAAAAACCAATAAACTATTCTTAAAATAATAATAATACATAAAAGAAGAAAAAGAGTATGGGTAGGTGAGTACTTCTTTCTTCACCTCCACTTAAGAGAGATCTAAAGGTGTCAAATGAAAACAAACTCAGACTTAAATAGGAGAGACTTTATTTAGAAACTATTGCAATAGGGAGAACATTTTGACCAAAGGATCTGCAAGAGTCTCAATATTCCTTTTTTTTTTTTTACCCTCACCTGAGGACATTTTTTGCATTTATTTTGAGGGAGAGAGGGGGGAGGAAGAGAGAGACAGAGAGAGAGAGAGAGAAACATCGACATGAGAGAGACACATCGAGTGGCTGCCACCCACAAGACCCCAACCAAGGCTGGGGACTAACTGCAACTGAGGTACGTGCCCTAAGTGGGAACTGAACCCGGGCCTCTCTGGTTCGTGGGCTGATGCTCTAACCGCTGAGCAAAACTGGCCAGGGCAATATTACATTTTTTAAAAAGGAGATGTTCTTTTATAGGGAGAAGTAAAATGGATTAATGGAAACTCTGTGGGGAGTCTGGAAAGTGGTAGTTGAGCCGACAGCACAATCAGGGAAGTTTAAGAGGAAATGTTTCTTCATTTGATGATCAACCAATTCTCAGAATAAGCTGGTAAGAGGGATGTTTTGCACCTTAGCGCTTTAGTGCTTGCTAAGACTTGGGGTTGAGCCAGACTTTAGGGGCCTGAAGGAAAGAGAGAAACCTGACCAAATGTAAGCCTTGGTCAAAGGAAATCAGAAGAGCTTAATGCATTTGGGGGGAGACACAGTGGACTTGGGTCTGCTTTCTGTGTGAGAAATATATAAAGTGAGAGGCTAGCTAAAGTGGCCTGGGGCAGCAGAGATGGCAACGATTTAGAAAATAATTTTACTTAAAAAAATAGTTGGGTCAGAGAATGTGGCAGTTTTCCCTGACCTTCTTTCAAAACAGGTCTTAACTAAGAGGACCATCTGGAAGAATGAATGCATGGACTTTGGCAGAGAGAAGCTGATAGTACTGCTGGATTCTTAGAGGCTAAGACAGAAGAGTAGAGATGTGTTCCTCTTTAACAAAATAAGAGCAGATTGGACATCCTCAGAGATTGTGTCTACAGAGAACTCATAAATGACCTTCAGAAGAGACAAATTAGAATTCAACCTTAACCAAGCTCAAAAAGCTCTGATCAAAAAGATCAACCCACAGTACCCAACATGAATGTCCCTTTGCTCCTTTGCTTTCCTTCTCCTCCCTTTCTTTCCCAAATGTTATAGATCAGTTAGCAAAATATTATACAGCTCTGAAAGCTTTTAAATTAAAAGTAATATTGACTCCAAGGAACCAAACTGGAAAAGCAATGGCTTGGAGCAAGGTAGATATATATGACAAAATTTGGGACTATTTAACCTACCAAGCAGAATTACCTGTATCAGTAATTTATTTAAAAGTGCTGTCAAAATAAAAGATAATGTTACAAATGACAGCATTTTTATTTATTAAAAAGTCATTGTCTGGTACATTTCATAGAACTAAAAAAAATGATTCAAAAATGTATATTGACAACAAAAGATCCCAAAATAGTTTCAGGAATCTTGAAAAAGAACAAAGTTGGAGGTATCATGCTACCTGATGTCAAACTATACTACAAAGTTGTAGTAATCAAAACAGCCTGGTACTGGCATAAATACAGACATATAAGTCAATGGATCAGAATGGAGATCCCAGAAATAAACCCACATCTATGTGGTCACTTAACATTTGCCAGAGGAGGCAAGAACATGCAATGGGATGAAGACAGTGTGTTCAATAAATGGTGTTGGGAAAATTGGACAGATGTGTGCAAAAAAATGAAACTAGATCATCTTCTTACACCATTTACATGAATAAACTCAAAATGGATTAAAGACTTAAATGTAAAACTCAAAACCATAAAATTCTTAGAAGAAAACATAGGCAGTAAAATCTCTTACCTTTTTTGTGTAGCAATATTTTTTCTTATATATCTCCTCAGGCAAGGGAAACAAAAGAATATATAAGCATGTACCTCGGTTTTGGGTTCCATCCCTCCTGGCCTTAGTCAGTGTCGTGAGGGATGCAATCAATCAATGTGTCTCTCTCACATCAATGTTTTTTCTCTCTCTCCTCTTCCCTCCCACTTTATCCAAAAAAAAAAAAAAAAAAATCAATGAAAAAATATCCTTGGGTAAAGATAAAAATAAAATAAAATAAAAAGTGGGCAGAAGACCTGAATAGACCCTTCTCCAAGAAAGACATACAGGTGGCCAATAGACATATTAAAAGTTGCTCACCATCACTAATCTTCAGAGAAATGCACATCAAAACCACAGGGAGATAATACCTCATACCTGTCAGAATAACTGTCATCAACAAATCAACAAGCAACAAGTGTTGGCAAAGATGTGGAGTGAAGAAACCCGAATGAACTGCTGGTGGGAATGCAGATTGGGGCAACCACCGTGGAGAACAGTGAGGGGTTCCTCAAATAATTAAAAATGGAATTGACTTATGATCCAGCAATTTTATAAGTCTGGGAATATATTAGAAGAAACCTGAATCACTAATACACCCCTATGTTCACTGCAACATTATTTATAATAGCCAAGATGTGGAAGCAACCCAAATGCCTATCAGTAGATGAGTGGATAAAGAATCTGTGGTACATGTACACAATGGAATACTACTCAGACATAAAAAAGAAGGAAATCTTACCTTTTGCAACAGTGTGGATGAACCTAGATGGTATTATGCCAAGTGAAATAAGCCAGTCAGAGAAAAACAGATATTAGATGATTTCACTTATATGTGAAATCTAATGACGAAAATGAACAAACAAAATAGAAACAGACTCACAGATACAGAGAACAGACTGACAGATGTGAATCTCAGAGGGATTTGGGGATCTGGGTGATAGATACAGGGGAAGGGATTAAGCAGTATAAATCGATAGCTACTGAATAGCCACAGCAATGTAGATTATAGTCAATAATGCCATGATAACAATGTATGGGGCCAGGTGAGTACTTGAAGCAGCAGAGGGGACCACTTTGTAAATGACATGATTTTCTAACTACTTTGCTGTATAGCTGAAACTAATACAGAATAATATTGAATGAAAACTGTGATTGAAAAATAAATTAAAAAAAAAAACGGAAGAAAAAAGTCTTTGTCAAATATATTGTGCCCTTTAATTACTGCGGAGGCTTTGCCACCTGTTTCTTTCTCTATACCACAGTAGAAACAATTATTTCCCTTTTGTTTGGAACTATTTTTGTTAACACTTGGTTAACAAAAAGTTCAGACTTTTAGAAAGTGAATGAGAAGCATGGAAACCAAAACAATAAAACAGCTGAGTCATCCACTAGGATTGTCAAATTTTTTGAATGCCCTTGGCTGGGGTCCCATTAATAAATTATGATGACTAATCGCATCAATTCTCTTTTCGTGACACCAAGTTCTCCTCGGACTGCATCTTTTAGAAGCTTCCTGTAGCTCTTGTCGGTAACATGTGGAAGTCTCAACATTGGTTTCTTTCTGAGGGGCTCCCTCAAGATACCAAGTTAACCTCATCCAGTGCGAACACCCACCTCACCTGAGGACAATCGATAATCTATTCTGGTCATGATCATATCGCTCGGTGTTTCTGTGATTATGCAGCCCCCTGGACTGGGAGCAATCAGGCAGAGAATCACCAGGACATTGAAAGATTAGCCTCATCAGTTACCTGCTGTGACCATCGGCTTTCTGTATATTAATACGGAAAAAACAGCCTGCTGATTGTCATTTAAATTGCATGAAGATGTATTTGTCTTTTGGAACTCCAAGGCATTTAAATGTGACGTAAGATCAAAAATCATTAAAGAAGAAGACTTGTTCCAGCAAACATCTCCCAGGAGGCTGAAGTCTGACATTTGCACAATGGAGAAAATGAGTACATTTTGTGCTTAATCACTTTCAATATGCAATGCGATTTAATCCAACAAATATTTATTGAACACGTACTATGGGCAAAGCACTACGATAGGCCCTGCAGGGGGAAAAAGGGGGGCGTGGGACACGGGGACTGCGAATTTTCAGAGTCAGTCATTGAAATCAACATGGAAATCAACATGTAAATCAACATCCACGGCCAACTATAATGTATGACAAACAAACAAGAAGAACCTAGAAAGGCCACATTATGTTGGAGCAATTAGGAAAGTCTTTGTGGAAAGGGAGAAAATCTGAGCAGGCTTTTTAAAAAGTGAACAAAAGAAGAAGGAAATTGCATGTTGAAATAAGTACAATATCAAAGGCATGGGAATGAGTGTGAAGGTGCTAAAGGTGTTCTTGCCAAAGCCTAGGAGCACAAACCTTTCCAGTATACGCTGGCAGCTTCCTACTGCCAGGTCTGCAACTCTCCTGAGAGCTTTCTTTGGCCATGGACATGATCAGTGAACACGCAGTGCAGGCTGGAGGGATCAGGGAATTGATGATCCTGGGAGCAGCTCTAATCAGTGACAAATAGGGACTTCCTTGCCCCTCACATGGGACGTCTTCAAGGGGTGTCCTCCACCATCCCCTGGAGAGACCCAGTAGGACTGGTTCTCAGTTCCCCAGAGTAGCTGGTGCTCATTAAGTTATCTTACTTTGGTTTTCTTCCATTTCCTGTCATATTTGTCTGCTCTCCCAGTACATGCTTCCTGGGATCACTTCCCAAATAGACTACAATTGTGTGCCACTGAATGACAGGGGTACATTCTGAGAAATGCATCATTAGTGATTTCAGCATCACAGAGTGCACTTACACAAACGAGGAGGTACAGCCTGCTGCACACCTCGTCTATATGGTACAGTCCAGTGCTCCTACTGCAAACCTGTACAGCATGCTGCTGCACTGAATCCTGTAGGCAATGGTAACACAGTGGCAAGTATGTGTGCATCTAAATCTATCTAAACACAGAAAGGTACAGTAAAAATATGACTGTACTTGCACTCAAATCCTTGTAACAGATTGTGCTTCTTAGGAACCCAACCTAAGACAGAAGAGAAGCACAAGGCAAGTTAAATAAGCAGCAAACTCTTCAGCAGGCTTAAAGCAGGCGGGGTGCATGGGACAAACAAGAGTGGAAGCAGCAAAGTTGTATGCTTTTCACTCTGTGCCAGCAGTTGTGTAAGCAATTTTGCATAGTCCCTCTCATTTAATAATCAGAAAACCCCGAGGAGTACCACTCTGAAGAGGCCCAGAGGGGTTAAGTTGCTCCGGGGCACACATTTGTCAAGTGGGGAAAGAAGAATTCCACGCCAGTTCTCTGAGATACAAAAACTAGACTTTGAAATCCAATCTTCTTTGGCCCCACTGAAGGTGTTGATGTTCAGCCCCCCGAACATCACTGAAGGTATTGAATGCCACTCTGGGCAGTTTCTTACCTTCAGGGGGAGCACTGAGCAGCCATGAAGGGAACTCAAGAGGGGATGCCCTGGGCTGGCTGCGGACTCTAACAGGAGAGAGAGAGCGTCACCACTGTGAGCAAAGTCATGGTCTGGGACCGTCAGAGGAATCCAGCCACCTGAGGCCCTACCCAAACACCCCGGTGCATCTGTCATCCACGTGTGGCCAATGTTTGGGAAGTTCTAACACTGAGAATGTTAGAAGGTTGGTCAATAGTCAGACAAACCTTCTCAGAGTCCTGGCCCCATCATTACTGTTTCTGAGATTTTGAGAGAGGTCAGTTATCTCCATTCTCCGAGCCTCATGCTTATTATTGGTAACAATGCAAGTTATTTATAGGGTGGGAGAACGAACAAGTTTAAAGAACTTTGCCTTTTGCCTGGCATGTCCAGTGTATGTTAGCGGTGTTATTAAAGCCAGGAACTGGCTTATGCACACAGGCTGACCCTTTTTTAGGTCTCATGAAATTTTGCCTCTTCACCAGCTTCCACAAAATTCAAGTATACCAAGGGTGTTGAGTATTTGTGGGACTCATATACAGAATGAAAATAGAGGTGAATTCGTGGCAACTTGGGTCCTCATCAGACCTGTTTCTCAGCTGTCAGTGTCGTGGAAGACCGCCAGGTGGGGAGCACAGTGGAGCAGGTGACACCGGGACATTCCCCGACGTGTGTGTGATAGGGCCTGCCCTCCTCCTGCCCAGGAAGAAGCTTTAACAGAACCCCACTGGGGACCAAGTTCATGGGTACTGTTGCTTCATTTTGGCACGGGCAGGATTGCACAGAAGTCAGAAAGGACTTGTTTAACTACTAAAAGGCAAGCTTCTAGAGTAATCCACAAGGGAAGGGTGCCTACTCCAGGTGGCTTGGATCTTTACCTATCCAAAACATTCTTCGGTAAGACCCTTCATATTTATATAATGCCATTTTTGTCTTAAGTAACATTTGGAACACAATATTCCTCCATATGATTCTCTATATACTTTTGGGTATTTCTCACTGCAGTGCGATTCAAGTAGGTACAGAGGGTGTTTCACACTTAATCTCATCCCTGCGCTTGGTTTTACAGAGGAATCCAGAGACATGCAGCTCCCTCCGAAGCCAGTGATTTCACCAGGAGAGGGAAAGAAAGAACTAGCATGGACTCAATGCAGAGACAAAGAATTGGCTGTGGGTGGGCATGTTCTAAAGAAGAGGGAGATGCCTCTGGAGCTGGAGTGTTCAGATGGTCGCGATTCAGGCAAAGGCTGAAGATGACCATCATGAAGCAACACGGACCAAAATGCAAGAAAGAGCAAGAAAGATTTATGGAGCCACTGCGAGCATATTGGCTTGGAGGGTGGGGATCACTGAAGGTGGATTTTGGAAAAGGAGGTGGACTCAGACAGGCAGGACTTGGGGTACCAGGGGGAGGCACTGTCCTGCAAACGTTGTTCCCAGTGACCGTCTTCTCCCTTCCATTGATGCAACAGGACCCTAACTGCTCTCCTAGAATCCAGTCTGCAGTGTTTACAATGAGTGAAGTGATATTTTTTTAAAAAAACTGAGCTAACGGTGTCACTCCCTGCTAAAACCCTTCCCCAGGTTCCCTCTGCTACTGGGAGAAAGACAAAGGCTTTAACATGGCCCCAGAGGCTCTTCGGATCCAGAGCCTGCCGCTCTCTACAGCTTCCTCTCACCTCTACACTCTCTTCGGCTCTCCCCCCTCCCATCTCCCCTCACTCTGTCTGTGCAGCCACCCGGCCTTCGGCCTTCGTTCAGTTCCCAGCGATCCCTCCCACCCCCAGAAGCCTTTGCTTGTGCCATTTCCTCTGCCCAGAAGGCTCTGTCCCGCCACCTCTGTCTTTGACCTAGTTAACAACCTTTATCTTACACAGTGCAGATCACATAAGACTTTCTGGGGGAAGCTTTCCCTGACTCCCTAGACTATTACATGCTCATAAAGCACCCTGTGCTCTCCCTCGAAGGACAGAACCTCAGCTTGTGCTTATCTGTGCGTGCGTGTGGCTATTTTAACACCATCCTCCCCTACTGGACTGTAGGCACCACAACCCGGAGGAAAGAATCCTCCTCTGCTTGCTCACCATTGCACCTCCTGGATTTAGCACGGTGCCGAAGGGAAACAAAGATCTTTTGGATTGGTGGATGGTTAATGAATGGATTGGTGAATGAATAATAAGAAATTCACCCACAAGAATTTGGATCAAATTTGATATCTCTTTTCTCATTAGTATCAAGTTTATTTGAGCAATATTAGTTGCTTATTTTATTTAAAAGCTTCCCATGTCTCTCTTCAGGCAGTTAGCTTATTTTTAGAACTACTATTCATGAGTTAGGAAACCAATTCTTCTTCCACCATTATCAGTTTTTCCTCTGAGTCTGGCTTGTTTTGAAAACAAAGAGAGAAAAGTAAATACTCCAGTTTCATGGTTCAGTTTACATTTCAGTTTTTCTCTTATTCTGAACACTGTAAATGGTTTGAAAAACCAAACTTTTGCATTTATATTGCTCTTTTCATCAACAAGACTTCTAAGAGTTGTAAAGACATACTTACAGTAGCATTTGAAACGACAAAAATACGCCCACATTAAAACTTCTTTAAGGTAGAGAGGCTGTTAACAGGTTCGCAATATGGCAGCAACAATTTAAAGCACGAATCAAGGGTTTTGATTAAACCCTCTAAATTGACTAATGGTGAATTCTCCTAAGAGGCACCCTTCATTCTAAACCCAAACAACATTGATGTCTCTTCAAAGAATACAGGGATTTAGAAAGCTTTGGTTTGAAGACATAAGGATCTAAAAGATGTGCAAATAAAAAAAGGACAGGATAACATTTATTCTGCTTTCTCTAACTCCTTGAGAAATGTAATTGGATCTTTAGCCCTACATTTTCCCCTAGTATATACATCTAAAGCTATAAATTTTTATTTAAGCACTAGTTTTTGCTGTACCCTGTGAATTTTTATGTGCCATATTTTAGTTATTTTCACTTAAAAACATTTTCTAATTTCCATTGGAATTTCTTTCTTTGACCCATGGGTTCTTTTCAAATGTATTGCTCAGTTTCCAAACATCTAGCCATTTTCAAGTTACCTTTTTTAAAAGTTTTTTTTTATTGATTTCAGCTTTAATTCCACTGTGGTAAAAGAACATTCTCTGTATGATTTCAGTCCTATGCAATTCGTTAAGACTAGCTGCGTGGTCTATAAGGGAAAATTTACAATTTTTGTAAATGTTCTGTGGGCATTGAAATGCATATTCTTAAATGTTTATAGTATTATATATCTATGTCAATTAGATCAGGTTTGTTAGTAGTGTTATTCAAATCTTTTATATACTTTATTATTTTAGTCTGCTTTATCAATTACTGAGGAATGGTTACTAAAATCTCTAACTATATTTGTGTATTTGTAAAAATCTCATTAGTTCTACCACTATTTACTTAATGTATTTTGATGTTAAATTATTAATGCACCCACGCTAATTATTATTGCATCTTCTGGTAGGGTTGGCACTTTCATCATTGACTGTCATTCGTCCTTCTTTAACCTTTCTTTTCGTGATTTTAACATATAGCATGGTTTCTTTCTTTCTTTTTTTTTTTGGTATGTGCCCCTAGCGGGAACTGAACCCAGGACTCTCTGGTCCGCATGCCGACACTCCAACTGCTGAGCCAAACCGGCCAGGGCTATGGTTTCTTATTTTGTGGGAGGGTCATTTTACATGTTTTTTCTATTTCCACTCTTTTTTACTTTCAACCTGTCTCGTTATAGTAAATATGTCTCTTCTAAGCAACATATAGGTTTTAAAAAAAATCTATTCTTACAGTCTTTGTTTCTCAGTTATTTAAATTATATGTTCTGTGTACATTTAATGTGTTTGTTGGTATATTTGAGTTTTTTCTTTGTCCTACCTGATACTCATTTCTGTTTTTTTCTTTCTAGTCATCTTTTGGGTCAATGCAATATTTTCTTTTATATTTCTATTTTGTTCACCTTATTTTTGTTAACACACATATATTTTTTTAAATAATTCACTTAGTGGTTATTTCTAGCTTTTGTTAGCATTATTTCTAATTTAGTACTTTTAAACTTTCTAACAGTGCAAGGACGTTAGAACACTTGAACTCCATTTAAGTTCTTTTTCCTTTTTATGCAATGTTTGATGTGCATTTCAATTATATATATATTTTAAGCCTAACATGTTATTTTTATTATATTATGAAGTCAATCTTAACTTAGATTTTTCTCACATATTTACAGTTTTCACTGTTCTTTGTTTCCTGAAATTCCATGTCTCCAATTAAAATAATTTTTCTTCTTCTTGAAAGCTCTTCCTTTGTGTGTGTATGTGTGTGTGTGTGTGTGTGTGTGTGTGTGTGTATGTGTAAGTCCTCTGGTGGTAGAAAATATTTTTTATTGAAAATAAATATATATTGGCTTTATTTTTTTTTGTCTGTGCATTTTAAAAAGCTTTTCATTTTGAAACAATTACAAACACACAAGAAGTTGCAAATATGATATAGAGATGTCCCATATAAACTTTCCAGTTTCCTCCAGTAGCTACATTTTACATAGCTGTGATAGGCAGAATTTTAAAGATGTCTCCAAGGTTCCCCTCCTTAATCATTTAAAACTCATCTAAGTACTGCTGTGAAGAACTGTGCAGATGTTCTAATGTTTATGGATCTTAAAATAGGGAGACTATTGTGAATTGTCATGTGGGCATAATCTAATCACTTGAGCCCTTGAGAGCAGAGACATTTCTCTAACTGGAATCAGAGAGATGTGGTGAAGCGAAAAACAAAGAGAAAGAGGTCAGAGAGATTCAAAGAGTGAGAAAGACTTGACCTGCCATTGCTGGCTTTGAAGATGAAGAAAGGAATCCATGAGCCAAAAAATGGAGGCACCCTCTGGAAGCTCTGAATGACCCCAGCCAATAGCCATCGGGGAAACAAAGATCTTTTTACTGCAACCACATGAAACTGAATCTTACCAATAACTTGAATGATCTTGGAAGTGCATTTAACCCAAAACCCATGGAAAAGAATGCAACCCTGCCAACACCTTGATTTTGGCTCTCTGAAGCCAGGAGCAAATGATTAGCTGAGCCACGCTGGTCCCAATTTCTGACCTACGGAACTGTGGGATAATAAATTCGCCTTGTTTAAGGTCGCTAACTGTATGAAAAGTGTTACTAAAGCAAACAAACAAATAAAACCAAATACAATATCTATTGTACAATATCAAATCTAGGAAACTGATATTGGTACAATGTGTGGCACTCTATTCCATGTGCAGATTCATGGACCACTAATCCAGTTGAGAAACAGAACTATTGCATCACTACAAAGACTTCCCTCGTGTTACCTTTTATAGCCACACCCTTACCCCTGTCGATTTGTAATCCCTAGCAACATCCATCTCTTCTCCACCTTTGTCATTTTCTAAATTCTGAAAATGCTAGATAAATGGAATCATGTAGTACGTGAATAAGGATGCCTTTTTTCACTTCGCAGGAGAAATGCCCTTAGATCCATTTCAGTTGCTACATGTGCCAGCAGCTCATTCCTTTTTTCTTGTGCTCAAAAACACACAACAAAAAATTTATCATTGTCATGTTTTGGGGTGTTTTTTTTTGGTGGCAATTTTTATTAATTTAGTTTTGTTACAGATTTTTTTGTTTCCCCCCCAAAACACCCTTTTCCTGACCCCCCTGCTCCCCCGCCCCAGCATTGTTGCCTATGTCCATTGGTTATGCATACATGCATGTAAGTTCTTTGGTTTGTCTCATCCTCCCGCCCTCCACCCTCTCCCGCTCCCCTCCTCTGAGGTTTGTCAGTCTGAATCATACTCTTTTCTGTGTCTCTGGGTCTATTTTGTTCATCAGCTTATTTTGTTTATTATATTCCACAAACATGTGAGAACAAGTGGTATTTGTCTTTCTCTGATTGGCTTATTTCACTTAGCATAATACTCTCCAGGTCCCTCCATGTCATCTCAAAGGATAAGAGATCTTTCTTTCTTACAGCTGCATAGCACTCCATTGTGTATATGTACCACAGCTTTTTTATCCACTCATCTACTGATGGACACTTGGATTGTTTCCATATCTTAGCTATTGTAAATAGTGCTGCTATGAATGTAGGGGTACATATATTCTTTCTGATTGGTATTTCAGGCTTTTTAGAATATATTCCTAGAAGTAGGATCACTGGATCAAATGGCAGTTCAATTTTTAGTTTTTTGAGGAAACACCATATTGTTTTCCATAGTGGCTGCACCAGTCTGCATTCCCATCAGCATTATACTGGGGTCCCCTTTTCTCCACACCCTCGCCAGTACTTGTTTTCTGATGATTTGTTGATGGCAGCCACTCTGGCAGTTGTGAGGTGATACCTCATAGTTGTTTTAATTTGCATCTCTCTGAAGGTTAGTGACGTTGAACATTTTTTCATAAGTCTCTTGGCCATTTGTATGTCCTGTTTGGAGAGGTGTCTATTTAGGTCCTCTGCCCATTCTTTAATTGGGTTGTTTGTCTTCCTTTTGTTGAGTTGTATGAGCACTCTATATATATTGGAAATTAACCCCTTATGTGATATATCATTGGCAATTATGCTCTCCCATAGAGTGGGTTTCCTTTCCATTTTGATGGTTGTTTCTTATGCTGTGCAGACTTTTTTAGTTTGATGTAGTCCCATGTGTTCATTTTTTCCTTTGTTTCTCTTGCCATTATTGTCATGGTTTTTAAGTGTACAGTTCAGTAGTATATAGTCTCACTGTTGTGGAAGAGATCTTCCAAAGTTCATCTTGAAAATCTGAAACTCCATACTTGTCACACAAAAATTCTCATTTTCCCCCTTCCCTGCAGCATCCGGTAACCACCATTTTACTTTCTGTTTCTATGAATTTGACTACTTTATTTTAATTTCTTTTTTCTTTATTGAATTTAGAGAGAGAGGAAAGGAGAGGGAGAGAAAGATAGAAACATGGATAGAAACATTGACTGGCCACCTCCTGCATGACCCCTACTGGGGATTTGGCCCACAACCTGGGCATGTGCCCTGACCAGGAATCGAACTGGCGACCTCTTGGTGCATGGGTCGATGCTCAACCACTGAGCCACACCGACTGGGTGAATTTGACTACCTCATGTAAGTAGACTCACACCATATTTGCCTTTCTGAGACTGGCTTATTTCAGTTAGCATGATGTCCTTAAGGCTCATCCTCATGGTAAGTTGTCTCCTTTTAACTGCTGAGCAGCGGTCTGTGGTTTGAATGTGCCTCGGTTTGTTTAGCCATTCACCTATCAAAGGATGTGCTGGTTGTTTCTGGGTTTTGGCTCTCACAAATAAAACTGATATGAACATTTGTATGCATGCTTTTGTGTGGACATAAGTTTTTATTTCTCTGGGATAAATGCCCAGCAGTGCATCTGGTAGATCAGATAATAAATGAATGTTTAATTTTGAAGAAACTGCTGATCTATTTTGCAGAGTAACTTATTCCTTTACATCCCCACTAGCAGTGATTCAGTGTCTCTGCATGCTCACCAAGTTTAATATAGTCACTTAAAATTGTTTAAGTTGTTCATTGTGGCCTTATTTGCATTTCCTAATGCCTAGTGATATACTACATCTTTTCATGTGTTTATTTGGCATCTGTATATCTCCTTTGGTGAAATACCGCATCATGACTTTTGCTCATTTTCTAATTTGAATATTTATTTATTTATTTTTTGTTTGTTTTGTTTTTTTACTTTCAAGTTTTTAAAATGATCTAGATAAAGAACTTTATGAGATATCTGGTTTTTAAGTATTTTCTCTTTAGTTTGCCTTTTCATTCTCCTTAGAAGGTATGCTTAAATGTATACAAATGTTATTATGGAAGGATAGGGCAAACATTTTCAAAGTATGAGCTTACCTGTCTCAAAGCCAAAACTGTACTAGAATCAAATGTTTCTATTTTATATTCACAGTGGATACAGTCATTGGGATATGTTCAAGTCAAAGATTTGTTTGTTAAACACTATCTTTTAAACATATAATACCATATGTAGCATAATAGCCATTTTCTTGATATATATGATAAATCATGACGGAAATAAAGCAAAGACAGCACAAAGACCATGGGTTCAGTATTTAGAGTCAAACACAGTCATGTCCTTTTTTCATTCAAGTTCTACAGAGCAGTCTAATATCACATGGTGACAACAGAGCGTGCGCAAGGGTGGGCAGATATGGCATATCCACAGCATTGGCACGAGAGTCCTTCTGGTAAAAATATTCTCGAGTATGGAATGCATGTTTTTCAGGTATTTGTTTGTATTTGATTTTCAGGTAGGGAAAGTTCTGGAATAAAGTACCTAATCTTAACATTTTCCAAATAACCAAGTGATCCAGGATTTGTTCAAACAAGAAACAGTTAATAATTACTTCAGAGGTCATTGCTCTTGAAGTAGGAAAAAAGTCAATAAATGCCAGATTCAACCATCAAGTGTCCTTCTCCTCCTAAGACCCTCCCAGAGTTATCCCCATCTGAGGCCATAGTTAACTATAAAGTGAGTCACCTTTTGTTGTTAAATCTTTACAAATTAGTGAGTACAGGTGTGGGCTTTGGAATCAGACAGAATTTGTTTTCATTCTGAGCTCTGCCACGTATTAGGTGCTTGACTTTAACAACTTATTTAGCCTTTCAAAACCCATCTCTTTATCTAGAATGGTCAATAGATGTTGTAATAATTACTTAATTAGATGTTGTAAAAATTAGAGTATGGAAGTGTTGCACTTAGCACACTTTATACTTTTACTTATGATTAAAAGGAATGAAAGAGAAACAACCATCTCTTTAGAATGTATCTTTCTTTGGAACCCCTTAAATAGCAGGTAAAAGGAAAATGCCCCCTTCAGAGGAGTGTCTGGAGGATTTTATTGACATTGAGCCCTCTGTTGCGGGAGACTCTTATGTTGGCACTACGCTGGTGGACACGATGCACCTTGAATCGGGATAGCACATGATTCTGCAAAAGCAAAATATAAGGACAAATGGCAGAAATGTAGACACTCTTGAATGGCAGATCAAGCCTTGTCCATTTTACAAATGGCAACACAGGAAAGGTGGTGGCTAAAAATGTGGAAAAAGGAGTCAGGCTACCTAAGTTTAATCCCTCCATCAATAGCCAACTGTTAAACTTCAGGTAAGTTATTTTACTTCTCTTCTTGTTTCCCAGTTTCTACATATATGAAACAGTGATAGTAGTGAAATTGAGAATACTAAAAAAAAATGTAGTGGATATAAAGTTGCAGAACATTGCCTAGAATATAGTAAGCATTCAGTTAATATTAGTTACTATTTAACTCTGACTACATGAACCAGCACAGTACAACAATGCCTAGTCCATTCTGTTCCTACCAGAGAATTTAAGTTTCAATTAGGGAGCAGATGAAAGAATAAGATGTTCTACAGTCTTTGTATTTTGTAGTATGTGAAGATAAATTTTGCACCTTTGCTACTTTGTAGTATCTTCATTAGAGAACAGGAGAAACTTGCCTCCCAAGGCCCCAGTTGAAAAAGAAAAAAAATTCCAGTTAGATTTCACGACTGTGAATTTGTTGTTGTTGTTGTTGACAAAAAGAGCAGTCACCACATCAGAGTGGGGGTAGCTGTCCATGTGACTAGGGATGCACCTGCTCTGGTTTACCCCTTTTAGATGGGAGGTGGGGCTAGATTTTATTGCTGCCCAAATTTTCAATAGTTTGAAAAAAGAAGGCTGAGAAACTCATGTGTGTGACATCTGCTTATTACCTAATAATATTTTTATTAGAAAATGAAGGATAGTCTCTGACTGGTAACTGTCTCTGTGAGATCTGACCTTCCATTCCTTGCCTTACACAACTTCATCCATGTAGAGTCTGGCAAAGAGAAGGGTTGTTCCTTACTTTTGGATAAAAAAATCCACATAAAACAACATCACAGCAGCTGTGTACAACCAAATTTTGACTACATCTGTACTTTTTACCTATTCTTATTAGTATGTGAATAGACTGTAAAAGACTATTCAATTGTTAGACATGTTGTTCCTGAGTTAATTTGTTACATGAAAAAAATAAAATTAATTGAGCTATAATTTCATACAAGTGTCTTTTTGAAATGTGAAGTTAAGTGAGTTATGACAAACGTATACACTTTTATAACGACCACCACAATCAGTATATATTACATCTGCATCAGCCCTTCCCTAAAATTCCTTCATGTCCCATTACAGTTAATAGCCACCCCATGCCTCCTGACCCAGGCAGCCACTGATTCTATTCCCTCATTTTAGATCTGTTTTCCTCCCTAAAATTCTATATAAAAACTATCTCATTTATACTCCCTTTTGTTTGGCTAATTTCACTATTATCTCAGTTTTAAGATTCATTCATGTCACTGAGTGTACCAATAGTTCTCTCTCTCTCTCTCTCGCTATATATTATTGCATAATACGAATGTCCTATGTTTTTATCCATTTACTTGTTGAAGGAAGTATGGGTTGTTTTCATTTTGGAGATATCATGAATCAAGCAGCTATGAACATTTGTTTATAAGTTCTTTAGCTATCAAGTTTTCCCCCACTGACTTTTACATAAATGTATATATGCATGAAATACTTTATAGAACTATAAGAGGAGATACACATGATAGAGTTACCGTGATGTTTTTTCTCTGTTTCTAAAGATGGTGTGATGTTATCCCTTAGGTATTGGGCATGTGGCTGTGTGCAATTTGTTTGGTAGTTACTGTATTAGTTACCCAGGACACATGGAAGCAATTAAGTATTTTTGGTGGCGGTTCTGCTTCTTTTTTACACATCTCCTCTGTGACAGGGTTGGCAATGTCATGCCTGAGAGGAGGTGGGAGGGTGGAGTATATTCAGTGCCTCCTTGAAGACTAGATTTTAATATTTTTCACTGGGAGGTTTTCTGCTCTTCCTCGGTTCTGTACTCAGCTTTAGTTCCTTTTACAAGCTTTTATTTATTGACTCCTGGTGTTTCCTTCGCCATTAGCCTCAGCAGTGGAGCTAGTGGGAAGAGAGGCCAGGAGAATCGGCTGTGACCGTGTACAGTTACACATTCCCAACGTCCCTTGTTTTTGTTTTTTTTTTGTTTTTTATCCTCACCCGAGGATATTTTTCCATTTTTTGTACAGATAGAGTGGGAGGGAGAGAGAGGAAGGGAGAGAGAGAGAGAAACATCGACGTGAAGGGACACATCGAGTGGCTGCCACCCACACGACCAACCAGGGCCGGGGACAAACTGCAACCGAGGTACGTGCCCTTAGCGGGAACCGAACCCGGGTCTCTCCGGACCGCAGGCCAACGCTCTAACCGCTGAGCCAAACTGGCCAGGGCCCAACTTCCCTTGTTTTTACCTTAACCCACCAAATACATGAGGTCAGACTATAGTCCATGTCAGAAATGGGAAGCAGGATCATTGATTTACTTGCTCTTCATAGTATGTGCAATCCAACCTTTTCTCAAACTTGGGTTCCCCTTCATTTAGTTCCTTTGTGCTTTTACAATCACTTGAATTCTTTTATTTAGGTTCTGAATGTCATGAGTGTCACCCTAAAATACCTCCTTGCTCAGTCGAAATCTCAAACATTGTGCCGTTCTTGGAAACTATTCAAACCTACCAAAAAAAAATCAACCCCGAGAAAGACCAGTAGCTAGAACGGCATTCAGACTTTCCGCTGTTTGTTGTGAGAGATCCCGAGCGTTCAAACAAGTGTGTCACAGCAAGGTAGCAATTACTGAGCTCAACAGCCTATTGCTGGGATATTAAATTAAGGCCAAATAAGATACCTATCCGAACTGCCTCTTAAACATGGTGACTCATAGCCTAATTGATGTGAGAATCAAATAAATATTATGGAACTTCTTTAAGGGGAAAAAAGTCATTTGAATTTAAGTTTCATTTAATGGAATTCATTAAACCTCTCCAAAATTTTCCATAAATTGTCCAATAAAAAACACAAAGTCGTGAACAAGTTTAAATCATCTTGTAGAAAAGCATGGTGGAACTCTCTCCCTCCCTACTACATGAGGCAGGGAGCAGTACTGCGAGTTCCCCTGTAAGCTGAGCTGCGGAGACCTGGAGGGAGGAAAATGTCTGGGTACAGAGGCCAAGCTGGCACAGAGCTGCCCAAAGCACACGAGGAGGTGGGCGTTTACAGTTCTATCCAGGGTGCAGTTGAATGGTGGGTCTTTATTATAACACATTAAACAAATTAGTCCCAGAGTAAATGTTCATTCAGTCAGCCTGTGGTTTTGTTTTCCTTATGACAGAGTATGGGTTTTCTTATTTGCTCTCCAGGTTTTACTTTACTTATAGGTTGCTTTCTATTATGCAATGGCAATTTAAAAGGCTTTCTACTTAACTATTCGGCAACCCTCATGACTTTTGCTACTACAGCTAGATCCTTTTCAATCATCTTGAGAGGGTTAGTGGAGTCCCTAGTGTGGCGTACGGAGTATTTGGCATCACAGAAAAGAATTTGAATTCTTTCTCTGCTATATTTCTAGAGGTATGTTTTTTACTAAATTGTTAGTATTTTGATTCCTTCCTTTTTCACTTGAAATGAGAGGATGAAAATACTTAAAGGAATGTTGTGTGATTAAAAGAAATAAGGTATGCAAACAGCCAGGTATATAGGAAGTGCTCAAAATAGTTTACTTCTGTTGCTACATTTTTTAGAAGGCTATTTTCTGGCCGTTTCCTCTACGAAAATTGTTACTTTCAGGTTGAATGTGCCTCTAGGTACGTTCCAGCGGCAAATTCTTTTGCAAAAAGGTAATATCATTATAAGTCTTGGTTTTGACAATTTTTACATGCAATGCACAACCCTTAATTAAAACTATAAGTCATATGAAATGATAAGACAATAAGAAAGAAAAATAGAAAAAATAATCAGGCAGCAGAAAGATATATTCTTGGCTTTAAATAGTGGAACAATCAGCCTGGCCAGTGTGGTTGAGCGTCAACTCATGCACCAGGAGGTCGCTGGTTCGATTCCCAGTCAGGGCACATGCCCAGGTTGTAGGCCAAATTTCTAATGGGAGGCATGCAGGAGGTGGCCAATCGATGTTCTCTCTCATTGATGTTTCTATCTTTCTCTCCCTCTTTCTTCCTCTCTAAAATCAATAAAGAAAAAACAATAGTGGAACAATCAGATATAACACTTAAAATAAGTATTCTTAATGAATTCAAGGAGATAAAAGACCAGACTAGAGATTTTGGAGAGCCTCGTAACTCTTAAAATTATAAAACAGGTTATAAGATTGAAAAATAAAATATCTGAAATTGTGAACTCAACATTTGGGAGTAAAAGCAGATTAGATGCAGCTAAAGAAAAAAAAATAGTAACTGGAGGATAAAGAAGAATAAAATATGTAGAATAAAACCCAGAGAAGAAAGAGAATATGGAAAGTGGAAGAGAGGGACAAACACCCAGAGGACACAGTAAGCAGGTATTATATGCATCTAACCGAATCATAGGAAAAGAAAGAGAATGGTGCAGAAGGGAAATTTGAAACAATGCTCAAGAATTTCCCCAAACTAATTAAACACACCAATCCTTAATTTTAACTGTACACATTCTATCCCTGGGCATTATCTGGTTTCCTGAATAGCCAGCCACTAAGGGGCCAGATAGTGTAATTTACTAGTGCTGGAGTTCATGAGTTGGACTTAGAACAAAAAGAAATGGGAAGTATCTAGGAAGATAAATCTCCTCTCTGTTCTTTCTTCCATTGAATACTCCTAGGTGTGGTTCATTTTTGCAACGCTTGTAAAGAAGTTCTAAAAGCAGAAAGTAAACTCAGCTACCGAGGAGCATATAATGTCGGTTGGCAGCTTGCTATAATAACCAGTATGTTAACACAATTTACTACATTCCTTGTATATTTTCTTGCCTCATTTCCCTTTTTCATGTCCATATCACCCTGGTTTTGCACTTCTCAAAGTAATGGCATTTTAATCCATGTCACATTGTCTGAGGACCTAAACTGAGGAACTCTATGAACCATAGGAAGTATAAATTAGAAAAATATGTATCTAAGTACATTATAAGTTCTGGAAACAAGGAAAAGATCTTAAAGAAATAAAGACCCACAGTGTCACTTACAAACATACTATGCAACAGAAACAATGGAAGTCAAAATACAGTGAAATATCTTTTACTTTGCTGAAAAGAAATACATAACAACCTAGGCTTTTATGCACAGCAACAAAAAAAAATAAATAAAAAAATTCTTTATGGACAAAAGTGAAATCAATATATTTCAGAAAAGAATAGTAAGAAAATTAATCAATGGCAGACCGACATTAAAAGAAGTATTACAGCTTATTTTTCAGGTAGAAGAAAAATGATCCTAGATAGAAGTCTGGAAGTAGAAGAAAAAATAAAGAGCAAAACATTTGGTAAATATGTGGGCAAATCTAAATAACTATTTTCTATATAAAATACTATCTAAATATGGTTTATAAAATAATGGTAATAATGACTTGGTGATTTAAAATACATATAAAATTTAAAATGGATTGTCAAGAGATGGATAAATGGCAATCAAGTATACTATTGACATTGTGTTGTCCAGGAATAAGGCAAAGTACCAGACAGCATTATATTCTATTAAATAATAGATGTATATTATAATCCTTTGGGTCACTACTAAAATAATAGCAAACTAAGCAATATGGGGTATGAGGAAGGAAACAATTTTTAGAAATCAATATAAACAAAGAAAAGAAAGGAGAGGAACATGTTACTGAACCTGTTCAGAAACAAAGAAAATTCTGTAAATGATGGTAGATTTAATAGTGATCTTATACAAGTAGATGAGTTCAACGCCCCAGTTTAATACAGAAATTGTTCACTAGGTAAAACAAAAGCACCAGCAACCATAGTAAGAAATGCCTCTCAAATATAAGAATGCAGATTAATTAAAACTATTAAAAAAGAAATATTGAAAATCATTAACCAATCATATAACCAAACACTATATTTTATTATTATCAGACAATATAGACCAAAAGCATTTCCAGAAAGAAAGAATATCATGATAAATGGTAATAAATGTTTACCTCACCAAAGAGATGTAATGATTATTGTATATATTTAAAAGTATAGCCTCAGATATATAAAATAAGTGCTGAAATAAAAGAAGACAGAAAAACATGCAATCATAGTGGTATATTTTAAGATACTGCTCACAAGAATTAACAATTCAAGCAGACAAAAATTAGGTTGTTTAAATAAGTCATGAATCAAGAAAATATTATAAATGAAAATTATGAATCTTTTAAATTAAGTAACAGTAAAAGAACATCTAAATAGTGTGAAATGCAGATAAAGCATGATTAAAGAGAAATTTAGAGACTTAAATTGATATCTCGCAAAAGAAATAAAAACTCGAAAATCAACAAGCTAAGCATCTATTTCTAGAAGTTAGGAAATGAATAGCAAATTAAGTCTAAGGAGATGTGAAGGAAGAAATAAAGAGCAAAAGTTAGTACACAGAAACAAACTTACATTAGAGAGAATTTACAAAGAATAGATTGGCACTTTGAGAATATTAATAAGATCACATATATAGGAAAAGTCTAGGAAAAAAAGAGAGGAAAGGAACAAAGATTCTAGAAAAATAATAGGCACAAACCACCAAAATCAGGAATAAAAAAATGGACATTACTAGACATTC
The DNA here is from genome assembly GCF_014108415.1 of Molossus molossus. Lineage (NCBI taxonomy): Eukaryota > Metazoa > Chordata > Mammalia > Chiroptera > Molossidae > Molossus > Molossus molossus. Next base: position 33,007,991 of record NW_023425346.1, read on the forward strand.
TGTATATGTTAAAAATAAAACATTAAACTGTTAAGAACAATTAGATGCCAATATACTTAAAATATGGATGATATGCACATATTCCTAGAAAATTATAACTTACTAAAATGACACGAAAGACAATGTGTGCAAATGCTATTAATATTAAATGCATTGACACTTTAATTAAAAATCCTTTTTTCACATAAAATGCTTCACTACTTAATTCTACCAAATCTTTTTAACAAAAAACAAAAAAGCTTATACAAACATCTAAAGAATAGCAAAAAAGAGACATCTCACAACCTGTTTTATGAAGCCAGCTTAACGTTGAGAACAAAATATGGCATTGATACAATAAAGACAAAAAATGACAGATCTATCTCACTTCTAAATGTAGATGAAGATCCTAAACAAAACACTAGCAAAAAAATATGCAACTATGACAAGAGATAATCTACCAAGTTGAGTTGTTTGATTTTTCAAAAATAACCAATGTAATTCACCATATTAACAGAGTAAACAAGAGAAACAATATGACCATATAAATGATGCAAAATGATTTCTTATAAAATAAAATATTCAATCATGAAAAATAATTTAGCCAGTTGGGATTAGAAGAACTCAGGTTTAATTTAGTATCTCCATAAAACCTATTGCAAATATGACACTTAATGGTGTAATTAAAAGTTTTTCCTCTGTTATAAGGAGTTACAAAAAGATGACTACTATCACCCTGCATATTCAATAATGTATGGGAATCCTATTCAAAGAATGAATGAACAAAAAAAGTAAAATATTTAAGGAGTAGAAAATTAGAAATATAATTGTCATTACCAAATGATTACCAAATGATTGCATACACAGAAATCTAAAAAATCTACAAACAAGTTATTATTAGAATTAAATGAATTTAGTTAGTTGCTGAATACAAGTTAAATATAAATACTGAATTGTATTTCTCGATATCATTAATGGATAATTAGAAAATACAGTTTAAGAAAGATACCATTTACAATAAAATGTGCATTCATTCCCTCAGCCTGCAAGGGTCAGATTTCATATAAAAAATGAGAACCTCTACTTTTTCCTTTTGTATTTTGATAAACACTGAAGAAGCTGGAGCTGTTAAATTTATCTTGGGGAAAACCTCAGAACTGGTTTATCTTGTGTCATGGAAACTCACTGCTTTTTTTATTTTTTATTTTTATCCTCACCTGAGGATATTTTTCCATTTTTTGCACAGATAGAGTGAGAGGGAGAGAGAGGAAGGGAGAGAGAGTGAGAAACATCGATGTGAAGGGACACATCGAGTGGCTGCCACCCGCACGACCAACCAGGGCCGGGGACAAACTGCAACCGAAGTACGTGCCCTTAGCGGGAACCGAACCCGGGTCTCTCGAGACCGCAGGCCGACGCTTTAACCGCTGAGCCAAACTGGCCAGGGCGGAAACTCACTGCTTTTAATACATGATTAGTAAACAACTATTTTGCATACTTGTTTTCAGTTTTCATTTCGACAAACAAGCACTGTAATTACAGCTAGTAGAATAAAATTTCTTAACTATTTAAAAAATTTGATCTAGAAATAAGTTGAGTTAAATATGTGCATATTACTACAAAAAAAACCATAAAACATCAATTTTAGAAATGAAAGATCTTAATAAACCTATCAATATACAAACCACTGTAAAGACTTGATATCATAAATAAATCATTTCTACTCAAAATGATCTATAGTTTCTATGCATTCTCATGAAATACCTCAAAAAATGTTATATGTATGTATGTATGTATGTGTATATATCCCATCACATACTGATTCTAAATGCAAATGATATGTACAGAACTAAGATTAGCTTATACCATTATAAAGAAGAACAAGATAAAAGAATTTTCTCTATAGGATATCAAAAATTAATATGCAATTTCAGAAATTAGGTTAGTGTGCTATTAATTCATGTATAGATAAATTGACCAATAGAATGAAACAGCTCAGAAATAGACTGAAACACCTATGGATACAGAAAGATAACCACAAAGGAAAGAGTTATAAATGTAACTATATTAAAATTAACTGTTTATCAAAATATAGAGTGAAAAGGCAAACTGCAGAGAAAGAAAAGACATTTGCTACACATAGTATACATGGTAAGGGGCTTTTGTATCCCAAATATATAAAGAACTCACATAAATTGGTAAGCAAAATATGGGTAACAGTGAAAACACTGAAAAGACCTGAACAGATATTTTATAAAACAAGATGTACAGATGACCAATAAACCTAAGTAACATCCAAAAAGCCTAAAAAAGCCCCAACTAGTCTTAATATTGTGACTTAACACCAAATGATATACTATTGCATACCTATCAGAAGGGAGAAAAATCAAGTTATCAAAAATACTAAATATTGACAGTGATGTGGAGCTAATGGAACTCTTTATGAGTAGGAGTATATATTGGTACAGCCACTTGGAAAACTACTACTGTTTGGTATTACCTACTTATGACCCATCAATTCCATTCTTAGATCAAAACGCAATAGTGACACCAAGCAACATGTACCAAAGTGTTAATAGTAGCACTATTCTTAAAATCCCCAATGGAAAATAACTCAGCTGTCAATCAACAGTAGATTAGTTGAACTATGAAATATTAATACAAAGGAATGTTATGCAGCAATGAAAATATATGAATTATAGCTATAAATAGCAAGCAACATGCATAAGTTTTCTGAGCACAATGTTGAGAGAAAAATGTCAATTATAAAGCAATATTTACTGTATGACTTCATTATGTAACACTTATGACAGGCAAAACTAAATTATAATGTTAGAATTCAGCATAGTGGTGACTTTTGAGGAGGAAGAAGAAATAAAGATGGGAGATCAGATAATTAGGGGAACTTTCTGCGGTGCCTACAATTTCCTGTTTCTTTGGCCAGAATAGTGCTTGTATTATAATTTAGTTGATCACATTTTATTGAATGGTGCATTCATTTTTGTGCACTTTTATGCATATGTATTATAATTCACAATAAAATGTTGGAAATAGTCTTAGGCGTCTTTCAAAATGTACGAAGGACAATTTGTGTTTTTTTAATCATTTTCATGTTTTATTTTCTTTTTGCTTAGAATTTTCATGTAAAGCAGAGGTAGCAACAAACAGACATCTTTGTTAGGACTACTGATCCATGAATTGCGTAGATTATTTCTAATTCCCAACCACATTTCTCCAGGTTAGTGTTAGCACCATTTCATTAGTGAGGAAAATGAGAGTCAGAAAAAGTGAAATGACTTCTTGAGAGCATCCTACAATACACGGTGAGATCTGAGCAGGTCCTGGGACAATACACCTTAAATGAGCCAGACAGTGATGGTAATGCATTCCTCCAGTTCACCATTTATGACATGTTGCCTAAATGTACTATATTTTTAAAAATAAAATGTGTATTTTTTAATCTTTAGAAGTTCAGTTTGGGTGTGTTTTTATTGATTTTTTTTTTTTTTTTTTGAGAGAGGAAGGGAGAAGTAGAAACATCGATGTGAGAGAGAAACATCTACTGGCTGCCTCCTACTGGGGATCGAGCCCACAACCCACATATGTGCCCTGACCGGGAATCGAACTGGAACCTCTCAGTCCATCGGGCAACACTCAATCCACTGAGCCGCACTGGCCAGGCCACTTGGGGTCTGCTTTTAAAAAAGTCTTCCATGTTTCCATAATATCAAGATTTCTCTGCCTTCTTTAACATATAAAGTACAGTTATAATAAATATTTTAATATCCTTAACTACTAGTTTTATGACTGGGGTCATTGCTTGGTCAGTTTCAATGGATTGCTCTTTCTCATTATGGCTGGTATCTTCCTGCTTGTTTGAATGCCTGGTCACTTTTTATTGGACATCAGTTACCTTTTTGGAACTAGATATTTTGTATTCCTACAGATATCTTTGGACTTTATTCCAGAACACAGGTAAGTTGCTGGGTGACATGATCCTTTCAAAGCTCTCACTTAAGCTTTGTTAGACAGGACCAGAGTAGTCTTTGATCTAAGTCGAATTTTGCCCAACTACTGGAGCAAAATCCTTCTGAGGACTCTACCAGGGATTATGAGATTTTCCTGCTCTGACTGGTAGGAATACAAACTGGGAGACGAACAAGTCCCATCCTGGTGGGAGCTTCCAAGAGTTCCCCCTTCTCCTGGTGGATGGTTCGTTCCCTGGTGGTGAAGTGTCCTTCCAGGCCTGCGCTGACCACACTTCATTCCGGACTCCAGGACCCACTCAGATACCGGGAGCTTTTTCTCTGCAGCTTTTCCTTTCCGGGGCTCTTCTCGTCCGCACTATAACTGTGGAGTCTCGTCTCTCTGGACTCACCACTGTCATCTCAACTCAAGAAGACCGTTTGGGTCTCTGCCTTGGAAGGTCTATCCACACAGTAAACTAGGGTAATCAGAGGACTCACTTCTGTCTCCTTCTCTCAGGGATAACCATCTTGTCAGTGTCTGAAAATCATTGCTTCATATATTTTGTTGTTGTTGGCTTTTTTGTTCGTTTGTTCCAGGCTGTCAGGTAAAGCCAGGCTTTGTTGTTCTGTTTGGGCTGGAAGCGGAGATCAGCCGTGTGTGCTTGGATTTAGTCTTTTTCTGTTTTCTACAAGTGGAATAAATCTAACATCTATGTCTGTGTTACACTAATTGGGAATGATACCAGAATTATCTCAAGGAGAATCTGAGGTGGCAAAGCATAAGGTAAACGTTTAGTGTGCATTCTGGGTCCTGTTCACACGGCTCCCTGGGCTGTCTAGCTGGGAAGCTGGTTTCAGCAAGGAGTTAATCCTTCTAGTTGATTGTCTCAACTCTTTTTTTTTTTTTTCCTGTTCACTGCAGGCCCATTAATCATCCTTTTGAATTGAGGTTATGCAAGGCCAAGCAGTTCCAACTTGCAAGCTGATGAAGTTTGGCAAATCCGGTCCAATTTCCAGAACAGCATCTAAGCACAGTGCACCTGCCTGTGCCTTTACCTGAACGCACACTTGGTCGATCTTTGCTGGGCTGGGAGCCAGGCCTGGGATGCCACCAAACCCTAAAGAAGCCTCCTTGCCTGTGGAATTCCCTGCATGTAAACTTACAGGTGTTTCAACGTAGACACAGCTGGTCCTTCAGTGAAACTAATCAGTGAGCCCACATTTCCTCCTTTGTTTCTCGTCCCCCAGCTTCAGCATGCTCTCCACTCCCTCATTCGATGCCCAGTGCTTTTCCTGCTGCTTACCTGACATTGCTGGGTTATAGCAAGTGGGGCTGGATTTATTCCAAAGAGAAACCTAGTTCTTTGTATGTTACCTAGTTAAAGATCACCTTTACCAGGGAACACACTGATGAACCACACTAAAGGGAACATTTCCTTTTTTTTTGCATTTATCTTCAGATAGAGCAGAGGGAGAGAGGGAGGAAGAGCGAGAGAAACACTGATGTGAGAGAGACACGTCAAGCTGCTGCCACCCACACGACCCCAACCGGGGCCAGGAACAAACTGCAACCGAGGTACATGCCCTTAGCGGCAACCGAACCCGGGACTCTCCGGTCCACAGGCCTATGCTCTAACCGCTGAGCCAAACTGGCCAGGGCTAAAGGGAACATTTCTTAAGGAGGCCAAAAGGCAGATGGGAATCTTCTCACATCCCATTTTATCAAAGTAGCTGCCAACTCTGCTCTTTCTACCTGGAAGGCCAGTCTTAGTCTTATTTGCAGTCTCTTAAAGTCCCGCATACATTTCCTGTCTGGATCATATTTGAAAACGAATTAGCACTTGTGGGCTTGTTATGTGCTTGGCACTGAGTAAGAAGTTTCACAAGTTCTTCAAAGATCACTAAGCTTCAAAGACAACTTTGTGAAGTGACTATTCTAATCCTCGCTTTCTGGATAAGAACACTGATACCCAGAGAGGTTAAGTGACTGGTCAAGTCCTCACAGTAAGCTACAGAGTCAGGATTCTAACCCCTCTCTAGTTGCCCACCACATGCAGTTTAGGAGCAGAAGTAATTAATAGGAAGAGTCCTAAGCTGTGTGCACTGAGTGGCCCACTTATGCTCAGCAGGTCAGTTATGAGATCATTATAGTTATAAAGCACAGGATTATATACACAGTTTGCCATCAGCTACATACCCAGATCAAACTATTTTGTGCATCGTGCTTTGATCTTAGCAAGGCAAAGTTCTTTTTTGAATCCAGAGCAGATTGTGAGGCATGCTCCCTGGAGGTAAATAGGGAGAGAGAGGTGATATTAGTAAATGTTTTAAAGCTAGACACGTGGAGAGAATATTTGGTGATGCAGCACAAAGCTTTATTGCATTAAAAGTCTAGTTTGACACAGGTAAAAATATTACCACGAGATGACTTTGCGGTTGTTCTCATGAATGCATTCAACTTCCTTTATTGAGCATATTCTATTTTTACTGCATGAAGAAATCTAAGAGCTGTTTTCACCTTTTCAGGTTCCTCTTGCCTTTTTGTATTCATTATTTTGGGAGGTGATGTTTGCTAGAGATAAAGTAAGGGGGTAAGTAGTGTATATTTGCCTGGATTTTAGTTATTTAGCCACCACAATAGTGTGCAGCTCAAGGAAGTTCCTGAGGGACTATCTGTAAGCAAATGTTTTAGGGAGATGTTAGATTTATGAACATGTTATATTTTTCTTCAGTTGAGGTGGGTGGGGTGGTAGAAAGCCCTACAAGTATTTCCCCCTATTGTGTATTGCTCAGAAATTTACAAAAGTAAAATATTATAATTCAAATAAATCAGACATGTATCTCAGAAAGAGGTCACCCTACCTTCCTATCCCTTATTGTGCCTTTCAACTCTGCTTTCTTCCTCAGAGGTTACCTTTGTTAACTGTGGAGTAAAATATTCCAGGTATTATTTTTCCTAGCAACTCACAAACCACACACACACACACACATACACACATACACACACCCCTGTTGCAACATATGTGACTCAATCAGACTTCATTATTCATTAGTAAGTTATCAACACAATGTTCATTCATTCATACCTTTTACTGTAAATCTAATTAACTATCTTTCAGAGAAGACTCTGGAGTTCTGGTGATAAAAGTTCTTAAGTGATTGCCATGTCGTTCAGGCCTGGATTCTTTGTCCCGTTTGCTTTTGTAATTCAGCAGATGAATTAACAGAGCAGAGTATCTTATATCAATTGCGGCTTTTTTTTTTTTTTTGTCCTTATATCTTTGGTTTTAGTGATGTTCAAGCCTTCACGTTGCTGCTGCTGCTATTGTTGGTTCAGAGGAATTGAAAATATAGTTGCACATCTCATGGCTTTCTATATTTGTTGTTCTAGAGAGAAGGATCCCAAAGGTAGATGTGTCTTCTTCTGGGTATTTTCCAACAGTATGGACCATTTCTAGCAAGTGGCTGTGATGAAACATGTACCAGCTCAGCCAGAACAGTCCTCAGCCCCTCCGCTCCTGGCTGAGACCCAGCTCCTTCCTGTGTGTGGAAAAAGGGGGCCACGTGCTAACCCGGCCTGATAAACTCAGAGACCTAAAATAACCACAAAGGATGGTCTGAAATGAAAACTTCTTAACTAAAAGCAGATTATGGCAGGTAGTCATGTCCTAGGCTAGAATCTTCCCTGACAAAAGTTAATTTTTACCTTAACTAAGCCTGTCTATTGTCTTTTGCATCTATGATAACATTCCTTTGGAATGTCAGGGTAACTCCCCTTTTTCCAGACCCCTCAGGGCACAACCAATGAGCCAGAGTGGAGACCACAAATTCTCTCATTGTTATTGTTATCATGTTAATTGTTGACTGTGACTGTCCCGTACCCACCTATGTAAAAGAAGCATGTGTCCATCATTTTACTTTTCATCCAATCCCAGAGCTTCCCCCCAGCTTTACTTTCTCCCACCTCCCTAATGTATCACCAATGGATTTCATGTAACCCACTTATGTCTTCTTTTTTATTGTTATGCATAAAATAAGGTGCAAAATTGCCATTCTCTGGAGCATTATCTCTATACCATTGAGATTTTGCTTCCCGGCAACTGTTGACAGTTTGGCTTAAATCAGCTCACAAACATTCTCTGTAGGTTTGACTGTTTCTTCCATTGACATGTGCTTATGCCAAAGACCTTAGAGTCACCCTTGATGTCTCTTCCTCTCATACTCCACATCCAACACATCTGAAGATCTTTCTGTCTCTACTTTCTGCCTATAAACCTCCAATTTGACTACTTCTTACCACCTCCATTGTTGCTACTCTAATGCAGCAACATTGTTTCTTTGCTATAACTTCAGTGTTTTGTTGTTGTTGAGCTTTTCTAATTTTTTGTTTCCTAAGAATTCCTAAATGCGTTTTGAAGTATTTTTATGATGCTGACTCTAAAATCCTGGTCAGATCATTCTAACATCTGATTCATCTCATCTTGGAATCTGTCGATTGTCTTTCCTCATTCTAGCTGAGATTGTTTTCTGATTCTCCGGGTGATGAGTGACATTTGGTGTCCTGGACATTTTGTGTATTATTTTATAAAGCTCTGGACCCTGTTTACACTTTGTTTCAGCAGGCATTCCCACTGTTAGCACAGGGCTGGTTGGGTGTGTATATTCAGCTTCCCGCTGCAGATGTGGGCGCTGATCCACGCTGCTGTGTGGCAGATGGTGGGGCGGAAGCTCCGTTTCTCCTCTGGGCCCTGTGACACTTGCCAATGCAAGTGTGGCATTGGCTCAGACTGAGTTTTTCTCTCAGAGGACCCAGTTGCCACCAGGGAGGAAAGGGAGTGAGTGAATGCCACCAATGTCACCTTTCTCTGTCACCTCCTTCCACCGTTGATGCCAGGTCTCTGCTGGGCCCATGTTACTGGGGTGGGGTGTGAGGCAGAGTGGTGATGGGCTCCACTTCTCGCCGCCTGGCTCAGTGTCTTTGCCAGCAGGTAGGAGTGAGGCGCAGTGTGTTTCTGGACCCCACGGATACCAGGGAGCAGGGCAGTAGAAGTACCCTCTGCTTCTGCTGAGCAGGACACGTAAGATCAACTCCCTGCTCGGCCCAGCTGACACAAACCCTACAGAGGATTTAGAATTTTGCCTGCTTTAGCCAGGTGGGGGGTGGAAGAATTGCGTACTGCTTGTCCCTGCGACACCTGTCGGGAGGTCAGAGCACCATGCATGGCCCCCTGTGCAGGGCAGGAGGGAGGTGAGTGAGGGGAGGGGACAGCAGCTCCCTTCTGGGCCCAGCGAAAACCGTGGGCATGCGCGTGGGGGGATCTTCCATCGGCATTTGGTTGGAGCACGGTAAATATTGCAAAAATGTTTTCTGTGCTTTTAGTCCACACTTTTCTTGGTATTTTGACTAAGGCTAAGAGGCTTGTCTGGAGGTTTCTTAGTGGAGTCTGCACCTGTTAGACCTCTGGACCGGAGGCCCCTGCGGGCCCTGCCTGGGCCCCACGGGAGGAGGTAAGGACACGGGGAGCTCACCTCCAGTCCCGAGTCCCGAGTCTGCCTCCTTTCACATTTCATAGCCCATCTGTGGTTCTTGTTTGTCTCATGTGGATGGTGAAAGGGACGATCTGGGAGGAGAGGGGCTAATTTATGTTGGTCAGAACCGAAGGCACCAACAATCTTTTGAACAGGCTACGTCTTTAAATCGCGAGCGCTGTAAGCCACGGGCCCGGGCTGGGACCAAGGGCTGTGCCTGCCAGGTAGGTGTCTGTGGTGAGACCATCCCCAGGTTACCGTTGGTCCCCGAGCTGGTCAGGCCTGCCATGCGGCTTCCCAAGCTGCTCGGGTTCATCACAGAGCCCCTTTTTTGTTCACAATAATCTTACCACTGAGTAAAATGCTAGCTGTTGATTTTTCGTAAATGCTCGACAGCACGTTTCAGAAGTTCCTTTCTCTTCCTGGTTTGTCGGGAGATTTTTATTAGTCATGTGTGTTGAATTTTGTCAAATATTTTCCTACATCTGTTGAGATAATTGCGTTTTTTCTTTGTTACTCTGCTGAAGTACTCTGATTCATATTTGAATGTTCAAGTTTGCATTTCTGGCATAAACCCCCGCGAGTCACAATGTATGACACTTTAGATTGGCTGCATTTAATTTGCTGAAATTCTGTTAAGAATTTTTGCATGCATTTTTTTTTTATCAGCAATATTGTTCTGTATGTTCTTATTATTTATCTGTCAGGTTTTAGTATCTGGGCTTTCTTTGGGGATTACTTGGTTATACATTTGCTAACTTTCCTGGACTTCAGTGCTCATAAGTCTCGTTTCTATTTCTTGTTTCAGCAGGTCTTCTTTGGATATATTCCCACCTTACCAACAATAATGAAAGGCTCTAATGGTTAGTAATTAACTTCAAGGTCAAGAATAAATTAGTATACATTTGAATTACAATCTTTTGATTTATAGTGGCCCAAAAATGAAGGTAATTAAATGTTACAGCCTTAAATTGTGATCAAGTCTTTCATGATGAATATTCAAGTAATTCATTAAAATTTAAAAAAAAACTAAAATTCTTGTCGGAATTTTTTAAGCTACCATTTCCACATCAACTTTTTTCTTTTTATATTTTCTTTCCTAGTGAAACATTTCAGTGACCATGAAGAACGCAAACATGAAATACACCCAAACTTGTTCCTATGTGTTCCTCCCCCTACTGGTTCAACTTTACTAAACTACTGTGAACCAATTATGCAAATGATGATAATTAATTTGCATCTTTAGACAAGTGAAAGCTTTTAACAAAAGATGGTTATTAAACGCTTAGTATCTCTAAGGAGGATGGGAGAAAAGGAAATAATAAGTCCTTATTATTAGAAGAACTATGATTTGCAAAACAAAAGAATGCAAATATAGATTCCTTGACCCTGGCTCTGATACCGGGAGATTTGGCTTGGACTAGTTCCACCTGGTGCAAGTCCCTAGCTCCTTTAGTGTAGTGATGCCTTGAATTTGATATGTAAATCAGACGATCACTAGAAACAATTTTTATTAGAAAAATGAAAATTAGGTATAAGATTATCTGAGAAAATAGAACATTAATCTTGCATACATTTCAAATTGTTTATTTAATTTAATTAATTTATTTATTTTGCTCATTAAAAGAGTGAAGTGAATTTTTAAATTTTCAGGTCGTTTTCTTTTTTTTTTTTTTTATCTTCACCAGAGGACATTTTTCCATTTTTTGTTCAGATAAAGCAGGAGGGAGAGAGAGGAAGAGAGAGAGAGAGAGAAACATTGATGTGATGTGAAGGGACACATCGAGTGGCTGCCACCCGCATGACCAACCAGGACCGGGGACAAACTGCAACCGAAGTACATACGTGCCCTTAGCGGGAACCGAACCCGGGTCTCTCTGTACCGCAGGCCAACGCTCCAACTGCTGAGCCAAACCGGCCAGGGCTCAGGTCGTTCTCAATAGCATGTTTCAAGGCTACTCTTTTCTGAAACACCCTTTTTTGAAAAGTTTCCATCTCTCAGTCGCTGTTTTCCATTTCTGTTCTGCACCCTAGCATACCTGAATTTACAACCCATGATCTTGTTTTGAGCTAAAGTCAGATATTTGAAGGCATCTTAAATGCTCTGTGCAAGGTTATATTATTGGTGGGGTGCTCTCTGTGTCCCCACCTATTGCCGGTGGAAGTGGGCTTCTTGGGGTGCCATGGAAATAAGAATTTCCTGCCGGCCCCATGGGAGGGTGAGGTAAAATGGAAAAAGGCCCATCTTGTCTTCAGCAGAGCTAGGATTAAAGCCACTCCCCGGGGCTTCCCCTCCATGTTTGCACCTGGCCATCCTGCATCTGGCTAGGTTAGCTTGTGTTCCCAGCTGCAGGCCACTGGGTGCAGGGGGCGCACGGCCATAGGCCATGTGGCTGCTTAAGGCCACATGGCTATGCAGGTGCACAGTGAGTGCAGGTCACTAAGCAAGAAAGAAACAGAAGCACAAGAGACAAGAGAGAGAGAGAACTCCTTTGTCTGGGGCATTTTACCCTTCCATGATTTCGGGCACTTACAGTGGTCCACCCCCTGGCCAATTATTTTTGTTCCCCACGCTAGACTGGCAGACAAGCACCTTCCCTACATTATCCCAACTTTGCTGTGCATTTGCCCATTTCCCCCTTTGTTTGATTCCTTTCCCCCGTGATCTGCAGAGAATACACCAGTGGTTCTCTGGGGTGTATGAAGTTGCCACTTTCTGGTGAAGCTGCTCAGATGACCATACTTATAATGTCTGGTCTTCTCTTTGCTCCTTTTCTATTATTAACAGTAATAACTAGCTGGTTGCGATGGTAACACTGTGACAGTGCAACTTGAATGAGAGCATTATCACAAAACAAACAGCTAATGCAACTTTGTACTCTATGACCCTTCTCAAGAGAAGAAACTGCTCCTGTGGATCCTCTCCTTTCTTCCATCTACTAGCTGAGTGAGGGAAGTCTAGTGGTTCCTTCAGATTAAACTTTCCAGAGAACTGAGCCCGAATAGCCTTCTGGTTTTCAAAAGTCGTTCAGCATTTTGGGCTTATCAATGAAGCTCTTCGTTTTCAAGATATTTTTGGATCTTTAGAAAATATATTTTCTGTCTTTTCACGGTATTTAAGCAGAAGATGAGATGTTATATGCTCTCTCTATATAAAATATGCAGCTAATCTAATCATTGCAATCATTCTGGGTGGTCATGTTATCTATACCATTAAAAAAAAGAAGAAGACGAAGAAGATGAAGCTGCAGCTTGGAGAGATTAAGCGACATGTCCAAGACCACACAGCTAATTGGTAGCGGAGCACATACTGAACCCTAGCATACCTGAACTTACAACCCATGATCTTGTTTTGAGCTAAAGTCAGAATAGCCAAGTGCCAATTTAGAATATGTTTCAGTAGAGATGGAGATCATGCTGTGAACAGTTGGCAGTTTCATACAACATTTAAGATACCGTGAGGGCTTATTCAGAAGTTTTTTGCAGCATTATTTAAAATGATAAATGTTCAACTATGGCAGATACACAAGTGAGCATAAAATGAACAAATGTCACTTTACTACTATGAGTTAGCAGAATCTGCTTATCAGAACTTCAGAGATGTAAGTGAAATCTCAGTTTTTTTTTCTACCTAATTAAAATTCCATAAAAACCAACCTTCTGATTTTTATACAGGAAAAGGTGATAATGTTAGAATGGAATTAGAAAATTCTGAACTCCTTAAGAAAGAGTAAGAGCTACCCCAACTATCATCTACAACTTAAAAATCCCTTTCTTGCCCAAAGTATAGCTGTTGATAGAATTTTGTATTTCTTACACTTAAAGACAATTTTATCTTCTTTATTAAAAGAAAACCCTACTGTTATTTATTTATTTAATCCTCACCTGAGGATACTTTTGTATTTATCTTCAGATAGAGTGGGAGGGATGGAGGGAGAGAGAAACATCAATGTGAGAGAGACATTGGCTGCCTCCTGCTCCTAGAACCCTGACCAGGGCCAGGGACGAACTGTAACTGAATCGAACCCATGACTCATTGGTCCGTAGGCCGATGCTCTAATTGTTGAGCCAAACTGGCCGGGGCATCTACTGTTATTTTTTAATCATTAGAAAGATTGGTTTTTGTCACCCATTGTCTTGTAGGAAAATAGAATTATAGATAGGATTGGTGGAATAGTCAAGACAATTACCTTTTATCTTTAGGCATGTCTTATTGCCTAAAGCATCTTATCGGCCTTTAAGTACACCTGGCAGTCCCAAGCTCTGTGTGCTGAGATTGAGCCCTGGTTCTCAGTACATGCTATTACAGCATCACATGGTGTAGAAGGCTCTGGGTGTCTCTCTCAGCACCTGGGGGAGCCCTTTGAAGGCTGCTCTAGTTGCCAGTGGCAATGACTCACACTTGAAATCTTCAGGCAACTGGACCACCTCACCCAGAGGGGCCTGAGTGTGCTCCGGTCATTTCTTGACAGGTCGGGTTACCAAATACTTGCTGCCTTGGCTCCAGAGGGGAGATAGCAGCTGGTTCAATCCCACTGAATCATACTGATGCTAATTGCACCATAGCTCAATTCCTGTTTTTTCTTTTTCTTTTAAGATTTTTTTCTTTATTGATTTGAGAGCAAGAGGAAGGCAGAGGGAGAGAGAGAGAGAAACATCAATGAGAGAGAACATCAATTGACAGCCTCCTGCATGCCCCCAACTGGGGATCGGGCCCACAACCTGGGCATGTGCCCTGACTGAGAATCGAACTGGGGACCTCTTGGTGCATGGGCCGACGCTCAACCACTGAGCCACACCGGCCAGGCATTAGCTCTCTGCTTTTTCACTGCGCTTCCTTCCTTGCTACTGGTCTCTCCTGAGAGCACTCTCTTAAAAATAATTTGCAGAAGAATCCTAGACTCAGGATGTGCTGTTGGGAAATCGGACCCAAGATATGTGGCAGTTTAACCCACAAAAATGATCTGCCTTGTCTATATTTCTGAAGTGTGCTCGGGTTCAGCTGTGAAACATACAGGTGCCTGCATTGTCAATAAGATGGCTGGTTGTGTTACTTGATTCTATTTTTTCTTTTCTTTGTGCTCTTCTTCCACTGATGGAAGAATACTGGGGTTATGAAATATAAGTATTACAATGAATTTTATAAGCCCTTGAATGTGGAAAGAAAATGCTCATATTTGGGTATTTTTGAGGATATTACTAAAAGATTATGTCACGTAGCAAGGTCACACGGTAATTGCCTCCTCTCTTCCTGCATGTTTCAGAAATAATTTTATAATCACTCTCTGCTCCAGATTTTATTGTCTCCCATCCGTTTCTCCTGCCGGCAGCTTCTCTCTGTGTCTTACGTGTTTGTTGGTGTCACCAGACTGGAAACACAACAGATAGGAAACAGAGCTGGCCCCCCACCCCTTCTGATGTGGACAGCATTAATTTATAACGAAGCTGTTTTGCCATTAATGGAAAAAAAAAAGAAGCAAACAGCTGGTTTGATGGAAAATCTGTCCTAATTCCTGGAGAACAGGGAGTCGGACATGATATAAGATGACAGAGGGTGAAAAGTAATCTGCAGGAGGATAAGTTAGTGCAGCCGGGATGGGCAGGACGGGATGCCGTTTGCCAGAGAAGAGAGCACAGGGTCTCTTGTGGCCATTGGGGCACTTAGAGAAGGTGACATTGGGAAATGATAATAATCAGCTGACCACTCTTTAGAGTAATGAAAGAGTGCTAAAAAATAGAGAAATGGTTTAGATATATCACTGGTAGAGGAGCTTCATCTGCTTAGGAGCCTTTTAAGATTATTGTTCTATCTCAGTTGATATTTTCCTAAACACCAGTAGAGGCCTCCAGACACTTCCTTAAGTAAACAACACGCCGTCCGCACACAGAGGCGAGCAGGACCCCATTGTGTCCGCCGACACTGAGGAATCGGGTGGAGTCTTTGAGGAGGACTGTTTCAGCGAGAGTAGCTACGATTAGAGGAGGTGCTAACTTCTGTTGTATAACCTGCCCAGATACCTATAAAAAACCACCAAAAACTTGATCTAGACTAGAAGGAAGTCATGTACGTGAAACCATTGTAATTTTAGATCGCATTTAACTAATTATCACAGGGTAGGCATTTCTCTGTGAACAACGATTAGGTTGTCAGTAAGATGGTTCTCTCAAGCCCCCTAAGCCCAGTATTCTTGGGATCAAAACACTATAGATGGAGGGAGAGAAACAAGGTCATTGTTGGACCCCATCCTGGGCTATTTGGCAAGTACCACTTTTTGGTCTTAAGTTTTGAACTGAGTATAGTCTTAAACGAAGAATTTGCTAAATAGTGACCAGCCGTGAGAGCTTTACAGAAAATATAACTAACTCATAAAGAGTTTAATAATGAGCCGTCTAGAGCACCTCTTTTGTTTGTAAGTATCTGGGCTTTTATATGTATGGCTGCAAATAAGCACCAAGACCTGCATGGCCACTGTGGATAAAGTACATGTCTCCCCCCTACATTTTAATGAACAATTACCATGAGAAGCACCCTAGTGCTGCTGTGCCCCAGAAAGACTCTGCTTCAGAAGTAAGTCCCATCCGCTCCTGCACGTCCCTGATAGAATCCGCTCGGCTGGACCTCCGCTCACGGCTTTACGAAACTCCAGCGGCTTCTGCACACGATCGGCACTTCTCTGCACCTTTAGAAGTAGCAGTACATTTATTTTGCTGCCATACTAATTGATTTTAGTTAATTAGGAGCATGTTGGGCTCTAATTTGATAAGGAGGTGTGAATGCATTTTCCCCCACAGCAGATGTGCTATTTGCTGGGGTCTTAGAAGAGTGTTACTTCGGCATCGTTCTTCTGCGGGCTTGGTGGTTTTTAAACAGCACGCGGCGCACGGATGAAGGGCAGCGTGGAAGCTGGTGCTGGCCTCGGTGAGCTTTGGCAGCTGAGGTCGGTGACCTCGGGAACAGAAACCTGACGGAGGTGAGTGTGTATATGCCAGAGAAGCACCAGATCTGCTCTTTCACAAAATTCTTCTCGGTTGCGGTCTCCCTGTCCCCCATTTCAGGACCCTCGGGAGGCTGCAGAGACCCAGGGCTCTGTTCAGTCACTCACTGTCCCCCGCCCGCCAGCGTCCAGTCTGCGTTCGTCCTGACCCTTCTTCATTGTAAAGCGGAAGTCACAGGTTTTGAAATTGACTGGCCCTGAAGTATTTGCAGATCTTTTGAACAGTTTGGGCCCTGGGATTTCTTTGTTCAGTTGCTTCTGCTGAAGGCAAAACCGGGCGGACTGTCTGCTGTCTGCAGAGCTGGGACGCAAAAGGCAACAAACAAGGAGCAGTTGAGGTCCCTGCCAGGAGCTTGTGTGTAGATGGAGCCCGTCCAGTGTCTCGTGTTCACCTAAGGCTTTTCTTAGGGAATGCAGAAAAAGATGCTTGAAATGAGCAAACATTTAGGAAAGAAGGAAAAGGGATGTTTGACAGCATTTTGAATCTTGAGGCTCATCGAAATGCTCATTTATAGAAAGTGAATTCTCTCTAAGGCATGTGCTTTGCTGTTTCCTTTGTTCATTTTCTCTTGTAGCTTTACACTGGTCATCGACACATTTGTCTCCCATCCAGCTTTGACCAATCTATACATAAAAGGATTAACAAAATCATCTCCAAATGCCTTCCAGTTATTATGTTCTATCATTTTGATCTGCAAATCAAGTTTCAAATGCCTGCCTCACCACCGAAGACCAATTAAATTGTTAAAACTTCTGTTGGAAATACCTGCTGATGTATGCTGCTCATAACTATCTTTGAGTCATGGATATAACGGGGTGAAGGGAGAAACCCCTTAATAGAGGGCTGGTTTTCTGAAAGATTAGTCTTGATAGACTGGTGTGGTGGAGGGAGGGAATTTCCCCCCTTTTCCCTCTTAGTTCTTTTGGCTTGTCTGAGAATCACATTTACATGAGACAGATTAACAGGGGAAAAATAACCAAATTCAATTATGTATATATATACAGGGTTTCCTTAAGAATATGGGGCCTAGGCAAATTGGGCAGTTAAGGCATACATGTGATCTTGAGCTAAGGAGCAAGGGGAAGTTATGGTTTGGCACCCCCAATGGGAGGGAGGCAATACATTAGAGACAGAAGAGCACATGTTTGGTAAGGCAATGTCTGCTGGGCCATCTTTAACAAGGGTCCGCAGGGAGGACTCTGGTCAATGGGCCTGGCTAGGTTCCCCTCTGTTTGTTTTGCACTAATTCATGTAAAACTTTAGTATCTATGATGATAAGTCCCTCCCTAGAGTAGATCCTCTCTATCTGAATGTTCTAGGCAGTTAGGGGGAAGCTCAACAGGTTTTCCTGATGTCTTTTGTTTCTTAAAAATGATCAGCTTAAAATCATCAATATCCAAAAACTTTATATTTTGGTGTGGCAAACTGCTCCCCCTCGCTGGGGAATCGATTTAGAGACTGCATCCATCTGTTGATTATAAACTGATTCCATTGGTCTTTGTGAATCTTAGCTGTCTCTTTTGTAAAATGCAGATAATGATGCCTATCTTGCAGCATCGTTGGTGATATTAAGTGTTTTTTTCTTTTGTCATCCTGGTGTTCATACTGATACCATTGTAATTACCAAGTTATGAACAACTAGAAAGGAGCAACAAAGGGAAGGCTGTTATAGACATGCCCTATAAAGTCTGGGTGACATAGGGAAGGTACTTGCCTATCAGTCACACCTGGTAACAGGTCATTGGCCAGAGTAGGCGTGGCCACTACAAGCTCAGGAAGATTTGTGATATTTACGCTTCTAAAGGCAGAGGTGGAGAACCTTTTCTCTGCCAAGGGCCATTTGGATATTTATAACATTATTCTAGGACATTTGGATATTTATAACATAATTCGAGGACCATACAAAATTATCAACTTAAAAATTAGCCTGCTGTATTTGGTCAGGCTAATTTGGTGAGGCGTGTGATGTTAGCTGGTATTGATTCCATGGGCCTTATGTGGCCCACAGACTGGATGTTTCCCACAGAGGAGTTTGGACTCTTGGTTTGCTCTCTTGCTTGTTCGTTCCTGACTCCTGGCTCATGGGCTCTCATGCTCCTGCATTCTCCCATGTGACCCACAGCCATGTGGACTCCACACAACTGACTGATGGACTGTAAATAGCCTAATGTTAACCAGACCCAGCTCCACCATGAAATGGAAACTCTGGACACTGGCTCTGCTTCTAGTTCTGCTGAATCCCCAGCTGCTCCTCTTTCAGGGCTGGATTAAGGGAATTGGGACTTTAAAAACCAAGATATGTAACAAAAATAAGGCTTCTATCACATCTCACCCTCCCATGGGGCCTCCGGAAATGCTTATTCCAGCAGCACCCCAAGAATCCCACTCCCACTGGAAATGAAGAAAGCCCATTCATACATTTCTCTGATAACAATACAGGTCCTTCTTTTTTTAAAAAAATTTTTTATCGATTTTTGAGAGAGAGAAGAAGGGAGAGAGAGATAGAAACATCAATGTGAGAGAGAAACATCGATTGGCTGCCTCCTGCATGCCCCTCTACTGGGGATTGAGCCTGCAACCTGGGCATGTGCCCTGACCGGGAAGCGAACTGGGACCTCTCAGTCCATGGGGCAATGCTCAATCCACTGAGCCACACAAACCGGGCAATACTGATCCTTCTTCATTTTAAAACAAAAGCCACAATCTTTTAATACTGGTTGGCAAATAAGCTCTTCCATTCTGTTTCTGGCGGCAGAATCTGGAGAAGACGCACAGAAATGCTACCTTGCAAGGAGAAGGAAAAGAAAGAACAGGTTATCAGACTCAGACTGAAGTTGGCTGAAGGAGAAAATATATTTGGTGTTTGCCACACCTTTGCATTCTTCAATGACACTTTGTCCATGCCGCGTATCTTTCTGGCAAGGAAACTATCTGCCACGTGACAGGTGGTGTCAATGGTGAACGGCGGAGATGTTAGACCTCAGTCCATGAGTTTGGCTAAGAAAGAATTCAGAGCCAAGAATTCAGATATAAATAAACATTTATTTAGAAAGTCACAGAGGCGGAAGAAGTGAGCCAGATGGGCTGCTTAAGCTCAGGAAACAAATTACAGAGGCAAAAAAAAAAAAAAAAAAAAAAAAACCTTTAAGAGTTTAGGAGAAAAAAGCAAAGGTGGGTGTTTTGAGGGAAGACATAGGGAAGGAAAGGCTCTAAAGACAGAGAGAGCGCTGACTGAGGGAAGAAGGGGTTGGAATGTCATGGGCGTGCAAGAGGTGGGGGGGAGAAAGAGAGAGAGAAAGAGAGAGAGATGATGAGCACTGGGTCCTTCATCTGCAGTGTTTTTATCTGTTTTCCAAGGGCAGGGATATTAGGGAGGTGTCAAGGGAGGATATAGTAGAATATTTATCAGCTTGCTGGGTGTGTCTTTTAGGGTCATGGTTTGTGCTGATGGATTAGCGTTGAGTAAAGGGTCGCTGATCTTTGCAGTGGTCCTCATGCCAGCCATGGCATCACCTCATCGCGTTCTACTGATTTTCTGGACCTGGAGGTGAAACACTACTGAGGCCTAGATGTTATCTCTAGTTCGACTATATCCCTGTCTCTGTAGTCAACAGACCTGAGTCTTTGTTCTTAAGGTTATTTGATGCTGATCAGAACTTCATTGTCCTGAGAGCTTACTGACTGAGAAAGTGGTCATGCAAGGGCTCGTATGGGAGTCGCGTGGGCTACTCTCCGGCCCCTTGTTGCTTCTGTCAGGGGCCTACCTCAGGACCAGCAACATGTCAGGGGAGGAGGATCAGAAGGGGCCCGAACCACATGACCAGCCATATGAAAGGTCAGGGGTTCTACACTGCATGACCAGGGATATGCTGGGGGAGAAACGGTTACCCTGGGGGTGGGGTCCCACCCTACAATTCTTGTTTTCCGTTTCTCCCATTGCTAGGCACCCAGGCTTGCTTGCTTTCTTTTTTTTTATCCACACTCGAGGACATTTTTGCATTTATCTTCAGATAGAGTGGGAGGGAGAAAGAGAGAGAGAGAGAGATACATCGATATGAGAGAGACACATCGAGTGGCTGCCACCCGCACGACCAACCAGGGCCGGGGACAAACTGCAACTGAGGTACGTGCCCTTAGTGGGAACCGAACCCAGGTCTCTCAGGACCGCAGGCCGACGCTCTAACCACTGAGCCAAACCGGCCAGGGCTGGGCACCCAGGCTTTCCACCCTGGCGACCTTCTGTATCTGGTCTGTTGTTCCTATTCTGCACATGTCTGTCTAGTGGTCTATGGTATCGGTGGGGTACAGGTAAAGGCTGACTGAGATGAGTCCCCTCCATATGCTGCCATGCTGGCTGCCCAGGATGTGGCCCAGAGGCGCAAGTCGCTGGGCACACTGCCCTCCACGTCAAACTCCAGGCTATAAAAGGAAATAGGACCAAGACCCCTGGACCAGGGGACCAGTCAACTCTCAGTGCCCGATCTCAGACAGATTGAGGATGTCACCTCCATTGCCTTTAAAAGCACCTGCAGGAAGGAGGTTCACTGTGGTTACCATCAGTGAACAGGACTCCTAAAATTATTGTTTTCTGTTAATAAGCTCTCTTTGTGTGAGCTAAGAATAAATAAATAAATAAATAAATAAATAAATAAATAAATAAATAAGAATGGTTGGCAAATGACAGGTGGTCAGTAAATATTTGGCTATCTAGCATCATCTCATGTATTTGTTTATATGATTATTACCTGTGGGTTCCCATTAATATATAAGGTTCATGAGAATGAGGTGTGTGTCTCATTCTACACTGTGTCCTCAGTTCCTGGTATGGGGTAGACACTTAACAACCACCTGTTGTTCAGCTCAATCAAATGTCAGCTATATGGCACCTAATGTTAATATTATTGTTACCTTTTGTACTTAAAATGTACTAGTTAAAATCTAACATAAACACAAATTATATAAAAACAAAAGCAGTATTTATGTTTGTATTTGAAGGAAGGTTGAAAATGAATTATGTAAGCTTCCAGCTCAAGAACACAGGAAAAGAGCAAAGTCAAGCCAAAGCAAGTGGAAAGAAGAAAATTCTAAAATTAAGATCAGAAATCAATGAAATAGCAAAACATATAAAACAGAGAAAATTACCAAATCAAATTTGATTTATTAAAATAACAAATCTTACTCAGAGAAAAGGGAGAAAATAAAACATTGCCAGTGCCGGAGACTTTAGAACCATCACTGTTAATATGGACACTAAAGACACTGAAACAGATAATACCGAGACAACGCTAGGCATCTGTCATGTAGAGGGAATAGGAACATGTCATGAGAAGCCATTAACCAAAAGTGAAGGATCTAAATGATCTAAATCTTTTGAAGAAGTTGAATGTATTATTATGAAAACTTCCCAAAAGAAAACTCCTAAACCAAATGGCCTTCCTCATAAATACTTCTTAATATTTATAATGAGAGTGAGCTTGCAGAAACTATTCCAGAGTAAAAAAGGACACTTCTTAACACATTTTGACTCTAGCATAACCTTCATATCAAAGTCTTAAGAGGACAATAAAAAAAAGAGAGAAAATTAATAACCAAAAAGATACAAGTATTCTTTAAAAATTAGGTAATATAATACAGCAATATAAAAAATACATTATATATAATGTATACGTAACTATAGTAACTATATATATATAATATATTATATAAAATAATCAACAGCAAAAAATTGTTATTAGAAATCAAGGCTAAAATAGCCATGCCCCCATCTTCCCGATTATTATGTGTAGGTGTGAAAGCTGGATAGTAAAGAAGGCTAAACAAAAATTGATTAATTTGAAGTACGCTGGAGGAGAGTTCTATGGACACCCTTATATCTCCAGAAAGATAAAGAAATGGGTCCTAGAGGAAATTCAGCCTGAAACATCGCTGGGGGTGAAAACGACCAAACTGAAGCTGCCCTATTTCAGGCACATCATGGAATCGTGAGGAGGCAGGGTCTTTGGAAAAAACAACAATGCTGGGAAAATAGAAGGAGGCAGGAAAAGAGGAAGAACAAATAGGAGATGGACTGACTCCACAAAGGAAGCCCTAGGCATGAGTCTGCAGGAGCTGAGCAGGCTGTTGAGAACAGGACGCTGTGGACATCACTCATTCACAGAGTTGCCAGGAGTTGAAGCAGACTCAGTGGTACGTAGCACACAATATATAAATCTTCTATATATAATCTCCCATTGTTAATAGGGCTCATTCTAGTTATCTAAATGTGAGTCAACATGTTAACATTCAGGTATCAATCAATATCACAACTATGTTCATAGCACACTACATTTAAATTTGTATACCATATACCTATGAGAATAAATTTATTATAATTAAATGCAAAAACATAGATGAATAGTACAAAGACCGTCCTGAGCAAGAGAAGCAAGAGCAGGTATTACAAGTCAGGTAGTGGCTGAGCTTGGATGGAGGTAGAAGTGCCTGGGAGGAGGCAGGAGTGAGGCTGGAAATGTTTTTTTTCTTGATGCTAATGATGGTTACTTAGATGGGTTCAATATTGAAAATTCCTCAAGATAATTAATTACGATTAGTGATCAGTGTACCTTTCTGGATAAATGTTTATACTTCAAAGAAACACATGCAAATAAATGTGTTATACAATCTAATACTGGACCTGCAAGCTTAGCATTTGTGTTCATGGTATGTTTCTGCAGACTCCCGTTGTGACCCCTGGAGAGTCAAACAAATCATGGTTAGTATAAGGTAAGGACGAAAAATTAAATAAACAAATTCAATACGGATGAAGTTGCTTAGTCTGGGCAGCAGGTGCTCACATAAATGTAGAAATAGTTGAATCTTTTATATGCATATTGTCTTTTACCTATTTTTTTTCTTAAGAGGTTACATTGTAATTGTTCTTTAGTGCTAATAAATAAAAATGTTATAATTTCTAATATCCAAAGAGAATTTTATTGCAGAGATATATTAAAATCCATTTCAAAAAAAAAACACATCTTCACCTGAAAGTTTTCTGTGGTTTCCAGGTTACTGCCATGCTAAGCAGGGCCCACATGGATCCCCTTTATAATGACCGAAGAGCGCCCCTTCCGTCATCTGTCATAGACTGTTCCCCTCCGCCATCACTCACTGCCAGGGACACACCATTCACATGGCCGTGAGAAATGTCCTCCCAGTGCACCCCGGATCCTGAGCATCCCAGAACTCTTCTGTCCTCAATGGCATCGTATCAGCTTGTTCTAAGAGAATGTCCCTAGAGTGTAGCTCTGTTTAGAATCTCAGAAGGTCTCCATGAAGACACACTGAGCTCTGCTGTGCTATTAGCTGAGGTAGCTGGGACATCATGGAGCCATTGTGCTAAAGCTTTCCGATAATTAACATTTTACACAATTTTTAACCTAAAAATGAAGTATTGTTTTTGTGAGCATAATTTAAGTTCCCAGTAATGCCTCTACATCCCAGGGTTTTTTGTTTCTTGTTTTTGATTTCAATGGAACCAAATTCTAGTTAAAAAAAAAAAGTAAAAAGAAATAAAAGAATAGCTCTGAAAACATACTGGTTCCTCATTTTCCCCAATACTGTGTAATTCCATCCAAGTGAATTCACATTGTACTTTGAAAGTGGTAGGTAGATGCTCATAATTCATGAATCCATAGTTCAAAAGCAAAGGTGAAATGTCTTTCTTGCCACCATTTATCGAAATGAGAGTCAAAGAGTGTGATTCTGACTTCACTGCAGTGAGGCTGTTTACAAAAGGAAATAGCCCTTCTTCACGTGAGATGCAGCATTTCCACTGGGGAATACAGCTGACCCTTTGCAGTAGCTCTCTAGGACACAGAGTCAAAGGAGGTAAGTCTACACAGAGCGTTGCATACAACAAACCCAGCCAGAGACTAAAACCCTGTAAAACCTGATTTGAGTCCTGCAGAAAGGGAAACTTCCTCCTCAAAATACATGGTAGATGGCATCTCATATCTTTAAAATGTTTTGGTAAGATGAGCCAAACTCAGAACAATATACAGTGTCACTTCCCCAGGAAAACATGTCTTGGGGAATGACTGATACAGTTGTCTAGTAATACACTTAAAGAGGTCTTGCATCCATTTCTTTCTCTTTAGTCTATTGTCATTTTACTTCATTTATAATGAATTCAATCTGCTTGGAAGTGTAAGTAAAAATTTGTAAAAGCAACAGGGGTAAAAAGTGTGCCATCATGCATTTTAATTTTTACATGCCTCTGAAACAGTTTTTATTGACTTTGTACTCTCACACCAAGGTAACTTGGAGTTGCCATCACTTCGAGGTAATTTGCTCTGATATCCTTATATACTGACCTGAGACCTTTGCTGATGATTTTTTTTTCTTTTTTAAAAAATTGTTGACAATATTAGGCTTTTCATAAGACAGAAATAAGCTGCTTCAAAATCTGAAGAAAGGTGATAACATAGTAGGATAAATGTGCAAATTGTTCTTCAAATAAAATCTGTAAAAAAATTTAAATGAACATCTGCTTGAAGAATAGAGCTATTAAAGAGAATGTTCTGCACAAACAATATGCCACGCAGAATAGTTGTACAATGATGCTCTGAAATTGTTTAATTAACTCATAAAAGAGGAAATCTAGTAAAGGAAATGTATGCAGTGCACTCTGGAGATATTTGACAGTCTTCAAGAGCAGACGTGATTATGACTAATTATTTTAGTAAATTGAGCCATAATTTCTCTTTCTGTTATAAAATAAGGTAAAGTATATTATGAATCCTAAGTAGAAAAAACCTTAAAACATACATAATTCATGCAAATTTTGACTCTTGTAGCTGCAGCATTGCTTTCATTTCCTTTTCTTCATTGAGGTATACCTTTGCAAATACAGCTGGGAAGAGTAAGTATTCAATATGTAACTAGGTTGGATTGTATGTATGCTTTGTAGAATTGTTTCAGTATTTCGTAGACATGACTTTCACGGTAGATTTGGATGCCATAAAACAATGTTTTTGTCTCTAGGAGTGCAAATTATCATAAGATCATGGTGTGTAGTGGGTTTGGAGTAATTTTATTTTATTACCCAAAAAACTCAACGAGAGAACTTACAGTATTGAACATGAAGGCTCCTACAGCATTTTTTAAGTGTGTGAGGTCAGCCAGAATGACTTGAAGTGGATTCACTAACCACACATTATGTATCAAGTTTGTTTGATATTACTATACACATTGATTAAATCTGCGCTCCTGTATTATTTTTTATCCTTCTCCACTTTGGAAATTGCATATTTTTATATTCATAACTTTAGTTAGTAATTACGGGGATGTTAAATTTTCTGTATATTGCCTTATCACTCTTATTAACTGAAATTACTGCTAGAAGGAAATTAATCAGACAAATTAGTATGCTTATTCATGAAACCTAGATTCTAGTAAACCCCAAGATTAAGACTAATGAAACAATTACTTATTTAATCATTACTAAGAAGGGGGAGCATTGCTCAGATATTTGACAATAGCTGTGGCAAGCATTAGAAGTAGACAAATGAATGTGTTTTCCTTGACTGCTCTTTTCTGTAAGCCAGATTATTATCACCTGCTGGGAGTTTGATTTCATATTCAACATTTTCCCTGTAAGAAAAAGTCTCTTCTGACTAGGAACATGTAGAAATTTAAATTCTCCAGTAAATTTCTGTTTCTTGAAACTTAAGCTATTCTGACTCTGACTTTTCAAAATTTAAAGGTGTATGTGAAAGTGTTCATAAGTCAAGGCCATAGAGACTTCTTATGGGCACGATACTGTTGCTACTTCATAATAATAAACACTGAACTAGAAATAAAAATATCCACTTAAAGTATTTCTTAAAACAAATTTAAAATGTTTAATTAAAATTAAGCATGCATTAAAAAGCACAAGGTGCTACAGGGCACTGGTGAAGAATCCATCACTTCCTCCTCCATATGTCATCCCAGCTAGCTTCCAGCACCCGGGACAACCGTGCTCAATCATCTGCTTTCAGCTCTTCTGGCGACTGCCGTAATGTTCGACTGCTTTTCTTAATTCTCAACTTTGCATATTAGCATAAACCTAGTGATTTTCGGCTATAATAGCTGAAGATTTTAATCACACTACTTCCCATATCTTATTCCTGCTCCATCTAAAAAAGTTCTGGATTAATAACTTTATTAGTTACTTTTGAAAATCTAAATATTATAGTAAAAATATCAGTTTTCTGTTCTACTAAATCTAAACAGCATCGATTCTGCGTATTGTAAGATGAGAATTTCAGCATTCTTAACATTTCTTTACTCTGCTTTCCATCATACTTAGATTCTGGATAAAATGTAGAATACACAATTAAAATAGAATTTTAGATAAATAACTATTTTTTCAGTATCAGTGTGTCCTAATTCTGTATTCATTGCTTTATATATATTCATAAATTATACACACACACATAATATATATATAATATATATGTATGTGTATATATTCATTTGGAAAATGGAAAGCTAGATAAGTGATGTTTGATTAACTATACTTGAGAAAGAAAGAAGAATTTATTTGGGGGATCTAAGAAAAGACAACCAATTTATCTGCACAACCCCCAAAGTCTTAGGAGTTTAGGGGTACAGATATATCTAAATCGGGTTTAGGAGATGAAGCTGAAATCAGAAAGATTGAGGGACAGTTCTATCTAAGGAACAGCTAAACTCTCAGATCGACACGCCTCCACAGGCTAAATTCCAAGTCCTGCTTCAGCACAGGAAATGAAGTTTCTGGCCGAGTTGATCTGGGAGACTCTTAGCTCAAGGAGAGCAAGCAAAACTAAGAAAAGGGTGTGGCCTTTCACTGGAAACAAGAAAATTGAGTGAAATTCTCTGTTCTGTATGGAGAGTCTCTGGCCTTCTTTGCCCTTTTGGCTCTCAGAACGCTGATTGCAGCATGACTGAGAGAGAGCCTAGAGATTTCTATCCTGAGCTCTCAAGACTGGCTCAAGACAAAAGATTTACATAAATGGTCATTAATATTTCTCCAGTAGAATGGTGTTGTCCCCAGTGTATCACTCATGGTAAGAGCCATTAATCCAAAGACTGTTTCTGTTCTTCTCCAAACAGAATTTTAGGACCTCCCTCTTAAATAAATATTTCTGGCCAGGGAAAACCAGACACTGGAAGTCCCTACAGTAGAAGGCAAAGACCAAAATGAATAAGCAGAAAAGACAGAAAGAAAGCTGATAAAGAAAAATAGTTTTAAGAAGTTAAAAAGCTACAAGTAAGTTGTCAGTAAGAGAAGGCATTGCATTTGATGCTAGAACAGGACACTTTCACAAAGGAGCATCCCTTGAGCAAGAAAGAACTCTTTCAAGCTACAAATTGCAAATATTTATATTAAAAGAGTCCATGAGGAACCCAGAAAAAAAATGATCCATGAAAATAACACCAACACTGGAGAAATGGATCATGAAATTTCAAAAGAGCAGGAATGAAGAAATAAATCCTTAAAGATGTGACAGAGAGAGAGAGAGAGAGAGAGAGAGAAGGGAGAAGAAGAGGAGGAGAGGCAGAGGATGAGGGGGAGGGAGCAGAGGAAGGAAGAGAGAAGAGGAGAGAATCCTACCACATATTTTGAGTATCAACAGCTTTTCATCTTTTTAACAGAATCATTGAAACCTAGAAAACAGTAAAAAATCCTGAGGGGAAAATAATTTCCAAGTTAGAATACTGTATTCAACTAAACTATCAATCAAGTGTGAAAGCAGGAATAAAAATATCTTCAGACCTATAATGTACTTTTGATACAACCTGTGATTTCAGAAAACCATTGAAAATGTGTTAGGAACAAAGTGAAGTATGCTAAGGAACAGTAAAATATGGGATCTGAGACACGGCCAAAGAGAAGGAAGATAAGATAGTTTGGGGATAATAGTAAAGTCTCAGGAAAATACTTTCTCTGCAAGGCCAAATAGAGAGGAGAAAATGTTCTAGTAGTTATGAAAGCTTACCTGATGAATTTAACTATATTTAAGTATATGTTTAAGGTTCTATTTGAAAATTTAAACTAGTGTTAGTTACTTAGAAAGCAGGGCAAATGGGAAACATGCAATTATTAACTTCAAGAAAAACAAAATGTTTACAATAAAAGGAACATAATTACAGTATACTATCTGTCTGAGCTCTTAATAAAATTTATAGTCATAATGTGCATATTAAATATTAATTTTATGAAATGATATAACAGGATTGAGAAGATGGTGAGAGGGTAAAGAGAGAGAGAGAGAAATAGTTTTGTATAACAGAGCTAAACCCTCTTCTTGCATTACTGGAAGGCATTAGATAATATTAAAAACTGAAAAATAAAGATATAATTATATAATACTTTATTTATAAATAAGAGGCGAACACGAGAAGAAACAATTGAAAAGAGGTAAACACGATTACTTGTGCTCATCAGGACTTGGGCGTACAAAGAAATGGAGAGAAAGACAACTTTTTCTTTTGTGTAAATATATTAATTTGATATTAAAAATGAATAACAAATACAATGAACAAATAAACAGACAAGAGTGTTACATATTCATTTCATTATAGAAAAGAAGTAAATAAATTAAGCCATACAAACCTAGTAAAAGAAAACATCGGACTAGCTGCAAGTATGAGAGCAATGGACATTTTACAGCTCAGAGAAAAGGTGATCTATTTCTCTGGAGGAATTCACACAGTATGATCTATAAATTAGTAACAAACAGGAAGTGAACCATGAATGTGGTAAAATTCCTTCTTTATACTCACAACCCTAAGACCTCTGGGGGAGCAGGCATGTGTAATGTGTAATGTGTCTCTGTTGGGAGAGAGAGACACCATCAGGTTATTTCCGGTTGTAGGAGCCGTGGACACAGGACTGAGATTTGATGCATTCTTCCTTCGTGAACTTGGCTTTTATTTTTTTATTTTTATTTTTTTTATCTTCACCCGAGGACATTTTTTGTTCAGATAGAGTGGGAGGGAAAAAGCCTAGGAAATATGCCCTGACCGGTTTGGTTCAGCGGTTAGAGCGTCGGCCTGCGGTCCTGAGAGACCCGGGTTCGGTTCCCGCTAAGGGCATGTACCTCGGTTGCAGTTTGTCCCCGGCCCTGGTTGGTCGTGCGGGTGGCAGCCACTAGATGTGTCCCTTCACATCGATGTTTCTCTCTCTCTCTCTCTCTGTTCCTCTCTCTCCTTCCCACTCTACCTGAACAAAAAATGGAAAAATGTCCTCTGGTGAGGATAAAAAAAGAAAATGTCTATCTTTCCTATAAAGACTAAATTAAAAAATAAATAAATAAATAAATGAATAAATAAAAATAAATAAAAATAAAAGCCTAGGAAATATATCATCACTGAAATAATAACTTCATGCTACCCTTTACAGCCCAAGGCAATTCTTCAGGACCAGCCTTTTGAAATGATTACCAAGCATCACAAACTGATCTGATTTTGTTTAGTGAAGGTTTGAGGCATTTGATAACCATAAAAAGGAAAGGAGGAAATACATATTTTTAGGCCTGTTATGGGTTAAACTGTAAGACGCTACCACATATCCTATGTCATATAATCTTCCCCTAGGCAATGGAACTTAAATATGGTACTGACACACATATGGCAAAGAAAAAGAAATCTTAGATTTTCAGGAGATATCACAGCTTTACTGAGCCCACTAGAATTCGGGTTTTTATAGGGATAGTGGATCCACTAACAATGCAAAGCTAAGCTCCACTAGTAAAATGATGGAGTCCAGATCAAATAAGATGATGGTTTCATTGCCTGTGTCATACCGGAAGTGTTGTGGGATCTGGCCAAATGTGAACACAAGCTGAGTAAAGGAACAATGACAGTGAGGAGAACCAACCAGATTGTATGAGGAACATTTAGAAGAACCAAGGGTTTAAGTCTAGATGAAAGATGTATTGGAGCACATGGCTACTTTGTCATAATTAAGTACTCTTACATACAAGATGGAATGGATTTTATTCTGGATTGCTTCTGAAACTGCAATTGATGCAAATGTAGAAGCTATAGGAAGCCATGGATGAAGTAATTTTTAGTAACTAGTGAATGACAGAATATCATGTCTCACAACTTACTGACCCTTCATCTGAACTCTTTAAAGAGCAACCAGCTGATCCCACAAAGGAATAAAGATTGGACCAGTTGTGATTTAAAGTCTGATCTAGCCCAACTGGTGTGGCTCAGTGGTTGAGCGTTGACCCATGCACCAAGAAGTTGCAGGCTCAATCCTGCATCAGCACACTTGCCTGGGTTGTGGGCTTGATCCCTAGTAAGAGGCATGCCAGAGACAGCCAAATGATGTTCTCTCTCATCGATGTTTCTCTCTCTCTCTCTCTCTCTCTCTCTCTCCCTTCCTCTCTCTCTCAAATCAATGAAAAAAAAAAAAAAAAGTCTGATCTAGGGCTAATATTCTAGGTCCTTAGATATATCAATCTTGATACTCATTTGTCAAACATTGATTATTTAATAAATAAATATTGGCCATCTCCTATATATCGGGGAACAAAATAGACATTGTTCTGCCTCCTGAAAAGTTAAATTTAGCAGAGAGGCTAACAATTAATCAGATTGCATAAATTATTAATTTAAAATATGATGCGTATTATGAAGAAAAGAATATTATGGCAACCTATAAAAAAGGATGTAATCTAATTCGGAGAGAGTGAGAAAGCTTCTTTAAGGAAGTGATATTTAAGCTGAGACCTAAAAGCTGAGTTTGCCTCTAGGAAAATACTTTAGATTCAGGGTCAAGGTCCAGAAAATTCCTTGGATAGAAAACTGCACACATTAAAACAAAAAATTCTACCTAAACACTCAACCAATCTTATGAATATCCCTTAGCACCTTTCATATTTATTGATGTGCTATTAGGTGAAGTTTGTTTTTTTGCTTTACAGGAAGTCCTGTTTGCTCACAGACTAGTTGATTGCTTTGAGTTTGTATTTTGGGCCCTTTTTAGTTTGATTGTTTTGTTCTTGTTGTTGGCTCTGGCTGACACCGGGACCCACTACTCTATGTTTGTTGTCACTCAAATGAGTCAGATTATAAATTATAGCTATAGAGGCAAGTGGGATTGCTTTCCTGCCCTTGACTTTAGAGTTTAAAATACTGTTGTTTAAATGCCACCTGCAAAACAAAAGAGCGAGTAGGAAATGGCTCTAAGAGAAAGTGAAACCGTCCTTTTCCTGGGTGTATGTCAGAAACCCACAGAGTAAAGTCTGTATCTAAATTAGAGATGGGTTCTCACAGAACTTCAAAGAGTCCTGATGATATGAAAGGAGTAGCCAGGGCATATGAAGTGCTGGTGAATAATTACAATCTGAGATTTATTGGTGACCACTTTTGTGTTAGTTAAAGGTTGGCTGACCAGAAAAAAACCAGGCCTTGGCTAGAGGGAGGACTCTTGAGCCACTCAATCTTTTGAAATTTCTAAGGAGTTTTCCAAGGGGAAAATCAGCATTCACATGCTACATAGGAAGATCTTTAAATAGACCTAATGGATTCAGCTGGCTTCATTTGACAATGTCTGATTCAGTGCCTGAGAAATGTCATCACGCTTTAGATCTCAGGGATATCCATCATGCCTGCTAAGTGCTGAGCGGAACGTTCCTGTCTGTCAGGTGTGTTATTGAATCTACAATGCCAGCTTCAGGTCAATTTAGAAATACAACGTTGTACAATGGCATTTGACACAGATATCATCAAGGACCTTGTAATCAAGAAGTGTCACCTAAAACATGATTATAAGGACATTATTGAGGTTTCATGGTGTGACTCAAGGTAACACACTCAGTGGATTTTGTTTAATACCCAGAATAATGAGGCTTCTAACTATGGTGAGCATGCAGTAATAGCCTGGGTCATTTTCAAAATAGAGCTCACAAATGTGGCCTCCAAGTTATTTACATAAATAAATAAATAAATAAATAAATGCATCAAATGGTCACACTATAACTGAAAGCTGAGCATTTAGGCAGTGAAAAGTTGGATCTTCACTCCAAAATCTTGACTTTAATATTTGAAAGAATTATTTGTTAGATGCATAAATACTACTTCAGAAAAGATAGTTTATGAATGAAACAAACTGGTCACTCTAGTTTATCATGAATACTATTGATAATAAGTTAAAACAGGAAATGTGGAGAAAAAAAATAAAGACTCATTTATCTCAGTCAGTTATTTGAAGGTTCTAGATTTTGTCTTTGAGAAATTCAAATATAATCTATAAATTCCAGAAGACATTGCAATAACAAATCTCAAGACTGAAGAATTAAAAAATACTTTAAAGTAATAGAAAGAAAATTTGATTAAAACAATAATAAACATCAAATAATTTATTATATAAAATACATAATTTCAAGGCATAGGTATATATAAACTGTGTAAAAAACATTCCCACTTTCGTCATTTATCCCATAGTCTAGACATGGATTTCTCAATATGTGTTAAATATATTCTCAATATATTAATAAAAAATAACAATAACTCACCTTTATTGAGGGTTTAGTATGTTCTTGGCATACCTAAACTATACACATATCATCTCGTTTATAGTCACAACAACCCACTGAGGTAGGTACTAATTTGATTTCCATTACAAATTAAGAAACTGATTCTTAAAGAGTTAAGTAGTCCAAGGTCATGCAGCTAGTTAATTAAAGACAGAATTTGGATTAAGGCATTCTGGCTCTTAATCATGAACTGCACTGTTATCTATACAGCAGCACAACTGATTGAAAAGGGGTGAATTCAAACAACTTGTCTTCCCTGAACACTCTCAAACTGAGACTCAAAATTGTGTGGGCGTTGTTATATATCACACCCCACTCACTGGAAGCAGTATCACAGGTAGCGGTCCCGTGTGAGTCGTGGGACGTTGAGAACTCGGAGGTAACGTGGACTTTCAAATGACATTGGTAGGTTAATTAGAACTGGAGCCTGTGCTTACTTTAATTGCTTCTGTACTGGAGTTGATATTAGACCTGTAGATCAGGTGGCTGGTGACTTATAACAGATAACTAGATCACTTGGGGCGGGGGGTATCATAAGCAGACCTTGTAGAAACAATTAGGTAATCAAGGCTAGAGATTTCAGGATGGAGACTTTCTTTTCTTAATAGTCTCTGCCCTGAAATGTGTCATTCCTCAGGTTCTTATAGTTTCCAGAAACACGATATAATTTATTTTCAAAGATCTGTTTGCTATGTTAGATGAGGTCAAAAGCTTTAAACGTGAAGATGAGAGCCATGTAGAAAGAGAAAGAGACACGGGAATCTGTCCGATGAAAGTAGCCCCAGCACAGCAAAGTCAAAATTGAAGCAATAATGTAATGTTTGGGCAAATCACATTAATTATTTAAGTTCTTCCATTTCTGGATGGGTTTTTCTCCTTTCCATAGGATGATTGTACAGTTTTAAACCTTTAAATATATTTTAGTTCAAGTGGCTTTGATTGGAATTTTACCTACAGGTCTAATGTTGCTCTCTTCCACAGTTTTGAAGCATGGTTACCCATTGGTCGAATCTTCAGATTTAAATGAGTGGTTGAAAGAATGAAGAAAAGTTGTTGTTTCTCCCCCTGGCACCCCTTTCCTTGTGGTAATATGTAATATGATGTCCTTGGGCAAGGAAACACTTCACTCTGATTTCACCAGTGCAAAATCATCGTGGACTAGGCGTTACTGATTTCTCAATTTCTACAAGGAACTTAAGTCTCACTCTTGAAGAAGTGATGGATGTCAAAAATATTTTAACACTCTTATGGATGAGCTTCCTGATTCAAAGTCTAGGTTCATGCAAGGGCCATTATTTTGTTCATCTTTCCTTAAAAAGTGCCAATTGATGGGTGTGTGTCATTGCAACCCAGGATCCACAGGCAAAAATAAGAGTCCATATGCTCAGTTCCAGCTACAGCACACGTCTGTGCTGTAGTGTCTGCAGTGTGGAGAGACTGAGAGAGCTTCTTAATCAAAATTTCTACAGATCTTTGATGTCTGCTTATTTATTGTCTGTAGAACAGCAGTCTCTTCCTGTTTGATCTCCCAGAAGCAAGAGCCTGTTTCTGTGGAGTCTGATTATAGAAAGGGGGTGTCCACACAGGGAGCCCAGCTGGATGTATCCTGCTTTCTGCTTCGTTTCTTTCATGGTAGGAAAGAAAGGAGGAAGAAAACCATGCTTTAGAATTGGTAATTGTACTACTGGCAGAGCCTCAAATAGTATTTATTCTGTTATACTTATTTTCAACCAGAGGATTCATTTTTGCAGCAGATGTAAGGTAGGTAGCATGTAAATGCTTGGATTAAACACATTCTAATACTTTTAAACCCAGTCCACTGGTCTCTGTCTACAGCAAGGTTGTAAACATATTTTGCTGCCCTTACCTTGGTGCTTAACTAGAACAATTAGTAAAAAAAATGTAAGCCATTTGTTTGGTTGCAGTTCCTTACCAAATATTTGGATAAGAGTCAGGTACCTATTAGGATGGGAAAGGTACAGAAGTTTAGGATTTGGCCTTGTTTCAAAAGCTGTTAGGTTTTAACAACCCTAGTAATGTGTTCAGTCTCTTAAAGGTTATGGGGCTGATATTTCCTGACCTTTTCATGGGAAGAGAATAAGATTGTTAAGATGTCACTGGGGAATCTTTGCTTAAGGGTTACTTTTGAGTTTATTTCTAGAAAAAAAAATGAAACTGGCAAGAACAAGGTCAGTTTACTATGATGTCTGATGACTGTTTCCAGGAAAGTTTGGTTAGCCGAGCCACTTGGATTCTTGGTCTCTTGTAAATTGCCAAAAGGGACATCCCCCAATGGAAATTGTTGCAACTTGTTTTTATAATATTGGCATCTGTAAGCTCTTCATGGTACAAGGAATAAAATCTTTAGAAGAAGGCTGAAAATATATAAATCCTGAGATCCAGCAAATGGAAAACACTTTTTTCCACAGTTGGAAGGTCTAATGTCTTTATTACATATACTGGCTATAGAGAGAAATCATTCCAAAAGTGAGAGAAATTGTGTATTCAACATTTTGAATGGTTCCTACTAAGATGGACTTGATTTTCATTCATGTATATGAATTAAAAATGATATTTTAAGAAATCAGCAATTCATTATAATCATTAAACATTCAAGACATTCAAATTAGAATAAGGATGGTATTATTCATTCACTCATGCAACCAATATTTATTGAGCACTTTGTAAGGGCCAGACACAAGATATTTGTGAGACAGTACGATAAAAACCTTCTACTTCAATAGAACTTTCACCTTAATGAAGTAATACAAAACAATGGCAACATTTTACTTTAATGTGATACTTTATATTACAAAAGGGGAAATTTGAGGTAATTTCCAGCAGGTCATACAATCAAGATATTTTTTCTGGTGGTTGTGATGAGCGCATGTTTATCCATGCACATGCTCTGTTTCTGATTTACTTGTGATAACATTAAATATTTCTTAGACTGGTGATAGCCTATGTTTAATGTTGGGCCCTGCAATAATGTTAATTTATTCATGAAATATTTAACTTACACAGTGCCTTTTTTTTAATAACTAAGTTAATAAGTTGCAGTATTCATTGAATTCCTTTCCTGGCCTTGTAGAATTTACAATTTATTAGAAAATCATGCTTATACAAAGGTATATCCGCCTGTTCTTTTCAGATTTATTTGTCCCTTTTAAGGAAATACAGTAAGAAATTCTGCATGCATTTATTGGGGGCTATTTTAACAAATCTGGAACTGATTAGTCAAATAGTTTATATAATTAATTTGTTTCAGGTCTCAAACGAGAGACAAAGTTTTGAGAGCTTGCAGAGCATGACAGCCTTATTGCCCATTCCTTTTCCAGATGTTATTACTATTAAAAGTACATGTGATCATGACCATTAGTATATAATATATTGTCCATTCTAATTTACTTTTATGATAATGTTTAAAAAGCATACACATATGTATGTGTTCAAAGTGAGGTAAGAACTCTGACAATTACATGGTGCCTGAAATTAATGTAAGCCAGAAGTTCTCCATATGTTGTTATAATAGTGAGTCTTTGATTAGTTGTTAGCTCTGCTGCATCTAATTATTTTATTAAACTAAAATATCAAAGGTTGTGAAGGATTTAATTTTTAAGATAAACTAGAAAGAAATCAAGGTTACCCTTATAATAATTTCATTAATTATTATGCATTATATACATTGTGGTATATTTTTTGGAAGAGAAAGAAATGGAATTGCTTATAAACCTGAGTGTGTCTGTGGGAGGGTTTGCATCTGAGACTTGTATCTGCCCTGTGCATATGGGGGAAGCATGCGCAATAGACCTTGGTCTGGCAGGACTAGAACACCAGCACGTGAAGATCTGTTTCTCTAGCTGTCCTGCACCCCTGTCTCCACCAACATGATCTCATTTCATATTGTTCTGACAAATGTATGTAATAGTTTCATTAGTCCTTATTCAGACTCAGAGAGAAAAATTCCTATTGCAAACAGAAGTCATTTCATTTATAAATGCCAAACTTTCTCTTTCTCTTCAACCATCATACTTGCCCCTTGATTTAGATGGATTTGATTTCTTTCAGTCTGATGGTCCTGTGCCTTCATTGTAAGCTGCCTCCAGTCCTTTATGGGACAGGTTAGTCATTGTTTATAACAGCCAGTGTCTAGTCAGGAAAATAGAAACCACTCATGAAGTGTTTCAAATAAAAGATGTTTACTATAGATAATTAATAACATAGATGACAGAAGAACTTAAAACCCAACAAGGGGAAAGGGGGAACCCAAAAATTAATATACCAGGAAACAACCACCATACATAGTTTCAAAAGGACAAGAAGAATGGAAGAGGTGGTTTAACAAGGTCATCTGGTATACCTGTGTGCTAGAGGCTGCAGCAATGCATGTCACCAGAATTACTACTTGAAAAGAGAGGGGGAAATATTTTATTTCTTGATTATCTCTTCAGCCCCAATCTACTTGCTAGTACCTCCTTTTGACCACACCCTGCCTGAAGCTGACATGCACAGACCTGAAAACTGTCTGCAGGGGTCGGTTTCCCTGTGACACAGGAGAGAAGAGTAAAGAATGGATCTGTAGCCCTGGCCAGTTTGGCTCAGCGGTTAGAGCGTCGGCCTGCGGTACAGAGAGACCCGGGTTCGGTTCCCGCTAAGGGCACGTACTTCGGTTGCAGTTTGTTCCCGGCCCTGGTTGGTTGTGCAGGTGGCAACCACTCGATGTGTCCCTTCACGTCGATGTTTCTCTCTCTCTCTCCCTTCCTCTCTCTCCCTCCCACTCTATCTGTACAAAAAATGGAAAAATATCCTCGGGTGAGGATAAAAAAATAAATAAAAAAAAGGAATGGATCTGTAAGCAAACAGTCCAAAGAAAAAGATATGGGTCATTCTAGCACTATAAATTTATGTTATAGCTATTAAGTTAATAATATTATGATTATTAAATACTTATTCTCAGATAAATATCAATTAGTTGGACTTAGAAGATACTCTGGAAAATAGAAAAATATATATAAAATTTGTCTGGATTTGCAAAATTCTTAATACTATATAACAGAGTAGGTGTTCATGTCTGGAGATTTTCAGAATTAAGAGCAGGATGTTAGAATGATTTTCAGAACTTAATTATAGGAGAAAAGTACCTCTTATTACTTTAATAAGAAAAGACACATCCTACAAAATATTTATGATATATGAAATTTTGGTAAAATCTGAATGATTAATATCAAACCTTGAGTGAATATCATCAAATTTAATACAAAGTTTTGGAGATGCATGCAACAATTCTCTTCTTAGATAATTACCTTGCTTAGGAATTCAGTTCTATCCAGACAGAATCTCCAGATTTTTTTCACTTACTAAGGGCAGACTATATCATCATGCCTTTAAGAATAGAATAAAGCATGAATAAATTATCCAGAAAGAGAGAACTTTCTTATTATAATCAAGCTATTTTACTAGAATTATATTAAAGCAAGATTCTAACTACAGTTGATATATAAAATGGTTTATTCGCTTTCTTATTTGCCTTTTTTCTATCTTCCTTTTTGCAAGCTATATACACTTGAGAAAAATTATTATTATAATGTCTAGTTTCAAGGTAGTTGACAGCAGCTTTGGTATTTCTGTCTAGGTTTCTTTGCAAAAAAATATTCTATACATTTAGAATTTTTCTATCAAATACTAATCTCATGCAAAATCATTCATTGGAGAGTATAAGAATTCTTGCACTCTGGTCAGCTCATACTATGAAGTGGAATGATACTAGTGCCTACTCGTCTTGCTTTGATAATTAATTTTTGTAAAGAACTCAGAGTAGTGCTTGGTACATGGTAAGTGCCAAAGAAGTTCTTGGTGAATAAGTCATACATAAATAAATCCCTTGTATCCATGCCATATTAATTTCCATCTTCTTTCTAGAGCTTATTACATTTTCTCTGTTTATATTCCCACCTCCTCTCTATTAATCCAAATTCTGGATTCTTTAAGAACTTGTTTAACACCCCACCTCTTAAGACTTTTGTGGCAACTCAAGACTCCACTAACCTCATCTTTCTCCTACTTCATTGCATTTATGCACAAATACAATATGTATTTTATTTAGGCCTTACTACTGGTTCTTAACCAGGGAGGGCATTAGAATTCTCTGGAGAGATTTTTCCAAAACATATATCCCTGGGTCCAATCCCTAGAAGTTTTAGATTCAATGAATCTTGACTGGCACCACAAACATGCACATTTTAATTAAAACACTCTAGCAAAACTGCTGTAAGCCCCTAGTCAAAGTATACTGGTACAAATGATTTCATGTGAGTATGTGAATTTTCTTTCTCAATGAAATTACACATTCATTGAGGACATGGACCATGCTTTGTTTTTCTTGTGTATCTCCCCACAGTGCTGGAAGCATGGCCATGATTGGCTTACACTTTTTATTTTTTATTTTTTTGCTGCAAGATGTCTACAAGTGAAGCCAAGATGTGCATTGTCAAGGGATTTAGAGGGAAAAAGAAGTCCAGAGGTGGATCCTTCAACTATTGCCACCATCAAGCTATGTAATGAGTATACACAAAACTTTAGTAGCATACAATAAGCATTTATTGTTTATGTTTCTAGAATCAGCAGGAATAGCTAGACAACTCTGCTGGCTTGTTCACATATTCGGAGGGTCAGCTGGCATCTAGCTGGGCCCACTTAATTGTCTGCAGTTCAACAGCTCACTCATGCATCTGTAAGCTGTCTCTGCTTCATGACTTTCATGCTTCTGGGACCATCAGGCCAGTCTAGGCAAGTTTCTTATGGAAATAAGAGGACAAGTCCAGACACACAAACCCATTCCAAGCCTCTATTTGCAATGCATTGGCCAAAGCAAGCCACGTGTAAAACCCATTCATGGAAGGAGGGTACTGCAGTTACATGGCAAAAACTATAGATACAAGGAGGTGGGAAAAACAGGTGTTGTTTTCTCAAACTATCACAATGGGGCTCTCATTAATATCTCTTTTGCATAGAGCCCACTCTAATACCTTACTGAAGGTCAACTCTTGTATATAATCCTGATCGGGATGTTTTCAAAGCAACCTTACCACCTCTGAGTAAGCAAGCAACTAACCTTATTCAGAGAAAAAAAAAGTTGCAAATACACAATCACACTAATGCCACTTTATTTGCCATTAAATAGAAAACTGTCTTCTGCATTTCACAGACTTGACCATCACCCAGATAATACGTCACACTTCCTTAAACTAGAACATCAAATGCAGAAAACAAAATATTTGTTGTTCAGTAAGATTACCTATTACTTGAACAAAGTTTGAGAAATTGTCAACATGATGCACTTGAATTCAGGAAATTAAACCAAGAACTGTGACTGGAAAGATGTTAAAACCACCACAGATTTGCTTTGAAATAATACAGCATCTTGTCATCACTTGTGATTGGACTACTGTTTCCATCTTTATTACCTGTGGTGCTGTTTAGTGAACTGTTGCAAAGCAACCCATGCAGCCTATCATGGAATTTCAGTTTAATATTGCCGGAGAATCATTTTGGAGCTGAAAGAGAATTGTGCTACGTGCCTCGGCTTCCAGCAAGGCCATACCATCTCTTTGTCTAAGGGAACTTACCTCTTAAAGAGCCAGGAACATATAACACTGTGTGCATGTGTGTCTGTGTGTGTGCGTGTGTGTATACATATATCTATGTGTGTGTATATATATATAAAAGCACTGTATAAGCACTTGTATGCTGTGCTTATATATATATACAAATAGTGTTTATTACCAAAATGATAACTAAATTACTATATCCATTTTTCTAAGTTAATGTGCTAATTTTTTAAACTTGATACTTTTTTAAAGATTTTTTTTTCTTTATTGATTTTAGATACTGAGGAAAGGAGAGGGAGAGAGATAGAAACATTGATTGGCCACCTCCTGCATGCCCCATACTGGGGATCAGGCCCACAACTTGAGCATGTGGCCTGACCGGGAATCGAACCAGCAACCTCTTGGTGCATGGGTCGATGCTCAACCATTGAGCCACACTGGCTGGGCCATACTCAATTCTTTACTTGCTCCCAAGGTAGGTCCTTCATTAACTTTCAGTGAGTGAATTTGATCAGCGATACCAATATTTCATATATTGTAGTAAGAGAAATTGCTTTCCAGTTCTACGTTGTCCTTACTCTATCAGGGGATTTTAGGCAAATCACTTATCTAATCAATACTCTTATTTGTAAAAGCAGACAATTTGAATAAATAAACAGCCAGGTTCTTGTAGCCAAATTATAGACAAAGAATCTGAAGTAAACTCAGCCAGACTCATATCTTTGTTCATATAGGAGAAATCTGTATAGAATCACCCTGTATGGGTAGGTTTATGTTTCATTAAAGGTGCTATGCTAAAGTTGTCCCTTGGTTTTCCTTTTTAAGAGGATGCTGGAGAGAAAAAAAAATGGCGGCGGAGTGAATGGAGCTACACAGACCATCTCCCAGGACCAAACTGGAATTACAATGAAAATAAAGACAAATCGTCAGGAAGGAGCAACCGAAAGGCAGCCTGAAGGACCACATAACCAGGGACGCAGACTCAATCCTGGTAGGCTTGTGAGGACACGAGAGGGGGCCAGGAGCCCCCGGTCCGCAGCGGCCTGGGCTGGGATCAGCAGACTCGGCTGGGACCAGGGGACTCGGCTGGGACCAGGGGACTCGGCTAGGACCAGGGGGCTCTGCGGGAAGCTGCTGCCGCCTCAGCTATGTGCTAAGCCCTCGGCTGGTGCCACACGTACTCGGCTGGGACCAGGGGACTCAGCGGCAAGCTGCTGCCGCCTCAGCTGCGACCGTGGCTAAGTCCTGCGAACTCGGCTGAGTGCTACGCCCTGGGCTGGTGCCGCAGCCTCGGCCGCCCTTAGCTGGGAGCAGCCCCATTGGGTTAAAAGTCCCAGGCGGCTCCACGTCGCAGAGTCTGGACAGAGGCTAGGTTGGCAGCAGCCACTCACCTTGGGTTCTGGCAGAGAGAAGGCAGACTGGACTGGAACAGTGTGGGGACACTTGGGATTTGGAGGGTGCTCAGAGCTTTTGCTGAGTGCAGCCATGCAGGACTGCGGTCATTTTACTCCTTCCCAGGGCCCTGGGGAGAGGCGGCCCCTCCCTTGGAGATTCAACCCCACCTGGCGACCATTGAAATGCTAATTGAGGCCCATTAACAACCAGCATCTGCCCCAACCTCGGGAAATCCTCTTACACTGGGCACCTGAGGGAGTTTTTCAGGCAGCTGAGAAACCAAGGTTCTTCAGGTAACCTCTACTAATAGCCTCCAGGCAAAGAAAAAACTAGAGGAAAGTTAAGACTTGACAGTGGTGTTTAAAATGGGTTCTCCCTGCCTCATCCAAACCCAGGAGAGGGAGCCACAAATAGCAGAACACCAACACCCACAGGGAAAATTTGGCAGACTCCAAAGCCCACTGTGATAGCCAAAATGGTGAAAAACAGAAACAAATGCCAAATAAAAAAACAAGAGACCTCTTCCAAAGATGAGATCAATGAGGTGCAGTTAAGCAAGTTAACAGAACTAGAATTTAGAGTCATGATCTTGAGGAAGCTCAACACCATGTGTAAGGACATGAGCAACATGAGTAAAGACATAGAAATGTTGAAAATCAACCAGTTGGAAATTAAAAACGACATATCAGAAATGAAAAACACATTGGAAGGCCTAAAAAGCAGAGTAGGGGAAGCTGAGGACTGGATCAGTGAATTAGAAGACAGGGTAGAAAAAAATCAACCAATCAGAAAACCAAAAGGAAAAAACAATGAAAAAACAAGAAGACAGCTTAAGAGAAATGTGGGACAACTGGAAACATAATAATATTTGCATCATAGGAGTCCCCAAAGAAGAAGAAAATGAGCAAGGGTTAGAGAATATATTCAAAGAAATAGTGACAGAAAACTTTCCTAATTTGGTGAGGGAAGAAGGCATTCAAGTTCAAGAAGCACAGAGAGCCCCAAGTAAGAAGAATCCAAACAGGCCCATACCAACACACATAGTAATAAAACTGCCAAAAATTAAAGACAAAGGAAGAATCCTAAAAGCACCAAGAGATAAGCAACAGGTTACTTACAAAGGAAACCCCATAA
Source organism: Molossus molossus (assembly GCF_014108415.1). Taxonomy (NCBI): domain Eukaryota; kingdom Metazoa; phylum Chordata; class Mammalia; order Chiroptera; family Molossidae; genus Molossus; species Molossus molossus. Next base: position 33,051,158 of record NW_023425346.1, read on the forward strand.
GGCTCTCAGCTGACTTCTCACAAGAAAGACTACAGGCCAGAAGGGAATGGCATGAAGTAATCAAGGTCATGTAAAACAAGGATTTGAATGCAAGACTACTCTACCCAGCAAGGCTATCATTCAAAATAAAAGGTCAAATAAAGAGCTTCCCAGACAAAAAAAGGCTAAGGGAATACATTAACACCAAACCAGCACTGCAAGAAATGTTAAAAGGATTGCTGTGATTAGTAGGAGAAATGGGAAGAAAAATAGAACCACACTAAACAAAAATGGCAATAAATAAGTACATATTAATAATCACCTTAAATGTAAATGGATTGAATGCTCCCATAAAAAGACACAGAGTAGCTGATTGGATAAGAAAGCATGACTCATCTATATGTTGTTTACAAGAGACCCACCTCACAACAAAAAACTCACATAGGCTGAAAGTGAAGGGATGGAAAAAAATCTTTCAAGCAAACGGAAAGGAAAAAAAAGCTCGGGCAGCAATACTCATATCTGATCAAATAGACTTCAAAATGAAGGCCATAACTAGAGACAAAGCAGGTCACTACATAATATTGAAAGGATCTATTCAACAGGAAGATATAACCTTGATAAACATATATGCACCCAATATAGGAGCACCAAAATATATTAAAAATCTTCTGGAGGACTTCAAAGGAGAAATCGATAGCAATACAATCATAGCAAGGGACTTCAACACCCCACTGACATCACTGGATAGATCCTCTAGGCAAAAAATTAGCAAGGAAACAGAGACTCTAAATGAAGCACTAGACCAAATGGATTTAATAGATATCTACAGAGAATTACACCCCAAAACTAGAGAATTCACATTCTTCTCAAGTGCACATGGGACATTCTCAAAGATAGAACACATGTTAGGGCACAAACTAAGTCTCTACAACTTCAAGAAGACTGAAATCATGTAAAGCATCTTCTCAGATGACAATGGCATGAAACTAGAAATCAATTGCAAGAAGAACATACAAAGTCATTTGAACACATGGAAGCTAAATAGTATGTTATTAAACAATGACTGGGTCACCGAGGAGATCAAGGAAGAAATTAAAAACTTCCTGGAAACCAATGAAAATGAAGACACAACAACACAAAATCTATGGGATGCAGCAAAAGCATTTCTAAGAGGGAAGGTCATAGCACTACAGGCCTACCTCAAAAAACAAGAAAAATCTCTAATAGACTATCTAACCTCACAACATAAAGAACTAGAGAGTAAACAAAAAGAAAACCCCAGAACAAGTAGAAGGAAGGAAATAGTAAAGATCAGAGAAGAAATAAACAACATAGAGACCAAAAAAACAATTCAAAGGATCAATGAAACAAAGACCTGGTTTTTTGGAAAGATAAACAAGATTGATGGACCCATAGCTAGACTCACCAAGAAACAAAGAGAGAGAACCTAAATACACAAAATCAGAAATGAAAAAGGAGAAGTAACAACTGACACCACAGAAATACAAAAGATCGTTAACAACTACTATGAACAATTATATGGCAACAAATTCGACAATCTATGTGAAATGGACAAATTTCTAGAAACACATAGTCTCCCAAAACTGGACTGGGAAGAGATAGAAAACTTGAACAGACCAATATCAACAGAAGAAACTGAAGATATAATCAAGACTCTCCCAGCAAACAAAAGCCCAGGCCCAGATGGCTTCACCGGGGAGTTTTACGGAACATTCAAAGAAGAACTAACACCCATTCTCCTCAAACTATTTCCAAAAATTCAAGAAGAAGGAAGACTTCCAAACTCGTTTTATGAAGTCAGCATAATTCTAATTCCAAAACCAGAAAAAGACACTACAAAGAAAGAAAACTACAGGACAATATCCCTGATGAACATAAACGCCAAAATCCTGAATAAAATACTAGCAAATCGGCTCCAGCAATACCCCCAAAAATTATCCACCATGACCAAGTGGGATTCATCCCAGGGATGCAAGGCTGGTACAATATTCGCAAATCAATAAACGTGATACACCACATAAATAAAATGAAGAATAAAAACCACATAATCATATCAATAGATGCCGAAATAGTCTTCGAGAAAATCCGGCATCCATTTCTGATAAAAACACTCAGCAATGTGGAAATAGAGGGATCATATCTAGACATAATAAAGGCCATATATGAAAGACCTATAGCCAACATCATACTCAATGGGCAAAAACTAAACGCATTTCCCTTAAGAACAGGAAAAAGGCAAGGATGCCCACTTTTGCCACTCTTATTTAACATAGTACTGGAAGTCTTAGCCACAGCAATCAGACAGGAAGAAAAAATAAAAGGGATCCAAATTGGAAAGGAGAAAGTGAAACTGTCATTATTTGCAGATGACATGATACTATACATAGAAAACCCCAAAGACTCCATCAAAAATTTACTAGGCTTAATAAATGAATTTGGCAAAGTAGCAGAATACAAAATTAACATCAAGAAATCGATGGCATTCTTATATACCAATGATGAACTCACAGAAAGAGAAACTAGGAAAACAATCCCATTTACTATTGCGGCAAAAAAATTAAGATACCTAGGAATAAACTTAACCAAAGAAATAAAGGACCTATTTGCAAAAAACTACAGGTCATTAAAAAAAGAAATAGAGGAAGATATAAAAAAGTGAAAGCACATACCCTGTTCATTGATTGGGAGAATTAACATCATTAAAATGTCCATACTACCCAAAGTAATCTATAGATTCAATGCAATCCCCATCAAAATACCAACAGCATACTTCACAGAATTAGAACAAGTACTTCAAAAGTTCATATGGAACCAAAAATGACCTTGAATAGCCACAGCAATCTTGAAAAGGAAGAACAAAGTTGGAGGGATCACATTACCAGATTTCAGGTTATACTAGAAAGCCACCTTAATCAAAACAGCCTGGTACTGGCACAAGAACGGGCATATAGACCAGTGGAACAGAATAGAGAACCCAGAAATGAACTCAAGGCAATATACTCAATTAATATTTGACAAAGGTGGCAAGACCATACAGTGGAGTAAGGACAGCCTCTTTAATAAATGGTGCTGGGAAAATTGGACGGCTACATGCAGAAAAATGAAACTAGACCATCAACTTACACCCTACACAAGAATAAACTCAAAATGGATAAAAGACTTAAATGTAACTCATGAATCCATAAAAATTCTAGAAGAAACTGTAGGCAACAAAATTTCGGACATCATACGCAGCCGAATTTTCACTGACACTCACCTAAGGCAATAGAAACAAAGGAGAAAATGAACACATGGGACTACATCAAACTCAAAAGCTTCTGCACAGGAAAGATACAATCATCAAAATGGAAAGGTAACCCACTGTATGAGAGAGCATAATTTTCAATGATATATCAGATAAGGGGTTAATTTCCAATACATATAGAGTGTTCATACAACTCCACAAAAGGAAGACAAAGAACCCAATTAAAAAATGTGCAGAGGAACTAAATAGACACCTCTCCAAACAGGACATACAAATCGCTAAGAAACATATGAAGAAATGCTCATCATCACTAATCATCAGAGAGATGCAGATTAAAACAACAATGAGGTATCACCTCACACCTGTCAGAATGGCCGCCATCAACAAATCATCAAACAACAAGTGTTGGCGAGGGTGTGGAGAAAAGGGGACTCTAGTATACTGCTGGTGGGAATGCAGACTGGTGCAGCCGCTATGGAAAACAATATGGTATTACCTCAAAAAATTAAAAATTGAACTTCCATTTGACCCAGTGATCCCTCTTCTAGGAATACACCCTAAGAAACCTGAAACATCAATCAGAAAGAATATATGTACCCCCATGTTTGTAGCAGCACTATTTACAATAGCTAAGATCTGGAAACAGCCCAAGTGTCCATCAGTAGACGAATGGATAAGAAAGCTGTGGTACATATACACAATGGAGTACTATGCAGCTGTAAGAAAGAAAGATGTCTTAACCTTTGAGACGACATGGAGGGACCTGGAAAGTATTATCCTAAGCAAAACAAGCCAAACAGAGAAAGACAAGTATCATATGATCTCACTTATTTGTGGAATATAATGAACATAACAGTCTGAGGAATGGGGTAGTCCCAGAGACGTGGAGCTGGGGTACAGACTGACAATCCCCAGAAGAGGGGGTGGTGGGGGAGAGATAAACCACAGAACTTATATGCATGTATGCATGAACAGTGGACATGGACAAATCTGGGGAAAGGGTGGGGAGGGAGGGGGAGGGGGAATCAGTGGGGGGAAAAGGAGAAACATCTGTAACAAAAATAATTAATAAAAAAAATAATAAATGCTACAATAAAGAAACAGTTGCCAATAAAAAAATAAATTAATTAATTAAAAGAGGATGCTCACTTGTAAGATAAGGAAAATAAAAGGCAGCAGTAAGTCACAGACTGAGATGTTGGCTAGTGTGATATAGTTAGTGGAGTTCAATTTTACCACCTTGAACTGATGGAGAGATTTTTAAAATCACAGCAACAGAAATAAATGAGGCAAATGGGACTTTGTTATAATCAGAACGTTTCTTCTGAGACTAGAGGAGAGAAAAACTGAGAGAGGCAAAGAAAACTTTTCCCTTGACAGTTGGAGACATTTCAGAATTTCACACAAGTGTGATTAAGATGGATCCAGAGAACAGGACCATTTTCCCGGGAAGTCAGGGTTGACAGCATTCCTCAGTGTAAGGAACTCTCCCTCTTGCTCATGGAGAAACAAGTATGCCCAGGTCCCCTGTAGGTAACACGACACCAATGGGAGCAGGCTGATCCCAAAGCTATTCTTTGGAAGAGTGAAGGTTACAGGCTCAATTTTGCTTTCTGAAATGGAAAATTCTGTAAAACCGACATTATACTCTTCTTTTTTTAATCACAAAGATGGAAAATTTGCTTTAGAACTTGGGTAAAAGTTCTAATTCCTCTAGGTACTCTTTGACAGAGCTTTGTAGCTAATGCCACCTGCTGCAAAGAACATTTAGCAAGCACTTGTGCAAGCTGAAGGGCCTAAGACACCACATAATTAAGAGAAATTGACAAGCTGGTTCTACAGGAGGAGAAGAGAAACAAAGGCTGGCCCTGCACTTGGGACCAGCCTATATTAACCTTGAGGGGAGTGAAGGTTATAATAAGAATAAAGCCAGGAAGTTAATTATTTTTAAATGTCTGCTTTCAACAGCTTCAATCTTGGTGGCTTGTATGTGGACAGTCAATGCTTAGAAAAACAGAGTGCTATGAATATTTAATAGCCAAATGATATCTTGACATCAAAGCCACTCTTATGTACATGTATTTTGAACTTGATTTGACTGTTGCAGTGGGACAAGCTAAAACTGAAGCACAGTTACTTTCAGAACTTAGAAGTTTAGAAATTCAAACTGCATGGTATTGCCTTAGGATACAGTGACCAGGGCAAGTCATGCCTGTAGTGGCAAAAAGGAGAAAGCACAGAATAATGGATAATTAATGCCTAGATTTATAATTTGCAATGATCACCAAGATATTTAACAAGGAAAAGGGAATAACATATTTTTTAGGAGACAGCCTGTATATGAGGAAAAGTGTTCTATTTAATCTGCTTTATGAAAAAATTTGGGTTCTCGTTTCCATAAAAAGAAAAATTGTGACTGAATATAAGAGAACTGTTTTCTCTTTGGAACACCATTTCCCTATCACAAAACTAGTCTGAGAGCTTTCAATGGCTTGGAATGTGTTGAATTAGGTGACAGCTTTTAATTAAATAGGACCATTCAGCCTGCTTACTCTCCATCTGTATCTCTCCATCAGATAGATGCAATAGCCATAATTATTTCAGTTATCCTAAAGAGAATGTTTCAAAGTACAGTAGTTAACTGTCAAAAAGAAAAGGCTAATTTCCAGTTATAAGAGCATTTCCCCAATGGAAATCTTTCTTTCACTCTGGGTAGACATATTTTTATCTGTTTCTAGCTTTATTGAGTTTCATTTTCCCCTTGGGGAGCTAACTTCTATCTTAATTGTTCAGAATTAAACAATTTCTTCAATTCTACTAATCTTTCTAACTGTTTTTAGCTAGCCAAATGGTCTATGTTTCCTGGATAATGGACATGTATGTAATGTGTATTACCTAAAAACATGGCGCAGGCAGTAAAAATGCCCAGCACAAGCATAATGAAATCAAATAAATTAGAGAAAAAGAAAAATCAGTGGTCAAATATTTGGACAATTATGGGCTAAATGATAAGATGTCTTTACTTTGGGGTTGACCAGATCGGCATGACTGCCTCCCGGCGGCTTCCTGGGAAGAAGAAGCGTGCAGGAGAGAGTTTTTCATTTGAGTAACTAGTACAATCACACTTTTATTTTGTTTGCTTTGAAACCAGCATGGGACAATACCCACCATCTATTAAAAAGTTTCAGTCAAGATAGTGGCATAGATAAATTCAGTATCACATCCTCCCACAAGCACATCAAAATTACAACTAAACTACAGACCAAACATCCTTCGGAACTGTCTGAAATCAAGCTGAATGAAAGTCCTACAACTACAAAATTAAAGAAGCAGCCCTGGCCGGTTTGGCTCAGTGGTTGGAGCAACAGCCTGCGGACCAGAGAGTCCTGGGTTCGGTTCCCGCTAGGGGCACGTACCAATAAAACAAAACAAAACAAAAAAATAAAATTAAAGAAGCAGCCACATTGAGACTGCAATCAATACTCAATTACTACAGAAGGGTGTAAAGTGCACGCAAGGGGTGCACCTCGAGGGCCCAGCTAGGTGATCAGGGAGGCTGTGCCATTGGATCCTACAGGACACCTACTGCAACAGGCCACCTTACGAAGCCTAGGAGACATAGCAGCTCTACCTAATACATAGAAACAAACACAGGGAGGCAGCCAAAATGAGGAGACAAAGAAACATGTCCCAAATGAAAGAACAGAACAAAACTCCAGGAAAAGAACTAAATGAAATGGAGATAAGCAATTTAACAGATGCAGAGTTCAAAACACTGCTTATAAGGACACTCAATGAACTTAGTGAGGGCCTCAAGAGCATAATAAAGGACCAGTCAGAAATGAAGGATGAACTAACTGAAATAAAGAATAATTTACAGGAAATCAATAGTAGAATAGGTGAAGCTAAGAAGCAAACCATCGATTTGGAATATAAGGAATCAAAAAACACCCAATCAGAATAGCGAAAAGAAAAAAGAATCCCCCAACAATGATGATAGTATAAGAAGCCTGTGGGACAACTTCAAGTGTACCAACATTCACATCATGGGAGTGCTGGAAGGAAAAGAGAGATGGCAAGAAATTGAAAACCTGTTTGTAAAAATAATGACAGAAAACTTCCCTAACTTGGTAAAGGAAACAGACATACAAGTCCAGGTAGCACAGACAGTCCAAAGCAAGGTGAACCCAAACAAGTCCACACCAAGACACATCATCATCAAAATGCAAAAGGTTAAAGAAAGAGAGAATCTTAAAAGCAGCAAGAGAAAAGCAGTAAGTTATCTACAACAGAGTTCCCATACTGCTGTCAATTTCTCAAAAGACACTTTGCAGACCAGGAGGGAGTGGCAAGAAATATTTAAAGTGATGAAAAGCAAGAACCTACAACCAAGATTACTATATCCTGTAAAGCTATCATTTAGAATCAATGGCCAGCCCAGCCAGTGTGGCTCAGTGATTGAGCATTGACCCATGCACCAAGAGGTCACTGGTTTGATTCCTGGTCAGGACATATGCCCAGGTTGTGGGCCTGATCCCCAGTAAGGGGCATGCAGGAGATGGCCAATTGATGTTCTCTCTCATCAATGTTTCTATCTCTCTCTCCCTCTCTTTAAAATCAATAAAGAAAAAAAATTAAAAAAAAAAAATCAATGGCCATATAGTTTCCCAGACAAGAACAAGCTAAAAGGAGTTCACCACCACCAAACCAGTATTATATAAAATGTTGTCAGATCTTCTTGAAGAAAATAAAAAAATGAACAATAAAATGGCAATAAATACATATCTATCAACAAGTGAATCTACAAACAAAGTGAACAAGAAGAACAGAAACAGATGCATAGAAACAGAGAACTTTTTGTTGGTTGCCAGATGAGAGGGGAGTTGGGTGAAAAAGATGAAGGGATTAGAAGTACAAATTGGTTGTTAGACTGATGAACCTTAAAGGGAGAGGGGGAGGGAGGGCGGGAAGAGAGAAACCAAAGAAATTCTACGCAAATATGCATAACCAATAGACACAGACAATAGTGTGGGGAAAGCAGGAGGGGGGGCGGAATTGGGAAGAAGAGAGTCAAAGGGGGGAGAGAGGAACATCTGTAATACATTCAACAATGAAGATAAGTTAAAAAATTAAGTTTTAAAATGTCTTTGTGGTTCCTACTGTAGAGGAGAAAGGCCTGATTTGGCATGACTGTCAGCATACGTTGAGCCATAATTACATGTCCAAATAAGCCAGGAACATGGGAATACACAATCTCTACGTTTTGGCCCCTCAGCCATTATCTTTAAAATTAATTAATAATATTTGATTAATTAAATTAATTATTATTGATTTTAGAGAGAGACACACACATCAATGTGAGAGAGAAACATTGATTGGTTGCCTCCCATGTGCGCCCCAACAGGGGATCAAACCTGAAATCTGGGTGTGTGCCCTGACTGGGAATCGAACATGTGACCTTCTTGCAATCCTTCAGTGCATGGGATGATGCTCCAACCAACTGAGCCACACCAGTTAGGGCTAAGGCTTTATTTTTTATTTTTTTTATTTTTATTTATTTATTTATTTATTTATTTTTTTTATCCTCACCCGAGGACATTTCTTCCATTTTTTGTTCAGACAGAGTGTGGGAGGGAGAGAGAGAGAGAGAGAAACATCGACGTGAAAGGGACACGTCGAGTGGTTGCCACCCACACGACCCAACCAGGGCCAGGGACAAACTGCAACCGAGGTACGTGCCCTTAGCGGGAACCGAACCCGGGTCTCTCAGGACCGCAGGCCGACGCTCTAACCGCTGAGCCAAACCGGCCAGGGCAAGGCTTTATTTTTTAGATAGAAGTAAGCATAGACAAATATTCTAAGAACTTTCATTGGCCAAAGGAAGTCATATTATCACATACAATTTTTAAAATATGAAAAAATGTACCCCTCCAGTGTTCCTGGAAGAAGAGAACTGGAATTACAGGACAGCATTATTAATAGTGACTAGAGCTCTCTCTATACCATAGTATTTCCAGCTCCATTTACCATTGTGCTCTGTTATCATATTTTCTCCCTAACTCTTCATAATACTGTTATATTATATATATTATGTTATAAAGAAACTTAATATGCTAGATGTTCTGTTCATTATTTGTCTCTCCTATTCTACCACCACCAATGTGAGCATCATGGGAACAGAGATTTTTGTTTACTCCATTTATTTTTAATCCCCAGAATCCAGAATATTCCAGTGCTCAATACATATTTGGTGAATGAATTTGTGAACATATTTTGTTTAAACTTTGGGGACCCAGAAAAGTGAGCCTTTGTTTGAACCTTTTTCCCCATAGGAATGGAACTTTATTGTGCATATTTTTAAAAATTATTTTTATTTAAATGTAGTTGGTATATAACCCTATTTTTGTTATATTCCTTTTACATGTACAATATACTAATTCAACATTTTTATACTTTATAATGTGATTACCCCACTAATTTTAGTACTGATCAGTCACCATGTAAACTTACCACAATGTTGTTGACTATATTCCTCTTCTCTTTTCACTCATTCTACCTCCCCTTTCCTCTGTAACCATCCCTTTGGTCTGTTTCTATGAGTCCATTTTTTAAATTTGTTTGTTTGTTTATTTGGTTTTGTTTTTAGATTCCACATGTAAGTGTAACCATATGGTATTTGATTTTCTTTGCCTAATTTATTTCACCTAGCATAACATCCTCTAGATCCATCCATGTGTTGCAAATAGCAAGATTTAATTTTTTTATTGTTGCATAATACATATATCTCATTTTCCTTATCCATTCATCTTTTGATGGACACTTAGGTTGTTTCCGTATCTTGACTATTGTAAGTAATGCTGCAATGAACATAGGGGTGCGTATATATTTTTGAATTAGTGTTTGTGTTTCTTTTAGATAAATACCCAGAAAAGTGGAATTTCTGGGTTGTATGGTATATCTATTTTTAGTTTCTTTTAGAAATATTTATACTGTGTTCCATAGGGGCTTCACCAGTTTGTGATCCCACCAATAGTGCACAAAGGTTCGCTTTTTTCCACATCCTTGCCAACACATGTTATTTGTGGACTTTCTGATAATAGCCATTTTGAGTGGTGTGAGGGGGTATCTGTATCTGATTGTGGTTTTAATTTACATTTACCCAATGATTAGTAATATTAAACATCTTCTCTTATGCCTGCCTGTTGGTCATGTGTCTTCTTTTTTTTTTTTTTAGCATTCACAACATTATAAATTTATTTAATACCAATGACTGTACACTTAAAAATGGTTAAGATGGTAAATTTAATGTTATGTGTATTTTATCACAATAGGACAGCAGACACTCAGGACTTCAAGATGGCATCAGCTGTACCAGTGAAGGATCTTAAAACAGGGGAGTGCCAACCTGGATACTGATGCAGGACTTAACCCCTAAAGGCACATTTGAGTATTTCTTTTTTTTTTTTTAATGAATTTTTATTTATTTTTTTGTTACAGATATTTTACCTTTTTACCCCATTGGCACCCCCCACCCCACCCCCCCTCCACCCTGTCCCCGGCTTAGTTGTCCATGTCCATTGGTCATGCATATCATGTGTCTTCTTTGAAGAAATGTCTTTTCATGTTTTCTGCCTATTTTTCAAATGTACTCCCTAACCTCAAACTATTCCACAAAGCTATAATGATCAAAAGAGTATGGTACTGGCACAAAAACAGACACATAGATCAAATAAATCGAGTAGAGAGCACAGAAATAAACACTCACTTATATGGTCAATTAATCTTTAACACAGGAGGAAAAACTATATACTGGAGTAATTATAATCTCTTCACAAGTGGTGTCGGGCAAATTGGACAGACACATGCAAAAAAAATGAAACTGGACCACTCTCTTACACCATGTACAAAAATTAACTAAAAATAGGTTAAGACTTAAAAATAAGGCCTGAAACCATAAAACTCCTGAGGAAAACATAAATAAACTATTTGAATTTGGTCTGAGTAATATTGTTTAGGACACTTGTTCCTCTTGAGCAAGGGAAGCAAACAATCTAAAACATAAACAAATTGGACTACATGAAATTAAAAAGCTTCAGCACGGCAAAGGAAACTGTCAATAAAACAAAAAAAGCTGTCTGGGAGAATATATTTGCAAATGATATACACAATAATTTATCTATTTTTGCAATAAAAAAGAACTTTTTCCTTTATTGATTTTAGAGTGAGAGGGAGAGAGAGATAGAAACATCGATGAGAGAGATTATTGATTGGCTGCCTCCTGCATGACCCCTTCTGGGGATCAGGCCCACAACCTGGACATGTGTCCTGACCAGGAATCTAACCAGCGACCTCTTGGTGCATGGGTTGACGCTCAACCACTGAACCACACTGGCTGGACTATTCTTGCACTTTTTATTAATTTATTTTTGTTGCAAATGTTTCTCCTTCTTCCTTCCAGACACCCTCCTCCCAATTCCATGTCTCCCCACCCTCACCCCCAGCATTGTTGTCTATGTCCATTGGTTATGAATACATGCATATAAGTTCTTTGGTTTATCTAATCCATTCCCCCCTACCCGCCTCTACTGAGGTTTGTCAGTCTGAAACCTACTCCCTTCTATGTCTCTGGGTCTATTTTGTTCATCAGCTTATTTTGTTCATTATACTCCACAAATAAGTGAGATCATGTGGTATTTGTCTTTCTCAGATTGGCTTATTTTGCTTAGCATATTTATTTTTTCTTTATTGATTTTAGAGAGAGAGGAAAGGAGAGGGAGAGAGAGAAACATAGATGAGAGAGAACATTGATTGGCCACCTCCTGCATGCCCCCCACTGGGGATCAGGCCCACAACCTGGGCATGTGTCCTGACTGGGAATCAAAGTGGCAACCTCTTGGTGCATGGATCGATGCTCAACCACTTAGCCACACTGGCTGGGCAAAGGTTGATGTTTAACATGTAAAAGAAACTCATACAACTCAATAACAAAAACCTAAACAATCCAATCAATAAATGGGCCAGGGACATATTTGAACCCTTTGCCAGCCAAATCTGGCTGGGAAATTATCTTTCTGTTGGGGATGAACCGGCATAAAACTTGTGCAGAGCCTTTGTCAGACTAGCTGGGCAACAAGATTATGAAAAAGCCTCAGAAGTAACCAGGAACGTGGTGCTTTTTTTAAGGCAAGAAAATGCACAGCCTGAGGGAAAATGAGTTGGAAAATGAGTTTAGGGTGTTAAACAATACAGGCAACGTGGAAAAATAGGTAAATCTCAATTTGAGAGCCTTCCCATCTCAGGTTTATGTTTATAGTCAAGGATATGCAGCTGTCATTCCTCACTGGAAGTCAAACAGTTCAATCGCCTCTTGAACATGAAATGTAGGTACAATGCTTGGAGCGTTGTCTTTCTGGAGGAGCAGACCTGCCAGGTCCTGTGGTGGCTGGAATGTGGGCTTCCTGCTGGTTCAGGTGCAGGTCTTCGTGCATTTTTTAGGCTAATTGTTCACTCTGAGCTTAATGAGCGCATTTCGGCATGTAGTGAACAACATCCTCATACAAGTAATTTATTGAAGTCCAAAGATGAGGTGATTTTATCAGTTATAGTATTCAGTGACTTTGCAACTTATTTAAAACTACATAGATCATGTGGCACCTGGAACACTGTTGTTTTGACACTCATGATTTTAGCAGCTGTATTAGAAAACAGAATCTTGACTTGATGGCATTTGTGACCGTGGGTATAATGCTTTTGTCTCTCTACTTGCTAGCAGGAAAGAGGAGAGCAATTACAGGTCTCTCTGGTGTGAAATTCCTCCTAAGTAGGCTTAAAATACTTGATGGTCAAAAACTTGGGCTCCCATAGCAAATGATTTCATTTTCACCATCACTAGCCTTGGCTAATGGGGATGAACCCCACCAGTTACCCAAGAGTTACTTGATCTAAGCAAATCACTTTTCTTTTTCTTTTTATATAGTATGTTATAGAGTTTTCAGAGCATATATATATATATATATATATATATATATATATATATATAATTTACTCTTACAATAAACATCCCAGTGAGGTTAGCTGGTTGAGGGTTCTCACTTCCATTTCTAGATAAGGGACACTGTTGCTTAGAGAGTTGAGTGGGAGGAAGGTCAGGGATTTTGACTCTAAGCCCAGTGCTTGCTTTTTATTGTTTCATTATACAATAGTGATGTACTAGGCCTCAATTTCCTCATTTAACCAAGTATAAATATATTTAAGTTGCCAATTTAGGTTTTGGGGATGACAAGAAATAGTTGCACTTTAAATATCATGACTAGTCAAAGCCTTATGCAATTGTAAAAAAAACATCTTGCTTTTGTTAAGCTCGACAGCTCTGTCCTTAGACCATAAAGCCTTCATCTCCATATTCTTCTGCAGAAAATGTCCAACACGGATGCATGTGCAGAGCCCTAAAATCCTCCACATGAAACATTTAGGAATGAGCTCGCGTGAAGGAAGAGTGAAGAGTCATTCAAAAGCAGCCAAATGGGAACTCCGACTTGGCCCTCTCTCAAGACAGTCATCAAATTAAAAAAAAATAATTTATAATGAGTGCTTGGTTTGTTTCAACACGGTTCTATTTTCTAACTCATTCATAGAGTTACATGTGCTACATGCGCTATGATCTTCAAGGACAGAAGTTAGAGAAAAATAACTTTTTTATATTCCACAATGTGTCTGGCTGATTTTTTTCCCCAGGCATATAAAGGAGGGATTGGAAGACTTTTTTATGAAGGACGAGCATTTGCAGGACATGTGGTCTCTGTCACAGATACTCAGAGCTACTGCTGTAGAGTGCAAAAATCACCACAGAGAATGTCTGTGGACAAGCATGTTTCACTGAAACATTTCTATGGTTAAGGAATTCTATATAATTCTCTTATATCATGGAATATTATTATTTTGATGTTTTAAACCATTTAGAAATGGAAAAACTATTGTTAGGTCTTGGATCATACAAAAACAGGTGGTAGGCTATTGGTCAGTGGGTCACGGTGAACACTAACCTAGAGACACAGGAGAAACGTTCATGGCTACTGTACACACTACTTCACTCAAGATTTTTTGAGTTGGGAAAATATTTCAGGGAGTCTATTTTCACGACACAAACTTTCAGCACTGTCAGCAAAGGCAATGTTTAACAGCAGGGGTATAGAAGTTAGGTGATCACACTTGTACAGGAAAAGTAGAAGTACTTCCTCATCAGGAAGTTAGAGATTTCTGTTTTACTTTCAAAGCAGGGAAATTAATTAGCACAGTCTGGCACAGAGTTTGCAAAATCTTGGAGCAAAGACACTCTCACAAGGCTAAGTACATTATCACTGTCAATTTTGGTGCTCAGTAAGCATCTGTTGAGTTCATTGAAATTCCCACAAAGTTCCTAAGTTCTTGCTTATTGTGTAGAACGAAGTGAACATAGACTATAAGTAGAACTTAGAAGACAAGGGGTTAATGAAATGAACCTTTTAGTAGCAGTCTTACTGCTATTTGATGAAGGGTGATTACAAAAGACATAAAAGGCAGTGAGATTTTGCAAAAGGCCTGCGGTACAGCAAGGTGTGCACAACCTCGAAATGATTAGCCATTATGAGCTTGATAATATCCATGACTAAGCTAATCTGTGGCTATAAATTGGTTATCTATGGAACCTGCGAAAATCTTTAGCTCTCCAGTGTGTGATTTAATCATAATGAAGCCGCTAATTACTGCTGTGTTCTATTATCTTGGAAGTTCACACTTGGTCTAAACTCCTTTACCTCATAGTCAATGCCAGGATATGTTTGTCCCTAACTAATCTTTAGTTTTTCATGTTTGCTGCCTTTATTTGTTCAACTAAATCGTAACTTTGTGGGGGACAGAACCATAAACAGAAGCAGCACAAAGGTTGAGAATAAGACTGTGGATTCAGACTGTTGGGGTTCAAATTCTGCATTGACATTTGCTAGCAATGCAACTGAGGACACATTACACAGTCCGAGCTTCCAGATTTTTTATTTGCAAATATAATAATAAAAGTACTTTCTTGATTGGATTGGATTGCTGTGAGAGCTAAATAAATCAGCGCATCTAAGGCACTAAGAATAGTTGTTGGCACACAGTAAGACTTCAATAAATGCTGGCTAAAAATATACCTTTGGTTGTTAGTCCGATGCCATAGAATCCTATTTGCAAGCCAATGTCTTCTCCAGTCCTGATCTCTCCATTGAACCCTAAATAAGTTATCCACTTGGAATATTTACACATCTTCGCTTTGAAATACAACACTCATCTCAACATTGTCATGCCCACAAAACACACTTGACTGCTTTTCTACTCCAAATCTATTCTACTCTAGTCTTTCCCATCCAATATAAAGGGCAATTTTATTCTTGCAGTTTTACAGGCTAAAAAGCAAGTACAGTTCTAAATTCATCTTTGACTTCTTTCTTTTTCTCACATTCTATCCATTAGCATATTCTGTGAGTTCTAATAAAATGTATCTAAATCCAACTAACCCACTACCTTACCTATTCCATGTCACAATCACCTTTTGCTTATACTATTATTGCAATAGCCTCCTAACTGGTCCTCCTGCTTCTGTCCATGATCCCCTACCATGTAGTGTCCCTGCACCAGCCAGGGTGAGATATTTATAGTGTTTTCACAGTTTCTGGCACATGGTATGTAGTCAATAAATAAACTAAATAAATGTTTGATTGAAATATTTGAAAGCTAATTGACTTATAACCTTATGCTAGGCACTGACATCATTTTATTTCAAGTAATATAAAATTCTAAATGGTCTCTGCCTTTGAAAACTATTATTATAAATAGTTCCTTTAGAAGTGAGCATAGGATGAGAAAGTAAGATTGGATAATTTTGAAGTATCTATCAGACTAAAAGTCTTTGAATCTATGCTGTGACAAAAGCCATAAGGTCAAGAATAAGGCAGCAAATGAACCTAGGCGAACCCTTTCAAGTATTCTTGAAAAGTGTACCAGATTTGGCCCTGGCCAGTTTGGCTCAGCGGTTAGAGCGTCGGCCTGCGGTCCGGAGAGACCCAGGTTCGGTTCCCGGTAAGGGCACGTACTTCGGTTGCAGTTTGTCCCCGGCCCTGGTTGGTCGTGCGGGTGGCAGCCACTCGATGTGTCCCTTCACGTCGATGTTTCTCTCTCTCTCTCCCTTCCTCACTCTCCCTCCCACTCCATCTGTACAAAAAATAGAAAAATATCCTCGGGTGAGGATAAAAAAAAAAAAAGAAAAGTGTACCAGATTTGGAAGGTTCAAATTTTGTGCACACTGAATTTATATAAGAAAGGTTGATCTGTGGGCTATACATTTATACCAGATATGAACATTTTATATTCACACCCATATAGGACCTACTATTGTACGAAAATAACAAACAAAACAAATCATCCACTTATTTAGATCTTTAACTAGGAAGTTAAAGTAGAAAAAATATTTTGTGTCAAGTTATGAATCTCTAAGATTTTTCTTCTTTGGAAGTGCTGTTCTGGTCTATGAATCTTTTATTTGGGGATCTTAAAACAAATGTAGTTGTCTGGTGTAATTTCTTCACACTGCAAACTTGTTTTTTCTTAAGGTTATATTTAACTGTTGGGAAACTTAGGCCCAGGATGCTTTTAACATTGAGCCCCTAATTCTTCTCACTTCTCTGTGGTGATTGTGTGTGATTATATATGTACTACATCTTTATCCACTGATCTACTGAGGGGCACTTAGGTTGCTCGCACATGTTGGCTTTTGTAAACATAGGAATGAACATAGGAATGTATATATCTTTTCAAATTGGCAGTGTGTGTGTGTGTGTGTGTGTGTGTGTGTGTGTGCGTTTTGCAGATATATACCCAGAATACCCAGAAGTAGAATTGCTGGGTCATAAGGTAGTTCTATTTTATAATTATTTGAGGAGATTTTATAGTGGCTGCACCAATTTGTATTCCCATTAATAGCGCATGAGGGTTCCCTTTTCTCCACATCCTTGCCAACACGTGGTGTTTGTTGATTTATTGATGCTAGCCATTCTGACAGGTGTGAAGTGAAATAAATAAAGGTTCTCCTTGCCAGCTGCCTCTCATGCCCACATCCCCATGCACACACTTTTGAACATTATTCTATCTGGACTTCTTCCTGATGGCTGACTTAAGTCCTTCCTGCCTTTTCAGAGTACTGGTGGGTAGAAAGTGCTTCTCAGGAGCACTGTGTACAAGCTGGTAAGGGACAGTGATATAGGGAGGGTCACGTTCTACTGTATTTGTGTTTCCATGGTCACAGGGAGCCGAGGCCAGGTGGAAATGTAAAGAAACAAATTCATGTCAACACAGCTGTGTACAGGGGTGTCCCCTAAAGGCTTGAGATGGTTCGGGAAAAGTTTCGAGATCTTTCCTTTTCTTTTCCATTGACAATAAAATCTATTATGTCTTCTTGAAATCTTGGTAAAGAGACAGCAGGTAAGGAGGTTGGGGCATAAATGTGTGAATACTGCAACTGTTAACCCCATAGCACTCTTGATTCGCAGCTATTGGTCAAAAAATAAAATAGGAATGATCCAAAATGTAGCTGAATAATCTAATTTCCCTTTTCTTTCAGTCTTTGGCTACCGGTGATTTTTTTGCCTTTCCCTTAGGGAACAGGAAGGACAGAAAGAAACAAGAATCGCCCTGGCAGTTTGGCTCAGCGGTTGAGCGTCGGCCTGTGGACCAGAGAGTCCCGGGTTCAGTTCCCGCTAGGGGCATGTACCACCAAAAAAAAAAAAAAAAAAAAGAAACAAGAATCTGTATAAGCCAGTGGAAGAAAGACAAATATCATGGGATCTCACTAATATGTGGAATCTAATGAACAAAATGAACCGACCAACAAAATGGAGCCGGAAGCATGGATACATGGAACAGACTGGCCGGTGCCCCAAGGGAGAGGGGTGGGTGTGGCTGGGTCAAGAAGGTCAGGGATTAGCTAAAGAACATACATGGATATCCCATGGACACGGACAACAGCTTGGTGAAGTCCAAGGGAGGGAGAAGTGAGGGTAGGTGGAGGTGGGACACCTGCAATAATGTCAACATTAAACATTTTTAATAAGCAAAAAATTAAAAGAATCCGTATAACATGTAAACAGTGCTATCATGCCTGTGACAGCCATCTCCACGTGATGTCCGAAGTCGCTGGCGTTGCCTTGGCAACACCACAATGGTAAACAAAGATGTTTTCTGGGCGGCTGGAGGGAATGTGAGTTTCAAGCTCTCTCACACGCTCCTGCCCCCAGCGCCCTACCAAAGGCAGAAACACTTTCTTTCCTTTATGCTGCGAGTTTTTGCCCTTGAGATAGAATAAGCGAGGCGAGCCACTGTTTTTCCAGTCTGTTTGTTTTTTATGTCCTACATTATACAATCCTGGACAATTCTGTTGAAACAACCACTCAATTTAGAGAATAGGATATTGCATATTGAATTCTATAATCCCCTGTCGTGTGGCATTGCCGGGAATACACGAGGGCAAATTCTGATATGTGAAATCTCAGGGCCCTGACGAGTTTGACAAGATGGGCCTGAATGGCCTCACCTCACGTGGTCACGCAGCCAAGTCCACCATCGAGGCTCTAGTACAGATGAGGAACGGCTCTCCCGAGACCAGCGCCGAGCTGCTGTAATCAAGTACAAGAAGTAAATTTAGAACATTTTAAAGCGTCGCTTAACAAGTAAAATAGTGCGACGTGAAGAATGACGAAGGACAGGCAAATGCAGCTTTCTATAATTTCTCTAAAAGCTCCACGTGAATATTACGGATCATGATTGCTTCATAAAAGAAAATATGTATTTTAAAATTCACCTGGGAAAGGAGGCTGGAAGTAAATATCATGTGCCCAAGAACACATTCATTGAATTGTTTATTGGTGAACTGTGGCTGTTTTTCATGAGACAGTGACACTCTCATATACAGAGAGACAAAGAAAATCCTCCAAGGCAATGTCCCTGAAATCTTTGTAATACCTCTCAGTTAAGGAGGACTATGAATGGAAGGTTTTTAAAAATATAAGTTTATATAAAATATAAATGCATGTTCTTATCAGGGATATGAGCATGGATAGCTTTGTTATTTCTTGCTTCCTAGGGGGAAATCAGATGTTTGGTGGGATCCAGGGGCAGAGGGGTCACATTTTGATTGGGGTTGAGACTGGAAAACAATGGTTGGGACCTGGGATTTAGGTGAAGAGCCCAAATGATTCTCAGTTTATAAACTTGGGCCAAAGCCTGTGACTGGGGAGAAAACGTCCAAGAGGGAAGACGCTGGGGACCCGCGTAATTGCGGAAACACGGCTGTCCAGGATAAAGCCAATTTCTCTGCTTGCTGAGCCATAACTTACAAAAGCAACATTTAGTGTTTATGAGCTCTGTTGCTCAGCTCTGTTGCTCAGTCAGTCTGCTGAGAGCAAGTGCCATGATTCTGAAGACAGGAGATGCACTTTTGGCACCTGAAAACACATGTCCCTCGTGAACTCAACTGTGACCGTCTACCACAGAGCAGAACTCTCTGTCTGTGGAGACTGCAAAATTGTAAAAAAGATAATGTACTGTTGGGCAGCGTGATAGCGGAGGGGAGAGGAGGGGCCCATGGAGAAGAGAAGGGATAAGGGAAAAAAGACACAAGGAATGAATGGTTCCCAAATTTCTTGTTTGTTCCTTCATCTGTCTCCTCTCCACCTACTACTTCGTGATAGCTGTAGGTGTACAAATAGAGCACCTTAATTTGTGAGCATCTGTTCATCTGATTTGAATTCCAACCCCCTAGGGGAAATTCTGTAATGCAATGAACCTAAAATGAGCTGCAGAACCATTAGTCACAGCAGAGGTTGGGAGGGCATCTCTTACCTGAGGTGCTGCTTTGAAAATGACCTCTGGGCCCTGGCCAGTTTGGCTCAGTGCTTGGGGCGTCGGCCTGTGGTTCAGAGAGACCTGGGTTCAGTTCCTGCTAAGGGCACGTGCCTCGGTTGCAGTTTGTCCCCGGCCCTGGTTGGGTCGTGCGGGTGGAAGCCACTCGATGTGTCCCTTTCACATGGATGTTTCTCTCTCTCTCTCTTCCTCTCTCTCCCTCCCACTCTATCTGAACAAAAAATGGAAAAATGTCCTTGAGTGGGGATAAAAAAAAAAAGAAAGAAAAAGAAAATGACCTGTGGTACTCCTGGCTTTCCTAATTAAATGCTATCAATCCTGCAGATAGTTAAATGATGTATATATTTTGTTGGACTCCCTCAGCAAGAAAGCTCTCATTGGGGGGGAGTTCAATAACAATGACATTCGTTGAAAAAAGATTCCACTGGAATCTATAAACTTAAACCAAAGTCAATGATACCTGAAAATGATTTTTAAAAGGTTATATGAATCTTTGACTTATGCTAAAAGTTGAGAATTATAAAAAGAAACATATTCTTTAAGGAGATTTAAAAGGAGGAAAAGTTTTCTAGTTCAATTCTAAACTCCCATTCTCCTCCATAATCAGTGAATTTAGCACAAGCCAGACACGCACATAATTCCTAAAATTTTCAGGAAAAAAATAAAAAAATCATACAGTTATGATATAGTTTATCGCCCCAAATTGGACATTTTAAAAAATGCAAGGTGGCATTTTAAAAAATAATTAATACACCTGGCCAGTGTAGCTCAGCGGTTGAGTGTCACCGGGTCGATTCCTGGTCAGGGCACGTGCCCAGGTTGTGGGCCAAATTGCCAGTGGGGGGCATGCAGGAGGCAGCCAGTCGATGATGTTCTCGCTCATCGATGTTTCTATCTCTTTCTCCCTCCCCCTTCCTCTCTCTCTAAAATTAATAAAGGAAAAAAATAAAATAAAAATAATTAAAACAACATGCACAAGCTAGGACTGTCCTAAGCAAACTGGACTCCCTGAAGTGTTGGCCAATACTACCCGTGCTTCCATCCTATGGACGTACATACACCGGAACCATTGCTGCAAATCTTTCTACAGATGGAAGAAGGGGCCACTGTGTTACCCCTCATTGTCTAACTGTGTCCCCACATTTTTAGGTCAGAAATTTGGGGCTCAGGAAAGTTATGCAGTTTTCCCATGGTTCCATAGCACCTATGCATTTTTTTACTCTTGCTGCTTAGCAATATTCTTCTGATAGCTCCCAGATATTTCTTATTGCCTCCCTGAGACTAATTACAACTATAGCTGTAACACTCCCTCGGGGCACAGTTCAAGAGTGTGGTTTCCTTCCACTAGTACCCTCTGCTTATAAATTATACTGGGCCTCAATGATTGTCTAGAGCGCTGTCATATTCAGAGTGATATTCAACTATGATGTTATTCATTTATTTATTGACTGATACTAGGAGATTAAACATACCTTTCAAGACGAAGTCTTTGAACAAACCCAGATGAAGGAATTGTGGTTGCCAGCTCCCCATTGTTTCCAGAATGTGTCTTCTTTTTCTACTTCCTCTTCTTGAATGGAATTTAATGTTGTTAGAGTAGAGAGAGAAAAAGGGATGTCTATCTAACATTTAAGTCTCTCTGGACGTCTCAACTTTCTTTCCCTAGAAGCAAATATCAAGAATGACTTCTGGATGACAGAGACCACACTAGCAGAAGCACAAGGGGCAATATTTAGGCTGAGTCCTGAGGGACAGGTTTACATCAACAGGTGCTTAGGATCCTGTACACAGAGGTCTGAAAGCATTCAGGAGAGTATTGGAAGTCAAGAGTTTTTACAGGGTGGACTGTTTTTTAGAAAATGGTCCTAAAGGACTCTGGGTAATACACTAAGAAGCTAGACTTTATTCTGTGTCCCGTGGGGGGAATAACTGAAGGATTTCAAGTAGAGATACTTTACATCTTTGAAGAATACACTCAGGTGACTTTGAAAAAGCTAGATTGTAGGAGAGTGCAATACAGTGCAACAGAATGCCCGAAAACCAGCTAGGACACTCTTGCAAAGATTAGAATAAGGGAAGAAAGAGCTGAGCTAAGGATTTTACTGAGAAGACTGATAAAAATTGGTGGTTCAGCAAGAGACTCAGGTATTCAATGGGGGGACTAGGTTTTCACAGAATAAAAGTATGTAGTGAAACTACGCAGAACCACTTAAGAGAGGACTGTGGTATGAAAAATAGGAGAGGGTGACTAACAGGCTTGTAGCTATGGTAACAGGGTGATTGTTGGCACCCTACCCTGAAGGAGCACTGGAGAAAGAGGGAGCGTTAGTGGGGCATCAGTAGAGATAATGAGTTACATCTAAATATATTAATTTTACGTGTTTTGGGGACATCAAGCCCAGATGTCTAAGAACAGTAAGTATCACCAAGTCCGACTCCCCCCTTTTAAACAAAAGTATGAAGATTCAGAGCAATGAAGTGAATTGAGGAAAACTGCCCAAAGCTGTGCAGAGGGATTAAAACGTCAAGCTCCCGAGTTTTGCTGCGAGATCCACTGAGCCAAAACGTACCATATTTTGCCATTGTTCATTTGGTTGGTTAAAAGGAACATTGGTCGAGTTAACAACACTTTAATTCCTGGAGAGACTTTGCCCGAGCACTTCCTTTTCCGAGCGATTGCCTGGGTACCAGCACTAGTGGTGGGCATCGAGACGTGGCACCCAGTCTGCCTCGAGAGCAGGTCCGGGGGAAGAGGGCACGTCGCGGTGACGTCACGGGTTCCTGAGAGGGTTTCTAAAGGCACTAATAATATGCCGCCTGGATGTCCCCATTTCCTCTTTCTGTTTGATTCTGTGCAGCTGTGTGGGAAGCAGGCAGGGAAGGAACCCAAACTGGATGTGGACGAGAGCGGCTCATCCTCGGCATCTGTCCTGCTGGGGGGCAGTTCAGGCAGGAGGCGACCCCACACACCGCCCTTTGGCAGAGCCCCAGCATGTTGGCTTGTGAGAAATGTCCTTTTGCTCAATGTGGGTTTTCAAAACTGTGGGTGTTTGAAAGTGGAAGCGTCTGACCCTCAGTGGAGAGCGTTCTCGGCCACAGCGGCACCAGCTCCTCAAAGTGAAGGCAGATGTTTGCAGGAGGGGGTCGGTTCTGAGAACAAGTTTCTAAGGATAGCATAAAAATACCATTAATAAAAGATTAATTTTGTTTTAAAAGAAGCAAAAAGCCCATGGCCTGTTTTTCACGCTTCGGGGAGAACTGTTTATGGGACTTGACAGAATATTTCTCACAGGCTTCTCCAGGTCTATGAATCCAACATGATATGTATTTCAAGTTATGGTGACTCAAAGCAATTTCTTTGGTTATTTTCTGTTTAAAGGTCACAGAAGATGGCCACACCTTGGGGTATCAGGCTGAATTTTAGTCCGTGGTCTCCATTTTCACAATACGATTTTTGTACATTTCAAAGCGTTCTCCAGATGTTTACATTGGTGTCTTATAGTGGTTTTGCTCCGTTTGGATTAGCCAGACACAGCTCCCACATTTTAAAATGCTAGTTGTGACCTTCGCCTGGTCTCATCACCTTTGGCGTCTTACTCTGAACTGCTGCTTTGCCAGGAAAAATTGTGGCGGTGTTAGTGTTTTGTTTCTTGTTGTTGTTGTTATTGTTCTTATTTGATTTTGTTTTATTGGCTGTGGGTTGGGCAACGTGAGATGTTTATGTTTATTTAATCCATGGCCTTGCTGCCCCTTGTCTTTGGACAAAAATCTGTACCTGAACCACTCCCCAGCAAACACACATACACGCACATGTCTGTCCTGAGGCACATCCTGCTTCAGGGGGTACAGTCTTCACCTCTGACAACTTCTCCGACTGGAGACACGCAGGCCATTAGTTCCGCGATCGCTAGTCAATGAAGTTCCACGACCTGTTAGGATTGTGTCCCTGTATCGCCCCCACTGTGAGTGACACCCCGCTGAAATGTGCACCAGGGCTTCGACGTCCTTGCTCACGGGAAGGAAGGGAAGGAGCGGGAGGAAGCTCTGCAATGTCTAATTCCCGTAGACATTGTGCTTGTTTTCTTGCTGGAGCCCCAGAAGGCAAGTGCTCCTCACTTCTTTTGAGAAATCCCAGCTGCAGAGGGAGTTGCTGATCACAACAGAGGCCGTTGCCAAAACACCCTTGGAGTGCTGCTGGGGCCCGAAGCAGTTGCGAATAAGCAGAAGTTCTCAGAACAATCAAAAAGGAAAATTAAGCTTACGGCAACGTTTTAAGATAAAAGGAGTTTATCTACGGCTATGTCTATAGAAACGCTGTTTGTGGGTTTAGGGATGAATTCTGCACCATTGTTCATACTGTTCCAGTTCTTTTGTTCTAGCCAGTTAGGGAACTGTTTCCCTGGGCTTAGATGAAATCCTGTCTCATTTAGTGGCTTTGTAATATGTTGTTTTATAAAACCACGTACCATAAAAATGTAAACTGAAGTTAATAATTGGGTGACTTTGCTTAGAGAAGATAAAATTTGATACTATAGCTGTGGGCAGAATGTACAGTTTGTTCAGTTGCTTTTGTTCTGTTCTATGATGCTATGTATCTGTGTGTTTGGGGAAATTCCCTCACACCTGTTGTTTTCAGCTTACTGTGATCTAAACATATCGTTAACTCCAGGCCCTGAATGAAATATGGTGACAGGGAGGGACGAGCATGTGGCTGGATGTACCAGTGGATTGCTTCAAGATGCGGTCCTGACCTTGGGGTGATGACACTGATGAAGAGCTTCCACCACAGAATGAGTTATAATAAGACATTTTTGGTAAATGGCCATTTGGAGGCTTTTAAGGAATCAATAAATGACACTCCTGTGTTGTTTTTTTTTCCTCCTGAGCTTGAAACTTATTAAAAAATAAGATAGAAGCCAAACAACAAGAGACCACAAATAATGGTTTCATTATGAATAAGAGCTGCATCAAAGAATAAACTTTAATATGCGGCCAAAGGACCTCTAACATCGTCCCTCTCCGTAATGGATTTAACCCAGAACTGCGCATCGCAGGCACTGCTCTTGCAGAGACGGGTGGCCCAGGGTCGGAGCAGAACACAGGGCTCGCTCTGCGCTCGGGCAGCCAGCTCCAGGAGGGAGCGCAGCCCACAGGAGATTCCCCCAGAGGAGAGTGTGGGGACGGAATGAGGAGAGAGGCCAAGGGAAAGAGTAAAACGTCCCTCAGAGAACTATGTGAGCCTCTTTATTTATATGCAGCCTCAAGAAAAAGGAGAGTGAGTCGTAACTGGTGAGAGAGAGGAAGGTCAGCACCTCAGAAGTTCTAGGAGAGAAGTAGACAGTGAGTCTGCCGGGCAAGGGGGTTGAAAGGGCGGGAGAAGAAGATGGTATGGAGGAGAGAGACCAGTGCTATGGCCACCTTTGCGGCTTCAGACGGACAGGTGAAAGGCTGGACAGCACATCGGACAGATTCAAAGGGCTAAGGGTACAGAGAGTTCATTCAAGTTCTCTAGAGGGACAAATCCTAATAGGCTGTGAGTTCTTGGGTTTTGGAACCCCAAACGGCTGTATTCTAGCAGAAAGGGTAAAGTAAACGTTAACAGGTTATCATAGGAACTGCAGCTCATGTTAGGATCCTCTTAATCCCTACAATTAATTGGAGGTGATCCCAGATTGGAGGTGCTCACAGGCACCTCACAGAAAGGAACATAAACTTCCTGGTGGACGATAACACCGTCCTAGTCCTCAATTTATTTCTACTAACAATATTACAGTAAAGTATCTGGCACATAATCAATGCATATCCTATGCATGAGTAGATAAGAGAACACGAATAGGTGTGAGTAGCAAAATGAAATAATAGAAACTAATCTTCCAGGTTCCGGATATTGGTGTTCTCAGACATAAACCTTTAATATAACTACACTTTCTCTCGGTCAAAGTAAAAAGGGACAAAACTGAGAAATTTGGCAGAATAAAATAGAAACTTAAGTAATCATAATGTAGTTCTAAATTTAAAAATACAATAATCCAAATTAAGAATTCAATGGATAGATTTAGATGCAGATTAGATGTACCTAAAGGAAGAATTGGTAAAAAGTCCATGAAAGATATTCAACATAACTAGTCATTAGGGAAATGCAAATTAAGACCAAGATGAGACATAACTACATACATTTCAGAATTGCTAAAGAAAAATTAATGACAATACCAAATGTTGCAAGTAGGTAGAAAAGAGAAATGGAAACTCATACATGGGACTGTAACATGGTATAGCCACCATGGACTGCAGTGTGGCAATATTTTTAAAAATTGAATATACACTTATCATAACTAACATCAATTGCATTACTGGACATTTATCCCAGAGAAATAAAAATGTATTTCCACATGAACATCTACACATAATTGTTCTAAGCAGTTTGCTTTGTAAGAGCCTCAAACTGAAAACAACCAAAATATTCCCCAATAGGTGGAAAAAACTGACAACCGTATCATAGACTGAAATACAAAAAGGAAGAAACTATTGATATATGCAACAACTTGTATGGGTCAAGGACATTATGCTTATTGAAAATAAATCTCAGAAGATTGCATACTATATGGCATTCTCTAAATGACAAAATTATGAAGATGTAAAACAGATTACTGTTTACCCTGGGTTAAGACTGGTGGAGTTAAGACTGGCTGTGACTACGAAGGGGTAGCATGAAGGAAACCTTTGCAGTGATGGACGAGTTCTGTGTTTTGATTGCAATTGTGGTTTTAGTAGCCTACACACATGATACAAATTTCAATGTCAAATTCCTGGTTTGGATACTGCACTATTAGTGTATACGATATAAACTGAATGAAAGGTACAGAAGCCTTTTCGGCACCATCTTTTTAACTTCCCGTGAATCTACAATTATTTCAAAATATAAAGTTTAAAGAAAATGCACAAATTTATCAGTAATTACATTAAATGTAAATGGGTTACATGCTTCAATTATATGACAAAGATGCCCTGGCCAGTTTGGCTCAGCGGTTAGAGTGTCGGCCTGCGGTCCTGAGAGACCCGGGTTCGGTTCCCGCTA
Organism: Molossus molossus; assembly: GCF_014108415.1. Classification (NCBI taxonomy): domain Eukaryota; kingdom Metazoa; phylum Chordata; class Mammalia; order Chiroptera; family Molossidae; genus Molossus; species Molossus molossus. The sequence continues at coordinate 33,078,406 of NW_023425346.1, forward strand.
AGGGCACGTACCTCGGTTGCAGTTTGTCCCCGGCCCTGGTCGGTTGTGCGGGTGGCAGCCACTCGATGTGTCCCTTTCACATCGATGTTTTTCTCTCTCTCTCCCTCCCACTCTACCTGAACAAAAAATGGAAAAATGTCCTCCGGTGAGGATATATGACAAAGATTACCAAACTAGATATTTGTTTTTAAAAGACGAATCTTTTATGCAAGGGACATTTTAAAAATGTTAGTATACAGAAAGTTTGATTATAAAAAGATGAAATCACTAACCAAAGAAATGCAATATAATTATATGAATAGCAATCAAGGTAAATTGAAGCAAATACAGCTTATGAACAATCATATGGTTTGGGTCTGTTCTTTTGAGTATTTTTCTGGTGTAGAATTAGCCAGACCATAAGAGTACTATGACTGAGATTAAAAACAAAAAATAAAATAAATTCATGACTCACTAATGATGGAATAGAACCATCTCATGCGCGCGCGCACACACACAAACACAAGCACGCACAGACACTCAGCATGTTATCATTTACTTTAACATCTACTTCATTTTTAAGTAACTTAAAAAATTGTTCATGCATTTTTGTGGTCCTTCTCACGACTATTTTAGACCACCCTAACCAAGTTATTTCATTCATGCTGTTTTGTTTTCTTTTATTGTCCGGTTCTGTCTCTACCTGCTCTATGAACTGAGTGCACAAGAACCTTTTAGGAATAGGGTATATCCCATTGTTTTCAGTTTGCTAGTTTTTTTTCCCTCCCATTTTATTAGTAGCCATGTCTGGATTTCGTAACTATATTTATTGTTCTTATACTTCAGTCTCCTGGTGTCATAAACCTGTTCAGAAAATAGCAATTTTATTAAAATGCAGAAAGTAAATGGATCTCTCTTGGAAGAGGAATACACAGTGAGCATTTACAGAAGGAACTAAAGAGGGTTTTTATAACCGTTTTACATTTTAAAAATCAGTTTATTTCATTTACATCCCTCCCGTGGATAATCTTTCTTTTTTTCCCCCAAGAAATTCTTCAAATGATCCCTCATGAAGAAACCTCATTTGAAAATCACAACACTAAAAGTTCCTCTGAGACTTAGATGCCATTTGAATTTACCTTTATGCTCACACTATTTGAATACTAATAACTGCTTGCCCAACTCTGGGGCAAGGTGTTTACAATGATTACTAATGATTATAAAATAAGAATTCATCAGGCCATTTTTCATTCACATAAAGTTTTATATTTCATAAGCCAATTCTCATAAGCAGTTTTATACTTGACCTTCGCAGTTGTACACGGCAATACTTATCAGTCCCATTTGCAGAAAAGAAAACTGAGGCTCAGGGGAGAGGGTTACAAGCCTAACCCCAAACCACACAACTATTCAGTGGTGGAGCTTGGTCTCCAACACAGTCTTCAGTAACGTCCAGCCCAGGGCTATGGTTACCGTGTAACATAGGCTTCCTTTCTGTATCGACGAAGTGCAGTGGCCCCTGCGGTTATGGAAAGTTGATCTCAGGGAGCGTGTACACACTCCTCTCTTTGGCATCGTCCTTATTCTGTGCACGTGCCGTAGGCTTCCCTCTCCCGGAGCCTATCTAGTTCTCGGGGACCAGGCTACTGTAATCTGCCTGCTGCGAGTTTGTCTTTCCTCAGCAGATTTATATGGTTGTTTCTGCAGCAGCATGTGGTCCCACAGAAACTCATGGCAGGCTGGTTACTGGTTTTCTTTGCCTCAGTTGAAGCCAAAGTGATAAAAGTCCAAATCGAGTGGAGGTCAGTGCCAAGTACAGCCCACATGAAAAGCTCTGACCTGGCGGTGTTATCAGTACTGAATATTCTGATAAAATTTCACTGATGACATGCAATTAAAGACTGCTGAAGAACAAAAATGAAAAGAAAAAAAAGTGTTGTTTTATTCTCAATAAAAAAACAACAACTATATTTGGATTCACAGCATAGTCTAGTTATTGATTTCACCACCATAAATGAAAAACAGGACTACAAGGAAGTTAAAAGCCAATGAAAACATAGCAAAAAAAAAAAAAGAGTGGGAGGAGAGTGGAAGGAATGTCTTCAGAAGAGCTGTTTGCAACTAGGAAAGATAGAGTCTGCAGTCACTTGCATTTCAAGTTTCTGTGCGTTCAAAGCCGAGCGTCTGTCTCGAAATGAGCTGGAGTTTCACAATGACCGGGACATAGCTCAGCTATTTCCGGATGATGGGATTCATCTGGCGTGCAAGGGTGGCCGTATGCACACGAAAACCCTTAAAATCATTTTTTCCTCTAATTTGTACATTAAAAATAAACTTCCTCAGAAGGCTCTGCTTTTGCTGGTGGCTTCTGGAGTGCCTGCTGATTTAACCGTGTTGCAGCAGCCTGCTGGGTTTCTGACAACCAGGCTTTGATGTGCTTCGAACGCAGACAAAGTCAGTCTGGGAACTCCAAAGACCACAAGCAGGAAAGACATTTAAGAAAGAGGGAACAAGTTTCAGTGAAAGAAGTTGAGATGTTTTTGCAGGGGAGTTTGGAAAGAAGGAAGATTTGGTCGTGGGAGTGTGGTGGAGAGTGGCTTAGACTAACCACTGATGGGCCACTGCCCACATTCCTCTGCTTGGGCCACCTCTCCCAAACTCCAGTCATCCTCAGAACACCTTCCTGTGTTTCCATCAACTTCAGCTCTTCAATTTTTATTTAAATTGTTTCTTTAAAACAGTTTTCCTTATGTCATATCATAAATGGAAAATCAATAACACCTGACATAAATAGAAATGTGTAAAAGGAAATATAACACAATTTTATTAAGTTTTAGCAATATACTATTGTTTACCCTAACTTCTAAGCCTGAAGACTTACATTTTGTTATTGCTGGAAAGGGAGATTAACAAGTTAGAGGGGCTTTAAAGTGATGTCACCATCATACCGATTGTTTCCTTTTGATGTAGTCAGTTTACAGAAAAATTATAAATTGAATAATAATGTTCTTATGTGAGTAAATAGTATTGCTACCATTTGGTTTTAATTATTTATTCTTTTGCTTATTTGTTTGGGTTGCAAGTAACAAAAATCAGTATGAGGAGGGCATGAAATAGATGGTAAAACAGATCACTGTAAAGTCATTTCAAATGCCATGTCTTGGATGAATCAGCTCCATTCTCCACCCCTCTCCCCACACGATTTGCATCTCTCTGGGAAAGATTCAAAGATTCAAAGCAAGAAGCCTTATTGGCTAAGAGCATGTTTCCATTCCTTGAATAGTGAGGACAGGGAGCTTGAGAAACAATTCCACAGAATGTTTGTGATAGAAGTGAGATCATTAATTTTATGGGTCAACTTTACTGGAGCATGGGATACCCAGATATCTGGTTAAGTACTATTTCTGGGTATGCCTGTGAGGGTGCTTCTGCAAGAGATTAGTAATTGAATTGGTGGACTGAATGAAGCCAATGGCGTTCCCCAGTGTGAGTGGGCATCACCTAATCTGGTGAGGGTTTGAATGGAACAGGACAGAGGAAGGCTGAATTTGCTCCTTGCCTGACTGTTTGAGCTGGGACATCTATCTTCACCTGGACTCGGTGCTCCTGGTTCCCAGGCCTTCAGACTTGGCTCTATTGGCTTAGAAACACACCACTGGCTTTCTTGGGCCTTCAGCACTTGGAAGGCAGATGTGGGACTTCTAAGACTCCATAATCATCGAACTCATAATAAGTGATTTTAGCAAGGTTGATGTGTAAAAGTCAATATGTAAAAATGAATTTTTCTATATGCCAGCAAGAAACTTTAAGAAAAAAATACCTTTACAATAGACCGTGTGTGTGTGTGTGTGTGTGTGTGTGCACACACGTGCGCATTTGGCACTTTTCTGATATATATTACTGAAAGAAATTCAAGAAGAAGTGTACAAATGGAAGGATGCATCATGTTTATGCATTAGAAGATACACGACAGAGTCCAGAAAGAAAACAATGTGTATATAAATACTTGATTTATGATGAAATGGTATAAAGACTGATGGGGAAGGATGACTATTTAAAAGTGGTTTTAGTTTAACTAGATATTTTAACCAAAACACTAAAAACATGAACAAATACAAAGAAAAAAGTTAACCCTTATCTTACATCATATACAAAAATTAATTCCAAGTTTATTGTAGTCTAAATATGAGACACAAATTAATACAGGTTGTATAGAATAATAAAGAAATAAATTTAAATGTTCTTGGGATAGGAAAAGATAGTTTAAACAGGACAAAATGTACCAAACTAAAGGGAAATGGTCACTATATTTGACCACCATAAAAATAATCATTTCTGTTCACCAAAAGGCACCATTAAGAAATGGAAAAACCATACACATAGTGGGAGGAGGTACTTGTAATTCAAATAATGGAAGGGTTTATATTCAGAATACAAAGAACAAGAAAGTCTAATAGAACAATGGGCGAGAATCTTGGATGGGCACTTAGAAGACAGATAAATGGTAGTACATGACTCCAGTAACAAGGAAAACGCAAATTAAAATTACAGTGAATAATGTCCAATAACTGGCCAAGAGCTAAGCAGATTGAAGTACATTTCTAACATGAAATCCAAATTAGCAATAAAAAGGAACAAAATACCAAAACATGCAACAACATAGATGAATTTCTAAAGCATGATGCTAGATGAAAGAAGACAGACATAAAAGACTACATACTATATGATACTATTTATGGAAAATTTTAGAAAAGGCAAAATTGTAGTGACAGCAGATCAACAGTTGCCCAGGAGTGTGAGCTGGGGAGAGGACTGGCTGTAAAGGGACATGAGAAAACTTTCTAAGTTGTTGGAAATGCTCTAGAGCATGACTGTTTATTTTTGTTAAAACTCATTGAACTTATTCATACCATGAGAAATTAGAAGCAATGAAAATGAATGAATTACTGCACCAATATAGATGCATTTAAAAAATATTATCTTAAAGAAATAATGATAATAAAAGTAGGTAAATCTAAACCCCAGAGTTCTAAGTCAGGATGGTGGTCATCTCTGGGCTGCGGGAAGGAGATAATGTTTGGGAGACGACATGAACTGGGGGAGGGGCTTCTCATGAGAGCTGGGTGGTGTGTTCGTGAATGTTCACTTTGTGATGAGTTCCTACATTTTATTTATGTTTTTGGCACTTTTCTGATGATTGTGACATTTGTCTGGCTATTGAAATGGTGGGAAATGGGGACATGATTAAATGTGTGATTGGTTTTGCTTTTGTCCTTTTGAGATGGAAGATACTTAAGAAATATTACTCTTTCATGAGCCTAATTCATAGAGAGAAGAAAACGGAAGGGAAATGGCTCGAAGGGATAATGACTAGTGAGAACTTCTGCGCAGAGGGTTCAGTCTAGCTGAACGGATTGGCCCAAATTGATCCGAGGGAGAGAACATGTGCACAGCGTGGGAGCAGGGGGAGTTTCTGTCTAAAGGCTTCCCTTCTCTCTAAGTTAGACAGGAGTAATTTCTTGAGAGGAAGGAGAAAGCTGAGCAGATTTGCAACTTGAGAAATGTAGAGAAGTTTGAAATACTAACTGCGGAGAGAGGAAGGTCAAATTGACCTGGAATTCACTGTTGGATGGCTTGTCAGTGTAATGCGCCCAAACCAGCTAAGTGGAATAAATATATATTTTAGGTCCTTATGAGAAGAACCTCTATTCTGCACTCAGACTATAGCAGTGTATAGTTTGGCCCCTATAACAAGCTCACCTGTCTGATTCCTGGCCAGGGCACATACCCAGGTTGCTGGTTTGATCCCCAGTCTGGAGTGCATATGGGATGCAACCCATCAATGTCTCTCTCTTTCTCTCTCTCTCTCTCTCTCTCTCTCTCTCTCTCTCTCTCTCTCTCTCTCCCTTCCTCCCTCCCTCTCCCTTCCTCTCTGTCTCAAAAAAAGAAAATCAATAAAACATATATTTTTTTTAGAAAAAAGAATCATTATAGCTTTAAATAAGTAACCACAACTGGTTCTGGGAATAGGTCATAGAGTTGGAGTCATGAATGAGATCTGCACCTGGTATGAGCAAGGAGAAAAAAAGGAGGAACCTTTGCCAGTAGTCACAGATATCATGAAAAGGGGTATTCTTCAAATACAATGATGTATACAATTAGAGGAAACATCGTCATACCTGAGTTATTTATTTAAGTCATAGGATTCAAAAACAAAGAGCCATAAAAGTACATGGGTATCAGAAATAGCTTGATATGGATCTCATTTTGCAAAATGTTGAATTAGAGTCCAAAAGAAAAATCAGTGAGAAAAAAGAATTAATCAACATAAACCCACTTAAACTCTCTGAAAGTAACTCAAAGCAGTTGTCATAGAGAGGATTTGCCAATAGAGCTATTTTTGTGAGTATAATCATGTAATATTGTTTTTAATAACATTTAAGCTAATCTTATATATTGCAAGGGATATAGTTCCTTTGAGGGAAATTATTGCTACTTTATCAATAAAGTGACATCTAATTCAAACTGTTAGGTATCAATAGAGGAGATGAAAGATTTTTATGCTCCATTAAAAATAAGTAAGCCCTGGCCTGTTTTGCTCAGCGGTTAGAGCATCAGCCTGTGGTCCAGAGAGGCCCGGGTTCGGTTCCCACTAAGGGCACATACTTTGGTTGCAGTTTGTCCCTGGCCCTGGTTGGGTCGTGCGGGAGGCAGCCACTTGATGTGTCCCTTTCATGTCAATGTTTCTCTCTCTCTTCCTCTCTCTCCCTCCCACTCTGTCTGAACAAAAAATGAAAAAAATGTCCTTGGGTGAAGATAAAAAAACAAACAAACAAATAAATAAATAAATAAATAAATAAAAGGTAGCCAAAATCTAAAATAAGATCCTGATATTGAAGCTTAGTTATTATTTTTATATTTTGTTTTATTTATTTATTTTTAAATATTTTTTCTTTATTGATTTTAGAGAGAGAGGAAGGGAGAGGGAGAGAGAGAGAGAAATATCCATGAGCGAGAACATCAATTGGCCACCTCCTGCATGCCCCCAGCCGGGGATCAGGCCCATAACCTGGGCATATGCCCTGACCAGGAATTGAACCTGTGACCTCTTGGTGTATGGGTTGATGCTCAATCACTGAGCTGTACTGGTCAGGCTGTTTTATTTATTTTTTAAAGCTTATGTATATTTTCTTGGTGTATAGCAAGAGAAACAAAAATAAAAATAAGCATTCAGAAGAATGATAGGAAAAAATATAAACACATTTTTCTTTTTCTTGTTTGCTCGTGTGCAAGTTAAGAAATACAGATATGGGAGAAAAAGAAGCTTTGGAGAAAATTATAACAAAAGATTTACCTTTGGGCTCAGATGAGGAGCAAAGATTGATAGACCAACCCACTTGAAAGGGCCTTGATACCAACCAAAAATTTAGGGTCAATTATTAGAAACATATAATTAATTATACAATTAAAGCACCTTAGATACCCAATATAATCTTTGAGTTTATTTTGTTAACTGGATTTGTTTTATTTCATGACAGTAGTATAGGATTTTTTAAAAGTTTAATAATGAAACTATATAAATGAAAAGTTAATATTCACAACTTTATTTGTCCCACATTGAAGTAATTTATGTTAACTGTTTTTGTCCTTATTTTCAGATATGCTGTGTTTATTCAATCATATGCAAATAAATGTGTTTTTTTCTAGATGAGTGTGTGTGTATTTAAAAACAAAAATGGGATCTAGCTAAATAAATTACTCTGCAATTTTCTTTTACCTCTAAACAATATATTTTTTGAGCTCAAACTTTATGTACATTCCTTTAGTTCCTTAAAAAATTTTTTCAATTATAGCTTACATTCAATGTTATTTTGTATTAGTTTTAGGTATACAGCATAGTGGTTAGCTAATCATGTACTTTATAAGTGTTCCATCAGTATTTCCAGTACCCACCTGGCACTATACATAGGTACTGCAATACTCTTGTTGACTATATTCCCCTTGCTGTGCTGTATCTCCCCATGACTATTTTGTAGCTACTAATCTATACTTCTTAATCCCTTCACCTTTCAGTCAGCCCCCTTCAAATCTGGCAACCACCAGTCCACGCTCTGTGTCCATGAGTCTACTAAACAGCATATTATGGCCATGTAGTCCAACAAGTTGATGTAATATAATTATATTTCTTCTTATAAATAGTTGCAGAATATTGCATAATTTATTTATATACACCATAACTATGACTACTTTCTACTGCTAATACACGTTCAAGTTATGAATTGTATGTTCATCATTCCCTCGCTTTTAAAATTTTTTTCTGAATATGTGTATACCTATTTTTTTTTAGAAACTTACATGTTTTTGAAATTTTTGTATACAATGTCATATATGTGTATTAGGGTTCTCTAGAGAAAAAGAACTGATAAATGTGTGTATATATATATTGAGAGATTTATGTTAAGGAATTGGCTTATGTGGTTGTTGGGCTTGGCAAGTCTGAAATCTGCAGAACAGACTGGAAGACCCAGGGAAAAGTCAATGATACAACTCAAGCCCAACAGCAGTCTGAAGGTAGAATTCCTTCTTGCTTGGGGTATCTCACGCTTTTCTTTTAAGGCCTTCAACTGACTGGATGAGGCCCACCACAATATGGGCTTTATTCAAAGTTGACTGACTTAAATATTAATCACATCTAAGTACTGATTTACAGCAGCATCTAGACTGGTGTTTGATCAAAAACTGGGTACTATAGATGGTATTGGAGGAAGACTAGACACACTGACTAATGAAACAGAATTGAGAGCCCAGAAATAAACCCACTCTGATTTTTGACAAAGGAGCCAAAAACATACAATGGAGAAAGGAAAACCTTTTCAATAAATGGTGTTGGGAAAATTGGAAAGCTACATGCAAAAGAATAAAAGTATGCTATTTGACACCATATACATAAATTAACTCAAAGTTGATTAAAGAATTAAATATGAGACCTGGAACAATAAAATACATAACATAAAACATAGGTACTGAACTATGGATTTTGGTCTCAGAGAAGCTTTCTGAGCTTGACCCCAAAGTCAAGAGAAGTAAATGCAAAAATAAATGAATGTGACTACATCAAACTAAAAAGCTTCTGCACAGCGAAAGAAATCATCAGCAAAACAAAAAGGCAACCAACTGAATGGAAGGAAATATTTGCAAATGATACCTCCATTAAGAGGCTAACATCCAAAATATATAAAGAACTCATACAACTAAAACAACAACAACAATGCAATTAAAAAATTGGAGAGAGCCTGAACAGATACTTATCCCAAGAAGACATACAAATGGCCAACAGATACATGAAAAAAATACTCAACTTTACTAGCTATAAGGGAGATGCCAATCAAAACCACAATGAGAGCACCTCACACATGTTAGAATAGCTATTATCAGTAAGACAAGAAGTACCAGGTACTGGAAAGGATGTGGAGGAAAGGGAACTCGCATGCAATGCTGATGGGAATGTATACTGGGACAGCCACTATGGAAAATAGTATGGCGGTTCCTCAAAAAATTAAGAACAGAGCTACCATATGACCCAGCTATTGCTCTTCTGGGTATCTACCTGAAAAGTTTGAAAACATTTATTCAAAAAGATATACAGGGGTGGGCAAAAGTAGGTTTACAGTTGTTCACAGGGGAAAAGCAATACAGAAATTAATCTCTTTGTTTTGCATACTCACAACTACAAATCTACTTGTGCCCACCTCTGTATTTACTCCTCTGTTCATTATAGCATTATTCACAGTGGCCAAGACATGGAAAAAACCTAGTGTCCTCTGATAGATGATTGGATAAAGAAGAGTGGTACATATACACAAGGGAATACTACTCAGCCTAAGAAAGGATGAAATACTGCCATTTGCAACAACATGGATGGATCGTGAGAATACCATGCTAAGCAAAGTAAGTCAGATGGAAAGGGAAACAAACCATATGATTTTACTCCTATGTGGGATAAGAAAAAGAAAACAACAGATGAACACACAAACAAACACACTCATAGATATAGACAACAGTATGACGGTTACCAGAAGGGAAGGGTGGTGGGAGGAGAATAAAGAGGGTAAAGGGAGTCAAATCAGTGGTGACAGGAGACTAGACTTTGGAGGGTGAACAACCGTGCAATGTACAGATGATGTATCATAGAATTGTATGCTTATATGATGTTATTAACCAATGTCACCCCAATAAATTGAATTAAAAAGAACTGGATACTATAGCATCACCAAGCTGACAGATAAAATTAACCATCATACTATGTGTATTTCCTGGGATTTGCTTTTTACATTCAGCATTTTGTTTTTGAGGTTCTTTCAGATTCTAGCTCCCTCAGTTTTTCTGCTGCATAGTAGTCCATTGCATGAATGTATCACATTTAATTTATCCAACTGTTCCTATTGATGAACATTTGAGTTATTTCCTTTATTCCTGTGTTACAAGCAATGTTGCCATGAACATTTCAGATCATTACTCCTAGTGTTCAACTACAAGAGTGTCTTCAGCTTATATACCTAGAAGTAAACTTGCTGGGTCATAGGATATGCACACATTCAATTTGCACGATAATGCCAAATTTTTGTTCAGTGTGAAGTACCAGCTCACACCCCCACCCACAGCTGAGAGAGCTGTACCCCGCTGTGCCCTATTTTGGTTTTGTGAGGCTTTTTAATGATTGTCAATATTGTAGTAAAAAATGGGATTTTTTGGATTTTCTCATTAAGCCTGTTAAATATTAGCTGTATGATCATTGTACAATCACAAACCGTAAGGCCCCTGGCGGCCCTAATTTCTCCTGATCTCAAACTCTTATCTCAAATCATCCAGATAGATCACATTAGAAAACAAATCACACCAACCTGCTGTGCTCCAACACTGAAGGCATTTAATTTAACCTGGTCAGGTTGTTCAGTGGGTTAACCGGCCAGAGTATAAATCAGGCAGTTTTTAAATAAGGAACCCAAGAACTATGGCTATTTTTTCACAGGACAGTTGCATAGGAGCAGAATGACAGTTTGCCTAAAGGCAATAGGATGAAGCAACTGAGCTTTTCATGTTAAACAGATGTTACAGTCACTTGAAATGTTACAGTCCACTCTGGGCTTCGTTCTATTCAATGTTTCCTATCAGATGCTGGAATTTACAGGAACTTGGGGCAGTTGGACGGGGCTTGAAAACTTGAGTTTTGCTTCATCAAGTGTTGGTGTAAAAAAAGCCTTTTCTATGTTTTTTAAAATCGATTTTCTCAGATCATTATTATTTCAAAGAGAACAAATTTAATAATCTGTTTTTAAAATGAAAGCCTTTGCTATCCAGACCCACAACATGTACTCTGAGAGCAACATTTGGCCTAATTTTTGGACTTTGAGAAAATCAACAATTCCATTTTCATCTGTTACTAGTGCCGGATGGAATGTGTATGCAAAGGTTTTCATGTGTATAGTAAGATGAATATCGAGAACTAGGCATAAACGTTGTCTAGCCTTGACTGGTTTGGCTCAGCGGTAGAACGTCGGCCTGCGGACCAGAGAGTCCAGGGTTTGATTCCAGTCAAGGGCACGTACCTCTGTTGCGGCTCCTCCCCAACCCTGGTCGGGGTCATGTAGGAGGCAACCAGTCGATGTGCCCCTTTCACGTCGATATTTCTCTCTCTCTCCCTTTTTCTCCCTCTCTCCCTCCTACTCTATCTAAAGATAAATAGATAAATATATATCTATATATACATATATATCCTCGGGTGAGGATTAAAAAAAAAGTTCTCTAAAAGAAGCCTATTACCCTATTCCATGAGTTCTGCTTAGAGATAGACCAGGGTTGGTGCACTTCTCTCGAAAGGACCAGGCAGTCAATGCTTTAGGCTTTGTGGGCGCACAGTCTGCAGCATCTACTTACCCTGCTGTTGCAGGAGGAGAGCAGTCACAGAAACAAACAGGTGTGGCTGTGTTCCAATAAAACGTGACTCAAAAAGCAGGTGGTGGGCTGGACGTAGCTTGCAGATTGCAGTGTGCCAACCCAATTTAGATCAATAAGTAAATGAAATCAAGTGTGAAGCATAATGCACAACACGTTTTGTTCGCATGTCCTTTCTCCGCTTGCCTCCCTGCTATCCCTCTGATATGAGATACTCTCTGCCATCCCTCCTATCATTGATTCAGAAGATAATTACACTGGGCTTTGGGCTGAGCTATTGGTACTGCATTTAGAAAGGTTAATGCATTCTTCCCAAGTACACGCTGTATTTCAATAGACTGTAGAAAAGTTTTGACTGATCAAATTAGCTTATGTACTGATCGAACAGTCCTTCCGTCAGGCGGGAGAGAGGGCTGCTCAGCTAGGCTCGTTAAAGCTACAGATTTGGCAGGTGTTTCAGCTTGTAAACCAAGGGCCCACAGGGAGTGGGCGAGTCTCTCCCCTTGCACCCGTGGCCTGCTGGCAGTCAATATTCTTCCCACTGCCCACCATGTGCCAGCTCCAGGAGGCAAAGTGCCTATGTTGTGACATATCACAAGCTGTTTTCCTGCCTCTTACAAAATCAACTGGGTGCAGCATAGGGTGTGAATCTGAACCAGCAAGTTCTACTTATGGCTAACAATCATGGACTCTCATGGGTCCTATACACCCGTGGCTATCCTCACATGGACCATGATGCGTGAGATGTGGTATGGAGGGAGAGTAGTGTCCCTTGTATTGCTCATGAGCCCATTCTCTTCTTTCCATCTCCACACCACTACTCCAGCGCAAGTTGCCATCCTTTCTCTGAGACTTCCATAATGTTTGCCTGATCCTTTCACTGAGGAGTCTTACCTCATAATCACCTGTTCTCCACACAGCAGCCAGAGTGACCTTTTAAAAAGGCAATTCTCATCATGCCTCTGTATGACTTACTTTTTTTTTTTTTTTTTGGCTTCACACTGCTCGTAGGAGAAAGCCCAAATCATTATCATGACTTTCTCTCAAGGCTATGCACGCTCTGGCCCCAGCTCACTCTGCAGCCTCATCTGACCCCCTCTCTCCCCTGCGCCTGCATTTCAGTCACGTTTGCATTGTTTCGTTCCTTGAACTAACTCTCCAACATTGGCTCCCACCTAGAAACCTTTGCTCCTTTGCACATGCTACTATACTCTTGATCTTCTGTGTATAGTTTTAACTGAGAAGATCTATAGTCTGCTATAATCTGGTCTATGGCAAGTCATATTTTATAGGGTCTCAACTTGTTCTGACAGTCATTGCAAGTCTGATATATTACTTATGAAATTTAGTAATCATTGTTTTTTGGCATAGTCAGTGACTTTTCTTTTTTCAAATATATTTAGGTTACAGATGTTTCTCCTTTTTTCCCCATTGACACCCTCCTCCCAATCCCCCCCACCCTGTCCCCAGCTTTGTTGTCCATGTCCATCAGTTATGCGTACATGCATATAAGTTCTGTGGTTTATCTCCTCCCTCCCCCCAACCCCTCTTCTGAGGGTTGTCAGTCCGTACCCTACTTTCACGTCTCTGGGTCTACCCTCTTTCTTAGACTGTTATGTTCATTATATTCCACAAATAAGTGAGATCATGTGATATTTTTCTCTCTGCTTGGCTTGTTTCGTTTAGGATAATACTCTCCAGTTCCTTCCATGTCGTCTCAAAGGATAAGAGATCATTCTTTCTTACAGCTGCATAGTACTCCATTGTGTATAAGTACCACAGCTCTTTTAACCATTCGTCTACTGGTGGACACTTGGGCTGATTCCAGATCTTAGCTATTGTAAATAGTGCTGCTATAAACATGGGGGTACATATATTCTTTCTCATTGATGCTTCAGGTTTCATAAGCATATTCCTAGAAGTGGGATCACTGGGTCAAATGGCAATTTAATTTTTAATTTTTTGAGGTAGCACCATAGTGTCTTCCATAGTGGCTGCACCAGTCTGCATTCCCACCAGCAGTGTACTAGGGTCCCCTTTTCTCCACATCCTCTTCAACACTTGTTTGATGATTTGTTGATGGTGACCATTCTGACAGGTGTGAGGTGATGCCTCATTATTATTTGCATCTCTCTGATGATTAGTGATGTTGAGCATTTCTTCATATGTCTCTTAGCCATTTTTATGTCCTGTTTGGAGAGGTGTCTATTTAGTTTTTCTGCACACTTTTTAACTGGGTTCTTTGTCTTCCTTTTGTTGAGTTGTATGAGCACTCTATATATTTTGGAAATTAACCCCTTATGTGATGTATCATTGGCAATTATGCTTTCCCATACAGTGGGTTTCCTTTCCATTTTGATGGTTGTTTCTTTTGCTGTGCAGAAGCTTTTGAGTTTGATGTAGTCCCATGTGTTCATTTTCTCCTTTGTTTCTGTTGCCTTAGGTGATTATCAGTGAAAATTTTGCTGTGTATGATGTCTAAAATTTTGTTGCCTATATTTTCTTCTAGGATTTTTATAGATTCATGAGTGACATTTAAGTCCTTTATTAATTTTGAGTTTATTCTTGTGTATGATGTAAGTTTGTTGGTCTAGTTACATTTTTTTTGCATGTAACTGTCCACTTTTCCCAACACCATTTATTAAAGAGGCTGTCTTTACTCCACTGTATGCTCTTGCCACCTTTGTCAAATATTAATTGAGCATATTGCCTTGGGTTCATTTCTCTGTTCTGTTCCACTGGTCTATATGCCTGTTCTTGTGCCACTACCAGGCTGTTTTGATCACAGTAGCTTTGTAGTATAACCTGATATCCTGTATTGTGATCCCACCTACTTTGTCCTTCTTTTTCAAGATTGCTGTGGCTATTCGAGGTCATTTTTGGTTCCATATGAACTTTTGAAAATTTTGATCTAGTTGTAAAATATGTCATTGGTATTTTGATGGGGATTGCATTGAATCTATAGATTGCTTTGGGTAATACAGACATTTTAATGATGTTAATTCTTCCAATCCATGAACAATTATGTGCTTTCTCTCTTTATATCTTCCTCTATTTCTTTTTTCAATGTCCTGTAGTTTTCTGCAAATAGGTCCTTTACTTGTTTAGTTAAGTTTATTCCTAGGTATCTTAATTTTTTTGCCATGATGGTAAACGCGATTGTTTTTTTAGTTTCTCTTTCTGTGAGTTCATCATTGGTGTATAAGAATGCTGTCGATGTCTTGACGTTAATTTTGTATCCTGCTACTTTGCCAAATTTATTTATTAAGTCTAGTAGATTTTTGATGAAGTCTTTAGGGTTTTCTATGTATAATATCATGTCATTTGCAAATAATGACAGTTTCACTTCCTCCTTTCCAATTTGGATCCCCTTTATTTTATCTTCATCTCTGATTGCTGTGGCTATGACTTTCAGTACTATGTTAAATAGGAGTGGTGAAAGTTGGCATCCCTGTCTTGTTCCTATTCTTAAGGGAAATGCTTTTAGTTTTTGCCCATTGAGTATGATGTTGGCTGTAGGTCTTTCAAATATGGTCTTTATTGTGTCGAGATATGATCTCTCTATTCCCACATTGCTGAGTATTTTTATCAGAAATGGGTACTAGATTTTGTCGAATGCTTTTTCAGCATCTATTGGTATAATCATATGGTTTTATTTTTCATTCTGTTTATATGGTGTATCACATTTATTGATTTGCGAATATTGTACCAGCCTTGCATCCCTGGGATGAATTCCACTTGGTCACTGTGAATAATTTTTTTGGTGTATTGCTGGATCTGATTTGCTAGTATTTTGTTCAGGATTTTGGCATCTATGTTCATCAGGGATATTGGCCTGTAGTTTTCTTTCTTTGTAGTGTCTTTTTCTGGTTTTGGAATTAGAATTATGCTGGCCTCATAGAACGAGTTTGGAAGTCTTCCTTCTTCTTGTTTGAGAAGAATGGGTGTTAATAGTTTGAGGAGAATGGGTGTTAGTTCTTTGAATGTTTGGTAAAACTGCGCGGTGAAGCCATCGGGCCTGGGCTTTTGTTTGCTGGGAGAGTCTTGATTACATCTTTAATTTCCTTAGTTGTTATTGGTTTATTCAAGTTTTCTATCTCTTCCTGATCCAGTTTTGGGAGACTATGTGTTTCTAGAACTTTGTCCATTTTGCTTAGATTGTCAAATTTGTTGCCATATAATTGTCCATAATATTTGTTAATGAGGTTTTGTATTTCTGTGGTGTCGGTTGTTACTTCTCCTCTTTCATTTCTAATTTTGTATTTGGGTTCTCTCTGTTTGTTTCTTGGTGAATCTAGCTAAGGGTCCATCAATCTTGTTTATCTGTTCGAAAAACCAGCTCTTTGTTTTATTGATCCTTTGAATTTTTCTTTTGGTATCCATGTCATTTATTTCTGCTCTGATCTTTACTATTTCCTTCCTTCTACTTGCTCGGGGGTTTTCTTTTTGTTTGCTTTCTAGTTCCTTAAGTTGTGAGGTTAGATAGTCTATTAGAGATTTTTCTTGTTTTTTGAGGTAGGCCTGTAGTGCTATGAACTTCCCTCTCAGAACTGCTTTTGCTGCATCCCATACATTTGGTGTTATTGTGTGTTCATTTTCATTGGTTTTCAGGAAGTTTTTAATTTCTTCCTTGATCTCTTCAGTTACCCATTCATTGTTTAATAACATGCTATTTAGCCTCCATGTTTTCAAATGTCTTTGCATGTTCTTGTTGCAATTGGTTTCTAGTTTCATGCCATTGTGATCTGAGAAGATACTTGATATGATTTCAGTCTTCTTGAACTTGTAGAGACTTAGTTTGTGTCCTAACATGTGGTCTATTTTGAGAATGTCCCATGTGCACTTGAGAAGAATGTGAATTCTCTAGTTTTGGGGTGTAATTCTCTGTAGATATCTATTAAATCCTATTTTTCTAGTGCTTTATTTAGAGTTTCTGTTTCCTTGTTAATTTTTTGTCTAGAGGATCTATCCAGTGATGTCAGTGGGGTTCTGAAGTCCTCTGCTATGATATTATTGCTGTCAATTCCTCCATTGAAGTCCTCCAGAAGATTTTTAATATATGTTGGTGCTCCTATATTGGGTGCATATATGTTTACCAAAGTTATATCTTCCTGTTGGATAGATCCTTTCAATATTATGTAGTGGCTTTCTTTGTCTCTAGTTATGCCCTTCATTTTGAAATCTATTTTATCAGATATGGGTATTGCTACCCCGGCTTTTTTTCCTTTTCCGTAAGTTTGGAAGATTTTTTTCCATCCCTTTACTTTCAAACTATGTGAGTGTTTTCTTTTGAGGTGGGTCTCTTGTAAACAACATATATGTGAGTCATGCTTTCTTATCCAATCAGCTACTCTCTCTTTTGATTGGAGCATTCAATCCATTTACATTTAGATGATTATTGATATGTACTTATTATTTGCCATTTTTTTTTTAGTGTGGTTTTATTTTTCTTTTTATTTCTTCTTCTAATTACAGCAGTCCTCTTAACATTTCTTACAGTGCTGATTTGGTGCTAATGTATTTTCTTAGCCTTTTTTTTTTTTTTTGTCTGGGAAGCTCTTTATTTGACCTTCTATTTTGAATGATAGCCTTGCTGGGTAGAGTAGTCTTGGATTCAGATCCTTGTTTTTCATGACCTTGATTACTTTGTGCCATTCCCTTCTGGCTTGTAGTGTTTCTGTTGAGAAGTCAGCTCAGAGTCTTATGGGCGTTCCTTTGTAGGTAACCTGCTTCTTATTGCTTGCTGCCTTTAAGATTCTCTTTTTGTCATAATTATTGGCATTTTAATTATTATGTGTCTTGGTGTGGGCCTGTTTGGGTTCTTCTTACTTGGGGCTCTCTGTACTCTTGAACTTGAATGCCTTCTTCCTTCACCAAATTAGGGAAGTTTTTTGTCACTATTTCTTCAAATATATTCTCTAAGCCTTGTTCATTTTCTTCTTCTTCGGGGACTCCTATGATGTGAATGCTATTATGTTTCCAGTTTTCCCACATTTCTCTTAAGCTGTCTTCCTGTTTTTTAATTGTTTTTTCTTTTTTGTTTTCTGATTGGTTGATTTTTTCTACCCTGTCTTCTAATTCACTGATCTGGTCCTCAGCTACCTCTACTCTATTGTTTAGTCCTTCCAATGTGTTCTTTATTTGTAATATGTCAATCTTGATTTTTTCTTGGTGGTTTTTCATTTTCAGTTTGTTGATTTTCAATTTTTCTATGTCTTTACTCATGGTGTTGATGTCCTTACTCATGCTGTTGCGCTTTCTCAAGATCCTGGCCCTGAATTCAAGCTCTGTTAATTTGCTTAACTACATTTCATTTATCTCATCTTCAGTAGAGGTTTTTTATTCTTTCATTTGGGATTTGTTTCTTTGTTTCACCATTTTGGCTATCTCAGTGGGTTTTGATGCCTGCCAAATTTTTCCTGTGGGTGTTGGTGTTCTGCTGTTTGTGGTTCCCTCTCCTGGGTTTGGATGAGTGAGGGAGGACCCACGTTAAACACAACTGTCAAGTTTTACTTTCCTGGGTAGATTTGCAAGCCCGGGAATGGTTCAGTTATCCTCTAGCTTTTTTCCTGGAGGCTATTAGTTACTTGAAAAGCCTTGGTTTCTGAGTTGAATGAAATACTCCCTCTGGTGTTCAGAGTAAGGGGATTTCCTGAGGGTAGGGCAGATACTGGTTGTTAAAGAGCCTCAATTTGCATTTCAGTGGCCCACTGGGTGGGGTTGGATCTCCAAGGGAGTGGCTGCCACCTCTCCCCAGAGCCCTGGGAAGGAGTAAGATGGCCACCATCCTGTGTGGCCACAACTCAGCAAGAGCTCCAAGCACCCTCCAAATCCCGAGTGTCCCCCACACAGTTCCAGCCCAGTCTGCCCTCCCTCTGCTGGAGCCCAAGGTGAGTGGCTGTGGCTGTTTTAGTGCTCTGTCCCGGCTCTGTGTTGTGGAGCCGCTTGGGGCTTTAACCCCAAGGGCACTGCTCACATCTAAGACTGCTACTGTTCGTGGGCTCCCAGCCCCCATCTCATGCCTCTGCAATCCTACCAAGATCCATTCAGTGTCGCTGGCTATATGGTCCTTGCACGTTGCTTTTCTGTCACTTTATCCTGACAATTTGTCTTTATTTTAGTTGTAATTCCAGTTTGGTCCTGGGAGATGGTCTGTGTAGCTTCTAGTCACTCTGCTGCCATTTTGGAATCCTTAATCAACAAGATACATATACCTAATTGTATGAAATACCAATTAAGGAGTCCTTGAAACATGTGTTGCCAATGTCAATGACTTCCAACATTTGGCAAATCTGGAAATTCTCACACCAATTGGAAAAAAATGACTTTCGTGTAAAATATATAAAAAATGGACTCAAATGCAGGTTTATGTTGGTTATGATTTGTCTTGTATTTGGCTTAATTCCTCATCCAAGAAACAAACATGTTACCCTTGCTTCCCACCCCCTTAACGTGGGGTTCCAGTCACCCGGTAGCAGCTCTTTATATTCTCCATAGGCTTGTGTCGAAGCATAGAAACTTCAGTCATCACGATTTCCTAGACTTCCTCCTTTCAGTCCATGAAGTTGCAGATATCTAATGTGAGTACGAAATAATGATATTTTCTTTTCCCCCACAAATGGGTGCTGTAAGGTCCCCAGGGGAACAGTGAAGAATGAATTGAGCCCTTAGTAACTTATACCAAAGTTAAGAGGCTAACTCTTATCAGGAGGGACTCCCTGTATATCAGCTATTATTCATTTAGGGTCATGGTAGCTGGCAATTTATTCAATTAGAAAAGCAAGATAAAAATGAATAAATGAAAGAAAATCTTAAGCATGATAGAGCTTCATTATTAGTGGGTTTTTTTTACCTTAAAATATACATAGTAATAAAGTAATGAATTTATAAAATTGAAAACCTAATGTTTCTTTTTATAATCTTTATTGTTGAAAGTATTACAGATGTCTCCCCTTTTTTTCCCCATTGACCCCCTTCCTCCTGGCTTCCGACCCCCTCCTGCTTTTCCCAAACTCTTGTCTGTATCCATTGGTTATGCATATATGCATAAAAGTTCTATGGTTTATCTTTTCCCAACACCCCCACCCTCCTTCCCTCTGAGGTTTGTCAGTCTGTTCCCTACTTCCATGTCTCTGGATCTATTTTGATCATCAGCTTATTTTGTTCATGATATTCCATAAATAAGTGAGATCATGTGGTACTTCTCTTTCTGGCTTATTTTGCTGATGTTCCTTTTTAAAAATTATAAGAATCCCAACCCCCAGAAGTACCAAGACTACAAGGAGAAAAGGGAGATGTTGAGTTAGGGTGGAAAATAGTAATGCTTCATTTGTTCACTTATTCAACATTTTTTTTTAAGCACCAAAATTTATATTATCAATGTAAAAGTTTTAGCCCTAAGAACTTGAGGAAATTTCTTACCTCACATCACTGTGCTTTACAACCTTCCTAGGACTGTGACTATAACATCGGCAGAATGAAAAGTGTTGTGGCTTTGTTGCTAGAAGGCCTACTTTCAACTCACAACTTTTACACTTCTTACTATCCTCCCAAAACTCAACGCCTTCAAGATTCATTTTCTTATCAGTTGAATGGGGTCTCTCATGCCCACCTCAGAGAGTGGTTTATGAATGATGGGGGCCAATGCACAAAAAGGCCCTTTGTAAATTATAAAGTACAACAAACTGTCACCTCAAAAGAAGCAGAAATGATAGCCTAATTTTTTTTTTTTGAGAGCTTATCAGAGTTGAAAGTGTCAAAATACTGATCTGATGAAGTTCAGCTGATAACAGAACAGTAGATAATTCAAGTTTGCTAACATCTGTAAAACCTTCTAAATCAATCAACTCTTGATATCTGCACTGTTTGATCAGCCAGTGAATACCATTATGGTTGAAATCACAAACTTTAATATTCTCCCAATCTAGCCTCTTAAAATGGAAAAAACAAAGAGAACCCAGAAAAATGACCTTGCTATAACCTCTAACGTCTTTGCCCAATGAGTGAGTTTATGCACAGTGTGTCCTGTAAGGGAGTGCTTACTAGTTACCTTCCTCGTCATACTTAGAAGACCAGTTCCACACTAGTCCAGTGAGATCTGATGTTTATTGCTGTTTTGTCATTTACTTGTTCATTATTTGACTTAATACATAATATTTAGAACTCTTTTAGTAATCCAACAGTACTTTTAAAAAATTGTACTTTTTGACAATAATTTGAAGAGTGAAGTAAGATACAGGAAACATTAAAAAAAAAAAAAGGTCAATATCTGTGGTATAATGTTCCCAATGGTAAATGAAGAAAATCATGCAACTTTTCAAATTTGTTTTTTTAAGTGTCTTTAGAGAAAAGAAAGAGGCTTAGCAGCTAAATATATCTATTAATGAGAAAAGACAGGAATGACTAATTTAAATGCTTTGAAGTTAAAAACCAGATTTTTTTTTAAATCTCTTGACATTGACTGTTATAGTTGCTGTGTATATTTGATGTTTAATAAATATTTTAAAATTAATTACTAAACTTAAATCCCACCCTCCTTTCCTGACAAGTCCAGCTGGAACCAATACTTGAAATCTTAACAGCACTTAAAAAAATACATGCTTCATCAATTTATTAAATAACAATTTAGGGAGTGTCATATGTGTTTCCAGAACTGTATTAGACACTGAGGATAGAATAGAGAAAAAAGAGACAGAAATCATGGTCTTCAGGGAGATTTTATCCTTGTGGAGAGAAATGGTAATAAAATAAATAAAATAGCAAGTATGTTAATAAGTGAAAAATGCTGTGAAAAATTAAACAAAGTGATGAGGATAAGACATGCTGATGTGCAAGGACAGCTTACCTCATAAAGAGGTCGGATACGTCACTCTGAGAAAATTTAAGGAGGAATGAGGGAATGTTCCCAGCAGAGAAAATAGCTACTACAGATGACCTGTGGCAGGAGGATTTCTTGCCCCCAAATCAGCAGAGAGGTCCATAAGCAGGGTAGTGAGCACAGGACACAAGAGCAAGAGATGAGGGAAGAGAAGCAATGAAGACAGATCAAGTCAGACTGCGCGGGCCCCTCTAACAACTTCGGATTTTACTCGGAGTGGATGGAGAATGCGGCAGGTTTGGACAGTGGTCACAAGCCCGCACTTGGGTTTTTGCAGGCTCACTCTGGTAGCTCTGCTGCACATTGGTGGAAAGGGAGTCTCACATGGAAGCAGAAAGATCAGTTGAGGGGCTACTGCAATCATCCCAAATGCGAGATGATGTGACACAAAAGACACAATAAAAAGGAGGGATATTTTTAGAGATATTTTCAAGGTAGAACTGGCAGGTCTTTTAAAATAAATTGAAAGTAGAATATAAGGAATGGAAGAGTCAGGGCTGACACCAACATTTGGATACTAAGCAACTGTAGTTTCCATTAAGTGCCAGTATTATTTTATAGATAGCATGATTGTACATACAGAAAATCCCAAAGAATCTATAGCTAAATTATAAAATTAATAAGTTTGACATATTGTCATGTGCCAATCAATGTACAAAAATTCATTAAATTTTTACACACTAAAAAGAAAAATGTAAGATTATCACAATAATTATGTTAATAGCTGGGATAAAATCTACAGTGATATGATTTTGAAATAATATGGGTGCTGAAAGTACTTGGGGGAATAAGATGCCGCCTGCTCTTAGCCTCCTCAACAATTTGACATCCACCCACAGACAAAGGTGCTTGCGTGGGAGCTGTGGGAATCCGGTGGGAAGTTGTGACACCCAGCACAGTCCAGCACTGCCCCATGTAAGAGGACAGGCCCACCCGGCAGATGACTCAACAGCAGTGGTTCCAGTTCCAGAGCTGGAAACAGCTCCACCCCACAAGGGTTTGGCTATAGCCCCACTTGGCCTTTGGTCTTGTCGCCAGCACTATAGGAACCTGGAAGGAGTCATGCCCAACCATGCACAATGTGAAAGGTATACAGACTAAAGTCCCAGCTGTGGACTCCAAAGTGGCCCATGGACTTGCTTTAGCCCCTGTTAGCTACAGTTCAGGTGTCCTTGGAGGTGAACCTGCCAAACTCAGTCAGACTGTAGATTCTGAAATGCCCCTGTAACTTGGTTTCAGCCCATCTTAGCCACAGTCTGCCAGCAATCCTGCTAGCAAAGGGACCTGAAAGAAGACTCTCTTGTTTGTAGCCCCAGAAATCCTGGAAGGGCCCTATACTCAGCTCCAGCACCCTCACAGACAGTCTGCCAGCAGCCCTAAGGATCCGGGGTCCCACAGAACACATGCTCCTCTGCACCCTTGGAAGTCCTGAAATGGCCCTATACCTGTCTCCAGACATCTCTCAGCCACAGTCCCCAAGCAGACCTGCTGGTATAGGACCTGGCAGGAGATACTCCAGCTGAGTCCCTGGAGATCCTGAAAGAATTCTTTACTCAGCTAAAGCCTCTCCAGCTGCAGTCAGTGAGAAGTACAGCTTGTGCCAGGACCCGGAGGGAGACACATCCATCTGTGCCTTCAGAGAACCAAGTCTGCAGACCTCAGTCTTAGCTGCGGAACCAGAAACAGTCCTGAGGTTTGTTTCCAGCTCCTCTCAGCCACAGTCCAAGGCTAGTCTTGTCTATCCAGAGCCCAGACAGGAGCCTTCCCAGGGACCTGGCTGGAAGTACACATATCTTTACACCTGGTAATAGGCCCACTGTCTAAGGACCCAATTTTGGACCTTTAAGTTGACTTTTGTCACAACACCACACTACTAAATAAGGTACTGGAGGCAGTTCCAACCACCAAGGGGTCAGAAAGGATTTTTGTCTGCCCAAACCCCTGCTAACAAACCCACCAACTACAGACCCCAATGAAGGCCCTGAGATAGTCTCATAACCGTCTCCAGCCCAGTAAGAATACAATTCCGCAGGCAATCTGATCAACCTGGAGAACCGACAAATACAAAGATACCAAAGCAAGGTTACACAGAACACAAAGGATCAGGCAAATATGACACCACTAAAGGGAACTAATAGAGTTCTAGTGACTGACCCCAAAGAAATGGAGTTCTATGATTTGCCTGAAAAAGATTTCAAATAATCACTTTAAAGGAACTCGTAATTAGAGGAAGATGAATAGACAACCAAATGAAATCAGAGAAACAATGGATGCACAAAATGGGAAATTTAGTAAAAAAAAAAAAAAAAAATAGAAACCACAAAAAAAGAACCAAACAGAAATCTTGGAGTTGAAGAATACAATGATAGAAGAGGAAAAAAAGCAATGGAGTGCTTCAACTACAGACTTGATCATGCAAAAGAAAGAATCAGCAAACTTGATAGACAGATCATTTGCCATTAGTCAGTTGGAGGAACAAAAAGAAAAAAAGGACAAGAAAGAGTGAAGAACACCTATACAAACTTTGGGATATCATCAAGTAACAGAATATTACATCATGAGGATCCCAGAGGGAAGGAGAGGAAGAGGCGGAAAGCTTACTTAGAACAGTAACTTAAAACTTCCCAAACCTTGTGAAAGATAAAGATCCAGATACAGGAAGCTCAAGAGACCCCAAGAAAGATCATGACTTCAAAGAAGATGACTTCAAGACACATTATAATCAAAATGTTAAATCAAAAACAAAGAAATTTTGAAAGAAGCAAGAGAAAAACTCCCTCAAATGGTAGCCTCATAAGACTATCAGTGGATTTCTCTACAGAAACCTTGAAGTCTGGCAGGAAATGGCACGATATATTCAAAGTTGAACAAATTGGATAACCTAAAAGAAATGAATACATTACTAGAAATATACAATCTACCAGGACTGCATTATGGAAATATTGAAAGTCTGAGCAGACTATAACAAAGGAGATTGAAGCAAAAATCAAAAACCTCCCAACAAAGAAAAAGCCCAGGACCAAATGGCTTCGCCGGTAGATTCTTCCAAACATTTAAAGAAGACTTAATGCTGATCTTTCTCAGACTCTTCCAGAAAATTGAACAGGGAGAACATTCCCAATCCATTTTATGAGGTCAACATTACATTGTTACCAAAGCCAGATAAAAACACTACAAGAAAAGAAAACTACAGACAAATATTCCTAGTGAATGAGGATGTAAAAATTCCCAACAAAATACTAGCAAGTAGAATTCAAGAGCGCATTCAAAGAACCATACCCTACGATCAAGTGGGGCTTATTCCTGGGATGCAAAGATGGTTCTGGATACACAATCAGTAAATGTGATACACCACATTAAGACAATGAAGGATAAAGATCATACGATACTTTCAACAGTTATAGAAAAAAAACATTCGACAAAATTCAGCACTCTTTCGTGATAAAAGCTCTCAATGAATTGTGTATAGAAGGAATGTACATCAACATAATAAAAGCCATATACGATAGGCCCACCGCTAATATCCAATGGTGAAAAGCTGGAAGCTTTTCCTCTAAATTCAGGAACGAGACAAAGTTGCCAGCTATTATCACTCCTGCTCATTGTAGTTCTGGAAGTCCTAGCTAGAGAAATTAGACAAAAATAAATAAATACATAAAAATTTAAAGGCATCTAAGTAGAAAAAGAAGTAAAATGGTCTCTGTTTGCAGATGATACGGTCTTATGTATAGAAAACCCCAAAGACTCCAACCACAAAACTGTTACAGCTAATGAACAAATTTAGTGAAGTTGCAGGATACATATCAACATAAAAAATCAGTTGAATTTCTCTATAGTAACAAGAAAATATCTGAAAAAAACTAATAAAGAAAACAATCTCATTCACAATATCATCAAAAATAATAAAATACTTAGAAATAAATATAACCAAGGAAATAAAAGATCAGTACACTAAAAACTATAAGACATTGATGAAAGAAATTGAAGAAGATACAAATAAATGGAAAGCTATCTTATGTTCGTGGAGCAGATGAACCAATATTGTTCAAATGTTCATACTATCCAAAGAAATCTTTATCACAATTCCAAGGGTATTTATTACTGAAATAGAAAGAACAATCCAGAAATTCATATAGAACCACAATAGCAAAAGCAATCCCGAGTAAGAACAAATCTGGAAATATCACACTTTCTGATTTCAGGGTATATTACAAAGATGTAGTAATCAAAACAATATGATACTCACATAAAAACAGATGCATAGACAGACCAATGGAACAGAGTCAAGAGCCCAGAAATAAACCTATGAATATATGTTCAACTAATACTCGATAAAGGAGTCAAAAATAGTCAAATGGGGAAAGGAGTGTTTTCAATAAATGCTGTTGGGAAAACTGCATATGAAAAAAAATTAAACCCATATCTTACATCATTCACAAAAAAATCTACTAGAAATGGATTAAAGATTTCAATATTAGTTGCAATACCATAAAATTCCTAGAAAGAAAACATAGGGAAACAATGTATCCTTTACATTGGTCTTGGCAATGATTTTTAGATGTGACACCAAAGGCATAAGCAACAAAGCAAAAAAATCACTAACTGGGTTGACATCAAACTGTAAAAAGCTTCTGCACGACAAAAGAAACAATCAATAAAATAAAGGGGTAACCTACAGAATAGGAGAAAATATTTGCAAATCATGTATCAGATAAGGGGTTAATATCCAAAATATATAAAGAACACATACAACTCAATAGCAAAAACAAGAAAAGAAAAAAATCCTAGTAACCCAGTTTAAAAATGAGCTAAATGCTTGAGTAGACATTTCTCCAAACAAGACATATAAATGACCAACAGGTATATGAAAAGATACTCACTGTCACTAATTGTCAAGGAAATGCAAAACAAAATTGCAAATGAGATATTACCTCCTACCTCTTATGTTGGCCATTATCAAAAAGATAAGAAATAATAAGTGTTGGTGAGGATGTGGAGAAAATGGAACCCTTTAACACTGTTGGTGCGACTGTAAATTAGTACAGCCACTAAGGAAAACCATTTGTTGGTTTCTTAAAAAGTTAAAAATGGAACTACCAAGTCATCCAGGGATCCTGCTTCTGGGTATATAGTCAAAGAAAATAAAATTACAATCTAAAAAGATATCTACACTCCCATGTACATTGCAGCATTATTTATAACAGCCAATACTTGGAAACAACCTTATGTATTTCTCAATGAATGAATGGATATATATATATATATAAAATGAAATACAATTCATCCATAAAAAGAAAGGAAATTCTGCCATTTGTAACAACATAAATGGACCTTGAAGGCATTATGTGAAGTGAGATGTCAGATAGAGACAGAAAAATGCTGTATGGAATCTTTAAAAAAGCTGCAATCATAGAAACAGAAAGTAAAATGGTGGTGGTCAGGGACTTGGGGGTGGGGTATATCGGGAAATGTTGGTCAAAGGGTTCAACTTATAGTTATAAGATGAATATGTTCTGCGGATTTGACATATAGCATGTTGGCTATAGTTAATAATAGTATATTATACACTTGAAAGTTGCTAAGAAAGTATAGATCTTAAATACAGGGGTGAACAAAAGTAGGTTTACAGTTGTAATACAATAATTAATAAATGCTAGTACAAGGATACACTCTGTTTTGTGTATTCACAACTGTAAACCCACATTTGCTCACTGCTGTATTCTCATCACATCACACACACACACACACACACACACACACACACACACGGGAACTATGTAAGTGGCAGCTGTGTTAACTAACATTATTGTGGTAATCACTTCACAATATACGAGTATCAAATTCTCATGTTGTGCACCTTAAACTTTGTAATGTTATAAGTCAATTATATCTCAATAAAGCTGGAAAATAAAAATAAAAAAATCGAAATTAAATTATTTAAATGGCTAGGTTTAAATTATATAAAATATCTTGGATATAATTGCATTGAACCTAATAGTTTCAAGACCTCTACGGAGATTAATTTAAACATCCTTGAGAGAAATTAAAGATGCCCTAAGTATGTATATGAAGTGATATAATAATATCTTATATATGAAAATCCTCTCTCAAATATATCTACAAATTCAATGAAGACCCAAATGAGAATTCAAGAAGAATCATTTCATCAATACTGATAAAGTAACTCTAAAATTAATGTGTAAACGAGAAAACCAAGAGCAGCAAAGACAATCTTAAAGAAAAGGATCAAAATCAGGGACCAACAAACACAATATCCAGACTTATAAATTTATAATAATTAAACAAACATACTGATAATACAAGGATAAAGACCCAAAGGGACAGATTAGAGAGAATGAAAACCCACCCACACACGCATGACTCTTGGTTCATGACTAAAGTGGCTCCGCAGAGAGAGAAAGAAAGGAGAATATTTTCAATAAATGTTCACTAGATATTCACATAGAAAAAATAAAGTTTCACCATTACTTGAAACACAAAATTAGTTCCATTTGGACTGTAGATCTGATATAGGTAAAAACCATAAAAACAAACAAAAAAAATAGCTTACAATGATATCTTCATATTATTGGGGTACAGAAAAAAACAAAAATACAATAACCATCCAAGAAAAGATTGATATTTTGTCAACTTACTAAAATTAAGAACCTCCATTTAACAAAAGACACCATTAAATGAGTAAAAAGGTTAATCAAAGAGTGGAGAGGATACTTGCAACATGTATAATCTATAAAATGGGCTCTTTTTCAGAATATATAAAGAATTTCTTCAGATCAATAAGGTAGACAACTCAAAATAAAATAGACAAACAACTTGAATATCTTCTTTTTTTAAGTTTTCAAGTTTATTGACATAAAGTTAGTAGTACTAATCTCATATATTTTGATGTTCGTTTAGTATTTAGTTTCATCTCAGTTTTATTTATTTATTTATTTTATTCTATTTTATTTTATTATTTTTTTATTAATTTGTTTTTGTTACAGATGTTTCTCCTATTTCCCTCATTGACACCCTCCTCTCCATCCCCCCTGCCCCATCACCAGCTTTGTTGTCTATGTCCATTGGTTATGCATACATGAATATAGATTCTGTAGTTTATCTCTTCCCCCCTCCACACCCTCTCCTCTGAGGCTTGTCAGTCTGTACTCTACTTCTATGTCTCTGAATCTATTTCATTCATCAGTTTGTTTAGTTCATTATATTCCACAAATAAATGAGATGATGTGATATTTGTCTTCCTCTGCTTGGCTTGTTTCGCTTAGCATAATGCTCTCCAGTTCCTTCCATGCCATCTCAAAGGATAAGAGATCTTTCTTTCTTACAGCTGCATAGCATTCCATTGTGTACATGTACCACAGCTTTTTAATCCACTCATCTACTGAAGGATACTTGGGTTGTTTCCAGACCTTAGCTATTGTAAATAGTGCTGCTATGAACATAGGGGTACATATATTCTCTGGTGTTTCAGGTTTTTGGTTTTTTTTTTATCCTCGCCTGAGGATATTTTTCCATTTTTGCTCAGACAGAGTGGGAGGGAAAGAGAGGAAGAGAGAGGCAGAGAGAGAAACATCGACGTGAAAGGAACACATCAAGTGGCTGCCTCCTGCACAACCCCAACTGGGGCCGGGGACAAACTGCAACCAAGGTACGTGCCCTTAGTGGGAACCAAACCCGGATCTCTCTGGACCATGGGCCGATGCTCTAACTGCTGAGCCAAAGTGGCCAGGGCTGGTGTTTCAGGTTTCTTAGGGTATATTCCTAGAAGTGGGATCACTGGGTCAAAGGGAAGTTCAATTTTTAACTTTTTGAGGTAGCACCATGGTGTTTTCCACAGTGGCTGCACCAATCTGCATTCCCACCAGCAGTGTACTAGAGTCCCCTTTTCTCCACACCCTCGCCAACACTTGTTGTTTGATGATTTGTTGATGGTGGCCATTCTGACAGGTGTGAGGTGATACCTCATAGTTGTTTTAATTTGTATCTCTCTGATGATTAGTGACATTGAGCATTTTTTCATATGTCTCTTGGCCATTTGTATGTCCTGTTTGGAGAGGTGTCTATTTAGGTCCTCTGCCCATTTTTTAATTGGGTTCTTTGTCTTCCTTTTGTTGAGTAGTATGAGTATTCGATATATTTTGGAAATTAACCTCTTATCTGATGCATCATTGGCAATTATGGTCTCCCATATAATGGGATCCCTTTCTGTTTTGATGGTCATTTCTTTTGCTGTGCAGAAGCTTTTTAGTTTGATGTAGTCCCATGTGTTTTGTTTGTTTGTTTGTTTGTTTGTTTGTTTGTTTTTGTGGTACATGCCCCTAGTGGGAACCAAACCCAGGACTCTCTGGTTCATAGGCCGATGCTCAACCGCTGAGCCGAACTGGCCAGGGCCCATGTGTTCATTTTTTCCTTTGTTTCTCTTGCCTTAGGTGTTGTATCAATGAAAATTCTGCTGCGTATGATATCTGAAATTTTGTTGCCTAATTTTCTTCTAGGATTTTTATAAAATCACAAGTCACATTTAAGTCTTTTATCCATTTTGAGTTTGTTCTTCTGTATGGTGTAAGTTGGTGGTCTAGCTTCATTTTTTTTGCATGTAGCTGTCCAATTTTCTCAACATCATTTATTGAAGAGGCTGTCTTGACTCCATTGTATGCCCTTGCCACCTTTGTCAAATATTAATTGAGCATATTGTCTTGGGTCAATTTCTGTGTTCTCTGTTCTGTTCCATTGATCTATGTGCCTGTTCTTGTGCCAGTACCAGGCTGTTTTGATTACAATGGCTTTGTAGTATAACCTGATATCTGGTAATGTGATCTCTCCTACTTTGTTTTTATTTTTCAAAATTTCTGTGGATATTCGGGGCCTTTTTTGGTTCTTTAAAAACTTTTGGAGTATTTATTCTAGTTCTGAGTATATCATTGGTATTTTTTTTTTTTTTTTTTGGAAATTGCATTGAATCTATATATAGCTTTGGGTAGTATGGATATTTTAATGATATTAATTCTTCCAATCCATGAAGAAGGTATATGCTTCCACTTTTTTATATATTCCTCTATTTCTTTTTTCAATGACCTGTAGTTTTTTGTGAAGAGATCCTTTACTTTATTGGTTAACTTTATTCCTAGGTATTTTAATTTTTTTGCCATAATGGTAAATTAGATTGTTTTTTTAGTTTCTCTTTCTGTGTGTTCATTGTTGGTGTATAAGAATGCCATTGATTTCTTGATGTTAATTTTGTACCTGCTACTTTACCAAATTCATTTATTAAGTCTAGCAGATTTTTGATGGAGCCTTTAGGGTTTTCTATGTACAATATCATGTCATCTTCAACTAATAACAGTTTCCCCTTCTCCTTTCCAATTCGGATCTCTTTTATTTTTTCTTCATATCTAATTGCTGTGGCTAAGACTTACTTCCAGTACTTTGTTAAATAAGAGTGGCGACAGTGGACATTCCTGTCTTGTTCCTGTTCTTGAGGGAAATATTTTTAGTTTTTGCCCATTGAGTATGATGTTGGCTGTAGATTTTTCATATATGACCTTTATTATGTTGAGATATGATCCCTCTATTCCCACATTGCTGAGCATTTTTATCAGAAATGGGCGCTGGATTTTGTCAAATAAGTTTTCAGCATCTATTGATATGATCATATGGTTTTTATCTTTCATTTTGTTTATGTGATGTATCACATTTATTGATTTGCAAATATTGTACCAGCCTTGCATCCCTGGGATGAATCTCACTTGGTTGTGGTGAAGAACTTTTTGATGTATTGCTGGATCCGATTTGCTAGTATTTTGTCCAGAATTTTGACATCTATGTTCATCAGAGATATTGGCCTGTAGTTTTCTTTCTTTGTACTGTCTTTATCTGGTTTTAGAATTAGGATTATGCTGGCCTCATAAAATGAGAATGGAAATCTCCCATCTTCTTGGATTTTCTGGAATAGTTTGAGAAGAATGAGTATTAGATCTTCTTTGAATATTCAGTAAAACTCCCCTGTGAAGCCATCCGAGCCTATGCTTTTGTTTTCTGGGAGTTTCTTAATTACTTCTTCAATTTCCTGAGTTGTTATTGGTCTGTTCAAGTTTTCTATCTCTTCCAGGCTCAGTTTTGGGAGACAGTGTTTCTAAAAATTTGTCCATTTCACCTGGATTGTCCAATTTGTTGCCATATAATTGTTCATAATATGTTTTAATGATCCTTTGTATTTCTGTGTTGTCAGTTGTTACTTCTCCTCTTTTGTTTCTGATTTTGTTTATTTGAGTCCTCTATTTTTGTTACTTGGTGAGTCTGGCTAAAGGTTCATTGATCTTATTTATCTTTTCAAAGAACCAGCTTTTTGTTTCATTGATCTTTTGCACTGTTTTTTTTTAGTCTCTATGTCATTTATACCTGCTCTAACCTTTACTATTTCTTTCCTTGTACTTGCTCTCAGTTTTTCTTTTTGTTTTCTTTCTAGATCTTTAAGTTTTAGGGTTAGAGAATAAGTTAGGAATTTCTCTTATTTCTTGAGGTAGGCCTGTAGTGCTATGAACTTCCCTATCAGGACTGCTTTCACTGCATCCCAAAGATTTTGTGTTGTTGTGTGTTTGTTTTCATTGGTTTTCAGAAATTTTAAATTTTCTTTCTTGATCTCATTGGTAACCCATTCATTATTTAATAACATGCTATTTAGCCTCCAAGTGTTTGAATGTTTTTGTGGTAACTGAGTTCCAGTTTTATGCCACTGTGGTCTGAGAAGATACTTGATATGATTTCAATGTTTTAAAATTTTTTAAACTTATTTTGTGTCCTAACATGTGGTCTATCTTTGAGAATGTCCCATGTGTACTTGAAAAGAATGTATATTCTGGAGCTTTGGAGTGAAATGTTTTGTAAATATCAGTTAGGTCCAACTGAACTAAGTTGTCATTTATATCCTTGTTAAGTTTTTGTCTGGAAGATCTATCCAGTGGTGTAGGTGGGTGTTAAAATCACCAAGATCGTATTGTTATCGATATCTCCCTTGAAGTCCTCCAAAAGTTTTTAAATCTATTTTGGTGCTCCCATATTTGGTGCGTATATGTTAACCAGGGTTATATCCTCTTGTTGGATTGATCTTTTTAATATTATGTAGTGACCTTCTTTGTCTCTTATTATGTATGACCTTTGTTTTGAAGTCTATCTTGTCAGATATGAAGAAGAGTGTCTTAAAATTAAGCAGACTGACCTTACCAAGTGTTGGTGAAGAGATAGAGAAATGCAAATTTTCATTTCTTGCTTATGGGAATGTAATTTGGTCACCTATTTGGGAAGATTACTTGTCATCATTTACTAATATTAAGTATGCTTATGCCCCTATGAACTGGTACTTTTTTTGGAATGTCTTCTACAGAAATGCATGACATGTGCATCAAAAACCTGTACAAGGGTACCCATAGCAAAACTATTTGTGTGATATTCCTAACTATTAACAATCCAGTGCCTGTCATAGTAGAGTGATTAATATTTTGTACATTTTTAAAGTTGATTACTTTTCAGCAATGAAAATAAATGAAATATATATATATATATATATATATATATATATATATATATAAAATGAATGCTTTTCAGAAGCTATACTTTTTAGCAGTAGAAGCCAAGTCACAAAATCATATATACTGTTTTATTCAATGTATAGAAAGTTCACAGAGTGACAAAATTAATCTGGTAGAAACAAGTCACTATATTACCTTTGAAGATGGAAGAGATGTTACTGACTCATGGGGCATATGGGAGGCTTCTAGGGGCTGATAATATTCTATTTCTCATGTGCCCACTTTGTTCATTTTGAGATCATTCTTCAAGCTGTACACTTACAACATGCCCTCTTTTTAATGTTCAGACACAATTAATATTCAGGTAAAAATGGAACCCAATATCTGAATTCTAGGTTTTCATATTTCCCATATAGGTTTCTAATTGTGTACTAAGTAGATGGTAGTAATTGATTGACCTTGGATGCTCAGTAAAATGATGGCACATTTCCTGACATTTATGTTTGAAGGTTAAATTTGAATTGAGATCTGCATCATATGCTTAAAACACTGAGTCTGTGCAGGTTTTCAATGTCTTTCTATTATTTATGCCATTGAACTCCTTTTCTATTTCTTTTAATCAATAATTTTATGAAATGATTGAAGCAGGACCTAGAAAATCTTCATGTAAACTGAATTGATGATTCTTTCGTTGCTGTAATACAGGACATCATTCTTCTTTTATAATGCTAAATGCCAGTCAAAGACAGGAATATTTATACTTTTGAGCACAGCAGTCGGTGCTGTTACTGGTTCAGATTATTCCTCTCATCTCTTAAAGGTTATGGTCCAGACACAGGGCTCTTTTTCAAGGCATACATCATAGTTGACTGTCTGAAGCAATTCTAAATCAAATAATCATTTTCCAGCAAATGCTTTGAAGCCTTAAAGAAAATCATTCCTTTCATTGTTAAGATAGTTATAATTTTAATTATAAATCTAGACCTAAATTAAAAACAAAACAAAACAAAAACACTCCTATACTCTTACACATCTGAATTTTCCAGAGGGAAATTATCCTTTATACTAATTTAATCCTGGTGGAATAAATATTATGGATTGGACTAAACTTATCCTGTTACAATGCATCTTTGTCAAATTATAATAGTTAATATAAGCATCATGTACCCTGTGAACAACTAATAAAATGTTCACTGACTGACCCACCACTGACTCTTTAGAACTGTATTTCTTGCATTATCTCATTATTCCTGGAAGTCTTCAGATTTTTAAAAAAATAAATACACTTGATAATTTCTTCATATATGGTCATTGGAAGCATTTGGGGCTGTTCCACATGAGTAAGATGTAGGTGCAAGAGGCAACGCCCTGTACTGTGACTTTAAGAGTGTTGGGAGTTCTACCGCAGTAAACCCCAAACATGAACAAGTTATTACTTTAAGTTAGAACAGAGTGCACACACAAAAAGATAATCATTAAAATGAAAATATTTTATATCTTAGGGGTTAACATATTTGTTTTCCTTTTACTATGAACTCAGTTTACAGATTAGGATGAGTTAAAATTAAGCCAAGGTGAGGACATGTGTGGAACCCCCGCTTTGTCACTCTATAGTTTCCTGGACTCACACCTGTCACCTGCAGGCACATAGGAGATGCTCTATCTACAGTGGGTGTAGGACATGTGATTCTTTACTTACTGTCTGCTTCTTTACACTTGTTGGGATCTCAACCAGTGACAGAAGTGATAACATATAAATAGATAACATAAATAGGGAGTGAGTCTGAATAATGACAATATCCCAAGACTTTAACTCAGATGACTTTGGTGTTGGAAGTTTTAGTACATTGTACTAAAATGTCTTTGCCACAGTCCAAGTTAGTACTTATCTACCCCTATCCTGAACAATCATAATAATAGCTGACATTTTTGGGTATGTTCAACATGCCAAGCTAAGCACTAAGCTCTTTATTTTGTCCTATTTAATTCTTAAAAATATTTTTAGAGCATTATTCCCATTTAACAGATTAGGGAACTGGGGATCCAAACAGTTAAGGAAGTTGACAAGGTTTTATGGCAAGTAAATGGTGGAGTAGACACTTGAACCCAGGTCCGCCTCATCAAGAACCCTAGTCCCTAAACATCTCATGCTGCTGCCTCTCCTGTTCTTTTCCCAGTAGATCTTTGTCTCGACCAGACTGACCCTTTTAATGCAGATTCTGTGCCCCCCCCCCTTTTTAAACATATTCCTTGCACCTGGCTCCCACATTCAGCAAATGATGGCTGGAACGGAATCTTGCAGACAGCTTGCAGCTCTCTGGGAGAAATCGCTAGTTAGGGTTTATCAGTCCTATTGGATGTTGCTGAGGCTGCCCTCATCTAGGAAACACTTGCCTTATGAAATTTCCCATTGGCCACGGCTTGGCAAATGGCTTACAAGCACAAACCAAATACCGGCCCATGTCCCAGCACCAGGGGTGGCACGGACTTACAGTGAGGGCAGAAGGGAAAGCGAGGTGAAGTAGTGGAGTGGATAGATGGTCATACCTGGAGTGCTGGTGACCTTTGCTCACCAGCTGGGGGGGAAAGGGGCATTTCATAGGGCCAGACAGCGGAGATGTCTCCAGGACACAGTTAGATTGTCAGCACTGAGTAGCAGTTATTTAAACACCCAGTAGTTGCTTAAGTTCCCAGGGACCTGCTTGCAGCCCATTGATGACTTTTCCACTTGCATGCCTTCTCCAGCGGTGGTTTTCAGAAAAGAGGATTCAAGAGTAATTATATGTTAGAAATACCTGACTTCACAGCCGGGTGAGATCAGACCTGTGAACTGCACCTTAATCCATTTAACCTCCTTTTTCTTCTGGTTGTGTGAAACCGTGTTCCCGAAGAGTCTTTTAAGCCATTCCTTTTCATTTCCTCACCTTGCTGTCGTCAGACTGCAGTCATCCGCCCTCAATCTCCTTCCTCTTTGAACTGTGCCCCTCTCTGCCTCCAAGGGGAGTAGTTACTTCACACTTGTTTCAGAATCACTGTTGGAGGAATACAAGTCTAAACTCTCCATAAGCACACTTATTATGGGATGTTAATGAGAAAGGTTTAATGGGATCCAGTGAGAAATCCACTGACATGCACACTGTGGTTTAACTCTGTCCTCATGTGCTGTCCCTCACACACAGAATCCAGCCACTCCCAACTCCACTAAACTGAGTGGTGATTTGTTACCAAGTCTAATTGGCGGGCTTATTGTCCTAAGTGTGATTTAAAAAAAAATCTCGTTGACTGTTTCTTAGAGGGGGAAAGTAAGCACCTCATACTTGTACAAGCCGAAGTGTAAAGTTATCTCCTGGGGTTTTCTAGCCCCAGGACACAGAGAAGCTTTACGAAAAGAACAAAGAACGTGAGCGCAGGCCAGAGGCTTCATAATCTGCACCCACGGCCACTGAAGAGGTTTGGAGCTCCCCGCCCCTTTCCCTGTTGTACTCAATCTGTTCCACAGATACTTTTCTTGGTCTCCCAGTTCGGCACTGTAACCCCCCAAAGCGAGTGCATGCCTCTCTCGGGTTTCCCAGAAGACACAGCCGCGGAGATGGGCAGGCAGAAAGCTGCCCGAGAGGCTCAGAGCACCGGCACCTGCGCCGGGGCCAGGCAGTGCGCTTAGGCAGAGGGAGCTGAGGTATGCTTTGGTGGCACAAAGGCTTCGAGCTCATCCCTCAGAGAGCACTGGAATGAGCGCTCTCAAGTCGTCCTGAAATGATGTAAGCTGCCCAGAGTGAGGGGCATAAACTTGGTCAAGGAAGCTCTCCTTCCTTTCCTCTGTGAACCCTCAACTGACAGTACCCCTACCGCCAGGGAAACGAGTTCCTTGGGTCTAACAGAGGGGATCTGGATAGCACGGCTTGGTGTCCACCTAGTTGGTCCTTGCACGGCTGGGATCCGCCTGCCTTGTATATTCCTTTCTCACCATCTGGGAACAGCTCCTCCATGATTCCAAATTAGGAGAATAAAGTTAGAACAAAGCACAGTGGCTGCTCTTGGGGCCAGAGTTGATACTCAACATTATTAACCATTTGAAATTTCTCAGTTTCTTCTTCGGCAGCCCCTATGCTGTCCAGGCGGCTTGTCTGGTAGAATGTCTGATTGTCTTCTATC
Organism: Molossus molossus; assembly: GCF_014108415.1. Lineage (NCBI taxonomy): Eukaryota > Metazoa > Chordata > Mammalia > Chiroptera > Molossidae > Molossus > Molossus molossus. Next base: position 33,115,909 of record NW_023425346.1, read on the forward strand.
AAAGGACTGAGCCCCTGGTCACCACGCCCTTCTCAGGCTGCAGCTGCTACAGTTGTTTATGTACTTTCAAAAGTAGGCTAGAGAGGAAGCAAGAACTGCCCATAGTTTCTCTGTCCAAACTAAGAGGATGATCGGGGCGGCTATGTCAATGACATGGCTTTTCCTCCCTGATGTCATTCAGGGCCATGCCTGAGCAGCCCTTTCTCATCTTTATCCATAGATTCAGGAAACCCATTTACTAATCAAGCATTGCTTTTCTTCTTCTTCATCTTTCCATTAGTCACGAAGGAGCTCCCGTGCAGTCACAGGTGTGAGCTGAAGGGCAGCGGTCAGAGGTAGAGGACAGGAGAGTCTGAGTATCTGCTTCTGCAGCCTACTTGTGTCCCCTGGCATGCTTATGTCGATCACAGAGAAATCACCTCCTTGTGATGAATTATTGCCGAGCTCATCTGACTAGGATTTGATGGGCCTGATAGAGCCCAGCTCATAATGGGTAGTTCTGGCCAAATGGTTACTTAACCATCAGGTCAGGTAACATCCCAGAATTGTTTTGTTTTTGTTTTTATAAATGCATGGTATACAGTTCTCTGCTGCATGTATGATGGCTTTCTCCAGAACCCTAGAGACTTACCTGTGATTCCCCTACTGGGGATTGCCATAAACACCTCACGGTGTTTTCACACCACGGGTAGTTATAATATCTTGGATTCTGCTGGACTGTATGAGCTGCTTGCACTGTGCTCTGGACCTACTGCAGGGCCCTTTCCTGCTCTGTGTCCCGCTCAAAGCTTGCAGCCTTCCATGCCACATAATAAGTAAATAGAGGAGTTCAGTGTATGAAATATGCTGTCTTCAGAATGCCAGGTGGCCTCCCAGACATTTTACTTCCTCCTTAGCACTGGGAGGAATGAGATGAAATATTTTGTCTTTTATATTGGATTGGATATCAGCATGACCCAGACCACTGGACTCTAAAAAACTCTGATGTGTTGGGCCCCTAAATCCTTGTAGGGTTTATCTTTTACTTTCTGTAGTGCGTATATTTGTCAAAGTATCTAATATACTTGCCACTTCTTGTTCATCCAATGCAATTAACATAATCTCATTGATATAGTGGAGCAATGTGACAGTTGTGGAATGTCCAGATGACCTAAGTCACTTCAGATTACATTATGATAGAGAGACGGAGAAGTAACATAGCTCTGGGATACGATTGCAAATCAAATGAATTCAAACTTCTTCTGAACGTGCTTTTTGATAGAGCTGGGAAAGAGTGCATTCCCCAGGTTAGAACCCATGTGCCAAATATCTGAGATTATGTCAATCTCCTCTAACACAGATACCGCGTAGAGCACAACAGCTGTCGTTGAGAATTCTACTTAAATGGATTTATGGCAGGCCTCCAGTATCGCTCATTTTTTCTCTCATGGCCATGCTAAGGAGCTAAATTAGGATATGATAGGGACTGCAGTCCTTGCCTCCTTTAAGTCATTAAGGATATCACGAAGTTCTGTTATTATGTGACTGTTTTTAATCAACTGGGGTGGAAGGAAGGTAGTTTTCGAGGTTTCCACTTGACCTTTCTATGACAATAGGTCTTAATCCTTCAAATTAAAAGAAACAATGTTAAGTTAGTGCCAATTGCCAAGTTCACTTCAATTATACATTCAGGGACATGAGAAAGTACCACCGAGAGTGGGAGATGGGGTCAGTTCAGTATACCTAATTCAGGGCGCCACTTATTATTTACATCCTGTGTGCCCCCACTTTAACAGGGGGACCGTCATGATCTTTCTAGTCCCTAGATATCACAGTCAGCGAAGAATGCTTCCCAACAGTCCTGGAAATGTCTGACTGTCCCCTTGCTCCCAGTTAATGGTTACCCAAATAAATAGCCATAGGTCCCTTGAAGGAAGATTGAGGATGCCTGGTGAATGATGGTTCTACTGAAGGACATAGCCTCTCTTTCAGTGAGCGTGTTCTGGGTCTGAAAACTGGCTCAGATTGTGAAACTAGATAAGGGATCATGACTTTTTATTGGGCTGGCTGCCCTCCATTTCTTGTGCATTAATACTCAATTATTTTATTATTATTATTATTTTTTTGAGTGCTCCAATAGTACCCTTGTTGACTAACCACCCATCTTGCCCTTAGGAATGGCTTGTTGTACTAATCACATCCACAGCTCTCTCTGGTTTATACCCTCCTTGGATACTACTCTAACCTTGCTGCTCGTTATGATAGTTTTACTCACTTTGACAGTGATGGTCATGTACTGGCACTTGACCTCTAGTATTTACTATCCTGTAATCCAGTTGTTCTCAAACTCTGCGACATGTTAGAATCACTTGATAAGCTTTTAAAAATGCTCATGCCCAGTTTGCAACTTATCCCAGTTAAATCACAATATCTGGGGTGGGAGCCAAGAATCAGTAATTTCTCAGGATCCCCAGGACAGCAATGGAAACTCCTGCTACAATCCATGTTGCTGTTATGGAGCCCAGTTCTGTAACAGCATCCCCTGCAACGAGTCAGCAGTGAAACTCTCAACAATGCCAAGGTCCTTCCTACCAACACACTTCTTGCAGTGAAACTCTCAACAATGCCAAGGTCCTTCCTACCAACACACTTCTTTCTTCAGTAAATGGGTGTCCTCCAGGACCTCGGGTGGAATATAGGACAGCTGACTGGTTATCAGGCCTCACATAGAATACCTACTTACTATGCCCGTTTCTCTGAGCCATTGCTCCATTTGTTCTACCATCCACAATAGCAGCTCTGAAATTCCTACTTTACGGGCCATCACTTTCTCCAAGTTTCTAAGAACTATTCTAGCAGCATGCTATCCTGATGTCCAGGGTTCTTGCTTGTATGTTAAAACCCATAGTAGAGGAGAATGTTCTTTTCACTAAAAGATAAATTCTCCCTTATCCAACTTTATGTTCTGTACCCCTCCCCCACATTTACCCAACAGCTTCAGGATCTAGTCCCATATAGACCCTTCTAGCTCCAACCAGCACATGTAAACTAGGTCCTGCAGCTCCTTCAACATATTGTCCCTCTACCCCCTTAGCAGGCCCAGCATGTCCCCAGCTTGGTTATATTTGGACATGAGCCAAGTTATTGTTCTAGTGACAAGGAGAGGAGGAGTATATAAATCCTAACTTGGGGGAAAGGTAAGATGTGTTGTACTGCTAGACGGAGGCCTTTCTATGGTCTTCAGCCCAAGAAGAAGGACTAGCTATGCAAGGGGAGAAGTGGGCCACTCACATAGGTCTAGAAGGTTCAGGAGACTGGAATCTCAAGTTTCTTATGTGCATGGATCCAGATATATCTCTTGTACTTTCAGAGTCCATTTCTCCCTAACCATTCCCTGACCTTGGGCTAGCACTGACTGGAAACGAGAATTCAGGTAGTTATTCTTGACACTTGGCTGAGACCGTTCACAAGGAAAGAATGGGTTTTCAGTGAAGGAAGGCAATGCTCATGGGCACGTTTTACAGTGAGGCACAGGCTGCCTGGTGCCACAGAGAAGGACATGGGAGGGACCTGCCTAAGGAGAGAGGTGGAAAAGGAGTAGAGGGGAAACACTAGCAGATACACCACATAATCCTCCACTTCCGGCACCCTGAATTCAGGCCAGAGTGATGGCTACCATCTTTCAGCCACAGTGGGGGTTAGGCCTTAGCTACTATTTATCTGGTAAAAATATAGCCTGAGCTCCAAACCACCAACTTATAGACTCTTGTCATAGACATCAATAGAGGAATGACTTGCAGAATCTTGTTCTTCCATTGAATTGCATGCCAGTCTCCATCTCCTCGCAGACTGATATCCCAGTGCAAGAGATACTACACTCCCTGTTCGTTTAGCTTCAGACGCACAATGGTCTCTAAACAGCTAAGGACAGTGGAAATATTATTTATTAAGTAACTCAGATAAAAAATGTTTTTTCTACCATTTGAATACTACCACCTCAAAATTTTATATGTGTAAAAGAGACACAAAAGTCATTTTTTTTTTTTATGTTTTGGAGATGGCTGTATTTTAATGCAGTTACTTCAGAATGATTAAATTCTGTAAAAAGGAACTAACTCTTTTGATTGGGAAAATTTCTTGGAGGTTGTAAGATTAGCACTTTTCCTCGACCACCTAGCATGGTCTCCTGGGGATAACAAAAAACAGGGGACAAAGAAAGAGCCAACTTGTTTCTTAGTATGAGCTAACAGGAAGTTGGGTGTTGAATGCTGGCCCCTTGGGTATTGGAGCCAGGAAAAAGGGAAGAGACAGGAGAGGGGTCTCTGTAGAGACTGGGAGACCTATACTTTGATAGAAGTTGGCATCTAAGGAGATAGATGGTCCTTGCGAAATTCCAAGCTATGGAATATTAGGACCATGATGGAAGTTGGAACATAAAGTTGGATAACATTTAAACATTTAATGTTAAGGTTTCTTTTATTTCCTCTCAGTAAAAGGTGATTATGCACACTAGGCTTGTCTAGGGGCTCTTTGGGAAAGGTCAATGGAAGGACAGCAAGTGTGGAAGATGAGTCACGATGAGGAATTTGGAACAAGAGATAATCAGAAGAATATAAACTCCTAAGAATTCTTTAAAAATGTTGAAGCCCTGGCCTGCTCATAGCATGTGAGCTTGAAACGTTTTCTTTGGGGCATTGAAGACAATTGTAACTCCAGAAGGCTGAAAGACTTGGAAAGACAAGTTAGATTTAAAATTTTATTTTCATTTATTGAGTTTTCAGCATTAAAAATTTGCATTTTGGTTGCAAAGGTCACATTTCTTTGTTGATTTTCTTTGGTACCTCATCTCCAGAAGAGACATTTGAATTCTGTGGTTTCCCAAATTCAGGCTGAATGAATTATTTCGCTGCAGTTAGCCTGGGGGTCTGTGTGGCATGTGTGTGCTACCCCCTCCCCCCCCACACACACACCATATAGTGAGGCTGTATATGTCTATACAGTTAAGTCTACATCCAGTACTTCATGTGGTGTAAGTACTGTGGGCTGGGAGGCAGCCAGACTAGTGGTAAACAGCACAGGCTCTGGAACCAGACAGTCAGAATCCCTGTTGTCTCCGCCACTTAAAAACTGTGCAATCTTGGGCAAATTACTTAACCTCTCTGTGAGTCAAGATGCCCCATCTGTTAAAAAAAAAAAAAAAAAAGATCACAATAGCACCTACAGCTAAAAGTTGTTGTGGGGATTAGATGATTAACAAATATGAAGCATTTAAAAGAAAGATATACAGTAGATATTAACTATCACCACGAAATAGGAGTTTCATAGAAGTGTTTGTTGAATGGATAAGAACAGGAGCAATTGCTGAGTTCCAAGAGTTATTTTCTGTCTCTGTGAAAACGAAAGCTGTGCGTACACGTACATCCACAAACACGTTAATTGGATTGAGCGATCCCTGAAGTTGGGAACAGCACCTTTCCACAGTGCAGAAAGATCACGCTGCTTGATGATCAAAGTAGCTTGTGTCAGCCAGTTTGGTTTTGATCTTGTGGAATATACACAGGAATTACATTATTTATCATGATCCAGAACTCCAGAGAAGTGCAGAGGAGAATAATATCATCCTCGGATTGTAAGAGGACCACATTTTCAAATACTGTTTCTGCGTTTGTGGGAAACCTACTAGTAGGCTGCATTTAAGACAAACAAGCCTTGGGGAAAATGCAGAGAAGACATGGACAATACAAAAAGCTAGACCTGGATTCAAACTGCTGTTCTGCTATTTACTAATTTTGGGTCCTTCCGCATATCCACCCGTCTATCTATCACCTCATTCAGAAATGAATTAGAAGCAATTTACAAAATAATATTTGAAAGAAGACATGGAAGTCCAAGACAAAGGAAAACTGGAAAAAATACCCGTGACATATATGACATACAAGAAAGCTGCTATCATGGACAAACAGCACCCTGACAAATTAATAAGAGAATGAAGAGCCCACAGGAGAAAATAGACAAAGGCCACGAATAATCAGAAAAAAAAAAAAGTTACACATGAAATGATACTGAATCTCAATAATAACCAAAGAAATTCAAATTAAAGCAAAATCAAAGTTTGATTTTTTTTTCTATTAAATTGACACTGATTAAAAATAATGAGGAAGACTAATGACATTCCCAGTTAATGAGAGGAAACAGGAAAATAAGAATTCTTCTCAAGTGCTGCCCAGAATGAAAATTGTTGCAACTTTTCCGAAAGACAATTTGGCAACATTTATTGAAAGTCTTGAAAATGTGCATGCCAACTGACCCAGAATTTTCATTCCTAGGAATTTCTTTTAAAAAAATAACAGGACTAATATGCAAAGCAAATGACACCAGAATGTTCATGGCAGCATTGTTTAATTAAAAATTGGAAGTAATAAATGCACATCACTGGGAGTTTAAATTACATAAATTGTGGTATATTATATATAAATAGTACATATTTAATATAGAAAGTGGGCCATACTATGTTACTTTGTTCAATGGGAAATTATTAGATTACCAAGTCTTCTCTATAGTACTGTCCTATTTTTTTCTAAACATGTATACCCATGCACACACAAAAAAGAAAAAATATAATGCTTCTATTACTAATGCTTTTTTTTTGGTAATAAAATTATAGGTTTTTGTTTCTTTCTTTCTTGTTTAAACTGAATTTTTATAGGAATCATGGATTACTTTAATAAAAAAAATAAAACTATTTTTATTTTTATTGAAAAAGCAAAAACAACCCAACAAATAACCCCGAACTAGTTATAAAACTAGTTAGTAAGTGTGAACGCTACTAACTTACTGAAAATCCACAGCAACATAAAAATTGTTCACCGTTTGAGTCACTCTTTTGAATATCTCACCCTAGTCAGGATGCTCTCATCCAGAAGGAAGACAAGCACCTTTTTTGTTTTTTGTTTTAGTTTATTGAGGTCAACTCTGAACTCTCTGATGAAAAAACTGCCATTGAATTATGCAAAAACACATTCTTGGTCCATCTTCGTTAACAGAATTATTATCCTTTCCTTCTGTCGTATTCTGCACTTCCCAAGGTAGAGAACAAGCCACCAAAAGACAGAAATGTCACGTCTGTGAGGGGCTCCTGTGTAACAGCTCATTCCAATGGAATAGGGTACATACAGCGGGAGAATCTTTACAATTAAAATGAAGACCATCTTCTCTCTCCTGGAATTTTAATCCTCTCTACAGGGCCACTGGTTCACAGACTTGCTAGTGTTCAATGGCCTTTGATCTGATTTGCCAGGAGTCCTGAGCTCAGAGACCCTGGCTGCTGGGAAATCCTGCACAGGCCTTATCCGTCTTGTTTACTGTCTACCAAGGGTGAAGCAAGGTGTTCTAAGCACAGATTCAGAACTGTATATTAAACATTCTTATCTGCTCAGACAAGGTGATTATACTTTTATTTATTTGAAAAAGTAAGAAAGACTCTTAGCATTTATAACTCAGAAGTTTTCCATACACTGGATTTATAGCTGTGTAGTTTATAGAGAAGGAAAAGCTGACACTAAAGGAATAAATTCCATAGTTTTCAGGGAAATTACTTTTTGCAGACAGTATTATTGATGATTTAATTTTTCGAAGTGATGTCTTAACTGGGCCATAAAGAATTTAATAAAGAGAATCCTTAAAATAGCTTGGATATAAAAACTGTAGTTTCAATTTTATTCATGTTTCTAGGATATTGATTATTAACTATGCACCAAAAAGAATTTATGAGAAACTGAATTTTGTATGCAACACATCTTTGCCGACGTTTATATAAAGACATTCGGTAGTTTAGACTCAATTCTATATATCTACGAGAACTATATTGGTTAACTTATAAAAAGTTAAAGAATTAGCTTAATTCTAATTACTCTTAATGTAGCCAAGGTTCCCTAATGCAAAATTTATTTTTAAAAAATCCAAGCATTTTTATGAAGTCTTGCAGGGTAGAAAACATTTGCCAATCCAACAGGGAATAACAACATCTGTAGTTATTTGGAATATAAGGGGGATGCTGAACAGTCCTTCCATGAAAGCCCAGGGTAGAACTACTATTCAGACACAAAACTAGTTTTTAATTAAGCTCTCTGCCAGCTGGTGCAGCAGATTTGGAATGCAAAATTTGCTTGCATTTAACTTAAAAATTGTGTTTGGGCCAAATTTGTTATTTCCATCTTAAAATCAATATTTATTCTTTAACGAGTATTTTTTCCACATTTCTCGAATTGAAATAGCTCTGTAGATGAAAATTTCTTTTGTAAATTCTGTGAGTTTTTAGAACTTTATCTTTATTGTTCATCGTTGATTAATTATAGCTACAGCGTTTCCAATTAAAATTCTAGTAGTTCTGTGAAAGATATATGTGTTAAAGAACTTTTCATTCTCTGCTTAAAATATACAGTAAGCTTGTGAATTCAGCTTTTCTGAATTCTCCACTGACTCCTCATCTACTGGGTTTTTTTTGTTTGTTTTCTTTTGTTTTTTTATTTGTGGCAAGTGCAACTTCCTTGTTTGGAAGACAAAAGTTCATAATGATTTATGAGAAACACATTTATTTAGGTTTCTAGATTCTGCTGCAGGGCTATCTTGATAGTTATAGATAAACTAAAGTTATCTTAAAGACCAAGAGAGAGAACAAGGAAGGAAAGAGTAGCCGGGAAAGAATATTTTGGATTTTCCTGATGCATGTAAATCTTAAGAAATGATTAATAATGTTTGATAAGTTCCAGATATAGAGTGACTTGTTTATTCCCTGATTCAGGACACATTTCCATTAGCTGTGCAACCAACAGGATGTTTTTCTTGTGCCTTTTCCTCATTTGTACCTCACTGGCAGAAATTTTGTTAACATAACCTTGAGATGAGGTTAACAATGGAATGTCTTCTTTAAGTGAACTGACTTGGTCTCAACAGGACATCTCCATTTTCAGTCTATATCTGTCCGGATTATGGTTTTGCAAACTGAACAAAATGTGTACCCTGCTGTTTGCACTAATTTTTGGAAACCCCTCTCTGAGCGTGCAAGCTCTCTGGTTGGGTCCCCGTGCTAGGTGGTAGAATGAAGTGGGAAACACTTGAGTGAGCGCAGGGAGAGAGCAGTGTCATTTATTGTTAAGTGTATTAGCTACTTGGAGGACGGACACATTTCCAAATAACCAGGCAGACATTTGGGACCAGGATTGTCATGTATTGGTGCCACCATGACTGGTGACTTCTTTCGTGGGGCCATAAGGTGAGGCAGAAACGGCTTACAACTGTTTCTTTCTCTTCAACTCCTGGGAAAATGTACTCTGCATACAAAGCAAATGCAAGGTTTTTTCCCCCTAAATAATTACAGGACAATAATGATTTAAGAGTTCTGTGTACAGTTCACAAACAGACTTCTCTAGTTGAACTGTTCTTTCTAACTAAGAGCATGATGAAACTCTCTAGTTTGTATCTCTCTAGGTCCTTTATCTCAAACAACAACTATCTATCAGATATCTGCCATGTATAAGACCTCAGGGGAAGATTTAAAGACAATTAAGCTATGGTCTCCATCCAGAACAAATTCATCATCTAGATAGGGAGATATGACAGACACTGTGTCCAGAGTCCCCAAACCACTCCCAGGTTTGGTGATGTACTAGGAGGACTCACGGGACACAGTATATAGTCATGCGCACAGCAATAGTTTATCACAGCAAAGTACACAAAGTAAATTTAGACAAAGGAAATGGCACATGGGGCAAAGTCAAGGGAAACCAGCCATAAGCTTTCAAGAGTCCTCTCCTGTGAAGTCACCCAGGGTGTGCTTAGTTCTTCCGGTAATGAATAGTGACAACATGTGTGGCATGTCTACAAGGGAAACTCACTAGACACTCAGTGCCCAAGATCTGCATCGGGTTTGGTTAAGTAGGAACCATCTGCCTAACACATACCCAAATTCCAGACTTCTAGAAGGAACTTGGGTGTTCAGCGTAACTACAGTGTTTGCAGGTTAGGCACAGTGGATCACTCGAGGAGTCAGGGATGGGGGAACACTCCTGAAACCCACGTTCCCAGGAGCCTGCCTGTGGTCAGACTTGCAAGCAGGTGCTTCCAAGCACAGCAGTCAGGCCTGCTGTGCCACTTCTTTTCCGCACAGAAATATGAGAACAAACAAAAATGGTCTCAACATTAAATCAAAGATAAAACATGAGGAAGTATTGGTGTAAAGAGAGACAGATAGATTAATGAAATGGAAAAACAGATCCAAAAATAGAAAAGAAACATATAGGTTAACTGACTTGGGACAGAGGTTCCAGGGTAATTCACTTGGGAAAAGAATGGTCTTTCCAATCAATGGTGCGGGAATAATAGGACATTTATATGCAAAATAATGAATGCCCCTTCTTCTTCTTATTATTATTTTTTAATCATCACCCAAGGACATTTTTCCACTTTTTGTTCAGATAGAGTGGGAGTGGGAGGAAGAGAGAGAGAGAAACATCGATGTGAAAGAGACACATGGAGTGGCTGCCACCCACACGACCCAACCTGGGCTGGAGACAAACTGCAACCGAGGTACGTGCCCTTAGCGGGAACTGAACCCGGGTCTCTCTGGACCGCAGGCCGACGCTCTAACCGCTGAGCCAAACCGGCCAGGGCTGAATGCCTCTTCTTACCTAGTACCATACATGAAAATAAACACAAAAATGTGTCATAGACCTCAATATAAGAACTAGAACTAAAAAACTTCTTGAAGAAAACATGGGGAAAAATCTTTGTGACCTTGGGTTAAGCCGCTATTTCTTAGCACTGAAAGCATGAATTACTGAAGAAAGATAATAAATTGGATTTCATCAAAATAAAAATCTCTCCTCTTTGAAAATCATAGTAAAAGAGTTGAAAGGTAAGTTACTAGAGGTAAAATATTTGCAAATACATATTTAACAATATGTGTATATTGTACAGGACAATTTTTTTAAAACCCTCAATAAATAGAGTACATTTTAATTAGCTCTTGTCTTGTGAAAGAGGGAGAAGGTGACAAGACACCCTCTGGTGCTCTCCTGGGACAGACCATCTCTGGCTGTGCCTGTCTGGTTAATTGCAGGTGCTGAGGGTGGTCTAGGATGTGGGCCGCCTGAGCTGGCAGGTAATGAGGGTAAGGAGGTTTCTGGGGACCATGGCCAAGGGACTCAGCTTTGTTTCCAGGACACCCCACCTGCTGGGAGTGTCCTGAGGAAGCCAGATGTTTATAGCCACCGTGCAGGAGAAATGTTTTTAAATTCACCACCCGATAATAAGAAAAGGTTGCAATCAAAATGTGCAAAAAACTTGGCTTCACAGAAGAAGATATAGGAATATTAGTGAACACACGAAAAGTTCTTAGTGTATTAGGCATTGAGGAAATACAAAGTAAAACTATATTGAGTTACTACTTCACATTCACTAGACTGGCTAAAATGAACCAGAATGACATTATCAGATGCTGTCAAAGATGTAGAGTAACTGGAACTCGAATACATTGCTGGTGAGATTATAAAATGAACAACCACCTGAAAAACAGTTTGGCAGTTTCTAATAAAGTGAAACATAAACATATACATACTGTCAGTCCAGGAATCCCACTTCTAGGTATTTATCCAAATGAAAGGAAAACATATATCATACAAAGACCTGTATGTAAATGTTTATAACAGCTTTATTTGTAATGGAAAAAAAACAAAACAAAACAAAAATGAAAGAACCCAGATATCCATCAAGTGGTGAATGGATAAAAAATTATGCTTAATTTACAATAAAATATTACTCAGTAATACAAAGAAGTTACAAATAGACAAACTAACATGGATGCATCTCAAAAGCATTGGGGTGAATCAAAGAAGCCAAACACGAAAGACTTAATAATATAGGTTTCTATTTATGTGACTTGGTGAGAGACAGAATTTTAGAGTAGAAAATGAGGTAAGTTGTTGCCTATGGCTAGAGGTCAAGAAGGATTCATTGCGAGGGAGCATGAGAAAACTTTTGAGGTGCTGAAAATGTTCTGTGCCTTGATGGAGGTGGAGGTCACACAAATACATATATCAAATACAAAATATAAATAGAAAACTCATCAACCTACTCGATATTTCTCAAATCTATATTAAGCAAATAATCATTCCATAAATAACTCTTGTTTGAGACGGACTGTAACAATGCATGGTTGTCACAGGGCCCCGAGTGTCGAGGAGCCCGGAGCAGGGAGCGATCACTGTGACCTGTGTTCAGAGGGGCTCTCCATTCAGAAAATGAGCCTGAGTTCTACTCTGAAGAATGGGAGAGACTCAGAGAGGCAAAGCAGGAGAGAGAGGTCATTTCACGTCTTCTTCCTCCCAATTTTTTCCTACTACTAAAGAGATCTTTCTGCCTTTGATGATCTCACGCACAAACTCAGGCCTATCACTGCCCGGGTGACAAAAAATCGTCACCTGCTCCCCATCACCTGGAGGTCCAAACTCCTCAGTATGACATGCACCGTGCTGGTGACCTGGCTCCTGTCCATTTGGATCCCCATTTCTTACAGTGTTTCCTTTGCTTCCTGAATTATCCATAAATGGATGCTTCCAGCCAGCAGCTGTGCCCAGGCCCTGGTCAGAGCACCAGTGTGCCAGCCTCGGGCTGTGGAGTTTGGGAAGGCAGACGGGCAGGCAAGTTGCCAAATCAGAATTCTCGGGGAGCGAGGCAAATTTGCTAGGCAAGAATTCAGGGCAGTCAAAAGAGACAATGAATCCTACTTCTTGGACCTGTAGAAGGGATTTTGGCTCAGAATCTTATTGGCAGGAATCTTTTCAATAAAACAAGGGTACTGGAGGAGAATGGAGCTCGGGTCAGCACAGCAGAGATGGTTTAACCCACAGAAGGAGGCAGTGTAGCGTAGTGGCTAAGAGCACAGTCTCCACGTCTCCAGACTCTTCCTTTCCACCTGAGTGATTATGCTGCTTTGGGCAGGTAACCAACCCTCAAAGCCTTCATTTTCCAGATATGGAAATTCAATGCAGGAATGCATATAACAGTATTAACACAGTGGCTGTCCCACAGCGAGCCCTGTGTAAATAGGATCCGTAAGTGCTAAGAAGAGGAAGGAAGTCCTGATGTTCTCTCTACTCCAGCAGGAGCATTTGGAAGGTGTGGAGTCCTTAAATCTGCCGGAAGAGGAGGCGAATATGGCATTCAGATGAATTAAAAGTTGCAGCTAGACCTCGTGAAGCTAGAAACGATGGACCAGGAATAATGGCAACAAAAACTTGATGAATCACTTCACTTCTGTGGACCTCAGTTTTCCTACCTATAAATCTGGATTTGATGGTATTTCACAAACCTTCCAGCTCTAACATGTTATGACTCTATAAAATGGGATGGGGTGTTGAATTATGACAAAAGTACTCTTTCATTTTATATGACCTTAGGAAAGAACGACGCTCTCAGGTGATCTGACATTTTCCAGCTCTAACTTGCCTCATTAATTCGAGATTGAAGCCATAACAGATGGGATTGGCAGTAAAATTGAAATTGAGATTAGCACATAAATTATATAGGACTCTGTTAATTTGGTATAGCAAAGCTGTGTCTATTCATGAAGTTTGGGACAATGGTTTAGTGGGGCAAAGTTTCTTCACTGGTTAAAAGTGCATGAATCAGTTTGGTTTAAACTAATTTGACCTAGTGAAATTCAAACTAATTGAGAAGTTTTCTATAATCGTTAAAGACTTCTTTCAAGTCCGACATGCAGAGTGGGAACTCAACACATGTTTTCCTGCGCTTTCTCCTTTTCTTCTCCTCATTTCGTAACAGCTCCCAGCTTACTGGGGTTGGGGTCTCCAGAGCCCATTAGTTTACATGACCTGCCGCTTTGCTGAGCTTGTTTATAAAAGGAAGAGAAGTCTCAGAAATGAGCTAAAGTGGCCAAAAGCCCCTTCTCAGGATTCAGCTGGGATCTGCAACCTGTCAGAACCCCAGTGGGGCTGTGAGCTAAAGCTCGGGCAGATGCAACTTCCCGAAACTTTGCAAGGGCTGGTGTGCTGAGACCTCGAATTCAGTTACACTTTTACCGCTTAAGGAATTGGTCAGTTGACTTTAGATGCTTTTCATAAAAATTAGATACCAGTGTAGTTCTCTAATAGTCAAGGGAATTTACTAAAAGCATGGAACAGCAAAGAAAACTTGATAGGAAGAAATGACAAAATCAGTGATTTCTCTCGTTCAAGAGTGTCTATTGAGATGATACCCTAAAAATAAATAAAAACAAAATCCTGACCTGCCTATAAACTGGAGCTTTTTATCACTGTTTTCACAGAAAGTTGGCATAGAAAAACCTTTGATGGGTGTGGCTATGTATACCAAAATAATGTTGGATATGACGTAAGCTCATAGTAACACAATTGTGCTGTTAGCTAGCTAGTGGGGGCATGATTATGCTTATTAATAATACATAGAACCAGCTTGCCTGCAAGAAGCAAAAGAAAAGAATTCCAAATACCCCTTCCATCAGCTGCACAGGGGACAGAGAATGCATCTGGTGGAGAGAGGGACAACTTCTGTAAGAAAAATATCTGCTGGATCAAAATGACAAAAATGTGCCCCAAGATCAATGACAAGACCCACGAAGACCATATTTTGTATAAGCATGATGAAAAGAAAATAAGCCTTCTGAAAAAGAATAGTTACAGTGAGTTCTGAGCACTTGCAGATGCGGGATTAAAGATTATATAAATATTATTACCAGGGACCTGAAATGTGAAAACAACAGCCCATCACAAAATGAAAAACCACAGACCTGATGAGAAACGAGGTAATAAGAGGTATGGATGTTCTCCCACAGTCTACTGACCTCAGTACCAGTGCACTGAGTGGTGTAATTAGTCATGATGATTGTGATCAGGTTAATGAGCAGTAAGATAGAGAGCTGGTCAGAGATCTCACAGGGGAAGGAGATCAGGTACTTGTATATGAGGGACATTTCTAGAAATGTAACTCAGCTCTACAGAAACTTATGTAACTAGTGGCCGAGTGGTATATAAGTGAGACACACCTATGAGCATCCCTGAATAATAACAAATGCTCTGTAGTTCTGTAAATGTTCTGTATTTCTGCAAAAGTGAGATATGTCCATTGAAAGCCAGAGATAACTGCAGGAATATCAAAGAAGTTACCACCAGTGGTTTTTCTTCCCTGCTCTGCCTTTAAGCTTTGACTCTAAATAAAATATTGAACAACCATTTTAAATATATCTGTTTCAAGTTGAACAAATGTGTCAGTCTTTCTGAGGTGCCCATGTGTGTCTGTCTAGTTCACGCAAAATACAAAAAGCCCTTAGTTCAAAACTTGGCTTGAGTTGTTAGAGATCCCTTCCACTTTGACCGGGTGCAGTCTCCCTGATTAGTAGAGTCAAAGTTCTAGCAGCACCCCCAATGCCCAACTTAGAAAACAAAAAGAACTTTTAAAGACTATTTCCTTCTGGATAAACTACAGTTTTCATTGATTCTTTTCTACATCTTGTTCTCAAAACATCAAATATGACATAACTGGTCTCATCCACCAGTGTCCTTTAAAAAAAGTGGTTCATAAATATCTTGGTAATATCTTACCTAGAAGAGACAAATATATCATGGTTAACCTATCCCAACTATTTTCAATATCTAGTTGAAAAAAGAAGTCCATAATAAATAACGTGTTCCTACAAATGCAGAGGTTTTATGAAATGTATGCTACGGGCCGCTGTGGCATATGTTTGTACGCACTATATGTGTAGCCCTATACATTTTAAGAGAACAGGAGCTTGTGTCCAGGATTACATGTTACAGAACAATGTCCTGGACAACTGAAAACAATATACTAATTTATTATACTTAACTTGATAGTGTATTTCAAATTACTTATATCTTCATAGGCCTGTTTTTACCAACAAACCCACTTACGCTCAAATGTGCGTAGCCCCACCCCTTGACAAGTCTCCTGCTCTCTCGGTGCCAGGCATTCGAGGTGACCAAAGCATGTCCATCTCTATGATCACCCTGTTTAGAGAAATTGGGAGGCTTCTGCTAGGCATCTGTATGAGACTGTCCCAGAAGCTCTAACAGAGGAGGAAGGGTACATTTGCGCTCAAATGTGACCAGCATGAATACTGAGATGCTCCAAGGAGTCAAGATTACAGAAAGCAGAAGTGCAGGCCCGTTCTCCGCAAGTGCCCAGTGGGAGGCTTACTCTCTCTCTGGGCTCATGCTTGTGATCAACAAATGCATTCTTACTAAGCACCAGCTTTTCCCACCTCAAGCCTGCGGAGACTGTCTGTCAGGTCACCTCCAAGTTACTCTCCCTGAGGAAGCACAATATCACCCACTTGATTTCTGAAAATGAGAAAAGCAATTTCAGTCGCTGTTGTATAATTCAAATGTTCATTAAATTAGATATCTTCCAAAAAGAAAGAAGTCCACACCCACGTGATATGAAGAAGCAGGAAGGTAGTTGAGTTCTGTTTTTTTATGCTTTGCCGGGGTCTGCTGAACTGGATCTCAGATGAGTATTCTGTTAAGAGTTTAGAAGTCTTAGGTTGGACTAGGACGTTGATAAGCCCATAGGAGGAAGCAAACTGGAGTGGGTTAACAGAAATTATACTTACCAGTTTCAAATCCAAGCCTTACGACTTCCTGGTTATCTGACCTTGAATATTCACTTAACCTCAATTTCCTCTCCTCCAAAATTTGGATACTCTCAGTCCCTGCCTCTTAGAGTTAACATGAGGATTAAATGAAGTAGTCCATATAAGATGTTTACCATTGCACAGGGGCATCTAAGAAACACCCAATCTATGCTAGCTGCTGTTATTCTTTTCAAGTTGGCAACGAGTTTTTTGTTTTTATGCTCAGAGTCCAATTAGTGATTTAACATTTTCACTGCCTTCCCCTCCAAGTCGCTGCCTTTGATTTTGAATGTGGAAAGTCAGAGTCATGGAATGTCCTCACAGAGAATGGTGCTGTGGGGACCTGAGTCTGAGCTTCAGTGAGCTGCAGAAAGAGAGGAAGCCAAGGATTAGAAACAGGAGCTTCTTTTCCTCTGGTCAGAATCAGACCCTGGGGCCCGGCTGTCCTGTGAGTGGGACTGGCCGGTTAGTCCGCGGAGCCCCTTGTCCCTTTGCTCCCTCTTTCTTATCCGACCTCCAGTCAAAGGTGCCTCCCTCTTCTTTGTCAGGATGTCTGAATTTTCAGAAGATGAGGTGCTGGTTTTGAGGAAATTAATGGCAAGAAGCACATACTCTCCTTGGAAAATGATGTTTTGTTATAAATAAGGAAACTGGACGTCACATGAAAGGTTTGGCTTCTCGCGCAGAAACAGACATTTCCCGGGACCTGATAACATATACAGGAATGAGGAAATGCAGTGGGTCCTGTTATGTGTGTTCCATAAAGTCACTGCAAGCATGGAATTAGCAAATACGGAGCCATTTTTCCCAGGGGAAATACAGGGTTGGGTTTCTGTATCAATCTATCAACACAGAACCCTATTTTACATGTATTTGATGTTTAAAGACACCGTATTTAGTACATACTCTTGATTCATTAATACTGAGCTCATGGCCCACAGCACTGTAAGTCATGCTGAAACAAGCTTATATAACACACGTATTTTCTCTTCCGTGAGGCCCGTCACAGCCTCTTTGCACTTAGAACACTAGACAGTACTCAGCGCTATGTTCAGGGCCATGCTAAAGGGCAAAATCACCCAAAGGGGGCACAAAAATGTGAAAAAAGGTGGCATCAGATAGACTGCCAGAAGACACGTGTTTGCAGCGTGAGAGCTGAAGCAGGAAGACGGGGCGCTCTGTTCTCAGCTGGGAATGTGTGCATGGGTGCCTCAAATTTCCCGCTGGTCCGTGTGTGCAAGAATGACGGCAAACACTGCATGTGTTACAACCCCTTGTAGTGCGTAGGCAAATTCGCTAACACAGAATCTATGAATCTTCGTCGGAAACTGGTTGCCCGCGCACCGTCCTTCCAGCAGCGGACTCAGTCCCCGTGTTCCGCGTTCGCGGAGTCCTAGGCTGCAGAGAACGTTATTCCCAACGGGGAAGTACTCACCCAACAGGCAGCATCCCTCAGAGACACAGGAGAATCTTAGCAAGAAAAAAATAAGATCTCTAGGTAAAACACTGTTAAACCCTACTGAAAGATGTTTTTAAAAATCAGGAGAAATGGGAATGTACACCTTATTTTTAGAAGAAAGACGGAAATAGTATAACAATGTACATATAAAATTAATATTTAATTTAATATTTCAGTTAGAGTTGTAATAGTATTTAATTGGATAAAATATTTTTAAGGTTCAAATGGAATGATAGCTGCCTGAAATAGCTAAGAATGTGAAAAATAGGAATAGAGCAGGTGAATTTACTTATTTAATAAGGAATCAAAATATAAAATTACAGGAATAGGTACTGTTTGGATATTATACAGAATATTTATAAGAAACAGAATGACATCTCAGTATTATGAAAATTAATAGAAAGAGTTCTTTCAATTGCATAGAGAAAGTAAGGGTGTGTATGTTTATTTGTAAATAAAAGATGATTTTCCTTTTGAAAAGTATATAAAATAAATTATTAAAAATGTCAAGCATATCTGGGAGACTACATGACAAATTAGAATTTGGGGAAAACTTCTTAACCAAGTTAAGATGTTCAGAAGCTATAATAAATCTAGAGGTATTTTAACTACATAGAAATGTTTAAATTTTGTAAGAAATATATTGTCATAAATGACAATAGACAAATAGTAAGTTTAATGACACACACAAAAATCAAAGTAGTTGGCAGATTCAGGGTTTATATAAATAAGTGATATATAAAAATTGTAAAAGTTAATTGGTAAATGGTGCAAGCTAATAAAAAGTGAGCAAGTAATATGAACAGGCATTTCATGTAATGCCTAAGTATGCTTTAGAGGTCTAGCTAGAACTTAAGCTGCAGAATGTAAACTGGACAAGAGCAGGGGGGAAATTTCGCCTGTTTTGCTCACTGCTGTGTTCCCTATTGTAGAGCAGAGCAGAGGAACACAGTAGGCACTCAAGACATATTTCTTAAATAAATGAAAGAACATATACAAGATTCTCCAACTCTTAGTAGCCAGACAACATAAAGTAGCAATGAGTTATAGTTTTGTACCTATTAAACTGGTTACAATTTTTAAGAGCTGAGACACCTATTGTTATGCTAAGAGAAGGTATTTTCATGCATTGTTTATACAAAGGTAGATTGTTAAAGCCAATTTGAAAGTAACATGGCTCCATTTATCAAAATACACAGTGATACACATACCCTTAATTCAGCAACCAGGTGCTGCTGCTCCACCTCCCAGGAGGAGAGGAACCGTCTGTAAGGACTTACATTCTCACAGGTAGATGTATATATGTATGTGTGTGTGTGTGTGTGTATGTGTGAAGAATGTTTGTTTGTGCATCATATGCAAACAAAAACTATCCATGCTGAAAGAGTATAACCTATATCATCCTTATAAAACAAATCACAAAGAGAACTAGGTTAAAAATCAGAAGAAAAGCAAATTAAAACTTTAATAAAGTAAAAAATTTAACTTAAAAAATGGCATTAACATTTTACCGTGTCACAGCGTTTATTTCTGGAGTGTTTTGATTGATGAAATGGTTCTAAATTAAAGTCTTTTTACAACAGCATGTTTATTTTTAAAAATTCCATTGAACACAATAAGAATTATGTTTTCCAAACAGGAACAAACATTCACATTTGTAAATATAAATAAAACACTATTGTTTAGAAGGTTTAGGCTATAGCTTAGAAATCAGAGGAAAAAGTAAAGATGAAAATGTGAATCATTTTGGGCATTTTCCACTGTAGCTGGTGAAAACACAGATTTTAAATGCTACTAAGTTAACTACATGTACAGTCTTGATGAAAATTTTGATATGACCAACAAATTTTGGACATTAGAGTTTGATATGCAAAATCTCAGAGAGCTTTGGTGTTATCTTAGCAAAAGTAATAAGCTTATCTACAAAGAATATGCCTGAGATGGATTAATTTGACATCAGACCTCTTAGACTTTTATACCTAAAGTTGCACACTTGGTGAGAACAAGAAACTTCAATTTAAAAATTGTATTATTTATTAGCATAGGATTGTGCTAAAACGTTGAAAATAGGGTACATAATGGATGCAGTAATCAACTTTGTTAGTGAATTTACTCCCATATCTTGACCCATTCTTGAACTGGATACGCAACACGCTGGACTGCAGTTCTACATTGAAGGCAGGACATAACAATGGGATGGGGAAGGCATTTTAAAGCCATTGGGGAAAAAATGAATTCATTCATGTCTTCCCAAGAAAATTCCTTCCTCTGCATCTCAGTGGAAGAGTAGATCAAAACTTCTTCATAGATTGAAATGATAACCTAAAGAAAGAAAGAAGAAAGAGAGAGAGAAAGAAAGAATAACCTAACAAAATTCCTATGACTATTTCTAAGCAAGGGAATTCATATTAATTACGAATGTCTATAATTGGATTTCCTTATTCATTTCTAGTGAAAGCATGCGGGTCCTTTTCCTGTGGCGCCATAACAAATTACCACAAACTTGATGACTTAAAACAGCAATCTCTTCTCTCAGAGTTCTAGAGGTCAGAATTTTAAAATCAGCTTCACTGGGATAAATGCAAGGTGTCAGTAGGGCTGTGTTCCCTCAGGGTGCTCCAGGGAAGAATCTGCTCCTTCCCTCTTTCAGCTTCTGGTGGCTGCCGGCAATCTTCACTCCAATCTGTCCCCACGGTCACGCTGTCTCCTCCTCTTCTGTGCATCTAACCCGCCTCTCTGCCTCTCTCTTATAAGGTAGCACACTTGTGATGGCATTTGGTCCACCAAGGTGATCCAAGGTCATCTTCCCATCTCAAGATCCTTAAATTAATCAACACTGTAAAGACACTTTTCCCAAATAGGGTGAATATTTACAGCTCCCAGGGATTAGGACATGGTATCTTTGGAGCTGTTATTTAGTCCACTAAGTTTGTCTTTGAAAAATTTATTTCACAATGAAAATTGTGACTCATTTTCCTATGCTGAATCGGTTTTGAAAAATAAAAATAATTTGTGGATTTACAGTTCAACATTGATAAACATTGAATGTATAAAAATTGATATAGTTGCAGACCTTAGGAAAATGAAGTGAAATTGATTAGTTTTTCTCAATCAACACTGATAATGTGATTGAAGAAATTCACCTGGAAATTGCTGAACGGAAGGGCGAAGTGGCACTGAAAATTCCATCTAAGACAGTGGGAACACCAGCTTTCTGAAATATCTTTGAGTAATTATCCTAAACATAAAAAGGACACTCATGGATTCTTTCCATGTTCTAAGTATATATCTTTGTTGGATTCTTTCCATGTTCAACGTATATATCTATGTGAACAGCTGTTTTACATTACAAAACAGAATAAAAATAAATCTCATTCTCAGTTAACATTTTGAGGATGAATTACTTATTGTATATTGTAATGTTAATATTAGATCTAAATGAATATTTTGGTGCAGCCAAAAATATTTAAGGTTTTTAGTTTAAAAAAAATCAATGTAACGACAATGAAGAAAGAAAAAGTCAATAATTAGCAATCTAGTTTCAATTTCGATTTAAAAAATTTTTAATTTGAAACATGATCTTAAAATCCGTGGTTGAACTACCTTGCATGTTTATATAAGATAGTTTAATGAAAACGTAGAAATCTTCATTACGTGTGTGGTAATTGATGTTTTCGGATATTCTGCCTATTCTTACTCCATTGCCCTATCTGCCTAGGCTCTGTGTGCATTTAAATTGGCAAGCCCTGGTTTGTGTCTTCTTGTTTCCTGTAGATGAGCTATATAGTTTTAAAACACTTTGTCTGGTTCTTAAGAATAAATAATTTTGAGTGTTTTTCTCTTTCTCCCTTTTACTGTAGCCCTGTGTTATTAAGGTTATGCTGGTGGCCATATAAATGCCCAGGCCTCAGTGGTTCAACAACATAGAAGTGGATTTCAGTCACATACACTCAGTAGGTGTTCACTTCCCACAAGAAGGGATGCAGGGACCCAGTTTCCTTCTGGGTCCACTGTCTTTATTTTTTATTTATTTTTTTTATACTCAACTGAGGACATTTTTTCCATTTTTTGTTCAGATAGAGTGGGAGGGAGAGAGGAAGAGAGAGAAAGAGACACATGGAGTGGCCACCCACAGGACCAACCAGGGCCGGGGACAAACTGCAACCGAGGTACGTGCCCTTAGCAGGAACCGAACCCGGGTCTCTATGGACCGCAGGCCGGCGCTCTAACCGCTGAGCCAAACCGGCCAGGGCATGGGTCCACTGTCTTTAAACACAGCTTCTCACATGGCTGCAGGGAGGAAGGAGCACGGCGGATGATACACGGGTGGTTTTCTAGGCCAGTCCAGGAAGTCGGGACCCTCCCTGTCTCTTACATCTTACTTTCTAGAGGTCCATTCGTGACCACTCTCAAGTGCAAGGGAACGTGAGACATGTTATCTAGCTGTCTTCCCAGGAAGGTGAAGAAATGCAGTCTCTCCACCACTCTGTTCCCTCACCTAAGAAAAGTAAAAATAGAAAGAATAAGTTTATCTTCAATGAAACAAGAAAATGGCCAAACTCTAAATCATAAATTTATAACATACCTGTCTGATCACTGACACTACAGAAAATAAATCTGGTAAGGATACTAAGAATGACGTATACTTTTTTTTTTTTCCAGTGTATTTTATTTTATTTTAAATTATTTTTATTAATTAATTTTTGTTACAGATGTTTCTCCTTTTTCTCCCATTGACACCCTCCTCCCCATCCTCTCCTCCCCCCCACCCCGTCCCCAGCTTTGTTGTCTATGTTCATTGGTTATGCACACATGCATATAAGTTCTGTGATTTATCTCCCCCCCACACCCCTTTTTCTAGGGTTTGTCAGTCTATGTACCCTACCTCTATGTCTCTGGGTCAATTTTGTTCATCAGTATGTTTAGTTCATTATATTCCACAAATAAGTGACATCATGTGACATTTGTCTTTCTTTGCTTGGCTTGTTTTGCTTAGCATAATAATACTCTCCAGGTTCCTCCATGTCGTCTCAAAGGATAAGAGATCTTTCTTACAGCTGCATAGTACTCCATTGTGTATATGTACCACTGCTTTTTTATCCATTCGTCTACTGATGGACATTTGGGCTCTTTCCAGATCTTAGCTATTGTAAATAGTGCTGCTATGAACATGGGGGTACATATATTCTTTCTGATTGGTGTTTCAGGCTTCTTAGGGTATATTCTTAGAAGTGGGATCACTGGGTCAAATGGCAATTCAATTTTTAATTTTTTGAGGTAACACCATATTGCTTTCCATAGTGGCTGCACCAGTCTGCATTCCCACCAGCAGTGTAGTAGAGTCCTCTTTTCTCCACACCCTCACCAGCGCTTGTTGTTTGATGATTTGTTAATGGCGGCCATTCTGACAGGTGTGAGGTGATACCTCATTGTTGTTTTAATTTGCATCTCTCTGATGATTAGTGATGTTGAGCATTTTTTCATATGAGAACTGACGTACACTTTTAAGGTCTTGGGTTGGGGTACATGCTTTTCTGAAAGGAGAAGCCCCAGAAACCAAAAGCATAGGGCAGAATGACACAAATTGGAGTCAAGAATAAGCCTTGAAGAACAAGATGTCTCCGTAGAAACCCAGTTCATTCCACATCCAAGCAAGGGCAAGGTGGCTGTCGGAGAAGCCAGACTGATAAATATTTTTATTGCTAATTCTGCTTAGCTTAAAAACATCACAGGAAATGAAGCAATTATTTTTTTAAAACTGAGGAAAGAACATACATAGACGGTAATGTAAACAGACATTTTAAGACTAGAGGAGTTTCAGAAAAAGTGGTTCAAAGAAATGGTTCTCACTAGTTTCAGACAAATTACAGGCCATGTGACTGCTTTGTTTGTGTGTTTTTAGGGATGAAAGATGATATTTTAAAGAACATAGTAATAATCTCTGTGGCATATTTGCCTTAAAATATGTGTTTATTGAACACAGACTTGAACAGGATTATACACTTTTGTACAAGTCCTCACATTTAAAAGGCAAGTAAATTGACACTTTTGTTAATATTTTTAACTCATCACTATCAAAACTAATTCCTTTTTTCTCTCAGTTTTATTGAAATATAAGTGATATATAGAACTTGTAAGTTCAAAGTGTATACCATGACAATTTACATATATTGTGAAATGATTGCCACAATGTGTTTCCTTAACATTATCATTTTATATAGATTTATTTTTTCTTTATTAATTTTTAGAGAGAGAGGAAGAGAGAGGGAAAGAGATGGAAACATCAATGAGAGAGAACATCGATTGGCCGCCTTCTGCATGCCCCCCACTGGGGATCAGGCCCACAACCTGGGCACATGTCCTGACCCGGCATTGAACCGGCGACCTCTTGGTGCATGGGTTGACACTCAATCACTGAGCCACACCAGTTGGGCCTTAGCAACTTTTAAATATAACATGCAGTCATTATGTTCTATGTTACATCCCCAGTACTTATTTACCTTATAACTCTCTTATCTTTTTGCCACCTTCATTCAAGTTCCCCATTCCCCACCTCTGGTAATCACAAATCTAATGGCTTTTTAAAATTTTTTTTATAAGATTGGTTTTCATTCTTATTACTTTTTAAGATTTCACGTATAAGTGAGATCATGCACTATTTGTCTTTCTCTGTCTGACTTATTTCACTTAGCAGAATGCTCTCAAAGTTCATCCTCATTGTTGCAAATGACAGTATTGCCTTCTTTTATGGCCAAATAGTATTTCATTGCACATACAGATGGACATATATCCCACATTTCCTGATCACTCTTTAAAAGATATTAAAACTCCCTGGCCAGTTTTTCTCAATGGTTAGAGCATTGGCCCATGGACCAGAAATGCCCAGGTTTGGTTCCCGCCAAGGGCACGTACCTCAGCCCAAGTTGGGGTCGTGTGGGTGGCAACCACTTGATGTGTCTCTCTCACATCAATGTTTCTCTCTTTCTCTTCCTCCCTCTCTTTCTCAAGCTCTGTCTGAAGATTAATGCAAAAATGTCCTCAGGTGAGGATAAGAAAAAAAGTTATTAAAGAGCAGGTGGAAATATTCTAGAAAGAGATTATACAACCACATAAAAATATAAAAAGCAAACTGGTAGAACTCAGAAAACAATGAGATAGTACAATAGAAGCATAAAAGAGAAAAATAGTATATAGGTGTCACACTGAAAGTAACAAAAATAGAGTTAACATGACTGAAAAGGCCATGGGCATGGTAACAGGTAAAAGATAAATAAAATGAAATGAAAGATTCAGGGGTGGGGAATGTCTGGCCCGCGGGCCATATAAAGCCCAAGAAATCAATACCAGCTAATGTAACATGCTTCTCCAAATAAGCCTGACCAAATATAGCAGGCTAACTTGTAAGTTGACAATTTTGTGTGGCCCGTGAATGATGTAATAAATATCCAAATGGCCCTTGGCAGAAAAAAATGGTTCCCCACCCCTGAGAGATGTAAGAAGCACAAAGGGAAAGCTGTACTGGAATCCTGAAGGTGAAAAGAAAAGTAATGGAGAAAAAAAAATTAATCCAAGTTATAGCATAAGAATCCCCTTCCGAAATACAAAGAGGAATCTTCAAATCTTAAAGGCCAAGGCTCCATACAAAAACAATTCATAACATTGTAAGTTACTAAACTTAATGATTAAAAAGAAAAAAAGGTATGTAGGAATCTGAGCAGGAAAAGATGATGCACAAGGAAAAACTGGAGGTTGTCCTCAGACTTCTTACACAGCCACATTCTCAACCAGAAGACAGGTATCAACGTCATCAATGTTTAACAACTGTGGGAGAACGCATGATCCGGTAACTTCATACTCAACTGATTTCATAAAGACAGCAGAAAGACATTCTTAAGCATGGCTGAAGTCAGGGAATAAGATAAAACTGTGAAGATTTCTTGGGAAAAAAAAAAATTAGCTTATTGAAAGATACAGCAATTTAAAACCTAGAGAAGGTGTGGTTTAAAGACTGGTCTTGTATTAATCAAGACAAGCTAGGTTGCGCCACAGTAATAAACAAGATCTAAATGCCAGGGGCTTAACCAAAGTTTATTTTTCTCTCCTAGAAGATGTCCATAGGTAGGGACCAGGGCGATAGAAGTCGCATCAGCTCATAACTGCACCACCTGGAGCACACAGCCTCCTCAGCTGTGGCAGAAGAGGAGACACAGAAGAACTGAACATTATCTTTTCACTGTGTCAGTCCAGTATTGGCACGTGTCACTTTGCTCATGGTCCTTAGGTAGAAATAGTCACTAGGCCACTGCAAAGACACTAGGAACTGGCTGCACGTAAAATATTTGATGCCATTGCTGTCCTGCCCACAGTTGGTGAGCGTAGAATTTATTTAAAAATACATCCAAGCATAGATAATTAGGGATTATAGCAAGAGAGCAGAACACAAGTCTCATAAAAATAAACAGACATTACTTGATAGAAGAAGGGAATTGGGAGAATGTGGAAGGAACTGTGCTAATTGCTTTAGATGGAGAAAATAATGTGTAAAGTTAGGGCATGTAAAACTGTAAAGAACTGCAATTGTTTAATATTGTCATATGTATAGCCTGGCCGGTGTGCCTCACTGGTTGAGCATTGACCCATGCACCAAGAGGTCACCAGTTCAATTCCTAATCAGGGCACATGCCCACGTTGTGGGCCAAACCCCAGTGCAGGGCATGCAGGAGGCGGCCAATCGATGTTCTCTCTCATCGATGTTTCCATCTCTCTCTTCCTCTCTCTCTAAAATCAATAAAGAAAAAAATATTGTCATATGTATATATTTTAATTTTAGAGATATTTTTGGAACCAATAACTATTAGAGTGAAAAAGCATTTTTCGGAATTGTCAACATCTCCTCCAGTATCATATGCTTCTTTTGTGCTTTTAAATTATAGAAATATTAAGGATAATATATTTACTTAAAATAATATTTATTTTATAAAATTATATCTGTGTATATATTTATTCAGCTATCCTTCCATTTGAGTATGTTTCTAAGGAAAATGATTATTTTCAGGTCATGGGATTTTAAATTTTTCTTTTTAATCCTTAGTTTTGTTTGGGATGAATTGTTTAAAATGAAAATGAATCATTTTTACTTGAAAAGCAAGGTCACTATTTTTCAGAAATATTAGTGTAGATTTCTATTCTAGTTTTTAATTTCTAAATTTGAAAAGAGTATACACATGTGCAGATACTTATATAAACAGATACACACACATGCATAACAATGTATAGGCTATTTACTGATATAAAAGAGTTTTGGAACATACAAGCCAAGTATAGAACGGTAGCTACAAAATGATCAGTTTTGGGATTTTCATGCATGTATATAAGTGTGTGTTGTGTTTGTCTTTTATGTGCATTTTAAAGCATTACAGCTATTTGGAAGACTATCAAAATGTTGAGTGGTTCTCTCTGGACACTAAGTTAATAGGAAGATAGTATTTTTTTCTCATGATTTTTCCAATTTTTAAAATTAACACAAATTTATTGTGCAATTAAAATATTTTTTGTAAGAACAAATGTGTCCACTTATAATCCTTGGAGAGGTTCAGTAAAATATCTATGGTTATTTTTAAAAAGTAATCAGTTTCCTACCTATTTTGTACATAAAAACTTACAAAGGTAAGTAAGATAAATTTACTTGGTTTTCTGGTGTCCTAAAAATAATTAATACTTTTTACAAAAGCAGAGTGAACCAAAAATTGCAAAGCAAATAAACCTATTAGAACTCTACAGAAAGTTTCCATTTTCTTTATGGTTTTCTTAACAGGACATGTTTTAGCTAATATGAATAAGCAAGGTAATTTTCCCAGCTGTTCAGTGCCAAAAATTTTACGAAATCTCATCAGGCAAACCTATTTGTTCCTCTTTTCACTTCTATTGCACTGTGGTTTGCATTATTATTTACTAATTCAGTTATACTCTGCTGCTCTCTTCAACCATTTCCCAGCTTTTTTTCATGTGAGGATTTCTTTCTTTTTTTGGCAACTGCTAGTAATTCATTTCTTGGATTTCAACGTGGAGGATGCATAGCTACATAGCAATCTGGAAGCCACAGGAGAATGTCAAAGGTGTTTCTTAATCTGTTTTTACAAATGATTATAACAGCTGAGAAATAAGTCAAGGACAGGAAATCACCTTCTCCAACTAGGAATTTATTGTCCATTTAGGTCTAAGAAACACCTTACCCCAGTGGGGATAATTACCTTTTCTTTTCTTTTAAAAATTAGAACACTTAGAAGAGACACACAAAGGAGAAGTGTTTAGAGAAGTGTATGGACATTTCCAGTTTAGACAACTGGAGTTTTTAATGGAATTTTGCTATAAGGAGACCTATAAAAATATAGACATGAAAATACCTCAATCAATTTTATAGAGCATTTGTTTTCTTTTCCTTGAAACATTTTGTGTATTTATTATTTAATAATTGATTTAAGAAGATATGTGAAGTCAGATACGGCCTCACTTTCCTTACATGTGACAAATGCAGTGATGGAGAAATGCATCAAAGAGATAGGGGAAGAACACTTTATTTCTATGATTGCTTTTCATGGATGAAAAGTATCCTTGTAATGTGACATATATTTAAATAAAAACATATATGCACATTGCCTGCCTTTTAATATTCTAAAAATTAGCAATTTCATGAACTCTAGGCTATTTTTTCCCCAAAAGAAAATAAGGTGCATGTGTTTTCTTCAAATGCTCTCAACCCTACTTCACCTCTAGCTATTGTTGCCCAACCTGTCCTGAACCTGCTTTTACCAGCTCTGCACAGGTGTAAGCTAAATCAGCAGCAACAACAACAAATAAATAAAAACATCTTTTGGACCCACACAATGTACCTACAGATCACTTTCCGCCCCAGGGCTTCTCCAACACAGTGATGTGGGGTACCTGTGGAAATTCACCTGTCATCGGTCATGTGCAATGGGGCGTTAATGCCCAAGGGTCGCCCTTGACTAGAGAAAGGTGGAATGCAAAGGAATCCAAATGGAAATGTGTTCGTCTTTCTTCTCTCAAAGGATGGGTCAGGACTCATCTAGTCATGCTCCCCAAAGGGTCTGATTGGTCTATTACAACACTGTCCAATGCAATTGGTCTACTCTTCTTTCTGTTTTACTTTCCCTTTCTCTTACTCTTGTCCTCTGAAATCACTTGCTAACAAATCACTTGCTAAGCTACAAGGCTGGCTCAGGCTCTGTATTTAGAGAAACCCAGGTTCAAACACAGGTACCAAAGCAGCCCTAGAAAGCTATCAGAATGAGGTCTTTGGAACTGACAGTAAGAACTGATTGCTGGCTGCAAGCGAGTTTTTCATATATTTGACATCCCCCCCAAATCATATGATATTACTAAAAATTATATAACAAAGATACATTTCTAATCCATCAATAATAAAAATGTACCAACTATGCTAGAGAAAACAGTGAGTTAGCTTTCTATTTTCTCTGCACAAAATTACAGAATTGTCAGAATTGTCATATAAAGAAGCAATCCAAGTATGTAGCCATAAAAAGTAAGATTGAACCCTGGCCGGTTTGGCTCTGCAGTTAGAGTATTGGCCCACGGTCCAGTGAGACCCGGGTTCAGTTCCCGCTAACGGTGCATACCTCAGTTGCAGTTTGTCCCCAGCCCTAGTTGGTTGTGCAGATGGCAGCCACTCGATGTGTCCCTTCACATCGTCTCTCTCTCTCTCCCTCCCTCCCTCCCACTCTGAACAAAACATGGAAAAAAATGTCAAAAAATGTCCTTGAGTAAGGATAAAAAAAAAGTATGATTGATAGTATTTTAGAGATGTGGTTAAACATACATATTATGATTTTTTAAATTTTTTGTTATTTACTGATACTAGTTCAGAGACTGGTAGGTAACCTGAGCTAGTCTAATTTGAATCCTAGATCTAATTATGATAAGTCATTTTTACTGAGTGCAAAATAGCAAGAATATTGCCCCAGGGGCTGTGAGTTACCAGCTTGCAACCACGTGGGATTAATAATGAAGCCAATACCAAATAGGCAATGCCTAAAAGAGAGAGGTGATCTGAACCCTAGAATAAGCCAGGTCTGAGACCACTGTTCCTTATATGAGGCAGCAATTCCTCTCCTCCTTAAATAAGTTTGAGCTGGGTTTTCCATCACTCACAGTGGAAGCAAAGATACACAGGCATCACTGTCCTCTTGAACACAGTATAGGCCGAGCTTTTGACTTTCGGATATTAAAACCCCATCTAATTATTTCCAGTGTTGTTTCAAACATGGCCTAGGAGAGCCTGAATAAGCTTATGTATTCTATATTTCTTAGCTTTCTTGTCAATGCCTCAGGGAAAACTCTTCTGGTTTTGAGTAGGTGATTTCCCTGATGTGCATTTTCATACACCTTGCATTTCTTTTTCATATTATGATAGAGAGAGAAACTTGTTTTTCTATGTCTTTCCCCCCAAGACTTTATGTTATATAAGGCAGGCTTGGCGTCTACTTTTATTTGAAAGATTATATCTCCAGTACTGAGCCCAATGTCTGGTATGGAAAGAATATTACAGTAGTTCCTCCCTTATCCACAGTTTTGCTTTTTGTGGTTTCAGTTACCCGCAGTCAACTGCAGTCTAAAAATATTCAGTGGAGCCCTGGCTGGTTTGGCTCAGAGGTTAGAGTGTCGGCCTGGGGTCCCGAAAGACCCGGGTTCAGTTCCTTCTAAGGGCATGTACCTCAGTTGCAGTTTCTCCCTGGCCCTGGTTGGGTCATGTGAGTGGCGACCACTTGATGTGTCCCTTTCACGTCGATGTTTCTCTCTCTTCCTCTCTCTCCCTCCCACTCTATCTGAACAAAAAAATGGGAAAATGTCCTCGGGTGAAGATAAAAAAAAAAATTAAATGGAAAATCAACAATTCATAAGTTTTAAGTTGTGTGCTGTTCTGAGTACTGTGACACAATGTCACGCCCCCTCTCCTTCCCACCTGGTGTGTGAATCCTCCCTTTGTCCAGCACCCCCACACTGTATACACCACCTGCCCATTAGTCACCTAGTAGGTGTCTGAATCATCAGATCGACCACCGAGAAGTCCCAGTGCTTGTGTCCCAGTCCCCCTACTTAACTTCACAGTGGCCCCCAAGTGATGCTGGCAATTGAGACAACGCCACAGAGAAGCCGCAAAATAGTTCCTTTAAGTAAAAAGGTGAAAGTTCTCAACTGAAAGAAAGACAGAAAAAAAGAAAGAAAGAAAGAAAGAAAGAAAGAAAGAAAGAAAGAAAGAAAGAAAGAAAGAAAGAAAGAAAGAATTATATGCTGAAGTACTAAAATCTACAGTAAGAGTGAATCTCCTATTTGTGAGATTGTAAGGAAGGAAAGAGAAATGTGTGCTAGCTTTGCTGTCGTACTTTAAGCTGCAAAACATATGGCCACAAACAATGCATCATAAGGGTTTAGTTGAGAGGAAAAGGCACTGAATTTCTGGGTGGAAGACATGAACAGAAACATGTTCCAATGTTGGCAAAGTGTTGCGTCAGAAAGCATCCAGCTTATACGTAGATTTCAGCAAGGGATCCCCCGAGGTGAGGGACACCGAGCCATTTACTACAAATGAGGGATGGTGACACAGATTCAGGAACAGGTCTGGGCTGAAAAACATAAAAATTAATGGGGAGACAGAGCATGTTCACATAACTTTTATTTACAGTATATTGTTGTAATAGTTCTATTTTATTATTCATTTTATTGTTAGTCTCTTATTGTGCCAAATTTGTAAATTAAACTTTATCATATTTATGTATTTATAGGAAAGAACTTAGTACACATTGGGTTAGGTACCTTCCACTGAGGATCTTGAATCAGATCCCTGTGGATGAAAGAGGACCGCTCTCCTTAACTGAGGGAATAGCACCTGCTGGACTCATTGACCTCCTAAGCAAGAAAAGGTCAAAACCTTTGAATTGCTCTGTAAATAAGTACATGGCTACATACAGACACATCTACATTTACAAAGGCATATTTGTGTTTATATAAGATTTGTGTATGTGTGTATGTGTGTGTATATATGTGCATACACACACAGAGAGAAATATACAAACACACATTTGAGCGTGTGGAAGGCAGATCTGTTATAGATTGAAGTCCTATGTAACAGCCACAGGGCTCACATTCCTTTCCAAACCCACTTGATCTTAGAGTGGAGAAGCGAATGACAGAAACCGAGGAAT
The DNA here is from genome assembly GCF_014108415.1 of Molossus molossus. Classification (NCBI taxonomy): domain Eukaryota; kingdom Metazoa; phylum Chordata; class Mammalia; order Chiroptera; family Molossidae; genus Molossus; species Molossus molossus. Next base: position 33,148,271 of record NW_023425346.1, read on the forward strand.
GTATGCTCTGAATGCCATCAGAAATTATCTACATTATTTATGTTGAAGTATTTTGTTTCTTTATAAATTACATAAAACATGTTTACACTAGCTTGGTTTGATGTGTGTGATGAGGATAGCTCAACACTGGAGATAAGAGTAAGTCATAAAAGACTCCAGGATAAAATAATTCAGAATGAAATACATGTGGCCCCCTTGGTGATAGTAGATATCAGGGGACAGAGTACCTTAGAAGAAGAGATTAACGGCCTATACATACAAATTGACTACAATCCAGGGAAGAGGGAACCCACCCCATCTCTATTTTAGCTAAATAACATTTCCGTGATCCTTTTCTGACATAGCTATAGTTAAGAAACATCCTACATTCGGAAATTATACAAAAGAGAGTACAAGGTATGTTTTCAGTGACATACTTGGAACTGGGACATTTTGCTAACAAGTCCATCCTTGGGTTATTTGATTGTCTCGGAGGTTATATCTCTGAAGCTGCACGTTTCTTGGAGATTTATTTCCCACAGAAAAGGTCACCCGAAAGGTCGTGGTCATATTAGGCTATTGGACCTGAACGAACTTTGTATCTTACCTAGACAACTAATGTTCATATTTTATTTTATTTTTTTGTTTCATGGTTCTTTTTTTTTTTTCTCTTCTTTATTTTATTTTATTTATTTTTTGTTACTTTTCTTTTATTATATTATATTTTTAATTTTTATATTTATTTTTTTGTTACAGATATTTCTCCTTTTTTACCCCATTGGCACCCCCCTCCCCGTCCCCAGCTTAGTTGTCCATGTCCGTTGGTCATGCATACATGCATGTAAGTTCTTTGGTTTATCTCTTCCCACCCCAACCCCCACCCCGTCTTCTGAGGGATGTCAGTCTGTACCCTACTTCCATGTTTCTGGGTCTACCATATTCCTCAGACTGTTATGTTCATTATATTCCGTATAGAAGTGAGATCATGTGGTATTTGTCTTTTTCTGCTTGGCTTCTTTCACTTAGGATAATACTTTCCAGGTCCCTCCATGTCGTCTCAAAGGATAAGAGATCTTTCTTTCTTACCGCTGCATAATACTCCATTGTGTATATGTACCACTGCTTTTTTATCCATTCATCTACTGATGGACATTGGGCTGTTTCCAGATCTTAGCTATTGTAAATAGTGCAGCTATGAACATGGGGGTACATATATTCTTCCTGATTGGTGTTTCAGGCTTCTTAGGGTATATTCCTATAAGTGGGATCACTGGGTCAAATGGCAGTTCAATTTTTAATTTTTTTATTTTTTGAGGTAACACCATATTGTTTTCCATAGTGGCTGCACCAGTCTGCATTCCCACCAGCAGTGTATTAGAGTCCCCTTTTCTCCACACCCTCGCCAACACTTGTTTGATGATTTGTTGATGGTGGCCATTCTGAGAGGTGTGAGGTGATACCTCATTGTTGTTTTAATTTGCATCTCCCTGATGATTAGTGATGTTAAGCATTTCTTCATATGTCTCTTGGTCATTTGTATGTCCTGTTTGGAGAGGTGTCTATTCAGCTCCTCTGCCCATTTTTTAATTGGGTTCTTTGTCTTCCTTTTGTTGAGTTGTATGAACACTCTATATATATTGGAAATTAACCCCTTATCTGATATATCATTGGCAATGATGTTCTCCCATACAGTGGGTTGCCTGTCCATTTTGATGATTGTTTCTTTTGCTGTGCAGAAGCTTTTTAGTTTGATGTAGTCCCATGTGTTCATTTTTTCCTTTGTTTTTGTTGCCTTAGGTGATGTATCAGTGAAAATTCTGCTCCCTATGATGTCCGAAATTTTGTTGCCTACATTTTCTTCTAGAGTTTTTATGGATGCACGGGGCACATTTAAGTCTTTTATCCATTTTGAGTTTATTTTTGTGTATGGTGTAAGTTGATGGTCTAGTTTCATTTTTTTGCATGTAGCTGTCCAATTTTCCCAACACCGTTTATTAAAGAGGCTGTCTTTACTCCACTGTATGCTCTTGCCACCTTTGTCAAATATTAATTGAGCATATTGCCTTGGGTCCATTTCTGGGTTTTCAGTTCTGCTCCACTGGTCTATATGCCTGTTCTTGTGCCAGTACCAGGCTGTTTGATTACAGTGGCTTTGTAGTATAATCTGATATCTGGTATTGTGATCCCACCTACTTTGTCCTTCTTTTTCAAGATTGCAGTGGCTATTTGGGGTCTTTTTTGGTTCCGTATGAACTTTTGAAGTATTTGTTCTAGTTCTGTGAAATATGTCGTTGGTGTTTTGATGGGGATTGCATTGAATCTATAGATTGCTTTGGGTAGTATGGACATTTTAATGATGTTAATTCTTCCAAACCATGAACAGGGTATGTGCTTCCACTTTTTTATATCTTCCTCTATTTCTTTTTTCAATGTCCTGTAGTTTTCTGCAAATAGGTCCTTTACTTCTTTGGTTAAGTTTAATCCTAGGTATCTTAATTTTTTTGGCGCGATGGTAAATGGGATTGTTTTTTCAGTTTCTCTCTCTGTGAGTTCATCATTGGTGTACAAGAATACCGTCAATTTCTTGATGTTAATTTTGTATCCTGCTACTTTGCCAAATTCATTTATTAAGTCTAGCAGATTTTTGATGGAGTCTTTAGGCTGTTCTATGTATAATATCATGTCATCTGCAAATAATGACAGTTTCACTTCCTCCTTTCCAATTTGGATCCCTTTTATTTTTTCTTCATGTCTGACTGCTGTGGCTAAGACTTCCAGTACTATGTTAAATAAGAGTGGCGAAAGTGGACATCCCTGTCTTGTTCCTGTTCTTAATGGAAATGTTTTTAGTTTCTGTCCATTGAGTATGATGTTGGCTGTAGGTCTTTCATATATGGCCTTTATTATTTCGAGATATGATCCCTCTGTTCCCACATTGCTGAGCGTTTTTATCAGAAATGGATGCTGGATTTTGTCGAATGCTTTTTCAGCATCTATTGATATAATCATGTGGTTTTTCATTTTATTTATGTGGTGTATCACATTTATTGATTTGTGAATATTGTACCAGCCTTGCATCCCTGGAATAAATCCCACTTGGTCACGGTGAATAATTTTTTTGATGTATTGCTGGATCCGATTTGCTAATATTTTGTTCAGGATTTTGGCGTCTATGTTCATCAGGGATATTGGCCTGTAGTTTTCTTTCTTTGTAGTGTCTTTTTCTGCTTTTGGAATTAGAATTATGCTGGCCTCATAGAATGAGTTTGGAAGTCTTCCTTTTTCTTGAATTTTTTGAAATAGTTTGAGGAGAATGGGTGTTAGTACTTTTTTGAATATTCGGTAAAACTCCCCCGTGAAGCCATCTGGGTTGGGCTTTTGTTTGCTGGGAGAGTCTTGATTACATTTTCAATTTCCTTAGTTCTTATTGGTCTGTTCAAGTTTTCTATCTCTTCCCGGTCCAGTTTTCGGAGACTGTGTGTTTCTAGAAATTTGTCCATTTCGCTTAGATTGTCGAATTTGTTGCCATATAGTTGTTCATAGTAGCTGTTAATGATCTTTTGTATTTCTGTGGTTTTGGTTGTTACATCTCCTCTTTCATTTCTGATTTTGTGAATTTGGGTTCTCTCTCTTTGTTTCTTGGTGAGTCTAGCTAAGGGTCCATCGATCTTGTTTATCTTTTCAAAAAACCAGCTCTTTGTTTCATTGATCCTTTGAATTTTTTTTTTGGGTCTCTATGTCATTTATTTCTGCTCTGATCTTTACTATTTCCTTCCTTCTACTTGCTCTGGGGTTTTCTTTTTGTTTGCTTTCTAATTCTTTAAGTTGTGAGGTTAGACAGTCAATGAGAAATTTTTCTTGTTTCTTGAGGTAGGCCTGTAGTGCTATGAACTTCCCTCTCAGAACTGCTTTCGCTGCATCCCATAGATTTTGTGTTATTGTGTGTTCGTTTTCATTGGTTTCCCGGAAATTTTTAATTTCTTCCTTGATCTCCTCAGTGACCCATTCATTGTTTAATAACATGCTATTTAGCCTCCATGTGTTGAAATGTCTTTGCATGTTCTTGTTGCAATTGATTTCTAGTTTCATGCCATTGTGATCTGAGAAGATGCTTGATATGATTTCAATCTTCTTGAACTTGTAGAGATTTAGTTTGTGTCCTATCATGTGGTCTATCTTAGAGAATGTCCCATGTGCACTTGAGAAGAATGTGTATTCTGTAGTTTTGGGGTGTAATTCTCTGTAGATATCTATTAAATCCATTTGGTCTAGTGTTTCATTTAGAGTCTCTGTTTCCTTGCTAATTTTTTGTCTAGAGGATCTATCCAGTGCTGTTAACGGGGTGTTGAAGTCCCCTGCTATGATTGTATTGCTGTCGATTTTTCCTTGGAAGTCCTCTAGAAGATTTTTGTTGTTGTTGTTCAGGTAGAGTGGGAGGGAGAGAGAGGAACAAAGAGAGAGAGAGAGAAACATCGATGTGAAAGGAACACATCGAGTGGCTGCCACCCGCACAACGGACCAGGGCCGGGGACAAACTGCAACCGAGGTACGCGCCCTTAGCGGAAACCAAACCCGGGTCTCTCAGGACCGCAGGCCGACACTGTAACCGCTGAGCCAAACCGGCCAGGGCCTCTAGATTTTTAATATATTTTGGTGCTCCTATATTGGGTGCATATATGTTTATCAAGGTTATATCTTCCTGTTGGATAGATCCTTTCAATATTATGTAGTGGCCTTCTTTGTCTCTAGTCATGGTCTTCATTTTGAAACCTATTTTATCAGATATGAGTATTGCTACCCCAGCTTTTTTTTGCTTTCCATTTGCTTGGAAAAATTTTTTCCAATCCTTCACTTTCAACCTATGTGAGTCTTTTGTTGTGAGGTGGGTTTCTTGTAAAGAACATATAGATGAGTCATGCTTTCATATCCAATTAGCTACTCTGTGTCTTTTAATGGGAGCATTCAATCCATTTACATTTAAGGTGATTATTGATATGTACTTTTTTATTGCCATTTTTGTTTAGTGTGGTTCTATTTTTTTTTCCCATTTCTCTTGCCACTTACAGCAGTCCTTTTAACATTTCTTGCAGTGCTGGTTTGGTGCTAATGTTTTCCCTTAGCCTTTTTTTGTCTGGGAAGCTCTTTATTTGACCTTCCATTTTGAATGATAGCCTTGCTGGGTAGAGTAGTCTTGGATTCAGATTCTTGTTTTTCATTACCTTGATTACTTCATGCCATTCCCTTCTGGCCTGTAGTGTTTCTTGTGAGAAGTTAGCTGAGAGCCTTATGGGGTTTCCCTTGTAGGTAACCTGTTGCTTATCTCTTGCTGCTTTTAGGATTCTCTCTTTGTCTTTAATTTGTGGCATTTTAATTACTATGTGTCTCGGTGTGGGCCTGTTTGGGTTCTTCTTCCTTGGGATTCTCTGTGCTTATTGAACTTGAATGCCTTCTTTCTTCACCAAATTAGGGAAGTTTTCTGTCACTATGTTTTTTGAATATATTCTCTATCCCTTGCTCATTTTCTTCTTCTTCGGGGACTCCAACGATGCGTATATTATTATGTTTCCAGTTGTCCCATAGTTCTCTTAAGCTGTCTTCCTGTGTTTTAATCGTTTTTTCCTTTTGATTTTCTGATTGGTTCATTTTTTCTACCCTGTCTTCTAATTCACTGATCTGGTCCTCAGCTTCCTCTACTCTGCTTTTTAAACCTTCCAATGTGTTTTTCATTTCTGATATGTCATTTTTTATCTCTTCTTGATGATTTTTAATTTCTAATTGGCTTATTTTCAGTGTCTCTATGTCCTTACTCATGCTGTTCAGCTTCCTCAAGATCATGGCTCTGAATTCTAGCTCTGTTAACTTGCCTAATTGCTCCACATTAATCTCATCTTTGGTGGAGGTCTCTTGCTCTTTCATTTGGCTTCTGTTTCTGTGTTTCACCATTTTGGCTATCACTGTGGGCTTTAGAGCCTGTCAAGTTTTCCTTGTGGGTGTTGGGGGTCTGCTGTTTGTGGCTCCCTCTCCTGTGTTTAGATGAGCGAGGGAGGACCCACGCTGAACACCACTGTCAAGTCTTACTTTCCTGGTTAAAGTTGCCAGCCCATGAAAGGTACTGTTATCCTCTAGCTTTTTGCCTGGATGCTAGCAGTGGAGGTTACTTGAAGAGTTTTGGGTTGTCAGTTGATTGAAAAACTCCCTCAGGTGCTCAGCATAAGGGGATTTCACGAGGGTGGGGCAGATGCTGGTTGTTAATGAGCTTGAATTAGCACTTCAATGGCCCACAGGGTGGGGTTGGATCTCCGAGGGAGGGGCCGCTGCCTCTCCCCAGAGCCCTGGGAAGGAGCAATGTGGCCACCGTCCTGCGTGGCTGCAACTCAGCAAAAGCTCTGAGAGCCCTCCAAATCCCGAGTGTCCCGACACAGTTCAGTCCAGTCTGCCCTCCCTCTGCTGGAGCCCAAGGTGAGTGGCTGTGGCTGTTTCAGCCTCTGTCCCGGCTGCGCTGTGGAGCCGCCTGGGAGTGTGACCCGAGGGCGCTGCTCCCAGCTGAGGCCGCTGCCGAGCTGCCGACCGTGGGCTCCCAGCCCCGTCTCGCGCCTTCACAAGCCTACCGGGATGGAGTCAGTGTCCCTCGTTGTATGGTCCTCGCAAGCTGCTTTTCTGTTGGTTTTTCCCGTCGATTTGTCTGTGTTATAGTTGTAATTCCAGTTTGGTTCTGGGAGACCGTCTGTGTAGCTCCGTTCACTCCGCCGCCATTTTTTCGACCCTTGTTTCATGGTTCTTTATTGATTTTAGAAAGAGGATGGGACAGGGAGAAAGAGACAGAAACATTGATGAGAGAGAACATCGATTGGCCACCTCCTGCATGCCCCCCACTGGGGATCTGGCCCACAACCTGGGCATGCACCCTGACCGGGAATCTTGGTGCATGGGTGGACACTCAACCATTGAGCCATACCAGTCAGACTAATGTTCATATTTTAAAATGTGTATGTAATTAGTTCCTCAAATTATTTTTGAACCAGTTTTACCATTCTACTGGTCACAGAATTAACGACTTAATCATTAGTGATAAATCTTTGGTATAAAAGACTTGTCTTTAATTTTTTAAAGTTATTCTTTGTCAGAACCCATTTTCCTTCCTGCTTATTTAGCATAAGACTCTTAAGTAATATTTAAGCTATGAATAAATGCACCTGGGAATCCTCTTTTCTTTCATTGACTGCAGGAGAAAAAGCTTGTTTTTATTGTTGTTTAAAAGACTAGAGCTACCTCTTCTCTTTCGGCTGAGCGGACCTTACAAACTGGCTCTTCCACCCAACAGAGCTGCTGCCTCCTCGCCGAGACGGGCTCCACCGCCCCGGCCGTCTGCACAGCCACCGTCTAGGTAGCATTTGACGCGGCTGTGACCACAGGCTGCGGATGCCGGTGACTCGAAACGTCTGGATGCTCTCCGCGCCCCCGCCCCCACTTTGCTATCCATCCTGGCTTTGGAGACCTGCAGGCATCTCAAGGAGGTGAATTAGAAAGCATTTGAAACCACCTGTTTCTAGGAACTATGAGAGCAGCGAGAGCTATGGCGGGGCACCCACGGGTGGGTTGTCCCCAAGGGGGTGGTATGAACAGTGTCTTCTAAAGCCACCCTTCGGCGCGACCGTCCGTGAAGCCGGGACACCATCTGGCGGTGGGCACCGTGCCATCTCAGCAGATGGGCCGGGGTGCAGGCGGCTCCGGGACCCGAACTACCACCAGCCACGGTGCAGGGTTTGCAGTAGAAATATTCAGCCCACTCTTCTTCACCTCATCTTTTAGTTCCTCGCAGGAGATGCTCTTTCTTTCTTTAAGTGAGGAAAAGAGACGGTTTCTCTTGGGAGTCTGGACCCTACACATGCTACATTCTTCACACAGCTTCCGCAAACTGGCTCTTTTTTTCTCTTTCCCTTTCAAAATAGCTTAGGACAGCCTAGGTTTAAGCCTCATAATTTGGTGCGTGTGTGGAATCTTTTGGATGTGATTTAGAAACAAAACAGATTGAGTCACATTTTTCTCCTTTTGATGTCCTAGAAAGTACTTGAGAGGGGAAAAGCTATCAGTCATTATCCATTTGGAAGATTTTTAGTGGGCACTTAATTTAGACGTAATGGTATGTTGTGATTTAAAGGAGTAAATCACACAGTTCTTGCCCTCAAGAAGGGTGTCAGTTTGTTGAGGAGATAAAACACATACCTAAGATGACAACATTCCTTCGTTCATTATAAAACTAATTAATAACTGGAACAGAGCATTTGGAAAAGACAGACACTTGGAAGGAAAAGGCATCCACAGCCTCCATACCCGAAACCAATTTCTGCCATACTTTGGGGTGTTCATCCTCAGTGTTTCTTTTTTTTTTTTCTTTTTCAATGCATAATCTTTATTTGGTTCATAATCTTTATTTGATTAGATTATATGCCAAGCTTTTGGTACCACTCATTTGTATATGCTGTACCATAATATTATAATGTTACAATAAGTGCTTTGTAAACATCAATTTTATAATTGTTTTTAGAGAGAGGAAGGGAGGGAAGGAGAGAGAGAGAGAGAGAGAGAGAGAGAGAGAGAGAGAGAGAGAGAAACATCAATGTGAGAGAGAAACACATCAGTTGCCTTCCACACACACCCCTAGTGGGGATCGAACCCGCAACCTGGAGCTGTGCCCTGACCAGGATTCGAATCTGACACCTTCTGGTGTATGAGACAATGCTCCAACCCACTGAGTCACACCGGCTAGGGCAACATCATTTTTAAAGACTAATATATATCAAGTGAGTGCACCAGAGTTTAAAATATAATTTGTCTATTTTGGGACCTTATGGTTGTTTCTAATTTTAAAAAATAGATATAAGGCTTCAATAAACTTCTTCATAAATAAATTTGTTTCTGCTTTTATGATTATATTATCAGAAAATATCCCCAGAAATAGACTTTCTAGGTCAAAGGGAATAAATGTTTATTAAAGGTTCTTCATACATGATCAGTATATATTGTTTAATAGTTATTGAGTACGGTCCGGCCGGTGTGGCTCAGTGGCTGAGCATCGACCCATGAACCAGGAGGTCACCAGTTCAATTCCTGGTCAGGGCACATGCCCAGGTTATGGGCCAAGTCCCCAGTGGGGGGCATGCAGGAGGCAGCCAGTCAATATTCTCTCTCATCAATGTTTCTCTCTGTCTCTCTCCCTCTCCCTTTCCCTTCCTCTCTCTCTAAAAATCAATAAAGAAAAAAAAGTTATTGAGTACATATTTTGTTTCAGGAATTATATGAGGCATTTGTATTCACAAATCTTTCCTTAACATTTATAACTACAATCCTGAGTAGATATTTCAATTTCAGTTTAAGTGACTGTAAAACAACTAAGATTCATGTGTCATAGAATCAACCATGAGCACAAATTCAAGGAATAAAAAGATGTTAAAAAATAGTGAGCTTATTTTTTGCCTACTTCAGAAAGTCAGTAACATAGTTTAACTCTAGACAAATACTGAATTCCAGCATGTTCAAATGGCCTTCCCCCTCCCATGTGTGAGACCCGGCATCTTCATCTCCCTAAAGTATCTTTTTTAGGATTTCCACATCCCATCCTCTGACCAGGAATAACCCTGATGGAGTAAAGGAAAACTTATCTGTGGTAACAAGTAATCTACATGCTGTTTGGGGAGCTTAGTCTGATAAGTCTTTCTACCTGGTGGTTTTGAAACATAAATGTATTACAAGGGTGGGCAATCTACAACAGTGAGAATTTTGAATATTTCAACTCACGTCTGAGTTTGATATATTTCAAGATTTGAAAAGAATCACTTCAGAGAAATATAGTTGATCTATTAGTTTCATTATTTGTTATATTTTAATGTTTTATATGCACCTGCTCATTTTCTCATCTCATTATAAATTCCTTGAAGTCAAGAATTAGATCTAATACACAATTCCTATATATAAGAATCACTAAAAATGCCCTTAAGATGACATAAATTATTTCTATGTCTAAATTACCTTTCTCTGAACGGAGAGGCAGATCAAATGCTGTTCCACTACAGCCCGGACTAAAGTGCTCAAATAACAGACAACTGTTCTTGTCATGTTTACATTTCCCGAAAAAAGTTAGGATGTGCAAATATTCAAATATCTTTTTGTAAAGAAGTATTATAGATAATGTATATTTGTATTAATTTATCATCTTTCTACTTTAGGGGATTTACACTGCCCTTGGACATCTTATAACATAAGTCTGGTATTTTGATAGCTGCCAGAGGGTGAGCTGTCATGAATTTGCTACAGTATTTTGTTGTGACTAGTTTATGTATATTTAAGATTTATTTCATAGACCAATCTGTTGAGAAGTGCTATGAGTGCTAGAATATTAATAATACCACACCCACCATGCTAAGAGATAATTCTTCAGATAAAACATATATTTGGATCTTTTGTTCTAGTTATTGAAATTATATAGACTGAGAAATATGTATGTGTTGATGGACCAGAGATTTCACTGCAAATAAATTAAAATAACTGATTGTTACCCCTTCAAGGGCAGCAATAGCTACAAGTTTCCATTTTTAATGGCCGTGATGAAATAGCTCCCTATCATTCATTTGTTAAAAATTAACCAAAAATATACTTTTGCTAGTGAGAAAGAAAGATTTTGTTCACACTTTGTTATTGAAAGTAAATTTTGGAATGTAGGTTTTATTCTAAATGATTTTATGATACTACAAAAATTACAAGAGCACAGCAGGGTCTTCTTTAACATGGACAGATGAAGAAGCATAAATACTAGTACAGAAGGACACACACACATGCATTAATCTATTCAGTGCTTATCAGCGTTACATTCATTTTTAGTTGTACACCAAGTATCACTGACAGTGGCAGAAATGTCCAATGAAATACTTGTTCAAACAGTACTGCATTTTCTTGGTTACAATCCTCTTGTTGAGTACTTATTCATGCATAGTTAATGAAAAGATTTATTTAATCACATTTATAAATGTCATTTTCTATGATCTTTAGTGAGAACTCTGAGCGTATTCTTCAAATGCCACTCTAGAAGTCCTAGAGAACTCTGGTACCTGCCACCCACCACATGGATAAGAAGCTTCGCAGTTCATGATAGAAAAGCTAGAAAGCAAATACAGAAATATTTTATTAAAAGATTCTCAACTGGAAACAACTGCAATATATATTTACAATAAACAGAGATAAATACAAATATTGGTATTTCAAACAACACTATACAGCAGTAAAAAGGAAGGAGCCCCAGTTATAAAGAATTAACATGATGTCTCTCAAAGCTTATATTTGTATAAAAGCAAGTCAAAGAAGAATCCACACAGTATAAATCTATTCCTATAAACTTGGAAAACAGTAACAGTAAACAAATGATAAAAATGTAATTAAAAAAATAAGAATTATTAACTTAAAGTCAAGATTTTTGCACGGAGAAATTAAGGGAATGCTACAAGAGGGTTTGAAAGTATATGTAATCTTATTTTTTTAATGTTGTGTTACGAGTACCTATGAGTTCATTGTATTATTTATTATACATCGTTTTATAGAATTTCTGTATGTATAATACTTCCACAACAGGAAAATGTTTTGAATTCTTGATTAAAATAAATGACAAAAAATGGTTTAGTATAATGTATTAAATTAATAAATAATATAAAGGCATATATGAATCATCAGAAATTCTCCAGGAAGCTAAACTTAGATGCGGGGGACTCAGGTTCCACTGCTACCACTACAAGTCTTGGGGAAATCATTCAACCTCTCTAATATCAATAGTCTTATTTCTAACCTAAGGATACTTCGCTACCATAGAATTGATATGAGGTCCAAATGAGCTATTGAATGTAATGAGCCCACATATGGTTCAAATGTAGATTTAAAAAAAATATATATTTTAGAACATGGAGTATACAATTAAATTCTATAATATTGGAAACAATGTTTGCTTGCAAACTTTTGGATAAACCTTGAAATGTAAGCCACAATATGACATAAACTTTCAGCAGTTGTAATTTTCTCTAAAATTCTGAAGTGTCAAAGGCAAGTGAATCTTTGACTGTTGATCAATAAGAAATAGCTTTTCACCATAAGACTTACTCAATATCACAAAGACTGGTGTAGCCATTATGGAAAATAGTATGGAGGTTCCTCAAAAAAGTAAAAATGGAACTGCTTTATGACCCATCAGTTTCACTTCTGGGTATACAGCTGTAGAAAACCAAAACACTAATTTGAAAGACTATAAGCACCCCTGTGTTCATTGCAATGTTACTTAAAATAACCAAACTATGCACGCCACCCAAGTGCCTATCTGCAGGAGTGGATACAAAAGCTGTGACAGCCCTGGCCGGTTTGGCTCAGCGGTTAGAGAGTTGGTCTGCGGTCCAGAGAAAAAGCTGTGACATATAGATATATAACGGAATACTACACACCATTAAAAAAGAACACACTCTTAGCATTTGCAACAGCATGGATGAACCTAGAGTGTTTTATGCTAAGTTAAATAATTCAGTCAGAGAAAGAGAAAGACAAATACCATGTGATTTCACTTTATGTGGAATCTAAAGAACAAGATAAATGAACAAAGAAAACAAAAACAGACTCATAGATACAGAAAACAGAATTATGGTTGCCAGAGGGGAGAAGGGTTGGGGCGGACTAGGTAAACAAGTGAAGGGATTGAGGGGTGTAGATTGGTAGATACAAAATAGTCATTGGGATATAAACTATAGCATAGAAATGTAGTCAGTAACATTGTATTAACTATGTATGGTACCAGCTGGGTAGTAGAAATATGAAGGAGGACACTTTGCAAAGTATATGATTGTCTAACCACCATGCTGTACACTTGAAACTAATACAAAATAATATAGAATGTAAAATGTAATTGAAAAAATTTTTCAATTAAAAATGAAATCAGCCAACAAAAACCAAAACCCAAAACAAAACAACAACAGCAAATGTTCCAAAATTATAGCTTATCAATAGATCTACTTGTTTGAATATCAATTTCTTGTGAACTACCTCATTAAGAGATCAACTTTCAAAGCACAAATTTATTGAATTACCCAAATTTCTAATTTGCTAATGACTCATTTTGATGAATATTGATATTATCCTCCTATGGTTATATACATCAATATTATGGCATTATTTTAAAGAATGTTTAATTCATTGAAAGTCAATTAACATTAAGTGCTTTGATTCTCTCTTGAATTCTGGCATATTTTTTCCATAGTAAATATAAGTTATATACAATATTTTTGAATATTCAAGATGTGAAAATAATATTTATTCAGTATAGTCGATAAACAATATTTTTGAATGTTTCTGAAAACTAGGTGAATTGGATCAATTAGGTCATTTTTGGCAAATGGGTTAGCTACTAAATTGATACTTTGGAGATTCTTTTTTTGTGCGTGTGTAAATTAGCCTGCTTCTTTATGGCAGGACTGGAATGAATTCATTATGTTTTATAGCAGGATAGAAAGACCTGGAAAGGAAATCAGTATGTGGGAGAGGAGAGTTACAGACAAAGAACATTTGGAAGGTTTAATAGGGTGGATATTGAACTAAACCATAGGATTAGATTGTCAATCAGACTCACACAAATTAGAGACTTTAACCAGTATCAAGTTTTACTAATAATTTCAAGGATACAGGTAACATACAAGATCTAGATGAAGTAGAGAGAAGAATGAAACATCCCATATGGTTCTTTGTGTCCTTCCTTCTGACATTGGACATGCACATCTGGCCCAGAATAATAAATGAGTCTCTCAGTGAAGTTTATAGGCTTATTTATATAGTAGGGAATGTTTAAGTTATGGAACATCTCCATTCGATGCCCGCAGAGAGTTGATTCGTTTATATGGCATTCTCCAGGGAACATGCCTCAAAATCTGCAGATCTTGGGTTTATTTACAACAAGTAATCCTTTAGTTAGAGATATCTTACAAAGGGCATTCTACGGATTAGGCATTATCCTCCTGACAAATCTCATCAATGTCTGTTTGCAGTCATGCACTGCTTAACAGGGAGGATAGTTCTGAGAAACGCATCCTTAGGTGATTTTGTCCTTGTGCGAACATCATAGAGAATGATTACACAAACCTACATGGTACAAACTATGCCACATGTAGGGTATGTGATATAGTTTATTGCTTCTAGGCTACTAGCCTATACAGCATGTTACAGCACAAAACAACATAAGATTACATTAATCACAAGAGAAAATGATACCATCAAGAAACGCAGTAAATGTGATTTGTATGAGGCTGCTCCAGCATAACACGGCATACTGTTGTGCAGCAAACTGTTTGTTTTTTTTTTAATAACTAGAAAGAGTACACTCTAAGATAACGATAAAAAGTATAGTAAAGTAAGCACATAAGCCAGGAACAGTTGTTTATTGTCATTATCCAGTATCATGAACTGTACATAATGGTATGTGCTATAGTTTTATACGCCTGGTAGCACAGTAGTTTGGTTACACCAGCATCACCACAAACACCTGAGTAATGCATTGCACTGTAACGTTTTGACAGCTACAGTGTCACTAGGTGATAGGAATTCTCAGCTTCATTATAATCTTATGTCCCTGACCAAAACATTGTTGTGGGAGGACATGAATGTACATGTAGTTGCAGTTGAGAGGCCCCTGGCCAGGTCATTGGCTTTCTGTCCCTTTAACTCGGGGTCGCCCACTGAAAAGGGAGGAAATGATTATAAGCCATTTGACTCCTTTCTTTCAGAAATCTAGGTGAATTTAAAGATACATTATTGTAAATTAGGCAAAACAAAAGGCAAACACAAAAATATAATAATAGAAAATTAAGACAGAAACTCAAAAAAGATATGAATAAAAAAATCATAGTGATTAGCAGCTCTTAAGAGAACAATATTTATGTAGCCATAAAAATGCAAACACACTGATTACAGAAAAGAATGTAAATGTGTATGTACATATGATATAATTTTGGAATTAAACAGTCGATGAACTGACAGGAAGAGTATGAATGATAAAATTTTTTATCTTGCATAATAAAGTCAAAAGCTACTCTCCATGTTGATAAAACGAAGAAGAATAAAGACTAGTACATTATTTTAAGTGATAAGGTGAACAAATTTTCGTCTAAAAAGAGCGATAAAACTCAGTTGAGAGGACTGACTGGGTGGGGGAGAGAAGGAATATAAATTCATGTGCATTTTAAAATAAGCCTATAATTTTAGAACAGATTTAGCTTTACAGAATTGTGAAGATAGTACCGTTTCACAGCCAGTTTTCCCTGTGAGTAACAACGATGTCTCTGTGGTACATGTGTTACAATTTATGAACTGACATTAGTATGTTAAGTCAATCCTGGATTAAGGTTGCCTTAGTTTCTTCCTCGTGTCCTTTTTCTGTTCGAGGATGCGACCCAGAAGACCAGCGTACATTTAGTCATCAGATGTCCTCGGGCTCCTTCCTCAGACTGTCTTTGTTTTGATGATTTGAAGAGTTTTGAAAGTGTGAATCAGGTATTTTTAGAATGTCCCTTAAAAGGAATTTGTTTGATGTTTCCCTCATGAGCAGACTGGCCGTAGGTGGAGGACCACAGAGGTAACATGCCATCTTCAACACATCATGCCTACCAACGTACATGCTAGGAACATGGGTGGTCACTCTTGATGTTGGCCTGTCATGTTACTCCACTGTACGGTCCCAGTCACTGTCTTGGTCCCCTTTCCATACCGTCCTCTGTGAAAAGAAGTCACTATGTGCAGATCATGCTTAAAACGCTGGGAGCTATGTTCCACCTCCTTGATAGAAAACCTACATAAATTATTTGTAATTCTTTGCATTCTTTGTACTTTGTATTCTTCTGAAGTATTGCCTTTTCAAGAATGTCATGTAGTTGGACTCATAGACTGTGTAGCCTTTTCAGAGTGGCTTCTTTCACTCAGTAATATTCATTTAAGATTCAGTTATATCTTTTTGTGGCTTGATAGCTCATTTCTTTTTACCTTTTGTACCCCAGTGAGTTTATCCTTTCATGAATTAAAAGACGTCTTAGTTGCTTCCAGTTTTGTCCAATTAAAAATCAAATACAGCCTGGCCAGTTTGGTTCAGCAGTTGGAGCGTCGGCCCGCGGACCAGAGAGTCTCAGTTCAGTTCCCGCTAGAGGCACGTACCAAAAATAAATAAAATAAAATAAAATCCAATACAGATGCTATAAACATTGACATGCAGGTTTTTGTATGGACATAAATTCATGTTCTCAAATTAGTTGGGTAAATGCCTAGAAACACGATTGTTCTATTGTATAGTGGGGCTCTGTAAGCCTTGTAAGAAACTGCCAAATTGTCCTCCAGAGTGGCTGCCCCACTTTGTCTTCCTATCAGCAACAGGTTAGAGTTCCCGTGCCTCTGCGTCCTCACCAGCAGTGATGCTGCCGGTTGTTTTCAGATCTTAGCCGTTCTAATAGGTATGTAGGGGCATATAGAGGACAGCTTGGTACTGGTTCCCCAAATTCAAAATGTGAATACCATTTGACATATCCAGAGATTAATCTAATAGGTAAATGTGCACATGTATAGAAGTCTATTTAGAATTACACTTCTAAAGCTAGCCAGCCCTGGCCAGTTTGGCTCAGCGGTTGGAGCATCGGCCTGCGGAGCAGGGAGTCCCGGGCTCAGTTCCCGCTAGGCGCACGTACCACCAAAAAAATAAATAAATAAATAATAAAGCTAGGCATAGCAGTCTATTCAGAGTAAAGTTCCATTTGCATTAAAAACATACATACATGTAGATATATAGGACCTGTCGGTAGGGGCATGGGAGAAATCCTGTCAACGACTTCCTTGGAGCAAGACATTGAGAGCATTCAAGTTGAAATTGTGATGAAAAAGGCAGCAAGAAAAAGAGACCAGTCACTTGGTATCTTCTACCTCCTTTTAACAATAATATATATTTTTTCAAGTTAACAATCATATATTGTTCTTTTAATTAAAGAATTCAAATGCTTCACACTGGCTATAACTGCTAAAGTTAAAAACTTCTTCCAATGACCTGAAAAAAATAGACTGAAATTATTGCAAACAAAACAATTCACCTTTTACATTTAAAAATTTAATTTGAATTGCGCTCAGAATCCAAATTATGATTTTAATAAATGCATGTTAAAATGATAAATGGACAATATTTTTAAAACTTACATCTCTAGCCTCTGAGACTCTTCCACCTTTTTTGGGAAGCTCCTGTTAATACCTGTGGCAAGCCCCAAATCAGACCCCTCATTTTTAGAGTTTGGAAAGCATTCGAAGATTGTTGGATAAATGGCTTAACATGATGATGAGCTTTAATAAACCTAACCCAGTATACTGAGTGTGAAGAATTCAGTATAGAGAAAATAGATTTGGAACATCTTTCTAAAGAAACATTAAAGCAATGGGATCCATTAAGGAAACTTTAGACCATATCAGTCAGTGATCTACTTGGCAAACTGATGTGTTCATGTATTTTTAATGAAGGTTAAATGTACAAGGACGCACTGATTTCCGCTTTTCAGATGAGATCAACATATTTAATTCCTGGTTTCCTGCACCGACTCTTCCATCGGGACAATTATAAGAGAAACCAGCCAGCGATGAGCGGTTAAGTCTCAGAGAGATTTAATGAGCTTCTTTTTAAAAAATCAGAGTTTCAGGTAGTAGGAAATACTAAAATTGAGTGAGCATCTCAAAATCCTGCGGGTTGCACACAGCAGCCGTTACCGAATTCTGGAGTAGTTGACGAAGGCAGGAGAATTCGAATCATTCCAACTAGAACCTGCACAATGATCTCAACACAGCATACTTTTTTTAAAAAAAAATGTTTTTTCTTTATTAATTTTAGAGAGAGAAGAAGGGAGAGAGAGAATTGAAACATTGATGAGAGAGGACATTAATTGGCTGCCTCCTGCATGCCCCCCATTAGAAATTTGGCCCACAACCTGGTCATGTATCCTGACCAGGAATCGAACCGGCAACCTTTTCCTGCATGGGTCGATGCTCAACTGCTGAGCCACTTTCTATGTGTTGCTGTACTCATAAAAAGTAGGACTTTGTAAGTGAAAGCAATGTTAAAGAATTTTAAATAAAAAATTAATTAATACACATAAATAAGCAACAATTACTCATTTTCGTTCTTCTTTTTTTTTTTCTTTTTGGCATTAATTTTCTGAGAAAGATAGCTTTTCAAGTTGCAGCAGCACCTAACAAAGTGAAATGAAAATGTCACTGTTATGGGCTGAACTGTCTCCCTTCAAGATGCACCTGTTTTAGCTCTCACCTCTTGCACCTCAGAATGCGCTGGTATCTGGCAACAGCGTAGGTGCTAATCCTCTCTCAAATAAGTGCCCTTATTTGTTTTTTAATAGATAGTTTTCATTTATAATTGACATACAAGATTATATTAGTTTCAGGTGTAGAACATTATGATTAGACATTTATGTACCTTACAAAGTGATTGCTTTGATAAATATAATTCTTTTTGACTAGCACCCTTATAAGACGAGAAGATTCTGATACAAAAGAGACACAGGGGGTTGTGCTCGCACACAACAAAATTCTTTTCAAGACCATGCAAGGAGACAGCAAAAAGACTGCCACCCCAAGCTAAGGACATAGGCCTCAGAATGAAACCCACCTTGCAGCACCTTGACCTTGGACTCCCAGCCTTCAGAACGGTGAGAAAATAATCTTTTCTTGCTAAGCCCCCAGTCTTTGGTATTTGCTTATGGCAACCTGAGCAAATTAATCCATTCACACAGCGTGCAGGGTCTTTCGAAAGGATTCCAGTCGAGGGTAGTAGGGGAATTTTTACTTGTAAATATCTAAGAATGAAATGTATTTCAGAAGAGATTTTCAAGGCAGCAGGTGATAAAGCAAGACAGACTTGCAACCATGGGCCATGTTGAGAGAGGAAGGAGGGAATGGATTGTGTGGGGTGGGGCTCAGGAGGGGAGAGCAGGACACATCTGCTTGCAGGCCCTTGTGCACCGCGCATGCGCTCCTATGCTCATGCGAGCCATGCACGGAGGAATCTAAGCCCGGCCACCTCCGCAGAGAATGCCAGAGTCAATAATGGTGAATTCCAAAACCACAAATGTATAAATAACTCAGCAAAGGCCCCTTATCATGATACGTTCTAATTATAATTTCCAACATGGAGGCTCCACATAATTTCAACGTCTGAGGCTTAATACTCACAGAAAGCGTTGGAGAAATCAGTAGCCTGTTTTCTCATCCAGTCTGTTCCTTGGAAGCTTATAATTTTGGTATCTGACATTCTCAAGTTCAAAGCTAAAACCAGATCAAGATTTGTATTGTGTTAACATGACCTTGATCATCATGTAATCCTGGAAGATTTAAAATACAGCAATCCCTTTGAATTTTCTTCTTCAAAATACTAGAACCTTAATCGCCTAGAGAATTAAACTAAGGGTGGAATGAATGACTTAGAAATGGACTGTGGTAGGGAGACCAAAGGGGAAGCCATGCAGGGTTAACCCATGAAGCAAGAGTCCCCTGCTGGGGATGCAGAAATGAAAACTACTTGCCAATTTATCTGTAAATCCATCTCAGACGGAGGCCATGTCCTCCAGCCCCATCACAGACATTGGTCAATTTCAAAGAAATTGACTATGTTCAAGGTAGAGAACCAGAGAAACATAACTATAAATTACTTTTGGAATAAAAAATGCTTTGCCTTAGCGAAGGCACCTCCTTAAAACCATAAGTAGTGTGGATTGCCTGTGTAATAGACACAACTCTGACTAGAATGAGCGAGCAGCCTTGGCAATTTGTGTGGCATCAAGAAAGCTGTGGTTGCGGCATGGACTGAGAAATGACTCAGGGACCTCTGCCTGCCTGGGCCATACCTTGTGACCCTGTCAGGAATGCTACAATTATTGAGCACTCACTCCACAACCGAGGCCTGTGATAAGCACTTCATGCACGTGGTCTGATTTAATCATAGGATGAGGAAATGCAGTTTTCTAAGTTGCTCAGAAAACTAGCTAATTTGCGCAGGATGACTCACCTGGGATGTTGTGGATCCAGGCAAGGCAACAAGGTCTACCTGCTCCAAACTGTACTTTTATCATCGCTTTGTTTTTTACTGTGATCATTCAATTTTTAAAAAAATATTCTACTGAGCAGCATTTTTAAGAGCACACACTCTAACTTACATACCTGCTGACCAGCATCTGCTGAGCTGTAGCATACCCAGCCTGAGCACCATTGGTTTATTCTCACTTGTTTTTATATTTATGGTTAGGTTTTACTTATCTATTTGAGGGACAAATAGCTTAAATAATGAAAAGTAGTAGTAACTGCCCAACAAATGAAGTGCCCTCTGCGTGCCCGGGAGTGCGTGCCCGGGAGTGCGTGCCCATGGGCACAGAGATGCAGACACCGGCGGTGGGATGTTAGCTGGACATCCTGAAGGATATGGGCAGGGCACGGACAGCTTCTGCTCCCCAAGGGGACTATTTTTTCATGTGCTAATTAGAGACCAAGACCTATGTTTGTCTACCAAATTATAACTGTGAAAACAATAATCAGCTGACACTTAGAAGGTTAAATGAAAAAGAAACTGGGTTTGTGAAGTGGGTGAAGGTAGGGGAGGTACCATTCCATGCCAGATATATGAATGCAGGAGCTTTACCAAACCAGAACCATGGAAAATCAGCCTCTTGACAAAGCCATAGAATTTCCTCCAGAATTTCAATACCCAACCCCTTCACAAATAACAAAGGTCAGATATCTGAGAGAGAGAGAGAGAGAGAGAGAGAGAGAAAGAGAGAGAGAGAGAGAGAGATGAAAAAGGTCTTAGAATGATTTTTTTGTGGACTGTTGCCACACCAGATACACTGGACAGGATGTCTACTGACTAATGGAAGCAAGGCAGAAAAAAAAAAAAGAAAAGAAAAATACATGCGAAAAAATATTAACTCTAATGGCAGCAGATGAACATGAACCTTAGAAGAGTGCAAGGTAACCAAGGAGAAGGGAGTCAAGGATGGATGCAGTGCAGCAGGAAGGAGACGCTGCCTTGTTCATTTCTGCAGCCCCAGCTGTTTTCTCCGCTCATCATATCCAGCTGCTCTGCCTTCCTCGTTCTGGACCAAATATGGTGACAAGCCCCCACCCAGGGCCTTTGCCCTGCTGCGCCCACGGCCCGGCTCACTCTGCCCCGAGGTCCTCCCAGTGCCTGTTTCCTCACCCCTACAGATCTTGGCTCAAATGGCAGGTCGTCCAGGGGCTGTTTTTGACATTGTGTTCTGGAATTCCCTGTCCCTCATCCTGGCTTATTTTCTCCAAAGCACTCAGTACCTTCTAATATATAATATGATATGATATAATATAATGTAATGTAATATAATATAATACATATATTCATTTTTAAGCCTCTCTGCATGATTGAAGAGTCAGGGAGGTTTGGCCGTTGTGTCCAATGCTGCATGCCCGGCACGGAGCACCGAGCCTGACATATGGCAGGCCCTCAGTAAATATTTGCTAAATGAATGTTCTCATCAATAAGGATTTGATTGTGAGCTTCTGAACAGTTAGGAACTTGGGCCTCAATAAGATTTAGTTCATAAAACACAGACAACAGGTTTTAGGTCTTGGAGCACACAGACGTGGACTCGAAACATACATAGCCTAAGGCAAAACAACCGCTCTCCGGAGCCTCTGCTTCCTCTTGTGTAGAATAGGTTTATTCATCCTTACACCGTAGGTTACTATTAGGGTTAATGAGGTAACAAAGGCACTGTCAATATGGTCTGCGGGGGATTCAAAAATTAGCAGCCATTATTCTAATTAATATTAATGGTGGATCTGGCTAAGAATAGTTTGTGATGTCATTACTTTGGTTCTTCTCAAACAATCCAATCCCTCTTGCTAGTTCTGAAGTCCTGAGTTACAGAGTTTATTGATTCTGGAAAGGCTGAGGGTGTCAATCAATGGGAGAGAAGGTTCCTTGTAACTTCCTGCAAGGAATATGATATCACGAGCACTCTGATTAGGACATAAGATCCCTGAGCAGAGTCTGATCTTTGCATCTTTTCAGTTGTTTACGAAGCATGATGCTGGGAAACGTGACAGTTTCAGATCACTCGGGATCTGCCATGCACTCAACCCTCAGCTCCTTACCCCCGTGCTGGGCAAGGGTGACTTTCCTTCTCAGACCTAGACGACTGCAGAAGCACCTGCCAGATGAAGTTTCCGTCTTCTTGGAATCGAGGAGACGGGTTCCCAGCACTCTCTGACCTGGAAGCCATTCACTAGAGCTGCAAATCTTTGTACCGGCACTGTTTTTGTTTCTAAGTCCTGCTTGAACAAATAACCTGGCTTATTAGCAATAACATTCTTAGGCAAATACGAGACAATATCAGTAGGAATTTAAAAGATAAGTTTGGTGGTAAAAACCCTGCCTTTGGAAAAACAGTGACCATGTCATCGGTCTGAGTTACTCTAGGACCCTGCGTGCCACTGTACTGAAAGTGTCCTTCGACAAAATTGGCGCTGGCAGCTGGCCGTCAAATCTGAAATGTTTTGGGCAATAGAGCTACTTTGGAATCTTGCCCACATACCAGTACATATCTTGATCTTGAGAAAACATTTCCCGATATTCAGGAACTTTTCCATTGTTCCTTGCAATGTCCCCCAAAGGACACATAAGCTTCTCTAGACCTCTTGACGCCCACGTGAGCTTCCCATACGAAATGCTGGCGGGTCAGCACTCCGCTGCATTCACGGGAGACGTGATTGGAACACTTATTCCACGGACTTTCTGCTTTTTAATACATTGGGGGTGAAGAGAGAGCGTGAGAAGTTTGCTGCATTGAGTGGAAATTCTGTGCATGGAGCTCCACCTGCCCTGTCATCATAGCGATGTCGTCATAACCTTGTTCCTGATGTGGTGTGGATGAGGCGCCAATGGCTGCAGAAAGAGTTACATTTTCTCTGAAACCAGAGTCATTGTGTAACCTGTGGTGATTACCTTTCTCCTGTCAGCCAGCTTCTTTGTCAAGTTAAGCATTCTCGCATCCAGCAACTGGTGTGGTCTGATATAGTCAGCTCGAACAAGTCCTTTTTCCCACAGTGTGTTCCCGAACATTAACTCTGTGAGATGCCCCAAGAAGGTCTGCTAAGGCCAAGTGACTCTTACACATCCTGCATAATTTAACTCACTTTTGTAAGCATGTCATATATAGTAGAGCATTAAATGACCTAAACAGGGCTACCAAAAGCCATTGCTTCACATGGCTCATTTTAGCATTTGCCAAATTTATTTGATCACGATTCTCACTTTCTTATGTTAAATCTCATAAGATTCTGCAGAATGAGAGGGTATTCCAGGAACCCCAGCTTGGGCGACACTCTTCCAGATAAAATAAACATAAGTAAATGTTGTTCAGAGGTTAGGAACCTGGCTCCTCACTTGTAAGAAGGCCGAGCCCTGTTTTATTGGTGATCTTCAAGTGGCATTGCTTTACGCAGGGGTCTGCAGAACTTCTCTGCAAAGGGATATACAGTAAATAGCTTAGGCTCAGTTAAAACTACTCAACTCTGGCTGAGTGTGAAATTAGCCATGGACAATACCTAAACAAGCGAGCGTGGTTGTGTTCCAATAAAACCTTACAAAAACAAGTGGCAGCCTCAATCGGGGCCAGGAGCTGCAGCTTGCAAACTCAAACTTTAGAGGAAGGCAGCCACCCTTCATTCACAATTCAGTTATCTGATACCTTGAGAGCAAGATAAGAAAGGGAGTGGGGTTTTATTCTGCAGCCAAGTCTGGTTTACTTTAGCTTTCAGGAGACTGGATTTTAGTTCGCTTAGATCTGTATCTAAAATTCTTCTCATGGTATCACCACCAAGAGGAATCGGTGTCCTCAGAGAAGGTCCAGAACTTGCCTGCTCTTTGCAACTAAGAGAAGGCTGCCTTGATAATTTGCTTTAATTCCCCTGAAATGGGCAACTAGCCATTTCCTAGTAAAAAGAATGATTTACCGGCAGGGCTCCAACCTCCCTGTTGGAGGTGAAATAAAACAGGGAGGTGTTTGGGAAAGGAAATCTGCACCAAGTGCTAGAAAATACCAAACCTGCAGTTATTTTAAGTCAAGCCCACTGCAGAATCAACAGTGTCCATTATGCACAAGGGACCACCCACCCGAGGAGCATCCAAAGATAATAATTTCTGAGAAAAGGGACCACAAAAATGCGGATGCTGAATCTCTGGCAGGACCTTGTGGCTCATGTGTAAAGAAGTGATTGTCCCTCAGATACGAAGGGCATTTCACTAGCTTATGCTGGCAAGGTTTCTGTTTATTGATGCTTTATTGTGTGACTCTGTTTTTAACCCTTCCCAGGGCAAGCATTTTGATTCTCTTATAATATCAAAGGAAATATGATAAGGGGGGTGGAGAAGCTTTATAAAAAGTCTCTAGACTAACAGGATAATAGTTTTAATACCGGGAGCAATCTAAAAAATACCAAATCCAACTACATTAAAAAGAGCAACGAGGCGTTGTGCCCAAGATGCCAAACATCAGTGACCAGGTACGAGAGCCAGGTCTTCTGAGTCAGCCAAGGGCAGTTCTCAGAGCTGCGTCCTTGACCTGGTGAAGGTTGGAGCATCAGGTCCCTGGGTGGGCTCCTGTACTCGGCATGGATGACGCGCACACATCCCATGGTAGGAAATATCACAGGCTGCACACACCTTTATTTCCACACTGTTGTAAATCATGTTCATGCTCTGAAAATAGTTAAGGCTTGGGTACTAGGATGCAAACATTCTCAAGGAGCAGGGGATATTTGTGCTAAACCTAAATTGGGGAAGAAAGTCTAGCTGCAAAACTATGAACCTCCAGCACAAGTTGATTTCTACAGTGGGGATATGCTGTGCTGGGAACTTTAAAGAGCAATTTCTGAGTGCAGGTCCCTGGGGTAGACACAGGAAATGGAGAGGTTTATATGTCTAATACTTAGGTCACAGAGACTGTTTTGGGTTTCTGCAGGAAGAGGCCAAGAGGAACTTTTTCACAGAACGATTTTATGAAACTTGGATTCCAAACAGTGCAAACCTGAGGTCTAGAGTGTGGAAGAATGACACTGTTCAGTTTTACCTTCAGCATTATGAAAGTTCAAGGGCACCCGGTGCAATTTGGTACCTTGATGCTTTTATAGGCCTCAGTAGACCAAGGAGACGGCATGTAGGCAGGAAAGCTGCTACATAAAGATGTTGGCACATTTGAAGTGGTCATTCAAGTAAACTTGAGGCATCAAGCAGCTATAGCTTCGATTTGTCCTTGTGACCTTGTGAGAGACACCTTGGGGACCGAGCATGAGATCTGAGAGGAAAGACTCTAAGGCCGGCCCCCAGAAGTACACATGGACCAGCAACATTGCGACATTAACATCAGCGGGTCCCTGTTTTTAACTGTAGACTACAGAAGTCTGGGAAAGTTTTGGTTATACTTGGCAATATTAAGATTTAAATTCCCCTTAGGAATTTTAAAGTACGTTTTCCAAATAAAATAGCAACTTTAACTTTCTGCAAGTTATGAATCATATACTGTTGTTAAGCAAGAAACCCATTAAACTAAAACTTAAATATCTGCATGTGATCAGTCTCGGGGAGGTATGTCTTGTCTGCTCATGTGTTTGCTGAGTGTACCAAATATTCCATGGTTAATGCTCCTCTCCTATTTACATTCTAGGTTCTCTCACCCCCACCCCAACATGCTTTGTTCCACAAGCAACCCTGTCTGCATAGGGGGCTAATAGCACAAGGAAATTATTAAAATATAGAGAAATGTTGTCTTGTCCAACCAATGCAAGAACATTGTTTCCCAACTCCACCCTCCCAACAACATTCACTCTAAGTAGCATATGCAAATAAATGATCTTGTATATTTTCCTTTTTATTGCAAAAGCAGTGTTTTGGAAAGGTTGAACGTTGAATGGGTGTTCTGTTAAATGCTCAGGAACATGTCTTTGCAGAGCGAATGATCGTGCTTTGCCCAGGTGGTGGATCTCTATTCCCCTTCTTTATCTCATCTGCTCAGTCTCCCTCCTACTAGGAGGGACTCCCTCTAAAACTTCATGACACCCTTTGGTGTACTTAAAGGCTATTGTGGCTTCTCTTGGCCTTCCCTCCGAGATGGAGAATCTTCCCAGTGAAACCCCTCTTTCCTCATTGCCACCTACATCTCATGCTCGTTATTTCCTGCACATTCTTCCCTCAAGGGCGTGCCAAGCTGCCAGAGCTGCGTGGCTTCAGGTGGCTGATTGTGTGTTTATAACATGACAGATCTGGGTGACCCAGCCCAAGGACAGCCTTCCAGCAGCAAGATAAACTTAAATGTTTAAAGGTCAGTTTTCAGAAGTGGAAGGCATGGGTGTGCGGGCATGCGGTTCCCATGCTCGTAGAAACCTGGCTTTCCGCACCTCTGACTCCTGACAGTAACACAGACACCGCCCATGCCAGTGCTTGTCTTCTTTCCCTGGCTTTGGATTATGCCACTGCTGCTCAAGACAGGCTTCAACCCTTCACGTAGGCCTAGCAGGTCTTACTCATGGTCCTTTGAACATATGCATCTGCACCTCCCACCTTTGGGTCACACTGTCACTCTCGCTGAAAGGTCCTCCCAAATGTCTACATGCTCAGTGCATTGCACGCTCCCTTCAGGCCCCAGTTCTAGTTTATTTCCTTAGTAAGTCCTTCAACAAACCCCCCATTCCCAGGGGTCTTGCCTTCCTGAACCTCACCCAATTTGCTGTCTGTCTCATGTGGAATCTTCTAAATTCTCATTTCCCTTGAGGACTTGTTTATTTCCCACCCTGCACGTCCATTCGGCCTTTCTAGTGGGTGTGGTTTATACTCACAGCCAGGGTGTAAGAAAGTTGGTTTGTGTGTTACTCTTCCACATTTGGGAAGTGTCTTGAGGTCTCATTCTGTGGATCAGAATGTTCAGGGTGATTCGGGACCCAGAATAGATAGAAAATATAATTTGAATAGCAGCCACCGTATTTTATACCCCTTGGCTGGAAGATAAAAACTCCAGATGTTTCTTTTGTAAAATTTCCCTGATTTCTGAGAATTAACTGCTACTTTAATATCATGTAATGCAAATGGAACAAAGTCATTTGCTCATATTTAGTTAATTCGTTCTTCTAGAAGACAGGGTGCCGAGTATTGTGTCATTACTTATGTGCAGTGTTTTGATGACAGGTCCTAATGGATTTGACATCCCAGTTTTTACTTCGTTTCATCATAAGCAAGTTGCTTGACTTTGCTTCACCTCAACTTTCTATCTCTCTGCCTCTGTGTGTGTGTGGTGTGCATTCATCAAGACATCAGAATGAGCTGTCTTGGATCCTGCTTTGGATTTTTATAAATTCTCTCAAACGAGCAGTATCTGGTCTCAGCGAGCCCCATAACTCTTGTTAAGTGGCCCCAGGCCTGGCACTAAAAGCAGCCAGCTTTGGTTCACAACTTGGCTTTGCCTGGGCACCTCCAAGACCAGCACAAGAAGTAGCCATATGCAGATCACTTTGTAGCTTATGCCAGGTGGCCTCAGGTAGAACACAAGCAGAGGCTGACCTTGCCCCAGAATCAGCACACCCAGTGGACAGCTTCAGATCGCATCGAAGCACCACCACTCAACCACCTCCACAAGTGACACACTCAAGGAATGGACTCAGTACCAGAGCCTTGCTGAAGTAAGTCTTGCTCTGTGTGGTGGGCCCCTGCACAGCTAATCATCCAAGGTAGCCAGCGCTCAGTGGATAGTGGGCATAGCCAGTCCTTGTAGCTGATCAGCCTGAGTAAAATCTTCTCATTGATTTGCCAACAGCAATCAAGACTCAATTACAACAGAAGGATGTAAAGTCCACAAGAGGGGTGCACCTCAAGGGCCCAGATGGGAAAACAGGGAGGCTGTGCCACTGAACCCTACAGGACACCTATTACAATAGGCCACCCTAGGGAGCCCAGGAGACATAGCAACTCTACCTAATACATAGAAACAAACACAAGGAGGCAGCCAAAATGAGGAGACAAAGAAACATGTCCTGAATGAAAGAAGAGAACAAAACTCCAGGAAAAGAGCTAAACAAAATGGAGATAAGCAATCTAACAGGTGCTGAGTTCAAAACACTGCTTTTTAGGATACTCAATGAACTTAGTGAAAACTTCAGTGAACTTAGTGAGGGCCTCAAGAGTATAAAAAAGGACCAGTCAGAAATAAAGGGTGCACTAACTGAAATAAAGAATAATTTACAGAGATTCAATAGTAGAGTAGGTAAAGCCAAGAAGCAAACTATCAATTTGGAATATAAGGAAGCAAGAAACACCCAATTAGAATAGCAAAAGAAAAAAGAATGAGGATAGTGTAAGGAGCCTCTGGGACAACTTTAAGCATACTAACATTGGCATCATGGGGGTGCCAGAAGGAGAAGAGAGAGAACAAGAAATCGAAAACCTATTTGAAACAATAATGGCAGAAAACTTCCCTAACTTGGTGAAGGAAACAGACATACAAGTCCAGGAAGCACAGAGAGTCCCAAACAAGATGAACCCCAAAAGGCCCACACCAAGACACATCATCATCAAAATGCAAAAGGTTCAAGACAAAGAGAGAATCTTAAAAGCAGCAAGAGAGAAGTAGTTGGTTACCTACAAGGGAGCTCCCATAAAGCTGTCAGCTGATTTCTCAAAAGAAACTTTGCAGGCCAGAAGAGAGTGGCAAGAAATATTCAGAGTGGTGAAGAGCAAGAACCTACAACTAAGATTACTCTATCCTGCAAAGCTATCATTTAGAATTGATGGACATATAGTTTCCCAGACAAGAAAAAACTAAAAGAATTCATCATCACCAAACCAGTATTATATGAAATGTTGAAGGTCATTTTGAAGAAAAAGACGATCAAAAATATGAACAAACAAAATGGCAATAAATACATATCTATTGACAATTAAATCTACAAACAAAACAAATAAGCAGAACAGAAACATTCTCATAGATACAGAGAATATTTTGTTAGTTGCCAGATGGGAGGAAGGTTGGGGGAACAGGTGAAAAGGGTGAAGGGATTAAGAAGTACAAATTGGTTGTTAGACTGACAAACCTCAAAGGGAAGAGGGGTGAGAGGGGGTGGGAAGAAATAAACCAAAGAGCTTATGTACATATATGCATAACCAGTGGACACAGACAACAGTGTGGGGAAAGGCAGGAGGGAGGCAAGAGCAAGGAGGAGGGGGTCAATAGGGGAAAAAGGAGAAACATTTGTAATGCATTCAATAATAAAGATAAATTTTAAAAGAAGAAAAAAAAGAAATCCAAATGATATATAAATCACAGGAATTTTTTAAAAAACATTTTACAAACAGCAAACATTTCTTGAATTCATCTTCTCTACCAGGCCTTATGGAGATACAAAAATGAGAATTTCAAAGTCTGCAAATTCAGGGAGATTCCTTCCACGAGGTAACAATTTTTAATCTCTGCTTTCTTATTCTAACATTTGCTGGTCGATGTTTTCATTATGGTTCATGTGAATCAATGCTATTCCCTAAAGCCATTCTTTCATAACTTCTGGGAAAGCAGCTTAATTCATTAGTATTCTCTGTTTGTCAT
This sequence comes from Molossus molossus, assembly GCF_014108415.1. Classification (NCBI taxonomy): domain Eukaryota; kingdom Metazoa; phylum Chordata; class Mammalia; order Chiroptera; family Molossidae; genus Molossus; species Molossus molossus. The sequence continues at coordinate 33,177,961 of NW_023425346.1, forward strand.
TATCTCTAAAGCATAGCTATGGCCTAATAATTAATTCCATTTGTAGGTAGACATTAACAGAAATATACACATATTCACCAAAAGTCATGCACTAGAATATTCATGGCAGCTTTATTTATAGTACTCTACACTGAAAATTACCCAAATGCCCACCAGTAGTAGAATAGGTGAATTGTGGTACATCTACACAGTAGAACATTAAACAGCACTAAAGATAAACCAACTACATTGACTCACGCAACATGGATGAATCTTGCACGATAATTTTGAACAAAAGGAGGCAGACACACAGGAGTACATACTCTAGGATTCCATCCATATGACATACAAATAAAGGCAAGCGCACTCATGCTGTAAGATGTCAGCCCTAGTGGGGAAGGAGGTAGTAATTGAAGGAGGCACAAGAATGTTTTTCAGGGTGCTGGTTATATTCTGTTTTGTGACTTGGGTACCGGTTACAGAGGTGTGCTCAACTGTGCAAATTCACTGGGCAATGAATTTATGATGTGGGCACTTGCCTGTATGTATATTATATTTTATTTTTTTTCTTTATTGATTTTAGAGAGAGAAGAAAGAGAGAGAGAGAGAGAGAAACACCAACGAGAGAGAACATTGATTTACCGACTCCCACATGCCCCCCATTGGGAATCTGGCCCACAACCTGGGCATATGCCCTGACCAGAAATCAAACTGGGGACCTCTTAGTGCATGGGTTGACACCCAACCACCGAGCCACGCTGGCTAGGCATAATAAATATTTCATTTATAAATAAATTTTATATATGTTTATGTGTGTGTGTATATATATGTATATATATATATATATATTTCCCTTCAACTAGTTTCCTAAGTATAATTGTTCTAAACAACATAGACAGTAGTCAATAAACACTTTTCTTCCTTCATATTGAAGTAGATTGGGTTCAGCAATGTACTATGACATTAGAGACATTTTCTAATTTTATCTTTGAAACAGTCTTACAAAAAGGATATAGTGTGTTTATGTTTCAGAAACCCTTTTTATGTGATTCTTCTGGAAGGCTGGGAGAGTCCCCCCCCCCCCGGTAGCTGAGATAGTGCAGAAGACCAGACGTTTCTTCCCCAGAAGCTGGCCTGAGGTGTGTGACCTGAGTGTGCCCAATCAGGTCTCCTGGCAGGAATGTGGCTTCTAGACCAACAGTCTCCGAAGAAGCAGGGATGGGTGGAAATGCCCTGTATGGGCAGCTTTTCTTGTGAGTGCCCAGGGCTGGTGGTGAACAACAGGCCTCCAACCAGGCAGCCCCCTTGGGTCAATGTGTGGTCCCTCATGCCCGGTCTCCCTTCCTTTCTTTTAGTTTCCCACCATGGGCCTCAGTCTCTCAGCAAAGTCTGTGAACTGCCTTCCTGCCAGTAAACCCGTGCTTGGCCTCAGTTCCTGAATTCAGTGCCTGTTGTTTGTTGGACGGCCCAGCAGATATTAATACTTCAATGAGGGGTCCAATGTTCACAGATGTAAATTACCCAACATTCCACATCAGGCCCTGGTCGAAGCCAGAATTTAGATCCCAGTCTATGGCTTCCAAACAAGCTTTTTTATTTTATGATACAAAGTCTTTAAAAGCATGTTTTTATTTTACGAATAGTTTCAAGCTTGTGAGCCACTCACCAGCAGGCTGAGTGGAGGAAGGATCAGTGTCAGTGTTCTACCACCAAGTCCAACTGCCGTGTCCTTATTACGTCTCGGTAAACTGAACCGACTGCTTTCTGGACACATGTCATCGTGATTTCTTTCACACTGGTGGAGAAAAATCATTCCCCTTGCTTTGCCTCCGGATGAAGTCGGAGCATGCCACGTGCTGTTCTGTGGCCACAGAGCCTTCTGCGAGAGGGTGGCGATGTTCCGTGGTCGAGAGTCTGTGCTGCATGCCTGCCTGGATACTCCAGCACTCCCCTGTGTGAGGATGGTGTTTTCTTCCCTCAATGCAGAAAATGAGTTATTCATATCAGAAAAAGAAAAGTGTCTTAAACTATGTTTGATCAAGGAACTGTGCTGTGTGTGTTTTCTTTGTGTGTGAGTTTGCGTAGGTGTTTTTAGCCCAAACATTTCTGACATTCTCGTAACCTGCAGGACTGAGAATGCTGCTTCTGAAAGAAACGCATTGTGGAACTGCTGAGAATTCCCTATTCAGGTCGTAAGTGGCACCATCTGTTTGACTCTTAAAATGTGGGTGCCTTGGCAAGCTTGGGCCTGGAGAGAAAACTTGGCTTCCCCCACGCAGCCTAACAGCGGTGATGTTGTGGAAGGTGTTTTCCCCCGTGCCCTCCCCTGAGGACCTTCCAGGCGCTGACTTCAGAGGAGGCAAATTCCTCCTCGTTGCTGAAATCTTGGGAATAAGAGCATAGTGCCTGATAAAGAAGGCAAAGTCTCAGCTGTCAAAGCAAGATTTCCAAATTCAAGTGGACAGGGCCATTCTTTGTTTGCATATAAATAAGTCCAAATAATCACCCACAGGCAGGGAAAGAGCCTACCTGCGTGGCCACGGGTGAGAATTATTTAAATGTCTTGTTTGTCTGCCTTAGACCTTTTCACATATGGAGAGAGTAAGAAGTTACTAGATGGAAAAGCTGAATGTTATTCTAGGAACTGTCCCGAATCTTCCAAGGATGCTTCTACTACTGCGTTACTCAAAATTTCATTTATAATTTGAGACTTTTCAATAATAAATTAATATTTAAAGTCCTGTATCACAGCTAAATCTCCCAAAGGAATATATGTTAATTTTATTTTAAAGGTAACATGCCCAGATATTAATAAAATTTAATTGGAATTAATGCTTCTTTTTCTACTATCTTAAAAATACACTTTTTTATTAAAATCATTTAGTCATCCCTAGAACTTAAAGACAACAGATGATATATGATATTGATTGTACTAAGTCCAATTTATTAGTTTGAAAATGTGTAGGTATTCCCAGAACACATTTAATACCACCAACTTTCCTGCATATATGTTCAGCAAACAGAATCAAGCCACTCTGAATGAAGAAAGTGAGTCACTTTCAACTTCTGACCATAAGATTCTTGGTAGAATTTTCAAAATTATAAATCTTGGTGTTGTTATTAACATAATACATTGTGTGCTATATACTCCTTTTGTCTTTGTTTTGGATTAGAAACACTTGATTAACCCTAAGAGCTCAGGTGGCTCTGTCGGAACCCCTCAGGGAGGTTTGCTGTCACGGAGCTGGCCTGCCCGCCCAGCCAGAGCCCTGCATCTCCCCAAGCACATGGCGTCTGTTCTGCGCATGTCCTTTGAACCATTGCACAGTGTTTAGTGTGGTACTTAGCACACAGCAGGCGTGCCGTGTTGCCAATGACCCGCATTTACATACACACTTCTCACACCAACTGATGAGATGAAGAGCAATTATAGAGCCCCTTTTCGATCTTCTTGCTCGGTCTGGATATTTGCTTGACATGTCAACCTTGAATTTTCATTCCTTAAATCTCTATCAACAGATTTCCTAGATTATAAGCTTTGTCATTTGGGGCAAGGCACTGAGAAGTAGACCTTAGTTTCCTTGTCTATATAATGAAGGAGATGTCCAGAATGATGTCTAAGCATTCTCCTAGATTAAAATTCTAGGACTTCGTGGTATCCATGCCTCACCACATAGCTGTCTCAGCCAGGGTGTCTCATTGGCATAGTTAATTCAACTAGTCTAAATGTCTCTTCCCTTCAGTGTCTCATTCTTGTCCTCATTTCCTTTTAATCTTCTTCTTCTTTGAATGCCCCTTCTCCTATATGTTCATGTCCAATCAGATGCATGCCTTTCTAACCATGCTCTTCCCAGGTATACACTTTCTTCCTATTAACATCTGATTCAAGACTTCATGGCTTCTTTCAACACACCATTAATTTTCTTGTCTATAGTTTCATTTCCAAGCAAACCTACTTGCTATATGCATTGCTGCTAGACCCTACCTCTAAATGATTACAGCTTTTCCTTCTGTGGGTTTCTATTATCTGCATAGTTAAGTAGATAAATATTTGTATCCACTATCCTCAGGAACAATATCCCAAACTATTTTCCAGGTATTTTCTTCCTCCTCCCAGTATGTTTCCTATTTCAGATAAATAACAATCCACGCTGTCCTACAGCACACACCAAATGTCCTTAGTCTAAGCCTTTACCTTTACCACTCAGTACAAGGGAGACTTTCAGTCATTTTGCCCCTTAAATTCTGTTCACATGTATTTTATTGACATCTTTTCCATAAAAATGTTCAGATTTAAAAAATCAGATGTAAACATGATTTTCTTTGCATTGCCATAGTATTTTATGTACTTCTATGATTATCTTTATTATGGGAATTTGTAAACTTATCTCTCTTAGAAGATGTAAATAGCCTACGTCCTGTTATTGTGTCTTATTCATATTCTATTCTTTGAGAATTCTTTCTTAGTATTGTGTACATAGAAATTCAAGAAGGATTTGTTGAAGGAAATTGAGTTTAAGTTTAAAAGATTGAATGGTTGGTTGCAAGTTATAGATACCCACTTGAAATAGCTCAGGGTGAAAAAAAAGAACTTTCTGAATAGGAGTATATCTATGCTTCTCACAGTGTCTGTTACATCCTTTTTCTCTTTCTCCTTCTCTTTCCAGACTATCAGCTTCAGCGTCCAGAACAATAAAGCCCAAGTGATGGTCTCCTTGTTCAAACCTCCCACAGAGACCAACTTCTCTAAGTTCCAAACAAATTCTCAGAAAGGAATTTGATTAGCTCCTCAGTTCAGGCATCTTACCCTGACCCCATAAACTCTTAAAAGGAGGGGTAGTCTTACTAAGCCAGATGTCCTGTCACTAAGGACGTATAAAGCAAACTCTGCGACAGGGGCAGAGCCAAGGCAGAGAATCAATGTTAGTTGTCAGAGAAAAGGACACATCAGTCCACTACTGAGAAATCCAAATTTGACCCCACATATACACAGGCTTTTGGAATTATTCTGAACTTCATGTAGACCTGCAGAGACGACAGCACCTGTATTGTATTTTCCATGACCCCTGGACCTTTCTGTCTTCTTCTGCATAGAACATTGTATCATTCTCCTCAGTTACTTGCTGTGTTTCAGTCTTAGGAGAAAGGTGTGTCTTCACGAGGCTTATGTGGCTCTTTGTCATGGTACTGTCTGGTACCAAGTAGATAAATGGCCAATTATATTTTACAGAAAATTTTAGTATCAAAAGAACCACCAACCTGGATTGTAAGACTGTAACTGCTTGAGATTTAAAACAACTTTGCTTCCTCAACCTTCTATAAGAAGCAGACTAAGAAAGTGACAGTCACCCCACCCCCCCCACACACAAAAAAGCACATTTCCAATGCTATATTCATATGTGGCCGAGAAACATCATGGGAGAGGAAGACCCTCTCAGAGAGTGAGGGGTAAATAGCCCGGGAGCTCTTTCCAGGGACAGACCCAGGGTATAATCAAGGAACATTCCCTGTGCCCCCGAGGGCTGCACTTGCAAAGTGTGACACACAGTTTCAGGATTGCTGTGGGCAGGTGTCCGCTGTGTTCCTCTCATCTTCTCTTTTTTTAATCCTCACCTGAGGACATGCTTAGAGAGAGAAAGGGGAAGAGAGAGGGAGAGAGAGAGAGAGAGAGAGAGAGAGAGAGAGAGAGAGAGAGAACCATCAATGTGAGAGGGAAACATCAAATACTTGCTTTTCGTACATGTCCCGACTGGGTACTGAACCCACAACCTGTGCATGTGTCCTGACGGGGAGTTGAACCAGCAACATTTCGGTGCCCAGGACCATACTCAACCAACTGAGCCATTCATGCTGAGCTCATCTTCCCCTTTCTTAGTGAGACTGTTTATCATAATTCTATTGTCCTATATTCAACTGTTGTGTATAAATGACAGGGAGGCAGGTAACTTGTTTTAACTTCACAGCCTCTGGCTCTAAAGGACCTCCAATGGGCCATGACACAGATAACATTAGAATTCTGGACATTGAGCCTATTGATGTGACTGGATTGGGTGGATTTGGGTGCATCTTTCTTGGAGGAGGGGAGAGTGTATTTTATCCAAAGAAAGTACAGAAACAAAACTCTTTGACTAGAGCAGTGGTTCTCAACCTTCCTAATGCCGTGACCCTTTAATACAGTTCCTCGTGTTGTGGGGATCCCCAATCATAAAATTATTTTTATTGCTATTTCATAACTGTAATTTTCTACTGTTATGCCTTAGGCAATCCCTGTGAAAGGGCCATTCGACCCCTAAAGGGGTTGCAACCCACAGGTTGAGAACCACTGGACGAAAGGGTGCAATGGGTAAGTCCCATGGAGAACAGTACTGTTCCTGATGATTCTCTGCCACTCTGCATCAGAAGATAATTTCTCCGTGTCTGGCTCCCAGGCTTGGTCATGTGATGTGAGTCAGTGAAATGAGGTGGGATCAACATTTTAGTGCTGCCCAAGAGCTTCCCATGGTACCTCACGAGCCTATTCTTGCTGTTTTTTCTCTGGCACAGAACAGTCTGTCCTCGGTAGGAGCATGTACTTCACTTTGGCTCCTGAAATGAAGACAATCTGATGATAGCCATTCTCAATCTGTGCAGGACAAGTGATATGAGTGAGACTTGAACATGAGATTAGCACTGAGATTTGGGGATTTGGGACATGGCAGCATAAAAGTTGCTGACACAGCCTGGTTTATAAAGCAGTTTATAAAATAACTTATGAATGTGGAATTTCTTCTAGATTTGCCACATTAAAGAGTGCTACAGCCCTAAACATCCTGAGAGGTGAAGCAATGACGTCACTCGGTAGTTCTCCATCTTTTATTGTTTTCAGTGTTCTTCTTTGTCACTTTCTTTCTCCTTCCCCCCTTCCCTTTTCCTTTTTTTAAGCATTTTGCATCAGTATAAAATAAATCTCATTGACTACCTAGCAGTTGAACTGTCCTGGAAGTGCAGAGGGAGCGTGGGGGAAGGGAGGAGCGGATATTCCTCCTTCGCTTCCTCACCGACTTCTCCCCACAGGTTTGAGGTTGTTTTCAAGTCCCTTCAGGAAAGACTTCATAATGGGCTTATGGGATCGGGAGGAGGGAAAAAGGAGAAACAGCGTAACAAAAATAAATTAATAAAAACAAACAAATAAATAAAAAAAATAAGTAAAACGGGTTTAAGGTACGAGAAGGTGATGTGCACACAGACTCACTCTTCTGTGAGCCGGATGGGAGGCCACGGAGTGCAGTGGGCTGTGGAGCAGGACAGAGGCGTTTGCATCTCTGTTTTGCCTCTGGTTCAATGAGACTGGGTTTGGCCCAGGTGTCCGGTGCTTCACCTGCGAAAGGAGCCTCTGCCCTGCCTCGGGGAGCAGTGTGTTTGCATGAGAGCTGTGACCACTGCTCTGTGTCCTCGAGCCTGTGTATGTTTTCCAACATATAATACTTGGCCAGAATATTAGAAATGTTCCCAGACAAATAGGTTTGAGGTGGCTTACTCCTCATTTTTACTTCCTAAGGGTGGACACCGGCTGGTCCGTGGTCGCTTTGCTAGAACTGGATCCGGGGTTTCCTGCCCGTGTGCATGGGAGTCTCAAGGTCTCCGGCGTTCGAGTGGCTGGAAACCTCTCCGAAGCTGCTGGAAGTTCCCCCTCGTGCTGAGGTGTGCAATGGGAAGGTCTCCTGCGCCTTCGTTCCTCTGACATTCCAGGACTGACACGTCTCCACCGAGCTCAGCAGAACCCAGCAGAGCCCGTCAGGAACTGATGAAACTGTAATTGATTTGGTGAAAGAGCCAGTTCCCCATTTCCCTGAAGACTTTTCCTGCCCAAATGACAGAAGTGGGTGCTATAAAATGAGGATACTGAGACCGGCCACCGCGTCTCCCGCCTGGGTAAGAGAAATTGATGTGGCTTGAACATCAGAGATTCCTCTAGAGCAGCAAGAGAGCACGAGAGAGGGGCCTGCCAAGAAGTGCAGCCCCCCCATCAGTTTCACTAACCGCGCACACGACTTGCATGACCTGGACCCCGGGTGTGTCCCTGAACTACAAGGTTTCTTGCTTTGTCATGTAACAGCAGGATTTTACTTCCAAGGCAGGGAGCAACAGAATCTGGGTGCGACCAATTAGGCATTACTTCAGCATTTCCCAACTTGCCATTTTAGTAAAGCACTTTGGGGCTGAGTTGTCTGCTCAGAATAAAGCCACTTAAATCACAAATTCTTTAGAGGGTGCAACTTCTGCCTGCTTGGTTGCAGCTCAATGCCCGGAAAGTCAGGGAAGCTCTGGGTTAAACGCTGCCTTGAAGACCTTCCATGTCCAAGCTTGTTTGTTTGTTGATGTAGAGAAGACAATAGCTAGGTCTTCCAGTTAAATTTCAGCCCATTCGTTACTGAAATGAGATTGAGAATCTGGCGTGGAAATACTTAATTGATTTTTTTCTTCCTTTATGGAAGCTGGCTGGGGTCCTGATAACTGGTCAGTGATCTTCCCCTAGAACCAGAGACACTTCCCTGACACACCTGGGCTGGGGGATATGTTTGTACCTCCGGCTCAGAGCAGAGAGATGACAGAGCTAACACTGGGCATGGGGGTGATATGATGCAGGGAGGTGCGGGGCGGGGTGCCCATGTAGCCTCGGTCATGCAAGGGAATCAGGAGAGTGGCATGATGTTCTCTTCTGAGGCCTTGCTGGTGTCTGACGTGACGAATGGCTGCCTTCAGGTTACTGGTCGTGTCACCTTGACCTCTGTGGATGAGGAGTCTCTGCTTGGAGTTCTACGTTACAGCAAAGAGATGTGAACGGAACCACCGCACAGAAAGTACACGTCGCCAGGTTCCCCTTGACAAGCAGGTATCAGTCCTTCCAGAGGAAGCCTAATTATAAGTTTGGAAGAGTTCTAATGCTCTTTTGTTTAACTTTACTATCTAAATTACCTCAGCAAGCTTTGTTTTTCTCTTTGAAAAACATAAAAAATATTCCTACCTCATTACCGGTTCTAACTGATAGACAGTGTGTGTTTAAAAACTATTAGCTCCCTTCACGCTTCTAAAATGATCGAAGTCATCGTGAAAGGCTCAGCGCAATAGACTTTGGAAGGTGCCCCATATCCATGTATTTTTAGATTACTTTTCTCTTTGTATTGCCCTTGCCTGTTTTTACTTTCATATTATTTATTTTATACTTCTGTATGCTATCAAAATTTTCTTTCATTGAGCATGATTTGCTTTTATACTATACTCCAGTTGTGCTGTCCCAGCTCTAGTCCGAGTGCGTTACCACCCACAGTGATGGCACATGGGCACATTAGCTCCTTTACCTGAGGGTCCATTTGTGCTGTATGGGATGGTGCGGGCAGGTGGGGTCTAGGCAGCTGCGGATCAGTGTGCTAGGCAAGGTGGTGGAAGGTGACAGGGATGGTGGGCCATGTGGTACTGACCATAGTCTAGAGTTTCAGTGTGGTATTTCTCACTGTGGGGACTGCAGAACAGCCACTGAATCAATTATGTCCATTTTTTAAAAAATGTCAGTTCCATGGACATGTTGAATTAAAATAGTCTCCATGGATAAATCCCAGGAATCTGACTGTTCTGTTTAACAACTAGTATGATTCTTGTGAATAAAGTTTGAGAAAAGTACCTACATGCTGTTGACTTAGGACATGAGGATCCATTTGTTAGTTTCCCGAGCTGCTGGTGGCCTGCGTTGGGCTAACAAATCATGTAGCACCAGAGTCTGCAAGTAAGTGGGTTATGCCAGAGAAGGAACAAATATTCACCTGGTAAACATGGTACATTTTCCTGGCATTTCAAATGGATTTAAGGATTTTGGAGGAAAATGAATGAATTAACAATAACACTTCATAATTTTTTAAAAATTGTTTTCTTTATTGATTTGAGAGAGAGAGAAGAAGGGAGAAGGAGAGAGAGATAGAAACATCAATGAGAGAGAACATTGATTGTCCACCTGCTGCACGCCCCCCACTGGGGATCAGGTCCACAACCTGGGCATGTGCCCTGACTGGGAATCGAACTGGGGACCTCTTGGTGCATGGGTCAACACTCAACCACTGAGCCACACCAGCCGGGGCATACTTTATATTTTTAGAAATGAATATGGAACAGACATATCACTAGCATGATTTAAATAAAAATGACTTCAAAGAAATATGGAGCCCCTGGCAAGCTTTTTGAGACTTCTCCCCAGACTTCCTGGTATAGACTTCCCAGACTCCTGTTATGGACACTGCAAACAGAGTAAAATCTACTGCTGTAGGGAATTTGAATGACAGCATGAGGAGGTACGATAGCAACTGATCTTTTGAAATATATGGTAAACGTGCATAAATGAAAACACTCACACAGTTTTTCTAAATCCCTCACTTATTTAAAAAACAAGTATCAGGTACATAAATTAATAAGAAATTTTTAAATTTTTTTTTTTATCCTCACCCGAGGACATTTTTCCATTTTTTGTACAGATAGAGTGGGAGGGAGAAAGAGGGAGAGAGAGAGAGAGAGAGAAACATCGACGTGAAAGAGACACATTGAGTGGCTGCCATCCACATGACCAACCAGGGCCGGGGACAAACTGCAACCGAGGTACATGCCCTTAGCGGGAACCGAACCCCGGTCTCTCCAGACCGCAGGCCGACGCTCTAACCGCTGAGCCAAACCGGCCAGGGCCAATTTTTAAAATTTTAATGTCTATGATACTATACATAGAAAACCCCAAAGACTCCATCAAAACTTTACTAGACTTAATAAATGAATTTGGAAAAGTAACAGGATACAAAATTAACATCAAGAAATCGATGGCATTGTTATACACCAATGATGAACTCACAGAAAGAGAAACTAAGCAAACAATCCCATTTACCATTGCGGCAAAAAAATTAAGATACCTAGGAATAAACTTAACCAAAGAAATAAAGGACCTATTCGCAGAAAACTACAGGTCATTGAAAAAAGAAATAGAGGAAGATATAAAAAAGTGGAAGCACATACCCTGTTCATAGATTGGGAGAATTAACATCATTAAAATGTCCATACTACCCAAAGCAATCTATAGATTCAATGCAATCCCCATCAAAATACCAACGGCATACTTCACAGAATTAGAACAATTATTTCAAAAGTTCATATGGAACCAAAAAAGGCCTTGAATAGCCACAGCAATCTTGAAAAGGAAGAACAAAGTTGGAGGGATCACAATACCAGATTTCAGGTTATACTACAAAGCCACTGTAATTAAAACAGCCTGGTACTGGCACAAGAACAGGCATATAGACCAGTGGAACAGAACAGAGAACCCAGAAATGGACCCAAGGCAATATGCTTAATTAATATTTGACAAAGGTGGCAAGAGCATACAGTGGAGTAAGGACAGCCTCTTTAATAAATGGTGCTGGGAAAATTGGACAGCTACTTGCAGAAAAATGAAACTAGACCATCAACTTACACCCTACACAAGAATAAACTCAAAATGAATAAAAGACTTAAATGTAACTCATGAATCCATAAAAATCCTAGAAGAGACTGTAGGCAACAGAATTTCAGACATCATATGCAGCAGAATTTTTACTGACACATCACCTAAGGCAATAGAAACAAAGGAGAAAATGAACACATGGGACTACATCAAACTCAAAAGCTTCTGCACAGCGAAAGATACAATCATCAAAACGGAAAGGCAACCAACTGTATGGGAGAGCATAACTGCCAATGATATATCAGATAAGGGGTTTATTTCCAATACATATAGAGAGCTCATACAACTCCACAAAAGGAAGACAAAGAACCCAATTAAAAAATGGGCAGAGGAACTAAATAGACACCTCTCCAAAAAGGACATACAAATCGCTAAGAAACATATGAAGAAATGCTCATCATCACTAATCATCAGAGAGACGCAAATTAAAACAATAATGAGGTATCACCTCACACCTGTCTGAATGGCCGCCATCAACAAATCATCAAACAAGTGTTGGCGAGGGTGTGGAGAAAAGGGGACTCTAATACACTGCTGGTGGGAATGCAGACTGGTGCAGCCACTATGGAAAACAATATGGTGTTACCTCAAAAAATTAAAAATTGAACTTCCATTTGACCCAGTGATCCCACTTCTAGGAATATACCCTAAGAAGCCTAAAACACCAATCAGAAAGAATATATGTACCCCCATGTTCATAGCAGCGCTATTTACAATAGCTAAGATCTGGAAACAGCCCAAGTGTCCATCAGTAGACGAATGGATAAAAAAGCAGTGGTACATATACACAATGGAGTACTATGCAGCTGTAAGAAAGAAAGATCTCTTATCCTTTGAGACTACATGGAGGGACCGGGAAAGTATCATCCAACGTGAAACAAGCCAAACAGAGAAAGACAAGTATCATATGATCTCACTTATTTGTGGAATATAATGAACATAACAGTCTGAGGAAGGGGGTAGTCCCAGAGACGCGGAAGTGGAATACAGATGGACAATCCCCTAAATAGGGGGGTGGTGGGGGAGAGATAAACCACAGAATTTATGTGCATGTATGCATGAACAGTGGACATGGACAACAAACTGGGGAAAGGGCAGGGAGGGAGAGGGAGGGGGGAATCAATGGGGGAAAAAGGAGAAACATCTGTAACAAAAATTAATTAATAAAAAAATTTTTTTAATGTCTAGAGTACATCTGGGAGACATTTAGATTCAAGCCAGGATCATCTGCCTTCCACACCTATGGCATTTCCCAAAGGTAACCCAGCCCCTGCAGATTGAAGGTGTGCAGAGTTCTCCTTAAAACCAGACGCCTCCTCCTTGGTAACCCTTCACCAAGTTCTTAAAATCTACAGAGCGACTTGAAATGATCCCTCTCTGTTGTGAAGAGGTGGTTTTAAAATGCAAATCTGGTGTCTTTCTTCTTTCTTTCACAGTTTCTATCACCCACGTAGAACAAGTCAGACCACGTAATATTGCCTGTGCGGTGGCTGTGTCCTTACCTATCCAGGCTCACCTTCATCTGGGCCCATATGCCCCTGATTCTCACTGTGCCCAACCACTTGTGGGGTCTCACGTCTGCCCCGTTCTTTCCTGCCTCTTCACCTTCGCACGTGCTGTTCCCCATCTGGTGTATGTCACTTCCTCACTGAGAAACTCAATTTGAAACAGGTTTTTCTCTGAAGTTTTTTATTTTTATGCCATTCTCCTACCCTCAGCTCCTAGTAGTAGCTCCTGCTGTTTCATCCACATACGACCATGAAAAGGACTATTTTACAGAAATAGACACTCTGTATAATAAATAGTTATCACTACGTAATGCCTGTTCTGCTAAATGTTTCTTGAAGACATTGCTCCACGAACTCACCTTTCCATCTTAGACAGTCAGCCCAGAGATAAGCATTTGACAAATATTGATTTAAGAAAAATTAAAATATGCTAATAATTTTAAATCTACATATACAGGAAAACAGGATTTCATGTTAAAATATTAGGCGGCGCCCTGGCCGGTTTGGCTCAGCGGTTGGAGCGTTGGCCTGCGGTACAGAGAGACCTGGGTTCGGTTCCCACTAAGGGCACGTACCTCGGTTGCAGTTTGTCCCCGGCCCTGGTTGGTCGTGCGGGTGGCAGCCACTCAATGTGTCCCTTTCACGTCAATGTTTCTCTCTCTCTCTCTTCCTCTCTCTCCCTCCTGCTCTATCTGAACAAAAAATTGAAAAATGTCCTCGGGTGAGGATAAAAAATATATATATACAGGAAAACAGGATTTCATGTTAAAATATTAGGCGGGCATGGTTTTTGGAAGCAGACTGATTCAGGTTTTAATTTTACATTTTCGGAACACTAGCTTAGTGGTTTGGGCAACGGAATCTTTCCGAGTCTGTTTTCTCAGCTATAAAATATTTTTAAATAATACATGCTTGGGCCCTGGCCGGTTTGGCTCAGTGAGTGGAGCATTGACCTGCAGACCAAAGAGTTCCTGTTTGATTCTGGCCAAGGGCACGTACCTTGGTTTCAGTTCATCCCAGGGCCCACTTGGGGTTGTGCAGGTGGCAACCAATCAATGTGTCTCTCTCACATCAATGTTTCTCTCTCTCTCTCTCTCTCCCTCCCACTCTGTCTGAAGATAAATGTAAAAATATCCTCGGGTGAGGATTAAAAAATAATAATAAAATAAATAATAATAATACATGCTTGGAAGTCTTCCTTCCTCTTGAATTTTTTGGAATAGCTTGATAAAGATAGGTGTTAGTTCTTTGAATGGTCAATTCACTGATGAAGCAATTTGGTCCAGGACTTTTGCTGAGAATTTTTTGATTACTGCTTCAATTTTATTAGTTGTTATCAATTTATTCAGGTTTCCTGATTCTTCCTGATTCCATTTTAGAAGATTGTATGTTTCTAGGAATTTGTCCATTTCACCCAGGTTGTTCAATTTGTTGGTATATACTTGTTCATAGTATTTTCTTACAATCCTTTGTATTTCTGTGATGCCAGTTGTTACTTTGCTTCTCTCATTTCTGATTTTATTTATTTGGGGACTGTCTCTTTATTTCTTGATGAAGCTGGCTAAAGGTTTATGAATCTTGTTTATGTTTTCAAAGAACCTTGGTTTCATTGATGTTTTGTGATTTTATATATATTTATATATATATATATTTATTTCCACTCTAAAAATAATAATAACAATGCATGCTTTATAGGCTTATGGTGAAGACAAATAAAATCTTTCTAAATATTTGCTACAATAGTCAATAGTTTGGTGTGGTTTTTTTTTCCCATTTCCAAAGACTTGAATAAAAAGTGTTTTTTTTTTCCGGTTTGTTCAATCCTGGGTCAACCATAAAATTAAATTAAATGGAAACCTAAACCCCGAGTTCTCTAAACGTTGTGCTCGCTTGTTATTTCTACGCATGCTCTGGTGAACGACAGAGGCCACGGCTCTGTGCGCGGACGCGGAGCCGGAGCAGCCAGGCCCTGACCAAAGCTCTCTACGCGCACGGGGGCATCTGCTGTCCGACGCGTTCCACGTTTTCTGTGATCAGATCCAAGAGCTCACAAAACAGTTACCATAATTAAACCTGTCAGAAGTCGGTAACATTTCTTTATTTGTGTAAAAACGACTTTGCACAGCTGTCTTGGTAACTGTGATACACTGGGAAATTTCTTCATCCACATGTTTCTGAGCCCACTTCTACCCATGGGGACAGGGAGAGCCAGTCAGAACGGAATGATGTTAATCTTGACCATGTGGGAACACGAAGTAGCTCAGAAGTTGGAAATTCTCCACACATTGGCACTTAAATTATTTTTCTTATGGGTTAGCATAGGCTGTGTTTTGCTCTGTTTCTTTTTTTTTTTTTATCCTCACCCGAGGACATTTTTGCATTTATCTTCAGATAGAGTGGGAGGGAGAGAGAGAGAGAAACATAGAGTGGTTGACAAACCGCAACGAGGTACATGCCCTTAGTGGGAACCAAACCCTGGTCTCTGATCCACGGGGCGACGCCCTAACTGCTGAGCCAAACCAGCCAGGGCACTCTGTTTCATTTTTAAATATCAAGTCTTCACTTTCCAAAAGGATTATGCATTTCCAAGGATTCTCTGACCGTGTTAGTTTTCTTGACGGGGTGGAAACTTGTGTGAGAACTTCAGAGAAATAGGGCCATTTAAAATGGGAGTTCTGGGCTCCGAGTCTCAGATGGAAAACTACACACTCAGGTCATTATGCATCTAGTGAAAAGTAACTTGGAGAGCCTGCTGGGAGGTAATGGGCTTTTATTTTGACAAGGGAAACTTCGAATGTTCTTGCAAATAAGGATTATGAACAACTAGATGGATTATGAACAGTCAAAGAATTTGCAAAGCCAAGGCTTAACTAAAGAAAGTAAAAGCAATGGGAATAGGAAGATGATCAGAAAAGTAGTATTGACTAGATTCTAGGGAGCAACAGAGGCATGGTCCAGTTGCAAGAAACAGTGTACAGAGGGCTGACTCACAGTTCAGCAGAAGTTGGGACGGCCTTTCAAAGACCTTTTTCTATGAGGACTTACGAGAAGTATAAGGGGACTTTCCCCCAGTGTGTGCAGGCTTGACCAGCATTGAGATAAGTCCAGCCAACTTGATTTATTCCTTAATGTAAAACCAAAGTGACCTCTTGACCCTATCACCTTGTCAGACCTAATACGTTGCATTTATTTACTTTTCTATGATAATTGTTTTCTTCTACAAGGAACTGAGGAGCACTTTCTGTTGAGAAAGTTTTATATGTCTTTTCAATAATTCTTTTTGAACTTAAACGTTATAGTTAAATGTTGGAAAGAGAAGGGAAAGGGTTAAACCAGCCTGAGAATGTCTTGCTCTTCGACAGCCCACTCTAAAAGAGGTTTTGCTCTGAAATGATAGCCTAGATCTGGTGCCCCCGGTAACATATGCTATTGGTTCCTTCTATGAGACAGTACCATTTACCTATCACTTCGATTTACATTCATAGCTGCTTTACGTTCATGACATCATTGTAACTCAGCACCGAGCTGAGACCACAGAGCTGTTTGTGTGCATGTCTCTCTCTGTATCCCCTCCACAGACAGGAATATTTTCTTTGCATTTATTTATTTTGATTATAAAACTATAATACATGCACAGAATTAAATATTTAAATAGAAAAGAACGCATTAAAATAAAAATAATAAAATCTCCTTCTATCAGGCACAGCCTTATAAGAGGTAACAAGTTTTACTGTTTCTGATCTTTTCTGTGGTTATATTCATAATACTGCATTACATATTTGTAACTTGATTTGTTAATTTATCAGTTTTGGACTTCGTTTACTCCCAGTTATGAAAGATGAGGAATCTAGCCCTATTTTCATCTCTTCTTTTATTCTCCATCTGTTGTTAATTTTTTTTTCATTCTAAGGGTATACTTTTCAACAATTAAACAAAACACATAGATATGTTTCTTAACACTTCAATTTTAGCTTGAATCTATTGACTTTACTCTCTTAGATAAGGAAATAAATGCGTGAACATTTTCTCCTCCTCTTCCTCTATATCGCTCCCTCACAACCTTGGTCTGTGGTACCTTTGCTTTTCCATTGCTAAAACTTATTCCACGCATTCTGCTCTGTAACTGCAATGTTTTCTACTTTAAATTAATTGTAAAGCAAGAGGCAGCATTTACATATGTTTGTAATGCAAGAATCAAATAGTGTAATCATGCTTATAGAGAAAGAACTGTAATCCTGTGCTATTAAGCTCTTCATTAGACTGACAATATTTCAAGTTTCAAAGTCAATAAAGAGTTTTTTGCTCTATACTCCATAATTGGTGTAAAGTCATGCCAAAATATGTTTTACCTGTTGTTTAGGCCATACCATTTTTGTGTAACTTAAAAATTTTTTTTCAGGCAGGAGATTGGAAAGAACAATTTGCTCTAGCTATTGTGTAGCCACTCCATCAGCAAGTGCCCTGCTTACAGTCCATTTCTGCTTTCTGGCTTTGGCATTGGCTGGCTCTGCTGGGCACCGTCAGGGGTGGTACCTGCCCCTCTTGGTCTGACTGACTCTTGTGCATTTTTGAGTGACAGTCTTCTTTGTTGGAACCTATTCATCAACATGATCCCATCTACATTCTTTCTTCTAGGAATTTACCAAAATGTCTAACTTATTGATGGATCTTGTATTAATTTGGGTTCTCCAGAGAAACAGAACAAATGGTATATATTGGTTTGATATCTATCTATCTATCTATCTATCTATCTATCTATCTATCTATCTATTACGAGGAATTGCCTCACGTGATTATGAAGGTAGAGAAGTCCCAAGGTATGGAGTTGGCTAGCTGAAGACTCAGAAGAACAAATAATGTTGATGCAAAGTAGAGGACAAGAAAGAATATCAATTAAGTATTAATTTCATTGAGTACATATAGATGAAAATATTGCCAGCAAGGCTTCTTAAGAATAGCCTTTTCCATGGTAATACTGAGAAGAAAAAACGTAGCATAGTCTTTGGCACATATTTCTCAAATGCACTAAGGACGACCACGGTAAAGACTTGAGAACCAGGAGACAAAATGATGTACGTTTCAGTCTGAGTCTAAGGGCAGGTGTCCCAGCTTCATAGTCAGGCAGACAATGAGTTCTCCCCTACTCAGCCATTTTTTCTATTCAGGCCTTCAATAGATTGGATGTGGTCCACCCATTTTAAGGTGGGCAATCTTCTCTTCTTCTTCTTCTTCTTCTTCTTCTTCTTCTTCTTCTTCTCCTTCTTCTTCTTCTTCTTCTTCTTCTTTTTTGTTAATCCTCACCAGAGGGTATTTCCCATTGATTTTTTTTTTTTTTTTAAGATAGAGTGGAAGGTAGGGAAGGAGAGAGAGAAAAACATCGATGTGAGAGAGATACATTAATTGGTTGCCTCCTGCACAACCTCAATTGAGGTCAGTGATGAAACCTGCAACTCAGATATGAGCCCTTGGCCAGGAATTGAACCCAAGACCCTTTGGTCTGCGGGCCGATGCTCTAATCACTGAGCCAAACTGGCCAAGGTGAGGTCAATCTTCTTTACTTGGTCTAATAATTCAAATGTTAATCTCATCCAAAACCACACCCATAGACACACCCAGAATAATGTTTAATCAAACATCTGGATACCTTCTGTCTTAGTCAAGTTGACACATAAAATTAGTCATCATAGATCCCTTTCCTATTTTCAGTTTCATTATATTTTTAATGACATTTTCATGGGATTTTGGCGAGAGATAAACACAGTCCATCCTTTTGAGCCAGAGTGTTTGCTGGCTTCCTTGTATGGTAACTAACGAGACTATTTATTCTTCTGGATAATGTCTGCTGGTGCTCAGTCCACTTCCTCCTCTGTACTGAAGGGTCTGAAACTTTCATTCCCCAAACTCTCTTGCTGACTGGTTCCTATTCAGCTCTGTCAGTAGGAAGCACTTCGGTAAGACTGCAAGGACAGTGAAGGAGGAAGTATTTCTCTTTCTGGTTCCAGCAGGGGCGGTGGCTGTGAGTTACTCTGGCCGCCGGCAGTGTCTGTGGCTCGACAGCAGGGGGCAGTAGTGGGGATGACAGGTGACCATGGACTCCAGAGCACTGGAAGCACCCTCAGCAGCGAATGCACATTCTAGACTCTGTACAGTGCTCCTTGCCCCCTTTACTCCTCCACCCGACTAAACTTTTTGTAAGCAATATCTTGTATTATATTCACCGGTATTTGAAATTTTCAGACTATTTCTGTTTTTCTGATTGGACCGTGACTGATAGGCTCACTAACATTACATTCCTTGTATTTTTTGGTGAATGCAGGTGAATATCCTTTTGGAGATAATATGGTGTCTTTAAACCACAGCATCAGCTCAAAGGAAGAATTAAAGGTAAGAGATGATCACTAACTTTTATTTATTCTTTACTGTTTTCCACTCACACTAGCTCTCAAGTAAATATTATTATACGCATTTTATAGTTTGGGTATATTTATTTGACAAAAGTTGCACAATATAACTGACTTCCAAATCAGATTCCATTCTTTATCTGAGAAAATCATATCAACATTCATTTTGAATCCTAACAAGTTGAGTTGGCATATGAGTAGCTGGACGACCCCTTCACTTAACTTTCCTTTATCAAATGAGAAGCAATCTAATTATTTTATATTCCTACTTTGAAAGATTACTGGGTTTTTATTAAAATAATGCAGAAGAGTCCAGAATTCAGCAGAACTCGCCAGTGTAAACAAGTCAGGTGATAGATATACTGTTTATTCTAAGAGTTTTTAGTCATTAGAATATGTTATTAATATGATTACTATATGCATGATCAGAATAGTGGATTAGGGGGAAAAAGCAGTTTCTTAGGGAATTTTGTTTGTTCCATTAAAAAAGTATTAAAGGGAAGGTGGGGGGGGGGGCTCACCCGGCATCACACAGCAGCATCACTGAGTGCAACTGAGGTTAGCGAACAAGGTGTCACCAGCTCGTGGGTCTCAGGTAAACACAGACCTGAGACCATTCCCATGCTGAGTAGAATATCCTCTTGTCAGCTAAGGAGGAAGAAGATCTGTGGAGGGGAGGTTTATTCCTTGGGAAGGTGGTTTTGGAAAAGTCTTTCTAGAAAACTATCAAGCTTATCTTCTGGCTCCCAGCCTTTACCAGGGCAGATTGTATAGCTTGCCGCCTTCCCTTCAGACTGTAATGTGCCCGCAAAATTGTCCTGAAGTAAAACACTCTTACAAATGTGTAAAAGACTAGCATGTTTTAGACACTTGTGTACCTACCTGTCCATGTATCTCTTTCCCTCTGCACATGGCCACATAACCCAGGTCTAAGAAACATCAAGCTCAATTCAAGGATGAAACAATGTTCTTATGCGTTGCCTGCTGCCTTTGCTCTTTCTCTGCTATTTGACCGTCCTCCCACCACAGGACTGGAAGAACCCAAGGTAACTAATTAGAAGTGTGGTGCAAATCTCAGTGTGACTTTAATTTTGAAGTTTCAATGACCCTTTTGCAGATTTATAGAGTCACCAATGTTACAAATGGGAGTAATTCTAAAAGTAAGTTTACGGTATTAACAAAAACAATGAGAAAAAAAGGAGGAAATGTAAGGGCTATGCAAAGTGATGGTGCATTTGCCAGGTGTGTTTTTCTATGCTTTTGTATTGTCTGGATCAATACACTTATCTGGCCCTTGTTGAGTTTTCTCTAAAATCAGTGTTAGAGCTGTTTCCATGGAAGCCTTCATTTGCTCAACAAAACTCTTTTTTGAAAACAGAATGTGCTTAGTTAATCAAATTTTGCAGAAGTGTCCCAGTTTCATTTAGTCAGACCTATGCAAAATGTATTCCTTGAGAAGTATACAGTTCTTGCAAAATGTAGTGGGAACAGGCAACCATAAATAGCTAAAACACCTGAGATCTCATATGACAAGCAGAATGGTAGAGCTGGACAGCTCCTGAAAAATCACATTACAACACATTCACTTTGCAGATGTAATAGCTGAGGCCCGGCAGGGCTAAGTGGCAATTCATTATCACCCACCTTGTAGTAACAGTATATGTTAGTCTATATGTAGTAGCAGTAGTCAGTCTATATGGATTTAAGTTAGTAAATGATATGTCTTAATGCACCTTATACAAGGAATAGGATCTCTGAGCATGGCAAACAATTTCCTAACCCCCTTCCCCCGCCAAGAAAAACACATGTTGTGAAGTATGTGAGTATATTTAAGGATATAATAAACCATATATCTGAAATCAGAACTTTTATTTTTCTATTGCTTAAATTATTGCATAATAATTCATTAATTATCCTCAAAATAAAAAAGGCATGTATGGAAATTTCCATACAAGACACAATCATGCTTTAGCATGTTTCTATTTTACTCTCATGACAATAGCCTATTTAGCTACAGCGCATAGAGCAGTCGGCTAGATGGTGTTCGAATGCCTAGCTCGTCAAGCGCACTCAAGAGCCTGTGCATGTAATGCACCGACAGGAAGGCAGGGTAGGAGGAGTGGCCCAGGTGCTCCGCTCCACGTGTGTCTGCACATGTGTGTGTTTGAAGAAAGAATCTTCTCCATTTTGGTTGTGTGCTTACTTTTTTCAGGCACCATCCACAAAAGAGAAGTACAAATATTTAAGTCTGTGGTTTAGAGCCAAAATATTTTCTTTTTTGATTTTTGAGAGAGAGGACGGGAGAGGAAAAGAGACAGAAACATCGATGAGAGAGAACATCGATTGGCCGCCTCCTGCATGCCCCCCACTGGGGATTGGGCCCACAACCTGGGCATGTGCCCTGACTGGGAATTGAACCAGAGACCCCATTGTACATGGGTTGATGCTCAACCACTGAGCCACACCACCAGTCGGGCTTTTCTTTTGTTTTAATTTTTTTTTTTTTAAAGAGGGAGAAAGAGAAGAGATAGAAACATTGATCAGCTGCCTCCTGCATGCCCCCAACTGGGGATCGAGCCCACAGCCCAGGCATGTGCCCTGACCAGGAATTAAACTGGTGACCTCTTGGTCCATGGGACAACGCTCATTCCACTGAGCCATACTGGCTGGGCTAGAGCCAAAATATTTTCCCACTCAAGTATTTAAATTACTCAGCTGAAATGCCTGCTTCTCATATCTGCTTCCCGTGTGAACAGCAGGACAGGGGGATAGAAATGGATGCCCTGGGAGAAAACCCTCTGCTCTTCCCTAAAGGTCATGGGAGTCAAGTTCACTGTGAATTGAGTGCCTGTAAGATGGAGAAAAGCACAGGCCCCAGGGTGTGAATGAAAGACCAGAATGTCAGCTTCTTTCTTTGTGTGGAGCTGAGCTTCATGGGTTAGGAGGAGGAGTGCTTTCTAAACTCAAAGGTGTATTCCTTCTAGGTGTCACATTCCAAGCCAAGCAAAACTGTCTAAGCTGTGGTTTGAATAAAGCAAGTCTAAAGGTCCTTGACAACCACGAAGAAGGGAGTTTTCTCTGCACTGATGTTAGCAGGACCTTTGCTCATCTCTGGACAACTTCTGCGGAAATGTGGCATTTGGAAGCTACAAGGCACAGCTTCCTGCTTTTTCATCTCCTCCCCCTTTTCTTTTCTTCGCAAGTTAATTTCTCCCTATAGATAAGAAACAAAGCAGTTTGAAGGATTTGGTTCGACACTAATTGAGGGAAGCATTTGAAATGCTAGAAAACTGGACAGAGAAAATAAGAGCCCCTTGGGAACCCCCATGCAAAATCTTCTGCTAGAAATAGCATTTCAGCAAGCCCCTCAATGAGTAGGTGTGTTCCTTCTGTCACTTTATCTACTTAGATGGGCTTCAGCAAGACAGCATACATAATGCCATGTCTGCTTCTTTCTGTCACACATAAGTGCAAGGAACGAGTTTAGACTTCAGCTGGAAAATGCTTACTTAGGATGGGAAAGTCGATTTGTCTAGCTAATCATTTCCAAGTCGAGAGATAAAAAAACAACTGATTTTCTAAGGACCCTAATGTGCAAACTAATTTTTCCAAAATTGTATGTTGGAGCAAGTATGAACAGAGAGTGTTCTGATGAGATGCGATTTTTATTTTCCTTCAGTTATGGATCTGTTGTGATGGAGTGGAGCAGAGGCGGTAGGAGTTGGCGCGCCTGCGGCAGAGCAGTTCCTCCGGCCCCAGCGTGTCCGTCTGAAGGTGTGAGGCTGCTTGTGAAGCTCAGGAGCATATTGAGGGACCTGATTAAAGTGCATCCGCTTCCTAGCAGGTTGATTTGGAATTTTACACTGGTGCAGCAGAAACCATGCGGACTTTCCAAAATTAGTTTTAACTCTTACTGGCAATTTGAAAGTGACCTCCTCTTTCTCTCTTCCTTTTATGAATAGACACATGCATTTTGCTTTTGTTTTTGTTTTGTTTTGGTTTTTGTTATTCCTTTTTATTTCAAACCCTTTATGTAAGTGATTTTGCTTTTGGTAATATTGTTCTCATTCTTCTGAAGCTGCTCTTATGTTAGCAAGCTGTTAAGGCTGTTTGATGGACAACATGTTGGAGAAGAGGTACTTGGCTAACGCATTCCTTATTGCTTCTGGAATGTGGCAAACTTCAGTTTCATTCAATGAGTTTACACAGCTGTGCATAAGGACACTGTATGCGGCCTTTGAGTTCAATCGCTCAGCAAAATAAATCAATCAACAAATATTTATTGGACATCTATGTTGATAGAACAAGGTATGTAGAGTTGGTGCTGGAACATATTACTAATTCACTGAGAAAGAATTTAAGCTAAAAAACATTCCATAGTCATCAAATATTGTAGATAATTATTTAGGATGTGTTCAGAGTTGCTGACTATGTTGTGAAAAGGCCTGTGTAAAACCGTGTATCGATGTGGAGTAATAGACACAAAGCCCAAGGAAATTTGCACTTGTAATCTAATACCAGCAGTCCCAACTGCATACACCAAAGAGAACAAACTGAAAATAAACAACCAAAAAACATCAAACACTTTCTTTAGAAATACAGGGCTGATGTCTTTGAATGAATGTAACTCCCTCAGCTATACGCCGCACAGATAAGCTTCGACTAGAAAGTAGAACAGATAAAACAACAGCTGCCTCATGGGAGGTTGACTCCGTGGGTCAACAGAGGAGCCTAGCGCAGAGCCGAGCCATGAACTCCACAAGTCCCTGTCAAGGTTTCTCAGCGTCTGTGCTGCCTGTGGTCTGGGGGACACATTTTGGTGCCCTGCCGAGCAGCCTAAGGACAGTGTTCATTCTTACATGTCACAGTAACAGCAGCCTTCTGCAGTATTACTGTGCCAAGCACTGCTCCAGACTGCTTAGGAATTCTCTCATTGAATTCTCACAACCCGTGGGGGTAGTGAAGCTTGACTCTCTTTTACAGATGAGAAAATTAAGACTTAAATAGGTGTAGTAACTTTCTCAGTGTCAAACGGCTAGTCAGTGGCAGAGTCAGGATTCCAATCTTGATCTTTCTTGAAATCCATGCTCATACCCACAACACATACTTTCATCAACTCGTAAGGGCTTGTCATAGTCTACAGCATGTCTGATTTTATGAGCATGGTCTTTAGGTTTGTGTATGAGTAAAGTATTGTAAAAGCACTTAGAAATGTGAAGAATCTTCACATAAACTTGTGGTCATTTCTCTCCTTTCCCTGTCCTTCCCTGTAATATAATTTATTTCTGTATAGTTATTTATTTATTTATTTATTTTTTTCTTTTTTTTTTTTTTTTCCAAATCTTTATTGTTGGATGTAAAATGTATTACAGATGTTCCACATTTTTCCCCCATTGACCCCCTCCTCCCCACTCCCGCCCCCCTCCCACCCTTTCCCACACTATTGTCTGTGTCCATTGGTTATGCATATAAGTTCTTTGGTTTATTTCTTCCCACCCCCCCAACCCCTCTCCCTTTGAGGTTTGTCAGTCTAGCAATGAGTTTGTGCTTCTTAATCCCTTCACCTTTTTCACCCATTCCCCCAACCCCTTTCCCAACTGGCAACCAATAAAATGTTCTCTGTATCTATGAGAATGTTCCTGTTCTTCCTGTTCATTTTGTTTGTAGATTCCATTGTTGATAGATATGTATTCATTGCCATTTTGTTTGTTCATACATTTTATCTTTTTCTTCAAAAAGACCCTTCATCATTTCATATAATAACGGTTTGGTGGTGATGAACTCCTTTAACTTTTTCTTGTCTGGGAAAGTTTTTGTATGTCCATCGATTCTAAATGACAGCTTTGCAGGATAGAGTAATTTTGGTTGTAGGTTCTTGGTTTTCATCACTCTGAATATTTCTTGCCACTCCCTTCTGGCCTGCAAAGTTTCTTTTGAGAAATCAGCTGACAGCCTAATGGGTACTCCCTTGTAGGTAACTAGCTGCCTTTCTCTTGCTGCTTTTAATATTCTCTCTTTGTCTTGAACCTTTTGCATTTTGATGATGATGTGTCTTGGTATAGTTATTTATTATATGTGTTTTTAACGCCTGTGTCTATTATTTGCCTCCTTTAGGATATATCTTAGTAAATAAATATTTATTGAATTCTAAGGATGAATGAATATTTCCCAAAACACTAATAGTTCAATCCTTTCCCATCATTAACAATATTAATTTTTTTTTCCACTTAGTGTTTGGCCGCAAGACAAGATCAATATTGGTTTGGTTTACTGCCATGTCTAATCTAAGTTTTGGCGGATGGAAAAGCTTCTCAAAGGGGGCAGCAACCATATCTAAATCCATTTTGGTGTTCTAAGCATTACATTTTAGTGTTTTACAAAGAGTATGCTCAAAAATTTTTTGTTGAATGATTGAATCCTCATCACCTGAAAAATATAATAAACATTTATTCCTTAACAAAAACGTGTAAGGCACGAAGTTAGGTAGTGAATGGAATGCAGGAAAGCACAGTAATAATAATGGTCAGTGTTCACCACGTGCTGTGCACTGAGCTGAGTACTTCCTTTTCATGCAGCATTGCACTCAGTTCTCCACAAAACCTTGGAGGAGCTGTGGACACGTCGATGTTGTACATGAGAAAACTGATTTCTGGGGAAGTTAAGGAAACGATTTTCTCCAGACCTCATAGTTAGTAAGTGGCAGGGTAGGGGTTCAAAACCAGGCCAGGTATTCTGAAACCCAATAGTCTTAATGGTGGTAGAATTTCTTTTACCTGGCATTGAAAATGTTATTTGTTCAGGAAATCATCAAAAAAGATCCATAGTAATGAAAGATGTTTTCTCTCAACACATACATATGAATGCACATGTACTGACCAAACTTTGACCCTAGGGCCACATTTGCCATTGAGTGTGGGTCATTCCCTTGGCATCCTGTGTTATCTTCCTTGCATAAACCGCACCACAAAGCAATGTCTGCAATTTCCAGTTTCAGCTGCTGTTAAGTAGAGCCAGAACTTAAGGACATTTGAAAAACAATTTTCAGCACAAAATCTTTCCAGATTTCTATATATTTTTTTCATTTTTTGTTCAGATAGAGCGGGAGGAAGAGAGAGAGAGAGAGAAACATCGACATGAAAGTACACGTCTAGTGGCTGCCACCCACATGACCCAACCAGGGCTGGGGACAAACTGCAACCGAAGTACATGCCCTTAGCGAGAACTGAACCCAAGTCTCTCTGGACAGCAGGCTGACGCTCTAACCACTGAGCAAAACCGGCCAGGGTTATTTTAAAAACCACCTCTCTTTATCAAGTTTGTTAAAAACCTTCAACCTAGTCCTGGCCAGTTTTTCTCAGTAGTTAGAGCACTGGCCCGCGGACCAGAGAGTCCCAGGTTCAGTTCCCGCTAAGGGCACATGCTTCTGGCCCAACCGAGGCCGAGTGGGTGGCAACCAGTTGATGTGTCTTTCTCATGTCGATGTTTTCCTCTCTCTCTTCCTCCCTCCCTCCCTCCTGTTCTATCTGAAGATAAATACAAAAATGTCCTCAGGTGAGGATAAAAAAATAAAATAAAAATAAAAACCTTCAACCTAGTTCTCACACAAAAATACATATTCTTTGAATGCTTATTTAATAGATTTATTTATAAAATTCAACTGTGTAATTAAAAAGCAAAAATTATGTCATAAGTAGATCTGGAAATAAGCAGAACCAAGTCCTGCAAACAGTTCTGCTGATGGAACAGGAATAGACGAGAGAGTAGATGATAACTGTGAACATTCGGTCTTCAGGTTTTAACTAATGCTTTTCAGAGGCAATAGGACATTGATTGAGTAGAGTTTACTTAAACAAGCTACTGTTTTACTCACATGTATTTTTTTTTGTAACAAACATTGATATAATACAATGTGCCAATCACTGTCTTAGTGCTTTACAAATATTAACTCATTTAATTCTCAAAACTACCTCTGGGTACATACTATTGTGATGCTGTCGTACAGAGGAGGAAGCAGATGCTCCGAGAGGTTGCCTATCACGTCCAAGGTCATACACCCAGTAAATGGTGGAGATGGGATTTGATCCCAGGTACATGCTCGTAACACCTTGCCTTTCAAACAAACGTCATCGTACCTCTTCTCCAAAGCGTATAAGTTGGATAGAAAGGTCACATGTGCTCTCCGTACAAACTTGCATATGATAAATACCTACATGAGGGGTCTGGGAGTTCACAAACATCCTCTCTAGTAGTGTTCACTGAAACCACACATGCGTTTTCAGTTAGCATTTGTTAGCATCTCTTTCGTAGAAGCCAGTTTTCATTTTTCTTTCCCCATTCCTTCCCTAAATGATAATAATGAACAAGGACCTTCCATGCCCTTTTGTTAAGTCACTTTCTCTTATCTCTCTGCAACCATTTCCTGTACATGTTCTATTCTCCACGGCTTCCAGGCCCTGGGTGGCAGCGCAGACCAGGGGGGCTGGGAGGCCCGAGGAGCCCACTGGAATTCTCTGGAACGTTTCCTGGAGGAATATCTCCATCCTTTTATCTCTCTCTCGGGGATTATGCACACTAATCCCCACAGCTTGCTGAGATTCAGGGTTTAGGGTCACACACTAATTTTCATCTCCCAATCAAACAACAAGTTTTAATCCAAGGCGAACTGCCGTCTCTCGGCCTGCCGGGATCGGTGCAACGCAATGAAACTACAGGCACACACTGCTTGGCGTGAGGAGGAGCTTTGCAAGGGAGCAAATGTTCCAGATTTTTGGACGCAGTCCCATTCATTTGCAGATTGGTTCCCCCAGGTTACAAGTGGGTTTATGTAAATTATTTTCTTGAGATGGCGTTTCTGCAAACCATACAGCCTAGCTTTGTCTCTCGCTTTTTACAGGAAGAGACTTTGAAGCCAAAAGATAACAAACCCTTATTCACACGCAAATGAAGCACTCAATGCACCTGGGCAGGCCGGGTTTCCAAGAATGCATTAACACAAGGTGAAAAACGTCTGTCTTCCAACCCCACAGCAAACATTTTTGCTCCGGATGCCACACGAACCACGTGTAGGTCTGTAGTTATGGGCCTGCCTACAAGAGAGGGAAATTGGCTCTGAATTCTTGACAGCTTTTGACTGGCAATAAACTTCTTCCTTCAGAAAGTGGTTTTGAGCCATCAGTACGCATGTGTCACTCGTATCAAAGAAAATGTTTGTGCTGAATTTTAAACAATATTTAATATTTCTTTTAAGCAGGTAATATTTACATGGGTCAAGGGTCAGAAGTACAAAACATTCTACAGGTAGTCTTCCTCCTAACTCTGTCTCTAAGCTACCTAGACATCTCTGGGAGGCAAACACCATTCCCAGCTACAAGGGACACTTAAAATTAAATATGTAAATGGTCTGAAATATGCTAACTGATAAGATGGATGGCTGCAAATAACTAAGATGAATATTTAATGTCACATTTGAACTAAAATACTGCTTCAAAATGTCATATTATCTGGAATCTAATTAGCATCCTATTAATTCTTAGAGTATAAGAATAAAAATTCTAACAACAAGAACAAAAAATACAAAGTCATTGTCCAGCACCCGGACTATGAGAGATGACATTACTAACCAGAACACATATTATGGTGCATATTTTGTTTTTCTTTTGTTATCATAATGGATCAGATAGTAGTCAGTTTAAAAATGAAGATAATGAAATAGTAGTATTTAATGCTACCTCTAAGAAATCCATTTTCAATCTTGTATCTTGACTCACTTATAAATGTAATCTGGGGTCTTCTGAAAGATGTTTTAAGGTAAGAAAGAGACAAAAGTTGTCTCAAGGTGGAGTAGTAATAACTTCATCCACAAATGGGACTGACCCTTCTATAACCAGCAGGTCATCTGTTGCGGTTAAAAGGAATCACAAGAAGAAACAAAACAACAACAACAGAAGCAATCACACAAAGAAACACCTGTTGCGTGAGTTTTGCTGAACGTATTACCATTCAGGAAAAAGACATACAGCAAGGATTTCAGGCTGACCTCACTTAGATGACTCTCATCAAGATTTTCACACACACATTAAATCAAAAGAATTTTGTTTTTAATGAGCAAATCTACTAATGCTGTGACAGACTTGTCTGTTTTCACTACTGATTTTCTTTCCCATGGTGAAACAGCATTCCATTTGGTGTTCATAAGGGCACAATCCTCAGGTAGAACATGCTATAAGATGTTTATAAATCTTAATTGTGTAAAAGAATGTGGCAGGTATCAATCATTCATATTTTATTTTTTTCAGAAAGGCCACTGGATTTCATAAGAAAAACCCTCAAATAATATGTTTATATTTAGTTTGTGAGTCAGGGCTGCCTGTACACAAAGGCAAATTTAACTTATAATTTAATTATGATTAGTCATCCTTGTTGGGGGAAGGGATCAAGAAGAGTATCATTGAATTCCACAGAGAACCTTCCAAGCTATGTTATCCTTGCCCATGCCCAACTTGATAATGTTTTGAAAAAGTAGAATTGCTTGAAGCAAGATTAGAAGGTATGACTTTAATTTCATTTTTCCTGCTCTTCTTAGGGGCTGGCCACTGAAATGAGCAGCAGAGAGAAAATCAGGAGTTGGATGTGCTTACAGGGACACAAAAACTTGATTTTCAAGATGCTTCTGAATATTTGACTGGATTAGAATAATGAGTCTTGTGTTATAAATACAACATTCTAAAAAGCACATATTCTGAGTGTTGCTGATTGCCAGATTTAAAATAGTAACTTGTGTCTGGGGCTTAGTGCTACGATGACATTTATTTTATTATGGCCATCATCATCATCATCACCATCACTATATAAAGTCAGTTTGTCATGTTATATATGACCCCAGTTTAGGCCTCGCCCAGGCTGAATGGCCATTGTCTATTAATAGTTTTATCTATGTGAGTATGTTCCAGCCTTCAAAGGATGGTTTTCAAGCCTCCAACAAACTGATCTTATAACTTAGGGTCAATGACCCCTGGTGATTGGTGGAACATCCATCGTATTTTATGCAAAAGCGTGGTTCATTTGAGATGAAACATATGAAAAACATCAAGCAAATGATATGAGATGAAACCAAAACTCAAATAGTTATCGAGCACCTACTATGTGTCAGGCATTGAATCAGGGCTCTTACAGGGAACTTACAAAGATCAGTGCAAATGTACGCGTAGGAGACCTTACTCAGGCTGGATAGCTGGGGCATCAGGGAAGCTTCATCAAGAAAATGCTGCTGCTTGGAGACATGAAGAGTCTGTAAGAGTCAGCCAAACATGAGAATCTGGGGAAGAAATGGTAGTTCTGGGAAGGGAAGCCATTCTGTTACAGGCACTGAGCCTGACGGGAGCAGGAGATGGAGGACGTTCCCGTGCTGAGCACAGGGACAGCAGAAGGATGAGGCTAGAAAGGAGGGCGGGGTTCCAAGCAGATGTGCAGAGGCTTATTCAACTTAGTAGTGAATCTTGACAATATTCTAAGAGCAATGAGAAGGCACTGAAGAGTTTCAGGAAAGAAAATAACATTATTATATTTTATTTTTAAATCTTACAATGACGGGAGCCCTATCTGGTCGCTCAGTTGGTTAGACCATTGTCCCAGTACGCCAAGGTTTCTGATTCAATCCCTGGTCAGGAACATACAAGAATCAGCAATAAATGCATCAGTAAGTGGGACAACCAGTCGCTGTTTCCAGCCTTTGGAGCCCAGAACTGTTTCGTTTGTCTCGTCCTTTCTCTACAAACTCAGTTGTCCTTTGTTGCGATGCCACAGAAGCCGGGATTCTGAGCTGCCACTTTGAACTGCTTCTGGCTTCGGTTTCTCCCAGGTGACATGCACTGAGCACATCAGTAAACTGTTGTTTTTAGCTTTAAAAAAGGGTGGAAACGATGAGTCAGAAAAGTAGAAGAAAAGTCTGAGGAGGTGAAGAGGACCGACCATGGAAGCTAAGACCATCTCAAGGACGAAGTACTCAGTGATACAGAGAAGTCTGAATGACAGAGACGTGTTCATTGCACTTGGCCACGAATGGGTCACTGGGGACCCTGGCAACTGCAGTTTCAGTGACACAGTGACAGCAAAACCCAGTGGCAGGGGGTAAAGTGGGGGAGGTGACGGGATGGCGACAGAAAGGCTGGGCGGCACTTGCAGTAAAAGGGAAGGGAGAAGTAACACACGCTTCTGCAGAAAGCAAACTCCGCATGATTATCAGTTCAACTCAAATAACATTCAATATTGCGCAATAGTATGTTTAAAGTCTAAATGGTTCTAGAAAACACTCCCAAGGAAATGCCTTTCCAATTCTTAAATATTTTGAATGTGTGCCAATGCTTAATGTTCACAATTCTTATTTAGTGTATTCCTTTTTAATTTAGTCCATTCCTTTTAACTGGAAAAATCAAATGTTTCTTCCAAGGGCATAGTTGCCTTCACAAACATGCGGCTTTTAGCCATTTTTGTCACTAAAAGCCTGATTTACACAGCCAACAACGAGTCCTCCCACTGCTCAACACTGACCAGAGGGAAGGTTCTGAAATGCCTTTGTATCTTCCCTAATATCTTGTCTCTTTTTCCACTGGAAGCAATTGAGCTACCTTGACGTCTGAGTAGTTCTAGCCTTCTTGGTGTACAGATGAGGCAAGTTATTATATGTCCAGCACTATAGAATATACAGGTGGAAAAATGTCTGCATATCCTATTTTTCCCCATTGAATACATGCTTCTTAATGTCGAAGAAGTCCCTTTCTAACCAAAAGAGTAAAGTTTTTAAAAATGAGATTCCTTCTCCTTCATGGTAATAATAATTATTAGCGGTCACCTGAATTTTGCACAAAACGCTGAATGCTTCTGTTGTGCTTGCTCATGTTCAGGACCTGTCTATGGGACTGAACAGAAATGACCTCAGCAGGAGTGTTCCTTAGAATTGATTTTGACAGTAGATTGTTTTCCTGTTAAACTAAAGCCACGTTAACACTTCCCTTTGATAAGTTAACCAAGAATTTAAATAGAGATCTAAAAGACAGCTATGACTCCAAGAACTGGGCAGTTTCCCTAAATGTGTTGGACAAAAACTTTGCTAAACATTGTAGATACTGGAACAATTCTGTTTCATAAAGAAGAAGCCACTCTACATATTAAGTAGAAAATTTACTCAAAATCCATCTGTTGTTGTGGTTTAAAATAAGATAGGAAATACGGTCAGGAGGAAAACTGGTGAAGAAATGCTTGAGAAATTTAATACTAGAGCCAAATGAGTCTTGGCTGCTTCAATGAGTAGATTTGGTGGAAATATATCACATAAATTAAACACACACACACACACACACACACACACACATACACACACACACACATACACACACACACTTTTGGTTGCAAGAATCAGTGATACCCTGACACTAGCATGAGGACCCCTTTTGAAAATTTCAGGGAGAAAAAGTTTTTATTGTGTTGCCTTCGAAAGAGCTGGGTGCAGATTTCTCACATACCATTGACTGAACCTGTAAGCAATATGTTCTATAAAATCAACACTGATTTTTTTATATTTTAGTAGCAGCTTTATACCTGCTTCATAATTTGGAGATTGATAAAACTTTGATGTGTTTTACCTGCCTTCGCTCTCTCTGTTTTTACTTTGATCATTTAATTGACACTTCATATACCTATTTTCTTATCAAATCTTCCTATTACATACTTTCTGATAAAAAAAAAGTGTTCAGAGAAAAAATATGCATATGAGTAGACTAACAGAAAAATGATATTCATATGAATAAATAAACTTGCAAAAAGTCTAAATAGTGTAGGGAAATGAAGTCACTTTCAGGTCATTCAAAATAGTAAATGAAAATATGTCAAAAATCTTAAAATTTTATCATATAAAAATATAATTCATTTTGGAGGAACAATAATTTTGAATCTGTATCATTCAACTTAAAGTTTAGGGGACAGACCAGGAACGGAAGGACTGAGAGGGCTGTCGGTTGTTGTGTGTGGTTTTCTTAGTCCAGTGTATGATAGGATTGTAAAGATCGCATGTGACGATGGACTATTTTCTAAAGGGACGAGTGGAGACAACAAGAATTCTTGTTTGTTTGCTTTGATTTTGCTTTACAGTAAGAATGGTGTAGCCTTAGAAGCAGATATACTATGAGACTTGAGTAAGGAATGTAAAATTAAACCATTTTGTAGAAAGTGCTGGTAACATTTTAATATGAATGAAAATGTCTTATTAAAAGAGTTCTATTGTATCTTTGTGCACTATTATAAAATATTAGCCTATGTTGTACACAGGTTTACAATGTTCAAAATGCTTTCACTGGCTGTATCTCTTTTATTTTCATAATCATTTTGTGATGTAGTCAAAGAGGTATAAGTATCTATTTTTACATAAAGATTGAAGCTTAAAAATGAAGTGGTTAAAGAGGCCATCTAAACCCTAACACAAGTTCTTTGCATGTACCATTCTGACATTATTTTCAAAGACTCATATTGCTTTTTACTTATCTCCTTTACCTGATTATAGTATTTGTTAGATCAGGATACATCTTCATAAAATGAAACAAAACAAAATATATAACTTTATTGTTAGTATTGATTAATTGTTTTAATGCATTCAACTCATAATTTTTAAAACACAATATATCCCGGACTGGTTTGGCTCAGTGGTTAGAGTGTTGGCCTGTGGACCAGAGTCGTGGGTTTGATTCCCGGTCAAGGGTATGTACATTGGTTGCAAGTTCGATCCCTGGCCTTGTTGGGGTCGTGCAGGAGGCAACCAATTGATGTGTCTCTCTCACATTGATGTTTCTTTCTCTCCCTCCCTCTATCTAAAATAACAAATCAATGGAAAAATATCCTTGGGTGAGAATTAAAAATAATAATAATAATAATAATGATAACAATAAAATAAAATATCAATTTTATACCATAAAATAACAGCTGTAGTCTTCATATTTTTGTTTACCCACTCATTAGCACTTAGCCTGGATTTGGGCCACTTATCCCAGGATAAGGGGTGTGGTCCCTTTTGAATATAGGCATTAAAGGAATATATTATCTATAGAGGGCTTAAAAAGAAGATTGGAATAAGAAATCAAACTAGCCCTGGCCAGTTTGGCTCAGCGGTTGGAGCATCAGCCTGTGGACCAGAGTCCCAGGTTCAGTTTCCACTAGGGGTACGTACAAAAAAAAAAAAAGAAAGAAATCAAGCTACAAGGCAGTATTATTATTACTAGTCTTATACTCCAGAAACTTGAAATAATGTCAGTGATAAAATACTTTCCTCTCCCAAGTCCCCACCCATCTAACCAACCATACTCCACAGTCATAATCCATGCACCATGATAGCATTTGAACATCTTTATCAGAAACATCAATGTGAGAGAGACATCTCAAAATAATCCACGTTGTATAGTTTAAAGTGACAGTTACTATTTGTTTCTTTAATTTGCCATGACAGTGAGAAGGTGAAACTCGTGGAAAGCACAAATCTCCATATTCTGTCTTCTCAATGATAAGGTTTTCTCAAAGATATGCCTTTATAAAACTATCTGTATAGTAATGATAGTTAAAGTTCATAATGCCACTTATGTGACCACTAAATTTACAAATGTGACAGAAGAAAATAATGTGAGTGACACATGCAGAACCCTGGTTGATGGCCATTGTGTGCATGGCCATTGTCTGCTGAAAAAGCCACTACTTGAGGAGATAATTGGCTTCAAATAGCTAAGTGTGAAAAATATGATGAATGAAGACTTGAAAGTCTTTGAAGGAACACCAAGACACCACACACACATACACACACACACACACACACTCACTTACAATTACAATGAAACTTGAATAAAATTACTAATGTAAAGCCAAGTCAAGTTAGTTTTCTTCTACCATTGTGGTATAAAGTTAATTACATACCGATACTATAGAAAATCATTAGGAAAGTATCTTGATTTCAGGAAGCAGTTGACAGTGTCTCTAGTGATACCTATGGATGAGGGAAAAACATGAAAATTGGAAAACTTCTATAGCTGGTAATATCAGAGCAAGTGATTAAACCAACACTCCTGCTAAAGACTACTTGCAAAGATGAACAAAATATTTTTTAAATATCTTGATGACATGAGGGAGTTAACACAATAGTAAAGAATTACTGGGGAAAGATCTGGCAGAATATCAATGTCCAAGGAAGTGAAGCCTATATTTTGGAATTGTTTTTCCCTTAAGTACACTTGCTGATTTCGGGACAGAAGCCTAAAAGAGTTAATGGTCCATTTCTAACGACATGAATGGACCTTAAGGTCATTATGCTAAGTGAAATCAGTCAGACAGAGAAATACAAATACATTGTGGTTATTATGCTTAATCAAAAAATGTTGAACTCAACTAGACTGGTATTTACCATAAACCAGGGAAAGGGCAGATGTTGGTGGAAAAGAGTAAATGTTGGTCAAAGAGTACAAACTTCCAGTTATAAGGTGAACAAATTCTAGGGATCTCATATACAGCATGCTGATTAGAGTAAATAATATTGTATTACATACTTGAAAACTGCTAAGAGAGTGAATCTTAGATGTTCTCACCACAAAAAAAAAAAAAGGTAATTATGCAACCAGATGATGGTGATGCTTAATGCTATGATGGTAATCATTTTGCAACATATAAATGTATCAAATCAACACATTGTATACCTTAATTAAACAATGTTGTATGCCGATTATAGCTCAATAAAGGTAGAGGAAACAGATTTATGGAGCTTTTGAATGTCTCACTAAACTAGTGAGATAAGATTTAGAATTCCAGCCTTTGGGAGCCCTGATGAAAGCCTTTTGCACACAGTTGAAATCATGAACACGAGGCCCTAAGAATAATGGTAGATTGCAAGTGTACAGAATTACACGACATAATTTAAATCACCGAAATTTCTGAAATTTGATTGATAAAGTCAGAGAGACCTAGCAGGATAAACTTAAATGTCATTCGGACCTCAGATTATTTCTACTAACAAGTTTTGCTAATTAAATAAATAGCAACTCACCAAAATAACCAGGCATAACAGGAGACATGCGAACATGAATAGACACCAACAGAAACTACAAACAGAAACAGAGCCACAGGTTCCAGATAACGGAGTCATCAGATACAAACTTGAAAGCAATGATTCTCGCCATTTTAAGAGGTATAAAAGACAAATTGAAATTTCAACAGAGAACTACGGACTATGAAAGGGAATCTAATTGCAATTGTAATACTGAAAAATATAATAACTAAAAATAAAGTCTAAATGTATGGGGCTAATAACCTATTACAGTCAGCTGGAGAATTAGTGAACTGGACATTAGAGAGAAAAATTTAAAATGAAACATAGAGTGGTAAAAGCATAGAAAATAAACAGTGGATATGGGAAATGGAGATGTGGTGAGAAGACGTAATACATGTGTGTCCAAGTCCCACAAGGAGAGAAGAAAGGGAGTAGGAGAGAAGCAATGAAAGAAATAATGGCTGTGAATTTCCCAAAACTGATGGGAGACGTTAACAAATCCGAAAACTTCGATACAAGGTAAGTAAAAAGAAATGTGCATCCAAGCAGATCGAATCAAAGCTGCTGAAAACCAAAAGCAGTAGTAAAGCCTTAAAGGCAACAAAAACAAATGAAAGCACAGATGCTTTTTAAGGAGTAAAAATTTGACTGACAGTTAACTACTCAACAAAAAGGTTACCAGCCTGAAGAATATGGCAGTACATTTTTAAAACCTGAGAAGAAAAACATACAACAAATTGCTGTCTGAATTCTATAGCTAGTGAAAATATCTTTTAAGAATGAAGATATAATAAAAATATTTTTCAGAGAAGCAAAAAATCACTTAAATAATCACTTATAGGCCTATATTAAAATAAATACTGAAGAATTTATCATTGGCAAAGGGAAATGATCCCAAACCTGAGAAGAATGTAAATGATAAATATGTAGCTTTATCAGAGCAAATTGATTTTTAAAAAACTCAAAAAAATTTTTGTGGAAATCAAGAAAGGTAATTAATCCATGTGTCAAATAACAAAGAAAAATGCAAATTAGAAAATATTTTAAAATATAAAACAAATATCACTGCTAATAATAAAGAAAAATAAAAAATTATAAACTTTATGTCAATAACTTTGAACATTTAGAGCAAGTTGGTATATTGCTAGAAATATAAAACATACCAGAACCGAACTAGTAAGAAGTAGAAAATCTAAATGACCCTGTTATATCTGAGAAATTGGTTTTTTAATTAAATGTTCTTTCACAAAGGAAACCCCGGTCAAAGACTGCTTCTCTAATAAATTGTACCAAATAGTTAAGGAAGAAATAAAACTAATCATAGAGAATGGTAAAAGAAGAAATATTCCTTAACTCATTTTCTGGGTAATTATAACCTTGATTGTTAAATCTGCCAGGGGTAGTACCAAAATAATTACTAGCTATTCTTACTCATGAACTTAGATGTAAACGTTTGAAACAAAATATTATCTGATTGAATCTGATAATCTATAAAAAGGATAATAAGCCAGGACCTGGATTTTTTCTAGGAATTTGAGGCTGGTTTTACATTAAAAAAAAAAAAAAATTAATGTACTGGGCATATAGGAAGAATAAAAGAGAAAAATTATATGATTGTTTTAATAGATGCAAAAAGAAGATTTGATAAGGTGTAACATGTATTCATAATTAAGAAAATAGACACTTGAAAAAAGTGGAGATTGAAGAAAACTTACCCTTATCAGAGCTATCTGTATAAACCTATAGCAGTCATCATGCCTACTGCCAAACTGTTGGAATTTTTTTTATTTTTTGAGATTGGAAAAAATTTACTGTTGCTTGCTATCAGCACTTCTATTCAACAGTAAGTCAAGAAAAAGAAATAAAAGTATATGAGTTAGAAGCACAAAAATTAAAAATATATTTTTAAAAAGAATCTTCAAATAATCATTAAAATTCACAAGTAAACTTAGCAAAGCTGCCAAGTGAAAGGAAATTACCAAAAGTCAAGTGCATTTTTATATACAAGAAAAAATCAGAAAATAAAGCTTAAAAAAATATATCACTTAAAATAGCATCCAAAATGTTTCAAATATCTAGAAATAAATATTTATAAGTATAAATAACAATCTATGTACATAAAACTTCCAATATAAATCCTTAAATATTAATAAGTAATATCAAAGATCACCTAAATAGAGTGATAGACTATGTTCATTATTTGGAAGACACAATATTTAAAGACATTAATACTCCCATGTTGATTTTTAAAATGCTAAAAAAAATTCTGACATTGTTCTCTTGTATTTTTTTTTTTTTACATTACAACATTTTAAAATTTTAATTTATTTTTTTATTGGGATGTAATTAACATATAATATTACATTAGTTTCAGGTGTACAACATAATGATTTGATGTACTATTGTTTTTGAAACATTAGTGTTTTAAAAAACTGATTCTGAAATTTACATGGTAATGCAAGGGAACAGAGTAGGCAAGTCACTCTTGAAGAAGAAAAAGGTGTGAGGTTTTGTCCTCTCAAGTACCAAGTCTTATTATAAAGCTATAGTAACTAAGACACTGATCTTGGCACAAAGTTACCAAGTAAAATAGATTTAAGAAATCAGAAGCAGTCCCTCTTACAGGGATTCTTTTGATTTTAGAGGGAGAGGGAGAGAGAGATAGAAACATCGATGAGAGAGAACATCGACTGGCTGCCTCCTGCATGCCCCCCACTGGATATCGGGGCCACAACCTGGGCATGTGTCCTGACTGGGAATCAAACCAGCAACTTCTTGCTGCATGGGTCGATGCTCAACCACTGAGTCACACTGGTCAGGTAGGGATTCTTGATTTACAACAAAGAGCAACCACAGAACAGTGAGAAACCATGGCTTTTTGATAAATAGTCCTAGGGATACATTGGATAAATGGACAATATGAATGAATGGATCTTTACTCTCTCCCTGAACACCATACAAAAAAATAAATTTTGATTCATGAAAATCAGTGTGAAAAGGAAAACAAGGTAGCATTTCTAAAATGTAAAATAGAACATTATATTCATAATCTGATTAGGGAAAGAATGCTTACAATAAGAAAAAAAAATGATAAGTTAAACATTATTAGGGATTTCTGTTCATCAAAGACACCACAAGTAGTATAAAAGCATAAGCTAGACATAAAAGAAGAAACGCTGTATGATTTAACTTATTAAAACTTAACCAAAAACCAAGCAAAACTAAACTCCGTGCTTAGGAGCATATACTTGTGTGATAAAAATAAAAAGCAAAAGAGACATCCATAAAAAACAGGGCCCTCATTACCTGTGGAGTGACGACTGGGTTGTGTCCGCGAAGTTTCTACTCTTGATGTGGGAGGAGATTACACAGCTGTTTACTTTGTGATAATTTATTAAGCTGAAATAATAATAATAAATTTATTAAGTTGTATGCTTTTGTTTGGGGCATTCTTCGTTATGTATTCTATATTTCACATTATAAAATGTTCAAAACAACAAAAGAAGGTGGACTGGCTGAATGACCATAACAACATAGAACATGTTAGTGGATCGATATCCACTTAGAGGTGTCTGGTTGCATTCTCAGTTCTTTATTCTTAATCTAAAACTGCCAGTGTTTTGGCTCAGGCTTCCCCATGACACAGAAAGAACCACGGTAATGAAATTTTCAGAAGCATGAAGTCAAGACGGATGACAGACTCAAGATTCAAAATGGTCCTGACAGACTTGTCATTCTAGCCCCAAACCAACAAGAGGAAATGGATCGGGGCTAATGTACAGAGCACCAAACACTGGCTGTCGGTGGTTAGACAGAGAAGGCCCCAGGGCTCCTACTGCCAAGAACTGTTTCACAGGGTCCCTGTGGAAATGTCACACAGGGCTTTGGGACTGCCGTGAGCACGTGGCTCTTGCATTCAAAGGGAATTTAGAATGTCTACTCAACCGCGAGGATGTGGAGGACACTTGATCCTAGGAAAGGACCCACAGAGGGACACCAACGGGCACAGAGCCTTCAGGAGCAGCAACCATGGAGCAGCAGGGGTCCAAGCTCTTCTATCACCTGCAAACAGGCAACAGAGACCTGGGGACTTGGGAGGAGAGCCAGGCTAGAGAAGAGCTGTGCTTCTTCACACAGCTGCAAAGCAATGGCTCACTGAGAACAGCAATGTGTCCTGAACCACAGCCCAGACCCCGCATCACAGTCATGAGGGGACAAAGGAAGGAGGTTCGGGGGAACCAGACAGAGATGGTTACCTTGACCGGGCTGTCGATCGTGACTGGAAAATAGAAGACGAGGTAACAAAATGTTTCTCGTTCTCACTACCAGCCCGTCTTTCTCATGAAGTCCTCCGGTGGTACCTGTAAAGTTTGACTGCCCGGTGGTGTTAGATACAGACGTGGGAACCTGCCTGACGGGTGCCGGATTCTGGCACCCCTCCGAGCAAGGTGCACTAAGCAGCATCCTTCACGAGTTCTGTCGACAGCCTTAAATCCTTTCTGGCTCGAGGTCGGGATGTTCCTGGATCAGTCATTCCAGCACAGCGTCGATGGGAGTCAGCCTGAGCATGTGATCGGGGCTTTGCTTGTCTGAATCCCCACCCTGGCCAGGCAGGGACTGTATCTGTCTTCATCCTCCCTGAACCGCAGGGCCAAATCCCAAGTCACACTCAGTAATTACTGATGAAGGAGAGCAGGAATGCTGGCAGGCAGACAGGAAGGAAAAATCCGGTAAAACGTCCCGCGATGGCTGGCTGGCCATCCTTCAGAACAGGACCACGGTGCAACAGGCCTGAAACAGACTCATTCTTAGACTGCGGCACCAGAAGCCTAGGCTGGGACACGGAGTGAAAAGTTCAGTCCTGCTCGGCCGAGGCCACAGCTGCAGCTTTGAGGCCCGTGGCCATGCTAAAAAGCACCTTAAGAAGGTTAAGTTCAGTGGTGGTGATCTAAGTGCTGCAAATGAAGCCTGGGAAGTTGAAGAAACCAGAAGCATGGAGAGGAGAGGACACGAAAGGATCATGTCCCGTATTGGGAGAGAAAGGCTGTCAGGTAGGAGGTGCAGACGTGTTTCCCGAACCTAACTGCATCCACATCACCTGTGAGAACTGTGCACAAGTACCGCTGCCTCCCCTGTTCGGACCTGAATCGGAGCCTCCAGGGCGGTGCCTGGCATGTTCTGCACAGAGCCCCCTGGGCCACTCTGACGCCAAGCTGGTGCTCAGAACGTGGAGACTGACTGTGATTGTCTAAGTAGGACAACGTATAGAAACGATAGGAGCTATGTATGAACCTAAGAAAAAAGAATAAATAATCTTATTAACAATAAATACTCTTCAGTGAATATCTGGGTGAGTCACAAAGTTATTTTTAAAACTCTTTAGATGTATTCAAAGAGAGTTTAAGAAACAGCAACAACATCATCTACGATCGAGCTAGAATAACCCCTGTCGGTGGCAGGTCACTGTAGAAACCCGAGGTCCTTGGTTAAGGTGTTCTGAGGCAGAACGAACCGCCTGCCTCGTCTATCGAAGGGTCAGAGCTCCAGCAACCTGGAGCTTTCAGAAGCAGGCACTCCGGTCTTGACGGCAAAATTCGTCAGGAACGGATAGTCGGGCTAAAGGATTCGATAGGCTTGATTATCTGTTGCTTTTCCAGCCTGCAGCGGATCCGGAGTAAACAAGAAGTAAAGATGGCAAGACAGTCAGAAGCCACCGTGATGACAGAAAGAGGAGTGGGCACAGAGAGAGAAAGCAGGAAAAGGTAAAAAGCAAATAGAAACTTCCTACCGCACAGTACACGCCTAAGTGTTCAAAACGATGGCGCAAATCACCTAAAGAGGTTTGACCGACGGTGGGTATCCCATAATAAGAACGTAATTTTCACAGATTAGTGGAATTTTGGAAAAAGAACCACTAGAACAATTTACTTCAACTTTCTTCCTTTTTTTTCGTACTTTTGAAGGAATTATAATAATCATGGAGAAAAGT
Organism: Molossus molossus; assembly: GCF_014108415.1. Taxonomy (NCBI): domain Eukaryota; kingdom Metazoa; phylum Chordata; class Mammalia; order Chiroptera; family Molossidae; genus Molossus; species Molossus molossus. Next base: position 33,220,415 of record NW_023425346.1, read on the forward strand.
ATCATATCAAATGTATACAGCTCACTGTATTTTAAAAACTAAACACAACCCGCCCTGGCAGGTTTGACTCGGCGGTTAGAGTGTCAGCCTACGGTCCAGGGAGACCCGGGTTTGGTTCCCGCTAAGGGCATGTACCTCTGTTGCAGTTTGTCCCCAGCCCTGGTTGGGTCGTGCAGGTGGCAGCCACTCCATGTGTCCCTTTAACATCAATGTTTCTCTCTCCCTCCCACTCTATCTGAACAAAATATGGAAAAATGTCCTTGAGTGAGGATAAAAAATCTAAACACAACCCGTGTAACCAGCATCCAGATTAGGAAAAAAAAAAAATTAAACCACACAAAAACCAAAATAAAGATTATCTCCATAAACCAAAAACCTCGTTCTACCTATCACTACACTTCCCACCCTCCCAAAGACAGCTGCCATCTTAACAGCAGTCTTTGTACCTAATTATACAAACGAATATAGTATGCACTCTTGTAACATTTTACATCCGGATTCTTTTTATTTTCTCTTTTAGTCTTTAAAACATGTTTCCATCTTAAATGATGTCTCAACTGCATGAATAATGAAAGACACCAAGATACAAAGACACAAAATTGATCATCGAAATAAGTAATTTATTACTGTATATGTAACAAGTGGCCTGAATGTCAACTTCTGTTGGTTTACTTTCACGTCAGGTCCAGATGCAGATAAATTAATGTTTGAAAAATGATCGTTTCATTTTGATTTTCTCCATGCCTCCACAAAATCGATTTTACCTAATCTGTCAATTTTCAGAAGGGTAAGTTATCTTTATGAATGAATGACCTTAATAAGTAATTCTCATCTTTGCATAGACTAGTATATGTCTAATTAGGTGATAAAAATGCCAAGAAAATGAACAAACAAAAAAACTGTAAATTGGCCCTGGCCAGTGTGTCTCAGTGGGTTGGGCATCATCCCACGCTCCACAAGGTTGCTGGTTGGATTCCCAGTCAGGGGACATGGCCAGGTTTTGGATATCCCTTGTTGGGGGTGTGCAGGAGGCAGTCGATCAAAGTTCTACTCTCATATTGATATTTTTCTCTCTTTCCCTCTCTCTCTCCCTTCCTCTGACTCTAAAAATCAATTAAACATATTTTTAAAAATGATCAAATTGACTGCAGAATGCTAAGGCCATGGTCTATGCCTCAGAGACTTAGTATGCCTTCACCAAACGTGAGGTGACTCCTACCACACCTTTGTTGTCACTTCCCAGTGGAATGGCACCTTTTGGGATTGGTCTGAAGCTCTCAGTTTTACTTCAGTGCTCCTATCGCGCAAAGTGCAAATGTTAATAATGCATTATTTTGGAGACAACCTAAAATCAGTGACAGAAGTTATCCCTGGAAGGTATAAATTAGAATATATTTATTTACAATAAGAAAAGAACCCCTAAATGACATGTGTATGTAGACATTCTTACAATCTTAACAGAGAAACGTTTGAATTGATAACATGCTGTTTGCCTGGTGTTTGGAGAATGCAGGTGAATGCGTTGTCCTGCAATGCTTTTTTTGTACGTCTGTGATTGTCTTTTCACAGTTATTTCTTTTTGTCCGGCCCAAATCAATGTTGCACTTAGCACAATCTAAAATTTTTATTACTTATTGATTTAAATTAATTTGACAAACATTATATTGTACAATAAAAGGAAATTAAAAAATGCGTTCTCTCTAAATCTAATAACACAAGTTTAGAATAATAACTTTGGATAAGGCCTATAAAAAAAACTATAGGCCTATTTCACCAGAAAAGTTAGAATATGCATAAAGTGTAGGAGAGTAACTGTAGCACATACTGATTGGCAGTTGAATAATATCGAGGAAAAAGACCCATCTCGTTATATAAATAAGCAAGTAAAAAGGACACACGTAGAAACAATGCCGTTTCCATTCTCAGCTCTGAGGTCTCATGTGAAGACAATTAAAAAGAAAATTATTTGCTAGTTGGAGTTAACCTTTCCCGATACTGTGTCTGTGTAGTGTCTAAATTCACACTTTATAATTATGTAAGAGGTATATCTAAACATAAAATTTGTAGATGTATATTTTTATAAATCGCTTTGAATCATTTTTTTTTCTGTATGAAACACTCATTTGAAAGTCATTTAAGCTGACACTTTTCAAATCTATTTTAAGAAACGGTTAACCTTTAGCCAAAGAATTAAAATTAATTTTACTTAGTTGTTTGTAACCTCAGGATGCCCAAACTTTCCACACTGCAGCATGACAGAGAAATCCAAAATTATCTCAAATATGTCACAAACTTTTAAATCCACATTGATTTTAATTTGGAAAAAGAGCCCATCTTTTGAATGTGGGAACCTTTTATGGACTGAACAGCACTGCCTGCGTTAATTAAACAGTAGATTTAAAATGTGGGACAAGGTTTTGTTGTTGTTTTTTAATATGTTTTTATTAATTTTTTCAGAGGGAGAGAAAGCTAGAAACATTGGAGTGAGATGGGAAGAGAGAAACTAAAGAACGTATACGCATAATCAATGGACATGGACAACACTGTGAAGGGAGGGGGAGGAACAGGGAGGAGGGTGTCAATGGGGGAAAAAGGAGAAACATCTGTAATCAAAATAAATTAATTAAAAAAGAAAGAAACATGGATGTGAGAGAGAAACATCAATTGGCCACCTCCTGCACACCCTCTACTGGTGATGGAGCCAGCAACCTGGGCATGTGCCGTGACCTGGAATCGAACCGGGACCTCTCAGCCCATGGGACGATGCTCAATCCACTGAGCCACACCGGCGGGCAAGGTTTTATTCTTTTTGATGCACACCCTTTTCCTGGTTTGGAAAGTGGCACGTGCGAGGCAGCAGATCTGTGCTGGTGACAGTAGCCTCAGGGAGCAGTCCTGAGGAAGTCTCGGGGTCAGCCTCGGCCGCTGCAGCCCACTGCGTACCTGCTCCACCGCAGGGCTGACTTGCCTGCGGGCAGGAACCCTCTGCGCGTGCGCTCAATGCTCTGCATCTCATTCCGCTTCCCACGTATGAAATGGGGACAGAAACAGGAGAACAGCATTCCTCACGTTCGAAAACCCAGGCTTTTGAAAACCAGCTGGGGATTCGAAAGTAAACCGCGGGGCTTAGAAAAATGGAGGGAAAGGAAACTGAGCAATGATTCCTTCTCCCCATCTTTCCAAAGCTGGTCCCACCCATCCCCAACCCTGACCAGATCCCCTTCCCACTATCACCGCTTCTGATGTTGCATCAGGACAGAAGAACAAGAGGGAAGCCGAGGAAATCATTGAGGGGGAAGCGGAAGAGTGAATCTGAATCTTCTTAAAGGGAAAGTGGGACCTCATCTTCCGTCTCCTGTTCCTGTTTCTGAATTACTGGTGAGAGCGCTCAGAGAAGTGCCAAGTATCAGGATCATCCCCTACTTCTTGCTCAGCAAACAGATGGAAACTCAGGGTGGGTAAAGGGAGAAAAGGCATATTAACGAAACCGAATTCCAGATGGGACGGATAAAGAAAGGCTTTCCTTCTCAACTCTTCACGTTTTTTCCTCTGGGAGGAAGAGGAGGTGGCTCCTCCCGGACGCCCCGAGTCAGGGCCAACAATAAAATGCTGGCGCGGTGACAGCCCTTTATTACATTCCAGCTTGCGACCAAGAAGAGACCCCCGTGTGGCAGAATTAAAATTCACAATCTCACCCATGAAAGAGTTTTCTGTACCAGATGTTTTGTTAGAAGTCTTTTTTTTTTAATAGCCTAATGTGTTAATATTGAAAATAAATGCATATAATTTGAGAGTAAATATAAAATACCATGTGTATTAAATTAATAATGTTTCATTACTCACCTATCACAGCGTCATTATTTTAAATAACCATATTTCATTTCAGTGGACAGAGTGTAAATGAGTATGAATTTTCATGTAAAGTGGACTTGCATCATTATTTATTCATGAGGTTTAAAAGGATCATTATTTTTGACAGACAGCTCCTGTCAAAAGATTTATGCATAAGAGCTCATGTTTCCCCACAATAATCATCAATCAATAAACTTTAGAACCTGGTACTTAAAATTCAGTGTTATAGAGATGCACATTTGCCCTAATTAAACACATGTTTGCATTTGGAAAATAAACTACAACCTCAGTTCAATTATATATCATCTGAAATATCAATATTGTGTGCGTAGGGTGAGTCATGGTTTTAGTCATGGGAATGTGCCTTGTTACATGTTAAGTGATTGCTTTGTTTCCAGACACCAGACTCTTTCTCTGTATCCCTGTGGGGCAGTAGGGGGAGCTTACAAGATGCAGCTTTCAAGATTGTAATTGGTTATCAGCAGCGGTAGTTTTCTGAGCAATGATGCCATCCCTCCCCGCTTTAGACCTTGGTTTTAAAGGACCCGGGAGGGCATAAACCAGGCATTTCAGTGGCATAGGAAATAGCACATGCCTTTTAGTATGAGGCTTGGAAGTCAGTTCAGAAGATGGGATGAGATGATGTGTAGATAATAACATATAATTGCAAAACTGTAACCGAGACGGATGACAAGGCTGATGGAAGACAGTTTCTGAATCTCCAAGAAGGACCAAAAGGCAGTGAGTTACCAGTGTGATGCAGACTCACTGCTCAAAGGAGAATTCACAGTGGTGATGTAACCTCCACCCCGGAGGAAATAATTGAAAGGCTTGAAGGTCTCCTGGGACCAGCTGTCCTTACGGGATTTCCATAAACATTCCATTAATGTGCTTTTCCCAAATTACTCTGTCTCCTGATGAACTGATACTGCTCAAGACCGGTATTATCTGAAATCCTCTTTTGAATAATCTGAATCTGAATGCCAGAATGATACATAGTTTGCTATATGGCAAAGTCCATTTTCACATCTAGATTTCTGGGATTTAGATGATCTATTATTGTGATATCTCATTTTACTATCATATACTCCACACCTAGTATCCAACCTATCCGGGTTTGGAATTGGAAAGGGGTACATCCCTCTCTCCCGGCTCCCCATGAGGCACTAGGAGCCAGGGAACTGGGTTGGAGAGACTTTGACCTTTGTCTGGGAGATATGCAAATCCTAGTTTCGGGCCAGTGTTTATCCAGCCACTAAAAGCTCAGCTAATGAACAAAACATCAGGCCCCTCCTTGATGGGAGAGGGTGGGGAGAAGGGAAGGCAAGAGGGAGTGGGGAGAGGAGGCCTTTGGAGAAGCTGGAGGGGAGAAATGCATCGTGAGCACTAGGACTGACCTCCGACAGAGTATGGGATAAAGCAAGTCCATCAAGCAGTTTAGAAATAATGATGTCCTTATAGTTTTCATTTGATTAAAAGTGTAACTTTTAGAACTATCCATAGGATTTTCTTATATTTTTCATTCGATTAGAATCGTAACTTGAAGAGATATGCACAGAATTTCCCTCTCGGAGATATTACTAGTTTGAAAGCACATTAAACGGTGAATCGGTTACTTCCATAAGGCTCTCTGTGTGGAGCTGGGATGAGCCGGGGGAAAGACGTGGAGAAAGAGGACGTGGAAGTATTCCCAGTGGGAAATGAACAGTTTGGGAGCAATCTCGGAAGTACAGATACGAGGTCAATTTGAGGAGATGAAGGAAGAACCCCAATACCTGGGAGTCTGCCAGTGAGAACACCTCTGAGTGAGGAATGTCTGACAATGAGCGGAGTGTTTATAATTCTAAACGGCAGACTTGTTGAAGTGTTTGGGGGGAAAGAAGAAAGGGGTCTCTGCTGTGTTTGTATTGCCCAGGACAGGAGAGCTGCAGGAGGGGAGGCTGAGAGTATGTGGAAAGCGAGAGAGAGAGACAGAAAGAGAGAGAGACAGAAAGAGAGAGAGACAGAAAGAGAGAGAGAGAGACAGAGACAGAGACAGAGACAGAGAGACAGAAAGAGAGAGAGACAGAGAGAGACAGAGAGAGAGACAGAGAGACAGAGAGAGAGAGACAGAGAGAGAAAATGACAACATATGCCCCAGAAATTCTGGGAAATTTGGAGAACGCATTCTGTGGCGCATAGGATTGAAGCTGTAGGTAGAGATGGCAGGGAGGAAAGCCAGTCTTTCTTTCTTTCTTTCTTTCTTTCTTTCTTTCTTTCTTTCTTTCTTTCTTTCTTCCTTCCTTCCTTCCTTCCTTCCTTCCTTCCTTCCTTCCTTCCTTCCTTCCTTCCTTCCTTTTTTTCTTAAAAAGACACAGTTGTCCAACAATAGTGCAAATAAAGCATGTATTTTGAACATATGTTGCTGGAAATTTTATTGTAGTTCATGCTTTCCAATAAAGTTTAAAGCCATTATCAACTTGCTGGGTATATTTCCAAGAGACGGATTCTCATTTTAAGAACCACGAAAGCTATCGGATATCAATAGATGTAAAAGGAAAGCAAGACACCAGGACTCTGAGCTGCCCAGGACAGATAGCAATTTTCCAGGTCAAAAGCAACAATCTACTCCCCCTTTATTAGGAAAAAAAAACGGATCTCTGAAGGTGTTTAATGTCCACTTGAGAAGGAACCCAAAGAGTCAGAACTTCCGAAAGCCCTGAGGATATCGACTTCTGTTTGTCAATACAAAATAAGCTTTCATGCCCTGCTCCTGGGTTTGGTAGTTGGTTGGGATATATATGAAATACATAAGTGTAAGTATATCTACTTTAAATTATTTAATTACTTTTATATGGTTGTAAAAGATATATGTGCATGAACATTTGACAGTTTCCTGAGTAAGGGTCATAGTCAATAGTCTTTTCTTTGAGTTTGGATTGGTTTTTTTGTTTGTGTCTTGTTGTTATTGCTTTTTGTTTGTTTGTTTGTTTTAACACAAATCTTATTCACAGTCTACTCTTTCCAGCATTAGTGGCTTTAAAATGGAGTGAGAAGCCCGGCAGGTGTGGCTCAGTGGTTGAGCATCGACCTATACACCAAGAGGTCACCAGTTTGATTCCCGGTCAGGGCACATGTCCAGGTTGTGGGCCCAATCCTCAGTGGGGGGCATGCAGGAGGCATCCAGTCGATGTTCTCTCTCATCAATATTTCCATTTCTCTCTCCCTCTCTCTTCCTCTCTCTCTAAAATCAATAAATAAAAATATATAAAAAATAAAATAAAATGGAGTGAGAAAATAAAGACACTTGCTCAACAATCTGAGTGTTGCAACCATCTGTATGTTTACATTTTCTGCCCAGACTTTTATTGGTTTGTTTTTATTTTCATCTTATCTTATTTAAAAATAATTCTTTGTAAGTAAGATTTTTAAACACAAATAGAACAAATATACTCAACATAATGTGAGTATATATCTTTAAATACATTTTCTCCAAGTGAACACACCTTTGTAACTGCTACCTAGATCAAGAAATGGAGCACTACCAATATCCTCAAAGCCCCTTCTGTAACCCCTCCCAGTCACTTTCCCACCAACCTCCCCCAAAATAACTATTCTTCTGACTTCACTCACCGCAGATCATTTTCATCTTCTTTTGATCTTTATGTAAGGGGAATGGTACAGAATATATTTTTTATGACTTGCTTCTTTTGTTCAACTTCATAGTTGTGAAATTCATCCGGGTTGTTAGTTGTAAACACAGTTTGCTCATTTGTACTGCTCTGACGCAGTTCATTGTATAACTAAGCCACAGTGTTGCTCCACTAATCACGGCCATTTGGATCGCTTCCCATTTTGTGTGATTATCACAGTGCCACTCTATACATTTCAGTACATGTTTTTTGGTGAACACACTGTCCCTTTGTCTTGGGTAGGTACCTAGCAGTTGAATTGCTGGATCACAGGTATATAATTTTCATTATTACAGATTCTGTCAGTTTCCAAAGTGGTTGTACTCATTTCTACCCCCACAGTGTGTGCAGGTTCCAGCGACTCTGTACCCATGGGCATTAGCACAGGGCACTGCCAGCCCTTCGCAGTGTTCCGGTGTACGTGTAATGGCATGGCCCTGGGGCTGGGATTCACGTGTCCCTGATAATTAAGGAGGCTGAGTACCTTTTCATATTAGTATCCTCATGGGTTAAATGCCTGATCAAGTTACCAGTTTTTACTAGTTTTCTGATCAATTAGCATATTACATATAAATTTAGTATCTGATAAGCTTTTTAATAGAACAAAAACTACCTGTTTTTGCTCTCATATTTTAGTCATTTTCTTTATATGTAATACTTTTCATAATGATAAGAAGAAGAATAACCCTAATAAGCCCAAGGGACTGTGACTAAGTATTCGGTTTAGCTGTTGGGAGCAGGGAGGTGTAGGCAGGTAGAGTAGTCCTTGTGCAGGGGAGTGTGTGCCAGAGACATCCGCTGACATGCTTTGTAGACAGCATGCTAAAGAGAGCAAGGGCTGGTTTACCTGGCCTGCTCTTTAGTGGAGACCAGTCATCAAAACATCACAAAGGGTCACTCACCATGAGAAAGATCTACAGGAGAAATGGATTTTATTTGGTTCCTGCTATGTTTTTTAACTCCATGAAGTCAAACACTGTGTTTTCTTTACCCTCCTTTATCAAAAACTCAAAACATAGTGTTTAAGAGCATGGAATATTATATCTTACGATCAACTCTTTCATCTAGTTAGGAACTTGGTCCAATTACCTTCCAAAGCTTTAGTTTCCTCGTCAGTAACAAGGAGATAATAATAGAGTGGCCCCTCTTATCCATGGCTTCGTTTGCGGTGGTTTTATTACCTGAGGTCAGCCACACTCCAAAAATATTCAATGGAAAATTCCAGAAATAAATAATTTATAACTTTTAATTTGAGAGCTATCTGAGCAGTACGATGGAATCTTGCATCATCCCACTCCACCCGCTGGGGCCATGAATCATCCCTTCGTCCGACGTGCCCATGCTGTGCACCCTACCTGTCCGGTAGTGACTAGCAGCCACCCCAGTTATCAGACTGCTTAGAGACAGAGAGACCACAGTCACATGTACTGTAACTTAGTACAGTATATTGTTATAATTGTCCTATTTTATTATTAGTTATTATTGTTGATATCTCACTGCACCTAATTTATAAATTAAACTTTATCACAGGTATGTATATATAAGGAAAAATCATAGCATATATATATATATATATATATATATATATATATATATATATATATATATATATATGTTTCAGGACTTTCCACAGTTTCACTATCCACTGGGGGTCTTGGAAAAACATCTCCAGTGGATAAGGGGGGACTACTGTGGTGTTTACATTATAGAGTAAATATGAAGTTTAAGTGAGATGATGTATCTAAAGCACTGAGCACAGGGTTTGGCGTATTGGAAATAATCAATACATTTTATTAATTTTGTGTCATTAAACAATTAATTATATAGCATCCAAACTGACACAAATTAGGAATAAATTTTCAAGTTATCTAAAAAATATATATAGGTTCCTCTTGAGTGTGTGATCACTAGGACAGTTTATTCTACCTTTTAAACACACATTTCACAATGTTATCCTATCAGTTTTCTTGCTGTCCTAACATGGTGTCTTTAAAATGCAGAATACTTAGCTCTAAAACCAAAGGCTCTTTCCCCTAAGAACAGAGAAAAAGATGTACAGTAGGAAGAAAGCATCTAAGAACTATCATCTGGGCCTAACCCACTCTTTCTTCCTACTTTCTTTGTCTTGCCATTTTTTTTTTTTTGCTGTCTTTACCTGCCTGTTTTGTTTGCTTGCTTTGGCTAAGCTTTTTATCAAGGCATAATTTACATAGAATAAAATGCACCAATTTTAAATGAACAGTTCCATAAATGTTGACAGATACATACATCCATGTAACCACTTGCCCAAACAAGAAATAGAACATTTCAATCATCCAAAAATGTGCCTCTGTGTCTCTTCTGAGTCAGCATTCCCAGACAGTTACTATTCTAATTCCGATCATCACAACTCAGTGTTTTTGTTTTAGAACTTGGCCGGCCACAATTCCAAGTGTGTCCCACTGTCTGTTTTTCTGCTCACCCTTACTTACACTTGGTCAAGTCATTTGGGTCTCCTTTACTTATCTGAGCTCCTTCATACATTACTCTGTTTGGGGCTCTGCTAAACTCATGTTGTTATGGAAATCTCCAATAGTATCTCCAATGGTAGAACGCCACAATCTCTGACAACCATCTTTAGACTTCATCTAAGGTTCTTTTCTGACATGAAGGTCAGAGTCCTTGCATTCTACCCAGAAATATTTGGTTTTATGTCTTTTATTGAAAGAGGGGAAACTGTTGTGTTTCTTATACAAATTACATTATGGAGTCTTCACATCACAAGGAGAGAGTAAAAGATTGGTGGTTAGGTCCGTGCTACCAGTCCATTTGGAAGAAATGGAAAATCATTACATCAATTGCTAGCATCTTTGTACATCAAGCTATACCTACAGACTAAAACAGTAGACATGCAATTTGAACTATTCAAGGTCAAAGTTGGCTCCATTCTTTGTGAAAAGACGTAGAAATGAATATTCCAAAATGTGTGGGATGCATGTACCCCAAAGTGTGCACAAGATGATGGGTTGAGTCCCACCAGTAAAATATTAGGCAGTCTATACATACTTATATTTTACCTCACCTTTTCACAATTCACTTTTTTATGTGTAGATTTTTAAATGTCCAAACATAATGTTACAAAAGGACACATTATCTATATGAGATAAGTAAATAAATCAATGGGAGATTAGAGGAGTGTGGTCTCCCTAAGTTCAAACAGAGTCTGGGTGGACAGCTGGTGACCCCAGTGCACACATGCCGCCTGATCCGAAAGCTCATTTGTCTCCACTGGGCTGAGTAATGAGCTTCCTTGGATGCTATTTACTCCCTAAAGGATTTTTCTCTCCCTGGTGAATTCTGCAGCAAGTATATACCTTAAATATTTTGCTGTAGCACATGTTCGCCTGGTAACCATAGCCCTCAGCTGAGAGCAGAGCGGAGCCTGGAAACAATTTGAAGAGGCAAAAAGTCTTAAGTTTCCTCATGATCTGTACTCTACCTGTTAAGAAGGGGGAGCCTTATTTTCTATAATTAAGAATGACTGTAAAATTCTTTGCAACAATTTATTTTTACATGTGCCATCCAGCTCTTCCCTGGTCCCTGGAAAGCCCTCGGTGGAGGCTGACAAGCCCTGAGGCAGCTGCCGGGGGGAGGCGACGTCGGGAGAGAAGAACCAGAGGTTCTGCAGGAGCAACACTGACCTTAGACACAAATGACCTAGGTTGGCCAAGGACCAGTTTCCTTAAATCACCTAACTGGCATCCAGAAGAAATTTGTAGACTTTATTTATAAAAGAAATTCATAAAATATATACTCTGTCCTCAAAGAACAGATTTATCAAAATACCTAATTATTCTGACATGTACAGATATTAAGAGTTGTCTTAACATAGCTGTTCACACGAGTCTTAAACAAGGTTGAATCAAAGTGCTAGAAGATGTGTTATCTATTGTATTAAATATATAATAAAGACAAATAAGTACTTCTGATTAAACTAAATGAAATGTATAAAGGATATGTAATATTTTATCTAGTACTGGTAATAGTATAATGATGATGATGATAAAAAAGGCACAGGTAATTGATTTCATTGCTGCTGATGAATGTATCTATTCCTTTTTATGATCTTAAATGGCAAACATAACAGATTGGAAATGCAGAGTCAATGACCAGGGGTGCATATCATTGTACCCCTGGACCCAGGTTTAATTTTATATCACAAAGCAATGTTAATTCTTAAGCTCTGACACAAAGGAAGCAAATCATTACCCAGAGTCCTGTGAACTGTGAAAGTCTTCAATAAACCCAACAAGAGGTCACTCACGGCTAATGGAGTATCTCTCTTTCATGAGATCTGCGTTTACATGTTGCCTGGAAAACAAAATGGCACTTGGGGATACATCCCTTTGCTTTACCTACATCTGAGACAACAGATACAGCTCTGTGGGCTTCTTTTCTTTATGAAAAACTTTCATGCTACATCTAAAATAATAAACTCTCCCCTTAGAAGAAAAAAATTGTTTGCAACACAGAATTACTTTTGTCTCATTCAGACCCATGAAAACACTTATTAAATAACACAACTGTCTTCTGAAGCATGCCTAAAGGAGAGCACGCAATATCGTTTGCGGGAATGATAGTATCAGAAATATGTGTCTGATTATACAACTCACAGCCACACCGATAAATTATTTCACTCCCTGCATCTCTTACAGCTGTAGCAAAGACAGGCCATAAATGACTTCCTCAGTGGCACGTACAATTCCAGGGGGCGAAGAATTTGCCAGGTCATTTTCACTAACGGCTTTCAGGAAGGAGATTCTTGAACATGGCACGTTAAAGCAAATTGGATCCAAACATGCTGTGGCTATCAGAATGTCGAGCCCTTTGCAAATTCAAGCCACTCAAGACAGGCCTGCTTGATCAAAAATGGCACCAGCATCAATTAATGCCAACACCCACAATTAGGAAACCACATATGAGTAGAGACATGAGAGGCTCTAATTTCCCATTGCCTGGGATCTCTGTTCTTGGTGACACCTGTCATGTTTCATTGACATGAATACCTTTGGAGGTTGTCACCATCTTCTTGAAAATTGCATTTCTGACCGGAGCTCCCCAGGCACATTGTCAATTTGTCTTCATTTGCAATGGGCCCCTAGACAGACTCTGAGGTTCCCAGAGATGGGGCTTGCACATCTGAAGAAGGGTGCGGAGCAATGACCAGCTGCAGCCATGCAGGTGAGCGCAGACTTGCAGGGAAAACAAGATCAGTTGGTACATAGGGAAATCGATGTCCTAGAATCCGAGAAAGAAAAATGGCAGTGATGCTTGGAAATGCCTTTCTGTCACATTCAGAAAACTAGGATCAAGGGAAGCAGTCTCACACTTTGAATTTTAATCTAAGAGATTTTGAAATGGTTTGTATAAGTTTGTACCCATGCTAAAAATAGTATATGGAAAAACTAAATGAGCATGATCAAAGCAGACTATCTCCTATTATCTGACTTTTAATTTTTTTAAAATGTAGATCTTGTTCATGATTGCAAACATGGCAATTTTTTTGGGAGTGTCATGGTGAGAGTCAGAGTTGGACTAAGCCAGAATAAAAAGTGTATATCCACTGATGTACGCACACACACACACACGCACACACGCACAAAGCTTGCATGCTTCATGGTAAACCAATAAGTGGGGGAGAGCATCTTTACATCTATTAGCATTTAACAAAATCCAGAGACTAATTGCTTCCATCCCCTGCCTTCTCATAGAGAGAGAGGAATGCAAAGATTGAGATAACCACGCTGGCTGGTTTGGCTCAGCTGTAAGAGGGTGGGCCTGTGGTCCAGAGAGACCCGGGTTCGGTTCCCGCTAAGGGCACGTACCTCGGTTGCAGTTTGTTCCCGGCCCTTGTTGGGTCGTGCGGGAGGCAGCCACTCGATGTGTCCCTTTTCACATTGATGTTTCTCTCTCTCTCTCTCTCTCTCTCTCTTCCTCTCTCTCCCTCCCGCTCTATCTGAACAAAAAATGTCCTCGGATGAGGATTGAAAAAAAAAAAAGATTGAGATAATCTTTTCTTAATGACATCTTTTTTTGTAAAAGAGTTTGGACCTCCTAGAAGTCAGTCCAAATGCAAATGCAAGTTTCCTCCTGGCTCACAACTTCAGAGAGATAAATGTGAGAACTAAATGGTGGGTTATGAAATGTTTTATTTTCTTCGTTGCTATTGCAAGTCTCTCGAGAAGGCATTCTCGATATCTTCCCGTTCCGTGTAGAGTGCTCATTAAGTATTATACCACAAGGATGCATATTAAGAGCATAACTTTAATGCCCGTTCATTTTTTTTTTTTTACCCTCACCTAATATAATCATGTTTAACACAATGAAATCTTGATGGATGATCCTAAGTAGTTAATCAAATTCATCTTTCCATTAATCTAATTTTATTGCCATTGATGTCGTCTCAGCAGTTTATCTTTAGCAGTAATCAGATTCCATTTTTAATCCAAATAAGTTCAATTGAGTTTTAACTTCTACACATTTCCCTTGTTCTGCCAGCATTGATCTAGAGAAAATTAGGATTCTACAAGGACCTTTCTCAGGCCTCTCTTGTATTGGCATTTGTCTAATTGCTTCTCTTTATGTGTGATATATTTGTCCCGTGACCAAGATAATATGTAGCAGAGGGTGGGAGAGTGGCGAGTTTGAAAGCGAATGACAGGGTGGAGAGGTGAACCAGACAAGTCCCTCGTTTGTAAAATGGGAGATAATAATATTTGCCTCATAAGGCTGTGGTGACAATTCAATGGGATGGATGCTTGACCCAGAGTGGACATTGAGAAGTGGTTGTTACTACCATTCGGTTCTAAAGGCTGAGAGATGATGTGAAGCTGGCGTTAGAAGATGTTATTTAATAATTCTTCAAAAAAGAATTGTAGTTTTCTAGAGAGGATGTTCTGAAGTATCTTCCCCTCACCATTGAAAAAGGAATGGTGTGGGGGAGCAGGATGCTTCATTGGAGGGGGCGGTATTTTGGTGGACAGACAGGATGGGCAGCAGATGCAGGCTGCGTGCGGGGATACTAAAGGAGGGGAACCAGACCTACTGGCAGACTTGGGGGAGCTGTGGGGGAGCAGTGACCCCCCTCCTGCAGGCTCACTCTCTCAAGGTGAACAGTGCTCATGGTGCCCACAGCCAACAATAAGTGAATTCTATTACAAAAGAATGGAAGAAAGATGATTCCCATCAAAACTTATTCTACCGCCCTGCCATTGTGGCTCCGTGGTTGAGCATTGACCCATGCACCAAGAGGTCGCTGGTTTGATTCCTGGCCAGGACACATGCCCAGGTTGTGGGCCCGATCCCCAGTGGGGAGCATGCAGGAGGCATCCAGTCGATGTTCTCTCTCATCGATGTTTCTATCTCTCTCGCCTTCTCACTTCCTCTGTATCTAAAATCAATAAAGGAAAAATATTTAAATAAACCACACATAATTTGTTCCGGCAAGTGTCATCCTTTTCAAGTGTACTAGAGTAGGCACCCTCTGCTTTACAATGCTTGTTTGCCTTATAGTTACACTAGCACAGCAACTACTAGCTACAGGTGGCTGCTTAAATGAATTTAAATCAAATTCCAATTTTGTTTCCACAGTCCCACTATGCACACTTCAAGTGCTCAGTAGCCACACGTGACTAATGACTAACCTTGGAAGGTGCAGGGTGAGAACATTTCCGTTATCACGTGGACAGGCTGTGCTGGAGGGCAGAAGAGACAATGCGTGCAGGCCGCAGAAGTACCAGAGTAAGCACAGTAACCCCAGCTCCAGCATCCTTGCAGTGTGCTTCGCCTCTCTAAACTTGACTTTGTTCAACTTTCAAATGAGGATGAATAATGGCCATCTTGCAGGCTATTGTGAACATTAAAGGTACGAAAAGACCCAGAGCAAGTGCCCGATAAATGGCATCGGTTATTATTATGATCATCAGTAACAGTAAACGCTGAAATAAATAAATGAATGAGAGACTCCAAACAGTGAAAACCGAACTGTGGCATGTCTGGTACAGCAGCACTTCAGTTTTGTTATAGTGGTGGAGGCTCTCTCAAAACGCTCCTGGTTATAACAGATCTCTGGGTCTTCATGTTTATGTTAGATAGATACCTCTGCAATTGGATTTCGAAAGTAAGGGGAAAATATAAGGCAGTAGGTAATTTTTTCATGAGGAAGAAAAGGGTTAAATGCAAAGGTTAAATATCTGTTTTAAATGCATGACAAACTAAACACGAATGCCCCCTTCCTATCAGAAATGTATTCTTTGGGGCAGTTATTAATTTAAGATTGGCTTGTTTCCCTACTTAATATGCAAAATATGCTGTGACAAAAGGTGGCCCTAGTTGGGGGAGGGGGGGGAGATAAATGGCCAGAATCGCTCATTATAATTACAATGAAATAATGCTTTCAAGAAAACAATGTTTTCTTTTGTTTTCCTTATTCTGATAGGAAACTGTGAGAATTGAAGCTCTTTCCAATTCATCCTTGCGTTCACTTCAAACGCATTCCTGACAGCCATTTAAAAAGTCTTTCCCCAAACTGAAATTAATATTTTCCAGACTCATTTTGAGAACAGCAGCTTGTTTGCCTGATTCTCTAGCAGCCGAGTGACCTAATAATAACTCTCATTGCCTAACAAAGCCAGGGGGAGCGAGCAGGGACAGAAAGGGGCTGGTGATCAATAATTCACACTCCTGGGCTATTTCTGTTGGATCATCAAACAGTGACACTGCCTTTGTCTCCCTGTAGGTTCTTTTCGTGAAGGATGTCAAAATCCTCTGCAAATGTCTTTCCTTCTGAGCAAACCTGGGAGCCCTTGTTCCCGGTCCCAGATCCCAATGGCCAATAATAGGTGCAATTCCTATTCCATCTGCTCGGAGCTGAGCAGGGACCATTTGGGTCAGGCTGAGGCCGTGTTATGTGACCATTACTGACTGGCATGTAGTCAACATTATGCTCGAGAAACATATTTGTCCTGCTGGTGATAGCAATAGTTTATGAATGAGTGGATTTGGGTATCGGTTAATTAGAAGGCATTTTATTGCAGCATCTGCCACTCAGCAGTAAACAATTTTTCTGTGTGTTGTTCAGATAATTTTCCTTATGGCACAATAGTTGGCTAGTAAAAGGGTGTGTCAAGAATCAGATTAAAAAGCACACCGTTTTAAAAAGTATTTTCTAAATACATAGGTATGCCTGTATGACGCATTGAATCCAAACTGCCCATAATTAATAATAGTAACAAAACGAACATTTGTTGAACTTTTATAATGTCTCAGCTGCTGTTCAAAATGCTCTCTTAGAGTTTACTCAATATTAGGACAAGCTTTCTAATTATTTGAGATGTCCAAAAATAGAATAAATTATCTTGAGAAATAGCTCCATCTAACTTGGAGGAAGACTAACAAAAATCCTCTTAAATTTTATGAAAACTGCAAGGTGAGGTGATATACGTTAAGTATTACTGACACCATTGTCAATAGCTAGTTATTAATAACAGGAAAGTGGCAAAGGGAAGGCCAGACATTATAGGCATGTTTCCTGCAAAACACTGAGGAAGGGGACTGGACAAAGGGAAGATAGATGCACGGCCAGTTAAGTTGGGGTGACTAGGAAGATACTTGCCTGTCAGTCACACCTGGGGACAGAGGTGGTGGGCCAGAATGGGCATGGCCACAGCAAGCACATGGAAATTTGGGATACTTAATTCCCTGAACAAAAGAACGTCACTCTCTTGGTTCCTCTTGGCACGCTTGGCTTCCTGGCATTCTCCCGTGTGGCCATGCAGCCCCCACATGCAATGGACTAAAGGACTGCAGTTGGCCTGATGCTGTACTGGACCCGGCTCTACCATGGGGCGGAAACGCTGGACACTGGCTTTGCTTCTAGCTCCACTGAAACCCCAGCTACACTTCGTCTATGACTGGACTAAAGGAAATGGGACTTTAGAAACTCAGGGAGACAATTCCACAGAAATAAAGCTTTCTACCATGTCTTCATCCTCCCATGATAGCCTCGGAAAGGCTTATTCCAGAGACACCCCAAGAACCCTACTTCCACCCATAACATTACTTTGCCTCACTGAGCTCCTAGCAGATTTTTCAGGAAGCAGCTCAGGTGTTTAGGTAAAAATGTAGATTAAAAGTTCCTGCTGTTAAGCCCTCAATTACAGCACATCACACCCCTTCAAACTTGACTGATTCTTGGTGTGTGTCCATTTTTTGCTTCCTAAATCTATAGTTGATTTTACAATGTAGTGTGTGTCAAGACTAGCAGTAACCTTTTAAACAATGGAAGCAAAATAAAGTTAAGTAACAGGCCCTGAGCAAGAGAAAGCCTTTGGTAGGAGCCTTGCAGATGCCCTAGAATGGAACAGGAGCACCTGCCCTGCCCCTTGATCTGGGCTCCCTTGCTGGGCTGGGGCTCCAGCCCTGTCACCACAAGCTGCATGTGAAACCCTGCTGGTGACCCTTCACAGCCCGCTGTCCCGCCTGCACGGTGGGCACTCCTGTGTCCAGATTCCAGAGCCAGCCTGCCTGGTTTCAACTCCTTGCTCTGCCAATTCCTAGCTGCCTGACCTCAGGCATGTCTCTTTATCTGTTCGTGTCTCTATTTTATCACCTGTAAAATGAGTGAGGGTGATAATTATAGTATTTATCTCATAAGGCAATTAAGAGAATTAAATGCCTTACTGTACATAAAGCACTTACACAGTGTTCTTTGGATCATGAGCTACACTTGTTATTTCCTGTACTGGCCTGATTTCCCTGGGTTCTGTCTCGGCTTGGCCCCTTCATTTCACCAGGGATGACGACGGAAACCATAGCTTGGACTTCTCTATAAATACAACGGCACAACATTTTTGGGAATTGGAATGTAAATGCAGCTATTATTTTGTCTTCAGAACTATTTTCTCTAAAATTAAAGTAGCCCTATTAACTTTTTGTGTTTAACATCTTTTTAAGAGATGAGCGGACTCTGTGTTAGGTATAATCACCCAGGTGTGATGTGGTTGTAATGTGTGTTTTTGTGTGGTTGTGTTTGTGGTAGAGTGGGGAGCTTCAGGGTGCGGAGAGTGAGGTAGGAGACAGAGAAATACATATAAAAACAGAAGTAAGGCAGATAACCAGGCAGAAAAATACTCAGTACTGGGGGGACATAGAGCTGGCCTGAATAGACTTGACTATTATTCCTAATTGAAAAATTGGTGCAATGGAGTTGGCCCATTTTTAACTGCTTTATAACTGAGGTTTCGATGGCAATAGTTCCAACCAGTTCTGGGGAGCAGAGGGTGGTTTTAGTGGCAGGATCAGAAAAGCAGGTAAAATAGTAAGAGCTAGATTTTAAACACATCAAACTATTTGTAACATAATTTCACCAGGCAGGGAGTCCATGATCTGGGTATACCTACTGAGTGAAGATTCATGGACTTTGCCTCCTCCATGAAGCCCACCCTGGTGAAGATATACACTCTTCTATTTGTCCAGGACACCCTGGGAACAGAGATCTCTGAAACACACTGTTTTGGGCATCATACGATTGACTGCTTATGCTTCTTGTCTTTATTAGATGGTGGAAGAGGTTTCTTAAGAGCATAATCTATAACGTATTCCCTACCAGGCACAGTAGGTGCTCGGTGTTCGTAGAACCAATTGTATGTCTATTCTCAACCCCAAGCCCTGTGTGCACAACGTGGAGGACAGAGATGTGAAGTGAAGGAGGTAAGTGGCTGTTAGCAAGTTTAAGCAACATGATTTTTCCGAAAAGTGTTCACTCCAGATGATATTTAAAGCAAGTCCCTTTAAAGGGCTACTAAAAACAGGGCTTCACGGACATCCTGAGGTTCTTCCACACCGATTTTGAGTTGGTGGCCTGAAGGGCTGGTTGGCCCCAATGCACACGTAACACTGTTAAACAAAGTAGGCTGGCTGCACAAATGAGGCATTGTGCTCAGGTTCGGTTTCTCCACGCTGCCTTGAGAGGTCCTTAGATACTTCAACATAATCATCTCTGTCCTTTATGTGTCCTCTTAGGGGAGACGTGGCCTCTTGTGAACCCTTTGATCGCTCCTCTCTTCCAACCTCAACAGGAGGTACGTGCTAAAAGTTTTCCTCCACAAAGGCTCTCCCATCGCCTGACCCCTTTCTTCCCGGCTCACATCACATCCACTTGATTATACAGACGCTCTGGCACTTAGAGGGAGAGAAAGGCGTCCTGTGGCTGGTGGACAGGCTGAGGAGAATGTGACAGCAACATCCACATAGGATACCGGCTCTCCGCTTCCAGTGGGCACGTCTTTACAATGGACCTTTATTTATTAGCATAAAGGAGACTTTAAAAGGCTGCTTTTAATAGATGCAGATTCTCGGGGTGAACTCCTGCTTCAGGACAGCTTGGCGGGAGCCGCTGAGTAGCTTCTGGGAGCAGATTGAGGATATGATGATGATTTCCCGTCTCAGCTGCAGTGCAGCGCCAGGGAGAGTCTGGGACAGGTCTGTTTTTATGGGGCCTGGAACTGATGCCAAGATAGAAGCGCTTAGCGTTCTATTTTCCATCAAAAGGCATCAACACTGTGCACGTAGCCAGAATGGATGAGAGGAAGAGAAACCAGAATGGGAATGTTTGTTCTCGGTGACTGAGCAGTAATTAAAAAGGAACAGGGTAGCGTTGTTGTGAGTTACACCGTAGTAGTGGGGCAGCATCACGGCAACAGTGGTCGCTGTTCGCAGGAAGTTGACAAGAGAGGTGGCAAGATAGTATTTGGAAAGCTTTTACAATGAATGCGAAGCAAGCTAGTCCAAGACACCTCACAGTCAATGTGGTTCAGGGCATTATGAGATATAAAGGATATGGTATGAGGTATAAAGAAACTAAGGTCAAGGCAGCAGAGCCCAGAGGCTGAGACAAGCAGATTCTCGAGCCAGCCTGCCTGGGTCCGAATTCTGCATCTGCTCTTTGTCATCTCTTGGCAATAATGGTTCTTGTGCCTTGGTTTCATTTCTTCATCTGTAAGATTAGAATGATAGTAATAGAACTTAACAAAAATACTCTGTGAGCTAACATGCTCTTTAAATATATTAACATATTGATAGGCATTATATGACTATTTTGTAAATAAGTAATGAAGTCATCTAATACTTCCTCAATCTGTTACTATACTTTCTCTGGAAGAAAATGTCTCTTCTAAATTGAAGGACATTTTTCAATGTAATAAGCACTTTTATTATTCTTTGGTGCTGTGGACATGTCGAAAGGTATATAAAATACAGACCCTGCCCAGCCAGTGTGGCTCAGTGGTTGAGCGTCAACCCATGCACCAAGGGCTCACTGGTTCGATTCCCGGTCAGGGCACATGCCCAGGTTTGGGCCTGATCCCATCGATGTTTCTCTCTCTTTCTCCCTCTCCCTCCCTCTCTCTCTAAAAATCAATAAAGAAAAAAAGAAATACAGTTTATTAAAAAAATAATATAATAAAATACGGACCTTGACTGATCCCAAAGAAAATATAGTCTATAGGACAGAGAGATGTAGGGTGGGTCAAAAGTGGATTAACAGTTGTACGAGAAACAGTTTATTCCTGTATTATTATTTATTAATGATTGTATTATTATCCATATGAACAACTGTAAACCTGCTTTTGCCCCATTCTGTATAAAGGTTGAACATTCGTAATAAAAACATAGTTCAAACACGTGAAAACACGATTCCGCGAGATTCGTTTCTGCAGTGTGCACAGACCGTAAGTGCGACCAGAGGTCAGAACAGGAGAGATGCCTTTGCCTCTGGGTGGTCACGTAGGCTTATGTAGGGAGTGTCCAGTGAGGATGACCTGCCACCGGAGGCAGCTAGGTTTCCATCAGAGAGTAATTTACATAATGAGGAAAACAGAAGGCATGTCTTAGGCTAGGGAATAATCCCTTGACTCTATTCAAGGCTCTTTTTCACTAAAGAGCAAATACTACCTTGGTCATTCCCTCATACGTAGCCAGTAACACATACATGCATACCTTATTTAGTAGTAGCACATTCTATGCCAATTTTTCCACCCGTTTGTGAGCACAGAAAAAGATTGACTGTTAATCTTCACAGATTTTCTTGTATTCCATCCAAGTAAGTACATCTGGTCCACATGATATCAGGCTTTGCTTTCCACACCACCACCACCAAAAAAAAAAAAAAAATCATTTTTTCTCACATACAATATGTTCAGGATCTAAACATGCAAAACCATCCGTTATGGCTACTTGCAATTAGAAAACCACATAATCCGTATGCACAAGACAATTAGAAATGACATTTGTCCACCAGGGTCTGAGCTCCTCATATAATTAGTTGAACCAGGGCTCGCGGTGGAGGCAGGGGAAGCCGAGGCTAGCTGAGGAATGACCTGCAGTTTCCGGCGTGCTGCTGCCTCCTCTTTCTCTCCCCTCCCCCCCCCCAACTCCCTCCTCCTGCTCCTTCTCCTCCCCTTCTCCTCTTCTTTCATTTTTGCAATTCAACCTTTTTGTGTGTGTGTATGCAAGTTATCATATATATCCAGCATGGAGTCTGAGTTTCCCTTGTATTGGTTTCATGCTATTTCCATAATCATGGCAGTTATTTATTTTATATTTTGCTTCTTTAGAAGTATGATTTCAATTATATAAGGTTTTTCTTGATGCTTTTTTGACTAGTGTGATATAAACACCAGTGTGTATCAGTACCAATAAAACCCATTGGCACAAGCGTCCCCATGACATTTTGACAACAGTCTCCAGAGTTATACCCCTAACCTGAAGACTAATCTTGGTGGAATGATTTAATAGGCTTAAAATGTCATGCTTTGTGCATTACAGCCTTAGCTGGATTAAAAACGCTTTTTTTTTATTTTAAACTCCACATGTCCTATTAAATTACAGTCATCTTAGTTACGTTGTTCTCTCTTTCCAGGATATTACCTTATTTTTAAAAAAGGTTTTTGAAGTCAAATTTCTCATACCAGGATTAATTAAATATATAGGGCGGCCAAAGCTAAACATACAATGAAATGAGGGAGCATACTGTCAACAGAACCAAAATAAAATGAAAAAATGGTAATGACCTAGAGACAATAGTGGTGAATCGTTTACGCCAAACCTTATATTCTCAGTGCACGATGCTCTCGCATTAGTGTTTATTTGGAGTCAATTCACTGGGGCAATATTTCCTATAGCAATTACCATAGAGCTACCCCAGGAAAATGGTGCCCACTGTTAAATCAGATGAAGAACACAAAATCATGTCTCGACATTTTGGAAATTTATAATGTACTTTAGCCAAAAAACTCTTTAAAGTGGTCCTGTAGTTTATTTTTAAATTACGATATAATTTGCATGCCATAAAGTCACCATTTTATGTTTTCTTTTTCTTTTACTTTTAGATGTTTTAAAACCCAAAAGGAACAAATGATTTTATCAATGACAAGTTTGGGCAAATATTCTTAACAATGTATTGTTTCTTTTCTTTATTTCTAAACTTTCTTTTACCTCCTAGAAGACAAATTCTCAAACACATATATTCACACACACACACAAATTAAGTTTATAATATAGAATTAAGACTATCCAGCTATTTCAGAGAAAAGAAAGTGAATTTGAGAAGATTTCATACAAATAGTCACCTCAATGATGAAGAATTAGTCTTAAAGTTTATGAATTATTTATTTTTGTTTTGGCTTAACATTTTCAGTGAGATATAATTCATAATTTACCATTTAAAAGTATACACTTTTTTAGTATATAGTATATTTAGTAGTTTTTAGTATATTTACTATGTTGCTTATTCTGTACACTTTTATGTAAATGGAATTGTACTGTAAATATGTGGCCTTTTGCATCTGGCTTCTTCCACTTAGCGTAGTGTTTTCAGGGTTCATTCTCGAAGCATGTAACAGTACATTCCTTGTTATAACTGATAATATTTCATTGTATGATATACCACATTTTGTTTATATATTCATTGCTTGATGGACATTGGGTCTTTTCTACTTTTTGGCTATTATCAATGATGCTGCTATGAATATTCATGTACAAGTTTGGGGGTGAACATATGTTTTTAATTCTCTCAGGTTTAATATACCTAGGAATGGAATTGCTCGTCATGTGGAGATTTTATATTTAACCTATTAAGAAATTGCTAAATGTTTTCCATAGCAGATGAACCATTTTATATTTCCCTAGCAATGTATGAGGGTTTCAATTTTTCTATATTCTCACCAACACTTGTTATTTGCCTTTTCCCCCAGCTTTATTGAGACATAATTGGCACATAATATGTGTAAGTTACATGTTAATTTGAAACATTTATATATTGAAAAATGATTACCACCACATAAATATTAACACCTGCATCATATCACACACTTACCATGTAATGACTTACTTAAAGTCTTCTTTCTTAGCAACTTTAAAGCATATAATACATATATTCTTTCTGATTGGTGTTTCAGGCTTCTTAGGGTATATTCCTAGAAGTGGGATCACTGGGTCAAATGGCAATAGCAGCACTATTTACAATAGCTAAGATCTGGAAACAGCCCAAGTGTCCATCAGTAGACAAATGGATAAAAAAGTGGTGGTACATATACACAATGGAGTACTATGCAGCTGTAAGAAAGAAAGATCTCTTATCCTTTGAGACGACATGGAAAGATCTGGAAAGTATTATCCTAAGCAAAACAAGCCAAGCAGAGCCCTGGCCAGTTTGGCTCAGTGGTTAGAGCGTCGGCCTGCGGTCTGGAGAGACCCAGGTTCGGTTCCCGCTAAGGGCACGTACTTCGGTTGCAGTTTGTCCCCGGCCCTGGTTGGTCGTGCGGGTGGCAGCCACTCGATGTGTCCCTTCACGTCGATGTTTCTCTCTCTCTCTCTCCCTTCCACTCTATCTGTACAAAAAAAAAAAAAAAACGGAAAAAAAAAACAAGCCAAGCAGAGAAAGACAAATATCACATGATCTCACTTATTAGTGGAATATAATGAACATAACAGTCTGAGGAACAGGGTAGACCCAGAGACGTGGAAGTAGGGTACAGACTGACAACCCTCAGAAGAGGGGGTGGGGGGGAGGGAAGAGATAAACCACAGAACTTACATGCATGTACGCATAACTGATGGACACGGACAACAAAGCCGGGGACGGGGTGAGGGGGATGAGGAGGAGCATGTCAATGGGGTAGAAAGGAGAAACATCTGTAACAAAAATAAATTAATAAAAATATGTAAATAAAGCATATAATACAATATTATTAACTATAATCACCACGCTATACATTCAATATCTATGACTTATTTTTTAATAACTACAAGTTTGCTTTCTTTGACAAACATTTTTCCCTTTCCCCGCCCCCAAAGCCCCTTGGAACCACCTTTCTAGTTTCTGTTTCTATGAGTTTGGCTTTTTTAGAGTCCATATAAGGGATAGTAGACAGCATTTGTCTTTCTCTGACTTTTCTTATTTAGCGTAATGTTCCCAAGATCCATCCATCCATGCTGTTGCAAATGGCAGGATGTCTTTCTTTCTTGTGGCTAAATAATATTCCACTGTATGTACATACTACATATTCTTATTTGTTCATCTGTTGATGGTTACTTAGGTTGTTTTCCTATTTTGACTTTTTTTTTTTTTAATCCTCACCCGAGGACATTTTTCCATTTTTTGTTCAGATGGAGCGGGAGGGAGAGAGAGGAAGAGAGAGAGAAACATCGATGTGAAGGGACACATCGAGTGGCTGCCACCCGCACAACCAACCAGGGCCGGGGACAAACTGCAACCGAGGTACGTGCCCTTAGCAGGAACCGAACCCGGGTCTCTCTGTACCGCAGGCTGATGCTCCAACCGCTGAGTCAAACCGGCCAGGGTCTATTTTGACTTTTATGAATAATGCTGCAATAAACATGGGAGTGCAGATATCTCTTTAATATTCTGCTTTTATTTCTGTTGGATATATACCCAGGAGGGATTGCTAGATCCTATAGTAGTTTTACCTTTAGTTTTTTGAGGGACCTCCATGCTGTTTTCAATGGTGGCTGCACCAATTTATAGTCCCACCAACAATTTTCCAATTTTTTTGTATCTTTACCAATACTTGTTATCTTGAGTTTTTGATAATTGCCATTCTAACAGTGTGAGGTAATATTTCGTTATGCTTTTGATTTGCATTTTCCTGATGATTAGTGATGTTGAGCACATTTTTATGTACCTGTTAGATATTTGCATGTCTTCTTTGGTACATTTTTAATTGGCTTATTTTCTTTCCCTCCCTCCCCTCTCCTCCCCCTCCCTCCCTCCCTCCCTCCCTCCCTCCCTCCCTCCCTCCCTCTTCTTTCTTTCTTTCTTTCTTTCTTTTCTTTCTTTCTTTCTTCTTTCTTTCTTTCTTTCTTCTTTCTTTCTTTCTTTCTTTCTTTCTTTCTTTCTTCTTTCTTTCCTATTAAGTTGCATGAGTTCCCTGTATATTTTGGACACCAACCCCTTATCAGATGCATGGTTTGCCAAAACTTTCTTTTTTTATCCTCACCCGAGGACATTTTTCCATTTTTTGTATAGATAGAGTGGGAGGGAGGGAGAGAGAGAGAGAGAGAGAAACATCGACGTGAAAGGGACACATCAAGTGGCTGCCACCCGCACGACCAAGCAGGGCCGGGGACAAACTGCAACCAAGGTACGTACATGCCCTTAGCGGGAACCGAACCTGGGTCTCTCTGGACCACAGGCGGACGCTCTAACCGCTGAGTCAAACCAGCCAGGGCTGTTTGCCAAAACTTTCTCCATGCCATAGGCTGCCTTTCATTTTGTTGGTGGTTTTCCTTGTTGTGAAGAAGCTTTTTATTTGATGTAGTCCTACTCACTTATTTTTGCTTTTGATGCCTTTTACTTTGGCATCAAATTTAAAAAGTCATCACCAAGATAAATGTCAAGGAGCTTACTGTCTACGTTTTTTCCTAGGAGTTCTATGGTTTCCCATTTTATGTTCAAGTTTTTAATCCATTCTGAGTTAATTTTTATGTATTGTGTAAGATGTGGCCCCATTTTCATTCTTTTGCATGTGGCTGTTCAGTTTTCCCAACAGTATCTATTGAAGAGACTATCATTTCTTCATTATATATTCTTGGTTTCTTTGTCATAAACTAATTGAGCATACATGCGTGGGTTTTTTCTCTGCGCTCTCTGTTCGGTTCCATTAGTCTATATGTCTGTTTTTATGTCAATACCATACTGTTTTATATTGCAATATGGTTTAAAATTAGAACATGTTATGCTTCTAGCTTTGTTTATCTTAAGATTGCTTTGGCTATCTGGGGTCTTTTGTGGTTCTGAACAAATTTTAAGATTAAAATTAGCCAAAGAGGCCTGGCCAGTTAGGCTCAGCAGTGAGAGTGTCGGTCTGAGAACCAAAGAGTTTTGGGTTCGATTCCAGTCAAGGGCACATACTTAGGTTGTGGTTTGATCCCAGCCCTTGTTGGGGTTGTGCAGGAGACAACCAATCGATGTGTCTCTCACACATCAATGTTTCTCTCTCTCTCTTCCTCCCCCTCCCTCCCGCCCCTTCCACTCTATCTGAAAATCAATGGAAAAATATCCTCGGATAAGGATTAAAATAAATAAAAAAATAACCAAAGAACTTTTTAGAGAGGTCCTATAGCTTGTTTTTTAATTTGGCTATAATTCATATACCACAAAATCACTATTTTAAAGTGTACTATTCTGTGGGTTTTAGTATATTCACAAGGATGTACAATCATCACCACTATGTAATTTCAGGATATTTCATCATCCCAAAAAGAAACTTGGTACCCTTTAGCAGTACCTCCCATTTACTCCTTAACCCTGGCCTCTGATAACCACTAATCTGCTTTCTATCTCTATGAATTTGTCTATTCTGAAAATTTTGCATAAATAGAATTATGTTAAATGCAATACTTTGGTCTGGCTTTTTTTACTTGGCATTGTATTTTCAAGGTATATCTCTGTTCCAACATATATCACTACTTTATTTTTATATTTGAGTAATATTCTATTGTATGGATATAACACTTTTATTTTTACCTAGTCATCATTTAAAAGACTTTGGGGTTGCTTACACTTTGGGGCTATTATAAATAATGTTGCTATGTTTGTTTGTGTATAATTTTTGTGTGAATATGTTTCAGTTTTCTTGGATATACATAAAAGTGAAATTGTTGGGTGATACAGCAGCCACATTAACTTTTTAAGAAACTGCCAAATCGTTTTCCCTAGTAGCTGTATGACTTTACATTTCCACCAACAGTGTATGAGGGTTTCATTTACTCCACATTTTCACCAACAGTTGTCATATATGTGGGTGTAAAGTGGGATCTCATTGTGGTTTTGATTTGTGTTTCCCTGAAGACTAAGGATGTGCAGTATGTTTTCATGTGCTTATTGGCTATATATGTGTGTGTGTGTGTATGTATGTATGTGTATGTATGTGTGTATATATATATATATATATATATATGAAATCTTCTTTGGAGAAATGACTATTCAAATTCTTTCCTCATTTTTTAATTGAGTTATTTGCCTTTTTATTGTTGAGTTGTAAAAGTTTTTGTGTTTTGTTTTGTTTTGTTTTGTTTTGTTTTGTTTGGTACATGCTCCTAGTGGGAACCAAACCCGGGACTCTCTGGTCCTCAGGCCAACACTCCAACTGCTGAGCCAAACCGGCCAGGGCTAAACATTTTTTATATAGTACAGATACTAGACCCTTATAAAACTTTCAAATGTATCCTTTCTTTCTGTGGGTTATCCTTTATTTTCATGACAGTGTGGTTCTGAAGTTGATTTTTAAAGAATATTCATTGGTATTCAGTCCCACGTTGATCAATACTATCTGACATCAGGGGAAGCACCCTGGTAGGTATTGTGGTAGACTGCTGTCAGGTTTTCCCTTTTCTCGGGTTATATATGTAAGAGCCCTAGCAGAGGAAACCACGCCACAGAAACACAAGGGCAGAAGTGTTCATACTTCAGTATGCTTCAGAAAGATCCCAACAATCATGGTGATTTGTATACACAATATTAGCTCATATTAGGAAACAATTTCAGAGTATCTTATTTAATTAGTCCATGACAATGAGCTGATATAAATGTGGGGAGAATAGACTGCTCTGGGCATGCTGTGAACCGTAAGAGCTAAGGGATTGAACGAATCCCTGTGCCTTTCTCAACCTAGAGATCCCCCTGTGAATAGGATGAAAGAAATGTCAGGGACAGCAAAAGATGAAGTAAAGAGGAGGGAAGGAGACCTTTCCACAATAAGTTCTCTCCTGAGGACTTCTCAGGAGAGAATTCTGCTCTGCAACCATCCCTGTTAACAGCTCTCCGAGAAGGGGCACGCCTCGGGACTTCAGGTTGAACGACTCAGGTGGGTACTCCAAACCAATGGAAACTGCCAATATAAAGGGAGTTCCAGGTATCTGACACATATCTCTTAACCTTCCAACACCTCTGCAGGGTAGAGGGCATTGTTTCCATTTCACAGTGGAAAATAGTGACCATCAAAGAGGCCAGTGATTTGCCCAAGGCCGAAGAGATAAAATATGTGACCGGGACCACATACCATTTAAAGAGAAGAAACCAATTCTGTCTTAGTTTCCAGACTAAGTTTTAGGAGGACAGTCAATTTAGAGAATAAATGTCCATTTTCAGATGTGCAAGGGCACCCTAAGGCGAGGAGCAACCAATCTGTCCTCATCAGTCCCCACAGCAAGCAGAATTAATGATGCCCAGCTGCTCCTGCTTTGGCTCCCAAGGCACTTATTTACGGTGATTACTAAACTCCTAACAGGACACTAGATGATTTATTTAAGTCTGAGTTTCTTTCCCTGGGAGCACAGGGACCATGTTATCTTGTCCCCTTTGCATTATCAGAGTTTAACACAGTGCCTGACACACAGTAGGGCTCTCTAAACACTTTAAAGAAAAAAAAAAGAATAAACTGAGTGAATAAAAGATACATAAGTAATGAGAGCTAATAGTTATGCTACTCTTGCTGTGTGCAAATACTATTCAAAACACTTTTCATCTATTTACTCATAGAAAGCATAAATCAATAAATAAGTACTATTAAGTACCTTCTTTGGACAGATGAGAAAATGGATCGAAGGACCACACTCGTAACCACTGCAATAAACAGTCGCTCCTCAAACATGAACCAAAAGCTGTAACAGAATATTACTTGGCGGGGATTCCAAAATGGCGGCGGAGTGAACGGAGCTGCACAGACCGTCTCCCAGAACCAAACTGGAATTACAACTATAACACAGACAAATTGACAGGAAAAAACAACAGAGAAGCAGCTTCCAAGGACCATATAACCAGGGACACTGACTTGATCCTGGTAGGCTTGCGAAGGCGCAAGAGGTGGGCTGGGAGCCCACAGACAGCAGTGGCCTTAGCTGGGAGCAGCGCCCTCGGGTCACACTCCCAGGCGGCTCCACAGCGCAGCCGGGACAGAGGCTGAAACAGCCACAGCCACTCACCTTGGGCTCTGGAGGAGGGAGGGCAGACTGGACTGGAACTGTGTGGGGACACGGGACTTCGAGGGCGCTCAGAGCTTTTGCTGAGTTGCTGCCACGCAGGACGGTGGCCATCTTGCTCCTTCCCAGGGCTCAGGGGAGAGGCAGCAGCCCCTCCCTCAGAGATCCAATTCAATCCCGTGGCCATTGAAATGCTAATTAAGGGTCATTAACAACCAGCATCTGCCCCACCCTCGGGAAAGCCCCTTATGCTCAGCACCTGAGAGAGTTTTTCAAACAACTGACAACCCCAAACTCTTCAAGTAACCTCAACTGCTAGCCTCCAGGCAAAAAAGCTAGAGGATAACAGTACCTTTCCTGGGCTAGCAACTTTAACCAGGAAAGTAAGACTTGACAGTGGTGTTTAACGTGGGTTCTCCCTCGCTCATCTAAACCCAGGAGAGGGAGCCACAAACAGCAGAACACCAGCACCAACACAGAAAACATGACAGACTCCAAAGCCCACTGTGATAGCCAAAATGGTGAAACACAGAAACAGAAGCCAAATGAAAGAACAAGACACCTCCACCAAAGATGAGATCAATGGGGAGCAGTTAGGCATGTTAACAGAGCTAGAATTCAGAGGCATGATCTTGAGGAAGCTCAACAGCATGAGTAAGGACATAGAGATGCTGAAAAAAAGTCAATTGGAAATTAAAAACCACCAAGAAGAGATAAAAAAAATGACATATCAAAAATAAAAAACACATGGGAAGGTCTAAAAAGCAGAGTAGAGGAACCTGAGGACCGGATCAGTGAATTAGAAGACAGGGTAGAAAAAATCAACCAATCAGAAAACCAAAAGGAAAAAACAATTAAAAAACAGGAAGACAGCTTAAGAGAATTGTGGGACAACTGGAAACGTAATAATGTTTGCATCATAGGAGTCCCTGAAGAAGAAGAAAATGAGCAAGGGTCAGAGAATATATTCAAAGAAATAGTGACAGAAAACTTCCCTAATTTGGTGAAGGAAGAAGGCATTTAAGTTCAAGAAGCACAGAGAGTCCCAAGTAAGAAGAACCCAAACAGGCCCACACCAAGACACATAGTAATTAAAATGACAAAAATTAAAGAAAAAATAAAATCTTAAAAGCAGCAAGAGATAAGCAACAGTTTACCTACAAAGGAAACCCCATAAGGCTTCCAGCTGACTTCTCACAAAAAACACTACAGACCAGAAGGGAATGGCATGAAGTAATCAAGGTCATGAAAAACAGGGATCTGAATCCAAGACTACTCTACCCAGCAAGGTTATCATTCAAAATAGAAGGTCAAATAAAGAGCTTCCCAGACAAAAAAAGGCTAAGGGAATACATTAGCACCAAACCAGCACTGCAAGAAATGTTAAAAGGACTGCTGTAATTAGTAGAAGAAATAGGAAGAAAAATATAATCAAATTAAACAAAAATGGCAATAAAAAAGTACATATCAATATTGACCTTAAATGTAAATGGATTGAATGCTCCTCTAAAAAGACACAGAGTAGCTGATTGGATAAGAAAGCATGACTCATCTATATGTTGTTTACAAGAGACCCACCTCACAACAAAAGACTCACATAGATTGAAAGTGAAGGGATGGAAAAAAATCTTCCAAGCAAACGGAAAGGAAAAAAAAGCTGGGGAAGCAATACTCATATCTGATAAAATAGATTTCAAAATGAAGGCCATAACTAGAGACAAAGAAGGCCATTACATAATATTGAAAGGATCTATCCAACAGAAAGATATAACCTTGATAAAAATATATGCACCCAATATAGGAGCAACAAAATATATTAAAAATCTTCTGGAGAACTTCAAAGGAGAAATCGATAGCAATACAATCATAGCAGGGGACTTCAACACCCCGTTAACAGCACTGGATAGATCCTCTAGACAAAAAATTAGCAAGGAAACAGAGACTCTAAATGAAGCACTAGACCAAATGGATTTAATGGATATCATCAAAGATTTACATCCCAAAACTACAGAATTCACATTCTTCTCAAGTACACATGGGACATTCTCAAAGATAGACCACATGATAGGACACAAACTAAATCTCTACAAGTTCAAAAAGATTGAAATCATATCAAGCATCTTCTCAGATCACAATGGCATGAAACTAGAAATCAATTGCAACAAGAACATACAAAGACATTTGAACACATGGAAGCTAAATAGCATGTTATTAAACAATGAATGAGTCACCGAGGAGATCAAGGAAGAAATCCAAAACTTCCTGGAAACCAATGAAAATGAAGACACAACAACACAAAATCTATAAGATGCAGCAAAAGCAGTGCTGAGAGGGAAGTTCATAGCACTACAGGCCTACCTCAAAAAACAAGAAAAATCTCTAATAGACGATCTAACCTCACAACTTAAAGAACTAGAGAGCAAACAAAAAGAAAACCCCAGAGCAAGTAGAAGGAAGGAAATAGTAAAGATCAGAGCAGAAATAAACGACATAGAGACCAAAAAAGCAATTCAAAGAATCAATGAAAGAAAGAGCTGGTTTTTCGAAAAGATAAACAAGATTGATGGACCCATAGCTAGACTCACCAAGAAACAAAGAGAGAGAACCCAAATACACAAAATCAGAAATGAAAGAGGAGAAGTAACAACCGACACCACAGAAATACAAAAGATCATTAACAAATACTGTGAACAACTATATGGCAACAAATTTGACAATCTAAACGAAATGGACAAATTTCTAGAAACACACAGTCTCCCAAACTGGACCGGGAAGAGATAGAAAACTTGAACAGACCAATAACAACTAAGGAAATTGAAGAGGTAATCAAGACTCTCCCAGCAAACAAAAGCCCAAGCCCAGATGGCTTCACGGGGGAGTTTTACCGAACATTCAAAAAAGAACTAATATCCAATCTCCTCAAACTATTTCAAAATATTCAAGAAGGAAGACTTCCAAACTCGTTCTATGAGGCCAGCATAATTCTAATTCCAAAACTAGAAAAAGACACTACAAAGAAAGAAAACTACAGACCAATATCCCTGATGAACATAGATGCCAAAATCCTGAACAATATACTAGCAAATCGGATCCAGCAATACATGAAAAAAATTATTCACCATGACCAAGTGGGATTCATTCCAGGGATGCAAGGCTGGTACAATATTCGCAAATCAAAAAAAGTGATACACCACATAAACAAAATGAAGAATAAAAACCACATGATCGCCCTGGCCAGTTTGGCTCAGCGGTTAGAGCGTCGGCCTGCGGTCCAGAGAGACCCAGGTTCGGTTCCCGCTAAGGGCACGTACCTCGGTTGCAGTTTGTCCCCGGCCCTGGTTGGTCGTGCGGGTGGCAGCCACTCGATGTGTCCCTTCATGTCGATGTTTCTCTCTCTCTCTCCCTTCCTCTCTCTCCCTCCCACTCTATCTGTACAAAAAATGGAAAAATATCCTCAGGTGAGGATAAAAAAAAAAAAAGTAAAAAAACCACATGATCATATCAATAGATGCTGAAAAAGCATTCGAGAAAATCCAGCATCCATTTCTGATAAAAACGCTCAGCAATATGGGAATAGAGGGATCATATCTCGACATAATAAAGGCCATATATGAAAGAGCTACAGCCAACATCATACTCAATGGGCAAAAATTAAAAACATTTCCATTAAGAACAGAAACAAGACAGGGATGTCCACTTTCGCCACTCTTATTTAACATAGTACTGGAAGTCTTAGCCTCAGCAATCAGATATGAGGAAAAAATAAAAGGAATCCAAATTGGAAAGGAGGAAGTGAAACTGTCATTATTTGCAGATGACATGATATTATACATAGAAAACCCTAAAGACTCCATCAAAAATCTACTAGACTTAATAAATGAATTTGGCAAAGTAGCAGGATACAAAATTAATGTCAAGAAATTGACGGTATTTGTATACACCAATGATAAACTCACAGAAAGAGAAACTGAAAAAACAATCCCATTTACCATCACGACAAAAAAATTATGATACCTAGGAATAAACTTAACCAAAGAAGTAAAGGACCTATTTGCAGAAAACTACAGGACATTGAAAAAAGAAATAGAGGAAGATATAAAAAAGTGGAAGCACATACCTTGTTCATGGATTGGAAGAATTAACATCATTAAAATGTCCATACTACCCAAAGCAATCTATAGATTCAATGCAATCTCCATCAAAATACCAACAACATATTTCACAGAACTAGAACAAATACTTCAAAAGTTCATATGGAACCAAAAAAGTTCCCGAATAGCCACAGCAATTTTGAAAAAGAAGGACAAAGTAGGTGGGATCACAATACCAGATATCAGATTATACTACAAAGAGACTGTAATCAAAACAGCCTGGTACTGGCACAAGAACAGGCATATAGACCAGTGGAGCAGAACTGAAAACCCAGAAATAGATCCAAGGCAATATGCTCAATTAATATTTGACAAAGGTGGCAAGAGCATACAATGGAGTAAAGACAGCCTCTTTAATAAATGGTGCTGGGAAAATTGGCCAGATACATGCAAAAAAATGAAACTAGACCATCAACTTACACCATACACAAAAATAAACTCAAAATGGATAAAAGACTTAAATGTGACCCATGAATCCATAAAAATTCTAGAAGAAAATGGAGGCAACAAAATTTCGGACATCATACACAGCAGAATTTTCACTGATACATCACCTAAGGCAACAGAAACAAAGGGAAAAAATGAACACATGGGACTACATCAAACTAAAAAGCTTCTTCACAGCAAAAGAAACAATCATCAAAATGGAAAGGCAACCCACTGTATGGGAGAACATCATTGCCAATGATATATAAGATAAGAGGTTAATTTCCAATATATATAGAGTGCTCATACAACTCAACAAAAGGAAGACAAAGAACCCAATTAAAAAATGGGCAGAGGAGCTGAATAAGCACCTCTCCAAACAGGACATACAAATGGCCAACAGACATATGAAGAAATGCTCAACATCACTAATCATCAAAGAGATGCAAATAAAAACAACAATGAGGTATCACCTCACACCTGTCAGAATGGCCGCCATCAACAAATCATCAAACAATAAGTGTTGGCGAGGGTGTGGAGAAAAGGGGACTCTAATACACTGCTGGTGGTAATGCAGACTGGTGCAGCCACTATGGAAAACAATATGGTGTTACCTGAGAAAATTAAAAATTGAACTGCCATTTGACCCAGTGATCCCGCTTCTAGGAATATACCCTAAGAAGCCTGAAACACCAATTAGGAAGAATATATGTACCCCCATGTTCATAGCAGCACTATTTACTATAGCTAAGATCTGGAAACAGCCCAAGTGTCCATCAGTAGACGAATGGATAAAAAAGCAGTGGTACATATACACAATGGAGTACTACACAGCTGTAAGAAAGAAAGATGTCTTATCCTTTGGGACGACATGGAGGGACCTGGAAAATATTATCCTAAGTGAAATAAGCCAAGCAGAAAAAGACAAATACCACATGACCTCACTTATATACGGAATATAATTAACATAACAGTCTGAGGAATACGGTAGACCCAGAAACATGGAAGTAGGGCACAGACTGACATCCCTCAGAAGAGGGGGCGAGGGGGGGATAAACCACAGAACTTATATGCATGTATGCATGAACAATGGCTATGGAGAACAAAGCTGGGGATGGGGTGGGGGAGGTGGGGGAGATGGGGTGGGTGGTGCCAATGGGGTAAAAAAGGAGAAATATCTGTAACAAAAAAAAATTTTTTTTAATTAAAAAAAAAAAAAAAAGAATATTACTTGGTCATAAAAGAAAAAAAATGCATTCTTATCATTTGCAACAACACAGGTGGACCTAGAGAGTGTTATGCTAAGTGAAATAAATCAAACAGAGAAAAACAAACACAATATGATTTCACTTATATGTGGAATCTGAGAAAACAAAATAAATGAACAAACAAAAGAGAAACAGACTCATAGATACAGAGAACAGACCGATGGTTGCCAGATGGGAGGAGGGTTGGGGGTTGGGTGAAAAGGATTAAGAAGTCAACATGCAGTTACCAAGTAGTCATGGGATGTAAAGTACAGCACAGGGAATATAGTCAATAACATTGTAATACGTATGTATGGTGCCAGAGAGGTACTAGACTTATTAGAGGGATCACTTTGTAGGGTATATAAATGATTAACTAACCTTTATGCTGTACTCCTGAAACTAATATAATATTGAATGTCAACTGTAAAAGAAAAAAAAGGGGCTTATTTAGAGCTGCCATAAAATTGAGAGGATTTAGAAAGAGTCACCTCCAGTCCATTCTTCAGGTCCTCTTGTATCTGCAAATGCTTATTCAACTGGCGGTCATACGAGAACACTGAAGAACAGGTTCTTTGCTTTTCCCTTTTCTTTCCTCCACTAGTGACTGGCACAGGCTGAAGGAAGGCCAGGAGCCCTGCAGATGTCACCCATACCTGTGACACCACACTCCTGGGAATAGCAGAGGGATCAGATGCCCGGGATGGTCACAGAAGGAGTGGCTCAGATGACTCAGCAGATGGACAGCCCTCTAGCAAGTGTGGCCACATGTTTTACATATATGTGCTCTTCTCGGAACCTGCACCTCCTCTTTCATCCGGCCTTGACGTTGTGTCCTTGTCTGACACGTATGTAGTATGAAATGTAGACCAACACTCCTCCTGCTTGGTTAAGGTAAATGCTAACTGGGAAAAGGATTAACTGGGGAAAGGGGCTTAAACGGAGACAGGATTAGTCCTATTCTTAGGATACAATGGAAACGTGTTCGAGCATCTCTGTCCTGGTGCTCTCCCGAGGAAAACAGTGTGATGCTGGGTCTGCATTACGTGAAGCGGCACAGCCGATGCTCCTTGCTCCCTGGCATGGTTCTGAGGGCTGCTGCGTTGCTGAGTTCCCTCCCAGGGCGCCAGAAGTTCAGCCGTGTTTCAGACCGAGAAGATATCATTATCACTGCATGTCCAGGCTCTCAGTTCATCATTGGGATTATAAATGCAATGATTCACAAATTGCTTAGGTGCCCATGCCAATCACCTGGAGAGTTTAAAATACTGATGCCTGCATCCCACTCTCATGTGGCCCAGTTCTGATGTCCTGGGATGGGCCTGGTTATGGGGGTTTTTACAATCTCCCACATTATTCTAATGTGCAGCCAAGGCTGAGCCCTCCTGCCCTAGAGGGTTTATAGACTGCTCAGGCCCAAATTAGCTTTTTTTTTTTCATCCTTACCGGAGGACATTCTTGCACATATCTTCAGAAACAGCGGGAGGAAGAGAGGGAGGAAGAGAGAGAGAGAAACATCGATGTAAGAGAGACACATCAACTGGTTGCCACCCAGATGACCCCAACTGGGGCCGGGCGCAAACAGCAACCAAGGCACGTGCTGTTAGTGGGAACCGAACCCGGGACACTCTGGTCTGAGGGCCAATGCTCCAACTGCTGAGCTAGATCAGCCAGGGAGTCCCAAATTAGCTTTTTTACCACATTGTTTGACGAGTAGATTTTCTATAGCTTGCAAGGTTATTTTAAGGATCAAATGAGATAATAAATATGAATTACTCAGCACAGTTCCTGGCAGGAATAAGGTCTCAGTAAATACTAAATCACATTTGCTCCAACTGTGCATCACACACACACACACACACACACACACACAAGACTACATCACAAACCCACAAACTACACGTTAGTAAAGTTACAGAAATTTTTTTGTTATCTGAGAATCAATTTCAAATTCAAATCTCAAATTCACTTTTTAAAAACACTCAAGTTGATTAAATTGTACTAAATTATAATAACCCAATTCTCTGTTTAAAAATGCTAAGTAAAACAGACAACAACCTTTCTTCCTTGCACATTGAGGTGTTTAGGGTCCCAGGCCCCGCACCCCTGACCCTAAAGCTCCAGGCTTCAGGACCGTTTCAGTGAGCAATCCTGTCTGTCTTCTACCTGTGCATAGCAAGGAGTTGGAGGCTCAAATGTGAGAATTTAAGCTTTACTCAAAGGTGTTTCATTTTATAAATCTCAGTTATTTATTTATGTATTTATGTATTTATTTATTTAATCCTCACCCGAGGACATTTTTCCATTTTTTGTTCAGATAGAGTGGGAGGGAGAGAGAGAGAGAGAGAGAGAGAGAGAGAGAGAGAGAGAGAGAAAGAGAAACATTGATGTGAAAGGGACACATCAAGTGGTTGCCACCCGCACGACCCAACCAGGGCTGGGGACAAATTGCAACTAAGGTACGTGCCCTTAGCGGGAACCAAACCCAGGTCTCTCTGGACAGCAGGACAACGCTCTAACCAGTGAGCCAAACCGGCCAGGGCTATAAATTTATTTTTTAGCAATATGCCTCTTACCTCTCACAATAAAAAATAAAAGAAATTTGGTCAATTCAAAATCCTGGCTGATTAGATTAAAATAACACCTTACTGTGGCCTGAGTATTTATACATGAAACTGCTCTTGCATGTATACTTATTTAAATCCTGTATAAACTTAAAAGAAATTGTATAAATTATGTTTTGATTAATGGAATTATCTTTGTTGATTGGCAGGTCAATATATATTTATTGATCTTTAGAGAGAGAGGAAGGGAGAGGGATAAATAGAAACATCCATATGACAGCAGAACATTGATAAGCCGCCTCCTACATGCCCCCTACTGGGGATCGAGCTTGCAACCTGGGCATATGCCCCGACTGAACATCAAACCGGTAACCTTTCGGTGCACAGGATGCCCAGCCAATTGAGCCACACCAGCCAGGGCTCAGGTCAATCAATTTTAAAATTTCCCTTAAAGGCCTTTGGAGGAACACCTTGAAGACGAAGGTGCCTCACTGCCTGAGAAGGTAATGGCTGTGTTAAGACATGTCGGAGGTGGATGGGAGGTGGGGAGAGTAAGCTGAACAGAGAGAGAAAACAGCATGTGAAAGACCCTGAGGTGGGATGGGGCTGGCCTATCCAAGACACTGGAGGCAGAATATTTTGGCAGACTGGATCATATTAGGCAATTAGGCTAGAGAAAGACATACACTCCCGTCTGCTTCTCTGTAGGGGTTTGATCTGTTCACTCTGTGGACTGTAAGTTGTGACACTACTAAGCATCTTTAACAGTGATGTAAGTGCCGGACACTGAGCCTTGGATTGCTAAGACATCCATTTCAAAGTCATGCAGCTCGAATAAATGTATTGCCAGCTGTATGGCACAACTACTAGCTAAACAACTGAGGAACCAGGCTGCCCACCCTGGGTAATCTAGATAACTGACTGCTTGAGCGACCCCTTGTCCCTTCCCACACCCTGATTCCCCACTCTTATGTATTCAATTCACCATTAAAGAGTGAACCTGAAAAACCGTCGGCAGCCCAACCCTGTCTGGAATAAAGACAGAGTCCTAGCTCTGGGCTCCCTCCCTCTCTTTCCACCTGTGACCAAGCTGTGTGGTC
Source organism: Molossus molossus (assembly GCF_014108415.1). Taxonomy (NCBI): domain Eukaryota; kingdom Metazoa; phylum Chordata; class Mammalia; order Chiroptera; family Molossidae; genus Molossus; species Molossus molossus. Next base: position 33,259,962 of record NW_023425346.1, read on the forward strand.
CTTGGGCATGCTGTATCCTCACCTTCCTGGATTTGTGAGCAATTAACCTTGGTTTTTCAAAGTTCCCTGATGGTTGTTGCTGAGGTGAGTCTTTTAATCCTAAACACAAGGGGCAGTCTGACCAGAACGTTGGTTGGTTGGTGGGGACTCCAGTGATTAGGGTCCAGGTGAGTGCCCTAGGCATTCCTAGCTAAAAGCATCACTATCGATAGGCTGAGGCCTACATGAAACAATGTTATAAACATTAACTCAAATTCAGTCTGTTGTGGCTCTTTAGTAGACGTCAGCTATTTCCACAATAATCCCATGCAATAAACCACCCAAAACTTGGTGGCTTAAAATACACTTTTTTGTTCTCTCACATGTCTGTGAGTTGGCTGGAAACTGGCTGATCTAGACTGGACTTGGCTCTAAGTTGCAGGTTGGGGCCAGATTTACTGCACAGGTATCTCATCTTCACTCCACCAGGGAGCCCCCTGGGGTGGTTTCTTCCATGGCCGTGGCAGAAATGCAAGTGGAAAACCCACCTACATAAGCACATTTCAAGCCTCTGCATGAGCACGTTGGCTAATGTTCCACTGGTCCAAAGTCAAAGGGCCAGGAATCGTCCTCTGTCTGTAACAGAAAGAAATACAAGGTTTGATGAGTTAACTGGCTAAAAACATGGATGTAGAGAAGAGTTAGAAATTTGGGCCAAAACGTTAATCTGCCATATCCACCAAAGTGAGGCTTTGTTGATTGATTACCTTCGGCTCTCCTGGTCATCCAGTGTCACCTGCGCTATTTTCCTGTTAAGAGGTCAACATGGTCTTTGTTGACCCTGACATTTCATCTGGTCCTTGTCTTCACCTGCTGCATGAGCTATTCCCCTAATGAAAAGACAAGAGCAGTAATTCCTATATATTTACTTAGGGAAAACATCTGGAGAGTTGTTTTTGTTCTTCAATTTTCATCTGGATGTTTGGCATTGTGTCAAAAGTATCACTCTGAGAAGTTTTGAAAAGTGAGTCTAGTTAGTGTGTTACTTCCTTTCCACTTTATAATAATACACTGGAGTCTCACTCAATCGCCGCCCCTGGGATGCGTGCTGGGAACCACGGTGCAGAGGGAAGAGCGGGGTAAATTTCTTCTGATGCTCATCCACAGTGCATTCCCTTAGAAACCTAAACCAAGGGCACACTTTAAAAATAAGCCCACGCCTTGTTTTGCACATGGCAGTGAGGTTGCAGCGCGCAGGAGACCCTTGGCAATCTCTGATGTAAAGAGCAGGGTCTGCTGCTGGCCGAGGCCACGGGGTGACGGCACGACTCATCTGGCACTTCTGTTGACATACTATGCGATGGCATGTGTCAGATGGTACCATCTCAGTGCCACTGATTTGCCCTCTCTTAGCTGTCTCACATGCCTTTCGGGGGGGGAGGGGCGGTTAACTTTAATAGCAGTGTTTGCAAATTTGGAAATTGTCCAAGTATCTGGGGCTATAACCTTTGGGCATTCTGGGAGTCCTTCTTTTTCTTTCTCTCTGAAAAGGAGAATGGCCTATGAACTCAGAATTCAATACTTCCAAGACTGTAAAACAAAAACATCGGTGGCGTATGTTCGGTGACATATATGTAGATGTAGTGAACTATATTTCACTAAACATATAATATGTCTATTACAACATATATGTGTGTATGTAATACATAATTTTTTAAAGTATGTGTACTTTTTTGCACGTGAGCTGGGGTTTTTTGCACCAGCGAAGCGCCTGCAGGATTGACACGCTGCAGTGCCAGGTGTGGCCTCTGCATGGTCCGGCACAGGTGTGTTAGCTGAAGCAGGATGAGCGCTGTATGTGGAACCAAGACCTGACAGAAGAGGCAGGCGCTGTCACATGAAGGCAGATGTAGTCAAACAAGGGGAAAGAAAACTCAAAACCCTGTGGGAGTAGCCTACATATAACCACTGAGGCCGGCAACAAGCGAAACCAGCAAGAGGTTTTAGGAGTCATGTCAGAACTCAGCACCCGAGTCTGGATTGAGTCGGGGTTGCAGGTCCATGTCAGTGGGTCACCTCCCACTAGGTTGGATGCTACTGGAGGGAAGAAAACACATCTTACTCTTTTTTTTTAATTAAATCTCTGCCTTCTAGCATGCTGCTTGAATCAAAGTAGGTGCTCAATACATGCTTGATGAATGTGAGTGAATAAATGAATGTATGGAAGTCTGTCAACAAACAGCAAGGACCACGCTTTCAGGACGGTGTCAGAAACAGACATCTCATGTCTGCTGGGCAATCTGGAGAAGGTCATGGAGATCAAGACCAGACACCTCTTTAATAAAGACTGATGACGTGCATGTTATCAAGAGAAGTACTTGAGTCCAAGAAATAAGACAGTGATCCATTTGCAGATCTGAAGCCCAAGGTAAGGACTTGAATAACAAGAATTGCTACATTAGAATAAGGTCACAAGGTCAGAGCAGGACAAGGAAGACTTTCTAATATATGGCCTAAGTGTTGATTAGAGCTCCTTGAACATCTAAGTAGAGAAATTGTCTCTCAGCTGGAGGTGGGGGTCAAGTGACCTGCCAATATTGAAAAGAAGGGCTATAGGGCTAGGAAACTTGTGAGGTCATTTAACTATGTATTCTATTTGAAGTGCCATTAAATGTTTAAAAAAAGTAAATATTCTTAAAGTCGATTTAACTAATGCTTTAAAAATTCAGGAGAAATATGGGGTTACATGTGGTCTGATTTTAATATTATGTCATATTGAAATGAAAGCTGTCTATCACATGAAAAATAAAAGTAATATTTTCAATCCTTACTTTTAAATCTCAGAGAACACTGTATGGAATCCATTTCTACAGCATTTTTAAAAATTTTCTTTCGCCCTGGCTGGTTTGGCTCAGCGGTTAGAGCGCCGGCCTGCTGTCCAGAGAGACCCGGGTTCAGTTCCCGCTAAGGCATGTACCTCGGTTGCAGTTTGTCCCCGGCCCTGGTTGGTCATACAGGTGGCAGCCACTCGATGTGTCCCTTTCACATCGATGTTTCTCTCTCTCTCTTCCTCTCTCTCCCTTCCACTCTATCTGAACAAAAAAAGGAAAAATGTCCTCGGGTGAGGATAAAAAAAAAAAAAATTCTCTTTCACCCACAAAAATAAATGTTTTCCTCTCCACAAAAAAATAAAATAAAATAAAATATCAGATTTTAAAATTTGGAAAAAGGATAACAAAATAAACATAAGGAAAGAAGAGGGAAGAAAAATATAAATATAAAAGTAGAAAGAAAGAAATTACAAAACAGGAAACAAAAAATAAAACTGGAAACTGAGTCTAAGAGTTGGTCACTTGTGAGTAAACCAAAAAAAGGAGATAACACAGAAACAAGAGTGACAGGAAGAGAGAGAAAGAGACAGTGGCCGGGGCAGGGGTGGGCAGAGGGGGAGAACCCAGAAGGTGTGTACTGGGGGCACAAATGCACAGATTGAGACATTAGAAGATTGAGAATGAGGAGTTATCTCTAGTGAACTCTTCACACCAAAGTAGATCAGATGGTTCAAAAATTTTAACACAAAAATGAGATCTCATACAAGTGTAGAAAAAAGTTATATTTTCTTGAAGGGCGAGTCTGTGGAACAAGACAAAATACCCAGAAGTCGTAAAATTAAAGACACAAATAGCTTTACATAATTTTAAATATTTGCATGGATAAAACTACCATAAATAAGTTTTAAAAAACAACACTACAAACTATATTTGCATTATTATATTGCAAATATTATGTATAATATTTTCAAAATATATTGAACTCCAATAAATCAGTAATAAAAATACCAATGGCCCTAAAAATGAGCAATAGCTACAAAAGAAAAGGAGATGGAAATAGCTTCTAAATGTAAGAATAGAAGTATTCATCCACAAAATAAATCTTGATGAGATGTTGTTTTTCATGTAGCAGAATAGCAAAGCTGAAAATAGTTTATAACGTGTCAGTGAGAATGGGTAGAAACAGAAATTCTTACTCATTTTTACTGTGTATAAATCAGCAGAATCTATTTTTAGAACAATTTTTCAATTGTTATGTAAAGTAAAACTTTACATACCCCTTGACTAGTATTTTCAGGTTTAAATATTTATATCACAGATATATTCACATTTGTGAAAATATTTTTTTCAAGATTGTTTACTGAAACCTTTTTGTATTAGTGCAAAGTAAAATAGCCAACAATGAAAGACCGCTTATATAATTATAATACATTCATATAATAGAATACAATGTCTCTATTGATTAAAAAATGATTTTCAAGACATGTTAAGGGGAGAAAAACTAAATTTGCTGAAAGTTATATTGTATGTTTAATGGTTAATTTTATGTGTCAACTTGACTAGACGATGATATCCAATTGTTTGTTCAAACACTAATCCAGTTGGTGCTATGAAAGGACTTGTATATATGATTAATATTTATAATAGCTGACTTTAAATAAAGCATATCAGCTCTGGCCAGTTTGGCTCAGCGGTTAGAGCGTCGGCCCGTGGACCAGAGAGTCCCGAGTTCGGTTCCTGCTAAGGGCACGTACCTTGGTTGCAGTTTGTCCCTGGCCCTGGTTGGGGTCGTGCAGGTGGCAACCAGTCGATGCGTCTCTTTCACATCGATGTTTCTCTCTCTCTCTCTCTCTCTCCCTCCCGCTCTATCTGAAGATATATGCAACAATGTCCTTGGGTGAGGATAAAAATAAATGAATAAATAAAGCATATTAGCCCCAATAATGTGAGTGGGTCAGTTGAAGACCTTCAAAGTAAAACTGAGATTTCCTAGAGAAAAAATTCTACCTTAACACTGCAACCTCAACTCTTACCTTAATTTCAAGCCTGCCTAAAGATTTCAGACTTTCTGGTTCCCACAGCCGTGTGATTGTATGTAGTTCATGTGATATATACAGAGATCGGCTCTTTTGGTTCTGTTCCTCTGGAGAACACTGGCTGATACAGTATGTTATTATATCTTTTAAAAACTTGTTGTACATATTATGATTGCATATTCAGTGACTGACTCTGGAAGGACATTCACGAGGGTAGGAATAGTGGTTATGTCAACTTGTTACTCGACGTTTGGTTCCTAGGCGGCAGCATGGGCTTGGGAACGCAGACTCTCGGGCCCTCCTCCGGCCCCCGCGGAATCAGAGGCTGCGTTTTCGCGAGATGCAGAGTTTGAGAAGCACTGGCCAGGGAAATAGTCTGGGTGTGGATGCAGAGGAAGGGCCGCGCTTCTTCAGCCTGGACTCCCGGGTGCTGGCGGGACCCCCCTCTCTCTGCCCGCACCCTCTGACTTGCCCGTCCAAGGTGCACGACCACCCCCGCCTCTCCTTCCTGCTCAGAGGCCGTCTGACCTGCTGCCTACTGGTGGCCTTGACTCTTTCAGTGAATATTTTTCCATCTTTAAGAGTAAATCTTAGTTCACATTAATTCCTCCTCACATCCTGGGGTTCCCTACCCCAGTCCTTGATCCCAGTACACATGACACCCCGGAGCTGGGGGACAGGGACCGGAGGTGGAGGACAAACACCGCCACGTGGTTGTGCTGCATTTTCCTCGGCAGGGGGAAGGGCTGGGCTTTGGGGGCAAGGGAGAGATTTGTGTTGTTTCTGCTCACATTGTGTTTTAGGTAGAAAACACGTTTTTTTTTAATTTAAAGGTTTCATTTAATGACAGGATTTATCCTTTGATTCTCACAGCAGATCTTGAAAGAGTTTAACTTAGTGCGTTTTTAAAAATAGCATAAGTGGCTCTAGAGGTCAGTGGAAGATGAACTGGACTTATTAGAGGGCACGTTATCCCATCGGAGCTCACCTGGCTTAGGGGAAAAGCCGAAACGTCAACACGGGGAAAGAAATATAAAAAGATGACCTTGGAGAAAACTCAGCATGAATAAAACCTGGAAACTTTGCTTGTTCTTGTTGTTAAGCTAGGGCACTTGTAACATTTCCAGAGAATAAATGAGCCTGAAGCCAGATGCAACTCAGTATAACCTTCGAGTCTGTCTTCTCCCAACTCCAAGGCCGTCAACAACTGGCATCCAAATGGATTGGTTAGTCGGCTCTGCTGCTTAGAAAAATAAATGCAGTTTTGCAAGCAGCCTTCCCTACTCCCAAGCTCTGTTTCTGATACTCAGACACTTTCCGTAGGCATCACCTCCAAATAATCACCCTCAATGTCAAAGATATTCTTTCCTCCTCTTGTTGAAGCATTTATGGAATACGTTAGGCCTAGAGGCCAGTCAAATCCCATCTGTCTAGCTAGTTCAATGCCATACCATGGACATGACTCCGAAAGGCACTTCCTACTGCAGATGAGGAAGGGTAGACGGGGCTTATACATTTGATTTGTCTTAACCTCTTTGCTCCCACAACCACAGAAAGCCAGGCCCAAGCCTGGACTTAGATACAGAGTTGCTCCAAAAAAGCGTACATTTATATATTAGATAAGAGCATTATTATAATATTATAGCCCAGCTGACTCTGATGTTGATGTGTAACGGCAGAGGTCCTGTTAGCCAGTTACACGATGATAGCTTGTTGTGGGACTAGTAAGTGTTGGTGCTTCAAAGAATTCGTTTGCGAGTTACCCCCAAACCAATGTTTTGAAACACCCCTATGGTATATGTGAAGACTTTTAGTTTTGTGCTAAAAACCTCAACATTTAAAATAGAAAAGAGGGAATACTCTTAAAGCAGATAAGTGGGCCCAAATTGCCACCTGTTAAGATTGTCTCTGCAGACAGTGCTGGTGTTGGGGGGGTGAGGGGTGGAGGGATTGAGCAAAAAAGAAAAAAAAGAGCCCTGGCCGGTTTGGCTCAGCGGTTAGAGCGTCCGCCTGCGGTCCCGAGAGACCCGGGTTCGGTTCCGCTAAGGGCACGTACCTCGGTTGCCGTTTATCCCCGGCCCTGGTTGGTCGTGCGAGTGGCAGCCACTCGATGTGTCCCTTTCACATCGATGTTTCCCTCTCTCTCTCTTCCTCTCTCTCCCTCCCACTCTGTCTGTACAAAAAATGGAAAAATGTCCTCGGATGAGGATAAAAAAAAAAAAAAGAAAAAAAAGAGAAAGAACTCATTGATGTGGACCCCAGTGTGGTGATTGTGGGGGGAGGGCATGGGTGGAGGTAGACGAGGGCCTAGAGAGGAGAAATGGTGATGGAAAAAATAAAATAAATAAATAAAAATAAAAGATTGCCTCTGACCCCATGGTATACTTGGAAAAACAATTACGCAATTCTGGGACTCCAGGAGCATAATTTGCAAATTTATTTCTGTTAACTACTGATCTAGATGAAAACTAACTTTAATTTGGAGTTCTCCGTGTCCCTATTTTCTTAGCTCTCCTGCTTGATCCGTATTCTCTTGAATTCACAAGTTGTATATTATTCATAACAGTTGGGCTTCTTCTTGATGTTTAAAGACCCACACTTATAAACACCAAGTTTTTATCTTGAGCACTTGAGTTAAATCTTTCTAAAAGTATATATATATTTCCTAATGTCCTTAAACAGTTGGCTAAATGAATTTTAATTTTTCTTGGCTTAGCATTATCACTTTGGAAATGATAATATATGCTTTTATACTTTAAGGTTAATACAAGACAGTAAAAAGGGCGTGGACTGTGGAGTTCATGACATACATGCCACTTAATAGCTATGTTCTTAAGCAAATAACTTAACCTATCTTACTTAAAAACATTTGTATATAAAAATTATATCTAATTTATAGAGTTGGATATAAAAATTGAATAGAATAATGCCTGCCACATAGTACAAAAAAATTTGTATGGAGAGAATGAGGTGATAGCTGTCCACCCAAATCCGCACTCCCCAGAGACTCATTTTCCCTGCTCACAGATCTATCAGATGAGAGGATTCACCTCCGCCACCATTTCAAGGCCCCTCTTGCGTGGGGCTGTGGTACATTTCTAGCTAGGACCAATACGAAAAGCTGGCCCATCTCTGTTGCAGGTTCAAGGGGTTTCCTCATCTCTTGTTTGGGTGTTGTGAACCTCTCTAAGGCCAGAGGTGTAAGGTGGGGGGGGGGCAGTAATACAACAGAGAGAGGTGGCTGACAGGCTAGGAAAGCCTGTGTATGAGCTTACTCGTGCCCTCCAGATCTGCTGGGGCCATTGTTCCATTTCCATCCAATAATGGATTACCAGGGCACCTGTCTGACCTGATGACTTGAGGGATCTGATGGACTTGTGTAGGCTCAGGTTACACAGCCACTTGACATCCGGTGGCCAGGAGCCCAGTTTCAACTAGGTGAGTGGCTGCTTTGCCAACAGGGAGTAGTTTCCTGCCACATACGTCTAAGCTTTGCTCTAGACGGCTAGGTGTCTCTGCCATGACTCTTGGGGATGGCATCTAGTAACCATGGATACAGCTGGCACCAATAGGTGTGCTGAACTTTGTGGGCCGAGTGGCAGGGCCAGTTGCATTGCAGCTAGACATCAAGTGACCCAATTCTTGAATCCCATGCTGAGGGTCTGCTTTTTCAAATTATGTCCGGGTATCAACTGTCTTAGTGTAGGTTCTCTGGAAAAGCAAAGCCTGAGACAAGGCCTTGCATGCTACTCATTAATAATGGGAAGCAGTCCCAAGGGACAGAGCAGGGAAAGCCAGCCCATGGGTTATTGTCATACTGCTCACACGGTGGGCAACTGAGCTCCATCTTGGCTTAGGCCTTCAGAAGGTGAACTTCAGTATTGTCCAGCTAAGGGCAGAAGAGGGGTTATTCATCCCTGACTCTGCCTTGAGGGTCAAGGGTTGCCCCTATGGGTATTAGATCCAGGTTTGCTTCTGCATGAAAACAGCAGGTGTGTGTGCCTTTGGGTGCTCATGGGGCAATACCAGAGGAGGCTGAGACAGGCAGGGATCCACACAACTCAAGCAAGGGGCTTTCAGGTTACACCCGCTGCAGCCGGTCACTGCACCCGCTACCACAGTGAGAAGGCAAGGCAGAACATGTCCCGGAAGCAGGGGAGCCGCTTTTCCTAAACAAAATGTCTGCAGCCAGCCACACTTTTTAATAATCACAGCAACACAATTGCAGTGCTTTTACACGTTCCGTAACCATTACTTTTTTTGCCATTAGCTATTATTTCTTACTGACAACTATGTGCTTTTCTGTGCCGTTATTTCAAACTCCCACTAACCTCATTTCTCTTCTAGCATGAGTTTGAAGGCCAGTTGCATCATTGGTTAGGATTATGTATACATTAAGAATAAACAGCCCTGGCCAGTTTGCTCAGTGGTTAGAGTGTCGGCCCTTGACCAAAGAGACCCGGGTCCGACTCCAGCCAAGGGCACGTACCTCGGTTGCGGTTCGTCCCCAGCCCCGGTTGGGGTTGTGTGGGTGGCAGCCAGTAGATGTGTCTCTCTCACATAGATGTTTCTCACTCTCTCTCCCTCCCACTCTGTCTGAAGATAAATGTAAAAATATCCTCAGGTGAGGATTAAAAAAAGAAGAAGAAATAGGCCCTGAGGGGATGCCTGATGTGATCTTTATGAAGCACATGAAGATGTTAACTAAACTCAATGCGGCAATCATTTCACAAGTGGTGTAGGTCAAACCATGATGCTGTACTTCTTTTTATTTTAATTTTTTTCCTCTTTATTGATTTTAGAGAGAGAGGAAGGCAGAGGGAGAGAGAGATAGAACATCGATGAGAGAGAACATCGATTGGCCACTTCCTGCATGCCCTCCACTGGGGATTGGGCCCACAGCCTGGGCATGTGCCCTGACTGGGAATTGAACCAGCGACCTCTTGGTACATGAGTCAATGCTCAACCACTGAGCCACACCGGCCAGACATGTTGTACTTCTTATATGTATACAGTGATGTATGTCATTTATATATCAATAAAACTGCATTTTTTTAAATTAAAAAAAAAGCACATAATTTTATGACTATTGATATGTCTATTTAGCCTCACAGTGGCCTTTTATTTCCTCTTAATTTTTCATTCTCATGCTCTAGTTGGGTAAAATGCTCAGAGTCAAATTATAAACTAATGGGGCTATTAATTTTTATTTTTAATTTTTTTCCCTTTATTAATTTGAGAGAGAGAGGGAAAGAGAGAGTAGAAACATTGATGAGAGAGAATATGGATTGGCCGCCTCCTGCATGCCCCCCATTGGGGATCGGGCCCAACCCTGGGCATGTGCTCTGACTGGGAATCGAACCAGCCACCCCTTGGTGAATGGGTCGACGTTCAACCACCGAGCCACACCAGCCAGACCGGGGCTATTATTTTGACTTAATGTGGGCTATTGTGATTACATATTATAACTTATTATTATTATTTTGTAATGAGGCAACCATTTCAAAAGTATTATATTATAGCACTTTGCTAATTATTTTAGCTTTATTTTGTTATTTAAGAGATATATCTGGTACACATATATGAAATTAGTACCAAATTAGTACCGATTGATTTTTGTTCAGGTTCATTAATTGTTTAAATCAATTACAGTGCTGTTAAGCCATACATAAGATAATGGATTATAAACAGAACTCCAATATGGGTTTCCTCATATATGTCCCCAGGAAAGAAAAATATTTATTTTGAAAATGAAAACATTTAAATCAAATATCTGTTTCTTCCAAAATGTTTTACAAAAAAAGTAGTAAGGACAAAGATAATAATGGGGAAAAAATAAATAAATTCCACTTCAAATGGTTTTTATCTTTGGTACAGGCCCCTCATAGCTCAAATTACGCAAAGATTAACACGCAAACGTTGCTTTCGGTGCTGGCTGGTCTTCAGGGTCTTTGAAATGTTTAGAAAACAGCCTACACATTTCATTTCCTTTTTATTTGGACACACATTGTTGCCAGTGTTTCTTTGATTTGCACATCTGGAACCACTAAAACATACAGCTGGGAAGAGCTGCCAGTGACATTTTGTTTTCCTGACGAAGAATCAGAGCCTGGGCCTGACCAAAGGGTAATTATCTGGGAGAGTTAATGATGGAATCCCGAGTGGTGACAAGACGAAGGCTCAGGTACTGGCGGCGGTGGGCTTTGGAAATAAGTCTGTCACTATCCCTCTCGGAGTTCGAGAGAGGCTGTTGACATCACCCGGCCTTTGTCAAACCTCCTGAGTCTCGTGACTGCTCGCACGCGCAGCGTAAGTCACGGCCTCGCCCTCGGGTGCTGCTCAGAGGCTCAGCCACACATGCGGGAGGTGGGAGAGAGGAGCGGGGCCCACTCTCCTGCCCGCAGTTCACCCCCAGTGCAAAGACAGGATGCACAGATCAGCGGGGAAGTGCCATAAGGGAATCACCTTGAGCCTGGAGAGAGGGCGAGAAAGAAGACAGAGACTACGAGTCCAGTGGGTGAGAAGCAGTCCCGGAGAGCGAACAGAATAGACGGCGGGAATTTTGTGCTGATATCTCTAAATTCCCCTTTAAAAAAATAATAGCTCATGTAAGGATATTCTGATGAATATAGGAAGTTAAATTGCTCAAATAGACTTCTTTTTATGTCTTTTAAGAAACACGGGAATGTAAATTGGTACAAATGGGAAAATTATTGGCAATGCTTATTAAAATGAAACATAAGTACGACCCAACATTTTTTTTTCCTGGCCACATACCCGAGCGGTTCGTTCCATCCAGAGGAATGCACAAAAGTGCATGCTGGCTTCATCCCTGACAGCTCCAAATTGTAAATAACCCAGACATTCATCAACAGTAGAATAGGTCAACTAATTGTGGTCTAATCATAAAATGAAATATTCAAAGCAACAACAACCAAAACAGAACACTGTTAAGGACAATATGGATGAATCTTATAGTAATGATGTTAAGTAAAAGATGTCAGATAAAAAAGAGTACAATAGCCCCCCACATATTCACCCATGGTTTCGCTTGCTGTGTTTTTTAGTTACCGGCAGTTCAGTTACCCATGGTCATCCATGGTCTAAAAATATTAAATGGAAAATTCCAGAAGTAAACAATTCATAGTTGTAAATTGCTCACCATTCTGAGTAGGTGATGAAATCTCATGCCATCCCACCCTGCCCCGCCCTGAATGTGAATCACCCCTTGGTCCAGCATATCCATACTGCATTCCCTCCCCACCCCTTAGTCACTCAGTAGCCGTTTTGCTTATCAGATTGACCGCAGAAGTATTGCAGTGCTCGTGTTTAAATAACTCTTGTTTTACTTAACAAAGTGCAAGAGTGGCATTGCTGGCAATTTGGATATGCCAAGGAGAAGCCATGAACTTTATCATAGGTATGTATGTATGGGAAAAAGCATAGCATATACGGGACTCAGTGCTCTCCACGGTTTCGGGCATCCACTGGAGGTCTGAGAATGTATCCTTAGTGCATAAACGCGGTGGGGGTGGATTCTGTACAACTCTATGATTCCATTTGTATGAAATTCAAAATTAAGTTAAACTAATCTACTGTGATCAGAGAGATCAGATCAGTGGTCTCCTTGGGCTGGGGATGCTGACTAGTAGGGAACGTAGGGAGCATTGTGGGATTCTTAAAATGTTTTATATCTTGATCTTGGTGTTGTTGACCCAGAAGTGTACATACATTTGTTAGAATTCCTCAGGCTGGACACATGAGATTTTTATCCTTTACTGTAAAGTGTATCTCAGTTAGAAAGAAAAAAGATCATAGTAGTGAACTCCAGTAATACATAATCAAAATGTTAAATTACTACTGAAATTAACGGCACTTTACATCATTATTTTATTTGACTAAAGTTCCACTAGGAGAGGAATTCATAAATTAATTATAAACATTTCTGGACCCGAACAGCCAAATGAATGAAATCATGTAGTCACCTTGGAGGTCAGCGTTCATATTACACTGACGTCACTCTCTCATTGTTGAATATCCATTTTAGCAACTGTCTTCATAGGCTTGGATTATTATTTTGAATATACACGAGAGGTCAGATGTTTGTCTTTTGAAAAGTCCTAAGTGTTTTACTACATATAAAAATAATTTGAAATCACTTTGGACTCTACAAAGAATTTGCAATGTGACTAACATTCTTGTTGCTTTTAAATAGTAAGGCATGCCAGACTAAAAAATGAAAGTAATTATTTTGTCTGGCTCCAAAGGTTGATTTTCCTAAGGCTGATTTTAAAAAATGTTTCTAAAATGTGCAGAAATTTGTTAGCATCAAAGATAAAAAATTCATGGCTCACCAAAGCTTCACATGTTTGCACAGTCAAAAAGAACTTGGCTATTGGAACTCAAGCAAGTCCACGTCCAGAAAACTAAGTAACATTATATTTATTTCAGCAGCCTTGACAAGAATTTACCATTGTATGCACTCAGTCTCAGGAGGTATCATCACTACCTTAAGTTACTTTAAGGTACAGAAATAACGCTCAGAGATTCATCTGTAGTCGGAAAAAGGTCTTATCTGTTTTGAAGAGACAAATGCATCCTCTTTGCCTTCAAGAGTGCTGGGGTTTATAGCAGCGACATGTTTAATTCACCTTTCTTCCAGTTTTCAAATCATCTATTTTGTTTGATCGACTCAATACACATACATTCTCTAGTGTTTCACGATTATTTTGCCATTCTCATATTCTGTTTTAAAAAGTATTAGAGCCCTGGCGGGTTTGGCTCAGCAGTTAAAGCATTGGCCCAAGCACCCAAAGGGTCACGGGTTTGATTCCCAGTCAAGGGCACCTGGGTTGCAGGTTTGATCAGAAGCCAATAGATATGTCTCTCTCACATCAATGTTTCTCTCTCTCTCTCCCTCCCTCCCTTCCACTCCATCTAAAAATCAATGAAAAAATATCCTCGGGTGGGGATTTTTTTTAAAAAGCATTAGAACCAATAGATAGTGTTACCTATTTCACTACCTCCTTGCAAGATAATCTTGAAAAAGGTTTTTTGATATTTCCCAGTTTTAATTTTCTCGTTTGTGAAATGATAGTGCTATAATACTATCTTGCTGGAGTGTTAGGAAGTGTTTAAGGAAAAGTCTTGGCTAAAGGTCAGGGGGAGGTCTTCTCCTTTCTAGGCTACCTTAATCCATCTGCTCCTCTTGTAAGCATTGAGAGGAAGCTTCAGAACTCCAAGATGAGCCCAAAAGGATTTTCTAAAAGTTCTTTTAGTTTCTACTCTAGATAATATTAGGTAATATTCACATATTTCCCACATTGGATTCTCAGTCATATCTCTATTGAGAAGCATCGTTATATATATATATATAAATAACAGTAATATGAGGATAGAAATGATACATGTGCCTTCTCATTTCTCTGGGGACAAGATGACCTACCTCCTTATTTACACTTGAGTGATTGATGATGATGAGATCCATCCCATCTCATTTCTTATATGGGGCCCTGAGATGAGCTGTCCTTTCTTTTTTAACAGAAGTATGACAAAATATCCACATGAACAGTTCTCATGGCAGAGCAAGTTGTTTTGATGAATATCTCGTGCTTCCATTCTCTCTCCTTTAGGTAACTTACACAAAGCGTCTCTGTTGATGGAGATGGATGCAGTACTTGGAAAGGTACCATGCATTTTCACTGTGGGCTGTTTTGCTCATCTCCACTCTAGCACAGCTTTAGTTTCCTTGGCATAATGTCATTCAGGTCATTGAATCAGAGACCATTATTTATGAGAATTATTTTGGTTGCTCACAAATATTTGCCACATTGTTGAGTTTACTTAATTTCTAAATCTATGATCGCTCCTTCTTGCATTAGCTTCCTTAAAAAAGTCAGAGAAGATTGCTCCATCTCATTTATTCTAAAATAACAATACCTATGAATGAAGTGTGTCCCAATTCACCTCAAGTTTTCGCAACCAAGGGGGCACTCCTGGCCATGATAAACATCCAACCAAAGCACAGTGTACACTTCTAAGGTATGCTAGCTGCCTTCCTATGAGTGCAATAAATTTCAGCTTCCTAGCTTTATTGGCTCCAATTGGCATTAAGAGAACATTAGTTGATTTAATTAAAATGCACACATGTAATTGCTAAACCTGAGGCTAAAACTATACAGTCTTTTATCAGTTCAAAGCAGTGGTCCTATGTAACAGCCAGCATCCCTTAAAGTGATGCCAGTTTTTGTTTGTTTACCTGACTTTTGTTCTCAACAGCAAATGCAATAAATAGAATTCTAGGACTCCCAGTTAAACCAGTAAAACAAACCAACTGCATCTGTTGGAGTGCACATGGAGATATGTTGACAAACGAAGGGGTACAAACACAACAGTACTGGTAAAAAGAAAGTAAGCAAACTGGAACTTCAAAGGTAACAACTGGGCAATGGCAATGTGACTTTTCTAGCAGAACTCACTCCTGGGCAGAGTTGAGACATTGTATGGAAGATTATCCCCTAAATCTCAAGGTACATTTTTCATCTCGCATACTCATTCTCTAACCATTACTAATTCTTCCTGCATGAACCTGCAAATCGAGAGCCATGACTCAAGTTAACGAACTTTCCACTTGTTTATCATAAGATTCATCGTTGCTATGGTAATCTGTACCCAGTTTCCATCTTCACTTCCCTGAGCAGGGGGGATCTGCTGGACTGCCCAGCTGCCTAGGTCAGTGGCCGTCAAAGAGCGAGTGCCTGGTGGTCCTACGCCAAAGGCTCCCTCGTGGTTCCCTTGGTTCCCCCACACTGGGGTGGACTCTTTCCAGAGGAAGTGGACAAGGTTGCCAAGATTTATTTTAGTTGGGTGGCCTCAGGGCAATTAGGGTATGCTTTAATTACTAAGGAGTCATTTAGGGTTATGCAGAAACTTAAAAAGAAATTTAAACTATCTTTCTACTTTACATGCTTCACATTTCTTGGCTCCCCAAAGGCTCAAAATATTGAACCTTTCCTTCTCCATTTAATAGGCTGAATAACCCAGATGTGCAGTAGGAAAAGCAGTTACTTTGAGGTTTTCATCATGCAAAATACCGGTGAATATCACTGAGTATTCTGCCATGGAAATAGAAACATTTGGTGAAATGTTACATACTGCCCTACAAAAATTTGTTGTGCTTTTAAAATATGATTTATCTAGCATGTATATGGACAAATTATAATTAACATTTTATTTTAGTTAATAAAATAGTTGATCGCTTCCAAAATAAACTATATTCCCACATAATCTAATCTCTAATTACAGATAATGTCCAAACATGTGGTTTGTTCTGTAGAAACATACTGAGAGCCCACGTTTGATCTCCTTGTGTAGACCTCCCCACAAAGGACTGTAATACGAACTCAGTCTCCTCCAGATCTCTGCAGAGGTTAAGATACACTATGTATTGATTTGCTTTCCACCAAAAAAATGTCTTGTGTTTCAGGTGCTAAATAGTGCATAAGGGCAGAAAGGCAGAGTGATTCTAGAGAAGTTATATTATAGCTTTAGCCTGGGAAGTAATAGCCTTTGTCAGAAATAATGGGATAATGGGAACAAAATTAGAAAAAGAGTGACTGAAGGCCTTGGACTTGATGTCCCTCTGAGTTATATTTCAACTAAAGATTCAAGAGACATCTTGAGTAACTGTGCCCAAAAGCTCAGCTGGACCCTAGAGACCTTTCAGAAGCCCCAGCTATGATCCCTTGTTAAGGGTATCGCCCTGGGAAGTTCCTTGTGATCTGGCTGATACGGTCATGAGAGTGTGAAACACGCATTACGGCTGGTATGGAATCCAAAGGTACCAAATTGATTAAGCCAAACACAAGTTCTAATTCTTTTGTAATAATTTGATGAAAGGTGCATCCAATTAATGTCTATGCTTCTCCTTTAGAAGTAGTTAACTTTCGAAATCAGACCTCTCAGGGAGATTCCCTGAATTAATGACACATCGCCTTTCAGACTCACCTTCAGTAGAAGACACAGCTTCCAACACTCCGTCTCGGAACTACCTCTAACCAATATGTACTTAATATCCCAAGTAATAGCATGATGTGAATTGAGTCTGAGACACCTATGTGAATCCTACCAAAGTGAGTTAACATGGCAAAGACGAGGCGGAACCAGCCAGGCCGGTCCTCTCCCTTTTCTCCCAGCCAGGCACGGGGAGATGTGAGCACTGCTCTCAACATGAGCTGCTGCGTGTAAAGGCACATCACTGAATAGGTCAGCAAGAAGCTCAAGATAGTGTCGTTCTGTTGTTGTTTTGTCCCACTGGACTAAAAGAATAAAAGCAATTGTTTAGCAGACTTGACCTAGGCTCTTTCATGGAATCACTAATCAATTTCATCAATATTATTCAGACAAAAATGTATTCAGATTGAAATCTATAATAATATCCTGATGTCTATACAAAATTTATATACAGAATTGTTCACCAGTATTTTAAGAAACTTTGAAACACTTCAGTAGTTCAGCAACAGGGGACTGGTTAAAGAAAAGTATAATGCCCCTCAATAATTTAAAACCATGCTAAAAATAATAATTAATAACCTAAGAAGGTAATCATGATTTATTTTTAGGTAAGCGAAACAAATTACAAAATAGTAGATAGAAAGTATATGTTAAAATATACACACATTCCTAATTGTTACAAAAGAAAAGAATCAGCATAGTGAAAACAATCAGTCAAACCGGACATAAGAGATTGTGTAGGGAAAACACCTGGCTGATTGAATTTTCCAGTTTTCCATCAGTAGTTCTGATTATGTAGGCACAGCCTCATTTGCCAGTTTAGAAGTACAGCCTTTCAGAAAGTCTAAACAAAGACGATGTAGATAGCAATAGCAGAGGTTGTTAATTTTTCCATGTGACCCACCATCTGACTTCCTTGTCTCGTGACTCTCCAGCCAGGATGAGTGTGTAGCTCAGGGTATCAGTTTATCCTGAGCAGGACTACATGAGTGTTTGTGGTGGAGGTGGCCTGGTGGTCTTGTGAGTGGTGAGTGGTCTTCAGGCAAATGTCCAAGAAATCCAGATACGAAGGATGATCACTGGTTGTAAAGATAAAGGGATATTTCATATCCTTCCAGCAAGGAGACACAACAACCAGGCAGAAGTAAATAGCTACAGAAAAACAGTCATCCGAAGGGTATGCTTAACTCATGTTTGCGTCTCATAGAAGATCCAGACTCTGAACCATACACCAGGCATTTTTTTTATTTCCCCTTTCTGAAACTAAAAATCAAAAGTACCTGAGACATTAACCCGAATCCTAAAATAAATGGTATTTGGACTTTCGCCACACATTCACTTACCACCCACAGATCCTGGCTCATTGACTTGTCGGGTGGATTGTTTTTGTACTACTGTTCCTTTTGGGAAGGACAGTGAATCTACAGGCATTCTAGTAGGTGTCGGTCTCTGGCTCGTTTGTTTGATTTATTTATGTATTTATTTTTATTTTCACAGCCATATTATAACTTGAAACAACCTAGAAACTACACATTTTCTAGAGGCAGTCACAACACTCTCTACCAAGAGATGTAGACATTCAAAGTAAATGAGAAATTCTGGAGACCCTTTTTGAAATGCCACACCTGGTAAAACATTGCCATATACTATTTGTTCATTATATTTTATTGTCTTTAAAACAACAACAACCAAAAGCATTTAAAGCACATGGCCATAGAGACTGAGCTGTAGGTCTGGCCCTAGGGGCTTGGGATAGAGCCATGATTTCAAAGGCAGGTATTAAGTATGACTGAAGAAGCTTTATGATCAAAAGTATTCCATTCCATTATCTAAGGAGGCAGCAAGGCATAGACAGAAAAAAAAAATTAAAAAGGATTTTTTTTTAAAGTTGAGCTTCAGACCTGTCTACTAGATGATGATCAGCTATCTCTGGGGAAACCATTTCCTTCCAAGATGTATGGACTAGGGATCATAATGTCCTTGTTATCCTGTAACACATACTATGTCAAGCACATACTCCATCCCTAAGACAGTCCCTGTGCCCAGCATTCTGGATTTTGTTATTGAAGTCCACTTTTCCTTCAGCACTTGCCAGCTTGTAACACAGTATAGAAAGTATTTATTTATTATATGTTTTATAGTCTTCTCCTTCTAGGGTAGAAGCCCATGGAGACAGTGCTAATCTCTGTTTTGTTCATTGATTTACCACCAGCACCTAGAGCAGTGTCTACCTCATAGTAAGTTCTCACTGCAGTTTTAAATGAATGTCTTATGTACCACATGATCAGTCAGATAGTGTATGAACTTATAGGTGTAAACCATTATTTCTTTATTATAGAGCTAACTGGTGAAGCTAATTATATATCGTGACCTCCTTCATTAAGTTTGCTAATACACACTCAAGAAAGATTGCATAATTCTTTTCCCAAATTCTAGGGTTCCTAATTCTGGTCCTCTGAAATTCTGTTCTCTCTGAGCTGACCTTGGGCACTGAGGATCAAAGCAAACCTCCTTAAATTACCACCTGCTTCAAAGTGTGTTTCATTTTACACCTGTGTCTCCCTAGAGCTGAGTACTTACAAAAAAATGTAGGAAAGTGTTTTCTTTCTTTGAGGCAATCAAAGACTACTTTTTATGAGCAGTGAAATAATTTGTATTTACCAAGATGGTCAAGACACTAATTTGTGTTTTGCTTCTATTGCTGTCAAGGAAACAAAACATAAGGGAATCCATCTATGCATTTTTTTCCCCCTTTTCCCTTTTTAAGAAGGAAGCCAGGCCTTTTGCCCTTACTTTCTTCAGGTGCTGTCTCAAAAAGCAACATCTTTCAAACAATCTCTCCCCTATCTGTAGTGAGCACCTAAATTTGTTGTAGAGCTTATACCAGACATTGCAGAGGGACTGGGAGGGAGAGAGGAAAAACTGGGGATAGGAGTGGGCTGCAAACTGTCTAGGGTCTTACTGGCCATTGCAAGAACTCTGGTTCTTACTTAAATTGGATGAGAAGCTATCAGAGGTTTTTGAGCCTAGGAGTGGCATGTTATGACTTTCATTTTAATAAGATCACTTTGTTGCTTCATTGAGAATAATCCGCAAAGAATGTAGTAAGGAGAGGAGTTGGAAGTTATTACAATAGACTTGGCAAGAGATAGTCGTGGCTCAAATCGAAGTGGAGGCTGCAGAGTTGGTGAGAATGGTCAGTTCTTGGGAGAGGCCTCTGGGCACTACTTTTTAACAAGCATTAGAGGTGGGAGTGTTTGGACCCATTTAAACTTTGAGTGGTCTGGACCTCTTCAATGTGCATTGCTGGGACGGGTGGGATTTGAGTGTAGTCTGCAGATGTGGACAGAGCAAAGCTAGCTGGCTCACAAGGCATTGAACCCGTGACCCTGACCTCATTAGCTTCTGCCCTAATCAATTTAGCTAAATGTGGGCCAAGAGAGCCCTGCCCCCTTCCATCGAGTCCTACCCGGTCTAAGCGGTGTCTGCCAACCTCACATAAAACCCTTGACATTTCTTTGCCTTTGTTGTTGAAACGATATTAAATGCCTATAAAATGGGTCTGGAAAACCAAGCAAAGTTTACAGAGAGTTCGGCCAGTAAAGCAGTAAGCCCTGCTCACCCTGGATGCCTGCAGCCATTCTCAAAATGTCATTTTTATAGGTCCAATGTGATAGTCTTTCTTTATGGAAAATAATTAAAATTTTTTGAATTCGCTCACTTTTCCACAAGGGATCAATCACCTTCTGGGCACACGCCTGTGTGTTCTAACAGGCTTACATGAGGAAAAGAGATGCCATTCATTACAGCTCAGACAGTAATCAGAGACGGAGATAACCACCTCCTGAATAATCATTTTCAAACCCTTCTTCACCCAAGGCACAGTGCTCCTGCACAGGAGGATCGTCACGTGGGGGACATGCCAATTATAAGGCAATTGGTTTGTTTTTCTAGGAGATTTGCTTTATTAGGAGCCCCCTAATGTGTTACACGTTCTGTTACAAAGTGTGACAATCTCCGGTGCATTCTGGGGATTTCAGAAAAGGAGAGAGCTTGCAAATTATTGTCTGTGACAGAATTATAATTTTACAAATGATTAATCTCAATCATTCGTCTTTTTTTCCTCTTGGGTTAAGCAGGAAAATTATATCCTGCAAAATTAGCTGTCAAAATGTGAGCCTGTGGTTTTGGAGGATTCGTACACCAGGAGAACGAAAAGGAGATCTTTATTAATGAGCCGGATTAAATAAATAAAAAGGTTATTGTAGGAGACATGCTGCTCTGTTGCTGCAATATGTCTCATGATTTCCCAGTAGTCAGATAATATTTACCAAATGGAATCAGGGTTCGGCATGACTATTACTTGTTTCCAGGGATATCCTATGACCTAAGTATATTTTCACCTATGCCTTCCTTTTGGACTGGATACAAACAGTAATGCATTTTATGGTTCTTTGTCATTCCATTCTAATGACTGTAGGTAAATATTTTGATGACAAGCCTTTGGAAAGTATCTTAGAGTGAGGAACATTTCCCGTCTATCCCCAGACCAGTGCAAGTCAGAGAGCGTAAGTTCAGGGAAGAAGGGAGGACTTAAAGAGAAAATTACAAATTGAAAATTGTGTAAACAAACCAAGAAATCCTGAAATCAGCCATTTCATCAGACATTACTTTGCAACTTCAGTATAATTTATTATAAGTTGCCATCATTCATATGATCTATATCACCTATTACTTTGACTTGCGATTACATATCTATATGCATGATCTCCCCCGATTCCCAAGCTAAACTTCGAGTTTAATTCCTGGAATATTGTAGGCAATCAATAAATTAAAAAAGAAGAAGAGAGAAGGGCATATTGAATGAAATATATCATTAAAAATAACAGTAGCTCATTAATTAGGCTGTGTAGATACCTAATAACATGTTTACCACTAAAACACTTCCCACCATGGTGCATCTTTTAACTTGGAAGAAAGAGTCAAGAACTCTAAGTATTTCAAGCACACAAAGTAAATAAAGACTTTTGTATAGTCTGATGATGCTCAGGGCCGTCTTCACGCACAAGTACGTAGTTACTGCAGTCTTCTCTTTGGCTCTGCCCATGTTCCTGTGATCATGTAGAAAAGTGGATGTCAACTTCACCTCGGGTTTGCTCATCTTAAACTCATCAGTATTTCCGGACATGGGTGTATTTTAAAGTATATTTTAAAGTTGCACAAGAGGGTCAGCCTGAGTGAGGACCCCTGGCTAAGGAGTGCTGCTGCCATTGTTTCTGGGGGGCGAAGGGGACAGGAAACGGCTTGGCTTGGCTCCCTTTGCTCTTGATGGCTGTTTTCGTCAGGATCTTCAGTTAAAGGAACGGAGGACCCCACACAAGTTACCTTAATAAGGAAGGGAGTTGATAATAAGGACACATATGTGCCAGAACTGGAGAGTGTGTTTTTTTTCTCTGCATTCACTGTGAAATACTTCCATATTTTTCATGCACTCAAATTTTCTTGTCTATGACAGAACCTCTGCTTCTTGTTCATTTCTGCATCACTTCAGTTTCTACCTGATCCGTGAGAACTGCCCAGACTCTTGCTCCCACTAGCTGCTTCCCTCCTGGGAGAGAATCTGATGGGCTCAGCTCACCTTTTCACAAAGGCCACATCTTCGTTTGCCGGCCAGTCGTCTTTGAGTCAGGTGCCCCTGTCCCTCTGTCTGGGACTGGTGTTGGGAGTCATGCTGGCCACAGTATGTGTGCCTCAGAATGGTCCCTTGCAGAGAGGCTGTGCACGTGGCAGGTGCCTGGTATCTTGTAGAGCACGTCTCAGCATCTGCCATGCTTTAGTGCTCTTATATATATTTACACACAGGTCTCATCTCCTAATGCCTGAGCTCCTGTCGAGCTGTTGAATTTTTATATTACAGTGGTATGTAGCAGCATACATGGCTTACTTTCTCTGTCTAATACATGCTTGTTGCATTGATATGTATAATTATATTTCTCATCCCTTCCTCCCTGACTTTTTTTTATCCTTCCCTTCCTCACATCTTTATTTTTTATTTTTCTCTTCCTCCCACAACATGTAAGGACCTACTATGTTAGAGGCTGTGCTGAGCAAGGTAACATCAATTTTGAAAAGACACATTTACTACCGTCAAGATGCTCACACTCGCGTGGGGAAAAGACATCAATAGTAAGATGTTATGTTTCGAATAGCATGTGTTTGTCCTTCTGGCATTTTTTCCTTCCCTTATCTCATATAGCTTACTAATTCCTCATTACTTCACCGTTTTGGGGATTTTCCAGGGCAGGACACAGAAGAACAGATGTCAGTATTTCTTGCCTTTTGTAAATGCTTACACTCATGGAAGGGATGTTGTATGTGTCCCAGAGGGGAAATTCAGAAGGGGTGTTCCTCTGAGAAAATAAGAAAGAGGAAGACAGTCTCCTACAGCTGGGAGGAAGTGTGTGCGTGGGGGCGAAGGCTCTGAGGAGGGGTGCTTGTCTCGTCCCTGCCTTGGAAACGCTCCAGGAGGTGGATCCCACAGCAAATGCTTGACCCTGCACCACGCGAGACTCCCAGGCCCCCCACAGCATGGGAGTCACAGAGTTCTCCTACCTGCCGCTGTCATCTGACTGGGACATTGAGCAGGACAGGAGTAACAGTGGCCAGAGAACCTATTTCACGTCTTCTGAGGGACATCAGATGCTGGAACCTCTACCTAGTCACGGGCAAGGAAGAGTTCACTGAGGGGACAGACTTTACCCCGGCGGTGTGCGAGGGCCGTAGGTGGACTTAAAGGGAAGAAAAAATACTATTTCTTATAGGAATAGACTTGTGAAACCCATTATATATGTAAGCATACGGCTGTGATAAAGCATACTAATATCTAACGGCAATCATTATGACATATTCTGGGACCCTGGAAGGAGGGGTGATCAAGCCTATAATTTAGGAAATTTTTGCTTCTGGTGACCATTAGCATGAACTTGTGCAGTATGTCTCTGACTTTAAGGATAAAGTCAAATAAAACAACAGACTAGAACAAATCAGCAACGGCTATGGGGGGACACCGAGATGCCCATCATCACCGAGATGCCCATCATCACCGAGACGCATCAGCGCGCTGCCTGCTGCCTGTGTGGGCTGGCGACCTCTTAAACGGCAGGCGGTGCTCGGTTCCTCACTGTTCTCCAGGCATTGTGTTGTTCGGCTAATTCATTTACCTCTTAGAATCTCATTCAGATTCCTATTCAGGGAAATGAAGAAACTTGTTAGAGAAATCTGGGGCAGATTGAACTTGTACATAGAAAATTACTTATAAATTATAAAACACCTTATAAAAGTTACATATTATAAGTAGTTTTATTAGTAATAACAAAGTTTATCAATGTTTCTTCCAACAAAGAATCTTACATCTGTTCTAAAATCTCAAACAAGACTATTTTAATGCATCAGAAAGCATTCCTTCCCTAAGTGTTATCTCATTCACACAACCATATATTTATCAAAAAACATATGGGACCAGGCCCTGTGTCAGACATTTGTTATGGTGAAAAGTGGACAAGGTCCTTGCCCTCAAAGAGATTATGATTCAGTAGGGGAGGCTAATATTACACAAGTTTGCAAAATTGTCGGAAGTGCCACCAAGTCAAGAACAGAGTGTTTTAAGAGAGAATAAGTGGGGTGACCTATTTAAAGTGAGCCCAGGAAATACTTTTTGAGAAAGTGAGGGCTGATTGTGATCATGAATGATGAATAAAATCGAGTCAAAGAGAGAGAGGGTGGGGGGGACCAGGGGGAGGGGACCAGGAGGAGGGGAAGGGAGAAAAGAGGTTCAGTTGGAACATCTGACCTTTCAGGCATAGCATGGGTAAAATTCTTTGAGGCCAGAATGTTTGGGTGTCCTAAAATAGCACAGAAAGAGTGCACACATTGTTCTTAAATGCCTTTTTTGTTGAGTTATTTTTGTGAGCCTTAACATTTTAAGAAACTCCTCAATGGTATTCATAACATGGCTGCATGAAGACTTTCAAAAATAGCAAGGGACATGTGAAACAAAGGTGGGAGGAGGTGTGCATTCTATTCAGACTACTTGTACGTTTTCTGGGTATCTAGCACACATGAAACAATGCTCCATTATGGCTTGTATGGAAATTAAGCTGATTTTGGTAACTCACTTTCATTTCACCCTGGGAATGTTTAACGTAATTTTTACTGTCAATAAACACCCAACTATCTGTATTTCTTCCCTTTTCTGTCTCATAATAGCCAAAGCGTTAATATTGTTTACAAGACCTGTTTTCCACACTTAATTAGCTGCCTCTACTTAATGGTTCATGGGTAGGACTCTTACTTACAGTTCAGTGTCTTTATTATACTAATGATCAAAATCTTATTCTCACTACACTCTAATGAGTAAAAGTAAAATCAAAATTGACATGAGGTACTGTTTGTGTTTATATTTTTGATCCATTTAGACAGGTGTCTCTCAAAGCAGTATAGTCTAAAACACAAATTTATAATCCGTTGACACAAAGCCCCTTTCCAAGGTGATTAGATACAGCCAAGAAGAATCAGCTCTCCACTGCCTAACATTTCATACTGTTATTTCTTTCATTAATGTATTTCAGAGTCACTATGAAATGCCACCCACACCAATCCATACCCATTTGTGTAGCCTCCTGGCTGCACTCTGACGAGGAGTTTCTTTTACAGAGTTTTGCTCACAATTTCTTTCCACTCAGTTTGAATTACTGTAATTATTGAAGACATGCTACAAAAGACACCATTAGAGTTTGCTGCAATTATATGAGTGACACCATTTTCCCCATGGCCAAAGCTAGAGCAATTTGAGCAACAAAATAATGTAGTAATAAATTATAACCCAATGTATAAATATACAAGGGAGGGCAAAAGTAGGTTCACAGTTGTGAGTATGCCAGTTTGTTCTTGTATTATTTTTAATTACTTAATGATTGCATTGTTTATTATTATTAGAGTACTTTTGCACATATGTGTGTGTGTGTGTGTGTATGAGTTTTTACTGATATAAAAAAAAAATTGAATAGATACAGAATTGGGAGGAAGAGGTAAATCTCCCTCAGAAAATAATTTTTAAAATATTTTAAAAACCAAATAAAACAAAAGCTCCAGTAGGTGGGGATTAATTCTCCTACCCTTGAGTTTGGGCTGGACTTTATGATGCTTCCTAAAACGACAGCATGGAAAGGGAAAGTTGTAACTTCATAGTGTAGAAACCAAGACACTACCTTCACCAATGATCCATGCTGACTGCCGTCACCGGCCATAACTCATGTTCACGTACCTCCTGGTGTGACGTGATGAGAAGGGTACTTCACCACTGCGGCATCCTTGCCAAAACCATGACCCTGGTCCAGTATGAGGAAAGGTATGAGAGAAAGTCAAATTTAGAGGCATTCTACAAAACAAATGGTCTTCAAAAGATCAGTATTGTTTATACCGTTAAAGGCATGATAAAACAGAAAGACTGAGAACTCATAGACCAGAAGAAGCTGAGGGGACGAGATGACTAAGTGTGAGGTGATATCCGGAGCAGAAAAAGAACATTCCTCATAAAACTAGTAAAATCTAAATAAAACCTAGCAGTTAGCTATAATAATGTACCAATGTTGGTTTTCTTTTTTTTTATAAACATACCATAATTATGTAAGATGTGAACAATAGCAGAAACTGTATACAGATATACTATAACATCTTTGCAGAATTTTGGTAAATCTTAACTTATTCAGAAATAAAAAAAATTTTAAAAAGCAAACAAAACATGCTCTGACCGGTTTGGCTCAGCAGTTGGAGCATCGGCCTGCGGTCCAGAGAGACCCGGGTTCGGTTCTCACTAAGGGCATGTACCTCGGTTGCAGTTTGTCCCCGGCCCTGGTTGGGTCGTGCGGGTGGTGACCACTCGATGTGTCCCTTTCACGTCGATGTTTCTCTCTCTCTCTCTCCTTCTGACTCTATCTGAACAAAATATGGAAAAATGTCCTCGGGTGAGGATTAAAAAAAAAGCAAACAAAACGTTAATGTTATTTTACTTCTGACAATTAGATTCTTTATTGATGAAAAATTTTACAAGATACTATTAACAATGATTAACGTTTTGACTGCTTACATTGTGCCAGGCACTGGCATAAGTCTTTATATAATCCTGCTTAATTCTTACAATGTACATATGAGGAAAATACTATGATTATCCCTATTACGCAGCTGAGACCATACCCCAGGCCCCCAGCTAACAAATGCTACACAGCTTTCACAGGCCTTAGACTCATCAGAAAGATGAAATTATGTTCAGTCCTATTGTAGTATTAGATATTGAGACTCTATAGTATTCAATTCATTGAGAATTGGCAAACAATTTTTAGACAGAATATTCAATTGTCAAGAACAATGCATTTTTTTTTATATTTCCACATACAAATAAAATTATATGGAATTTGTCTTTCTCTGTCTGACTTCCTTCATTTAGCATAATACCCTCTAGGTCTATCCATGCTATCACAAATGGTAGCATTTCATTCTTTTTTATGGTCACGTAATATTCCATTGTATATATGTACCACTGAACAAAAATAAACGAACAACAAAGTAGAAATAACTCAGAGATACAGAGAACAGACTAATAGTTGCCAGAGGGGAGGGGTGCTGAGGGACTGGGTGAAGAAAGTAAAAGGATTAAGGACAAATTGGCAGTCACAAAATAGTCCCAGGATGGAAAGTACAGCATAAAGAATATAGTCCACATATTATAGCTACGCATGGTGCCAAGTGGGTACTTGAAATATATGATTGCTTAACCACTAGGCTGTATACCTGAAATGATTGCACAATAATATTGGATATAAATTGTATTTAAAAATTGTTTTTTTTTAAATAAAGAGGAACAATCCATTTTCTAAAGTATTCTGTGTGTATGTGTGTGTGTATAATAAAACTAGAAGTGTGTTGTGCCTGTAATTTTGGCCAGTTCTCCGTGATTTGTAAGGATGAGACACTGGCCAGTGTGTTGTATCTCCAGGGAGTAATCCGCCCCTTGTCCCCAGTCTGGGGGCAGCTCTCCGCACAGAGGGGCGCTCATTGTGGGCTAGCGCCTGGCGGACTGCTTCGGGAAGATTGTTCCAAATCAATCATTCTTGATGTTGAAAATTTGCATTTGAAAAGGCTGTTCCCAAGTTCCTTGGACGCAACTATCAAAACAGGAAAAACAGTGAAATGTCTGCTTCCATCGTTGTTGGGATGGCAGTGGTGGCCGTTTTTGTTGCTGTTGTCACATGAATCCAAATTGACCATTTAAGCATTTTCATCCTGAACTGATCCAATAACGTAATTATGTAAAGTTTGTATGAGAACCTCTAAAGATGAAACAAAGTCAGAAGCACAAATAAGGGAAAGCTGGAGAGGGAGGGAAGTGGG
Organism: Molossus molossus; assembly: GCF_014108415.1. Lineage (NCBI taxonomy): Eukaryota > Metazoa > Chordata > Mammalia > Chiroptera > Molossidae > Molossus > Molossus molossus. The sequence goes on from NW_023425346.1 coordinate 33,288,265, forward strand.
CGGAGAGAGAGAGAGAGAAAACAAGAATGAGTAAAGTGAGTAATGAGAGGATAAAACAGGTGAAATCATATTCACATCTAATCTGTTCCAGCCTCAGTTTCTCCCCAGGTCACATCTTTTGTAAGGAGCGTCTACAGCGTCAATGAGTGTTTAGACTCTTCCCATATGACCCTGCTGTCTCACCAGCCCGTGGCAGCTGTTTGTCTAGCGTGTAGTTAAACAGAAAACCCCTTTGCTTATTTCCAGTAACCCTATTAGCAAGAGAGATGTAATGAAGGCCACTGCACAGGAGTATGGTGTGTTTAATAAAACACGTTCCCCAGGAACTGAAGGAAGCCTCTGCAGGGAGATGCAGCAGCTCATCACTAATTCAGAATCTGCCTTCAGCCTCAGACTTTGTCTTTCTTGCTCCTCGCAGCCCGCGTCCCAGCGCTTTGTAGGCGCTGTGCTCCGGCCGGGAGCTCCGAGGAAACCCAGCCAGTTCATTAGGGGTGTTTTATAGTCCCTCAGATCGCAGGGCCCCGTCTCATCTTCACAGAGCACGCTGCTCGTGGAGTCTTTATTTTATCAGCTATCCTTGCACGGCCGGAAGTCTGCAAAGGCTGCTCCCGCGCTGCCGTGCACACGGCCGGGATGCGGCACGAGTCAAAGCCGCGGCGCGGGCGTGCATTCGCCGAGTGCAAATCAGCGTATTGCATTTTCAAAATCCCCCATTTTCTTTAAAACGCAGCATTTGAAGATGAGATTTTTATTCTAACAAAAGCATATTACAGAAAGGAGAGAGGAAGAAAAAGAGATGAGAGAGAAAGCAGGAAGAGGAAAAGGAACAAAGAAAACAAAGAGAATGATCAGGTAGGATTATATGTTCAAATCCAGACAGCTGACCTATGAAAGTCCAGTCTTGTTTGAGGTTTCAATTTACTTCAACATATGTATTTATTTCTTTTCAGAAACCTCTCCACTGAGCCAATCAGCATTGCCAATGCATGGGTCTCTTTCCAGCCTTGAGAAGTCAAACCGAGAAAACATCATTAGCACTGCAGACCAAACTGTGGACCCTTGATTGCAGCACCTTCTTCTCAGGCTAAGGTCTATTTTGAACCCATTGCTTTATTCCTAGAAAGTCATCGCTATGAATGATTGTATCACTGACATCCATGGTTCCAGGTGGCCCTTTGCAGTTTTAACACGAGCTGCCTGTTGAAAGAGAACATGCTTAACATTATTTTATAGGACCTATACGGGTTTTGGATCCATAGAGGAATTCCTCTCATTACCTCCCGGTAAAAAGGAAACTTCAGAAGCTCCAAAGAACGTCAGGATGAAAAAATGGGCTGAATCCTCCAACTCTCTGCCCAGATGCACTATGTATTCCCTCGAGTCTCTATTAAATCTAATTCTCACTAGATCCAAGTTGATCTTTAGGGCAGAGAGGCTGGTCTAAAATGTAGAAGCTGGTTACATACATATTCTTTCATGTAACGGACAACTTTTCCAAATCTGAGCAGCCCTCTTAGGCTTTTCTTTTTGTCTGAGTGGTTGGCAACTCGATATTCATGTCCTTGGTTAGTATGAGAACACATATGTGGAGACCACTTTGCACTCAGAAGCAGAAACATGCATGACTTTTTTCAATATTTTAGAATTTGAAGGGCAGGCATAAAGCAGAAACATTGTGTTTAACCAAGGTTCAGGGACTTTCCTTTTTCCCGGACCACTGAAGCAATAGGAAAGAGTTTTTATATTGTCCCAGACTTGGATTGCATAAAATCAACACGTACTCCTGTGTGCCTGCCAGGGCTGGACGGCACGGTGCCAGGGAGCACCATCAGCACAATGTAAACAATGCCGTCGGAGTCCGTAGTTCGGTGGTACTGGCGCCTACTGTGTGCAAGGAATTGGAATAGGTTTTATGGAAATAAATGTGGCCCAGTCCTTGTCCTCAGGTCGTTTTGAGACTCTAAATGGGAAGACGTGCCCTAAGGATGTATACAATAAAACAATACTTTAAGAGCTAAGTTACAATATGTGAGAATATAACACGTGTCACAAGACACTGGGGGATCCATTGCCAAATGTTTGCAGAAGCAATGAGTGGTTAGGAGTCTCTGTGAGCAAGCCGTGCCCTGGCCACGTGGCTTCCCCAGGTGAGCCTCCTGGTGTCACAGTTTCAGTATGTTGATCCAGTTTCCTTGCAGCTCTGCTGCTTATTCCGTAATACTTTTTTCTCTTTACTCACTTGTACTTTGAAAGCCTGATCTTAGACTCCGAGCTTTAATATTCTGCATTTCCAATTCTGTCAGTTTTCTCTGCAGCCAAATGTGCTTATAGTCTTGTTCACCCAGTCTTAATAAAAAGGATGTTTGCGCAGCAGGGAGGCGTATTCTCATTTATCTCTGACCAGAAATGTGAAGAATGAAACGGCCTGATGGCCATTATCTTAACCCTGTGTGACTGCAAATATTTTGAAGTAGCGGAGGAGACAATTGGACCACGAAACCCACATTAAAGTTTATTTCTCTCGGCTGTGAACTGCAAATTAAGTCTCCGGTCACGTTTCTTACATAAGATTTTTCTTTTTAAACCACAAATAAATATAAGATTATTTTGTGTTCAACAGAAAAATCATCTCACTTGAAAGACTGCAAAACTCATGAGTTCAGAGTTCTCAGTGGGAGTTACTTGGCATATTATTTTTTGAAATTCCTCCCACCCCATTGAAAAGAAACATTAAAGGTCATGACAGTGTTCCTCTGTTGTGATGTCCTAGCCATCCTGTGGAAGGAAGTCAAAGCCATGGAAAGCTGTTTCTATTATTTCAAGTGACAGGATTTTCACATTCAACTTGCTGCAAACACAAATTTAAACATAAATCAAATTAAAAGGATGAATGCAATGGTCTACTTCTCAAAGAGTATAAGCAAGTCTAAGACTTTGTTAAGAAATTTTTTTGAGAGTAATATAAGCAGTCACACACACCCTACTGAAGACTAGTAAATATTTCTAAGCAAACTATAATCAACAAAGCATAATCACAAAGTATCTTTTAGTAAATGCTCTCTCTAATAACTAGATTCTCACTTAGGAAAGAGCTTTCCAGTGGGGTTTTGTTGTTGTTGTTGTTACTGTTAATTCTCACCTGAGGATATTTTTTCCATTGATTTTTAGAGAGTGGAAGGGAGGGAGAGGGAGAGAGACAGAGAGAAAAACATCCATGTGGGAAGATAGATATGTTTCCTCCCACACATGCCCCCCACCCCCAACCAGGGCTGGGGATTGAACCTGAAACCCAGGTATGTGCCCTTAACCAGGAATTGAACCCAGGACCCTTCGGTGTGTGGGCCTATGCTCTGATCAGCAGCCAGGTCCTTTCCAGTGTTTTTTGAATGGGCACATGAGTTTAGTTAATAAGTGGCAAGGACCAGATTCTCTCTATATCATTCCCCCTAAATTACTAGGTTCAGTACAAAATAATCTAACAACTCATGTTTCTTAACTATCTGCTATGTATCTAACACAGAAAGAAAAGAAAAAGAGAGAGACGACCTCTGTCCACTGTCTGATATTTGTGAGAGACAATAAAACAATTTGTAAAAAGTCTCCATTAAACCCTGATAATAACATGCTAAGTGAGGGGAAGGCTGAAGCAGGAACTGGGAAGCTATTTGTCAACGCAGCTATGGAGTGGGAAGACGGTGACACTGGGGTGGGGGTTCACTGAGGAAATACAGCTTGAGCAGGGATTGGACGGATGGGACTAGAGAGGCACAAAGCACGAGAACAGTGTCTCTCCGGGTCATTTTCTACCAGGGCCACTGATGAGACACCTAATTCTCATCAAACGTCTTGGTTGTTGGATGGGTCACCATCCTGGAACAGGGGAGAGTTGGGGTCTCCTGGTCTCGCATATCCCACAAAGGGTCTTGACTCGCCTCCCTCCACTCAGAGGCCCCTGGGCTCCTTTGCTGGGACTCTGGGTGGTGGATGTCACTCCTACAGGAGGGTTGCACACTCCCGCACCCCCTAAACTCCAATGCCATTGTAGCCACGCCCCAGTTCTCTGTTCTAAGGACAGATCTGGCCAGAACTGTGGCAACCCATGTACAGTTCTCCCCTTTTGTCCATGGTTTCAGTTACCTGCCATTAACTACAATTCCAGATATTAAATGGAAATTTCCAGAAATAAACAATTCATAAATTTTAAATTATGTGCTGCTATGAGTGTTGTGCTGTACCGCAGGCTGACCTGGTTCATTCACGGGGATGTGAGCCATCCCTTTGTCCAGTGCAGCCCACTTGGTTATCGGACTCCCTGCCGCCGTACCTCGGGGCTCCTGTTCCAGCAACCCTCATTCCACTCAGCGATCACCCCGAGTGCAAGCGTAGTGAATGGGTCTGCCAAAGACAGACCGTAAGTACTGCCTCTAGGTGAAAAGGTATGTATGTCTAGGGGAGAACATAGGCTATGCAGGGTTTGGTACTATCCACTGTTTCAGGCATCCACTGTGGGTCTTGAAACATATTTCCCACAGATAAGTGGGGGACTGCTGCATAAACTGTTGAAGTACCAAATCCGGGTAAGAAGTTGAAGTCAGTCTGAGAAGACAGACTCACAGAATGGAAGAAAACCAAGTACAGTGATACCTCGGTTCTCGAACGCCTCGGTTTTCGACCAAATTGGTATTCGACCAGGAGATTCGAGAAACTTTTGTCTCGGAATCCGAACAAATATTTGGAACTCGAACTTCCGAGATGAGCCGAGTTGAGCCGAATGGCGTTCATTCGGCCCAGCGCGCCTTGCTGCGTCATCAGTGTGAGTGCAGAGAGAGTCACGCTTTGTGGAGAGAGTCACGCTTTACACTGAATTTAACCCTTAGACATACTGTACACTTTTATTTCTTGTTGAGACTTATGTTTTTCTACATATTATATACAAATTAGGCCAGTAAATAGGCATTTTCTGGGGCTTGGAACGAATTAATCCAGTTTCCATTATTTCCTATTGGGTTTCATTGCTTCGGTTCTCGAACAATTCGGTTCTCGACCGTCCTCCTGGAACGAATTATGTTCGAGAACCGAGGTATCACTGTATCAAAAATGGTAATGAAAGTGGATGTGGGGATTCCAGAGGTCTGTCTCCCCACCGGCCCCCCATGGGTTCCTGTCGCTGTTCTGTGGTGTTTCGTGGAGAACCACTCGCCCAGGCTTGACTCCCAGTCTTCTGTGCTTGGCCCTGTTGGTCTGAGGCATGGGAGCCGTGGTCAGGACTGAAGGTCCGAGGGTCCCCGGCTGAAGCAGTTACTGATACGAGGAGCCCCCCAGCAGCCCCAGGCTCCTAAGCCACCTGCCAGAGCTCCAGGCGTGTGAGGGTTTAAGAATATCTGATGAAACCATGAGAGCAAGCTATGAAGGAGCTGAGGGCTTCCCACACAGTGCTATTAGGGGCAAAAAACAAAACAAAACACATGTGCTCTGAGCAGCTCTCCTAGGCTCAAGACAAACGCCTCACCCTGCTGGTTTACAGGTTATCTTTCTATACCTCTTACGTACTGGGGTTTCTAGTGAGCCACAGAGAAGCCGCAGCAGCAATGATACTGTTCCCACGAGATTTCTGGAATCAGCTTGGCCGCCGTTCACCTCAGCAGCCAGGCATTTGGACCACGTCTCAGAACGGCGAGCTTGGCGCTGCATCCCCCGTGGCGTTCATTTTGATACGCACCAAGGCCTGCCGTCCCAAGGCCAGCTAAGAGCTGTTTCTCACACGTGCTGCCTGTTTCTCAGTCTCCCTCCTGGGAAGGAGGACATTTGTTAACCATTAGGGAGACAGAGGCTTTGAACGGGGCCTCTCCCCCACCTGGAAGGTGGGCCGTGAGCCGGGGCAGCCTGGGGTCATGTGAGCCTCCTCTCTTCCACCCTCCGTGGAGAATGCAGCGGGCCCACAGTGGAGAAAAAGGGAAACAAACACAGTTGGCCAGTCTGCTGCCAGGGCCCTAAATGCTACCGAGCCAACGCTGCGGTCTCCTCCCAAAGGTGAGAGGAGCAGGCTGAGGTTATTTCAACCAGACCGAGTCCCTGCTCCTGTGATGTCCCGTGAAGGCACAGAGAACGTAATTGACAAATGAGAAAAATTTCCCCCCAAAATGTTGTGACTTGATTAGAAATGAAATTTCAAATAAATTTTATTTTGTTAAAGATCTCTTATTTTCGTCCCGGCGCGTTTGGCTCAGCAGTTAGAGCGTCGGCCCACGGACCAGAGAGACTCATGTTTGGTTCTCGCCAAGGGCATGTACCTAGGTTGCGGTTTGTCCCTGGCCCCGGTTGGGGTCACGCGGGTGGCAGCCAGTTGATGTCGATGTTTCTCTCTCTCTCCCTCCCTCTCTGTCTGAAGATGAATGCAAAAATGTCCCCGGGTGAGGATAAAAAAATTAATTAATTTAAAAAAATCTCTTATTTTCACTTTCCTTCATTTTATTAAAATTTTATCTTATTAAAGATTGTTATTAAAACATTTTCTTTTAAAAAGAAACGTCTGTGACAAAAGTTAATTAATAAAAATTGGGAAAAAAAATTATTCTAGTAAACATAATATCCTTAGTCTAATCAATCGTGTAGACAACAGTGAAAAAAATGGATACGTAACAAATGTTGGCTAATTTCAGGATGATTCAAGCGCTCAAAATGCAAGTCAGGTCACGGCAGCTACTGGGCATCCTCGGGCCTCTCTGGCACCTGTTTCTTGGCTCAGGTGGCTGTCCTCTGATTTAGGAGGTGGGGCAATAAAGGGTGGATCTCTTCTCCATGGAAACGCCTGCGGGATATGGTTGGCTACTGGATTTCACTTACCTCGGAGCTTTCCCCTGGCTGTTGAGCAGGGCACACCCCGGTCCGAAGTGGAATGAGGAAGCGAGGCACGGTAGCTACCAAAGCCACAATGCTGCACCAGCCCCGGTGACGCCCTCCAGCTGCCCCAGGGCCCTGCCTGCCCGGGCTCCCGATCTGAAAGGCAGGGGTGGGGCCACCAGGAGGCCGGCGCAGGGTTTCCCGGAGCTCAGCCTGGCTGTGCATGGGCGCAGGGGCAACACCTCTGCGCACGGGTTACCGCGCCAGCGCTCGAGGGAAAAGCTGGTGCCCCCACTGCCCGCGGCTGAACCAGTCTTTCCAGAGAGGCTGAAGCATGTCCGTGAAGAACGTGTGTCATCTCCTGCCAAGTAGAAGCACCTTATTGGGAAGATCTAGATGATGACTTTAGAAAAAAACTTGAAAGTAACTGCAGTGCCTCCACTGCTTAAAGGACCACCTCAAAAACTGGGCCAGCCTCAGGAGATGGTCTCTGAAGGTGAAGGATGGATGATGGCTAGGGCGTCTTGATTTCCTGATCTGCTCTAGTATAAAACAAACTGCATACTTGCTTTGAATTCCTGTTAGGAACAAACAAATAAAAATGAAGTTAAAAATTGCCATATGTCTAAACAAAAGACAGTGCTGTTAAAATGCTTATGGACGCCCAAAATAATTGCTTCAAAGGGACCCCTGGACCTGGGTGAACTTTGCCATGCGGAGGTGAGGTGTGGCCAGCAGGCCTGCTGGGGCACGGACACCACACACACACTTAACTGCGCTGGGCACACACAGGACGTCCTCCTCCCCCACTCGGCACAGCTTTGACTGACCTTGTGCAAATTACAGCTGCCACCATATGTGGCCACACACCCTCAGAGGTGACAACCCCTAGGAGAACAGGAACTCCTATAATAACCTCTAATTACAGACATCAAACAAACTGAAACCAGTCCCTTCTCTCTCCTTTGTCGGGATTCCTGGGGTTTCAAAGGCCCCCAGAGCACTTCCTCCCACAGATGGAACTGGGGTGCTAGTAAATGCATATCACGTATACTGATAAACAATGTTTAGAAGTGGGCCAATCAAATTATAAAATAAAATACTAACAGTGCTATAGTTGTGAGCTGTCACTTTATCATCAAAGCGACTATAGTCACTGTCCTAAGGTCACAGCTTGAGGCTGGAAGGGGTCAGGGCCACCTCAGAAGTCCCCCCGCCTGGTGTCACCTGGCTCCCATGGCCTGTACGTCTGATATTGGAAGCAGTCTGCAGATCCTCAATTACTCACACCTGGTGACAAGAGAGCTGTGACAAAGCAACATACCCACCCTGATCTATTGAGAGGTAAACCAATCCCACCACCATCACCAATCCCCACACCCTGCCCCTCCCCCTGCCGCGGGAGAGGAGGAGAGGAGGAGAGTTTCTGGAATATCCAACCCTGGGGCCTTCCAGATGGCGTTGTCTTTTCTTTTTCTGGCTGGAATAAGAACTCTATTGATATCATTTCTAACTTCCCCTCAGACTTTCTAGATGCGGACTTTCAAATGCTGATTCATGATTCAGGGAAAGAGAGCAATAGAATCTTGGTTTGTGTCACAGTCGTCATACTGTGCGAATAAACGACCTGTGGATGTATTTGGTCTCCGCAGCGTACCCAGTGTTGCAAATTTGAATTAACGTTTAATGTTTTTAAAAAGTCCCATTAAAAATCAATTTATGGTTTCTTTAAAAATGTCGAGCATTTCCCAGTACTGGGCCCGCGTTCCTGCAAGGTGCCAGGCAACTAGCATCGATCTGACTCTGCAGAGAGCCCGCGTCCCGATCACCGCGTCTTGTCTGTGCCCCGAAGTCAGGCAGGTGCTGAGGCCCAGTGCCTGGAGCCACGCGGCACCTGAGCCTCCATCTCCATCACCTGCCTGTAATCCAAACTCGGATTCCGGCTCTGCCCATGCGGTCTCCTTTATACACTGCTTACCCCCTCCTGCTGCTCACGGGAGCTGGCCAGGACTTCAGTGCAGCCTCGGAGTCCTGCTCCACAGGACACCCCCCAATTTGACCGCCAGAAGGGTATGATTCCAGGATCGCAGTAGTAGTCTTGCATCTCATTTTCTGACGACATCCATGAGAAGTCTTTGAGAAGAAGTGGCGTACAAGCCGTTACTTGTTCATGAAGAATCTAGGTTTGGGCATCCAGTAGATCTGGTAAAAACTAAAATGAGTGAACACTGAGGATGCTAACATCTGGAGAAAGAAAAAAATGGGCATTTGTAAGAAAAAGCCAATTTTAGTTCCAAAAGGGAGAGTACACATTTTTCTACTGTCTGGTATTTTTGTGGGGGAAGGGAGGGGGGAAGGCAGGGGTACATGAGGAGAGACCCGAGGCGTGGCTCGTGCTGCACACTGGACTTCCAGGGAGATGAGAAGTGGGGTCTCGGGATGTTTAACATGCTGCTCACAGTTGGAAGCCAGAGCCCGATCAAACTGCTCACGGAGCTATGACTTATTAATGTCAGCGTGCAGATTGGGAAGGCCTGGGAATTAACGACATGAGAAGAGGGAGGTCTGTGTCTTCATTATGTGAGTCACTGAAATAAATTCATTGAAGGACAAAAACCATTTGGGCCAACAAGTACCGGTAGTATATGTTTTAGAAGATGTCCCTAAGGTGGAAATTATGGCCACCCAAACTGGATTTCCAGTTTACTCACAAAATTCTCAGGCCACTGTGCTAGGAGACAAAAGAATCCCTTCAAGTGTAGTCCTACCTCTTTTTGTTCAGAAGAATGTGAGAGAGAAGGGGAATTGAGGTTGGATAGTAAAGAGAAAGTGTAGCAATGTGTGAGGGTGATTCAGTCCACGTCCTGTTACTAGTTTCCATTGGAAATTACAGAGGTCAATTTTCAAACCATCTCCAAGAGAAAAGAAGTGTGTAAAGGAATCTCACGATGGAAGCCTCGTGTCCCATCAGACTTTCGTGTCAACTCCAGGTTTTTTTCACCTGAACTTATTGCAGGAAAACAAAAATATGGATGAATAGAATCTAGAAGTGACATAAAATGTTTGTTGAAATTAGCCCCTAGATGTCTTCTGGTCTTTACAAGAATGTTTTTACAAGAAATAAAGCATTTACTTTTGTTCCAAAAGCCATTTATTTTCATAGTAAAGCAGAAACTAGAACTAAGTTCTCTAAAATGTCTGTCATCTGCAATGTTTGGTGATGGAGTCTTCATTTGGGTATTTATTTCTTTGTGCTTGTTTTGCTTTTGTTTTTATTTTTGGAGGGAAATGACAGGGTGGGTTGATTCAAGTGGATAACTATTTTAGTTTTTCACTTCACCATGTTGGTATAAGACTAATATAATTCTTTCCTTAGCAGTTTTTTAAAAACAATTATTCCTATCTACCAGATAGGTATCAAAGAATACATCTTTGTATAAAACAAATAAATCTATACCAATACATTTCTTGCTGGTTTGTTATCTTTTTGTTTATATATATATTACTATTGTCATTTTTAAAAAAACTTAGCTTCTACTTATTTCATTTCAATAGTCTCTTATTTATCAAAACATAACATTGTTCTCCTTGGGCATAAAGTCAGAATTTTATCACCAAATACTGGTACCCAGGAATACCGAATAAAAATACAATAAAGACAAAGTTTAATGCCATGGTTTTTCTTCTATTAGGTTTATACTGAGTGTTTTGGGGTTTTACAAGTACATAGTCATGGCTGGCTTAGCTCATAAAGCATATACGGGTCTCTACTGTAAAAGTTCAATGCCATGCCAAACTGTAAACATCCAAATGAAAGTCTTTTGAAATGACCATTGTTTCTCTAAGAATTTATTAACTATCTCTCCCTTCGAACTCTGCTTCTACTGAGTGTTTGTGATTTAATCCCTCAAACAGAGCCAGTTGGTCATAATGATGAGGAAACGCTGCTTCCTCGTGAAGAACTGAGCTCAGAACCCAGATAGATCCAGAAGGCAAATTACAGTGCTATTGTTTTCTTCTCTTTCCCCTCAGGTTGATTAGGTTAAAAATGTGGAGAATGTGAAGGGGAATTATCTTTAAAAGAAGACAAAAATTCAACATAAACCCCAAATCAGATACCAGAAAGTTATTTTTCACTGAATGTTGTTCTACTGAAAACGATATCAGATACATCTTTGGAACACTAATGAAACAGAAAAAGTTCATAGGAGCACACTTATTTGGCAATCAGCTGTTTCCAGTCATATTTTTTTAAACTTGTCTCTCCCAAGGAAATAACCAAGAGATACTAAAAAACCTAACAGTTACTACAATTAACACTCACCTAGTAATTAATGAATTACCTTTGCAGTGGTCCACAGGGGTTTTTTCCCTCCTGATGTGGCAAGCTTTATCCTTCTTAAATCAATTGTCAGCTATTTTCGGTGAAGGAAGGGAAGAGAGAGGAAGTTAGGCAAATCTCCATTGGTAGGCACTTCAAAGACCCAGGAGGGCTCAGCGGGAGGATGTTTCAGCCTCTCAGAACTACTGTCCTCCTAAAAGTAACCCTGGTTGCTGCCTGTCCTCCTCCAAAAAGGGCCCCTCCCCATGGATCGTGACCCTCTTCTTCCTCAGGAGGGGGTTGAATCAAATATACTCTATAGGGTCTACATGGAAGAACTGTTATTGTGCTAATAGTTTACATTTTAAATATAACATTGAATTTTTTCCCAACAGTGGATATATCTAGTAATGTAGTTTTAAGCAAATACATAAATGAACTTGTTTTTAGATAAACATGAGCTCCAAATAATTGCTACAGATGTATCAATATAGAGTCCTTATATCTTGGAGGTATTACATGCCTTTAACTGTTTTTACAGTGACATTAAACATGTGCCTTTGAGTTTGAAATCAAAACCATTTTCTCATCAACACAGATGTATGGGATATACAATGAGACGAGGTTGATTTCACCCTCTGAAAGCAAGTGATGAGACTATCCCTTCTCTTTGCCTCGAGGCTTGACTATTCAGTGAAGGAAGTACATCAGTGTTTGTTTTCAGCTGTTTTTCTGCAGCATCCTGATGTATGTGACATCACTGTTCCTGTCTACAGTGTGAAGGGTAATGCAGTTTATGAGACCAGAAATGAGCCCCATCTGAGAATAGATCCCATAACATTGTCTTCCAATGACATAAAAATCTGAGTCAGTGTGATTCATTTGCTCCATGACCTCCCCAATTGTCTGGCTCTCCACATTTAATCGAGTTACCTGAACGAACATCTCTGCTCATTGGCGTGACATCATTGATTTCACTTTTCCTTTGCCAAGCATCAACCTGAACATTTTACTGAAACATTAAGGTGCATTAAAACTCCAGATATTTACCAAATAGACAAAATATCTCTTTGACTCTAATATTATATCTAAAGTTTATGTTTTCATAGCAAAATGTCAATCTTTGGAATCCAGAAGGTGTTTACAATTGAATGGGCAAACATATGTTGTTGGGCAGCCTAATCTCTCCACAGCCATAGGGCCTGGGAAAGGAGGACCTTAAAATAAAATCATACCTAAAACTGTGTATCTTACCTTCTTGATTTACCCTCTTCTGACTTTCCAGATGCATCCCTGCACTGGACCAGGAAATGGTAGATTGTGGGACCTGAGATGTGATCTCTTCCAGCACATGGTCCGGAGGAGGCAACTGCAGCCCAGGAAGGTGGGAGGCCCGATTCAAGTGGAATTCAGTCTGAAACCTTCCAGCTTAATCACAGAACTCTGATCAGACCTCAAAGAACGCAGTGTAGCATCAGCTTTCAAGGTGGGGAGAGGGTGGGGGAGCTGTACCATGAGCAAATGGGGAGACGGTTTCTGAAGCACAGGAAAAGCATCTCCAATTAGACAAATCACCCTTAAGGGGAAACATATTTTTTGATTAAAGCCTTCTAGCATACACTGTTTCCTAATTAGTTCAAAGAGCACAGTCACAGACGTAGGTCAAAATATGTTGCCTCCTTCAGAAGTTCTCAAATCAATGGTTAGGATCTCTTTGATTTTATGACTGAGTTCATGTTATGTGTGGATTTTTTTTTTTCTTTTAAAAAGGAGAAACTCATAACCTGAGAAATTCAAACACAAATGCACCCATTGAAAATACATTGATAACACAGCAGATGTTTCACAACAGGGTATTGAAATAGGCAAACCCGAATTGTTGGTGTTTGTGAAACCTTTGACCTACATCCCACCCAACGAGCTAAATAAAATATTTCTTCCCTGAGTAGGGTTGCCATGTTTAGAAAACAAAAATACAGGACACCTCGTTCAATCCGAATTTCAGATAAAGAAAGAATAATCTCTTAGTATAAGGATGCTCCATGTAACATGTAAGAGGGTGCATTCAATTTATTCCTCGTTGATCTGAAATTCAAATTAAACTTGACAGCTTATACTTTATCTGGCAACCCTACTTCTGAGAGAATCAGGCCCCATATTTCAGAATTTATAATGGTATTTATATATAAAAAAACAACAAACACACAAAACTACAGAGTGCGCTTCACACTTCTTGGCAAACTTCCTTAGCCGTGGGAATCGCTAACAGGCCTGGGAGAACTGCGACCGCCAGGGCGCGGGCTCCATCTAGACGTCCTGGGGCTTGCTCCTTACAACAGTCTGTGAACGAAAGACATCAGAGGAAAATTTGCTGACAGAACAAGGCTACCATGTCCACCTTTTTGCAAGTTCTCTGCTGCCGAGTGGCCAGCTAATACCCCACACCCCACCCACCCACACACACCCACACACACACACACTTTGGCTACATTACTGGCCAAGCTACGTCAGAGTTTGCCATAGTACATGTTACAAATTAATTCCATGTGTTCTACAGGGCAGGGAGGTCCATATTCTCCTATGACTTGTAGACACTTGGAATGTTAGAGCTGGGAAAGCTTGATTATTTATAAAATCAAATAACCACTTCATATCACAGATGAGGTGGAGAATTACGCCCAGGGAGCCTAAATGATTTGTCTGAGGACTCGGGGCAGGAGTCAGCGCAGCACCAAGGGTGCTGATTCCAGGCCTAGTCACTGCTCCATGTCTTGCTACAATCAAATATGAAAATCGGGATTGACATTTTTAACTGTGAATGAGCTGCAGTCCACTTGATTAATATTTTCAACTCTAAAGGCCCTCCTGTTCTCTCAATGATTTTACTACGTCCCCCTGGTAAGTAACAGGAGTGATGGTCACTAGTCCCCATTCACAGCAGCAGTAATGCCTACTGGGCAGCCCATGGGTTTTGGACTCATGAACTTACTCAATTTCTGGCCAGAGTCCTCACTGGTAGTGAGGATTTGGGTACGTTAGGGAAGCTCCCAAACTCTTGGACCATCTCTTTCTTCATCTGTGGAACAGAAGGAGCTTTGGTACTTACCTCAAAGGACTGGGGTGAGGATGATCTAAAATATGCAGGTAGCGTTCTTACCCAGGGCCCGGCCCCTAGCGAGCCCCAGTGAATGTTGGCCACTGTTCTACACCATGAATACAGTTACATCCTGTTTTCACTGAGCTCATATTCCAACCAAGAACAACACACATAGACATCTCTATTTAGAAAGAAGTATTTTAAGCATTTCCTCTTAGATCAAGGCATACTATTCCACGAAATAAACAAATGATTTGGGTTAATTATCCACAAAACCAGCAAAACAACCCCATCTACATTATTAAGAACTCCAGTCAAACTTACAGAGCACTGGTGTGGGGAGTCAGGTCATGTATTATAAATCCTCACTCCCACTCCTCTGAAACGTTGAAATGTCACAAGCTGATTTTATTTGGGCTGTTTTAACAACTGTATTCAATTACATCCCTGACTCATTTAAAGATGATTAAATGGAGCAAAAGCAAAATTAGAGTCAGCAGAATTTGTTTTTGGCAGTACCTCACTGCTCCTTCTCCAGTCTTCTTGCTCTATCCCACACCCTAAACATTCTGTCCCTTCTTGTAACTCAGTGATTCCTAACAGCCCCACCCTGTCGCCTGGTACACTCTCAATGAGCACAGGGGCCGACGACCTGTCCCTACACTCTCCCCTGCATGCACATTCAATTTCTTATTCCCTACCCTGACAGATCACGTCAGGCATTTGGAGGAAAGAAAATCGAGCTAATTTAGTCCATAATGTACCTGATTGATGGTCTACTTAAGTCAGCCAGGTTTTGTTTTGTCTTTGTTTTTTTTTTAACATTTTCAAACAGAAGCTTCTAGCTCAAAATCCAGTGGGTTTTTCTGAATCGCGGTCTACTAAGTGAGAGAAATAGAAGTCACGTGACCCCAGGAGTGTAAACCAAAGGTTCCCAAGTTCTCTAGGCTTCTGGGATCGCTCATCTATTTAATCCCAGTAGTCAGAGAATGTGCCTGGTCCAGTTCAGCCAGGCAATGTCAGCTTTCTCCTCCTTCTGCTTCTGCAACCACGAGAGAACGGTGACATGCGGGACAAATCCATCCTGCAGTGACTGGTCAGCTCTTGCTCTGATCTGCTGCTCTGAACCTCTTTGCTTGGCCGCTCTCCAGGCTGTTGCCGTTCTGCCCGATACAGCAGGCGCTAAGTACTGACTGAGTGTCTTCCTTGAAGCTTCCAAAGCACAGCAAACACCGGTTTACAGAATTTACTTTTATTACTTTCTATTTTACTATGGCTTGGGACTGTCAGAAGTGAATGGCAATGCAAAAGAAGAAAACAGAATTGAAAATTCAAAATCACTTCCTCATAAAATTCAATCTCATACTATTTCCAAAATGATTTCCATCTCTCTTGAAAAAAATTTTTTGCCTTTATTGATTTTAGAGAGAGAGGAAGTGAGAGCGAGAGAGAGAGAGAAACATCGATAAGAAAGAACACAGACTGGCCGCCTCCCGTGTGCCCCCCACTGGGCATGGGTCCTGACCGGGAATCGAACTGGCGAACTCTTGGTGCATGGGCCCACACTCAACCACTGAGCCACACCGGCTGGACTCCATCTCTCTCTTAAACCTCTTTACCCTATCCTATCTCCTGCCCTCAGCCAGCCACTGTGTTCAAGGATTCTGATCATCCGCTGTTTTATAGGAATTACAGAACATGTAATTTATAGGAATTACAGTGACATGTCTGTGAAATTCCTCCCCCATGGGTACCAGATCCACTGGAACACGTGTTCTATGCTCGGTGCAGCACTGACTGCCGGGATGTGGGGGACGAAATAACATCCTTGGTCCTTTCTTAATGGAGCATCTATTCGCAGGGAAGTTAGGCAATAGCACAACTAGAAGAAACACTTAACTATAACCCGTAAGTGCCATAAAGGAAATAGCCACAGAGTAATTGGGGAGCTGTCTTAGACTGAGTGCAGAGAAAGCCACTATAGCCAGCCAGGGAGATTAAATCCGAGAAAGAAGTATGAAAAAGAACTAGCCATGTGAAGAGAAGGTATAGGAGAGAGGAGGGGGAAAGGAAAAGCATTTATCCCAAAGGAACAGCATGTACAAAATGTTCCAAACACGTCTCACAGGCACTGGGTGGAGCTGGTCCAGGATGTTTGGACAGTAGTGAGTCAGAGTTTGGAGGGTTGCAAAGGACCCCAGTTGAAGGGCCTTCCCTGTCTCAGTAATGAGGTTCCATTTTTCAACGGGGAGTGCAATGATCGGGACTGTGGTTTTTAAAGATCACTCTGTAGATAACGAATTGGCAAAAGTGGAAGTGGGGAGACAGATCACCGAGGTCGCCCGAGTGATTGATGATTGTGGTGAGAACAGTGGAGATGGAGAGAAATGCAAGGCTCAAGATAAATAACGGAGGAAGAACAGTCAGGGCTTGAGGAAGGTCTGGCTGTGGAAAGGGAGGAAGTGATGCCTCTCAGAGGGTCACAAAGGAAACTTCTGGCATCTTGAAAATGATCACCAAGTGTATTCATGAGCAGAAATTTCTTGAACTGTACACTGCAAAAGCCTACCATTTACATTATTTATGCTCTACAGACTAGACCTTAATAAAAATGCTTAAGTGGGGTTTCTGGATTGGCATCTGTGTGTGGATATCTGTGTCCTTTTCTCAGTTAGGGAGGCCCAGAGGAGAACAGGCTGCAACAAGGGTTGGGAGGAATCAAGAGGCACATTTGGTTTATGAGCTCTGAGACCCCCGAGAGTTGCCTGAGCGGACACACACGCGGGCAGCTGTACCGTACGTCGGGGACTTGGAGGAGAGGCCTGGGATAAACACCGTGGACACTTCTCCTTTTTAGAACTTTACTGCTTATATTCTGAGAAAAATCAGATAAGAACCAATAAACATACCTTCTGAAAAAACAAATTGTTGAAAGTTAAACACGTTCATAAAGTATTGAGAACTGTTTCTGGTTTCTATTGAAATTGTACAGGTCTGATGGTACCCAGAAGCCCTGGAGGGCTTTTCACTTCATGTTATATCTCTGACCTTCTGGCAGCAGAGAGAATACATATGAAGATCTTTTTTTTTTTTTTTTTTAATTATGATTGGCCTAGACTTTATTATTGTTCAAAACCTTTTACAAAACCATAAAACAACTGTTTGTATGTGTGATTTTTTCCCCCCCAAACTGTGGGCAAAATAACCAGGAAGAAACTTCCAAGTTTAGCATTTTAAGACCTAAAGGCTATGGTTAATTACTCGTTGACGGTGTTTATTTAATACATCCAGGTTATCAATCACTGGCAACATATCAGCACACACATCCCCCAAATTCCCACCTTCTTTTCTTCTGGACCTAGAGTTGTGTCATGGGGAATTGCAATTATCCAGATAATTAAAAATTTTAAAATTACTATGTCCATGAATCAAATCACCAGGCATTTCCCCTGAAATTAATGAATTCATTATTTAGCGTCTTGATTATGTATTAGTCTGCCTCACTGACACTGTCACGATGAGTGACTCTCAGATGATACATCAAAAACAAAAATAAAGATAGGTATGTTCGTTTGCATTTAGTTACACACACAACAACTTTTACTACTGACATGCAAATGTGACCATTATGGGATGATGTTTACTACGAAGAGGCATTGAGAAATAGAAACCCTGCTAGGAATCTGCTTGATGCAGAAATATGCTTAGATCTGCCACCCACTGAACAGAGTACACTTCAGATCCGCGAGTTACTATAATCATTTCCGAATGGCTTGACAGCCATCTGTGAGAGGCAGACACCACACTCGGGCGTCCGCCTCACTCAACGCGCGAGCCCCACAGTGACGGCTGCTTCGTGGCCCATCCCTGTCCGCTGGACACCAAGTCACTGGAGATACGAAAACATTTTTGAGATTCCTACCCCCCAATACAGTACACAAATTATCTGTCAAAAGCAAGTTCGATTTAGTAGGCAGGAGTTCTAGGCAAGCTCCCAGGGAGCAACCCAAAACCACGGATGGAGAATACAGAATGACTGGCGGGCACGGATTCAAGAGGAAAAGACACAGGCCCACATGGCCCCTAGAGCCAACGCTGCTGCCATTTCTCTGCGGCCACATGTGTGCACACTTCGAAAGGCCGCACACCTTTTTTTGGAGAACGGGAGTAAGGTAACAAAGGTTCTTGTGCAGTGCTTGGACCGAAGGAGAACTTGCAATGCTGATAGCATTCAGGAGGTAAGCAGCATCGCTATTCCAAATAGCTACTGGAGTTCTAGGAGGTTGGGCTAAACAAGAGGCAGCCAAAAGATTCATCTTCAGCGGGGGAGATGCGTATGCTAACACTGAGTGGTCACACAGAAAGCCTGTACAGTGTTGGAAGAGCTGAGCAGGGAGCTCGAAGCCAGATTGTGAGGAACTGAATCCAAGCTCATCCTCTTCCTGACTATGTAACTGGGACCAAACTAAGGCACCTCTATGCTTTTAGTTTCCTGGCTTGTAAAATAAAAACAATGATGGGACCTTTCTCAGGAAGTCCTCCTGAGGGCAAATGAGTTAATTCTTATAAAGCACTTAAAACATGTTTGTTAAATGAGTAGGCAATAAATGATAGGTATTGTTATTTGGAGAAATACAGCAGTTCGCTGAATAACAGGTTTTCCTCTATTATTCTCACGGACTTACTTTACCTTTTACAAGAAAGTAAAAAGAAGCAAGTTATAAAAGTTTGTCCATGCCGTCACTTACTTCAATTTCTACTGAAAAGCAAGGGGCAGTGGGTCAGCTAGACAGTCTTATTCCTTCTGTTCATTGAACTTCAAGAAAGTCTGCAGTCATGTATTTTCTGTTTCAGTTTGGAACTAAGATTCTAGAGGTACAAATACTTAGTACAAAAGTATTTTTACCAAGCCTGTGCTAAGCTACGTGTGGAGATACAACATGCAATAAAACTGGGTCCCTCTCCTTAGGCCTTTATAATAAATTGTGTGGCAACCTCATGAGACTCAGGCAGAGTAGATGGAAAAGCAGATGTAAGGAAAGTGCCCGGCTGCATTGTCTAACACATAGTACGTGCTCAATAAACAAGGCCTCTTTCTACTTTCATTTACACACAATATTTATGTATGTATGTATTTATTTATTTATTTATTTATTTATTTATTTTATTTTTTGGTACGTGGCCCTAGTGGGAACCGAACCCGGGACTCTGGTCCGCAGGCCGACACTCCAACCACTGAGCCAAACCTGCCAGGGCAATTTACACACAATATTTAAAAGCTCTCTAGGACATACCTCGAATTTTCCAGTACTTCACAGTTGGAGCATAGAAAAAATAAATTAAAAATTTCCAGTATGCATTCTAATTTTTAAGCCTCAAATTCTTACTGTTTTTATGTTTCGAAGAGGAAAAAAAAGCTATTTTCCATTGTATTAAGGACTTTCTTTCTTTGGTGGTTCCCCACATGGAGAGGAAATGAGATGCAGCTATGACCTATTATGTCACTTGATGGCTATTTTTTGTTTCTGTAAGATTGTTCCCCATGGGACCATTGTCTATACCACTGTGACTGACTCACAGCGTGGTGTTTCCCCTACTAGCTTTACAAATTCAAACTAAGTCAAACAAATGTTGTGACCAAAGAAATTTACTAATAGAGATAATAAATCTGGTTCATAATAGAAAATAATAATTTTTCGTCCTGGAAAACTCACTCTACAAGGCAGAAAATAAAATATAGAAATATAAGTAGAAATCAAATTGTAAAATATGTCTTGACTATCTCAATATAGAACTAATATCTCATATTATTAGGATATTGAAAAGCTTCTATTCACAATCATTTGTCCATCTCAGGACATCACAGATGTTACTATTACATAGATAGATTAAAATGAAAACTACAACTCAGATTTTCTCAACAAAGAATCTTACAAAGCATAATTCCACTGAGAAGTGAATGAATATTAATTTATTAGAAGGAAATATTTTCTTTATTCTAACATTGCATACCTTTATCAAAAGTGCTAACTGTTAGACTAAATAATATTCTGTTGTGTAAAACTCTCAAAAAGGGTGATTATTTTGGAATGGAGTTTGGTCACCGGTAGTAAAACACCCTTTCTGATTTTCTATTATTTTATGTTTAATGTCATAGTCCATTCATATATTTTGGCCCCCTATAGTTTGTTCATTTATTCATTAATTCAACAGATATATTTATTTAGTATCTACCCTAAGCCTGGCACTGTAGCAGGATCAGATTTGCAAAGAATAAGACAGATGAAATCTCTCTCCCTCAAGAGCTGATATCACTCATTTCCAAATACTGCTCTAAATTCCATGGGGAATACTTCCCTGCATTCAAGGCTGATAAAAAATAGTCAAGGTAAAAGCATTGGCAAACTGTACTACGTACTGTTATAGCAATAGCATTAAAAAAATTTCATAATAAAAACACTATTTATCAAACACCTGTTTGTATCATTTCATGAGCTAAACATTTTTCAATGTTACCTTATTTAACCACCTCCAAATCTAAGTTACGTCATTTACACCCACAAAGAATGTTTCACCTGTTGCCTAAAGCCACCCAGTTCTTAAATGATAAAGTATGGATTTCAACACGTATTTGGGGTCAAAGCCTATGTTTTTTAACACTTATGCTCAATAAATTCTGGTGGATACAAGAGATTGTTGTAGCACAATAAAGTGCTGGGAAATGAAGAAGAACATCTGGGTTAAAGGCTGATGAAATATTGAAAAAGCAGAGTTCGGAAGTTCTCTATTAGAAAGTTTAACCATGAGGTTATAGAATAAGCATTTTCATAAAGAACTAAGGGTGGTGCATTGAGATCTTACAGATATGTGTAGCTATAATGCTTGACACATGGAAAAGTTGGGTGGCCCAGAGAGAACACAGTTTAAGAGGACGGAAGAGGATGCAAGATTCCTGAGCTCTGTTTCACCTTGGTTTGCACCATTCCACTGCATTATTGCATGGCCTCCGGAGAGTCACTCAAAGATCGTCTGATTAGAAAGTTGGTTTCTCAGTCTGTTGCCAGGCACCCCATCATGAAAATTCCCTGTTCCCTATCTAAGGAAAGAAGCGTGAGAATAGTCTTATCCTTCTCAAGTCTTGGAGGAGAGTGCCAGCAGGAGGTCGGTAACACAAGGGATGGGACCGCTGTGGAACCCATGCTTCATGGGTCAGTGGTAGCCAGATTCTACCTCAGAGACTATGTCCTTCAAGATGTCTGAACCCTCGGCATCACGATGAATGACACCTAGTTCGTACAGACTTCTAGTTTGTTTATTTTTGATTCTTTTTATTTTTTTATTAATTTATTTTTGTTACAGATGTTTCTTTTTTTTTCCCCATTGACACCCTCCTCCCCATCCCCCCCGCCCCGTCCCTGGCTTTGTTGTCCATGTTCATCGGTTATGCGTACATGCATATAAGTTCTGTGGTTTATCTCTTCCCTCCCCCCTCATCCCCCTCTTCTGAGGGTTGTCAGTCTGTACCCTACTTCCACGTCTCTGGGTCTACCCTATTCCTCAGACTGTTATGTTCATTATATTCCACAAATAAGTGAGATCATGTGGTATTTGTCTTTCTCTGTTTGGCTTTTTTCGCTTAGGATAATACTTTCCACGTCCCTCCATGTCGTCTCAAAGGATAAGAGATCTTTCTTTATTACCACTGCATAGTACTCCATTGTGAAGATGTACCACTTCTTTTTTATCCATTTGTCTACTGATGGACATTTGGGCTGTTTCCAGATCTTAGCTATTGTAAATAGTGCTGCTATGAACATGGGGGTACATATATTCTTTCTGGTTGGTGTTTCATGCTTCTTAGGGTATACTCCTAGAAGTGGGATCACTGGATCAAATGGCAATTCAATTTTTAATTTTTTGAGGTAACACCATACTGTTTTCCATAGTGGCTGCACCAGTCTGCATTCCCACCAGCAGTATACTAGAGTCCCCTTTTCTCCACACCCTCGCCAACACTTGTTGTTTGATGATTTGTTGATGGTGGCCATTCTGACAGGTGTGAGGTGATACCTCATTGTTGTTTTAATTTCATTTCTCTGATGATTAGTGATGTTGAGCATTCCTTCATATATCTCTTGGCCATTTGTATGTCCTGTTTGGAGAGGTCTCTATTTTTAATACATTTCCCGCAGTCAGCTAAAATTCTGGATAATTTGAAAGCAAAACAAAACAGAAAACCTTCTGAGCCTTCATGAAAGTAAGAAGCTATGGGCATCAAAAACAAAGAGACACCCAGGAGTCCTGGAAGCTATACAGGCAACGAAGTTGACTTCTACTCAAAGGGCGGAAGCTGAGAGATTTTGAGCTTTCATTCTGAAGGCTGCAGAGAGCACCAAGATCAAGAGATACAACTTTGGGTGGAGCATTTTCCTCCTGTCTCCCAGACTACTGCTCTGGGCTTGCAAAAGTTTCTGGAGCTCGTCTCACTGAACCTTCCCCACACAAGGCAGAGCGACAGTAAATGGCAAAAAGGAGAGTGTGAACAGTGGACTCTCCCTTCCCTTCGTCTAAATGTATAAGGGACCACCTAAAGCTGCCTTCTTCTCACTCCTTCAGGGTCCCACAGAACCCGATCACGTTTTCTGACAAATGCACTAGTAGGTTACAGTGCACATGCTTGACTCTGTCCGGTAGCGAGCACAATGGACTGTGGAAGTCAAGAACACAGAGTCGTGCACCAAGGTCTGCTCTCGTCCTATTCAAATGGCAGGACACCAGCCTGGGTGTCCAGCCTTAACAGACCGGAGCCTGAAGGGCACGCCGGCAGTTCAATTTAGTTGCATGCCTGGCAGTGTTTACACAAGGGTCTGAATTTCCGTGGGCCACTCTCTCAGATTCCTGGCAAGGTTACTTTGTGGGACTTCTGTACTTGGCTATAGCCTCACTGTAAGTCTTTGGACTCTCTCTAGGTAACTGCGGATGGCGTGGTGAAGAGAATCAGAGACTAACAACAACACTAACCTGCTGCCGCTCCCTTGGGCTGACACCGCTAGGTTCTGCACTCATGTGGGAGGTACCATCATCCTCATTTCATTGATGTTGAAAGTGAGGCTCAGAGAGGTCTAGCAGTCCACCAAAATTACACAGCAACTAGATGAGTAAATCAGGATTTAGACGCCATCTCTCTGACACCACAGCCTGCACCCCGAGCTTCCACGCAAGCCTCTGCCAGACTGGTTGTCCCCACGCCGCTGCTCCGCCAGGGACCTTCAGTGCTGCCCCTTGGAAGCAGCGAGCGGTGGCTCCTCCTGGTGTCAGTGTCTCCAGAAACCACGTCACGGTCCAGCTATGGCAGAGCAGTGCTCTGAGCTCAGGCTGGAACCTCTGTCCTAGCAGGCTCAGAGCATTCAGAACACCTTAGAGAAATGGGACTCAAATCCTGAAGTATTATTATTTCCATTTGATTATTTGTTTAGCAGCTTACCTATCTTGTAAAAACAGCCCCATTACAATATTCACAGGAAAAATAATTTTTCTTCTAATTGAATAAGCACAACATATAGGGAGGTAAGCAATCTCCAAGGCTTTATGCTCCCCCAGACAGATTTCTCATGACTCACGGGAACTGTACTGAATGTCCTTGAGGCCTGATAGATAAATCGCTTTTTTTTCCTGATTGTGTTGATACTCCACTGTGATGGAGCAGATCAATTCCTTGGCTTCTTCAGGCCATGCATGTATTTCTGAAAACTCACTCATTTTCACCAATTGCCTTTTCTCAAAAAACATGAAACTGGTCAGAATATATATTTGAATTATATTTGGGGAGAGTGCTGAGAAAGCCGAATTGATGATCCCCAAAATCTGCTTGTCACCGCTGTGGGTTTCTGAATCATGCCATAAAGAATAAAGTACTGCCAGGGGTGTTCGGGATCAAGTGTCAAAAGTGTCCTGTTTAATTGTTAGTGTAAGGATTTAAGATGCTGTTTTCCCCTGGCGCTAACACCTCTCATTGATTCTGGACCATTTCCATTTGTTGT
Source organism: Molossus molossus (assembly GCF_014108415.1). Lineage (NCBI taxonomy): Eukaryota > Metazoa > Chordata > Mammalia > Chiroptera > Molossidae > Molossus > Molossus molossus. Next base: position 33,312,563 of record NW_023425346.1, read on the forward strand.
TTAACAGAAGCAGCCCCTTGGTATTTATAGCCCTATCACTCTAGATGGGAAGCATCTGCAATTTGCACTTTCAATTTTGACTCCTGGACTCCTTTTCCTTTAAACACCCTTCAAATGGGTGTCAGATGATAATTCAGTGAATGCTTTGTAAGCGGTTGCACGTAGCAGTTCTCGCCCCCATAGGCACACGTTGCAGAAGAGCCCCCATAATGCTTTGCTGGTTGAACCCTAGTTAGGCCGAACCCCACCACAGTCAGGACTATGGGTGATTTGGGTGTGTGTCCATGTATGCATGCCTGCGTGCTGCAGCGAGAGACAGAGCTGGTGGCAGATTGCATTGTCTAAAAGTGATCATGCCTGGCCAGTGTGGCTCGGTGGTTGAGCGTGGACCTGTGCACCAAGAGGTCACCAGTTTGATTCCCGGTCAGGGCACGTGTCCAGGTTGTGGACCCGATCCCCAGTGGGGGACATGCGGGAGGTGGACAATCAATGTTCCCTCTCATCGATGTTTCTCTCTCTCTCTCCCCCTCTCCCTTCCTTTCTCTAAAATTAATAAAGGAAAAAAAAATTTTTTTTTAAAGTGGTCACATTGATATATATTTATGTCCCATTCCACATGCTTTTTTTATGATAAAATTTTAGCATTCCTCCATCAAGATGTGAGTGTTTTCCTCCTTTTGAACTTGAAGGGATCTTGGTAAATTCTTTGACCAATAAAATACGGTAGAAATGGCGCTGCGTGACTTGCGAGATTAATCGTAACGAGCAACGCATATCCTGGCCCTCTCTCGTCCTCCTGTTCTGTCTTAGTGCTGCCCTTGGAACTCTGCCACCATGTGATCGGAGGTGCAGGCCACACGGAGAGGCGCAGGTAGATGGACGTCCTGACCGACAGCCCCAGCTGAACACTGAGCATACCAACTTCAACCCTGGGGACCCTGGGCCAGAACTAGCCAACCAGCCACGTCTCGTACACAGAAACTCTGAAAGATGATAAATGATTATTGTTATTTCAAGCCACTTTATTTTTGTTATAATGCAATAGGTAATTAAAAGTTACACCCATTTCTCATTTTCCCCGATTCAGTGATCAATCAGTACAAAGCTATATTTTTCTTATTCTGATATTAAAAATATTCAAGCAATAATTCTGAATAAGATTTTTAAATGAACTTGTTAAAAATAATAATTGACAGCCCTGGCCAGTTTCGCTCAGTGGTTAGAGCATCGGCCCCACGGGCCAGAGACTCCCAGGTTCAGTTCCTGCTAAGTGCACCTCGGTTGCAGTTTGTCCCCTGCTCGGGTTGGGGTCATGTGGGTGGTGACCAGCCGATGTGTCTCTCTCACATCGATGTTTCTCTCTCTCCCTTCCTCCCTCTCTCCCTCCTGCTCTATCTGAAGATAAATGCAAAAAAAAAATAAAAGTACCCTGGCCGGTTTGGCTCAGCAGTTGGAGCGTCAGCCTATGGACCAGAGAATCCCAGGTTTGGTTCTGCTAGTGGCACATACTAAAAAAAAAAATTTCTTAAGTCCTTGGGTGAGGATAAAAAATAATGATGATGATAATAATAATAATGATGATGATGAACAACATGAAGAGCAAACTGTCATATAAAGTATGGACTTCAGGTGATGGAGAGGTGTCAGTGAGGGTTCAGCAGCTGTAACGAGCATACCCCTTCGGTGGGGAATGTTGATAAGGGGGAAGCTGTGCATGTTTAGGGGCATGGAATATGCAGGAAATCTCTGTACCTTTTCCACAATTTTGCTATAAACTTTAAACTGCTCTAAAATTATAAAGTCTTAATAGAAAATAAGCACTAAACTAATAACAATAATAATCTTAAAAGATAACACAGACTGCCCTGGCCGGTTTGGCTCAGCGCGGTTAGAGCATCGGCCTGCAGTCCTGAGAGACCTGGGTTTGGTTCCCGCTAAGGGCACGTACCTCGGTTGCAGTTTGTCCCCGGCCCTGGTTGGTCGTGCAGGTGGCAGCCACTCCATGTGTCCCTTCACGTCGATGTTTCTCTCTTTCTCTCTCTCTCCCTTTCTCTCTCTCCCTCCCACTCTATCTGAACAAAAAATAGAGTGGAAAAATGTCCTCGGGTGAGGATAAAAAAAAAAGATAACACAGACGAGAACTCGCGAGTACCAGGCATTGTTCAAAGCACTTTACATGTGGTAACATGTGCATCATCCAAAGAAAACTATGAGGATGATGCTACTGTTAACTGCTGGGCTGCACAGCATGAAAAACTTGTAGAACCCAGATACCTAGCAGCTCTCCAGTTCTGGGATGAGAAGAGCCCAGAGGGGGGGGAGGTGAATATGGGCAGTAGGCAAGGAAGAACTAATCATTCATTCACTCATTCATTCAGCAAGTATTTGCCGAGCCACCTGCATGAGCCAGGCCCTGTTCCAGGGGCTGAGGGGAGAGCCGTGACCTACATGGGAAAGTCTGCTGTCACGGAGCTGCCCTTCCAGAGTGCTGGACCATGTCCCTTCCAGTGTCACAAGGTGAGCACTGCGGTCCCACTGTGCACTCCACGCGGCTCCGTCCTGCTTGCTGAGTCATCACAGACCTTGAACAGGAGCCAGTTATGGAACAGGCTAGAGTCCCTGGTCTCTTCCCCAGCTGCAAGTGGAAGAGCACAGTGACTAGGATGCAGAGCCAGATGAGAAAGAGGGAAATGTCAACACCCACCAACCACAACTCTGAGAGCAAGAGCGACTTCGGTAATCATTTCTGTGGGAAGGAGGGAGGCGATTCCGGAGCATAGGAAACCGAGCGTGGGAACCGGCACATCTGAGGAGGGACTCAGGCCAGTCCCGCCGGAGGACGTCAGCCACACAGGGGCTAAATTGGAGAAGGAGACGGGAAGGATCCAAAGAGATATTTTGCTTACTTGGACACTGTGCTCAGTCCGTGCTGATGGAGACACAAAGGGCTACAGTAATCACAGGCATTTCCAAGTCACCCCAAAGCTCATATAAAATAACTGGTGTATATGAAAAATTGTCTGTAGCTTCTAGTCCAGTGAGCTCCGAGGGTTTGGAAGTGAACAGTGAAGCCACTGGACGAAGTTCTCTCTGAGAAGATTTATTTGACTGCTCGTCTTAGACCGACACAGTTTGCTGAGCACTAGGACGCTGGAACTGCAGGTTGAGCCCTCTGGCTGGAGAGGATGTTTGAGCAAAGCCCTTCCCTAAGCCCCGGGCTGGGTAGAGCGCCTGGCCAAACCGTTGGTGCTTCATGACACAGAAACTCACGCCAGCAAGGCAGCTGGTGAGGAAAGGGCCAGAAGCACTACCAGGGCCCCAGGGAGTCCCCCCAAACCTGTGGTGCAGGTGCATGGCCGAGAGTCGGAGACTCGGTGGATTTCTCTGCTATCCTGTGAAAACCGTGATCTTCCCTTCCTGCAGCCATCTGGTTAAAATCTTACTTCAGTAGCCTCTGAAGTTCGGTTAACATCTCAGAAAATGTTGGCAGTCTTTCATCACAACTATGCCTAAGAGGAAGTAGATAAAGTCTGGGAATCTTGATATATACTTCTATTATTTCTTTATCAAAGTGTTCCTAAAATAAACCTGCTCTCTGCAATTTCCTCAGACCTCTTCAAAAGGCAAAGGTAAACGTGTCATAGAAAGAAAAATGCCTCCAGCTACAACTGGTTGAAATGGAGAAAAAGCAGACAGAGAGTGACCAGTATTTTAAACACGTACACACTAAATAAAAAGTGTCAAGAATTTAGACTCAAGAATCTGAAGGTGTATTTAATATCACATAGAGAATGAGTTTAAAATTTGAAAACAAAACAAAAATGGTCTTTGTTTCTCTTAATATCTATGTCAGGCTTCTCGTATCCCAAATCAGTTGGGAAACAGGGAAAGGTAAGGAAATAAACACTGCTTCATGCAACCCTGGACAGTCAGCCGAGCACCTGGGCCCCGCCCTCCACAGGCAGGAAACTGCTCTCTTCCTCCTTCCTTTGTGATGAAAGAATACAAAGTTATTTTTGAATGGAAACGGGTTCTTTACATTGTGAGATACAACTTTAAAGAAAAAATAAAGATACTCCTTGGAAGGTATATGGTTAGATAGTTATGCAAATTTTTTCCCGAAATGGTATATGAGAGAAAAATTGAAAACCTCCACAGAAAAATACAAACAGTCTCAAAAGAGCAAGGAAAAATATAGTTGCCATATTTATGAACAATAAAATGCTATATTTTTGTATTTTATAAATAGCTTTTTCAAATCAACCCAATAGCCACATGACTTACAACCCAACAGAAAAAGTTTTAAAAGGACGGGAAGAGGCAATTTATTAAAAGTAATGAAAATAACCAGTTAGCATACAAAAATGCTTGTCTCATTCATTAATTAAAATGTAAATTGAATATTAATGAGATACCATGTTTTACATTTCAGAATGACAAAAATGAAAGGTTGGAGGTTATTTGGTACTGTTAAAGGTCTGGGAAGTATGGGCTCTGCACCCTGTAGATGGGATAATAATTTCCTATAATTTTACTATAGGGAATCTTGCCAATACCTATTAAAATATAAAACACACATGACTTTTGAGCCAATAATTTTACTGCACATGCCCAAGTAAGTTTACTGTGAAGAATTTCCCCAGATATACATGAAAAGTTCATATAAACGTGTGTGTGTGTGTGTGTGTGTGTGTCTATATCTTCACACATATGGGTAGCATTGTTATAAAAGACTAAAACTGGATACAATCAGAGTCCAGCAACAGGAATTAAACAAATTGTAGGACAATAACATAATAAAATGAGTTAAATAGAAATGTCTCATAATGTAAGTGAAGAAAGCAAAGTGTGGCATAATATATTTAGTATGATTCTGTTGCTGTAAAATAATAATACAAATATAAGGGGGGAGAGAGAGATGCTGATATAAGCAATGTTCTCCCTGCTGTAAACTATATAAGCAGCCACCCACCACTTACACTTTGGAGAAAGCCTGGGAGTTGGGGTGGGAGCAAAAGAAAACTTTCTACCTTTTTGTACCGTTTCATGTTTTCTAGCCTAATAAATTTTTAATTTTATTTTACAACAATGCCAACAAGGTTTCTGAGCAGGGAAATTATAGTCCAGTTCTTGTTTTCCTCTTTGTACTTCTCTGCGGGAAGAAAATGTACCATTAGCTATTACATTAAAATATATGTAGCTCGCTCTCTTTCTTGCATGTTAAGAATCAAAGTTAAGTTTCTCTGCCAATAGCTAGAATAGTCCATATGGTAACGGATTAGAGTTGGAGACATCAAGATGAACTCCTGTTTGGCTTCATACAGATATAGACAGTTACATACAAAAATATTTATAGGTAATATACTGTGGCAATGAAGAGATACAGAACTCTGTATAAGAAAAATTATCATATCCCACCTAGCCCGTGTGGCTCAGTGGTTGAGCGTCGACCCATGCACCAAGGATTTGCCAGTTCGATTCCTGGTCGGGGCACATGCCCAGGTTGTGGGCCAAATCCCCAGTGAGGGGTGTGCAGGAGGCAGCCAATTGGTGTTCTCTCTCATTAATATTTCTATCTTTCTCTCCCTCTCCCTTCTTTTCTCTCTTTAGAATCAATAAAGAAAAAAATTTTAAATTATTTTTATTAACTTATTTTTGTTTCAGATGTTTCTCCTTTTCCCCCCACTGACACCCTTCTCCCCATCCCCCCTAAAGAAAAAATTTTTTTAAATTTATCATATCCTTTAAGTCACAGCATGTAGAAAAATTAACTGAAAATAGATCAAAGACTTAAAGATTAAACAACTATAAATCTTCTTAAGAAACACCTAAGAATAAAAATCTTTGCACTCCTGAGATAGAAAGCATTTTTGCAGAACACAGAAGTACGAACCACACGTGGTTACATATTGTCTGTTAACCTACTATCTCAGGCCCTGATGCCCGAGATGCGTTTAATGCCTTCTTTCCTCACCACTCCACCTGAGACCTTTGGATTTCAGCAGCGTGATCCCATAGTCAGGAGTGGAAGCGGAGCGAGAAGTCTGTCTCCAAAGGGGCGAGGCGGGCCTGGGCGTGGTCAGCAGAGCTCTGGGCTGCTGCACTCATGAGATACTCCAGCCTCTACCAGGAAGATCGGCCCCGTCAAATCGTAAAAGAATGCAGACCACAACTTTTACCAAAAGAAAGATCTTATGCAGACAAGATGAATTTTTGCCTCTACCAAGTTGTGTTTTTATGGCACTAAAACTAAGATTTCAACTCACACAGAATCGGTGTCTCTTGGAAAAGTGGCTCCTTTCTGGACAACTTCTGTGTTTTTCCTCTGTCGTCTGGATCATGAGGTTCAGTAGAGGATTTGGGTGCAAAGATGGGGCACACATGTCCAAGGTGACCTCCCCAGAGCCCTGACCTATTTCTTTCAACTACTTGCCCATCTTTAAAAGCAACCTAAAAGGCCCTGGCCAGTTTGGCTCAGCGGTTAGAGCGTCGGCCTGCGGTCTGGAGAGACCCGGGTTCGGTTCCCGCTAAGGGCACGAGGGCACGTACTTCGGTTGCAGTTTGTCCCCGGCCCTGGTTGGTCGTGCGGGTGGCAGCCACTCGATGTGTCCCTTCGCGTCGATGTTTCTCACTCTCTCTCCCTCCCACTCTATCTGTACAAAAAATGGAAAAATATCCTCGGGTGAGGATAAAAAAAATAAAAGCAACCTAAAAGAATCAAAGGCTACTTTTTTTTTTTTAAGCAGGTGTGTTCTTTTGAGTGGGCAGCTCTTTAACTGCTCTCCTGTGGGAAATGTTAACATCATAAGTGATCCAAAATTATATAGTATGTGTAGTAACTGGTTTACAAACTAATAAATGTTTTCCTCCCCTCCTCTTCCCTTCCTTCATCACAGGTCATAGTGGTTTGAATTGTGTCCTCCAAAAAGATACGTTGACGTTGTTACCACCCATATCTGGGAATGTGACCTTACCGGGAAATAGGGTCTTTGAAAATGTCATTAGTTAAGGATCTCAGGATAAAATCATCCTGGGTTTAGAGTGAGCTTTAAATGCAATGACTGCTGTCTTTAGACGAGGAGAGGAAACAGAGACACAGATGAAGAGAAACAGATTGGAGTGGTGCAGCCTTAAGCCAAGCAGGGCCAAGGAGCCAGCAGCAGCTAGAAATCAGCAAGGATTCTCCCCTAGAGTCTTCGGGGGGGCACTGCCTGCCGACACCTGGGTTTTGGACTTTCCGCCTCCAAGACTGTGAAGAAACAAACTCCTGTTGTTTCCAGTCGCCCTGTCTGTGGTCATTTTTTCTGGCAGCACTAGGAAACGAAACACGAAAGACAAGCCAGTTCTGCAAACCCACCCAGATCACCAACCTTAGTTCATTGAGACCTGCCCTAAAGCTATGTCAGAAAAACAAGGCTGTGACATTAGAGTCAAGAATGTTTCCTAAGTCTATCTAGTAAAAGCAAAAGTTGAGTGATAGGTTGCACGTAGGGAAACGACAAAGGCTGTCTTTTTATGAATTAGTATGAATTGCCAATCAGTACAAATATTTTAGAGACTGTCTTTTTATGAATTAATATGAATCGCCAATCAGGACACTTATTTTGGAAAGCAGTCTGGTGTCATTTTGTAAAGCAGAAGATGTGCACAGCCTGTGACTGAGCAAAACCACTACAAAGGAGTGGAACTGTTGCACATGAAGTCAAATGCAGGAACTTTTAGAAACATCATTGTTCCTAAGGCCACAAACTGGGAAAAATCCAAATGTCCATCAACAGGATAACAATACATGAAATGCACAGTATCCTTACAAATGAAATGTTACTCTACAGTGCAGATTCATCAACTACAGCTCATTGCAACAAACTGAATGACTTTTTCAAACAAAAAGTTGAACCAAAAAAAGGAACACAGGAATATATACATAGTATAAATCTATTTCTAGAAAATCCTAAAAATAGTCCTCAAAACTAAATGATATGATTTGGAGATGCATGCTTGGGTAGTAAAACTATAAAGTAGACTAAGAGAGTGATTACTGTGAAATTTAGGGTAGTGGTTAACTCTAAGAGGGAAAGTGGGTGCTCATGATTGGGGAGTAATATGTCGTGGAGAGGGGCGAGCTTACACACATTGGTGACATTCTTTTTATTAAGCTACGTGGTTTCATGGATGTTTATATTTTTATTTTCTATACCTTTATGCATTATACTTTCTTATATATAAGATACTCTAAATGTTTAAAAAACTAAAACTAATTTTTGACACAAGGTAAAGGATCAAAAAAGAAAGAAAAGAATTCATAGAAGCTTTAGAAGCAGAAAATGGTCTCATTGACACTGAAGAAAGGTGTATGTTTTCGTATGGTTCCTTCCCATTAGCTTTCCCGCTCTGGTTTCTAGCCTACCCACTAAAGTCTTAGCCAAGGTATTGCTACTGAAATCCAAGACTCTGGAAAAGGAGGGGAATACTCAGGATGAAAAAGCTCAACAAATCTCAATTGTTGCCTTGGGGCTGGTCTATGTGGAGAATGCGGTAGTCGGTTCTGCCACAGACCAGCTCTCCCAAGGCTAAGTGGTGGCCGGTGCTGGCTGGGGACGCGGAGGTGTAAGAGGGCGGCCAGCAAACGCGCAGCCCTTTGCCATTGCCAAGGGCTTTTCAGAGGTCTCATTGGCTCCTCACCCGAGCCCCGGGAGAAGACTTGACTCCAATTTGACGTGTGAGATCAGTAAGCTGCAGAGAAGCTAAGGAAGTCGTCCAAAGCTAAGTTAAAAAAACGACAGAATGGGAAACTAGGTTTTCTCCTTCCAAATTCAGCGACTTTGAGTGAGTTCTGTGGCAATGCAGTGACATCGACACTCACGTGGCGGGAGACGTGGTAGGCCTGGACGGACCTGGCACACATGTCTCCAAGTCACGGGCTGAGGCCAATGGGCTCAGAGGGCTTGGGCAGAGGGCAGACATGGTTTCAGCTAATTACAGTCCATCTGAGGACGTTTGCCTTTTGTTAGTCTTGTGCCCGTGGTACAATCAAAAGACAAAATTAATATTGTTTGTGATGGTTTGCACTGCTTAGCAAAGTCCTCTGTTTATCTTCCATGTGGTTGATATTCCATCCCCCTAGATACTTATCCCCTCCAGCCAAACCTCAGTTCTTTACAAACTCAAAGCAATGAATCACTTAGTACATTATTTCAGATAAACAGACATAATCAGATCTCTGTTTGGACTGCATGCTGGAGAAAGTGTGCAGACCCGGACTGTTTCAGATTGCTGCCCTCGGTGCCAAAAACATCGACCATGTGCAACACCGTTTCTGCCAAGAAATCCCCCGAGCCTTGCTAGTGGTTTCAACAGAGGATATATGAAAAGACTGAACAAATATCATCGTTTTATCCCCATCCCCGTCCTCAAAGCTTCTGCAAACTTAAGCAGGCTATTTTTTATGACAGTCTCAACAAATTGTGAGGTCTACTAAAATCATTCCGAAACTGCTACTTTGAGTTTGAGAGTTAAAAGGTAAAAAAAAAATTGCATCCCCTAAATTCTTTGATACACTAACGAAATATAAACTACAATGAAACCAGTGCTAAGGTTCCAGTCAGCATCAAGATGGATATATTTCTCTTGCTTTTCCCGGTTGATTCTCTCATACACCCTGGACTGGAGACACAGGCCAATGAATCATCAATTTTGCAAAATGATTCTGAGGGACAGAGACAAGACAAAGATAAAATTGTAAATAAAAGAGCAAATGGTGGCAGAGGTGTTTGCTTATTATCTATTAAGCTGCCTGTGATGCTGGGTCTGGACATAATTCACTCCCTACTTTTAAGATGGGTTGGCCACCTGGTGGATATGTCAAAACATCATTCAGATCACCTCTGTCTTCCCCTCCACCCTCCCCTGAGAGTTCCCTCCTTAGGACAGTTGCACCCTCATCAGCTAACATCATCTTTCCATCATCACCACACTTTCATCTGAAACAAAATGAAAGAAGAAAATGAGTTGGAACCTTCGTATATCCCATTTGAAGAATTAGGAAGCCCTATATCTAGACTTTATCTTTTAAAATTAGAATGGCACATATATCACATAATCAATATATGAAAAGAGGGCATTTAGTTTATTTTTAAGAGTTTGGTGGAGTTTAAGAAAAGGCCACGCAGAGAATGGTTGTCGTCTTCAGTTAGACTCCATCGTGCCTGAGGTACATCACTCTGGCAAACAGTAATATACAAATTTCTTTCTCCGTGTTTTGACTGTACACCTATGTGCAAATGAAGTTACATCAGAATATCCAAGGAAATTAAGAGAAACAAATCAGGATGGATTCTTGTACCAGTCTCTGCAGAAGGAAATTTATGAGTTTATTGATTTGAAGAAAACCTTCACTTGAAATTGCCAGGAGATTTGGAACTGATAAACCTCAATTTACAAATCTATAAAATGGAGATAACTGGACTTTCTTTCTTGGGTTGCGGTGAAGGTTTAATAAGATCATATAAAGTACTTAACAAAAAGTTAAATACTTAGTGATTGCTGAATAAAAGTTATAATTAGTGATTATATTTACATTCTTTCCCAGAAATATTCATTTGAGTATGAAATTTCAGAGTAACAGGGTGAATAATAGAAAAATTGCTACCGATGGGAATGTTATGTTGCGACCTACAAATCACCTGTTCTTCCGTTATGGTAGCTATTGCTCACCCGTCAACTTGAGGTTCTCTAGTTCCATATCTCAGGAGAGAAAATCGAAGCCAATTCCTTAATTCATTCCAGAAACATTGTCTTGCACTTGTTTGTCTTTAAATTTTTAACATTGTTTTCCATTACCATTTATGCCCTCTATGTCCTCTTCCACCCCTCGCTCCCCCTAGTCACCTCACTGTTGTCCATGTCCATGAGTTCTCTCTCTCTGTTTCTCTGTTTGCTCAACCCCTCCATACCCCAGCCCCACCATCGCCCCTAAGCTGTCTGCCTGCGCCCCATCTATGAGTCTGTCTCTATTTTGCTTGGTAGTTCAGTTTGTTCATTAAGTTCCACATATGAGTGAAATAATACGATACTTTTCTTTCTCTGACTGGCTTAATTCACTTCTATTATACATCTACTGTGCCAAACACAGCATCGGACATATAGAAAAATTGGTTTCTACTATATTTAACTAATATCCCTTTGAACTATATTTAATAATTTCAATCATGACAACATGGTCTCTGAATTATATTCGGTTCATGTTGTGCAAGCAATGCCCTATTCAAAGAAAGCTCTTTCATTTCTTTTTATGCCCCTTTCTTTAAAAAAAAAATTAAAAGTAGAAAAGCAGAAACATGTCATATAGCCACAGGCATGTCATGGGATTTTAATCAGCTACTATCTCAGAACCTTTTCCAAGTGGGATGAAACAGAGGTGCAAAGAATTTAGTGGCTTTTTTTATGTGTGTTTGTTTGCTTGCTTGTTTTCAACAAAAGCTTTATCCAATTACCATGGAATAGGTTAATGTTAATTTATGATAGGAAAACTGTGGTTTAGCTATGAAGTTTTGCTGTTTTCTGGGAATTGTGTGGATATTAAAGTGACTTAGTAGTTCCTCAAAATAGCAAATGCCACATATTCCAGGTACACCAGCACCGCCGCCTTCCTTCCTACCTGCGCCAGACTCACCTGCAGTCTTCAGGAACGACATGTCTGAGCTGAGAGATGCTCACTTAATTGGTCTGCGGTGGGGCCCGAACGCTGATCTGATGAAAGGCTCTCCAAGCATTTCCAGTCTGCAGTAAAAAAGGGGCGGGGGGCGGGTTACTGAAATATTAGTGTGATCAATAAATATAAAACAAAGTAACAACTTCAACCTGCCCTCACAAAGCTTCAGATTAGACTTAAGAAAACTATACTTTTAAAATTCATTCACACACGTTAAGAAGTGTTAAATGACTTCATCGCTGATAAGTTCCATAATTCCTTTTCTCTTTCCTCTTATCCTCTCTCATCTTTCTCTCCTAGGAATGAAGCGGTTGAAGGCCAGGGAGATAGATAATCACACCTTGAAATAAAAAGTGGAAAAACCAAGGGCCACCTAATAATATAACAATGTGCTTCGTCACAGATACCCTTCACCACACCAACAAGGAGTGTCTTCTTGAGAAATGAAATATGCCCACCAAGTGTCCAAGAGTAATTACAGATGCTTAGGGAGTGTGTGAATTGTGGCAATTCAGCATTAAGAACCAATCAGGCCCTGGCCGGTTTGGCTCAGCGGTTAGAGCATCGGCCTGCGGTCCGGAGAGACCCGGGTTCGGTTCCCGCTAAGGGCACGTACCTCGGTTGCAGTTTGTCTCCAGCCCCGGTTGGGTCGTGTGGGTGGCAGCCACTCGATGTGTCCCTTTCACATCGATGTTTCTCTCTCTCTCTCCCTCCCACTCTATCTGAACAAAGAATGGAAAAATGTCCTCGAGTGAGGATGATTTAAAAAAAAAAAAAAAAAAAGAACCAATCGGGCTGGCTTCATTTAAGGTTCTGTTGATGCTCGTTTGGTGCTCAAAGCGAAACCCAGAGTTCTCCCACTAGCTTGCTCTCCATCCCGGGCTTCCCCACTAGACCCAGGGTTGTTATCATGCCGCGTAGAACCAAGCTCGCCTTGTTAATCGGCTATGTCGAGCGCTGGAGAAGCCCCAGCGGAGGACATCTGATTCCAATTTGGGGATGAAAGCACAGTGCCCCCTGCCAGGCTTAAATTGAGAGCGTATTGCTCACTTTTAGTTAATTTCTCAGCCTGCAGAATAATTTGGCACATGTGTGTGGTGTATGTATGTTCCCTCCTTAGGGACCCTGAGCTTGACGGGATAGTTATAATTGGGGGGAAAGTTAATAAATGACAATCATAGTTAAAAACCTTATTTATGTAAGAAAATGTATGTATTAACATTAAAAGGGGGGGGCATTAAAAACCAGAGAAGTGGATTAATAAATGTTTCTTGTCTCTTTCTTAATTGTTTGTTAATGTCAAGGCCTGGAGCACTGCGGGGCTGGGGGAGTGAAACGCAGCGGTTCTCAGATGAAGCGGGGTTAGAACAAGTGAGTGGGAGAGACGCTACCCTGTTCGTGGGCAAACCACACCTTCCCACATTTTGTTTTGTTTTGTTTTCTTTCTTGATTTTAGAGGTGGGGAGAGAGAGAGAGAAATATCGATGAGAGGGAACATCAATTAGCTGCCTCCCGCATGCCCCCACTGGGGATCGGGCCCACAACCTGGGCATGTGCCCTGACCAGGAATCGAACCAGTGACCCCTTGGTGCACGGGTTGACGCTCAACCACTGAGCCACACCAGCTGGGCTCCTACGTATTTTCAATCGGGTTCTTCTTAGTAGATTTCTTATAGGTATATTGGAAGCTTTGAAGGAGGTTTTTCAGGCTTACCTTTCCGTCCTGTCAAATCTGTTCCTTTTTAATATCATAACTGTTACCATCTCCTCCATATGGGTAGGGTCCATGATTCAGATAAATAAAATTCAGTAATGTTTTATATACTTTATTGTGTTTATATAGTTATATTAACATCTATTTATACTGTTTATATATTGTTATATAAGTGTGTGTACATATATAATTACGTGCAATTGCATAGCCATACATTTGAAAAATAGGATACGTACAAGTCACCTAAATGTCTCCATGTTTTATAGTTCATGATGATCCTTTTCTTTAAAAGCCAAAAGAGATTCCCAGGTCCCCGTCCACACTTTGTTCCTAAAGACCCTGAGAAGGACGCTTTTTCTATCATGAATTTCCCTCCTTTTTCTTCTCCGTACTTGCTTCCCGTAATGAAGCTGGTGAACGCTTACAGGGCCAGCGGTGAAGTGTTGGATCTCCCAGAGACACTGCATTTTAACGTGTACACAGTCTCAAACCAAGAGAGCTTAACGCACGAGCATCTCTGGCTGCGGGATATTAATCATCCGGAAGCCAGCGGAAAATTGTGGGGATGCGAGCCTTCCCAGCCCTTGGGAATCAGGCAACATAATGTGCCTTCCCGAGCCACCTTTCCGCATGTCCCCTTTCATAGACTAGCTGACGTTAACAGGGGCACAAAGATGGACGAGATCCAAAGGAAGTCATGTCTTCCTCTTCCAACCCAGAATGCTGGTTTAATATCTCATTTATGCTTCTTTCTTTGTTCACCAAGTTGATCATAGCGCAGCCCTAACTTCCTAGTAGGTGCTAAATGGATTCTTATAAAAAAGGCCCGGTGCCCAGGTCCTACAGAGCATCGATCAATTTCCAAAAGTCAGAACTATGCATCTTTCTTCTCCTGAAAAGAAGTCAAATTGTAAACTCACCAATTAAGAGGTACACTTGCATTTTGGAATAGTGCCCAGTAAATATTCAGGGAGCAACATTACATTGCAGTGTTTCGAATCAGAATCAGACCCCCCTGGGTCTGTAACTCAGCACTGACACTAACCAGGCGACCCGGGGCAAGTTATTTAATATGTCTGGTTTTGTTTCATCATATGGAAAATGGGAATAATAAAGTACCCTCCCTGTGGGTTTGTTGCAGGAATGAAATGAGACAATTCCAGTTTCATGCTTAAAACTCTGTACAGCAACAAGAAATTCAAATGTGGTTCCTCATGTCTGTTCTCACTGAGGTCTCTGAGTGATAGATATAGATATCAAGGTGACCATGGAGCTGAATTCAGATATTTTAAAGAACGTGTAATGAATTGTTTACCCAGCTCTAGAACTGCCAGCCTCTTTGAAACTAACAAAGGTAATGAGAGGAGAAACAGTGTAACCGTTTATGAAAAACTTTCTTTGGAAACAGCTGGGCTGAGTCCCTACCATGCCTTTTCGGGAGGGTGGTTAGGGTGCATGGCAATGTTACCTTTTGAGAAGCTCTTTTTCAACCTTGAAGTGAGAAAAGTCTTCCATGGGATCATTTTAAGACCTTGATAGACCTTGTCTGAGCCTGAGAACATTGATTCCTGCACCACTATCATGAGGGCTGAATAAAAAGAGATGCGCTTAGTGCCTGGCCTATCAAAGACCGTGGTGCTAGGATGGGGGCAGCTGCTTCCAGCATTTGCCAGGGCAAAAGATGCAGCAACATTTCCCGTGGGTCAGAAGCGCACTACCCAAGAGAGAGAAAGTTACCTGCTACTAGTTTTGACAAAGTTGCTTGGGACAGTGGAGGACCCTAGCAGCTAGAGCTGGAAAGACAGAAATGTTAATGTGTTAGAGGCTGGGAGAAGAATTACATGCACACCTCTTATGCACAAGAGATGCATAAATTGATTCAAGGTTACTGCAAGAGGGTGGGTATATCCAGCCCTGAAATGAAAGTGTTCCAGAGAAAATGCCACATTATTCAGCATTTTCCAGGCACAGAGCGTTTTTTAAGAAAGACCTTTCCTAACCCATCATTTCTTTACCCCTCTCCTAACCATAGCTTTGGCCACAAAGGGGCAGAAAATGGCCAGCAAGCTAGATGATTGTATTAGGGTTCTCCAGAGAAATAAATAGGATGTATGTGAGGATATCGGTAGAGAAAGAGACAGAGACAGAGACAGAGACAGAGACAGAGACAGAGACAGAGGCAGAGGCAGAGGCAGAGACACAGTATAGCTAGATAGAGCAGGCCCTCGAGTAGCATCATTTTGTTCAATACCATTTCATTATGACATTGATGATATGCCGTTGGAACTTAACTCTTGATTATATCGATTAGACTCTATTGAAATTAGTTTCACTTTAACTAGTAGAATCTATGGATGACTTTAAGTGAGGACTTACTGCATACATATTTAGATATATCAATATATAGATATCTATCAATCATGGTAGATAGAGATAGGGATATATCTATCCCTAGCTCTACCCATCTATCCACTGAGATACCTAGTTTAAGGAAGTGGCTCACGCAGTCGTAGGGCCTGGCGAGTCCAAAATCTGCAGGGTGGGCTGGCAGACGGGACACCCAGGATGGAGTTGCAGTCCGGAGAGTCTAAAGGTTGTCTACTGGCAGAATCCCTCCTTGCTCGGGGGAGCTCGGTCTTTGATCTATGAAGTCCTTTAACTGAGTGGATAAACCCACCGATCTCATGAAGAACAATCCCCTTTACACAAAGTGTGCTGACTTAAGTGTTAATCCCATCTTTAAAAATGCCCTGGAATAATGTTTGACCAAATATCTCACTGTCGTGGCCCAGCCAAGTTAACACAGAACATTAACCACCATCGGTGAGGTGGAGAAGAGGAGGTAGGAGCAGGAAGATGAAGGAGTGAAGCCAGTCACACCTCTCCCTGACTGATTTTGCAGGCACGCAGGGAAGGAGGGGGGAAGACATGATGTTACATCACAAGGTGAGTTTGATCATTATTATGTACTGGCTATTCTAATTTTTCACATGAAAATCTCTGTATTACCTAAAGTGAACTTAGGACACTAGGAACGAAAGTCATGATCTTGCCCAGTATTCATTTAGGAGCAAGAATGTTACTAAAAATGTAAAAAGGATAGTGGGATAGCAAACGGACAAAACAAGCCTTTTGATTACTCCGTAATTATTTCTGCATAATATACTAGTTACAAGTGCCTGGTACACAGTACACATTTAACAAGTATTCACTATCATTATTACATAAACCTACATATATTATAATTTACTACAAATAGGACATAATATATGTGTGCATGACATTTAAATATAGCCTAAAAATCTGAAATAGACGTATACATTTCACTGAACTGCTTGATAAGTGGGAAAGAACACATTTTTTCAAAATGTATTTACTTCTTTTAAAAATGATATTCCGGTAACTGTGTTTCATGTTCTGGTGTTTTCACATAAATATACTTATTGCCTGAACTTGGTCTGTGGTGGGATAGACGTAAACTTTGAAATGTGAATATACGCGTGCTATGGCAAACATAGTTGCCTTTGTTGATGTTTACTAGTGTCTGTAGCCTGGGGGCATTATTCCTCTTAGGTAAACAAATAATTAGCTTGCGCATTTGAAGTAGGAAGGTGTAATTAATGAATTTGCTTACTCCTTCTGCTCCGGCATCCAGCCAGCCTCAGGGTCTTTGTTCTTTCATCCTTTCTCTCTCTCATTCTGTCTGTCTTTACCTCTATCTCTATCTCTACGTCCATCAACAATACACCTGCCTACCCCGCTACTCTGGATTCCAGATAATGCAGTTGCGTGTGGTGCTCAAAGTAAGGGGATCCTTCCAGGACATCAGTCAACCTGACTCAAGACTGGTGTTCAAACATGCTTTTGCAGATGTTATTTTCTTGGCTGTGCAAGAAGCCTTTTAAGGGATGCTTTTAAGACTGACGATGAAGATCAATAAGAATAAATTTGATGTTCAGATGTAGCAGGCTTGCATTAGAACATAAATTGGTTTTATTACATAAATAAACCTTTTCAGTTATGGCTTTAGTGGGTCAAATTTTGACCATGACCTTCTTGATCATTCCGTTTCTTTGTTTGTTTGTTTTTATTATATATTATTTAAGCAATTTAGCACTAGATTATACACCACTTTATCCAAGATCATTATACAAGTTTTTACCTAACTTTAAAAAATTTCTGCTACAGTGCTAGTCTAAGTTGTTTTTACTTCAAAATAAGATGCATGTGTGAACTCATGGGACCTGTAATGCAAAATACATCACTAGAGTGGGCCACAATCTCGGAACAGAGGTGCACTGTGGAGGACGTTGTGTTGAGAGTCTTACTTTACTGCACAATAATGGGAAAGACTTGGCTGAATCTTTTGGCAACATACTGCATGATAATTTGTGGTTGAGATTTAAACACCATTCCCTCCGGAAAATCAGGCAGCTTGAGCAGCCTTATTCTCATTCCATCAGACCACTCTGAAAATAAGACCTGCCAAGATTTTGAGAGCGGGATAGAAAGAATGTAAGTCTCATCACTGACTTTTCAATGCTGTATAAATCAAAAGGGTTGCCAGCCAAGAGACAGAACGAACGCAGGTCCACAGTGACGCAGGTAATCGCTCTGGTAAATGTTAAGTCTCGGAAATTGAAACTGTGACACTGTTCTCATATTAAGCAGAGGATCCTCAGAGTCTCTATTGATTCAAGTGGCTGATACCTTCTCAACAACCTGTGACTTTTGTTAAAGCTCAGGAAAGCATTTCATTTAAAAGAAAATTAGCGTTTCTTTCATCAGCTCTCTAGGTATGAAATAACCAATTGATATTTCTTGAACATCCACCAGGAGCTGTGATAGACATTAAGATAATTGGGTAACAGATTTACTCAAACCTCAAATACAACAATCAGAAATACAAAAAGGAGACCAAATTGCATGAAGATAGGAAAAGAAGTCAATGGGTTTAGCAGGGAAAATCTGTCGTGGTAAGAGAGCAGCTGCCATTTCTACCCTAGAACCCACTGCGACCACATCACATGGCGAACCCTTGCTGCCAGACTTGTCTGCAAACTTTCAGATCCCGAGAGCGTTTTTGTTCCAGTTTCTCAGATGGTCCCCTCACCCCCTTTTCAGAGGCTGGGCTCCCTGTTCTTCTGAAAGCTAACAAAAAGCAATCTGCCTGATGCTTTGAGAGCTGAACATGTGAGAAGGTGGTGAACTGGACCAGAGTACTCCTTGCCAGTAGGTAACCGTGAAAGTGATCATGCCAAAGGACAGAGCAGGAGGTCCTCTCTGGGTAAACAGGACATGCCTTCCCTGTGACCTCTGGCTGACCTCCTGAGGGAAAGAGCCAAAGTAGTCAGCATCTCTGGCCAGTGAAATCAGCAGCGGGGACATCAGAAGCTCGGAGAGCAGAGCAATGACATAGCAGTATTTAAAGGCTGAGTGAAATGATGATAATACTGCAGAGACTCATTCATTCCCAGTCTGTTCCCCTGTCACACTTCCCTGCGGTAAATATCCGTCAGACTCAGGGTGATTTGTCATGAAACCAGTTATCCTGTTGTCCTCAAACAGCAAGAGAGTATTTACAACTTATAATATGTGGTATATGAGGATGCAAAGCCCTTTTCATTTTAATCGGGTCCCTGGTTAGCAAGGAGAATGCCATTGTGGCATTGTGGACTTGTTTTCAGCACACTGAACTAGCAACAACCACTGCGAACGTTTCCTTACAAATACGACACATAACGATGGAATGAAGTCTTTGAGGCCAAATTGGCGTTGGTATCATTTAATTTCTTCTTGTGTTTCCAGCTAATTAAATGAATGCGTGCCTGTGGTAATTAAACTCACTTTGTTAATGAGGCACTAAGGATTCTTAAATGACTGAACGTTAATGACTATTTCCCAAGTATGGTCCCGGTGTCCTAAATGCCGCCAAATGGAAGTTCCCGTTTATCATGAAAAGATCGAGTTCTTTGAAAAGTTCCACAGAGATCATCCAAATTAGCAGAAGATTTGGTTTTGCTGTCTCTCTTCTCAAGTCTGGGCCGGTTGATGAAATCCGAATCAAAACTAAATTCTGTTACAAATGAGGAGTAGCTGAACCCGCCCCTGGGAACTTGGAAGGCCACACTGAGTGCAGGAATCCGAGCCACAGGCAGGAGAAAGCCGGAGCTGCGGCAGCTGCCCCCAGATGGACACCGCGGGCGCCCGCTGTCTCCGCTAACGACTGGAGGCTCAGGCAGACGCAAGGTCTGGGCCCTCTCGGAGGGGTGTTTTCCACAAAGAAATGTACATGGTGCGGCTCTGGGGTGTTGCTGGGAGATGAGCCATGTCGAGCATTTCTGTCTGGAAACTACGATCCCAGCGATGCTTGGAGTTGTTCTGCAGCCCGGGATGATTTGTTCCTCGGGCTTACAGCGCAAACCAGCAAACCCAAGCACGCCCAGATCCAGCACGAATAGCAAACAGTGGGTACCGAGGAACCGTTTTTAGGACGTGCCTTCTATGCAGTTATCTATTTCAAATATTTCAAACCTTCAAACATATCAAATTTTAAGTAATTATTTCAAATATTCCACAAAGCGCCTCTTCCATAATCTTCCTTAGAGGGGAAGGAAGGGGTGCACCAGGGAATTGGTGTTTCTGGATCATCCTCTATGTCCCAGGCCCTGTGCTTGCTCCCCATAGGTCACGATTCTGTCACCCAAAGTCATGGCATGTTGATAGGCAAAGACCAGCTCTTCATTTCTGCAGGATAAATCCACGAGAGGCGTTAGACCTAAGTCAACGTAGTTCACACTGTGCCAGTCTGTTTCTTAATTCAGCAAATATGCCCTCAGCTGCTGATGTCAAACTTGCCCCGCTGCTCCATGCGGAAGACACCTCCCTATACCTCCAGCATCTCGCCCACGGAAGGCGGCGGGTAACCCTGCCAAGCAGGAGTGTTGTGAAGATTTCGCTTGATAACATGAATAAGACCATAGTGTAGTTCCTGGTATTTCATAAATGCAATTTTCTCCCTCGGCATTCTCCCTGGCTGGCAGAGTAAGGGAGATTCTCCTTTTTCACATGTGCAAATGCAGTCTTAAGTCATTTTTAACTGGGCTGTCTAATAGAAATAAAATGAAATGAATAAAATGAGTCATAAGGATACAAATCACAGAGATAGGTTTTGAGTGGCTTTTTATATACCGTCTGTAGTGAATGGATGAGATGAAGGAACACTTTTTAGTGAGAAACCTATAATTTTTCTTTAATAGAATTCCAATCCTCCAAGTTTGGTCCTGGAGATTGTTATTTTCCAGCCATTTCATCCACCTTCCAGATAGAGGCACATCTGGGAGCAGCCCAGACAGGGAACGGGGGCATGCTTCCTCCCTCCAGGTGCATTCCTTCGAAGCTCCCATAACACATCCCCTTGGGAAGAACTTAGTTATGAGCCTTGTTTAGATGCGAGAAAGCCTGTTAGTATAGTTTTTATTCAGAGAGGCCATGTATCAGCTGAAAGTCGGATTCTATTAATAACAAAGAAGGATACAGTGTGTCAGATGATACTCTCTGACATAAGTGGTCATTATAAAATCCAAGGTGAGAAGTGATGATGGCTTGCAATCTGGATATATTTGGAAGGTAGAGGCAAATGAATTTGTTGATGGATTAAATATGGAGTGTTAGAAGAATCGAGATCAAGAATGACTTCACAGTTTGGAGGTCTGGGCATTGAAATGACAGAGTTGCCTTTTCTAAAGTCGAAGAAAATGCAACGAGGAGTAGATTTTTGTGGTGGCTCACCCAGGTTCATTCTGGGGTCTGCTACTTGAGCTGCCTATTACACATTCAAGAAGAGACGCTAATGAGACAGGTGATGTACAAGAGTTCTAAGGGGAGGTCTGGACTCAAGTATATATGTGAGAATCATCAAGGAACAGAGGGAAAGAGTTTCAAAGTTTGAGCATGAGAATCTAATTTTTAGAAATCTGAGGAATGGAGGAAAAAACAAAAGATGCTGAGAAGCAGCAATTGGTGAACGAGAAAATAATGCGCGTGATGGACTGGTGGTGAGAGCATGAGGAAGTTCTCTTGCAATAGACACGTATTTCTTTTTGGTAAGACAACAAGCATCAGGTAAAAGGGAGAGGAGGGAGGATGTGCTGGAGGTTTGAGGGTAGAGAAGAGGGCATGAAATAATCACTGAGGGATTGGACAGTATACCTGTTCATCATCATTTTAGTAGTGGCATGATCATTTAAATTTCGGGAGCAAGAGCACTCACAGAAGAAGAGAAAAACAGCACACTGGACAGAGTTCTTACTTTTGGAACAACAAGAAGAACCAGTGAGTGGAACAGAGAAAGATCAGTCAAAGAACTAATCAGAGAACTAATCAGGGAGAGAAATGTTCAAGTCAAGACAGCATGTTACACATGAGTATGGATTAGGAAGTCCTACTCAAATCCCACTCCTCTTTCTTTCGAGCTTTGTGATCTTAAGCAGGTAGACCAGCACCACTGAACTTTACTTTCCCTGTGTGTAAAATGGGAATAATAATTGTGCCTGTCTCAAGCATTATTGCGAGGATTACATAAGCTATGGTTTGCAAAGCACATAGAATGATACTGGCTCCTATCAAGCCAGTATTACCAAGTCAGAATTGACGTAGAAAGGGAGTTGCCAAATGGCCACAGACAACCCAAATGACATATGTGGAAATTGAAAGTGCCATCTCCACTTCTCTGTAATGGGACACATGCTCTTGTTGGGCGGATGTTCCTGAGTGACATATGCAAGTCCTTGCTTGGCTTCCCTGAGTCATCAGAAATTATTTTGTGTGTACTTTTTTAGGCAAAATGTGAACCTTGGTTGAGACTCTCCATTCACCGACCCTAGAAATCCCTTCTCCATATTTCTTCACGATATACACGATATTTTTATTGTGTAAATGTTTTAAGTTAGGATTTCTGCTACCTGCAGCCCCAGCCATCCTCTCTGATATGCTAAGGAGACAAGGTCCTCCTTGATCAGAAAGAATCCAGTAAGTCACACTGTATTTTTCTAATAGTTGGAATGAAACAATAGTCGTCTAATTTTTATTTTATTGTAACAAGTATAAACGACAATAAACTCCAGTAGAGTTTTAGAGATATTTAAAAGTTAGATTTACTTTTTTTCTAATACACTGAAAAAAAAATTCCCAAAATGCATCTTGCTATTACTTCATTATTTCTATAATGACTGACTTATTTAATGTATTCAAGACTTCCATTTTAATTAAGGTGTAATAATAATATATTTGCTTCTATGTTGTTACCAAATTAATGATTTCAACTTCTGGTTTCAGCTCTGAGAAGTAGAAAGCTGTAAAAATATCCCATTCTTACAACAAAAAAAAAGCTGGACCTGCCCTGGCCAGTTTGGCTCAGCAGTTAGAGTGTCAGCCTGTGTACCAAAGAGTTGCAGGTTCAATTCCTGTCAAAGGTACATACCTCAGTTGTGGGTTCGATCTCCAGCCCCCAGTTGAGGTAGGGCAGGAGGCAACCAATTGATGTGTCTCTCGCACATTGATGTTTCTCTCCCTCTCTCTCCCTTCCTCCCTCCCACTCTATAAAAATAAACAAAAAACAGCAACGACAACAACAAAAAAACTGGACCCATCAGAAAATTAAGGTCTTAGGGCAAGCAACTAACTTGAATATGGAGAAGACAGGTGCCTGCTTGCAGGGATAACTAGAACCTGCGCATTTATTTACCTGCGGCAGACTCTGCCAAACGCCACATCAAATGGTAAGAAGATACAGGTCAAATGTTTTCCGAAGTTGCTGGAGGCTGAGAGTGGGCCAGCAGGAGAGTGGAAAGCACCGGGTGCCGCAGAGCTGGTGTGTGCATCCTCTTGCCGAGCTCAGGAAGGATTTGGAAGAATTCTCAGAAAGCTTTCTTTGTGGCGTTGACTTGAGAAAAGGAATGGCAGCTAATATCCAAACGTGGGCCAAACCCATCTCCTCTTCACTGCAGGACGAAAGGCTTAATCTGTAGAAGGAACAGTAGTGAAAACTGTCAATTTACTGGTGGGCATCCACTGCATCTGGGGAAGAAAACTCGAAGCATCCTTTCTAGGAGAGGAATAGAAATATCTGCAAAGTAGCTGCAGAGGCTTAGAGCACTTGTGAAGGCCATTGGCCAGACCCAGGCACCTGACACTGAGACTTTATCAGAACCTCAGGGGACACACTCTTTCCCCACCACCAGGCTAACATGCTTTGAGTAAAACACCAGTAGAGACGAATCCTTATTGGGCAATAGTGCAAAGGGTAGAGCAAAACCAAGGGAGGAACTGACATTGACAGAAGAACCTCTATCAAACTAGCCCACACTGTAAACACAAGGTATCACTAGGGGGATTGTTAGCCTGAGGTATACTCAGGGGGACCATACAAACAACAAACTCTAAACACTGCCCAGCTCCTAAATAAATTAACACAAATCCTGTGCTTAAGGTCTGGCAGAAGTCAAAACATGCTCATCTCCAACCATAAAAAATACTTGCCCCAGAATTTACAGTTCTACACAAGATATCTGGCTGTCAACAAAAATTTCTACAGCATGTGAAAAGGCAAACACACACACACACACACAGAGTCACAGAAAGAGGAGCAATTACTGGGATTGGATTTAGCAACTATCAGACAGAAAATTTTAACCGATTATGATTAATATGTTATTTGTTTTAATAAAGCAAATAGATGATTTGCAAGATCAGAGGAGTAATTCAACAGGGCTATAAAAATTATAAGAAAGAATCAAAAGAAATACTAGAAGAAAAAAACTTGGTATAACTATGAAGTCCTCTAACAGGCTCATCAGTAGATGCAACATTGCTGAGGGAAAAAAAAAATCTATGAACTTGATGACAGGTGGGTGGGAATCACCCAAACTGAAACATATAAAAAAAAGTGGTGAAAAAAAGAGAATAGAGCACCCAATAGTGTGGGACATTTTCAAACAGAGTAATATATGTGTAATTGAATTCACAAAAGGAGACAAGTGAGAAAATGGGACAGAAGAAATATATAAAGAAATAATAGCAATTTTACAAAATTAGTGACAATCATGAAATCACAGATCCAAGAAGTTTATAGAAAACCAAGCAGGACAAATACCATGCACACACACACACACACACACACACACACATCATGCACACATTTAGACATATGCTATTCAAATTTCTGAAAATGAAAGACAGGAAAAATAATCTTAATGTTAGCTAGGGGGTGTCAGGGCGAGAACACCTTATCTACAAAGGAAAAAACATAAGAATTTAAACAAACTTATCAGGAACTATTCGAGCAGAAAGAAAATATAACAACATAGCATGACCTCAATTTTAAATAGTTACAATCTCACATGCCAATATTTTATAGATCTATAATAGCATATTTATAACTTTTCAACTATCCAATTTTACTTTGCCCTTGTGATCTTAACTTCTCATGCTCTCAAATTTTCTAAAAACAAATTCACATTATAATATTTATCTTACTCTTTTCTTAATACCCTTCTGTTTTGAAAATAAATATTAACTAAAACATTACATACCTTGCCAATATTCACATTTCTATAAACTTAACATAGGTATCAATTTTTTAAACACCTTATCTAACATTTGTATACATTTTGAATCCATTAAGCTATATAAAAAATTGTGTAAAGATAACACCAGGAACTGGAAGCAATTTTCTATAAAGCTTTAAATACTGCCAACAAACATTTATGTAGGAAAAATAATCCAATAGATTAATAGGATGCTTTTATTTAAATGTTAAAGTTGTAAACTTTATATTTTAGAGTTTTATTTTAGGTTTGATTGCCTGACTAGTCAGCACAAAATCCTGTACGCCTAGCTGGTTAGTCACAAGGGTGTATTTGGAATGGAAAACTTTCAATTCATTTTAGCTACAGATGGTTATTGTAAAGAATATTAAAAATGAGCATAAAGGGCCCTGGCCAGTTTGGCTCAGCAGTTAGAGCATCAGCCCATGGTCCAGAGAGACCTTGGTTCGGTTCCCACTAAGGGCACATACCTTGGTTGCAGTTTGTCCCCAGCCCCGGTTGGGGTCATATGAGTGGTGACCACTCGATGTGTCTCTCTCACATTGATGTTTCTCTCTCTTTCTTCCTCCCTCTCTCTCTCTTGCTCTATCTGAAGATGAATGCAAAAATGTTCTCAGGTGAAGATTTAAAAAAAAATGAGCATAAAACAATTGTCCAGTAAATACACTGAAAACAATGAAGCATATCCGGAACACACTGGTCTTAATAGCACATACCACCCACCGCAAGCAGCAGTATCAGTTTCAGCAATAAATAAATGGTATGGGCTAGGGCAGCTGTTAAATTTTCATGAGAAATGCTAGACACAAAATGGGAGTAAGAGAAGAAAACTTGGAAAAAATGTATCATCCACCTGATGATGGGGTCTATTTTGTGTGGCAGACTGGTTACTACTCCCCACTCTGGAATTACCTAACGCCTAAACATCAACATGCCAGTGTTTCTGATGGATGTCAGCGTCCAAGTGGTAAAATATACACTTGGCTGTGCTCTTTGGTCCCTAAAGCTACCGTCATGTTCCATTTCATTCATTAGAGAGAAAAACAAATTGGAGCAAAGAGTGCTAGACATCAACCTGATTTCTCGACAGCTCAGAAAGATAACAGCTGAACAATTTCCTCTAGCTGTTCTATG
The DNA here is from genome assembly GCF_014108415.1 of Molossus molossus. Classification (NCBI taxonomy): domain Eukaryota; kingdom Metazoa; phylum Chordata; class Mammalia; order Chiroptera; family Molossidae; genus Molossus; species Molossus molossus. The sequence continues at coordinate 33,338,727 of NW_023425346.1, forward strand.
ATATACACAAATGCCACATGTCTACTTGCCTTTGCTTTAGACCTAGTAAATGTGATTCGCACCAAAAGCATTTCTTGTGTTGGTTGTTAAAGAAAATCCGTTTGCATATGTCTGTACTTACTATTGTGATAATATTAACTTATATTTGTTAGTTCTTATTCTCTCTTGGGTACTATAAAACCATTTTAGAGGTATTACTTCATTTACTATATTCAATTCTCTAAAGTAGGTTTTAATATTATGACTGCTTTATGGATGAGGATAGTAAGAATTAGAAAAGTTAAATATCCCCTTCAAAAGTCCCTAGTTATAAGCATGTGGTAAGCTTGGACTTAAAATCAGGTGCCCATGTGACATTTGACCTGAGATCTGGAACTGATGAACCAATTGGAATTGATGTACCAACAAGAAGGCTAACAACTAAGACCAAACAGAACGGTTAGCTAGTAAGTTGCTGTGTATGATGATACTTAAGTCGTGAATGGGAAGAGGAGACTTTGGAAGACACAGGCTGTCAAGGTCCAAGTCTTGGGCAAGCTCATTGACCACAGAAAATCACAGGGTTCTTGAGATGTTTGTTGGCAATGGCAAGCTGCTTGACAGTGTTTAAAGTGAATTATGACGTGATTAGACTTGCAGTTACAATTGTAAGATAATTAATAGCTTCTTCACTAGTTCAGATGAGTTATTACTGGTCCTAAGCCTTATGGCAATGTTAGTAAAAAAGGAAAAGTTAATATTGATAGTGCTTAGACTTGAAACGTGAGTTGATGGAAAGAGGGATAGACTCAGGATATTGACTCTAGTAACCGGGTAAAAAGCAGTACTATTCAATCAGATGAAAAACTAACAGAGAAGAAAAAGACTGTGTCTATTTAGCATGCATTCCATGGTTATATCCTAGTGGGTATATCTAGTAGACATTTAATAATAGTTCAATTTTATTGGAGAAAATGAGAAGAGGATGAAAGACATGACAACGAGGGACCACTAGCATATAAAACCATCAGAATATGAAGTACCAGTAAATAAAGCTGAGAAGGGGTGAGCAAAAGACAAAAAAAGATCCAGAGGCTATGCTATGTAGAAGCCGAAAACTGCAGTTTGAAGACAGACCACCTCAAGAGAAAAACCATGTAAGATGACGCATTAAAAAAGCAGAAACTGGATTTCGCAATCAGGAGATTACTGACGACCTCAGAGATCATCTCAAATTTGGTCCAGCATTAGGGATGACGTTGGGTATAGTTGACTGAAGGGTAAATAGGAAGTAAGTGGAGATACTGAGTACAGATTACTGCTTTTTTTCAGAGGAGTTGGCAGTCAAAAGAAACAGTGAACTGAGACTGTATCAGGTAGGAAATACAAGTGTGAGACACTTTTTTTCTTTATTGGACTATTTCATTGTCTTAGTTGTCTGTTGTGAGAAAGTCAGACATACATAAAGGTTGCAGGAAAGTTCTAGAGAACACAGAGTAGGGGCTGAAACTGTTTATTGTAGGCTGCAGATTGAATGAGGAACAGGAAGAGAAGGTTGACTGTCGTGACAAGGCACGTAGCTTCGACGCGCCCCGGTCAACACTGAATAAACATCAAATGAATGAATCCTTCATGGCACACACCAGGTTCTGAACCCTGAGTAGTAGACCGGCTCATTTGTTTGTTTTAAGGTGACTCGTGATTCAGCTAGAAGAACTTTTTTCTTTTTTTTTTTTGGTGGTACATGCCCCGGCGGGAACCAAACCCAGGACTCTCTGGTCCGCAGGCCGACGCTCAACCGCTGAGCCAGACTGGCCAGGGCTAGAAGAACTTTTTTCAACTTATCTCCTCCACTGGACTGAGGCAAGTGGTACAGTTAAAAGACATTTTAAGAAAATTTGGTTGCACTCTTGGACTACCTGTGTTCTTGTAGTATTTGCTTATTCCTCAAACAAACAAACAAAACCCTTCCGAGAAAAGTGGGTCTCTGGTGAAGCTGCCCTGCTTACCCCTGGTGGTGGAGGGTCCCCAGAGATGGTTCCGCCATGCCACCCGTTGAGAGATTGACCCCACGTCCCCTGGCCTGTATCAGGACTGGCCTTGGACTGAGTTCTCCAGAACTGTCTTCCCTCTTGTCTCATTCGGGTCCAACTTTGAAAAAGCAGCTTCTTACTCACAGCTCATTTAGTTCACATTTTTAGCTCCTTGAAATTTGTGGCTTTTGCTAGGATTGAGGAAGTATATTTTATCAGTCTCCTCTGACTTTGTTAGCTTTATTATTTGTAGGTGGGTTGTTTCTGGTGCACTCTGGTTGGGAAATATTGATAGTATGTGTTCAGGGGCCCCTCTATGGCACGGGAAGCCTTAAGCATATTTTTCTATAAATGATGTTTTCAGATACTGTTTCTGCATGTCAGGAGCTGAATTCTGGTATCACAAGCTCAAAGACCCTCCTCCCATACATATCCATCCATACCATTTGAGCTCTTTGTTTGGGAAAAACGATTTGGTCTAACCCAGATTGCTGATGAATCATTTTCAGATTAGAACAGGCTATGGGAGAAGTTGTTGGGCTCAATATCGGTTGAAAAATTGGTTTCTTTTTAAAAAAAAACTGAAGCTATTTTCAGATTTCAATTTATGTATGAAAATGGAAAAAGCAGTATTTAATTTGTTAATGGAAACCTGTCTCCTGCCTGAAGAGATCTGTGGAACAGACCTGAGTCACGGGCACAAAGAAGGCTCCGTGAGAAACGTGGATGGAGTCGCCTCTGCCCGGGGACACAGCCCGGCGATCCGCTCAGCTGCATGTACAAGTGACATCTTGGCTGTAGAAGAACATTTAAATTTCTTTGTTTTGAGTCTCTGTTATCTTTGATCATCATTTCTCATTTATTTCAGTTCATTAAAAGCTTACTATCATTCCACTTAAGAAGAGATGTTGAACATGTTCCATTTTTAGCTGGAATCTTTTTCAACAAGGCTTGGGTTGTGTTTTTTTCACATTTCTGTTTTTGTGTTGTTTTGTTTTGTTTTCCAGTCGTGTCTGGCTTATCTTCTGAATCAGGGAAACAAATGCCATCTCTTACCAGGGACACAGCAAGCAAACACAGAATGATTGATAGTAGTCGACACCTCCCGGGCTGAATGCCTGCAGTGGCAGGCTGAGGATCAAAGGCAGACCCGGGGAGGCTGAGCGTTTGTATACGGAGTTCCTACCGACAGCCATGGCGCTGATGCAAGCAGATAGGCTATGCGTGTACTGACACACACACAGGAGCACGCGATCTGAACAGGGATTCGGCAACGTTTTCCTTTCTTCCACTGCGGTTTCTGAACATCACGTTGCCTCCGTAACCAAAGCACATCTGAGCACGTACTTCGATCACGAGCAGTCTGGTTTTCATGTCTGGTTCTGAAGATAAAATTAATGGCTGGATATAATAGGCAGATGCATAATGTTTCAATAACATGGGCACATGTATAGCTTATGTCTCTATTAAATCCATCATATACATTTATGCACAGGAATAAAGAGAAGGAGAGAATAAAGAATGAGTGTTTTTATTGCCAATTTCAGCAGAAGTGGCATTTTTCTTCAAAGTACATAAGTCATTTCACTAGCATTACGTAGGCCAACATATGATGAGTAGACAGCTGCTATTGAGTTCTGAAAAACCTCACAAAAATAGAGACTAAACAAAAGGGACAAAATGAGTAAGTTTGGGGCAGTGGCCCAGACAATTCACACCTGATTTTAAAATATTTTGGTTAACTTATAAAGATCATCAATTCATACCTCAAAGCACTTGCTATGAATATTATAAACCATTACATTGTGCTTTATAACAAGGGGAAGCAGTAGGTTTGGGGAGGGCAGGGCCACAATGTGGAGGAGTAGTGCATGTGTATGCGTGCATGTGTGTGCGTGCGTGTGCACGTGTGTGTGCGCGTGTGTGTGCTTGCGTGTGTGTGCATGTGTGCGCGTGTGTGTGCTTGCGTGTGTGTGCATGTGTGTGCGTGCATGTGTGCGTGTGTGTGAGTGCATGTGTGTGTGTGTGTGTGTGTGTGTGTGAAAGAGACAGACAGAGAGACAGAGACAGGGCAGAGAGGGAGACAGAGAGAGAGAATTACCCTTTGGTGTTTTGGGAACATACATTTGTTAAGATAAAGGCGGCTTGGTAGAAGCATTAATACCTTTCAGGACTTGGTTGAAAACTTGCCCTGAAGGACGAGGTTTAATTGAGACGAAGCCTGAACACTGTTCTCCGACTTGTCAAGCAGTGAGTGGCAGGGAGAAAGAGAAACAGTCCAAGAATGTTGATACGCACACCGATTCTACAGAGGGAGGCAGATGATCAATTATTTTCTAATGTTGTTTGAACACAAAAAGATATTCTGGAAGTAACGGGACTGCATAAAAATGTATTTCAAGAACATCTGTAGCCATTTTTCCTAAGCCCGTAATGATAGCAATACTCATGAATTACCAAATCTTTTATCATTAGGAGTAATTCTCTTTGAAATTCCATTATTATTACTGTTATATATGGTTTCTCCTTCAGCAGTAAACTGTAACCCCCCCCCCCCCTTCATTACACAAACACAGAGGCGCACACAGCCCTGAGACTCACCCTCGGTTCACTGGGAGGAAGGAATTATGGTCCAACACGAGGAATTGATTGCATAAAGCTCTGTGGGTTGTTTGTAACCTCTATGGCCAACTATAGAGGAGTGCAATTTTTCTTGCTTTAACCAATTTTCCAAATCTTTGAACCAGAAAAGATCTAACAGATTATCTACTCCACCCCTCTCTGACAAATTTTACACCTAAGGAAACTGAGGATCCAAATTGTTAAGCGACCTGCCTAATGAAACCTGAAAATCCAAACCTAAGAGTGACCCTTTTTAGATTTAAACCTTTTTGTAGTTCATTATCCTCTATAGAATGAAGCATAGTCTCTGACAGGGTCTCCCCCTGTGCTCACGGTCATCACCCACCCCGTTTTCCTGCCAGGAGTTTGTTAAGCAAGTGAAAACTGTTGGGAGTTCCCACGGGACACACCGATTCTGGCCTCCAGGCCTTGCTCACAATGCTGTCTTCCCGGAGCACCCTGCTCCCCTCCAGCTCTGCTGTCTGACCCTCACGGTGCTGTCTTCCCGGAGCACCCTGCTCACCTCCAGCTCTGCTGTCTGACCCTCAGGGTGCCGTCTTCCCGGAGCACCCTGCTCCCCTCCAGCTCTGCTGTCTGACCCTCAGGGTGCCGTCTTCCCGGAGCACCCTGCTCACCTCCAGCTCTGCTGTCTAACTTGTTACACTGTGTTGTGTTCAAAATTCAGGATAAGGCATCGTGCCTTTGTAGAAGTACTTCAGATTCCCCGTTTGCTTTAGGGGTCTCTCTGTGACCTCATTAAACTGTAAATATCTTTTAAAAAAATATTTATTGTTGAAAGTATTACAGATGGCCCTGTCCGGTTTGCTCAGTGGTTAGAGTGTCGGCCTGGGAACCAGAGAGGCCCAGGTTCGGTTCCCGCTAAGGGCATTTACCTCAGTTGCAGTTTGTCTCCTGCCCCTGTTGAGGTCGCATGAGTGGCAACCATTTGATGTGTCTCTTTCACATTGATGTTTCTCTCTCTCTCTTCCTCCTTCTCTCCCTCCCTCTCTATATCTGAAGATAAAATGCTGGAGTGTCCTTAGGTGAGGATTTAAAAAAAAAGTATTACAGATGGCCCCACATTTACCCCCTTCTCCCCACTCCCACACCCCTCCTGCTTTCCCCAAACTATTGTCTGTCCATTGGTCATGCATATATACGTATAGAGGACCATGACTATCTTGATCACACTTCTTAGGCCATTGAATGATCTGTTGATGGGATCTTCCTTCATTCATTTCTAAGCACTTTGACAATGGAAACTATTTTCTCACTTTTGCATTCCTAGCAAGTGTCTGGAACTAAGTAGTTTCTCAACGAATTTATGGAGTATCTGTGGTTATTGCTAAAATAACCTTATTTTTCTCTATTCCCATCTATATAGTAAGGATGAGCCTATGAAATTATACACTGATTGAAGTTTAATTTAAAAACTTACCTATGTAGAGACTGAAGTTTTTAGAGCACTTTCACGAGGTCCTTTCAGGCACATATTCTAGGAGGCAGGTCAGCCCTGTGTGAACTGAAGCTCGTGCTGTCACGTGCCTGCGGCGAGGGCAGGGTAAGTACAGGAAGTAATCCTTGGTCATCATTCAGGAAAGCTCTTCACACCCGACAGTGCTAAATTATGTTGCTGTTAGTGGTATTTTTACATATGCGTATTGTTAGGGTTCCTCCCACATATTTCTGCCATTATATTTGAACCTGATTTAAAACTTCAATCTTGAGCCCTGGACGGTTTGGCTCAGCGGTTAGAGTGTCGGCCTGCGGTCCGGAGAGACCCGGGTTCAGTTCCCGCTATGGGCATGTACCTCCGTTGCAGTTTGTCCCCGGCCCTGGTTGGGTCGTGCAGGTGGCAGCCACTCGATGTGTCCCTTTCACATCGATGCTTCTCTCTCTCTCTCCCTCCCACTCTATCTGAACAAAAAATGTCCTCAGGTGATGATAAAAATAAAACTTCAATCTTGAAATTGTTTTTACTTTTTCCTGAAGAAGATGATTTTCAGGATTCAGGGATAAGATACGCCTAAAAATGAGAAATAGAACAATGTTCAGATTTTTTAAAATATAGAAAATTTTATATACTTTAGATATTTAGACTAGGGAAGAAAATGTCAAGGAAAATCATGACCAATAGTTTTAAATATCTGAGATCTTTTATATGAAATTATGATTCATCTTATACACTAAATACAGGAGAAAGAGGAGTAAATGGAAGGAACAAGAGAATCTGGGTAATTACCAGGCAAGACTGGTTCATATAGAATTCCTGCAAGTCTAGATGGACCCTTAACCTTCTATGACATACTAAAGAATAAAGAAAAATAAATGAGTCAACTTTATCATCTATAGAAATTTATATTTTTTTCAATGAAGTATTAAATGAGTTTAACTTTTAAAAAGTCTTGGCTATTTTCTGTCCTAAAAGGAAAACTTCAGTATCATAAAATCTAAACTATTTCACTGGAATTTATAGGAAAAGAATAAAAGCATAAGTCAAGAACGAATTGTATTTAGCCATAACTCACAATACTAAAATCACTATTTGCACCGATAAATACATCATGTACTGTATTTTATTAACAAATGATGGATAAAGTTCCGTGGGTGGATGGGGTTAGAAATTAGAAAAAGATGTATTACTTGTTCTCTGAGAACATATGTCATTCTGAACTTCCCCACTGGTTTTCTGTCAACTTCCAATTTTAAATTCCATCCGTAGGTGTAGCCTACATTCCATGGCACTCAGATGGCAGGGTGCGAGTCTTTCTGTTTGCTCTGGCAGACCTCTCGTCCCTCTTAACAAGACTTGGGTAACAGATAAAGACCAATAAAATTATAGTTGGTTTTGAAAGACTGCAGTCCTAGTTTATTCAGGGTTTTGTATTCCACCTCCTAGGGAACAAAAATTCCACAGATTTTATGCCTCTCGGGGTGGGCCAGCTCTGTTACTTGGACAAATGAAGGGAGTAGATTTATACATTGTTCTTGGTGATTTTCTCAGGTGTTTATTTTCCTTTTTAAAAAATCATAGCTACTTTAGATTTCCTAGGGAAATCCACACGTTCTTGGGGTAGTGTCTCAGTTTATCCACCTAATACCCTTATATCATTGGTTTCAGTGCCTTCACAAAACCTTCTTTTAGATCATTTTCCAACCACCAGTATTCAAGCCAATGGTTTCTACATATTCCCATGATTGTTCACAGATACTTTTTTAGGAATCTCTAAAAAGTAAATGTACCTAAATCTTTTGTTTTTCCTTTATTGATTTTAGAGAGAGAGGAAGTGAGAGGGAGAGAGAGATAGAAACATCGATGAGAGAGAACATCGATTGGCTGCCTCCTGCATGCCCCTCACTGGGGTTCAGGCCCACAACCTGGGCACGTGCCCTGACAGAGAATCGAACCAGCAACCTCTTGGTGCATGGGTCAATGCTCAACCACTGAGCCACACCACATGGGCTATACTTAAATCTTTTATTCAAGCTCAATAAGTCATATCAAAAATGAAAGTAAGAGTGATGTTACATAGATAGCCTTGAACCTGTTCTTGTTTTAATTCAGTAAATCATTTTCAAATGCCTGTGCTTTAACTATTATTGCTAACAACTTGCTACATACCCAGCATCTAGTTGTGTCATCCAGATGTCTTCGCTGAGGTGGAGAATCACTCTTAAACAGCAATGGAGTTTGACTTGCCCATCCATAATTTATCAATTTGCAAAAATACATACTGAGCTTTTAAATATTTTTCATAATTAGTCAATATGCTTTACTTTTTAGAAATGTTTATTTTATTGAATTCACTTACTCAAGTCCTTGAAGTATTGAAGCTAATGTGTCCATCCAAATGTAGTCATGGTCTATATTTGTTAATTTTTTAACATGCAACCTGTAATGTTATCATGACTTCGTTAGCTTTGTAGTGCCAGCAACTTGTTTATCGCCTAGCACATTAGTGTCCAATTAATTTGGAGGAATTTATACGATACTAATGTGAAAGAATATCTCAACTGCCCAATTTTATTTGTTTATTTATTTATCTATTTTGAGAAAATTCATGTGTACTCCTGACTCAATTCCTTACTGATAACATTCTACATCACCATGGTACATTTCTCACAACTAAGAGACCAACATGGGTACACTACTATTAATGAAACTCAACACGTTATTTTGATTCCATTAATTTGCTCCTAATGTCCTTTTTCTATCCCAGGATCCAATCCAGGATATCACATGACATTTAATCATCATGTCTCCTTTGCCTCCTCTGAGCTGTGACAGTTTCTTCAAGTTTCCTGGTCCTCAATGGAATTGATAGTTTTGAGGAGTTACTTATTTCCCAGACTTTTTAAGAACGCCCCTCAATTTGGGTTTGCCTGATGCTTCTCTCAAGTTTGGACTTGGCAATATGGGTCTTGGTAGGAAGACCATAGAGGCGAACTGCCCTTCTTCTCACATCATAGATCACAATTCATGCTCTGGACATGACATCACTGATGATGTTGACTTTGACCACCTGGCCAAGGGTGTGTTTGCCAGGTTTCTCCATTTCAAACATATTCATCTCTCATCCCCTTCTATTCTCTACTTTTTAGAAGCCAGTTGCTAAATGTATCCCATATTTAAGGGGGGAAACAGGACTGTCTGTCTAAATTAATCTGGAATTCTTCTCTATAGGAGATTTGTCTCATCTCCCCCACTTAGAGTAATATGGACTCATGGATATTTTATATTTTTTGTATGGTTCATGCATTGCGGGAGGAAAAAGAAGTTATGGGCTGGATTAGGCCTGATGCCAAGGTTAGAAGATTCCTCAGGAAGGACTTATATGAACAATATTCCAAGTTATTTTATGTTCATACAAGTTTGTGGCATTTATATATTAAGGTTGCATTAGTTGGAATTAAAATTCTTTTCCCATTCCTGAAAAAAAAAAAAAAAAAAAAGCTGTTGGAATTGCATCAAATCTCTAGATGGCTTAGATAATACTGATATCCTAACAAGGGATTCACATGAGTACCACTGTCCTCTGGCTTGGTGCTCCTTTTGAAAAATCTGATATCAACCTGTTTTTATTTCCCTTGTAAATGACTTGGTCTTTTTATCTGATTGTCCAAATGGGGTTTTTCTTTTGCTTTTAAAGCCCGATAATTTTACTATAGTACGTATCATGGTTGGTCAGTCGGGGTTGATTTTCCCATGTAAATATGTAGTCATCTTCTATTGAACAACTTTGTTTTTTGCATTATGGCTTCTTACTATTAATTTTCCCATTACTGTGGTTTTCTTTTTGGATATTCCTATTACACTTATGTTGAATCTTCTTAGGTTGTTCTGTACCTCTCACCTTGTCTCAAAGCTTTTAAATCTCTTTATTTTTGAAATGTGTTTTGTTTTCCTCCTTCTCACCTTTTTCTCAAAGATTTTCTTCTTGTGTTCCAAGTAGTTTAATCTTCAATTTCTCAAAATGTTTTCTTTTATTTCTTTCTTGAGTTCACCCACCTTTTTCAGATCTTCTTTTCATTCAGGCATCTCATTTCAGCGCTTTTCATATTCTGATTTTTTGCTATACTCTCATAGCTTCTATAATCTTAGTATTTAAAGCTCATTTTGAAATATTAGGTGACGATTTTATTTTGCAGACATCTATTTCTGGTCCTTTCATTAACCATAGGGATTTATTTTGCACTTAATCCATTAATCCTTTTTTATTTTAATAATTTTATACGGGCATCAGCAAGGTCCTCCCCTGCTGCCCTTACTGTGTGAGCTGGGGCAGAACTGTCTTCCATCCTCGCGGCTCCAGGGCGTCCTTCTCTGTGGGTTTTGAAAGACAGGAAGGAAATGACCTCACACTTTCTGTTTCTCTCCCTACTTTTATCTAGACCTCTTTCATGGGCCCCTAATTTCTCCCTCCTCATCAAATTGAATCTGTTCGCAGCAGCACCTCCGTAGTGGGAGGCCTTGGTGGAAGGAGTTCTGGATGATTAGTCTTGAGGTGATAAAGGCCACACACCATCAGGGATGCCTGAATCTCTTTCAGGTTCCTGCAAGCTCCCCATTCTTTCATAATACAAAAATGGTATGTGCGTGTCTCACTCATGAATGTGCAGCGGTACTTTCCCAAGGTTACATGAGGTAGGAAGCAGAGGCAGAGAGAGAATCCAGCTGTCTTTTAAGTCAGACATTAGATTTGCAAAACTTTATAACAATGCCACTCCTTTTTATTTAGGAAAATGTATTTACGTTGACTAGTAGTGAATGGGTTTATGCTCTCTTAAAGTGGATTAAAGTTTCTTAATTTCTAATTTTGATATAATGCACATAAGCAAGAGCTCTTTAGAACTTAGTGGCTTCTAGAAGGGCAAAGGGGTCCGGAGACACCAGTCAGAACTACTGCAGAGGAGCCAATGTTGCGTGTGATCCAAATGCCCAGTTTTAAAAATAAAGTCTTTATGTTCTTGAATAAGGCGGGCAGTTGATAGACTATGATTTGAGGTGTGTGGAGACTTTGGGGATGTGAAGAAAGGGAAAGAAACTTCTGTATTGGCACCAGGAGAAGACAGGGAAAGCAAAGAGGTAGAGAAGGTTGACAAGGCATCTCTCTAACCAACTAGAAATAGTCTTGATTATCAACAGAAAGGGGTAAAGCCTTAAGTTGAAGAAAAATGTTTTCATAAAAAATTTTATGAGATTTCAAGCACAATCAATGCTGCTTTGGAGACTAAATGAAAAACTGCAGCCTAAAACTGGAAATGGAAGGGGACTTCTCCCCACCTGCTCCTGGACAGCACCTCATTCGGACGGAGCTCCTGAGGTCACAGGCTCCCCTCCAATCCGGCGGCTCTTTCTTAGTTCTTGTATGATTTGTTGTTCATCTGGTTTTTTTTTAATTATCTGATTTTTTATTTATGACATCTGTGTTGTGTTGGGGTTTATTTCCCATCCAATGGCTTGGTACATACTCGATTTTTAGATACTGTGAAGTTGATGTTTATAAATTTTAACATTGAATTTAATGCTTCTCGGGTTTGTTGTCTTTTTTTCCTCCATTTATACAGAGTGCATATTGACTGCACCCTTCCAGCAATGAATAAACTGGAACACTCATATTTCCCCCCTTTTCTCCTCCACTCTATCTCCTGATTTTCGTTATTTATTTAAATTTTTCTTACAGATCTCTTTATATCATGAAATGCTGTATTCAAATATCTATTGTTTGATTTGTCTGCTTTAAGCAATATTAATCAACCCCCAATATGAAAAATTAGAAATTTAGTCTAATGAAAGTTCTTTCTACCATTTTGCCCCTTCAAACATTTATTATGTCATATCTACATTTTCAATGTTTTAAACACTTATATTCTGATCTAAAACCATAATCTTTACGTTAGCTTATTGTTCATGCTAGATCTGAGTAGACTGATTATTTATACCCAGCCCTTCCCCAGATGCCCCCCTCTGATGAACTGAGCTGAGGGATGCTTCCGCAGATTATCCTCACCCGAGAACTTGTGGTGATAATAAAGGAGCGGTGGGTCCTTTAGCGTCATGCCATACTTTTTTTGTCATTGTTAATACTCACCCAAGGATATTTTTTCCGATTGATTGATTTTTAGAGAGAATGGAAGGGAGGGAGGGAGGAGGAAGAGAGAAAGAAACATCAGTGTGAGAGAGACACATCAACTGGATGCCTCCCACATGACCCTGACTGGGCTAGGGATCGAACCTGCAACCCAGGTACATGCCCTTGACCAGGAATCAACCCCATGACCCTGAGCCAAACCACCCAGGGCAATGTGCCATACTTTTATTTATTTATTTTTTTATCCTTACTTGAGAACATTTTTCCATTCTTTGTTCAGATAGAGTGGGAGGGGGAGAGAGAGAGAAACATCGATGTGAAAGGAACACATTGAGTGGTTGCCACCCTCACGACCCAACCAGGACCGGGGACAAACTGTAACCGAGGTACGTGCCCTTAGCGGGAACCGAACCCGGGTCTCTATGGACCACAGGCCGACACCCTAACCACTGAGCAAACCGGCCAAGGCTGTGCCATGCTTTTAAAGGACCATTCTATATCATTTGAGATGAATTTTAGCTGCAAGTAAGATAAATTAAACCACTAGGACATGCATTATCTTATGAAATAAAGAATCAGCAGATAGGTGCTTTCGGGTGGTTATTCAGCAGAGCAGAGACTTCACTAAGGGCTCAGATCCTTTCATCTCTTCTGACTGCCAAGTCTGGCTTGGAGAACAGTTCCAGAGACAGTCCTGCAGTTCACAGTCCTATAGTCCCAAGCGTCACGTGCAGATAATAATGTCCAGAGGCAGTCAAGGGGCTCACCTGTCTGTGTTCCTTTTTAAGGTGACAAAAGTCTCCCAGAAGCACACGATCATGTCCACTTTCTAGCATTATGTCACTTCTCGATGTGAAACCAGTCACTGACAAAGACAAATTATGACGATCAGCCAAAACTAATCATAATTAACCTCTGAAATTCATAGCAACTCCATATTTACGCAAACCCAAGCTCCGTTGGCAAAGAATGAAGCCAGGGGCCTGGGAGGGAGGGAGGGAGTGGAAGGCATGGCTAGAGAGACAACCAATGACTCTGCCACAGCCAAGTCCGCCAGAGCCCAGGGACTGTCTGCCCTTCGTCCTGTTCTGTTGGATTTGACATCCAGTCTTATAATTTTGTGGAATGTTATTATAGCCATTTTTCAGCTTCACTGAAGATACAGTGTTTTTTTTTTTGTTTTGTTTTGTTTTGTCTTTGTCCATTTGGGTGTGTTTTAGAGACAGTAATGAGAAAGAAAACACTTCAATCTGTTCTCTGTCAAACTAGAGATCAATGCAATGGATATTTTCCTAGAGATAATTAACTGGAAAAGCAGTAAAAAGTAACCTTAGCAACGCATTAGAAGGAAGAACATAAACAGATTTTTCCTTGGAAAACTAGGAATGTTTCCTTCATCCAGGATTGGCTATTTTTCTGCTTTAAATCTTATAGACACAAAAAGTTTACTACACTAAGAAGAGATAGAAGTGGGCCAAAAGTTCACGCATCTTTTTTTGCCTCCCCCTCCCCCCACCCCATCAAATGCAACACTCAGAAAATTTAAATATCCCCTACTTCCTTTTAGTCTCCCCCAGAAACTAGAAATTCTAGTTCAAGCGGCCCTAGGATTCAGACCTAGAACAGTTTGTTTAGTGATAGGAGAGGACAGCGGGGTTCGGTCCACACCCCATACCTGGTCTTCTGTCGGGACACTTAGTTGAGTGCTTCAGCAAAAGGAGGACATATCTTTCTCCTTTTATAACCCTTTCTGGGACAGTGATTGAAGGATGATGATGAAATCGCACAACCTTCCAATCCCATTAAACTTCACCCAGGGGAAATAGCATTAGACCTTAAACAAAGGAACAAGTCCCTCCCTAAATAGATTAGAGGACATATATCAAGCCAGCAGGCTTTCCAAACAAAGGAGTTCCAACAGGGTTATTTCTTTTCCTTGAATGCAAGCAACGCAGGCATTTTAAAGGAAAGGATGCAGTGACCTTGCCCACCTTACCTCGGAGACACGGCTCTGGTCTCTGAACACTAGTAATAAGGATAAATCACTGCATGACTCAAGTCCTGTGTAAAGAAGTATTTCCTGACATCTCGTACAGAAGCACAATGAGAGGACATCGAGGTAACTACACCAGTAAAAATTAGGGGCCAGGATGGGGGATGGACCCCTCAGACTTTAGACATTGTGTTACTAAAACGTCATTAGTACACTCAGTTTTCTGAGGTTGGGGATATTCAGGTTAAATACACATGTCTAAGCAACACTAAGGCCATTGCCCTCAAAATCGATTGATCCCCACCCCTTCTCAATAAATTTCTTCCAGGGTGAACTCGAACTGATTATATCCAGACCCCAGTCTTGAGATTGAGGCAGCAGCTGTGGGTGAAAGAATGATTCTAAGAACTCTTTGGGTGGCGGCATTTATATTCCGCCGACAGCCCGGCTGGTGCGGCTCAGTGGTTGAGCCTGGACCCGTGCACCAAGAGGTCGCCAGTTCGATTCCCAGTTGGGACACATGCCCAGGTTGTGGGCCTGATCCCCACTGGGGGGGCATGCAGGAGGTGGCCAATCGATGTTCTCTCTCATCGGTATTTCTGTCTCTCTCTCTCTCTCCCCCTTCCTCTCTCTCTAAAATCAATACAGGAAAAAAATATATTATTAAACTCCACAGACTACACCTGTCCAAGGTGGCACAGTCAGCAGAGGCCCGGAGTACCTGGCACTGACTGCCATGGAGGAGATGGACCCGCTGATGAATGTGATAAAAAGTAGCCTGAGAAGGAACTTTGGAACTGCTCTGATATTATGATTCGGTCCTGGAGTAAGACCTAAAAGCCAGCCAAGTGGGAAATCTGAAAAACAACTCCTCCTTGGGGCAAGTGCTTAGGGAATTAGATAATTAGATATCTTAGCTCATTAAACCACAAATACTTAAAACATTATGGAAACATTACATTTTCTTTTATCCCTTTTTGATGGATATTCAGGAGGCACTTCTGGTCTTGGATTTTTTTCCTGCGTTCGATAATCGCTATCTTATATCTCTATAGGAGAAAAACGTAGCTTTTTGAATGTTTTAGGGGTACTTTCTACATTAAAAAGGCCCTAAAGAGGAAACAGGACACATTAACTACTGTGATTTATTTATTTTGCGCCTCCTTCATCATTCCAGTCCCTGAAGCCTAATCAACAGAAACTACCTGATTTTAACATCTGCCAATATACTCCGTACAGCTTTATTGTCTTTAAATTGAGTCAAAACTCACATTCTCTCTAAAGAGAAAAAGAAGTGTGCTTTTAAATTTTTGAAGGGTCTAGATAATTATCTCATAGTTTCCCTACAGACCGATATGTACAAAGCTAAAGCAATCGCATAATACGTTTAAGGGCTTAGAAAAGTAAAATATAAGATTTACCTGTTTCTATGGCAGCTGTCTCCATGGCACCTGGTTAGAAGGACGCATGCCTGACCCAATAGGTCTGCTACCTCTACTTCATGTCAGTGGTGCTAATTATGCTTTATACTGTTTAGATCAGACTCCTTGTTTGACTCTTACATTTTAAAACAATTCTTTCCTCATACTGTTCTCCTTGGGAAACAGGGACATTATTCTATCCACAACATGCGATTATTTCTGAACCACCAATTTAAAACAGCCCATCTAACTTCTGTATCCGCCCATTTCTTCTTTAGCCGTCTAAAGCAGTCTATAATAGTGACTGAAGACAGAATGTAACCGTGATAGAAATACCATTCCCTTTAAACCGTAGAACCCATTTGAGAGTTTTAATTTTGCCACCGGTTACTTTAATTTTTTATTTTCAATTAAATCCAAAGCTCTTCTTTCACTCGTACTGTGCAGATGTTTTCAAGCTATTGCTAGTTATATGTGTGAAAGTGAACATTGAGTGATAAAAATTCAATGAAATAACACATTAACATACAATTTAGCAGAATGAGTCAAGAGAAAATGATAGTAGTAATAATAACACTATTGCTATAGAAGATGAATAAATTAATTTGATCTAAAACTAGAATCAGGTTGACTCTTAGATCTGCTCTAACATTATGGTAAAAGTCCTGAAATAAGTTTGCCTAAAAGCATTTACTAGGCACCAGGTACTGTTCTAAGAGTTTGCACATATTACCTCCTCTAAGGATCCTGACATCAGTCCCATGAGAGAAGTTATTAGCCCCATTTTACTACAGAAAGAAAATGAGATTCAGAGACATCAAGTAACTTGCCCAAAGTCACACAGCTAGTACATGTTGGAGCCTGAACACGAACTGAGGCTGTCTGGCCTCGGATTTCTGTGTTGTTGTTTTACCATCATGCTAGCTACAATGTGTGATCATCATAACACAATTAATTGGGGTGGGGTGAGGGGGAGAATGTAAACATTAAAACCAGTCCCAGAAAATATATCCACTGCTGAAATATTTTTCTTTCCATAGTTTCAGTTACTTGTCCCCTTGCAAGTTTGGTTCCAGGTCCCATCCATGATTTTTTTTCACTGTGAATTCTCTCCAATTTGATCTTGTTTCTTCTCATGCTTAATTCTTCACATCTCAGCAATATTCACCTTACACAAACCAAATGATCTAAAAAAACTGTCCTGAGGACAGAGGCAGTAAAGATACATTGAAGTTAGTCACAAGGAAAATACATTTTTGAAATTTCAATTCTATTTTCAGGGAAATTTGGGGATTGTAATACTTAAATAAATGATCATGTTTTTTATCATCTGAAAATAATACACCTTAAGGAAGCAGCAGTTCAACTGAGAAAGTCCCTCAAGTAGAAAACCATGAAATTTATTGTTCTAACTGGTCCACTTTGGTAGCAAAGGCTGTGCTATTAGCAATTATACTGGGACAGCAGGCATCATAAAATGGGCCTGTGTTGGGCAAGCTGGGATACACATTATATGACCTTTAGAGACTGTAGGGGCAGAAAGATGGTTGAAACAGGGGACAGAAATGACTTCTTGTCCCGATGGTGGAGATTTTAAATTTTATATTACATATGCTTGCATTGGCTTTCAGATTTGTTCATTCCCTAGGCTCATGATCTCCAACTTTATTTATTATCATTGCTAGTATTAGTTCATTGATTGGGAAATTGTTATATGACTGCTGCTGTGCTGAGGACTTAATTTATATTGTTTCATTTAAACCTGAAAACAATCCCATCAGGTAGGTATAATGATTATAATTGTTTTGGAAACAAAAATAAAGTGACTTGGCCAAGGTCACATATTATAAACTGCAGAGCCAAGGTTTGCATACAGATAGGGGTGAAAATCGTATACTCTTAGCCACCATATTCTATGCTTCTCAAATTATTTGGTCTTAGAATATTTTTTAACATATAATATATTGATTTTTCTCCACCAAGAGCTTGTGGGACGCAATTAGCCTTAGAATAAAATATACTGCAACTACAGTCTCTCAGATAAATTTCTTACTGGAAGAAAAAAAATAAAAATTTGGTTGCTACAGTTAAAATATTAAAATATTGAGCAAAGTCAAAAACACATTAAAATTTTTTTAAAAGAACAAGATCCATGCCACACGATTGTTCATCAACAACTCGCATTGGAGTGGTCGAGTGACCCCAAAATAATAATGTTATGCAGCATTTTGCATAACACAGAGATCACATGGCATCTGATCATTTCTTTGAGTCCAACTTCCATAACTTTAAAGATTTTATATAAATGTGCTTACGTGATACCTTACCTTTATATAGTGTTTCCTCTGCACGAGGCACTGTTCCTACTGCCTTGCTTTCAATTTCTCCTCAAAACCATCCTAGATAAAAACTGTGATAAACCTCATGTTGCAGATGAGGAAGCGAATGTACCCACCCAAAGCTAGTGAACAATGGAGCCAGCGTTCAGACACAGCCCACCCATGACGGGCCCGCTGACCTTCCTAGCATTTTTCACCTGCTAATTATTGGTGTGTGCTGAGATGTGAGATAAATGCTCAAACTCTTGTAAAATACATTTTTGTTCCATGTTATTTGTTTATATTTGCACATATAAATATTTCTTAAAATCTGTAAAAAGTAAAACTGACTGTGTGTGGAAGGGTAGAAAGAAGTAGAGAATATCCCCATGATAAATAGACTAAGATCGGGAATGAGCATCTGAACTGATAATTAGGCAAAGAGGTGGTTAAAACGCATCATATGCATAAAGAAGCACTTGCATTCTATCTATTGCCACAGTGCCCTGTGGCATTGCCAACTGAGCTTTGAGACCAAGTTTTGGCTTTGTTTTTCCTGTTTGGAGCTGTAGTCCTCCTTGTGTTTTAGGAGACTAGCTTCGGTTGCCTTGATGCAAATATCTGGATGTTGGGTATTCAAAGTGTGGCGGTGGATCAGCAGCATCATGTCTCCGAGCCCAGGATCCGGTTCCCTCCCACTTCTACTGATCTGGAATCTGTTCTCTAACAAGATCCCTGGTGACTCTTAAGCATATGAAAGTTTAAGAAACACTGGCCTACAAAAGCAGGCTGAAACCCTCAGTGATGGCAGAGTGTCTGCTTTTTGAATCAACTGGAGGAAAGGTCGGAGGCAGTCATCTCTCCGCGGGGCGGGGAGGCGGGGCAAGGCAAGAAAGATGCTTGGATGAGGGAAAATAAACAACACTCTGTTTCTTGCCTACCGGACTACCACCCTCATACAACTTGCATCCCCACCCACGGCTCAGCCATCGCACCGCGTGAACACACGGCTACGACGAACGGCCAAGTCCCTCATGTTTGGGTCGAGGACAGCGCCATGTGGGAGATGAAATCTCAGAACAGAAGCCTACGAGGCCCTGTGGGAAAGAGGAGGTTTTTCTTAACCCGGTTTATCTGCAGCAAGAAATCTGTGGGCTAATGAACGAGGCCAACTCTCCCCAAGGGTTCAAAACGGAAACCTGAAGTGCGATCGAAAGTTACCGAGTGTCTGTTCCACGTTTTCTACACGAAATATCGCCAGGTCCTCGCCATAAACTGCTGAAGTTCTTATCTCCATTTAACAGACTAGGAAGCTGGGTCACAGGGGGGTGACCTGCAGTCACACAGGAAGTCCAGGCTGACCAGTGCTCTGTTACCCATAAACTGAGTACGTTCTGCCTTATCTCTCTATTTCTGTTTTGCTCTAATTTGATGAGAAGTGTTTCTAGGTTGCACTTCTGGTGAATTATTCATCGTAGGTGGGATGTTCTACTTAAATAAAAAACATAAATAATGTGTAAGGCGAGGTCCCTGCCATGAGTTCACAGGTTAACTGAGTGGAAAAGTTAACCTGCATCTAAAAAACAAAGATGTATTAGGCTTAGATTGTGCCCTTGGCTATTATTAACATAGAGGAAATCAGAGAGGAGATGGACCAAGTCATTGTCGTTATCTGAGAAATCTTTAAAAGGAGGTGGCCCTCAGGATGGAATCTAGGAGGGGCCCTCACTCAGGGGTGTCGCTGTTGGCACTGAGTGACTGTGATTTTAGACCGTTACTACCGTATCCCGGAGAAAAGATTAGGCTAGTTTCTTTTATGTGTGCTTCCAAAGAAGATTGCATTTGGACATGGATTCCGTGGCTAAAATAATAATCATGATTTTTATTTTGCTTTTAATAAAGGTGAGCTGCTGAGGCCTGGACTAGAGGGGGTGGCACTCGGAGCAGATGGACAGGGCACAGGGGTTGGAAGGGTGTAGAGAACATGTCTCAGGAAAACTCAATGCCTTTCAGGGTTGGCCACGATCAGCACTCGTAATGTGAGTCTCACAAATACTGAAAAGTCCAAAATTAAAGACTCTTCTACGTGGAATAGTCCATAAGAAAATTGTTAGAGCAAGAGTGCTCGATCCTTGGCTGAATTCACACTGTGCCTGGCCGACTTGACCTCCTCGGGCATCAAGTCCTCTGTGTTGATGGCAGCCTCACATGGAATGGATTTGAAACGTCACCAGAGCAATTCCCTCTACAAAGCCCTGAGGACAATCAACCAGTGTCCTTACCTACAGGTGTCTTATTGCCTTGGCCCCTGAAGAACGCATCTGCAAAGGAACTCCTGGCCTGGGTATGCTTACGCTACTTTGAGGACTATTAGAATTTGGGACTTTGAAAGCATTGATCTGGAAAAGGAAAGAAACATAAATAAGGGATCTAAGAGAACAGCTCCTGAGAGTCACCGCTGTGGGTGACATTCCTGTCCACTGCTCATGATGTGGAGCACAGTATGTGACTTCTCTATTCATGTGACAAACCTTTCCTCTGTACCTGTCACGTGCAAGATATTACATGATAGGGCTGTTGTGAATATTAAATTGGATAAGATTTGTAAATTCTTTAGCCCAGTTTCTGAAACGTAGTAATTGCTCAGTAAATGGTAGCTATCATGTTACAGAAATACTCCAACATACAGTTCCACATCTGTGTTAAAAAGCACAACCCGTTTTTTATTTGAAATAATTGTAGAATACCCTCATGTGAAGACGTAGCCTGCGGGTTCTGCATTTCTAATGTAAAGTACAGGTCAAATCCCCTTTCCCAGACCTGCAAGAGCCAAGTTGAATTTTTCAGTGTTGTACTAGAATTTTGCTGAATTTACTATTGTTCTAATAATAATAATATCATATTTTTATGTAACTTTAAAATACATTTTTTACATTCATTAACTCCAAATGAATTATTGCCAGTAGGCTTGGAAATCTTCTTGTTTTATAGAAACTTTGGTAAAATTTATTTTAAATGAATTTGGCCTGAATCAGCAACTGAGGTATAACAATTAAAATGTCCAATTTGGGGGAATTCTTGGTAGCTTTCCAGTATGTCGTTAGTTTTCATAATCAAGCTGTTACATGATCTTTTTTTTTTCATTATGCATGAGCAAATAGACTCCACTACACTCAATTTGAAGCAATTATTATCTGTGGCACAATATAATCAAAAGGCTACTGCTATTTGTTGAAGAATTCTTTGTTTGCCAAGATTATGAAGAAAGTTATGCCAGGAGCACACGCAGTGCTGCCTGGCACCCGGCAGCTGGCTCTGGAAATGAGAAAATAAATCAGAATCCTTGATGCCTGTATTTTTTAATATTCCTGCCAGTGTGTGTATTGGAGAACATTTTACATTAAATAGCACTAATTGCCTTAATTGGCTTACGGCTAATAAACCGACTGCACTGTTGGTGTATAGTTAAAGCATTGAGTTTATTGGGGGAACTTAGATTCTTGTAATTCAGTGGTCCAGGTGCTAACACAGAGCAAGACAGCGGGACGGCGTGCGTGACCCCTTGTGTGCTATGGAATAATGAGGTATGGAGGGGTGAGAAGTCCTCTCTAATCAGCCTGGGGTGGTGACTCTTCACAGCCATCCCGGGTGAATAACCCCCTTTGGAAAGCACACGAGGGAACGTGAACGCGGCCTGACTACCTCCCAGACCGGGCCGCGAACACGCAGGAGCTCTCGGGACGCTGTGTTCACTACCGGCAGAACCCGGCTTTGCTCGCAGGTGGCTGGTAACAGTAATAGCACCTTCCTACGTCATCATGACCAAAATACATGAATCGTGAGCCTCTCTCTATCGCCATTGAATGGTTTTGCTTTGGGTGTCATCCCAAAGGAAGCGGGGTGGCTGGGCGGGTGCCGTTTAGCGGGGCCCCGAGCAGTCAGCCTCCTTCCTCTGCCCCTGCGGTTTGCGGTGCCCGCAGTGCTGCAGAAAGGGGTTCATCGGCTCCTAACATGTGCGTGCTCAACCGCCCTTGCACACACAGAGCCCGTGTAAACTTTCAGACATTTACTTCCTGATATAGCTGAGTGTAATCATGCTAACAGGCAAAGAACATGGAAGAAACGCTCCTAGGGTAGCCCCCGTCCCAGGGGGTAACAAGCAGGTCTCAATAGAAAAGAGAGGTCAGGATGGGGGAGGCCACCCCCAAACCAGCCTGCTCCGTTTTTCTCAAGTCCTGATGGTTTGCTTCATTTACTAATTAGTCTACTTCAAAACAAACAAACGAGCAAACCCCAACTGCTTATTATGTCTAATGCCTTTAAGCAACACTTGGACTGTTCAGCGGTATTGAAATCCTGCATGATTTGACAGGGGTGAAAGTACTAGAATAATACCATTTGCCATTTTTAGCTGCAACGGGGGTGGAAAGTTCAACTGAGGGAGAATCAGAGTTGTATTTGATCAAATAGAGGCAGATTTGGGCAGATTTGGTAGGTGGGCACCATCTCGTGCCTGAAAATTATGGCTGGTATATGTCAAAGGCGCTGTCCACACTTAGTAGAGCAGCCAATGCCCCTGCAGTGTGTGAGGGTCTGGGGCTAGTTCTCAGGAGACAGGGAGGGGGTCTCAGCCCTAGTCCTACCCCTGTGGGACCGCCTGGTGGTCTCTCTAGAGGGCTCAGGTGTTTTCCATCAGCCCCTGGGAAAAGCCTGCAGCACACAAGAGCTCAGATTGCGATCCCTTTTATTTGGCGGTTTCACAAACATGAGAAAAGGGAATACAAAAAGAAACCAGAACACCCCTGTAAGTGACAGAAGAGTTTGATCTCTCGCTTCTCTTTTCCTAATGTTCTTATTCCATCTGAAGTTTGTAACTACTCCCCACTCATCTCTGCGAGCGGTTAAGAGCATCTGCCAATGCAAGAGAGAAAAGACGAAAGGGAGTCATGGAACTGCTGTGTCATTTTTTTTTTTAGCTATAGATTTAGGAACACGTTCTTTTTTAAAAAAATATATTTGTATTGGTTTTTTTGGAGAGAGAGATAAAAACATCGATGTGAGAGAGAAACATCCATCAGCTGCCTCCTGCACGCCCCGCAACCGGGGCGCGTGTCCTGACCGGGAATCGAACCAGGACCTCCCAGTCCATGGGACAACTCTCAATCCATTGAGCCACACTGGCCGGGCAGGAACTCATTCTTGATCATTAAAAAAGTAGCAGTTTATTTTTTATGTCCAGGTAAAGTTTTAAAATATTAACAATAAAGCATAGGTAGAGATAACTTCTTTTGTATCCCAGATAAAAGGCTCCCTCACTATGGTTTCCAATGTCAGTCAGTTTGAAAAGTAGCACAGGATGACTTCATTCTGAAGAAAACTATTTTTTAAATATCCGCAGTGCATTTTCACCTCTTTGGGTGGTATGGTTAGTGGAATACACTTATAATATGTAAAATATATTCAGTTTTTCATTCACTCAACAAAAATCTATAAAGCAGTCACTACCTACCAGGCATTAAGCTGAGTTTTCAGGATATAAAAAATAAAAATAATAAAAATAAAATAAAGCTTAAAACTGTGTTAAACAGTATAAGAGAAACTCTAACTAATTAATTAAAATTAAAAAGTAAAAATGGTTAAGGCCATGATCTCTGCCTTCTGGTAGCTCATGGATTAAAAGGCACCATGTGTAAGTTAAGGTTACTTTTGGTTACTGGTAACATCTTTCACTTACTTGAAGAATCAGGAAGGGTTTTGGTACATATCACAGAAAAGCCAGATCTAGGGTGGGCGTCCTGGTGGACTGACCCAGTGGCCCACCAACGTCACAAGAACTCGAGTTCTTTTGGACTCTCCATTCTGCACAACCCATGATAAGCCCACTCCACCTGGCTACGTGTCCTCTGCTCATGGATGCCTGCAGGTGGCATCTATGTTTACGTGCAGGGGGAGAGAGACATAACCTCTTTGGGCTCTTAAGAATAATGGAATTCACTGCCCGGAAGGCTGAGGATCTTTTATGTATCTCATTGACCCAAATTGGTTCAGACTTGCAATATACCTAAACGGTGTCCCTGGTAAGGGAGTTGGGATCGCCGTAATTGGCTCAGCCTAATCGGGGTCCACCTCTGCAGCAGGGACCACTCAGATTTCCTGGAGGCATGTTGGCTGTTTGGGGAAGAGTTCTATAAGTCAGGAAAAAAGAAATACGTTCTGGGCAATATCCCTGCCCTCATTATCTTTTGTAACACTAAAAGCTATCTCAGAAATGTAGGACCAGACTGGCCGGTGATATGACCTCTGAAGGACCCTGTTTCTCCTGGACCACGGGTTCTCGAACCTGAGGACCTCGAGGGCTTATTAAAACACAGTTTGCTGGGCCCCACTCCAGTTTCTGATTCAAGAGATCTGGTGTGTGGTCTTAGCATCTGCATCTCTAACAAGTTGCAGGTGATGCTGTACTGGAGACTTTGTCACCATGATACATCTAACAGCAATTAGGCGGCTTTTGATGTGCTACGATCACCATCAGAGTTGAACAAAATTTCCCGCGATTCTGAAAACATTTTCTGTCCATAGGGCAGTTTTTCCTTTACTATATCATTCAAATGCCTGGTTGGGTTTGAAGACATCCCTCCCTCCTTTGGAAATTACATAAAGAGCCTCAAATATCTTTTGAAAGCTATTGCTGCTTTTGCTCTAATAAAAAAAAAATTCTCTAAAACTGTTTTTTAAAACCAATAATGCACATATAAAATGTAAACTTGTTTTATAGTCAAGTTCTAAAAAAGTTCAATTCATAGCTCTGCAATTCTGGAAATACCTTTTATTGTGTAAATTGGGCTCCCCTACACCAACAAGAGGAAATGTATTACTGAAAATATTGGGGAAAAAAGCTGCTTGAGAAATAAAAAGATCATAATGCATTGACTCTCTACAGGTTGATCATAGACTATTTTTTGACATTAAATAAAGCAATTTAAACCATCTTTTCACTGCCCAATTTTTATAATAGACTTTGAACTTAAGCAGAAAGTTTGCTGATCCTTCTCATTAGAAAGTTAATACATTTTCCGAAACAGTTTGAGTTGGCAGTGCAATCCCTTATGGAGGTAATTCTAAAAAGCCCACATAGAGTGAGTTGCCAGAGGAAAGATACCTGCTAAAGGCCAGGGTCTGTTCTGGGAGCTACATGTATGTTACTTTATTTAATAAATTAAAAAAAAAAAAAAAAGGTAACATCAACAACAAATAAGAGCACTCCTCAAATCCTTTTGTGAATTCGAGCTTCGCTCTTGGTGACCTAGGGAAAGTCACGGTGCAAAGCGGAGATCTGGTGAAATGCCTTTCCTCCACTTAAAACCCTTTTGTATCTTGTGATTTCTAACTGTTAAGAAGACTGAGTTCCTCAGTGCTACCAAGGGCCCACGTGACTGCCTTCCTGGCAAAGCCTCAGCTGATACCCTCTGGCCAAAACTCCTTCATTCAGCCACACTGACCTTCTCCCAGGGTCTGGGCAGAGCCGTGCGCCTCCCCTTTGGGGTCTCCCCACCTGCTCTGTTGGAAACGCTGCCTCCATACCACCCTTGCTGGCTAACCCTCCTCACTCTTCAAATCTCTGCTGAAATCTCACTTTCTCAGGAAAAACTTGTTATGCCGTTGTATTTGTGAGACGGATATATGAATGCCGTTGTATTTGTGAGATGGATATATGATATATGAACATTTAAGAGCCTGTCATAGACCAGGCATGTGCAGTATGGTATTTAGTCCTTCTGTCAACTGATCAGCCGGTGAGAAGTCAGCGCTCCTGCATCCGTGAGGACTATCATTTGCTCACTGTTTCTGCAGAGTAAGCAGGATGATCACACACTGTCTGCCTTGGTTATATATGGTTTAGAATGATCTAGGAGAAGGTATGTTTTATTGCCTCATATATAAATGCTAACAGGGAAAGATATTCGTTTTGTAAGTGCATTATTTCTCAATGCTTGACTCTGTGCTGAACTTACTAAAATATAACCTATAGGAAAATGTTTTAATATAAAAAGCACAAAATAAATGTAAAGTGCTATTCTTGTAACGAAGAGTTTCATGAAGGGCGTGAAAATGATGCTTTTAAAAACATACTGAGATTTTTCTAAACTGTCTGTAGCAGAAAGTATGAATTTTAACGGAACAAGAAGGCCATGCCTTATTAAGAAAATGAACAATTTAAGACTCATGATCTAAATTACACTCAGGAAAAATGCCTCCAACTTTAATTTAGAATTTTTTTTTTTTTTAAAAAACAATTTCTACAACATTCAGGAGAAGCCTGAATTTAAAACATCCTCTTTCTGCCAAGGCTGGGTAGTTCATTTGGTTAGAGCATTACGCCAAGGTTGTGGGTTCAATCCCCGGTCAAGGCACATATAAGAATCAATCAATGAGTGCATAAATAAGTGGAACAACAAATCAGTGTTTCTCAATCTCTCTCTCTCTCTCCCCTTTCCTTTCTTCTCTCTAAAATAAATAAATAAAAATAAAACATCCTCTTCCCTCCCAGCTACACTCTAACATTTACTCACCATTTCCACTGCATTGTGTACACTGCACATCCACAATTTAAACCTTTGTCAAATAAAGTTTTCCACCCAGAGGAGGTGTAGAAGCTCAACTTTATGGCTTAGACTTAGAGAAATCCTAAATTAAATGCATTCTTAGCATTCTAAGCCGTTACTGGGTTCTATTTAAGCTTTTTGTCTTCTGCATAGTAACCAGTAAGATGTAGTTTAAAGAAACATTACACAAAGCTAAAAGAAACAAACATTAAAGACAACATTTTACCATAGTTCTGTCTTAAAAATTAGGATAGAGTAAATACCCAGAGCAAGGCTAAAAGTTGAAACATGTTTGTGAGACTTAGATGAATCAGAGACAAGATTTTCTAGAAGATTGCCAATGAACTGTAATGCACTGTACTTTTTCCTATAATCAAAGCAAGTAAGACTTGAATTAACAATCCATACAATGCTCCTAGAATTCTTCTTTCTTTTTTAACCTGCTGTATTCCCACTGCCCAACACTCTGTATTCCAGGAAACATTTCATTCTAAAGGGCTCCATTACGGTTAATGAAGATAAGTCCATATGGTATAATATTGTAATGAATTTTCTGGTGGAAATTAATTAGATGTGTGAATGTGTGAATGCTAACATTTATTTACATCCCAGGCTAAATGTTCAAAGGGGTGTATGTTAAGCACACAATTAGAAGCAACGATGCATTAAATTGGCCTCACCAAGAAATAGTATTAATTTTCATCGTGCAATGGAAACGTCTTAGAAAATTCGTGATAAGACCTTCCCTGCCTGCCGTTGAGACTCCTTGTCCGCCTAAGCCACCCCTTTTATAAAAGTTGATGGAAAATTGAGGATGGAGAAGGAAAGTGCATTTTCCACCTCACACCATAAGGCAGCCTAATGGTCTCATTAACCTGTGGACTTCCTCCCAGCTCCTTTTGATCTGCACTGTGCAAACAGTATCCAGCCTCTCCTTTTTCAAACAGTCGGTGACCTGTTTCACCAGGGAGGGAATTCCTCACAGCCGGAAACCTTCAGTGACTCTGTTCTTTTTTCAAGTGTTACTTTACTGAAACTGTAAAGAAACAACATAAACTCTTGGTCGACAGAAACCACAGGACCCCCTGGAAGGATTTCTTTCCCAGGTGAAGGGCCCTTCTAATATTCTGGGATGATTTTTAATTTGTGCTGGGAATTTACTAGATTTATAGACTTATGCTAGTCAAATATTTAGATTAGAAATATTTTATTGTTCTAATGTTTCCTTATGTCACACTATATGTAAACTGATGAGAATAATCACTATCATTTATTGAATTCTAACCATGTGTGAGCACTGAGATAGTGAATTACATGGATTGTCTAATTTATTTCTCTCACAAATGCTATGTTTTTATACATTTTATTTATGTCTTCATGTTATAGGAGTGAAAAGTGGGGTTTGGAGGTTGAAGAACTCACTGAAATTCAAGAGATGGTGAGTGGCTGAACTGGGATTTGAACTGATGTCTGTCTACCCTGTATGCCAAACAGACAATGTTAAATGCTTTGGGGCAATTTTCATTATAATCCTTGAAGACACTGCTTGATTATATCATTGTTCTTTTGTAATTTTGTGCAATGAATATCTTGTTGAACCTCCCCCAAACAGATTTCACACATACCAATACAGAAACATAAGACAGCTTGAATAATGAAAATATTATTTGTTGTGCGGGGCAAAGGAAATGTGATTGGGATGAAAAATTAGCAGCATTGTAAGTTTGACGACTCTCTTTGAACCAAAAATTAGTAGTGTGTACATTCTGTATAAAGTTACTTCTCATGTAATGAGACCCCCTTATTAAACCCAAATGCCCTTATTCCCTTAATATTTTTCGTAATTGAGAACTGAAAGAAAAACAACACTTAGTAAACTCAATAACAAGACTAAATTAAAGTACGTGTTAGTCTAAAAGACACTTGAAAGTCAAGTAACATATTTCAATAAATAAAAGATGGCTTCAGGCAGCTCAGAATTCTAGATAGAGCCCTGGCCAGTTTTGCTCAGTAGTGAGAGCGTCGGCCTATGGCCCGAAGGGTTGCAGGTTTGATTCCCTGTCAAGGGCACGTACCTGGGTTGCAGGTTTGATCCCTGGCCCTGGTTGGGGTCATGCTGGAGGCAACCAAATGATGTGTCTTTCTCACAACAATGTTTCTCTCTCTGTCCTCTCTCTCCTTCCCTCCCTTCCATTCTATCTAAAAATCAATGGAAAAATATCCTTGAGTGAGGATTAACAAAAAAAAAAAAAAAAATTCCAGACAGAAGCTGTTTTGCCTTATGAAGAAATTCATGTAAGAAAAATAGCAAATTTTATGATTTCTGAAAATGTGAACTTGATCTACACTTGTAACCTACACCCTCCTGACATGTAGTTCTCTAAAAGATAGTGAGAAGTTCATGTTCCCTCAGCGCAATGAAGAAATCGTCACTGCCCTTGAGTATGAGCCTGGAACATAAATGTACAAAACGTAACTCATTCCCACCACTCCTGCCCTTAGACCCATCATCTGTGGAACTGATGGACTTGATCACTGTTAGCTGTTCTCTCCAAAAGTGTGTTGTGTAGGAGAAAGACAACCAAAGATGCGCAAAACACGTAAGGTTGTATTCTGAAAGCAGACTAGAAAAGTAAATTCTTATTTTGACTATGGTAAGAACTGATACTTTGAGGTTACAAGTTTCCTTGGGAGCTATTACAAACCATCTTACAGTTTCAATCTCAAATAAAAACTTTACAGCTAGAGGGAAATTATGATCCTAGGGTCTAAGTCTATTTGTTCAGTAAATACTGTTAAATACATATAGCTGGGCATTATCCTGGGATTGGAGGCAAGGAAGTGAGTAAAATAAGTAAAATCTTCTCTTGCTTTAATTTTGCATATGTGATTTTAAAATTATAACATATTCTCATACATATTTCTTCAATGAAACATACTTTTGTAAGTTTATACATAAAAAGGAGTGGTTAACCACCTCGAAAATCAGAAACTCATAAGAGGAGGGGGACTCATGGGTGATCAAGTTCATCCCTTGTTTCTAGATATAAGGTCTTGTCATGAGTTTTGTTGAAATTTCTCACGTTTCCTTTTGTCTCCCAAATTTAGAGTAATTTGTTGTAGCTCATGTGTAGTTGACTTGGTAAAAAGGTGATCGAAATATTCCCCACCTGGAAAACACATTTGAAAATAACTCAAAGAAAATCAATCAGAAATGATTCAGTCAAATTGGGTTTTCATAATAATAACGGGTGGAAGAAAGAGTTGAGACTTGGCTATTAGACCTGGGATTGATCCCTATTCCTCAACCCACCTGTCAGAGGTTCTCAAACGGTATAACTGTAGAGCTGATTAAAACTCATCTCTAAGTCCCACTGTCAGAGTCTCCCATTCAGTGGATCTGAGTGGGGACTGACGATTTGCAATTCTATCAAATTTCTAAGTTATGCGAATGATGTCAAGATGGGGTGGCGCTTTGAAAACTTCTGCCATAGATTACTAGTTAACTTGTTTCTACTGGCTAAGGTCCAATTTCCTCATCTCTAAAAGGAAATGTCGTTATTTTTATAGTCTTACTATGAAGATGACTGTACTTAGCACAATTCCTGGAACATAGTATATGCTCAAAAAAAATGTATTCCCGTCCAGCTGGTATGGCTCAGTGGTTGAGCATCAACCCATCCACCAAGAGGTCGCCGGTTCGATTCCAGCTCAGGACACATGCTCAAGTTGTGGGCCTGATCCCCAGTGGGGGACATGCAGGAGGTGGCCAATCGATGTTCTCTCTCATCGATGTTTCTCTCTCTCCCTCTCCCTTCCTCTCTCTCTAAAATTAATAAAGAAAAAATTTTTTTAATGTATTCCCAATCCTGCATCAATGTATAAGCCAGAAATATGTAGAATCATCTAAATAATCCATATATGGCAAAAATACAGGTAGAGAAAAATATGTTTTTTGTTTATTTGCTTTTTGTTTGATCACAGTGATTTAATTATTCCCAAGATTTCCATTCTTTTAAAAATTCATCTTGATTGCTCTATTACATGTTTTATCCCTCAGCATAACAATCTAATATAAAACTCATACAAAAACAAAATCTCGAATATAAGATACAGATGTCAACTTTTACAAATAGAATATAATTTTTCTCTTGATGGTACCTTAGCGATCATCTGGTTGACCTGTTGATTTTATAGTTGAAAAAAGTTATCCAAAGTCATAAAGTAATTTAGTGACTAGATCCTGAGTCATTCAGGTAAAATGAGCCTATGCTGTGCCACCACTTTCGGAAAATGACTTCATACATCTATTTTAAAACTATTTAAGAATATTTTTATTTAATAATCAATTGGCAGAGACTGAAGTGACCCAATAGGACCCTCCCCTGGGGCAGGCAGGGCAGGAAGGAGTTAGTGGTTCTAATCACTAAGTGTGTTGGCTTACAACTGGGGGGACTCATTTGTAGTAGCCTAGAGCATGTGAGAACCTGGGTAGAGGGTAACATTCACTCCTACTAGGGCAGGGAGGGTGGGGTCAGCCTCCTATGGCAGGTGTTCAGGTTAAGTCTCCTCCTTTGTACTATCATCACCACATCTTCTTTAGTTTTTTTCATTTTCCCTTTGTTGCTAAACAATGATTCTGTCTTCCCTCCAGCCTATAGGAAGTGGCGTTCTGGTATCCATTGGCTGCGATGCCCAGGCTTCAGTAATGACCTCAGCAGGTAAGGATAGCAGGACTGTCTCTGCTGCTCAAACCCACAACACTTCTTAGCCTCAGGAAAAAGAAACATTTTTCTTACTATTATTAGGACAATTTTATCTTTTAGGGGGGGGGGGGTGCAGGATCTCTTATATGAATAATACTGACCTGCACTGTGAATTTCTTTTCAAACACTTCTATAGGAAGCTGCTTTTGAAATAAAGATTTCTTCAAGGACTGGAAATTTGGGGTTATTCCCAGCAGCACTCCTGTGCCAGATTTCTTTCTTTTTTCTCTTTTTCATTGCGCACTCGCTTTGTGGTAGAGTTATTTTGTCTCTTCTTGTCCCTCTGGTGATTATGATTGTTATGACACAGACAAGAAATGAGAGATAGGAATCTCAGACTTAAGCAGAAGGGAAAATTCTCCAATGTTTCCACTTCTTCTTTTGCAAGGGGTCTTATTTAAACAATTGAACCTATTACTAAAGCCAACCTAGAATGGAGCAAAGTCCAGTATGGAAATGTTGACGCCTACTGCCATCAAGGGAGAAAAGTAAAGGGGCTATTAGAGACTGACTATTTATGTGCCCCCAGATTCATATGGTGAAACCTTAGCCCCCAATGTGATGGTATTTGGAGATGAGGCTTTTGGAAATAGTTAGAGAAGCCCATGAGGGTGGGATCCTCATGATGGGATTAATGCTTTTATAAAAAGAGGAGACATGGGACCTCCCACTCTGGTCTCCTCCATATGAGGGTACAGTGGTTAGAAGGCCCTTGGCAAACCAGGACGAGTGCTGTCATCCAACACCAAATCTGCTGGCACCTGGATCTTAGACAGCTCAGCCTTCAGAATGGTGAGAGGTAAAGGTTTGTCGTTTAAGTCCTCTACTCTGTGGTCACTTGTTATAGCAGCCCACGCTGACTAAGACAGGGAATGAGGTTGAGAAACTTTGAGAAACCAAGTCTACGAATCAACATTTTTTTATTTTATTTTTTATTTATTTTTTATCCTCACTCGAGAACATTTTTCCATTTTTTGTTCAGATAGAGCGGGAGAGAGAGGAAGAGAGAGAGAGAGAAACATCGATGTGAAAGGGACACATCGAGTGGCTGCCACCCGCACTACCAACCAGGGCCGGGGACAAACTGCAACTGAGATACGTGCCCTTAGCGGGAACCGAACCAGGGTCTCTCTGTACCGCAGGCTGACGCTCCAACCGCTGAGCCAAACCGGCCAGGGCTCAACATTTTATTTTTATTAATTGCAGGTGAACTATAGTAAATAAATTGGGTTTAATTACAGAATGAAAGGATGCCTTTAGCTATCCAGAGAAGCTTTACAACAGCC
Source organism: Molossus molossus (assembly GCF_014108415.1). Lineage (NCBI taxonomy): Eukaryota > Metazoa > Chordata > Mammalia > Chiroptera > Molossidae > Molossus > Molossus molossus. The sequence continues at coordinate 33,371,340 of NW_023425346.1, forward strand.
GGGAAATGATCATAAAAGCGACCAGCGGGTCGCACTTGTGAAGAGGAGACGCTTGTGGAAAGATGTGCACAGAGATGGGGCCCCGTAGGCGTCACCCACACTCCATTCCTTCTCCTGGGCGGCCTCACACAAGTCTTTGTCTTACAACTGTTTGCAAGTGATACTTATAAAGTGTCATTTTTATGAAGTTTTTGCACATATGTTATACTTCATTATAGTTTTAGAGCCATGTAACGAGATTAAGTGGCTGTTGGATATCTGGAACTCTTGTCTGTTACCCTGCAGAACTTGATTAATTCGATTAATAAAAAGAAAGGCAACAGTAACATATTTCTGCAACTTTTATGGCTCTTGATTTCTCCCTGCCTTTCCCAACAGGCTGGACATCCTAGGTGCTTCAGGAAGTAGAAGTGTATTCTCAGTGCGTGCTAGTGGCTCTCTGTTGGGGTTTTCCTTCACGTCTAACGGCTCTGGGGAGGTGATTTTCTTTTCTTTCTTTATTTTACATTTTTATTGAATTTATTAGAGTGACATTGGTTACTAAAATTATATAGGTTTCAGGTGTACAGTTCTATAATGCATCATCTGTGTGTTGTCTTGTGTGTTCGCCACCCCACAAAGGGAGAGAGACTCCCGGAGAGTTTCTTGTAGCTCTTCAGTGGGACTGCACCCAGGTCGCAGCTCTAATGTGGCCAGTTACTAGCAGGGAGGGGAAAAGGCGATGGCGTCCACTCCGGATGATATTGACAACTTTCTAATTAAAGTGGCCTTAGGTGTCACCTCTCTCAAGCAATTCCAGTGGGTTGGAAAAATTGTAGTTGCCTCCCTGTCGGGGAACGGGGGACGCCGCGGGGTTTCCACATAAGCACTTTTCGGAGCTAGCAGTCTTGTATTAATAGAACTAGAATGGGCCTTGTCTTCCAAATCGAATCTGTCACTTTACTCCAGAGAGAAGACAAACTCACACCTTCCTGGGGGACGGTGACACAGACTTTTGAAATTCGGAGATACAGGATTGCTTGCTGTGTCATTAAAGATAATTTCTTTTTAAGAATTTTCTCATTGGCAATTATTCTTGTTAGGTAGGTGGGCAGTCTCTTTAATGTACACGAAATCCTTTGCCCCTGCTCCCATCGGAGGCCTCGTGTTTAATATGCACTTTGTAATTAGCGTGGACGGAAAGCCCCGCATTTGCAGTCAGCCGCCCTTTCTGTCGAATCGGGTTTTAATCTGGGCTGAGTTCAGCTGTGAGGGCCTGATAAGCATTGCTGGAATCTCTGCGCACGACCAACAGCACTTTAATCTCGTCTTTCAATTTCCAGTGCACTCATTACACAAATTCAGCTCAAAAACCTTGATGCATGAAAATTAGCCTTCCTGGATGTGGTACAATTTCTTTTAACCTTTGCTAAAATACTCCCCTCCTTCTGCCCATTCGTCCCAGCAAAATGTAGACAGTGGCTCACTTGTAAAATGGGAGAATTTAGCCTCAAAGCCTAGGGGTGTTAAAGTGGAGCTGAATGTTAGCTATTTGTTTTAATTGGGGATGAAGAAAATGATTTCTTCTATTTTAACCTAATTTTCAGAGAATAAACATCATTACATGGAGATAAATGATATTTCCGTGTAGTACAGAACCCTGGACTAGCCCCGCTGTCAGATGGAGCTTGCTCATTTCAACCTCAAGCCATTAGTGCCAATTTTCAATCGTTATGTAAGTATTACAGTTCCTCGCTGTGTGTCATCTGTCTGTGAGCCTGCCAGGAGGAGATGAAATTCTTAAGGTGTCAAATTGCTTTCCTTAATATGCACTTGGGTGTTTATTTGCATTACACCTTATGCTCTAATTTCAAGCTTTCAAAGATAAAAACGTGTGAAATAGCTGCTGTGTCTTCCTAGTCTCTAGGGATGGGCCAGGGATGGGGCGGGATGTGAGGTGCTTGCTGAAGGGACCACAGGTGGAGACTGAGCGCATCCTACAGAGAAAGGACCCATTTGATCTGTTATTCGGCCCCACATACTATTTCACACAAATCGAGGCAAGTTGAGGACCAAAGATGCCCAACGTACTTAACCTTGTTTGGATTATTAAAAGTGAATCAAGCTTCTAAAATTCTCCAGCAAAAAAAAACAACAGGTTATTATATGTACACAGATTTTAAAAAAAAAAACTAATGCTACAGACGTTTTTGATGAGAACGTCTCCAGGAATGACCGAAGGACTTTCTTTCCACCCTCGGTCTCCTCAAACCCAAAGTCCTGGCCTGAGCTCAGCTCTCTGGGTTTGGGTTTTGGTCCGCGGGCCAACTGAAATGGATGGGGAAGCTTTAGGAAAGACCTTGTTATGTATTTAGGCAAAGGATTCATCAAACCAAATGCAAGGTGTCTCACAAAGACAAAAGAATAATATCTACAATGACTTTTCCCCTAGAGCTCCCTGTGATATTTACCCAGGGGCTTTGCTAACTGCATAATGAAGAGGACAGTATATTTAATAAGAAGAAATATTGGTTCTCCCGAATACAATACAGAGATTTAAGAATGAAAAAATGGACGAAGGGTGCATCTCTTTTATTTCCAGGAATACAGATCTTGGGGCCATCACCATTCCTTCCGCACAGATCAACTCAGGCATCTGACTCTTGTCACACAGGATTCTGAGCCTGGGACCACAGGGAAGGGCAGAAGGGACGTCTGGAGCAGACTGGTCTGAAGAGATCGCTGTCATTTCCTGTTTTCAAACCCTGCTGGGCTTTGTTCTACCTAAAGTTGAGATACAAGAGACAGGTTTTCAGTTGGGGGGGAGGGGTTGCTGATTATATTTAAATTACAGTATCTGTCACATTCCTCTAGCCTAGTATGCAGAACTCTAAGCAGGGAGGGGGAGTAGATTTCATTTCTGTAATGTCACTTGAGGCAAACAATAGAATTGTTCACATGGTAGAATTGACTTTTTATCAGTGTGAAATTCTCTTTTAGTAATTAGAATGCTGGAAGCTGAGCTCCCTCCTGGAGAACAGGCATCACCCCTCCCAGGGCCCGCACCCAAAGCCAGGGAAGAACGTCAGTCCCTGGGCCTCCAGCCTCCCCACAGAGAGCGTCCAAGGGTTTGGCATTGGCATTGTGACTGTTGTGTGGGCACGCTGGGACCTGTGTGCTTCCCCCACGGCCAGACCACGCCCATCTGTGTGAGACCGTCATATTGATGCATGTGATGCACCCATGATGCCTCCAAGTGACCCTGAGGTCACTCAAGTGAGCACCCTAGACTCTGACGGTCCATGGGTGTCGGTCCACAGGTGCTGCTCTCGGATGCTGGGTGCCAGTCCCATGGGGTCAGCAATGTACTGGTTGGAGTATCACCTGTTTCACTATTACATTCATGTATTCACTTAAGAAACATCACTGAGAGTTCTTGATGTGTTAGGCAGTGCCCTTGGGAGCATGCGAGTCAGGTGAGGAGGGACTCAGGGTGCTTATTGCTCTGTTACTTCCTCCCAAGGAGAAGATCCCCTCAAGCTCAGATAGTCAAGAAACCTTTGGTGCTACTGTCTCCAGGGAGACTCCATGACTTTCAATGACTGTGTTCTGTTTACTTATTATGTCTTAGTTGTTTTTTCATCTGCTTGGAAGAAGGTAATGAATCCCTTTCCGAGTAAACCTAGAGGTGCTCTCTCAGGCCTGCTAGACCACTTTCATGTCATAACTGAACAGAACTCCACAGATCCAAAGGCAATGCATCAACATGCCCATTCCTCGAGGACTGGGAATGTAGAGGGAGAACTAGAAAAGTAAAAATTGAATTATAATAAACCAAGGTGTGTACAATACCTCAGCCTTGCTCAAATTGGATCCCACAGACTGTCACGTCTGCTCCCTGAGGTCTGTGAGGCAGGCTTGCAGAAAGTCTACTATACTTGAATCCTAGTTCTGCTGCTCACTGGCTATGTCATTGCAAGGAAGATATTTCAGTTCCTGAGCCTTGGTGTCCTCTCTCTGAAATGGGGATGCTAGTTGCTAATTTTATCATGAAGATTTGATGGGGAAAGACAGGTAATTAATTGATTGATTTCCCATTGTATGATGTCACAGATCTTGGGTGCCTGAGGTTGGATTAAATCCATTATTGCATTATAATTACTACCCTCGATAGCACAGAAACATGAACCTGTATATAAAGCAAAAGCAGTAATAATTTATTTATGACAAAAGCAAAATAGAGAGGTAACTTCTGCATATCATTGGCAGTATATAACTAACATTAATTTATTCTTTCTTTCCTTTTTTTTTCTTTTTAGGAATGCCAAATTTCTGCTTAGAATCCCTCTTACTCTAATCCAAAGTCAACATATTCCACTCCGCATTTTAACAGAAAAAGTTCAGCTCAGAAACAGTTGCCAAAACTTTTAAGGAATGACTAATACCCTGTTTTCACTATTTTTATTAACCATTCCATTGAAGTTATTTTCTATTACTACAAGTTATAATAAAAATATATAGTGGTGTATTTTCAGGTATCCGCTTCTGCTTTTAAGAAAAAGATTTGAAGGTGGCAAATAAAATATCACTTTTTTTTCCAATTACGATACCTTAAGCAATGAATTGGTTGCTGGAGTTAATGGGAAGAATACGGCCACCCACATAAACCATGGTTGCCACTGAAGGACAAACAAAGGGAATAGAAAGTGAAGCCAAAGCTGAACATAAATCTGACCCCCTGGACTCCTCATGGACATCCCCAAGTTCAGATACACCCGTTGGATCAGCAGAGTAAGAATGGCTTCTCCGCCAGGGGCCACGCTGCTGCCACACTCACCTCTGGAATGAATGGGCGCCACTTCTCAAGAGCAATAAACAGAGCATCAGAAACCAAACATCATTCAGCATCTGGTGGAGGCTTCAATGTGAAGAGCTGGAAACGCAGGAGTGGGATTAAATTTGTTATTTTGAATTAAGAAATATTTTATATTTCTTCAATTCTAAGATGTCTTGTATTTTAAGATATAGCAAACATTTGATAAGAGCCTTTTGGGGGGAATAAATACACACTTTAATAAGAATGCGAACAGAGTATTTTGAGTATCAAAGCTGGCATAAATTCATCCATATAATTGCATGCTACTTTAATCACCATTATCACAATTGACATTGATCCCAAACTTTCCTCACCTTCCGAGTCGAGAGGTCCTCCTAAATCCCCTTCTACCATGGCCGTTCTGCTCAGCCTCATGGGACATCTGAGTAGGAGGCTGAACCTGCCTTGAACCACCCACACCCTCCTCTCACTCTGAGCGCTTAGTCAGACGTTCCTGCCCACAGTGCTCAAGCCCCGCATTTCCAAACCACTTTATTTTCCATTAATTCTCAACCTCAGTTCATTCTCTACCTCTCTGGCTGTTTAAAACGTACTGCCTGTATCACAGAATTTAGCTTTTCATTGGCTAATGTCTTGTTCCCTTAATGTTTTCATGAGATATCATGTAGAAATGCTTACGAAACTCTACAATGTTTCCTTAATTCTTATTGTTTAAGCACGTACCTCTTCTCCATCCCCTTCCCACCCTCTAAATTGAAGTCCTGTGAGAGCAAACTCTGTCTTCTGCCACCTTGATGTGCTGCACAGGACTTAGAAGCCCTCTAACCTGCGCTTGGTGTATATTTGTTCACTTACAGTAAAAGATTTAACAAGAAGGTGATCAACAGGTTGGCATTTTTAATTAAAAAGTGGGTGGTGCTGCCCGGCTGGTATGGCTCAGTGGTTGAGCATTGACCCATGCACCAAGAGTCACCAGTTCGATTCCTGGTCAGGGCACATGCCCTGGTTATAGGCCTGATCTTTAGTGGGGTGCATGGAGGAGGTGGCCAACCAATGTTCTCTCTCATCAATGTTTTGTTTTGTTTTTTATCTTCACCCGAGGACATTCTTCCTTTTTTTGTTCAGGTAGAGTGGGAGGGAGAGAGAGGAATAGAGAGAGAGAGAAACATCGATGTGAAAGGGACACATCGAGTGGCTGCCACCCGCACGACCAACCAGGGCCGGGGACAAACTGCAACCGAGATACGCGCCCTTAGCGGGAACCGAACCCGGGTCTCTTCAGACCGCAGGCCGACGCTCTAACTGCTGAGCCAAACCGGCCAGGGCTCATCAATGTTTCTCTGTCTCTCTCTCTCCCTTCCTCTCTCTAATCAATAATGAATAAATAAATAAAGAAGTGGGTGGTGTTGTTTTGTCCAGGAACTAACTCTGGCATGCTCAGTAGCCTGTCCACACACCCGGTTTGCCTTAGTTTATCCGTGTGAAAGAAGAGGAGAAAATGTAATAGCCACTATTTTGTGATTTTTGGGATTTTTCCTATCCCTAGGGTATGGGTCCTAGCTCAGCTCTGCAGTCCATGTGTGGGCTCTGCTGTTACACTCACATAAGGAAGCATATGAATTAAAGACAGCAAAATCCTTAAGAAACGAAGCTGCCACTCCCGCTTCTTCTGAGTGTTCCTGTTTCATGCCTCTTGCTTACAATTAAAAACTGATCCTCAGAAAAATGCAGGGTCAGTCGCCAGTACCGACAGAAGAATGAAAAAAATTAACACTAAAGAGAAAAAACTTTCCAGAAAAAAGTGTCTCAACATAATGTGGATAAATGGGTCCAATTTTATCCTTAAAAACTGGTTCAAGAGACCACTCTTTACCTTCTAAAGTCCTTAGCTTCTCCTGGAAATAGTAAGCACCTTGTAAGGAAGTATGTCCCCAGTTTAACAGTACCACTAGGAGAGCCGGTCCAAATGATGTATACATATCTCATCACCCGTCCCCATAACACAGACACAGCTAATTTTCTGAATGTGTTTTATAAGGGGCTAACCAAGTTTAAGCAAAGCACGACTCTTTCTGTTTACTGCCACCATTTCCCACGGTCATTCTTGGTAGGTGGTAGATCTTTTCTCTGAAACCTCTCAGAGAACTAACTTTGTTCTTGTAATACATCTTGAACCGTAATAGCATGTCTTAGAGCTACAGGATAGAGTGTCTGACCCCATCTGTATCCACTGAATTCTCTGTCGGGGACAGAATGCAGATCAGAAGCACATGCACGTTGGGCAGAGGGAGAGCGGAAGAAGCAGGATCGTGGGCTCCGGAGGAGGATGTCTTCCTCCTCTCGTCAAGTGTGTGTTCATTCGGTGTCTGCCACTTGGCCCACGATAATGTGATGTAAACACCAAGAGTGTACATTGTTGAGTTGAAGTCAGTTATCTAATGAATCTAACATCCCTTAAATTTAGTAAGAACTCTTTCATTTTATTCATTTATCTATTTTCTTCACCTTTATTTATTATATAGATACACATAGTCTAAAGATCTTATTTAACCACGTTAGGACATTTTATTATTGGTTTCTAAAGAAGATTGTTCTAACTTAAAACCACTTCTCTCTAGCTCTGTGTGAAATCTCTCTCTCTCTCTCTCTCTCTCTCTCTCTCTCTCTCTACCATTTTTGGTCTAACTAGCCTTTGTAGACTTTATTCAAGTACAAAGACATGATTAAGTCAGTCAATGTCTATCACACATAGTTATTAAATCCATACTATGTGCTGGGTACTAGTCTTGATTTCAGGAAACAAAACAAAGTCTCTGCTTCCAAAAACCTTGTATTCATATATAAATAGTAGAAAACAAAATATTAAAAAAAATTACCCCATGGTAATGCTAAGTGTTACAAATAAAATAATGTGAGGGAGAGAAACTGGCTGGGGAATGGGGGACGTTTAGTAGGTCTTCATTTAGACACGTTGGCCTGGGAAAGTTTCTTGGACAAGGTGACGTTTAAACTGATACCTGAATTTGGGAACGCAGTAGTCAGGTGCTGAGGAATAACTATGGCAAGCTACTGTGGCTGAAAAGTAGCAGACAAGGGAGAAAATACAGAAGGATGCACTCGAGAGGTGGGCAAATGCCAGATCATGTAGGATCCGGTGGATTATGATTAAAAAATAAAAATTAAAAGATGAACTACAATGAGGTAGAAAGATTGTAATCATGGACACTGTTACAGAAGGCCAGGCTAGAGATGATATCTTTGACTCTGGTTGAAGTAGTAAAGTTCAACTCCAAAATAGATACTGTAAGTAGAACAACAGGTTGGACTAGTGAGTTGAATGTGGAATAGAAGAAAGTGATGAATTAAAAACAGGATTTAGCCCGGCCAGTGTGGCTCAGTGGTTGAACACCGACTCATGCATGAAGAGGTCGCTGGTTCGATTCCGGCACATGCCCAGGTTGTGGGCCTGATCCCCAGTGGGGGGCATGCAGGAGGCGGCCAATCTATGTTCTCTCTCATCGATGTTTCCATCTCTCTCTCCCTCTCCCTCTCCTTTCCTCTTTCTAAAAATCAATAAAGGAAAAAAAAATAAAAATAAAGACAGATTTAACCCTAGAAGCTAAATGGATAATATTACCATTTACTTAAATGTCAAATACTTGGTAGGTTGAGGATTCTGGGATCTACATTGGGGTAAGGGGATGGGAACCTGTGGTATTTTTTCTGACCATGAGAAGTGGGGTCTACTGGATATTTCCGTCGGCAGTTGACTGTGAATCTGGAGTTCAGTAACACAGTCAGAGTTGGACATACTCAGCTGAGAGTTATCAGCATAGAGATCATTTTCCAAGCCCTGAGAGAGAGTGTTGGCAGTTACAGAGAAGAGGATGTCTGGAACAGGCTTAGAGGACATCAATGTTTAGACAGTTGGGAAAGACCCTGAAGTTGAAGTAAAACAAGGACGCCTCTAAGCCTAGAATAGAATATGTTCAAGAAGAAAAGGGCATCAAGAGCTGCTAAGACATCTAGAAAGAGAAAGACAAAAATTAACCAATAGCTTTGTCAAGGTACAGGTCTTTGCAGATCTTAATAAATTAAGCCATACACTAGATGCTTAGATTGGACTGAGGCAAGAACCAGGAGGTAAAGTGAAAACAGTGTGTGTGTGTGTGTGTGTGTGTGTGTGTGTGTGTGTGTGTGTGAGCTTGCTAAACGTCTTGCTATGGAGATAGAGAAATAAGGTAACTATTTGGAGCCAAGGTAATTTTTTATTTGTCTTAAGATGAGTGACTTATGGTGGGAATGATCTAACAAGTAAGATGAAAGAATGATACCAAAGAGAAAAAGGGAATGTTGGCAGAGCAAAGATAAGAGGAATTATGAGGTGAAGGGATCCAGAGCCTGAGTGAAGGGTTTGTTGTGGGTAAGAACAGGGTCGCCTCACCTGTGTCACAGCAGGAAAGACGGTGGAGGAGCACAGGCACAAAAACTGGCAGACCTGGTGGCAGCTCAATTACAAATTGTAATAATATGCTCTGTCAAACACAATAATTAATTCTTTTGTAAATAACTGATAACTGGAGATGTTTTTTATTACAGGTCAAATACAACAGCTTTCCAATTGTTAGAAGAAGAATAAAGGAAATAAGTGGTATTGTTTCTGATATATCTGATAGATAGATAGATAGATCAAATATATAAATATGTGTGTGTATGTATATATATATATACATATATATATAAAATCTCACTAAAATTTAAATTTCCCCATTGAAACTATCTTTATTAAATACATTGATGAGGGAAAAAATTCAAAATAGAAAGTAGATAGAAGAATTCATCTGCTTGAAAAATATATGAAAATGATACCAAATAATGTTGCTCTTAACAAGAACTTCCTTTGTTGTCAGCAGACACATTTTCAAGGCTTCTACATTTTAATTAAAAAAAAAAAAAATAGGGCAACTGTCAATTTGAATTACGCCATCCTGCTTTGCATAATAATTTACATATTTATCCACCAAGAATGCTCGGATAAAGGACAATATCCCCTGAGAGACGCAAGGGCTTGATTCTTGACTCACACTTGTGCATTCTTGAATAGCACCCCCTCTTTCCAGCAGCAAAACCGCAGTATTGAGAACGACAATGGGCCAGGTCAGTGGTGTGTAGTGTATGTGTTACTGTGAAATTCTATTATACAACATTGCTCGGAGCAATTCTTATCAACACTGCCCCAGTTAAAACAGTTGTTGTTTTTTAACCATGAAAAATAATTCCTGCCTAAAACAGGATAATCACAGGAAAGCTTTTATTCACTCTCAACAAGAAAGGTCAAGCCAATTTTTTGGGAAAAAAAGCATAAGAAAGAAAAAATGAGTTTGTTCACTGTTTTTATTTACTAAGTAATTTAAATGTATACTGATATGCTCTACTTAAATAAACATTCTGGTCTTCAGACTTCAGGTCAATGCTGTGAGTTTCTCTGCGTTTTGAGAACTTCCCTTGAGTTTTCTTCTTATCTTAATCATTAAGTTGTCTAGGTACGACCCGAAGTTTTATATCTCTCTTGATTTTGTGCTTGTCTGTGGGTGGGGCATATCCTGACACTGGATGAGCTCATGCAAACTGGTCTGTAATGCACTCCCCGGTGTGTAGGCTGTCTGAGTTCCTTTTACAGTTTCTCCGAGCATAGCACATCAAAAAAGACCACGCGGAACCCCGAGAAGAGGATCACATATGTGCGAGAGGTTTTAGGCATCCAAAGCTTGGACAGGCTATTAAGAGTTGTAAACACCTAAGGACTCCTATGACATTCAATGAGATTCCACTGCCAACACTTACACTGATGGTTGGATGCCAACACCAATGGCCTCACTGTGGCTCCCACAGAGAACAGCCCCCAACGGCATCACCCTCCACTGCTCACCCTTCCTTCCTCTGTACCTGACTTCTCCCGGCTCCGCAAGATAACCAGTGAGGTTGAATCCCCACCAGGCTCAGCTGTGCTATCTGATCATTACTTAAGTGATTTTCAAAGGATTTTCCATAGAGCTGCAAAGTCTCATGGGTGGATGTCAGAGTCACTCCTGGGAAGTATTTCTTCAGGGTAACAGGGAACTATCCTTTTTTTTCAAGCAGATCATCTTCATTCCTCTTTATTTTGTAAAGGTTCTGCCATATGTTTTCTTTTGAGAAAGTATTCTGCTTGGGGGGAAAAGAAAAGTTGGAAAATTACAGAAATTATTCAGATCCGTAGAAGTGGAGGGATCAGTCTGTGAATCGTTCTGGGTTGAATTTTCACAATAACATTTAGAGGCAGTGCCTTGACCTTGTGCCAAGACAAAGTGGAAATGCAGGATGGACGTTTATGGTAACTTGGTTTCCACGTGATCTTAAATCGCATGGGCAGCCGGGCTTGGAGGAGAGCAGACAAACGTTGCTTCATTGTAGCAACAAGGAGAACATTCCTTCCCGATGCTTTGGAAAATAGCTGACATGTCTCTCCTTTCCCATTTTCTTGTGTCCCTGTTTTTGTTTATTTGCTCCTTTGTTTTTTGTAGTCTTTGCTTTAGTACAGTACTAGGAGTACAAGAGAGAATTTGTATGTTCCTCGGAAAAAAACAGAAAACCTGGTTAAATAACAGCTCATTTACAATGTCTCCCACTTCACTTCTGAGTCAAGGATAGAAATTATAAATGGTGCTTCAGTCACTGAGTACCCACCCGCAGTCATCAGAGAAGAACCCACACTCTACAAGGTCTTTTTCCTTCTGTCACGAGGGGGAGTCACAAGCAGGGTGCTGTCTGACCTCAACTGGGAGCTTCTGCTCCAGGCCTAGCTGTTCCGGTACCTCCTGGTGTCTAGGCAGTGTTGATCTTGTGAAAAAGTAATACAGAACTAGAAGGAGCTGAAACATACACAGAATTTTCATCACCTTCAGGGTACTCTTTTGTTTAATCTTTACTTTTGGGGGAATTCTTTTCATATTTAAATAAACCAGTCGTTTGCCTTATAACATGTTGCTAGATGGCAGGGAGTTACTTCTCTGTTTGGGTGTGGGGACTAGAGACAGAGTAGAGCCTGCTTTTCCTCTGTCCATTCCCACACCTGCCTTCCAAGGACAGTTGAGTTGATTATTCTGTAAATCATCTTAAAGCAAGCTTCTGGGGCGACACTGTAGCTTTGACACAGAAAAGGGAATGTGTGTCCTCTGTGGCCTGCAGCCCGAGCGTCTGCGGTGTCACTCTCGGCAGGGTGGCGGGGAGCAGGGCCGGCTCCCTTGAGTCGGCGCCACCAAGCGCGTGGACAGACAGCGTGGACCTCGCTGCCCGCTGGTGCTGCCAGGGCGAAATGTTGCTTTTCCCTGGTGCAGCGCTCACACAGTCGGGTGTGTGTTGCAAAACGGAGGGAATTATCCAAGGGCTGTAATTACAGTGACTCACTGACACAAACGCTGAGAAGCAGATGTGGCATAAATTACGAGAACACAAAGAAGGCTCTTCATCACCGAATGCAGCCTTCAGGTCCTCAGCACGGGGAAGCGGCCAAGGCCACAAAGGCCGATGGTTAAGAACCCCAGCTTCCCCCAAGGCTCCTTGACTGCCCCGCCCCCCGAGCTGCGCGGTGGATCTCACAGCTCTGACCCAGGAGAGTCAAGCAGACACGCAAGCATGAGCCGTCCCCCAGGACTGCGAACTGTGGCGTCACAGGACACTGCCATATGGACAGAATAAATAGGGCATGTGGAGAGAATGTGGCAAAGCCACAGAGCAAAAGGGAAAGCAAAACCAAAGCACGGCTCTGACGAGTCAGGCTGAGCCACGAAGAGACAGTAATAAGCAGTCAGATGAAATCCTCCAGTGATGTCGCCGGCGCCCCGCTCAGGCACAGGGCAGCTCTGGGGTCAGACTCCCCTGGGCGACTTCAGGGAGGCGCTGATGCTCTCCGGGCACAGCTATCTCCTGTACAAGACGGGGACGCGTAGCCTTTACCCTGCAGAGCTCTGAGAACAGAGAGATAGCAAACGTGAGACTGGGACCTGGACACGGGTTGAGAAGGGCTCAGTGCGGACTCCCTCGCTCTCCAACCCCCCCTCCCCCCGCGCACACCCCCTGCTCCGCCTTCCCGCCCTCGGTGGTACCGGCTAGAACCGGAGCGCTTATCGAGCGATGCGCAGGACCAGTTAAAAGAACTGATGCTTCAGAGGAAGAACATGGTTACCAACCATTTTATTATGTATATAGTTCATTCAAGTTCATCCTGGGTTCAAATCCCACTGCCACCTAACTGCCTTGTGAGGTTGGGCACTTCGTCTCTGCTTCCCAGTTTTCCCAGAAGCAGGGAACACGATCCACGTAACGGATCAAATATGAGCAGGACATGAATTCATGTTAGTAAAATGCTCAGAACATTGCCTGGCACCGAGTAAGTCCTGTTTATAGGTTTATTAAATAAATGAACACACACAGACACAGAGTGGTACCGTGTCTCCACATAGAGTGGATAACTAATAGAAGTTACAGTTTTACCATTTTATTCTGCTTTCTGCCAGAAATGTCCATAATTTAAAATTTCAGTGAAAGGTCTTGATGGTGATAGCCAATACTGACTTTAACGTCAGATCTTCTAGAAGAAGAAGATAGTTAGCCTGTGTAGAATAATATGATGTAAAGTGAAGAACAGGGGCTACAGTCATTAATACTGTAACAACTAAGTATGGTGCTGGGTGGGTGCTGGTGACCCCTCTGCTTTGTGAAGCAGGTGGAAAGAGGGTGGCAAGCCCATTGTTATGTTGGTTCGCCCTATAAAAGAGCTGGGGCAGGAACTCAGGAACCCAGTGTTCTCAGTCTGCTCTGCCTGGGGTAGCTTTCCCATCCTACAAGTGGGGGTTAGGTGGAGTGAACTGTGCCTGCCAGGAACAGAGCTTCTGCGAGTAGGGACAAAGGGTTGGAGGAGGGGGAATGAGAAACATCTGCAGTCAATCTCTCTTAGGGCGAAATGCAGCCCCAGACTAGGAGCAGGGGGAAAGGGAGCCTCTGTCTTGACCACACCTATCTGGAGTAAGGCTTCTGTCTTAGCTTCCATAACAGTGCTGATAGAAGGCAATAGAGTGAACTGTAGCTCAAATGCCACACATTCTTGCTGTTCTAACTGAATGAATGTTATTGAAGCATTAATATGAATGAATGTTTTGGAATGAATGTTTCTCCATTTGCTGTGTGCCCTTAGGGGGTGGGGAGAAGATACTGTGAAAGAACATTTTCTAGGATAGGTTTGACAATGGACTGGATGGGAAAGAGAAGAATAATTCAAAATCAAAGGTTACGTTTAGTTCCTAAGGCAAACAGCTTGGTTGCCATTTGTTGGAAAAGGGGATTCAGACAAAGGCTCTGGTTCGCAGTGGAAGCTAGGGGACTTGGATATTAATTAGTCTTGATGAGCATAAAATACTATGCTTCTTCAGGAAGGTCTGGCTCTATCAGGCAATTTCCAATTCGTTTCTAGATTTTAGGAGAGCAGTTATTGCTAATGAAGCTGTGAGTGTGTATTAGATTACCAAAATAGAATGTAGAGACCTAAGAAGGTCAGGAACTTCTTGGAAGGCCTGTAAAAAAAAAAAAGAAAGAAAAATTTAAGGGGAAGAGGAAAAAGTGAAGGAAACTAGAAAGAAGTGGTTAGCATTACGAAATTGAGACAAAGGGATAGTTTCCATGATCCTTACAATTCAATTAGCTGTAAGTTAAAACAATTTTTAGATTTTTAATGCTTCAATAATTCTTTTAAACTCGAATGCCAAAATTTGTTTGATACAGGATAGACAGAGACAGTGGCTTCACCATGGAATTATTTCACACAAAAAGATTTTATTGCTTCTAAAAAGTCCTTCTAATGATCTATTTTAATGACTCTATATAGGAAATAAAATACAACATTAATACATTGTGAAACTCCGGTCTCCCTTCCTTGTTATGTTTCTATGTGTGTGTCCCTGGGCACATATTTAAAGCAAGGATGTCTACATCTTTGCCTAAAGTTAAATACAGTTTCAATTGACACAAAAAGATACATTAAGATTAATTATCAGGTTATTTGCCTTAAAAAGCTATTTCACTTTGATGCTTTAGATGAATTCTCAATTCTACTTTTTAGTACCTTGTGTTTCCGCCATCCATTTTTTTCTGTTGTCTTCCTTCATTGCCAGATATATCAAGTCCTACTGTTATGACCAGTTCAGCACAGATTAGTCTTAAGAGGAGAGTCATCACATTTCATAACTTGAAATAACAGTAACAATAGCTGATATTTATCAAGCACTTAGTATATATCAGTTGCTATACTAGGGGATTTAATATACGAACCTCACATATACACTCTGGGGTAAGTAGTTATTTCTTCATGTTGCAGCTAAGAAAGCTGAAGGAGAGAGATGCTGTGTCTTGGCCGGGCTCACAGGCCAGCACCTGGGGCAGAGGTAAGATCACGCTGCAGTCAGACTCCAGGACTCAAATCATCCTTTTCACTGAGCATCACAGTCTATGATTATCTGAGCCAACATTAGCATCAACTGCTTCAGAAGATCTTTATAAAACAAAATCAAAGAATGTATCTTAACTTTCTGAGATCTTAAGTACTTGGAGATTAAAATACAAATCAGATATAAAAAAGATAAGATAGTATTCTACTGAAAAGTTATTTCTAGCAACTTAGACTCAAAATCTACAGGTTCAACGAATATAAAACTGATAGACAATACAATTTGAGAATTATTAACAGAAAGGGTAGTTTACAAATGGTTTGAAAAAAAAAAGTGTCATCTTAAAAGCAAGTCTGTCTTTTTCATTAATGCCATTTTCCTTTCCTTTCTCTTTCTTTCTTTCTTTCTTTCTTTCTTTCTTTCTTTCTTTCTTTCTCTCCTTATTTCATTCTTTTTTCTCTCTCTCTTTCTTCTTTCTCTCCTTCTCTCTCTCTCTCTCTCTCTCTCTCCTTTTATAAAATAGTTTTCACTCTTTATATCCCCTTTCCCTTCACTGAAATCTTTCATTTATTATTTGATCCCAATAGGACTGGTCTCCAACCCTCAACCCTTCAGCCAGTTCAACACTTGAATATCTGCTATTGGGCTCCAAAGTCGAAGCTGTCGATGTGAGACTTGAGTCCACAGCTCAGAGTGGTATTCCCCACAGCATGATGGGCAGAGGCGATTCTGACATTTCATCCCACGACACCTTTCAGACTGCAGTCCGCAGGCTCAGACGGAGCCAAAGGCCGCAGGACTCTTCCTAAGAAAGGAACATGTACACTCCAGAGTGCAGGATTCACAGATAGATTTATTTAAATTAAACATTCCGTTCAAGCTCCAGTAAAGACCCAGCTGGTAATTTTAGGACTGGAAGTGGTATTGGAAAAACTTGTTAGATTTTTAAATGGCATTACAGCTGCCAGTTGAAAAGAAACAGTCATGCCCATTCACATGTTTAATCCAGGGAAGTATATACTAGAATAAGTGTTAATTGTGAGTGAGGAAAAAAATATGTCTAAAGCACTTACAATTAGCACTTAAAGTCTGGGTCTTCGGTCCAAGTTATTTAGTCGGTTGCTGCAATAAATCCTTATGTGCTTTTGTGGAGACTTAGCCAAAATGCTCTGTTTTACCTCTTGTATACTCTCTGGCTTCGTGAGCAAGAAATATACTAAGATAGACCATGAAAAGTATTTAAATCCATTTTCTTCATTCCCAGAAAACAAGTTATAAGTCACACACCTAGTAAAATGAAATGTTCTTTATGGGAAAATGGATTCCAATATAGTTACCTATTCCATGGCAGAATGGAGACCCTTCCTAGACTGTGACCTGGAAGTTGTACCAGCAAACCAAATATGAGAAGAACCTATTCTTCTATGGGTTAAGCTGGGACAACCTATATGTATTTGACTTTCTTCTCCTTGTTCATTGTTGTAGACCAGGGGTGGGGAACGTCCGGCCCGTGGACCACATAAGGCTCGTGAAATCGAAACCAGCTAACATCACACGCTTCCCCAAATTAGCCTGACCAAATATAGCAGGCTAATTTTCAAGTTTGACAATTTTGTATGGCCCATACATGATGTTATAAATACCAAACGGCCCTTGGCAGAGAAAGGTTCCCCACCCGTACCGTTCAGATGGAGGGGAGTGGGAGGAAATTGCTTCAGTGATTTTTACTGCATTTCTGAGCCAGTTTCCATAGGGGATGCGGAGAGCTGATGAGTTGCCCTGATTTCCAGGAATATGATAGAAGCTGTGCTATTTTCCTGATCTTCTCTTTCAGTGTAGGAAGATTGCCCAATACAGCAAGTAGGGCAAATAGAATTCATTTTCATGTAAAGAAGGCCCACTAGGCCCTTCTCCCTTGAAATATGATGAAGAATTAGACCCATTCACGAGCATCAAATATTGAATTAGGTTGTAAAACTCATATTTACTTGTGTGCTCCTAAAAAGAGTCTATGGACATTTGGGACCCTAACTAAAAGTATTATTTTAAAGGTTTACCTATTGGGAACTACTTATACTTGCATCCATTTTCAAATATTTCCATCCACTGGAATGTGCCTTTAATTTTTGAGTTGAAAAAACAAACAAACCAAAAAAAAAAAAACCACTGAAACCAAGAATTCAATCACAGCTGAAAAGATTGTGCACAGATATCTCATATAAGTTACTTCATAGCTGAAGGACAAAAATGAAATTGAGGGAGAAACTAGTATTATTTCTTAATGGAATATGAAAGGTCAGAACTGAATTCCTTAAAGGTACATATTAACTATTAGGTAATTCATTTATTAGCTGATTAATTCTTACAGAGCCAGAAAATTTGAAAATGATGCTTAAATCCTCTATTAAAAACTCCATCTTGCTTTTCTAAATGTAATTTATATTAAAAATAGTGAACATAATTCTGAAATATCACAGGATACTTTAAATCAAATAGATCAATTTAAAATAGATTGTTTTAAAATAGATTACTTATCTCCTCTAATCTGTGTTTCCTGTCTCTATTTCATTCTTTAAAATCTTCATTATCATGTTTCCAGCTTAAATATATCAAAACTAAGAAGTTATCTTGTTTAAACACAGGCACACAAGCTGATTTTCCTCAGCCTATGGGAAATATTGAAGGTGGCATTTAGTTTAGAGGATATGATTAGAAGTAGCTCAAATATAAAAGTGTAGCCTGCCTTTTTTCAGCGTTCACCATCCTGTGGGAGTTAATGAAATCACATACATTCACATTAATAGTTCAGTTATCACTCTGCTAACATGAGCACTCTAGACTTCTGTAAAGTCCCTTCTATGTATTTTTTGGTGTCCTCAAGGGAGCGTTACAAGTGCTCACGATACTTGCCAAAATGTGGCTAACACACCATTTCTTTTTTTTTTTTTAATCCTCACCCAAGGACATTTTTGTTCAGATAGAGTGGGAGGGAGAGAGAAGAAGAGAGAGAGAGAGAGAGAAACTTCAACGTGAAAGGGACACATCCAGTGGCTGCCACCCGCACGACCAACCAGGGCCAGGGGCAAACTGCAACCAAGGTACATGCCCTTAGCGGGAACCGAACCCAGGTCTCTCTGGACCGCAGGCTGATGCTCTAACCACTGAACCAAACTGGCCAGGGCTAACACACCATTTCCTAATGCCCTCCAAAAATGAGCTAACACCGAATAACAGTGTTTTGCGATGATGTATATATTTTTTCCCCTTTCTGTGTCATATTCTATTAAACACTCCTTGGATCAGTACTTGCACTCCAGTATTTTATGGTGTATGCTGAAATATCTCCCTCCATTTGGAGTTGTTTTGCTTTCCTGTGTATCAGAGTTTATTTCTAGGACCCACACATGCAACCATTGCTTTAGGCTGGGTGCAGATTACATTGGAGCCACCAGAGTACACTCGGAATCACAAATCCGACTTTGCAGCTGACTCAGTGCCTTAGCACCTACCTCCTTCTTCCCTCCATATATTGTTATTCTCTGGGAAGATCCTCCAGCCCCTCAACTCACAGGATCTGTTGGCCCACAATAGCAGTTCATCAGATATGCCCAGACCTGACCCCAAACCAGCCTGAACTCAAACTGGAAGTTCTGGCAATAATAAACCACATCGTTGTCATTATATATAAAAGTTTATGTACCAAACAAATACTACAGGGTTTTTAGGAGGAAGACATTAATGTTAAATAAAAGATTTGCTTCTCTTTTTGAATCAGTGGCCATTAAGCTGATCACTTTCTGAGTTTGCATTTTCCAGAGAAGTCCAATTAGATGAGCCCTGGAGGAGAAATTACTATAAGAAACCATGAACAATGCTGCCTTTTGCTAAAGCATTATAACGCTGCCTGATAGCATCAGCTAAAGACCACATTGAATAGCATCTTCTTTACTTTCATCTGGGTAACAGCAGTCTTTCCATGGGGAGAAGAAGAAATGACAGTTGGTGCTCTGGTCTGCCGAGACACATGAAGCAGGCACATATTGAAGGTCAACTCTACAGTCTGTCGAGTTGTGGGAAGTGAGGAGGAGGGGCATTTGTTTCATTCTCCTTTCATATCAAAGAAAGTATCTAATCATGTCCCTTTGAGCAAAGAGAGAAAGGAAAACTTGGAAAGCATCAGTGTTCTTTGGCTCACTTGACAGTGCATGAATTATCAACATATATGAAATTATTCATTTATGCAAAACTATAATTTGTATAGCCTCTTATTCAGCATGAATACTACCCAGGCGTGCCAAACATACACAGTCGTAACTTCATTAGAATAAGTATTCAAGGCAGGGATGTCTAACCTCTAATTTCTCTCCCTGTCATACACACACGCACACATAAATTGCAAGAGAAAATCCACATTTCCTCATTAAAGATACTTTTGTTAAAAGCAGGGACCAAAATGTGGGAAATGGGCAATGTTCACTGAACGAGATATTTGTATGAGCCAAATAGAGACTCCAAAGCGACATCTGAAGGCTACGTGATCCCTTGAAAATGTCAGGAATTGCATATTTCTAAAGAATGTTATAATGTAACAACAGAGCAAAGTGAAGGGAGAGAAATAGATAACATTCATCTTAATATATTTTCATATTTTAGACAATATAACTCTAGAAAATACCTTAATAGAGTTATGTTCATCCTCTTAATTATCCCACAAATCTGATATTAATTAGCTCAATGTTTTGAAAATATCACAGAAAAAAGAAGAGTGAAATAATTGTATGAATTCAATCTCCAGTAAAGAACCAACTTCCCAATTATCTTGATTATCTTATTAGATCAAGAAAGAGGAGGAGGAGAAAAGAAACATAAAGAAAAAAACAATGTAAACTTTCAGTCTTAAATAAAACTAAAAGAACTAATACATGGCTTTCTTAAAGGTCAATTCTTATGTGCCTAAAAATAATAGTTGTTTTTGTGTATTTTTCCAGGGAGTATGGAATGGGAGCCCACAGGTGATGGTTACATAACCAATGCTTTTCTCCTGAGGTGGATAAATGCCATTTTGGAGATGTGGCTGTGGTGGGGGAACTTCGGACGACCTTTATTGACAGACACAAAGGAAAGAGTAAAGACAGCCACAGCCATTCAAATGCGAAGACTCATTAGTGTCTGAATGTGCAGGCTTAGCAACACAGCCCTTTGTGGAGAGGGTGCATGCCAGGAATACTCTCCTTTCCTTTCCTTCCCACCCAATCCTTACTCCAACTCTGAAGTGAGAAACCATTTATTAATTTAATTTAATTTTTTTTCAGCAAAAGAGAGAGAATGGACTCTCAAGCAAACTGAGCAAGAGGTATAACCCCACACTGATTCTTCAAGAAGAAAATCTTTCAGAGACATTCGCCTCTTCAGCCACACTTTGCACATCTCTGGTGTCTACACAGTCTGCAGTGGGTCTAACTGCTGACTTTTTATTTTTTTCTTTATTAATTTATTTTTAAAGAGAGAGAGGAAGGGAGAGAGAGAGAGATAGAAACATCGATGAGAGAGAACATCGATTGGCCTCCTCCTGCCTGCCCCCCACTGGGGATTGGGCCCACAACCTGCGCATGTGCCCTGACCAGGAGTGGAACAGGCAACTTCTCGGTTTATGTTTCGATGCTCAACCACTGAGCCACACCAGTGGGGCTAACTGCTGACTTTGGACACATCTGATAGACCTGCCTTGGTGGAGTTGTTATTCAGAAGAGTATTAACAAACCATCTGGTTGGGATTTTATTAATTATTATTATTATTTACACAGAAGTAGGACATAGGAAACACAAAAATGAAAAATACAGTATGAAACCTCTTTACCTCATCATGTATATCTCCAACATCCAGGCATTTTCACTAATACCAACCAACCACTGAGCATATTGAAATGACATCTAATTATGGAAAAGAAATAAGGATGCCAAATATTATTTGAAAATAGAGAGAATAATCTAAATTTAATTTACTTTATAAAAAGCTAGCTATGAATATAATTTTTAAAAAGTATTATTAACGACTTCTGGTTTTAGCGCTAAAGTGTAGTGGTTATGAAAATAATTATTTCCTTACAACAAGAAATACCCTGGACAAATTGAAAATCAATTATTCTTCTTGGACCCATCAGAAAACTGACATTTGAGGGTTAACAAACACACTGAAGTCATGAGAAACAGACACATGGAGAGAATGACAGCCCAGATCAGCTGACTGGGAACAGAAGCAGCGGGGAGTTCAGAAACTGCTAGGACACCTGAGTGGCAATTTTGATGAACTGCTGGAGGCTGAGGGTAGACTATCCTGAGAGTGAGAAGCTTGGGGGGGGTGGGGAGGTAAAGTATTAAGGAGCCACACAAATTTAAATACTTTAGCTCTTGGAATTGCACCAGATTCTCATGATAAGGAGCTGAGCTCTTTCATGATTCTCGCAAGGAGAGGGAAAAGTAATTGTTGTGAAATACAACCAGAAACCAGAGCCTTCTCCTAACAAAGGGCTAGTCTTCAGGGAAAAGGCTTTTCCAGAGCCTGGTCCCATGTGGAAAAGGCTTTCCTCCCACTTCATTTCGTTCTAGCCTTCTTGTCTCACCAAAGGCTGGCAGGGAAATGGGGGATGGAACAGAGTCAAGAAATAGTCAATGGAACATAATGATACAATCAATTTTTTCAAGGAAATCTATTGAGAATGTTGTAGCCAAATATTATACATAGTCGAACTCCTAGTTAGACTAATACAAACCTCACATTAAAGACTTATTTAACAGTTTTCTACTACCTGAAATAAAATGTTTGGCTTTCAACAAATAATTTCAAAGCATGGCAAAACATAAGAACAAAAACATATTCTGAAGAGCCAAAGCAACATGAGAACCAGATTCATCTGTAACACCGTGGTTGGAGTTATTAAATAAAGAATTTTAAATAACTGTGATCAATGCTAAGATCTCTAATGGAAAGGTAGCTAACATATAAGAACAGATAGGTAATACAAACAGAGAGAAGGAGCCAGGCTGGTATGGCTCAGTGGTTGATCATCAACCCATGGAACAAGAAGTCACTGGTTCGATTCCTGGTCAAAGCACATGCCCAGGTTGTGGGCATGCAGAAAGTGGCCAATCAATGTTCTCTCTCATCGATGTTTCTATCTCTGTCTCCCTTCCTTTCTCTCTAAAATTAATAAAGAAAAAAATATATGTTTTTTAAAAAACAGAGAAAGAAGCTCTAAGAAAATACAAAAATAAAACGTTAGAAATTGAAAACACTGTAACAGAAATAAAAAATTCCTTTGATGGGCTTATCAGTAGATTTGACATGGCTGAAGAAAGAATTGGTGAAATTGAAGATAGGTCAATAGAAATTTCCCAAACTAAAATACAAAAAGAAACAAAAAATCAGGACATACAAGAACTGTGGAAAATTTCAAAATGTATAAAATATGCATAATTAGAGTACCAGAAAGAATGGAGCAAAAGAACTATTTGAAACATTAATGGATAAGAATTTTCCAAAATTAATGACAGACACCAAACCACAGATTCATAGATCCAGAAAGCTTAGCACCAAGCTGGATGCAAACTATACCTGAGCCGATCATATTCAAACTACAGAAAACAAAAGACAAAGAGAAGAATGGATATAACTCAGATAGGAATGCATAAAAACATACATACTAGTAGTAATTAAAACAAATCTAAAGTAGCAATACTAATTTTGGACAAAGCAACTTCAGAACAAGAAAATTTTTAGAGATAGGAGAAACATATAATAATGATGATAAATATAAGGAAACATTGCCCTTCTAAGCATGTACGCACCTAACAAGAGAGCATCAAAATATGAGATGCAGAGAATTATAGGACTGAATGGAGAAATAGACAAATCCACCATTATAGTTGAAGACTTAAACAACCCTCTGTCAGTAACTGATATATATCAAGCAGGCAGAAAATCAGTAACAACATAGTTGACCAGAACAACACTATCAACCACCTTGATGTAAGCAACTTAGAGGAAGTGGACCAATTTCTTGGCCAAAACGTATACAAAGGGAAATAGATAACCTGAATAAACCTGAAAAAGACAAAAATACAGAGATGGTTAACAGATCATTTGTTGCATTTATAAAAGTTAATCGATTTTACAGCACATTGAGTCTTAATGCAAATTTTAAAAAAGTGATTTAAGAGGCTGAAAGATCTTGAAATGGAATACAAATTATGGAAATGAATCTAACTATTACAAAGGTATGAATCAGCTGTCACTAACGGGGGTGGAAGAAAAAGGTGCTGGCCCAAGAAACTTGGAAATGGATAAAATATGTTAGAATAAAGGCAAAAGGAACAGTACGTAAGTGTCGTAGTTAATAAAGTTGTTTGCCATAGCAGGATAGGTTAACAACTGTAAAACCATTATACTTACAAAATAAAATCGAGCAATTAAATAATTGGATAATGGACAGCGGGAGCCTGCTGTCTCACTGTTATAGTGGGAGGTTGTAAGTAAGCAAATGGAGCAGGCTAGAATGATCGTGTAGTGGTAATGGTTAGATTTGGAGACATCCGTATGAGCTCATGGTTAGTTTAAGAAAAATATATATGGTTACATAAAAATATATTTGTTTATACATTCGTGTATATACAAGGATTAGAACACATGCGTTTCATTACTCTGTTAGCTGAGATGGCCCACACGCAATAATACACCAGTAGCAACAAGCGTACCTAGCACTTACATCTTAATTTCCAATACCATTTTCCAGTAAAAGGAACCAGGGCTCCTTGAACAAATGGCTGATTAGAAAACTGGGGTAGGAAATACACAAAAGGCCCCTAGAACACCCTGTTGAGCCGCAAAGTAAAAAAGTGCACTCATTCACAAGATAAAAGTTTGTCAAGGAGACAAAACAACCAACTGAAAAACCACCCAATGGCCACAACTGGAATCATTTGAGCAAAAAAAACAAGTAGTTTTGGATTATAACCCAAAGTATAGAAAGTATAGAACAAATGTCTGAATCAATACTGATAAATGACTAAATTGCTATATGTGTTAAAACAAACAAACAAATTTCTCATTCAGAACAATTCCAAATAATTTATGTAGATACCTCTCTTGTACAGAGGTGGAGCGTGTGCCTCACTCTCTATGTGTGGCTGTGCTTTGCAACTTCCCTGCAAAGAGTACAGAAAGGAGCTGAAGAGGTAAGTTTAGAGCGATGAAATCCAACGAACACTGCCTCAGACGAGGTGAGGGGAATGCTGTTAGTATGTTATTATACAAAATATGCCAATACTTTTCTCAGGATGGTTTAAAATTTCTTTATAATATTTTCTTTTCTGTTCTTTCTTCCCTCCTCTTTAGTTCTTTCCACCCTTACTCCATCCCTCTCTCTTTCTTTTCTTTCTTTCATAAAATCATTTATATCAAAAACTTGCTTGATGTTTGTATTTTACAATTCATGTTTACAAAAACCCCCAATTCTAAGAATATAAATACTCACTTAAATATTGTTTATACATTCAAATCACTAACCTATTTTTGTTATTGGTTATGAAGTAAAGCTATAACATTTTTTTTCCAAGGAAGTATTAACAACCACCCTGAAATTCCTTCTTCAATAGTTCATTCTTTTCCTACTAATTTAAAATTTCACTATTATCATATTTGAAGTATTTTATACATTTGTTTCTGTTTCTTGGTTTTGTGGTGTTTTTTCTTTCAATGACTATTTAAGCACATTAAACCTTTATAATTTGTTTTTATTTTGATGACCAAATTAATAAAATCATGGGACTATTTTGCTGCTAAGCAAAGCCCAATACTCTTGAGAATGTACAGATTTCAGGAAGTTATTTTTCCTTTGACCACCTCCTGGTAAGAAGAGGAGGTGGAATTCACTAATCCGAGTAGACTTTTCAATGTCAAACGCAGTCACCTTGTCTTTGTGAGACCTGAGACCATTTCACGACCAATGATTGCCTATATGTTAATTCCATTTAAAAGCCAAGCAATATGGTGACCTGTATAGACAGATTTTAACACGTTAAGCACAACGGATTCTTCTGTTCTAAGCTTAACACTAAAGAGGTCAAGAGGGATTAGTCTCCACACCAATCTGTCCCCATCCCATTGCAGTAGCATAGGACAGCCCAAAAAACTGGTCAAAAGTTTGCTCACTCCAAATAACACACTCTCCCTTTAAACATCTATTCTTCTCTGCTACTAAAGCAAGCCCTTCTGGGTGGAAAATGCTTTCGATCATAACCCTCTGCTGTCTTTTAACATTTCTGAGAACTCTGCTGCTACCATCAAAGAAAAACTTGAATGTTAGAAGTGCTTTCTTTCTTTCTTTCTTTAGGATTGAATCATCAGTTAAAGTTTTATTAATAAATTTACTTAATAGGATTTGAAAAAATCCAGAGGTTTCAAAAAGTAAGCAATCCCAGGAACCCAGTGGATAGTTTCCTGGTAAGGTTGGGACTCATAGGTGAGATTGGTTCTGGTTTTGTTTCATTTATTGTTGTTTTGTTTTGTTTTTTAAATCTTACCTTTCTGTTTGCTCTATGTTTTATACAAGAGCCTCATCAGATATTTGAATTTGATGTTTCTACTCATTGATATTTACATATTTCCTCTACATGTAAAATGCTAAGATCATAGACTCTGAAGCCAGAATTGCCTGGATTCAAATTCGGATCCACTACTGTTTGAGGTAATTATTATGTAAAATTGGGAAATGAGGCAGAAGGAACACAATGAGTTTTCAGTGTTACAGTGGAGCTTTTTGTAAAGGGCCCAACCAAGTATTATTTCATTAACTGAGGGATGTACTTTGTTGATTTGCAATTAGATCAGCTGCTTTCAAACTTTTTGGTCTCCTTTGCATTTTAATAAATTGTTGCAAGTAATGTATAGGCTCATCTATTAATATTTATTATATTCGAAATTAAAAGTGAGAACAATTTTAAGTATTTGCTTTTTAGTTTATGTAAAAATAATAATAAGCTGATTACATGTTAATAGAAATACCATGTTTTAAGAAAATACTCAACTTCCCAAACAAAAAACTTAAGTGTGAATAATAGCATTGTTTTACATTTTTGCAGTTCTCTTTCATTTTTGGCCAAAAAAAGAAAACTTGATTTCTGTATATACTTCTGTATGTAACTGGTTCCAATATATTATTTTGGTTGAGGTGTATAAGAAAAGTTGACATCATACACACATACAGCTGGAAGAGGGAAGTCGGTAACAGTGGTGAATATTCTTCTTTGTTGTCACACCAGCATTCTGCAAAGGACTTAAAGTTTAGTTGCAACACGGACTCTGAAACCATGTCAGTGAACTTTTTGCACTTTGTCAAAGGAAAATACATTGGTATATTGTGCAATTTAAATGAATGATTCACCCACACATAGCTCTGTAACACCATGCGTTGTCATTCAGAAAATATTGCTTCACTGAATTATGCACACATTCCAAATGTTGATACATTTCTTTATATGGTATCAAAAAACTACATCTATTCATCTCATCATTCATCTCATGAGAAAAATCCTTAAATATCAGAAGCTATCAAGTTCACAATGCAGGTAGACTTTTTCCAAAATTCTAATTTTAGCGTGAAAGCCCTAATTTTATCAAATCAACAAATACTATTAGTGCTTTTTCTTGAAGAGTCATGCTTACTTTGTTTATAGTTGAGAAAATCCCTATCAAATATTCAGGTAAGAATAGCAATCATTTGTTACTCTTTTTTTTTTTAAAAACAAAGTGATTCTCCAGGAAAAAACAAATCAGCTACTTTAATTAACAACACAAACTATTGCATAAGTGCTTTGACTTGACTACTACAGTAGAAGTGCTTTATGCTTTGTGCATTCTTCCCATTTTGTCACAAAGGATATTAAAAAGACATATACTCAAAGATTGAAGTTTAATAAAATTAATGATGTTTTACTGCTATATTAAAGACATCTTATATAAAACTGGCCATTCCTTTTAATCTGTGAATGTCTGATGGTGAAAAATTGAATAGCTACTAGATAATTTAGTGTTGTTAATTTAAACCACTATTGTTTTTGCATCATCGATGCAAATGTCAATACAGTGAAAAAGGCAAATAATATGTCATTATTATTATAAAAGTAGTTTTGACCTTGTGGGTCCCTGGAAAAGGCTGTTTCCCCAGAAGTTCATGGACCACAGTTTGCATTTGCTCACTTAGATGTTAGCACATAGATCCAGTAGAGTTGCCAATGATTTCCACTCAGTAGAGAACACAATCCCAACGTAATAGGCTTGATGTCCTATAAGAAATAAATGAATTTGTCTCTAATTTAATAAACTTATTTCAGTATTCTTTTCCTACTTTATAATCTGTTTCTTAGATTTTTTTAGATTAGCTGAAACATTTTGCTAGATCTCCCATTAATGAGTTAAATATATCATTTACATGTTCTCTCCATAGATTTGTTTGAGATTTGTTCTTACCTCTTTTTTTTTTTTTTAATCCTCACCCAAGGACATTTTTCCATTTTTTGTTCAGATAGAGAGGGAGGGAGAGAGAGGAAGAGAGAGAGAGAGAGAAACATCGACGTGAAGGGACACATCAAGTGGCTGCCACCCTCACGACCAACCAGGGCCGGGGACAAACTGCAACCGAGGTACGTGCCCTTAGGGGGAACCGAACCTGGGTCTCTCTGTACCACAGGCCAATGCTCCAACCACTGAGCCAAACCGGCCAGGGCTGTTCTTACCTCTTAAAAACTACACTTGGCCCTGGTAAATTTGGCTCAGTGGTTAGAGTGTCAGCCTGTGGACCAGAGAGTCCCAGGTTCGGTTCCCACTAAGGGCACGTACCTCAGTTGCAGTTTGTCCCCAGCCTAGGTCAGGGTCATGTGGGTGGCGACCTGTTGATGTGTCTCTCTCACATCGATGTTTCTCTCTCTTCCCCCCTCTCTCCCTCCCGCTCTATCTGAAGATAAATGCAAAAAAACATGTCTTTGGGGATTAAAAAAAAACAACTATACTTGGGTGCCACTTACTAGGAGATATTGAGTAAGTTATTTCAATTCTCTATACCTTATCTGCAAAATGGAAATATCAACAGTTACTAATCACAGGGTCATCGTAACAATTGAATGATTTAATACATAGACTCACTTAGGACAGTACCTGGCACAGCACAAATGTTCTACATACATAAACGGTGCCTATTACTACTTACATTATTAAGAAAAAACCCTAAATAAATGTGTGTTTTTTTAATCCTCACCCAAGGACATTTTTCCATTTTTTGTTCAGATGGAGTGGGAGGGAGAGAGAGAGAAAAACATCAACATGAAAGGGACACATCGAGTGGTTGCCACCCACACGACCCAACCAGGACCAGGACAAACTGCAACCGAGGTACGTGCCCTTAGCGGGAACTGAACCCGGATCTCTCTGGACCGCAGGCCGACGTTCTAACCGCTAAGCCAAATCGGCCAGGGCCTAAATAAATGTTTATAAATAAAGATGCATCATACCCAAAAAAATTTTGATGTGACTATTTTCGAAAGCATGAAAACAGTCCAAAATTTTTATGCAAATGTCCAAAATGAACCTAAGTCAATGGACTGCAAAATTTCTATACATGGTGAATTTTTCCCAAGGACACATGTTCTGTAAAATGAGCCCTAGACCCAGAGGAGGTGACTATGGAGTTTTGTTTATAGACAGTTCTCCCATGCAAGGCGTGCTTTGCTCCTGTTGACTCAGACATTTGCAAGTTATTGGGTGAGTGCAAAACATCTGACCACGACAAAAATAAGCCTTCAGCAGAGTTATGCAGACCCAGCCAGAATTCAGGCCAAAAGTGCAATGAGACTGAAATCTGAGGAACATTAGTCAACCCACTCCTGGGCCCAGACTGCAGTGTTTACTTGTGTGGATATTCATCAAAGTAGCTGGAGTATGTACTAGGGACAAGCTACTATTTTAAAATGGCCAGTGGGCTTGTTTTTTGTTTGTGTTTTTTTATTACTTGAGGTGGAAGGAAGTTAGAGAATTTAAAATTATTTAAGTAGGAGGAGAAACATTTTGTATTCTGTGGTTGAAATAGAATTTGTCCTGGGGTAGATCTTTTCTTTTTTTTCCGGGAGGCATTACTTTAGCAGCTAAAGTTTAGCCAGTCTTTTTAGCCATGTAGATGTAAAGTCATTGTAGTTGGAGAAACAGATCCAAAGGAGCAGCTGCAGACTGAGATGCTGTTCTGTTACTGATGCGAACTGCTGTCTTGCCCTCTGCTGAGATGAGCATGACTGTGCCCAGCTCTTCTTTGCTTCCAGACGCCTGAGCTAGGGGCCGGACTCCTGGATTTGAATAAAGAGAGGACCAGAGAGCAATTCAATATGAACTCCTAAAATAAATAATAAATAAAATTCAAAAGCTCATCTAACATGTTAGAATTTTTTTTCATTGATAACGTAGAAAAGTTTCAGCTTTATGACTTGATATTGGTAATGCCATGTAAGTTTTTCAGATTGTTGTCAAAGCTGGGAAACCTCCCTTCAGTTCCTTTTATGAACAAGTCGAAAGATTTCAGATCATTTCAAATGTTCTTGGGCCATAACTAATCTTAACTTGATATTATTCATTAACCAATTTGTCACCAAGGTCCTCATTTCTGTGGTTATAATGAATTTTGTTATCTTTGATGATGCTTTTTGTCAAATCAAAAATTTAAAGCTTTTAGAATATATTCATGTGGTTTCTTTCTCCTCACTAATGGAATTATTGCACAATTCAAGGACACATTTAAGTCTCCTTTACAAAATTTATCATTTTCTATTAATTAATTACTCCTTTTGTATGATTTGAAGAAATATTTTGCTACAACGTATTTTTGGAAGTCAGAATAATTTCCATTTATTTTATTGTTCCTCTGTATTGCTTCTATTTCATATTTTATTAACTTTTATCTCCATATTTTCTTTAATTTTTTAAAAGATAAATTGATAGATTAAGAAAAAGAGGGACCCTTCACATATGTCCAATTAAAGACTCACTTATTTTGTTCAAATATTCCAACATATAGCCCTGGCCGGTTTGGCTCAGCGGTTGGAGCGTCGGCCTGCGGTACAGAGAGACCCGGGTTCGGTTCCCGCTAAGGGCACGTGCCTCAGTTGCAGTTTGTCCCCGGCCCTGGTTGGTCGTGCAGGTGGCAGCCACTCGATGTGTCCCTTCACGTCAATGTCTCTCTCTCTCTCTCTTCCTCTCTCTCCCTCTTGCTCTATCTGAACAAAAAATGGAAAAATGTCCTCGGGTGAGGATAAAAAAAAAAAAAAAATATTCCAACATATATCTCCAAATTACTTTAGCTGGTGTAACTTTTTATCAACTTTGTGAATCTCATTTATGCCCAGATGATAGTCTTTCAAAGAGCATGTTGCACATCCTAAACAACTTCGCAACAGGCAGACTCTCCCCTTTCACTCAGACTTGGTGCAGAAAAATCAAAGTTGGAATGTATGTTAAAAATGCTCCATCCACAAAGAACTCAAATCATAAAACTTCTAGAGGAAAACATGAAAAAAGTTCTTCATATGTGGTTCTTGGCAGTGATTCTTGGATGTGACACTAAAAGCACAAGCAACAGAAACAAAAATAAATAAGTGGGGCTGCATCAAACTAAAAACCTTCTTTACAACAAAGGAAAAAATGAAAAGACAACATACAGAATAGGAGAAAATATATGCAAACCATATATCTGATAAGAAGTTAACATCCAAAATATAAGGAACTCATACAACTCAATAACAGCAAGAGGAAAAAAAAAAAAATGGGCAAAGGACCTGATAAATATTTTTCACAATATATATATAAATAGCTAAGAGCTATATGAAAATGTATGCAAAATCACTAAACATTAGGAAAATGCAAATCAAAACCACAATGAGATATAAACTGTTAAGATGGCAATTATTAAAAAGACAAGAGGTAACAAGTGTTGGAGAGAGTGTGGAGAAAATGGAATCCTTTTTGGATTTGGAATTGTTGGTGAGAATGTAAATTGGTGCAGCTATTATGAAAAACAGTATGGAATTTCCTCAACAAATTCAGGAATTGATCTAGAAATTCTACTTTTGGGTATATATCCAAATGAAATAAAATTAATAACTTGAAGAGATATCCACACTTCCATGTTCATTACAACATTAGTCATGATAACCAGGATATGAAAACAATGTAAATCTAGGGACAGATGAATGGATAAAGAAAACATTATATATGTATATGTACAGGGTTGGGAAAAAGTAGGTTTACAGTTGTGTGAACATTCGCATCATGGGGGTGCCAGAAGGAGGAGAGAGAGAGCAAGAAATTGAAAACCTATTTGAAAAATAAATGACAGAAAACTTCCTTAACTTGGTGAAGGAAACAGACATACAAGTCCAGGAAGCACAGAGAGTTCCAAACAAGGACTTGAGGTCCACATCAAGACACATCATCATCAAAATGCAAAAGGTTAAAGACAAAGAGAGAATCATAAAAGCAGCAAGAGAAAAGCAGTTAGTTACCTACAGAGGAGCTCCCATAAGATTGTCAGCCGATTTCTCAAAAGAAACTTTGCAGGCTAGAAAGGAGTGGCAAGAAATATTCAAAGTGATGAAAAACAATGATCTACAACCAAGATTACTCTATCCTTCAAAGCTATCATTTAGAATTGATGGACAAATAAAGAATTTCCCAGACAAGAAAAAGCTAAAAAGTTCATCACCACCAAACCCGTATTACATGAAATGTTGAAGGATCTTTTTGAAGGAGAAGAACAAAAATATGAACAATAAAATGACAATAAATATATACCTATCAACAATTGAATCTACAAACAAAATGAGCAAGCAGAACAGAAACAGACTCCTAGATACAGAGAACTTTTTGTTGCTTGCCAAATGGGAGGGGGCTGGGGGATGGGTGAAAAAGATGAAGGAATTAAGAAGTACAGATTGGTTGTTAGACTGATGAACCTCAAAGGAAAGGGGGGAGAGAGGGTGAAATGAGATAAACCAAAGAACTTCTATGCATATATGCATAACCAATGGATACAAATAATAGTGTAGGAAGGTGGAGAAGGCATTGGGGAAGAGGGGGTCAATGGGGGAAAAAAGGAGTGATAACTATAATACATTCAACAATAAAGATAAGTTTTTTAAAAAAGAAAAGAAAGAGAGAAGCCAGACACAGAAAGAACATCCTGTATGATCTCAGTTATATGGAGGATCTAACAAAGTTGAATTCACAGAAGCAGATCGTAGAATGATGGTTGTTGCCAGGGGTGGGATAGTGGGGGGAAATGTGGAGATGGTCAAAGGGTACAAACTTTCAGTTATAAGATGAGTAAGGTCTGGGGATCTACTATATGCCATGGTGGCTGTAGTTAACAATACTTTATTGTGTACTTGAAAGTGGCTAGAGTTAGATCTTAAGTGTTCTCAATACACACACATACATGCACACACACACACAAACAAGATAATTAATAAGGTAATGAATGTGTTAATTAGCATGACTGCAGCGATTGTTTCACTATGCATAGGTATATCAAATTATCACTTTGTATATTTTAAATATTTGCAATTTTATACCTTAAATATATATGTTTTAATTGTCAGTTATATCCCAATAAAGCTAGAAAAAAGAAAATATTCCATTTACAAGAACTCCCAAAGAAAACATATAACTGTTGCACAATAATAAAATAATCAATTATTTCAACTATGGCTGAATAATGAAATAGTCAATTTAGTGAGATTTAGGAAATGACCTGTATATGGCCATGTTCATATCACAATATAATTTCTGGCCCTATTCCTTGGTGTCATGCTATATGGTGAATTAACACAATGAGCTGGCAACAATTTCTCTACCAGCATGGATAATATTCACTTAATTATACTAAAAATCATATAAAAATCTCACTAAGCCAAGCTGAATGACTTCCTAATTTGATCCTTCTAGCTAGTTCCCTAAAATGTCATAGTCACCCCTGTAGTAGGTACCTATTGCCACATAACAAAAATGCCCCAAATATTGCAGCTTAAACAATAAACATTTATTTTAGTTTCTGTGGTTCTCATAGAATCTGGGTATGGCTTATTTGGATTCTTCAGGCTCCAACCCTCTCATGTAGTCAAGTTGTTGGCCAAACCTATAATTTTATCTGTAGATTTGACTAGGGAACCATCCGCTTCCCAGCTCATTCAGGCGGTGGTTGGCAGGCTCAGAAGATTCTCCTCCAGACTCACGTGGGTCTCTCCACAGAGCTTCCTCCAGGCATGTCACCTGGCTTCCCCAGAGCGGGGAGGACAAGAGAAAGCAAGAGCACACATCCAAGATGGAAGCCACAGTCTTTTTCTAATCAAATCTTATAAATGACATCCCATTATTTCTGTCATATTCTATTGGTTGGGAGTGAGTCAGTAAGTCCACCCTATAGTGAAAGGGAGGAGTTACAGAAGGGCATGCACAACAAGAGATGGAGATCATTGAGGGCCATTTTTGTTGTTGTTAGTCCTCCTCCGAGGATATTTTTCCACTGATTTTTCTAGATAGAGTGGAAGGGAGGGAGGAGGAGAGAGAGAGAAACATTGACGTGAGAGAGACACATCAATTGGTTGCCTCCCGCATGACCCTTGACTGGGGCCAAGGATTGAACCTGCAACTCAGGTACATGCCCCCGATGGGAAATCAAACCTGCGACCCTTCAGTCCGCAAGCCAATGCTCCAACCACTGAGCAAACCAGCCATTTTAAAGGCTGTCTACCACACCTTCCATCATAAAGGGAAGTATGATAGAAGGAAAGTCAGAACAGAAATAGTATTTTTAACAAATTGGAGAGAAATATCTTATTTTTCCAAACCTTACAATAACATATGGCCATGTGACCATGTTGCTAGGGCCACTCAGGGCCTTGGAGGAGGCACAAGTCAGTGAGGGCCCTGGAGTTTCAGCCTCACGAGTTCCATGGTAAATTCCCGTGTCTGTACTTCCCTTAGGGCGGTAGTTGGCACTTAGTGGGAGTCTCTGGTGCTGTTATTAATATAGTTCTACTATTAAGATTTGTATTTTTTCCAGCTAGGTATGGGTACCAGAAATTTTCCAGGTGGTTTTTGTTTTAAAATTTCCATTTTTTTGTCCTATTTTTCTTGGTCTGCTTCTTCCTCTTTAGGCCCTACTGTGTTATTCAGTATGCGTTTCGCTAATTTCTCCCACTTAAGGATGCCACACGGTAGAACTCGAGTTGTCAGCATTTAGTTGAGAGTTTTCTTCAGGGTGAACACAGTGCATACAGATAAGTGCTCCAGCTTCGGATTTGAGAAAAGCGGGGCTCCTCCAGGTTTTCCTTGGTCTCTGTATCCCAGACTCACCCCTCACGGCTTCCTGAGCTATGAGAAGGTGGTGAGAGGAAAGGAACCATGTGAAAGAAACGTGGGTAAGTGCCAGTCCAGGGATCCTATTCCAGGGGGCTGCTGGAGATGCCCTCTCGGGGGGCTTAGCTATAGTTGTTAATAGGATACACTTAAACAATAATTACTATATGCCAGGCACTGCTGTGCTTGATCTGTATTAACTAACTTAGTCCTCACTGCAGTCCTATGGAACAGTTGCTACGATTACCTGCATTTTCAGATGAGGGAATGGCATCTCCGAGAGATAAACAACTTTGCCATCATCACACGGCTGGTACTTTCGAGCTGTTGTTCAAACCAGGCAGCTAGTTACATATGCTCTATCGCCCTTCAGCGAAATGTCGCTCGGCTCATATTCCAAAAACCTGATACCTAGAAAATTAGAGGCGTATCTCAAAAGGCTGAAATTTCTAAAATAGGCTTATTCTCATCAGCAGATACATGATGTCAGTTTTCTTTTATACTAACTGGACACTAAGTTTCATAACTTGCTCTTTGGTGAACTTCTAGGTGATTTCCCTGTGCAGATTGTCAACTGATGGTCATTGGCACCAATTCAAACGCCAATAGGAATCTCTAATTTGGGGTGCGGTGAAGAAGGAAACATTTAGTGCAAACAGCTCAACAAGCGTGGTTGCCACGGCCTGCTCCCCACGAGTCTGCTCCAAGGAGATGTCTTCCGCTTTCAGCTCCAGCCAGGAAACAGTCCTCTGTAGAAAGTGGGGGCTCTGAGACGGGGGAGCTGGCTTCTATAGACAGAAGTCCCTGCCCCTGGTTCCTGATTGATCTGTCCTCATGCGAGTGAGGAACTCGAATCTTCACAGTTGGACTAGTCCAAAGGCACAATCCTGATTGGTCAAATGCAGCGGATCTGATTGCTCAGCACTGCACAGCTCTGATTGGACAGGGACAGCCCCGTTCCGATTGGTTGAGATAGGACTCCAGGAACCCTTTCTAAAGGCTGGTTCAGGTGGCAGAAACGCAGGGCAGGCAGGCATTCAGCTCAGAGACAGGCAGGCAGGTTAGCACAGAGGCAGGCAGTTTACCAGCAGAGGCTTCTCTGTGGGGTGCAATTTGCACTAGAGGCCCTGTGAAGAAATAGCTGCTAGGCTGTGTTTTTAAAATCTGAGCCCAGTCAGTCACCACGAGCCCTTTTTAGTTACACACACACACACACACACACACACACACACACCGCGCACTTCTCAGACTTCACAAGGTCCACAGGTTCCAGTGCCACCCAGGACAGGGTAACTTGTCTCTTCTCCTCCTTTCCCATCTGTCTCCAGCCCCTAAGCCCTTTAGGGCATTGCTTCCTTGTTCTTTAACTCCTTCAAAGCAAAGTAAATTGTCCAGTTCCTTTCTTCCCCCAGTAAAATTACTTGAGCCTGACCAGTGTGGCTCAGTGGTTGAGGGTCGACCCACACACCAGGAGGTCACCGGTTCAATTCCCGGTCAGGGCACATGCCCAGGTTGTGAGCCCGATCCCCAGTGGGGGGCATGCAGGAGGCAGCCAATCTATGTTCCCTCTCATTGATGTTTCTATCTCTTTCTCCTTCTCTCTCTAAAATCAATAAAGAAAAAAAATTTTTTTAATTGCTTGATAGACGAACAGTAGAACGTACCACTAGAAATGTCCTTGAGTTTAGAGACTCAAAACCCAGCCTAAAGTTTGCCGGTCTCCAGGGATTTTCTGCGGTGACATCTCCTGCCTCTCCAGGCAGAGTACCTTCCTCCAGCAGCAAAATTTAAACCATCAAGTCAGCTTTCAGCGACTCATTGTACTAGTTAAATCTTTGTTGGGTTTTTTGTTTTTTGTTTGGTTTGGTTTGTTTTCTGTTTTTGCTTGTTTGGTGTGTGCTCCTCTACATTGTTTAAGGCTGTACTTTTTATTTTAGAACATGTTGCAATTTCTATGAAAACTGAATCTGGCACACTTTTTTCCAGCATTCCAAGATAAGTGTTTGCTAGAGAAGTATAGAAACAAACAGACAAACAAAAAAACAGCTCTACCTATAGCCATCTCTTTGGGGGAATAAAACTAAAATAAAAATAAAGTGATGTATATACTTTCTCCTTCTTTTTCTCTCTCTCCCTGGAGCATGGATGGAAGTTAAGCCTCTTCCATGTTTTCAGACTCTAGAGAAACTTTTATATAATCACTGATGCTGACAGTTTTCCATGAATCTCTGAGAAAAACACAGGAAAAAGCTTCAGAGTGGGTCCTTAGGGATACCAAACTTGGATAGGCGCCTGAGACTTCATGTGATTCAGAGGAGACATGTGGGGCTCATTTATTTACAGAATTACTTCTTTCCTATGCTTTCTCACATGTCAACTTCAGAGAGTCCCTTCTACCACCTTCTACAGACCCCTGTCAAAGGCTCTGGTGTCAGGCAGACGTGTGCTGAGAGACAGGTACAGGTGACACCACATTCCTCTTCCTTTAGCGAAGGAGAAGCTATCTTCGCATTTTCTTTGGGCAATGACAACCAAGAAGAGGAACCTTTTCAGGCTGTAGTAACATAACACATTTCCTTATGTAAAACATCTGTCTTTAGGGCCCCAAATTAAATTTTCTCTTTTATGACTCATTCAGACGGAACCTAAAAGATTTTTAATGAGATCTGTTTAGCACCTGCTCAAATCATATCGATCAATAACATTCGTACTTTTTGTTCCAAATGCACCCCTGGAAGGACCGTGCGGTTTTATCAACAGCTCTGCTGGATTTATCGCCCCTCCGCTGCCCTGCGTTCTGCATTCAGCGAGCTTGCTCGGTGTTCACGTTTGACAAGCTTCCTGTCTCGGACTCACCGCTGCTCCCACATGTGTTTCTCACTTTGTTCCAGAAACAGATGTGGCCATTCCCAAAACCGATTTGCTCAATGCAATTTACAATATCCACACTTTCATAGATATCATCTTTGGGGTCTGTAAACCTTGATGAAATCTTTGGGAAAGGAGCGTTTTCATCCCAACGTTGGTCCTTTAAATGTTTCTTGGAGCCTCAGTTTATCTGTGGGTTTGTTTAGTACACACAGAAAACATTTTTAAGGAAAAGGACATTGGGCCCATCAGCACAACAGAGTTCTCAGGTGAGCAGCTGTGTCTCGAATGTTAACAGCAGAGCGGGTCTGGGCATCAGAAAGGCTGGTGTGCAGGAGGAACAGATGGCGGAGGGGAGGAAGGCTAAGGGGAGCGGACCCGGCTGTGGTGAGCTCAGAGGAGGGTCAGCCAGGCCGAACATGTGTCGTATCGATCGGAGGGGCTGTTGTGAGAGTGCAGATTTAGCCGACACTCAAAATCTGTGATGGAATGGCCCTCCAGCCTTCCAAGCCTTCTTTCAAGGCAACTGTAGTTGTTTGGCCGCTGGTCTATGGATAAGGGTTCTAGACCCTGAGGGGCGGCCTAAAGCAGGACAAGACCTGAGAGCAGATACATCAGATTAGATAC
Source organism: Molossus molossus (assembly GCF_014108415.1). Lineage (NCBI taxonomy): Eukaryota > Metazoa > Chordata > Mammalia > Chiroptera > Molossidae > Molossus > Molossus molossus. The sequence continues at coordinate 33,409,576 of NW_023425346.1, forward strand.
TCAGAATGCGACCCAAGGACACAGCACCGCTCTAAAACACGCCGTACAGAATTGGGGGGATAGAAAGACGAAACGGTGCTGGGACGCATAGGGACAGGAATAGACCGTCAGAGTCAGACCAAGCAGCCAGGCTGTGGATGCTGAGCTACCAGTTTCTGACTAATCCCTTTTTCTAGCTGCAGAAGCAATTTTGCATAAAAATAAAAATTAATTCTTTCACAAAATTACTCTAATAAATATATCACAGCTGCTAAGTTAAAATGCCTAAGGAGCTCAACATTCTTATCTCCTCCCCTCCTTCCAATAACATTGGCTTTTGCTCTAGAGCTGGTTGGCCCCTGTTCTCAGGGCAACTTGCCAGTCAAGAATTGAAGTGCAGCCCTGGCCAGTTTGTTTCAGCGGTTAGAACGTCGGCCTGCGGTCCAGAGAGACCTGGGTTCGGTTCCTGCTAAGGGCATGTACCTCGGTTGCAGTTTGTCCCCGGCCCTGGTTGGGTCGTGTGGGTGGCAGCCACTCGGCGTGTCCCTTTCACATCGATGTTTCTCTCTCTCTCTCTCCCTCCCACTCTATCTGAACAAAATATGGAAAAATGTCCTCGGGTTAGGATTAAAAAAAAAAAAAAAAGAATTGAAGTGAAGCCTTGGCTGGTTTGGCTCAGCGGTTAGAGCGTCAGCCTGTGGATCGAAGAGTCCCAGGTTCGGTTCCCACTAGGGGCACGTACCTCAATTGCAGTTTGTCCCCAGCCCCGGTTTGGGGTTGTGTGGGTGGCAACCAGTCGATGTGTCTCTCTCACATCGATGTTTCTCTCTCTCTCTTCCTCCCTGTCTCCCTCCCACTCTTTCTAAAGATAAATGCAAAAATGTCCTCCGTAAGGATAAAAAAAAATTTAAAAAACAAAAAAGAATTAAAGCGCAGTTGGGCTGGTGTGGCGCAGTGGTTGAGTGTTGACCCATGCACCAAGAGGTGGCCAGTTTGATTCCCGGTCAGGGCACATGCCCAGGCTGTGGGCCCAATCCCCAGTAGGGGGCATGCAGGAAGAGGCCAGTCGATGTTCTCTCTCATCGATGTTTCTCTCTCTCCCTCTCCCTCTCTCTCTAAAATCAATAAAGAAAAAGAAAAAAAAAGAATGAAAGCACAGAATGGAGCAAGGGCAGAAGAGAAGCAAACAAGAAAGACGATGTCCTGCAGCAGGGTGCGGTGCCCTCCACTCTGTCCACACCCCAAACAGTACTCCTGCTGTTCTGCGTGGAAAGGCAACCTCTTCCTCCTCCCTGCCCAACTTCTCCACATCTGGGATCTCACACAGCCAAGTAGGTGTGGGAACAGATTTTAAGCTGTGCTGAGTTGCTTCCCAAAGGAAAATGGAAGCTGTAGTCCACAACTTGAGCAAATCAGGATTTTCCAATGGGGTTGGGGAACTGCAATTATCGAAGAAAAACAGCAGACCATCGGGGAGGTTTTAGTTTGTTGTGTACCAAATTGTGCTTGGTGTGCACTAGGGTGAGTGCCTCCGCCCTCCGTGGCTTCTGTGACATTTCCACATGCTTACAACTGCTGCACACAGATGCCAAGTTCCTGTGATGTGTGTTAACACCACCCTGGGGGTGTGAGCCCGGAGCAGCTGTCTAGCGAGCATTTCCAGTGACTGGGGTATGTGCTCGTCAGAGAATGTCCACAGGAGTCTAGTAAAACATTTCACCCCGTCTTTGCCTTTCGTTCCTCCCAACATGTATGTGTGGGAGTTGTGAGCTGAGTGTGTGAAACAGGATGAGTGAAATGAAATCTGTCCCTCGAGCCGACGCAGGAGGTTCTTATCTGGGGAGGTGCAAAGGGAAACGGCTGCAGTTTACAAACAGAGCAACAAGCCGCTGGCCCGTCGAGCTGCATCCGTGTGGGTCGAATGGGATGGTCTCAATAGTCTAATCTTTCAAAATGTGTTTCACCAGCAGTTATTGCCCAAATCCAAGAAGTATTAGGAATTTGGTCACTATTTTTCTTTTTAATTTTCTTCCCTTTAATTATTTTTAGACAGAAAGGAAATTAAAGGGAGAGATAGAAACATCGATGAGAGAGAACATCAGTTGGCTGCCTCCTGCATGCCCCCCATTGGGGATCGGGCCCACAACCTGGGCATGTGCCCTGACTGGGAATCGAACTGGCGACCTCTTGGTGTGTGGGTCGATGTTCAACCACTGCGCCACACCAGCCGGATGGTCACTATTTTTCTCTTTTTAAGAAGTGTGACCCATGTGCTCCAGACCCTTTCATGTTACCTGTGTTTCAGGATGTGGTGGAAGCTGGAATGTTACTGAGCATCACTAATGCAAGTCCCAGTGAGTGGTGCCTAGTTGATTTGAAGCCTCTAACTTCCCCCTCCACCATGAGCCAATCAGCTCTCAGTTGATATTTGAAATATGATAAGATTTGAAATATGAAAAAAAAGGGGATAACACCTGTCCCTTTTAAAGGTGATTTTGAAATCATGTTGAGACAACCCAAAATTATTGCAAATCTGCTAAGTACGTGGCCGAATCTGTGCAGGGCGCCAGCCCTTCCCCGTGGTTGTGGGTTAGCGTTGTTAGCCGTTGCCCTGCCCGCCGGGATGACACTCTGCTTGCTGCCCCAGGCACAGAGCAGGACGGTGCTCTTCAGAGGGGCCTGCTCAGTAGCTGAGGCCGTTAAAGAAGACTCTGAGGGTCGAAACACTGCCATTTCCCTCCATGTCCAATTGCCGCTTAGACTTTTAGACACTGTGTTCTGCTCCAGAGTCACTTGAAACTAAATGTGTAAAGCTTAGTTATTTTGTGCATATTCCCAAAAAGGAATTGAACTGATTTTTCTTCTTTTAATAAAGGCTGTCTTTGTAAAGCATGTCTGTTTACATGATAAAAGGATAGTTACATTATAAAAGTAAGTTTGTGCAAAAGAATTTACATGTAAAAGATAAAATGTGCATAACTTCTCTTCAAAATGCATATAAAGAAATTTTTATGTGTGTTAACAAGTAGCAAGTTCTATCTTTGAGAAGATAGGTGAATTATCTATTGCAGGGGGATCAAAATATTAATTTTGGTATTTCTCAATAGGCACTATTTTGTAGAAATATTTCAATTTTACTTAAACACAAGTAAAAAAAGTTACCACTGTTTCTCTCTCTCCATATACATATGTATACACATACATACCTATAAATATATACTTATATGTTTACATGTAAGTCAATAATAATTCAATGTGTTAGCTAGTTTGGCATAGATTTAGATATATACACTATAAAGTGTTGTTTCTCAAATTAATGTTTCAGATTTTAAAATCGGCAACAGTTTTACTAATCCATTTACCTCCCATAGAGAAAAGAAAAGAAACATTTTTTTTCTTAAATAAGTTCGATTTTTCCATGTCCACCACCACCAAGAGCACATGAATTGAAGGATGGAAATGTCATTATGTTCCCATCTGGGTGATTTATATTCATGGACACACACAAGCACACACATGCACAGACACACACATGCATGAGGACACACACACAGACACACACACACACACACACCCAAAATCTTGGTTTTAGGGATAAATGAATACTTGGAATTAAATGATGATTTTTTGTCCCTGGACATTAGTTAGAACTTGTCAGTCTGCAATCATTCTTCACCTAACATGGGGTAAAATATCTACAGCAAGGACATACCAACTTTCCTGTAAAGGGCCAGATAGTGAAGATTCCCAGCTTAGCAGACCACGCTCTCTCTGTGGCTACTACTGGGCTCTGCCTCATAGCGCAGAGTCAGCTGTGGACAATGGATAAACAAAAGGGCGTGGCTGCGCTCCAGTGAAACCTCATTTACAGCAGCAGGTGATGTGTCAGGTTTGGCCCACAGCCTGTCCCTGTCATCCCTTCTCTAAACCAAAAGCTCTATCTGTTCCCAGGTTTTACCTTACCCAGTAGAAGGAAGCTCTCAAGACTTTTATTCTTTCCATCCTAGTCTTTTATTTAAGCTGAGTCCCCACATGCAGACTAACGTGGGAATTTGAAGCAATTAGCCACACTAACCGTTCCCAATTCTAACGCCTGAAAAACAAAAACTAAATGAATTTCAGACTCACTGTATCTCCTAGCAGGGTGGGGAATGCCTGGTCCGAGCGCCGCATAAGGCCCTCAAAAATAATATCACCTAACACACACGCCTCCCCAAATTAGCCTGACCCAATGTAGCAAACAAATTTTTAAGTTGACAATTTTGTACGGCCGTTGAATGATGTTATAAACATCCAAGTGGCCCTTGGCAGACAAAGAAATCTGTTTACCTCAAAATTTCTCAAACTGAAACTCCATTTATTTTTTTTATAGAGAGAGGAGAAGGGAGAGAGAGAAACATTGATGTGAGAGTGAAACATTGATTGGCTGCTTCCCACACAGGGATTATGCCTGCAACCTGGCACGTGCCCTGACCAGGAATTCAACCGGCAACCTTTCGGTGCATAGGATGATGCCCAACCAACTGAGCCACTCTGGCCAGGGCTGCAAAACCTCTTTGAACACCTGTCTGCAAGCATCCTGTGCAGGCGCTGTGCTGTAGAGCACACACTGGGAAGTCCTATCTAAACAGAGCAATGACTTTCAAATCTTTTGTGTTGTTGTCCATTGGATATTTTCAATACACTTAAATTTTTCTGGAACTATCCCAATACCTTTGACCCTAAGTGATTAACTTGTTAATGGTTTCTCTTTTCGACATACATTTGATCCAGTTCTGCTTATGATAATTATTCAGATGGTCTGGGCAAGCATAATGCTACTGATGTTTGCATAGCTGAAACACTTGGAATGAAATGCTGCCCAGCACCCCACTTTCCATCCCTCTGATTTGACTCACATCACCCACGGTCAAAGCAATTTGTTTCAACGTTTGTCGTTAACGAAGCTGACATTTTCAAATCCACCCTCCTCTCCAGGGATCTGTCGTGCTCAACTGTTTTGCGGAAACTAGAAAAAAAAAGTTCGCATGTTATTCTCTTAAGGGTTTTACAGAATTCAATGTGTGTGTTAAAGTAATTATTATTTACTTCTAGCAAGTGGGGTTATTTATAAAATGAATTATAAAACTTGTTATAATCCCAACTGTTGACATTAACATTGGGAACTGAGGTAGAAAAATAGAAAGCCTTTTTTTTCAACCTACTGACCATTCTCCCTTGCTTTATTCACATACTTTTAGCTCACAAAGAATACAAAACAACTCACCTCGAAGCATAGAATATTAGAACGGAAAGGAAAGAAGCACATCACCTGTCCTAACCTTCCCATTTCAGCAATGAAAGACAGGCCTAAGGGTCACCGAGCTGACTGCAGGAGAGCAGACATGCTGTGGTACAGGGGTGCTCCAGGGAGCGGCCTCCGCACAAGCATCCAGGATTTGAGGGGCTTGCAGTTTCCACAGTTCGAAGGCCCTCTTTAAGAAAAAAGATTACCGCCCTGGCCGGTTTGGCTCAGCGGTTGGAGCGTCGGCCTGTGGTACAGAGAGACCCGGGTTCGGTTCCCGCTACGGGCACGTACCTCGGTTGCAGTTTGTCCCCGGCCCTGGTTGGTCGTGCGGGTGGCAGCCACTCGATGTGTTCCTTTCACGTCAATGTTTCTCTCTCTCTCTCTTCCTCTCTCTCCCTCCTGCTCTATCTGAACAAAAAATGGAAAAATGTCCTCGGGTGAGGATAAAAAAAAAAAAAAAAAAGGAAAAAGATTACCTTATGTTGCATATATAACAAAACACAGGACCATGTAAACACACTGCTAAAGACCCTCTAAGAACCTTGGAAGGAGCCTGGGCACCTGCGCAGGAGGGACCCCTAGCCCTGCCCTTGATTCCTTTGAACAAAGGTGAGATTCTCTTTAAGCTAATGTCTCAGTGACAATATCAGATGTCAGTTTTGAGGCTACTTCTAGATCAATCCAGGACTTTTGTTCTAATAATCCATCAGAAAGCCTTTTGAGCATAATCTATATTATACTTTTTATTTCTGATATTCTTAGATAATTTCCAGAAGTCCTAGTCTAGAGGTAAAACTTCCTTGAGAGAAGCTGTGGGTATTCATTGTATTAAAGATCAAGGTCATGATGTCCTTAAGTTAGTTTATTTAGAATTCTTGGATGTAACTTCAAAAGGGCAGGGTTACCTGAATACATAGTGTTAAAGCCCACTCATGGGCTTCTTTTTAATACATAAGAACATCTGCATGAATCTGGCTTCCACCGTCATGCAGGTCAATACATTAGTCATCAAACATCAGAAAGACAGGCTCCTGACCTCTGTGAAGATGAGATGGCTTTAATCCTGATATGAGCTGTTTCTTCTTCTGTAGGAAAGACATGAATGAACACATGAGAGAAATGAATAATCCCCATCTATTTATTTTTAGTTATATATATATGCGTGTGTGTGTGTGTGTGTATACATATATACATATATGTGTATATATATGTATTTGTTTGGTCTTGTATTTTTTCATATGAACTATATATGGAAGAGAGAGAGAGGAAACTACAGAGACAGAATATTTACACATATCTATATCAATATTTATTCTATCTATTATCTATCTATCTATCTATCTATCTATCTATCTATCTATCTAGAGCAGTGGTTCTCAACCTTCCTAATGCCACGACCCTTTAATACAGTTCCTCATATTGTGGTGACCCCCAACCATAAAATTATTTTTGTCGCTACTTCATAACTGTAGTATTGCTACTGTTATGTCTTAGGTGACCCCTGTGAAAGGGTCGTTCGACCCCCAAAGGGGTCGCAACCCACAGGTTCTCTAGATTCTAGAGAGAAAGGTAGAAGAGAGAGATGGAGAGAGGGAGGGAGAGGAGAGAAAGGTTAATATATCAGTGAAAACATCAGGGCAATTTGAACACAATGCAAGTAAACATTTCCCACTTTTGAAAGCTCTGTGTTGATTCCCAAATATCCATAACTTGTATTTTCTACAGCACTTTGTTGGCAGAATTCAAGAAACTAAACTTGTCTCTTGCTTCTGTGTTACTGTAAGTGTGTATTGATTTGTCTTCACCATAGAAAACATTTATTAAGTGCTTTCATTGGACCTGTTAATAAGCGCTATAACAAATTCTGCCTCTTGGTGGGCAGAAAAACAATTTTCATTTGCTGATGAGATGTTAGGAACAGATTTCTGCAGGCCTGTAGGGAGACAATATAGCAGAGAAAGGATTGGGCACTAAAAAAATACACCTTGTCCAGCCGGTGTGGCTCAGTGATTGAGTTTCGACCCATGCACCAAGAGGTCGCCGGTTCAATTCCTGGTCAGGACACATGCCCAGGTTGTAGGCTAAATTCCCAGTGAGGGCCACGCATGAGGTGGTGAATCAATGTTCTCTCTCATCGATGTTTCTATCTCTCTCTTCCTCTCACTTCCTCTCTCTCTAAAATCAATAAAAGAAAAAAAAGAAATTTAAAAAAAAAAGAAAGTACACCTTGAATGGAACCTTGTCCCTGTTGTTTACTAGTTGTGTGCTCTTAGACCACTCACTTAACTTCAGTGAGAATAAAAGCATTGGAAGAGGTGCCGGAAAGATTAGAGACAGCATGTAAAGCTGCTAATACACAGAAGGCTTCATTATATTATAACCTGTTATTCCTGGGTTTAGACCCTGTGGGACAACTGAGTTCCATTCATATTAATTAGGGCTTGAGTTACACTTGCTGGATGCAGTCACCCTGTCCTTTCTCAATACCCCCCTCAGCAGTTGCTGGAAATCCCCAGGATGATAACACTGAACCTGAGCTAAGAAACAAGCTCACACATGTTCTTCCCTCTCATCAACGTCCCTCACTGCTGATTCTGCCAGTGACTCCATGGGAACACTATCTTACTCCATCAAGAGAAACCTCCACCGATGCCTTGCTCTAAGTTCTCTGGATGCCAACAGTGTCACGTGGGCTGGAGTGACAGAGGGGAAGATAGGGTCGTAGTCAGGACTTCAGAGGTTGCAACTGCAGGGGAAGAAAATATTTTCCTCAACCATCTTAGGGTCCCTGACTCTTTCTGAAAGTAAAAACGACAGAAACAGGTTAACAGGCGAATGACATACAGACTTTATTGAATTTTAACACGTACATGGGAGCCTTCACAAGAGAATGAAGATGTGAAGTGACCGGAACGAGAAGTTTGTATACCTTTTCAACAAAGAACCTATAAATCTGTAAAGAATTGACAAGACAAAGAAATTTGGGCTTGGGGTATTAAGTGATAAAGAAGTTACTAGGAGGATAACAGTTTAACAAGGTTTGTTTGGACAGAATCTTAGCCCCAAATTCCCTGTCACTGGTGATGAGAATGTCTTCCCTCCTCCTGGTACAGGGAGGGTGCCTTTCACATGAGGGTTTTATGACCTGTTTCAGGAAAGAAAGGCAAGTGGGTGGGGGAGGTCAGAGTGAACTTCCTGCTTCTGCCATTTAAAAAAATCCCTTAGCTTAAGATAGTTTGTCTGCCAAGGTGCCATATTTTAGGGTCGAATATTCTGAACCATATGCCAACTAAAGGAACCCAATGCAAACTTGCTCATATAAATAATAATGTATTAGCTCACATGGCAGAAGTGATGAGGGTATTTGCCCCATGAAAACTCAAACGGTACCATCAGATCTTTGTCTGTCTGCGTCCTTACCCTTGCTTTCCTCTGTAGATTTCAGACTCAGATCAACTTTTGTCCCTATTAGAAGCCCCATAGTTTCAGCATTAAATCATCTAAGTCCTGTATCTAAAAAAGACTTATAATTATGTCCCATTGACCTCATTTAGTTCGTTTGTGAATTAATTAATATGACCAAGAAGAGATACAGGTTTGTTTGGTATCCTCTCTCCTGTTTCTGGAGCTTGGAATCCACTCCACCAAATTCCACAGATGCCGAGTGGAAGAAGGAACGCATCTTAAGATACCTTTACCAGAGGTCAAGTTGTGGCTGGACAGGAACAAATAATGACTGTCCCCCTCGAATGGTCCTCCTAACCCAGCGTCGGATTTTGTCTCCAAGCCTGGAGCCATACTGCTATGCCTGTACAAGGCCTGGCAACGTCTATGAGCACAACTTCCAAGTCTGTGGCCCTCAAACCTCTTTCTCGACAAGCCCTATCCAGTCTGTAGGCCAGCAGGGCCATAGTTGTTACCCTAACCAATCTCTCACCATTGTTTCTCTCTCTTCTGTTTCCCAGGCTCCTCTGAACCACCCTACACAAAACTCTTCCTAGGACCACAAAATGTAAGTCTCTGTGCGCACCAACCAATAGTTGTAGATTTGAAGGCGGGTCAGTCGCCTGCCTGATCTGCAGATGTCAATCCAGTTGGGGCTCATTGAGCTCTGTTTCACCATCATCTTTATTATTATTATCATTATCATTATTATTATTATTATCATTATTATTTCAGATCATTGTCTTCCCAGTCACACACTCTGTCCTATCATATGTTAGAACAGCAAGAAGGCTTACCTAAATGATCTTAGCAACATCTAGAGACCCTGAGGGAGTAAGCACAATTGCTTCTAGAGGCACAGGTGTGTAATTAGTAATATAAGACAATAGCCATCATTATCATGTGCTAGCCTCCTGGATAGGAGGGTGTAATATGCTGTCCCGTGCAAGAGAAATGGAACATCATAAGAGTGGCTTACCTCATCTAGTATTTGCTTCATCGCCTGTGTACCAGGTTTCCACTGCACCGTGGAAGCAGAAACAAAAGCAGCTTGATAGGCTCCTATCCGGCCTGCAGACATCGAAGGGAATCAGTACCAGCTACATTTACCCCTAAAACCTAGTCTGAGGTGTGACAGAGGAGAGGTATAAGAGAGACCTGGAAAGAGAATCCTCTCCCTTCTGCATCTCAGAGGTAACATTCCTGAGCTCAGTCAGTAGACTATTCAACAAGGACCACGTTTTATTTCCAAAGACTGAATTGCACTTGCTCAGACGAAAAGACTTCCAAAATATGATTTTCATAGCAATATTCTTTTCACTGACTATGGTACAGGAATCAGAAACTTTTTACACTCCAAAGTCAAATTATAAGAAATGGGACTAATAATGGTAACAGAAGTTAATGTGACCTCCTCATTCAATAGGCTTCATTTTCCTCATGCCTCAAACAGGAACCCTCCCTGCACAGATAGAAACTTGGAAATGTGCTTCTCAGTGGGGCTGTTTCATAAAAAAGCAGAGAATGGACCCAACTCATTTCGTGACTGTGTCTGTCTATCATAATTATAAAGGCACAGTCAAGTTTATGTACACATTTAAAAAACTGCTAGAATCAGAACAAGGAATAGTGGCTTTATTACATTCAATCCACTGGTCTTTTTTATCTTGGGTATCTCAGTATGTAGACATCGACTCTTGGTTTTGTTATAAAATACGAATCCAATTTAAATGTATTCCATAGGGATGGAGGAAGAGATACAGCATGCAGTAGAAACAGACTCTGGAATTAATCTGCCTGGGTGGCAAACTCCAAGACGTCCAAAAGCTCTATTGTTTTACAAACATTTTTCCCAAACAGTAATTTGCACAAAAATTTATGCCTGACCTGAAGTCAGTGCTAGTGTATTAGAATCTGTCAATGCAGTGTACTGAAAATATTTTACTTCTGATTACACAAGTAACTTTAAAACGGTAAATATATAGTTAATAAAACTGTGATGTGCATTGTAAGGGAAAACAAGTGAAGCTAATTTCTGGGCCATCTCTTTTATTTGGTTACAAGAGGAGACTCTCAGAGCATTTTATAACTGGCCCCTTATTTTGGACATGATATCTTAATCACATTATGTTAGAGTTCTCAATCCAATGCTTCTATAGGGCTGAAAATATTACATGAGCAGTTTGTTTGGTTTTTGGTTATGTGTGTGTATATGTGTGCATATGAAAAGTTATTTTTTTTTTTTAAAGCCAAGTAAGATTTATTTCTCGAAGAGATGATTAATTGCCATATTCACAGAAACCTGTTTAGGCAATATAGCTGGAGTCATAATCAAGTTTTCAGTCAGTTGACCCAGTGCCCAAAAGTTTTAGTCCCTTGGTGAAATGCCCAACTTAAATGGCCATTTGATTGAAATACATGGCTGAAAACATCAGGGATTTGGCGAAGCGACAAGATTGACAGCATGACACTCATATACACAAGAGGCAGAATAAAAAGATACATGCGGTTGGTTTTCCATCCAAAACAGAACTTTAGTCTCCAGTGGAACAACAGCCAGCGCTTTCCCAGAGATAAAAGGAACCATCATCTCTCTCCCCTAAATGGAGTCATTGTTTAATACACACAGATACACCACCAAACACACAAACTCACACGCCAACAGAGGAAGTGATTCAAGTTCTGGCCTGGGAAAACAAGTGCACACAGCCTCTCATTTTATTATTTTATTTTATTTTATTTATTTTATTTTATGTTATTTTATTTTATTTTAACTTGGCTTATTTATACACGCTAGCACTGTGGCCAATGAGTCTTCTACATCTTTCACAACATCCCCTGGTTAAATTGGCGGCAGCTATGACCTAGCTTAAATGACTTCTTCAAAACAACCACAATAGCATTTATTTGGTGTTTACTTTTTATTTTCTGTTTTCTGAATGGCTGATCTCCAGGAATCAATCATATCACCATGTGGCCAAGCTAACAGCAATTATTCCCAAATAGAAACTGCAGGATAAGTTTATTGGTACCAGCCTACAGATAACCCATCCTTTCAGACTCAATCCCAAGACAGAGGTAGTCGTTGGTGGTTTCTGAAAATGTTGATATTTGAAAGATCTTATTAAGATTTCTCTATCAGTTCACTCTGGTTCTTAATTCACTTTAGTTTAGGGGAGTCGTTTTTATTCAAATTCATTGATTTCTGTGGTCTATCAATGCTCTCCAACTACTTTCTTTTGTTGTTGTCTCTTGATTTGTTAAGTTTACTATGTGGAACAACTTAGAGTACTTTTACACAATTTTTTGCTTAATTAAAATAGAATATAAACTTTTGAGCATTTTGTTAGAGACTGATTTTTTTTTTTAGCATCTTCCCAAAATTCATATGCTGAAGCCCAAACTCTCGATGTGACTCTGATTTAGAGATAGAGTCCATGAGGACATGATAAAGGTTAAACAAAGTTATGAAGGTAGAGCCCCTAATCTGATAGGTTTGGAGCCCTTATTAGATAAGGAAGAGTCACCACCAGATCTCTCTCAGCCATATGAAAATACAGTGCCACAGTGGTCGCTTACAGGTCAGGAAGAGAGCTTTCACTAGAAACCTAGCTGGCCAGCACCTCGGTCTCAGACTCCCAGCTTCTAGAACAGTGAGAAACGAATGTCTGTTGTGAAGCCGCCCGGTCTGTGGCATTCCATTATGGCAGCCCACAGGAATAACACAATTTATCTAAATAGGGTCTTAGTTGTCTCCTTGGATTTTGGTAAAAAGTGTTCTTAACTTTATTGATCAGCAAATAATTTATAGTATCTGTATGATATTCCTCTTTGACATGAGAGTTATTTAGAATAATGGTTTTAACGTTTGTTGATGGTTAAATTATTTTTCTTAATTTAAAATTTGTTCATTTAATTTAAAAATTATTTTTCTTAAATTATAACATAATACAGGAAAGAGAAGAAATCATGAGGGGATAGCCTAATTATCCATCACAAAGTAAATATGCCCATGTAACCATGGCCCCAAACACAACATCATCTGCATCCCAGAATAAACCAGCAGACTCTTCCAAAGCATTCCCCATCTCTCCTTCAATAGGTAGTCACCCTTCTGACTTCTAACACCATAAATTATTTTGTCTGTTTTTTAACTTTATATCATTTGAGTCACATGCTACATATTTGTATGTATCTGGTTGCTTCCTTTGATTTGATTCTTGCACAGCTTGCAATTAAATAATAAATTAATATACCATTTAAGTCGAGATTGCCAAACATGTACAAATATGTACTCTGACTAAATATTTTTTCTGATTATTGTACCAGTTACTAAAAAAAATGTTTGAAATACCCTTTACCATGATTGTGTATTATCTGTTTTGTTCAGTTAATTATTGCTTACTATATTCTAAAACTACTGTAATAGGTTCTCTCAAATGATTTAGAATTGTTTTAACATCCTGATAAACTAAAGTTTTTATAAAAATTAAATATCCATCTTTTTATAAAATATTTTTTTTCCTTTATTGATTTTAGAGAGAGAGAGAAAGTGAGAGGAAGAGAGAGAGAGAGAAACATCCATGAAGGAGAACATTGATTGGCCGCCTCCTGCATGTCCCCCACTGCAGATTGGGCCCGCAACCTGGGCATGTGTCCTGACTGAGAATTGAACTGGTGACCTCTTGGTGAATGGGTCGACGCTCAACCACTGAGCCACACCGGTCTGACTAAATATCCTTCTTCATATCTGGTAATATTTTTGCCTTAATTTCTACTTTGTTTAATTATAATCTAGTTTAATATGCATTTTCTTCAACCTTTTTCTTTCATCTATTTTGTATCCCTATAGCAAAAAGTATGCCTTTTGTAAGCAGATGTAGTTAGGTTTTGTTTCTATCCAGTCTGATAACCTTTCAAGATATTTAACTCTTTTATATTTAGTGTAATTATTAATGCACTTGAGTTTAAATTTACATTATCACTTTTATTCCTGTTCCTCTGATCTACTCTATGTTGTTTTCTTTTTCATTTCTGACATTTCTAGATTGATTTTTTTTATTTAAATTTTAATAATTATTCCATCTTTCTCCTCTATTAGCTTGGTAATTTTATGTATTGCTACACAGTACTCTTTCAACAGTTATCCTAAAAAATTATAACCTGTATCCAGAACTTCTCAAATTCTGGTATAAATTAGTACTTTTTTCACTTCCCTGTCAGTACAAGTACCTGAGAACATAGACTGATTACCATTTCCCCATATTTTATGCTATTGTTTTTATAAATGTTTATTTTCTTTGTCACTTAAATTCAACATATTATTATTATTATTACTGCTTTATATATTCCTATTCCTTTAGATCGCCCACATTATAACTTTTTTCATTGCTCTTCAACCCTTCCTTCCTGCATATTCACACTGACTTAGGATTATTTTATTATTGCCTGAAGACAACTTTAATGTTTGCCTCTCTGTGTGCCTGTTGCTGCTGAATTCTTTCAGTTTATACTTGTAAACATATTCATTCTGCCTTCATCTTCTCAGAGATATTTCCACTACCCGGTTCTTCTTCTTAACAACCTGTGTGACTATTACCTATTCACTTAGCCTTTCTGGGACTCAGTTTTATCTTCTATAAAATAAGTGTTAGCAAATATTTTCTGAACACTTAATTTCATTCAAGGCATTGTTTTATATGTTTCACATATATTAACTGGAATAATCCCCCAAATAACTACATGAGATTGATATGATATCCACTCTTCATAAGGAGAAATACACACATACATACACACACACACACACACACACACACACACACATATATATAAATATAATGTTTACATTTGATATAATTGAAGATTAGTTTGGAGTTTTAGCATGATTAATTCAATTTAACTCATGTAGTTATTAAGTGGCTTTACTTATATGTAATTTTATAAAATTTCATAATATATTTTAAAAATAACATGACAAATACCTTGATCCGTGATAATTTAGATAATCATTGTCATTAAATGTTTGAATGTGCCCATATACCCAAATTTAAAATTATTAACATTTTCATATTGCTTTTAAGGAGAGATTTAGCCAATCTGTAGCAAAATAATTCTTACATTCTCTTAATCAGACTTGCTCTCTCCCAAACTAGGGACTTTTAAAGTAATCTACTATGATTTGCTAACTGGAGTTGACCACTCCCTATGGTCTTATGCTTGAGCTTCAGCTAAATATAAAAGAAGAAAATTTACTTTAAATACTTTTCTTTACTCAAAGGGTTAATTAGATAATTTCCAAAAATCAGATTGAGAGATTATAAAACTATTTTTTAAATGTAATTTGTTCACTAACAATTGTTATAACATTAATCATTAAAAAATTATGCATGTGTTTTAAATGGTTTATATATAGTCATGATACAAAATTTAAAAGATATCCAGTGAAAAGTAAGTCTATATCCTATTTAGTTCTCCACATATTTAATATCTCTTCACAGGGCCCACCACCGGAAATCAGGCAAGCATTTAAGAACTATAACAAACTAATTTTAAATGAGTATTTTTTGTATAAGAATCTTACATATAGTACATTGTAGATTTTGTTTTTAGTTTTTAACAAATTTATTCTTTATTTAATAATCACTTGCTCTATCCCTAAAAGTTCCAATGTGATATTTAGCCCAGTGGTTTTCAATCCGATGGATGTTAGATTCAACAGGAAGTTTAAAAAAAAATACCCTGGTACCTAGCCAAACCAACTACATTGAAACCTTGGAGATGGGCTGTCCAGGCACCAGATTCTTTTTTTCTTTCTTTCAACTCCTCCAGGGGTTCTGATGTGCCCTGGGTTAAGCATTGCACCCACACTGTGGAACACACACAGATAGGCTTGGCGCCAGCTCTTCTCTCAAGCTGCTGATCATACCCGGGTGCACTGTGAATGTTTAAACACAGGCTATCTGAACAAATAGCCCTGATCTGTAACATTTGCTGATTTTAATGGTGTAAATACTTTCATCATGACCAATGTCTAGCTAACAACATGATTCACTGAATACAGAGTTGGGAAGAAATAGCACACCATTACACTGCATTTTTACTACATAGATGTTTCATAGATCTAATAGACACAAATACCTCAGGATCATAAGTAATCATAACATGCAGTAAAATAATTAGGAAGTAATGAGTTTTGATTATGTGTTGCCCATATTTTAAATATAATTTGTTTAAATCTAAGTTTACATAATTAACCATGCAGTAATGACTTTGTTTAACAAGAGGTCACAAAATCCTTCAAAGTTGAAAAATTAGTTCTTGTGAGCCTATACAAGCCAGTTCTAATACAGTACTACCTCTAATACATAATAATAATATGTTAACTACAATAAAATATAGGGAAAAAAAATAAGCATGATTAAAAGCTCCTTTTCCCTGAAAAACACTTAGTAGAGGTAGCAGAGTGTGTATTACCTCCTTCTGACTGGTCAAGATTCACAGAGATCTCAATTTGTTCCCTACTGAGTAAGCCACAGAGCTGAACCAGTACACCACCTGACTCCCATTCACTGTCTTACTAACACGCCTTTCTAGAATCAACCCAGAAAAAAAGAAAGTGAATTTGAGTTCTATTTTTACCCAAGGACTTTAAACATTAATCTATCTACATTTAAATTTTTTCCAAGCTAATCTTTACTGACTGATCATTGAACTGATTTCCTTTTAATGAAGATGTTTAGAAAAACATTTCACACAGAAGCTCTCTGCACCATCAGCTAATAAACATTCACTAAGCACTTACTCTGTTCTCTCCTAGAGATGTGAAGAAAGCAAAAAGGATGTAAGTTTTGGTTTCTACACTCAAGAACTCTTTAATCGTGTTGACTTCCAAAACAGCAAAAACATAAAACAGATCAATTCAGTGCTTTAAAATAAAAGCTACTGACTTTGAGTGCAAAAGAGAAATTCTAGCCAGCCAGATAAAGCTTGAGAGGTTAGATTGAATGGAGGAGGTAGGACTTTGGTGGGACCTTCTAAAATGGGTAGTTTGCTACTCAGAAGGGAGAGAGAAAGCATGTGAGTGCATGTAACTTCGTCATTTCCTCACTTCTCATACCTGCCTCTCTGGGAATTACATCAGGATGCAGCCCCAGCACACCTGACTGGACTCTCAATGTTTGTGACTGTGCAGATATTTCTAAACAATGACAAAGAGGTAGTTTGAATAAACTTTGTTTAAAAGTCGTGTGGGTACAGGTTAGAATTCTTCCCTCTTGGTTGCACCTTTGCTAGTACCTATTGCTAATGCTGGAAAATATTTATTTCCACCTCACTGAAAGAACATTATTCAATAAGGGCCTTCTAATTGCGCACAGTGAGTGAGGTCCTGTTTCATATTATCTCTGTTTGTAAGCCTGTCTCTGGTTTCAGGTGGGCATATAACAGAGCGGTGGGGACAGGAAAGGGTTTGAGATCAAACAGAGCAGAATCTTGGATACATTGGATACCCAATTATGTTGTATCCAGGATAACAAAATAAAGAACCAAATTCCCAAAGCATATTGCAAGGTGGGGAAATAATGCAATTTTTAATAGAATTTGTTTTTAGAGAAGTTTAAGTTTCACAAAATTAAGCAGAAAGGAGGGAGAGTTGCCAGATACTCCCTGACACTTGTGCACTGCCTCCCCCCATTATCAACATCCCCCACCAAAGTGGTACCTTTGTTACAATTGATGAGCCTATGTTGATACATCATTATCACCCAAAGAGTTCGATATGTCATCACCATTACATCACACAAAATAGTTTCCCTGCTCTAAAAAGCTTCTGTGTTATGCCTGTTCATCCCCACTCCCCTCTAACCCATGACAACTACCTATCATTATATTGTCTCCGTGGTTTTGCCTTTTCCAGAATGTCATATAATTGGACTCATATCATATGTAGCCGGTTCGGATTGGCCTCTTTCACTTAAAAATATGCATTTAAATTTCCTCCATGTCTTTTCATGGCTTCATGACTCATTCCTTTTTAGCGCTGAATACTATTTATCCCTTCACCTACTAAAGGGCATCTTGGTTGCTTCCAAATCTTGGCAACTATGAATAAAGCTGTTATAAATATCCTTGTGTAGATTTTTCTATGAAGATACATTTTCAGTTCATTTGGGTAAACACCAAGGAACATGATTGCTGGATCATATGCGAGAGTATGTTTAGTTTTGTAAGAAACTGTCTTCCAACGTGGCTATACTATTCTGCACTCCCACTATCAATGAAGGAGACTTTCTGTTGCTTCACCTCCTCATCAGCATTTGGTGTTAGAGGTAGTTAGAACCTCTCAGGATGGACTTTTGGTTATAATCTCTCAGGATAGACTCTCTTTTTCTCTATTCTGTCTCTCCATTCAAAGCTTAAAGCCCATCCAGACAAGTATCTCCATACTTTTCCTCAGAACAATTCTATTTGCCTAGATTAAACCCATTGAGGGTATCGTCTCTTAGGAAATCTCATTTTTAAAAGGAGTCTCCAATCCAGTCCTTCACCTTAATTGAACCACAGACTTTGTCTCCTTTTTATCTAAATCTGTAGCTATTACAACAGATTTTAGCCCCCATAGATTAAGAGAGAGTCTCCAGGGAAAATTCACCTCTAAGACATAAAATTCCATGAATCTTGCTTTCTTAGCACATCTGGACTAGGGGCAGTAGTGTGCTGGTAAATGTTTAACAATCAGCTCTCTAGAAAAAGAAAAAGGAAAAACGAAAAAAGCTCTGATTTATAGGGTTTGCCAGTTTCAAACTACGAATGTGACGTCACTGAACGCAGGGCTGGGAAAAGACAGACAGAGGTCCACCATCATACGGTATTCCCACCAGGCGGATACAGTAGATGTGAAAATGGAAGAGCACAGGGAAGAGTACCATTAACAAAAATAATTAGAAAATTATAAGTGTTTAGTATGTATCATCTTTGCTTTTAATATGGTTTAATAAGTTTATATAATTTTATTTTAATAAGGACAGAGTTTAACAACTAACTTGTAAAGTTTCTAAAAATTTAAAAGACAGCTTTTGTGAACCAATACAAGCCAGATCCATAACACGGCTGACTCTGGGGAATTCTTCATTATCTATTTTTTTCTTTGTTTTCTTTATTTATTTTCTCAATATTTTCATGTGTGATATATTGCTAAGGATATTTTTTTCGAATATCTAATGTGCCATATTGCCTGAAATGGTAATCTCTTCCAAACACTTCCCATGGATTATGTTCTTTGGCTCCCACAACAACCCTAGATGTTTTGTTCTTTTATTATTCCCACGGTATCGATAAAGAAATGAAGCAATCGAGAGATTAGGTTGCCTATGATCTCACAAAGAGCAAGCAACAGAGCTGGGATTTGGATGCAGACAGTCAGCATTCAGACCCACTCTGTTAACCAAAGGCTGTCTTTCCTCTCAAACCAGTAGCTACGGTAGGGGGATTTGTTGTTTGAGCTCTTCAGGCTTCACAGAAAAACACACACACACACACCAAACATTCATGCTCTCGCTTCTTGCTCAAAAGAATTCAAGGCAAAGACCATGGGAATTCCAACAGCTGTGTCAGCTGGGCTGAGTCACAGAGACAGGAGAGTGGTTCCATACCTAAGACACTGTTTGTGACCTGAAACTAACCCTGAGAAATCATCAGACATGCCCCAGCTGAGGGGCAGTCTGCAAATTAATAACTGGCCTGCTCTCTTCAAAAAAATCCAGAGACTCAGGAGCAGTCCCAGATTAAAGGAGACTAAAGAGAGATGACAGCTGAATGCAAAGCATATTTGGTGTTCTCCTTTGCTATGGAAGACATTATCTGAATAACTCATTAAATGAGAATGGAGTCTGCAGATTAGATCGTATTAGCACGTCAATGCTAATTTCCTGATTTTTTGTAATTATTCTGTGATTATGTAAGATGATTTCTTGTTTATAGGAAATAGACACAAAAATAGGGTAAAGGAGCAGCATGAAACAACTTTTAAATGAATCAGAAAAGATATATAGATATATAAATATGTATTATATGTATTTTGCAGGCACACATATATACATATCTATACATATATGCATATACCTATCTCTATGTCTATCTATCTATCATCCATCTGGGAGAAAGATAAAGTAAATGCAGTAAAATGTTAAGTTTGGAAAAAACGAGTTAAAAAGGGATGTTTCTATCACTCTTGCAAATTTTCTATAAGCTGTAAAGAATGTCAAAATAAAAGATTACACACAAATGATCTAAAAGATAAAATCCTAATGGAGCTTTGTTCTTGTGCTTCCTCATGAACACAACTCGGCTAAACTCCTTATTGCTCTCGTGTAAAATTGTGTCTTTTTCAGCCTCTCTCCCCCAACCCCCTTATTCTCTCTGGAGTTCCAGTTTTGTTCCACTTTTGAGAAGATAGCATGCAGCCAGTCAGTCACCACAGCCTTCGGTCACTGGCAAGTCTCTGGATGAGCTGCTCTTGGTCGATTCTGACAGCAGGTTCTATTCATGTACAGGCCTTTGTAGTAGAGGCGACCGCGGAGCCCGTCTGCTCACCAGGAGCCGTGGGCAGGCAGGCAGGCGAGAATGACTGACGTTTCCAGGACAGATCGAATAATTACAGAAATGCAAAGCATATAAATATATATATGCCTCAGTACAGACTACCAAAATTCCCCTTTTTGTTTTATGAGTAATACCTTTTTGCTTTCTTGCTCTGTGGCTATATCGTGTTTTAGGTTGTGAGTTCAAAGGTCAATGACTTGGTTTGGGTCACTTTCATCTGTTGTTCACTGTGTTTCTATTTCACAGTTTAAAAAATCCAAAGGATGGTTCTTTCCTCTCTCTCTCTCTCTCTCTCTCTCTCTCTCTCTTAAACCATATCTAAAGATGCCAACAGCTGTTCTAACTTTTTGCAAAAAGACTATCCTTAAAGGAAACTGGGAGGTTTGGTTTTATGTTATTTAGGTCATTTAATCAGAAAGCAAATCATCTGTCTTTGATCATACCCTTGCCAGAAGAGCCCCAACTCATCAGGGCTATTAATGAGGCTGGGTTTAAAGCAGGTGCTGTTAAGTGCAATCAGAGCAGCTTTATTAAGCTGCAGATTGTCTTGTCATGACAAAGGAAGTCAGATTGGTCCATGCTCGGTAACCTTTGACTATATGCATGACTTGGCTGATTAAACAACAATTGATAATGACCTTCAGTCTGGCAAAGCTGGGAAAAGGTGATGCCTGACGTTGGCATTCATTGAATGGGACGTGAGTGACAGGCAGGCTGTCTCTTTAATTTAGAAATCTATAATGCGATTTCCAAATTAATATCACACTGCAATGAGCAACTAATGTATGTGTATTAAACTGCTATTTTGATGTGTGTTATTTCAGAATAGAGGTATCATTGCAGACAGAGAGTTAACTTCAAGTTAAAGGAGCTAGAAAAAGAACACTGTACGAGATAAAAGTTGGTTTTTTTTTTTAGAGATTATTAATTTATTCAACAAGCATTCTGAGCTCCTAATATGTTGATGACCCTGGTCTGGTGAATGAAACACAGGTGCTGCTTCTCAGGCACTCACAATAGGGTGACAGACAGGAGCACCAGTTTTATCACAATTTATTCAGTGCAGCGGCAGTTTATCATTAGCACGTGAGAAGAATGCGGTCTGTCATTCTCAGGACCCCAGGCGATCCCAAAATGGGGAGGGAGAGTCAGAGGGCCATGGGGGGAGATTGTAATTTATTGAGTGTCTATTATATGCTAGCTACTTCGTTCATGTTACCTCACTGAATCTTTGCAACGATTCTTAGGTAAATATTTTATTTTATTTCCCAGATGAGAAAACAAAAGTCCATTCATGGGGTGAGCATTTTGTCCAGTGCCAGTCAACAAATAATTAGCACAACCAAGACTTGAAATCAAACTATTATTCTCTAAGACCCCCAGCATTGTGTGGAAAGACTCAAGGTAAATGAAGATAAACACAAATAGCAAGTTATGTGCCATTTGTGGGGTGTGTGTGTGTGTGTGTGTGTGTGTTGCCTAGCTTGGGGAACATAATAACATGGCTACATAATCTTGAAATCAATATTAAACAATGACTTCTGCCTCATAGTATTATAAATTTCCCTGTATTTTTTGCAAGTTCATTTTTATGAACAGACATGTGATGACTTTCCCATTCATCACAGAATACTTCCTTTGCATTTAGAGGGCTTTACAAAGTACCCTGTTAAAATATAAATAATTCAGAAACGGTCATAACTTGCAGTTTTGCTAACACTTCTAATTCCCAGCTTGGGTGTAAGGATATTTTATTCTGGGCTGTGTTAATAGATGTGCAAAGAAAAAAGTCTATCCCAGGCGCAAAGCGGTTTGTTTAACTGTTAAACAAAATTAGAGAGGTTTCTTTGTTACTGCAGGACCTTTCAGAGCCTTTAATATGCTAATGGTATTGTGACTCTCCAAAGAGAGAATTTGGTATTCTGCATTTCCCAAGTTCTCTTGACCATGAGGCTCTTTGTGCTTTGAGTACCAATTAACACTCACAAGAATTAGTGTGTGCAGAATAGAGTGAGCCCTTGCTCTGTAAAAAATTAGCATCCAAGTAACAGCTTGGAGAGTGCAGAGAAGAGAAACAAAGATGAAAAGACACTGATACAGAAAATAGAAAAGCCCAATGACTGGTTACCTTTGTCACAACTTTGCTAAAACTTCTTGTGGGTATTTGAATGCTGGAAGAATCTTAAATGGTATGTTCATGTCTCACATGAATAGAAAGTATATTCATCTAAATTGTCTAAACCAACCAACCAACCAAACAAACATACAAACAAAAACATCAATAGCTACTGTAAATATTGGTTGAGTTTCCCTGGCTCCTACATCTCTCCTGAATAACACTTTAGCGGGCAATTCATTTTTAGATTATATAAAGGCAATGAATCAAAGGTTTAACTAGGGCAAATGAAACATGGGACCTTGAAAATAAACTATGTAGATTTATTAAGAGTTGACTAAGACCCGCGAAAGTACAACTTATTTGCAGCTTTACTAGCTGTATTGTTCTAGGTTAACCCTGGTTGCATTTCTACAATCATCTTTCAAAAGTATATTATAAAAACTGCCAAACCAACAACAGTCAAGGTCAACCGTCAGTTGTTTCCCACTAGGGTACTATCTCTTTGGTCCTGTCTGGAGTCCTCCATTCTCAGACCTAGGGAACATCAAGTTCTAAAACTCTCCATCTCCAAATCCTTTGTCACAAGTTATCTCTGTCACTCCAAGTTCATTTGCTATGGTAATTGCTTCTGCTATTGTAGTTTCTGCTCTTGTCTGGCTACCGCTTTAATGCGAGGAAGTCAGTAAGGTGGGAGCTGCCCTGCCCTGTAATTCCCTTTGAAGCACTGGAAGGTCCCAAGCCATGCTCTAATGGTATCATTCATTGCCTGGCAATGCCTTCTGCTCACAGGGAAAGAAGCTGCTCAGAAAACTCTCAGAATTGTCATATTTAAGAAGGTACCAAGTTGACTGCCATTGCTTGATAATTCTCTTTTTCCATGTAAATATTTTTTTTTTTTTTATCCTCACCTGAGGATATTTTTCCATTTTTTGTACAGATAGAGTTAGAGGGAGAGAGAGGAAGGGAGAGAGAGAGAAAAACATCGATGTGAAGGGACACATCGAGTGGCTGCCACCCGCACGACCAACCAGGGCCGGGGACAAACTGCAACCGAAGTACGTGCCCTTAGCGGGAACCGAACCCGGGTCTCTCCGGACCGCAGGCCGACACTCTAACCGCTGAGCCAAACCGGCCAGGGCTCCATGTAAATATTTTCATACTTCCTCAGAAGTCCACTTAGCTCTACCCACTTTAAAGAATTCCTTTTGTCCTCCCATTAAATCTATCACTTTTGCAGCAAGTTGGTCCCCAAATAAAAGATGATAAAAATGATCACTGACCTTAATTGCAAAGAAGCCACCAATTCAGCCCAGTGACAATCTTAACTGACTTTCACAAATAGGCTGGTGATCACAGACACGTGGTAATGATGCCCATCATTTGGTCATCAGATAAAACAGGCCTAGAATGTGGCCCAGATGAAAAGTTTTGTGGAACAGAGCAGAAGTTCTCCAAGTTTTCCCTCAAGGTCATTCATTTCCTTTTCAGATAATAAACAGGTTTGAATAAGGATTATTTTCTGGGTTAAGTAATCAGAGATTGTGACTAGGATAGGCGAAACTTACTTCGGGAAAGACGATAAGAAAAGCGCACTTTGGCTGATAGATGTTTCAATTTTCCGGAGAAAAGAAATGCATTTACCAGATCATAATCACTTTGGTAAATTACATTTCAGTGCTGAATCATCTGCACGGCAGTGAGGTGGTACATGCCTCGTTGAAAGATAAATTATACAGTTGTATTATCCAAATCTGTGTGTAAGAAATGACTTAAGAGGAACTGTGAAAGGAACTTAATGAATGCAGGAAAACTTTTAGCTTTTGCTGTTACCTTTTAAAGAGGAGGATGAGTCCAAAGATCTTAGAAAGGATCTCCAGGAAATCCATGCACTGAAAGTAGCATTGCTATAAATGACTACCTTGTTTCAGACTTCCCAAGAAGTGTGTATGTGACCATCCGATGAATAAGAAGGATGCAAAATGCTAGATGGCGTTTCTGAGGCTCAACTAAATTGAATAAAATTGCAACTATTTTACTGATTAAGTCTGCTCATCCTCCTTATTAGCTGTTACACTTCTCAGTTACATGAGAAGCGTGGTTCCCAGACCTGCACATCAGCATCTTCTGAGTATTTGTTAGAAAAGTTAATGGTGGGGCTCTACCCCAGAATCAGAAACTCTGGTGTTGGGGTCCAGAAATCTGTGCTGTAACAGGGTCTTCATATGCCTCTCATCCACGTTATAGTTTGAGAATCTTCCTAATCAGAAATGCTCTGGAAATAGACTCTGCAAGTCACCAAATTAAATGAGTGAACATGTAGACAAATCCTCAACTTCTCTGCATTTAATTTCTTATCTGGAAGTTCAGGACTGTGGATTACATGATTTCTGGTTGTGTGTCTCCACAATCTTACTCACACATTAAAATGGAAAGTCCAGCCTAATTTCTCAGCAGTGAGAGTGTAGGGTCTGAAGACAGAAAACAATAATTCCAAATTCCCACTCTACCCTCATAGCTGTATCTTATAAGACGGTAGAGTGAGGATTTGGAATCCCCCACAGAGCCTCCATTTTCTCATCTGTAAACTGCAGATATTAATAGTTCCTATAGCATAGCTTTTTTTTAGTTAAATGAGATAATGCAAGTAGAGTGCTTAGCTTGGTAGTTGGCACATAAGGGGTAAAAGTGGATTACTGTTATTTGGCAGTAGAGCTCTGAAAAAAGATGCTTAATTCTCAAAATTACAGGATTAGAAAAAAAAAACTTTCATGGGAAACTCTATGAGTCAAGACTATACGTCTTAAACCAAACAGGGATGTTTAGCTTAGTTTCTTGTGATTAACCAAGTCGGGTGATCAGAAATCCACGGGCACTCAAGACTTCCATTCAAAATACCAAAGGTGCTTTTTTCCCATGTTACTTGGTTCAACCGAAATTATTTTAGAACACGAAGAGAGATTTGGTGAAATTTTGGTGGAAGGCGATGCTAATATAATGATGGTGGTATTTTTTCTTTAACAGCTTTATTTATTTTAGCGGGGTCTAAGAAAAAAACACACAATCAACTGCACTGTATTTACAAACAGTCAAGAAGGAAATTATGCATTAATTTTTCAAATGAAAGCATGACGCTGCTCATATTATCTGTGTTGATCGCGGCACCAGACGGTCTGATGGGGAAAGTGCTCCGTAGGAGGAGAGCCAGGGACACAGCAGCTAATAGATGCCTCTTTAATGCGAGGTGTTGGGGATCAGACGGGCCTTTGTGGACCGTGTTTCTCCACACCATGAGCCTGGGGGTGGGGGGGTGGGGGGGGTTTCTGTACAGCCGTGCCTAGGCCTCTGTTTTAGTTCTTAATTTCTTTCACAGCATCAAAAGACTTTTCTATTCAAAAGCTTCTCTTTTTATTTTATTCCTGAGCCTCTGGAATTGAGGCAGAACTGCAATCTACCAGCAGCGGCCTTTGTTCTGATCTTTCAGGAGGCTGGAGAACAGTGTGAGTCCCTCCTAATTAGCCCGTGTACCAACGAAATACGCCTCCAAGCCAGGAGAGGCTGCAATCCCACAGCCCAAGTGGCAGAAAAGGGGGGAAAGGCCTCTTTAATTAAGGCCCAACAAAACCGGGTAGAAAAGCAGTACTTTGTTCTCTACAAATGTCTTTCTTCGACCCTGTAAATGCTGGCACATGCACATGCTCTTAAATTGTGCCTTCACTTTGCCAACGTACCGCCGCTCGGCTTTGGCTGCAGACCGCAGAAATCATTGGCCCAAAGGAGCGTAGGACCCAGCTTGGGCTGTGTCTGGGTTTGCATTTCTCAGAGGCACAGGCTGTGCTGGAAACTAGGAGCTGATCATCAGGAGATGTCTCCATGTAAGGGATGCAGAAGAGCCATACCTTCCAGGCTTGGCATTTTACACAGGCCTTTTCAAATGTCCTTACCCTACGGATGATGCCACCTATGTATTAATTTGACTCTTCCATTGCCTGTCCCTCTTTTATGTCTTTTGACTTTAATGCATTACTTTTTTTCTTAGATGACCTCTTTGAAGACTTAATGCATTCAAGTTAAGGAGCTGGTTCTGAACACGGCACTGATGCATTCTGGTTGACCTCTTAGATCTGTCCTAACTTTACTGTCCCTATGGGAATGACTAGGTTTTGTTCTTTATTTTCAAACTGAAACTATTTTCCCATTACTGCAGATAATCATAAGAAATATTTCTTAAAAATTATGCAAAGTCCTACCATTTGGAGATAATCACTATTAACATTTTTGGGGGGTAGGTGAATCAGTCCATCTGTATATTCCCATGCAAGTTTACACAAATAGAATGTTTTCATCCACACTCTCTCTTCACTTGACAATATGTGTAGACATATGTTTAAGTCAATAAATATGTGGTTACAACCTTTCTTATTGCTGTGTAGTCTTTGAAGAATAAAAAGACTACTCTTGAATATAATTTTTGTGTTCACATCGATTCAATGTCTGATAAACTTCCTTTGAGTATCTCACAAACATTAGGTAATTTCAAATTCCCCCTTCAATGAAGATTTTTGTAGGTAAGACAGTCCAGCTAGGAACACTCCAGATGCAATGGCATAATTGCATGCTTCTCATATAAGGGAAGACAGAAATGCACACAGCATAAATGATGTTCTTATTTTTAATTTTCTATTACACAGAATTATTTTTTTGACAGGACAATTGCAGATAATTTACTTTCTGTCAGTGAACCTCAATGCTTTCTTGAAAGCTATCTTCGTGAAAAATCACAAAATTGTTTGGTAGCCTATGTCTATACAACACCACACATTTGGTCAATTCATCACCAAGTTAGTCAGACGCTGAAATGTTTGGCAGACTTTGTGTTGTGTTGACCGTGAGCTAGGCGTCAGGTTGGCACAGGCTGAGTCAACGAGAACAGAGAAAAGTAGAATATCTTCTTGAACTGTTTTATTTACTCTCTAAATCTATCCTCAAATATATATGTCTCTAATATGGACAACATACTTTTACAAAGTATAATATACTGGGAAAAGATTAGTCTTAAAAACAGACCACTTGAGACCCATTGTCTCGACTATGCACAGATACTTAATGCTTTGCGGCCTCCGTGTCATTTTCTGTAAAAGGAGAGAAAGGTCGCAAAGGGATGTTGTAAGAACCAAACACGGTAATGTCAGCAGCTAGTACCTCACATTTTAGTTATGTTCAGAAAAGATTTTTGGAGTACCTCTTTGGTTTCAGACTTTTGGATAAAAACCAAACCAGTTTCATTTTTATAGCTACCATCGTGTGGTGGAGAATAAATCATTTTTCTTCTATCCTTCTCAGTTCTTCTTTCTGGTTTAATAATGAAACTGACATGAAACAAGTAACAGGAGAGAATAACTGAATTTATTACATAGGTATATCACAGGAGGATGAATTGGGTAGTTACGATTTATATGCCATCTTGAGCTGTGACTTAAGAGGAGGAATATGGTTTGGGACTTCACGGGACAGGAAGACAATACACATGGAGCTAGAAAAGCTTATGTTTGGTAAATAAATGTTTGCTGGGCCATCTTTAACAATGGGCAAAGACAGGACTTTGATCCAAGGGACCTTACTAGTTTCCTCTCTGTTTACCACACACTAGCTCATATTGAACTCTAGTTATCTATGATAGTTCTGTTTGGGGAGTAGATCTTCTATCTCATTTCTTTTAGGCAGTTAGGGGAAAAGTCGGATGTCCTGAGTCTCTCATTTCATAAAAATAACAAGCTTAAAATAATCAATATCCTCCTCTCCACCCAAAGCATATTTTTGAGTAGCAAATTCTGCTCTCCCTCAATAGCATACAGAAGTCTTTCACGTATATATTATTTTTTACTAAAAATCTTGAATTATTGCTATGATTATCATCACCATTTTATAGTTCAGGGCACTAACTTCAGAGGCAAAATAATAACTTAAAACCTGCAAAACCTGTTGGATGTCAGAGTTGAAATTCACTCTCAAATCGTTTTCCCAGGGAAGTGTTTTCTTCCTTATACCGCCCTCGGTAACTACCTGGGAATAACATAATGAGTGTCTTCAACACTGGACTTGCAGGTGGTTAGATATTTCCTTCCTGTGACCACAAAAACATAATTAAACGTGATGTAAGCCAGTGGGGGTGTCTCTCTAAGCGATGAAGCTGACTTAGACAAATTCCTGTTTCTCGGCAATTCGAGGAGCAGTGCTTCTGGGCAAGAAGAAGACAGACTTTTAGAGGCAGAGAATGGAGTGTGAAGTGAGGGTCGGACATCCGCAGAGAGAGATCGAGCACACACACACAGGTGCACATGTGGTGAGCACCTGGGAGCGACGCTCCAGCCAAAGTCACAGAGTGTGAGCCCTGTCCGAGGCAGCACCTGGAGCGTAGGCGTGGCCGAGCTCCAGAGAAGGGCGCTCAGGGCAGTCCTGGGGCAGGGCCGGGGCAGGAGGGAACCCGGGTCCCCCCGCGCAGTCGGAGAAGGCGGGGGAGGGGAGCAGGAGCAGGAGGGAGCTGAGTGTGGAAACTGCCCACCGTGGGCTGAGAAGCCCTGAGTAGCATCGTGCAGTTACAAATTTTCACACGTGTGAACTATTCAATTCTCCAACCACCCTGTGAAGTCCACTTGGGAAACAGGTCTGGGGAAATTGTGATAATTCACCCACAATCATGTATCTTGTAAGTGGTGGCATTGTCCAGTGAAGATCTGTCTGACTCTAAGGCCCATGCTCAGTAATGTTAAATCCATGTGTAAAAGTCCACAGAAAATAAGTGCAAAGGGAGGAAGAAAAAGTCCATTTTAGGACCATGGGCACCTTCCAGAGATAGTTGTTTCAGTCGAAAGAAAGGGACATCGAAGGGTAAAAGAGCAGTAAGGAATGAAACAGTGGTTAAAGATTACTCCTAAAAAGTGACTGGATGCAAAGAAAGAGCTGTGTGTCATTATCAACAAAAACAACTGACTGTCTTTTCATAATTTCAAAACAATTCAGAGAAGCTTTGGAAACAAAGAGGCTGTTGTGGGAGGGAATGATTTCTTCGGGTTCAATTCAATAGTCCATCTAATCTTTGTATAAATCTAAAAAAGTATTACCCTTTTATCATCAGTTCTTCTGTCTTACTATTGTTAAAAGACAAACGGAGGCACGTTAACATTACAAGAGTTGCCCTGGCCAGTTTGGCTCAGCGGTTGGAGCGTCGGCCTGCAGACCAGAGAGTCCCGGGTTGGGTTCCCGCTAGGGGCACGTACCAAAAAAAACATTGTAAGAGTTGATGTGAGCAAACAGGTTCCGCTGGGACAGTGACTGGGCATTCCCCGGGAAGAAGCTGAGGGAAAGGCCTTTATAGAACACAGGATGCAGAAGCAGAGCAAGGCAATCACTTGATTGGCTATCACTTCAGCTTGACTTCCTTGGGAAAGCCTAGTTGGTTATCTGCAATTGGTTGTTCTTAAGTCTTATTTCTTAACCTTGAGGAATTTACGGGAGTTGAGCCTGGCTCAGGTTTCGGTTTCCTTACGTAGGCATGGGGGCCCTTCTCCCAGCTTACAGGACTCCTTGTTTCATCGCTGTAACCACACTTCAGTCCCTCTCTGGCCGGTGTCCCTTTCTATGGTATAGTAACGACTCGCTTTCTTTCCTCTAACAACGTCCTTTTTATTAATTCAAATATGTAGTCATTGGAACCTCTTCTTGTAGTTGCTTCAAGATTTTACGTTATTATTCTCATGCAAGTTCCTAAATGTTCAGCTGATTTTGAAATCCAGGGGCTCCTGCAAGTCTGAGGTTGGTGCGGACGAGGAAAGGTTCTAAGAAAGGACAGGGACAGGGCTGAGCCAGGGGCCCTGGTACGCTGGCTGCACCACGGGAGAGGGGTTTGGGTGGCTGTGAACCACGAGCAGGAGGTACTGTCAGGGGGGTGCAAGCTGTGGACAGTAACAATGCTTCTTCCACAGTGTTCTCTGGCACACTCCTCGCCCGTAAGTGGGCCCAGGGTTGAATACTGGATTGGCAAGCGAGGACCTCAGCAAGCCCGATCGGGCCTATGCAAGGACTCTGGAGCTAGGAGGTCTCCGCTGAGGCCATCCCCTGGGAGAGTCACTTCCTCCGAAGGTGTGATGACAGAGAGACGTGTGGCAAAGGCTCTGCAGCTCCTTAAGACCACAGAGCAATGTCATAATGTGATTTTACGATGATGGAGCCACCTCCCTCCTGCCGAGAGGACGGCAAATGAAACTGTCTCATGATGCCAAAGGTAAGGCTGCCAAGCCCTGGCAAGACAGAGAGAGTTGTCACAAGAAAGTTGCCAAGAGGAACATGACGGCAGGGGCACTCCGGTGTAAGCACAGGCCTGTGAGCTACGGCAGCAGGTAGACCGCCCAGCAGTGGTGTGCAGGGGTGCTCAGCTGAGGGACCGTGTCTCAGGCACAGATGCTGGACGTGTTAGGATTAGAGACCTGCTGAAAGCAAAATCGTAGTTCTGGGGTTGGTTCTCATCAGAGCTCATTTCATCTATTGTTTTTATTTAGTTTTTTTTTTTTTTTAAAGCCTTTATTTTTTTAGAGCAGTTTTTGAGTCAAAGCAATATTGAGGGGAAGGTGCAGACATGTCACATACTCCTTGCCCCCCACATGCATGCTCTCCCCATTATTGACCTCCCCCACCAGAGCACACATTCGTTACAATTAATCATAATCTCTCACAGTCCACTGTAGGGCTCACCCGCGGTGGCGTGCATTCTGTGGGTTTATAAGTACATAATGATACGAGCCTGTCATTACAGTGTCATGCAGGGGAGTTTCACTGCCCTGAACATCCTCGGTGCTCCGCCTGCTCATCCCTCTGCCTCCGGCCCCTGGCCCCTGCTGGTCGCTGGTCTTCCTGTCCCCGCGCTTTCTTCATCCGGGACGTCGCAGAGCCGGAATCTACAGTGTTCAGGTTTCAGGTGGGCTGCTGTCGCTCCTGATCTGTGTTTAAGGTCCTCCATGCCTGTTCATGGCTGAGGGCCCATGTTTGCACTGAGTAATACTGCACTGATGAACTAGTTTGCTCATCCCTTCACCGACGGAAGGACGTCTTGGTTGCGTCCAAGTTTTGGTAGTTGTGAGCAACGCTCTCTGAAGACCTATGTGCCCGTTTTTGTGAGACAATACTAGGCTTTTTGTTTTGTTTGGTGCTGTGTGCCATGCAGTGTGCTGTGCTGTGTGCTGTGCTGTGTGTTGTGTGCTGTGCCGTGTGCCGTGCCGTGTGCTGTGTGCTGTGTGCTGCGTGCTGTGTACTGTGCTGTGCTATGCTGTGTGCTGTGTGCTGTGTGCTGTGCTGTGTGCTGTGTGCTGTGCTGAGTGCTGTGCTGTGTGCTGTGCTGTGCTGTGTGCTGTGCTGTGTGCTGTGCTGTGTGCTGTGCTGTGCGCTGTGTGCTGTGCTGTGCCATGTGCCGTGTGCTGTGCTGTGTGCTGTGTACTGTGCTGTGCTGTGTGTTGTGTGCTGTGTACTGTGCTGTGCTGTGTGCTATGTGCTGTGCGCCGTGTACTGTGCTGTGCTGTGTGCTGTGCTGTGCTGTGTGCTGTGCTGTGTACTGTGCTGTGCCGTGTGCTGCGTGCTGTGCTGTGTGCTGTGTGCTGTGTGCTGTGTACTGTGCTGTGCTGTGTGCTGTGTGCTGTGTACTGTGTACTGTGCTGTGCTGTGTGCTGTGTGCTGTGCTGTGTGCTGTGTGCTGTGCTGTGTGCTGTGCTGTGTGCTGTGTGCTGTGCTGTGCTGTGCTGTGCTGTGCGCTGTGCTGTGCGCTGTGTGCAGAGCTGTGTGTGCTGTGTTCCATGTTTGCCCCTCTTACTCATAAGCTTTTTGTATCTAAATTTTTTTTTTCAAAAACTGAGATAAATGTTTTCCCCAATTCACGATTAGAAATGGGAGGCCACCCTATTATTCCTAGATAAAGATGGAAAATGAAAATAAATTATGATTTTCCGCTTCCGGCTCAAGTGAAATTAGGCCGTGGCACCTTTGTGGTGTCTTGCTGGCTCTCGTTAAATTGCCATGTATTTTGTGTAACAAGAGAAAGAAATAAATACGGGGGCAAGCAGCCCAAGGGAAGCCAAATTGACTTCTTTGTTATATTCTGTCAGAGTAGTAGTTGATATAAAATGTGCAGAAACTATTAGAATTTGGGAGGGAAAACAGAATGTATTTCCAGGTAGAATGAAAAGTGAGTGAAGTGAAATACTAGGTTTGAAACATTTCAAAAGAGCCATTTTATTATTGTTCTTTCGCTGAGATTTTTATTTTACCTGAAACCCTATCGGCACCTTTCTTTTGACAGCTTCAATATAATATCATTCAGTCCTGAAACTACAGAGGTGATTCCAGGCCGCTCTCAAGTAAAGCAGCGTGTGGTTCATTTGACAGGTTTTGTATCTCCTTGGAAACTATGTAGTAGGTGCTCAGTAAATGTGTTTTGGACAAATAATTGTGCACAAATGTATAGAGCAAGCGCGGCTTCATGGAGCGGCGTGCCAAATAGTTACTGGGCCATCTCGCCTTCCCCACCACTTGTATTTCCTTTTCTATCCCTTTCCCTCTCTTTTCCCTCCCTTCTTTCCTTCCTTTCCCCTCTCTCTTTTCCATTTTGCTTCTTTCTTTTCTAGGCCATATCTACCTTTCAAGTGCTCTTTGTTTACTTGCCTGTAGTTTACACATTGGTCCCTCAAACCCCACTGGACATGGTGTAGTGGTACCACGAAGGGGTTGGTCCAACTTGCTGGATGGACCACTCACAGTCATGCCTGGGGTGACTGCATTTCCACAGCTGTGTATGTCTGCAGTGAACTTTGCACAGTTGCTCAGTGTGCTGGATGCTGAATGTGTTTGCCTCGATGCGTCCGGTAAGCATCTATTCTCGGATGGCTATCCACACTGGAATTCTGAGATTATGAAAACGGAAACAATACGAGGCAAAAAAGCATGTTCAACAGAGGCTAAGATTCTACTAACGGCACAGTGTAATCTATTCATTGTATTATAGCCCTGCGTTCTCTAAGGAGTGTCTGAAATCTGAGAGATATTTCCATATCAAAATTTACACTGGTCTCCCCAAATCCCTCTGAAGTCATTAGCTGCGAGATAAATCAAGTCGTCGTCCCCCCCCCCCCCCGGTTTTTCCTCCACTTGCAGCAAGCGCTCTGGCAGATTACATTGCTCTGGCCCGAGTCACTCAAACCCTGAGATCAACATTCTCCTGGGAGAAGACATCAATCCATCCGTGTTGTTGGAGAGCTGTACCTATGCGTTCTGAATTTCAAAGGACAGGGACAACAGCTCATAATTCACTCAAACACTCACCATCAGGATCACCCCCAATAGCCCTAGTCCTTCTTTCTCGAGGTTTCTTTCCTCGCCCTGCCTGCCCTGCTCCTCCCGCCGCCTCAGAGGGTCTAGCACGGTGCTGAACACTTGAGCTTTGAGCGCAGTAAGTCCGCATCTAATTTCCATAGGTTCCGCAACTTCAGGCGAAATGATGTCTGATGAAACCCATTTTACCACAGGCTAATGAACATGAAGAGGAGTTCAGTTCCTGTGGCATCTCAGCGACCTGATAATGAAATGATGCCATTCAGGGACCTGCTGGACTTCTTTGGTTTTTTTTTAAGGGTAGAATTAATATTTTATTGTCATTTATAATCAGATGGTAGTTGAGTATATAGTCTCTATACTCGATCATCTTTTTTTGTAAATAAAAAAATTTACAAGCGCCGACAGCTGGTTGTGTTTTCAGAAAACATAATTAAACTAATTCATGGATGGGGGCTTCAAGTTGTTCCTTATTAGCTCCAGAAAATTCACCCACCTTCTGTCCTTTTTTAAAGGCCTGGAAGGTTGGCATGCATTCGACTTCACACTCTGCAGCAACATCCTGACAGTCGGCACATCTACTTCAAGGAACACCACGTTGGAATGCTGTTCAGACAGGGAATGAAAGAGAGGCTTGATCATTCGCCAGGTCCACACCGCGGGCTGAGAAGTCGCCGACAGCGAGTTTATCTCCTGCCTGGCTCCAGGCCTCCTGGGAAGCACACTTGCCCCGAGCTGCTTCACCGTGTTGGCGGCGGCGGTCTGGCCAAGGACTGTAAGAGCCGATGGACGTGGATGCAGAGGCAGAGGGAGCTTCTGTACTTAACTCCTTAGCCCCGCACTGTCCCTCCCTTCCGACATGGGAATATATTATCCCCCAGTTCTGTCTCTCAGTGCTCACTAGTCATAATGTGAACTGAAGTCCTAATTTTTATAACAGAATCTATATTCATTCTTCTTTATTTGAAATGCAGTTGAATTGAATGTTTTATATTTGCCTTTCTAAAAAAAAATCAAGCTAATTTTTACTTATGTTGGGAACACAGTTTATTTTATTTTATTTATTTTCTTTATTAATTTTTTTAGAGAGACAGATAGAAACATCAATGAGAGAGAACATCTATTGCCTACCTCCTGCATGCCCCCCACTGGGGATCGGGCCCACAACCTGGGCATGTGCCCTGACTGGGAATCGAACCAGCGACCTCTTGGTGCATGAGTCGATGCTCAACCACTGAACCACACCAGTCAGGTGGGAACACAGTTTATAATTCCTCTAAGATTAAAGCCTCCCTTCCTTTCGCAGCCCCAATCAGTAATTGCAGCAGGTAGAAAAATAAAATCACACTCGTGGTATAATCTGACCAGTGTGTGCAGTAGAATTTTCTGGATTATAAAAATGTTCTATATCCGCATTGCTCAATTCAACAGTCACTCGCCAGCCATGTGTGGGTAATGAACACAGCTCATGAACTTTTATTGCTTTCCCAAGTGAAAAAAAAAAATACTAGTAAAGAAGAAAGAACATGTTTCTAGGTTTTTAAAAAAAAAAATTAATAAATCTTCCTTTCAGTGGCCCCCAGTGCAATGGGAACATCCAGAAATAATGTTTTTCAATAAGGAATTTCTACTAAAACTGGATGAATAAAGAAACAGTAACCAGAAGAAAATAGAGAAGTGATAAGCTGAGTTTGTATCGAGTTCAGAAAATAGGTCTACCTACCAGCTAGTTTAGGTCAACAATTTTAAAAAGTTTAGCAAAGCTCAATAATTTATGTTCAATTGTTATTTTGCTAAATTTAATCAAATCAGCTTGTGTATATAAAACCAAATTAGGAGCTGTGGAAACCTCGTTAATTTAAATAATAACAGGACAACTTGGGAGGCACAGTTGCCATAATTCGACACACGATGTTTCAGACTCAGTAAATGACACAAAGTGACAGAACTGACAGAGATGTCAATACTGTATAAGGGGCCCCTCCCCCAAACTGAATCCAATCTAATTGCAAAGGCATTTCTGGAAGTTGATTTCCCCCCACTGAGCATGTATATCTGAAATCCCAAGGCCATGCTTCAGGGAACACCAAACTCTGAAGACATATCGATTGTAGCACAGGCTCTTGGTGTCCATTAGCTGTGCTTTATGAAAAGGAGTATCACTCATCTTTACCGTTCAGACTCTTCCAAGTAACAACAGGAAATTGAAATGGAAAGCCTTAATGGATTCGATATTTTATGAGCCTACCTATAAGCTCTAGTTTCTCTTATGAGGCGGTTGGGATGACTGTGGGTCCGGTGATGAGAGACAGAGATTAAGACTAGGTAGACTTAAATCATTGCTGGGGGAATCGGGTTGGGGAGGACAAGTCACTTGACCTTAGTGCTCAATCTCCTCATTTGTAAAATACCAATTAAACTAAATTATCGGTTCATAGATTTTCACATTTCATCGTCCAGTACCAGTTTGTATAGATGTTAGATGGCATCAGCATTGCCAACTTCTAGTTTTGCCAAGTAGGGATGTTAAAAAATGCTTCTCATCTCACTATGGTTTCAAAAGGGGCAGCACCCCCCCCCCCATAAAAAATGTTATTCAACTTAGCTTTATGAAGTAATTATTTCTTTATGTAGCAATTACTTTTCTTAGACTTTCCTGACCAGTATATGTCTTTGGAACAGAGTGGGAACCCCTGGAATTTTAGAGCCCTGAATGGTTTTTACTCATTGACCAAAAGCAACTGTTGGGTAGAAATAATCTTTGAACTCTGCATTGCTCAGTGTTGATTCCTCACCTAGTTTCTGCTGTTTACTATTTCTGTATTTCTCAAATCCTAATAGAAATCCCATATTGAGAAATACCAGTGCATTGGGCAGCACCAGAAGGTTGATTTACTATTTTTTTAATCCATTCTAAACATGTTTTTTTTTTTTTTTTGCTAAACTTTTATTTGATTAAAACAACAAAAGAAAAATGCAGTACTCACTTCCTCCCATAACCACATCAAAATTACTATCAAACTACAGAATCAGCATTTAGAATCACCTGAAATCAAGCTGAATGGAGTCTTACAACTAAGAAATTAAAGAAGCAGCCACAGCGAGATTGGTAGGAGGGGCGGAGGCACAGACAGGTTGGTCCCACCCCCACCTGCGGTGGATAAAAATCAGGAGGGACACCTCAGTTGAGATGGTCCTCCCTGAAGAGTAAGGGGTCCTCGTCCCACACCAGGTGCCCAGCTCAGGGTTCCAGTGCCAGGAGGAGAAGTGCCCATAACTCTGGCTATAAAAACCGGAAGGAATTGAGGCTCAGGGGGGCTGAGGCTTCTGGAGTCCCAGGCAGTTCCTCTTAAAGGGCACATACAGACTTACTCGGACCCGCTCCCTCCAGTCTCCAGCATGGAGGAGGCAGCTTGAAAGGCACCAGAGACATACAGAGAAGAACTGAATTGTTTGGCATTGCAGCGAGGGCTGGAGAGGCAGCTTTCTCCTGGTCAGACTTGCTGGTGGAGGTCGTTGTGCCTTTGGTGAGCCCTTCCTTTATGGGGCAGGCAGATGGCAGCCATATGTGGGACTCCAGCAACCTGGCTCACACTGTCTGCTCCACCCTGGTGATTTCAGGCCCTGCCCCACCCAACTTCCAAGCCCACCCAAGCTGTTTCCAGTGGCTTTACCATAGGAATGGCCTGTCCTGGCTTCTGTTTCAGATTTTCCTAAATTCTCCCAAGAAAGCAGCATCTGGCCTCGGTGGGCCCCATACCTCTCACTAAATGGACCAATGCCCAGCACTAGGAGGAGCCAGCCCTGGTTCACAACTTGGCTTTGCCTGGGCACCTCCAAGCCAAGCACAAGAAGCAACCATCTGCAGATCACTTTGTAGCGTATGCCTCATGGCACCAGGTATAACACAGGCAGAGGCTGACCTTGCTGCAGAGCCAGCACACGCAGTGGACAGATTCAGACCACATCAAAACACCACCACCCACCTCTATAAGTGACACACTCAAGAAGTAGACTCAGTGGGTACCAGAGCCCTGCTGAAGTAAGTGTTGCTCTGTGTGGTGGGCCCTGCACAACTGATCCTGCAATGTACTCAGAGGTCAATGGGCACAGTCAGTCCTTGAAGTTGATCAGCCTGAGTAAATCCCTCCCATTGACGTGCCAACAGCACTCAAGACTCAATTACAACAGAAGGGTGGACAGTCCACACAAGGGGTACACCTTCAGGGCACAACTGAAGTGATTAGGAAAGCTGTGCCACTGGACCCTACAGGACATTTACTATAATAGGCCACCCTAAGAAGTTTAGGAAACATAGCAAGTCTACCTAATATAGACACAAACTCAGGGAGGCAGCCAAAATGAGGAGACAAAGAAACATGTCCCAAGTGGAAGAACAGAACAAAACTCCAGGAAAAGAACTGAATGAAATGGAAATAAGCAATCTAACAGATGCAGGGTTCAAAACACTTATTATAAGGATGCTCAATGAACTTAGTGAGGTCCTTAAGAGAATAATAAAGGACCAGTCAGAAATGAAGGATGCGCTAACTGAAATAAAGAATAATTTACAGGGAATCAATACTTGAGTAGGTGAAGCCAAGAAGCAAACCATTGATTTGGAATATAAGGAAGCAAAAAACACCCAATCAGAACAGCAAAAAGAAAAATAAAATTTTAAAAGTGAGGACAGTGTAAGAAGTCTCTGGGACAACGTCAAGTGTACCAACATTTGCATCATGGGGTTGCCAGAAGGAGGAGAGAGAGAGAGAGAGAGCAAGAAACTGAAAACCTATTTGGAAAAAAAAAAAAAAATGACAGAAAACATTTCTAACTTGGAGAAGGAAACAGACATACAAGTCCAAGAAGCACAGAGAGCCCCAAACAAGATGAACACAAAGAGGTCCACATCAAGACACATCATCATCGAAATGCAAAAGGTTAAAGATAAAGAGAGAATCATAAAAGCAGCAAGAGAAAAGCAGTCAATTACCTAAAGGGAGCTCCCTTAAGACTGTCAGTTGATATCTGAAAAGAAACTTTGAAGGCCGGAAGGGAGTGGCAAGAAATATTCAAAGTGATGAAAAGCAAGAACCTACAAACAAGATTATTCTGCAAAGCTATCATTTTGGATTGCTGGACATATAAAGAGTTTCCAAGACAAGAAAAAGCTAAAGGAGTTCATCACCACCAAACCAGTATTATATGAAATGTTGAAGGGTCTTCTTAAAGAAAAAGAAGAACACAAAAAATTAACAAGGAAACATAGACTCTAAATGAAGTGCTAGCTCAAATGGATTTAATAGATTTCTACAGAGAATTACACCCCAAAACTGTAGAATTCACATTCTTCTCAAGTGCACATGGGACATTCTCAAAGATAGACCACATGTAAGTGCACAAACTAAATCTCTACAAGTTCAAGAAGATTGAAATCATATCAAGCATCTTCTCAGATCACAACTAGAAATCAATTGCAACAACAACATGCAAAGACATTTGAATACATGGAGGCTAAATAGCATGTTATTTAACAATGAATGGGTTACCATGGGGATCAAGGAAGAAATTAAAAACTTCCTGAAAAACAATGAAAATGAAGACACAACAACACAAAATCTATGGGATACAGCAAAAGCAGTTCTGAGAGGAAAGTTCATAGCACTACAGGCCTACCTCAAGAAACAAGAAAAATTTCTAATACACTATCTAACCTCACAACTTAAAGAACTAGAAAGCAAACAAACAAACAAACAAAAAACCCCAGAGCAAGTAGAAGGAAAAAGATAGTAAAGATCAGAGCAGAAATAAATGGCATGGAGACCAAAAAAACAATTCAAAAGATCAATGAAACAAAGAGCTGGTTCTTTGAAAAGATAAACAATATTGATGGACCCTTTGCTAGACTCACCAAGAAACAAAGAGAGAGAACCCAAATACACAAAATCAGAAATGAAAGAGGAGAAATAATAGCTGACACCACAGAAACACTAAGTATTGTTAACAAATATTATGAACAATTATACGGCAACAAATTCAACGATCTAAGCAAAATGGACAAATTTCTAAAAACACGTAGTCTCCCAAAACTGAATTGAGAAGAGATAGAAAACTTGAACTGACCAATTAATAACAGAAGAAATTGAAAATGTAATCAAGACTCTCCCAGCAAACAAAAGCCCATGCCTGGACAGCTTTATGGGGGAATTTTACCGAGCATTCAAAGAAGAACTAAAACTCATTCTCCTCAAACTATTTCAAAAAATTCAAGAAGAAGGAAGACTTCCAAACTTATTTTATGAGGTCAGCATAATTTTAATTCCAAAACCAGAAAAAGACACTACAAAGAAAGAAAACTACATGCCAATATCCATGATGAACATAGATGCCAAAATCCTAGCAAATTGGATCCAGCAATACATCAAAAAAAATTATTGCCCTGGTCGGTTAGGCTCAGCGGTTAGAGCATCGGCCTGCGGTCCAGAGAGACCCGGGTTTGGTTCCTGCCAAGGGCACATACCTCGGTTGCAGTTTGTCCCCGGCCCTGGTCGGTCGTGCGGGTGGCAGCCACTCGATGTGTTCCTTTCACATCGATGTTTCTCTCTCTCTCTGTTCCTCTTCCTTCCTCCCACTCTACCTGAACAAAAAATGAAAAAATGTCCTCGGGTGAGGATAAAAAAAAAAAAATTATTCACCATGACCAAGTAGGATTTATCCTAGGGATGCAAGGCTGGCACAATATTTGCAAATCAATAAATGTGATACACCACATAAACAAAATGAAAGATAAAAATCATATGATCATATCAATAGACACTGAAAAAGCATTTGACAAAATCCAGCACCCATCTCTGATAAAAATGCTCAGCAATCCAGGAATAGAGGGATTATATCTTGACATCATAAAGGCCATATATGAAAGATCTATAGCCAACATCATACTCAATGGGCAAAAACTAAAAGCATTTCCCTTAAGAACAGGAACAAGACAAGGATGCCCACTTTCGCCACTCTTATTTAACATAGTACTGGAAATCTTAGCCACAGCAATCAGACAGGAAGAAAAAAAAGGGGGGTCCAAATTGGAAAGGAGGAAGTGAAACTGTCAATATTCACAGATGACATGATACTATATGTAGAAAACCCCAAAGACTCCATCAAAAATTTACTAGACTTAATAAATGAATTTGGCAAAGTAGCAGCATACAAAATTAATGTCAAGAAATCGATGGCATTCTTATACACCAATAATGAACTCACAGAAAGAGAAACTAAAACAACAATCCCGTTTACCATTGTGGCAAAAAAATTAAGATACCTAGGAATAAACTTAACCAAAGAAATAAAGGACCTATTCTCAGAAAACTACAGGTCATTGAAAAAAGAAATAGAGGAAGATATAAAAAAGTGGAAGCACATACCTTGTTCATGGATTGGAAGAATTAACATCATTAAAATGTGCATACTCGCCCTGGCCGGTTTGGCTCAGCGGTTAGAGCGTCGGCCTGCGGTCCTGAGAGACCCGGGTTCGGTTCCCGCTAAGGGCGCGTACCTCGGTTGCAGTTTATCCCCGGCCCTGGTCGGTTGTGCGGGTGGCAGCCACTCGATGTGTTCCTTTCACATCGATGTTTCTCTTTCTCTCTCTGTTCCTCTCTCCCCCTCCCACTCTACCTGAACAAAAATGAAAAAATGTCCTCGGGTGAGGATAAAAGAAATAAATAAAATAAATGTGCATACTCTCCAAAGCAACCTATAGATTCAATGCAATCCCTATCAAAATACCAACAACATACTTCACAGAACTAGAACAAATACTTCAAAAGTTCACATGGAACCAAAAAAGACCCTGAATAGCCACAGCAATCTTGCAAAAGAACAAA
This sequence comes from Molossus molossus, assembly GCF_014108415.1. NCBI lineage: Eukaryota > Metazoa > Chordata > Mammalia > Chiroptera > Molossidae > Molossus > Molossus molossus. Next base: position 33,451,253 of record NW_023425346.1, read on the forward strand.
GTTGGAGGGATCACATTACCAGATTTCAGGTTATACTACAAAGCCACTGTAATCAAAACAGTCTGGGTCTGGCACAAAACAGGCAGATAGATCAATGGAACTGAATAGAAAACCCAGAAATGGACCCAAGACAATATGCTCAATTAATATTTGACAAAGGTGGCAAGAGCATACAGCGGAGTAAAGACAGCCTCTTTAATAAATGGTGTTGGGAAAATTGAACAGCTACATGCAATAAAATGAAACGAGACTATCAACTTATACCATACACAAGAATAAACTCAAAATGGATAAAAGACTTAAATGTGACTCATGAATCCATAAAAATCCTAGAAGAAAATGTAGGCAACAAAATTTGAGACATCATACGCAGCAGAATTTTCACTGATACATCACCTAAGGCAACAGAAACAAAGGAGAAAATGAACACATGGGACTACATCAAACTCAAAAGCTTCTGCACAGCAACAGAAACAACCACCAAAATGGAAAGGCAACCCATTGTATGGGAGAGCATAATTGCCAATGATACATCAGATAAGGGGTTAATTTCCAATATATACAGAGTGCTCATACAACTCAACAAAAGGAAGACAAAGAACCCAATTAAAAAATAGGCAGAGGAACTAAATAGACACCTCTCCAAACAGGACATACAAATGGCCAAGAGACATATGAAGAAATGCTCAACATCACTAATCATCAGAGAAATGAAATTAAAACAACAATGAGGTATCACCTAACACCTGTCAGAATGGCTGCCATCAACAAATCACCAAACAACAAGTGTTGTGGAGGGTGTGGAGAAAAGGGGACTCTAGTACAGTGCTGGTGGGAATGCAGACTGATGCAGCCACTATGGAAAACAATATGGTGTCACCTCAAAAATTTAAAAATTCATCTGCCATTTGACCCAGTGATCCCACTCCTAGGAATATACCCTAAGAAGCCTGAAACACCAATCGGAAAGAATATATGTACCCCCATGTTCATACCAGCACTATTTACAATAGCTAAGATCTGGAAACAGCCCAATGTCCATCAGTAGACAAATGGATAAAAAAGCTGTGGTACATCTACACAATGGAGTACTATGCAGCTGTAAGAAAGAAAGATCTCTTATCCTTTGAGATGACATGGAGGGACCTGGAGAGTATTCTCCTAAGGGAAACAAGCCAAGCAGAAAAAGACAAATATCACATGATCTCACTTATTTGTGGAATATAATGAACATAATAGTCTGAGGAATGGGGTAGTCCCAGAGATGTCGAAGCGAGGTACAGACTGACAATGCCCAGAAGAGGTGGGGAGGGGGGGATAAACCACAGAACTTATATGCATGTGTGCATGAACAATGGACATGGACAACAAAGCTGGGGACAGGGTGGGGAAGGAGGGAGAGGAGGGTATCAGTGAGTGAAAAAGGAGAAACATCTGTAACAAAAATAAATAAATTAATTTAAAAAAAAAGAAAAAGAAGAACAAAAATATGAATAATAAAATGGCAATAAATATGTATCTATCAACAATTGAATCTACAAACAGAATGAACAAGCAGAAGAGAAACAAGACTCATAGATACAGAGAACTTCTCGGTGGTTGCCAGATAGGAGGAGTCTGGGGGTATGGGTGGAAAAGGTGAAGGAATTAAGAAGTACAAATTGGTTGTTAGACTGACAATCCTCAAAGGAAAGCGGGGAGAGGGGAGGGGAAGAAATAAACCAAAGAACTTATATGCATATATGCCTGACCAATGGACACAGAGAATAGTGTGGGGAAGGTGGGGGGGGGGGGGCGGGAGCCAGGAGGAAGGGGAAATGGGAAAGGAGGGGACATCTGTAATACATTGAACAATAAAGATAAGTTTAAAAACAAAACAACAAAAATTCACTCTTATTTTATGTTCCCAGTTGTCACATGTAGCTAATGACTGCTATAGTAGACAGTGCAGAAATATAATTTTATTTTATTTTATTTTATTTATTTACTTACCTACAATTACTGACTGGGGAGTTTAAGAGGAAGTGGGGGGACTCAAGTGTGGGACATTTATCAACTGAATCCCCACATAAGTCAAAAATAGGTCAAGTTTGTTTAGGGGATTTTTCTGAACTTACGTCTCTGTGGCCCTGCTTTGCTTTGACCTTCCGGCTACTTCTTGTTGCTTAAGTAGAAAGAAGAGCAAGGCCAAACATATTTTATGATTTGGGTTCTTTGAAATCCAGATCCAGGTCCAGTTCCAGGTTCCAATATTTTATGGGAGTAGAGAATATTTGGAAGCAGCTGGTGTGTTTGGAATACCCGTCTTCCTCCTCGCAGCCCTCCTCCCTCCCGCTGCCTCCTCTCCAGGCTCCGTGTTCTGGGTCTCACAGGCGCGGAAGCCCGCCAAACGGCCCCAAATAGGCTCCATCTGCTCACTACCTAATCTCTATTTAAATCAAGCTAAGTAAACACTTTTTTCTGGGAGAACTGGGCACCGTTCTGTAGTGGAATTGTATGGAAACATCTCTACTCACATCTTCCAAGGCATTTGTTTCTGGAGTTTGTTATTCTTGAAGGTCTTTTCAGACCATGCTTTAATTAGCACTGCAGCTTTCGCTTATTTTTAAAATGATTATCTCCCCAGCACAAAAAAAGAAAAGCAAAGCTTGTGGTTATTTGGCTAATTCAGTCAGAGGAGTCAGCCACAACAGATAATTATGGCTTCTTTTTCAAAGAAATCATTCAGAGAATGAATTACTCCAAGTTACCTGCATTGATCCCATCCATCAGATCGCGGGCCCTTCACCCAGGGCTGCCTGGGAAGATGGCATCTACCTTACTGCCTCTACCACCTGCCCTTCCCATCCTGCCCATCCCTCAATTCCTGGCACTAACTCCTCCTAAAAAAATCCTCCAGGGAAGTGAAACTAATGTCACTGGTTGTTTCAATGATCAATCTGAAACCTGACGCTGTTTTCCTGGAAATTACGCAGTGCTCAGCCATCTCTAAATGGATAGGAGAATCAAAATCAAAATCAAAGAGGATTTTAGCCATTTTCGGGAAGCAGCACTAAGGGCTAATAACTAATGGATCTTGAATATCAATGTTCAATGTATTTATTAATCACAAAATGTTTGACAGCATGTCGTGCATACACACGTGTGTGTGCCTCTTTTTCTGCACAGATTACGCATGGTAGCCTCGTATGGTCCCTGGGAAGACATGAAGAGGTCTTAGTGGTTATAATTCAGTATCATAAGAGGTTGCTTTTATTTCTTATTTTACTTCATAAAATAAACCAAAATTTTATAGAATCCAAAAACTGTAGATCTGTTTTGTTCTTTACTTGCTATATTCTTGATAGTTGTTTTTAAGACCTATCCAGACTCTGGTCTGAGAGGTTCATTGCTGAGTTTTGCTCTGGGCACAGATGGTGTGATGTTTTCCTGGAAAGGTATTTTAGGTAACACGGGCAAATTTGAGTATGTTGGGCCCATTTTACTCCTTAGTTTTCTTGCTGTTGTTTTTTTAGTTCCTTCCTGCTAGTCTGCTAGTCTGATCCGCACGGTTATTCATATACTCATCATCTATTTAGAGAGCTGTCCTATTTCAATCTTGTATTTTTTTACATTCCATGCTCCTTTCCAGAGACCAGAACAATGGTCCTGATTATTGTCTCCAGCGATCCACCAACAGCAGCTTCAGATATTCTCCTATAGTAACCTTAGTGCCACTGTGGAGAGGGTACCTCATCTACCCATCCATGTCATGTCTCAAACTTCAGGCTGTGGGGGTGTACAGAAATATTGCTCCTTGTATTTTATTCATTATTAGAAAAATTATGTTTAATCACAAGGCCAATCATTCCTTGGATCTAAATACCCTCCCCAGCACAGAAAAGAAGCATAAACTTCACAGTCAATCAGAGGACTTGGCCCCATTTTCTGGCTATAAGACATTGGATGGATTAAGTAGCCTCTCTGACCTGAAGTCTTATATATTTTCAAAAAGAACATAATCTATAATCCATAAGGCTATGGTTGAAAGAGATAGCTCTCTTTGAGGACAAGGACTGTCTTTTTCATTTTGGTATCTCCTGCACCTAGCACATGGCTGGGAAGAGAGTAGGCAACTCATTGAAACGACAGGTTGAATGAATAAGCATGAGTGAAAGGATGGATACTTGAAGTAGTTAATGGATGTGAAGATGTTTCAAAGAGAAAAGTTTTATTTTTTTATTTGTTTTGTTAAAGCAAAAAGAAAAATTTTAGTATAGAAACTGAAAGTTGCATGTGGAAATCAAAGGTCACTGTGGCTTTCGGCACTTTTGTTTTCTACGTAGCTCCTAGAAGCTGGAGTCCAAGTCAATAGCAGACTTGATGTCAATATTTTTTCACCACATTGCTTAACGTAGTAATGATGTCAACCATAACAATAGCAATAATGTTGATAGCAAACATTGACCGAGCACTTACAATGCGATAGGCACTCTGCTAAGTATTTTATGAGCTTTATTTCACTTTATCTTAAAAACTGACCCTCAGAGGTAGGTGCAGATATTTTGCTCAGATACAGAAAAGAAAAGTAACATAACCAAAGACACACACACAGTATATGACCAAGCTGTTAAACCACTATCTCCTTTGGATTAGTTCAAAGTCACACTATAACATATAATCTTTGGTTTATTGGTCTTGGTTTCTTGATAGAAGCTACAGGAGAGCATAGATCATGCCTTATTCAACTTTAAGTTCTCAGAACCTAGACAGTGCCTGGCTCACAGTAGGTACTTGGATGTTGAATGAATTAATTGATGATTCAGCCCATAGCACACATAAATTTTGCTTTTAGACATCCCAAAGAGTTTAGTGCAAAGAATGATCTCTTCCCTTCAGTTCACCTCTCACTGAATTACCCCAGCCCACCATTCTTTGTCCTCTACGGTGCCCTTCACACAATCTCACTTGCTGTTCTCCTGACAAGGTCAATTTTGGAAATCTCCAGTCCAATCTAATTTATAATGGGAGAAAAGAAAAATAAACCTATAGTTTATCTCACTCTGAAATTATAGACACTATCAAATCTTTATATCTTTTTTTAATGCTTCATTTCAAATTTCAAGTAAGAGGACCTGAGGTAACGTCTCACATTAAGAACTACTTTTGGATCACGATTTAGGGCCTGTGTGTCTGAGTTTGAGGTGTATGTGCTCATAGGAAATATTTTACCTTTTGTGTAACAATTCACAGGCAGAATTATGATATTAAATTTAGATCAGAAATGACATCCTTCCTATTAGGAATCTAGACTATAAACTGGAAAAGGAATCATGACTATCTCAGAGAGCAGCTGCCTCAGTCTTTTGATTATTCATATTTAATTTCCTTTAAATACAGCAGTCCCCCCTTATCCTTTTGCTTTTACGGTTTCAGTTTCCTGTGGTCAAGCATGGTCTGAAAATATTAAATGGAAAATTCCAGAAATAAACATTTAATACGTTTTAAATTGCACACCATTCTGAGTACCGTACTTCATCTCATCATGTGGGCATTGCATCATCTCACATCATCACAACAAGGTGAGAACAGTACAAAAAATTTGAAGAGAGACCACACTGACATAACTTTAATTACAGTATAGTATTGCAAGTGTCCTATTTTATTATTAGTTATTAGTGTTAATTTTTCACTGTGCCTGATTTATAAATTAAACCTTATCATATGTATGTATGTTTAGGAAAAAACATCGCATATATAGAGTTTGATACTATCAGTGGTTTCAGGCATCCACCTGGAGTCTTGGAATATATCCCCACCATGGACAAGGTGGGGCTACTGTAAATTGAGGAATACACTTATTGAATAGCATTCAACCTTGCCCCTTGAGTGCTGAGTTCTATTAACTATCTCCACAGCGCTCTCCAGATCCAGAGTTCCTGGCTGTCCCTCTAACCTCACTGCTCACTTTAAAATTATGCCCACCTGGCTCTTTCTAGATAAGCACTGCCACCTAGCCCCCTATTATTCCTGGGACCCTATCTCCTCATTGTTATCAGGAAGCCATGTTCAAGAAGAGTGTCTCCGACCTTCAGTCCAGGCCAGTAGAGAATAACTATCCCACAGCATCTCGGGGATGCTGGGGCGCTCTCACCAATGCGTTTTTGTATCACTGTGATAAATGGAATGTGTCTAACGAGGTTTCCAGCCTTACCTACTGGATCCGGCCTAGCAGGCCGGCTTCCTGAGCCCTTCGAGATGTTCTTCCACTGTCGGTCACGGCAGCTGTACATTCTACTGTCTCCTAGCTCCCAAGAGCCAACCTACCTGCATATTTGCCCAGACTCTTGGATGCTTGTCAGGGTATTAATACCACAGGACAGTGCTACCATATGGACAAAGTTTTTCTTTTCTAACTTTATGTATTCACATCCCTTTAATCGACATCTTCGGTCCCTTACACACACCCCTAGATAGATTCTACTGCTTCTTTGTGGTAAAGTCCCTTGCTTCTTCTAGGAAATCCAAGCCTTCCTCACGTGTATTATGATTTTACTTAGCCACGGTTATTCTTCTGTGTCCAGGAGATAGGGGGTACGCTATGAAGAGAGCTCATGTTGTCTTGCGAGGCCGTGTTTTCACCATTATCTACAAGCTCGGAGGAGGGAAAGACAGTTTTTCATAGAAAGAAGTGGGCCACTTCTGTGGAACCAGAAGGTACAAAAGATGTGGGGATTCAAGATTATTTAATGCATTGACTCACGTGCCCCCATTCTCATGTTAAGGTTCCACTCTTTGCCAATTAACACCCTGAACTTGGTTTAGCCAAGTTGCTGAGACTGAGGATTCAACCTTCTCCAGACTCTGCTACTCTTATAGTTCAGTTACTAACCTGATCCTCACCTCTCTCTGCCCCCCAGTTGCAGATGAGTTTGTTTGCTGACGAGGTGACCATCTAGCTTTCACACTTTACCTTGAATTGATTCCTTATCCTCAGTCTGTCATTGTCTGTCTGCGTTGAATCAGCCACCCCCAGCAACAGTTCTGCAATGTCACTGTTCTCTAACGACCACTTCTCCAAACTGTTTCAAGGCCAGGGACACTACCCTACCAGTGCATTCCTGTCTACTATTACTCCACTCCAGGCCCTCAGCCGTGCTATCATTTCTCCACCTTCTACCTAAATGATAGAGTAATAGCACCAGACCTCCAGCTCCAAAATGCTCTGTTAGTTTCTGCTTCCTAGTACTCTCCTGTTACCCGATTGCATGGCAGATTCTTGGCAAACAGACTTACATAGAGGCTTACATTCATAAAGCTCACTGGAGATCTACAGGAGCAGAACCTGAGGGTGAGTGAAGCAAGACTGAGCAGAGGGAGGAGTCGAATTGCGATGCCTCTTAAGCCTCAGGAGGTCCCATAGTAGCTCTAGATATGGGAAGTTCTTCATATTTGCTCCCACCTTAAGTTAAAGAGCAGTGACTTTACACTCTTACTTCAATCAGCTGCTCCTAGTAAGTGTGTTTGACCATAGGCAAGGAAACCCTCTTCAGCTGAGAGCATTTATAAGTAAGTGAGTATCCAACACTCCCAGCAGCGGAGAGAAGAAAGGGTAGTCTTGAAGGATGATCTGACATCATCCACTTGTGGTTTCCTTTGGTAGCTTTTAGATTCCACTGGATAGGCAATATGTCTCATGCAAGTTGTAAAGGTACCTCCCAGCATGGTGCCCAGCATACAGTAGGTATAAAATAAATGTGGTTGACTCAGTGAGTGTGGGTGGAATGGTGACAGAAAGAAATCAACTACAAAATGGAGACAAAGCTTAGGGATCTAGACATGTTGGACCTGGGAGGCCATTGTGACTTTTTGTACTGGGGTAGATATCCAATAAACATCTGGATGAATACGCTTAAATTTAGAGTTCAAGCAATAATCTAGAGGTCATCAGAATAAATGTAGTTTGACTTCTTCTTCCTTACTAACAGAACTCTAATTTTAAAAATAAAGTAAACTATATTTCCCATTGGCCTTTGCAGATAGGTGGAGGTATGTGACAGGACTTTGGCAAATGGAAAGTAAATTCATGTTATTGAGTGAAAAATTTTTAATACTCCTAAGGGTAACAGACTCGACAAGCTCTTGTCCTTTCCTGTCCTCCCGATGCTCAAATATCTGCAGATTGTACTGTTGGAGCTGCAGCAGTCAACAGTGACTGACCTTGAGAAAAAGGCCACCAGGCATTAGCCCTAAAATCCTTGAGCCTCTGCATCAGCTCAACAAGGCCTGCCTCAGAATTCTGTCCCATGAAGGAAAAACAAACCGCTGTCCTGAGCACACCTCTCTTTTCTCATTCTCTTCTGTGCCAAATGCAATCCGTAACTGATAACGATCTTGGATGAGATGCCCCAGGAAAGAATTTAGACCAGGAAGAAAAGATGCTTGCAGAAACTCTGGAAAACAATCAAGTTAAGGCGCAAGTAAAAGAATAGCAGCCTCTGCAGAAGACTGACAAGATAATGGAAGTCAGTTGCGGATGCAAGAAGAGGCCTCCAAGAGGGTGAAACCATTGAGGACAGAAGAGTAATCAACATTCGAAATGCAGCAGAGCAGACCAGTAAGAGTTAAAGTGTATCCACTGACATTTGCATTTAGCACTCTATGTACTTTAGTGCCCCATTAGAGAAAGCAACTGAAAAATTCTTATTAACACTGCTTAATACTGAATTGACCATGATGATTTATTCATTCAACAAATAATTATTGAGCACCAAGCAAGTACAAGGCACTATATGTACAATGATAATCAAAAAAGACTGAGAGCCTAGAGTCTCATAATTTATAAAGATGTTTCCCGCTGGCTATTATTGAAAATGTGAACAATTCTAGCTTTGAGTTATTGTAATGCCTGTGTTAAAATTCCATCATGAAGTCCTTTAAACAAGGACTATTATACAGCCTACGTTAAACAAATACTTATTGTTATTTCATACATGATGAAAACCCAACTTTTTAACCCACGTTACAGATGCTGAAGTCAGCCGTGGAGTAGAACTTACGGGTGTGTCTTTAGGAGAGAACTCTGAAATTGGGTCACAAGTCGACTACACCCATGCAACCAGATGTGATTAAACTTATGCTATGCTGTCCATGTTGTATGAGTATCTGAAATAATAGAGAAGAGGCCTTGAATCAAAGAACACATCTCTATGTGTAGATAAGAGCAACAGCGGAATATCTACAAAATGATTTTAAAGTGAAACAAAATAGGCCACCATCAAGATGCATGTGAAACCTTCTCATTTTTTTCCATTTTCATACATTTATCTACTATGTAAATAGATAATTGGCAGGTTTGAAAATCCAAATGCCTAGCTAATGGCACATCACAACAGCTTATCCTCATTCTGTCAGTTGTCAAAATTCACCTGTGGTTCAGGATAAAAAACACTTTAGAGAGTAGGCATAGTCACCCCATCTCATTATAACTTCTGCACCAGAGACATGTCCCACTTCAGGGGAACTGGTTTGCTGGGCTTGAACTCTTTGACAGAGTGAATGGATTTCCATTCTTTTCCCAGGTCACGACAATGCTACAGGTCAGTGACACTGTCAATTTAGAGGCAGTTACAAAGCAAGTCAAAGCAACAATAGAAACTGGTTATTACAGGAAGAGAAATGAAATAGGTTGGAAAGATTAAAAAATATGGGCCAAAAAATATATATTATTTGCAACCTGGATTTGCTAGCTAATAGATCAGAGTGGGCATGAGAAGGAATGATGACAAAGAAAGGGAAGAACATTTCAACTACTCCTAAGCAGCTGTTTGAGACAGATAAGTGAGAATTCTTTCTGTTAGAATCACTACAGTTGCAATTTTTTTTTCTTTATTGATTTTAGAGAGGAAGGGAGAAGGAGAGAGAGATAGAAACATCGATTAAAGAGAACATTGATTGGCTGCCTCCTGCATGCCCCATACTGGGGATCAGGCCCATAACTTGGGCATGTGCCCTGACTGGGTATCAAACCAGCGATCTTTTGGTGCATGGGTCAACACTCAACCAGTGAGCCACACCAGCTGGTCTACAGCTGCAATTTCTAACTAACCCTTCTCATACAAGAGTTTTCCCAAAGGGTTTCACAGAATACAAATGTGTTTCACAAGTTTTGAAAAATTATGTTTTCTCAGGATATTTTATTGTTGTTGTTGTTGCTGACATGTACAGAAAAAGTCAAGGACAATTACAATAGAACAACTTTGCTAATCATCATTGATCCTATAGATATGTTTCATTCAGTATCTACACAAAAGTTTTATTGAGCACCGGTCACATGCAAAATAGTGAGCAGTATTCAAAGAGAAAGGAATAAAATGCAGTATAACAACAAAAAAAGAGACTAATATAAGGCATATATACTATGTGAATAACATGCTGTACATAATTTAAATTGACCCCCCAAAATTTTAAAGTATCTATTTTCTTATCACATTTATCAAAGAGATTTCTTTAAGAAGATAAAATTGGTGAAATACCCATCCTCAAGCATACTGAGTTTAGATTTGCTCTCCTTTGGGAGAGTTTAGGAATGCATTAGTGGTAAGCCCATAGAAAAACAAACAGGCAAACAAATAAACAAAACAGACAATTATTAAGTTTGAGGAAAACAAAAAGGGTTTCAGGAGAGGAAAACTGCTCATAGAATCCCGTGTTGCTCAGATGTGAGTAGTGTGTACATACAGTGATGTAAGCACTGAATACTGACCTGGTACATTGCTCTGCAACCATATCTGCAGGATGGGAAGAAAACAAAGGTGTGTGAGTGTGTGTGTATGTGCACGCACCCATACATGAACATATGCATGGAGTGGGGGCCAATAAGTCATTCTTACACTGAAATGAAAAATAGCAATATAAGCACACTCCCAAGAAACATAACTGTAAATACCAGGATAAGTAGCTAAAAGTCTTGTGATTGTTTCCAGAGAGCAAGAAATGGGGAGGAGCGTGGTGTTTGGGGACTGCTGTTCCTTCCACAACCTCTGGAGGATAATTTGTCTCTTTGAAATCTGTTAAGTATAAAATTTTTATTGAAAAGAAATAACAAATCTAAAAATGCACGTTACATTACAGCATATAATTTTTAAAATCTATGTTATATACATATTTAAGAGCTCTTTAAGGATTAATTACAATTAATAATTCTTATTTCTGAAGAGTAAAATGGGGAAAAGATGAGCAGGAATTTTATACACGTCAATAGATTTGATTTTTTTTTTTAAGTGAGCATATATTATTTTGTAGAAGTTAATTTTCTACATCAATACAAATATATATAAATTAAAAATGGAACTGAGCCCTGGCTGGTTTGGCTCAGCAGTAGAATGTCAGCCCGAGGACCAACGAGTCACAGGTCGATTCAGGCCAAGGGCACATACCTCGGTTGCAATTCGTCCCCGGTCCTGGTCAGGGTCGTGCAGGAGGTAACCAGTCAATGTGTTCCTCTCACGTGTATGTTTCTCTCTCTCTCTTTCTCTCTCTCTCTCTCTTTCTCCCTCCCTCCCACTCTATCTGAAGATAAATAGAAAAATATCCTCTGGTGAGGATTTTAAAAAAATGGAACTGAAACATGATGCAAATTAAATAATAATTTTATTAACACTATAGCTTGTTTGTACACAATCTTATGCACTGTACATGAATTTTGAAACTCAAAACAAGTGGGCTGAATTATTTATCATTTGGAGGCTGGTTTGGGGAAGATATAACTGCGATGCAAAGGAGCAAGGTCTGATCAGTGGCATATTTGATGCGGTTAAGTGAGATCATTGCACATTTGAAAGTGCAGACAAATGCATGTATTAATTATAATACCTGGAGAAGATGTTGGGAACCCACATGTGGGCAAATAGTTCCCCAGAGATGTGCTCTTTTTAAAGATGACTCGGAACCACTTTCAGCCTTGCAGAATTGATTATCATTCAAATAGCTACCAGAAAACTGTTTGGCTATCCTGGGTCTTAGCATCAAGTGTAGTGTTTAAATGAAGCTCAGCCTCCTTGAGTCAAGATTAACTGCTGTAAAGGGAAGCATATGTGGTTAGCTACACTGGTCAGAAAACAGACTGAATATAGCCAAGTTTCTTGCTTTGATCCCCAAGTGGGCGGCCTGGCTTTGTTCTGTGCCTCAGCCACAGGCTGTACTTCCAAACCCAACAGTTGCAGAACTGCATGCCCTTGGCCACAAAGAGGATTAGACAGAGGAGTGTGGTTAATCCATGCAAATCTATCCACACTACCCTACAAAGAGTTCAAATAATGTTCCACTGTGTTAGGTAACGGGCAACACATTTTATGAATAAACAACATATTACTATTTCAATATAGATGCTATTTACTCTGGGGATTGCAGCTCTTAGAACACTTCTGCTTTCTCTAGGCTAAGGTACTTAGCATATCAAAAGTGGAAGAGACCCTATGGTCACTTCATCCCCCCCACTGCATGATGCAGAATTTTTTTACAGCATCCCTGGAAAAACTACTTTAGTCTCTGCTTGATCTCTTCCAGTGGCCGAGGGGATGGGAAGGATACTCTTTGCATTGTCATTATGTCCATGGCTACTCACTGCAATGTTGGGCAATGATAATTGTTCAAAGTTTCTCCTGTTGATAGACCTACTGATCCTAGTTTTGCTCTCAGGTTCAGTAGGAACAATTTTAATCTTTCCCTAAATTGTGTATGGACAACCTATGTCCTCTTTTGCCTTTTCTAGTCCTGACAAAACAGTTTCTTTTTGTCCAAAGGCTTGCATTTTGCAATCTTTCATATTCTTTATAATCCAAGTATGGTCAAGATTGTCAACATATTGTACCCAGACCTAGATACAAACCTCAAGACTTGGTTCACTGTGTGCACGCAGCCGTGTACAGTATCGTGCCTGTATCGCTCTGTGAAGGCTGCACGAGGAAGAAGAGAAGTCGGCAGCTCCTGGCCGGGGGTGGCTTATGTTGGCCTCCTGATTCGAACCCTGGCCCTTCTGCTGTAGTTTAAAAACCACCAGAGCAACAAATCCAGGACCAACATGAAATAGTAGACCAATTTTGCCAATTTTACTGGCAGCTAACAAATTCTTTGGTGAGTCATGTGGTTTCCAAATCATTGCTGTCAACAAAATTGAAGGAGGACCCAGTCAAAGAACAATTCGTTAGACCCCAATGCAGTTACATAACTCAGAAACGGTTAAAGGAGTTTATGATAAAACTCCTTGTGTTCTTATCTATTTATTTATACAAACAAATTTCCTTAGTTCTTACAACCATAAAAACAAAAATAGCTAGCATCTTAAGGCTAACCCCTGTTTAATGCTAACAATATATATTTGTTCATGAATTTACAAACTAATTTTTTTTTTTTTGCATTTATCTTCAGATAGAGCAGGAAGGAGAGAGGGAGGAAGACAGAGAGAGAAACATCGATGTGAGAGAGACGCATCAACTGGTTGCCACCCACACGACTCCAACAGGGGCCGGGGACAAACTGCAACGGAGGTACGTGCCCTTAGCGGGAACCGAACTCAGGACTCTCTGGTTTGCCGCTGAGCCAAACCAGCCAGGGCTACAAACTAATTTTTAAAAGTTCGATTCACTTTATTAAAAATACATTTCTACTACAATTTTGCTTTTTATGCTTAATAAATATGTATTCAAATGTGTAATAACATGCTGTTGAGGTCAATTGTATACTAATAATAATTATCTTAATTCAAGATTTTAAACAATGAGAACCTATGGTCACAAGATTTATTTTAAATTTTATATTTAAGTGTACATACTTATTTATTTAAATTTTATATAGTAATTAATAAAAGATGTCCAACCATAAAAATATGAGAAAGTAGAATGAAATTATGAGTTCAAATTTAAAAAGAGAACAATATAAAATTTGCACAATTAAGAGGAGCCTGTTTCTATATTTTAATAATAGATGATCCTCAGAATCAAATTGCTAAATTATCTACATTCCATTGGATACATTTAAAAGATTGAAGTAACCACCTCAATTGTAAATGTCAATGTTATTAACATGACAGAAATCACATTCTCTGGAACTACTCAAAGAATTATATTTCTTTAAACTATGATAAAAATTTATAGATGTCAAACTAAAACAATGTTAAGAGTACATTTTTTTAAATAAAAATAAATCATATTTTAGGTTGTTTTTCTTTATATAACAACAAAAAAAAAAATGTGAATACCACATCCTCGGAGCTTCTCACTGGGAAGCCTGGTGCTAAGCCGCACTAATGAGGACACAGAAGTGTTTGGAGAGCGTCTCAACTGTACGCTTCTTTAATGCCCTTGTTGAAGGCAAAGTGATGAGAGCTGAAGCAATACACTTACTAGTCAGGACTGGAGTGAACATGGAGGGAGGGGACCAAGACATGAACAGTATAGATAGGATTTTACATAGCTCTGCCCGGCCAGTGTGGCTCAGTCCCTGAGCGTCAACCCATGCACCAAGAGGTTGCTGTTTCAATTCCCAGTCAGGGCACATGCCCAGGTTGTGGGCTGGATCCCCAGTGGGGTCATGCAGGAGGCAGCCAGTCAATGTCCTTTCTTATCGATGTTTCTATCTCTCTCCCCCTTTCTTCCTCTCTAAAATCAATGAAGAAAACAAAAATATTTTACATGGCTGACCTCATTACTCTTGCATACTGTAATAAATCTTGCCTACAAGACTTTTCTAATGAAACTGATATTCTTCTCCCCCTTTATTACATAGGAGTCAAATATTTGATGTTTTCATGTCAGGTAAGAAAGTACTTTAAGTTGCTCTACCAGTGCGGCTCAGTTGATTGAGTGTCATCCCATGGACTGAGAGGTCCCGGTTCAATTTCCAGTCAGGGCACATGCCTGGGTGGTGGGATGGATCCCCAGTAGGGGGCGTCAGGAGGCAGCCAATTGATGTTTCTCACATTGATGTTTCTCTCTCTCTCTCCCTTCCTCTCTTTCTAACAAAAATCAATAAAAACATATTTTAAAAAAGGAAGTACTTTAAGCACATTCTAGCAGAATATACAGGGGGTGGGCAAACATAGTTTTACAGTTGTTCGGGTGGGAAAAAGACATGCAGGTTATGATTATTGCAATAGCTTTATTAACTCAAAAGATGTCACAATTCAACTGTACACCTACTTTTTTTGCCCACCCCTGAATATTTTTATTTGTCTGCTTTTTAAATTGTCAAATGTTTAATGACTGTCAGAATTCCATTTGTGGTCTTTCCACAACCACTTTCAGTCATGCTTAAGTGATAGAATCCACTCCTTGCTTATTGATTTTTCATAGCACATGAAATAAACCCTTGTTTTTCATGGAGCTTTGAAAAAACAGATAGAGATGCTGCCACAATCTTTTATTTAATTCGAGAGCCTTATTTCCTGCCTGATTGAGCTCATGCATTTTTATGAAAATTATTCAGCCTCATCAGAACAGCCTCCTGAGTCAGGCTTTCGAGGAAATCTGGAATGGTGGTCGCTCTTACCCAAGAGAAAGGATACCCTACTCCCCAGCAAGGAGAGAACGCAACCTGGATGCGGTTGGCTCAGGTACACCCTGAGGAAGGGCAGTTCCTTTGGCTTCTAAAAAGGCAGAGGCTCGTTTGGCAACCAACAAAAAAAAAATGGCATTTCAGAAATTGATAAGCTCTCTTTTAATTTTCTAACTACTTATAAATAAACCTTTTAATCATTGTAGCCATCTCTTGGTTTGGCTGTCTTCTGAATAGGTTCGCATGCCCTGATTAAAAAACAAATATCAAGACAGTTATAAAGAATAAAATTAAAAAGATTAACTTTTCACCTGGCCAGTGTGGCTCAGGGAATTGAGCGTTGTCCCGTGGACTGAGAGGTCCTGGTCTGATTCCCGGTCAGGGCACGTGCCTGGGTTGCAGACTTGATCCCCAGTAGAGGGCGTGCAGGAGGCAGCTGATCGATGTTTCTCTCCTTTCCTCTCCTTCTAAAAAATCAATCAAAATACATTAAAAAAAAGATTAAATTTTCTCTTCCTAGCACAAGTATAACCGTACTTCATGGGATAAAGGGGGTTTTACTACATCATCACCATAGTTCCTTCCAATTCCATTAGCGGTAATCTGCGCTCCCAGCTGTGGTAAATCAGTAGAAAACCATCACTGGAATTATAAAAGGACTAAAGAAATACGTTGTTGAGCCCTGGCCGGTTTGGCTCAGCGATTAAAGCGTCGGCCTGCGGTCCAGAGAGACCCGAGTTCAGTTCCCGCTAAGGGCACGTACCTCGGTTGCAGTTTGTCCCCGACCCTGGTTGGGTCTTGCGGGTGGCAACCACTCGATGTGTCCCTTTCACGTCAATGTTTCTCTCTTTCTCTCTCTCTCCCTCCTACTCTATCTGAACAAAATATGGAAAAATGTCCTCGGGTGAGGATTAAAAAAAAAGAAATACATTGTTGATAACAGCTTAAAATAGAATCTAGACTTTCAGAGTCAGAGGTACATTAGAGGTTATTCATTGGGGAAGCTGGCTCCAGATGAGGCTAACTGAGGCCCAGATGGCCTATCCAAAGACGAATAGAGCCCTGGCCAGTTTGGCTCAGCGGTTAGAGCGTCGGCCTGCAATACAGACAAAGAGAATAGAAGCAAAACTAGTTTTGGAATCCTGCTCTATGAGTCCACTGTGTTTCATACTCTGTGTTTCTCTGATCTTGGTGTGTGAAAGTGATATATTATAAAAATGATGTAAAGTGCTCTCTCCCTTTGGCAGTCCTGGTCATGAGCAAACCTACCAGACAGCCGGCCACCTCCTCTGCAGAGGCTGGAGCAACTGAACAGTCTCATTCCCTGGCTCCATTGCACTCAAAGGTTCTCAGTGACGTAGTTCCGGCCAATGAAATGCAAACAAATGTTTGCCAGGGGCTCCAGGGAAGACTTTGCCTTGAAACATAAGATATCGAGAACCACCCTTGTCTTTTCTTTTTTTCTGCCCTCAATACGCATTTGCCACCTGCAGTTGAACCAGCCATCTTGAGTGACATACATGAAGAAATATCCAAAAAAAGTTTAGAGATCAGCTGTAGGCCACTGAATCATCAACAACAGCTACTTAAGTCCAGATTTCTTGTTAAATGAGAAAAATAACCTCCTCTTTGTGTAAGCCACTGTATTTGTATCTTCTGTTATCTGCACCTGAAAACATTTCCTACTGACATCTCCTGTCCTAGTTTTGTGCATGAAATCGTACTACACAGAGGAAATTCGGGACACGGGTTTGGGAATCCAAACTGAGGGTGTGTCCACCTGATGGCTTAGGTCACCTGAGGAAACCTGGTAAGTGTTTTTTCAGCATCCACTACTGTCTTTCTGACTTCTCTTCTGTGCTTTCAAACACACTCTTTGTAGTAGGTTCTAGGTGTAAGGTAGCCAGGTGCCGCCGGTGGGAGGTGGGAAGAAACCAGAGAGCCAAACAGCCGAATAAGCAGAAATCAGGCTTTATTGGGTACACTCCGGGCGGGTTCACAGACTCGGGGGGTCGAGTCCGAGAAGCCGTGCCCGATGCTGGGGTTTGTGATTTTTATATCTGCGCCTGTGGCAGCGGGAACTTGTTGTTAGGGTTAGCTCCTGAGGGGCTACGCATGGGGGCCCCTGGAATGTGAGTCTATTGTCCCGGAGCGAACAGTTCCTGGACTAGGACAGGAGAATGGGACAGGAGTTGATCTATGAGTTTGGGGCAAACAGTTCCTGAAACAAGGAGGGAGTTTAGGTTGGGTAAGCGAGGTAATGGCTGAGCAGTTTGCCTGGTGCCAGTTCCCAGGCTCTCGGACACTAGGGGCCCCCCAAAAGTTTTCTTTCACCTCCTGAACCTTGGTATCTGATCATGGGATCTTATTTAAATATAGGGTCTTTGCAGATATAATCAAGTTAAGGATCTCGAGATAAGATCATTCTTAATTTAGGATGGGCCCTAAATCCAATGACTAATGATTTCACAAGAGAAAGGTGAGGCAAATTTGACAGATTCAGAGAGATCAAGACCATGTGAGGAGGGAAGTAGAGATAGGAGGTCAACCTTAAGTCAAGGGACATCAAGGGGTGCCCACAGCCACAAGAAGCTAGGAAAGAGGCCTGGAATCCGCTCTCTCTCTCTCTCTCTCTCTCTCTCTCTCTCTCTGGGTCTTTGGAGGAGCACGGCCCTATTGTTACCTTGGTTTCAGACTTCTAACCTCCAGAACTGTGAGAGAATACATTTCTGTTGTAGCCACCAAGTCTGTGGTTATTAGTTTTGCCATCCCTACGATGACATGAGAATGTCCAAACCTGCAGAGATTTTTTATACAGATTTGAGCCAAACAGAAGGTGTACCTGGAAACAAGAACTCGGCTGACTGAGACAAGCACTCAGAACAACAGTTTGCAGGGTGTGTGTGTGTGTGTTTTAATGCTTTTGAGATTAAGGAGGGAACAGAAGGAAGATGACGGGAAGGTGGAAGAAAGCAAGGCAGGGATCAGATTACAGAATAGGTAAATTTAAGGATGGTCACTGGAGATTGGATTACAGGATATTTAAGATTTTGTGTTCTCTTGAGGGTGGTCCCTTTAGAAGGAAGAGCCTGAGGGGAGTTTTAAAGGCATGTTAATGCAGATGCACAGAAACAAAGTAAGGACTTGCTTAAGGCAAAGATAAGCCTTTTGCTAAAGAAGTTATATGCTTGGAGTGTGACCACCCACCATGACCTGCCCAGTTAAGGATTTATGATCAGATCACTCTGTGAGGGTATTTTCCATAGAATTGTTTTTTCATCCTCACCTAGGAAACTGTACACTCCCGAAGACTCTACGTGCTTTGATATTTCAGGAGAACCGACTGAAGAAGGGAGAGTGAGGTACCCTTAACATGAGAATAATTATATCGCTCATTGTCCAGTCAAGTTCTGAGCACAGGTAAGGCTGACTTTAAAAACCCTACTCCAGCCTTGGCCGGTTTTGCTCAGCAGTTAGAGCATCAGTCTGCAGTCCCAAGAGACCTAGGTTCGGTTCCTGCTAAGGGCACGTACCTCGGTTGCAGTTTGTCCCCAGCCCTGGTTGGCCCTGCGGGTGGCAGCCACTCGATGTGTCCCTTTCACGTCGATGTTTCTCTCTCTCTCTCTCTCTCCCTCCGTCTCTCTCCCTCCTACTCTACCTGAACAAAAAATAGAAAAATGTCCTCGGGTGAGGATAAAAAAAAAAAAACCCTACTCCAGACACAGCACAGGTTTGCGGGGACTGGCAACTTGATGAGAAAACAGTCATTTCACCAAATACCCTAGCAGTTAGTAGAATTTTTTTGTTTTAAGAGAACAAAGGCAGCGTGGGTAGAGTTCTGCCCAGAGGTGAAATGCAGAATCGTTTCTGGTTACAAAGCGTTAAGGGGATGTTTGGAGAAGAGTGAGGTAGTTTATCTGCTGAATCAATGGGACAAGGAGGAACTGTCATTTCATAAGTGAAGGTCAAAGACACCGATTGTTCTGCATATCTCAGGATTCCAGTATCAAGCCTGTCCCTCCCAAAATATCAACATCACCCCATTAAAAAACTGCCCTAGAGCATCCTGGGAAAGCTGAGCTACCAACACTCTCGCTTCCTTTAGGTTTCTTGTTTTCTATTTTTGAGACCCACACACTTGCCCCCGCGTTCAGTCAGTGGGACTCTGTCCTCTTTGCCACACTAACTTTGGGTACGTTGTCCACGGCCTTGGCTGTAAATGTCAACATAAGAATCATTCAAACCTATAGAGAATCTTTGTGAGTGTATTTGAGCCCAAACTGTCAACAATTGCCAGGAAGCAAAATCTCAACGGATTGAGATAATGCTCCAGAGAATGGTAGCTTGGCACCTTATTTTATACATTATAATCAAAAGAGAAGACATAAGTGGGTTACATGAAATCCTTTGATGATAAATTAAGGAATGCAAAGCAGGGAAACCTCTAGAATTGGATGACGAGTAAAATGATAGACACATACATCTTTTTTTTTCTTTCTTTTTTTATCTTCATCCGAAGCCATTTTTCCATTTTTTGTTCAGATAGAGTGGGAGGGAGAGAGAGGAAGAGAGAGAGAGAAACATCAACGTGAAAGGGACACATCGAGTGGCTGCCACCCGCACGACCAACCAGGGCCAGGGACAAACTGCAACTGAGGTACGTGCCCTTAGCGGGAACTGAACCCGGGTCTCTCTGGACCGCAGGCCGACGCTCCAACCTCTGAGCCAAACCGGCCAGGGCAACCCGTACATTTTTTACATAAGGGGGTACAGGACAATTAACAGTCAACAATCAACTCAATAACAATGAGGGGATTTGTGGGCTCCGCAGAGCGATGCCTGTGCTTTGAGGGGTCCAGAAACAGGAAGTTTACTTTGACATTCTAAAGATATGTTATCATAGATGCAAAAAGACAATAGGCTCAAGTTAAGGTGAAGATTCACCTTTGTCAGGGAAGGTGCTAGCTTGGGACATGACTACCTGCCATAAACTGCTTTTAGTTAAGAAGTTTTCATTTCAGACCATCCTTTGTGGTCTTAGAGTTCGCAAGGCCGCCGTCTGCGCCTTCCCTGAGCTTGTCAGGTTAGTGTGTGGCCTCTTTTCATCCACATAACTTTATGCCAAATCTGCTTCTTCCTCACTTCCTTGGTTGGGGAAGGGACAATTTAGTAAATTCAACAACTAACTCATTATTAATCAAGAATAAGGGGCTGCATTTTATTTTAAATACCCTCTCTAAAATGAATTCTAGAAGAGACCATATTAAAATTGTAATTAATGAAAGAAATGTTAATTCAAGTGATATATTATATAATGAGTTCATGATTTACTAATTTGAAAAAAACTATGTGTTTGCATAAAATGAATCTCAATAGTGGAACTATATAATTTAGTATGAATGATGATAGCACATTTCATAAAGTTAGAATAATTTTTGGTGAATTTTACAGGTTAGGATTAATTGATATATTAATTATATATATATATAAGTTATATATAATGATTTAATATATTACAGATGTAAACTACACTATTAGAATAATTTAAACGTTCTAATGCAGTTCTAATATAACAACTCCGATTGTAGTGCCCTGTTCTTACTCTGACAATAAAAGGTTTCCAAGTCACCAAAAATGAGCCAATAAAATTAAAATTATATTACTACTATCAAATCTGCTTCTTTAGGAACAGATGTTATTTGCTGTGGAGAGACAGTGATTTCATTTTATCTGTGTTGACATAATATTCTCTAATGACCCCTATTAACTGTATCATCCTCTTGAGAAGCAGATACCACACATGATGGTTTTGTAGAAAGGTGCGCTGCAATGGTAACTTTTGCCTGCTAGAAACAAGCGCACTGGAGGAAGAGAGCAACCCCTGACCAAGACCATGGCTAGCTCTTGGAGACCTCGTTTAGCTCAATGATTTTATTTTCCTGCATAGGAGAAAGGATAGATAGCCTTTTGAAATTACTGAAAAACAGCTGCCTGTAAGCCATAGGGATTTCATATTCCAGAGAAAACAGCTCTTTTGGGTCAGCAGAGCATTTATTTATTATGAGGCTCTAAAAACAAACTGTACTGTGTCAACGGCCAAAAGAGGGAGCCTATTGAATACCACGTAAAACTGAGACACAGCCACGCGAAGGGAGATGCCTCCGTCATCAACAGGACTGAGCCTGGAACCCAGATGTCCTGAATCTCTGCCCAGTGATCCATCGTTAAAACGCTAGAAAGTTCCTTCTGGGAAAGTGCGAGGGAAAACGAGAAATCCACAAGAAGAGAAAACATGTGGTGCATTTGGCAGACTCATTGATAAGGAAAAAGTCATGCAAAAGTCCCGTGATTTTCCCACAAAACCTGACCTCTCACTCCACTCGTGGGTAAAGGCGCTTTCTTCTGGTTACGTTGCCCTCCGGGATTATTGTGGGTCAATATTCTCAGGCCGTGGCCAACTCAGTGTATACTCAGCTGTAAGAGTATGTGAACCCCTAGCGAGTTCATGCGGGAGAGCCTCGTGAATGGGGCCTTTTCACAGTGGGGTGAGCCGCGTGTTGATGTGGGAAAAGGAAGTGCAGATTTGGAATCGGGCCTAGGAAGTCAGGTGGTCACAGAAGGCTAAATGGATAATGCCTACTGTCTAAAAATATGCACCGGTCTACATTGCTTGGATTTCCCAACGATAGCTATACAGACTAAAATATTCCAAATATCCACTTCCGCTGGCTCTGTGTATTAGGCCTGGTGTAGACATGGCAAGTGAATTAAGTCAGAGCACAGAAAATCCTTTCATTTGGCAATTTGTAGAAGGGACTGAATTCATTCAGCTTTCATTCTACCTTTTCTGAGTATCACTAGGATTCTCTGATCAGTTGGTTGCTTGGTTAGTTAGTTTATTCATTCATCCATTCATTCAACAAATACTAATTTAGAACCTTTTGTGGGGACCGCGTGGGTGAAAACAGAATGAAGGGGACACAACAGCTTGGACCTTAAGACGCTCACAGCTACACAGTAACTCTTAGTAACGATGCACAACGGAAGGTTCTGGGGCAGTGGCATTCAGACGCAAGGCCAGCCCTGCTTGGCCAAGCCAGGGAGTTTTCACCTAACGGAGGTGACTTTTGAGTTAGAACAAGGAGACAGAAGGAAGGGGCGTGGAGCTAAAGGGATTCCAGGCAGAAGACAGAGCAAAGCCACAGAAGTCTGAGGTGAAGCTGGAGTACAGTTTCTGAGGAGAACAGGTGTTGTTCTAAGCACCTTCATGTATTAGCTCATTTGATGTTCACAACAACCCTAAGAGGTGGGTGCATTTGTTTGTATAGTCTATAAAAAGTCATGTCCAGAAAGACCAGGTTACATTCCCAAGATTTCAGAGCTGGCGATGGCACATTGGGATTCCAGCTGATGCGGGGCGTCCAGTGAGTCCTCACCATCCGACAGGACACTGTCCGGAAGGAGCACTTTGAGTCACATGAGGAGTGTCGTTGGGTGCGGCTCTCACACAGTCTGTGTGAAGGAATATGGAAGGAACCAAGAACAGAAAAGGGAGTTTGGGGGCAGTTCAGGGTCTCCATGCCTCTACAGCGACCAGTGAAGACAGACAGAGCAGAGGAGCCTTCAGAAACAGCCAGTTGCCCTGGCCAGTTCGGCTCAGCGGTTAGAGCGTCGGCCTGCGGTCCAGAGAGACCCGGGTTCGGTTCCCACGAAGGGCACATACCTCGGTTGCAGTTTGTCCCCGGCCCTGGTTGGGTCGTGAAGGTGGCAGCCACTCGATGTGTCCCTTTCACGTCGATGTTTCTCTCTCTCTCTCTCCCTCCCACTCTATCTGAACAAAAAACAAAAAACTGTCCTTGGGTGAGAAAAAAAAAAAAAAAGAAAGAAACAGCCAGTGCTTGGTGCCTGGCTGTCACAGAGGCTAGAAAACAAAAGACAACTACTGAGCAACAATAAGCAATAACATTGGTCCAGTCACGCAGACAGATGGATGATTCTTAACCACAGTAGTACGGTAACACTGGTTTTCGTTGTTTTGTGACACTTCTATTCCCTAGCCAGCACCTCTCAAATATTAGATGACACATATCTATTTTCAGCACAGATGTTGTATTGGGAATGTATGGCACTGCTCAGCATACCAGGACATACGCTGAGGTGTGACACTCACCAGTGAATGGGCAGTGGTTTGATAGCTTCGTTTCTCATAACCTGACACGTGCCCATGGTTTCCTGTTCCCGTGGGCATTGCTTTCTCTAGGTCACCGAGAGAAGAGGCAGCTAGTGAACTACCTGAGCTCACTCAGTGCCTGGTGTCAGCAGACCCATCTTGTCCCTTAGCAAACTGTGCATCTGGTGTGACCCTCAGCTCTAAAACTAATGGCTCGTGTCCAGGCCTTAAGATACAAAGGCGTCTTGGTGGTCCATGTAGAAAGCAGCAAACAGAAAAGATGGCAGCCTCCTGGGATTTTTATCAGTGAACTCTGAGGGCAAAGTGTCCTCTGGGGCACCAGGACTGACAGAGCCTCACAGTATCGTCGCAATGACCCTGATGATGAAATTAGCCCACTGACATCTGAGCATGAGAAATTTGCTTTTATTCCTTGCTTACTAGTAGATCAATACATTTTTCTTCTTCTTGCCATGCTGGGTAGAAATGTCTCTAGGGTGTTAAGTATACAGATGGAGAGCTATTTCTTTTTCTAGCCTCTTAAGACTGGTTTTTTTTTTTCTTTGGAGAATGATTCTGAGAAGGAGGAGAAGAGACAGGGAAGGAAAGAACACAGAAGAGAGCGAAGAGAGGAAGCAAGTTTCCTATTAGGGCAACAAAATATGTCTCTGTGTCTGTCATCCTGAAGGTCAGGGCCATCTGGCCACCACCCAAAACAACATGACTGACCCCTTGGTCTATGGCCCCAAGTACAGACCCAGGGAAGACAGAACCAGCTCTCAGAGAAACTGGAAGGAAACACTTGTCAACTCCTCTATTACCCACCCTTGGCTACTTCTTACCCTATTTTCATCTTTAGAGCACCTGTACCAGGAGCTGCATTTGGGAGAGATGGAAATGTTTTTCTTGTCATACTGCTAAAGGATAGTGGGAGAGCTGTGTACATTCGATATTAGTCGAAAGCCATGATGAATATGAGACTGTATGGTAACAAAGCATCACACTCCCTCCTATAAGAAGACTGCCATGATTTCCCATATTTGCTTTACTATTGTAGCTACAATTTCTCAAGCATTTATATTGTCAGCAATTATAAAATTTTTATCTGCTTTGTCCTTCATTTAATCTCCAATACAATTTTATAAGATAAGCATATTCCCTAATTAGGGTCTTGGAGAGTTCTAATCAGGGCAGATCACACACCTGGGTAAAGTACAGAGCTAAGACTCAAACTCAGGCGCCAAACCCAATGCTTTCAGCAGCTCAATTATGGTTTGAAGAACTTGCTGAAGAAGGACCATTCATCTTGGTGTTGTTTATCATGTTTTCCTTTGTATGATTATTTTGAATTTTTTTTTATCTAAAACACTATAATAAAAAATATCTCTGATCTGAAATCAAGTTAAAAATTTTGTGTTTGAAAAATGGGAGCCCATTGTGCTGCTCACTGGACACAGATGCTGAGAGATGTTTGGAGTCTCAGAGTCTCTGCTGCCTCCTTTGTGAATACAATGTCCTCAGACATGGTGCTCATGTACCTGCGTCACAGTGAGTGTGTTAGATAGACCTTTTCTATTCTCCACAGTACAACACTGAGTAGCAGAGGTGTTTAAAAAATCCCTTTAGTCCTGCTCGGTGGGGCTCAGTTGGTTGGGTGTTGTTCCATGCACGGAAAGTTTGCTGGTTCAATTTCTTATCAAGGCACATGCGCAGGTTGTGGGCTTGATCCCCAGTAGGAGGGGTGTGCAGGAGGCAGCTGGTTGATGTTTCACTTTCACAATGATGTTTCTCTCTCTCCCTCTCCCTACCTTTCTCTCTAAAAATCAATTTTAAAAAATCAGAAAAAAAACCCACATTCTTTTTTTTTTTTTAATCCTCACCCAAGGACATTTTTCCATTTTTTGTTCAGATAGAGTGGGAGGGAGAGAGAAAGAGAAACATCGACGTGAAAGGGACACATCGAGTGGCTGCCACCCACATGACCCAACTAGGGCCAGGGACAAACTGCAACCGAGGTACATGCCCTTAGCAGGAACTGAACCCAGGTCTCTCCGGACCGCAGGCCGATGCTCTAACCGCTGAGCCAAACCGGCCAGGGCCCACATTCTTTTTTAAAAATCCCTTTAAACTGAATTTAATTTTTAACACATGGAAGTAGAAAAAGTTACTAAATTTATATTGTTTCCTGATTGTTGGGTATGTTTGCAGTTTGTTCTGGACTGAGCTTTGTTTATTTGATGTTACCATGTCCTTAGACACTAATTTATTTGTAAGAAATAAATAAATATTTAACTTTGATTTTTAATAGTTCCTATTCTTTATTAGTAATTATCAGATTATCCCCAATATTGTAGCAAAATATACACTACCTTGCACGATCTATTACTTTCTTTTAGCTGCACCAAAGGTTCTTTGTGACAGTTGGGCATACTCAGGGAAAGAAGTCTAGGCAGACTCTGCCAGTCGCTCTGCTGTGGGACCTTGTGTGAGCTCATTAATTCTCTGGGCTGTGATTATGCATTTAAAAAATGAGGCTTGATAGAGGTGACTTCTAGGGTGCCTTCTACCTTCCACATTCTATGAAACCTATTCCTTCAGACTGAACAGTGGTGGCACGGCCTGGGAATAAGACAAAGTGCTTGTGCCCTTCGCCAATAGCCCAGTATAACCAGCTGGTGACACACAAACTTTGGAGCTCCAGACCTCCCAGAGCTCTCTGTCCCCAGCCTAACAGTGGGATGAGACTCAGTGTCCTTCTTCCCAAGATAGAGGGTCTAGGATAGAAGGAACACTAAAGCATCTATTGCATATCCTTTAGTACTGGTTATAGTTTGTCTTCTTGATGTGTTACTTTTTTAATTAAAAAAATATATATTTGAAACATAAAATGTCTATTCCCCTCTTCCAAACAGACCTGCTTTCTGGATCCCAAATATGGTGTCTTTTTCCTCATTCTCATTTGCGTGAGTCGGGATCCAAACATGGGGCGTGCCTCCACATCTACATTAAATCACTCAGACCGGTCATTTTATGTGGCTTTACTGGTTCAGACTGGCCACATCACACTGCATTTCTCTCCTCTCCTCAATTCTGTCCTCCCTGTGCAGCATGTGCTGTTCTTGTTTATTCCCCTCACTAATTCCCAAGCCCCTTGAGGATGGGGACATGCACCTTCACCTGTGTGTGAGTCTTGTGTGGGACACACACTTGGCTGGAATTAAACAGAAAGGAGCATATCCATAGGGTGGGCAGGGGTCCTGCACGTGCACAGGTCCCCAGAGCTCCCAGGAGCCTTCCCAAACTTAGGTCTTCAGACTCTACAATGTTCTCTGCGGGCAGATCCCAAGGACTCTAAGAACCTCTATTGACTTTTCCTCGGAGGTCTGCTAAGTGCCTTCTCTTGGGTAGAAAGGTAAGAATCCCCAATGGTGTAATAATAGAAGATGTGTATATTGCTCTTTGCCCCTGGTTCCTGGCACAGAGGTCCTTAAATTCTTGTACAAACACTGAGGGCATCTTTTGGTCTAATATTTGGTCCTTGACCCTGCTTCCTGACTGAAAGCTCCTAAATCCCTTGGGATTTCCTGAGTGATAGAAATGTCTTTTGCTCTAATGAGATCACTTTGGATGGGTGTCTGGATGACTCCTGGTCCCCAGAAAGACCAAGCCATGATTAGAAGCTTGGAAATTCCTACCCTACTCCCCATCCTCCAGGAAGAGTGAGTTAATGAGGGGTGCACCTGGATAGGGCATCAACGCTCTGTGCCCTCTCTACATATTCTGCCCTACGTATCGCTTCATCTGGCTGCTTGTCCGTACCTTCTATTATATCCTTTGTAGTACACTGGTTCCCTGAGTTCTATGAGCCATTCTAGCAAATTGATGAACCCAAGGAGGGGATCATGGGAAATACAATTTATAGTCAGTAGGTCAGAAGCCTATGTAACAACCTGGATTGTGGGATTGGTATCTGAAGTGAGGGCAGTCTTGTAGGACTGAGTCTTTAACTTGTGGGATTCTGATGCTAACTCCAGGTAGATAGTATCAGAATTGCATTGCATTCAATGGCATCTTAGAGAAGTACTTGGTATGAGGGAAAAAACAAACAAACCCACACACAGGGTGTCTGAAGTATTGTATATATGAGTGAAGGAAAACACGGGAGTGTTTTTCCTAAACATCAATTATCTCCCTTGTTCTAGTGCCTTAGTCCACTGTGTATACAGCTCATGCTCAGTATGATGGGACAAAGTCAATAAGTCAATAAACTTCTCCCTGTTTGTAACCTTTGCTCCTCTTGTTTACTCCACAGGAGGTCATGGAGCAAAATTCTGTTTGGCTCTGCATTTGAGAACTGCCCCATGCCTGGAGGGGCTGGAAGAGGTTCTGAGGAACAGTCTACTGACAACATTTCCATCCACCTGTGTTACCTACCGTCTTGTCCTCTGGCCTTCTGAATTCCTGCAAACATCGTACCAAGGCTTCGATGACCACTTTTCACCCTCCCTGCCGGGATTGCCCAGAGTTCTCTGAGGAACAAGGCTAACCGCAGGGCCAGCAGGTGCCTGGGCCAGAGAGCAAGGCGCACCGCATGCGGTTCTAACCTGGCTCAGAGAGAAGCTGGTTCTACTCGACAGGTCTTTCCTTTGTCTTCCCTTACAGATCTAAATTTAGTTGCAACATTTAAAATCTTCACATAAAAATACCTTTTCTGCCTTAAAAAATTAAGTTGAAGAATTTGACAACACTGAGTCATGTATTGTTCTTCAAAGACCGTTGTGTACCTGACCCAAGCCCGTCTAGTTGATATATGAGCCTTGAGTTCCTCTGGTAGGTAGATGGTAACCACTAAAAACTCTTAGGAAGGTAAGAGTTAGCCACTTTTCCCAACTTTTCATTGTGTCTCAAACCAAGTTCTGCCTTAACTTTAGCATTTATTCAATAAACATTTGCTACCAAGTGGTCTCTTCTGTAAGGCTGATGAAGCTCTACCAAGCCCTTGGTCCTTTTAGGTGGTCTGACTAAACCGGAAACGGAGGGTCAGTCCTGGAAGATGCCTCGTGGCTCTCGAAGCAGGACTCCAGCCCCGGGGTCAGCGTCAGTGCTCTGAACCCTGGGCCGGAGGTCAGGCTCCAGCGCCAGGCACCACCCTTACCGGTCTCACAATACTCCTGTGTGCTGTTCACCCAAGTGTGGGGACTGTCTCTAAAATACACTTCAATTCTACCAATAAGAGCCAATTTCTGAAACTTCATTATGCTACCTAGCAGGTCACCGATTTATTTTTTTTAATCTCTGACATTTAATGTGTGTATTACTAAATTCTAACGCTGCTTTGCAGGAGCACTTGAAGTAATCACTCCTGGAGTATGGCCTTTTGGATATGGTATTGGTTGATGATTCCTACAGTATTCCTTGCTGATCATAACGCCTGCTACATCTGGTTTGTAATTTAACTTCACCACTCACAACACATCATAGTGTCTTCGCTGGCAGTTCTTCACCCTGGCTGCACTGTAGAATCACCTAGAGAGCTTTAAAAAAATCCCAGTGCCCAAATACCACCTCCAGAAACTCTGATTTAAGGGCTTATGTAAGACCCAGACATCAGTCCATTTTTAAAGATCCTCGGATCATTTTAAAGCCCAGGGCTGATAATCAGCTTCTGCGAAAGTATTTTAAAATGTGCTACTGTTATGATAACAATGATTTGCTCTGGCTGAGTGCAGGCTGCTCTGTTTCCATGGGGATGGTATTCTCTAGTGGCCTCAGAGGCACTTACCTGGGTGATCCTTGTCATTTGGTTGGCTCTCTGTCAGCCCTGGAACCCACAGCAAGTCAACAAAAACACTTGGTCCTCCTAGGTCCAGTCCCTGCGTAACCAGCCCAGCCTTTACTAACCAGCCCTGGCATAATATAAAGCCAATAAAGAGAAGTAAAATTGAATTGCAAAATTACACTTTTATGCAAAAGTAGAACAGATTTTTTTTTCTCAAAGGAATTTGCTTTAAAGACCCCATTTTTGAAAAAGGTTTAGAGATGCCAGGATAGCTCTAAAGAAGATTTTTTTATTTTTTTTTTAATCCTCACCGGAGGACATTTTTCCATTTTGTTTTGGTTCAGGTAGAGTGGGAGAGAGAGAGGAACACAGAGAGAGAGAGAAACATCGATGTGAAAGGGACACATCGAGTGGCTGCCTCCTGGATGACGAACCAGGGCCGGGGACAAACTGCAACCAAGGTACATGCCCTTAGCGGGAACAGAACCAGAGCCTCTCTGGACCGCAGGCCGACGCTCTATCCGCTGAGCCAAACTGGCCTGGGCAAGAAGATTTTTTTTTTAAATTTTAAGTCTTTACACCTTTTTATTAGGAAGCGGTCCCCAGGTAAATGGCAGAGACCCAACATTTACTTTTATGTAAGCTGTCATTAACTAAGGGACAAGGCAACATGTCCTATGTATCCCACCATTGACTCGAGGATGGTTTTATATAAGAAAAATTTTATTAGAAGACATTGTTTGTTTATTTTACTTATTTCTCTCTGCTAAGTACTTATCATATTATTTCTTTTCAAATTTGAGAAAATATTGAAAAAATAAGTTTCTACATATTAATAAATTATTTGGCCATTTGTACTACTATGTGCAAATTCTGCTTATTCCAAATATTTGCTTATTCCCCCCCCCCCCTTCTTGGCTGTTCTAAGCTATATTCCTACTTTTACTCTCCTTTTATTTCAACTTGTGTCATCTGTTAACTAGAATAATAGTTGTCTAACTTCCTAGTTAGGGATGAGGGATGGAGAGAAAAGATTTAGAATTCCTCAGATAAGGAATGAACTAGATTATCCAGGAATGTACTTGGAGAAAATTCCTAGGAGAGTCTGAGATCCAGCTCCAGTCTCTTCCCTTCATTCATTCTCCCCAGCCACCAACCCCCTCATCTCCCACGTGGGAAAAACTGAGACTCTCTGACTACAAACCAGGGCTTTATTTATTAAACAAACACCTTAGTGATTTCTGTGCTGCCACTCAGACCATTTAATGTTATGTTCCAGTCTTAATGCCAGCTGTTCATAATCAGAATTTTAGCCATCTCTGGTGCTTGACTTTGGTTGCACAAAATTCACTATGGTTGGGATATTTTGTTAATCGTAGGGAATGTAAATTTATATTTCAAAAAGTTTTCTTAAAAATTTCACACTTTACTTCCTTAAAATCTTAACAGATCCGATTTCATAAGATGATTCATTAATAGTAAAAGCATCAGTTCAGCCATTTTCTTATTGTTCAATTATGCTTCCATTATGAACATTTATTTTAATCTGCCTCCTATTTAAGACCCTTTCTAAGCCACTTATCCACTTCATGAGGGTTACTTTCATTTTAACCCGGAACAAACGCAGTTCCCAGCTCCACTCACCCAGACGGTGTGAACCACAGATGACGAGGGTGCTGCCCGCACTCTCGCTGCGGAATCCCAGCCCCGTTCCCCGCCTTGGGCCGCACCGCGGAACCCCAGCCCCGTTCACGCACCGCGGAATCCCAGCCCCGTTCACGCACCGCGGAATCCCAGCCCCGTTCACGCACCGCGGAATCCCAGCCCCGTTCACGCACCGCGGAATCCCAGCCCCTTCCCCGCCTTGGGCTGCACCGCGGAATCCCAGGCCCCGTTCACGCACCGCGGAACCCCAGCCCCGTTCACGCACCGCGGAACCCCAGCCCCGTTCACGCACCGCGGAATCCCAGCCCCGTTCACGCACCGCGGAACCCCAGCCCCGTTCACGCACCGCGGAATCCCAGCCCCGTTCACGCACCGCGGAATCCCAGCCCCTTCCCCGCCTTGGGCTGCACCGCGGAATCCCAGGCCCCGTTCACGCACCGCGGAACCCCAGCCCCGTTCACGCACCGCGGAATCCCAGCCCCGTTCACGCACCGCGGAACCCCAGCCCCGTTCACGCACCGCGGAATCCCAGGCCCCGTTCACGCACCGCGGAACCCCAGTCTTCGTTCATCATGCCTTGGGCAGGGCAACCAACACATTGCTATCTGGCAAGGAGAACAACAGGATGAAACAAAAATTAAAATCGAGTTGTGCTTGCCCGGCCAGTGTGGCGCAGTGGTTGAGCATTGACCCATGAACCAAGAGATCACTGGTTCGATGCCTAGCCAGGGCACATGCCCAGGTGGTGGGCCCGATCCCCAGTGGAGGGCATGCAGGAGGCGGCCAATCAATGTTCTCTCTCATCAATGTTTTTCTCTCTCTCCCTCTCTCTAAAATCAATCAAGAAAGAAAAAAGAAATTTTTTTTTTAAAGAGTTGTGCTTAATCTTCCTTTTTTCCTCCCCTCAACAATAGACATTCTAAATCTTTTGTTCCCACCCTGGGTGTGTGGTTGGAGGCACACCCCCAGGGCAGATCACTGGATCGGCCTCTGTGTGATCACAGCCCTCCGAGATCCAATGCAGCACTCGTTGGGATTACTAACGTAGCCTGGGAGCTTCAGGGAAGGTTTGCTGGAGCCTGGGTACTTGAGGTAAGGGTTGAGGAATAGAATGTATTGGCAATGGAGGTGGAGCATTCTAAATAAAGGACACTTATATAAGCTCTGCTATTTTAACTGAAATGATTTTGGATTGTCCTTCTCTGGATATCTTACAAATAGCACATACTAATAACTAAGAACTTGCTACGTGTGGTGCATATTCGCTCATCCGACACCCCAACAGTTCAACGAGTCGGTAGCTCTGCTACAGCTGAGTAAACTAAGGCTCAAAAAATATAAGGTGCCCAAGACCACACAGCTAGTGACCAGGAAAAGCATAGCCACAGGGCCCGTGTTCTTAATCACTATATGATATTGCCTCTTAAATAAATGTCTGGCTAAATAAACCTAGGCTCTTATCATCAGGATGCCAAGAGATGTTTTTATTTTCCCATTTATTCATCAACAAGCATTTATCGAACAGTAACTGTAAATCAGAGACGGACATCAGCTCTGGAGACACAGGTGTGTGTGTGTGTGTGTGTGTGTGTTTTCCATCACTACCCCCTCTCCCTCCCCCTGGAGACAGAATTGTTAATAAGAGAGATGAGAGATGAGTCCCTGCCCTCATAGACCATATATTAGAATAAAACAGAAAATAAAAAAGTTAAGTGAGTACAATAATTTCAAAATATGATTAGTGCTACAAAGGGAAAAAATGGAGTAAGAAAGAAAGTGATACAAAACCTATTTGGTTGTTCAATGGTGGCGTCTCCAAGATGACATTTAAGTTGAGATGTAAAGGATGAAAGGGCATTGGCGTGCACAGAGAAGGAAAGGAAAACCGTTTCCAGAAGAGGCAAAGGCTCATGCAAAGGCCCAGATATAAGATAGAGTTGTCCACAGAAACTCACTCCTGCCTTTGGCCGGCCGCACCAGCAATGGCTACAAAAGGTGTTGGCTGGGCATGGCGCTCCGGGGGGCTAGCTGTGGTTCTGTGGTTTGCATTCTGTATGTTACGTCTTATTTACTTCTTCTTCGGGTGATGGGAATATTAAAACATAAACTCACCATCTGAGCCATGACCACTGTGTTGTCATCTAGAGACTATTATCACCTCGATAAGGTCACTCAAGCATTGCAATGTGAACAAGGTAAAGTTTGAGCAGCACTCAAAAGTAAAATCAGATGCCATCTGCAAAGTAAAACACAGAGCTGAGAAGTCAATTAAGAAGACACGGGTATGAAAAGATGAGGTTATGTGAGGAGCTAGAAATATTTATCTCTAAGGTACATTTTCTCATAAGTATATTATCTATTATGTTTTCATAATATCGGGCTGTCCCTAAAAGAATCTTCAGAAATAATAAGTATGACTTTGCTATGTAATTTAATATCTTACTATACAATATTAAGAATCCTATATATATATTCGTGATAGCTAGATGGATGTGTGAATATTAGATGGTGCTCACTGTATCCTATTTCACTTAAGCAGCGTCCACTGGGAATACAGCTATATCACCAAAGGGCATGGGATTTAGATGTGTGTAGGGTACATTTTATTTTCCTGGTCTCTGACACTCACTTAGCAACAATCAATGAGGCACTGATAGCATTATTGATCATAGTGATGGCACTCCGAACAGGGATCCTATTACACCAAAATGAATGATGTTCAGATGGGCTGAGTTTGACCCTTTACCCTCTTGTGGAAGGAACACATGGTTGGGAATTGGGATTATCCTGAGATTGAACCTTAGATTTAGTACCTTTTCAAATTTACTCATCCTTGAAAGAAATTTAGGGTCTGGCTGGCCTGACTCCCAGCCACACTCACCCTCAGGAGACTCCAGTTTGAACTGGGCGGCCGCTCAGGGCGCACACGTTCTACCCAGAGACGCCAGGAGGTGCCATTCCCTGGAACGCTGCACGGTGGCAGCCCCGTGTTTGAAGAGAGAGGTTATTCCCTGGTGATACTTTCCTTCAACAAACCTGGCTTGACTTGTAATCAGAACTCAGGTCTCTGTCACTGTCACTTCAAATGTAGGTACGTTTATTGCCCTTGATTAAAACTCAGGCAGACCCATGACTTTCTTTCTGAATTTTAACCACATCACAATTGTATGGCCTCTTTAAGTCATAAATGACTTCTTAAGTCAGACATTAGGATCTAGTCCAATATATTAGTCAATAGTCAGAAATTGATTTAATGTCAGATCTTTTTCTCACCTCTAGCTCAGGTCAGCTTTAGGCTAAAAAGTCTGAAATGAGGAGAGGGGCAGAGCTGGCTTCTGCTCTACCAGCTTCTTTCACCATCCACCTCCCTCCACCCTAGCCTGGTTTTTATTTTGGCCAGTCTCTGCAAGAGAGACAGCAGAGTGGTGCAGGAATGAGAAAATTATTATTTGGTCTGGTGCCTTTGCCAGCTGGCCTCATGCTCTCCGGCGATAGCATGTGTTCAGTGGACTCTGTTGAGCACCTGTGTGGGCTCCTTGGCCTTCCCCATCTTGGGAACCTCTCACCTGGGCTGTGATTTGAATAGTACCTCTTGGAATTCTGCACTGCGACAGCCCTGTTTTTGATTGATTATAGTGTAATCAGTACACTGTGTAAACAAAAACTGAGTTACAATCAGAACCTGGCTCTTTCCTATTTGTCTTCCAATTTTCATGATTTGAGCAAAGAGCATTTTCCCTCGGCTCGTGTCTCTCACCTGCCCTTAGCTTTTGCTTTGCTGCTGGTCCCTCTTCTCTCAGACTAGCCTTGCGGTGCTGTCACCAGCGTCAGGCTGGGTTTTTCTCTCACATGGTTCCAGGTTGGGTTCTAGACACAGTTGGACACTTGTTTCCCTTGATGAGCCCTGGCTGATCAGCAGATCTGTTTTATCCTGCTGCCATGAGCCACAGTCTTCCATGCCCTCAACTACAGTGAACACCTGTGAACAACCTGAAAGTTCCACTTGAAGAACCTCCTCACTAGGCTTGGGATTGGACTGTAGCAGACTCTAGTCTTTTCCAAGGAGATGGGGGTGGGGACAATAGCTCTCTTTATACAGCACTAGTCAATAAAAATACAATGTGAACAAACCAATTATTTTAGTGTGTGTGTGTGTGTGTGTGTGTGTGTGTGTGTGTGTGTGATATGCCACTGAGTTAGCTCTAACTCCTGGTGACTCTGTGAGTGAGTGATGTCCACAATGTCCTGTCCTCAACAGTCTTGCTCAGCTTCTGTGGGCTCAACCCATAGCTTTTTTATAGAGTCAATCCATCTCCTATTTGGTCTTCCTCTAGTCACACGATAAAGAAACAGACATGTCCGGCCAGTGTGGCTCAGTGGTTGAGCCTTGACCCATGCACCAAGAGGTCACTGGTTTGATTCCTGGTCAGGACACATGCCCAGGTTGTGGGCCTGATCCCCAGTGGGGGGCATGCAGGAGGTGGCCAATCGATGTTCTCTCTCATCGATGTTTCTATCTCTCCTTCTCCCTGCCTCTCTCTCTAAAATCAATTTAAAAAATTGTTTAAAGAAACAGACAAAAATAATGATGATATATTTTATTCACTTCATATATCCAAAATACTCTCACTTTAACATGTAACCAATATAAAAAAATATTAATGAGGTAACTTACAGTCCCCCCCCCCCATGCTAAGTCTTTGAAATCCAATGTGTATTTTACGATTAAAGCACATCTCGTTTTGGACTAACCACATGTGGCTAGTGGCTCCCACAGCAGAGAGTGAATAGTTAGTGAAAATCTCTCTTATTTTTTTTTTCATTTTTACAGCAACTTTTTAAAAGTGTAATTTACACCCCATCATTTCTTTTTCAAGTGTGAAATTCAATGATTTTTAGTAAATTTGTAGGGTTGTGCCACCATTGCCTCAATTTAATTTTAGAATCTCGTTTTATTTTATACAAATTGAAAATAACCTGCCTAGGTACACCTTTTACTAGTAATTGCTGGCAATAGCCACATATTAGGAATTCTGTGTAAATAGACCTTCTTTTCCAGTAGCCTTGACGCATAAGTCTTCTTGCACTCCTAAACATAAGCATTTCTTAAGCGTGGTTTCCTGTTCACAGGGAAAAAAACATGGTTTACAGGAAACCATGTTAAAGGAGTGCTTACCTTTTCCTAAGAGGTGCTGCTGAGAACCAATCTTTATAGCAGAACGTTAAATGGGGCATTTTTATTATCCCCACGCCTTCAAAAAGATCCTTTTCAATCCTACACCTAGGTTTAAGCAACCACTAAACTACTTCTGTCTCTATAGATTTGCCTTTTCCGGACATTTTATATCAATGGAATCGTACCATATGTATGATTTTACTTCTTTCACTTAGTGTAATATTTTTGAGGTTTATCCATGTTGTAGCATGATTCAATATTTATTTTATTGTCAAGTAGTAGTATTCCATTATATGGATATATCACAGTCTCTTTATTTATTCTCAGGTTAATGGATATTTTTATTGTTTTTCGTTTTTAGCTACTATGAATTATGCTGCTATCAAAATGTGTGTACTAGTCTTTGTGTGGATATATACTTTTTCTTGGTAGATTTCTAAGAGTAGAATTCTAGAACATATGGTAAATTTATATTTAACTTATAAAGAAACTGCCAAGTTGTTTCCCAAAATGGTTGCAACATTTCTCTTCACTTTTCTTTATCTTATAAGAATCTATGAGCCAGGGAACTGATCCTCCACAATTTTCTTAGAAAATTCTGCAGATAGGGCTCTGCGTATTTGGTGTGTAACAGCTATCACATGGTCAGTTCTGTAGATATTAGTCTGGAAGAGCCCCACTGTGTTATCTTATTATAATAAAAAGGTTGATTCTCAGCACAAACATTCTTAGGAAAAGTTAAGCACTCCTTAAAAATGCCTTCTTGTGATTCTTTTAAATGAACAAGAAGACAGACGTATACTTCAAAACTACAGCATTTCTGATATGAGGGTATTGCCAACAGTTAATTAGTAAAAGGTGTACGTAGGTAGGGAATTTATAATTTGTGGAGAGTAAACAAGAGATCCTAAACCCTCCCCTAGAGTCCGGGGAGGGCAGAATTTCTGATTAAGCATTTCTTGTGGACAGCCTGACACCACAAGACACCGTGTCTCTCCCGTGAGTGCACCAGGGCTGAAGTTTAAATAAAACCCCCAGATGGAGGAAGAATGTAGAGAAACACTGGTTGAAATCTCTGTGTAGATTAGAAGGAACTACGTCTTCTGTTGTTTCTTGTTTTTATCAGTTTAATAATCTTGTTGGGTTTTCTGAAAAAGCTTGAAGCCAAGGTCTTATGATTCCCGTGATTTTTCTTGGTCTCCACCGGAGGGAAATGGGAAAGACAATGTGTAGATTTAATCAGCATTTGATTTCCCTCAATCTCTTTGCATGTAGAGAGGAGCAGCTGGTAGTAGGTAATCTTGCCCTTGGGAATTACCAAGTAAAAGAAAGAGACAAGCAGCAGCTTCTACAAAGGCAGCTTTTATGAGTCTGAGCTAAAGAATCACTGGGGAAGCAGCTGGGTTCACCATTTTCATCCAAGTAATTACTGGAAGAGATAGATGGTTTTCAAGGTCACTGGTGGGAAGAGGAACTAATGGCCAGACCTTCCTCTGGGAGAACATCCACAGGAGAGAGGGTAGATGAAGATGTCAGTTTCTCAGCCTGCCTGAAAGCAGCAAGGGCAGTGGTCAGATTCAGGACGAGAAAGACCAGAGTTCAAATTCTGCCTCTAACACCTCTCAGTTCTGTGATTTGGGGCACATGTCTTAACTTCTCGAAGCCTTAATTTCCTCACTTGCAGTGTGGAGACAATAATTCCCATCTTGCAGGTGTTTTATAATTACTAAATAAGGTAGTCAGAAAGGATATATTTCTACGCCCTCTCCAGAAGCCAGCACAGTTAAGTTATTCCGACGTTCCCATCACACTCAACCAATACCTCGCTATCCTTCTCCCTAGCATTCTTCCCACTAAAAATATGTGGAAAAGGACATTTTCTAGTTATCACAACCACTGTAACAGATCCAACCCAAGGCTTTTATAACACATCACCTTCCAAAAATGAATCAAAATAAAATTAACATTTTTTGGAAACAAAATTTACTAAAGACTTATGTAATATACAGTTGCTCTTGTGATCAAAACCAGTTAATGATGTACCACCTGCATGCATTTCTTTCCTTTAACAATCTATCTTAAATAAATAGTTCAATATGAAGTTTTTGAATGTGTATAAAAATGTTCATCTTAGTGTTATTTACATTTTTAAAAAGCAGAAACAATTTTTACATAATTTTAAAATAAGGAGTAATAAAATAAATTATGATGTTCTCATAAGATAGAATATTTTGTACAGACAAAACTACATTAAAAAGATTTTTCATGATATTGGAAAATATTGAAGAAAACAGCAGGTGGTAATGGCAGGATTAATATATATTTATTTAACCTGTTTTAAGAAAAATTGTGCATTGAGAAACAGTGGAAAATATAAACCAAGTCAGGTGAATCTGGGCAAAACTTGATGAAACCCCCAAAACTGTTAAAAGATAATTCAGAAAATAAAATAAAATTATGACTCTCATATAGGCATAAAAATGAACATGTATTAAGATTTTTATTTCTCTCATATAAAATGAGGGAATTGAGCAGATGTTATTACCAGTTTCAAAGAAAAATCAAAACACAAATTTATATGGGTTAAAGGAGTGTTGAGATGAATTGCAAAAGAAAAAAGAAAAAATACCCAAAACAGTAATCTATCGCAAATGACTAATATACCCACTTAACTTTTACCAGGCCTTGTGGCTCAAACTTGTTGCAGGGAAAGATGGTCTTTGCTGAGGCTGAACTAGGGCCTCTTGATTTCCTCGACTGCTAAGAAAGGCCCGTCTAATACTGGGTGGAGGTGGAGTTTGTTATGTGGTTTTGCACGCCAGCCCCGACTGTCATTAACAGCAATACCGTGCTAACCCTGGTTGCTGTTACAGACCCCACTCAAAACCAAACTGTGCAATGCAAGTTTGTCATGCAGCAGTCAAGGAGCTGGCTGCTTAGACTCAGGAAGAGCTTTTTGTGTGTTTGGGGGGGAATACAAATGCACAGATACGTATATACAAACATATATCCGATTTTTTTGGAAGCCATAATAATCAGTGTTGCAAAAAGTGTGTACCAAACCCACATGCATCAGAAATCCTTGGAGTGTTGGCTGAAATGCAGATTCTTGGGCCAAGTCCCACATCTATTGAATCTGGCTTAATACTCTGAATTTTAAATACTCTTCCAAATGAGACATTCAAACTAAAGCCAAGAAGTTCTTATGCACAATAGCAGAAAGTTATATTCTGTTCCTTTCTCTGCACACATGTTAATTCTCCCCATAGTTATTTATTTATCTGGGCATGTTTTATGCTGATAGTTAAGCGCAATTAAAGAAGCACCCGATAGTTGAGTCAAACAGATCTATCAACAGAGAAAATAATCTTATGCATAGGGTCGTAAGGCGATTTTGCTGTTGTTAGAGAAGAAAGATCTTCATAAACCTGTGCTTTTTTGTGTCACTTGCTCCATTTTCTTTTTTTTTAATCCTTACCTGAGGAGATCTTTTTATTGATTTGTGAGAGAGAGAAATATCGATCAATTGCCTCCCATACATGCCCTGACCAGGGATCAAACATATAACTTAGGTATGTGATATGACTGGAAATCAAACCCACAACCTTTTAGTGCATGAGACAATGCTCCAACCAGCCGAGCCACCCAGCCAGGGCACTTGCTGTATTTTCCATTAAAGATGCCTACTGCCTCTATTTCAGCCTTCTGGCCTCAAGTTTTAAAAATTCTGTTCTTTTAAATATCAAAGGCGCCCTGGTGGGTTTGGCGCAGTGGTTAGAGCGTTGGCCTGTGGTCCAGAGAGACCCGGGTTCGGTTCCCACTAAGGTCGTGTACCTCAGTTGCAGTTTGTCCCCGGCCCTGGTTGGGTCATGCGGGAGGCAGCCACTCGATGTGTCCCTTTCACATCGATGTTTCTCTCTATCTTCCTCTCTCTCCCTCCCACTCTATCTGAACAAAAAATGGAAAAATGTCCTCAGGTGAGGATAAAAAAAAGATACCAACAGTAAATATCAAAGGTAACAAATGTTATATTGACAGAGTTTGGGAAGAAGATTCAACTCAACATTGCTTTTTCTTTCTTACATCTCCTATTTTTTAAAATTTTGGCTTTTATCTTATTGCTTTTCCTCCTGTTAGGGCATAATTAATTTACTTTCTAACTTTGTTTTCATTTTCAGCCTTTAAATAAAATAAATTGATTTCTTTGCACATGTAAATAATGCTCAATATTTGGACCTCAAGCTCATTGGGTCCTGCTTTCCTACTTGGGATGAGGCTGATTCTCCCCCCTCCCCCGAGTTTATAAATGGGCACTGGCTGCAGTTTGCAGGTGCAGTCATTTTGTTGGAGCCCAAGTCAAGAATTACATATGCAAATGTGTGGATGTGCCCAAACTGAGTAATTGTGCATGCAAATAGGTGATTAAATAGACAATTATCAAATCTGCATGAACAAATGGAAGTTGTTCATATTCAAAGTCAGGGGACACCTGAACATTATGCAAACAGACAGCTTGCCTCAAAGCCTGTGGAAACCTGGGCCTGGGCCTCAGAGTTGCTTAAATCCAGGAGCAAGCTGGAGTCTCAAGTTGCACCAGTGGAATTTACTCTTTGACCTCAGCTGCCATGGTAATGACCAGAGCTCTGACAAGGTCACCTTCAGGACGTACCGTGGGAAAGGGGTTGGATTTCTGCCATTTTTTCCATCTCTTAGATTTAAAGCAGAAATTTAAACTAATTATTGTTTTGTGATGCGTAGGAAGAAATAAGCTTTGTATATCTCAGTTTGCCTGCTCTTTGAAGCCAAACCTCAGAGCAGGAATTCATAACCCATCGGAGTTAAACTACCATCTTACAATAGATACAACTCAACAATGATCTTTTCCACAACTGTGCTGCTGAAACTGAGAGTAGAGATTACTTGATCATATGTAGCCGTTTTTAGTTTGTCTTTGTGGGCTAGAGAAAAACACTCTTTGGTTTGAATGGCTCATTTATTCACAATTCGAGATCTCAGTTCTCTCCCTCCACATAACAGTGATGGATGGTGTTGTCAGTGGAGGACATCAATGAGAAATGATTTCACATAACCGGGGTGGGGCTTCTGACAAAAGATTAGTGGTGATGCCTAGACTAGTCCACTAGGAGCCAGAGATAAGGAGAGTTTGAGGCAGCAAAAGAGTGCTGACTGCTGAAATCCTCATGTTTTTCTGAAAGATATTTCATCTCTAGGATATTCTACTAGCATATTTTCAGTTTTTTATGAACGGCTTAGAGTCTTTTACTTTACAAAGTAAGAAGGGTTACTACTGCAGACCATAAAATCAATTACTCAGTTCAATCAATGAACCAGTTAAGTGGAATAATTTCTTTATATGCACCTGTCAGGAGGAAGACATTTCAAAATATCCTCACCAGGGGTCAGAAGTGAATGGAATTAGCCTCATTCCACAGAGGAAGTAGCAAGCCTCCTCTGTAGAATATGGAGACTGGAGAAGTCATGCAGACTGGAGAAGCATTGACCAGTGATTATTCAAGAATGCATCCTGGCCCTGGCCAGTTTGACTCAGCGGTTAGAGCGTCAGCCTGCGGTTCAGAGAGACCTGGGTTCAGTTCCCGCTAAGGGCATGTACCTCGGTTGCAGTTTGTCCCTGGCTCTGGTTGGGTTGTGCGGGTGGCAGCCACTCAATGTGTCCCTTTCACGTCGATGTTTCTCTCTCTCTCTCTCTCTCTCTCTCTCTCTCTCTCTCTCTCCCCCACTCTCTCTCTCTCCCACTCTATCTGAACAACAACAAAAAAAGAATGCATCCTGGTAAAGGAGATGATGCTACAGAAACCGACCTCCACGAAAGCGCTCCTTCGGCATTATCTTCCACATGGGTAGGTTAGAAGCTACCCCAGGACTCCTCCAGAAATGTAAGTCACATATGGTCCATTCGGCCAGGAATGCATTTAGTGGAGAAACGGACTTCACCAGTTTACTCTCAGAAGCCAAAACAAGTTGATCTTTTTACCAAGTATAAATGGAAGTGTCAGTTCTTTACTTTTCATGAGTATCTAAATAAAGTTTTCACCAATTAAACAAAAAACAGTGGCACAAATATTACAAAGCAATATACATGTATATATACACACTATATATATATACAATATATATGTATATTTATGTATGTGTGTATATCTGCACACACAGATATGTTTGTATTCATTAAAAAGAGTCTACAATAGAAATATAATATCTAATAACAAGCTTCAGAACACTGTAAGCTCAAGTTCTCAAGAAAATCTACCAAATTCTATACTTTCAAATAATCCTCCTCCTCTTCCTGTGTAATCCTGCCTGTGTTTAGCTGGTATTAATGCCGCTACCCTCCACCTTTGGCCAGACTAAACTCCCACAACACGTAATACATGCCTCTCCTTTGGCACTTAACAATGTTGCTTTGTACTGAGGTCATTTATAATTGTCTTTTGCCCCCTTGTTGTAATGTACAATAATGGAGGGCAACGTACCACCAAAAAAAATGAAATAAAATAACGGAGGGCAATTGCTGCGGTGAGACAGGAGGCAGACTCGTCTTGTACTTCCAGGACCCCAGGCACCACCACACACTCTTTCAGTGTCTTATCCATCCCTGCTTCACACACCTCCATTAGGTTGGTACTGTTAGCATTCTATAAGCAATGAGAGCAAGATTGGAGAGGTTCCTTAACAACTCAAGACCCGCTCCCTACATTCAAATCTCAGCTCCAAAACTTACTAGCCATGTGATCTTGGGCAGTTTTCTTAAACTTTCATTTTCCTAATCCACACAAATAAAAGGGACAGAAAGTGTGCCCATGAAGTACCACACAATCTCATTATTAAAGGTATGATAAGGAATAAAGGGCATTTTATAAAAATTGTTTAACCATGATTGACTTATTATAAGTGCTCAAAGTTAATGCTAATATGTTAGGTAGTCTAATGAGCTTTTAAAAAAAGTGGTCTACACAATCTATAGATTGTACATAGATGTTTGCTTGTAATTTTTTTATTTGCTGGCAATCAATGAATGGACTCACAAATGAGTTCCAAGTATTTTTCCCACACTCGGGTCATATTCCCTGGAACCTTGAGACATTCCATCTACAATTGTCAAAAAGCTTGTAAATTTGTGGCAGATCTAGTTCCTGCAGACTCTCAGATCTCCTGAAGTGCAGAAGAGTCTTACAAACACGAAATTACAGCTCATCGCTGCCCTCCCAGAGAACAAATGTGTATTTTGTTTTTATCTCTAAGGGACTCTAACACAGATTGTTCCACACCGCTCTGGATATTTTCCTTTTCCGTTTTGCTGTTTAAAGCAGTAACTCTAAAGTGTGAGCTGCAAGCCCCGGCTGGTTTGGCTCAGCGGTTAGAGCGTCAGCCTGCAGTACACAGAGACCCGGGTTCGGTTCCCACTAAGGGTGTGTACCTTGGTTGCAGTTTGTCCCCGACCCTGGTTGGTCATGTGAGTGGCAGCCACTCGATGTTTCTCTCTCTCTCTCTCCCTCCCCCTCCATCTGAACAAAAAAAATGGAAAATGTCCTTAGGTGAGGATAAAATAATAAATAAATAAATAAATAAAAAAGAAATAAAGTGTGACCTGTAAAAGCCTGGGAACCCGTTAGTTCCTTTCAGGGGCTCCACAGGGTCAAAACTCGCATAATAATACTAAATATTATTTGCAGAATAACACTAAAAATATATTTGCCTTCTTTCACTCTAGTCAGGTTTTCACTGATGCTAAAAAAAAAAAAAAACGGTGAAGAGTGAAGTTGCCGATGCCTGAGC
This sequence comes from Molossus molossus, assembly GCF_014108415.1. Taxonomy (NCBI): domain Eukaryota; kingdom Metazoa; phylum Chordata; class Mammalia; order Chiroptera; family Molossidae; genus Molossus; species Molossus molossus. The sequence continues at coordinate 33,495,389 of NW_023425346.1, forward strand.
AGGAACCAAGGCATTGCCCGGAACTGTACCGTCAGTCTTGTATAATTCAATGTCAGGCACACACAGGGGGGGAAAGCCAGTTCCACTTAGAAATTTCTTTAAGGAAGAGTAAAATGTGTGTTCATTTTATTGAGTCTGTGCCTCTGAGTACTCATCTTTCAAAAAGTCTACGTGACGACGTGGTTGAGTACTCACAGGCACCTCTACGCGGCAGGTGTCGCGGTGGCCCTGCGGGAAGCGCCTGTGTGGTTGCACGCTACTTGCAAGCTGAGCTAGATGGTACTTGCCCCATGCAACGCTCTAATTTGAAAGAACGAGGACAGACAGTTATTAGACTTGGATATTTTGCAGACTTTTGAGAGTCAGCTTGTTACTTCAAGGAAAACAGCTGATGGGCATTTGTTGCCAGTAACAAATGAAAGCTTTCAAGCAAAAACTCAAATTTGAAAAATTGTATCCACCACTTTGAGTTTGATAGCTCCCAACATTTAGAAATTTTTCTGATGATACGGGTGGTCATATTATATATATGTATATATATATATATATATATATATAGAGAGAGAGAGAGAGAGAGAGAGAGATTGTAAAATAAAGTGTACCATTTTGAAAAATAACATAACTCAGTGAACCAGTATTTTCCAGGTGACCAATGCATATGTAAAGAAAGATCCTCCAAAGTACAAGATAGACTCATACAGGCAAACGTAGGTTTATAGTTGTGAGTGTGCAAAACCACAAGAGTTTATTTTGTATTATTATTTATTAATGATTGTATTATTTTTTTATACAAACAAATGCAAACTTGCTTTTGCCCCATCCTGTATATTTTAATGTGATAGAGTTCAAAATGTTTATTGATATAGGTTTTTAGTTAAGCTTCAAGAAACAACTAATCATTGAGTTTGGGTGTGGTGTCAAAGAGGAACATCCACAATTATCTGGAAAGACTCTTAAAATACTTCTCCTTCCAACGATAAGATCTGCTTTTTTTCATATACTTTAGCCAAAATGACATATCATAACAGGTTTAATGCAGAAGCAGTTAGGAGACTACATCTGTCTTCTACTAAGCCATACATTAGACTTGCAAAAAATGTAAAATACTACCTCTTTTCTCATTCACTATTTTTATTTTGAAAAATATAGTTAACTTTCACAAAATATGACATTTATCATGTAATGGGTTTATTATTGTTATTTTAAAATAAGTTAATAAATATTTTTAAATATTCTTAGTGTTCAATTTAAATACAGTAAATATTAAAAGATAAAACACATATAAATAAAAGCTCTTTGAGCTTCTTAATTTTTAAAAGTGTAGTGATTTCCCAAAACCAAAAACATTTTGAGAACTGCCACTTGAAAGTAGCTTGTATTTAACATCAGGACACTGTCCTCAAAAGAAATTTTATATTAAAGTATAATTTATGAGATAAAATCAGAGTTGCTCTTATTAAACAGGAAAAAAGGACCGAAGGCCACCCCAGTGTGCCCCTCCTCTAACCCCTTCCACCCCCCCTCAGTCCCGTATGAACCCCAGACTGAAAATCTGTGTGGGGCAGCGCCTTGGACTGATGTGTCAGCAGCAGGAGCCCCAGCATCCCAGGCTTGTGGAAGTGGGCAGCGATGAACTGAACGGGGGAGCTGTTAAGACACGTGATGGGAGAGCTTCAAATCAGAGTGCGGACTCGGTTGCCTCCTCTGTTCCCTTTTTGGTCCATCACGGGCATGCACTCAGGAGGCAGTTGGGAGATCTCTTACTTGAAACACCAACCTAAGGACTGCTGATTTCTTAACTTGTGCGAACACACCCAAAAGTGATTCATGTGGTATGTAGAGAAGGTGGTATCTGACTATAGGGTGTACACAAGGACATTCCTGACAGTTCCTTTTTCTAAATTATCAGTGTTGAAATTGAGGATGAACTTCCTCCCAACTGTGGGACCAAATACTATTTTGAAAGACCAGAGTATGGAATGAAATACAGAAGTACACAGGAGGGGGAGACCGCAACAAGGCTAGGCATGAGTAGAATTCTTCCAGGTGTTTCTAGGTCTGGGCCGACAGGAGCAGTACAGGGAGTACAACCTTGCCAGATAATGGAACTCACAAGTCTCTGTCTTTAGCTCTGACTTCTGTTCTGTTATCCAGCCACAATCTCCAATTTCTGGGCTATCTCAAAGTCATCTCAAATTTAATTTGACTCCAATTTACTATTGTAGTCCTTCTGGTTTTATGTCCTTTGACAATGATGGCATCTTGTTCACTCTGTCAAAAAATCTAGGTCCCTTGGAGTCTTGATAAAGGCTTAATATCCTTAGAGTGAACAATTGTCACCAGGAGGCCGTTCAATGTCCAAACCTCGCATTCGGTTGGGCAGAATGCCCCAGAATTACTGGCATGCATTCCCATTCCTCTCCTATACCCTCAGGCTCGGCACCAAGGGTTCTGAGTCCAAACAGGTTTCCAGACTTGGAACAGAGTGCAGACTCAGGTCCGCAGAGCGGGTCTGGAGGGCGTCATGCCAGGTAGTAGCAGCAACGCCATTGCATTTGGGCCACATTTTTCCTCCTACAGAGGGTGGATGTCCTCCCTGCTTTGGGTTGATCAGAGGCACCTCAGTTCCTGCACATTTTCTGAATCTGATTCTTGCACCTCCCATTGATTATCCAGGCCAGTCCTAATAAAATCCTTTCCTCTCACATAGCCACAGTCAGTTTTACTTGAGTCTATGTAAACACTCTTGAACTACACCCTATTTCCTCTTCATTTTATTTTTAACATTTTTGCCTCCAGATTTCATTTATCTACCCTAGTTCAAGGCCTTATCTTTTGGACAAGGACAGTTGCTTCTCCCTGACATCATTCTTACCCCACTGCAAAGATCTTATCATAGCACGTATTCTCTTGTTAAAAAACAAAAGCAACAGGGCCTTCACACCTCCTTTTGCTTGCAGAATTATGTCTGAACGTCTCCATACCATTCAAGGCCTTTCAATGTACTGTTTAATATCCAGCACTCAGGTCTTTGACAACAGGAGCCGATTCAAAATGATCTAGCACAACACAACACCTAGCACAGAGAAAACCAATAAATGTTTGAAGGGAGTCAATGAATGAATAAATAAATGACATTTTTTACTCAGAAACCCTGTGTGCTGGACACTAATTATTTGCCACTCCCCAAACTCTCTATGGAAACAGTCTTGTCTTTCTATATCTATGAGAAGGATGTATAATGTGTATTTGGAGAGGTTTGGGCCTCCTACTTCCTTTGTATCGCCGGCATACACTTACAATCACAATGTATTATAGTCAGTTTGATTCTGCCTGTCTTATTGAATCACACATCAGCTCTCCCAGGGCAAGAGCCATGTCTCACTCACCTTTGCACCCTTAATGTTTAAGCATGAAGCACATGCCTCACATATCTTTGCTGAACTTGCCTCCTAAGACAGGAAGTGCGTGGTTATGAGAAGGGAGGGGCTGAACTCAGCTTGACAAAAATTCCACTTCCCACAAGTCCTGTGGGAGAGCTTTCAATGCCTCCACATTCAGTAACATCTTTGCTCTAGGTTCTTCGGTAGACGCCTTTGGCCAATTTGAGAATTCTTTTGTTTCCTCTCTAAACAGTGATCACCCTGAGCACTTAGCATTTGCATATGGGAAACCCTGACTTCACGTCCCCGCGTTCCTGACAGCAGACTTCCTGGGCCTTGGTACTCACAGCGAGGGGCACAGGCGAAACTGAAACAAACTCTCCTGTGTCTGATCATGAAGAGGGCTCTGAAAGCCTACGAAAATCTCTATAATTATCTTCAGTGAAACCTTCTTATTATATTTTAAACTCTTTTCATTTTAGTTCGTGTCATTTACGTGAAATGAGTGGCTGGGAAAGAAGCGTGGGAAAATTAGGCAGCTGATCATCCTGTTTCTGTTCATTCAGCGCGGAGTTCAGGCTTAAAAGGTGGAGTGTGTGCAGAGGAGGCATTTCAGAAACCTTTATGAACTAAACCCCAGAGTAATTAACAGATGCCGTGGCTTGTTCTCCTTTGTCTGGGAAAGAGAGGGTTCAACCACAGGCAAAGCATTTTCTGACTTGTCTCATGGCAGACAACTGTGAAATGTTTTGTGTGTTCATCAACTTTTTCCAAAAGCAAAATAAAGAATGCCTTTAGCTCTGTCTTACGTAATAAGACTAAGATGCACTGAGCAATGTAAATGTTGCCAGTTTCAGGGACTGGTTTCCAGTGGTTATCAACCTATCTTGGAGATCCTCATTTAAGAGCCTTTCTCTTAGGTTTTGGCCCCCCCCCCCCCTTTAGGAGGGGTGTCTCGTCCAGAGGAGCTATGCCATGAAGGCACCAGAGGTGTGGACAAATAGCAGTCTGGGCATGCCAGGTGGTGGTATCTGCTCATCCATCATTCCATTTAGACAAATGAAAGATTGCAGCCCTATGAGAAAAGGCAGCCCCAGCCACACAATGCTTCGTGCACAAAGTAAATTACTAGTTTCCTGTGATCTTTCTGACAAGTAAATTACTGCAGAAAATAGCATAGATGGGAACACAATGACAAAAATGCAGAGACTTGGTCCTTCAAAGGAGTTATTAGACTTCTGATACAACCATTTCTAAAGAACCTCAGAACCTCATCCCCTCCCTCGTGGAAAGAGGATTTCCCCCTCATCTTTCTCTAGCACACCTTGAGGAAAAATAGTATATCACTGCAGAGGGGGAAGTGGGTTCCTCAGTGATCAAATGCCCTTTATCTTCATAATCGGGACGATGTGAAGACAGGAGAGCAGCTTGCTGCAGGATTGCTGTGCCTACAGTCACATCATTCCTGCTTGGCACAGAGGACCACGGCGAGGCAGCATGTTCTGCATTTAAAAGGACAGCCTCTGAGAAAGGTTTGTTATGTCTTTTTTTTTTTTTTCCAGGTTAGGAAGCTTTGGCTTTATTTATTTATGTATGTATGTATGTATGTATTTATTTATTTTGGTACGTGCCCTTTGCGGGAACTGAACCCAGGACTCTCTGGTCCACAGGCCAACGCTCCAACCACTCAGCCAAACCAGCTGGGGCGGTTTGTTATGTCTTAACAGTCTATAACTCTCATATCATCTTTGTTCAGTAACAAAATGCAAATTCTAACTTTGTTTTTTTTTTATATGAAATAGGGAAGAACGATCTCATTAGAATGTATTTCCCTTTGCCTATTCAAAGCCTAAATTCTAAAGCATCCTCTCAGGGCTCTTTGACCCCAGACAGAACAGTCAAAGGTATAGTAGTGGAGAATCGAAGTAATATACAAATCACAACTATCGTAAATTTCTGAGCTTCAATTTCATCAGAGACATGTCTTGAGATTGACAGAATTCCTAACATTTTAGAGTCAAGTAGGGTTTTAAGCAGGACTTATTGACATAAAATGACCCAACATCTAAGATAGTGCATAGTGGTACCGACACTAGAATCGCGATATCACAATCTGTTGCGTTTCCCATTACTAAAGTGGGGGTTTCTGCTAGAGAAATCTGACACCAGGTTGCTGCAACCAGCAAAGCACTTAACAGGAAGACCTGAACCGAACGCAGTTCAACTGGTGCCTTGTGTGATCTTGGACGAGAGGCGTGAACTCTGCTTCTGGTGGAGAAGTAGATGCCAGATGAAACCAGGCATGCTCGAGGGGCAGCGGGGGTGTGCGTGCTCGGACAGCATGCAATCGAGAATATTTTCATAATTCTGTATTGAAAAATAGAAGTCACTTTTATTGCTCATGAATAAAAACCACAGGAAGCAGGATTTGAACAAATTGGTTAGATGAGGCACCTATTAAATGGATTAAGACACACACGGACGTAAAATGCTGAACTCTTCCAAAGCTGGTGGCCTCCGTGGTCCTGAGTGGCCAATGACGATACGGCTTGATACGGCCGAGGGTGGACAGCAACTCACGAAGCTATTTTGATTCATTGGATATATTTAAGGGATAATTAATATTTTCATTTTAAAATATTTACAATGTGAGAGAAATTACATTTTGTCATTACGTTTCAGAACAAAAAGGTATGTCTACTAAAGTCTGTGATGGTTTACTTTTTTTTTTCCCCCATAATTCTTTTAGGAGATATTTCAACAAAAATGTGAAGACTGCTAGTTTTGACTGTACTTGTAGCTAGGAGAAATTCGTTTCTTCGAATCAATCATCAACTGTTGCTTTTGTTAATTTTTGCACGTTACTCAAATGACTTTTGAAAAGTCTGACAGCTGACTCCAGAGGACCCTCGGGGCCTGTGAGGCCTCCCGCCCTGACTTTGACATCTCAACGTTATTCTTTCAAAAGTTTCCATGTACCCTCTCTCCATAGGCATATGAGAATGAATGAAAGGTACATTCACAAAACATTAAAACAAGTAAAAGAGTAGAACATGATGTTTACTGTGAGAGAGGAGAGAGAAAAGAAGGGAAGGAATAAGAGACAAATGTATCATCCATCCAAAAGTTAAAAGTTGCCCTGACCAGTTTGGCTCAGTGGTTAGAGAGTCAGACCACGGACTGGAGAGACCCGGAGTCAGTTCCCGCTAAGGGCACGTACCTTGGTTGCAGTTTGTCCCCGGCCCCGGTTTGGGTCGTCTGGGTGGCAGCCTGTCGATGTGTCTCTCTCACATCGATGTTTCTCTCTCTCTTCCTCCCTTTCTCCCTCCCTCTCTATTTGAAGATAAATGCAAAAATGTCCTCGGGTGAGGATAAAAAAGAAAAAAAAAACAGTTAAAAGTTTCCAACAACTCCAAGAGGTGAGTGAGACAGGAATATAAAGACAGTAGGATTGAATGTCCTTCATATTTAAGGGTGATGCTTTGGCAGTGATCCTACACCTTATGGCAGGGCTGGGCTTTGAGGTTTGGGGTGCTACCACTGATCCTTGCTGTGTGGCTGTCACCGGGGCATGATTAGAAGAACCAGCAGTCTTGGGAATTTTGTATCTTAGACATGCATTTATTCTGACGTTTCTACCCTCCCCTAGTTCCAAATTTCTGATTGCTGTGCTCCAGTTTAATCAGCTACTGTTATATTCCATTGCCCCGGGGTTTGGGTTAAAACTTGTCTCTGAGGTCTCATTGGCTAAAAGTCTCTTGATTTCCAAGTTGTACTGAGGAGTGTCCCCACCGCATTTCTCTGGCTTTCTTTGCTTATTGTTGACACCAGTTACCGCACCGCACAGAAGTTCGCTGGGGTTCCGAAGCTAAGGTCAAAGGTATGGGCAACTCGTCTGGGGACAATCAATTTCTAATGTAGAATAATATCTTGTATATGTGAAAAGTGACTGACGGCTTAAAAAATATCTTCCCACATGCGAAATCAGTATCAAGTTGGGATTCATTTTCTTTCACTAATTAACAAAACGGAAACTTTTTTGTTTCAAAAATCACTATCATATATTATGAAAATGAATTTTAATTGATAAATATGATCATGTAAAAACTTCAAAACACTCTGTGTTTAAGATAATCATTAAGGAAATAGGAGACATGGGAAAACTGTACCTTCCATTCAATTTTGCTACAAATACAAGACTTTTCTAAAAAATGAATTTTGACAACAGTGTGGATAAATGATAATCTTGGAAGAATACTCACTTATATCAAGGGAAAAGGGTTAATTTTCTAACACTGAGTTTTGAGAGTTTTTAAAAATATATCCTAAATGTGTCCTTTTCAGATATAAGAGTTGTAAATATTTTCTCCCTGTCTTTGGCTTATCTTTTTTTTTTTTGCATTTACCAGATAGAGTGGGAAGGAGAGAGGGAGGAAAAGAGAGAGAGAAACATCCACATAAGAGAGCCACATCAAGTGACTGCCACCAACATGACCCCAAGCAGGGCTGGGGACAAACTGCAAACCGAGGTACAAGCCCTTAGCGGGAACCAAACTCGGGACTCTCTGGCTCACAGGCCGACGCTCTAACCACTGAGAAACCCAGCCAGGGCTTTGGCTTATCTTTCTATTCTCTGTTGTGTTTTTAAAGGGTATACGGTTTTAATTTTGTGAAGTCCAATTTATCAATTTGTTTTTTGATGGATGATGCTTCTAGCATCCTACGTCAGAAACCTTTCCTAAACAAAAAAGCTACAAAGATTTTCCACTGTGTTTTCTTCTATAAGTTTGATCGTTCTTTATTTTACACTTAGGTTTATGAACTATTCTGAGTTAAATTTTATATATGATGTGATGTATATATTGAAGCAATTTTTTTTTGCATAGAAATATCTAATTATTCTGGCATCATTGATTTAAAAATTCTCCTTCCTCTACTGGTTTACCTTACCTTTCCACTCCTGTCAAAAATGATTTGTCCATATACGTGTGGGAATATTTTTGGACTTTTAATTAATTTTGTTCTATTACTTTGTCTATTAGTTTACACCTGTATTACGATGTCTTAATTAGTGTAGCAATAAGTCTTGAAATCAGGTAGTGTTAGTTTTCCAGCTTTATTATTTCTTTTCAAAGTTGTTTTGGCTATTCTAGAGCCTTTTGCTTTTCCATGTGGATTTTAAAATCACCTTGTAAATTTATATAAAATACCTGCTAGAAGTACATTGAATCTATAAATCATTTTAAGAAGAATCAATATTTAAAATATTGAGTATTCAGTCCCTCAAACAAGGCATGTCATTAAATTTGCTTAAATCTTCTTTGACTTTTTTTAGCGATGGTTTATAGTTTTCAATGCTATTCTTGTTTCCCTTTTCCAGATTTATCTTATACTAGTTCATGATTATTATGCTTTTAATTTTTTTACTGTATTTTAAATTTGAATTTTTTATTGCTGTTGATAGTATAGAGATTTATAATTGATTTATATATGTCATTTATCCTATGTCTTTGATAAACTCCCTGATTCATTCTAATGATGTTTTTAGATTTCATCAAAGATGTTCTCTATTGGCAATCAAGTAAAATGTGAATAAAAACATTTTTAGTTCTCTTTTCCCAATTTGCATGTTCTTTATTTTTTTTTCTTGGCTTACTGCAATGGCTAGATGCTCCAGTGTAATTTTGAATAGAAGTGGTGAGACCACACTTCCTTGTCTTCTTCCTAATTTGGGGGAGAAAGTATTCAAACTTTGACCATCAGGTATTATGATAGCTGTAGGACTTTCGTAGGTCCTCCATCAGGTTGAGTAAGTTCTCTTCTATCCTTAGTGTGCTGAAGATATCTTTATTACAAAAGGGCGTTAAATTTTAAGAGTTGCTTTTTCTGCATCTATAAAGATACTTATAGAATTTTTTCTTTTTAGTTTGTTTATATGGTGAATTACACTCATTGATTTTCAAATGTTAAACTATCCTTGCATTCCTGGATGAAGACCACTTGGTCACTATTTTTTTTGTTTGTTTGTTTGTTTTTATCCTCACCCGAGGACATTTTTGCAATTTTTTGTACAGATAGAGTGGGAGGGAGAGAGAGAGAGAAACATCGACGTGAAAGGGACACATCGAGTGGCTGCCACCCACACCACCGACCAGGGCCGGGGACAAACTGCAACCGAAGTACATGCCCTTAGCGGGAACCGAACCCGGGTCTCTCCAGACCACAGGCCAACGCTCTAACCGCTGAGCCAAACTGGCCAGGGCGGTCACTATTTATTATTCATGTATTTAGTGTTGGATTCAATTTAAAAATAGGCAAAAGATTTGAATAAGCATTTCACCCAAATGTATACAAGTGGTAAATAGAACATAAAAGTATGTTCAACATTATTAGGCAAATACAAATAAAAAGTGCAATAAGATACCACTCCACACCTATCAGAATGGCTAAAATTAAAAAGACTTACTTTACTAAGTGTTGGCAAAAATGTAAAGAAACTGGAATTCCTAAATCCTGCTGGTAAGAATATAAATGCTATACTGTCTTTGGAAAACACGTTAGTTTCTAAAAAAGTTAAACATACATATGTCATGTGATTCAGCCACTCCACTTTAGGTATTTACCCAGAAGAAATGAAAGCGTACATTTATACAAAATGTGTACAACAATGTTGGTAAAAGCTGTATTTCTAATAGCTCAAAACTAGAAACAATTCAAATTTCCACCCATGGGTGAATGGTTAAACTATTTTATATCCATATAGTGGAATACTAATAGAGCAATAAAAAGAAAGAACCTATTAATATATGCCAAAACATGAATAAATCTCAAAATAATTACAATGATTAAAAGAAACTAGACCCAAAGAAGTACATATTACATAATACATTTTTAAAAAATGAAATGTAACCAATAGGTGATAAATAAGCATATGAAAGTGTAAAATAACATCAGTAGTTTCTGCCCGGCGGTGTGGCTCAGCGAATTGAGCGTCATCCCATAGCCTGAGAGGTCCCCATTGGATTCCCAGTCAGGGCACAGACCCTGGTAGAGTGCTCCATTCCCAGTAGGGGGCATGCAGGATGCAGCCGACGGAGATGTTTCTATATATCTCTCTCTAAAAAATCAATAAAAACATATATTTTTTAAAAAATCAGAAATTTCTTTGAAACTTGGAAAAGCAGGGAGGTGGAAGGGAGGGGCCTTACAAAGGGTCACAAGGAAAGTTCTGAGGTTGCTGAATATGTTTATTTTTTCAAATATGGTGAGGATTTTACAGGTCAAAAGTATATTTCAATATGTGCAGTTTATTATATGTCAATCATTTCTCAGTATAACTGCTAGAAATAAAAATAGAGTTAATATTCTTATCAGAGAGAGAAATCCACAGAGAGAAAATAAATAGCAAGTAGAAACGCTGCAAAGGACATAAACAGGAAATTCACAAACAAAAAAGAGAAATATATATTGCTAATAAAGATATTTTTTAAAATTCAAACTTTTTCATAGTCAAAGATATATAAAATTAAAAAAAGAATGGCTAAATCATGTATGTATGCTTAACTTTTCTAGAAATTACCAACCTATTTTCCAAATAGCAATATTGACAAGAAATAATGTCTCTATATGGTAAAGGGTACTTGGGGAAAAGGCATCTCACACTCTGCTACGTGAGTGGAAACCAACCCGGCCAGTCTAAAGTACACTTTGGTGATATATATATCAAGTATGCCAGAAGCAGGCATAGCCTTTGACCCCAATATTTCCATTCCTTGGAATTTATCCAACAGAAATAATCAGAGAGAAATATAGAGATTAATGTAATGAAGAGCAAAAATACTGTAACGTATAAACAGAATTTCAGAAACACATTAATGTCTAAAAGCCAAATGCTGCTTCAAGAATTTAAAATATGTCCAAATGATGAAATGTTGTGTAGTTCAGTAAAGAACAGGTTTTTAAACAGTATTTAATGATACAAAAGCACACGCGATGCAATATTTAGGATCCAGACATGTATATGCAAGTCTGGTTCTAATTGTGTTTCATATTTATAGATAAATAACACACACACACACACACACACACTCATACGAATTCTTTTATGATTAGAAGTAAATATTGAACAACATTCAGAGATCGTTATCTTTATAACCAGTGATAAAACAAGCATGGGTTTTATATTCCTCCTATATGGTTTTCTATTTCCAAGTTTTTAATTATAAAACATGTATATTTATAAAGATATAAATAAATATAAGAAATAGATGGTTTTTGTTTCGCTCCTGTTCTCCAGAGCTGAGACAGGACACGTGTTTGCAATCAGGCCCAGTGGGGAACGCGGACCAGGCCGACCGAGGGAACTGGGAAGGCATGATTTGATTTTTTTTCTCAGAGGACTTAAAGAACCTCAGTGAGAGAATTAACATGTGCGATTATATGAAACATTGTTTCTTTCACCATCTGAGACTCGCCCATTCTCTTTACATTGCTTCCTTATACGTCACCTCCAAGCATGTTAAACCTGGTAAAACTTGCTTCCAGGAAAAGTTGTTTTAAACTTGCCATGAAGAAAATGAAGAAGAAAATATGGATAGAAAAATAAAAGTAATGAAACTATTTCAAGGTCAGAGCCAAAAATGTCACTTTGTCCCGGAAGGGAAGGGAGGGATCTGAAGAAAGGAGGAAGTCCGTGATTGATAGCAGCAGCTGTAGGAGACGTTTTGATCAAAGGGGGCAATGGTAGTCACCCATATCCTAAGGTCTTCTCCCTCCTCCAAAAACGGCCAGTCCAAGTCCTGCTCTGGTCCACAAGATTAGTGGGACCAGCTCTGTAACTGACAAACTAATTTCCCCAAGGAATAATTGGAGGTGTTTTGACAGATCTGAATTATGTCACCAGTTAAGGTTTGGCGACCTTTACCATACATCTTATTTTATGGGTGAATTAATCAGAACATTCTGTAATTATAATTCCATATTCTCTAATTTATAGGATTTTTTTTTCTTTACGAAGCAATGCAACATTCTCCTTCCCCCCTTTATATGACCCTGATTTCTGTTGGATGCGTTATTTATGATAGCTTTCATATAAATGTTTAAATCTCATATTTGTGGAGGTCCCTCTAGCAGCTTCCTTTATTCCAGTGAATGGCTCTAAGAGCATTTTTCTGACAGACAAATTCTATTCTACGTATTTGCTGATGCTGAGCAATCTGCCACATCCTTACTTGTCAAGGCTCAGCCACGAATTTACAAGAATGGACCCAAAGCACCTCGGATCTGTAGATCTTTGATTGTTTTGTTTGACCATTTTAGCTCCTTCCCGCTGAAGCCTCTCAGCTGCTCCTGTCATAGGATCCAGCTCTGATGTTAAACACCTGGCCATTTCAGCAGAGTTCAAGGTTTCAAATGTCCAGGTAGGTAATCATATCACGATTGCACGTCTCTGCTATTTACATTCAGCTTCTAAAAACATGTGAGGACCGACAGCATCCCCTGTCAAAAAAAGCCCCACAAAATTATGTGAATACTAATGTTAGTTCTTTACATTTCAAAGCAACTTGGTAATGACAAATTCAAAGTGTCGTGGAAAATAATCTGATATATACTTATGTGTCACACAATATTTCTGAAAATCTATCTTTTTTGAACACTAATTATTAGATTTTTGTAGTGAGTGCTCAGCACGATGCACAGTATTCAACCTGCGTCCAGGTACATCACTCTGAAGTTTCTACAGGGACAAAGGAAAGATTATACACATTTCCAGAGGAAAAAACACAAGTTCACATATAAAAAACAGAAAATAGAATAGCTTTGGATTTCTCAACTAAACTACTAGAGGCTTGAAAATGATGGAACAGCACTTTTCCTTTAAAGTTCTGATAGAAAATTATTTACAATTCGAATTCTATTCAAAGCCAGACTATCAGTCAGCCCAGAGGGTAGAACAAAGATACTTTGAGACCTTCCAGGTCTTAAGAAATTTACCTTCTGTGCCTGACTCCCTAGCCAGCATTCTGAGAGTTTCCTACACTAAACCAAGGAAGACAAACACATGGGTTCCAGCCCCGGAGAGAGGCGAAGGGGTTCTAGTGATGAGGACGCAGGAAGTTCCCACAAGTCACCGGTGTAGCAGGGGAGGGCATTCCAGGCTGGAGCTGTACAGGAGTCATCAGGAGAAATTGATTCAATAACGGAAAGTTGACTGAATACCTGATATGTCTGAAAATGCTGACAGGACATTTAAATATAATTGAAGGAGAGTTTAGGGTCTAATTACAGATGAGTATACAGAAAACGAAGAAAGAGAGAACAATTACTAACTCCAGGGAAAATGTTTTCTTTCTAATAAAGAAGGAAAGTTAATCATGGTATATGCCAAAGCTCATAATTATGTCAACACTGAATATTACTCTAATCAAATTAAGATTTGCTTTTTCTTCCAGGCTGCCCTGAGGAAGTGGCCGTGCGTGGCGGGATGGAATGGCGTGGGAGAGTTCAGTTGTACCTTGTAGAGTAGGGGAACAACAGATAAGGCCAAAGAGTAAAAAACCAAGAGAGCAGTAAGCATGCATGGGAGAGGTATAGAGGTAATAGAAAAATAAAGGGCGAAAAGAGCTAAAAGTGATCACCTCTCAATACTAGGATAGGATACCACTGTTTTTGCAACAAGCCCCCCAGAAATATTTAACTCTTTCAAACCACGTGCATCAACACATTTTATAGAACTACAATATCCATTCAAAAATCGAACAAATGAGGGTGGCGAACATAAAAAAAGAAACAGACAAATAAAAAAACACCTGATGACCAGCTGTTGGTTTTTCTTATTATTACTTCTATTCAGTAAATAATTGTCCTGAGCACCTTCTTCATGCTTTTGGTACACAGAGGGGTTTTATTGTCTAGCAGAAGGGATATGGTGTATACTATTATAAGAAATGGAAAATCCCAGGTGTCATAAGAGATGAACAAAATGCCGTGGGGAGGGCTTTACTTGCAGCTGAAGGAGGCTCAGTGGGGAAGGAGACATGGACCCTGACCTCAGCCAGGGGTGGCAGGGAGGCGCAGCCAAGGGGTGGGTGGGGGAGGGGTAGAGAAAACTCAGGGTGTTTGCAGACCTCCTGCGGTTTAGCCTGCTGTAGCCCAGAGCATGTGCAAGAGGAATTAAGCTGGGAAGGCCGGCTGCAGATATATTGTGGAGGCTGGTTCTGCCAGCTTAGAGGTTTCTGGGGCTTCAAATGCCTTTCCCATGTACTTTGACCCTTTGTTTTCAGAAATGTAAATCTGCAGAAAGAGATGGCGAAGTGTAGCTATTGCATTATTCATAAAGCATGCTGTCTCTTAAAGTTCTCACCTACTGAATCTTCCTCTCTTCCACAAGAGATTTTACCAGTGTCTCTAATTAAACTTTCATTTCCCAAAGGACATTTTTCATGCTGTGGACACCTTTATGTAAGAAATCTGAGCTGTATTCTTCCCTTAACTTAAGTCTTTTCTACCAAAACAGTTATGGAAAAGAATGAAAGTAAATACCATTAGCTCCCTGAATCCTTTCACATTTCAAGTGATTCTTAAAATAGTTTTGATTTTGTCCTGGATGAGCAGTGTCAATTTTTAACGCCAACTACACAGAAAGTCCTTATATGTGTTGGGGCAGGCTGGTGGTGAGGCCCTTCTGTCCCGCCCATCTCGCGTCCCACTTGCGTATTGCATTCTGGGTGAACAGATGCACCCTCTAGCCCTGTAGAATCACCACCCTGCACCTCCCGTCTAGGGAGTATGTCTGAGGCTACATATCCCTTTGAGGGTATTCTGGGGGACAGTCCCCTTACAGATAGGCAGCCCCTGTAAAACCATGAGCGTAGCTAAGAAGACAGCCATCGGGGAAACTTTCTCTGAGCTTCCCATGTCTGAACCTTTGCTCTGATTTCCATCCAATTAGGTCTCTTTAGCTCCCAACTGGGCTTTCCCCCAACTCTAAGCTTTGAGTGTTTAACCCCCTATAGCAGTGGTTCTCAACCTTCCTAATGCCGCAACTCTTTATTATTTATTTATTTATTTAATCCTCACTCGAGGACACTTTTCCATTTTTCGTTCGGACAGAGTGGGAGAGAGAGAGAGAGAGGAAGAGAGAGAGAGAGAGGAAGAGAGAGAGAGAAACATCGACGTGAAAGGGACACATCGAGTGGTCGCCACCCGCATGACCCAGCCGGGGTCAGCTAATGCCGCAACCCTTTATTATAGTTCCTCAGATTGTGGTGACCCCCAACCATAAAATTATTTTCCTTGCTACTTCATAACCGTAATTTTGCTACTGTTATGTCTTAGGCGACCCCTGTGAAAGGGTTGTTCGACCCCCAAAGGGGTCGCGACCCACAGGTTGAGAACTCTGCCCTATAGACGTGTCTCAGGACTGTATAGTGGATCCCTTTCCCTCATCCCTCTGGAACCTGCTCACAAAGTTCACTCGCAGATTATGGCTTCAACACGCCCTCTGACATTGTAGTCTACGTAGTGATCCAGAACAGCAGTTTCCTTCAGCCAGCCATTAGGCTTCATAGAAGTAAACACGACGACAAGAGATGGGCTTAAGAATGAAGTCTGTTTAGCCAGTGTCCTCATAGAACAGTGCCCCTCGTTTGGGGCCAGAGTCTTCTTTCTTCTTTTCTCCTTCTTAGTAGTTTCTACGGAGCATAGCTAAATATTTAGGGACTGGCATGACCAGAGCTCCAATCTGTTGCCTCTGGACCAGAGTTAGGGGCATTTAACCACTAACCTAATTCTAGAACTTCTAACACAGCACCGGGGCCTTTACCAAGATGAGGAGAAAAAGTGACCCAATTATGGGCTCAGCTAGTTAAAGGAACCATGATGGCGGCTGGAAATCCAAGTAACAGCTCCATCTAGTTCATATCTGTATCCCAAATAAATAGAGAAATTGTGAAACCAAGGGAAAAACTAAGCAGAGAATGAGGAAGAAGAATAGGCAATCACTAGCTGTCAGTTACTGGCTTAAGGATTTATTTACATTTTCTCATTTAATTTGGACAAAACTCTTTAAAGAGAAAGAGAGGATACAAACACTGGGCACTACATTAGTCAGCTGTGGTGATAAATGACACCACGATCTCAGTGTTAACGGCAAGCTGTGTACTTCTTGCCTTTGAGCCTGCAGGTTGTCCTTGACTCTGTTAGGCTCTGCTGGGCTCAGCTAGGCTTGGATGGACACCAGAGGCCTTCTTATTTTGGGAGCATTAACTGGGTTATACTTTTTATGGTGGCAGGGAGAATCTCAAAAGAAGTGAGCAGGATAACAGTGGTAACATAGGCTCTGCTTGGAACAATTATTTCCACCTGTATTCTATTGTCAAGCAGTCACATGGCCAAGCCAAAAGTCACTGGGAAGAGTATGTAATAGTGGGCATGCACAAGTCACATGACAATGGGCTGATAAGTATCGTCTCGATCAGGGGATAGGATATTGGTGGGATCAATAATCCAATCTGCCCCCAACCCCACACTGCATCAAGAACTTAAAAAATTTTTTTTCTTTTCTACTGTAGCTGTAAGAGCTCAGAAGTATACCTGGCTTTATAGGTAAGGAATTTGCAACTTTGGGAAGTTAAGTAATTTGCCCAAGGACAGGCAAGTATTGGATCAGGGAGTTAAACCTAATCTTCCTGATTCTCACATTCATGTTCTTTCTTCAATATTTTTGTCTAGTCTCTAGACTCTAGAGAGACTACAAGTCTAACATTTACAGGAATCTAAGACATCCAGAAAGAAATTATGCATGAAGTAGAACTTGTGGGAATTATTTCATATAGAGTTAAAATATAAACCTAATGAGGTTTTTTTTAAAAAATATATTTTTATTGATTTTAAGAGAAAGAGGGAAGAAGAAGAAGAGAGAAAGAGAAACATCGATCAGATGCCTTCTGTACATGCCCTGACCTGAGACCGAACCCACCTCCCAGGTGTGTGCCTTCACTGGGAATCAAACTGGCAACCTTTTGGTGCACAGGATGATGCGCAACTAACTGAGCCTCTCTGGCTTTGTTCCTCTGGCTTCTATTCCTGACTTTCCTTGAGGCTTCTGCTCTCTGACTTGGAAACTGGCTACTCTAGACCCTGCTGCGGCTCCTCCCCTGTGCCAGCGCTCCCAACAGACATCCAAGCTGCAGACGTTCTCTGTCCTGTACTACATAAAATCTCCACGCCATCAGCATGTTCATCAGAAGGTACATATGTTGAAAGAGGATTCCTGAAAGAGCAATGTGTGACCCCCAGAAAATGTTTCTTAGTTTACTGTCTGACCATGGCATCTATTGCTAAAGAAAACATATTTCAGTGGTGAAACTTTCCGATAACTCTACAACCAAGCATATACACTCCAATTAATTGAATGCATGGGAAATCATTTAATTTTTATGAAAGGGACAAATGCTCTCCTTCCTTCTCATTCATAGTCTGCCATCAAGTGGGTTTTATTCGTGGTCGATAATAGGTGTGTGGTTGCCAGATGAGATGCCTCTCTACCTTTTTTTCCTATGAGATGATTATTTTTTGGGAGGAAAAAACAGTTTCTGCTCTGTTAACTTTGGGCAAAGTCATTCTACGCATATTGACGGTGGGGAACAGAAACAGAGGATTACTTATCGGAGCCTTTCCAAAGCTCCTTCCCCAGCCCTCTTCTCCACTGAGACAGGTGGTCCTCCATCTGAGAGAGGGAGGAGAATGAAGGAGAAGAGAATGATGGCGTTCTTGCCTCCATGGTTCCCTGGTTAATCTGAATATAGATTTTCTAGCCTATAAATTACAAACTTAGGTTCATTGTAATTAAAAAAATAGAAAGAGATTAATATACAAGATTCTTATTGTGTGCTTGGCACATCATTGGTATTCAACGTGTATTTTTTTGAATGAATGGATGGCTGAATGGATGAGTGAATGAATGGATAAATGAGTGGGTTAATGTGTTGGTGAGGCCTTAGAGTCCACTAAATATGTTAGAGAATTCTTCATTCGTGTTTATTAAAAATTTGCACCTTCAGAAATACTGGATATATATGTGTGTATGTTTGTGTTTGTATCTTTTGAGCTTTATTTTGTGAGTTAAAATGCTATCTGAACCATCATAAGTGCTATCGTTATCTGGATGTATTTGTGAAGATTTTCTTTAAAAGTCACTAGTTGTAGGAGCCATCATGCCTTTCTTTTACATATTTGTAAAAATATGTTTATAATAGAATAGAATACTGAATACATTACCAAGAGAGGAGGCACTCTCTTTGTAAATATGGAACTTAAATTTGTAAGAAACCTTTGGTTTCCGCGGAGCACACTCACGCATTCGCATACCACGGCATTTCCAGGGCAGCGAGGTGTGTCCAAGCGCTGCCTCTCGGTCCTGGCTGGCTGACCTATGGCATGCGCGGTGCGCAGGGAATAGAGGTCAACAGGGGAGAGTGCTGTGGTAGAGCGAGGACAAAGAGTGAGTGAGCGGATCATGGCTAACGTCAGAATTCCAGAAATGCCTGGGATGCCTGGAGCATTTCTGCTGGAGATTGAAATAACGTAACAGAGTGACCCTAGCTCTGGAGATTCCTGCTTCATTTACTTTGCACCGGAAACCGCTATAAACATGGTCCTTACCTTGCTTGAGCACCGACTGTGCACTGGAGTCGGAAGAAACCAATAGCAGTTTTACTTAAAATCCCCAATGCCAATGTGTCTGAAAAAATATGTTGGGGGGGGCCTTTCATGAGCATAACTTATTTTTGACTGTCACAAAATCAATAGGCTTTACAGAGCCAAGGAAATTCAATAGCTCGCATTCTTAATAAAGATTGGTTTAGGTGATTTGTCTCTCTCTCTCTAATAAGGCAGGCTTTGGACCCCAGCTTCCTTCCTTTAAAACTCAAAGGGGGTGGGGATTTCTTCATCACAGCCAAGTCCTCTTGCTTGTCTATTGTCAGGACTTTACAATGGTGTTGCTTGTCTAGCCAAGCCTCGCTTCACCCAGGAGAACAGACCTCACATTGGGGCGTGGAGTAACAGATGCCCAGCTTTATCCCAGCATTCAACCTCCCTCAGCCTGCCTGACAGCCTTTTCATGCATCATGGATTCATCTGTTTCAATGAGAAACCCAGAGCAAAGCTGCAAGTATTTGTTTTTTTCCTGGAGGCCACTGTATAGAATGTGTCCAGATATTCTCTCTGGAAACTAGGCCCACTGCAGAAACATGTGAAAAAGATTTGAGTGCCCTGACCTGACCCAGCTCTCGTCTGAGGAAGCTGTGCCAAGCACCCTTCAACACGTTTAGTCAAGCAGAGAGATGGAGGACGAGGGAGATTGGGGGGCTGGTCGCAGCAGGTGGAACACTATGCTGGAAGCTTGCTACCTCAGCAGCTGCACAGCACCCAATGCAGGCCCGTGGCAGGGCCGGGAATCCACAGGTGTCAAGTGAGTTGAGGTCAATGTCTAATATATACTGAATTCCTAACCTATGCCTGTCACTTCACATACTGAGCATTGGCCCTATCTTCATTAAATACCTAAAAATAGATATAGTAATGTCCCTGTGTAAGAAGGAAGGAAGGAAGGAAGGAAGGAAGGAAGGAAGGAAGGAAGGAAGGAAGGAAGGAAGGAAGGAAGGAGATATACAGAGAAATTAAGACAGCCCCAAAGTCACACAGATAGTCAGTGTTCAGAGCAGGAATCCAATCAACATCTCTCTGATTCCAAAGCTAGACCCTTTTGACTACTCCAGAAGACTTCTCTAGGCTACCTGGTCAGGCCAAGGAATGAGCAAGCAAAGCTCATGCAAAATAATATTGCCTAGGAGTTGCATTAGGGGGTTTCCTTCTTAAACTTATACTTATTTTGACTTTATAAACCCTGGTTTTAGTCTTGCTCTTCAACTAACTCAGTCCTTTTGCCGAGTGGACACATGAGAAGTATGTGAGCACATGTTCAATCCTAGCTAGTTTAGAAATGCAGGTTAGCAATAGTAGCTGAGGCAGAGCCCTGTCTGGTAACAGGGAGAAGAGCTGATTGACAGAACAAAGGAGGGATTGAGCATTGCCAGTGGGTGGCAGCTGTCTTTCCTTCCCAAAGCTGTTCTAATGGTCCCTCTTGGAAAAGCAGAAGATGAATATCAACCAATCAGTCCGTAAGAAACTATTGCATGCTACTCTGTGTATACCCTTGATTAATCTGTGAACCACCTGCAATGTGGACCCGAGGATTAGAGGCTGGGGCCACAATTGAGATACAATGTGATGGGAGCCTGGGTGAGTGCGGCAGCAGAAGGGACATTGAAGAGGTCAGGGCTAGAGAACCACTGGTCCCTTACCCACCCTTCGAAGGAGGAGCCCCTCTCCTGACTGCATTAAAAAAATGAGCAGACACAGAACTGCCTGAGTGGAGGAGAAGGTTGGCTCTCTTCCCCAGGATGAGCAGCTGGCAGATGAGCTGAGTAGAGGTTTAAGGGAGAAGAGGAAACCAACGCACCGATCTGTGGAGACAGCTGTTAGTTACTCCAAACATGATGAGGGAAAGAGAATGGAGCAATCAAATGCCAGAGTCAACCAGTTTCCCCACACATTTAAAAACTTCAAGGTTTAAATGTGGACCTGGTTTGGAAAGGAAAAATGAAGATTTATGTTTGTGAAGGCCACCAGTGCTATTATATGTTGTATGTTTCAGGACTGAGCTTACCGTGAGTGATAGGAAATTAAAATAAAAATTGTTTAAGTAAGGTAGAAATTTATTTCTGTGACATAAGAATGCATGTGTGTGTGCATACACAGATATTGGTCAACAGGTGCAACATAGATACACTGCCATTCCACCAACTGAACTCGCTTGAGAAGGTAAAAAAACAACACACACACACACACACACACACACACACACACACACAGTCTAGAGTGGTGAGTCAGGGCTAATAGGACAACATCAGGAAGTCATGAAAAACCCAGGCTCCTTCTTTCATGCTATTTCACCATCCCATCTACCTAATGGTCCAAGATAAAAACTCAAGCTGTGATCACCATCTGAAATCCAACCAATAGGAAAGAGGAAGGGGCTAATACAAGCTCTGTCACTTTAGGATAATTCTCAAAAGTCTCAAATAATACTTCCTCTATTCCATTGGCCAAAACCTATGGTTTCATCCAGCTGCAAGGGAGATTAGTGACCATGTTTCTGGCTAAAAACTTAACTGTTCTGTCATTATAGAAGAAAGGGGAGATGGATATTAGGAACTAACTTGCAGTATCTATCACAAAATCTTTTTTTTTTTTTATCCTCACCTGAGAACTTTTTTTTTTTATCCTCACCCGAGGACATTTTTCCATTTTTTTTGTTCAGACAGAGTGGGAGGGAGAGAGAGGAGGAGAGAGAGAGAGAGAAACATTGACATGACAGAGACACATCAAGAGGCCCCCCACCCACACAACCTCAACCTGGACCAGAGACAAACCGCAACCGAAGTACATGCCCTTAGCGGGAACCGAACCTGCGTCTCTTGGGTCAACTGGCCAACGCTCTAACCGCTGAGCCAAACTGGCCAGGGCTTTAAAATCTTAATTAAAGGTAATGTCAAAGCTTCTTCACCACAGTCCCTACAAGGGGCTAGCAGAAAAGGCCAATGACTCTTTCCTATCTTATCTAGATGTCTGGCATTCAGTCTGGAGATATTGGTCAACAAGTTACACATAGATAAACTGCCTTTCCACAACTGAACTCATTTCAGAAGGTAAGGAAACAAAGCTTCCAAGGAAAGCAGAAGGAGGAGGAGGGTGGAAAATGAACAAAAAGAAGAAGACGAAAGGGGAGGAATTAGTAAAATTTGGCAATTGATTGAGTTTTAAAATTTCAGTATTTTAAGTTATCTGACATGAATTTACAGAGATCCCTGGAAATCAATTATTGGTGTCCCCTAAAACACACACAAACTCACACATCTTACATTCTGGCATGCTCACAGCTAAACTCTATCATGACGACGTTATGGGTTTGTATGTGGTACTTAGTCACAGCTAACTCTTGTTTGCTAAATACTGGCATTTCATAAAAGATGTTTTATAGAAGAGAAACTTTCTTAGTATCATATTGCTCCTTCGGAATCACCAACCATCAGGAACATATATAATATGTATTATCTGTGACTTCTTTTGGGAATGTAAAACATGTATTTGATATTGAAGGTAGTGAATGGGAACAAAGTTATGAGACCCTTACTTAAAAAGAAGTCTTTGGGATTTGGGGGTTTGTTAGTGAACCATATAATCAGGCTGCCAGTGAACTTGTTACTAAGCAAAATAAATAAATAAATAAATAAAAAGTAATTTTTTTCAGGTAAGCAAGCTCTACAAAGTAAATAAGTTAGTATTGAATAAATATGATTCCAAATTCTCAGCTGCCTCCTGTACCCAGCCCTAGTGAGGATTGAACCCACACCTGGGCTTGTGCCCTCACTGGGATTGAACCAGTGACCTTTTGGTGCATGGGACAATGCTCAACCAACTAAGCCGTAGTGAATTAATTTTAAAATTGCCAATGCGAAAGAAATAAGAGATATAGTAATGTTCATCAAATATTCAGTTTGTTCCTCTATATTTCTTAGTTTAGTTTTGCCTAATAAAATGTAAATAGGACTTATTAATATTTCCAGTTTGAAGCAGTAAAATGCCATGGTAATTTCTCTAATTTCTCTCTCTTCCCCTATCATCATGACTGAGGGGGCCCATGTTCCAGATACTACAGTTACAAAATGATGTAACCCCTGTCCTCCTGGTTTCCTGAGTGACTCTATGGAGCAGAGCAGCAGTGGACCAATGTGGACCATGTAATATGAATGATAAACAAACTTTTGTTGTTGTTAAGCTTCTATGATGGGATTTTTATTACCACAGCACAATTTAGCTAACCCTGACTAAAACAAAAAGTAAGTAATTAAATATCTGGGAGAGAACCAAACTAAAATTAAAAATGAAACACAGACAAAAAACTCAAAATCTCAGGCTCTTAATAGCTCTCCAACTAGGAATTTTGCTTTAATTAGATAAGATTGTAGCTAAAATGTTCTATCTTGCCTTAACACCAGCTCTGTTTTATTCACCTGCCAAAAATGCTTCTGAATTCAGCAGCTCTGGGTTATTTGTTGGTCAACCAAGTGTATAAAATGGTTTTTGTTTATTTATTTTTATTGAGCTATTTTGCTGCTGAGTTGAATAAAATTTCAATATGTATAAGCTCCGCTCCCAGATGTCTGATAGTCAGGAGATTCAACCTCCTCAGGCCAAATCTTTGATAGAGGAAATTATCATGGGATAGGAAGAATATATTTCATAGATTCTGTCAAATTGCAAAATGTACTGTGAGCACATATTGGAAAACCCTCAATTAGGACTCAGACTATAAAATGTTAACAAGACAAATTAGGGACTAAGAATTATAGAGAACTGGCTGCCTGAAATAATGAGTTGATGGGACATGTGTCAAATTGCTGAGAAAAGGACTCATGCAGTGATTAGCCTGAGGTGCTCAGGTACCATCTTCACCACCTAAGGGTATGGCTCCAATTTCCTCTGCTTCTCAGAGCCCAGTGAGTTGAAATAACATTTATTGAACACCTACCTTGTACTAAATGTATATAAAATGTATTTACTATGCTAAATATTATCTAAAGTAGATTTTCATTTTTCAGATAAGGCAACTGAAGCTAAGGGTAGTTAAATAACTCAAGAGACAGAGTGGGGATTCCATCCAGATCCAGGCCTTTCCATCATACCATATGGCAACATTGACCAGCATGTAAATGGGTCTACATAGCTGTTCTCATCTTGATAGAAATCTTTTTGGTGAGAGGTTTGAATGAAAATTAATGCTCATTATTTTTTAACTAATATATTTGAGACAGTATCTATGAATGCATAATGAAATGTCAAAAACTCAATATGCAAAATGTATAGGTTTTGGTGAAATCTTACTTTCTAAAAATACAATTAACTTTTTTATAAAAGTGATCAGAAGATGTGGTATTCATTATATATAAATTCTCTTATTGTCCAAAGCTTACATTTTAAGGGTCACATTTTAAAGTATTTTATCAAAATATTCACAAAGTTTGCTCTTGCCTTTGTTCCTCCAAATTTATTGCGATATAATTGACATATATCATTGGGTAAGTTTAACGTACAATTCTACTTTGGAATGGAAGTGATAGAGACAAGATTTGTCATATTAAATTAATACTGAGTAATCATGGAGAATGCTGGAGGAAAAATGCTAAAAGTTATAATTAAAAATAATATTGACACCTTGTTGGTGAGGACTCAGCATGGTGGAAAATATTTCTTCATTCTACCCTCCATGCAGATATCCTCCTGAAAAATACATTTTGAAACTTTGAAATGTATGCCTTTATTTTTTTTAAAATATGTAAGAAATAAACATAGACAAGGAATGTACAAAACAGCACTTCCATCTTATTCATTTTTTTAAAGATTTTTAAAAATTGATTTTTAGAGAGAGAATATGGGAGAGGAAGAGAGAGAGAAACATCAATGTGAGAGTGACATATCGATCCGCTGCCTTCTGTATGCCCCCTACCCAGGCTTGAGCCTGCAACCTGGGCACGTGCCCTGACCAGCAATTGAACAGGCAACCTTTTGGCGCACAGGACAACACCAACCAATTGAGCCATACCAGCCAGGGCCATTCATTGTTTTAAATTAAAATTTGAAAATGATAGTTTTGTTTTTCTATTAAGTTCATTCTTGGTCACCTTTTTGGTAATTGCAAATCCCCCACCTTGGATTTATTTATTTAGTCAGTGGTTTTATTCCTATTGTGTGTGAGCAATATTAATCTTATCTTCACCTTGTATTCTTACCTTATGCAAATATGTAGAGACTTTAGCCTTTTGCAGAGAACCTGCCAAGCAGATACAGGAGGATGGAACTGAGATAGGAAGGTCTTTCTCTCACAACTTTGACTGCTCTTTAAGCAGAGCCAACTGGTATACCATTCCACATGGAACACAGGCTTTCCAAGATTTTGATCCCATCAGCTAAGGAAATTTGTTCTTTCAGACTGAGAGAAGCCTCTTCCATTCCCTCCCAGTGATCTATACCATTTTCCATGTGTGCTACATCTGAAAAATTTTGGAAAACATTTCCCTAGAAGATTCAAACTTTGTTCTGTTTTCTTAAAAAATTAAAGCACTATAATACACTTAACATTCTAAATTCAAATTTATAATATTTCTATGTGAATAAGCCCCATTTTACTTTAATAAATTTCTTCAACTGTAAAAATAGGAATGTTTTACATATCTATACCACAGAGCACTTCTGAGAACTGAAAAGAGAACACAGCTGAATGGAAGTAACGTATTGACTAAATCATAGTAGGCAACCAAGATGTATTTGCTTTCTATTTCCCTTCCTCCAAAATCCTAATTTATGTGCTAAATGCTGACCAGGATGCAAGCACCTTGAGGTCAGGCATCTTTTCAATTTATCTCGGTCCCTACACAACCCAAAAGGTACCTGGCACATTAAATGTTTCTTAAGGACTGACTGGTCAATTCCTTTTCTGAGAACTTCCATCCACTTTCAAATTTTTATTTCTTCCAATCTCCTGAAAATTAGGAAACTGTGGATGACATTTCTAAATTTCAATCTCACTGCAACTTTTTGCGACACATCGTTCAATATGATTTCTCATCTCACCAAAATAACTCTCCAGTTTGTATTGTGGAAATTGCAAAAACTGCATTCTTGCTCTGGCTCTAAATTCTTCCACAGAGTGTGATTTTGATAAGTAAGCAAGGCTTCAAATGTGTTCTTCTATTATGTGTATACTTAAATTGTTCAAAGTCTTTTAAAAAAAAAAATGTTCAAAGTCTTGCCCAGCTGGTGTGGCTCAGTGGATTGAGCATCGTCCCATGGACTGAGAGGTCCCAGTTTGATCCCGGGTCAGGGCACACGCCCGGGCTGCAGGCTCGATCCCCAGTGTGGGGAGTATGGGAGGCGGCTGGCTGATGTTTCTCCTTTACATCAATATTTCTATCTCTCTCTCCCTTCCTCTGTCTCTAAAAAATCAATTAAAAAAAAAAAAGATATTTTTTAAAAAATGTTCAAAGTCTCAACTTACTTAAGACTGCTATAAACCTGAAGTAAGAACTAGTCAATAGAAACAGACAGCAGTTATTAAACCAAAAATTAGAAGTACAAATCTGCTAAGGAGTTGTTGTGTTTATTTTTGTTGTCTTGTTATCTTTCTTATTTTGTTTGTTTTATACTATAAGAGAGCTGGAATAGTAGTTTCCCAGTTATCTAAAAAAGCAAAGATTAACAAAATGATTACGTATAGTTTCCTATTTTTTTTAGTATAATGTAGTATTGCTTTTTTTTTCCTCTTCTTTTGGGTCTCTCTCTCTTTCCATATTAACATTTGTAAACTGTTTCCTAGGCATTTTGAGGGAACAGCATTTTTGGGCAAAACACTCAGTTCAAAAATTTGTTCAAAAGAAAAGCTGTGGTCTTGTACCTGCCCTTATTCTGGGAAAAGCAAAACCAACGCAAACATTCTTTGCCTTCACTCTTGTCTTTGAAATGGTCATATAATTGTCGATCTCTGGTAGGACTTCTCTTGCCCTGAACAAAACTTCTATTTATGTCTACATATACTCCCAAAGAGGAGGGAGGGGAAGAAGAAAATTATATGCACGGAGCTTTATTTAGTCTCCAGAATCATAGCCCAAAAGTGAGCTGGTCAACAGAAGAATGGGCAGTGGGTAGGGCTGGAGACGCTGTAGCTCTCAGTACAAAGACTGCCTGGTTTACGTTTGTTATGCCAAGAGGTAACCCTCAAGAATGCACAGCCCTACTTGGCAGGGAGTGAACTGTCAACCGCTACTGCTGTGCAGCTTAGACACTGTCCCTGTGGGGTCAGCACTTTCATCAGAGAAAAAGGTGGATGAGGCTGAACACACAGTGAGAGACCTGTTCACAAACTGAAGCAAATCAGAACAGCATCAGGGAGTTCTGAACTCATAAACCATAGCAGTCCCATCTGTCTGTTCCAACGGCCTCCTGACTGCTCATCTCTGCCACCAGCCTCTGCCTTTCTGTGGTGTCTCTCCCAGTTACCAAGTCCCAAAGTCAAAGTCCCAAACTCTTTCACAACATAAAACATTCCTTATTAAGTAACCCCCCACCTACATCTTGCCAATCATCTTTACTTATCAATCATTGCTCCAGCAATATCAAACTCCTGATTATTCTCCTGGCTGTAATCCCTATTGTTCTACCTGGAAGCCATGTATCCTTCTGTGTTCCCAGGAGTCACTTACTTCCTTCTTTGTGCCGTCTTCACAGTTTATGCATATTTTCATTATCGTATCTATCACAGTGTATCTTCAGTCATTGATTGGCAAGCCTCTTTTCTACCTCCAATTGTCACCTATGGCCATGCAAGGTTCTTTCCCCTCACCTTCCCCAGAAACACTGTTCAAAGGATAAAATATATGAGCTGTCAGTGTGCCAGCTCTGCTTGTCCTACTAGTATTAATAATAGCACCTCCTGTACATTGAAGAGGACAGGCTCTGCTCCTCTGTCATCGCATTTCATCTATATAACAAAAGCATAAAGAGAATACCATTCCTACCTCCAGTTTATGAAAGAGGAAAGCAAAGCCTGTAGATCATAAGTGATTTGCCCAAGGTCCCAGTGTAAATTGTGAATGTTCTAACAGCAAGCCCTGCGTCTAATTCTATGTCTCTCCAGTGCCCAGCATAATGTCTGGAATGCAGGGCACTCAATAGATGTGTATTTGAATGAGTAAATGAAGAGCCTAAGAAAGAAGGCACGTACTCTCCTCAGCTTCTGGATGGGTTTCACATAAGCCACAGCTGTACTGGTTGCACAAAAATCTGAGATGTGAATAAATGTAGTCAAATGGGAGATTATAGGCTCAAAGAATTTAAATAACATAAACAGGTCTCTGAAAGAGAATAAATTGCCTATCAATCATTCAACAGTTTTTTGTTGAGCAACTACTTATGTCCAGGACTCTTGGAATTTGGAATATGCCAGGTTCCTGCTATCACAGAGTTTACATTTGAGCAGAGGGAGACACATAATAAAAATAAATCTAATAAATCATTAAGGTGTATAGTATGTCCAGGTGTTAGGTGCTACGGTAAAGGGAAAACTTACAACAGAGTGAGGGGGGAGGCGATCATTGTAAAATGTAGGCAGCATGCCCCTCTCTGAAAAGAAAACATTGAAATTGGAGTGCCTACTTAAAGGGATGGAGGCGTTAGCCGGGTGGGTATTTGGGGGAAGAATAACCTGGGCAGACAAAACTTCCCAGGCCTAGGGACATTGTGAAGTAGGAGAGTGTCTGGGATTGTCAAGGTTCAATGAGGAAGCACTATACATGGAGCGGGGTCATCAGATAACTCTCAGGAGGCCAGTTGGCTTGCAGTTCTGAGGTCTAATTATAAAGGGTCCCTACTGCAGCCAACTGTAGAAGTATCTCTAGTAAAAGAAAACTATAAAATATCACATGGGACATGCTTACACCAAGAAGGAATCCACTGTTTATCAGTATTCAAATTTAACTGGGCATCCTGGATTTTTATTGCTCAATCTAGGGGCCGTAATCTGGAGCAGAGCAAGACGGAGGGAGCAGTCTGCCTGTATCGTTGCCTCTCCCTGACGGTAGCTGCTATTTCCCCTCACCGCCCTCTGCCTTCCTCCATGGGCCAGGAAGTTCAGAGCCTAATCCCACTAATTTAGTCAGCATGGAGTCTGATTTCAACGATCCATATTTTCAGCTTTGAGAATCCAGGAGAGTAATGGATGACCCAGAAATGTCCGGGTCATTGTGGTCAAGAGGACCAGGTGCTGCAACAGGCCCAGCTGGGGTCAGCCAAGCACATCAGTCATGTTGGGTGGGACAGGCTCCAAGGAAGAGGTAATGGTCGAGGGAAGAAGTAAGATGTGGTGGTGTCTTAGTCTGTTCAGGCTGCTACAACAAAACTACCATAAACCGAGTGGCCTATAAACAGAAGCATCTTTTACTCACAGTTTGGAGGCTGGAAAGGCCGAGATCATGGTGGTGGCAGCTTCAGCGTCTGGTGAGAACCCCCTTCTTCAGAGACAGCGGTCTTCTTGCTATAACCTCACAGGGCAGAAAGGCAGGGAGCTTTCTCAGGGCACGGATTCCATTCACCGGGACTTCACCCTCTTGGCGTCATCATCTCCCAAAGGCCCCGCCCCCTAATACTATGACATTGGGTATTAGCTGTCAACATACGAATTTTGGGGAAACATATTCAGACCATAGCAGGTAGGATATGTGCAGACAGAAGGTATCCCCACACAGGTATCTTGCTGGATCCATGGCAATCTAATTGCTTAATTAGATTCACTGCTAGAATAAAGCATCAATGATAATTAAAAAAAAATTCCCCAAAGTGAATCTTCCTAATGTAGCTTGAGTTTGAAATGTATTGCCTATCAATTTTTATTTTGTTTTAAAGCACTATCTTTCAAATTACTAGTCCATTAATTAAACTAGTATTGTTCTTTTTTTTTTTTTTTTTTTTTATCCTCACCCGAGGATATTTTTCCATTTTTTGTACAGATAGAGCAGGAGGGAGAGAGAGGAAGGGAGAGAGAGAGAAACATCGACGTGAAGGGACACATCGAGTGGCTGCCACCCGCACGACCAACCAGGGCCGGGGACAAACTGCAACCGAAGTACGTGCCCTTAGCGGGAACCGAAGCAGGGTCTCTCCGGACCGCAGGCCGACGCTCTAACCGCTGAGCCAAACTGGCCAGGGCTAACTAGTATTGTTCTTAATTATCCTAACATCTGTCAAGTGCTTTTAGGGAGAGAAGTTCCAGAAGCATCTAGAAGTGGTAGAGCTTTCTAGAACGCTAGTTTCTCACGATAACCCACCATAGAGATGGTCCACATCTCGCTGATTGCAATGTTTACCTTCCTATCCTGATTTTAGTTCTGCCTGAATGGACGTAGATTTCCTAGCTTTAGCATTACAATCCCAGCTGGATCGCAGAAGTTGGAGTCATATTAAAACATAGAGTTTGACAGCCCCGAAGGGCCGGCACACCTGCAGGATTCTCTCCTGCAGAAGCTTTGAGTACACTGGTGACAGCAGTTTCACAGATTTCAAGCAATTTATCACCAGATTTTGCAGTCCTCTTGCCGGATGCTGTAATTATGAGGTGTCACCACTATAACTGCTGTGAGGGTGCAGAGGTGGAGAGCTGACTGTGAGAAAAGATATTTACAAGCAAACTTGGGTGACAGAGTACTTTTCTGGCAGAAGAAGTGGGTGCGTGGGTTCTGGTGTTTAGACTTGTGGGAGGCTGCTTGGATAGAAATTGTGCCCAGAGGGTCACAGACAAAACCACACACTTTAGCTTGAAGCATCCTCTCTGTGGTCCCTGGGGAGCTGGGTGTCTTTATTTCATATGTCATGTATTCCTCCCTGGGAGGGATTTCACCGAGGAAAGGACTGGAATAGTTCCCAGGCTGCTCGGGGTGCAGTGGCACGTGTGGGTCCTCCTTCTGGGGCACCCTCTCCCAGCCACTCAGGTTCCACGCCACCCCTTTCTTTCAAGACAAACCAACTTGTTTGTTAATTTGTCCATAGAATGAGCTTTGACATCTCTCCGGAGACCTGTGTGCTCGCCATACCCCGAGTCATGTTTTTAGTTGGCAGTGTTGCTAGAACAGTCGGCGCGGGAGTGTGCTCTGGCTCTTCCTCTGTCATAACATGTAAACACACGCTGACAGGAGGCCACACAAAGAAGAAACACAGTCGTGGGCTCTGTCAGCATACCTGCCTGACCCCGTTCACAGGCTCTGCTTAATGACGCCACTCAGGCATCAGATATTCCTCAAAGATGCGCTCTTCAAAAATAATGTACAAATCGCCCGGCCGGCGTGGCTCAGTGGCTGAGCATGGACCCATGCACCAAGAGGTCACCAGTTTGATTCCCGGTCACGGCACATGCCCAGGTTGTGGGCCGGATCCCCAGTGGGGGCATGCGGGAGGCGGCCAATCGATATTCTCTCTCATCAATATTTCTATCTCTCTCTCCCTCTCCCTTCCGTTCTCTCTAAAATTAATAAAGAAAAAAAATGTACAAGTCTATTCTGAGATTTGAGGTTGGTGCCACGAATGGTCTGATACTCAAAATATCACTATTTTTAGGCCTGGAACAGGAAAAAGTACAAATGAAAGTGAGTTTTCATTCCTTCCACTTGCAAAATACCAACACGCCCCCCAGCTCTTTTTAGAGGAAGGAGCACCCCAATAAATCTCACAAGGCTCCGTAGAGGGTGGGATATGAGACTGGCTGGTCTTGGGCCTCAGGTAATATCCCCAATACTGGCACCCATTATTCTTTTTTCTTTCCATTTCAACACAGCTCACTGGAGCGAGCCACTGTGAGGGTGGTGGGAGAAGACAGCTCCGATAACCCTCCTCGTAATGTTTTAACAAGTTCCTATAAAGACTTCTGCTGCTAGACCTTGGGCAGAAAGTTTTTCCTTTCCCAAGCCCCCCAAATGGCTGACCCACAGGGCGATCTCGCCGGTGCCTCGGGGCAGGAGGGCCAGACACTTCCCCAGGGTAGATGTGTTCTCTTTGTCCGCCGGCCAAGGGGCTGGGATGGAGAGAAGAGTAGTGGTTGTTCGGCGTGTTTGTCCAGCCGGTCTCCTCCCCATCCTTTGTTGTCTGTCAACTCAAACTCCCACCAGGACACACTGGGAGAAAAGCTGTCACCGTGAAAGGCTTCAGCTGCCTCAGAGCCCAGTCCCTCTGCCAGCTCCCCGGCCTGGGCACTGGCATTAACGCTGCGCTGCAGAGCACAATGAAAGGGCGACGTGAATAGACTCAAACCCTTTAACAGGCGTTTCCTTTTCAAGAACACCCCACCTCTAGGCACCCCCAAAATAGTCTCCTTAGGTTTTTCTTGCCTCCTTTTCTAATAAGAAGAAAACTGGTATTTAGAGAAGAAACAGAGCTGCTAAAACTTCAAAGGCTTCAACAGGGATGTTCTTTGCAAATCGAGATTGCTTTTTGACAGCAAAACAGGGAAATTCCCTACTCTCATAATATTAGTTTACGGAGAGCCTGCTCCAGTGTTCTTTCCTCTGACTCTGTGTGAGTTGCTTTGTACACACTTAATCAGACGCAGTCTTCATTTCATTACAAAGGTCTTTGGGAGTTTAGGGGAACCGACAGAGAAAGTGAACTTGTCTTCTGATGCCTTGCAAGGGTGGTAGAAACTGACCACTCAGGACTTCCCAACGGTGAGGGTGAAGTGTGTGTGGTGAGTCAGAACTCCTAGTGCTTTGGGAAGAGGAGGAGAAACGTTTTCCCTGTGCTCCCGAGTACTGCAAACTCACTCTCCTTCTCTAGCCTGTTCAGCAGGCTGCTGGTTCTCCATGCACTCACTCTTCTCCCGTTTGGAGCAAAGCATTGCCACTCGGCCCGAAGCTAGCTTTTTGTTATTCAAGTCTTTTTGGAACTAGCCACAGATCATTATTAGCTTCACCCTTATTTTTTTTTCAAATATGTCTTTTTAAAAAACTGATTTTAGAGAGAAAGAGAGGGAGAGGGTGAGAGAGGAAGAAACATCAATGTGAGAGAGAAACATCGATGAGTTGCCACCAGCACCCAACAGGGGATCAAACCCACAATCTTGGTGTATGTAGAGGATGCTGTAACCAACTGAGCTACCTGGTCAGGGCTACTAGTCATAACTTTAGACACTGTTTGTGTTAGAGGGGGAGGGAAAAAAGATAAGTCAATGAGCGTGGCGTAAAATAGCCCACAGTTAGTGAAATAGTATTGGTATTTTGGATCACCCTTCCTGCTAGGGTACATTTGTACCATGGTTGCTGGTGTTTTTGTAAAAATAATCCCAATCTTTATGTATTCTCACTATTCTTCTAATGTACACGTTACCAAGTCTTTCTTGGTAACTATCCATTGTTTATGATGAAAAATAATTCTGAAGAGCAAAGTAGAGAGGAGTCAAGGGCATTGCTGAAAACACCCCAGCGAAACCGTCCAAGTTCCCATCACCCCCTCAGCCTCAATATTTACCTTTGGATGTGACACTCCTAATGACGAATGTATTTCTCCCCCGTCTAACCCATGAACTCAAACTCATCCTTCAGTGTCGCCCTGGCTGGTTTGGTTCAGCGGTTGGAGCGTCGGCCTGCGGTCCTGAGAGACCCGGGTTCGGTTCCCGCTAAGGGCATGTACCTCGGTTGCAGTTTGTCCCTGGCCCTGGTTGGTTGTGCGGGTGGCAGCCACTCGATGTGTTCCTTTCACATCGATGTTTCTTTCTCTCTCTCTGTTCCTCTCTCTCCCTCCCACTCTACCTGAACAAAAAATGGAAAAATGTCCTCCGGTGAGGATAAAAAACAAAAAACAAAAAAACAAACTCATCCTTCAGTGTCTACCAAAACGGCTGCTCCTCCGTCAGACTGGGTGTGATCCTGCGGCACCTGTTCCCGCACCTCTGCGCAGAAGCGTCCTGCAGCACCTCTGAGCACTGCCCTTCACGTCGCCCTCCCCAGGAAGACCACCGGCCGCTGAAGAACTAGAGCTATGTCTCTCATCATCACAGCTGGTGCCGGGCACAGAACGGGGAGGCAGTAATTGTTTTCCAGGGTATGTTTGAGTAGACGGCTCCCCACTTCCTTGTCACTGTTCTGTTTTGCCTGAAATTCTTCTCATTGACCCAGAACATTTTCTTTCCTTTGTCATGGTCCATTGAGATAATAATGCCGATCAAGCCTCCTGGAGAGCTTGGAGTGATAATTACATTAAGCAGACTGCATGTGAGTGTGTTGAATGTTTATTTAAAAGCGTATACACGTGTGCTAGCATATTTATGATCCTGTCAATTCGATGATCATAAACTTTCTTCTAACCCAGAAACGCAGCCCTGGACCCTGACTGTCCTTATGCAATGTATGTAATGAATGCTTTGACACTCCTTTTCTTCGTCTGTGAAATCGAGGGTTGAGTAAGAGTCTCTCTAACATGTGTTTCAGGTCCAGACTGCTCACTGAGGATTAGCCCTGTTGTGCGGGGCAGGTAACGTTGGGCTGGGAAGCAGCGGAAAATAACAGAGGCCCGTGAAACCATCACAGGCTTCAAGAAGCAAAATCCCACAAAGAGCTATTTTGATTAGTTCTCATGCCAGCTGCGACTCCAGCCACCGCGAGGGGGGCTGAGGGGTAAATTGCCCTCCTCATTAAGAAGCCGAGTGGAGAAATGTCCTGGGGTGAAGTCAGGGACAGAATGCGGAGCCTGGCCGCCTCCTTCTTCGCCAGCTCGAAATGGTTTTCCCCTCCTCTTGATGTTATCCAATGCAATACTAAAGCCTATTTTTACAAAAATGAATTTGTTGGCTTTGTTTCCATTATATAGTTTTTGGCCAGATCTAATAAATACGTTCTTTCTTGGTGTGAGTGTTTGCGGGGCAACCCTCCAAAAGGTACCGGCAAGAAAGGGAGCGGTGATACCGACTCACAGTGCGCTTTCCTGTCACTGGTTCGGCTGCGCAGACTTTTCTCAAGCCAGAATTTCAAAACAGAACCCTACGCAAGAAAACGTCTCTGATAAAAGCATTAGCCTATAACATAGGCAATAGAAGAATTAGGAGGGGGAGTATTCTAATCACATTTTACGATCAGATTTATCATGGGTTTTTAAGTAGACATGTGCCAGATCCAAAAAGAAATAAAAGATCTTGAATGATTTTCGGTGACATGGTACTTTTAAGTAAATACATTTTGGTTTTTGCTGCTTGTTTGTTTGTTTGTTTCCTTTTAATTTTTTAGAGTCAGTAGGCAAGAACATTAAACATCATAAAAGGAATAGATTAATATAAACCATACATGTATTTCTCTCTATAGAATCTTTCACTCTTTCTATGAAATACCATTTGGGATATTTCAGTTTTGCACTGATGTGTTAATACTCCATCCAGGAGATGTTGGTAATAGAGCCGACTCCTTAATTCTGCTGTTCTAAATACTACATAACAGGCTAAAAAAAAACATACAATTTTATTTGAATATGCTTGACCTTGGCAAATTCATATATATTTGTTGTGGGCTTTGCCCTTGGTCGGCTGTACCTATATCTTTTTTTTAACACCATAAACAAAAGCTACACTCGTGCTATTTTGAACCCAATACCAAATTCGGTATTTTTCTTTCAAGATATGATGTTTTAAATTCTAAACAGATTCTTTTACAGATGAGAATTCATATGCATATCCTACATTATCTTTAAAAGATAAAACAAACCCATCAACTTTCTACTAAGAAAAGAAAATGTGGAGATTATATATATTTTATACTGCTGACTCCTCTTCTTACTACACTCTAGCTTTTTTTAAAAAATTCCCCCCTCTAAGCACTATGTCAATTCCTCCCTCCCCTCTGTGTCCTTTCACTAACAGCAGCTCCTAGGAGGCAGCCTACAATGAAGGGATGTGGACTGTTGACTAGTCCGCCTTACCCTTGACCAGCTGGTAGTATCAGGAAGGATTTACCTACAGCTCCAGCAGTGGGAGAAAATTGACTTAAGACAAATTACAAATTAAGAGCATTTGCCTTTCCAAAGTAGCAAACACCTCTGTGGTTAGGTGTCTGTGGTTTTAAAGTGGCTGTTGACTTAAGAATGTCAAAAGTATTGCTCTGTTTTGTTGTTTGTTTGCTGATTTTTTTTTTTAAGCATTAAAAACTGCATTCAACCTTTAGGATCCTGCTAATGACTTTCCCTGATAGCTGGCTTGTCCCTAGAATGCTCAATAAGAAGACAAAGAGGCAGCATGAGGGATGGGAAGACCAGACCAGACCAACTTAAGTGAAACTGTCAACCCCCCAGGGAGGCATTAATAGTTTATTGGGTATGGACGATGCATAGCAAAGTAAAGGAAGAGGCTAATAACCTTTAACATTAAAAAATAACTATTATTGTGACCAGTGTAGCATGAAGCACAAACAGAATACTCTCTGGTCAACAACAACAAAAAAAACAATGTGTTGCCCACCAGAGCAATTAATAAAATTAAAGCACAGTTTCTTGCAGATGGATATGTAGGAGAATAATGGCGTGGGGCTGCGCTGAGCTGTCATGCATCAGATACTACATCTGTTATGGAAATCAGGGGAAGTGGGGGCCTTTTGTTCATGTGAGAGCCCTCCCAACAGGGATTTGGCTGGAGTAGATTTTCTTGTTACTAAACATGATTTCTAGCTAGTGGAGAGCAGATGCTTCTGCAGCATTTGGAACTAATAACCGACCTTCAAGTGCATGCCACCCCTAAAGAGGCTGGGACTGTTGGAGAGACCAATTTCAGCTCCAAGATAATGTGTTCAGTTTAGTTTCTACTTTGCACATGAATGACACTGAGACCAGATGAGCCTTCTGCCCTGGGGTTTGCTAGAGATGGAAATACAATGACGCTGGCCCTAAAGATCAGAGCTTTTCAGGTGTACTTGTGAAGGACAACTCAGAATCAAGACAGCAGTCCAGTTGGAGAGCAGGGAGTGGGAGAGGAGAAAAATATACGAAACTCTTGTATTGGGCAGATAGCCCCACCCATGCCCTGGCCAGGCTCTTACATCTGGGCTGTGACTCCTTGAATGAAATCGATCCATGGGGCTACAGGTCATCACCTAATCACTAAAGAAAAACACCTCTTCTTTTTCTTTTCTAAAAACAAAATTAATTTACTTTTAATTACAGTTGATACACAATATTATATTAGTTTCAGGTATACAACATAGTAATTAGACATACTTTACAAAGTGACCACCCCTATAAGTTTAATACCCATCTGACACCATACATAGTTCTTAGCATATTATTGACTATACTCCCTACACTGTACATTACATCCCTGTGACTATTTTCATAACTGGCAATTTGTACCTCTTCATCCCTTTCCCCCCAAAAAACACCTTTTTTTAAATCCTCACTCGAGGATATTTTTCTATTTATCTTCAGATAGAGTGGGACAGAGGGGGGGTGAGAAAGAGAGAGAGAGGGAGAGAGAGAGAAACATTGAAGTGAGAGAGACACATCGACTGGTTGCCTCCCGCACGATCCCAACTAGGGCCTGGCACGGACAGCAACTGAGTACATGCCCTTGACTGGAATCAAACCCACCGGCCGACACTTTAACCACTGAGCCAAACCAGCCAAGGCACACCTCTTCTTGACAGACCACTTAAACTCAACTGCTTATCGGGTTATCCTGAAGATTCTAAACATTTCTCTCCAAATACAACACATTAATTTACAACCAACCAGATTAAGCAGTCTTTCTAACCAGCAAATATCAATGCCTGACAACTCAATCTGTGAAAATTAATATCTGAAAAATTCTAAAATGCAAAGACTAGAAATAGCAAATAAGCAGTTTTTACATTTGGTAGGTACTAGCATGTATTGTTTTACTATGGTCAGAAATAGGTATAAGGATATCTATAGACAGTGCTTTTATCATTCACCTCAGAATCCTTCTTACTTCAGCAAGTACTTTGTGACTAGAATTTACCTCCCTACAAACGAGATAGTAATTCTGGGATGGAGTCTATGCCAACTACAACCCGGCTTGAAATGGCAGCATCTGGGGCATTTCTAAACATGGAAATAACAGTTCAGATTTTGTTTTGTAATGTTACCTGAATTTTAGAGGTTGTACTTTGAACCTGCTTACTTAACCCTTTGTTACGGCTTAAAACACTATTCCTGATTATATGAATCATCACTTCCTCTTCTAAATTTTTCACCTGTGATTCTATGTGTGGGGCCTGTTCTGGAAACAACTGCCTCAACCCGTCGAGTTCCCAACAGTCCCGTATAATTCCTTCTTTGAAACACATTCAACCCAGTACTAACTAATAAATCGCCTCGAGGCTGTCGGGCACACTTTCCGGTGGACTGAATGAATGGCAAGGCTTGGCCGGTGGATGGAATCTTCCCTTGAGAAATTTGCCTGTCCAGTCCTAGATAAGCCCTTGCACCCAGTGCACGCCCACGTCCCTTCAGGAATGTGTCCTGCATAAACCAATCACGAAGTAACAAAAGTAGTTTGCATCAGTACGTTGTTTTCAGTTTATCATGGGCCTTCGTGTGCTCGATGGTATTCAATCCGATCCTCACTGTTCTTCAGAGAAGGTAGTAGGGGAATGTTACTACTTTCATTTCACAGAGAAACGGAGAGCGAGGGGGGCTGCGCGGCTCCCTGGACCTCACACAGCTACAGAGCGGCGACGCTGGAACCCATCCCGGGGGCTTCCTACCAAGTGAAAAAAGGTCCGTTTTTTAAAATAGTTATTTTTAAGTGTTTTATGCCATGTTACTTTAAAAATGCAATTGAGCCCTGGCTGGTTTGGCTCAGTGGTTTGAGCATCAACCCGAGGACCAGAGAGTCCTGAGTTCATGTGGGTGGCAACCCGTTGATGTGTCTCTCTAATCTCATTGTTTCTCTCTCTCTCTTCCTCCCTCTCTCCCTCCCACTCTCTCTGAAGATAAAAGTGCAAAAATGTCCTCGGATGAGGAAAAAAAAAATAAAAATAAATAAATAAAAGTGCAATTGACTTTTTCCCCCTGAGATCACAGTTAGAATTTTTTGTTTGAAAATCCAGGACATAGAAGACACACCGGCACTTGTGCGGCAAACACTGTCTTCCCACAGCTGCTCAGTTTCCCCACGTGGTTCAGCAGGTGTTAGGGATGCTGACTGTCAGAGAACTTTTTCAATGAGATGCAAACCCGAGCATCCAGACATTGGGATCTAAAAAACTATGGTGGGTATATATTTTTTCATTGTTATTTTGCACAAACAGGATTGTTAACCCTAATGCCCTGGCCGGTTTCCAGATAAAGGATTACAATTTGCCTTGCTAAAAACGTTCCCTGCTGCTTTAATTAGATATGGTATTTTCCCCTCCCCTTTGCACACAGTCTGTAGCATGCTCTGTCCTGTCAGCCAGCTGCCATCACTCACTCCAGGAGGATAAAATGATTCCTCTAATATCAAGAGACAAAGCACTAGCCACAAAGCTGGATTTCGAAACAATGTATAAACGTAAACGGCTGATGATTAATACTGTAAAAATTAAATCACAGAATGGGAAAGGAGCTTTGAAGATTTTTCCTGTAAGCTGGGTCAGAGAGAGGCCACGTTTTCAGGAAACCGGAGCGCCAGATTAATTTAACCAAAACTCTGCTTTTAAAAATTCACCCAGTTCTGTCCCCCGCCCCAAAGTCAAAACAATTGTTTTTGTGTAAGTGTCTCCTTTGTTGTCTTGTTATCGCATACTCATTGTAAGGAAGGTCAGCATATTCCTATTTATTACCAAGATGGTAACTAGTTTTAAACCTCCACTAACATCTTAAATTCAATAAGGAAACATTCACTTAGTTAAGTGAAAATCATTTAAACCAAGAACCAAGAAAGCAAAGAAAAAGGGTATTTTACACTTTGGAAGTGGATTTGTGCAAGAAATTAAATATTCATAATGTGTGACTGTAAAACCGTTTTCATGGGATTATGTGGGAAAGGCTAGATCCCATATGGTGTTTCCAGACTGCATCCCAGAGCGCTGCCATAAGGTGAGGGCTGTTGACAGAGGCGGTGCCCATCTGCATTTGGAGAGGCTACAGCACCCACTGAGCAGACCTCCCTGTCTGGGCAGGGCTCAGGAGCTGGGCATCCCTCTTCCAGCCCACACAGCGCCTGTCCTTCGCTCTGCAGTCGGGTGGCTGTGTCTGCCTCTGCCTCTCAGACAGTGTAAATAACTGCCTCCCGCTGCAAAAGGAACTCCCACTGTGGGTGCTCCCTCTACATACACATTTCTGTGGCTTCCCTTTCATTCCTCTGCGGCTGCCCCTCTCGAGGTCCACGCTTCTCCTCCCGTGTCCTTTTTCCCAGACCCATTTTCTCCCTTTCCTTTCTAATGAACTACAAAATTGGAATTTGAAAGTAGCAGGTACCATTCTTCAGGTATTTAATACATTCACTTAAGAAGTAGAAGGCTTACCCTGGAGGGTTTGGCTCAGCGGTTGGAGCGTCGGCCTGCAGACCAGAGACTCCTGGGTTCGGTTCCCACTAGGGACACATACCAAAAAAAAACAACAAAAAAAAAACAGTAGAAGGCTGAACATTTGCTTAAATCCACGGAGTTTTGATGGAAAACAAAACAACCTGATATATGTGTGGCCTAGCACATGGAGCGCACCTTGAATGCCTTGTGTGCAGAAAGGTTAGCGTTGACTGAGAAGCAGGCCCAGGGGAAGGCACTGTTGATTGGTAGGGACTGTGGAATGCCAAAGAGCTCGTTGTCTATATCAAAGGGGCAGCTTTTATTCAGCATCACATTTGATTTGTGAAAATTAATTTAAGAATTTTTATAAGTCCATCAAGGTCAAGCTCAACATAAATAAGGCCACTGGCCTATGTATTTGTATTCTCAGAAGAATGGTTAGAATGTTGTCCTGATATTAAATACAGCCCAATGAAAAACCAATCTAATTGTTCAAAGGTGAGAGGTTGGGTTCCTCAGTAATCCAACATAGACTGATTTCACCTTAGTAGAGGTCCCGTGAAGGGGACTGACACGGCCGTGAAGGACATGTCAGATTACTTCCGAACTAAGGTGGAATTCCAAGACGAGGGACTTTCCCAACCACATCAGGATGATTTCTTCCTCATTTCTGTACTTTACCCATCTCTAAAAGGCTTTTAAAAGAAGTGTTTGGTGCCCCGGCCGGTTTGGCTCAGCGGTTAGAGCGTCGGCCTGCGGTCCGGAGAGACCCGGGTTCGGTTCCCGCTAAGGGCACGTACCTCGGTTGCAGTTTGTCCCCAGCCCTGGCTGGTCGTGCAGGTGGCAGCCACTCGATGTGTCCCTTTCACATCGATGTTTCTCTCTCTCTCTCTCTTTCTCTCTCTCTTCCCCTCTCTCCCTCCCACTCTATCTGTACAAAAAATGGAAAAATGTCCTCAGGTGAGGATGAAAAAAACAAACAAAAGAAGTGTTTGGTTAAAGCAAAAGTATATCAAATGAGACATTCATGGAACTAAAACATAGATAAGCAATGAGTTTTAAAAACAAAAATCAATATGAACAACTGTTCTGGCTAGCAGAAGACCTGATTCCTTGTCTTTTGTACTCACCAGATCTGTGTCCTTGGGCCACCCATTTAACAGTTCTTGACCTATTTCAGCTTGTATAAAAGAAGAAAGTTTAAACTATATCAATCTAGTCATAGGTGTAGGTCAGTCTTACATTAACAGCAGACTCATTCTTCAAATGAATTATCTTTAAAACCCACTAACAGGCCCCGGCCAGTTTGGCTTAGTGGTTAGAGCATCAGCCCGCGGACCAGAGAGTCCTGGGTTCGGCTCTCGCTAAGGGCAGGTACATCAGTTGCAGTTTGTCCCCAGCCCCAGTTGGGGTTGTGTGGGTGGCAACCGGTCGATGTTTCTCTCTCTTCCTCTCTCTCCCTCCTTCTCGCTCTATGCAGAAATGTCCTCGGGTGAGGATTAAAAAACCCACTAACAGAGCAGACAAAAGTGTAGCATCTTGGCCCTGGCCAGTGTGGCTCAGTGGTTAGAGTGTCGGCCTGCACAACCAAAGGATCACAGGTTCGATTCCCGGTCAAGGGTACATACTTGCCGTAGCAGGTTCCATCCCCAGTCCTGGTCAGAGTATGTGTGGGAAGCAACAATTGATGTGTCTCTCTCACGTTGATGTTTCTCTCTCTCTCCCTCTCTCTCTTCCCCTTGCCCTATCCCTTCCACCTTCTCTAAAAATCAATGAAAAAAAATATATATATCCTGGGGTGAGGAGTAACAACAACAACAAAGAAAGTTGAGCAGCTTGTATGGAAAAATGTAAGGCCTCTGACATCTCATTGAAATTACAGAAAGGGTTCCTCCTAGCACATTTTAAAACCACAGGACAAAATTGTTTCTGGGCTTCTTTCTATTACTGAAATTCAGATTCTTTATTTATTAGAACTACATTAAATTCTACCCAAAATGAAAACAAAATGATCTTTTTTCTCAAAATAAACTTCTTCCACAACCTCATTAACAATCACCTATTAAGTGCCCATTTCATGCTAAAAATTGTCCTTGCCTCCAAAGAACTAATAATATGTTTGTGAAGATGATATTTTTGCATTAAATAAAAACCATAACTATAAATCGACTAATAAGAATAAGTCAACTTTACAAATAATAATTGCATTATGTAACTAACATGGTTCTTCTGGTAATAAATGAGGTCAACTTTATGATCCAAATGACATTGACTCAAATTTCTAATTCCATAATATTCTCTAATTATTTCTGGGACTCCCCAAGGGTGATTTCACTTGTGCTCACAAAATAGTCTGTCTGCTACAGTTAGTCTTTACCGTCAGTCAGTAACTAACTGCTATGATTTTTCTCTGTAGCTACAGTTCCCTCTGCTAATGTCACTCTTCTCCTAAGTGTCCAGTAGGGCCTATTTATTAGCCTGCTGCTGAGTCTCCTCAGGAGATAGCCAGTATTGTTGATGCTCCAAAAATCCCTCTTCCGTGAGCCAAAGCAGTTCCAGTTGCCATGGGAATGAGGAAAGAAGCCTCCCTTGCTTAAGAACATGCCACATCTGTGTAGTTGATTTTCAAAGCATCGCTGTACACTTGTAGACTTCTGAAATGACACTAAAGGCTGGCCCTCAGACTCTCTACTCCTGGACTTCTGATATAAACTCGGTGAAACTGTTCAGCTCATCCTTCAGTAATTTAACACCTGCATTTAAGTCAATAATGCTTTCGGAGTTTCCCCCAACTGATGGATGGACACCTAACCCCTAAATCTTAGTGGCTTAAAAATTAAAGATTATTTTCACATTCATGCTACCTATTAATTGTGGGTTAGCTATGTGTTAATTAGGAATTTATGGGCTCTGACTCACCAAGGAAATGTGATTTGGTGGCTGTGGGGCAGGAGGCTCTTCTCTATATCACCTTTTCCAACCAGACTGAGGTTACAACCACTATCAGGTATATTGCTGGTTGCTAAGGTAAAGAGAAATATTTGGAAAATCACACATTGGCTCAATGCTTACAATTGTAAACCCCAACTTACAATTTAAGTGACACGATTTCACAATTCATTGGCCAAAATAAACACGTGCCCACATCTAATTTCAAGAGAGCAGAAAAGCACAGCTCCATCATAGGCTCAGAAGGCAAAGAAATGGCAATATTTGACTGGAATTAATGACCACCACCTCCCCAGACAATCTCCCATAAAAATACATTGGAGCCTCTACATCTAAAGGTAGAAAATCACTTGCAATCTTAAAGGTCATATTCCCTGCCCACTTCCATCTCTCAAATTTTCAAAAATCTCAATAATTAATATTACCCAACAACTTGACCTAGGGTTGTTGAAATAGTTCAGAGGAAGGAGTGACCAATGACACTGAGGAAGTTAAGGCAGGTAACAGGAAAGAGATGAAATATGAATTGGACCCTGAAGGAAAGGACTGAGATTTTTTTTTAATGGGGAAAGTTTGGTGAAATCATATAAATGGAAAAAAAAAAACTGGGCAGGGAACGTGTTGGGAGCAGTGAGTAGAGCCGTTTGTTCTCTGGACGGTCTGTGGTGCACTGGTCAGGGATAGAAGGTGGCAGTGGAGGTCTGGAAACAGACTGTAGGAGGCCGAGATAAAGAATTTGGTCTGTGTTTTACCATAAATCAGGGGCCATTAGAAGTTTGGAAGATAAGGTGATGATTGCAATGTACGAAGATAAATCGGTTCATGGGGCAGCTGATGGATTGGAAGAGGAAAGACTGATAGAGAGAAACTAATTAGTTCACTGTTGCCATCATCAGGG
This sequence comes from Molossus molossus, assembly GCF_014108415.1. Lineage (NCBI taxonomy): Eukaryota > Metazoa > Chordata > Mammalia > Chiroptera > Molossidae > Molossus > Molossus molossus. Next base: position 33,539,779 of record NW_023425346.1, read on the forward strand.
CCTGGATGTGAATGGTGACAGCAATAATGGTGGGGAAAACAGCTGTGGAAAACTTGATAGAAGAAGAACGTATTAGGGCTGGCTGTGGGGCCGAAGGAAAGACGAAAGGGAAAGTAACCAGGTCTGTGCCTACTTATTGCTCTAGTTAACACTGCCAGAGTTGAAGGCAGTTGTTCAATAGACTCGGAGTGTGTGTGTGTGAGACAGAGAGAGAGAGAGAGAGAGAAGAGAGAACGAATGTCTGTGACGCTCCTTATATAACTAGCTTTTCCACCTAGCTCCTGTGTGTATTAACTTGGCTCTAGGTACTAATCAAAAAGATTTGGTGTCCAATAGATTGGGTAGTGTTATAACAATGAGTGCCTACTATTTTTAGGATAAATTGCAATATTGTTTATTAAAGAGGGTATTGCCGAACTAGTAAGTCCATTTTGTGATTTCCATGTGTTACGCTTCAAAAATCCTTCTCTTGAACGTCTCTGTTCAAACTGCCTTAAAACATTAAGTAGACCTGGCTCTCTAGTTATTTGGCATGACTGTCTCTCCTTTTTCTCCCCACAAAGCCCTTGATCAGACTTCTCTTGCAGAACCAGACTCTATGTCTCCAGCTGTGTCATATTTCCAGCAATATTGTTATTTGTATATGTTTTATTTCACCTGATGCAAGAGGTTTCTCCATAGCATTTTCCCAGCTGGTTGGGAGTGTCCATCCTCAACCAGCTGCAGGTTCTCCAAGTAGACCCTACATTTTGTACTCCAGCCTCTGTTGCTGGCAACCTTGGACTATACAGGTCTGACTGTTCTTACAGAAGTCAAAATAATGTGTTTTATTCCCACTTCTTCTTTTCTTCAAAAGCTGCCCAAGCATAAAACAGAACTGAAGATATTTACAGTGTGTACGCAAAGACCAGAAGAGCTGTTTCAGAGCAGAAGTGGACAGTCGCAAGTTATTTAAGAAATCTTTATTTATAACTTGATTAAAGCCACAATTGTGCCTGTCAAGCATTTGTAAGAAAGTGGATAATTTTTTTAAAAATGGTGTTTTAAAGAACCCCAATATCTTTGCTAAAGAATAGATCATTTAACACACATCTACTGTCTTGCTGAAGCTCAACACCAAATCAGTTTTAACCATAACCTGAACTGTAATACACTAATGATGTTATCACACTGATGTAAGAATACTCTGATTATAAGGCACATTGAGAGGAAACAAATTATTCCCCGGAGTTTGAAGTCATATTTGGCCTGGCTCCTGCAATCTCAATCTCCACCCTGGAGATCACTTGCTTATAAGATGTCAAAGCATCATACAACTTTAATAAAACAGTGTGGTGCAGCCATAATAACAGATACAGAGATCACTAGAATAGAAAATAGATTCCAAAAAGACATTTATTTCTATGGGAGAATATGTTACATGATGCTGGTAAGAAAAAGATGAATTATTCAATAAATAGGGTTGGGAAAGCAGTACTCTTCCGGGGAAAAATAAATTGTGATCGATCTCACTTCAAATAATGTACAAAGATAATTTTTGAACAAACTAAAAAGCTAAATGAAAAATCAAAACTATAATAGAAATAATGTGAAATTATTAAAATATGGTTGTAGTTTCATCTATACTTTATATAACATTATCCAAGTAGTAAAAATAAGGTTTATCTATGTGTGATGATATGGGAGGATATTTATATTAAGAAAAAATTAATTTTCTAATGCTATAAATAGAAAACCACACTCGCACACATTTATGTGCACAGACATGTGCACACACACACACAAGCAAGAGAAAGGTAAGAAAGAATAACAAGAGACGTCACTGCTAACAAGAGACAGGTAAAGAAAGAGTGTGGCTGTTTGGGATATTATTTGTTTTTTGTCTGTATTTTACTCTACTGCCTAATTCTATGTTATTTGGTTTCTAAAAATTAAGCAGAAATTTTAATTCTTTTGAAATAAAATATTTATGCCATCACTCCAAATAAAAAACATAATTGTTAATATTGTTTTATGCTGATGAAATGAGACAAAAAGAACATTATCAGTTACTTTCACAGTTCTTCTTGTACCTAGGTGAGCTATCATCTCTTCCCTGGACGCAGGCAATAGCTTCCTAATTAGTCTCCTGTCTCCGTCAGGCACCCACCTTCCCCGCCGGTCCCCACGGAGAAGGCCGTGTAGACATCGAGTGTTCCAGCCCCATCCCATGCTGTGTCACCTTGAGTGTCACTTCATCCGCATCCCCAACCTAAATTGCTGCGCTGTTTTAGAGCACCCTGAGGTTTTTCAGCATGTCATATGGCACAATTTACACTTGAGGTTTTCATGTTTCTTTCTGCTTCACCACTCTGTTAGCATCATGAGGACAGGGAACAGGTCTGTTTTGTTCCATATGGAAGCCCCATCATCTAGCGCAGTGCCTGGCCTGAAGTAGATAAATAGGTAATGAGTATTGAAGGAATGAATGAATGAATAAATGAATGAATTACATGAATTGCATAAATAAACAAATATGGATAAAACAAATAGATGAATAAATTATTGAAAACAGAAAGCACCAGTTATAAAGTATATCCACTAAGGAGAAAATGCAAATCATAAACATTATTAACACATAACCAGAAGGGGATTTAAACAGGGACCCAGAGAAGTAGTGGGCAATGAATGAACACCATCTCCTGGTTTTCTTAGTCTTTCCGAAGAAGCAGCCTGCCAGGAACTGCTAAGTATGAGGTCAGATTTGTTATGTACAATGCTGCCTGCATTTTCCAGCTGTATTTCAGGTCAGGGCTGGCAAGATAACAGGATACCCAGGAGAGTTCTTCTTTGATTCCGTAATGAATGTTCTAAGAGAAACATATTGGTGAAAGACACAGCTCTCAGACCCCGGAAGGAGCATAATGCAGGGCTGGCTGGAGGGAGGGAGAAAATCAATGGCTTTAACCGTGAATAAGAGCAGCTTCTTTATAGCTAACGCTGGCAAAGAGGGAACCCTCCGGGGCACTGATATTGGCACTTTCTCCATCAGTTTCCTCTGGCTCTGCTTGACAGCAGATACCAGCCGGGCTTGGGGATTCGGTGAGGTTCGCCAAGCCAGGGACGGGTAACCGGCGAAGCCCAGCTGGTTGCACAGATGATTTCCCCTGCTTGCTCCCTCTGCTCAGCCACTGGGAGCCCAAGGGGCATCCACCAGGCCAGAGCCTGACCCCGGGAACATTAATTATATTCCTGAATCAAGATGAGGCCTCTAGTCATGAGCTTTTTCTTCATTAGCCATTGTATTCTAGCCACACGTTGGAAAGGAAATTAAAAGATTTTAAAAATTAAGATCCTACTACAAAGCTGAATCTATCAAACCATGAAAAAACTCCTAGGTCTAGTCTTTTCAATCCAATTGGATAATGATAGAGGAAGGTTTTAAACCTCAACTTTTTCTTGATTACAATGGTCTGTGTTCTTTCCAAGAAAAAGAAAATGATCTCCCATGACAGAATCCATTAATCAAGATCAATAGCCATAAAAGCCATTTTTTTTGCTTTGTTTTGTTTTGTTTTTGAGTGATGGGAGGAGAAACCATCTGGAAAGAGAAATTTGACTCCTCAGAAAAGAAACACCCTCAACCCAGCATCCAAACAAAATTATTCCTTTACCAGGAAAGCAAGGCCATTTTTTTCCTTTTAAACAATGATATTAACTAACGCTTTAGCCTCTAAGATAGTCTGACTGGTTGGAGATTTTTCTTTATGTTTTTAAATATAGGCAAATATTTTAGATGCCAGGCTCTCTGTTCTCACTTTAATTATGTCATCATTCTAAAATCACATCGTTGAGAATGGCTGCTCTGACCCCTTTCTTCTCGGTCCATCTTTTATAAATAAAAAATGTTGATGACTACGCCTCTCTCATTACTCTGCACTAACAACTTTGCCCCAATTTTGAGTGTATTGTGCCTATGACATTTCTTGGTTTACTTATAGAGTTTAGTATCTTTTTAGTATATAATAGAGATAATCTAGAATTACAGAAAATTAAAGTAAGTTTGAATATAGGTTTGAAGTATTTAAAGATCATTTAGTTTGAAAGAAAATAAGGTTAATTTGATATGAGGAAAAATGCTGTATTTTTTTTTTTTTCAGTTTTTAGCATATAATAGGAAACATAAGACTTAATTATAAATCAACATCCTCTCATTTTGCCATCTGCAGAGCAAAAAGTATCACTGTTCAAGCAACTTTAGCATCATTCTGCACCAGCATCTATCAGGTTCTTCTGGTCTTTTGCAGTTACTTGGAGGGGACCAAGTGAAACCTGGGGGAGCACCCTGGTCCCAGTCCCCGAATCCCAGAATCCCAGAAAGCCGCCTCACCAACGCTGAGAATCCGTGAGCTGTAGTTCTGCCTGCGATCCCTGTGGATGGCAAGGAAATGTGAGCTCTACTTGGTTTAAAGAAAAAAGCCCTTGTAAAAATTGTTCAACAACTTCCGTCATCACTCACTGTCTTGTGACTGGACATGCCAACATTTTTTAAATGCAGAACTCAAGCTACTATGGCCTGAGAAGGAGACAGGGTAGTGCCAGCCTGAAAATGCTTGGGAATCAAGCAGGTTTGAGTTCAAAGACCAAGTTCACAACAAAGGAGCATTGTAACGGCACAAGGTATTTCTCTTCTTGAGCCTCAGTTTCTCCCATCCAAAACCTAAGTTAAAGGCTTAAAATAATGTGTACAACACACTTGGCACCTAGTAGATGTTCAATGATTATGATTTTGAATATATTTGATTTTTATAATTTTGAAAAGTACCATGAAAAATAGAAACTTAATTATCTATTTTCTAATAATAAAAAGACAATAAACTTTATTCCTTTTCTTGTGAGTATATTTGACCAGATGACCGTGTTGGCCAAGCTAGACATTAAATGGAAGCATAAGTACATTTTTTCTAAGGCAGTTGTGGTTGACTGGGAATGACTGGTTCAAACAATTTTTCTGATAAAGTAATCTTGTGATTCTCCAAGTCAATGATTTTCAAGTGGTGTGCCACGGCACACTGGTGTACCACGGCACACTGGTGTACCACAAGAATTTTTTAAAAACATGCAATACCTGACTATTTAGTCAGGGGCACTGACCTCTTTTCCCTTAGATTGTCAAATTAAAAAATGACAACAGCCAGCACAACAATAGCCGTGCAGTGCAAATGAAATAAAATTATACCAATTTTTTTTTATCAGATCGGCAAAAAGTATAACATATTTTTTGGTGTGACACAGAATTGTAGTAGTTAGTTTTCGTGTGCCATCAGATGAAAAAACTTGGAAATCACTGCTCTGTGTTGTAGAATTTTGAGAAATTATCATTTACTCATGTGCTGAAACTGGCAGGACTCGCCCCTTAAGAGAAACCTGGTCTTACCTACGGTCTTACCATAGGTCTTACCTATGCATCTCTATGAGGAGGTAGATGTCCATCCACCCAGACACCTTCCAGCTCTCACTTATTTACTCAGAAATTCTTGCATGCATTTATTCAGTAAATATTTGTACTTTCATTACAGAAAAGATCCTCAAATTGCCTGTAAGAAGCTTATCTGGGAGAAGTGATATCTAAGGGTAATTGTCTTGTTTCAAAAATTAGAATTTTTCCTGTATTATACAATAAAGAACAAATGTTTGAAGAAAACATTGGAAATACAGATTTTCTAAAAACACGCAGTTCTACTGTCCAAATATCACTGCTACATACAATGGTTAATTGTATCCACACACTTTAGCACCACAGATACATATACATATGTGCACTGTGTTTTAAATAATAACATGTAGTTTGAAAACTTTTATTTTCTTTAAAAAATATAAATTATTAGGATTTTAAAGTCATGAATGGCAGGACACTAGATGCCATATAGCTTAAAAAAGGAATTTATTGGCTCTTATAACTAAAGGTTAATAGATGAGACATGGCTTAATCCAGTGTGTCATTTAACTCTTTAGACAACTCCCTGAGTTGTGAAGGCAAAAACAAATGTTTACTATGTAACACAGGGAAATTTTTACATGTGATTAAAAATAAATATCTTTACTATCAACAAATATGCTTTTATGATATTATCAGGGAAGATACTCCATTTGTTAGACATTTCATAATTTATTTAACCAGTTTCTTTTTGTTAAGCGTGTGTGTGTGTGTGTGTGTGTGTTCCAGGCTGTTGAGTTGGATCCCACCCTGGGTGACTCTATGAATGAGTGATGTCCACAGTGTCCTGTTCTCAACAGCCTGCTCATGCTTATGGCTTCCTTTATGGAGTCAATTCATCGTATATTTGGTCTTCCTCTTTGCCTGCAGCCTTCTATTTTCCCCAGCATTATCTTTTCCAAAGAACCCTGCCTTCTCATGCTATGCCTGAAGCAGGACAGCTTCAGTTTGGTCATTTCTACCTTCAGAGATGTTTCAGCTTAATTTGCTCTGGGGCCCACCTGTTTGTCTTTCTGATGGTCCAGAGTATCCACAGAGCTTTCCTCCAGCACCTTATTTCAAATGAATCAAGTTTTTTATCCTCATCTGAGAACATTTGCATTTATCTTCAGATAGAGCAGGAAGGAGAGAGGGGGAAGAGAGAGAGAGAAACATCGACGTGAGAGAGACACATCGAGTGGTTGCCACCCACACAACCCCAACCAGAGCCGGGGACAAACTGCAACCGAGGTACGTGCCCTTAGCAGGAACCGAACCCGGGTCTCTCTGGTCCGCGGGCTGACGCTCTAACCACTGAGCCAAACTGGCCAGGGCTCAAGTTTCATTTTTTATTCAGAGTTCTTCATTGTCCAATTTTCACATGTATACATAGTAATTGGGAATATGAAGGTGTAGATGATCTTAACCTTGGTCTCTAAAGACACATCTTCGCTCTTGATCATCTCTCCTAACTCTTCAAGTTCTGCTCTTTGGAATCTCAGCCTCCTCTTGATTTCTTGGCTGCAGTCTTCATTTGAATTGATGACTGAGGTAAGGTAAGCAACATTTTTAACAATTTCTGTCTTCATTGTCTATGTTAAAGTATTTCTTCAGCAGTCATGATTTTTGTCAATCAAGTGTTGAGGCGCAACCGTTTATTTTTCAGAGCAACCCATAGTTTTTTTATGATCCACGGAGTCAAAGGCTTTACTATAATCTTTAAAACATAGGCTGACCTTCTGAAACTCTTCAGAGCACTCCAGTATCCAATGCTTGTGTGCAATTAGATCTCAGGTGCCTCTTCTGAATCCAACTTAATCATTCAGCATTTCTTGCTCCATATAAGGCAGAAGCCTTTATTGGATCACCTTGAACATCATTTTACTCGCGTGGGAAATTAGAACAACGACCCTGTAGTTGCTGCAGTCCTCGGCATCTCCTTTCTTGAAGACTGGGATATATGTCGAACATTTCTAGTATGGAGGCATTGTTTTGTTTTCCATTTTGTTGATACATTCTTGTTAGATATTTGACAGACTGTTTCTGTGACTTGAAATAATTCTTTTGGTACCCGATCAACCCCTGTTGATTTATTTCTTCCCAATACTTCAGGTCAGCTTTCACTTCATTTTCTAGAATTACAGGCTCTTCTTCATAGAAAACTTCTTCAAAGATGTCTGTCACCCTTTTGTCTAATGTAAAATAGTGATTAAAAAGACTCAAAAACTACATGATTTACTTTAGTTCTTTTATCTGTAAAATGAGGATAATAATCAAAGCTACCTAATAGTTATTTTAAGTTTGAAATAAATTAATTCATGTAAATTGTTCAAAGTAGTTCCTGGCATATAGTAAGCACTAAATAGAAGGTGGTGATATGACTATTACTACTGCTGCTACTACTACTACTATTACTACTATTAAACTTCAGAGTGAAAATGTATTCTCACATATGAGTGTTTCTATTCTCCTTTTCTCTTTGTTTTTAAAGGTCTGATTTGGAATCTATATAGTATTATTAGAATTGAAATCTATATTAGTATTATTATGATATTAATCTTTATCTTATTCATTTGCATATTTTGGAAATAATTTGACATTTGTAGCTAAACTTATAGCTATATGTTTGTGTGTTTAAACTGTTTTAACATTGACAACCAGCACCATTTTATAACATGACTGTTTTATTCATCTGTTCATTTTATTTTCTCTCTCATAGTATATATTTAAGGAATACTTTTTGAGAAAAATATATGTGTTATATTTTTATTCCTACTCATATCTGAGTATGCATTTTTTATTTCTTTGCACATAAAGGCCAACTTGACTGGGTATGAAATTCTTGGCTTAAAATCGTATTGTTTCAAAACCCTGTAGCTATAACTCTATTACGACGGTTGTTATTGCTTTGGCATTTTATTATGCATATTGAGACTAGTTTAATTTGTGTTTCATTTGTAAGTAAACTGTCTTCCTTGAATCTTGTATTGTTTTAATTTATACTTTGGCCAAGATGCATTTAGGTGTAACTCTTTTTCATTGACATTGTCCAGAGCATGGTGATTCCATTCAAAGTTCAGGTTCCTAAGGAAAATTTTCTTTTATGATTTTTTTTTCCTATTCCATTTGTCTTTTGACATGCAATTACACATATGCTAGGTTTTTGTCCTTCCTCTTTCACATAATTTATTGGGTTGGATATTCCCCATTTGTTCCATAGATCTGTTCTCCATGCTTCTCCACTTGACTGTATGCTCAGCGAGTCCAACTGTCTAACTGGTTTTCCTGGCCCTCTACCCTCCAGTTGTCTCTGGCCAATGGTAGACATTGTCAGAAAATCAGAGGCAGTAACAGTTAGGCATGTATTTCTTCAGCTCCTTCCCTGCTGGGTCACGCCGAGCAGTGCCTGAACCTTCCCACCTTCAGCCACAGCCTCCACAGGCCTTCTACTGCCTTCGTCAGCTCTCATTACTTGCTGTTCCTTCACCCCTTCTGGCCCGGGAGTGCTGTCTCATCCACGTTACTTCTAGTTCTCTAGATGCTTTATCAATCTTTTTTGGTTTACTTTAACCCTACTCATACTACTGTAAATAGCTCTTTCATTAATCCTCAGTTGTTCTACTTGATTATCTATTTATTTCCTGTAAGAATGTTTTCTCCTTTACTAATATAATCATTATTTTCCTCATATGTTTGTTCTCCATTCTGTGAATGCTCCAGTTTTGTCTGTGAGCAATGGCCCTTTAATACATTGCTTATTTACCCAGTTTCTCTTTTACTGTACTTAGATGCTTTTTTATCTCAAGCGGTTTTCCTTTTATCGCTGTCAGTTCTTTCTTTGCAGAAGACATGGTTTTCCTTGCTATTTTGTTAGGTTGCCAGATGTTTATTAAAATTTTTCTCTTAAGACTAAAGACAATCATTTTCAAAGACCAGGCCTTATTTTGAATTTTCTTACTATTTCCTTTTTGCAGCAGCGTTTCTCCCATCTTCCCACAGGCTCTAGTTTTCTCTGTTTGTCCTGGACTGAGATGAAAGCAGTACAGTCACCGCAACCAGCCTGTAGCTCCTCCCTCTTTCTTCTCGGTTATCCCCCGGGTTGGATGCTCTTCCCATACAGATAGAAGATGCTGACAGATGAGAATGATCTACCACAGAAAAGCACCTAGGAATGAATAGCAATGGTTTTCCAGTTCTTCACTCGTATGGATTCTACTTCTTCAAGTATTAAAAATATATCAGAAGAGTTATGAATATTTGTATACTGTTTTCAGGTGACCCCTTTTTCATGAGAAAGAACTGGGATATACCAAGAAGTAGTGTGTTATAATGATTAAGAGTATAGTTTTGGCCCGGCCGCTGTGGCTCAGTGGTTGAGCATCAATCCGTGCACCAAGAGGTCACCAGTTCGATTCCTGGTTAGGGCACATGCCCAGGTTGTGGGCCAAATCCCCAGTTGGGGGCATGCAGGAGGCGGCCAATTGATGTTCTCTTTCACCGATATTCCTATCTCTCTCCCTCTCCCTTCCTCTCTCTCTAAAATCAATAAAGAAAAAAAAAGAGTATAGTTTTTCTAGGTATAACTGTCAACACTGCTATTTACTAGCTTTATGCAGGTCAGTTAACTTCTCTATCTCTGTTGTCCTGAACTAAAAAATAGAAAAAATAATAGTAATTGAATTCATCTGTTTGTTGTAGAGATTAAATGATTAGAAAAAGCCAAATCTTGGAACAATACTGGACAGAGAGCAAATACCACATAACTGTTTGCCATTACTGCTGTGAGTTGCAGCCTGGGAAAATTTCCCTCAAACTGACTTCAATATAATTAATGTCAATTATCTAAGATCTTGATAGTGAGTCAGTTGTATCAGGTATAGTTTTTGATGTTGTAAGTTTTCAGTTTCTTCTTTGTCTTCCCAGGTACTTTATGAATAAGGTGTTAAGAAGTTTGAGACTAATTTGCAAGACTTTTTGATTGAAAAACTTCGTTCATAAAAGTCAACATGCAGTTTAGAATTTTGGGGATGTTTTATGGAAAAAAAAAAAGAAAGTATCAGGTAGAAAGTATATCGTGTATTACTGGAGGAAGAAAAGCTACGGACATGCGCTTCAGTAAAACACATTTCTTGAAAATCTGGAACTTCATTCTGGAAGCTTCAAATCCTACCTGGCTGTCGTCTCTTTCTGTGTCTCCTCCTGGCTGTGCTCGTCCAAGCCCAGCGTTTCCAGAGTAAATTATAAAGACAAAGATTTATGCTTGCTTTTGGAAATACTTGAACAAGTGAGAATTCTTTTTTCCTTCTATCTCCTTTTGTTTGCACAGGCTTATGCAGAATGATGGAAACATAAGGAAAACAGAGGAAAAAATGGCCTCTAACTACAACTATTGATATTATCCATACTTTTTAGTTTTATTGATTTTAGAGAGAGAGGAAAGAAGAGGGAGAGAGAGATAGAAACATTAATGAGAGAGAACATTGAATATCTCCTGCATGCCCCTCACTGGGGATCAGACCCACAACCTGGGCACATGTCCTGACCGGGAATCAAACCAGTGACCTCTTGGTGCATGCTCCACCACTGAGCCACACCAGCTGGGCTACCATGTTTTTATCTTAGAGTTTCCAACATTATTTTTGCTCATTTGAAGTTACAACAAAAAAGCATAATTGCAAAATAAAAAAGTGGAAAGCAATTAGGAGTAATATTAAAACACAAAGGATCTCAATAAATAATAATGTGTCTAGCAAGGAATCTACATCAGTGTTTGCATTTGTCTTTTTTAATCCAACTATTCAATTTCATGTCCTTTCTACATGTACAAATTTGCAATGTAAATTTTGATTTAAATTACTTGGAATTATTAAAAATTATTATCAAAGAAACTGTTACATTATTCAATTGATCTTTACTGCACCAAGCTAATGACTTTCACTATTAGTACATTTGTGTTTTAAACAGGGTTAACAATTTAAATGAGCCAGAGAATTGATTGAACATGAATTATACAAGTCAAAAAATAACAGGTAAATACATTGTTTTATGTTTATGTTAACGTGATCATTATCTCAAGTCTAAACAGGGCATACTTACTGTACTAGCAAAGCAAACTGGTACTAGACGACATTTAGAAAGCAAAAGTGTGTGTTAAATCTGTCAGATGTACTTAACATAATGCAGTAAAGATTTAACCATCGTCTAATTATTGTAACTATTATGGAGACCCAAATTGACAAATGTTTAAATTACCCAGAAAATTGACAAATCCCTGCTTGATTTAGGCTGTGTAGATGGACGCCCGGGGACAGTTCCGCGGTGTTCGATTTGGAATGGCACACTGCAGTCCTTGCAAAGGATCAACCTCGGTAGTATACAGTGAGTGTGGGTATAGGTGTGGGTGTTTTCCCTCGAGTGAAAAAAATAAATACTGTACTAAAATTATGAAAAGAAGAGGACCACACATGTGAATGAAAGGAACTTCAGAGGCTAAAATAAAACTAACTGTGTACTTAGAGCTCTTTCTGGCAACATGTGCTTTGATGAGAAGGACGGGGAGTCGGGAACTTTCATGTGTGAGAAGCTACAAGGAGAATCATGTCTTCAGCAAAAGGCATGCATAAACTAGGCTGCAAGTTTCGCCTCCGATGAGTGGAAGGGCAGGTTTGTGTTCCGGAGTTTACCCATACAGGAAGCAATTGAGTTTCTGAAGATGAAAGCCTGTTAAAGGTCCTGGGAAAGAGCCAAAAACAGCTAACACTGCTGACAGGATATGATGAATGACAAAGAAAAATGTAAAGAATAGAGATAGAATCTTTGAGTTACTTAATTGATCTTTTATAAAAAAAAGATTTTAAATAAACTTAAATACATAAAACCTTGCATATTCTAATAACTGAGAATCAAGAGCTGTTCAGTGGTATTAATTATTTAATCAGAGAACAATATGAATCCCTCAAAAATTTAATTATCTTTAAAGTGATATTTTAAAGTAAAAGTGACAGAGTTTAGGTATCAATCTACGATTGACGAGCATTTTGGGTAAAAGACGGAGTCCCATGCTGTCATTAGACTACTTTTATATCTATTTTAGTAATGGTGCTACGTAACTTTTGTAAAAACAGAAAGTCCAATTTTCTATGCGTCATGATTTTATCAAATCTTTTTTGTAAATGCAGTGAACATAAAATTTACAACTTTGTCATAATTTTACAAAATCCTATTTCTAAAATTCAGTCGCAACCATTCAAAGCTCAAAGTAAATAAAGCTTAGAATTGATTTTCTTTTTTCTCATGTTTCATGTGAGCCCTCAACCCCAAGTTTGCTCCAATGAGGTAGTCCTTTCTGCCTTGTTCCTGTTTAAAATTTATCACACATCCTTCCCTATGAAAACAGCCCCAACTCTGACTAATTCTTTCATTACTAGACTCTGCTAGGAAATGAAGAAACCAAGTCAACCTACATCAAATAGGTGGTAAGAGTTTTCTATGTCGCTTTTTCAGGAAGGAAAAGAAAAGCAGAAGGAGCCCCAGACACCCAGCAGCTGGCCTGGCACTCACAGCTGGACCTCGGGGCTCTCCTGTGAAATGTCAACAATTCCACGCACCATCTGTATGAGACAAGGCCACGCTGGGATCCGGACAGAAACAGGCATAAGCAAGACTACTCTGAACAGGACAAAACATGAACATTGTCCGTGTCACAAAATACGAAACACCCTCTTTGTCCAATTAATATGAAGAACTGTTGTTTACTGACAAATCACAGCTTTAGTGTCCCTCTTTCTTCCTTTTTTTCTGCTTAAAATTCATTAATGCACCTAATTATAGAATTACTTCCATTTTCTGATAGTGCTCAATGAGAGTAAATACCTCCTTCTTTGAATACTCCCCCAAATCACCTAATCCAAGCTCAGAGCCTACAATGAATAAGTCATCTCTAACCTCCTCTTGTCGGGATACCTTATGTACATTCCAATGAGAAATAAACCCAACCTTGTTTTCCATAGGTGTGTTCTTGACGATGTTTTGCATGGAAGACATTGACACCAGGTAACAACCAAAGTTTAATAGCCTACAAAATTCCAAATAGTGACTAAAAGTGAGGATTTTCAAAAAATATTAGATGGTCAATGTTCAGATCCTATTGGTCAGGTAAGCTTTCTTCCTTAGATGGAATAAAGCATTGTTTGATTTCTTTTTAAAAAAATTTTTCTTTATTAATTCTAGAGAGAGAAGAAAGGAGAGGGAGAGAGAGATAGAAACATCGATGAGAGAGAACATTGATTGGCTGCCTCCTGCATGCTCCCCAGTGGGGTCAAGCCCACAATCTAGGCATGTGCCCTGACCAGGAATCGAACTAGCGACCTCCTGGCACATGGGTCGACGCTCAACCACTGAGCTACACCGGCTGGGCCATTTGAGTTATTTAATTTTTCTTCTTCTTTTTTTTTATTGTTGATGCTATTATAGATATCCCTCCTCTACCCAGCCCCATCCTTCCTTGCCTTTGGCCATCACACACTGTTGTCTGTGTCTATGGATTATGCATCTGTGTTCTTTGGCTACTCCCCTCCCCTTCGTTCATCCAGTCCCCCTGTTCTTCCTCCCCTTGTTTGAGTTCTTACATCCATTTTCATTTACTCAGTCATTCACTTTTTCAATCATACATTCTATCATTAAGCAATAATTTACTATGTACATACACTGTGCAAGGCACTGTGTTAGGATCAAAGAATGAGAAAAACCAAAGTTCCAGAATTCATCAAAATGCCCTGGCCGGTTTGGCTCAGTGGTTGGAGCCGGCCTGCGGACCAGAGAGTCCCGGATTCGGTTCCCGCTAAGGGCACGTACCAAAAAACAAACAAAATTACAGATGAGGCCAGGCATTGATTAGGTTATTATCTTCAACTGCAAAAATGAAGAGGACTTTTGCCTTATACGCTTGGACATGTGATCTGTCACCATGAAATTAAAACTGCTCTAATGAGATATGTATTGAAACTTTGTGCTAGTTATTCAACACCTGAGGAGTAAATACATTAGTTAATGTGTTGAAGGATCTAAGAGAAAAGTCTCTCCTTGCTACTGTAACTGAGATCTTAGAATAAATATTAAACATTAAAATGATCCAAGGTACAACGTTTTAGCATCTTTTTTTTTTTTTTTATCCTCACCCGAGGACATTTTTCCATTTTTTGTTCAGGTAGAGTAGGAGGGGGAGAGAGGAACAGAGAGAGAGAGAAACATCGATGTGAAGGGACACATCGAGTGGCTGCCACCCACACGACTGACCAGAGCCGGGGACAAACTGCAACCGAGGTACATGCCCTTAGCGGGAACCGAACCCGGGTCTCTCGGGACCGCAGGCCGACGCTCTAACCGCTGAGCCAAACCGGCCAGGGCAAGGTACAACGTTTTAAAGTTTTTTCTGATTTGATTATCTAACCCTAAAGCCAATTTTTTTTTTTTTTTTTTTAATCCTCACTCGAGGACATTTTTCCATTTTTTGTTCGGGTAGAGTGGGAGGGAGAGAGAGGAACAGAGAGAGAGAGAGAAACATCGATGTGAAAGGGACACATCGAGTGGCTGCCACCCGCACAACCGACCAGGGCCGGGGACAAACTGCAACCGAGGTACGCGCCCTTAGCGGGAACCAAACCCGGGTCTCTCAGGACCGCAGGCCGACACTCTAACCGCTGAGCCAAACCGGCCAGGGCCCTAAAGCCAATTTTGTTTTCTCAACAGAGTAAAGCAAGATGGATCTTTTATCCATATCAAACTACAAGTTATGGAATAGAATAAAATTAATCTAGGTTACAGCCATAACCCTTTCAAAGTTTTTATCTAGTGAATTTCTAGACACACCGTTGAAGAGCTGTTAGTAACGATATTTTTCTGTGGAACAACGGGAGACTTTTCCTAGCCAAGGCTACAGCATCACTCAAAAGGTCAGAAACTGAACCCAGTATGTGCCCTATTATCTCTCTTCATCTATATTCATGCATATATTCATTCATTCAATTATTCATTCATCAACCTAAATTTGTTGAGCATCTACTAAGGTCCAGGAACTGGGCTACATACTGGGGACACACATTAATCAAAGAATCACAGATAGAAATGTAAGTTTACAGCTGTACTAAGTGCTGTGAAGAAGGGACACTGGTGCTATCAGATTGTCTGATTGGGAAAGTGACACTGTTGGATGGGCTAAGAAGAGATTTCCTGGGGTGGTGCTAATCATACCAAGATCTAAAAAAAAAATTAAGATGTTCATGGCAAATGTATGTTATAGTTATTATTACACCCAAATCTTAGAAAAGAGAATTGAGTCTCAGATACATCTAGCAATGGAGAAGTAGGCAAGTAGGATTCGAACCTGGGTCTTTGTGATTTTTACAATACAGTGTGTATACAATACGTTGAGTTACTGTATATACTTCTATTCACATGTTCTTTGTTCTGCTAGAATTGTGTGTACACATCTGTCTTTCCAATTAGACTACGATGCCCTAGGGGGTAAAAACTGTAACTTATATGGCACACACAGTTCCAGATGCAGAAGTATCACTCTCTGAAGGTTGACTGAGTGATAGATAATCAACATGATGATAAATAATCAACACGTTTGGTACAATTCTGTTCATCTAATAAAGACCTATTTTGGGGAGAGGGAATTTTGGAAAATTTATTTATCTTAAAACAAAATGTCCATGGAAGATTGAACTGATGCTTCTTTCTTTCTTTCTTTCTTTCTTTCTTTCTTTCTTTCTTTCTTTCTTTCTTTCTTTCTTTCTTTCTTTCTCTCTCTCTCTCTTTCTTTTTCCTGCCTTTTCTCTCAATGTAGAGGTATTTATTTAAAGTCATTCTATTGAAAATAGGGTTGCACTTAAAACTCTATAATTTTTTAAAATGCCCTTTGTGATCTATAGCTATTTGAAGGCTTCTCTCTTTGTTTATTTTGCTAGAAAAACCAAAGCCAAGGTTGTGGTTTGCTTTAAAGTAATTATAGATCTGTGTGATACAGGTCTTGATTCAATTTATTGTTCTTTCCCCATTTTTTTTTCATGTATTTATTTTATTACCTTTTGTATATGCCTTATAAGTCACTTCCACTCCTTCTTGGAATATGACGAGAAATAAGTGAATGAACAAATATGATTTTTCAAGGCCTCACAAAGAAATTCAGATTTAGAGAATACTCTTCCATAAATCTAGTTTCGTTAGTCTTCTTTTTAATTTTAACCTTTGAATATGGAAAACATTTAAGAAAAGGTGGTGGAGAAAAGAAAACAGAAAAGGACAGCTGGAGAGGGTGCATGAAGATGGAGATATACAAACAGTTATCGACTGTATCTTGATGATGTATCTTAGTGATGGTGGTGGTGGTAGTGAGGAGCAGGTTTGGGGATAATTGTGTGGCTATATGCTACACGACCTTTGTACCAACAGTAATCGGTTCTGTCATCTGGTTCCTGATTAACTACCAAGTGCCAAAACTAAATGGGTAAATAAAAGTAATAAAAAGTAAAAGATGCGCTTATTAAGACTGGTAACTGAGGATGAGATACACCAAAGAACTTATACACATGTATGCATAACCAGCAACGCTGGGGGTGAGAGGGTGGGGTAGGGAGGAGGGTGTCTGCAGGGGGAAAAGGAGAAACATCTGTAACAAAAATTAATTAATTATAAAGAGACTGGTGAATGAGCAAAGTAAAATGGGGTAAAGCTAAAGTCCTGGGAGGCTGGAGGAGAGAAAGGGCATTTCATGGAGTTGGGGTTATAGAGAATATGGCTTTTTATGTCTTATTTCCCTAAAATAAGAATACACTTATAACTTTCCTTTGTAACTAATTTATTTCCAAAGCAGATGACTACAGAGCAAACTTACTGGCTAGGATTTCTACGTCCTAAAAGTTCACCCACATCACAATCATTACATAAGTAGCAATCTAGTTAGCGCTCAAAACTTATTTTCTTCAATGTCCTCGGGCACTTTAAATCTTAAACTGATTATCATCAGTTTTCAAAACCGTGTTAATTCACAGTCTCTTAGTATAGATACATAACTAGG
Organism: Molossus molossus; assembly: GCF_014108415.1. NCBI lineage: Eukaryota > Metazoa > Chordata > Mammalia > Chiroptera > Molossidae > Molossus > Molossus molossus. Next base: position 33,557,313 of record NW_023425346.1, read on the forward strand.
TCTTTTGAAACAGAATGACACCTAGAAAATAAATTTGATCTAAGAAGGTTACTTTTTAAGGCAGATGCTAAATTTTGGTGAAACTGTTTTGTAACAGGAAGATATCAAAGGACTGTGTTGTTAACAAAGAGGAATTCTCTCAGAATTATCAAACATAAGAGTGGTCTTATCAGCTAAATACAGACATGAGAACCTGAGTTTTATGCAAATATTACATCTGGGCGAAGTTCACTGTTTAACTTTATACAGAGATCTGAACATCCAAAAAGAAGAAAAAGTAGGACTTTCTTCAGTGGTATTTTTATATTAACATGTGAGCAAACATCAACACTATGGAAGATTTGGCTTGGTTTTATACCAAACCCGTATGGGACTATTCCCCTACAGGGGAAATGTCAGCTAATGGTTTCCGCCAAATCATGTTGCTCATAGAAACCGAAGGAATAAGGAAGTAGGAGAGAAAACAGTGGGTAAATTAACTCAGCATAATTCCTCTGCATTACTGGTTTTCAATCAACCAATAAACCAACATTTAGCAAACGCGTGAAAGACGCTGTGATGGGGTACAAAGAAGAATATGACACAGTCCTTACTCATCAGACAATGTCTGATAGGGCTGGAAATCTTCAGAATTTTCTTCCATCTTTAAAACATTATACTGTACTGTACTATACTATACCACAATGTAATCTGATGATTCTAATTCATATAGAGCATGAGTGAGTCCATTTTTAATTCTATCAAAGTACATTTCATTGTTAAAATATACCTTGTATAAAGAAGGCACATATTTTCAACGTATAAAAATTTGTCATTGTTTAAAGTACAGCATACTATTTGAATCACATATGTTGTAAAATGTGTACCCCAATAAGTTTAGTTAAATCCATCATCACATACAGATACAAAAATAAAAACTTTTTTTCCTTCTGATGAGAACTCTTAGGATCTACTCTCTTAAAAAATTTAGTGGTTTATTACCCCATACACATGACAAAGTTTGGAAGGCCTCACAAAGGAATTCAGATTTAGAGAACTACGTTCTCAAGAATCTAGTTCCATTCTTCTTTTTTCAAAGAGAAAATTTAATTTCTTTAATTTTGTAACAAGGAAGCCAATGGTCTTTATTTAACCTCAACAGAACACTGAGGTGTTGGGAGAATGTTATCAGGAGAAGTGAAAGTGTGGAGGGTGATACATAGTAACATAAGCAACTACACTGGGTTAGAAGAACAAAAACTATGAGACAGTGAGAAACAAAGCAGGGAAGGAGGAAAATGTATAGATAAGCTAGCCAGAAAAACAAAAAACAAAAAACCACTACTGTGTAATTATCTCTTTTTAAGCTGTGGTCCCTGTGGTTTTGGATAGACTTGTTTGAGGCAAGTTTGTCTGCAGGGTTGGCGGGGTTATAGGCGGGGATGAAAGGAGACAGAAAGAGAAATTTTGTTAGGGAGCAAACATAGAAGAGACTGTACAATGAAAACTTCTAACTCCTGAACATGCCCAAATGTCTCCTGGATTAGCTTGTTGGCAGATGTAGAAGTTACATGCATTTCTGAAGAAGCAACAAACCAAAAAAAGTCCTGATGACATTTTACCGTGAGAACAGTGGCAGAATTTTCCTAGCTAAGTACGGCACCATCCTAGAGGCCAGGCACTGGGCTAAGCATGTGTCATGCTATGTTTCTTAATCTTTATTCAAGCATATATGAAGGCATTCATTTATTCATACCTCAACCTAAATTTATTGAACATCTACTAGGTTCCGGGCCCTGGGCTAGGTACCAGAGACATGCATTAATTAAATAAACACAGATGTAAATATGTGGTTACAACCGTAATAAATGCTAAGACGAAGGGGCATGCAGTGCTATGACAGTGTCTGATGGGCAAAATGACGCTGTTGAATGGGAAAGATCTTTCATTTGATGGCAACAATCATGCTAAGATCTAGAAGAAGTAGATAAATAAGCTCTAGAGACCTGCTGTACATATTGTTCCTATAGTCAACAATACTTAAAAGCTTGTTAAGAGAATAGATGTGTTAAATATCCTTTCCATAATAAAATATAAAAATAAATTAATGATGAATTAATGAATGAATAATTAAAGTTAAGATGTTCATAGCAAACCTATGTTGTAGGTATTATTATATTTATCTCTTAGAAGAGAGAATTGAATCTTGGATATATCTAGCGATGAAGAAGTGGGTGAGTCAGCATTTGAACCCCTATCTCTGTGCTTATGTACCACATGGAGGTGCACATGATGAGCTCATGATTCCATGACTCACGCAACAAAGTGCTAGAAGGGATTTTGCTTTGGGAAGGCTACGGACAGGTGAAAGTTTGTTCTTGGACTTCAACACTTTCTTCAATGCCCTTTCTTATTTTTAGTGTTTCCCATTGACAAGTTCTGCCAAGAAATGTGTATCCTAATTACATTTTCTCTTAGCTTCTATTATTTATTTCCTAAGCAAAATTGAAAATGTTGATTGTACTCTCTCATTGTTGAGTAAGGACAATAGAGGATTAAAGCTAAATTCCATGAGTCACTTTTGAAACGAAGTCTTGTCACTTCATTTTCTTATGAAATGACATAGATTACTTGAAGGCAGCACGAAGGTTATTATTCATATTTAGAAGGTTCTTATTTTGCTTACGTCGTACATTTAGGTCTGTTCTGGACCCTTTCAATCCCTCTTTTGTTTTGGAGGCCTGATTCCAGTGTCATACTTTAAAAATTTAGTGGAAGTTGAGGTCCAGGTTTCTTGACAACTTTTTCTTTACTGTTGCTGCTCATTGAAAGACTGAGTATATTTTCTTAAAATAAAATTACCTAGTTTTTTCATATATTCACTTGGGGTCATATTAAAAATGTCCTAGATTATTATTTTATTATCTTAATTATAGGCAGTTATGTTTCATATTCTTTTTTTATGGTTTTCCATTTCCCTTTCCCAACTACGTGTTTAGCTCAGCGCATGTTCTTGGTGAATTTCAGTCTGTTGGCTTCAGAAGGACATAGCCACGGTGTGTTCTCTTCCTTTTAGCTGGAGGGAGCTAGCCCTGCAGGGGAATGAAAAAGGAGCATTGCTTTATTGTTTCTTCAATAAACACATATTTATCGAAAGCCTAGTGTGTGCCAGGAGCCAGGCCAGTGCTTGGTTAAATGGCGAAGAAGGAAGATAAGGCCCTCTTATATTGTTATACATCCTACGATATGGAAAGTCCCGTAGATCCAGATAACAGGGTCACTGAACTCAACTTGTAGGTTAGTTGGAAAATGCCCAGATCTGTGAGACCTGAGTTGAGATTTGAAGTACCAGAAAGAGTCCAGATAACTGTGGCCAATCGTGGGAAGAGGGAAAAGTCCTTCTGGATGAAGAAATAGTATATGTGCAGGTCAGAGACCCCACTGATAGGGACTCACTTTATCTCTCCTTTTTCAATCATCATGTGAACTGAGGAATGTAGAAAAAACAGAAATTAATCATTTATTATTTTATTTGAGAGGGGAAAAAGCTTATATCTTATGTATGTATTATATAAATAACCTCCTTATACAATTCCCTAGAGGCTTTGGGATTTGTTTCTGACCCATTGGGAGGCTCCATTTGAAGGGATAAAGTCCATGGACTGTGGAAGTCAGATGCAGGAGAATTTAAAGAAGTTCCTTAAGGCTGGAGCAAACACAGGAGGGGAGGGAGCCAGGGAGTGGGAAGGAACAGAATATTGTAAGAGATGAGGCTCAACTGTTGACAAAGGGCAGAAGGGGCTGGGCTTTATAAACCATGCAAAGAGGGTGCAACTTGAAGATAAAAGTATTGGGAAGCCGTAGATTAAAGCCAATTTCTATTGTTTCACCAGGGAAGGTAGCAGCCATTGTATTCTATCCATCCCTTCTCTCTTATCACTTTCTTTGCTCTCCATTAAACTAGAAATAAGAGCAATAAACATGAATTGAAATAGTATTTTCTCCTTTCCTAATTTTATGAGAAACAACCCCACTGATAATTCTTGGGTGGTTTTTGATTAGAATAAAACCATATTTAAATACCAGGAACAAGATTTTCTCACCATCTAATTGGGGGCAGGACTTAAGGGAGAAACACACACCAATAAATGCAGAAATTTGGGGTCAGCTGTCATAAAGCTTGTCAGTTACAGTTCTGCCTGTGGTCTCCCACAAATTGCCATCATTTCTCCATCTTTCCTCAACCCGTTTTGTGTCATTAGGAAAGTGGAAATCCAACTCGATTTTTCTCTTAAGTAATGCCAAAAGATGCCAAGGAAATTGGCAACATTCTATCTAGAAAGCAATTTTATTTCCACCTCAACAGGACAGCAGAGAATGACAAAGTAACCCTGATTTGAAATGGCCACCTGACAAGTTTTGGTTTGTCTTTGCTGACACTTTCATTTCAGGACCTTGTTTGGCCAGCCACATCCGGACTTACTTACGCAGCAGGAAGGTTTAATTTAGTAAATCTAAATGACTCTTTAAGAAGCAAGCTCTTCCTTTTTCTCTAGACACCTATTTCTTTATAATTAAGTCAACAATAAAGGGATTTCCCACAACCTTCCATCGAAAGCTGCAGAGAGGATGACTAACTCCTGCCTACGGTGGGTTTCACCGGCCCTGGGGTGAGCGTTACGAAAGTCTCACACCAAAAAATGGCTTAGTCTGGGAAGGAACGGCACCACGCACATTGTCCTTCATTATGGAATTAAGGGTTTGGATTTATTTAAACTGCTGAATTCTTGTCTTTAGGAGAGCTCAGCTGTTACTGCTGTTTAGCTCTTGAAGTTCATTTGTCCTCCCAAATGCATCGGAAGTCTTCCTTTCTCCGGCAATACACACTCACCCTATAGTGCTCATGTATTTAATAAGAAAACATCGCTCCTTTTATTATTGATTATGAAAAGTAATACTCTCCTGCTACAGTACATGGGATTAGGAGAACACCTGAGCCTTCTCTCTTTGAATCCCAAGAAAAGTATGAGTTTGCTTTTGGAGGACAAGGAAACACATATTTCATTGACAGAATTAAGCTAGTCATTATTCTCCATAGAGTTACAGAGAAAAAAACCAACCATTTGCAATCTGATCTTACGTTTTTATGCCCTCTAGTTCTTCTGAGAGTCTGTCTTTGAGATTTGGGTCAGGAGCAGAGTATCAAACACATTAATAGCAGAGAGAGGAGAAGACATTTGTACACACTCTCCCAATGTCACTTACACTCTGAGTTGTGATTTTATTTGTATTTATCCTCCTCACTCATTAGATTAGCATCCATAAGGACAAGGTATACCTCATCTCTCTCTATGCCCAGCACAGAACACAGTGTCTGACACGTGGAAGGTACTCGAAAGTATTTGTTGACAATGTGAATGACTGGGTCCACAAAAGCAAAAGGCACCATCCAAACAATGATTTTTCTTTTCTTTTTTTTTTTCTTTATTGATTTTTAGAGAGAGAGGAAGGGAGAGGGAGAGGAGATAGAAACATCGATGAGAGAGAACATCAATTGGCTGCCTCTTGCATGCCCCCCACTGGGGATCGGACCCACAGCCTGGGCATGTGCCCTGACAGAAAATCGAACCGGCAACCTCTTGATGTATGGGTCAATGCTCAACCATTAAGCCACACTGACTGGGCCAAACAATGATTTTCACTGTAGTGTTTTTCACTTTCAGAAAAGTTCTATCGCATTTGCCAAGAGTGTCACACTGACACTTGGAGGAGACCGTGTTCTAGTCCCGTCAAATGGCAAATGCGCAGTCACTGGCCCCCTCGTGCTCACCAGACAGGCATGGGAGAACAGACCCCGAATCAGGCCTACCTTTAGTCTCCGCCACTAGCCTGCTTCTGCAACTTTAGACAAGTTCCTGAGTGTAACGGGACTTCTGTCCCCTTGTTTGTGTAATAGAGAAGGTGGACATGGGAATTTCTAACCTGGAGAGCATAGGTTCATGAATAAATACCAAGGCAGGTCTGTGAACTTCCTGAGATTGTGTGTAAAATGTTATGTGCATATAGGTATACGCATTTATGCATTTTTTTGAGATAAAGGGTTTATAGCTTTCATTAAGTTTTTAAAGAAAAATAACTTTAGCCCTGGCCGGTTTGGTTCAGCGGTTAGAGCATCGGCCTGCAGTCCAGAGAGACCTGGGTTCGGTTCCTGCTAAGGGCATGTACCTTGGTTGCAGATTGTCCCCGGCCCTGGTTGGGTCGTGTGGGTGGCAACCACTCGATGTGTCCCTTTCACATCGATGTTTCTCTCTCTCTCTCTCCCTCCCACTCTATCTGAACAAAATATCAAAAAATGTCCTAGGGTGAGGATAAAAAAAACCCCACAAAACAAAACAAAAAAAAACTTTGAAAAAAGTAAGAAACTCCTGAATAGCTAACTTTTGATATAAAATGTATCTATATCTGCCCCATGTTAAACTTCACCTGCTGTGTTTCAGTCTGGAGCTGGGTCCTTCACTTCTCCAAATGCCCACAGTCAATATTGAACAAGATTTGTTGTAGATTTATTTTATCCCAGAATATTAATTATTTTTTCTCAAATACTCAGTGTCTTCTGAGCTCAGGGTTATAAATATCATCACCCAAAAGGATCTCGGGAGATACCAGAGGGACTGTCTGCTAAGACTGACTACACAGAGGCCAACAGGCGAGAGCGGAGCCCGTGGACTGAGAGGGTGCAGATTCTGACACCCATCACGCAGGGCGGCGAGGCCATTCGTAAAAGGACGAGCAAAGCATAGCGTCATCATCTAAAGGAGCCAAATTTAAGGGGTGAGGAAGAAGAGAATTTTGTTTAGCATACTTGTGTTGGTTTCCTATTGCAATCTTACACTTGGGGGTCAGTGTGAAGAAAAATAAGTGTTACTTGAACACAAGCACTGCAATACTGTAACAGTCCATCCGAGAACGGGGATGACTACCAGGTGAGTAATGGGTGGGGAGCGTGCATACCCCGGACAAAGGGAAGATTCATGTCCTGGGCGGGACAGGATTGCATCACACTGCTTAGAATGGCACGCCATTTAAAACTTATGGAGTGCTTCTTTCTGGAATTTTTCATTTAATGTGTTTGGATCTCATGGGATGGCGGGTAACTGAAGCTGTGGAAAGCAAGACCACGGACAAGGGGAACTACTGTGCCATATGTTTGCTTGCATCTATTTATTTATTCTGCCAGTTTTGTAGGAAAAGTCCATGTGCATGGATATTATGTGCACAGAAAGAAAAACACAGAAAGGGAAATTATATAGCTAAGTATGTGAATAAGTGGTAAGAAAAAAATGGAAAGAACTATGTTTCTGGAGCTGAAGTTTGTCACAGGTACCAATTGCCTCTAGGGGACCAAAAAATAAAAAAAATGAAGGCTCCTCTCACTAGCAGTCTGTCACATCTACTTCTATACTTTTTGTGCAAAAGACTGGAAAATGGGAAAGTTTTTTATATAATATAGAGTACATTGTAATAGTATTATAATATTGCATTACTGTGCATTACAGCTAAATGAAATGAACATGTTCTGTAACAGTCCCATACGCTGATATTTTCCTGGGGGTACAGATATGTGCAGTAGGGCAGGGGACAAAGTGGGGGGTGGGGGTAGAGATGGGGTGAGCACATACCAGATGGTCATATGTACACAAGATTTCCTGTGTCATGTTGTCCTCCCCTGTGGGTAATTCCAGGCCCAATGAGCATCTTAGGACATGGAGACAATCCGAAGAACTCCACATAATCCAGAGTGTTAGATGGTTCAAGTCCGGCCTTGGCCATCCAAAGAGCACCCTTTCTTTCGGTAGTTCAAGTTTATCGTTAATTAATTAATCCACTACCTACTGTAGCAAGCTATGGGTATACAATGGTGAAAAAACACAGTCCCGTCCTTGTGGAACTAAGAACCAAGGGCATTTCAAGACACCTTGGAGGTTTTGCGATCTAGGAAGAAGGAGACCTAGAGGTCCATACTCACAAATTGGGGAAAAACTGGGCACAAAGTGACCAAGAAAATTCAGTCCTTTTGAGGCCTTTTGGCAGTGTTAGAAAGACCATACAAGTCATATTGGCTGATTGCTTTTGGCCTTCTTTCCACAGGATATGTCCAAAGAAAGATACACGAATGATTAGAAAAGACTGCTTGGCTCCGTTGGACAGAGGATGGAGGGCAGGGGCCGAGCAGGTTGGGAACTAGACAAGCTTCAGGAGCAGAACACATTTCTTTTCCAGGAGTGTCCCATGGCTGTAAAAGAGGGCCCCCAATCCTGACGACGGGTGCCTGCCTGCAGCACCTCGCCCAGCTCTATGGATGGTTAGTTAAATCACCCATCGAATGGAAACCACTGCCTTCTTTGAATTGAGTCAGGTTTTCTCTGTCCATCCCTGTTGCTTGGGACCGTCCGTGTCTGCCCCTTAAGAAAGAAAATAACTCTTGGCTATCTTCAGTACCTTTAAACAGTAATTTTCTGGGGGTGCACCCAGAAAGAATGAAGCAACTTCCACCTCTAACTGACCTCCTCAGTGTAAGGAGTCTGCAGTGAGGACCACGTGGGTAATCTAGCTGAGAACCTTTCAGTGTCATTTACACTATCATTTATGTCTGTCTCACTCAGAAAAGAATTAGATGCCACTGAGTGGATGCCCAGCAGTCGGTGTCAAAGCTTTTTCTGTTCTGCAGGTTCCTAATTTGAACACTGGCTTCTCCGGTGTCCATTTTTTTAGGTTGAAAGATTTTAAAACTAAGGCTGCGAAACCGTCTAGTTCTAGCACAGCTCAAGAAGCCTTGGATTGTGGAAGGCCATGCGTGTCCATCATCTATGGGTTCTGCTATGGACTGAACAGTGTCCCCCCAAATTCATATATTGAAGCCTTCACATCCATGTGACTATATCTGGAAAGAAGGAGCTAATTAAGGTTAAGTTAGGTCTTAAGTGTGGAGTCAGGATTGGCGGCCTTTTGTTGTTGTTCTTGTTAATCCTCACCAGAGGATATTTTCCATTGATTTTTAGATACAGTGGAAGGGAGGGAGGGAGAAACACTGATGTGAGAGACACATCGATTAGTTGACTCCTGCATGACCCCAATCAGAGCCAGGGATTGAACCTGCAACTCAGGTACATGCCCTTGACCAGGAATTGAACCTGAGAGCCCTCAGTCCTCAGGCCGATGTGCTGACCACTGAGCCAAACCAGCCAGGACAGGATTGGAGGCTTTATAAGAAGAGGAAGTGGTTTGTTTCCCTCTCTCCCTGCACACGCGCCGAGGAAACGCCGTGTGAGCACAGCGAGAAGGTGGCTGTCTTACAGTCCAGGGAGAGAATTCTCACCAGGACATGAGTTGGCACCTTGATTTTCCAGCCTCCAGAACTGTGAAAAATAAATATCTGTTGTTTAAGCCACTCTGTCTGCGGTAGTTTGTTTTGGCAGCCTGAGCAGACCAAGACGGGTCCTTTCATGGTCCCCTCAGGATGCTCTCACCACCCAAGCCCAGGGCACACATGGGAGGGTGGAGGGGAAGCGGGGCAGGAGTGCGGGGAGTCAGCAAGTGTTTGCAATCACGGGGGGGACTCGTCAGGACGGATGTGGCTTGGAAAGCAGATGTTTGGCCATAATGCTCAGCTTTCCTGCACCTGGGACACTACGGCACACATAGCCTTTGTCTGATGAGATGGCGTGGTGGTGAGGAGAGCAGGGGACTGCAGGGCTAGACCCAACGTCTGAGTTCTCATCTCGACTCTTCGACGTGACCTTGAAGAAATGCCTAGCTCCTGATTTGTAAAATAGTGAACTTGATGGTACTGAAGTTACTGAGTTGATCTGTGATGGGGTCTGAGTTGTAGAAACCATTCAGGACAGTGCCTGGCACGTAATCTGTGCAATATCACTGGGTGGTGATTACAGTAATAATTAACTATTACTGTGACAGTGGGGTGGTCACATACTGACCCAGTTTTCACTTCCAATGGTGGAATGCCTTCTTAAAGCTTGTGTTAAAGTAGGAGCCCACCATCAGTACCTGTGTTCATGGAAGAAAGACACTAAGTGCCTACCTTCAGAAGAATTAAAATTGAAAAAAAACACACAAAAATCCCGAAGCATGAATTGGCTTTGCCAAGCTTGCAGATTTAAGGTTCGTTAGAATCTGTTTCCTGCGTTCCAAGGGGCAGAGACTAAGAGCTTTAGAACTCAGTAAATACTTTCTTAACGATCTTTTAGACTCTCACAAGGATGTGTTTTCAATGTTAGATAATGAGTTTTCCATATTCGCCCAAAGTACTGTATAAATACCATCATTTTTTTGGTAATCTCCTGAGAGTTCATTTCATTTTATAATTAAGTTTTATTTCAAATAACATTTTATTTTCACTTTTTCCATCTGTTCAACAACGAAAGATTTTAGAGAGAAAGTACAACACTATATAGCAAAGCAGCAAAATTTCATAACAAACAGACTGGGGTGGGAGGGGCATTCATTTTCTGATAGGAGGGAGTATGTTCCCCGCTGGACTTCTGACCAGCCACAAAATCTAAGGTCCTAGTACAGGTACAGGGATGCCTGGCCATCGCATTCACAATTCTCTTCCATAACCACCACCACGCACTGTCAGGGTGCACTGAGTTCCTTTGCACCATTCCACACAGCAATATAAACGGGGTGTGGCAAACACGGCTTTTCATAGGCATTCTCGACTACATGCTGGAATCTTCACCCCCACCGTCTGTGACCGTCAGTGTCCACGGAGATCCCAGCCCGACGTGGTGCCTGGTGTTGTTTGGGACCATCGTCAGCTAGATTATAAACTTCCTGGGGCAGGGATTCTGTTTCACGGGCCAAGACTGGAATAGTGCCAGCACATAGTAGGTATTTGAAAGAACACATGGGCCATGGAAGAATGACAACATAAAAACTGGGAGATTTTGGTTTAGAAGAGAAGGTGAATGTCAAAATAATCCGTCAAAAAGAGGACATGTGGTTCTGAGTTTCAGAGCCTGAGAGAATAAGGTGATTTTTTCCCCCCCTCTATTCCTTCTAATAAAAAAAAAGAATTCCCTGGGTTATTTCTAAATCTGCACTTAGGGCACATTCCATATAAGACTAGAATCTTCTAAGCAACTATTCCTGGAGAAGATTAATAGAAGCGAGAGGAGACGCAATTAAAGTCTTAACTCAGAGTTTGAAAATCACCTTTTAGTATTTAAAGAGGCATTAATCATGATCATTAATCAATAGAAAGGAATGTTCACAGAATGCTTAGAATAAATGTTTGCTGAAGCAAAAAGTCAGAGGAGAAAAGGAAGGCATACATGCCCAGGGCTGAAGACAAATTCTGTCTTTTAGGTTTAACAAATTAAAGCTCCTGGAAAGGAACAATTCACCAGAGGGAAACATTACTGTACAACCTATAAAATGGACCAAGGTCAGCAGAACCTCAGCGGTGTGTGTGTGCGTGTGTGTGTGTGTGTGTGTGTGTGCACGTTTTCCCCCTGTGCCAGTCATTGTTGAGAAATGAGTTTCTTGCAAGCCTGATTTAGATATTATGCCGAGAAGTTACTCAATGCCAAGGATTAGGAAAGTACTTTTATTCCCTTTACTGCTTGCTGACAAGAATGAATTCCAAACATTTTTGGTAATTCTCTGTGCTTTAAAATTTTTTTGAGGCTGTCCACTATGTCACTGCTCTTTAATTCATTCACCCATGCTAGACACTCAGGTGTCTCCTTTGGTTTGTGCTTCTGAGACTTCTTTCCAAGCAAGTAATTATACCTGAGATTTCTAAAGCCAACCCCCAACCCTCCCCCCCAAGGATGGCTTTTTTATATGAAGTGACTTCACTGTGTAGAAAGGTGAGTTTTCAAGTCCCTCCTCACTCGAATATGTGAATGTCTTTGGACATTTACGTAAAACTTATGTGTAAGAGTTTTAGCTAAAGACAGATCAAAGGGGTTTCTGGGGACCCATCCAGGCTTCTCTTGGTCCTAAGCTCTTCTGTGCTGCTTTGACACCTTCCACACACCGCGGGAGCCTACATTATGTTGTCCTGTGCTATTGAGATGCTGCTACTATAAACAAGGTGGATTTTGTTATTTTGTTTTTCCCTTCCCCTAATTGCTGCGACAGCTGGGTCCTGGGTCATCCAGACCATCGGCCTCTGCGAAGAGGAATGAGAATTGTGAGGGGGGCTGGGTTAGGAAGAACTGAGGCTTGGGGTCCCAGCGGGCAGGGATGCAAACTAGCCTCACATCAGAATTAAATCTATGACCCGAGACTGCACAATACTGTGTCATTACTAGAGTCCAAGGAATGTCCATGTTTTCTACAAGTTAATTCCAGGTGGAATCATGGCTCTTTATGTCTGTGATCAAATCACTTAGTCTAATTAAGCTCCATTTTCTTCTTGTGATTGGAAGTCTTCATGAAAACCCTTTATAGACAGATTTCTCTTTCCCCAAGAAACTGTTACTATGACCCAGCATCAAAATATTCCAAAGCCTCGAGACCAGATTCTGTAATCATCTCTGTCAAAGAACAAAACTAAACAGCTAAATCAGGAAGTAGACAATAAAAGGCAGATCACATTTAGACAAAGACATGGTTACTTTTTTATTTGAAGGGGGGGAAAAAAAAGTATGTTTTAATAAATACTGCGGAAACATTGACCAAACAAACATACAAATTGACTTCAACAATTTAAAAAAATGCAACGCAAGTTCTGCTTTTTAACAGTTATAACTTATTTCCTTTTTACAATATTTAAATACAGAAAGCACTAGCCAGCTATTTTGTAACACTGCTCAAAGCATAATGCTGCCTCAATCAAAGCATATGATGTTGGTAGAAACGTCTGTATTTCGTGGGAAATGACTGGAATGGTGTTTCCTTGCAGAGACAAAACAAAGTGCTTGTGAGACATAGAACTAAGTTTGTAATTACCTTAATCTCCTCTCCTGCCACAACTAAAATGGGAGCGACAGCTTCAACACTTCAAAAATGAAGCTTTATCATTGGAAAGAAAGCTCGTTTTCAACAAGCGCCAACAGGTCAGGTCTGGTCTATGCTCTGAAAGAAGCTCTAAAAGGAACTGGTCAAAACTATCTGTAAACTATTTTAAATGCTGATTATTATAGGTAATGACAGCAATCAAGTACTGAACATGGGCCCTGTCAGAATCCGGTTAAGTGAGGTTTAGCAATCACTCTCTAGAAATGGCTAGCATAGTGTCAGGATGGACAGTCCATGGATTCTCTAAAGTTTGGACATGAGGGTCTTTTTCTGATCATGTTCATTTGAAGAAAGTGAACTAAACCAACAGATTCCTCAGCCGCTGCCAACTTCGGAGTTCCGCCCCCAAAATAAGAGGCCTTTTGCTTTGTACTTTTGGTAACAATTCCAGACAGCTTTTACTCACATACTGTGCTTTCTGCTACTATTCCTTCATTATTTCTTCAGGTGAAACAGTACCTACATTTCTTCCCCCTTGGATCATTCATTCTATGACGTCAAACCAAGACACCTTCCATTTGACTTTGCATTTTCATTAACGACAAAAAAAAAAAAAAATCACACACCGTCTTTTCTAAACAGCGCACAAAAATATTACCTTGAGCAATTTACCACGTTTTAATGACAATCACAATGATGAACAGAACCATCAGACTGAATAAAAATCGACACTTTTTTTCCTGTTTGATCGCCTGCGTCTCTTGCAAGGCTGCAAAAGCCTTTCTTCGGGGCCGTGTTGCTCGGCTATCTACAGGAAGGCAAGATTTCAAAGCCTCATCACTTCTCTCCTCTGGACATCCCACGGGTCCTGATACAATTTCCATTTTAATGATGAGCTAGAAGGAAATTAGATCACATCCTCTAGAAAACTAAACGCTAAGGTCACAGTGCCAGTTCCCCAATGAGGACGGTATATTAATATATACTTTTTTGTAAAGGAGATTAAAACATTTAAAAATTAAACCAAAGCGGAGATTCATGAATAGGTTATAACAAAGAAAACAACAACGCAAGCACCAATCTGCGCGGGATTTCTCTTCTTGGAGGCGCTGGTGTTCCTCCTCGCCTCCCTCACCTCTAGCCCATCTGAATCGCTCTTTTTTTGGCATATTTCTCAAGTCACGCTTCAGAACTCTTCAACGTTTTCACTTTTCACCACTTGTTCTACACGCCGAACCTAAGGACAGGACTCCAAAAAGATGAGCATCCTTTCAAATGCCTCCCAAGCCTCCGGAATGTGTGACTTTGGCTGTGCACTTCATCCAGACTTCACCTTTTTGTTTTGTTGTTGATTTTGTGGTTCTTTTGTTTTGTTTTGTTTTTTTTTACACTAAATTTCCGTGTCCTCATTCAGGATACCGGGAGAATCACATCACAGTGCAACTCTTCGCTTTGTCCTTTCGTAAGTCCGTGGCCACGGCCGAGAGCTCCGGTCTGCTGGGCATGTGCGAGATGCGCTTCGTGGCCCTCTGTGACTTGTTCCGCTTAACGTTTTTGTTTGTTTTGTTGACACACGCCAACGTAGCGACATGAAAAATGTCTCTGACGCTGTTCTCGGACTGTAATGCTGAGCATTCAATGTAAGTGGCTGCTCCGATCTGTTTGGCCATATTTGCCCCCTGAGAAGTAAAAGGAAGGGACTGTCATCAGCGATAAGTCTTTGGAGAAAAGTTATCAAGTGTCTTCTGAATGATAATGCATCACAATATGTTTCTAATGTTAACTGAATTTTCCAAGTGTGGCTGCAAAAAGTTTGAACTGCCTCCTTTATCATTTCATAAATATTTGCAGTTCTAAGATGCTCAATTTTCATCACTCAGTAGATATAGCTTGACATCCCAGAGGTGCTAAAGGCTGATCTAGTGTCACTGGGACATCAACAAATGAGGACCCCAATCACCAGTTACATTGAGGTGACTCAAAGAAGTAGGGGAGAAGCTAAGGAGGTGATTCTCTTCACTTTGAATCGAGTCTAACCAAAAGTAACTAGAAACTCTGGTCTTCCGGGTCACAGCAAAGTGTAGAATTACTCAGAGGATCCTACCATTGGAAAAAGTCGGCCGAACATCCTATGAATGTAAACGATGCATTTTCCACACAGCTCTGCCAGGGGTGGTTCGGCCCTACCCTGTCCCAGCACCCCCTGTCGTACTCAGTCCCTCTTTTCTTGAGTGTATATAGCACTCAAGACTAGCCATAGGCTGTACCAAAAAACAGGGATCAGGGATGGAATTCAGAACCAATTTTGAGATGTATAGAATTAAGTCTTAGGACCAAAATAAAATGGCTGAAGGAATAATACTCTATGACATCTATAACTTTACTAAACACAAAATATGTACTTTGTAAACGTGGCCCATACAACCCAGTGTGCATCAAAACAGTGTATTAAATAGCAAAATTTTTGTTAATTAGAAATGTAAGACAAAGGCTGCAGTCTTTAAAATAATGACTACTTAAAAAAAAATTCTAGTTTTCAGCACGAACTCTCTTTAGAACTTGTAAGTTTTAAGAGAGTAAATTTCTAAAACCAGTTCTTCTCCTTTATAAATATTTTGGGGAACCACCTGAAGAAATGATGAATCTCTAAAAGACAGTTTTATGGAGTGTTCTACTTTACTGGCAAAGGCTTTTTTTTTTATTTTTTAGTATTTTACTGTGTTGCTGAGTGTAAAATAAGATGAACTCTCTTAAAGAGTATTACTGATGCTGACCACATCTTCTCTTAAATCCAGTGGGAGTTACAGAAATATACAAGGTAGCATATGACCCACGCACTGTTTACACTCTCAGTAATCAAACATCATGTGACTGCTGTACTAACAGGCAGAGTGTTCATACTTTAACAGATTTTTTTCCCAAACTTGTCTTCTTTATGCATACGCACATATGAATCCTTACACAGTAAACCACTAAAAAAGAAAATTGGAAAGTTTTTTGAGAGGGTCCAGCCTCAAAGTATCATAGTTTCAGCCAAACCTTGGCCCAGACCACTCTGGAGCCCACTTTGCCCTTTGAACATTGATCCGAGCTACGGGCTGCCCTGAAGGAGCTTAGGTGCTTGCTTTTATCTGAGTTTGAAGATGGTTCCGATCCAGACACAGGGTACTCATTCTGCATCATAGAAAAGGGTCTTGTACTTGGACTTGACCACTGGTTGAGCCTTAAGAAAAATGGCTACTTTTTATTCTATGTATTATGAGTGATGTTCCATTTCTGTCATTCCTTTTAAAATCCACACTGGTGCCCTGGCCGGTTTGGCTCAGCGGCTGGAGCGTTGGCCTGCGGACCAAAGAGTCCCAGGTTCGGTTCCCGCTAGGGGCACGTACCAAAAAGAAAACAAATAAAGAAACAAAACCCACACTGGTGCACTGACAACGCACATACCTGGTCATAGGACACTGGTGTCTGTCTGTGGTTTGACAGCTCCACTAATGTACTGACATCTGTCCGAAGATCAGATTTGCAGCCAACCATGAGCATTTTGGTGTTGGGACAAAACTCCTGGATTTCACCTTTCCACTGTGAGGGAAGAAAAGACGGAACATGAGCAAAGTGCGGACACGTATACAATCTCCACCGGCAGACATCGGAAATGGGACTCATGAAGGAAAGGAAAAGAAACTATCATTTCAGCGGAAGAAGCAAACTGGCATCTATCTTCTAAGTAGATATTAAGTTTTACTATATTTTAAAGTGGATCCATTAGGGAAGACTTATGTATATTATTATCTGTTCTCTCAGTATCTGTTCCTACTGCAAGAGACTTGTTGGGTGTTGTCAGAAGGTAGCTTCAGTAATTTCTTAATTATTGGGGTATCTCTGAAAGATAAAAGTGCCTAAGTATAATTGCATATTGTAATGAGTGATTACATCCCCGGATGTGTTGAGCTGACATTTCTTAGAGTGGAAGGCGGGGAACAAGGCAGAAGCACAGGTACACATTCACCAATCCCATCAAGAAAGACAGAGTAGCTTCCAGGAGCTGAGATCTGTATTGCAATTTCAAGGACTGGAGATGGAGTTAATAAACAGAACACCCTTCCATTCAAGTGGCTGAATCAACAAAGACCACGACCTTGAAAAGTCCCACCTCTTGGGCGATCAGAAAGGCATCGGGTCCTGTGGCTTGTCTGCCCTTGAGTTAGTTTAAAGTCACAGAGTTGTTAAATATTTCAATTCAGTGCAACTGGGTTCACTGTTCTGTGACCTAACAGGAACCATTCGAATCTCCAGAAATGTCTGGCAGGCGATTTCTTTTTAATCATCCCTTGGAAGAGCAAATGGATGTCTTTTTGTAGTTTCACTTCCTCAAGCTCAAGATGACCATCAGGATGGGAGCGGGGAGTTTCGAGTGTTCACCGAGAGCCCTGGCTCTTGGAAAAGAGGGATCAGAGGGGCTGAGATCAGGAATCCACACCTCCTCATTCTCCCCTCCCATGTGCACAAGTATGTATTAATTGCTTCACTAAATCCTGTGCTGGTTACAAAGATGATTAACTGTGCCTTCCAAAAAGGAAGTCACAGAAGAAGGGGGTGGTGAAGTCATGTATAGAATATAGTGGATAAGAGGGACACCCTGCAGGGATCATTTAGAAGACCACTAAGAGACATGCAGAGCTAGAGGTGTACTGTGGGAACAGGCTCAAGTCCCAAGTATACCAGTGGATGGAAGGGAGTAACATACTTTCTGTAAGAGCCTAATTTGTCCATCCACTCCCCCCTCCCAGAATTATTTAGGGGCATCCACCATGTGCTGAATGGCACTGGAGTTAAGAACTGGATGGTGAAGTGAAAACAAGAATACGATCTATCCTGCTTTAAGCCACTCTAACCTCTTTGATATTCAAGGACTTAACGGATTCAATTAATCAAGACAAACCATAGCAGGGGTTATCATGAGCCTTAAACCTCACACGAATGTAAAACACACTCATTAATATCTTTAAGGCCAATGTCATTCTTCATTTGGTCTGGGAAGACAAAAGCAAAACAAAAGAGGAGCGAGGCTTTTCATCATAAATTATGCAGAACTCGATGCTACACCAGGTAAAAGCTGTACTAAATAAGCAACCGCTTTTATCTGCAGACAGCACTAGACAGGCTGCAGTGTTGCTCTTCGGCGGTTGATGACTGTGGCCGCCCCCTGCATGTCAGCAACTGTTTACAAGCACCGGAGACGGTGTACACGGCCCGAATCTGACACACATTAGCATTATTCGCGATAGATGACTCAAACCAGAAAGAAGTTAAAAAGTAAAAAAAAGAGCCTCTGATTTTTCAGAAACTTCTATTTCCTTGAGATAACTGTGTTTGTCGTGTTTAGTAAAGAGAAAGTTCATCTCCAAACCCTAATTTTACATGACACAAAAGATAAGCAGTTAAACACACAAAATGGTATAAAGACACTGCCTTGGCCTCAACCGCGTGCGAAGCCCTAGGGCGGGAGAGGGGAGGGCGCTCCACAGAGGGTTCTGGCTGGGAAACCGCAGCGCTCCAGGCCAGGGCTGAGAACACAGCTGGCGGCCAATCCATAGGAAGGCACGTGCCTTCTGTAAGTACTGGGAACTGATCGGAGGGCTGGAGGCCAAGGCCAGCTCCCCGTCCCACTGGCCCTCTCAGTGCCCGGGACCCACCTGCAACAGGTCCCCTTCCTCTTGACGTCCCCCTGGTTCTGTCTGGAGCTTCCTTAGGCCCGCCTGCCTCCAGAAACCAGGGATGTGTTATCATCTAGAACGTGTTTACAACTACTGTTTTCATTAGAATCCGACATCTGCCTAATCACAAGGCACATCTAATGTCTGGAAACACACCCCTATTCCTCCTATGTTCGTTCTATTTCTGTGTCTAATAAATAAACGCATTACTGGAACACAGCTTCTTTATTAAAACAGCTATGACTGCATTTATCTCACTGTCTGAGTTGAGGTCAAACGTACACCTATAAACTAAGACACAATCTACAGGGCAAATGAAAGAAGGAAGAAGGAAGACATGCTTGGCAGTAATCAAATACAATTTCTGCCCAAAGGATAAACACCGAGGCTCGTAAAAGGGTCTTTTGTTCTTAAAATGAGATAAAACTTTAAGCAGGTTCGTCATCAAAAGTGGTGCCACACAAGGAAACCCTGTTAGAGTGTCCCCGTGTCTTTCCAGTGTTCTAACTGCAAAACAGAGCAGAGGATTCTCTGGAGTATTTGAGCTCCCCAGCCAACCATGTTTCTTTTTATACACGGGCCAGACTGAACTGTGTCATCATTCCCCAGCACTTGCCTTTTTTAGGACACTGTCCAGAGTCTCTGGTCTACTGATGTCAAAACAAATCAGCACGGCATCCGAATCTGGGTAGGAGAGGGGCCGGACGTTGTCATAATAAGGAGAACCTGAGAAGAGAAAGATACACACGTTTTCAGAGGAAAATCCCTGGTCTGTCATGCGTTAACCCTCCCCTTCTGAGTTAAATCCCTCCACTGTCACATGGGGGGCCCCACTCCCACCTCCTCTAATGCTCGGGAATGAATGCAAAACAAACAAACAAACAAACAAACAAACACAGGCTGAGTAGTGCTGTATGCGTCTCTGCCAGGAGAGGAATGAAGGCTCCTGGCCTCTGATGTGAATTCAGAGGAAGGGCAGGATCTTAGCGCTGACATCTGCAGTTCGGAGTGGAGCCCAAGGCACCTGGGAGGAATCCAGAGGCCGCTGGAGCCAGATGGCAGGGGGGCAAGCGCACCTCCTCCTGAGGGCGGGGGCGGGGCGGCTTTAGGACTCCGCCTGATTCCTCACTCACACACCGAGCCGCGTTATCAGCCGGGGATTACATAAACCCAGGCAGGTGTGGCATTTAGTAAGGGATCAGTAAGCATTAACTATGGTGATGGTTGTGTTGGGGCTAAAACTGAGTAGTAGCCAGCACCGTAAATGGAGCTAATTCTTGGGAAAAAGACCAAAACTCAAAATCGGGCTGACAACCCCAGGAGGGTGAAGGGGGAGGGAGGGAAAGGTGGGTCCGGCCCTTCAAAGAGAACCGCTCGGCGCATCTGGGGGCCGATCTCCCAGTTCCATGTTTGGATAAGCCACTGACCTTTGAGCTTGCTTACTTAAGCCCACCCCTAAACCTTACATTGCCTCTCTTCCTGTTACAACCAAGCCTGTAATAAATGCCACATTGGATCACGTCACTTTACACAGCTCCATCTCTGGAGTGACACGAAGGCATGATCCAGGGATCTTGGCCCCAGTTAACAAATCCAGGCCACCCTACAGGTTTACGTTACTAGCCAGTTAATTTCACCACAGAACCCTCTCTAGTCATTTAAGAAATTTCTTCCTTTCCTTTAGGAATCCCAAAGGATGGGCAATTACACGAGGCCAATTATTATAAAAATAATGTGGCTATAAAATCAAACACAGCTTATCAGTGCTTTTTATTTATTAAAATCATTTTCGGTGTACTGACATTTCACAGGCACAATATAAAAATCATTTTACTTATATATATATAAGTGAGCACACCCAAATAGAGAAAAAAAATCTAAACCAACAAAGTCTTTTTGAAAGCCAATTCCATTTTGACATCACCTTCCATTTGTAGCAGAAAAACATGACACGTCTCCTGATAAATCAAAACCCTGACAGTCAAGGTCAGGAGGAGAGAAAGACTAAAGAAGTTTTTACGTTTCTAGCAAAACAAACTTTTTCAGGAGGCTACCCTTGAGATCTATAAGTTATTGCATTTAGAGTACATGATCCTCTATTCACAGTATATTCTGGGTCCCCAGAATTCACCAAGGAACCCCAGGAACACGCTGCCCTTCACACCAGCTATTTTACGGACGGACACTGACAACCTCAAGCCAGGTGTGCCAGGTGTGCCAGGTGTGCCCGCCAGTCGAGGAAGAGGGCAACGTTCTAGGAATCGAGAAGAAAGAACATGAATACAGTCTAAGCCAGCATCCGTCAGGGGCAGCGCCAACTCCCTACCCTCATCTAGAATCGGGACCCTTGTGAGGCAGGCTTGACAACTGAAAGACATTTTCCAAAAGCTTAAAGGGTTCAGAGTTTCTTTTAAAATCAAGTCATTTTCAGCACTAAGGCACGTTAGAATGAGAATGTCTCTGACAAGCCCCTGCCTTTCCAGCCACTTGAAGAAATCGGAGGTTAAGAGGACAACTCACAAGTAATTCGCTAATTTAAACATTACCGAGAGACGTCAGAAATGAGGGCTTCTCGCTCTGTATGGGTACACTGGCATTTCTACATTGGCGCTGTGAAGGTCTGACTTTCTCAGTTGTGTCCAAAGTCGAACTTTGACACAGTTGCTGTGTCAACATTAGGGAATCTCTAAACACAGACTCAGAAAATTCTAGGTCCTAGAGTGGAGGTCCAAACGCCAGCCAGGTACACCAGTATTTCCTCTGCTCATCAGAGTGAGCAGGAGATGAGCTGATCCCAAACCCCTAATATCACAGCTGTCCAACAGGGAGGGTTGTCAGAGACCTAACCAGGCTTCCAGAGACCTTCCTTGGAGACCACTCACTTCCCAGTCTCGGCCTGATTGAGGACTGGCTTCTCCAGGTACCTCCCTCTTCCAGAACAAGACTTGTGACTGGATGAGAGTACTCACTGCTAATCTCAGATCTACAACTGCTCTGCATCACAAAGGAGACCGGCTTTTCCAAATACTACAAAATTTAGGAAAGCCAGCTGGAGAATGACGAAGGTGATAAAATAGACTAATGAAATTGGGAGTACCAGGAAAAGGGTTTCATCCTTTAAGTCACCACGTGGGCTCAGAGAAAACCCCTCCCACCCTTTGTGTGCTGGGTTTCCCTCCCCCACCCATTATCAGCCACAAAGGGGATCTGTTTTTTTCCCACCCTCTGCAGACTTTTGCTTACTAGAATCAAGCAATCTGCTTTCTGTGCTTAGTGAGCACACTCAAATATCTGCAAAATTTAGAGATGGTCGGACTTAAATTAACCAGTTTGCGACTTTTCCACATTGTTATGGAGGTCTGTTTCTGTTATGTTTTTATTTGGTTTAATAGACTGAATGAAAACACATGTGTGTGTGAAGTTTCATGAAAAATAAACCACTTTGCTTTGTAGATGTAAAGAGGCAATTTTTGAAACAAATTTATTGGGGTGACATTGGTTAACAGGATCATATAGGTTTCTGGTGTGGATTTCTATGATATAAGATCTGCATATTGCACTGCATGTCCACCACCCAAAAAGAGGCAATTTTTAAAAGCTCTGACAGGAGCCCTGGCTGGTCTGGCTCAGCGGTTAGCGTGTCAGCCCATGGACCAAAAGGTCACAGGTTCAATTCCTGGTTAAGCGCACGTACCTGAGTTGCAGGTTCAATTCCTGGCCCATAGGGGTTGTGCGGGAGGCAACCAATGGATGTGTCTCTATCTCTCTCTCCCTCCCTCCTTTCCACTCTATCTAAAAGTCAATGGAAAAATATCCTTGGGTGAGGATTAACCCAAAAAACAAATACATAAATAGATAAAATAAAACTTTCACAGATCTGATTAGGAATGATCCTGTCCTACTACTGTTAATGAACAGCACATTTTAGAGCAACAGGCATGACCAAAGGTAGTAATAAAATAGATCCCCACATTTATTACTTATAAGCATGATTTGCCCAATCACTAACTGCAAGAATAATGTGTCATGAAAAATAACAAGACCACTTACTCATTATATTTTTTGATGGGGTAAGGTTAAAAAAAAAAAACCTAATATAGAATTATAAAAGAAAAAAAAAAAAAGAATCTACCTAAAAATAATCTAACAATTCATCAGCTAACAATTCAGGGAAAAAAAATGACCCTGTGTAACTTGACAGTGTTTACTCTGTGTTTAAGCACTTTGAATTCTTTCCTGGTCTCTTCCATACAGCCCCAGCTACTGCACGAAGGCAGGCAGGCTGGAGAGCACCCGCTGTAATCACAGGCATGTGTGGTGTAACTCACCAGCCAAGAAAAAGTGAGGAGGAATTCCAGGAATGCCCCTGTGAAGCGAGAAGCAATTCTGGGAGGCAGAAGTGATACCAAAGCCAGGAGCTAAAAGTAAGCCCCTGAAACAGGAACAATGCCTGCCCTCAACTCCCACATCCCTCCAGAAAAGTCTTAAACAGTCTGTTAAGTCAAACAGCAAAGCGTTCACACACACACACACACACACACACACACACACACACACACACACAGGTGCAGGTGCAAAGCTTCCAGGGTAACCAGAGAACTAAACACAACACAAGAAAGCACACAAACATTTTTTTTGCGATGTAGGAAAAGTGCTGAACTCTAACTGCATGCAGTACACAGGAGGTACTAAGGTATGTACCCTAGTACCCAGGAATGTACTACAGCTAAATTCAGTAAATCTAGGTACTGAGAGTTCTCAAATAAAACTCTTTCTGAGCATGTGGAATAGACTTCATGCACACGGAAATCTCAGATGCAGCATTTGTTATTATGCACCATTCCAAAGTCCCTTCTCATTAACCTCTCAGACCATAAAGGGAAAACTTCAGGAAAACTCTGTATGGTAACTACACCACATATGCACCCTATCCCCACCCCCCAAAATACCTCTTTGCTTAAGTGTAGATTATGGAATAAGTGTGCACATTTGTGGTTCTCTGAGTTCCCCAAGTTTGGCCAACATCAGCAAAGTTCTAAAAGGCTTTGGAAATGTCAGGTCTACTCATCTTTGTCTTCAAGATCATTAACTCTGGGTGAGAGCAGTCTTTCCAGCCCAAGAACAGTCACAAAGCGCCTCACCCAGAAACTAATTCGGTAGACGCATACCTGCCTGTTTACGTCATCCTTCCACAAAGATAGAACACACCATATATGTACATCATTACATGTATATGTAAGAAGATTCATGCTCAAAAGGGAGGCTCTGTGGAACCTTCTGCCAAAGCAGTTCAAACACTGTGAGGCTCTATAGGAGTCTGAGGACTGGAAATTTTTCTAGTTGAGTATTTCACAAATACAATTTCTTTCCCTTGAACCTTAAATTAAAAATCTTTCCATTCCCCCTTAAGAAATTCTTAACAAGCCCTGGCCAGTTTGGCTCAGCGGTTAGAGTGTTGGCCTGTGGTCCCGAGAGACACGGGTTCGGTTCTCACTAAGGGCGTGTACCTCGGTTGCAGTTTGTCCCTGGCCCTGGTTGGGTCGTGCAGGTGGCAGCCACTCAATGTGTCCTTTTCACATCAATGTTTCTCTCTCTCTCTCTCTCTCTCCCTCCCCCCCTCTCTCCCTCCCTCCCTCCCTTCCTCTCTATCTGAACAAAAAAATGGAAAAGTGTCCTCGGGTGAGGATTAAAAAAAAAAATTCCTAACAAGAACAATAAAATAGGAATATTGCATATTTGGGGGCAGAGAAAATAGATAACCTTTGCTATTTTTAGGGGCCACCCAAAGAACATCTGTACAAACATCAGCGAACACGGGAGTCGATGACCTGCCCGGTCACCAGCAGATTCCGTTTCTTCAGGCCCCTCTGCTCAGAGTAAAAGCTCCAGACCAGCAACAATCTCAACAATGCGAGTCAAGTCTGAGCAAACTTCTATGTCTGGGACACATAAGACCCTAAACTTTTCCAAGTACTGTGCCCCACAAATGCCATGCTCCAAATATGCAACGAACATCCCAAGGAAGAGTATTTTGTTTCTTCTGCAGGTTCAGCTTCACTGGAATTAATTTTATAAAAACTTGGAGGGGGGGGCACTTCTGTGTTGCTGTAAAGTTAGAATCAATATTTTCAATTTCTGGGGGCAATGCAGGTGCACAGCGGGAAAGTCAATGAGGTAGAAGAAAGAGTGCTATTTGGGGGCTATAAATAAAGCATTAAACTTAAACTCCTAGTCTTATTGAGATACTTAAAAAAAACCTAAGAATCCAAATATTCCACTTAAAGTAGAACTATGGTAAGTCACAAAATTTTAAGGATTAGAGGAGATATGGATAATATATATATATTTTTAATGACATTATCCAGCCCTGGCCGGGTGGCTCAGTAGATTGAAGCACCGTCCCATACACCAAAAGGTTGCAGGTTTGATTCCCGATTGGGGTGGGTATGAGAGGCAACCCGCATGTCTTCGGGTGAGGATTTTTAAAAATGGCATTATCCTTCAGTAACAGAGTAAAGAGTTTGTGTGTTCCATATAATACTTGATTCCTCAGAGAAGAGTCCCACAGGTGAATTCGCCTTGCCACATCCCACGTCATCAGCCTCAGACTTCTGAAGCAGCTTACATTCCATGTCTACAGGAATTGTTTTTTCAAGGGGGGTCTCTGAGTAACGTTTATAATATACACTCATTGAGAAGCACAGGGTATCAGAAAATGGTTGAAGCACAACTAATTCAGTTGGCACAGCCCAGCAGGTATCATGAGTTTACTGGAGAAACTGTTGATCCTTGGTGACATATCTTCATGCAAAGGAACTGCATTGATGAGGAAGCATCTGGTTATTTCAGGCATCAGAAGGACCAGTATGGACACCTCAATGGAATGTGCAACTTAGCAAGAAACTAGGTTAGAGAAATCCCAACACAAAATGGGATTTAAATGAAAAAGATCTGGAGTCAGATGTAAACTTAGAAAGGGAATTTATATTTTTTGGGGGGGATCCATAGTCTAAATTGAAATTGTTGCATGGTGGACAAATCTCCAAATGTAGTTTCATATATTGCTTGTTGAAAATCACCATCCAAACGTAAAGCTCTCTGTTTTGCCTTAATTGATATTTCTTACAGAGTTCCAGGGTAAAAACTCAAGAGTTGAACCTAGTTTGGAAGCTCCTAGGGATCACTACTACCTTACGATCAAACACGTTCTCTGCAATTTGCCCTTGGTAGCCACATCACAAGCACCCATGAGTCTTTAGATTCTCTGTGAATTCTTGTCCTCTTTCTTTCTCTAACAAGGTTAATTTAAGTTCGATTTCAACTTTCAGAATCCTGGCAATCATTAAATGGAAGCCTGTTTCCAAGTGGGAAGGATGTTAAAGACCTCTTAAGAACTGAGTCAACTTCTAGAGGTCAGGAAGGCATTATGGTAGGCTTCAGCGGGCAATGAGTCACAAGTCAGGGGCTTGGGCTGGCCTGGTGGCCTTCAACAATTCTTTGGATCTTCTCGT
This sequence comes from Molossus molossus, assembly GCF_014108415.1. Classification (NCBI taxonomy): domain Eukaryota; kingdom Metazoa; phylum Chordata; class Mammalia; order Chiroptera; family Molossidae; genus Molossus; species Molossus molossus. Next base: position 33,583,510 of record NW_023425346.1, read on the forward strand.
TCAGCTTTGGAACCTCGGGACTCACCCTCCTATAAACAAGTATCACAGTGCCAAAGATAAGACTGTGAGCCCTTTGAGGGCAGGAGCTCCTGCTCGCTCTGCACTGTCCCCTCGCTACGCCACAGCATCTAGCAGACTTCATGCACACAGAATACCCTAAAAATGCCCATTGTTTTTATAACCCTTTGTACATGTCTTGCCTCGATGTGTTAATTTACATGTTAAATCACACAAAAAAAGGGACCGTGATCTCTTCCGAGGCTGCTTTTCTGAATTAATTATACACTGATCTCCAACACACCTGAAACATTTCCATCCCAGTTAAGAAATATTTCGATAGCATGCCTGTCACGGAGACCTTTCTTTAAACTTACGTAGAAGTTACAAATATAGCAATACAGATAGACTTATATTTGCAAAGCAGTTTGTCCTTAAAGTCAGGCCATGAGTAATTAAAATTTTTCTTTCCTCCTTTTCCTTTAAGTATAAAATTTAAAGAATACTACATTATCTCTTAATAATGCTAAAAACTAACATAGGAAGCGCTAACTTAAGCACGTAGGGCCTAAAAGAAGCTTATATCATGACAAGACTCAAAGGAGTGTTCATGAGGCAATAGCAAAGTTATTTTAGCAGCTGAATTAAGTATTTTAAAACTAATAATATGCCTGAAATAAAATGTGCATTAACTTACCTTGGTTAAAAGCTGGCATGAGTGACTAGTATTCCCTATATCACCCGTGCTGAAATTACACAGCAATCAAATCACTCAGGAAAGATGTGGTGATCCTTAAATGACCAAGTTTCTATTACGAGTAGGCATTTGGCTCCGTGCTGCAGACTGCTGCCATGCTTGGCAAATGCGGCAGATTCTGAAGCACGTGATAGTAGAACTACTTTGATCTCAACTTACCACCTCAAAATGCTGAAACCATGACCCATGGCTTTGCAAAAAAACTTGTTGAGTAAATGTGAAAATCATTTGGGGTATTTTTGCAACCAGGGATAAAAATGTTCATCTTCTTAATGAACAGGGAATATTTCTCATTAAAATCAAGAAATGAAGGATCTGTATCCAAAGACTACCTTTAGTGCCCCCTACCCCCTTTAGAGGATTCATGGTGGCATTAGTTCAAAGGTTTTGTTTACTTTGGGGGAGCTGCAGTAACTTTAAGCAGCCATCAGAAATCAACTGGCCAAGTGCTATTGTGGTTGCTGTAACTGTGTGCCCTGGCGGGGGGGAGGAAAAATCTGCTTCCTTCCTGAGGAGGGTCTAGCAGACCAGGGGTGCCTGACAATGGAGATGCACTTGAAAGCAGGTGGAGCAGGGCACTTGGGTGCAAGAACCTCATCCTAAATTGGATATGGGCCACACAAAATGGGGAGAGTTTCTTTCTCCCCACTCTCTGCCCCTTGGATTATATGACTCTTAGGGGCAGGACCTTATTTTAATTAACACTGCCTCTCGAAGACCTCACATAGGGCTTGCACATAGTAGGTGCAGAAAAAAAAGAAGGGCGCTAGAAAGAGAATGGAAGGCATTTGTTCAGTTTCTGGGCCTTAAAAAGTGGGGAGTAGAATGATCTTTTCTCTTGGTGCAAAGAGGCCCCCACACAGCCTACTTGAACTTGATGTTCTTTCCTACACCCAAATTGGCAGAGCTTTGTCTATCCATATTGTTTGACTTCTGGGGGGGATGGCGTGGACCCCTCCTAAGGCTTATGAGAAGCCTTCCAAGTATAGAAGCCAGTAAGAATTATAGAAGCCAGGGAAGAATTGCTTCTGTCTCCTGAATGTCTGCCCCTCTCCTAGGAGGCTATATAGGAACAGGACATGAATGGCATCCAAAGCACAACGTTTATGCAATCTCTATTCCTATATGAGAGAAGTTAGGCACATCTAATTTTTCCTAAATAAATCTCTAACTTTCACAAAGTTTTAGAGAGGAAAAAAATTTTTTGACATGTAGGACTTTAGAGACTCAGTGTAGTTGTTATCTCTAGAGTTAAATCGATAGCAATTGGAAAAAATAAATATATCAAAAGGCATAAGGCACATGCAATTATTTTCACAGCCTGAACTAACAAATGTCTTAGTGGGCAAAGACAATGTCAAACATTTGTCAAAAACTAATCCTGTTCAGAAATTTGCCAGGAAGAGCTCGAGATGCAATGGAAAAATGGTGAGGGCACTAGAAATGATTAGCTGCTGATGCAGAGGTTCTTGCTAGATGTATTTTCTCATGAATGACAAACCATTTTTGGTGGAAGCAGTCTATTCTTAGAGTTTAAGCAGTGCTTGGTAACTGTGTTTAACTAATATTCTGATTTACAAACAACATAATGGGATTCTAACTAATCCCCTTATGCCTTTTTTCCCATCTCTATAAACCTCAATTCGAACAAAGATTTCATTATGGAATAATTTTGCAGTGATATTTTCTTAATCACAGCTTTTTTCAAAACCTTTATATTTTAGTTAAACATGCATAGGTTTTCTTTCATTAAATAAAAATATAAGTGATTATCTCACTACAGACTTCATTTCAGGTGATTATTTTAATTCGATGAAAGGCAATGTTTATAAAGTTGACATTCTTTGTGCACAGGTAATTCAGTGGTAATGAATGTCAGGAAATCTCATCTCCTTGGAAACTATTCATAAACATTTGTTCATGCAACAGATTTTATTGGGTGACTACTGTGTGTGAGACATGAAGCTATGTATGCAGAGACTACAAACCAACCTGAAAATATCTGAAGTGATATTTATCTGCACACGAGAAGCGTAGTGTCCAACTATAAAGTGCCCACATTTTGTTTGTTTTCTAGCCTTTGAAAAACAATGTGTCTTTTTTTCTGCCAAAAAAAAAAAAAGTCAATTTAGCCCTTTGGGGGCCTAATCGAAAATCTCCGTTGGTGGTCCTGTGACTCTTTAAGCCTGAGACAAGGGATGTATAACCCAGCATTCCTATAAGCCCATCCATGCCCCTCCCCTACCCAGATGAGTCTCCTTCCTAAACCCACCAGGAAGCAGTGGCTGAACGTGGCTTGCTTTGTGGGTGGTGAAAACCCCAGCATGGGATGCCAGGTCCACTGGGACCAAGAGCTGAAGCCAACCAACATCCTGGGAAACAAAAAGATCTGCCTGTCCAGGGTACTAAAGCCAAGAAGCACAGGGCTGGGAGAGATCCTGCACATTATCTAGCTCTCTGTTCTCTTTTTTCAGATAATAAAACGAGACTCGGGGAGGTAGGGGATTTGTACACAGAAATCCGTGGTAACCAGCAGCTAAGATCTAAACACAGCTTCGTATCAATGACTGGATCAGACTCACAGACCCCATGCCTAAATAATTATTACCAGGCATTAGGTCCAAACAGAGCTGGGGGGTCCAAACCAGCTGTCCTGCTCACCAGGTATAACGAATATCATGGGAATTAGATCCCATTAAGTATTAGGCTCTGTAACAATGCTGATGATAGGAACTACTGAAGCAAGGAAACACTAGCATTCCATCAACACCTTCCCTACAGCTGTGAGACTGTGTGGGCAATCCCCAATACAAAACACGTTGAGGTCCTGGTTCTGTTGCCCTTGGCCAGGCTCCAGGAAGAGCCTGAGTCTCCGGGGAGAAACAAAATCGGCGCTTCTCACTGCAGGACTCAGAGCATCTGGCGCCGACCAAGAGAGGCGCTCGTGCGAGACTTTCCCGCTCGCCTTTGTGCTTGGACTGCCTCTGGCGACCCTGTCAGTCTGGACCCCTCCTCGCGCTCTCAAATCCCCGAGGTTCACGCCTAAAGGTTGTGGGGAACTCGCGCTGCCCAGAAGCACCTCCACGAGGCTACTCCCAGCTGAGCGGAGTTTCATCTGGAGGCCTCCCTAGCTTGACAGCAAACCCTGCATGTTGGCACTTGCGCGCTAGTTTCACCAGGGATCTGGCTCGGTTCACCCGCGTTAGCCCAGCTCCCTGCTCAGCTCCCAGACAGAGCGTGGGGGCTTTCACCCAGCCTTCGCGGGGGCTCCTCCTCTCCTGAGGCAATACCCCTCGTGCAAACGGCACTCCTTCCGCTGCGGGGCACCTGGTGCCTGGATCCCAGGCTGATTCCAGGGGGGCCCCCGATTTTCACCGCGTTAGACCCAGCCGGAACCCCTAGAAGCCGCACGCTGGAAGCCTCGCCCTACCCCCGTGGGGTACCCGCCCTCCCTACCACCACCGCGCGCCAGGATGATGGGTGGGCGCGTGGGAAGTAGATAACCGGGTCTTGAACCCCAGACCCTTGAAAATAATTTACCACGACGCCGGACAGGAAGGTCAAAGGCGAACAGTGAGACCCGCGGCCTTGTAGGCCGGCGGGAGGTGATGCAATAGGGGTCAGGAGGGAATGGCGGGGGGCGGGGGACGGCGTGATCACGAGGAGCGGGGGATGGGGGTGGAGGCGAGGGGAGTTCGGATCTGCAGGTCGGCACTGGGACGGCGGAGCAGAGAGGAGGCTGGGGACCAGCCAGCCGCGTGCTGCCCCACCCCCCCACCCCAGCGCATTCCTGGCTGCAGGCGTCACGAGCGCCCCGCTACCTGCGCTCACTTGACTCTCCCCCCACCCCCAGCAAGGGCGGGATCCGAACGTAACTGCGTCGCTTCAGGGATTTTCTCCACCTCCCACTTTCCACCACCCCAGCCGCGCTCCCCGCCTCCCAGAAAATCAGCAGGTTAGATCCTGGAGGGGTGCCCGCCGGGAGCCAGGTGGTTCCGAGGCGGCGCACACATCACCCCAACATCAAGACACCTTGGTGACTCGGGCACAGCCCCGCGAGCCAATTGCTCCCAAGCCACCAGGCTACAAACGGTTCCCACCGCGAGGTCACCCTGCGGGCACACCACGCTCTTTTCTCCCCACTGCCACCTCCCGCCCCCACCCAGAATGGACACATTTTTCAACGAGCAGGGACCTCGGGAATCCCTCGGAAAAGGCAACGCTAACCCAGGCAGAGCGCTGGTGGCGCGCCGGCCGGTGCTGAGAGCTGCCAGGCGAGGTCCCGAGACCCCAGCGCACCCCGGAGCGCCTGCAAACCCGCCCCAAGCGCCACGCGGTCCGATGACTCTTACCCGAAGTGTCCCACAGGCTCAATTCTATTCTTTGTGTGTCGATTTCAAAACTGGCCGTGTAATTCTCAAACACTGTAGGGACGTAATTCTGGACGAACAAAATGGACAGAAGGAAAGAACGCAAAGAGGTTATCTTAAAATGTACGACGCCTCAGTATACCCTCTGCAAAACTGCATCCTCAATTTAAAAATTAAAAACAAAACTCTGGCACACACCAGGTCACACACTAAACAGGCGGACCTTTCCCTAAACCCCTGTCTGACTCCCCACGAGCCCCACCCGGCTCTCCAAGACACGAGGATCCAAATCTCCCAACCCCAGGTTTTGCACACATGACCGGACAAGTTTCAGAGCTAACAGCAGAATGTGCAGGCGCGCCCCAATTCCTAAACGCTTCCTGCCCACTTTCCCTCTTTAGGCAGTCTAACCCGGAGGGGGGGGGGGTGGTAAGGAGTGAGAAAAATGGATTTTTAAAAAAATGGGTGAAGGGGGAAAAGCAAACGGAACCCCACCTGGAGCCGGGGGACGCCGCGGGCTGCCCCCTTCTCGAAGCCCCGGCCGCCACACTCACCTCGGGGAAGCAGTCCTTGGCGAAGACGTGCAGCAGCGCCGTTTTCCCACACTGACTGTCTCCCACCACTACTATCTTGCATTTCACGTTCTGATTAGGATCCATGATAGATTTACTGGATAATTTCTGGCTGGCTCTTCTCTCCTTCATTGATCTTGTCTTATTTTCTCTTAGAACAGGAATTTTCTCTTAAGAGGAAAAAAATATATATTTCTCTCTATATAAAAAGCAGCTATAAAAATAAATCGCAAGGCTGGTGGGAAACCCCGAAGCGCGGCGCAGACGAGGAGAGCTGGAGGAGCAGGGCTCCTTACTCCCCTTCAACAAGTTTTATGCTTGACTCCACACCACACTTCCCAAGTCCAATTCCGATCCGACTGCTTTGTTTCACGCTCTCTGCGCGGCTTTATACGCTCGGCCTTCCAATCCTCTTCTTTCTCAATGAGAGAAGGAAACTGATCCGCCTCCTCCCCTTTTATGGAGCCTGGGAGCGAGCGCTGTCTGGTTACTTGGGGACAATGTAAACAGTGCGCCCTCTAGGGTGGCCGTGCGGGATCTATTTTCCAGACCAAGGCTCTGGGACAACTTGAAGATTCCAAGGAGCTTTGTTGATGGACGAGACTCCACAAATCCAGGAGGAGATTGAAAACTGAATGTGTGTGAATATTGATTTTTACTAGAATTCTTTTAAAAACATTTTAATAAGGACTGATCTACAGAAGCCGCATGAACATTTATGAGAGCAAAAACATTTGTCTCCCAAGTTAAGACATCCTTATAAAACATAGGAAGCAAGTCTTGGGTGGGAAAAGGTTAAATGGTTGTTTTTTGTAGAAAAAATGGTTTGTCTATAGACCATAAAACAATAGCTAAGTCAGGTTGTTTCAGATGTGGACACTGGCTTGCCTGGGTCACAGTAACAGGCTGGCTTCTGAAGCCTGTTAGTTTCAGTCACTCAGAAGGAGGAAGAAAGATTTTGAGGTGTGTGTAGGGCACATGGGAGCAGAGAAGAAAGAAAATGGAGGATGTTAAAAAATGAGTGGCAAATGCCACTGGAAATTCAAGCCTACTACACTGGGGACCCAAGCATACAAGGTCAGCCATTGTTCATGTTGCAGTGAGGAGACTGGGTAGGAGGGATTCAGATCCTGCCCTTCATTCTCTTTATCAGTAGCCTTATCCTTCCTGGGATGGAAGCACCCTAGGCTGGACCCAGAAAACATTATGCTTAGCTGAAAAACTCAGGTACAAACCTCCATACCTCCCCTCCCCCCATCCATCCCTCCACTCAAAAGTCTCAGAGAGGACTAAAACTGGCCCATGCATTTGTTTTCTTTTTCTTATGAGAAGTTCTCCCCGCCCCCCTCCCCCCAATCTTTGTCCTGTGCTCCAAATTGCCAAGAGCTTTCAACTATTACTGGTAAGGACATTGGCAGGAACCGACTTAAAGGTTCCCCTATGAAGATTTCTAGGCTTGTAAATGAAAAGGAGATGAGGTAAAATACCAGGAAGATTAGTATGGGGAATGAAAAGGCCCGATGAAAGGTGGTTAAAAGCACAAATGTAAATATTAGACTCTATGACCAGGAAGTCTCAGGGGTCCAAGGATGGTCTCCTCTTCCTTTCAGAGCTGAGAAAACTGGATCCTGACAAAGGAAGACCCTGACGTGGACTCTCGGTCCACACCACGGAGGCTGACCTGCAGAGAAGAGGATCGCTGGCCCTGCTCAAGTTCTTAAAGCGCATTGGCCAAAGCTTGTTCTGCAGAACTTTAGGCCTCCTCACACACAAGGTGCCATGGCGCAGCTGGTGATGGAGGCACTGTGCCCATAGCACTCCTTGAAGATGTACCAAGCACTTTGACATGTTGCAGACAGAAAAACATCTTGTAGAAAAGTAGCCTATTTGACATGATTTATTTAACCCAGCATCCCCAAATCAACTTAACGACAAGACTCTTTTATCAATTTATTTGCTTGTTTGTTTGAGAAGCAATGAGCATAGTGGTTGGGGGCAAGAGATCATGGAAAAGGTATATCTGGATCCTAAACTTCATATTTTCTAGCTGTGTGACCTTGGGTGAGTTATTTAATCTTTCTAAGCCTTAATTTCATCATCTGTAAAATAGGAGTTATAATAGTAATTATGAGGAAATGTAAATGAAATTTGCAGATTAGTTTCTGGCCCAATAAGGAATCATGAACCCATTTCATATTTGGTGTGTAACTCTTATCTGCACTTCTCAGAACTACTGAATGTGTCTTGGGAAATTCTGGCCTCATTAATGGCCTCGATAATTGGAACTGGGAGAATAGATCCACCCTATTTTTCCTTCAGATTTTTAATTTAGGATGTTGCCCCTTTCCAGAGATATGATTTGACCTTCCACATTCCTGAATTAATGTAGTCTGTATGGTTAAACCACTCAGTCTAGCAATAATTATCAATTATTAGTGATCGGCTGACAAGGACTAGGATAACTGTGCAGCTTACCACGCAGGTGGGGACACTGAGAACAACATGAATATGTCAGAACAACAGTTGTAAACAGGGTCTGTCCCAGGCAAAATGAGAGGCATGATCACTTTACCTAGGAATAATCTGGAATCAGATTCGATGAGTATTTTAGGAAATCAGGTTACCCGAATGTCCAGGAATCTGCCAGTTGCTGAGTGAAATTTTTGAAGGATGTATAATAGAGTAGAAAATCAGCCGCCTGACGTCACTGGGCTTTGAGTCTCTTTAAGGTAAGAATTTTTTCTTTTTCTTCTTTGAATCCCTACTGCTCCATGTGGGTGAATATTCAATACATATATATTTAAATTTATTTAGCATTTAGTTCAAATATTTATTAAGCACCTGCTGTATGCCAGGCACTGTTCCAGGAACTGTGAATAGAACAGTAAACAAGCCAGACCTGTCTGCTGTTCTCACGGAGCGCGCATTCAAGACAAGAGATGCACAATTAAATAAGGAATCAAGTACACAAATAAGAATGAGTGCTCTAAGCTCTAGGAAGAGAAAACAAGATGGCATGATAAAGCATAGCAGGATGGGGATTAGGCACGGCAGCCTGGAAGTGTCTCTTTAAAGAGGCTGAGTCTTCAATGACGAGAACAAATCAGCCATGAGAAGTTTCCGCGGAAGGCAAGGGAACAGATAGTAAAAAGGTTATGTGAAGGGAGAGAATTGGGCAGGTTTAAGGAACAGAATTCAAAAGGCCAGAGTGACTGGAGCCTACTGAGGGAGGGAGAAGCTAAGTAGGGGAATAAAAGGAAGTAGGTGGGGACAAAATAATCGGGCAATAGAGATATGGTCATGGAGTTCGGATTTCATTCTAGGGTCAATATCTGGTTAGACATAGGTGGGCTTGAAGCAGGTACTGACGTTTACTTGGAAGGAAGGAAGGGAGGGAGGGAGGGAGGGAGGGAGGGAGGGAAGAGAGGGAGGGAAGGGAGGGAGGGAAGAGAGGGAGGGAAGGGAGGGAGAGGAGTAAGGGAGGAAGGAAGGAAGGAAGGATTCCAGTTCTGAGTCTGCAGCTGTCACTCTGATAGCTGAATCCTTGATGAAATTGTTCATCTTTAATGAGATTTTCAGATCTAAATAATACCTAAAGTCCTAGAAAAGACTAGAATTTTAGACTGCAATGAAAGGTTTTTCCTAAGAAAAACATTCATTTGGAAGATGTTAAGCCCCATCCAGGGGATCATACAGTGGTGGTTAGAAGTAGGTTTACAATTGTGAATACACAAAACACTGAGTTTATTTTTGCATTATTATTAATTAATTAATTATTGTATTATTTATTATATTTATTAACCTACTTTTACCCACCCCTGTATATTACCTAATGTCCTTCCCTTTGCTATTCTTTCTGGTTACCTTCCTTTGTCTTCCTATTACTTTCTCCTCTAATTTACCCCCAGGTTCAAAAGAAGAGAGAGAAAAAAAAAAGCAGACATGTCAACATAGATTGGTTAATAAACCATGTGTATTCAGCATTCAATTTTCTGAAAAGGTTTGAGTTAAAAATTTTTTCCTTTGTCATTAACCCTTTACTTATTAGGGGGAAGTCCCAACTCCCACAGAAACTGCATCCCATCTGACACAGAAAAGGTTGAGAGGATGAATTGAGAATGGCCATCTAGGGATAGCATAGTACTGATAAACAAACAATGGCAATTCCTTCTATGAACACTGGACTACAAGTCCGGAAATGTGTGTTTAATCCAGGCTAAAAACTAAGGCACTCTCTGATCTTGGGCAAACACTGACTGAATAATTTTCCTTAGATTCATCCTTACAAGAGAATTGTAATATCTGCCTCCTTTGAGTTGCTCAATAAGGCTGCTTAAAAAATCACATGCCCTATACTTTTGAACATTCTTTTTTAGAAACACACTAGAGACAACCCCCTTTTCAGGTTAAGTGTATTTATGGAGATTTCAGCTCTCGGTGGAATATTGTAAAGCATCATCTTAATTGTTTATTCACGGTTGCCTGTCTCTCTTCAGACTCCAGCAGAAGTGTTTGAAGAAGCAGGTGCACCATGAAGAGAAAGCACAGGTCTCTTACAGGCATGATCAACGAAGCAAAGAGATGACACAAAAACAAGAAAACATGCAGGATGCCTTCACAGATGTTATGTCAGAAAATATGGATATAAGTCATAGGCATTCTCTCTGAGAATTTAATATCATGGTGGATATGACATAGCTTCAAATGCCGGATGTTCAATGTAATGATAAGGGCAGAGTGTAGACTTGTAACCTGTCTGTACTGAGGAGTGCCAGTTTCACAATTGTCTGTTCATTGGGATGGTCATTCGGCTGGCCTGGTGCCCGACCAGTGTGGCTCAGTGGTTGAGTGTCAACCCATGCTCCAAGAGGTCACCGGTTCGATTCCTGGTCAGGGCACATGGTTGTGGGCCAAATTCCCAGTGAGGGACATGCAGAGGTAGTCAATCGATGTTCTCTCTCATCGATGTCTCTCTTTCTCTCCCTCTTCCTTTCTCTCTAAAATTCAATATGGAAAACAAAAGTTTTTGTTTTTTTTTAAATTAAAAAAAAATGTAGTAGGCAATTTTTTGGGAGAAAGAGGAATTGAGGGAAAAAAGCTTCATAAAATTTAATGGATTGAACTTATTATTTGGGAAGAATGTGTTCCCTTGAAAGAGATTCTTTTTTCTTTATCTTCTCTTAAAAGTGTTGCTGTTTGCCCTGTCAAGGGCATTCAGATAATCTGTGGAGGCCGTTTGGTAAGGGTATTCCAGTCTAAGTCACAGAATTTGGTCTTGTTTTTCCTCATTTCCTGATTGACTGCTGAGGAATGGACTTAGTCCTCACCCTTTAGCCAACAGGAAATGACACAGCTGGGTGAATGTTGACTAATAACTCATTGCCCAGTTGATTATCCTTTTCTTTGTTTACAGAAAGTTTAACAAAGAATATGTTACATTCTTTAGAGACTTAGACCATATAATTCTGGTTCTGCATAGAATAGGGCACACGTAATCCTTTCCAGATGCCCCTTCCAAACTTCATTGTCTTTGATTCCTGATGATATCTCTTTTTTTTTTTTTTATCCTCACCCGAGGATATTTTTCCATTTTTTGTACAGATAGAGTGGGAGGGAGAGAGAGGAAGGGAGAGAGAGAGAGAGAGAGAGAGAGAGAGAGAGAGAGAAACATCGACGTGAAGGGACACATCGAGTGGCTGCCACCCGCACGACCAACCAGGGCCGGGGACAAACTGCAACCGAAGTACGTGCCCTTAGCGGGAACCAAACCTGGGTCTCTCCGGACCGCACGCCGACGCTCCAACCGCTGAGCCAAACTGGCCAGGGCCTGATGATATCTCTTTAAACTTGAGTATTTTCCAGGAAAAGAAAACAAAAGATCAACACATAAAGGATTAATACAGAATTATGAGACTCATTGACTACCTTATCTATTAAATATCTAAATAGAGTCTATATCAATTTGTTAGTGCAATATGATACATTTTTAAGAAATTTTGCTCAGAAAAAAATTTAAAGAATGAGTTCTTCATAAGTTGTTCTCTTTGAAAAGCACATAGTATATTTAAAAGATACACTCGTTTTTTCAGAGTTTTAGAAGTAATAAAAAAATAAATAAAAACAACCCAAAGATTATTACTGAGTGCAAATCAAGCTATCATTTAGAAACCACCAGAGCTGCATTGCCAATCTGATGACATACACAAAGCTGAGTGATTTACAGTTAGGTGCATGGTCAAGTAGCATTCAGTATTTTAATCTAAGACGTTAAAAATGGAGTCAGACATGTATTATCAAGTTTCTGAAAAAATCCTTTCTGGATATTCTCATTCCTTATGTTGAAATGCTTTAAAAAAAAAAAGGTAAGGGAAAAATTTAGTTGAGTTTGTTCAATGACACAACAGTAATTGCTAGATCAAACTTATAAACAGAAACACCCAGTAACCACTATTTTATTATTTCTGAACTCAGAATGAGGAGCGAGAAAAGAATTGGCTAGGATACCTTGAAAGGAGTCATTAACTTAGACAATGACAAAGACAGACAGTAGATTTTAAAGCATTTAACCTCCGTTTGCAGATAGTACTATTGCTCTTTTGACCAACAAACTCTCAACTTCTGTTTGGGAAAAGGCTACTACTTTGGTAAATAAAACAGACCAACCAACAAAAGTCCACAGATGTTCCCCCAGAAGACTGCACCTTGAATTTAGAGGTCAAGTTGCAATAATTTTGATGATAAATCTCTAAAGACATGTCTAGGTCTTATATTTTGTCTATAACATTTATTTTAAAGTTGAATGCCTTAGATGGGGTTGTATTAGGACTTGGATCATGTGTGATCCATGAACAAGGGTTATAATGGATAACCAGTGAAGAGTTGATAGTCACTGCTGCAGACTAGTTTTTAGGGGGAAAAATGTTTCCTTTTGACTAAACTGATTTGACTTTAGCAGAGCAGATTCAGTACTCTAGATCATATTCTCTGCACTTATCAAAGAGTTTATGGATTACCTGTTAAAGACTGTAGAAGACATGACAACATCCATATTTGCTTCCTCTTTGTTGCAGAAATGGGAGGAAAATTATTTTATTTGCTTTTATTTAATTATTCAAACTATTTTATGTTTCTATTTTAAAAGATCCTCCCAGTGAAATTTTCCTTATACCCAGGTTGTAAATTAAAACTCCAAATAATATTATTTCCTTTGAAGAACGTCTATCTGGGGGAAGAGGTATCCTGCAAAATATACCCCAAATGCTCATAGTCTTACAACCATTAGTTTTTGAAAACCTATATGACAGACAAGAAAAGTACTCTTTTATGACAGTCAATAAGTTTTCCTTCTGCAAACATCTCGTAGTCCAAAGGGTTCTCTATTCTCTCCATCTCCACTCCAACCTCCAGGAAACCCTCTCTAAAAGTCACTGCTTTTCCCAATGTGTGCTATTACTCATTGAGTGCTGTTGAATGTGATTATGAACTGACTGTTGTGGCCTTAAAACTGGCCACATAAGTAGAGGTCAAATGACTCACCAAATTATGATCCTGGCCCTTATCCAAGACTTTTCTGTAGGTCATATCATTGTCACTAAACCACTACAGACCAGCCATAGGTTAAATGAATGTGTAAGCATCATGATGCAACGTCTGGTAACTAGCAAGATACATAGGTTATGTGAAGAAAAACAAAAAACCTGTCCTGTACTTTAAAAGCAAAGAGGAGATCCATAATACATCAATAATATAATTCATCTTAATTTTAACTCAGAGCAAAAATCTACCATCAGCACATTGCATGTAGCCATTGATCTTAATAAATAGTTACTGAGGATTTATGCCAGTACACTTGTTCTGGCTTATAGCCTCCATGCTACCCCTGAAAATGTCCCATGGTGCTTCCACAATGTCACAGCAACTCTATGGCATCAATCAAATAACTTTTCTCAGGAGTACCCCATGTCATCAAGTCCCTAACATAGATGCCTAGGTTAATATTAGATGAGGTCACTAAAGGCTCTTAACACGTTGTTATGTACAATTTAAACAGACATTTGAAACCAAATTTTGTGTACATAAGAAATCTTGGCATGGTGAGAAAAGAAAAAATAGGAAAAATGTTAATGTATTTATTTTTATTAAAAGCCATGGATTAGAAAGAAAGGCTAATATTAGCATCCTTAAGAGAGGCTCATTTATTATACTGTACAATGGAAGGCTTTCAACTTTGATTCATTAAAAAAAAAAGGCTGACTAGTTGTTCACCAATTAGTGCATCTTGGAAACTTTCCCAAAATGATGCTTTCCGTATATATAAATTTATAGTTTTATTTCCCCTTAGAGTTCTCAGTTGGATTTTTAAGAGTCTTGTTGAGTGCTACCTGGCCTACACTTCTCAGTCAGAGGCCCTGAAAAGTTAGGTCACAAGAATCAGAGAGAAGAGAACCAGAAGACTTTGCCATTCTCTGGAACTCCTCTGCTGAGGCAGTGCATGGGCTTAGAGACGTCCTGAGATCTCCCAAACCAACGGATGCTGACAGAATACATCACAGGGCTCTTAACCACGCTCAGGTGAATGAGCAGAGAGACTCTGGGAATGGCGGTTCATGAAACCTCTTTTACTAATAATCCAAAGTGTCTGGGAAAGTCCTTCAGAGAGCAAATGATTTTGTAATTTCAGACCCCTGATATCCATTGTTCCCACACACACAAGCCCCCTCCAAGGCCTTCACTACTAGGAGGAAAACCAATTTGCAGTAAAATAGTAACAGAGCATTAGACTGCAAAGGTCAGAATCCAAAGAAAATCTAGGACACAAACAAAATCTCTAGGTTTCCTAAAATTACACAGTAGTAAAAACAAAGAGGTTGAGCAAAATTTCAGAGAGCAAAATTTTGCTGCCATCTTAAAAATATAAATAATGCCTAAATTAAAAAAAACAACAACCATAAAATTATTATGTTGAAACTAAATGCAAATTAATAGTTGTTTTCACCTTAACAGAACTGGGAATAATTCAATCAATGATACATTTCATTCCCCTCTCTGATCATAAACCCTTAGTCCAGAAGTTGCTGTAAGAAACTCAAACACAATTACCTTGCAATGAAACTTTCTCCGCATGAGCCAGCCCTAGAGGCTCATGGGCTCAGGCAAAGACAGCTAAGTTGCCCACTCTTTTCTTTCTGGTCTAAATCTGGTTCAAATATATATCAAAGGAAGCCTTAAACGGATTGAAGGAGACTCAAAAGGCAACATTTAGATTGAAGAATATATGCCCCGCTGATTCACTCACTTTTACTTTGAAAATGGTGGGTATATATTAAAATAAATTGACCTTCAAGATATATTGTTAGATTATAAAAATTAAAAAGCAAAGTGTGGAGCAATATGTATAGTAATCATATGTATAAACTTGTATAAAAAAAATAGTGGGGGAAAGAATAGTAAATAATAAAGATACCTCCCAAAAAAGGACACATAAGAAACTCGCCAAAAAAAGGAAAGAAAATGGTGGATAATTATAGGTGTTAGAAGCATCAGCTATAATGACTTCACATAGTGTTGGGAATATGGACATTTTGATTACCACTAACTAACTGTGTTACCTTGGGCAACCTATCTCAGTGTCAAACTCTCCACCTGTAAAACTAGAGGGCTGACCTAGGTGACCTCTGAGATCTTATACAGCTCTACTGTGTCATGGGCTATGACTCAGATTGTTTTTAGATCAGTAGGAAGAACTACTTCCTTCACTGCCCGCCTTCATCAGCCTACAGCACCCAGGACTCCAGGTGCAGGAGAGCACTTACCCACCGTGACAGGACCTGCTCTCCCGCGGGCACTTCTGTACTCGGGCTCGCGAAGCCAACTGTATGATATGCTGAGGCCATTAGCCAATAAAGCATTGAATTTCTGTCTTGTCTAAATAGTATCACTTATAAAGAATTGAGAAAAATCCACTCAAATCTAGTTCAGAAAAGCAGATTGCCATATGGTCAAATGAACTGGTTTCTTTATATGCACACAAACATATTAAATATAACTGTATAGCTTGTCACAGTATACTTCCCCATGATATAGCATGTATAACAGATTTTTGAGTTTGGGGACATTTTTTCCTTTATTTTATTGAGGTATAATTACACACAGTCAAGAGTATAATCTTGAATACACAGATAATGGAGCTTGATAAATGCATATGCTCGTGTTATTAATATCCCAAGCGAGATATAAAATACTGCCTTCGAGAGCTTCCTTATGTCTTCCCGGCACTCTCTCCTGAGAGGAACACCTGTTCTGATTTTATCTCCATAGATAAGTGTTGTGTATTATTGAACTTTGTGTATTGCTCAGTCTAATGTTGTTTAGATTCATCTACGTGATTACATGAATTTGTACTTTGGTCATTTTTATTGTTGAGTAGTATTTCATCTTGTGAATATACCATAATTTATCTGTGTCTGTTAATAGACATGTGGGTAAATTCCAATTTTTTGCTATAATGAAAAAGTTACAATATACATTCCTATACGTGGCTTTTTGTGGAGTGATATTTTCATTGGGGGGATGGGAAATACCTAGGAGGGGATTGCTAGGACAAAAGTTAAGTATACATTTAACTTAAGGAGGTATTGCCAAGGCGCTTGCCAAAGCGGTTGTAATATTCCACCATCCCATCAGCAATGAGTGAGTGATTGCCCTACATCCCCCGCCCTGAGACATTTGGTATTTTTACTTTCAGCCTTTCGAATGGTTGTACAAGGACATCCCTTTGTGATTTTAATTGCATTTCCTTATATATTTACCATATTTTCGTATGTCTTTTGGCAATTTATGTATCCTCTTTTATGAAGTCTCTATCAAAACTTTTGCCCATTTTTATTGGATATTTACCTTTTTTTATTGATTTGTAGGAGTTTTTTTTTTTTTTAAATTTCTGTACAAGTTATTTGCCAGGTGTGTGTATTGTGAATATATTATCCTAACCTGTGGTTTATGTTTTCATTTATTTAATGGTGTCTTTTGAATTTTGGTAAGTCCTGCTTATCAATTTTTTCCTTTTATAGTCAGTACTTCTTGAATTTTTTTAATAAATATTTGCCTACCCCAATTTCACAAAGATGTTCTACATTATTTTCTTCATATAGTTAGCATTTAGCTTTTACATTAGGTCTGTACTCTGTATAGTGTAAAAAGGGGTGTGGATATGCAGTTTAACATATTTTGTTGGGGAAAAACTATTTTCCTATTAAATTTCATTGAACACCTTTGTATAAAAAATTTTTGACCATAGATGTATGGTCTGTTTCTGCACTCTCTAGATTGTTTTTATAATCTGTTATCTATCCTTACACCAATACCACACTTTTTGATATTTATAGCTTTATACTAAGTTTTGAAATCATGCAGCAAAAATCCTCTAATTTTTTTTTCAAGATTGTTTTAGTTACTCTAGGTCCTTATATTTTCATATCAATTTTAGTTTTCACTTGTCACACACACACACACACACACACACACACAGAGAAAGAGAGAGAGAGAGTGTGCTCTGCAGGGTATATGATTGGACTTGCATTAAATCTATTTTAGATTTGGGGAGAATTAGGATCTTAAAAATATTGAGTCTTCTAATCTATGAATGTGGCTTATCTCTACATTATTTAGGTATTTGATTTTCTTAGCAATATTTTGTAGTTTTCAAAGTATAGGTTGTGCACATATTATGTTAAAAGTATGTCATGTTTCTATGCTATTTGAAATGTCCATTTCCTATTTATTACTAGTATATAGCAATAGAATCAATTTCTGTATATTAATCTTAAATCTTGAGATTTGATAAAATCATATAGTTATTTGCTACATTTGGCAGGGTTGTTTTTGCCAAATTCCTTAAAATTTTTCATACACAATCATGTTGTTTGAAATAAAGACAGTTTTAATTCTTATTCCCCAATTTCTATGCCTTATCGCATTGGTTAGAAATAATGCAATGAAGACTAAGATTGGTGAAACTAAACATCCTTAACTTGATACTTGCCTTGTTGGAAAGCGTTCAGTAATTTTCCACTAGATATGATGTATAACACAGGGTTTTCATTAATTTTCTTTATTATATTAAGGAAGTTTTCTTCTATTTCTTCTATTTCTAATTTGCTGTGAGTTTTTTGACTATTGTCAAATGCTTTTGCTTTTTAAAAAACCTTTATTGCTTGATTTTAGAGAGATAGGAAAAGAGAGTGAGATGGGGGAGAGAGAGAGAGAGAGAAATTTGTTGTACTACTTATTTATGCATTCATTTGTTAATTCTTTTTTTTTTTTTATCCTCACCTGAGGACATTTCTTTTTTACATTTATCTTCAGATAGAACAGGAGGGAGAGAGCGAGGAAGAGAGAGAGAGAGAAACATCGATGTGAGAGAGACACATCAAATGGCTGCCACCCACACGACCCCAACCAGGGCCGGGGACAAACTGCAACTGAGGTACGTGCCCTTAGCGGAACCGAACCTAGAACTCTCCAGTCCGCGCAGGCCGACGGTCTAACCCTGAGCCAAACTGGCCAGGGCTTTATTGTTTTGATAGAGATTTATCAATTGTATTAATTTTTTGGAAGAACCACTTTTGATTCTTCCAAATGTGATGATTTTCTTAATATTTAAGGTTAATTTCATTAATTTCTGCTTTTACCTTTATTATTTCCTTTCTTCCACTTACTTGGGTTTCTTCCTAAAATTTTAAGAAGGGTAGATAATTAATTTTGTACATTTTTTGTTTTTCCAACATAAAAACCCCCTTTAGATGCATCTTATAAAGCTTAATGTGTTGTATTTTTTTATTGTTTCATTTTCTAACTTCTCTTATGATTTCTTCTTTGACCAGTGGGTCATTTGGACATATGTTGTTTAATATCCAAATATTTGGAGGAATTTATTGATTTCTTTTTGGGCTTATTCCTAATATAATTCTATTGGGGACACATAAAATACTCTGTGACTTCAATTCTTTAAAACTTATTGAGAGTTTTTTTTTTTTTTTTTAATCCAGCCTGTGTGGCTCAGTGGTTGAGCATCAACCATGCACCAAGAAGTCGCTGGTTCAATTCCTAGTCAGGACACATGCCAGGGTTGTGGGCCCCATCCCCAGTGGGGACTATACAGGAGGTGGCCAATCGATGTTCTCTCTCATCAATGTTTCTGTCTCTCTCTCCCTCTCTCTCTAAAATCAATAAAGGGAAAAAAAAAAAAGGAAACTTATTGAGAGTTTTTAATAGACTAGTATGCTGACGTTTTTGTTTAATATTTTGAAGTATATTCAAAAGTATGTTTCTTTTCTTTTTTTTTTTTGTATGTGCCCCTAGCGGGAACCAAACCCGGGATTCTCTGGTCCGCAGGCCAACGCTCCAACCACTGAGCAAAACCGGCCAGGGCCAAAAATATGTTTCATATTAACAGCATAGAGTTGGGTCTCTGTGTGCTTAAAGAGAATATACATTCTGCATCTGTCAGTCATAGTATTCTATAAAAGTCTATTAAGTCAATTATTGATAGTGCTGTTCAAATCTTACAAACTGCTTTGCTTTTTAAAAATGTATTTGTTCTGTCAATTGTTGAGAGTTGGCTGTTAAAGTCTCCAGTGATGATTATTAATTTATCTATTTCCCCATTTAGTTTTGTCAATTTTTGTTTCATGTACTTTGAGTTATGTAATTAGGTATATTACATTCAAAGATGTCATTAAATACAATACCTGTCATCAAGTCTATGAAAATTTCTTATTCCAAAGATGGTGATTAGGTACTATTTCTTCTGACAAGGGATTCACTTCACTGAGGACTAAATGAGAGGAAAGGCACAATAAAATACAACAGGAGGCCTGGCTGATGTGGCTCAGTTGGTTGAGTGTCATCCCATGCATCAAGAGGTTACCGGTTCGATTCCCTATTGGGATACATGCCAGGGTTTCGGGCTCCCCAGTGGGAGGTGTGCAGCCGATCTATGTATGTTTCTGTCTCTTTCTCCCTCTCCCTTCCTCTCTCTGATATCAATAAAAAATTATTTAAAAAAAATGCAATAGGAGGATTTTAGGAAGCATATAAAGGAACTATTTCATGTAGCAAGAATTATTGCTTGTAGTATGGTAACATAATATCTTTCCCCAGAAGTTTGATTTTTTTAAAAAAAATTAGCATATAGTTTCACCTATCCAAAATGATAATCTCTACAGATGGAAGGAGTAAACAAAATATGTTCAAGATCCCTAAAATTCCATACTAAATGTTCTGATCTGCCCTTACTTTTTGCCTATTTATTATTACTTGCAATATCTCATTCCAAGAAAGAGAAACAAAATTTGAAACCAATTAAACACTCTTGTTCTTAGTACCATCCAACACCATTCCCAGTGAGAATTAACTCCCTGCTGAGCATTTATTGTACAATTGCCACTTTTAGTGTAAGCTACAGGGCGGTGGTGTGAGATGGGACAATTTACCTCAGCACTCACTGACTAACCAGACGCACTGACCAGGTCCACTGGAGAGCATGGTGCCACTTGTCAGCTGCAGGTGGAGTTCTTGGTGAATACTATGCTGGAATTTTAAACTGTCAAGTTGTGAACTGTTCAAAATAATAATTTATTACCAGTTTGTTAGAGAAATAAAAAATCGATACGAAAAACTACCTGAAAACATTACAATTAAAAGTAATTACCTGTGGTGGATTTTGTTTATAAGACAAAGAACTTTTAAATGGAAAGCAAGTTTAAGTAACATTAAAGTCTGTATTTCATAATTTCAGACACATAAACTTGAAATAACCTCCATGATGTGCTCAGACATTCAGAGATTGCTTTTGGTTGTTACCTATATTCTCCCCAAATGATCCTGTACTATAAATAAAACAATATAACATCATTGATAGTTGAAAGTGATTTGAAATACTTTTTTAGGCAAGTACTTTCAGTCAAGAAAAATAACTGTATTTTAGTTTATTTCAAGGTTGATTCTTTTCCATTATGGGAGAGTGTTTACAGGTGATTTTGACAAAGGTCACACAGCCAAATAATTTTTCTTTCAAGAATGCACCAGTCTGAGAGATAACAAAATGAGAACCAGGCAAGAAAAGTAAATAAGTATACTTCTCTTGAACATATGTGGGGACCATTTGACGTGTGGGCACCCCCGTTAATTTATAAAGGAAGGAAAACAATTACACTGTAACATGCAGTTGCTTGAAATGGTTTTATTGTTTTAAAAGGTAGCTCCTATTTCCATCTCGCAATATGCACCCATTATAGACATGATAAAGAATTTTCCAGTGTCGTGGAATCAGTAGCACACATTTTTTTAGGCCCATTCATTCTCCATATATAGGAAGAAGAGTTACGTGCAGTGACTGAATAAGAATTTGGACAATGAAATCCAAGAGACCTGGTTTTAGACTTTGACTCTCTATTTACTTCCTGTGAATGAGCACTGTGGGAAAGTCCCATAACTTTGAGCTTCTCTGTGCTTGTGGATGACTCAATTACATTCTTCTGATTCAAGCAACCAGGAAGGTAACATTCATCTCGGACTTCTGTAATATTTCCGCTGTCCCTATGCTTACTTACTGTGAGAGAAGGCAGGATAAGTTTGCATAAGTTCAAGAAATCTGATGGTAACAGCACTGCAGCCCTATAGGACACCCCACAGTATTCTCTACCTTGGAGGAAACACCTGTAACCCTCTGTTTCTTAAGCAAAATGAATCATAGGAGATCATGTTGAGGGTTTATTAATAGACTTTATCATTGTTCACTTTAAAATTATGCATGTGGTAGACATTACCTGAATATTAATTCCACAGTCTCATGGTAATTAGAGATATATCTACCAGAGCGAGACCTTCCCTCCTACAACTCAATAGAGTGATTTTTTATTTTTTGTAGTTAGATACCATTATTTCCAGACAGCCACGCTTTCCAGAGAGAATAGCCCTCACGTTATCCTGAGGACTCCCATGGACCTCGACATCGTAATATTTTATTCATTTCCATGTACTTTCAATATATGTAGAGAATGCCTTGGCCCGATGGGGCTGCCATCAAAATAGCACAGACTGCACGACTAAACAACAGAAATGTTTTCTCACAGTTTCGGAGGCTGGAAAATCCAAGGTCAAGGTCTGGCTGGGTTTTCCCATGAGATCTCCCTGGCTACCTTACAGATATCCACCTTCTCCCGTGTCCTCACATTGCGGGTTCTTTGTGTGCAGGGAAAGAGAGAGGGAAGGAGGAAGGGAGAAGGATCAAGGGAGATCTTCTTATAAGGCCTTCAGTTCCATTGGATCAGGGCCCTACCCTTGTGACCTCATTTAACCTTAATTACCTCCTGAAGACCTTAGTTTCAAAGGCATTCACATTGGGGGTTAGTGCTTAAACATATGGATGTGGTGTGTGTGTGTAGTGGGGAGAGGGTAGTGGTCACAATTTAGTCCATTACGGAATATGAATATGGAGATTGACTAGCACTATCTTAGTATCTTAAAGCATATTTCTGAAAAAGGCAAATATTTAATTGTATAACTAAATGTGATTTGATATTTATGTTTTTGATAGATTTTTAAAGGGTAAAATGCTTTCATATCATTGCTTGACTTTGTTCAACTTTATAAATATATTTAGGTATTTAATAAATCTGAAAATGACCTTTGTTACATCACCAGCTGTTAGGTTCAGATCATAGCTACATAAGGTGCCCTTAGAAGAACCGTGAGAAACGAAAAGCATGAACATCATGCTGTAAGGTCAGACAGACTGACTTCAGGGCCTTCTCCGTAAAGCTCGTGAAACTGGGGTCTCACGACACCGAGGTCAGAGACAGATTAGGAACAAAGCACTTGTGCGACCTTGACCGGCCTTCTGACTCTCACTCCACTTTGCTCCCCTCCTCACTCCATCCACAGCCCTTCTCGCTCCTAGCCAGGTTCTTTTAAAGCCCAGAATCAAATTCAAAACTCTTCTGTGAAGTGCATACACGGAGGACCCGAGCCCGTGGCGGAGGACACTTTCGTGCCTGTGAAGCGGTGGCACACCTTTAACCTGATAAATTGATCCAATACATCTAAATTTCAAAGTAAGTCGGGTTCAGTAGGACATAAGATGATCTTTTTTAGAAGAATAAATAGTATAAAACACACAGTCATGAAGAGAAAGATATCAACTCTGGATTGAAGCAATTTATTTAATACTTAAAATTGTTGGCATACTTAGCGATCATAAGCTACACCAGAATAATGACAAAATAATATATTAATTTTTAAAATGTTTTATTGATTTTTTTAGGGAGAGAGAGAGAGAAACATCTATGAGAGAGAGAAACATTGTTCGGCTGCCTCCTACACACCCCATTCTGGGGATTGAGCCCACAACCCGGGCCTGTGCCTTAACTGGGAATCGAACCGGTACCTCTCAGTCCATGGGCTGATGCTCAATCCTCTGAGCCACATCAGCCAGGCTATATTAATTTTTTAATAAAATGTATTCATAGCATTTACCTAATAAACAGCAATTGTCATTTATTGAGTACTTACTGGGAACACAGTACTGAATAGAAAAATGGTGGAATACTCTGGTTTCAAATCGAGACAACTTTCTAATGTCACTTAAAGTATTTCAAACTAATATGAAACATTTATTATCTCGTAAGAACTTATATGCACGTATGCGTAACCAGTGGACATAGACAACAATGCTGGGGGAGGGGCAGGATGGGGAGGAGGGTGTATGGGGGGGAGAAACATCTGTAACAAAAATAAATAAAATTGAAAAAATAAAAATTCCATAACAAGGGCAAAATAATTAAAAAAAATAAAAATCATAATTTTTTTTAAAGCTAGTGAATATTATATTATATCTCAAATTATTGAGTTCCATTGTAGTGAAAACTGTCAACTCAGTTCTAAGTACAGGTAAGACATGGAGGTGAGGAGGAACCCAAGGGAAAGGAAGGAGCAGTCCTAAATAAGGGCTTGTCCCAGCTGAAGAGTCACTCAGCTCCCCCTTTCAGCTGCTGAAATTCACATGGCTTTGGCGCATTAGTTCTCTTAACTGCCACTTGTCTGTTGTCCAACCTGAACGCCTGGGTGAGATAAGCAGAGAAGTAACTCTCCGCATTAGCTCCGAGTCAAGTACCTTTGCTAATAATAGTGCAGGTGAGCGCTGATTCGGAGGGTTACCCTGGGGCAGCAGGCGTTCCTGCTTCGGGCAGAAGAAACCTTACTGGTGTCACTGTGCCCAGGTGTAATGTAAGCTGCTGGAAAGCAATAATTAAACTTACACCTTTAACTTTGTTAAGTGAATTATCTAAAAGCTCCACACTTCTGAAAAAAATAAATTAAGCAGTGTGAGTCTGCTGTTGGCTGCTATAGGGTTATATGGGACTTGTGGTTCTGGGATTATTTGGCTTCAAACAAATTGTGTGTATGGAGTATTCAAGAACTCAGAAGATATTATGATGATTCTAAGGCATGTTAACTCTTAAAGGATATAAACATATATCAGATAAAGCCAAAATGTCCCCTGAAGTGAATCAATTCACAATTCATAGATCTATGTGTCCAAAAGAAGAGAGACATTTTTTACATGCTTTATTTTAAATCCCCAAATAATAAAGTTCTGTTATAACATTTTCCTAAATGCTACTTTTAAGGAAAATATTGTCGTATAGGTCAAGTGGAGGAGATAGAATGAGCAGTATTGAACAACATTCAAGATGTTCATAATACAATGGCAACAAACCTCAATATGGCAATGATTTAAGACACCAAAGAAACAGAGACCCAATTTAATCTACACAGAGAGAAGTCTGGTGGCTAAAAACAATCAGGTGTTAAATCCAGCGCCTTCTGAGTTTATAGACATTGTGAAGAAGAAACTATAACCCTGTGCTTTCCTTTTACATTTAATAAGCATGAGTGTATGTGTGTGTACATGCTTGAAGTCTTCCCTTTCCTTTAGCCTCAGATTCAGTCCCTGCCTCCTTTCTCCATATAGGTTTGTCTTTTAGTGTAGAGGACAAGATTCTCCCTGGCAGACACCCTACAACTGTGTCTGCTGTCATCCACGCCTATGGCGAGCGCTCAACACACTTGACCAGCTACCTGTGAGCAAGAGTTGCCATTACTACCTAGCCTTTACTAGAGAGCTGAAGGGTGAACTGCTCCTGGGAATAGCGATTCTTCTCACCTAGGAGAGATGCTGTTTCCAGAGAAGAGTTTGCTCTCTCTGTACTGCTTTGCTGACTCGGCACTAACAATTATTTAAAGAAGCCAAAAACATCGCCAGTCTCTGGTCACCACCAGTTCTGTAGATATTGCACACATTCACCTGGAGGCATCACAATTAAGTGAGCATGACTGTTTCAATTAGGCAAGAGTCCTCACTATTAAATGTGATTAGACTTAATTTGGTGCCCTGGGAAAATTCTTGATGAAGCCCATCCCACTAAGGGCAGGGCATTGTATACTTAAATCCACAGTAATGTGCTAAGAAAACACTTTTAAGGAAAGATTTATTAGGTCTCGAGTAATACCATTTAGGGATAGCTCGCCTAAATATCAATCATCAAAGCTGGAAAAAAACTTTAGAAATGTCATCATGTCTGACCCTGGCACTTTACAGATGAAGAAATTAAAGTCCAGGAAGGTGTGTTGACTGGTTAGAAGAAATAAGACTAGAAATAAGGCCTCCTAACTCCTCCAGCTAAGGGTTCTTTACTTGATACCACCATACATTTGGAAATATGTCAGTGACTAAAAGCACATCTATAAACCTGTGATCTCTGTTGTCCTGTTGTTGGTGGTAGACTTAACAATATTTAGCTTTGTGTTTCTATTTAGTGTTTTAACCTTGAGGAAGTCAATCTAATTGCATCTGATTTTTGTTCATATTGGATTAGAGACGATTTTGTCTATCTCATGAAGTTGTGTTGAAATTTATTTTCCTTCCTTCCTTCCTTCCTTCCTTCCTTCCTTCCTTCCTTCCTTCCTTCCTTCCTTCCTTCCTTCCCCCCCCCCCTTCTTTCTCTCTCTCTCTCATTTTTTTTTTATCCTTACCGGAGGACATTTTTGCATTTATCTTTAGATAGTGCAGAGGGAGAGAGGGAGGAAGAAAGATAGAGAAACATCGATATGAGAGACACACATGGACTGGCTGCCACCCACACAACCCCAACTAGGGCCGGGGACAAACCACAACTGAGGTATGTGCCCTTAGCAGGAACCAAACCCAGGACTCTCTGGTACGCGGGCTGAAGCTCTAACTGCTGAGCCAAACCAGCCAGGGCCTGTATTGAAATTTAATAAATATTGCATGACAAGGTGCTGTCTGTGAATATAATGTTAATGTGGAGATAAACTTTTATCTTCTAGGTAGGAGTTGGTCTGTGACTTTTAGTTCTAGATGGTAGACTAAGTTTATGTGTTTCTTTCTCCCCTACTGCCGCCCATAAAACCCCACTAAAATAGTAGTAGAGAATAAGGAAGATAAAATCCTACAACTGTAAATTTTTTTAAAAAATGCTGGGTTGGACATTACCAAAGAAGAGATTTTAATAAATTTCTGGGAGACGTGCACGGGAAGGAGACTGGTGGACGATGAAGCTGACCAATGGACAACAGTTCATGTGGAAAGACTTACGGCCCTGCCTGGAGCTTACCTTCTCTGAGAACCATGAAGGGGATTAGGACTCAGAAATGGCTGGTACTACTGAAGTAAGGAAAAGTTGTGGGCCCTGGCCAGTTTGGCTCAGCGGTTAGAGCATTGGCCTGTGGACCAGAGAGGCCCAGGTTCAGTTCCTGCTAAGGGCATGTACCTCGGTTGCAGTTTGTCTCTGGCCCTGGTTGGGGTCATGTGGGTGGCAGCCACTCGATGTGTCTCTCTCACGTGGATGTTTCTCTCTCTCTCTTCTTCCCTTTCTCCCTCCCACTCTATCTGAAGATAAATGCAAAAATATCCTTGGGTGAGGATTAAAAAGAAAAAAGAAAATTTGTGGGACTGACAACAGAGACATTAAATTCTGAGCACAATCCAGTTATCTCCAGCATTGAGGTATCTACCCATTGCTCTTTCCACTGTCACCATGACTACAACCAAAGAGCTCTTCTCCAAAAAAACCAAAGTAACTATTTGGCGGAAATTAGGGTGGATGGTGTGAGAGTTGATGCTCTACACAAAAATGCGTTATATTCTGTTGTTTAGGAACATCAAAGCCTGAGAGTCCATTCCTTCTGGAGGAACACTGCTAGTTGAGAATCCTTGTCTCTATACTTGAACTCATAGTGAACTGTATGTTGCCTTATTCATTAACATGAAAAGACAACAGAGAATCAAACTAGTTTGTGGAAAGCCTACAGCATGAAAGTGAAAGAAGTAAAAAGAAAAATTAACCTCAGAGAAATTTCAGTAAACAGAAGAATATACAAAAGTCTCTAAATGGCATCCTAGATAGACCCAAGGAGGTATTAGATTCATAAAAAAGTAGAATGATATAAAAAATGAACAGAAGAAAAGAAAGAGCTTCTGGAATTTAAAAATTGTTGCTAATTTTTTTTTAACTACACAATATTTGTAAGAGAAAGTAAATAAAATCTTTCGGAAAATAGTCAAAAGACTACAAGAAAGGAAATATGTGAGAAGATTATTTTAAAAATATAATCAATCTAGCAAGTATATTGTCCAAATAATGAGTTCAGAAAGAATGAACAATGAAAGCAGATAACATGACATATTATTGAAAAAATTAAACAGAAGGAAATTTCATGTAGCAGAAGGATATGGGCATTCAGGTTAAAAGGGCCCAACATCTACAAAAAAATGAGTGAAAATTTCGTACATAGGAATGTCAATGTGAAGATAAAGAGAAATCACTAAAATTTTCAGAGAAAATAGATGCATTTCTTATTCAAAGTTGTAACAGTCATCTTTTTAAACATTATTTGTTTTTATTGTAGACATCCCTCTTTTTTCCCCATATTGCCACCCACCTCTCCACTCCTGTTCCCGCCCCATCACCACCACCGCCGCCTTCACTGTATTGTTGTCTGTGTCCACTGATTATGCATAAATGCATGTAAGTTCTTTGGTTTTTCTCTTCCCACCCTCATTCCCTCTGAGGTTTGTCAGTCTGATCCCTACTTCCATGTCTCAGGATCTGTTTTGTTCATCAGTTTATTTTGTTCATTATACTCCACAAATAAGTGAGATCATGTGATACTTGTCTTTCTCTGACTGGCTTATTTCGCTTAGCACAATACAAATACAACAGCCATCCTTTTAACTGCCATTCTGGACATTGGACAACACAAAACAATGCCTTTGAAGCTGGGAATGAATATGCCACCCAGACAAACTATGAAACATTCATGGTGTCACAACAAAACTCTTTGCAGAGAGTCAACCTCCCAAGCAAACTTTTTCAGGAATTTTTGAGGACATTCTTCAGCAAAATGAGAAAATATACTAAGTAGAAAGAAAGGCATGAACTCAAAAAATAGAGTATCCGAACCAGAACAGTTGAAGAAATTCCCAGAAGGACAGGCCCACAGAGCAACCAGGACAGATGGAAAGGGGACAGCCTTGAAACCACAAAGAATAAATAAGGGAAGAATCTGATAATAATTGAGAATATAACAAAGGCAAATGACTCAAGAACAAAAAGAGCAAATGTGTTAAAGACAAGCTTACATAAAACAAACAAAACCCCAGTGAATAATATTTATTTATGTTATTATAAACACTATTATTGATTTTTAGTCCATAGAAGTAATCTATAGCAAAAGCACAGAAAATATAACTACGCTTATAGAATGTCAAGAACATGTCACTATACAAACCAAATTATAGATTATAGATATGAGGATGTTTGTAGTCAGGGGAGAAAGCCATAGGATATGGTAGGAGTCGGTAATACCTCAGCTGAGGAAGTGTGGAGTCATACAATATTGATCGATGTTTCTGTCTCTCTCATTGATGTTTCTGTCTGTCTCTCTCTCTGAAATCAATAAAGAAAATATATATTTTTTAAAAAGTTGTCCTTAGGAGAGGGACTAGAGAAGGAAAGTAATGGAGCAGGGAAGGGTGGGTGATCCTCTTCATAACACTCTAATTGACATTGTTTGTTGACTATCTCACATCCATTGACTCCTTCTTTCTTCCCAAGGGAACCCTAATTTAGCTTGTGCTCAGTTCTACCTAAACTCCAAGGTAGTCACGTTTCCTTGCCTGGGGTCTATTCCGGTCAATGGTTATGGGAAGGAAGGCTCCCAGGGTGGAGGAGGGGCATTTTTGAGAAAATCTCTCCTCACTCCTTAGAGAGAGAACTATAAAGAGATGCGCTTTTACCTCTATCCTCTTCCTGATGATGATGCCGTATCTGGATGGGCCATTGAGGCCATCTGGGAGTGAAACCTCACTGAGAACAGCAGAGAACTGGAAAGGAGTCAGGTTCTTCATGACAACTGTGAGCTGGAAAATTAACCAGGCTCAAGGCCCGTCCTCCCTTTGACATTGCAGTGTCGGGTAATAACTGTCTCATTCTTTAGTCAGCTGATTCAAGGCTTTTGCTACGTGCAATAAATAGTGCCCCATCTGATACATAAAGCTCATCTGTATTATTTGATTTTTTGAACATGTACATATTCATTAAAAATACTTACAAGGAAAACAACATATTTAATGTTGCACATTTCACTCTAAGCACGTAAAGCCCTCCCTCTGCATTTCATAGTTTTAAAACATTGCACTTTTAAAAATTATCTGGTGAAAACACCAGTCAACGTAAGAGTATATAAAAGTAAAATAAAAGTTTCCAGTCACCTGGATATACTTACATTTTTGTTGTGATTATATATTTTACCAAAAAAAAATTTGTTTTTGCTTTTTTACATCATTCTATCTCACAGATATACGTTCTTGTCAATGAGCACGTATTCAACTTATTCCTTTGAATGACTATACAGATTTCTGCAGATGGACAGACCACAATTTATTTAACCTGCACCTTATTAATAGGTAGTTAGACTGCCTCCAATTTTTCACTAATATAACAAATACTGCCAGAAACATTCAGACACATGTTTCTTTGTATAAGTGTTTTTCTAAGATAAATTCTAAGATGTGAAATTGCTGGTTCAAAGGACACATATGTTTTAAATTTTAATAGATTAGAAATGGAAAACCCCT
Organism: Molossus molossus; assembly: GCF_014108415.1. Taxonomy (NCBI): domain Eukaryota; kingdom Metazoa; phylum Chordata; class Mammalia; order Chiroptera; family Molossidae; genus Molossus; species Molossus molossus. The sequence continues at coordinate 33,613,426 of NW_023425346.1, forward strand.
TCTCACAAAATGGGCTGCAGTATTTTACACTCGTGTTAACAATATATGAATAGTAATTTTTCCACATTTTTACCAACCATTGCTATTATCAAACTTTTAAAATTTTGTTCCATGTACAGATAATTAGTGGAGTTTATCGTCTTTTCATATGTTTATTAGTCATTTGCATTTTAGTCATGTCTTTCCATTATTCTTTTGCTACTGGGCTGTTTGTGCTTTTTTTATTCTGTAGTTCTTTGCTTTTATAGGAATATTTTGTTATTATTTATGATGCTTTCTCCCAGGCTGTTGTTTGTCTTTCAAGTTTTTAATTTATAAGTTTCACAATATTATTATCCAGGGCTTTAAAAATTTGGATAAGATCATTTACTTGTTTGACCTTTCCCTTTGTCTGTATTGAGAGTTAATCAAAGCAGTACCAAACTATTGAGCAAATTCTTTTTTTTTTTATCCTCACCTGCGGACATTTTTGCATTTATCTTCAGATACAATGGGAGGGAGAGAGGGAAGAAGAGAGAGAGAGAAACATCAATGTGAGAGAGAGAGAACAACCAGTTGCCACCCACACGACCCCAACTGGGGCCAGGGACAAACTGCAACCGAGGGACGTACCCTCAGAGGGAACCAAACCCAGGACTCTCTGGTCCGCAGGCCGATGCTCTAACCGCTGAGCCACACCAGCCAGGGCTGAGCAAATTCTTATCGAATGCCCACTATACCAAGTAATTACATAAGACACTGTGGTAGAACGACAATCCCTGATTATAAAGATAATCTAGTACAAAGAGGAAATAGACCTGTCCATAAATAATTCCACTACAGTAAGTTCACAACATAATGTACATTTGGAGCACAGGAGAAAGGACACCCAGAACTCTTTATGAATTATCAGAGAACACTTAGTTTATTTCTATGAGTTCTTAACTTTTTATACACATCCATTTGCCTTGACTGTTGAATTCTTACTATATACTACTAGTATGAATCAAATATAATTTGCAGCTTCTTACAGACGACTTTTAAATTTTTTTATTCTGAAAATGTTAATAAATTCTCGAAATGTATGTACCTTATTGCCATTAAATCATATAAATACTTTTAAAGAACAGTTGAAGAGTAAGTCATATCAAAGTGAAACACAAGAATTATTATTTTTTAAAGCATTCATTCTAATATTTCAATTCTTATTTTTAACAATCTGAGACTTTATGTTTATAGAAACATACACCATCTAGCAATATTTTCTTAAAATTTATAAATGCATGTTATTAAAAAACAACAGCACTTCTCAACATCCCACATGGTCCCTCCATCCAAGCACACTCACTTTTAAAGGAGAAAAACCAATCAGAGCCCGTCTCTTAAATCTTCAGATCTTCCTCTGACTGGTCCCCCTCCTTGACTCTGGCTGGCGTTGTACCAGCTATCTCATGGGGAACTTAAAATAAAACGATGAACACAACTGCTCATAATATCTCCCTGCCACTTTCAGCATGTAGGGGGTTAAGTGCAATTGGAAGGCCAGCCTACCATCAACAAGAAACCATGGAGTCTTAAAATACATATCCCATGCTGCTCCCCAGTTCGGTTTTGTTCCTATGACCTTCATCACATTTCCCATTTTTCTCCCCCTCATCCCTGGCTCAGTTTAGTCTTATTTCAAAATTCATCTAAAAAACACAACTTTCTTCTCCAAATGCCTGTTAATCCATCCCAAGAAAGACAGAGCAGAACCTAGTAACACTTTGAGTTAAAACAAGTAAGCAAAAGAAAATTAGCTCTACCTGTAGTTCTAAATAATCAGAGATTTGCTTCTAAATAGCTCTGGGGGTTTTCACCATATGACTCCCATTAATGAAAATTGCTGAGCTAATCTCTCAGTGTGATATTACAAATTTTAGCTTCCCGTCCAAATTTGTTTGAAGCTTTTCGGTGTTTCTTTTGCTGTTAGAACAAGAGCTGTAAGTCTGGAAAAGATTTTTAAGATCCATCAATTCAGTCTTCTAATTTTACACATAAAGAAATAGGTTTCTAGAGGTTGTTACTATTAAACGGCTCAGTGAGTTTGAGCAATTTGATCTACTGACCTTAAAGACTGGGTTGGAATTTAGGAAAGATGTTTTTAGGCATCATCCACTAATAAGATTAAAAAGTGAGGAAACTTGCCCTGGCCGGTTTGGCTCAGTGGTTAGAATGTCTGCCTGCAGACCAAAGAGTGATGAGTTCGATTCCGGTCAAGGGCATGTACTTCGGTTGCGGTTCGGTAGGGGTCGTGTGGGAGCAGTTGATGTGTTTCTCTCTTTCTCTCCCACTCTATCTGAAGATAAATGGAACAGTATCCTCAGGTGAGGATTTTAAAAAAAGGTAAAAAATTAAAAGTGAGGAAACTTGCCCATGGATACAAATAATAGGTTAGTGAAGGATGGGGCGGGGTGGGAGCCTGGCAGAGGGGGACATCTGTAATACTCTCAACAACAAAGCTTTTTTTAAAAAGTGAGAAAACTTGAAGAGAAACCAAGATTTTCTAAATTAATTGTTGTATGGGTTTTCTTTTAACGTACAAGTATTATGTATGGTTATGTCACTATTTGTTAAGTTATCCATTTAAAAGATTATATTCTAGAGAACATGTTAAGCGTCATCAGATCGGACAACTAAAGAATTATTGATAGGAGTTAATATGTCAGCATGATCTCTCTAGATTATTTTGCTATGGCTTCCTAAATTAAAAACCTGCAAGTTGCAGCAGCAGCATAAAAATTCGATTTTCCTAAGCTTTGTTTGAATGGGTTCCTACTGCATAGGTCCACTGTTAACCCCTCTTGAATTCTTCGTGAAATGTCAGTTCTGAGCACCTTTTAAAAGGGTGATGGACAATTCTAGACACTGGTGCAAACGGCCCTGCTTGCACTCTGCATACCAATCATTTCTTCTCAGGAATATTGTGATCCTTTTTGCAGTTTGCAGAAACTGAAATTCTTCCATGTTTATTGGTTCAGTCCATTTATCTAGAGCAAATGAGATATCTGTTTTTCTTTCATGAAATTCCGTCTTTATTTATTTACTTTAGTTTTTGGTATGGAAGAAGTAGGTTTTTGTTTCAATCCTTTCATGATTTCTTTTCACTAGTAAAAATATATTTTTTTATCCTCACCCAAGGACATTTTTTTATTTTTTGTTCAGATAGAGTGGGAAGGAGAGAGAGAAACATCGACGTGAAAGGGACACATTGAAAAGCTGCCACCCACACGACCAACCAGGGCCGGGGACAAACTGCAACCGAGGTATGTGCCCTTAGCGGGAACCGAACCCGGGTCTCTCTGGACCACAGGCCGACGCTCTAACCGCTGAGCCAAACCAGGGCTCACTATTAAATATTTTAACATATTACTCGGATTATACATGGCATATGGCACACTTTAAGAACTATTATTGCCCTTTAAAATATTTCCTCGGGTGGGAAAAAAAAAAACATTTGACATACATTCATGTGTGATTCATGATCTACTGACTTTGTATTGGCGGTGACCACTATGACTCAGACTTAGAAAAGGACATACTATTTCAAGTATGAATGTATCTTTGTCTCTTTAGCTTCTGTTTCAATTAAGGTGGAATACTGTGAAAATCAACATCTCTTACAGTTTGTTTTTCCTGAGGGAGGGGCAAATAGGTGTCTAATTAAAAGGAGCCCACCAGTACTGGTGTTATGTGTTCATAACTGAAATTTTCTAGAAAAGAAATCCTTCCTCGTCTATATATTTCTAACTGGAAAACTGTTTTCTGTATGTTTTTTTTTTAATAAAAATTTTTTGTTTTTTAAAAACCAAACTTACTTAATGCTACAAATATCACAGTTCTACATGTGGGAGTTTTCTTTTTTAAGATTTTCATTTATCTCATGAAACAGAACTAATGACTTTTATTTGACCATATATTGGTTTCAGCATGGTGGAAAGACGATTTAATAATTGTAGCTTACCTACTTATGTTATTTTCACCTTGCACTTCCTTAGGAATGGTTCATTACATGACATTATAACCAGATTCTGCAACTCGGAAAAGGTTGATAATAACTAGATTTTGAAAAGAGAAAACAACAACAAAACCACCCCAAATTCTTGAAACAACATAAGAAAAACTGCAGAAAATCAAAACAAGACCAAAAATTGGCATTGGCTCACCTCTCTTAACCCTTGCTCCCCCATAAAATAAAAACACGTTGAAGGAATTGTTGTGGAAACAACTACAAAACTTTCTTGAGCAGCGTTTGGAAGGAAAGGAGACTCGAGCCACTGAGCCTGGACCGAGCCTGCTTGTCCCGCACTCTGCCGTTTTGTTATGCCTCGATACACAGTTGAGTCTGAATTTAGTAATGACACGATGGGACTTTCCCACATATGTTGCATAGGGAATAGTGGGGAACTCATGACAGCCAACTAACCAAAGAAACAAAGCCACATTGAGAAACACAAGCTATAAGGCAAAGAAAAGTCTTCCCTAGGTGTGTGGAAGCTTGGAGGGAGAAGTCACACCCCAGAGCGGGAGCCCTTGTGCTGTGAGCAATGGGCTTGGCTTCTGGCAGCGCCTTGTAAAAAGGTACAGGGATTTGTGGAGAGAAATGACTGATGACAGGTGGGCTCTTCCCCTCTAATTGGGATGGATGGAGGGAATCGGGCACAATAGCTTGTGATATTCAAGTCCTGTGATTTTTTTCACATAAAGATGGAAGCCATTATTTTTTAAAGCATGTGGTTTCAATGGTGCATACTTGATTTATGACTAAGAGTTCTTTTTCTCCATGCCATTTTAGCATCCTCGGATAATTAGCTTCCCTCTTGAAGCTCAGATTGGGCTGAATTCTATTTCACCAAGGTAGTGAACATGGCATGGATAATTTAGGTTGAAAACACATAAGAAATCATGGAAAACTGGCACTTTTTCTCGAATTTAACAAGGGAAAAATCCCTGTCCTCGCACTACAGGCGTAGCTATGGCGTTGTCCTGAATGACTTAAAGAATCCTTTGTTCCACCCGCCCCTCAGTCTTGTCAGAATGACATGGGTGTGTGAGCTTAGCTGGATTTAACTGGATGTGAATCTGAGCACATATTATGAATGCAAATCAGGTCTCCATTCTTTTAACCATAAATGGTATCCACATAAATTCCAAAGCTGGTTCTACTTTGAAAGACCTGAGATAACAATGTTACTTCTTCTGGTGGACCTGTTTCTCCTCCCGCAAGACTTAAAACTTCTTCACCTCTCCTGGGGCTTGTCAGGGCAAGCCTATAAACATTCACCTGTATAAACTTATAATTAAAAAATATATCCTAATCCTTCAGCGAGTAATTATATTGAGTATTATTCATTCTTCACAAGAAATCCCTTAAAGATCTAAAGGGTGACAGCTTCATCAAGTTTTTATTGCCTGCCTTGATGCATTTCCATTTTTGGAAGTATCCTCTCGCTTTCTGCTTAACATAGAGGAACACAAAAAGGAATTCAAAGTAAGGAACCTTGAAAGAAGAACTTCATTAAATAATTATCAAATTAGAAAATTACATGCCGAAATAACCCACACGTATATAATAAGATGAGCTATACGTGTGTTTGCATGCTTGTATGAGATACACAGTCTCAGCATACATAAACATGCATAATTTTTCTTATACAACATAATTAGAGAAATTATATATCTAGCCAATTAGTCTTCAGAACAATTTTCTTGGTTGTTTTTTTCCCCTCTCCTTAGCTGAAATGGCTCTGATAGCCCACCGGTCCCTTTATTTACGCCATCCCCCACTCCCCCACTCCCTGGCCCTGGCTCCACCATCCTTCCCAGCCTGTGCTCTCCTCGCGGGCTACCTTCCTCCTCCCCCGCTGCTTCTGTTCATTCTCCCACCCCCTGCCCAAGTCTCAGATACTGGGCAAGACTCCAAGTGTTTGTGGGTGGACGAAACAATTACACAGAAACTCTAAGAGAAACAAAGAAGACGCCCTGTGTGATGTCATGAATGACCCCAGACCTCTGCTGCTTCTTTCCATCTCTTTGTCCCTCAGTCACCCAAAGAATATGCCATCACTCTGCGTCATTCCCTTCCAGTTCTTTGGTCTATGGGGAGCCCAAGGTAGCCCCGACTTGCCTTCTGGAGCACCTCCACATCCCACGAGAAGGGGAGAATTTCAGGCTTGGGAGAGACGGCATTTCAGGCTAAGCGTGGACTTGCATGTCTCTAGGTGTCGAGCAGTACTGGGGAACCCCCGCTCTGTAGGGGCCACACTGAGCTCTAATGGGGACCCTGGGAAATCCCCACCCTCAAGTTGAATACACTCTTAAGCGGCACGGCGAACTCTCTGTATCCTGGCAAGACCTGGGCATTGCACATTCTGCCATCAGCTCTCTCGCTGTCGGAGGACCTTGTCGGAGTGGATTCTGTGGATTCTGTGCCTGGCTCAGAGGACAGTCCAGGGGGTATTTCCCTCTCTCCGTGGCCCCTGTGAAGCCGTGGGGCAAGGTTGAGGCTCCTTGCCCCATGACAGTGTTTCTCAACCTTTTCATATCATTGTTCTTAAGGAGACTTTTAAAACATATTTTTCCTGATATCATTTTATTAGGGAAACAATAAAATTTCCCATGACAATTTAATAACACAGATGTGCTGTATATGTACTGTATGTATCTCTGTGTTTTACACACATTAGATGCTTTTGTTCCCTGGGAACCAGTCTTCACCCTTTGGAGGTGATACCGTGCCCATCACAATGTGTGCTCTATGGATTTTCTGTCTCTGAGAAACGGCCGAGTTTGGCTTAAACAAGTCTCGTCTCTAGGCTTTATGTTGTCTACCTGTGATATTCTCCTGAGCACATCATCCCACTGCCTTCTCTTGATTTATCCCATTTTGTGTCGTCTCAGCATTAGGGAGCACCAGGATTCTGCAGAGGGCTGTTCGGGCCAGAGGTAGGGCTGGAGCGCAGATGGGAGCGATCCCAAAATAGTGTGTAGCACATTCCTGCGGAGTTAACCACTGTGCAAGCCAGAAAGCATTCTTCTGATCTCGGGATGATTGTTGCCTGGTTCTTTATCTAAACACCCAGGAACACAGAGATGTTGCCCAGCACATGCACAGGTTATGAAACATGCCTAACAAAGTAAGGATTACTACTGGAGGGGGCTTATCTGGACACCGACACAGGGACGCTGGCTGGGGGTGGGGGCAGTGGGGGAAGAAATATTGTGGGGCAGCCCTCATGCAGAGTACAGAAAGGGTAGTCTCAGCACAGTGGCCCTTCTGGAGGTCAAGGACTGACTCTCCTCTCAAACCTCCACTTTGCACTTGTTCTGTAAAATCCTCTTGTATTCAAGATTTAATATGGTTAGGACTGCATTTTAGGAAGCTCAATCACTCCTTTAAGAAAATACATTTAGTAACTTTCATTATCTACAGTGAAATGCATTCTTATTAAACTAGAATTTAGGCCCTCTGTAGAATGATTCTACTTACTTATTTATCTGCTACTTTTCTCTAACCTGCAGTGGACATGCTCTGCAATACAAACTCTCAAGTCATCATGACCCGAATAATAGTTCATATCCTCTGCTGATATTATGTTCTCCCCTGTAATGAGCTCCCATTCTACTGTCACCTATTTAAATCCCTACACCAAGAGCAGCCTCTGGAGAGTAATTTCTGATTTTTCCAAATAGATACTAATTCTTCCTCCTTCAAACTCTCATTTCATTCTCTCGTGCAAGCACTGAAGAGGAGATCAAGTTACAGTAAAAGGTAGAATAAGGTGTTTAGTTCCTAGTCTAATCTGTAAGAGCAAAGATACAATTATATCCATCTTTGAATCTTGTCCAGTGCCTAGTGCTCACACTGAGGACACAGGAACAGTATTGAATTTCTTGTATTGTTGCTTCCAGGCCAGAATGGGAAAGAACTTGGCTGGGAACACCCACCTCATGTCATCTCCTATGCAGTGGATAATGACACCTGAGCTGCCTCTAAAACTAAAGAGACGCAAGTTTATTTAGATAAGCAGAGATAAGGAAGGCATATGTTTTTGGCAGCCTTTTTGTTTTGCTTTATTTGCTTTACTTATGTTTTCTTTGAGGAAAAAGGAATTGATAGGACCAGAGGGCCATATAGCCCTCTGATTTTTCCTCTTGTACCTTAATACTCCCTGTAAAAGACAAAGCTGAAAATCGATCCTTTAACTGGAGCTGATGGGGATCGTTCACATGGTTTACTGGCTCCCACAACCCAACTCAAGGAATTATTCATTGTATTTGCTTTTATTACTATTATTTTTCCATTTTCTAAAATCACTTTTTTTTCTGGGTGATTTCTCTAATGCCGAATCCTCTCAGATTATATTTCAAGCTAAACAATGTAGCTAGATGCAAAAATCTAGCTTTTATTACTATGTGTGTAGAAGATATGTGTTGCTCATTTGGGATAGTGTTTCATTGTTTTAAAGACAAGTCATAGCCAGAATCAAATGAGAAAATTAAAATCATCCAGAGACATTGTTCAGGTGAAGGTCATTTTGTGCCTGAGATTCAACAGCAAAGTAGTTGAAATTTGAAGTATATTGGATTTTTCCTCCCCTTTTGGTAACCATGGGGATAGCAGAGGATCTTATAAACAAAGCTTGTGTGAAGGAATAACCTTGGAAATGCTTCTACTGAAGAATAATTTAAACCTTGTTCTGACACCTGAATCATGGGGTGGTGCTTTTTGTCAACATTCTTTGCTCTTTGGAACCAGAAAAGCCAGTATCTGTCTGGTTACTGGTGCCACCACGTTGCTGGGAAATAGCACCGTGACAGTGGAATTTTTCTAAAATCATTTCAAAATAGTTGCATGTGCCCGGGGACACTCAAATTATATTTTCAACACAGGTCTCTTTTGGACTTATAACTGATACTCTGCACTATATAAAATGACATTTGGAACAACTTAATTTTTATCCTTAACTGAAAGAAGCAGAATATAGTCCAAGAAATTCTTTTAGCATCTGAAAATGTCTAGGTGTTGTGTATGATGGAAATAGTGTGCTTTTGTTCATTTTAATTCAATATTACTTTCAATATTCATATGTTAAAGTGGATGTATGTGTGGTGATACATACTTTAATTCAAATGATTTGTATTGTCTTTTCTTTTGTTAGAATCATCATTTTAGATCACTCTTCAAAAACAATGAATGTGCAGATATATTTAAAACCTCCTAGAAGATAGTAAATGAGATCTCGTTAATGCTTTTTATTAATTAAATAGGAAGTGGAGTATCTGAGAAAAATGCATGGCTAATTTTTATTTACTTATCTGAACACTTCATCAGAAGTCATTTTGTGTTTGTTTTGCCGGCTAGTTATTTCAATAATTGCTTTGAAAATGGTTCTTTGAATAACATATCACACTTCACTTTACATTTATTAACCCAACTTCACTATAAATTACTCCCCCACTCCCTCCAACAAAAGAAGACAAAATTAACTTTAGAGGGTCTTCTCTTTGTGTATCAATAGATTGTATCAGTTTTTTTTCTTCACTGGCTCTTCCTCCCTTCGTACCTTGATCAGTTTTGTTTGCTACACTGCAAATACATGTTCGTCTAGGACACGGTGTTCAATGTCTAAACTCACCGGATGCCTTGAACTCCACCTTTCCCATGGCCAAGCAGGTTTCACGTGGCCATCTCGTGTTTCCCCTCAGATATACATGAATGTACATGTTGCTAATAGTGGTTTCAGTCTTTCGTGTCCAGTCCCCTTCAGCTTCGATGCCTTTTTGGATTGTCTCTTTTGCCCACTCTGCACCCTGAATACATGAACAATGGGTGCATTTTCATTTATGGCCGAGACCTTTGTACCCAGATCCTAGGACCCCACATGTACCCAGGACGGGAAGGCAGACATTTCCTGCTTTGATTCCTTTTCATCTTCCACTATCACTAGCCACTCATGCCACACTACTGGACTCCGTGAATTCACTTTGCCTGCCAACGTGGAGTATTAGAAATAGTTCCCACCACCCAAATAAATGATAAATTGGCCCAGCTCTGTGTCACTCACACCAGATAGCAACAATGTCTGTAATACCTGTGAGCACTCAATTGTCCTCATTTATTTACACATTCTGCTTCCCAGCAAGGCTGTGGTTTCCTTGAGGGCAGAGACAACAACTGATTCATCGCTGGGTGATGCCCAGAGCTCGGCTCCACGCACGGCACTTTACACACGTCCAGTAACAGACAAATGAAGAGAGTTTCCTTTTCCTGGCTCAGCAAAAACCTTGCTTTGTTATCACATTGAAATCATCATGGCTTTATTATAGGAAGTCTTTAACTGATGAATTGGTTCTATTCCAAAAAGCACTTCTGAGGCTGTTTGAGACAAAAACCCATTAACCATCACTGGTTACCAAGATGCAGACTGGATTGGGCTCCCGGAGCAGGTGGCGAAGGGCCCGTGTGGAATTGTCTTCTGGGAGTATGCGGCCATGGAACAGTGGAGGAGAGGAGAAGACAGGGAGGAAGACAGTTTTCTGGAAAACTACACAGTTTTCACTAAAATCTCTGCAGGCGTGGGTAATGAGAAAGACAAAAGAGGAAGATGATTTTAATAAGAGGGACAGCAGCTCAGATGAAACTAATATCCACGAAGGTTTAAATGACCAAGAGCATTTTTAATTCTTCTGGTATTTGCATTTTTATTTCCTGCCCCATGGCAAAGTATATCATCAGTTGCAGCTTTTCACAGTGTTCTTTCTCCAGATCTGTACTCCACAACTTCCTCAGAGCTCTGCTTCTTTGCTTATTGCTGTGGTGTGTGTGTGTGTGTGTGTGTGTGTGTGTGTGTGGCGTGGGAGAGTGGGGGTGGGGCTGGGTGCTTGTCTTGGCAGAATAAGCAGGGTCTTTAGCATGAGGGCGAACAGACATTGAAGAGGGAAGATCATAAAGGTTCTCAGTACGGGTCATTCGCAAATCAGGTGTTTATAACTGAAACATTGGTTACACATCGAAATATCTTTCACAATGTCTATGTTATGAATCAACGTGTTTGTATAAAGGGGGATGTGGGTTCTGTAGAAACAGTCAGGTTGGAATTCTGTGAGCCGCATCCTCTGATCTCTGACTTTGTGTTTGGAAGTCAGGAATGTGTAGCATGTGGGAAAGGGTTGTTGGAGCTTGGATTCCGTTTTGGTCTGTGTTTCATGGTCTTTGCAGCTTGAAAAAATAATCCACTGAAAACCTTTGGTGGGGAATGTAGCCTTCAATCAAGTTTTCTTTATTCTTTTGTGATTCTAGAAATCTGATTATATCAATTAGGGAGAGATCACATTTCCTAAATGCCCCAAGGGAGTTTCATGTTTTATTCTTTGGTAATTCACATAAAGTTATGAGTGTGAACAAGCCTCAGACATCAGAGAACATCGCCAGCTTCCTTGAAGATTCTATAACAAAAGAATGTTCTTTGGGTTAATAATATGCTACGTAAAAGGAATATAAGAACTCCAGTGACATGGCCTCCATTGTTCTCATTTATAAATAATACAAATCTCTATGTATAGATACATTTATATAACATATTCTGTTATACACAAATTTATATGTAGAATGAAAACTGTACAGCTGATCCAATACATATACCATAAGTATGTATTTGTTATATTTATTGTATATATTTATATATGATATATAAATATGATTATATGTAGAAAAACTAAAATGCAGTTATTTCTGAAGCACAGTGATTATGCTGACCTTAGGAGTTTGAATATAAATTAATTGAAAGTCTTGTAAGCAACTGTAGCCCCCAGCTCCTCTTCCCAACAAAGGAACTGCTGGGAAGGGCGTGGCCTGAGCCTGTGGCCCTGGCACCTCCCCATCTCCCTCTTGCCTCAGCCATGTACCTTTGAATCCCTTTCAGTGTTGGATTAAAGTAGGGGTTGCTGTATTGTTGTGTCCTGTTGACACATTCCTCCCTGCTCAGTTGGCATCTTCTGTGGTCTAAAGTGGCAGACTCCACTGCAATGATGTTTCTTACTATTATTTTTAATCACATTTTCTTCCGTCAACAAATATTTATCAAAAGTCTACTATGTGCAGATACCATAATGAGAGAGAGATTCCTTTTGCCTTTAGAAAGCTCATTGTCTAGAGAGTGCTACTGCCTTTTATTATGTGTATATAAGCTTGTTACAATTATGTGTCCAAGTTTACAGATTTAGGGTTTTCTGTAAAGTGTATTGCTGTGAAGATATATTGAAATATAAGATAGTTACATTATCTAGTTATTTGCAATGAATTCTAATGGCAAATTTAGGGATCAAATTAAAGAAAGAGTCACTGTAATGAGAAGATAAAGTACATCTTATAAACAAAAAAATAGAGTTTGTAGCCTGTAAAGAAAAAAAAAAAAACATAATGTGCATTTTTCTGACAGTGATTGGTGAGTTTCCATATATTTCTAGCTGAAATTATTGGCGTTAAATAGTAAAACAATATATCTTCATAAGTCTTTGTGTAACTTTGACTTTATAACTAACTGTGTTATTGATCAAATGTGATTTCCCTTTACCAAGAAAAAAAAGGACTTTAAAAATTGTATACAGCTTCTTGGTGGTCAAGTACTTTGTAGAGAGTAACAGTCTGTCGAGGAGAGTGAGGATAGATCAGGAACATATGGCTTCCATTTACTTCCAAATGCCCAGACTTTTTAAGAGGTTTTAAGAAAAACTCCTTGATTTGGAGTATGAAACATACCTGAAAAGACACAAAGCTGTGAGTAACGGGAAAATTTAATACTATGCAGAGTCTGCATGAGGTTGAATTGTTTTCTCATTCAAAAATGTCTAGGACTGTTCTGAAAATACACAGCCAAGTCCTGGAATCACGGGCCTGTGCTAAGAATTCAATTGCGCATGAAATTTGTGTAGCAGCCCAAAGGGCAGCCAGTTACACAATCCTGAAAATATCACCCTGAAGAATACAGGATTCCCAACATGTGAGTTGGAAAACCTCTTTTTCACTAGGAGCTAGGGGAGTATACATTGTACAGGTGTCTGTGTCTGAGCTCGTGTACAACATCTAGTGATGTGCTTTTGGAAATAGGGCATTTATGTGCAAATACTGCATTCTCCTACCACTTGGTGTGATACATTTCATAAATTTCATTTATACTTTTTTTTTTTTTACCTAGTTAACATGTACAGTAACCTTCCCGAGAGGAAGGTGTGCACACCTCAGCCTTTGGAAGGGGATGAGGGGGTTGACTAGTTGACCCACGGGAGACAGTGGCATTGTTTGTGGGTTTTCCCTCATCTCTGCTCTAGCCGCATTTGCCTGAAGCCCACGCAGGAGTGATTGCAGGGTTCCTGGAAGAGCAGTGAGTCAGCCTCCACGGGCCAGCGGCTGGAAGTTCCTCACAGCAGGGTGATTGCATGTGCTCTGCGAGTCCTCGTGAAACCAAAGTGCGTCCCCTTTTCTCTTCCATTTCCTCCCAGGCAGGAGAAGGATGCTGAGAAGTCCCAGGGCTGACTGGAGGAGAGAACTGTTTGCAAAACAGACCAAAATTAGGGCGGTGGCACAGGGGTGGGTGGTCTTCTGGTCTGAAGTGGTTTGTGATGACAGCCTGGGGGACCAGGTGATGGAGGTGGCTCACCACGGGGGGCCCCCTGGCTTGTTTCCCATAACCTCCAAATGTCTCACTTCAGCATTGTACCCAGAGTTGGCTCTGAAACTCTAGAAATTGCTTTTGTGGTCTTAAAATTGAACCTGAGCCTGAAGCAGAACGGGACTTGGAATCGTCCAAGTCTTTTGCCTTCATGACCCCCATAAACCAGCTGCCTCCCTCCCGCCTGGCTCTGCAGGGAGCCGCGCTTCCCCGGGGCCTGTGATGTGCAGAGCTGACCATGAGGGATGGGAGGAGCTGTTTCCCGCACTCCAGTAGGAATCTCCACGTGCACATTTTCCATTTGTGTGAATACAGCTCAATTGTCGTTTAGTTCAGAGTCCTTTTGTTATAATGTTGATGAGATGCCACAGAAACTTAACTCTTGCTTATACCAATTAGCCTATGGTAGAATTGGTTTTGTTAAAACTCATTGCCCTAAACTCACAGAAACTATAGACAATTTTAAGTGAGGACTCACCATAGTATTTCTCTTTTGTTGGTAACTGCAATTTGACTTTTTTTTTTCTTTATTTGTAAATCCTCACCAGAGGATATTTTGTCCATTGATTTTTAGAGACAGAAGGGAGAAGGAAGGAAGGGGGAGAAGGAAGAGAGAGAGAAAGAGATGGAGAGAGAGAGAGAGAGAGAGATTGATGTGAGAGAGACACATTGATTGGTTGCCTTCTACACACCCCAGGGCCGGGGATGGAACATGCAACCCAGGTATATATTCTTGACCAGGAATTGAACCCAGGATTCTCTGGTGCATGGGCCAAGGTTCTAACCCCTGAGCCATGCTGGCCAAGGCTTGACTTTTTTGAATAATAACAATAATAAGCATTACATTTGTTTTTTTTTTACAATGACAGGCATTAATCACTTTCTGTTGTTCATGTCCTGATTATAAATTCTTTCCCTAGACCACTGTTAAGATTTCCCATCTTACAGTTTTGGAATTTATAAAACATGTCTCATTCTTTTCTCAGCTAGAAAATACAAAGAGGGGCTGATTCTTGCTTTGGCTCCATGAGTAAGCTAGCACCGTAGCTTTGGATGAGCAGGCAAAAGGAAAGCAAAACTTTGCTCTCCACCCACAGATCTAGGTCTTCCTTTATCACAGCTATCAATGGCAGCATTTGCAGATCCGGACAGAGAGGTCTGTAGGTGAATCCCCGAGCTTCCTAACAACCGTATCAGTGGCAGGATCACCACCAGAAGCACCTGACAGTGGGGCCACCCTTCCCAAACCGTCTAGGGCAGGTGGGCACATGCATGGCCAGGGAGCTCCTCAGCTTCAGCATCCTCAGGTGGTTTTCTCCCAGTTTTCCCCTGGTGGTCAGCCCAGAAACACCTGCAGAGGGACAGATTATTGGCCCCAGAATATCTTGGTATCTCAGTCACAAAGGAAGGCAAAGCTGGAAGGACCACATAATCCCCTGCTATGAGGTTCCAGACACAGCTTCCAGTCTGCCACTTCTCGACCCCATTCTCTATCAGCGGCTCTCCATTTATTTACTTATTTATTTTTACCAAGACCCATAGAAATCTCAGCCCATCATAAACACACACACATATCCTGATACACTATACATAAGAGAAACAATTATTTCACAAAACATTGCTTACCTTGGCATGTTCATTTACTCTGAGACGTTTTTTCTTCTAGTCTATCTTTTTCTTTTAATTCTTGCCATGACCCACTACATTGATTTCATGAGCTGCAAGGGGTCACAACCTACAATTTTAAATGAAGTGTCTTATATGATATGGCTTATTTGCATGTTAGAAAAAATTTACTAATATCATTATGTATAGAAGTGCGTGTGCTACTAAACTTGTCTCAACACACTGCCAACAAACTAAATCTGAAAAGATGCATCTGAGAGTCAATATGGTTTGATCAACCGGCCTCTAAACACTCGGTTAGGCTGAACATCTTCAACAGGAAATGCCACAAAGACAGCACTATGCACTGCTTTCCTTTTGGTTCTGTTTTGTTTTCTAATCTACCCCAAACAGTTGGTGCTAAAGCGTGAATCACAGTGATGTTTAAAGATATTTTGTCTCTCTCTAGATACTTCCAGGTTCAAGATTATAGAAAAAAGCCACCCCGGTCCCTGGTTTTCCTGGTTGTGTGGCTGGCTCCTGGCAGTAGTACTTCTGTGTTAGGTTGGATGTTATCTCATGTGTTGCTTTTCCTCAGCCCAGATGCTTGGCATCTATTTCTACTACAGAAGCATTACACTTTGTAGTTGACATTTAAGAAAAGAAAGAAAAAGCAAAAGCAAGCAATCTGCATTGTTCTTTGTTTTTGTTGTTGTTAATCCTCACCCAAGGTTATTTTCCATTGATTTTTTTAGACAGAGTGGAAGGGAAGGGGAGAGAGAGGGAGAGAGACACACACACACACATCAATGTAAGAGAAACACATTGACTCGTTGCCTCCTGCACAGCCCTGACTGGGGCCAGGTATGTGCCCTTGACTGGGAACTGAACCCATGCCCCTTTGGTCTGAGGCCAATGCACTAACTGCTGAGCCAAACCAGCCAGGGCTGCCTGCATTGTTCTTTATGCCCTAAGCAAGCCTTCTTGACCAATAGCCAGTTGAGTACAGTCTGCTATCTATCTCCAGCCGAATGCTGACGACCTTATCCCCCTGCTCTTGGTTCATGAATCTTCCCTTCCTCCCAGGAGCTTCTCAATGACAGCCGAACTCCACAGGTCTAATGACAATCATAAGACAAGGAAAATCAGAAGTTGCCCCACCTTTACATAGTCTGCAGCTCACAAACTGCAATATGAAAGCAGCAGGAATTTTTTGATCGTTTTTCTCAGCCTTTCTTTGGGGAGGAAAGAAGCCCGTTATGATTAAATCGGAAAGAAGCTACACATATAGGCTTTGGGGAACTTTCAACCCTTCCTGTGACTTTCCAGGAATAGCAAACCATAAAGGCCGATCCAAACCTAAACACTTGCGGGACAGGAGCTGTAACGGGCCAAGGGATCATATGAGACAGAAGAACAACAGAAGGAAGGAGGCCTCGCCACAGGGAAATAAAACCCTCCTCAGAAGAGAGTGGAAAAGTGCACTTAGAAAAATGATACCCCCACGGATGCAAGGAAATTCTTGGACGTAATAACTTTAATTAAGACATCTACTAATATAAGTATTTATGAGGAGTTCACCCAGTAACAATCACAGGGACTAAACAAAGTCTTTTAGCACATCATCAGCAATGTTTCTAAAATTCGAATTGTTATTTATTTCGAATTCCTGCAGTAAAGATAGTGTGAGAATGTATAGAGCACATGTGCTTATTTATCTGATTAATTTTAAAACTGTCCCTGAAAAACAACTTAGAATGGTGATAGTCAAAATATTAAAGGATCCTAGCCCTGGCCGTACCTCGGTTGCAGTTTGTCCCCACCTCAGGTTGGGGTCGTGTGGGTAGCAACCACTCGATGTTTCTTTCTCTTCCTCTCTCCCTCCCACTCTATCTTAAGAAAAATGCAAAATTATCCTCGGATGAGGATTAAAGAAACAAAATGTTACCGGATCCTGGACTTATCTTTAATTTTACATTCTTTGAGGGTTTTTTTTTATTATTTTGATAGAAGAGTGAACTCTAAAATATTTTGTTTGTTTATTACATGAACTTCCTTAGACTACAAAGAGATACATACTGTTAATCATCTTGCCTGGTAAATCGTACTCCACTGATGAGTTACTAAACCAGGTGTCAATCACCTTGGCCTCTTTTCCTTGACCTCGGAGGATCTTCTTCTTCGGGACCTTATAAGGGCAAAACCTTTCCCTGTCATTCAGAGGCAGACATCAAACACCAAGGAAATAATGAGTCAAGAAGTATGTAAATCACTGGAAAGAAGTCTGACAAAAATTTAAGGCCACCTACTCTTGGCAGCTTGTGAAGAAGTAAGATGAATAGTGATCCTTAACTCCTCGAGACAGAAACTATCAAAGATAAATTAGAAATATTACCCAAAGCAAGTAGACAATGACTGGTGGGTCTTAATACTCAGGTGGGATGGACTCTGTTTTTTTTTTTTTTTTATCATCCTCACCTGAGGACATTTTTCCATTTTTTGTTCAGATAGAGTGGGAGGGAGAGAGAAGAAGAAGAAGAAGAAGAAGAAGAAGAAGAAGAAGAAGAAGAATAAGAAGAAGAAGAAGAAAGAGAGAGAGAGAGAGAGAGAGAAACATAGATGTGAAAGGGACACATCGAGTGGCTGCCACATGCACGACCCAACCAGGGCCGGGGACAAACTGCACCCAAGGTACGTGCCCTTAGCAGGAACTGAACCCGGGTCTCTCTGGACCGCAGGCCAGCACTCTAACCGCTGTGCCAAACCGGCCAGGGCTGGTCTCTGGTTTTGATTGTATAGCTCCATCTACATTCATTTACTCAAAACACCACCCCTGAAAGTAAAACTGGGATCTTCTTTTGCCCATGATGCTGGAATTGTCAGACACCTGCCCCCACCACCAACCACCACCACCAAAGAGCAAAGAACCGAGGAATTACCCACCAAAGCTCACCTAGGCTTTACACACCCCAGGGCTGTTTTTCAACTTGATGAAAAAATTTGTCTTTATTATCTAGATTTTTTTCCCGCTTCAGTTAGAATAGTTAACTCTAGCCATGTGTACATTTTGTCATTTCTCCCCCCAAATCCCTCATGAATAACTACATTTTAAGACTACTTAATGTAATATGACATCATGCAAAATAAGCCAAAGCAGATTTTCTGAACATAGTACACACGACAACAAACGTCAAGATATGGCTTGTGTCCAGCACGGGTTCCACTTCAAACATTTGGCTGGAGGAGAAAAGAAATGATAATTTTTTTAAAGTTGGAAATATTTTTACATGAAACAGAGAGCAGTTACCAAAATTACAAATTTTTTTTGTTTTGCCTTCAGCTGCACTGGGTTTTCAGCATATTTTGGGGCAGAGTCACTCTGTGTTTTAGACACAGGATAGAAGCCAGCTAAAGGCAACATTCCTTACTCACGTGAGGTCCCCTGGTGAGCAATTAGCAGAAGTCACGCTGTAAACAAAAACCAGGCCCATGACCCTCACAACCATACATTTCAATTACTTTGCTCAAGTAGAACATTGCAAAAATGCTGATATCTTAGTGGGGCAACTACATTCCGAACTAAACGCATGTTTCCATATAAGAAGTGTGTAAAATGTAAATTCCCTAGTTTCATTTCATCCTGGGAGAGATTGATGGGGTGACAGAAATCTTTACACCTGAGCATTCCGGATGCGAGGTGGCACCCCTGAGCCTTTCTCGGTCCTTGTTTGACCACTGGCTTCCCTACTTTAGGCTATGTTTTCTTATCTATAGTTGAATGCAATGAAAAAGACAATATCTAAGAGTGTTTTCTTTCTGAATTTGGAAAGTGTGATTCGTTCAGAACTTTCTCATGGATTCTGTTGGGGTGCGACACACTTTACCTCTCACTAAAAGAAGGAGTGAGCTTAATCCCCTCACTGTGCTGTCTGCCTAATTGCGTTCACCTCTGTGCCTCGGTTTTAACATTTCCACACCGCAGAGTATGCTGAGCCCAGTGACGCCACCCGGGAGAACAGCCTGTTTCTACCTCAGGCAGCGTCATGGAGTCACAGGGACAGTCTAGGTGGCCTTCAGGTTTCGCCTTAAGATTTCTTAAACATGGAGCTGGTGATAGGTATTCTAATTAGAAAGTGTAGATCGTTTCTACAAGTTAGGCATCCTCTCTTCTACCTCTGAATACCTGAGCAGTGACGAATGTAAAAGCAAATATTACTGCAGCGCCTTGTTTATACCGCACCTCCAAGGTGTGGGCTGGCGATGATGTCTTGTGAGTTGGTGTCAGGAACTGCAGCCCTAAATATCCCCGCGGCGTTTTAAAATACATCATCTTAAGTAAAGTTCTTTCGTTGAAGCTTACGTTCCAAAGAGGCAAACTCTGTTTTGTTTTTTTTAAATCGTGTAGTCGTTTTAATACCTGTGTTAACATATGCAAGAGAAAGAGTGGGAGGGAAGAAACCATGTTACCTTGAAGACAGATTAGGGCAGAGAAGCTGAAGGAGGGAAAAATGAATTTGTTTGTTTGAGGCAAAGCCCTACACATTTATTCCGGATAACTTCCATTTTTTTGTATTTATTTTATTCATGTGAATATTTTTTCCTAGTTACTTTATTTATGATTTATAGTCTACACAAGCTAGCTAAGTAAGAAATTAAGACTTTCCATCCAATATGGTGGGTGAAATTTCTGACTTTATCTCAAGCCTCTCCTAAAGCTCTACCAAAAAGACAGTACAGTGTTTTAAAAGACATAACTGGTACAGGGCTGACGCCAGTTCTTACTGGTGTCGAGACGCAATGTTAAACATTCAGGGCACTTGTGCAAGCCCTTGTTCAACTATTGGTGGCCTGAAAACAGTCCCAGTGGGAGTATGTACCACAGAAATTGACAGCTGCTGTAAGTCAGAACTTTTCCTTTCTTTTCTTTTTTTTCTCAGAGACCCATTAACCAGCACACCATTGAACTAACCCCTAAGGAAAAAGACCATCAAAGGGAGAACATCAGCCCTGGCTGGTTTGGCTCAGCGGTTAGCGCATCGGCCCGTGGACCAGAGAGTCCCGGGTTCGGTTCCCACTAAGGGCACGTACCTTGGTTGCAGTTTGTCCCCGGCCTCGGTTGGGGTTGTGTGGGTGGCACCCACTCGATGTGTCTCTCTCACGTCCATGTTTCTCTCTCTCTCTCTCTCTTCCGCCCTCTCTCCTTCCCACTCTGTCTGAAGATAAATGCAAAAATGTCCTTGGATGAGGATTAAAAAAAAGGAGAACATCAGGTGGGAGTTATCAGTATAAACTCAGAACCTAGAAAGCAAATATCTAAGTGGTACTTAATGGAAGGCTGAACAAAAAACAAGGCTGCCTTCAGTGGGGGGGAGTCTAATCCGCCCCCAAAGTTATTTAGCACAGAAAATACTGAAAAAGCTTAGGAATTGGAGACCTCAGTTGCTCATGAAGGCAGAAAGACAAAGTGGGACTGGAGATAGAAAGAAACGTTGTTAAAAGAGATTGAACCGATACACCCAGATGATCAATCCTGCCCTTCCTGAGTCTGAAGAAGCTAGGAGAGGTGAGACAGGATGTGAACTGTGGAGCACCAGGGCTACTGGGAACCAGGCGGATGCGCTGCATGGAAACTGGGGAGATCAAGAGGGAATTAACATACTGTGGAGAGCTAGCTCTCTTCTCTCGCTTCGCTGTCAGGTGGTAGCAACCAGGTAACTTTCCTAAAAGATTGGGGGTAGTGACGCCAACAGTGGCTTGGTCCCTACCAGACTGGCCTGTGGCGAAGCCAACGGCTACCGTCCCCTATGTGGATACCAGCATTTGACTCCCACTTTACTCTTAAAATGTCAGCTGACAACCAGGAATGAACAGATCTTACAGGAAAAACTTGTGTTAAAGGAAATGACCAGAACAAGTGGATTTTGAAAAGAACCTGGAGGCAATAGAGACCATGTAGAAAGATATTTGAAAACGAATTACTTCTCAAAGCCATAGAAGAAGGCAGCAAATCATCCACGTTACACGAGCAGCAGACTGTGAAAAGGACCATTAGAGAAAAAGGACAAAATCTCTATAATTAAAAACATGTTAACATAACCCCAAAAGTTACTGGGAGACTTGACAGATAAAATTGAGAACAAGATGAAGGAGGAAAATTAGAGAGAAAAGTTAAGAAAGGTATAGGATAAGGTCTAATTTCGGAATGATGTAAATTCTAAAAGGAGATCATGAAACAGAATAGAATGGGAAAATCGTTAAGCAAAGAATACAGGAATATTTTCTAGAATTAAAATCAATGAATTTTCATATTAATAGGTTCACAGATTCACATCAAAATGTATTTTAAAATACTCACAGTCACATGGGTATAAAATGTCAGGATACTGGGAATAGAAGATTCTAAAAGCAACTGGCATAGACAATTCACCTGAAAGACTGAGAAACAGAAAGCACATTAGAAGGTAGAAAAATCATAAACCATTTTTTTTTTAATCTGAGGAAAATGATTTCCAGCCTATAATTCTATTCCAAGCAATTGCAATAAATAAGTATGAGGATACAAAAACCACCATATTGTTAATTGTAGATAGAAAATAAATGATTTTAATTGCATGACCTCCCACATACCATGTCTTCAGAAGCTATTTAAAAATGTGCTTCAGCCACATAAGGGAACAGCCCAAGGAAGAGGAAGCTGGAGATTTCGGGCATTCGGGGCTCAGAAACAGAACAGAGAAGGAAGGCTCTAGGGTACGGACGGAGCGAAGTCCCAGGACCACAGTGGCCCTGAGGCTGGCAGACGAACCAGCCCAGCTGGAGAAGGGGGTGGGGTTGACCTAGGTAGAACGACTGACACGTTGGAGGGCCTCGTATGGTTTCAGCAGAGTTTCAGGATGAATTAGCAGTTGATACATGAAAGACTGAGCAAAGGAAAATATTGAGGCCATGCTTAATTCTAGAGAAAGCATGTTTTACAAAAAAAAAAAAAAAGTAATTATAGTTAACAACATCGTTCATTAGTGACTAGTATTTCCATTGCAACAAGTTCGTTTTAACCAAAAAAAAAAGTGAGGGTAAGGTTAGTGCATCTGCTTGTATGTGGGCTGAGAGTAGCATAGGTCTAGAAAGCTAGTCGACAGATGACATCTACAACTGGCTGGCTCCTCAAATCATGTATACATATTATTCTAATACACACATTACATGTATTCAAAGAAAACAACAACAAAAACGTAAGCCAAATTCCATCACTTTTCCACCATAACATTTTGACACTATTATTTGAATAGTTTAGACAGTTTTACAAACTGAAAATTATCACTTTGATTTGATTTCGGTCTAAAAGATACGATGAGAGGTTAGTTACAATGGGGTCAGGCCAATTCTCAACTTAGTGTGAGCCTTTGAGTAAGCAAGATCAGTATTTCCAGACTATCTGTGCTATTGAAAATTTCTATGAAACGGATTTCTTTTACATGTATGTCCATTTCCTCCTGCTGCAATAGTTTGCTAGTACAGTGTGACAAATTGCTACAAGTTTGTCGACTTGAAACACCTTTGTATGATCTCACAATTGCCAAGGGTCTGGAGTCCTGGCCTCGAAGGGTTCTCTGCTCAGGGTCTCCCAAGGCTGTAATCATTGTGTGGCCCGGGCTGCAATTTTATCTGAAGCTCAGGGTCCTCTGTCCAGCTCCCGTGATGGCTGTCAGAATCCAGTTAGTTGCAGCCGTCGAACTCGAGTCAGCTTGCTTCTTCAAGGCCAGTAGGCGAGAACATCTCTGACCTCCAGACTCCTTGAATGGACTCATCTGAATAAATCAAACACATTCAGGATAATCTCCCTTTGTTTAAATGGACTGATTCCAGGCCTCAATTACGTTGGCATAACCCCTTCACCTTGTCATTTAAAGAAAATGAACCAGAGGAGCTACGTTCTGTCACATCTACAGGTCCTCCCCACACCCCACAGGAGGAGACAATACAGGAGATGGCTTATGTGGACCTGGAGGGCCACCTTAGACATCTGCCCACCGCACCTGTTTTAAATTCTTATCCACAGCTATAGTTGCTCAAAGTCAGCTTTAGAACTTGGAACCCCCAGGAAAATATTCTATGATGAATCGGTTTTCTCAGCACTCATTTTCCCCCTCTATCATATTATGTGATGACACCCTTATTCCCTATTGGAATACATATTCCAAATATCTTTGAAAAGCTGAACTATGGAGAGAAAAATTCCAGGAATTCAAATCCTCAAGCCCAACTGCTTAGGTTAGCTTCTTCTAGGTCTGCTAAATCCAGTTAATTCTTTCTTAAAAAGTATTACATATGCCTACCACCTTCCTCCCCAGTGAAACAGCTAGCTATTTCTGGTGTTTGCCTAGATTTTATCAGAACACATTTTCCAAAAGAGAAGCTTGCAGAATAAAGTGTGCATGCTGGTGACCTTTTCATTTCTATAAGGGCAAGCAGTTCATCTGAATTAGATAAAAATAATTTGTTTTTATGAATAAGCGTTGGTTGATAAGACCTACATCATTGTTGAAATCCATCATTTTTATATGAATATCAGAGGAAGTCCTTACGTTTCCTTCTGGAGACACAGTCTGCCAGTTTTATTTGTTACTGGAGCCCTAAAAGTCCATTTTCTTAGACTCTTGGAGCATTGTGATCCTTTTATAAATGTGCCAAAAATAATCATAGCTACAAACACAATAAAACTTTGGAGTGTTTACAGGTCTTGAACAGAACCTTAAATCCAATATGCATATTTAAATGTATGCAGACTATTTATTTTAAAAAGAGAGAGAGGGATTGTTCCTAAAATTTAGTTTTAAGAACACATGAACAATATTTTTATTAAATCAAAATCAATTAAAAATATATACTTTTTAAATATTTTAGGAAACGTTCTCATTTCCAGTGAATTCTTTTTGGAATGCAAACATTGGCTTTCTATCTTGTTTGCAATTTGCAGGATAAAATGTTTAAAATAGAGTGTATTCATAGAAACACTATGGAATGTTTTATTAAAAAGGACAACCTAGCTTGGAAATAATGATTTTTAGCTCTAATGAGTGAAAATTCACCACATTTCTAAAATGGCATCACTTTTCCAAAGGCGGAAGATGATAAATGATTTCAATAACTCAATCTGTTCTATGAAAGTTTCATGAGAAAAGGTAAATAAACGTTGGAAAGAAATTGTCTTTATAAATTCCAAAGTGTATTGCCAGCACATATTTTGAATTTTTTTTTGTTTCATTTTCTATTTTTATAAAAACTTCTGGAAGAGTGCTGTCAAAATAAACTGCAGAGTTCTAATAATCTATGTTACAATTTAAATATGTTAATAGTCACTATAATTGTTCCTTAAACCAGATAGAGTTTAGCCCTAATTTCTTTCTTTCTTTTTTTTATCCTCATCTGGAGACATTTTTTGTTCAGATAGAGTGGGAGGGAGAAAGAGAGAGAGAGAAACATCGTCGTGAAAGGAACACGTCGAGTGGCTGCCACCTGCACAACCCAACCAGGGTCGGGGACAAACTGCAACCGAGGTACGTGCTCTTAGTGGGAACCGAACCCCGGTCTCTCTGGACCTCAGGCTGACGCTCTAACCGCTGAACCAAACCGGCCAGGGTACTTTCTTTATTTTTAATCCTCATCCAAGGATAATTTTTTCCCATTTATCTTCAGATAGAGTGGCGGGGTGAAGAGAGAGAGAGAGAGAGGGAGAGAAACATTGACTGGTTGCTTCTTGCATGACCCCAACCAGGGCTGGAGACCGAACCACAACTGAGGTACGTGCCCTTGACCGGAATCAAATCCGTGACTCTGGTCCGTGGGTTGACTTACTAACTGTTGAGCCAAACTGGCCAGGGCTCTAATTACTTGCTTTCTCTTTACATCTTTCACTAAATAACTTCTTTATAATAAATTTTTTACTTTAAAATTTATTTTTTTCTAAATATGTTTGAGTTCCTTTAATTCTAGATTATTCCATTTTTTTTCTTTTATATTGGTCAGCTCATTTCAGCAATAAGATTTTCTTTACTTTTATTTATTTATTATTATTTTTTAAATAATTTTTTGCTATTTTACTTTCTTCTTAAAAAACTTTGTGTGATTCTGGAATTCATCAGGAGCTAAAATTGCAAATTTGATCAAAAGAATTGTGGTGTGGTATAAGAGGAGGTAAGTTTAGCATAAGATCGTCTCCAAAGTAAGACCATTTTGAAATTTATTTTTCACCATGGTTATCAAAGCTACTATGTTATTTTCCATAGAAATATATTTTGATTTCATTTAACCAAAATTCTCTACTTTTATTTAGTTTATTATAAAATAAAATTAATCATACTAAGATAAAATTATGAAGAGAACTTTTAACCAGTGTAAAAGGTAGAATAAGGAAGAAATAAATGCATAGCAATGATAAATACCAAATTCAAAATAGTGATTCTTGGCAGGAAGTAAGTTGATATCCTTGGGGAAGAGTATACAGGACCTTCAATGAATTGAATGGAATTTCTTCAGTGGGTGTTTTTCATAGTATTGCATTTCGTATATATTCTAAAACTGTACAATAAATTTCTTGTAAACACACATACACACAAAGATTTAGCAAAATATGTGATTTTGAGTAGCTCTGATTTTGATGCATCCCTGTGGGTTACAGAAAACAAAGCCTGGATTAGCATTGACGGTCTGTCTGGTTCCATGCCTCCATGTGAGTACTGGGACCGTGCTGTCTGAAGGCAAGGTCTGCTAACCCTAAGAGGCCTGGGTTCTGGGTGGGGGGCGGGGGGCAAGGGTGGCAGGTTCCAACACTAGAGAAGGACTGTTTTCAGTCAGGAAAATGGAAACATAGAAGTAGAGGTTATCAAGGTGGGATGGGAGAGTTTGAGCATCTCTCTCATCCTTGACTCTCTTGGGCTTGGATTTCAAGAAGGATAAACAGCCTAGGTGGTCAGTGCTAACATGTCATCATCGAGGGTAAACCAATCCTGGAGCTATGAAGAAGGGCCTTTCCTGAACCCATTCCTTTTTTTAATCATATGGCAGGAATAATCTGTATAAATGTGTAAGGTGCATTATCAAGTTTTGCTTTGCAGTTTGGGTTTATTTTCATTTGTTTCTATAAAGCCTATGGTAAAGTATTGTTTCTTCTCTCATGCCCCAAGTTCCTCAGAGCCCAAAGGTGGGGTTGGAGCCAAACCTTCTTAGAGTCTCTGTATCACTTGAGGATAACACAAACAAATTTTATTGCTGGTCCTTGACACTTGTGGATAAGGGGATTTTAGAGCATCCACTGCTCAATAGCACTGTTTAAGAAAGTGAAGAAGAATCACTATTTATAAGGTGAACAATCAGGTCTACAAAATGAATGTTTGCATATAATTATTTTTTAAATCCTTTATAACGCTATTGGTAGTGTTGACTCCAACTTTCATAGGCAAGTTGCCAGAACTTTTCAGGGAGAGCTTTGTACTGTAGTAGGTAATTGTCTAGCTGATTGGGTTAATACAAAAGTTTAACCAGTCTATCATGCCAGCAATCTGCTTTTGCTGTAAATTATCCCGTCAGAAAATCTGTACTGTGTACATAAACGGAACAATTGAAATTCTGCCATTTCATTCTAAATGCGTATGAAATCAAACAATGAGAGCTATAGTACAGTGATTCTTTTCTACTTAAAAGCTGGAATCTCAGAAGCAACAAAGTAAGTGATGAGGAGACCACAGTCTAGCACAGACCATCTGGTCACTTCTTACTACTGCAGCATAAATTATTCTCTGACCAAATGGGTCATGGAAGAATATGCGTAGGCGTTGAACTGTCAAAAGAATTGCAAAATTTTCATTCATTCATTCACTCAATTCCTCATTTGAATTTGGAAACAACTTTTCTAAATGCTTATATTTTATAACGTAATATATTAGGCTGTGCTGCTGAACTCAAGTTTACAATCACACTTATTAATACACAGAACTTGACTTAATAATGTTTTTCTTTCTACTGGGCATTTTTGGGAGAAAAGTCATTTTATTTTCATTCTTAAAAGGACTTAATGCCTGAGATTTGCACTCCACAGTGTATTTTTCAAACATGGACCAGCTTATTTTTAATCAACATGTTAAGAGGAGTATGTTAAAAGAGCATACAATGCTACACATCAGAGGATGAATTTTCAAATTGTAACATGAGAGAAATGCCCCACTGTATAGAGTTAGGTGTAATCAACTGTTTTTCACCATTTATGGGCACTCCTTGGTTAAAGAGATAACACTTTACTTAAAGAGATAGCATCTCCCAGTTAAAATGATAGGATAGGCAGTTTATGTTGATTTAAAAAAAATCACAAATCACATATACTTAACATTTTCAATACCTTTTATCCTTCTTATGCACCTTTTGATTAAATTCCTCTGATTCATTTTAGTCCTTATCTACACACTGTTAGTATGGAAATGCTTGTGGACAAAAATTCTTCAACCTGCATCTTCTCAAGAAGACAGAGTTATTGGAAACCTGACCTGGAGGGAAACGGCTGTAGGTAAAGGGCATATTGTTAACGGAGTTGAAGGCTGTCCGCCTTAAATGTAAACAGGACCTAAATCAACTCCAAATATTACATTCATTTTAACATATACTATATCTATAACATATTAATAACAAGATGGGCTCTTCACAGTGAACGTAGAACATATTATTTATTATAGGTAATAAATGTTAAAAGGTAATTAATTTCCCAACAAAGAGAGCTCTAGGCAAAAAGTGGAATTGTATAAATGTTGTCATATGAACTCACAGCCTTTATTTTTTTTAGCCATGTCCCTAGTCTAGCCACCCTTCTCCGTCTGTCATATCCATGGTTAAGAGCGCAGTCATTGAATCAGACAGACAGAACTGCTTCTAAATTTAGCACTTTCTGAGTAACTTTCTTTACCTCTCTAATCCTTCGAATGTTCCTCTGTAGACTGCTGCTGACAGTACCAACATCACAGGGCTGTTGTGAGAAATGCCTGCGTGAAGGTGTATGAAAGCCCAGCCCAGTCCCGCCGGGAGAACATACTACACGGAGGCTCTGAAGGACCGCCGTCCCCGTCAGAGAAGCGACGCTGGGCGACGCTGGGCGACGCTGGCGGCAAGTACAGAGTGACGAGTGTGGGCTTGACACCCGCCCTGTCTCACTTCAGACTCTTCTGTATCAAAACCTGCAGAAGGGGATATTCTGACATAACCCGGGGGCATAGATGATTTATGAACCCTCAGGAGTTATTGTTATTCTCAGAAATATATTTGAATGAGTAAAAATAAAACAAATGACACAAAATTAAAAATGACATGAAAAGAGTACAAAACCTCACATAGAATTTCAGGCATCAGTGAGTCAAACAGTCAAGGTACCTAGGAAACACGCTGTAATACTCCTAATTTTTTGCCTCCTGGGCTGTCTTGGTCAGAAATTATTTCGTTGCAAAGAATCGAAATTATTCATATTACACCAAGAAAAAATCGTAAGTCAAGGGAGATGTACTGGGAGGAGTCAGTAGTATCTCACCTAACTCAAGGGCAGCATTTCTCCCTTCACGTGGGCTTTGTTCTTTTTTTTTTTTTTTTTTTATCCTCACCCGAGGATACTTTTCCATTTTTTGTACAGATAAAGTGGGAGGGAGAGAGAGGAAGAGAGAGAGAGAGAGAAACATCGATGTGAAGGGACACATCGAGTGGCTGCCACCTGCACGACCGACCAGGGCCGGGGACAAACTGCAACCGAAGTACGTGCCCTTAGCGGGAACCAAACCCGGGTCTCTCCGGACCGCAGGCCGACGCTCTAACCGCTGAGCCAAACTGGCCAGGGCTGGGCTTTATTCTTTAAGTAAACAGTTGCTCTCAGTTTTTCTTGGCTCATGGGCCTGACGAGACCATCCCTGCCCTGGAGGACAAGGGATTCTGAAAGTAGCTCTGGGGAGCTTATATCTCTCCCCTATTTGCCTCTTTGTATGTAACAAACTTTCCAGCTTAGGTCACCAACTATCTGCTAAAGTAGTTGAAGCCTGTCAGCCTTAAATATAGACGGGACAATTTAAATTGAGTCTAAATGTTACACCCATTTGAACATATATTATACTTTGCCTGGGAAGGTACGAAGCCGAGTCTTTATTCCTATTTCGTTAAGAATTCTCCCGTCTTCACACCTGGTTTTGGGGCCGTGGGAAAAGGTATTAAATTTTCTTTTGTTTTATTCCTATTATGTGAGTTTGTTTCCTATA
This sequence comes from Molossus molossus, assembly GCF_014108415.1. Taxonomy (NCBI): domain Eukaryota; kingdom Metazoa; phylum Chordata; class Mammalia; order Chiroptera; family Molossidae; genus Molossus; species Molossus molossus. The sequence continues at coordinate 33,642,995 of NW_023425346.1, forward strand.
AAGATATCACCATCTCTGAATGTATCTATGTCTATCTCTCTACAGACATATTTTTATTCCAACTTTGGGGCTAGGAAAAAGTCTTTCATCAAGTGAATGAACTTGTTTTCGATTGCTTCTTGGTACCCAGCAGAGGATGGTGGTCTCTGGGTCTGAATGACAGTTCACCACAGAGAGTGGCCAAAGGGCCCATTTTGGTTCAGAGGTTCATCTCTGATCTAATTAACCATGGACAATAGTTGGGACTGTGGGACTCGGACACCTTAGGCACAAGGTGAAGGCAGGCTCTTTAAGAAAAGAATGTGACACTTAGGAGGGGAGATTGGAAAAGAAACTTACAGGAGCGTCCTCTAAACAATAGAAATCCTACCATCTAAGCCAGCAGATTCCAATTTGGGGTGTGCATGAGAACTACCTGGGAAATTTGTTAAAAATGCGGAATCTTGTGGTGCATATGCACAATGGAGTACTATGCAGCTATAAGAAAGAAAGATCTCTTATCCTTTGAGAAGACATGGTGAGACCTGGAAAGTGTCATCCTAAGTGAAACAAGCCAAACAGAGAAAGACAAGTATCATATGATCTCACTTATTTATGGAATATAATGAACATAACAGTCTGAGGAATGGGGTAGTCCCAGAGACGTGGAAGTGGGGTACAGACTGACTATCCCCAGAAGAGGGGGTGGGGGGGAGATAAATCACAGAACTTATATGCATGTATGGACATGGACAACAAAGCTGGGGAGAGGGTGGAAAGGGAAGGGGAGGGGGAAATCAGTGGGGGAAAAAGGAGAAACATTTGTAACAAAAGTAAATAAATTAAAAAAAAAAAAAAGCTGAGTCCTGTGCTCCATCTTTTGAATGTGACTATTTATGTCAATATTACTAACGCCATACACTGTTACTTATTGGCAAGGTCCACACTGCTAAACTGTAGTGAAGAACACAATGTATCATATTTATTTTGTCAGTGTGAATAGGCATTTTTTAAATAACATTTTCTGAATTCTTTATGGGACCAATGAAAACAGAGTGGCATTTTAAATAAAAAATGATACATGAAGTGACATTTGATTAAATTGAATAAATAATATATAAGAAGTAACCCAAAGCTTAGTTTCAGGCCACTGTGATTTGATTATTGCTGGTTGAATATCCTTTTTTAAAATTTAAACCATCTTTCATGAGATGTTTTCTTGGAAGTTTGTTTTCCTTATTGTACCTAAGAGCAATAAGGAATTATGTCTAGCTATAGCTAACACCCTAAGTATTTCTGGTATGTACTTTTTGATGTCATGGTGGTGTGATAGCTTAAAATATTGCTTTATGTCTTAAAACAAAAAACAAAAACAAAAAAATACCCATCACCTTTGTTATAAACAATGCAAAAAGTGTGGATTTGTAGTTCTGTGTATTTCTGGACAACAAAGCTGGTTCTGGAATTAATTACAGCCATCACCTATGTAAAGAACCAAAGGAATTCAGTAAAGTAAGTCTTTACGTTGTGCATTTATCTGGTATGATTAAGCTATGAGATAATTGCCTAATTGCCAAAGGTCACGTAGTTAGGAAGTGGTAGAGCCGGAAGACGGACCCGGGCCATGCTTCCCAAAGCCCATGAACTCTCTACCTCAGTCGGCTGCTTCCTCAGGCTTTTTTTTTTTTTTTTTTAAACCTCAACTAACTAACTAACTGCTCTAAAACTTCTTCCTTAGAAAATATAAAAGGAAACTTTTATAGCATCACTAACTATTAAACTAATTTGGGTTAATCTAGGTCAAATCATTTACCCTTGAAACAGTACACATAACTATGCTTAGAGGATATTGGCCAAGCTGTCTAAGTCTTAGTCTGGTCAACTGAAAAGGGGGCTAATAAAGGGATCTATCTCATTAGTATTCTCATAGTGATTAAATGACGTAATAAATTAAGTGCTTAGCACAGTTACTGGCAAGCGAGAAGCACTCAGTAAATCTTGGTGATTACAATATTACTTATAGAAGTTGGACATAACATAGCACAAAGGTGTCAACTTGTGCTGTCATTAGATATGTCCTTACTACTGGATGAATTGAACAGAGGTCTATCAGAAATGATCCATTGATATCACAGAAACTTCAGACTATAGTTACAGTTAGCTATTATTTCCTCTAATATATTATTCTTATAACTTTTTCTTTTCCAAAAATAGGTAAACAGGTAGGTAGATAATGATAGATAGATAGATGATATAGATAGATAGATGATAGATAGATAGATAGATAGATAGATAGATAGATGGTAGATAGATGATAGATATAGATAGATGAATTAACACATATATATAAAATGAATGCATACTATACAATTAATAGTCTTGCATTTATAATGCAATGTCTTATGATTTTCGAGGTGTCTATGTACATATTTTTTATAAGACAACATAAGTACTTTTCCAGTTGAGTATACATTTCAGGCTTATTGTTTCTTCTCTTAAAAATACATGTAAAAGCCCTGGCCGGTTTGGTTCAGTGGTTGGTGTGTCGGCCTGCGGTCCAGAGAGACCGGGGTTTGGTTCCCACTAAGGGCATGTACCTCGGTTGCAGTTTGTCCCCAGGCCTGGTTGGGTTGTGCAGGAGGCGGCCACTCGATGTGTCCCTTTCACGTCGATGTTTCTCTCTCTCCTTCCCACTCTATCTGAACAAAAAATGGAAAAATGTCCTTAGGTGAGGATGAAAAAATAAAAAGAAAACAAAAATACATGTAATGGTTCCATACATCCAGTCCTCAAACATTCACCAGACCTACTTTCTTTTGTGACTGGACCATTGGCCCTTCCCCATGGTGGAACACGCTGGGAAAATTTCTGCTTTCTGGAGGGACACTGGGAGGAAGCACCTGCTCTTCTCTCTATTCTACACTCCTCCTTCGCAGATGCATCTTCTTTCCGGGAATCCTGACCAGAGACTCTTCCCAGCTCTTATCTCCTACCTTCTGAGGTGGTTTCCCTGTCATTTCCACGGCCAAATATCAGTTTGCTACTTGTGGAAAGGATCTGAGAGAAATTGAACCATGACCTAGTCAGCTCGTCTTCCCCAACCAGCTCCTGGTGCCTGGTGGAAGGAGACGCAATACTCTGTCTGCTGTCATCATTATTCGGAATTGTGCTGTGAACGTCCCCTCCAGCCGACACCATGCAGAAACGCAGGAATAGAAACTCTGATCTGTGTCCTCTGGCACCAGGGGGTGCTCCTGGCACTCGAGGTTGAGGTGACCGTGGCTTCCCCCAGTGGGACTGAATTGCAGGGCACAGAGTTGTCATGAGGACCTTGTGTTTGGAGAGGGCCATGTCCACCCAGGAGTCATAATTGTGACATAAAAGCTCTAAACTTTCCTAAGAAGTGTTAATATTAAGATTACGTTAGCCCAGCCAGTGTGGTTCAATGGTTGAGCGTCGACCCATGCACCAAGAGGTCACAGGTTTGATTCCCGGTCACAGCACATGCCCAGGTTGTGGGCCCGATCACCAGTGGGGGGCATGTAGGAGGCGGCCAATCAATGTTCTCTCTCATGGATGTTTCTATCTCTCTCTTTCCCTCTCCCTTCCTCTCTCACTAAAAACAAAAACAAACAAAAAACCCAATAAAGAAAAGAAAAGAAAAAAAGAGTACGTTAGATACAGGCATTTAAATGAGTGGTTTTACTTTGAACTGCTCTCCAGCCTGTAGTGAGGCTGGTGAGTAAATTGGCAGCCTGTTTGCTGTTGTTTCCTCTTTTTGAAATTTAACCTCTTGGAAAAACAGCAGTCTGGGGCTGGTGTATGTCTCAACAGAGGCCACCAGAGAAGACCACTTAAAATTGTTTTGTTTTTGTTTTTTGATCTGGTGTATGAATTCCCCTCTAGCAACTTTTCTGCCTCCTTTTAAATCATTTTGACAGGGCACCTTTGCTGGGTGCAATTTCTGTGCCCTTTGAAAAGCTGGGGGGCAGAGGATTCAGGTTGGGACATCTGCTGTTGGCATTTCCTCCCACTCGCGTTGTAAAGGAAGCGCATTTCTCAGAGTTTCACCCCAAGGACGCCTTCTTTAAACCAGCGAACCGATGCTGAATTCCATGCTACAGCATTTCAGGTGTCAGACTCTTTAATGCTGTTTTTAAAGCATGTTCACATTTAGAATTAGCCGTGTTTGATTAATCAAGAGAAACAAAGATAATGATCAAAAGATTTAAGTCATTCCTGTAGTTAATAGGTTTAATGTATCACAACTTGATTACTTTTCCATCGCGACCAAGAATATACCATTTCCAAATGGAATCAGGAAAAGCTTGTAGGGAAGGAACAGGTTTTGAAAAGAAATCGCTTCTAGAATATTCAGATCTTGACTAGGTCTCTCCATGCAGTGTGTAGAGATCTGGATATAATAATATAATGAATCATGCTATTTCTTTTGGATTAAAATGGATCCACGTTTTTCTTTGCCACAAGTAACACTCTAAAGAGCTAGCCCAAATCTACTTTTGGGGCTTTTCAGTCTCAAATGTCAGTTGGTAGGATTCCATAGAAAGGAAATTTTGTTTGAGACAATCAGCCACGTTGGTAAAGCAGTGTTTTGTTTGGAAATATCACAGATTGCTACTTCAAAGTGCCTAATGAATGGGTATGTGTGTTTCTACATTATTTTTTTAAGGAAACGAAGAGACAGGAAATACAAACCTGCACATTAAAGTGTTCTGCCAGATGAAGAGCTCTGTACTTATTTATAAAGAAATTCTCTGCAAAGAGTTTGCCAAGGCCTAATTGCAAATGAACATCACAACTTCTCACAAACAAATTGGGAAATCCTGTGAATGGATGCCCAGTGTTTTCATGTGCACTGCCAAGAAATCATTGCCCACTGGGCAGAGGTAGGAAGGGAAGTATATTGCAATGTGTATATATATAAGCGCACCAGCATCCTGCTGTTCCGACCACGGCTTCAGAGCCACGAGAATCCCTCATTTACAAAGCCTTTGATTATTTCCACAAATGGTGAGCAAACAGTGGTCCAGACTGTGAGGGATTTTATAATTTCTAGTTGCTCATGGAAAAACAAATGTTGGTTTCTCTCTTCCAAAGACACAGAAATATGGATTTTAATTGCCTTTTTATCTAGAGTCGGTTCACTTTCTTTGGGGACAAAGTAGCTAGAAAAGCCCAAGTAGAACAATAATTTTATGGATTTTTTTAATTTTTATTTTTAAGGCAGTACTTAATGAAACAAAAATCAGCAGAATACCTTTGCCGCCACATTTCATTGGTCATGCTCTGGACATGGTGAATATCGCTCCTGGGACCTTGCTTTGTGATGGGCAGTGTGCACTGCTGTAACCGCTGGCAGTAATTTTAATATTTTGTATTTCTATGAGCAAGTTAATAGCAAGGAATGCAGGAAATTTATCTCAAATTTTTTAGCTAGCAAGTGGCAGGTCTATATTTTGAATGCAATTCTGTCTTACCTTAAATCCTATGTTCTTTATGACTATATTCTAACTATTCCCTTATGTCAATAAGGTGAAGCATCTTTGCTTGAGTCCAAAGACAAAATAAAAAATTCCACTTAAGCTCTGGCTGGTTTGGCTCCTCGGTTAGAGCGTTGGCCTGCAGACCAAAGAGTAGAGGGTTCAATTCTGGTCAAGGGCATGTACCTTGATTGTGATTCGGTCCCCGACCCTGGTCAGATGGTGCGGGAGGCAACCAGTTGATGAGTCTCTATCACATTGATGTTTCTCTCTCTCTCTCCCCCCTTCCCACTGTATCTGAAGATAAATGGAAAAATAGCCTCGGGTGAGGATTAAAAAAAAATTCAACTTATAAGATGGTTTTATCCACAGAACCAAATTAGTATTTATTTTCAAACTGTCTCTCAGGCCTTCTTTATAATCTGGCATGCTACTGCAGTGGCATAACTGCTTCCATTGTCTTTACCTATAATCTGACCCAGGGCCAACAAATATAAGGCATGGATGTCGCAACTCCTTTCCCCTGCCAGGGTCAGACTTCCCTGATGGAAACTGCATGCTTCTCACCCAGGTATGCTTCTCAGCCTCACGTTCCTCACCACAGTGCTCCAGGCAAACAGTGTCAGTCATCTGAATTACAATGAAAAAATACGTGTACCAGAGGAGAGTCATCTCATCCTACGCGCTATTACCAGAAAAACAGTCTTGAAATATTTCTCTTATAATTTCACTGTTCTGATCAAATTAGTCAGTACTTTAATATTGCCTACTACCTAAAATCAAATCTCTTACATCCACCAAAATCTTTCCAAAACTTTCCACTCAGCCTTTTTCTCTCTCTCTTTACTCTTCCATGTAGATTCGATCTCTCATGTCCTGAATTCTGCATTCTCCTACCATTTGGGTGTTTGCTATCTATCTAAGAATGTTGTTTTGTTCCTTTAGAATAATAAAATCATACCGATAACTTTTAGGTCAACATCCTGACTATTTCAAAACCAACTGATTTTCCCCCCCAAATCTTCAGTATAGTATTTCTGTAATCTGATGAGATCAAGACCAATAGATAATTGGTCATTTATCCACCCCCAACCCCCCAAAAAGGCAGAATTGTTAGGGAAAGAATCAAAATAATGATATATACATTTTATAAATATTTCAAGTTAAAACTTACAAATTGTACATTCATTCATCAAATTTTTGATATGGGGTCAGCTTCTTTGATTATGAGTCTTCCAATAGGAATTTTATAGCATCTTTCTTGCGTACGACATACCCACAATGCACCCTCCATGATTCTGTGTATTTAAAAGGAAACAAGAACCATCCAAGTATCTTGAGTGCAAAATTCTCTTAATTATTTCTAATTTCCTCCTAATCTTTTAAGTTTTCTTGCAATACTGAATTGACTAGTAATTGTGACTAGCCATTCATATCAAAAGTGGCAGATCATACCCCTCTTTATGCCCAATATTTCATTGATTTATATTACATGATTTTAATAACAAATATCACTGACATATTTGTAACAAACACATTTGGGTAGCATACTATTCAACTCTAGGTCCTAGAGGGTAGCCAGCTAACTGTGGACTAGCAGTAGCTGTGATATTGTGTTTGACTAAGTGAATGAAAAGCTAAAGTTATTCTAAAGGGTTGCTTAAGGGGATGGGGAAGAGAAATTCTTCTCATTTATGTCTATAGTCTGTCTTGTTATTTGACTCTGATTATACACAGCTTTTGGGGGTATAATTATCTTTTCATGTAAATTGTAGTTAGCTCCTCAGATTCTCCCTCACAGCAAATCACATTGAAATTATAATAAAAATATACAAAGTATTCAATAAATTATATTTGCTGATTAAACTCCTATGGCAAAATGAAATGAAGAAACTTTAGAAAGCCACAGAAGGGAAACACTTCAAAGATTCACAGCCTCATACAATATACCAGAATTTGAACTGGGACAGATAAGCAGAACGTAAAAACATTTTGCAGACTGACTGGTGTGGCTCAGTGGATTAAGCATTATCCCTTGGACTGAGAGGACCCGGTTCGTTGTCCGGTCAGGGCACATGCTTGGGTTTCAGGATCCATCCCCAGGGGCATGCAGAAGGCAGCAGATAGATATTTCTCTCTCACATCGATGTTTCCATCTTTCTCTCCCATCCTCTCTCTTTGAAAAAAAAATCAATAAAACATACTTAAAAATACATATTTCAAACTAAAGGTATAGTTCCTGCACTACAATTTTAGTTATATTTAGTGTTCAAAGCACAAAATATATGAGTGGTAGTTGGGATGATTGTTAAAGCAAGAATGCAAGAATTTATGAGCAATTGAAATAATATTCTAGACGTTAAAACATTAAAAAATCTTTTTTGTTTCCATTGTCATAGCTTTTGACAAGTCACCCTATCATTTGCAGCTTAACAAAAGAGAAGCAAAAAGGCTGGGAGATTTGACCAAGGTCGCAGAGCAAGTGATCTAAACATAGCTAACCAACCACAGGGTACCCAAAATGTTCTTAGTCAAAAGACTTAATAGCTTTTTCCAAAAATAACTGCTTTAGTCAAAGAGAGAGGATAATTGCTACTTCCACAGGCAACATAAGAAACCAACATGGGTTTAGCCCAGAAAGCAACATTAAATGACCACCCACACACCCCATCACATATTTATCTCTCCCAGCTGCAAGACCCTCTTCTCTTTGGCTTCCCATTGACCTAGAAAGAAGAACTAATGAATAAACAAAGTCTGAAACAGATGCAAAGGCGGTGTGCATAAAAAGTGCCACTGTGCTTTAATTCACCTCAGGATCAGCTATTTGCTGCCCACTGGTGCTCCCTCAAGGAGCCGAGCCAGCTCTTTGCAGAGGCCGTTGGCTCCACATCTGCCAGTACAAATACCTGGCTGAGCAAGACAGCAAATGCCAGCCGGGACTCGAAAAGTCCTGTGTCGGCAACAGGCAACCTTTGGCTAGGGCAATTTGATTCTTCCTCGTTTGTCTGGACAACAAACTATTGTGATTTCTGACGGCAGTCCTAACTGACCAGATGTGTGCCTGTGGCAGATGCCCACTCCTAGGAGAGTGGGCTGGCAGGAAAGCTTAAGATCGATCCACTATTGATACGTTTTATTAAAGCAAAGGGCAAATGCTGAAAGCCCATAAGCCAAATTTAGCCTTCAGATGGATTTTGAGTAGGCTACACAGACATCTATTTATTCATTTTTTTAAAAAGTGAATGTATTTAGATGGAGCTTTTTACCAGTTTCTATGGTGTAAATATTCCTACGATGTCTGGTTTCAAGCCAACATCATGACATTCACAGACAGATTTGCGAGAAGTTGTGCCTTTGCATACCATTTTATAGTATTTCCATCATGCACATATAATAAATGTAATACACTAAAGTGCACATATAATGGTAAAACATAGTAGAATAATTAGAAAGTGATTAGAGTATTTATGACCTTTGTTTACTTTAATTGATTTAATTGTAAATCATTTCACCATGGCTGTATTTAATAACCAGCCCTCAAAATTCCTGAGCAATTGGCAGTAGTTTCTTGTGGGCCAGTGTGAGACAGCGTGGGCCACCGTGGGCCAGCGTGAGCCAGCGTGGGCCACTGTGAGCCACCGTGAGCCAGTTAGGCCACCATGGGCCAGCATGGGCCAGCGTGAGCCAGCGTAGGCCATCGTGGGCCAGCGTGAGTCAGCGTAGGCCACTGTGGGCCAGCATGGGCCAGCGTGAGCCAGCGTAGGCCACCATGGGCCAGCGTGAGTCGGCGTAGGCCACTGTGGGCCAGCATGGGCTAGCGTGAGCCAACGTAGGCCACTGTGGGCCAGCATGGGCCAGCGTGAGCCAGCGTAGGCCACTGTGGGCCAGCGTGAGCCAGCGTAGGCCACCGTGGGCCAGCATGAGCCAGCGTAGGCCACCGTGGGCCAGCATGGGCCAGCGTGAGCCAGCGTAGGCCACCGTGGGCCAGCGTAGGCCACCGTGGGCCAGTGTTAACCAGCGTAGGCCACTGTGGGCCACCGTGGGCCAGCGTGAGCCACCGGCAGCACACCCTGAGCCACATGCCATGACCACAGCTGCCGGAGACACAGTGGCTCAGGCTCTGAAGCCTGAATCTGAATCCCAGCTTTTACATTTACTAGTTGGGTGAACTTGGACAAGATGGAAACACCTGTTGGTTATGTCTATTTTGTGAGTCTGTCGTGAGGAGTAAATAAAACACTGCGTGTGAAGGACTTAGCACTATGTTCGGCAGGTAATACTCGGTAAATAACAACAATGTGTTTATTTAAAGTCTAGGTAGGAATTAATTGATTAGATTTGTTTTGCTGCCACCTTGAAAACCTGCTTGCAGCACATCAAAGAAATGAAAATTTTTATGAATAGAAGAAGGAAGGACACCAGGGAACTGAACAAACTGGGAGGAGGGCACGACGAGGGCATTGAGAAAGAAAGAGAACAAAATAGCCTCAAAAGACAGAGTTAGGGTGAGAAAAAGGAATTCAAAATGCAGTTGGTTTCCCTAGGTCAAGCTACGTCTGTACTGTCCACGGGAGACTCATTCCCAGTTTCTCACAAAGGCTCTAGAATCTCTGCGTAAATGATTAAAATCATTTCCTTGAATGGCCAAGTATCAAAGAATCCCATCCTATCCTTTGGCCCAGATAATTTGATCAATAGTGGCCATGTGACCCACATTCAGCCAGTTAGGTCTCTGCTTTTGAAATTTGTAATTTTTACCCAGAGACCGAGGGGAGTCAGTGTTGGTCGCCACCACCTTGGCAGCTCCGATTGGCCACGAGAAAAGGAAACTAATCTACAGAGGAGGAGAAAAGCAAAGTGTCAACACATAGAAATGGAGATGGGCTGGTCCCATGTAGAGAAAAGGAGACAGGAGAGAAGTGATAACTTTGTAGTTCTTAGGAAGTCTGGCTGTATCCCTTAAACTTTGTTACAATGAGATAAACCATTTTCTTTGTGATAAATTTCCTTTACGTAAACAAGCTTGAGTGGGTTTCTATTCCTAACAACAAAATGATTTCTGACCCAGTAATCTTGGCCAGTTTTAAAGTTCTATGATTTTATATAAAGTCTACACCTTAAAGATATGATTCCAGCCCTGGCTGGGTTGCTAAGTGGTTAGAGCATCGGCCTGTGGACCAAAGAATCATAAGTTCGATTCCGGTCAAGGGCACTTACCTCAGTTTTGGTTCGTCCCCAGTCCTAGTAGGGGTCATGTGGGAAGCAACCAGTCAATGTGTCTCTCACATCGATGTTTCTCTCTCTCCCTCTCTCTCTCTCTCTCTCCCCCCTTCCACTCTATTTAAAAATCAATGGAAAAATATTCTCATGTGAGGATTAACAATAACAAAAAATTGCCCTTGATCTTAGTATCATCAATAATAATTGGTCAGGTAGGAGTCAGGAACCAAATCCTGTGGTTTTTATGTCTGTTCACCTTAGGATTCAATGATTTCTTTCCTTGATATAATGATGTAAGTTTATATAATTAGTAGCAAAATCCACAAATCATTTCTTCAAAAATAGATATCTACTAAATCTTTTTTTAAAGATGTGAATGATTTCAGTTCAGAATATAGTTGAGATTTAATGTGCTTTGAAAATGGAAACTTTTATACCGGCCACTTCAAATGTGGCACCAAATGTAATAAACCATGAATGTTAATAGTCAGCATTAAAAGCCAGGAATACCTTTCCTGGAGCTTCTAGAGGCAGAGCTAACGATAATCACTAACCCAGCAGCTCATATCAGGAAAAACTCTGTAAACACAGCTACACTTCATTAATGCAGAAGAACCAAATGTTTTCAGCTTGAAGGAATGTATAATGCAACATAATTAAGTAAGAGGAGATGGACCAACCTAGCAACTTTAAAGGACATCATTCCAGCTTTAAAAATTTTATGATGCAGTGTTTATTAGCAAGGTCATGGTTATCTAGAGCAGCAATTCTCAAGCTCCTATGGCATAAGGATCAAGGTGAAGAACTTAAAAGAGTGCATTTTCCTGGAAACCACCCCAAAACATTCATTCGGTGCTTCTATAGTGCTGACCAGTTATTTATAACTTTAACTAAGCTCTCTGGGGAGTTATATAATCCAGGTGATTCTCACTGAACTCACTCTGAGAAACACTGATCTAGAATCTCAGATCGAATAACATTTTAGATGAGAAGGAAAACAAAATTCTGCAGAGAAAAGCCTTATTAGCAGGCTCAGAATGGAGGCAAAACTAATCCTGCAAAAAAGGAAAAAATAAAACAACTCAAACTACTCAAGTCATCAGCTAGCTGTACCTTGACTCTCACTGAACCTGAGAGGGTTTTGCAGCAATACCAGGTGTTAGTGGTAGCTGTGTCTCCAGGGAATCCAAAGGCCAATGTGCAACAGCAGAGCCAAAAATAACCTCAGGTTCAAGGAAACATCCAGGGGACAAGAGAGGTATTTTTTCAATAGTCTGTAGATATGAATACCCAAACATAGATTTCTGAAGTAGTGACTACAAGTACTTATTTTAAAAACATCTCAGAAGTGAAGGGATTCAAAGTGTGAGTAATAGACACTTCATCTGATAGGCTGTGTGGCACCTACGCGGGCAAGGCAGGCAGCGGCATCTTCCACCAAAGCCACGGGACTGGCGTTCGGACACTAGAAGTCTTATCCCTGATACCAGCTCACTATGCAACTTGGGGCAAGTCATTTCATTTCTCTGATTTTACACAATTTCAGAGTGGTCTTGATATCTCGAAAGTTTTTATTCCAATGACCTGTAATAAAGTATTTACTATGTACAGGAACAGGGTAAACGGGATAAATGATACAGAGGGAGACTAGACTTTAGATGGTGAACACACAATACAATACACAGATGATGTATTACAGAATTGTACACCTGAAACCTATATCATTTTATTAACCAGTATAAACCCAATAAATTCAATAAGAAGAGCAAACTTGAAAGAAACTGAACCTATCATAATCTTCCTTTGAGTATGTACCCTTACTCCAATGAATCCCATTTTATAGATAAGCCTACTGGGGCACACAGAGGTTATGTAACTTGCCCAAGGTCACTGTGCTGATTTGTTTGATGAGTCATCTTAGTAGGCCACAGTATCCAGACATTTGGTTCAACATTATTCTGAATGTGTCTGTGAGGTATTTACATTTATTTATATGGTGAACTTGCAGTGAAGCAGATTGCCCTCCTTAATGTGGGTGGGCATCGTGCAGTCAGGCCTAAATGGAACAAAAGCTGATCCTCCAGAAGTCCCAGCCTACCAGAGGCCACCACCAAACCCCATCTGCTATAACCTCCTTCTGACTCCCAGCAGACTGCCTTTCAGCTTGAATGGCAACTCTTCCTTGAGCCTCCAGTCTGCTGGCCTCTCCTATCAGATTTTAGACTTACCAAGCCTCTGAAATTGTGTGAGTTAATACACTAAAAAGTCTCTTTAAACACATACGCGCGCGCGCGCACACACACACACACACACACACACACACACACCCTTTATTGGCTCTGTTCATCTGGAGAATCCTGACAAATAGAATCATGCACTAGACACCGGCCCCTACTACTACTTCTACTACCTCTACTACTACTTCTAATTCTACCACTATTACTTCTACTACTACCACTGCTACTACGTCTAATCTACTACTACTGTTACTTCTACTCTACTACTAGTACTATTACTTCTAGTACTATTACTTCTAATTCTAATGCTATTACTACTGTTACTTCCACTACTATTACTACTATTTCTACTGCTACTATTGCTGCTACTTCTACTATCAATACTGCTTCCACTACTACTATTTCTACTGCTGCTACTACTGCTACTTTTACTACTACTTCCACTACTATTTCTACCACCACTTCTACTTTATTATTACTACTATTTCTACTGCTACTTCTACTACTTCCATTTTTACTACTACTTCTACTGCTGCTACATCTACTACTACTTCTGTGAGTGGTGGAGCCAGGCTTTGGCCCAGGCAGTCTGGATTCCCAGGTGGAGAAAACAAAGATCTGCCAAACATCCCCTCCAAATTCAGAGTCATTAGTGAACACAGACTCGTAAATAGAATCTGTTGTTAATGTTTTTCTTTGTATGTAAACACTGTTAATTTCATTCAACTGAGCATAATAAGCTCAGGAAAAATGAAGCTCCAAGAAATAATACTGAAGAACCTAATGTCATACATGTTTGATTATAGAAAATTATGTGTTTGGGCACATCTCTAATTTTTCAGAGTTGATTTTAGCAAGTAACAGCCATCTTACAAAAGTCCCTTATTGACAGAGACCAAATCATCATCATCATCATCATCATAATTCTGGACATAAGATAGTTTGACTCACTGTGGCAGTCTTTTTTTTATTTGTTGACCTTGATCACTGTTCAGTAGACACTGTTCTGGAAGATTCTTGGAATACTTGTTGATGGTAGATGCATTTAGAGTTATCACTTTAAAATGTCATCCTATTTTATTAAATTAAATTAATTAATTGCTAGTGCATTCTTATGCTTCCTTTGTAAAGTGCGCATATTGTCAATGATTGTTTTTATTTTCAAGACCCAAATTCAATTCATGACCCTTGAATAAAGGTGACCCTAGAGACATAGTTTCAAACTAGTCCAAGAATGACATCATTAACCAGTCACTCACCACCAATGATCCAAATATCTGCTACGGAGAGAGAAAACCAAGCATGTCCTGCATCTTCTTCCACTAGAAGTTAGTTTTGTATTTCTACTGAGAAGTTAACAGATGTTTTAGAAACTGAAGAAAAGACTCTACTTTCCAATGCCTCAGTAGCCTGCGAGGCTTCACTGGGGGAGATCAGCCATCTGTCTCCTGTAGATGTGTGGTTCAGCACCTGAAGGCTGATAGCTCCGGAAAGACAGGGCAGCTCTAAATAAAGGAAACTCTTAGCTGGGATTCAAGATCTTAGGGCTCTTTCTGATGTTTATGCATGGCTCAAATATTGTCCATCCCTCCCCTGACCCAAACTACCAACTCTGAAATTTATGTCGCAGTGGAGGAAGTAGAGGAGGAAGCATGAATTGTTCTGTTTGAGACGGAGACTGAGCCACTGCAGCCAGATTGAATCAGTGCAAGAGAGAGGGTTGGAATATTTGGTTGGCTTCCTTCCTTCCATATGCTTAGACACCCAAAGAGAGCTGTGCAGACTTGCCTCTGACTGTGCCCATTAAAGGCCTCTCTTCACATAAAATGTCACTGTCTGCGTGGGTTTGTTTGTGTTATCTTTGAACTTGATGCATATTATTCTACTTTTGTCAACATTCATTCCCATTTCCTATAAGCTTTAAACTATCCCAGACACTGTGCAAATGTGAATGTTTTAGACTCTAACTGGACACTGTAATCGAGTTGCACAATCACTACTCTCTCTCTCCAAATTCTGTGTAACTGTCAATTTTAAGCGTGCATTGTCTGGGACATTTATATGCTGTACTAAGGCAGATGCCAAAGGTGTAAAGACATAACCTTGACTGACCACTGTTGGTGTCCTGTCCAAACTGTTTAAAAGGAAAATGGACTCTCAGGTCTGCATGTTTATCTGCTGTTCACAATCACTCAGTACTCCAAAATGCACGTTCCACTGCCAATGATTTAGTTGGCATTTAGTTTCTAGTATGTCCTGGAGCTTTAAATATGTCGATTTGGATATTAAATGTACAAATCAGGATCAAAGTCACCTGATGCTTACTCTTCCTCAGCACCACAGTATGACTAGTGACTAACTGTCATGCATGCGAACTCTGCAGACAATGACCTGCATGATAAAACTCTGTGTGAAAAGAATTACACCCTATCCTGACTGTAAAATGCAGGTGTGGGCATAACAAAAATGCATGGCCCACTTGCCTTTGCTGAAATTTAGACCATTTTCCCTATCCCCAATGTTCTCCTGTAATTCTATTCTTCTTATTATTATTATTTTTGCTTTTTAAATATTAAGCTTTAAACATGAAAAGGAGGGACAGGCACAAACAAGAGCAAAAAGAACAAAGCTAATACAAGGAAGCATTTGCCTGGTCTCCACAGACATTTGCAACACAGTTTTGAGTATTATTTATGAGTTATAGAAACAGGCTGTGTTAACAGACCAAGGAAAGAATATTAAAAAAATATAAATCAGATAACTTTAGAACACATAGCATGGGCCTGGGGAAAAGACATTTGCTTTTGTCCAAAACAGATCAATATCCTCCTTTAAAAAGAAGCTTTCTACCATCAATGGCTTCGTCTTACTGCTGACACTTTAATGGATTTTCCTCCATTCTTTTTCTTTTCCTTTTTGGGGGATCTTTTTAATGAGCAGTTTTGTGGAGTCAGTTTGGCCATGCAGTGGATCTAATTCCGCTGATACAGAAGATTGAAAATAAACATGGTCCTAAAAATCCAGTTTAAGCTATTAAATCATTGATTCACCAAATAAAAACCACATCGTATTTTTGGTTTAACCACTTGTTCAAGTTATGTATCAGGCTTTCTCTATAGGAGTTGAAAAAAACTTGATTAATCAAAGCTGGCCTCTGTTGGGGAAAAAAAAACTTAGTTGTTCCACATGTCACAAAAAGGCTTGATTGGAGACTAAGCAGATGATGATTCTTTCCTTTCTGGAGGAAAATGTGAATTTCTTTCCATAGCTTTTAGACTGATCTCAAAGTTAATGGATTGTTTTTGTCTTCAGGATTTTTCTGTTTGAGACCAGCCCTCTCAGGGTGGACACTTCAGATGCTGGGCTTACCCCACTCCTTGGAGTAAAACCCCCACTGGCCTTACACACCATTATTAACAAGGTAATGGGTCTTTTGAGTCTTCAAAAGCTGTAATCACTTCAAAACTGTAGTTTGATCAAAGCTTTGTGCATAAGAAAAAGGGCGCTAAAAGGAGAAACTCTTTTGGAAAATATAATTGACCTGGGCTAGATCCGAAGCACTAACCTGCTCAGTTATCGTCTTGGCACTTAGAGACGTGCTTACTGTGTTCTCCCCTTAGACACAGAAAGGTGGTGAATTGCCTTTGATTTCTCCATCTCACCCTTGGAAGCAAAGTGATACTGAGAGTATAAACCACAGTACTGCAGCCAGACCTCAGCAAGAAGATGGCCACGGAGCTTATTGGCCTTCTAGCTGTCTTCACTGCCCTTTACTGGCCTGTTGACTACAGAGGTGTGAGGTTGGGGGGATGGGGGTGGATATGACTGTATTTGGCACAGCAGAGAAGTGTCCATTGCTAAAAATAGGGATGATTAATATTGCTTCCAGGAATCTTTTTCTTATGAAAGGCTCAGATGAGAGAGAGCTGGTGATGGTGAATGGAGAATGGGCTGAGGATATGGAAGATAAGACTACTCAGATATACCAGCCTTTCTAATTTTTGCCAAGCACTGTACTATATTCTGGGAGTAAAAAGACAAATGGGCTCTTCGGCCTTAAATAATAATAATATAGTCAGAGAGATTTATATAAAAATAGATAACTTTGCAAACAAATATAATATGTGCATCAGTATTTGGACTATGTATAGAACATAGAAGTAGTGCAAAGATAAGAGTGATTACTTCATTGTACTGAAAACAAGGCCAGGTTTCCTGTACATTAAGGTAAGAGACAATGTTTATTCAAAATGAACAATTGACAGGAGACTGTAATAGTAGAGTGCTTTGGCCCTGGCCAATTTGGCTCAGCGGTTAGAGCGTCGGCCTGCAGACCAAAGGGTTGTGGGTTCAATTCCCGGTCAAGGAAACGTACCTGGGTTGCAGGTTCCATCCTGTTGTGTAGGAAGCAACCAATCAATGTGTCTCTCTCACATTGCTGTTTTTTTCTCTCTCTCTCCCTCCTTCCCTCCCACTCTATCTAAGAAATCAATGAAAAAATATCCTCAGGTGAGGATTACAACAATAAAAAATACAGGAGAGTGCTTTGTAACTTTTATCTGGACCCTAATGTCCTCGTTTTCAAGGACTAAGAGACAGTGTTGGGGTGTGTGTGTGTGTGTGTGTGTCTGTGTGTGTGTGTGTCTGTGGTGTGTGTTAAGTGAAGATGGTGATGGAACAGAAAGTTTTTTCCCTCTGCTTCCCATCCTGTGTAAGTGAACTAAATTGTTCTTAAGGTTCTTTGCTATTACTTCTATTTGTGGACAAAATTTGACTTTTACAGGCTTATGCTGACAACTAAATGAAAATAAGTGAAGTGGAAGCCATATAGATTCACAACAAAGATATGTAATACATTTGCTCAAAATCATACAATTTATTCTTTAATGCCTTAAGGAAAATTTCATATGCAAGGGAGTCATTTTTTTCATGACCTCAGCTGAGAAGAAAATGGATTGAAAGACATTCTGAAGACATGGAATAAATCAAGGCAGTTTATAAAAGGCATTTGGAAAATCGTTTGCTACTTGTTCATTCTGACACAACCCAAACACCAGAAGCATTGGCGGAATCAAACGAAACTAAGAACAAAAACACTAAAAAAGAAACAGAAGTTTCTCTTAAGAGGGAATGCAATATCAAATATAAACCACAAAGGGGGGAGCAGGGGAACAGAAGAGCACCATTGAAAAGAACTTTCTGAGATGATGGGTATGTTCTACATCAGTGCAATCCAATACAGTAGCCACTCGCCACATGTGACTAGGAGCATTTGAAATGTTTCTAGTGTGACTACAGAGCCAAATATTTATCTTTTCTTTCACTTTAGCTTGCTTAAATAGCTACAGTTGGCTAGTATCTTCTGTCTTAGACCAAGTCTCAAAAATAGCACTGTAGATGAGGAGTTCTACTTCCAAATCTTTCATAATTTTATGAGTTAATTTTCATTAAATATCTCTTCTGTATCCCTATTTTCCTATCTTTAAAATGGTGCTGACAAATAATAGCTTTAAAGTAAAGATGATAGTGACATGATATGATTTGACAAGGATTAAATATTGGTCTTATTAATAAGTTTTATAGTCTGAGAAATAAGAGATGTAGAAAAAAATTTGGAATATACAATTTCTTTAGGTAACATAATTGTAGAAATAATTAAAAGGTCTATGCTCAGAAAGCTTGAGAGATGATAGATTGACTGTTGTATGATTTCAACTAAAGGTGATAGAAAAATAATTGAGGGAGCAATGAACTCTGACTGGGAGAGGATTGGGGTATGGATCTGGGCTGAGTGTGGTGGAGTGCAGAAGGAAGGCCCCCCCAAACAAAGGCATGGAGGTGGGACCTTTGGGGCTGCTGCATTTGTATGGCGTGGCTCTAGTGAAGTGCACTGTGGTTAAAACTGGCAAAAAAGGTAAATTTATATGATTCTCTGAAGAATCTTAAATGCTTACGCAGGCTTTATATTGTGATTGTGTAGGCAATAGAGTGAAACTAGAGATGTTGTGGTAAATGAAAAACAAGATCAGATCTTTGCTTTAGAAAAATAACTTTAGCCCTGGCCAGTGTGGCTCAGTTGGTCGGGCATTGTCAGAAGCCCCACAAAGGTTTCGGGTCCAATTCCTGGTCAGGGCACATGCCTGGGTTGTGGGCTCAATCCCCAGCAGGGGGCGTACAGGGGGCAGCTGATTTATGTTCTGCTCTCACATTGATGTTTCTCTCTCTCACTCTCTCTCCAAAAAAAATTTTTTTTAAAGAAGGGAAATAAAAATAATTCTAGGGTCAGTGTTAATGAACTTGCAGAAAGGTATGAAGGGATGAAGTTCAGTTAAAAGGATATAGAAAGAAGTCAAGCAAAAGATAAAGAATAACAGGATCCTTCATAAAGAACTAATAAAATGGGGGGGGGGTGCTGAATATGGTTCAACAGAATCCATAAAATTTGGCCTGGCCCGTATAAGCTCAGTGGTTGAGTGTCAACCGCTGCATCAAGGGGTTGCCAGTTCGATTCCTGGTCAGGGCACATGCCTAGGCTGTGGGCCAAATCTCCGGGGGGGGGGGGCATGCAGGAGGTGGCTAATCGATGTTCTCTCTCATCAGTGTTTCTATCTATCTCCCTCTCCCTTCCTCTCTCTCTCAAAATCAATAAAGAAAAAAAAAAGAATGCACAAAATTTAGTAGCCTAATAGATATGTGTGTTTAGGGAAAGAGAGACAAAAGTTACTGTGAGGCTTTAAGTTTGGGTGGCTGAGTAGTAATAGTCATCAAACTAGGGACGAAAGACAAGAATGGGCTTGTGTATTGTAAGGTATCAGCATAGCATCCACTTAAAGATGAACAAACAAATACAGAGATGAATTAAAAGTCTTCAAATGGATATGAGGCCAGCATCTCAAAATCAACATGTTCAAACCTGAGCTAGTATTTAGTGGATGTCCAACTAGATAATAGAAATGCAAGTCTTGAGTCCAACAAAGAAGTCATGAATAAGAGACATAATTCATCTGAATAAAAATGATGCTGAAAGTCATAACAGTGTGACCCTTATAAGAAGACAACATTGTGTAGCTCACAAAGGAGAATAAGGGCAGGATAAGGACTCATACTTGGCATATGAGTCAGCAAGGGAGACAGAAAATAAAAACAAAGAATTTGGAGGACTCAGAAAGAAAATGACCAAGTTAAGAGAAGAATAACTCATCTACTAGAGACTAGAGTCTGCACATTCAATAAAATACAAATATCAAAACAAGCCATTAATTACATTCTGTAAATTACTTTCCAAACTGTGTAGACCCCCAAGGTGGAATAAAGTTATAGAATCTTCAGGTAAATATGGTTGGTCTGACAAGAAGACTGATGTCTAGGGGTGGACAGGGTTAAAGAGCCTGTGGACATACAAAGGAAGCATTTCCTACATATGCATGACTACAAATTGAGGAGAATGTAGCCAAAATTATATAACTGAGACTGGATACGGTCAATGACAGTTATCAGCAGTGAGGAATGTTCAAAGATCAGCTGTTTCTTTCTATCTAGACATGAACAAATAACTTCAGCTCTCTGAATATTCAGTTTCTTCTCATCTAACAGAGAGAATCTGTAGCATTCATAAGATAGTAGTGAGGATTAAAATTTATGATGCACCTGGCATGACTAGGGTTTGATAAAGGTTAGGACTCTTCCATTTGTGTACCTCTTCATAGTTTGGTATCAGGAACGCCTGGGTCATGGGTATTATCCTTAATTTGTCAGTTGAATGCACAGTGTCCCACTCAGTGTGATTGGAACAGATTCCAAGCCCTTGGAAAAGGACAATTTCATCTTATCTAAAGATGCCTTGTCATGGTGTTTGTACCCTTAAATCATCTTAATTTCCTAGAAATTAAAGCTCTTTGGGTCAATGTTTCTACATTTCATTTAAACTTATCATTTCTGGTATTTAGAACACAAATTTTAAAAAGATGTGAAACTACCCAAAATAGGTAATTATCCATATCGGGGAAATTCTAAATTAAGCTATCTGTATATCCATACATATAGCAGAAGGATTATTAGTGACTATTTTGCTAGGAGAATAGGACAGGATGAGGGTGATGAGCAGAATTGAGAACTTTTTCAATATTTTGCCTGAATGGTTCATGCAGTCTGAATAATTCAATGAGAAAAATTATGGGATATCTGGGAAATCTAAGTTGATGTATGTTTGGCGGTTAGGAGAGAATTATGGGTTGTGTTGATGCATCAGTTTGATTTATATCTTTCCACTAAAGGGTAAATTATAGTTTTAAAATGCATGTTCATAGCTTATAGCAGAAATTGGTGTTTCTTTATAATGAATAAATGAGTTCAAAATATGTAGTTTATTTCAGAAAATTAGCTAATAAAGGGACCTAAAATAAGCAGTATTCATTAGAAAATTCATTGATTCATCCAACCATTTACACAACAGAGTATTCATTAGGCCAGTCTATGTTCCACACTGTTTACCAGGAGCTGGGCTAAGGTGTGCATTAGACAAACAGGGTCCCTATTCTCACAGAGTGTAGTCTAGTAGGTAAGATAGAAATTGTGCAAATAATTGTAAATAAGAGAAGTTTTAGAAAGGTATTATCGTTACACACAAGTAGGGGGTCTCGATCTTGGGGATATAAGTAATAGTAGTAATAATGATGATGACGATGATGATAATGATGATGATGATGATAAATATTTGCAGCGCTTACTATCACCAGACATTGTTCTAAAGCACTTTATATATGTCATTTTATTTAATCTACTTGTCAACCCTATGAAGTGGGTACTATTATTAACTCAATTTAACAAAGAAAAACACTGAGTCACAGAGAGTTTCAGTAATTTGCCCAAGTTCACATGGTCAATATGTGGTGAAGGCCGGATTTTAATTCAAGATGTACATGATGCCCCCAAACCTATAAGCTTAATAACTACGAATTAGAAAAACAGATATATCTAAACAATCTAAAAAATTGATCTGTTTCATCCTGTGTATTTCAGAATAGGAAAAAGCACAGAGAAATCTACCTTTTTAATGATTTTTTTAAAAAGCCTGATACATGAGGCTATAATTCACCAACTACTTTGAAAACCACAAACACAGTGTTTTTTGACCTGTGTTTCTTAGACTGGATCTAGCTTTAGTGTCTGTCTCCACAGGCAACCTGCTCATCAGGAAGCAGTTTGCTTCTTTACAGGTCACATGGACAGTGTTTGTTCTCATGGGAACAAGAACAGCAACAACAGAGGCTGTCCCTCAGAACACAAAAGAGAAGATAAGTCTGAGAGATAGACTGTGAACCTATCAGCCCTTTTGACAGCCTTTCTCACACTTCCCGGTGCCATAGAGGTGGTGCAACCTGAGGCTCAGGCATGCTATCAATGCCCAACTGATGCTGCAGGCGTTAACACCCACCCTTCCGGAGGCGATGCTCCAGCAGGTGCTTTGGGCGCTCAAATCACATCTCTGGACCAAGCTCTGACTGCAGAGCAGTTGTGTGAGCAGCTTGGTAAAGGCTCTTTGTTCTGCTGCCTCAGGGCTTCCTTCAAAGTCAAGGAATCCTACTCATCATAATAAAAAGGGGTGACAGCAGGGAAAGCTCTCAGGGCTACACTCAATCCATTAGGGATGGACATGCAAAGTTATTTAAGTCCACACAGTTAAGCAACAAAAGATGAAGGATGTTTAAAGACAAATGATCTTCCAAAAATTGGGTGGTACCAGAAAAAAGAGATAGGAAACAGAACAATACCTACACTGTCATTACGCACAGGAGAGAATTAACAGAAGCTTTCAAAAAGAATATAGGATTAAGGACACTGTATAAAGCTATATAATGGCGATCATACACAACGAACATAAAAACCTTTCCAAATTTAAAAATAAATACATACACACAGCAACAGAAATATAGATCTTACAGATAACCATACAAAGTAAGAATAAAAACACAGATGACACAAAATGTTTCACACATTTAAGATCAAACACTTTCATATTAATACATGTATTAATGGATAGGTTTGCTTATAAAAACATTTTTATTATATTATGAAGCTAATCTTGTTTCATGCTTTATATAACAGATACCTATTGACTCATATTGAAAATAAAAATATGGAAAAATGTATATTAGGTAGGCAAGCAGGGGTCACAATCTTAGAAAGAATGAATTGAGGGAAAATGCATTATATGATAGAATTATGGGCAACTTAGATAAAGGATGAAATTTACAAAAATATTAAGCAGTTATTAACATCCATATCCCAAATAATTAAACATAAATATATAAGTATATAATCATATAACCACAGCATTAATAATCATTAAAAAAATAAGAAATACAAGAAAAAAGAAGAAGAATCATGTAAGGAGAAATGGACTGTGATTTACTATCATTCTACACTTGATCAGGTTAAAAACATTAATGATGTAGGAGACCCAAATAACATAATAAGGGAACTCTGCTTGATTTTCTACTTTGAAAGCAGAACCTATTTTTCAGTTACACATGGAATAGTCACAAAATTTAACCACAAAGAATGTCTGATAAATTTATAATCTAAATTTATAAAAGTAAATAATAACAGAAGCAATATTCTCTGATAACTATGCAATAGTACTAAAATTAATGTAGAAATTAGGAAACAAACAAAAATACCATGCTAGCTCTAAATCACCCTCTTCTTAAAAATCGCTTGTGTCAGAGATTAACCAAACTATGGATTTGGTTAAAATGGTTTTTGGAGGAAAACACCTACCACTAAAATCTTAGGTCAATCAACAAAAAATAATACAAATAGATAAATTTAACATTCAAATTAAAAAACTAGAAAAATCCCAAAACAAACCAACTGAAAGAAATAAAAGAGAAAAAATAAACATTAAAAAAGTCTATAAAGGTTCAATACATTCACTAACCTAATTATGAAAAATGAACAATGCATAAATACATAAAGAAAAAATTACAACATGAGAATAGCCAAACATTTTGTTAAAATAAATCTAAGACATGGCTTAGCTCAAACCTTTGCAAGTAAGTTTAAAGAAGTCAATGGAATAATAATCATTCAAAGTTATTACGTCCTAATCCCTGGGACTTGAAAATGTTACCTTATTTGTATGAGGGTCTTTGCAAACGTGATGAAGGTAAAGATTTTGAGATGAGGAGATCACCCTAGATTATTTTGATGGATTCTAAATGCAGTAACAAGTGTCCTTATAAAAGAGGAACTGAAGATGGGGAGACACAAGAAAGAGAAGGAGGCCATGCAGCCATGAAGGCGGAGGTTGAAGCGACATGGCCATGGGCCACAGAAAGCCTGGAGCAAACAGAAGCTGAGAAAGGCAGGCTACAGATCCTCCCCCTTTATTTGCCTTGTTTGTTCACTTACTGCTTTCAGTTTTCTGTACCTTATGTTCACTGCAGCATTATTTATGGTGACCAAAACATGAAAATAACCAAAGTGTCCTTTGATAGATGATTGGATAAAGAAGTTGTGGTACATATATCCAACAGAATACTACTCAGCCATAAGAAAAAATGACATACTGCCTTTTGGGACAACATGGATGGAACTTGAGAATGTCATGCTAAGTGAAATAAGTCAGACAGAAAAAGTCAAGAACCATATGATTATGGGGCATAAAACTGAGAGAGTGTATTCATGTTGTTTTATGCCTCCCAGTTTATGGTAATTTGTTATAGCAGCCCCAGGAAGTGATACTCATGGAATGAAATATATGAATCTTAGGTGCACAATTCTTCACTCATTTTTTTTAATGTAAAGTGCTGCATCTATCCCATTTCCTTTTCCTATGCTATCTTCTGCCATCAAGGTCTCCCCTCTTCGCCCCAACAAACAACACATGCAAAGGCCCTGAGGCAAAAAAAAGCAAGTGTCCTGTTTAAGGAACTGGAGGTGTGCCAGTGTGTCAAGAACACTATAGACTAGGGAGTAGGTAGCACCTGATGGGCCTTTATCCTGATAGAAGAGTTTCTGATCTAAAAGGAATTCTGGTACCAGCTATAAAGATAGCATATTTTAACTCATCTACTCATTCTTAATTTGAAGTGGTTTCCCAAAGGTCCAGATGAGTTAGATAACAAGATAATCCAAAGACTAAACAACAAAGAAAGAAATAAAAAAATTTCCAAGGCAGAAGATCTTCTAGTTGTAGAACAAAAATACCTATGTTGACTTCCCATTCTTCAAACCCCAAATGGATTAAAACACGCACACACACACATACACGATTGGTACCACAACTGTGCTGACAATCTCCTGTACAATAACAGTCGTTTCTGCAGTTCAACCCACTCAGTGTATTCAAATAAAATGGAAGGAGTTAGAGCAAATGATCGTGTTTCTGTCTGTTTTTGTTTTATTGTTTGGATGTTTGCATTACTGTGCACTCAATATTTTTGTCATGGATTATTAAAAGAAATCAGGAACAGCTGCGGGTGGCTGCAAAATTATTTGTTTGAAGTACCACACCATTCTTCTTAACACACACACACACACACACACACACACACACACACACTCACTCATGAATTAGCACTGAACCATGATTGAGTAGGCAGTGAAGAATATCCAATCAGAAATCATCTACATCCCAATCTCCCTCTGATTTCAAGTCTTTAAAGGGCAAAGAATTAATAATTGTTTCCATCTTTTCCCTTCATATCCCCTTAGTTTAGACCAAGATTTTTGTTGATCTGGAAGGGCATCGAGGCTGCTTCCACAATCACTGCCCAGTATCATTTTTATTGTGTTTATGTGCTTTGGTCAGTTACAACTGTCTTGTTCCAAGTCGTTATTTAACAAGGCATCTTGTAATTTATTTAGTACAGACTACTTCATCTACATAATTATATGAAGTTCCAATAAGAACTGCTTTTCAGATCTAGGAATTTCAGATCAATGTTGCCTTCTGTGCTCTAGAAAGCTAAAATATCATTCAAGGAATTTCTGCTATTTATCCATTAAAATTCTCTCATTATTTAGTAGATGTACCTGGAAAGCGAGTTCCTTTTGCCTTCAGTACAGCTTGATTTAGATGAGAAGTATATAGGGGCACATGCCATCAATAAAGTAAGAAATACACTACATAAACTAGATAGCACGTTTAGGCAGCATCTGATAAAAGTGACACCTGTCTCTTTACCACCTTACTTCTGAGACAATTACATGACGAGGTGGAAGCGATGTTAGTGTCAGATTTTACAAACGATAAGTGTAATAAACATTGAAATACTTAACTTGTGAGAAACCACTGAGCTGGGGGGAGGGGAGCGCCTGGAGGAGAGGGGTGTGCCTGGAGGAGAGGGGTGTGCCCTCACGCCCACTCAGACCTTGACCCGCTTCATCCCGACGCCTGCAGCTCCCACCTCCCCGAGCAGAGGTCTGGGAGGGACCCTCCTCTGAGGGAAACTGGTCAGGTGGCACAGGGCGAATGACTGGCTTATCAATCTTGAAAGAATCTTCAGTAAGAGAAGATAAATATGACAAAGGTGACACTTGACTCTTGTGTTTATGTACTTACCCAAAACTTTATATGTTCCAGAAGCTTTGCTAAGTACTGGGAGTATAGGGAGGAACCAGAGGGCACAACTGCAGGACTAAATAAGCTCAGACACTCAAGAAAAACAATGAATTCACAATCCTACCAATAGCCCTATAACTAAAACAGTAAGGACCTATGTCAAAGGCAAGTGTAGGTTTTATAAGAAAGTGTGGGGAACCAAGTCTACACAACCGGAGAAAATGCCCCTGAAGGTCTGACCCTGAAACTGACACGGGAAGGCCAGCGAGTTGGAACAGGGTATGGTAGGCAGCGTGGACGAAGGCCTAGAGGCAGGGAAGAGAGTGACAGTTCAAAGGGTTGGAAGAAGTCCTGTGTGCTGAGAGCACGGTGAACAGGGGAGGCTTCAGGGGCCGGCTCACGTGGAGACTTGTGGGCGTGTTAAGAAGTTTGTGGATTTCCAGTGGAATACTATGCAGCTGTAAGAAAGAAAGTTCTGCCCCGCTGGTATGGCTCAGTGGTTGTGCGTCAACCCATGTACCTAGAGGTCACTGGTTAAATTCCCAGTCAGGGCACATACCCAGGTTGTGGGCCAAATCCCCAGTGGGGGGCATGCAGGAGGCGGCCAATCAATGTTCTCATCGATGTTTCTCTCTCTCCTCCCTTCCTCTCTCTCTAAAATCAATAAAGAAAAAAAAGGAAGATCTCATATCCTTTGAGACAACATGGAGGGTCCTGGAGAGTATTATGCTAAGCACAATAAGCCAATCAGAGAAAGACAAATATCACATGATCTCACTTATTTGTAGAATATAACGAACAATACAAACTGAAAAACAAAACAGACCCAGAGACATAGAAGTAGAGTACAGACTGACAAACCTCAGAAGAGGGGATTGGGGAGGGGGAGGGAAGAGATAAACCACAGAATTTATATGCATGTATGTGTAACCAATGGACAAAAAATCTGGGGGGTGGGGGCAGGATTGAGAGGAGGGTGTCAATGGGGGATAAAGGAGAAAGAGCTGTAAAAAAAATAAATTAATAAAAAATGCAAAAAAAAGGAGAAATTTGTGTATTTCCAAAGTGGGATAAGAAGTCACTGAAGAGTTTCTAGTAGGTGAGTAGCATGATATGATTTTTGTTTGCAAACAATCACTATAGCTGCTAGGTATGGAGAAGGATGAAAGGCAAATGAATTAGGAGGCTACAGCAATAGGATTATTGTAATGTTAAAATAAGAACACACACACACACACACACACACATACACACAAACACACACACACAGACTCAGTGCCTGGCTCAAACCAGGGATGTGATAAATACCTGGTAGGTTTTTTTTCCCCCTTCCCACATGACTTAATATCATTTTGCTAACTTTTATAATCTGAGATTTCAGACACCTTAAAACAGAAAGAGCCATTTTATTCTTTATCTGCAGCTGACTTCTTATTAATGCTATTGCTCCACCCAATTTGCTTTCATAACCATCCAGGCTCACTGATTTTTTTTTTTTTAATGCCCACTTTTATACAAAGCTGTACATCTCGTGGGAGCATTCTTATTTATGTGATTTATGCAGAGTCATTTTGGTTGTTGGAAATAACACTCACTTGCCAGGATCTCTGGTTGATAGAAAGCAGTTCAGGACTCACATTTTTGGAGGATCCATAGTTCTTTCCACCACACATTTTCTCAAGAGGCTCTTCGGAAACTTTGATTCCAGGTCATTGACAAGGATGACAGAAATTGTTGCTATTGTAGCTCATTTACACAGAAGATGAAAGAAACCAGCAGGGCAGATGTTCCTGAAAAAATAAAATGCAATTTAAGAAAATAACTCTCGTTCAACTTGGAAAATGACATGGAGAAAATTTGGGTTCTGATTTCAAGAAGTAGGATTTGTAAAGAGTGGTCATTTCCAAGCATCCCATCCCCATCCCATTCTTCAGGGTTGCCTTGACGGATGCCGCAAGATGCACAGCATTGGTTCTGCTTCCCCATCGATCCTTTCCTGGGCCTGCTCAATGGAATATGACAGCTTTGCCCCCACCCTCAAAGCTATTCATTGTTTCCTTGGCACTGAGCACAGAGATGGAGAAAAACTTAGCTGAAGATTGTGTTTATTCACTTCAGATGTGTCAGGTAAGTTACTGGGTTGACGTGGAATAAAAATAGAAATGTAGATGTTTCTGGAAATACTTATTACTTACAGAGCTCACTCAAATGGGCATTAAAAAGTTTCAATATGGATGCTCTCCCCCCAAAAGATAGGATTTTTTTTAGTACGGACTTAGTGGAGAAATGCAAACCATACAGGTATTTCTTTCATCTAGAAAAATATAATCTTCCCTTTTGTTCATTTGTTGAAACAAAACAAAGAAGAGTGGTGTGTGTGTGTTTGTCTGCTTGCTTTCCAAACGGTTGTCACTCAAAGAAAGTCTTCCCTTTCTCCAAGGAAGGTGTGCTTATATATGACCAAACTTTTCACTGAATTCAAGTCCACAATCTTCTAACTAGAGTTCCAAAACTGGAAACTTTGTAACTACTTATGTTTGTGTAAGTTTGGCTCTAACGCTCACTGGGTGGCAAAATGTGACATGAGGCTATATTAATAGACTTTATTCAAGTAAAAGAAAATATTTCATTGCAGAAATACTAACGTATTTGTTATGTGGTTCTATCTAATGTCTGTATATATAATATTCAGAAATACATTGCATTTTCTTTACAAAACCAAATATATATATATATATTTTGCCTAAGAGTTTGGGATAGGGGAATATAGAGTTATTCCATAGAGAGCAAAAAATTTAGCTCACTGAGTATGGCTACCTCCTGTCATGGTGGAGTAGTCCTCATCCACACCACCTGATCATTGCCTGTGAGTCATTTCCTTCCTTTTTGGCCAGTCTGATCTTCTATGGGTCACTAAAGACAAGAGCCAAAGAACCGCTGTGTTCTAGGACTGCTAATCTAAAATTTAGATTCTTTATTCACTAAGCTGCAATGTCCAGTAACAAAGATAATTAAAAAGAAGATTAATTTATTTAATGAATATTTATTACATAATAGTTGAGTCTTCTACTCCTGGTGACCCAATGAATGAGTGATGGCCACAATGTCTTGTCCTCATCAGGCCTGTTCAGCTCCTGTGGACTCATGCCTGTGGCTTCTTTTATGGATCAATCCATCTTATATTTAGTCTTCCTCTTTTCCTGCTGCCTTCTATCTTCTCCAGTATTATTGTTTTCCAAAGAACCTTGCCTTTTCATGATGATCCCTAAGTAGGACAGCTTCAATTTTAAAGAGTTTTTTATTCCTTTTTATTTTTAAACTTATCTTTATTGTTGAATATATTACAGATGTCCCCCCCACCCCCCCCCCCACCTTGACCCCCTTCTCCCCAATCCTGCCTCTCTACTGCTTCCCCCACACTATTGTCTGTGTCTATTGGTTATACATATATGCATATAAGTTCTTTGATTTCTCTCTTCCCACCCCACCTCCCCCCCTTCCCTTTGAGGTTCATCAGTCTAACAACCAATTTGTACTTCTTAATCCCTTCATCTTTTTCACGCAACTCCCCTCCCATCTGGTAACCAACAAAAAGTTCTCTGTATCTATGTCTGTTTCTGTTCTGCTTGCTCATTTTGTTTGTAGATTCAATTGTTGATAGATATGTATTAATTGCCATTTTATAGTTCATATCTTTTTTATCTTCGTCAAGAAGACTTGTCAACATTTCATATACTACTGGTTTTGTGGTGATGAACTCCTTAAAGAGTTTTTCTTTTCGTTTGTTTTAATTTTTTTCTTTATTGATGAGAGAGAGAGAGAGAGAAAGAGAGAGAGAGAGAGTCAATGAGAGAAAGCATTGATTGGCCACCTCCTGCATGCCTCTTACTGGGGATTGGGCCCACAACCTGGGCATGTGCCCTCACCAGGAATTGAACTGATGACCTCTTGGTGCATGGGTCAATGCTCAACCACTGAGCACACTGGCCAGGTGATAGCATCAATTTTGAAATTTTTGCCTCCAATGATGTTTTAGGCTTAATTTGCTTTGGAACCCACTTATTCATCTTTCTGATGGTATTCACAGAGCTCTCCTCTGACACCATATTTTAAAAAAATCAAAATTTTTTCCATTAGCCTTCTCTACTGTCCAACTTTCACATCTATACCTAGAAATTGGGAATATGACAGTGTGGATGATACTTGCTTTGGTCTCTAATGGCACATCTTTGCTCTTGGTGGTCTTTCTTAATTCTTTCATTGCTGCCTTTCTGAGTCTCAACCTTCTCTTGAACACCTATTATAAATTATCAACACAGTACAGTAAAAAGAGAACAAAGCTACAAGTCAGGAGACTTGGGTCCTTACTGGTTTAGCCATCTAACGATTGTTCAAAGTTGAGTAAGCCACTTAACTTCTTTGAGTCATTTAATAATGTCCATTTTACAGAAAAAAATAACTATTTTATTTTTCTCTCTAGATAGTTGTAATAATTAAATTAAAAATTATACTAAAAAAGCATATTTATACAGTTAATTGAGCTTCTGTGCTGAATGCCCCATACAAAGTACCATACGAAGAATTTATATGTACATGACATTTAGTAAGCATACTAAAATGGCCAAGACACGTGATTTATGCTCCAAGAGCAAAGTGGTAGAGAAATAACATAACATACATATAGGACTATGCTAGATTTTTATTTTTTTAATCACTGATATGCAGAACCACCAAAATTTGGAAGAGAAGCATGTCTCAGTCCTTGCAAAAAAATACAGAAGGGGGAAGGGAGAGAGAAGCATTTGGAAGGAATTTCATCGAAAACAGCTGCTTTGCTAACTCCCTGTTTCAAATTGCCTGTTAACTGATCTGACTTAAGACTTTTTTTAAATCAAGAAACAAAATCTGTGGGGCTTGCTAGTTCAATTCATTTGCACATTCCACACAGCTACGTATGGCAGGACTGAAATGATCAAGTTTCCTTCAGCGTTATCATAAATCACAGAGATTCCAATGTGTCCTTCACAGCTTTAAGTTTTCAAAACCATCATGACTAATGAAATATTTATACTAAGACCTACAGCCAGTCGCTTGGAGTCACGTTCCTCAGAAGAGAGAGTTTGACAAAGAGCCCATCAAGAAAGCAGCTGGAGGCCCCCAGACCCTGGCCCCACCACCATCCTCTACTGTTGGCCTTCACATCTGCCACCTTCAGGTCACCAAATGGCATCCCTCATAAACTGGAAGCACAGGCTTTTTGCTCAACTTGACAGCTTGCAGTTGGAAACTAATCAAACTTTAAGGATTCTACTTAAGAGCATAAAAAGATTTTCTCATGGTTTTATTACTTTGTAAAATGTATTAGGTTTCAAATCGAGTTAATTTTAAAAGAGAACCTAGCTATTTTTACTAGATGGTTTTAAAGTTTTCACTGATATACGAAGCCAAACAATTACAAAGAGGAAGCTTTCTCTACAAATTGGATATTGGCCAAGTGTCTACCGACAGACTACAATGCACCCCTTTGCTGCAAAAGCAGCCGCGATGCAAAAGGCACAGGGCCTGGGCTTACACAGAAGCGTTGTCCTGACCTATTGAGACTGATAACCTGATGTGGAAGAGCATTTTCAAGGATGACTATGGCAATTCCTTCCATGCTCCTCTGCAACGTGACTTGGCCACTCGTCCCATTAAGACGTCAATACATCATCCCTTTTCTCTGGGCTCTCTGTTGCACTGGTTTTGACCAATAGAATAGGACAGAAGGGTCACTGCCAGTTCTGCACCTAGGTCTTAAGAGGGCTTGCTACTTTTACTTTTCTTCTCTTGAAACATTGACTGAGATCACTATGTAAGGAAATTGGTCCAGCTCCCTCAAGGATTGGAGGCCATGTAGAAGATAGCCCAAGTGCCCCA
Source organism: Molossus molossus (assembly GCF_014108415.1). Taxonomy (NCBI): domain Eukaryota; kingdom Metazoa; phylum Chordata; class Mammalia; order Chiroptera; family Molossidae; genus Molossus; species Molossus molossus. The sequence continues at coordinate 33,675,418 of NW_023425346.1, forward strand.
GTTGACAGCAGCAGCACCAACTGCAAGGCAAATGAGTAAAACCATCTTGTTCCTTTCAGCCTACATGACATCCTAGCTAAATGCAATCGTGCATACAAGCTCACATAAAACCAGCAGAAAACCCTCCCAGTCAACTCACAAAATCGTTCCAAATAAATCATTTTAGTTTTAAGCCCCTAACTTTCAGGGGGCTTTGTTGATCAGCGATAGATAACTGAAACACCTGCATTCTGGCTTTGACCTTTCCAGTGATTAGTTGTGTTATGTGAACAAGATAACTGATCCTATGAGCTTTTGCTGTCTCATAGAGAAAATGTGGAAATATGAATCACGTAAAAGCTGAAGTCCCTTCGTGTTCTAGTGTTATGGGAATTTCATTTCCCCCAGACATGCAGCTAATAGAATCCCTGAGCTGGCAGGAGTTGTGGAGCTGTTTCAGTGAAAATGACCGGCAGAATAAATCTTAAACATGGATAAACAAAGTGGCTACCATTACAGTAGAATCACATGCATCTCAAAACCATTCAGGCAAACAAATGAAATAGTTGTGTGCCTCATTAATATATAAATTAAAAACTAATGCTTTGAGGAAAAATAAGTCAAAGTATAGTCAAAGTATAAGAGAAACAGAATGAATTAGAACAATCATTGCTATGCTTTTCTACCATAGTGGTTGAAGAGAGTACTTGCCAATGAGTGTAGGTAATAATGAATGTGACATTACAACTTAACTGTTGCCATGGGTCTGTTTGAACCTTTGCATATAGTTCGCATAAGTCAACTGTCAAAAGCCAAAATGGACCCATCTGTTTTCTTTAAAAATCGTATCCAGTTACTCACTTCAGCACTTTAAGAGACAACATCATCTCTTGCAGACACGCTGCATAATTGGTGATTTCTGATTGCCTGGCTAAAATTCTTGCTTGATGTTGGTTGTAATCATTGCCTGATGGGAACGTTTCATTCTCCAGCATGTGTAGTCATAATTATTTTAGATTCCTATGTAAAGTTAATCAACCCTGAAGGAGACTCCCTGGATGTCACTTTGTCTGATCTCTGTTGAATAAGTAATCATCTTCTGTTTACAAAACTAGCCTAGCAAAATTGGACATATTATGTGAAACACCATCTGCATCTTTGGCGTATCTACACCTGGCTATTGATATGTGGTGTGTACCATGATTAAAGAAATGGAGATATCTGAATGAAAGAAATATGCACGAGGCAACGTATTTCATTCTTTTAAAATTGCATAGAAAGGCTAAGTTCAACGAGGAAGTGTCAGCAATTGCTACCATCCCTACTACCCTCCTCAGAGTTTTCTTGCCTGCTGTGACTGTAACCCAGTAATGCTGAACCAAAAATTTGCGAAATTTTCTATAATAAGACAATTTCAACCCCAACATATAATCTCAAAGATATTTCTAGTTTTCAAATACCTGCTACTATGGCAACTTCCAAAGAACTCACTTTTCAAAATATTTGGATATATTGAAAGCTCTTTAAAATTTTACTAACTTTTTCAAAATTCTCTGACATGAACTTAAGGCCTATTTTTATGTCTCCGTTAAGAAAATATTTTGGTTCATTGTCATTTTTATCAACTTGTTTTAGAGGTTAACTCTATGGGATTAAAAGAATAAATATAGAGCATTTTGAGAAGTAAAACATGGAATGTTTGAAAACATTACATGATCATTGCGATTCTGATGCAGTGAATCCAGCACTATTCTGGCTTCTATGTTGTAAAGCATGCACAGCACAGTACACTGGTGAGGTCTGCACTGAGGTATTTTTATGTGGTTTCATCTACAGAGGAGATTAAGCCCTGACCCACGACTTTTTCTAAGAAAACAGACCAATTTGGGAAAATGACAACACATTATAGAAATTGCAAGGAAACTTTCTCTACATCTGCACACTGTCACACCTGAATGGCGCTGGGCAACACCCGTTGTTGGGATAGTCCATTATCTCTGCAGGGGGAATCCCCTCTCTCCCCTTTCAAGGGAGCTGGGTAGTCTAGGAGAGAAGGTAGTCTGTTGTCATTGCCCCAGGACGGCTGTACAGTGATACCTCGGTTCTCGAACGCCTCGGTTTTCGACCAAATCAGGATTCGAGAAACTTTTGTCTCGGAATCCGAACAAATATTTGGAACTTGAACTTCCAAGTTGAGCCGAATGGCGTTCATTCGGCCCAGCGCACCTTGCTTGCGTCATCAGTGTGAGTGCAGAGAGAGAGTCACGCTTTGTGGAGTCACGCTTTCCTATTGGGTTTCATTGCTTCGGTTCTCGAACAATTCGGTTCTCGACCGTCCTCCTGGAACGAATTATGTTCGAGAACCGAGGTGTCACTGTATTTGCAGCCAACATTCACAAGATAGCGATCCCAGGAAAAAACATTCCAGAAAACCAAGTTGTCTCTGTAGCTTTCTAAAGGAAAGCGTTTTTGTGAGGGTATTCTACACAGTAGATGAAGCTCCCCCAACATAAGTCTGTTCATCACCTGCAAGAAGTTAACCGTGGAGAAACTTTCCCCACCTGAGGAGAACTTCATGGCCATCATCCGAGTGCTGTCTTCCTTTTAATTTTTCTAAACTCGAACCTGATAATGAACCCAGACTAGATATTACACTTTCCCTTGATATTAAAAAATAGGTTTTTTTAAAAAAAATTATGAATAAAGTCATTATAACAAGACATGAACTTTAAGGAGAATTGTTTCATAGAATCTCATTGATTTTTCTTCCAAAGTACAGACAACTTCATTTATGATCTGTGAAATGTTACTGTCCTAGAATTAAAATTGAATTTAGTTGAAGTAGAACTGAAAAAGTCTTTGGTATGTTTCCGTTTTAACATTGTTTCACAAAACCTTTTTTTCCATGGAAACCTGGTCTCTTAGGGCATTTTTACTTCCTTCATGCTGACAGCCATACAAACCCGGGGGAAAAACCCGAAGAGCAAAATCCACAAGGGAGCTCAGACTCAGAAACCAGGTTCCGGTCTGAGATTTTTCACTCCTCATTGAAACTCCTAGAATCAGCTTCATGGCACCAGATAATTTAAATGTTAGGAGGGACATGATCTATTCCCATTTTTTTCACTATAGAGAGAGAAATGTTGGGCCTGTTTTCCTCATCCATAAAATGAAGAGGTAGATGGGCTGTGCTTGAAGGTATAGATTTATTCTATTACCTTGTCTGTATAATTAAGCACTGAGAGAGACGGTAGGAAGTGGATAGCTATGCTACCCTTGCACTACCTCCTATTTCTATACGGGGGACAAGGAACGACACTGAGAAAGCAAAGTGCACATTATGTACTAGAAACTTCTTTTGTAACCTAATACTGATATAGTCACGGCTCAGCAGGCTCTTCCTGAATATTCGTGAAAGATGAACTCATAACCCCAGCTTCCAGGAACAGTAACGAGAAAAGCCCTCATTAAAATTGCATTCCTGCTTACAAATGACCAGTTCTGCTTCAAAAATTTGGCTCAGCAGTCAGAGGGTCGTCCTGCGGTCCCGAGAGGCCCGGGTTCAGTTCCTGCTAAGGGCATGTACCTCAGTTGCAGTCTGTTCCCGGCCCTGGTTGGGGTTGAGTGGGTGGCAGCCCCTTGATGTGTCTCTCTCATGTTGATGTTTCTCTCTCTTTCTCTTCCTCTCTCCCTCCCGCTCTATCTGAAAATAAACGCAAAAGAAATTTAAAAACAAAAACAAAAACTGGCCAGTTGATGCCGGCTATGAGTCTGCATCACGGCTACACGATGAAGCATGAATAAGGGGACAGACTTCAACTCTCACATCTCTTCGGCCAGAGGGTGGACATTTTAGGGCAATAAGGTGCAGAGACATAGTCAGCCTCCGCTCGGTGTCCATTCTACCCTTCCTGGTCATCGAGTTCCTGATTTTTAATAAGCATTCGCTTCTCAGACAACAATTTTCTATCTTCCTTGCAGCTAAATATAGTCATATGGCCAATTTATAGCTAAACTTTGTGGGGTTTCTCAACACTGGCACTGACGACAACGTGGGCCACGTCGTTCTTTGTGGTACAGGGCTGCCTTGGGCACGGCGCCGTGTTTAGCAACATCTCTGCTCTACATAGTACAAGTCCGTAGTCACCCTCCTCCACCCTGTCCTAGATATGACGACCACATAGGTCTTGAGACACTGGCAAATATTTCCTGGGGAGGGGGGTTGGTAGTGTGTGTATGCAAAATCGCCCCAGCTGAGAACCACTGAGCTAACGGGATGTAAGGAGATGCATCCTGTTCCACTTCTAAAAAGTATCTTTAAATGGTTCGTTCTTTGCTCTTTCTTCTTTCCTGCTGTGAAGCCTGGAGCTGGAGCAGCTATTCTGGACAAACATGAGAAATCACCTTATTAAAGACAGATGGGCACAAGATAGAAGGAGAGGTGCCCCTATGACCAGTGGAGCCAACCCATGGTCATGCAGCTACAACATCAACTTGTACGTCCTTGACTTCGATGCTCTGTTAGGTTCGCTAATGGAAACACAATTTCCCCACCTTACCTTCAGTTGTCCTCTTTACAGAGTGATCTAAAGAGGGAGGTGTTTCTGTTCACAATGCAAAGGCAATTCACTTGTCGTTAAGGAATCTACATTTAAGGATGCATCTCCGACCTCACAGGTTTCTGATAAGCCAACGTTGAGGCGCACAGATGTGTATCAGTGATTCTCCAGCCTGGCTACACCTGGAGAACTTTTTAAAAACCTGAATGGCCGGGCTGCACCCCAACCAACTTCCAGCAGACCACTGGGGAAAGGAGCCAGGTGTCAGTATTTTGTAGAGCTCTTCAGGTACCTGCAATGCGCAGCAAGTTTGAGAATCACTCATACAGGGCATTTTTCCTCCAGCTCTGTTTGTAATTAATTAACCTTGATTGATCTTATTTGTCTTGGAAAGGTAAGGCGCGTGTTTGCTCTGCACTGGAGACATTCGACTGCAAAATATTATGTTTCCATTTCTGGATATACTCACATTGGGGGTGCAAATGGCAAGAATGAGTCAGAGAGTTTTGTACCAGTCAGCAAAACCTGACTGGAGAAATGTTTTGATATCTCATATTGCTGAAAGTAATTGAGCTCATTAAACGTAAGCTCCTTACTGTTCCCACAATGCTCGAATGTGTGTGTGTGCGCGCACACACACACATTTTTTGTGTGTGTGTTACAGATGTTTCTCCTTTTTTTCCCCATTGACACCCTCCTCCCCATCCCCCCCCACCCTGTCTCCGGCTTTGTTGTCCATGTCCATCAGTTATCCATACATGCATATAAGTTCTGTGGTTTATCTCTTCCCTCCCCCACCACCCCCTCTTTTGAGGGTTGTCAGTCTGTACCCTACTTCCAGGTCTCTGGGTCTATCCTATTCCTCAGACTGTTATGTTCATTATATTCCACAAATAAGTGAGATCATGTGGTATTTGTCTTTTTCTGCTTGGTTTGTTTCGCTTAGGTTAATACTTTCCAGGTCCCTCCATGTGGTCTCAAAGGATAAGAGATCTTTTTTTTTGGTTCAGATAGAGTGGGAGGGAGAGAGAGAGAGAAACATCAACGTGAAAGGGACACATCAAGTGGTTGCCACCCGTCCGACCCAAATAGAGCTGGGGACGAACTGCAACTGAGGTACATGCCCTTAGCAGGAACCAAACCCAGGTCTCTCAGGACCGCAGGCCGGTGCTCTAACCGCTGAGCCAAACCGGCCAGGGAAAGAGATCTTTCTTTCTTACAGCTGCATAGTACTCCATTGTGTATATGTACCACAGCTTTTTTATACACTCGTCTACTGATGGACACTTGGGCTGTTTCCAGATCTTAGCTATTGTAAATAGTGCTGCTGTGAACATGGGGGTACATATATTCTTTCTGATTGGTGTTTCAGACTTCTTAGGATATATTCCTAGAAGACACACACACACATTTAATGTAGTCAGTAAAGCCAGATGACTTGGGAGAAGCTAGTTTTGCTCTGATGGTTAAAAACAAAGTGCAGGAAATATGAAAATAGAGTTAAACCCTCTATAGATTAGTATGGGACTGCTATGGAATTAAATGTAAATTTTAAAAAGGTATTTTTCATTGATATTTAGAGAGAGAGGAAGGGAGACAAAGAGATAAACATTGATGTGAGGGCAAAACATCAATTGCCCGCCTCTTGCACGCCCCCACCACAGATTGATCTTGCAACGAGGGCATGTGCCCTGACTGGTAATCAAACTGGCAACCCCCAGTGCATGGGACAATGCCCAACCAATTGAGCTGCACTAGCCAGGGCTGGATTAAATGTATTTTTAAACAAAACTAGATTCTTTTTAACTTCTCCCAGAAGCATAAGCAAAACAACTCAAATTGGGGGGGCCAGCATCAACCATGTTGCAGTCCTACAATAAGAAGGGTCTTGCCATGGCCAGTGTGGCTCATTGGTTCAGCATCGTTTCATGCACAAAAAGGTCGCCAGTTGAATTCCTGGTCAGGGCACTTGCCAGGGTTGCAGATTCCATCCCCAGTAGGGGGCATGCAGGAGGCAGCCTCTCTCTCTCACATTGATATTTCTCTTTCTCTTCCTCTCCCTTCCTCTCTCTCTCAAATCAATACAAACATATTTTTTAAAAAAGATAAGTCTTTACTATCATCAATAGCCCCATGTATCCTAATGAAGAGCACCTTAATCAGGGGGCAAAAGACAACTGGCACCATTATTTCCTTTTGTCCACTATCTTCAATGAATAAGCTCTCATTTCTTCAGTGTTCACAGACAGTATTCTCCAACAATGAGTTTTCTCTTCATTCTAAAGGAGCTGGAAAGGGAGAAGAAAAAAGGAAGTGGATCAAAACGCAATGCATTTCCACTACAAACCAGGCAGTGTAGCAGATACTTGTGTTATGTCGAAAAGCAATTTCAAAGCAGCATTGACGTATCAAGATGTTCGTGAGAGTCACAGCATTAGCATAGGTAGCTAGATATTGATAAAGAAAGGACACCAGCCCTGGCCGGTTTGGCTCAGCGGTTAGAGTGTCGGCCTGTGGTCCTGAGAGACCCAGGTTCGGTTCCCGCTAAGGGCACGTACCTCGTTGCAGTTTGTCCCCGGCCCTGGTCGGTTGTGCGGGTGGCAGCCACTCGATGTGTCCCTTTCACATCGATGTTTCTCTCTCTCTCTCTGTTCCTCTTTCTCCCTCCCACTCTACCTGAACAAAAAGTGGAAAAATGTCCTCGGGTGAGGATTAAAAAAAAAAAAAGAAAGGACACTACTCCTACTTAATCTGGGACACTGTAAAATTAGTCCCTCCCTCTGTCACCTGGTTTTTACCTCTCCCCAGACCTTCAGTTGCTATAATTCTCCTCATTTCTGGACTATGCCTTTTAACCTTCTTGTCTAATTTGTCGCCTCTAGAATACAAGAATGCCAGCTTGTCCAGCAGTGCCATCCTCTAGACATCACATATGCCACTCCCAGGGACAGCAGATTGACCTAGACGGCATAAAATCCCTGTTCCCTGCGTGAAGACTGCCTTTCCTTTGTGCTCCTTTGTTCCTTTGACAGATGGGTATAAACTATGGGCCTGGAAATAGGCAGCACTCTGCTGCTTGACAGCAAGAAGCAGCTGTGCCCCGGCCAGTTTTCTCAGTGGTTAGAGCATCAGCCTACAGACCAAAAAGTCGCAGGTCCGATTCTGGTCCAGGGCACGTACCTCAGCTGTGGTTCGGTCCCTGGCCCTGGTTGGTATTATGTGGGAGGCAAGCAATCGATGTGTCTCCCTCACATCAATGTTTCTCTCTCTCTCTTTCTCCCTCGTCCCACTCTATCTGAAAATAAATGGAAAAAAACATCCTTAGGTGAGGATTTTAAATAAATAATAAAATAAAGGAAGCAGCTGTAGAAGGTAATTTACCCTTCATCCATTTACCCTTGAAAGATGACAAGGCCCAACGTCTTCAGGGGAGAAATGTTAGCATTTCTAGGTAGCTAGATATTAATAAAGGAAGGAAGCAAACGAAAATAAACATTATTGAGCATAGTCAACCGGGGAGCATGAGCTTGCGTATTTCGCAGGAGATTGTCCCTTTGCATACTTCCCAGGGAACCATCCTCTGTTTCCTGCAGATCACTGGGGAAAGGGGAGGTAACCACATGCGCCACACAAGTCAACACAGTGCAGGGGAGGTGCTTCTATGAGGAACCTGCAGTAGGAGCCAAATGGCGACTATAAAGGCCTGTCCATCTAGCCTGGAGGAAGAATGGATTGGTCAGGAGGCGGGACCAACACAAGCCCGGGGAAAGCTTGGGAAGTTGATTGGCTATTTTGAAAAAGCTCCTGGTCCTTCCCGAGCCCAGCTAATATAACCCCAGGGAACAAAGAGCTCTCTTTCTTGCCCAGGAACATGCACAACCATGTGGGTGTAGCAGCCAACCAGAGCCCTGGTGACCGGCGCAAGCTCCAAAGGACTAAGCTTTCCTGTAAAAGGGAAACTCTGGACATTGGCCTTTGTTTGACCTTGATGAAGACAAGATTGGATTTTTTCCCATGGCGGGATAGCTGGAGATGGGACACAGTGGCAGCCTTCTATTTCCACCCGAAGAAATCGTATCACACCACAGTCTCCTCTGGGTGGGTCTGTGGAATGCTTTCCTCGCGGTCCCGTGAAAGAACATGACTTCTACCGCGAGCATGGCAGTATTAAAATTAATAAGGGGAACCTCAACTAAAATTGGAATAGGGAAGGTGTGCAGAAGGAGCTCTCATGCCCTACCACTTGTCATTATCCCAAACAGGAGACAGTACCTTGCATCTCTAAAAGGAGGGTGTTTCTACTTCACTGCACCGGGGAAGAAGATTTTCTCCTGGCCCAGCAACAAGCAACTTAGCCAATGAGAAGCCACCCTCACCCTGAACTCTTACTTTCCTCCAACAAACGCTCTTCTTTTTTTTTTTTTTTTTTTTGCTAATGACTTCCTTGCTCCACCCTCCTTTCTATAAAAGCCTTTCATTTTATGTAGTTTTCTGGAGTTTCTCTCTGCTTGCTAAATGAAATGCTGCCTGATTTATGAATTGTTTAATAAGGCCAATTAGACCTGCAAATTTCCTCAGGTGAATTTTTTTTTTTAATCCTCACCTGAGAACATGTTTGTTTGTTTGTTTATTTATTTTTAAGAGAGAGAGAGAAACATTGATCCATATGTGCCCCAACCTGGGATCAAACCCGAAACCTAGGTATGTACCCTGACTGAGAATTAAACCCACAGCGTTTTGGTGTGCAGGGTGATGCTCCAACCAACCAAGCCACACTGGCTCAGGAAGTTGAATTTTGTGTTTTTAACAGCAGATTGGATGTGAAATAACCTGAAAAATTATTTACAGCTAAGAAACCTGATGACTTGCCAGGCTTACTCTGCTGGTTGTGACAAAACTAGGTCCAGAATAATGATCTCCTAACTCCAGTTGGGTGTTCTCATTTCCTGCCTCTCTCTCGCCACTCAACCACACCCACTCACCGCTTACAGAGTCTAATGAGCAGGGACTTTGCCTCTTTACCAAGGACAAAATAAGGAAATTGGCCTAAAATGTAACACAAAAGGTTTAGTTCAGATGAAAGATAAGTTCTTAGTGATAGCATCTCCTTGTTATAAGAGGATACTGTGACTATTTTGCCCCAGAACTCGTTTAAGATAGAATTTATTGCCATCCACTAATGAGACTGAAGCATCGTAGACCTGTGTAAAGGTAAAGGGGGGATGTTCGAGTATGATAATTCTGTGGAATGTCTGCAGCATCTACAGCATGTACTGAAAAGATCAAGACAATTGTCTGGGCCAAACGTATTGCCACAAGCCTAGCACTGGTCAAGGAAGACTTCCTCATCACAGCTTATCCAAAACTAATAATAATAATAATAGCTAATATTCATTTCACACTGACTATAGGTTAGCACTTTTCGTGTTTTAAAAAATTATTATTCTCATTTTATAGATAAAGAAACAAAGAGGTTTATGTAACTTGCTTAAGTTTGTGTAATGCAGCCAGCAAGTGGTGAAAGCAGGATTCAAACTAATGTATTAAATATTTCTGCAATTCTGTTCCTATCTGTAAACTCTGTGCCATAAATACAATGACCAGTATTTAATAGTACAATGTGGTTCTGAGACATATTCCCCAAAAGTTACATTTTAAGTCCTTCTAAGATAAAGTATCAGATTATTTCTGAAATCATACTAAAGCACTTTAAAAAAATATCCTGTCAGAAACAAAACATACAGTGGTGGCCAAGGTCTGTACTATCGTATGAGGGCTTGGGTAGTAAAGACTGCCCTTGTCCATCAGCTGGCCAGCGCCTGGGCAGGGTGTTCCTGCAGGCTTCAGTCCTTACCTTGTTTGATTTTGTTCTGGCCGTGGGCTTGAAGGGAACCCCAGAAGTTAGTCTTCAGGAGAGGCATACACTGAAGAGGAGAGAAGCCTACAGAGATTGAAAAAAGTTTCCTGAATATCAAAGCCACACATTTTATATATGTGTGTATGTGTGTGTGTGTATATATATATATATATATATATATTTTTTTTTCATTTAATTAATTTATTTTTGTTACAGATGTTTCTCCTTTTTCTCCCACTGATTTCCCCTCCCCCCTCCCCGCCCTGTCCCCAGCCTTGTTGTCCATGTCCATTGTTCATGCACACATGCATATAAGTTCTGTGGTTTATCTCTCCCCCACCACTCCCTCTCCCGGGGATTGTCAGTCTGTACCCCACTTCTACATCTCTGGGACTACCCCATTCCTCAGACTGTTATGTTCATTATATTCCACAAATAAGTGAGATCATATGATACTTGTCTTTCTCTGTTTGGCTTGTTTCACTTAGGATGATACTTTCCAGGTCCCTCCATGTCGTTTCAAAGGATAAGAGATCTTTCTATCTTACAGCTGCATAGTATTCCATTGTGTATATATATGTACCAAAACTTTTTGATCCATTTGTCTACTGATGGACACTTGGGCTGTTTCCAGATCTTAGCTATTGTAATAGTGCTGCGACAAACATGGGGGTACATATATTCTTTCTGATTGGTGTTTCAGGCTTCTTAGGGTATATTCCTAGAAGTGGGATCACTGGGTCAAATGGAAGTTCAATTTTTAATTCTTTGAGGTAACACCATATTGTTTTCCATAGTGGCTGCACCAGTCTGCATTCCCACCAGCAATGTACTAGAGTCCCCTTTTCTCCACACCCTCGCCAACACTTGTTGTTTGATGATTTGTTGATGGTGGTCATTCTGACAGGTGTGAGGTGATACCTCATTACTGTTTTAATTTGCATCTCTCTGATGATTAGTGATGTTGAGCATTTCTTCATATGTCTCTTGGCCATTTGTATGTCCTGTTTTGAGAAGTGTCTATTTAGTTCCTCTGCCCATTTCTTAATTGGGTTCTTTGTCTTCCTTTTGTTGAGTTGTGTGAGCACTCTCTATATATTGGAAATTAATCCCTTATCTGATATATCATTGGCAATTATGCTCTCCCATAGAGTGGGTTGCCTTTCCATTTTGATGATTGTATCTTTTGCTGTGCAGAAGCTTTTGAGTTTCATGTAGTCCTATGTGTTAATTTTCTGCTTTGTTTCTATTGCCTTAGGTGATGTATCAGTGAAAATTCTGCTGCATATGATGTCTGAAATTTTGTTGCCTACAGTTTCTTCTAGGATTTTTATGGATTCATGAGTCACATTTAAGTCTTTTATCCATTTTGAGTTTATTCTTGTGTATGGTGTAAGTTGATGGTCTAGTTTCATTTTCTTGCATGTAGCTGTCCAATTTTCCCAACTCCATTTATTAAAGAGGCTGTCCTTACTCCACTGTATGCTCTTGCCACCTTTGTCAAATATTAATTGAGCATATTGCCTTGGGTCCATTTCTGGGTTTTCTGTTCTGTTCCACTGGTCTATATGCCTGTTCTTGTGCCAGTACCAGGCTGTTTTGATTACAGTAAAGCCACTCATTTTTGATAACCTCAGTCTAGGCCCCCTTTTTCCTATCTTACCAAGAACTGGAACCTAGTGATAATGGACAAGTCCAAAGTAAGTAAGCCAATCACAGAGAAATTTATAGCTTATTTAATGTGTTTCCTTCAACATCTGCTACTTGCTGGAGGTGGGTGGGGGGATCAGAAAATGCAAGGGGGTCACACAGACTTAGCACCAGATGGTGGATTAGACAAAACAGCCCCAAACCTCCCTTTCAGCCCAAAGTCCTGTAAGCCTAAAGGAAATGGAGAATTAAGGCAATAATGCTACCAATTCTGGCAATAATGTGACAAAAACAACAAAACAAGGCCAAGGCTCTTTTACAGGCAGTACCTAGGAAACTGAGTGGGTGTGCTCCTGTGGTCCATGTTGCTCCGTGATGGAGCCTATTGGCCCGCAGAGCTAACAATGGCATGATGGACAGCCCGGGCACTTCAGTACTGTTTTCCTGAGCCCACTGCCTACTGATCTAAACACATGTTCCAAATGTGCTCAATGAAATTCTATTCCCAAATTATGAAACTAAATATTTTCCTTAGACATATCTCACATTGCTCTGTATGCCAGGGAAATTTCCCATGACCCTTGGAGTCACCTCCACTTATTTGTTCCCATGCGCACTTCTTCGGGGACGTAAGACAATCCGGTTGAAGGCTAACATATAAGTATCCGGTGGCATGTCCAACAAAGCTGTTATTTTATCAGGAAGAAGTGAAAGCTCATTTCAGAAACTGAAGCTTCTCAGGAATGAAGTAAATGGTGTCGTAGTGATGCCTTGAAGACTATCAGAAAATTAAGCGTATTGTTTAGTTAGGAGATAGGAATTAACTCATGTTTCTAAAACGCCTGAGTTTTAGATCAAGAATTTCAGCAACTTGATGCATTCAAGATGGAGAATCCAATTAAAAAAAAGTGCGACCTACACAGCTTTCTCACTGTAAGAACAAGGAATGTGTTTAAGCTATTATATTAACAGAGATCTGAAGATATACCAAGGAAGAAGATTGCATTTCAAGCCGCCGACACCCAAAAGAGGTTAAATTTGGTTTAATTGTTGATTGCTTTTCAGAGTTGGAGACAGAAAATTAATTAAAGCCAATGCTCAGTAGGCTTAGTTGCTTTTAAGGAGCATTTAACATCTGACTGGATTCACAACGTGAGTGATAGAAAGAACAGGGCAAATTTTCAAATCAAGCAAAATGTATTATTTAATTCATTAATAAATGTTTAAATATAAATGAGCCAGAGAGCACAATCAGGAATACATGGCAAAGCCCATTTAAAATCCACAAAGACCCCCAGTAACTATCAAAGCAAGTGACGATGCTAAATATTTCAGGAAAATGCCAGCGAGGGATTCTATTGCTGAGTTACCCAGTTCAAGCTATTACAATCACTATGACGCATTCTGTCTTTTCAAAGTATCCAGTGTTATTTTCCTTTCATTTATTTTTTTCTTCCTTTCTTTTTCCTTTGAGAAAATGGATTTGTCTTATTTCTAGGCTAAAGCAAAAAAACCAGATAATTATAAGAATTTATTTAGAGGTAGGGATAGGGGGGGTTGTTGAAAAGGGAATAGAAAACATTTAAAAATATTATTCCATATATGTTCATCCTTATTATATTCTTATTTTTAAGTAACATGTTGATTGACAAAAGTATTTGCCTTTAAGACTCTTTCTAAATGTCTATATCCAAATGTCTGAAATTAGCCTCCTAATGTTTTACGTGCTGAATTTCACTACTTCAAATTCCATCTTTGTCTTTCTGCTTTTGCACTTATTGCTCTAGATATTTTCCATAACAGTACAACAAAGAATACATAAACTCTCTGGAATTTATCACCAAATTTTCTGTTTAATTTCTGTGCAGTTGGAAATGGACTAAGCATGCACAGTTCTTCTTGTTTTTGAAACTTTGGGTCTTGAGAATATGCTGTAATTTAAAATTTTATTTTATTTTGTGAATTTACATGTTGAGTTTTATTCAGTGTTGAGTTTTCTTTAATATATTAGATGTTTATACTGTTAGATAGCTAGGATTTTTTGAAGGTTTCTTTTTGATATACTGACCTACAAGAGAAGTAGGTGCCATGTATTATTCCCTCCTGTGTATATATTAATCTCTTTTTGATCACTTGGTTTTTATTGCTCACTGTTACTGGGTATGCTGGAGCCCTTCCTCCGTGCCCCTCACCACCCTTCTCCACCCTGTTCCCTGGTCAGGGTCTGGACTGATGCAGAGCATCGGGTTGAGAGTATTTTCACTTGTTTGAATTTTTTAAGGATGTGATAAATAGCCTTTCTCTATTTCACGCTTTGCTCTGTGAAGGATTAATTGTATTTAAAAATGATAATCATATATACAAGGTAAAATTAAATAAATATTGGTAAGAAAAAATGAGGCAAAGGAAGGATAAGGGGCAAGGAGTTAGCCGGAATCAGGAATTATGTTAGTGTAGAAACCAAAAACCATGAAACCTTGTGTACTTGCTAAATTTGGCTTTGAACTTACTAGTAGCCGAAGCCAAAGAAAGAAAAATGTAAAAAGACAATGTCTGCAGGAGAAGTATAATATTCTTCATACCAAGAACAGAGAAAATTGCATTAAGGCAAAGAGGACACTTGAATGCAATAAACAGCATCTTTAACCAACATTCTCAGACCCAGTAAATCAAGTGGATGTATTTTTCTATGATGCTTTATCCTGAAAGCATCAAAATGTTACTGTCTGACCTCTATTATTTTTGCTACGGGGAATCTTTACCTAATCTACTCATAATGTCATGTTTGCATTTGTGGGATTGTGGAGTGGGAGTAGATGGTTAGGGAAAATAGCTTCTAATGGGCTTTAACTTTTTATGAGCTATAATGATGAATATGTTTGAAGTAATATGATATGTGCCTTTTTTGTTTAAAAATATGTTCAAAGTATTTAAAGATTTGTTGACCACCATCAAAATGATCAGGCATTAAAATGAACAAGGCGAGATTGAGGATATATTGTATTAAAAATGTTTATTTAATCAACCCAACATTAAATGATCATAGATGGTTAGAACTGTGGTGTGGGGTTGACATATAAATTATAAATTAAGAAATTTTAAAATTGTTTTTTCCTTTAAAAACTTGTGATTGTGACCAAAACCTTCCTGTGGTGCTAATTTCGACAGCTGTTAACAATCCCAGACATAACCCACACTGCCATCTTCATAAGAGAGCCATTGAGTGCTTTGCAATGCAAAGAGTATTTTGACACATGCTGTTTTAACCCCACCACCATTTGGTAAGACTCTTGCCCTTATTGTAAAGATTAAGAAAATGTCGTGCATCAAGGTGAGATGATTTGTCCACAGCCTTACAGATGGTATACATCAAAGTTTAGAGTAGAGGCCAGGAGGTCTCCCCAATTTGATCTACAGAAGGTTTACTATCTCATGGTCTATGACTCAATGCTTAGGGAAATGGGGAAAAATGTGTGTGGAAACACAATGCTATACCCACATGAAGAAAAAAGACCTGAGTGTATAAATTTCAGTGATCAAGTTTAGAAAGGACTTAGAATCCATTAGTCCCACCCCATACTTTTCTACCAAAAAGAACAAAATAGCTGAGACTCAAATTGGCTTCATTTCATTCCATTCCCACTGATTCGTAACACTCTCTTCAAAGGAGTACTAAACCAAGTGAAAGAATCCTCAAAAAAAAAATTTACATATATATGTATGTATGTAAATATATAGCTTTGAATAATCAGGCTGGCAACTTTGAAAGTAATTTTAATAGTTTATTTTCTTTTTAATTAAAAGCTATCATGTTTCACCCCTTTCTTGGACCCTAACCTCTTAGTGGTAACGTTGCCTGAAGCCAGAGTTCCCAAACTGCCCCAAGGTACCACACTGTCCCCTGGCACAGGGAACTCACAGGGGCTACATGGAGCATTTTAAATTTTGGAGGGAAACATGATAATGATTGACATCTGTTGACACCATGAGAACTACCAAATCGAGGCAGTTCATAGTTTAAACATTAGATTACGCTACATTCCTTTCAATGACCGCTTATTATTATAAAGCTGAGTTTTTGGCAGTTGCTATAAAAAAAAGCCACTATGGTGCCATAATCATTGTAAATCAGAAATGAGGGTAGCAGGATTTCATCTGATTCCAAGATTTGAGAAGTCGTGCAGGGTCAGTGAATGCATACATCACGTTAGCAAGTAATTGTGGTGATTACATAAGAAGGAACTAAAATATTATTTCTTTCACTGCTTGGTTTTTTTTTTTCTTAAAATAGCTAATAAATTGTGAGGACATAAAACTAAATTGTTTTGACTCACCTACTTAATAAACAAAACTGTTAGATTTTTCTTCTGATCTTGAGGCAATGTTAAAAATTTTTTCCCTGAGATACCAAGAGCATCGTGAATCAAGAACGTTTGGAAATCTTTGTTCTAATGGTTAAGAATGTGGACTCCTGACTTAGAATCCCAGCCTTACTACTTACTGGTGGTGCTACTTTTCACTTATCCTGTCTGTACCTCCAGTTCTTCATCTATAAAGTGAAAAGATGATAGTAGGACATACTTCAGTAGAGTTATTGTGTACATTCATAAGTCAGTATATGTGAGCCAGGTACAGAGAGAGCGAGGCACAGAGCGAATGTTATCTCTGTGAGTACCAGCCATCGTGCTTATAAGACAAGCCTTATCCAAGGGCATCTGGTTGCAGCATGTACCTGCCGTTACTTAGTCAAATGCAGAAGGCTTAGGGAGCCTGTGCACAGGGAGCTCATGGGCTGGAAAACTCTCCTCCCTCGTCACTTTTCTTTCTGCTTTCCACGGGAGGCAACATGCCAAAAATACTTTGGAGAAATTTCAACTGGTGTTGAGTGTTCTGTTGGTCACAATTCCAGAAAAGGTAAGGAACGTCCTGTCCCACAGGTACTATCAGGTGCTCTTTATGTTCCCCGTTTGCTTCGTAAAACAGAGCTGGAATAACTTGAGACCCTGGAGCTAGACTGGCAGAGTGAGTGTTTGTGCTGATTGCTCCTTGGAGGAAATGAACTTTTAAACCATTACCTATTCCTGCGCTCAAAAGTGAACTCAAGCTTTCTTCTCTTAGGATCTTTAAAGCTAGTCACAGCTATTTTTTGAAAATGTCACACCTCTTAAGTTGAGTTTCATCTGATTTCCCCATAAAATTATTAGTTTTTAAAGGAGAGGTATATTTTAATTTCTCTTAGAGTTTTTATTTTTCTTTTCTTTCCCCCCTAACAATTAACTGTGTATCTATTCTTTGTCCTGAAAGCAGCATAGTAGCTTTTAGGCAACAAACATTTCTATCTCAGATATTATACAAAATAACAAAAGATATATTCTGTCCAAGAACATGTAGATTAATTTTGCAATTCATATTGTGTCATAGTTTTAAAGATTATGTAATGACATTCTAAAACATAATATAATGATAGGTAAAAACAATATAAAATTACATATCGATGTGGTCCTAATTTTATAAAAATATAAATTAGTTATATTTGTATACATGCATAGGAAAATGTTTGAAAGGAAACACAGCAAATATTTTTAGTTATATCTGGTGAGAGATACGCAAGTTCTTTTTTTCTTAATGTTCTTTCTTTATTGATTTTAGAGAGAGAGGAAGGAGAGGGAGAGCGAGCCAGTGGGGGGGAAATCAAGGTAATAGCATCAAGGAGAAAGAGAAGAATCGCTCTAAGTCACGCAATTAACAGTCGATTCTATATCCTTTAACAGCCTAAGATGGTCAAGTATTTTATCAAAAATCCAAATTTAAATATATTTTAAAAAGGGCAAGAAATATCAGCCCTATTTCTAAAGCAGCCATTAACTAGGTTAAGAGAATAAGACACAGGAAAATGTAACTACTGTTCATCCTTAGACAGGTACATCTGGCAGACTAGACGTGGACAATGCTGCCCACCATGGGGGGCTCTTACCTAATATCTATAACCAAATTCCTTCTTATAAATAACTGCAGCAGCTTGGACATCTTGTGAGTTGACAGAAACTGGTCCAAAAACAAGAATATTCTCAAAACTTCTGAAGGAGAAGTGTTGCTTTCCAAATACTAACATGCCAGGGAAAAAGATCTTTCAGGCGTAGCAGTCTAAGATTAGCAAAATGCTGGGTGTTCTCAGAAAACACTGGACACTCCATGTAAACTGATTTAGTACCTCGGAATTGAATCGTGCATGAAGCTCCAGACAACGGACTTTAGAAATGTGTACTGGATCCATAGGTAACTGACAGAGAGGAGTTGGGATAATTAATAGGGTGTGAACACCTTAGTAACCTGTGTCTGTGAAAACACTGGGCCAGAAGGATGACTGTAAGAAAATTCCAGGACTCTAGAACAAGAGGCAGTCTTTGTGTTGTCCGTGACGTACAGCTTTTACTAGCAGAGAGGCTGGCTTGCACGATGGCCACCTGACCATGGAGGGAGCTGCCCCCAGAGCTGCAGCTACAACCATCCTGTGACTGAAAGCAAACACAGAAGTTGGAGGAGAAAACACAGTCGTGATGAGATGGACATAAAGCTGATAATGTCCGGAGGGGAGAATGCCAAAATAAAAGGAGGCTGTAAATAAATGGGAAAAGACAAATCCCGTATGTAGTGGGAAGAAAGCATAGGACCATGCGAACATTTGATGGGCGTTCCTTTTCTAGCTCATCGGGTTTGTTAGGGCACCGGATTGTGCTCTCCCTGCCCCCCAGCACCTCAGAGGCCTGCTCAGCAGCCTCTGTGCCACAGGGGGCAGGTGATTTTTATGAATGGATGATGCGCAGCTGGGGGTGGTTTGAATCATATTCTTCATTTCGGTTATTGTAATTTAAAAACAACCTGTCTTGGAGTTTCCATCATCTGCTCATTGAACAAGTAATGATTGAATGTCTGTCTACACTGTTTCAGAAACTCTCCTGTGTTCTGAGGCCAGTGCAGTGATCAATCAAAGTTCCTGCTCATGGGCAGAATCAGGGGTGGGCAGACCCAATCAGACCCACTGGGCCACTTGCTCTGTCCTTACACTCTCGTGTGGCCAGATGTCCACAAGCGAATAATGTCTCATTAGAATTCTGCTCTAGCCTCTTCATGACCAGAGCTAAAAATAGGGAAGGCACAAAGCGTTTGTAATAAGAAAAGCCTTCTCTTCCTAGGGGCTCCATCATTCAGGCAATAAGTTATTGAAAATTCTCTGTGAACAGAGCAGCACCCTGGCTGGTTTGTGGAAGTACAAATGAACAAAGAAGAACATGTTTATGTCCTATAGAAACTTAATATTTAATGGCAATTAAAAAAGGCTTAGAGCCCTGGATGGTTTGGCTTGGCGGTTAGAGCGTCGGCCTGCGGACCAAAGAGTCTCAGGTTTGATTTCAGTCAAGGGCATGTGCCTCGGTTGCGGTTCATCCCTGGCCCTGGTCAGGGTCGTGCAGGAAGCAACCAGTCAATGTGTCTTTCTCAAATCTATGTTTCTCTCTCTCTCTATCTCTCTCCCTCCTTCTCTACCACTGTATCTAAAAGTCAATGGAAAAATATTCCTGGGTGAGGGTTAACAAAAATAAAATAAATAAAATAAAATAAAGTAAAATAAAATAAAATAAAATAAAAAATGGTTTAGAAGCTTATCAAGGAATTCAGATAAATATGTCACTTTGTTGAATGGACAATATATAATGATAATATATAATATATATATTATCTCTTGTGATAGCATATGTACATGTAAACATTTGATTTCTTTAAAAGTTTGCCACTGTAAGTACATGTACTTTATTTAGTTTGTCTAAAATATAAACTATACCAAAATACTTGCTCTATAAATGTCTCAGGAAAATGTGTGGCATAACAGAATAAATAAATTGGTTTATAAACTAGGCATTTGTGTACTTAATTTTATATAACACCTGAACCAGAGTTAATCCTTTTATTCTATTTGAACAGTGGAGCTTAAAAGCAATAAAATTAATGGCATGTGAATGATAAGGTTTCATGACTTGAGGTTATTACCAAATTGTCCCAACAGATGTTAGTAAATTTTAATAATCTTGAAGATTTTAATAACTGTTTATTTGGCGGATTGGAGATTATGCATAGTAACATGAACTGGTAATATTAATTGCATACTTTAATTACTTCTAGGCTCTCATAGCTTTTGTTGTTACCTGAAATACCATGAAATTTCAAGATAATAATTAAATGTGAGCTTTGACATGCTCCCCAGGGCAGGGACCTTGTGCAGCCTGTGCTTACAAATGATAATAACAATTAATAATATCAATAATGAATTATGTTAAAATCAGTTAAATCCATAGTGATTGTTTTCTAAAAACTCCTCAGTATAGAATATGATAAAATAAGCTCTAATTGTTGGGTTAATTAGCCAGCAATCTGACTTTAAAAGGCAGGGAAGGAAATTAGAGATATAAAAATAAGAAAATGCATTAAAGAGCAAAAGTAATGAGCAACCTAATAAGTATTCTGCCAAATAAGATCTGAGATGAATAGTATCTCCTGTCACTATATAGCTATAAGTGGTTTATAAGGAAATAGTCAAAGCTTGGGCTAAGTACAGTCAAATAAAATTATTTCACACACATATTGTTATGAAAAATTTTAAATATACAGAAAACGTTCAAACAGAACATTTAAAAGACTAGTACATCAAATACTTACATACCCACCACCTACATCTATTAAATGATATAATTTTATACCTAAAAGAAGAATAAGGAAACATTCGAGAAAAGATCAGAAATCACTCAAGGTGGCAGTTAAAAATATAAATATATCACATAACCATCCTTTGTGAAAAATAAGAAATAAAGTTAAACATAAGGCCCCATTTAAATAAAAACAAAATATTAAATTGACAAAATATTAACAAGAAGTGCAGAAGATATACATGAAAAGAAATATTTATATTATGCTGAGTCACATAATATAAGGTTAAAAAATATACAAAAGTATATACTTTTTCTTGGAATAAATCACCCAAAATTGTAAAGATACAAATTCACCCTAAAATAATGTTGCAATTATTTGTAATCGCAGTTAAAAAATCTAATATATCCATCTCTATCTATCTATCTATCTATCATCCATCTATATACATATATATTTATATATATTTTTTTCCCTAATCCTCACCTGAGGATATTTTTTCATTGCTTTTTAGATAGAGGGGGAGAAAGGAAGGGAAGGAGAGAGAAAGAGAGAGAGAAACATCGATGTGAGAGAGACACATTGATTAGTTGACTCCTGAATGACCCCAACCAGGGCCGGGGATTGAACCTGCAACTGAGGCACATGCCCTTGACTGGGAATCAAACCTGAGCCAAGCCAGCAAGGGCAAAAATAAAATATTTTTATAAAAATGTATTTGAAAGAACAAACTCATGAAAAGTGAGGGAAAATGAACAAGGGTAAGAATAATACACAAAAATTTCAAATGTTTAAAAAAGAGCTAATGTTTATAACAGTGGTACATGAATAGACAGGGAGATTAATAAAAAAGAATGGAACACTCAGAAACATATTTATGAAAAAACAGAAATTTTCATATATGTTAAAATGGATTTTCAAAACAGTTGGGAAAAAGATACACTATTTAGTAAATTTGTTCATTTAAATGTGTAGGCATTTAAACAAAATACAATACTTTCTCCTTACTTTATAAAAACTTAAAAAAGTTTAAGGGTTTAAATCTATTTTATAAGTTTAAAATCTCTGAGGAGAAAATGAACTCTTTTTTGGTAATTTTGAACTAGGAAAGACATTTCTTAGCATGCCAAAAAATCTGTAAATAGGCTAAAAACCTGGATAAGTTTAACTACTAAAATTTCAAACATTTATATTTAGCACAAAACATTATAAATAACGTGAAACAATAATATAATAGCCTAGGAAAGTATGGTTGCCACAGATATGATTATTAAAGGGTGAACTTGATAAATAAAAAGTTGTTATACATCAATAAGAAGCAGACAAATCATCCTGTAGGAATGTAGACAAAGGTTATAAATAATGCAGGCCAAATGGAAAGAACTACAAGACACCACAAAACATATTAAAATGGCAGAATCTTGTTCATAAATAATCTAAATTGTACAGTAGTTAAAAATTACGAAAATTTAAATGTACAGACGTGGAAATTTGCCCCAAATATATGCTAATTGGAAAAACAAGTCATAGAATGGCTGGTGTATTATGGGATAGTTTTTGCAAAGAGAAAAACACATATATCCTTACATATGCATGTTTGTGTAAGGATTAAAACATGTAGAAGTACACACACCAAACGCTTGATAGTTTCTACTTCTCTAAAGTGAGCTGAGAACCGAAAAATGGTGGCAGAGTGAAGGGAGCTACACAGACCGTCTCCCAGAACCAAACTGGAATTACAACTATAACACAGACAAATCGACGGGAAAAACCAACAGAAAAGCAGCTTGCGAGGACCATACAAGAGGGACACTGACTCCATCCCGGTAGGCTTGCGAAGGCGCGAGACGGGGCTGGGAGCCCACGGTCGGCAGCTCGGCAGCGGCCTTAGCTGGGAGCAGCGCCCTCGGGTCACACTCCCAGGCGGCTCCACAGCGCAGCCGGGACAGAGGCTGAAACAGCCACAGCCACCCGCCTTGGGCTCCGGCAGAGGGAGGGCAGACTGGACTGGAGCTGTGACGAGACACTCGGGGTTTGGAGGGCGCTCAGAGCTTTGGCTGAGTGCAGCCACTCAGGACGGTGGCCACATTGCTCCTGCCCAGGGCTCTGAGGAGAGGCAGCAGCCCCTCCCTCGGAGATCCAACCCCACCCTGGGGGCCATTGAAGTGTTAATTGAGGCTCACTAACAACCAGCATCTGTCCCACCCTCGTGAAAGCCCCTTGGCTGAGCACCAGAGGGAGTTGTTCAATCAACTGACAACCCAAAACTGATCAATTAACCTAGACTGCTAGCCTCCAGGCAAAAAGCTAGAGGATAACAGTACCTTTCCTGGGCTGGCAACTTTAACCAGGAAAGTAAGACTTGACAGTGGTGTTCAACGTGGGTCCTCCCTCGCGCATCTAAACACAGGAGAGGGAGCCACAAACAGCACAACACCAACACCCACAGGGAGAACTTGACAGGCTCCAAAGCCCACACTGATAGCCAAAATGGTGAAACACAGAAACAGAAGCCAAATGAAAGAGCAAGACACCTCCACCGAAGATGAGATCAATGTGGAGCAACTAGGCATGTTAACAGAGCTAGAATTCAGAGCCATGATCTTGAGGAAGCTGAACAGCATGAGTAAGGACATAGAGACACTGAAAATAAGCCAATTGGAAATTAAAAACCAACAAGAAGAGATAAAAAATGACATATCCGAAATGAAAAACACATTGGAAGGTTTAAAAAGCAGAGTAGGGGAAGCTGAGGACTGGATCAGTGAATTAGAAGACAGGGTAGAAAAAATCAACCAATCAGAAAAACAAAAGAAAAAAACTATTAAAAAACAGGAAGACAGCTTAAGAGAACTATAGGACAACTGGAAACGTAATAATATTCGCATCATAGGAGTCCCCGAAGAAGAAAATGAGCAAGGGATAGAGAATATATTCAAAAAAATAGTGAGAGAAAACTTCCCTAATTTGGTGAAGGAAGAAGGCATTCAAGTTCAAGAAGCACAGAGAGTCCCAAGTAAGAAGAACCCAAACAGGCCCACACCAAGACACATAGTAATTAAAATGCCACAAATTAAAGACAAAGAGAGAATCCTAAAAGCAGCAAGAGATAAGCAACAGGTTACCTACAAAGGGAACCCCATAAGGCTCTCAGCTGACGTCTCACAAGAAACACTACAGGCCAGAAGGGAATGGCATGAAGTAATCAAAGTCATGAAAAACAAGAATCTGAATCCAAGACTACTCTACCCAGCAAGGCTATCATTCAAAATAGAAGATGAAATAAAGAGCTTCCCAGACAAAAAAAGGCTAAGGGAATACATTAGCACCAAACCAGCACTGCAAGAAATGTTAAAAGGACTGCTGTAATTAGCAGTAGAAATGGGAAGAAAAATAGAATCACACTTAACAAAAATGGCAATAAAAGTACATATCAATAATCACCTTAAACGTAAATGGATTGAATGCTCCCATAAAGAGACACAGAGTAGCTGATTGGATAAGAAAGCATGACTCATCTATATGTTGTTTACAAGAGACCCACCTCTCAACAAAAGACTCACATAGGTTGAAAGTGAAGGGATGGAAAAAAATTTTCCCAGCAAATGGAAAGGAAAAAAAAGCTGGGGTAGCAATTCTCATATCTGATAAAATAGATTTCAAAATGAAGACCATAACTAGAGACAAAGACGGCCACTACATAATATTAAAAGGATCTATCCAACAGGAAGATATAACCTTGATAAACATATATGCACCCAATATAGGAGCACCAAAATATATTAAAAATCTTCTGGAGGACTTCCAAGGAGAAATCGACAACAATACAATCATAGCAGGGGACTTCAACACCCCGTTGACAGCACTGGATAGATCCTCTAGGCAAAAAATTAGCAAGGAAACAGAGACTCTAAATGAAACACTAGACCAAATGGATTTAATAGATATCTACAGAGAATTACACCCCAAAACTACAGAATTCACATTCTTCTCAAGTGCACATGGGACATTCTCAAAGATAGACCACATGATAGGACACAAACTAAATCTCTACAAGTTCAAGAAGATTGAAATCATATCAAGCATCTTCTCAGATCACAATGGCATGAAACTAGAAATAAATTGCAACAAGAACATGCAAAGACATTTCAACACATGGAGGCTAAATAGCATGTTATTAAACAATGAATGGGTCACCGAGGAGATCAAGGAAGAAATTAAAAACTTCCTGGAAACCAATGAAAATGAACACACAACAACACAAAATCTATGGGATGCAGCGAAAGCAGTTCTGAGAGGGAAGTTCATAGCACTACAGGCCTACCTCAAGAAACAAGAAAAATTTCTAATTGACTGTCTAACCTCACAACTTAAAGAATTAGAAAGCAAACAAAAAGAAAACCCCAGAGCAAGTAGAAGGAAGGAAATAGTAAAGATCAGAGCAGAAATAAATGACATAGAGACCAAAAAAACAATTCAAAGGATCAATAAAACAAAGAGCTGGTTTTTCGAAAAGATAAACAAGATTGATGGACCCTTAGCTAGACTCACCAAGAAACAAAGAGAGAGAACCCAAATACACAAAATCAGAAATGAAAGAAGAGAAGTAACAACCGACACCACGGAAATACAAAAGATCGTTAACAACTACTATGAACAAATATATGGCAACAAATTCGACAATCTAAGTCAAATGGACAAATTTCTAGAAACACACAGTCTCCCAAAACTATTCCCGGAAGAGATAGAAAACTTGAACAGACCAATAACAACTAAGGAAATTGAAGAGGTAATCAAGACTCTCCCAGCAAACAAAAGCCCAGGCCCAGATGGTTTCACGGGGGAGTTTTATCGAACATTCAAAAAAGAACTAACACCCATTCTCCTCAAACTATTTCAAAAAATTCAAGAAGAAGGAAGACTTCCAAACACGTTCTATGAAGCCAGCATAATTCTAATTCCAAAACCAGAAAAAGACACTATGAAGAAAGAAAACTACAGGCCAATATCCCTGATGAACATAGATGCCAAAATCCTGAACAAAATATTAGCAAATCGGATCGAGAAATACATCCAAAAAATTATTCACCATGACCAAGTGGGATTCATTCCAGGGACGCAAGGCTGGTACAATATTCGCAAATCAATAAACGTGATACACCACATAAACAAAATGAAGAATAAAAACCACATGATCATATCAATAGATGCTGAAAAAGCATTCGACAAAATCCAGCATCCATTTCTGATAAAAACGCTCAGCAATGTAGGAATAGAGGGATCATATCTCGACATAATAAAGGCCATATATGAAAGACCTACAGCCAACATCATACTCAATGGACAGAAACTAAAAACATTTCCATTAAGAACAGGAACAAGACAGGGATGTCCACTTTCGCCACTCTTATTTAACATTGTACTGGAAGTCTTAGCCACAGCAATCAGACAGGAAGAAAAAATAAAAGGGATCCAAATTGGACAGGAGGAAGTGAAACTGTCATTATTTGCAGATGACATGATATTGTACATAGAAAACCCTAAAGACTCCATCAAAAATCTATTAGACTTAATAAATGAATTTGGCAAAGTAGCAGGATATAAAATTAACGTCAAGAAATCGACGGCATTCTTGTACATCAATGATGAACTCACAGAAAGAGAAACTGAAAAAACAATCCCATTTACCATCGCTCCAAAAAAATTACGATACCTAGGAATAAACTTAACCAAAGAAGTAAAGGACCTATTTGCAGAAAACTACAGGTCATTGAAAAAAGAAATAGAGGAAGATATAAAAAAGTGGAAGCACATACCCTGTTCATGGATTGGAAGAATTAACATCATTAAAATGTCCATACTACCCAAAGCAATCTATAGATTCAATGCAATTCCCATCAAAATACCAACGACATATTTCATAGAACTAGAACAAATACTTCAAAAGTTCATATGGAACCAAAAAAGACCCTGAATAGCCACAGCAATCTTGAAAAAGAAGAACAAAGTAGGTGGGATCACAATACCAGATATCAGGTTATACTACAAAGCGACTGTAACCAAAACAGCCTGGTACTGGCACAAGAACAGGCATATAGACCAGTGGAACAGAACTGAAAACCCAGAAATGGACCCAAGGCAATACGCTCAATTAATATTTGACAAAGGTGGCAAGAGCATACAGTGGAGTAAAGACAGCCTCTTTAATAAATGGTGTTGGGAAAATTGGACAGCTACATGCAAAAAAATGAAACTAGACCATCAACTTACACCATACACCAAAATAAACTCAAAATGGATAAAAGACTTAAATGTGACCCGTGAATCCATAAAAATTCTAGAAGAAAATGTAGGCAACAAAATTTCGGACATCATACGGAGCAGAATTTTCACTGATACATCCCCTAAGGCAACAGAAATAAAGGAGAAAATGAACACATGGGACTACAGCAAACTAAAAAGCTTCTGCACAGCAAAAGAAACAATCATCAAAATGGAAAGGCAACCCACTGTATGGGAGAACATCATTGCCAATGATGTATCAGATAAGGGGTTAATTTCCAATATATATAGAGTGTTCATACAACTCCACAAATGGAAGACAAAGAACCCAATTAAAAAATGGGCGGAGGAGCTGAATAGACACCTCTCCAAACAGGACAGACAAATGGCCAAGAGACATATGAAGAAATGCTCAACATCACTAATCATCAGAGAGATGCAAATTAAAACAACATTGAGGTATCACCTCACACCTGTCAGAATGGCCGCCATCAACAAATCATCAAACAACAAGTGTTGGCGAGGGTGTGGAGAAAAGGGGACTCTAATACACTGCTGGTGGGAATGCAGACTGGTGCAGCCGCTATGGAAAACAATATGGTGTTACCTCAAAAAATTAAAAATTGAACTTCCATTTGACCTAGTGACCCCACTTCTAGGAATATACCCTAAGAAGCCTGAAACACCAATCAGGAAGAATATATGTACCCCCTTGTTCATAGCAGCACTATTTACAATAGCTAAGATCTGGAAACAGCCCAAGTGTCCACCAGTAGACGAATGGATAAAAAAGCGGTGGTACATATATACAGTGGAGTACTATGCAGCGGTAAGAAAGAAAGATCTCTTATCCTTTGAGACGACATGGAGGGACCTGGAAAGTATTATCCTAAGTGAAAGAAGCCAAGCAGAAAAAGACAAATACCACATGATCTCACTTATATATGGAATATAATGAACATAACAGTCTGAGGAATACAGTAGACCCAGACACATGGAAGTAGGGCACAGACTGACATCCCTCAGAAGAGGGGATGGGGGGTGGGGGGGTGGGAAGAGATAAACCAGAGAACTTATATGCATGTATGCATGACCAATGGACATGGACAACTAAGCCGGGGACAGGGTGGAGGGGGGGTGGGGTGGGGGGTGCCAATGGGGTAAAAAGGTAAAATATCTGTAACAAAAAAATAAATAAAAATTCATAAAATAAAATAAAATAAATAAACATAAAAAAAATAAAGTGAGCTGATGGAAAGTAGAAAAAGTTTTATAGTACTTACATTTTCTCCTTTATAAAATTTCACACTTTCAAATTTTTAAAATTTAGCTTTTTATTATTTTGAGATAATTGTAGATTCATATGTGTATATATATATTTTTTACCAGTGAGCATTTGTTTTATAATACAAGGACTTCTTAAAATTTCAAGAAAAAAGGAAGAAAGTTGAAAGGAATGGGAAAAAGGGAGAATCAATTCTTCAGCCTCTTGGTGAAGAGAAACTAGATGTTAATAATCATAGTTCCATGCTTACCGGGTCTTAATATGTTTGAGTTAATTGTGTGGTGACCTGTATATGATTTTCATTCCATTGAGCGGGCCCTGTCCTTCTCAGCTAATAATTTTGTTATCTTCATGAAGTCTTCATTTAAGGAACGTGCCAGCCATTACTATAGATAGGTCTCTGGAATAAGAGGACCCTCCCTGACGATTTCAGCTGAGATTCTCTTGCTCAAGAGGGCAGAACTCGGAACAGCCCTGCAACATGACACTTCCACGAGTCTCACTGGTGCTTGGGTGGCCCACACGCTCCGCTCACAGCAGGTGTTTGCCAGAGGCCTCAGCGGATATTCACAAGCGCTGTCCTTTGCTGTGTACTTACTACATTTCAAATACTGCCCTAGACTCTTTATATCATTGACTAATTTGACTCTCATTAACCACCCATGAGATTACTCCCTCAAGGACACATGTCTAGATTGAAGTTCATATTCTAATCCACAACTCCCGAATTCTGACGTTCATCCTTTACCAGTATGCTCTACTTAGGGGAGTAAATTATCTAGCGACCAGGATTTTTTTCTTTTTTTGGGGGGGGGTTTATAAATAAACAACTATATACATATATACAATAGAATATTATCAAACCATAGAAAGAGGGTAATTTTGCCATTTGGGACAACATGGGTGGAACTTGAGAGCATTATGCTACCTGAAATAAGTCAGAAGGAAGAAGACAATACCATATGAAATCACATATGATTTCACTTATATGTGAAATCTAAAAAAAAAACAACAAAAAACCCAAACTAATAAATACAGAAAACAGATTGGTGGTTGCAGGAGGCAGAGAGATGGGCAAAATGAGTGAAGAACGTCATAAAATTACAAACTTTCACTTATAAATAAATCAGTCCTGGGAATGTAATATACAGTATGGTGATATAGTTAGTAATACTGTATTATATATTTGAAAGTTGCTAGGAGAGTAGATCTTAAAAGTTCTCATCACAAGAAAAAAATTGTGCTCTGGCTGGGTGGTTCAGTTGGTTGAAGTGTCGTCCTGTATATCAAAAGGTTTGGGGTTCGATTCTTGGTTAGGGCACATACCTGAGTTGCAGGTTTGATCCCTGGTTGGGGTGGGTGTGGGAGGCAACCAGCTGATGTTCCTCTTTTACATCAATATTTCTCTCTCTCTTCCTCTTCCTCTCTCTAAAATCAATAAACATATCTTTGGGTGAGAATTTAAAAAATCACTTAAAAAATTGTAACCATGTGGTGATGGATATTAAATAGACTTACTGTGGTCAAATTTCACCATATATGTATGTATGTATGTGTGTGTGTGTGTGTGTGTATAAATAAAATAATTATGCTAAACACCTGGAACTATATGTCAAGTATATCATTAAAAACAAACAAAAAACTTGCGCGGCCAGTGTGGCTCAGTGGATTGAGTGACCTCCCATGGACTGAGACATCCTGGTTTGATTCCCAGTCAAGGCACATGCCCA
Source organism: Molossus molossus (assembly GCF_014108415.1). NCBI lineage: Eukaryota > Metazoa > Chordata > Mammalia > Chiroptera > Molossidae > Molossus > Molossus molossus. The sequence continues at coordinate 33,705,457 of NW_023425346.1, forward strand.
GGTTGCGACATTATATTTTTTAATATAAAAATATATTTGTTTGTTTGTTTGTTTGTTTTTAAAGTTACTTTACACTGGGACACCCTCTTGTAAATTTTGAGGAGAAAAATTGTATCTGTTAGCCAGGAAGTGTGACTATCAACTTACTCCCCAAACAGTAAAGCAGGTTTCTGATTTGGCAGGAGTTCCGAATGCTGATCAGAATGGAAACACACACACAAGCAAACCTAAGTGGGATTTACTCTAAGTCGTGCAGACACTGGCTGGTGAGCAGTGAGTAAATGACACCTGCTACCTCACACAATGTGGCTTAATGGAGTTATGATAAAGAGATAAGTAATTAACACCCATTTCTAACAATTAAGCATGAATGCCCCAAAGGAAGGCTATTTTCTGGACAGCTGGCCATATAAGCCTGGAGACCTTGTTCACTTAGTGACAAGCTGATGTACTAATTCCACAGTAAAGTTCTGCTTTTCTAGCCATTTCCACTGAATCACAGTCAGAAGATGGTATGTGCTGCTCCCTGGTTCAAAGCCTTCCCTAGCAAGCAAGTCACTAAAGCAAAGATTTTTCAGGATCCAGGAGAATAAAGGAGACAAAGCGTCCAAAGATTCTGCCTATTTATGGCAGGGTTGAGCCTGTCCCTCATGGCCAGAGACACCATTAGGTGTCGTGATCTACATTTTCACAAGCATGAAGAAGGCCAGTTTGTTTTCAGAGTTGACAATGTAGATAACAGCTGTCCTAAATATAGAAGAGATTTACTAACTCACATCCCTTCCTGGATTTACCAAGCACGGCAACTTGCAATTGATCTCCATGCGAGTCTTACTGGTAGCATATCTAGTCTTTGTCTTCCACCTTTCATGTTCTTCTAGCCCCAAACCTCTCACCGACAATGTGATGTGGTCCCACTCCACCGTGTGCTGGACACCTCTTTTTGTGGCAAATGCAGAAACAAATATGCCAATCACATCGAGTGTGAAGTAACCCGTTGTGAAAATGAGGTCACCCTTGGGGTATTCATGTAATAAACGCATGCTGCCTAGACATTGGTGTTAGACAACACTCTTCATTTTCTCTTTTGCCTGTGCAAGTCTTTCATAAAGCCTTGTTTGCTTTCTGCTCTTGCCTTCCCCTCAACAGTCTCATTTAGGGAAACATCTCCCAAATCAGCATTTTCAAGCATGACTATGTCTCTCTCAAGATTGTCAGGACTTCTAATACTTGGCTTATGACAACCCTATTAAATTTTCCATCTCCTATTTCTAAAAAATATTTTTTATTTATTGATTTGAGAGAGAGAGAGGAAGAGAGAGGAGGGAGAGATAGAAACATCGATGAGAGAGAACATCGATTGGCCGCCTCCTGCATGCCCCCCACTGGAAATCAGGCCCACAATCTGGGCATGTGCCTTGACCAGGAATCGAACAGGTGACCTCTTGTTGCATGGGTTGACGCCAACCACTGAGCACACCGGCAGGGCTGCATCGCCTATTTTCTGGCACCAAGCCTACAAAAGTCTTTCTTTCTTCTACTCCACAGCATTTCCTTCTCCCTGCTGCCTTGAGCCTCCACGTCCTTCTCAGCACCAGGACTGTACCGTTAGATTAGCCCACACTCCTGGCTGCACGCCAGGAAGCCATTGGGAATTTAGCTTCTTTTTTACTCTATTTTCTCCCCAAAAAACTGACTTCTAACCTTTCTCTGTGGAAGGAGAAGTGAAGTGCTCAAGCAGAGGTAGGGGAAGGATGTGAGTCTATTCAAGAGAATAATTGTTGTTCTATGCCATAGGGGATCTTAGGTGCTATTTTGTTGTTGATGACATTGGTTCATTTGGGTTCAGGCCACATGAGCAAAGTTACTTTGTATCAATTGTTAGCTTGTAGGTTTTTCTCAGTATATCTGCTTTTTTGTCAGCCTGCCCCTTATATTTAGGAACCACATCACACCATGAATACAAGATTTGCTATTTCTCTTTCCCTACATGAACATTTGCTCACTAGTTGTGCCTCTGGGTTGTTTTGGTGAAGAAACTTTGGAAGTATCTCTTCCAACCTTGCTCCTTCTTTTCGCTTTGCTGGGTCCCAGGGTTGCTAACTAACTGCATGCTTAGACCCCATAATGCAAAGCAGTCCCTTAATGGCTATAGATTTCACATGGAGAACTCAGACATATGTTTCCCATTTTTCTCCCTTTTATGCTGCATACTTGTGCTGAATAGTTTTATTGGTAATGGGGGAGATGCCAGAATATTTACAGGATCTCATGGTCATGGGAGTGTGCTGCTATTTGGACTATGTCTGGATAATGCCAACATAATCAATCAAAACGGAAACATTTGGTCAAATAAGCATTTTTTAAATTATTAGAATAATACTCAGAGCTCTGAATATTTAACCACCCTTGCAGTTATACAGAAACAAACTTAGCATAGGGCCTTGTAAACACTTCTATTTCTTAAAAAAAGAAGACATTTTGTTGGAATACTATGTAGTTGCAACATCCCTTAGGAAAACAGGGTTTCATGTCTAGCTCTGCCACTGCTATTCTAAAAAAGATACAAACAGCCTTGGACTGTTTGGCTGAGCAGTTAGTGCATCCGCCCATAGACTGAAGGGTTGTAGGTTCGATTCCCATTCAAGGGAACATACCTGAGTTGCAGGTTTGATCCCCCGCCCCCGTGGGGGTCATACGGGAGGCAACCAATTAATGTGTCTCTCTCACATTGATGTTTCTCTCTCTCTCCCTCCTTCCCTTCCACTCTATCTAAAAAAAAAAAAAAAAAATCAATGGAAAAATATCCTCAAGTGAGAATTAAAAAAATAAACAAATAAAAGATACAAACAGATCACGTAACCATGCTGTGATTCAGCCTCCTCCTTTATAAAACAAGCCTTCCTTAATGTTATTTATTTCTGGATACCTTTGGGATATAATGAAAGCTACCCCTCCCCCCGGCCGCTCCTCCACCCCAAACTCTAGATAAATACACATGAAATTTGCAAACAACTTCAAAATAATAAGACATAATAACTTCAAACTCAAAATAATCTAGACATCCTCTGAGGGTTTTGTTAAGAACTCTGAGGACAGATGATCTTTAAAGACTTGTCCATCTGAAAATGTTATGATTTCTTGAATCTTCTCTTCCATCATGCTGAAGGACTCATCTATGCCCAACCCCTCCTCGGCACAGACTCTCCCAATGCCTGTCATGTGGGGTTAGATATGATAAAACTATGTCTTGTTGCCATCCTGGTAATACTTCTGCAGTCCTTGGCTTCTTTTAGTAAGGGGAACTCTTAAAAATCAGGCTCTAGTTTGGTCCTTTTTCACAAGCACCCAGGAGTGACTGACAAGCACCACCTTCTGGAGAAAACGTGCACTGAGTGTCAAAGTTGGTGATCTCTGACTCGCCTTGCGTTCTCAGTGCCCAGGGCCAAATCTCTCCTTGCCTTCAGCGTGGGTCTTACCCTCCATTTCTTGAACCATCTCATTTCCCCTTGCTCTACCCACGGTGAATCTGTCTTTGGCCGCTGGGAGCCTTGGAGGTGGTTTAAGTGTGAAAATTAATTCTGTTAATTGAAAGAGTTCTACTTTTCATTAGAAATATCACAGCAGCACAGTCCAGATCATTTTAAGATACTGGGTTATATTTCATATTATAAGCTTTATGTCAAGCAACTTAAATATGATTTTTCATTAAAACGTTGGTAAAGTAGTTTAAAGTACTTACTCAGAGTGAATGGGGAAGGTATTAAGCACAGGACACATTATTTGGGGGATGTAACAGTGGCAACTTTATTAAAATAATGCTGTACTCAGCCCATGTCTAATGAAACAGTGAGAGAGTTTTGGTTTCAAGGATTTATTTTAAACATGGAAAATATAAATTTTAGGTAAATAACTAAATTTCTTTTTTAATATAACTTTTTATACATCCTTGAATTTAATTATGAAACGCACATTTTTAAAATAATAATAGAATTGTCAGAAAATTGAACTGTTCGTGAATATCTTCAAATGACTAATAAAATTTAATTTTATGTTAAAATTTTTACAGAACTTCTTTTTATCTCAGAAATTTTTCTCTGGTCCACTGTGGTCAGACCACTGCTGATGTGAAACCATTTGTCCTGCAGGTATTCCTAAGGCTAGTTCTGTAATGGTTTGTTTCATTGCTAAATTGAAAGAGCCTTATCCCATTTACAGAGTTTAAAAAATATATATTTCTCAATTATAATTCACATACAAGATAAGTTCCAAGTATACAGCATAGTAGACATTTATATTTCTTATAAAGTGATCACCCTGATAACATCTTTTTTTTTTTAATCTAAAGAGGCAAAATTGATTATATTTTCTAAGAAATGACCTTTTCCTTCACAATAAAGAAAATTCTTTAAGACTCATTCATAATGCATCTTAGAAAACTTTTGAGGGTAAAGTCAGCTAGTGGAACATTCCTTTAGACCTATTATATCTCACGGCTGGGTTGACTTTCCAGGGAGATAAATTGAGTACAATAATGTTTTCTGTGGAAGAGTTGCAGAAATGGACCCTTGGATATATAGACTCTGCACACATTAATATATTTCTCCTGGCATTTTTAATGAAAAAGTAAGCGTTGATTATTTATTCCCAGGCAAAATTTCTATGTCCTACCTAAAAATCCCCAGTCTGCTCAATGCTTCGCTCCTCCCAAGGGACTATTAGTCATTCCACAGAATTTTATTTATTTTTATAACTGACTTTCCAGATGGATGGACATATGCATCGTTTCATTAAAGCCAAATGTGGCTTATGAAATTTGAGAATAATAATTAATCATGCCAGTAAGCACACCTGAATGAGGCAGGCAGAGGGAATATTTAGAAAAGTCAATAATAAAAATAGAATTGGCTACCATTTTGGGATATTTACTATATTCCATGTACTTCTTACGTATGAAGGTATCTTAACTTCAACCTTGCACACTGAATACTATGAGTTCCATTCTATATCAGGAGAGACGAGGCCCTGAAAGCCGTTAAGTGATGGAACCCGAGTCCATGTCCGCATGGTCTAGAGTCTGTGTACTTTCTAACCTACGACACTGCCTCTTGAAGTTAAATGTTTAAACTTGACAATCTTGAAGACTTACTGAATTTCTTGGGATTTTATAACTGGTAACTAGAAAGTGAAGAATTATTAAAACTACATAGTTCATCCACGGATAATATCTTGTATTCAAATAATATACTTTGCTGGTAGATGACAAATACCTTTTAATCAGTTCTATTGGTCAACCACCTCGAATTTCTGTTAACATGAACACACCATGATACAGCACATCATGTCCTCTAAGGGGCTATTTTAGAACCGTGTTTTTAAAAAAGTACGATGACAAAAAGGAATCCAAGTGCAGCTGAACTGACAAGGTCTCACGCACAGACAATGCAAGTCACAAAGCAGAGGCTGATAAACCAACTCAATGCAACACGTTCGTTCAAGACAAGGAAAGCAAAGGTAGAGATACTTGACATGGTTTTCAAAGAAAGGAACAAGCCTTGCATGTACTGGGAAGGTAAACTCTAGCAGAAAGAAATCTCTGCCACACCCCTGCAGTCATACAACTTGGAGAAGTGTTGAGAATTATTTCATGGCAAATTGTGAAGGTTGCATTGTTTGAAAACGGGGACCTGGCCAGAAAGAAGGACGTCTGCAACATGCCAACGACCAGTCTAGCACTGGGTACGTCTGAGAAGGAACAGATGTAAACACAGAAAATTGTTCAAATTTGCCAGCAGAACCTATCAGCCTGTCAGCTGTCAGTCAAATTCTAGAAAATAACCAGAAATACTTTCCTATAAGCAAAAAGAATGGGAAAGGGGGTGGGACACTAATATCCAGGTTTTGAAATTGCTGAAGAAGAAGAGGATGTGCTACACATTCATGCAGAACAAAGACACATGTCAGAGATGCAGCATGATTGATGGCAGGGAGGAGCCAGGTGTGATGCCCCGTCTGGATGGGATTCAGGCCTGGGACTAGACAGACATGAGGGGAGGGTATGTGAGATTGATGGGCATCGATGCTGGAGTCATTCACATTCTTCGTTATAAACGATGAAATCTAACTGAAATGCGTCCCTGAGAATGTCATGTAAAACTTCATTGTGTCTGTTTCCAAGGTAAAACAGAATGTTCACAAACTAGAAAACAAAATACATTTTTGTTGGGATGTTTTATGTTGTAACATTATACATTTCCAAGTTCACTTGCTCAAATGCTGCATTTTTTCCTCTTAGCTATTTTGCTTAGATTTTCTCTACATGTTTTGAATTGTCAGGATTCCAACAGAGTGTTGGTTAATTGAGAAAAAGATTAACAAGCTTTTCAAATCATCATTTAAAACTAAAAAAAAAAAGGATTCTTTAATAAAGCATTAAATAGAAGCAATAAAAAGCACTTTAAAAAGATGTTACAAAAAATAACTAATGAAATTGGGGCTCTTTGTGACCTGCCTCAGCATGTGCCATACACTAAAGAAACATCCGAAAGGTATTGAAAAGCAATTTAGAACAGTGACGTCTCATAAAGGGACAGCCAAGAGGTCTGCCATTCATAACCCATAACAATAATGCTGCCTCCTTCTGCCTGCTCTACCCACCACTTGAAGACTGTCTCAAATACCTCCTTCATGAAGCGATTCACAACCAAGCCATCAGCATCTACAAGTCACACGTTAGCTTTTCCTTAATGTCTGTTTTTTTTTAATGTTTTTATTGGTTTTTTAGAGAGAAGAAGGGAGAGAGAGATAGAAACATCAATGTGAGAGAGAAACATCGATTGGCTGCCTCCTGCACACCCCTTAGTGGGGATCGAGCCCGCACCTTGGGCATGTGACCTGACTGGGAATCGAACCAGGACCTCTCAGTCCATGGGACGACGCTCGATCCACTGAGCCACACTGGCAGGGCTAATGTTTGGTTTTTAATAGAATTTATCATATATTATCTTGTATTTTAATAGAAAATGGCCTAGCTTTCTCCTACTAAACATTTGTTTCTTAAGGCCATAAACTGTGTTTTATTTGTCTTTATAATTTATTGTACTTGGTATAACAGTGGTTCTCTACAAAACAACAAATAAATAATTTAAGAATGAATTAATATTTAGGGTGATAAAAATGTTCTAAAAGAGGTCGGGATTGCACAATATTGTGGATGTACTAAATGATACCTAATTGTTTGTTTGTTTTTTTTTGGTACGTGCCCCTAGTGGGAACCGAACCTGGGACTCTCTGGTCCGCAGGCCGACACTCCAACTGCTGAGCCAAACCAGCCAGGGCAATTGTTTTCTTTTAAATGGTTAATTTTATGTAACTTGATTTCACTTTAATACTTTTTAAAAGAATGAATTAATAATTGGATGAATTATTATACCTTTCTAGCATTTAGCTGGGAGTTTGGAATCATTTCTTTCTGACTTCCTCCATTTGGCAGAAGAGAACAATCCAACAGGTGATTGTATTTCCATATCAGCAGCATGAATATGCTCTATATATAACTTCTCCCAGTTTCTCTATGTTCTGGTCGGATTACCTTTGCAGAGTGGTGGCTCCCCTGATCCCAGAGCCTCTGATATGGAGTGAATGGAGGGCATTATTCTCTATATTTCCCTTCTCCTATCTGATACAATCAAGTCTGATTGGCCTCCAGTCAGACTATCTGAGGGAGACGTTCACTGTGTAACAGAAAAACAGGAGAAGGGGTTTGAGAATGTCAGCTCTGCCCTTAGTCTGAAAGGAAGTTAATCCAAAAATCCACGGACAAACAAGGTCCTTTTTTTTTTTTTTCGTTACAAGTGCAAATCACTGTCATTTACAAATCCTCCTCCATATCAGTGCAGCCTGAGAGTGTTGCATATTTTACCACAGAAGAAGGCATTTCTAAATGACAATTAAACAAAATATTTGACATAGTTGGAAGGTTTTTGAGCGGAGTCATTTCACCTGCAATGACATTCTAACCACCATGAATGACCCTTCCTCGTCTGCAGGTGGACCTGGCAAGTCCATGGCTTCCACCTCCAGTCTCTGCCTTCTCCAATACACCCTCAAATGTCACCAGATTTATTATTTCATCCACTCCCATATCCAGAAACATTACTAGCTACTCTTTAGTTACCCCCCAAAAGCCCTGAGTCCTTAGGTCAAAGGTTGCAAATAGTGGCTGCAAGCCAGAATGACTGGATTGTTTAGCCAGACCATTTGAATTGATGCCTAGACCATTTGAGTTAAAGCGGAAGGCAGTGAGGCCCAGGTGTAGGTGCCATTGAAAACTGTTCGGGCGATTATGATGTATACGCAGAGTCGAGACCCAACATCCTGGATGACCTTTGAGGAACTCTGGATAGGAAATGGCAGGGGCAGAGGTGTGGGGTGGAGGTGAGAACGAGAGAGATGACAGATAAATCACAACGAAAGGGGAGAATTGAGCCAACTGAGATGTTGCTTGCAGGTGCCCAGCATGGGGAAGACAGAGGTTTTGCTCTCCGAGTAGAAACAAAAATGAGCCCTGCAGCCAGCCCTGGCCAGTCAGCGTCCTTTGCCAGCCTTCGGTCTTTTATGTTTGGTTCTGGTGGAGATATCAGCAACGTGGCCTTTTGCAGGTTCCTGGTGTCTTGGCAGGTCACTTTTTCTATTCTGTGTCCATATGTCCTACCCTACCCCTCGAGACCTTGGGAGGCACGGTTTTGAGAGCAGAGCTTTATTGGCTGATAATTTGCCCCGCTGCAGAAAGCTAAAAAGGGCGACTGTTTTATCTGTCATGGCTACTCAATAAGCTCTTTCCCCCTGGGGCAGGAGTAGGTACAGTTTTCATCACATAGTCAACCAGCCAGGATTTCTGTCCCAACATGAATCCATGAATCCTGAAGGATAGAAACAGTACTACGCTGAGTAGACTGAGAGACATCTGGTATCCCCGAACTCCCATTAGGAGGTATTCGTGTCTAGGTTTTGCTATGAGACCTCGGGTGGGCTTTATCGAAGCACTTTATGACTGTGCTTTTGAAAATATTTCCCTCTAGTCATCATTATGAGGTAATGTATTAGGTAATGTCTTGAAAAATGGCCAGAGGGCTAAAGTGTTAGCCTTACAGCTCGCATACCTGAAAATAACAATGTTGGTTTATTATTTTTTGCACTACAATGTCATTGGAATGCCTCATAAACATAAATTAATAGTGACAACTCTGTCTCTACTTAAACACAACTCTACCAACACATAATGCTAAGAGAAGCCAAGACCCCTCACGGAGTGCTTGAGATAATTCCTCTCTCTGTTATCCCATCCAGGGTACATTCCGGCCTCTTTTGTCTCAGCCATCAGAGCCAACTTCGGTTACCCAGGGTTCACTAAAATCCACAGTTAATCCTCCAATTATATCTTTCTAAAGAATTTCAAACTCTGTTCTTCTCTTATCTTCTATCAGAATTTCCAAGAAGCAACAGAGACATGACTTGGCATAACCCCACTCTAAAGGCGAAAAGGCTGACCTGAAATGAGAGCATGCTGGAAAGGAATGACTGAGGCCACACACTTACTTTTTATTTTTATTTATTTATTTTTTGTACGTGCCCCTAGCAGGAACCAGACCCGGGACTCTCTGGTCCGCAGGCCGAAGCTCCAACCGCTGAGCCAAATTACTTACTTTTAATGGTTAAAATTTAACCCATTTCTTTTCTTCTTGTTCTTTTCACTTACACCTTTCTATGTGTGATTTAAAGCCAATTGATCTTTTTTGGAATTTAACTTATTAGCAAATGAGAAAACAACACAATGTCCGCACAGTCGGGATTTTCAAAGTGTTTGCCCCTGTACAGAAATTGTTCTGGCAAGCATTACTTTCAAATCCCAAGTTTGGTCACTCTTCCAGAAGAATGCCTTTTAAATTCATAAAACCAAAAAATATGAACCAATGTACAAAGCGATGTTTATACTATGTAAAAAACAACATTCTATGTGTCTAAAATAAATATAAAGCGTAATCTCTAGGGTAGTCCTAGATTCTAGGAGATTTGTATCTCATTGAGGAGATGTATATACTCGCGTAGGCAATTTCCTTGGGCTTTCAATAAAACTGGGATAGTTCTTATTCTACACTAATCAAATCATTTATTTCCATGAATGTTTGTCTGCTGGAGTTTACAGACTAGCTTTTATATGTATATATTTTACTCAGTGCCTCATAAGAAGCAGTGAATCCACATGAGGTAATTAATATATGTTGGTTGAATAAATGGCCATTCATAAAATGTGTATACCTACATATATGTGCAACACATAATTATTCAATTAACTCACTGACTGTGTTTATGTGGAATTTGGCATGTGTGTAAGAGTAGAAGGAAAGACAGCTGTGGTATAACGTTTCATCACGCCGGTGTTGGGGAAACAGAGCCATGCCCGATTCATCCTGGGATGTCAGAGCAAGGGGCAGCCTATAAGACATGCAGGCAGAAACTGGTTTGCTTTGCACTTCAGTTGAATCCCTGGCATAATAATGTCCTTTATTCCGTTTTTCTGGACCCACTTTTAAAGAATTTTTTTGTTAAGCAGATTTTGGCATTGCTACTTTTTAGCGAGGTCCTGAAAAGACTGTAATTAAGCAAAACATAACTTTCATCCAAACGCAGGGTGTGGCAAAAGTAGGTTTACAGTTCTAAGTATTCTTGTATTATTCTTTATTAATTATTGTATTATTTTTCACACAAACAACTGTAAACTGACTTTTGCTCAACCCTGAATGTATCTCTGTATTACAAAGTATACAATAAAACGTGTAATATGATATATATTTTTTTATTACCTGAATTATATATTCAGAGGTCCAAAGACTGAAGAAGAGATTCCAATTTATTTTTTCTAGCATGCCTGAAGGAAAATGTCCTTTAAATTGGCACATCACGAGAACGGAATGTGCTCAGAGATCAGCTGAAAGTTTGAAAAACGAGAGTGCCGCAGCTGTGGCTACGGGCTCGGGTTCGGCGGAGGACAGGACCCCTCCGGCCGTCCTGAAGTTCTCATGAGCTCCCCTGGAGTCACAGACACTACGCCCCGTCCTGACAGAGCCCCGTGCACGCTTTGAGCCAAACGGGTGCCGGTGTACAGTAATAATAAGATCTTACATTTGCCTAGCACAGTATAATGTTTCTCACTACAATCTTACGAATTAGGCAAAAAAGATCATTGTTTCCGGGTTACAGGCAAGGAAACTGAACTTCGGTGGCGTTTAGTGGTGTGAGATGACAGAGATATGTAGCTGGTCTCTGCCCCCTGGTTCCTGGCACAGAGTTCCCGAAACCCTTGTAATTTACCAAATGATACAGGATGAGGAGAATCTTTTATTCTAATATTTGGTCTTTAACTCTGGTGCCTGATACCAAGATCCTAAATCCCTTGGAATTTTCTGAGTGACAGGAGTGTCTTTGATTCTAATGAGGCAAGTTTGGGTGGGGACTGTTCATAAAAAAGACCAACCCGTGATTAGAAACTTGGGGTTTTCAGCCCCTCCCCTCATTCTCCAGAGAGGGCAGAGGAGCTGGAAATGGAATTAATGATCGATCACGCCTGTGATGAACCCTTCATGACAATTCCCAAAGCCTGGGGTTTGGAGAACGTCCAGTCGGTGCACCTGTGGAGGAGCTGGGAGAGTGGTGGACCCAGAGAGGGCGGAAGCTCCACGCCCCGTCCCACAGACCTTGCCCCACGCACCTTCTCCACGTGGGTGTTCATCTGTATCCTTTATCATCTCCTTTTATGACAATCTGGCAAACAGCAAGTAAACGCTTTTCCTGAGTTTTGTGAGCCACTCTAACAAATTAATTGGACTGCAAGAAGGGCTCTTGGAAACCTCAGGTTTATAGCAGATTGGTCAAAAGCATAGGTAACAATCTGCACCCGAGATTGGCACCTGAAGCAGTGGGGAGGTGGGAGGGGGCAAGTCTTGTAGGACTGAGCCTGAGTCCTTAAAATTGTGGGATCTGATCCTGTCTCTCAGCAGATAGTGTCAGGATTGCACTAAATTGTAGGACACCCAGCTGGAGTCACAGAGCTGCTTGGTGTGTGGGGAACCCCACCCACCTGGTGTCAGATGAGTGGGCAGTTGTGTGAGAGTGAAGGAGAAACGGGAGGATGGGCTTTTCCCTCCTTGGGTGGCTTGTGAGGTCCCACAGCAGAAAGGAGTACAATTGGAAATAGAACCTATAGATCCTATCAGATCTCCTATGGGAGTCAGAGGAACACATTATATGTTATTATTCCCTGGCTACCTGACCTTCTGCGGGGTTCACAAGTTCTCCGAACTTGAGCAGCTTCACTCATAAAATAGAACAAAAATCTCTCACACTGTTACTCTGAGGGGGAAATAATGTGTGAAAAGTTTTATCGACAGCAAAGTATTATTCCAAGTTTTCCTGCGCATTCAGTATTTAAGACACGGGTGTGCCATTGATTATCTCCAATTCTGACATCCCCGAAGCTTTTAAACCCAAAGTATTTCTAACTCATTTAACAGCCACATCTTACCTGAACTGACAGGCCTATGTATTATCTGGTGTTTCCTCAGTGAGTGTGGATACCCATTGTTTCACAGCAGAAATATCAATATAATTACAAGTTACAAGTTGGGGCCTGTACCTGCAGGAATGTTCTGCAGTCGTTGTTAACACGGCACATTATCTTTCTGAAACCCAAACATCCTGTATTCCAATGCACATCTGGTCCTAAAGACGTTGGCGGGATCATGGGGCTTGTAATGTGGACTGGAACCCTACTGACTCAGTTAGAGACCGTGGATGACAGGGTGCTGAAGTTCTGGTGGATGTCAGAGGCTAGGTGGTTTGGGGGTCAGCCACAGCCCAGGCCCACTCCAAAGCAGACTTAGGACAGTTTAGAAGTGACACCCTTCCCGTCCTGAGCTTCTCGGTCCTAAAGTGAATGTGGCTCTTTAAATGCTTATCTTAGAGCAGAACGTACAAGCGCTGTAACCAGAAGTGTTGGTGGAAAACGAATGAGTAAAGACATTGGGCGACATGGATGCGAGTCTGAATCCCTGACCCACTGCCTACCAGCTCTGCCGCTTTGACACGTTGGTCCAGGTTTGTAAGTCACAGCTTCTCCTCCTCCAGGTGGGGACTTTCGCAGTGCGGGGGCTGTGGCCAGTCTGAAATGGGACAGCATATGCAGAAGCACATTCCGCGGTGACCCACTGACACCGTGTCCAGTAGAAGATAGATTCCGTTCTCTTTTCCTTTGCGCCATTTTAAAGTCCAGAAAGTTGAATTTGTGGTTTAATTCCAATAATATTCTGCTAAAGTAGTTTTTTCTTTTTTTACAAAAAGCAAACTCTTTTAATAATGTCTAAGGTTTTTAATGCCCGTGTCTCACAGTTTACAGAAAACAAAGCAAAATACCCCTAAGTGATAAAGGGTGTTTATCGTAGGTCAACTAATTATACTTCTCGAACCTGGAATATGAGAATGTGATGGTTGGCTCCAGTCTGTGCAGAACTGTAGGGCACGCGCTGTATCTTGGCTGCGATTCATTCTGCAGTTCAGAAGGCTGGAGCTCGTGATAATGGCACATAGGCTTGGGCATGACTAATTCACAGAATTTTAAATAGGTCTTGAGTTAAAAAAGAGTTCTCTTTGAAGATTAATCACCACAGTGATACATGCATGAAAAGAGAACCCCTCCAGTGTCCGAGTTCCTCACTGTGGCTGCATCAGGCCGCAGAAGAGCCCACTCGGGAGCCGTCAGGGAACCTCGGGACAGGTGCTAACTGCCGCTCAAGGTCTGCTCTTCTCAAGTGGAGGAGCGTGTGTTGCAAACGGAGGGCTTGTGTGTGTGTGAAGCCGGCCTGTAGGTAACCAGGACATGTAGGACAATTCAGTACATGGTCACAATAAAATAAAATAAACCTCACTAATGTGGATGCAAGGAAATCAATGCCAGGCAAAGTTATGACTTCAAAATGAACAGGGACATTTTCATAAGAAACTATGAAAATACACTATATGCCCTCAGGATAGAGGGGAGTCTTAAGACCAAACGTATGAACCATAAAGGAAAACATCGCCAAATTTTGCTACATTCAAGTTTAGAATGTCTTTAGATCAAAAGGATTAATAAAGTTAGGAGGTAAGCCACAGACTGGGAGATGTCTTCATACAATGGACAATAGATGAATATCTGGATTAGATAAAGCAGTTCTATACATTAATAAGTAACACAATAGCACAGTAGAAAAGTGGGAAAAGGACATGAACCACAGATATTTTATTGGCCAATAAACACATAAAAAGATGTTTGATGTGATACAAAATTAGGAAAATGCAAATGTAAACAGATTTGGCAAAATTTTAAAATATTCATAACACCAAGTTTGGACATAGATACGGTGGAACGGAAAGTCTGATACGCCACGGAAGGGGGTATAAAGTAGTAGAGCCACTTGGAGGCAGAAGTACTTGACAGTATCTCCTAAGGCTGAAGATGTGCCTACTCCCTTGTCCAGAAATTCCATCCAAGAGCAGGACTTCCCACAGATGGCAGCCCCCAGTGTGCTTGGCTTGGGTCACGTGTGTCAAGATACTGATCCTGGAGGCTTGGGGACAGGTAGAGACGGAAGGGCCTACAGTGGCTGGAAGCCCCGGGCTGGTTTCCTTTGGACATTCGACAAGGTTCCTCATCCGTTTCCATAAGTACACCACATGTGCTTGTTCATTTCCTATGTGGAAATAAAGCTGAGCAAGTCTGCCCAGAAATATGTGCCTTCATTTTCACAAGGAGATATGCTGGGGGGCGGGGGTCATAAATATGTGACCACAGCATTGTGTATCCTGTATTTAAAAACATGACTAGGGCATTGTCTATAATAACAAAAAGTTGGAAACCACTTGAATGCCCCATTCAGACCCTTACAAGTCTTTCTCCAAGAGGTTTTCTGAAGTCTCCTTTCCTTTCCTGTTACAATCTGTCCCTTCGCTTTTTCTTCACTTTGCAGATTTTCTCGAAAGTGACATTCTAGGTCTGGGTGGTGTGGTCTAGTGGTTAGAGTATCAGCCCACAAACCTAAGGGTCTCAGGTTTGATTCCAAGTTGGGGTCATGCAGTTGATGTGTCTCTCTCACATTGATGTTTCTCTCTCTCTCTCTCTGCCTCCCTCCCTGTCACCCACTCTCTCTAATATCCTTGGGTGAAGATTAACAAAAACAATATTTTTTAAAGTGACATTCTATTTTATCTTTGTTTGTTTCTTGTTTATTTCCACCACTAGATGTCAGTTCCTTGAAGGTAGAAAACTGTCTATTTTATTCACTTGTACATATTCAGAACAAAAAACAGTATGGCCCACAGGAGACACTCAAAATTGTTTTTCATATTTAGTGAATGTCCAATTTTTCAGTTTCATTGTGTATATTTATATAACAGAATACTAGACAATAGTTAAAATGTATGAATTAGGGTTCTAAGGACCAACAGAGAAATGTTCTCAAAAACATAATGCTGTACACCAAAGCAGGTTGAAAAATTGTGTACATATAAAATACTGTTTTTATAATAAAGTGAAAACATGCAAAATATGTATATAGATTATTTATGTAGATTATATATGTATGATAATATAAAATATGCTTGAGGAAGATACACAGTAAATTCAGAATGACTGGAGTTACCTCTGAGAACATGGCCAGGGAATAGAGTTGGGTCTATATCTGTAACATTTTCTTTCTTTTTAAAAATGCCACAAGTATGGCTGATGTATTTACTACCCAACAGATTTACATAGTAGATTTGCACAGGTGTTTGTTACATATTTTGGTACATTCTTGTGTTTGAAAAATTCTGTAACATATATTTAAGTAAAAGTACTGCTCAGTTGATGAACACTTCCCAGTGTCTATACGGGCAGACGTTTGGAAGAACTGGCCAGCTCCAGAGGCCCTGGGACTTCTGCCTCTTCTGCAGCATGGTCAAAGCCTTCTTCTCTATCACCTCATGGGTGTTTCCTGTTTTCCTTTAGGAGGCAAACTGGAGAACAGCTCAGCACAGTGAGAGAGGGCTCTCCCCTGGCGCTCTGAGCAACAGCTCCACAGTGGTGCTTTGTTCCACGTCCTGCCCGAGGCTCCACATCCGGGAAGTGCCGAGGAGTTTCCTCCTCTGACTCCTGGGCCGCGCTGGGGCCTGGCGGGAGCAGGGCTGCCATTCAAACCGGCTGCAGCTGCTGTGCTTCTGACACTGGGGAATGTGCACTTGAGCATCATGCCCCCTCTCGGATGCTGATCGGCTCCTTTCAGTCTTTTCATAGATTCCTGGAGGAGGAGGCAGCGGAGGCCGAGGTGAGCCAGTGCGCCCGTCTCAGCGAGGCTGGCCTCTTGGCACCGCGCCGGCCATTTGGTCAGATGGCATTGTCTTCTGTGACACACACAGGAGCACACGCACGCACAGAGCACGAGCCACTCAAGCCATATGTCTCTGTGCTTACAAGTTCCATTGCACCGGCCAAAATTATATTTTAGCAAACACTGAGGTATAAGCTCAAAGTATATGTTTGTTGGCATCTATAACCATGGCGGGAGGTTCCCTTTGTTTAAGATGGTGCTCGCATGGAGATAGTAGATGGAACTCCCTCCAGATAATGTCTACTATCTTTAGTGAAAAGAACATGCAGAATATAGTAAGAGGAGCAGTTCAACCATTCTCTCCCACACAGAGGATTTGGAACCTTTCTAAGTCCTCGGGCAGCCTCAGTGGACCATTAATGTGACTAGAACTCCCCGAATCTCCCCCTCCCCAGACTCCCAAAGACGGTCGGGATGAGCATCAAACTCTGCCTTCTTCTTCCACCCATACGTGGCTCTGTTCCAAGCTAAAAGCTCCCCAAATCCATGAAGATCTGCCCGTTTCCTCTCTACAGGGTGGCCAGAAACTTGAACTATTAGAGCAGCGGCTGACAAATCCATGGGCCAAATCCAACGTGCCGCCTATTGTTTTTAAAGTAAAGTTGTATTGAAATACAGCAATGCCCATTTCCTTACAACTTGTCCCTGGCTGTTTGCATACTACAATGGTAGGTTGAACAGTGATGAGGAAGCCATATCGTCTCAAAGCCTAAAATATTTACCATCTATCCACTTACCAAAAAAAAGTATGCCCAACCCCGGGTAATAGAATCCTATGACTTGAAGGACTGACTAGAATACAGATTATGGCCAAGAAATAGCAGGACAAAAAGATGTTTATATTCAATTTATACCAAGTTTATACCAGGTTAGCAGTACGACTGGGGACCAAATGCTCATACCTTAATTATTTATTTTTTAAATATAACAAAATCAAAGAAGCACCCCTTTATAGGGTTGTCCTTGATTAGAAACTGTCCCCGCTGTCCCATGATCACTCTCCCCAACATTAACAATGAACTGACACAGAACTTTAATTTCTGTTACTTATCTTCTTTATTCATGCTGTGGTTGCTTCCCAGGCTTGTCACCCCCACCTGATGGCTGGGTGCCAAGGTGTCTATGACACTGGCGTAGCTCTGAGTACCTGGGGAGGCTGACAGCACTCGGCTAATTAAATGCCCTTTAAAGGGCAACACTAATGAGCTTCCCCAAGCTCTGGGTCATAGGTCCATAACTAGTTTGTGACGACTGCTGTCCCCTTCTCTTAGAAGAAAACTCAGGCAGGTGCTGGCTGGACATAGCAGGCGAACGATACACTTTTGGGGTTCATGAGCCACCTAAATGACCCAAGCTGCAAAAGCAACTGGTTCAAAGAGCTCCCATCCACCACATACTGTAGTTAATTAGGCAGGTTTCCAGACAAATCAGAACTACTGGTATTATATGCATAATAATGTATTCAGCAAAGTGAAGCAACCCAGGAAAGATACGCTCTGGATATTTTTTTAATATATCTGTCTGCTCTGTGAGTCATGGGGCTCAGAGCAAGTCTCTCCATCTCTGTGGGTTTCAGTCTGACTCCGGAAATGAGGAGTTAGGACCAAATAACAAGAAAACGATCTCCCTACTTTACAAATCACGTTTGCAGGTGTTATGCTATGTTGCTGTGCTATGAGCTCAGATAAGTCGGGGATCTCCGCCACACTTCAGTGCCCTCAACGGGCCGAAACCAGCCTGGCAGCCCCGCAGCGGTGTGATTCTTTATCCCCTGTCGTCGTCTTTGCAGCAAAGGTGTTGTTCACGCAAGTCTTTTACGGGTTTGGCTTTTCTCTTTTCCAGGGCTAACCTATGCCATTATTAACCTCATCGTCTTCATAGATTCTTTCCAGGTAACTGGCCTTGGTTAGAGGCCGCCATTGGCCTGAGATTAGAACAGATCTAAGAAACCTTGGCTCACACCATAGACCTCTCTCCAGCCTCGCTCCAGCAGGCTGAGCTGCACTAGGCTCGATTCTGAGAAGGCCCGAGCGGCGGGTAAGGCGCTGCCGCGGGCATGTCTTGGGCGTTTCCTGCCGCCCACTGGCCACGCTCAGCTCCCCTTGCAGCAGCCCTCTGAGCTCCGCTTCGCCCCGCAGCTGAGCTCATCCTGGTGGAGTCTGGGTGGTGAAAACCTCAGCCTCCGGCCTTCATGTTCAGAATTCTTCTGCAGAAAAAATCTATGGTATATCCTGATCGTTTTGTGGGTTGCAGTGTGTATTTTTGGGGGGAGGCTTACAGCATAAGAATTTTTTTTACCCTGTTTAAGTGGTGGATGGAATGCGGAGGAGTAGGACTCACTCTGCTGAGGCCTTTTTAAGTTGCCAAATGTTTTCTCTGAAGCCCACATGTACAGTCAGGCTTGGATGTTCTCTCCCAACATTCTCAGCTGGCTGCCTTCCGGCCTCTGTGGGAGTCACCTGAGCTGGTACAGAGTGCTTGGCATACGAATCTCAGACGGTGATTAAAGAAAGATGTAAGATCTCCCTGCCCAGCAGCTGAGGGTTTGATGTGGAAAGAAAACAAAATCAATTTCCAACTCAGTTTCTTGCCCAGTAACATCTGGCCGGTCAACCAAGCCATCTGATCCCAGGCACTTTGGGATTTTAACATAATTCTGGTGTTTCAGAAATAAAGTATGAGAGCCAAACATCAGAGGCTCGGTGAGATGCTAATCCTAGAGAAGACATGAATTAAGCTAAAACAAACAAACAAACAAATAAATAAATACAACAAACAAATAAATAAATAGATAAATACATAAATTTAAAAAGAATTGTGAAACTATCACTTCCTGATGGGTTAGTTTATTTTATATACCCTGACAAAAAAAATGTACTTCAGGTAGAAAATGAAATGAGCAGTGGTGCACATGAGTCCTACCAAACACCGGTTTCGAGGAGACCTTTGACACTTTAAAAAATAAATGTAAGTAGCACAGAAAGAGTTTTCAGAGCACAACACCTGAAGAGACACCAGTAAATTGATTTGATCACCTTTCCTAATTCGTCAGCCACCACGCAACACGCATCTGTTTCTACCCAAGCAAGTCCCTTTTACTTTTCTCACGGCCTTCTGGTATTGAGGATCGTGGTGTCGTGGCCCTTGAAGGAAAGTTCTGCTAAAAGAACTGCAAAGGCTTTGGGTCAGGCTGTGTCTAAGGATCTCTATGGCCTCTCTAGCTGATATGACGAGAGGAGAAAGGAAATGAATCAGGGAGAGAACAGTGTGACAGCCACTACTGGTTTTTCCCTCCATCCTTCTCTCTTTCCACCTCTTTCCCACCTTTTCTTGCTTGCAGATCTCTGGCTCTGTTCTGATATTGGGGGCTGCCATGGGTTTAGGGGCAGAAACCATCGCTGGCCCAAAGGTGACTCTCTATTGTTCTATGCCAATCAGAGTCGCCTCAGTTGCTGGCCAGTCACTGGTGCAGGCATGAACATGTCCTCTAACTCTGGGCTGCGTAAAAGTAGAACCGACTGGGGGTGTCTGCAGAAGACTTTCTTTGCCAGAGAAAAGAAGGTGTGCAGTCAAGTCTGCCGGACTCTGCATTAGGGCCAGCTATCTCATCTGTAGGACCCAGTGAACACTTACCATGTGAAGATCCTTGTTTCTTTCTTTAACTATCTCTCCACCTGTCATGATGATTTTTTTTCTTTTTTAATTTGATATTTAGGTGTAGGCAACCTCACAGGTACCTGGCCCCTTGCCCTGCAACTCAGCACGCAGAGCACACATTCCCACGCTTTGCCCAGATCCCCACTTGGAGGCAAAGGGTGGCGGTAGCTGTTGGACAAGGACCAGGGAGTCAGTGGTCTATAACTTGTCCCACCCACTTGGTGAGGCAGGACTACCATGAGTCAAGGCTCTAAGCCCCTGTTGCATGCTTTTTTTTGTCCCATCTGACTTCACTTATAAAATGCAAATTAAAAGTAAAATTACTAAGAATTTCAAGATGGCAGACACAGAGCCTTAGTCCCCAAGCATGGCACCGTTTGGATCCTGGGGCCCCGTGAAGCCAGTTCTTACCTTCAGGCTGCCCATGTCACCCAAATCTGCCTCAGCCATCTTGAGATCTCCAGGGGTACATGGCCAAGTTAGAGGAGAGAGACAAAAAGCACCTGGGTCCTTAACATTAGGCTATTAAATTAACCAAACTCTCAAGAATTCTTGTTATAAGCCGTAATAAACCCTTTGTTTTTCTTTTGTTGTTTTTTTGTTAGTTGTTTTTTCTTTTAATTTTTTTTCCCTTTATTGACTTTAGAGAGTGAAGAAGAAAGAGGGAGAGATAGATAGAAACATCGATGAGAGAGAACATCGATTGGCCGCCTCCTGCATGTCCCCCACACGGGGGATCAGGCCCACAACCTGGGCTTGTGTCCTGACCGGGAATCGAACTGGCGACCTCTTGGTGCATGGGTTGATGCTCAACCACTGAGCCACACCAGCTGGACACCCTTTGTTTTTTTATAGACCGTTTTTACTTGAGTCTTTTTTTTGGTCATAATTAAAAGTATTCCAACTGATAGGAAAGATCACACATTGATGGAAAAAAATCTACAAAGGGACTAGAAAGAAGTGGTTAGGTTAGAAGAGCTGTGCTCTAACATTCAAACAAATCGACGGCCGCTCTTCTAGAGAATGCTGGACCACTCAGCAGGCACGAGAGGCCGGCGTGTCCTTGGCCCCCGAGCGCAGACTGCACCCTCACTTCCACTCCAGCCACACACGCTCCTCCACTCCTAGGAGGCTGAAGAAGTTTAAGTGGGGCAGATATTGGCAAACTAGGACGCGGAGGACAAACACTACACCCACACTGATTTTTACATGAACGAGAATTGAGATGATGGAAAGAGGATATTGTGAACTTCAAGGACAGTTTGAGGCAAAGTTACAAAATAGAGGAAGGTTTATTTTGTGCTCGCCTATTGTCCTTATAACAGAGTTTTTCTTTTTTCTTTTCAGAAACATCCCTCAACCCTGACCCCTGTAAATAGCTTGGATTTTTATTCTTGATCATTCCGGTTTAAGGTACTAACTAATAAACTTAAGGTACCATTTTTTTTACATAAAGGTTTGATTGATCAGCCCCTATAGTCCTTTTAGACTTGGAGATTTTATGATTCCTTTGTTGTTGTTAAGCCTCACCTGGGAATATTTTTTCAGTTAGTTTTAGGTAGAGAGGGAGGGAGAGGGAGAAGAAAAAAACACATCAAACTGAGAGTGACATATCAATTGGTTGCCTCCTGCACAATCTTAACCAGGGACCAAACCTGCACCCCAGATACATGCCCTTGACCAGGAATAGAACCTGAGACATTTTGATTTGTGGAACAAGATTTTACGAATATTTTATGATTCTTCACTGACTGCCCCTCCTGGGACAGTGAACTCCTCCTCAATTAGGGGATTAAAAGTGGAATAAGTATCATCCTCTGGGAAAAACAGCTCAGGGAAAAGGTAGTATAGAGGAGAGCCATGAAAGGTGTGGACTTGATAACATCTGGAGGGAAATCCATTTCATCCAGGAGATCAGCAGGTGCACAGGCACGGACGGGTTTCCCTCTGCCTAGGAAATGGGCTATAACTCTTAGAAGCTTCTTCACTCCCTTCTCATGAATGGTTAGGCACTAAGCATGTTTCTCAAACATTTCTAGAGACGAGAGCAGAGGTATATAAATTGTGGATCACTTTTCTAATCATATAGGTTATACTGGGTTGAATAACATCCGCCCAAAATGTATGTCCTCCTGGAACCAGAATGTGATCTTATTTAGAAATAAGTGTAATATGTTAAGGTGATGTCATCTTGGTTTCACACAGGCCCAAAACAAATGACTGGTGTCCTTATAAGAAGGTATGTAGCCTGGCTGATGTGGGTCAGTGGTTGAGCATCGACCCATGTACCAGGAGATCACTGGTTTGGTTCCTGGTCAGGGCACATGCCCAGGTTGTGGGCCCAGTCCCCACTTGGGGGCATGCAGAAGGCAGTTCATTGATGTTCTTTCTCATCGATGTTTCTATCTCTCTCTCCCTCTCTCTCTAAAAATCAATAAAGAAAAAATAATAATAATAAAGATAAGGTTTTTTTTTGTTTGTTTGTTTTTATCCTCACCCGAGGACATTTTTGCATTTTTTGTTCAGACAGAGCGGGAGGGAGAGAGAGGAAGAGAGAGAGAGAGAAACATCGATGTGAAGGGACACATCGAGTGGCTGCCACCCGCACGACCCAACCAGGGCCGGGGACAAACTGCAACTGAGGTACGTGCCCTTAGCGGGAACCGAACCTGGGTCTCTCAGGACCGCAGGCCGACGCTCTAACCGCTGAGCCAAACCGGCCAGGGCAAGATAAGGTTTTTTTTTTAAAAAAAGAAGGCATGTAAAGACGCCCAGAGAAGAAGGCGAGGTGAAGATGTGAAGGTGGAGGCAGAGGTCAGAGTTATGCTGCCATAAGGAGGGAACCAGGAGCCACCAGAAGCTGGAAGAAGCAAGAAAGAAGTCTTCCTTAGAGCCTTCAGAGGGAGCATGGCCTTGTAAACACCTTGATATGGGGCTTATAGCTTCCAGAACTGAGAAAGAATACATTTCTATTGTCCGGACCCACCTGGTTTGTGGCCATGTGGTTCGGCAGCCCTAGGAAACTAATAGGTGACCAATAGAAGTCGGCCTCTCACAGGGGCCCCTGGCTATATGGAATGATAAGGTTTGAGAGATGATTACTGACTGGTCCTCAGTTTCAGAAAAGAAAATGGAACATCTGCTCACTGCTGTACTGGGGCAACAGGGCTTTGCTTTCCATCTAGAAGGAGCCTGTGAGGTGAGCAATAGTAAATCGGACATTGTGTCAAAGGTGAGCATTCCTGACTGTTGCATGCCCATGCAGCCACGTCTCGGTTTCTCTCACTCCTACCTTTTCATCACAACCCTTCTGCCAAAGAGTCGGAACACAAGGTCTTCCTGTTTTAACCTGTGAGTTTTTGCAGTGACATCAGACAAGAAGGCTGAAAGCTGTTGAAAGTTGCCTCCATACTCGATTAGCAGCACATGGGTGAACCAAGCTCATACATTATTCAGAGGGGAAAAATGTGGGCTTTGACTGGATTTTGAAGGAATCAGCAGCTTTTCCAGAGGAGAGTGACCTATTGTTCTGCTTCACAGAACACAAAGAGCGAGCTGAATTCCTTACGGCATAGCTAACGAAGTGCACACACCCGCTGGGATGAACTGACCAGCAGACATCTTTCATGAGCTCTGACGTCCCGTGCAGAGTGCCCCACTGCTGCTCAGAGGAAGGGTGTTCACACTCTTCTATCTCTTTAGGGTTACAACTCAGTGATGCTGAGGTCGGGAGTTGTGGGAGATAAAATGGTGTTGTCTGGGGAGCATGTACTTGTCAACAGCACCGAGGCCCCCTCGGAAGGATCACCAGGAGATTAGGTGATGTTTGTGTCATTGTCTGACACATGGGAAGCCTTCCACGAGGAGGAAGAGGAGAAACGGTTGTGAATTTCGCTTTTTTAC
Organism: Molossus molossus; assembly: GCF_014108415.1. Classification (NCBI taxonomy): domain Eukaryota; kingdom Metazoa; phylum Chordata; class Mammalia; order Chiroptera; family Molossidae; genus Molossus; species Molossus molossus. Next base: position 33,729,474 of record NW_023425346.1, read on the forward strand.
AGAGTCCACAGCACATGTTTCTCTGAGGCCAGAAGAGTATTTTCCAAGATTGGGAGAAGGAAATTCCGACCAAAAGTATCAAGTGAGGGCTCACAGGTCTTTCAGTCCGGGGCGTTTATGAGGGTTCTGAATTGATTTATGGTGAAGGCTCTTTTTCAGCCAGTAACTGATTTTAAATATTCTGAGGAGAACGTAGAACAAACCCTGGTAAAAATATTTATTTTAACTCTATATTCTCTGTTACCACATGGATTTCATTAAACACTAGAATAAATAAATAACTAGAATTATTTTGTTTATATTTTCCTTGTCAAAAATTTCTCACTCTGTGGATTAAATTGATCTGTTATTATGAAATGTGCTTGATTTCAAAGGTAGGAAAGTGCTATATTAGGAAAATAACTAAATGTGGTAATAGCAGAAATTTGATTTAAAAAATTCATGATAAAATGTGTTCATGATAAGTATTTCTAATGTTTCAGATTTAAAAAGTACAATTCAACTCATATAATTCTCACAAAAAGACAATAAAATTTGTTATAAACTTATTTAACAATATCCATAATGTTTAAGCTAGTTCTGTATAGTGTATATTAGGAATTAGGTAATATTTGGCAAAGCTACATGAATCATTCCAGGTTGCCAGATTTGCCTTAATAAAAATCTTTAGCATTTTTAAGCATAAAACTGAGTTATAATTTAATAATTCACCCCACATTAAAACCTTCCATTTATTTAACAGATAGTGCTGCATCTACCATGTTCCAAGGACTCTCTTGACAACTAGGGATAGAAACAGGATCAAAACAGATGCAGACATTCACGTGAAGATTTGAATTCATATTACCAAAGTATCTCTCAGACTTCCTCTTGGAAGACATATTTGAACGTCTAAAGCTGAAAGATAGGTCATCATTCTAAAACAAATATAGTCATTGTCAGAATTTTATATCTTCACTTTTAAGAACATAGTTTGATTTCTTATCATTTTAACTACTTTGGATAGCCATGAATAAAGTATTGGGCAAGTATTTAGTCTTCATACTGTGTGGACTCCTATCTCTAACACTCAGTAGCTTTGGATGGATGGCCAAACAGCTCTGTGCCTTAGTTTTCTCGTCTGGAAAACGGAAATGATATTGTATGTATCTCACAGGGTTGTGGCGATGATTAAACAATGTAATAGACATAGAGATGTACATTCATAGAAACATTTTTATTTGATTTTCTACAGTTGAGTGAGTGGCGTGGTTTCAGTAATACAATCGGACAAAGGTAAGCCAACAAGCAGGTGAGGAGTACTAGCCTCAGCTTCAGGGGAACTTAATTGAATCTTAGCACTGTCACAAATGCGTCCAGGTAAGTCAGTAAACAGTACTTATTTTTGCTGTGACAATAGAGCACACGGATCCTGTTTCTGCTCTCTCTTCATAGGAACTCAGCCTGCTCTCCACAACTCATGACAAATGAAGGAATTGACATGCATGGTCTCCAGCACCCTGTTCACTTTGGATATTCTGTGCAATGTAATTCCAATAAGACCATAATTCAGCCTGGGAAATATTTTGTTAGTGAATCGCCTGTTACAAATGTATTTTCTTTCAAATGGTATTTGTAGACATTGTTGAAGGAGGTGCTTCCACTGAAGATTAGTTCTATCAGGGCAGACAAACAAGTAGAAAATGTTCAAGCTGGTGAACCGAATTTTGATGTTTAACTAACTGTTCCATGTAATCCTCACATCCTCCAAGTGCTGTTATTATATCTATTGTTTTCTTCTCTCACCTTGACTATAGCTTTTTCAGAAGAGTTCTGCCCTGGAAACCTACTCTCCCTGGTTTCCTATCAGCCAAATCACTGATCCCTGAGGAAAACTCCACCTAGAGTTTGGGGTCAACTTACTTTTATGAATGTCTTTATTTTGTAGGTGTTTAAATATTTTTTAAACAGTAAGTTTTCAAATAGTCAGGAAGCAGCTATAAAAAAATGTATAAATCACACACCCAAGCACCATATCGAGACTTAGCAACCTTCACAAGCTGCAGTTTTATCTCCATACATAGATTTTTAATCATTGGCACATCCTACTCAAAACTATACATTGGGGATTATATTATTTTTTGAAACATTACCATGGTATTCAGATACACACACACAAACACACACACAAACAGATTGGGGTCTAAAAAGAAATATACTTGTGGGAAGACAAAAATCTTCAGCTATCTTACATTGTCTTGAGATTTTCATATTAAAAATCCTTACATTGCCCTGGCCGGTTTGGCTCAGTGGTTGGAGTGTTGGACGGCGGTCCAGAGAGACCCAGGTTTGGTTCCCACTGAGGGCACGTACCTCAGTTGCAGTTTGTCCCCGGCTCTGGCTGGGTCATGTAGGTGGCAACCACTCGATGTGTCCCTTTCACATTGATGTTTCTCTCTCTCTCTCTCTACCTCCCACGCTATCAGCACAAAAAATGGAAAAACGTCCTCAGGTGCGGATAAAAAAAAAAATCCTTACATTATTATGACACATTGAGGACATGTCTAAAATTTGAAGAACTTAGGGAAGTTTTAATTTAGTAGTTTGAGTCTGTCTTGACTAAATATCATTGTGTCTGCAAAATCTAATAAATAAACTAACAGGTATCCATCATGATGATGAAGAACAATATTTAACAAATAGTATAGTCAATTCAGTGATTATATATCATCAGTCTTTTATCTCACAAAGTATTCCTTTTTAGATAATCAAAAATAAAATTAATCTCATCACTTTTTAACGTATATATGGAACACCTGCTATGGGCATTTACTTGTGCAATATCTCCTGGATTAAGGTATGACATGTGTATGCGGTGGTTTCTTGTAGGGTAGGTCATAAATGAACACACAGAATGATCCCTCCGGCCCCGTTACTATCACCCGGCCCAGACACCACCACATGTTTTTTTTGTTTGTTTCTCCTTTTGCCCTCCTACAATCATTTTACACAGAAATCAGTGATCATTCATTGCACTGAAGATAAAGTCCATACTATTTAGCCTAGTGAAGGAGGAGGCAGAGAGGAAGGAGAAGGAGGAGAAGGCAGAATCATCAATCATCTGGCTATTTTTCATAGCTTCTTAGTTTTCAAATTCCTACGCATTCCGCCCTGCCTCTTTCTCCTACCTCATCTCCTATCACTTCTCTCTTTGCTCAGGGCACAGGCTGTCTTTTCACACCTGTATTAGGCTCCAGGAGCACAGGTATCTTTACATGTCTGCTCAGTGTATTTGTGTCATCAGGCATGTAGGGGGCATAAAATTAATTGTTGTTGAAAATAATGAATAGGGCAGTGTTATATCCTTTCTATATTTTGATATGTTAAATTTGCCAACTGCATGCAGACATTAAAAAACAAGATAGTCTTCCATAAGACTATAATCATAACAAATTAAAAATAATTTTTAAAAAGGAGATGGACAGTACACATGAGGCAGACCTCGTCGGAGGTTAAGATTTGAGATGAGCTTAGAATAATTTTCTGAGTTTCAACAGGTGAACATGAGAATGAAGTCCAGCATCCTAGGGCAATAAAAGATGAAAAGTGAGCCACGAGTGTGAGTAAGTGGGTGGATATAGTTGGAAGAGGACAATAAAGAGGCCAAAACGATAGACCCAAGCACTAAGACTAAGGAAGAATAGAAACTAGAGTGTGGTTAAGAATGGCCAAACTATCCAAGGACTTGAACAGCTTGGCAGAGGAGATTAGAATTGATTAAGTAGGCAAACAAAGGAGATTAAGTGTTTTTGAGGAAAGAACCTTCATGACAAAAGTGGTGTTTTAGGAAAAAATTTTTTTTGTAGCACATGCCCGTTCAAACAAAGGAAGCAAATGACCCAAGGCAAGAAGACCTTTGTCGATCTTTGGGAATGAGGTGATAAGGTAGCGGGGCAATGGGGCAGGGATGGGGACGAAGACAAACCAAAGACAAAACGAACTGATGGTGAAAATTTGGACATGTGAGAAGGGAAAAAGGCAGTCAAAGCTAAGAAGACACCATGTGCACTGGACAGTGTCCTTTCTTCTATCCATCAAGAGACTGGAGAAATATGAGGCCACACTGCCTAAAGGTCAACATTCTGTGTCCAAATATGAGGGTGTCCCGTGTGCCTCAGTTTTCCATATCTTTCTCTGTATTTGGACAGAGTTAAAGAATGTCATTCTAGAACCATAGAATATGGCTTTTTCAGTCTTTCAGTGAGTTATCCATTTCGATTCATAGGTTTTCTTATTACTGATCAAGAATGAAGTGTTTCAACAGAAATGCATAGGCTGTGTGTGACAAGCATCCATTAAGCCATCTTCCAAGCACGTCTTCTCTGCCCACTTCACTCACAGAAGAGGATCTGGCTGGTAATACCTGATTGGACACTGAAGTGAACAGCTAACTCAAACTGGTCCAATCAGAACCTTGCCTTGACACTTTTAATCTTCAGACAATAGAAGAAAGGAACTGACACATGACCATTCTGGAAACTCTAGAGAGAAAGTCCATGAATTTGGAGAAGCTTTGTCTTCTTTCTTTCATTTATTTATTGTGTGTATTTGTGTGTTGTTAGGTAAACGTGTATTAATAATTGGCTGGCTATTGTTAATTTTTTTTTTACAATTCTATAATATATGACTTGTATCATGTATTGTGTGCTCACTCCCTTTCTCAAGTCATGTCTACTTCCATCACCAATGATCTCCCCTATGCCCTCTTCTACATCCCCTCACCCCGCTTTGTCTTCTTTGTTCAAGTCTTCTTTGGTGTCTTAAAATCTATCCAACACATCTATTTTGTATTTCTTTCTTTGAAAAAAAAATCATCGTCCGGTTTCTACTGTATACAATCACAGAAACTTCATCAATATCTAGAGTAAAATACTTTCAGAACTGACATCACATGTCGATTCAGAAGATTCTGGTGGGAAGGGTGAATGAGAGCATAGCAAAGGTAACTCCGGAGTTTGGAGACAACGCTCGTACTTAATAAAACCCTTTCCAATACTTATCAAAGAGAGACAAGCAACACTCATCAGCACAGAATTAGATTTGTTTCTCTTTCTCCCTCCAGAGGTATGATATTTTGGGTAAGAAGTTTTCTTACCTTTCTCCAACTTATTATTTCCTTCTTCAAAGAGAAACATCTAAACCTGGGTGTAGAACAGATCAGCTGAGGTTCTATGTGAAGGATAGAAGGGCGGTGTGCCATTAGAGGATGTGCAAAACCTGGGGAGAACAAGATAATGTAGGTCCTTACAGGTCAGGTTAAATGACCAGAAATAACATATGAATGGATACAGAACAGTTTAACCAAGGCTGTTGCTGGGTTCCCTTGGTAATTGGGATTTTAACAGCACAAATGCTTAGCAAGGTTACAACACCCACTCTCCTATAATTTGAAAGCAAATGAAAAGAGCAGAGTCTATTTTTGTGTCACCCAAGGAAGTTTCTACTCACCCAGAATAGTATTCCTGTTCACTAACAAAAATACTTTTGTGTTATGGTTGATTGGACTTGTGTTCTAGTTCACTTCAGAATATTTTGTTGTGCTCACAGAAGTGGGCTAAAGAAGCTCTTTTAAAAATAAGAATCAACAGGAAGGGGCAAAGATTTTTTCTTCATTTGTTCATTCATTCAAAAATATCTGTTATGCTGCCAGGTACCCTGCTAAAAAGTGATTTTATGGGCTGTTTGTTTTAAGGATGCGGTTCCTGCTTGCATAAATCTTGCTCTGGTAGAGAGGCAAACATAAAACAAAGAACCATATAAAATATAATTACAAATGGTGACAAGTAAACGAAAGAAAAAGCACATGCTATGTACTTTTTAATGATATGAGAAATTAATAATTTAACTGGTAAAGGGAAATTATTTAACTGGTAACAGGGAAACCCTCTCTGAGGAAGACATATTTTAGCTGAGTCTGGAAGGCTGTGCCTTAGCCCAGAAAAGAGGAGGCATGGAGCGGGCCTGGAGGGGAGAGATGCCATCCCAGAAGAAGGGAAAGCATGTGCAAATGTCTTGTAGAAGGAAAGAACTTGGTGCCTTTGAACAAATGAAAGGGTCCAGAGAGCTGGCACACATGAGGCAGAGGTGGCATGCAGGAGGCGGGGAAGATCCTTACAGCCTTTGTTAGGGATTCGGGTTTCATCACGGGTGCAGGAGGAAGACAGAAGGGGGTGATGGTGATTTGAATATCATTTAAATGTTGTAAGGACTACTCAGACTGCTGTGTGGAGAATGGGAGTTACAGTAGGTCAACAGTAGAAGACAGGAGAACAGTGTAAAGGTCAAGGAAGGAAACCAGGGGGAAGATGAGATGTTACTAATGGAGCACGGGGGATGCAGAGTGATAGCCTAGGGTTGGGGTTAATGTACTTCCAATCTGCTGGCGTTTGCCTGCTGCTTGACTTGGAAAACTGCTTTGAAAAGGCATAAGGATGACTCTGTGGCATCCCTTTAGTCACTATTGTATGAGAGATGGTTTGGTTTGAGTATTTTATTTTGATTTTAATTGAAAAAATGTTTTCTGTAAAGTTTATATATACACATGTGTATAAAAAAGACACAAGATAACTACATTGTTTGCATACATACCCATGTATTTATCTGAAATATGAAATCATATGACATGGACTGTTTTGTCACTTGTGTTTTTCACTAAGCAACATGTCATAAACATGTTTTCTTGTCAAGATCTGCAGATCTTAATTATTCTAATGGTTTATTGGTCTTCTTATTTATTCAGTAACTTTATATTGATAGGCATTTAGATTGTTAATAATTTTTTATTATTACAAATAATGTTGAATTTTCATTATTGCAACGAATGCTGCAGGGAACACCGCTATGTATTTTTGCACACATTTAAACTTTTAGGAGAGTTTCTATAAAATTAATTACTAAGAATAGAATTGCTAAGTCAATGGATTTATACATTACATAAATTTCTAACAACTCAGAAATTGTTCTCCAAATAGTTTGTTTTGATTTAGATTCCTGCTGGCTTTACTATAACTTTAGAAACTATGGACAATTACCATTTTGGTAAAGTAAAAATGATACTTCGTGTTGATTTAATTTACATTTTTTGACCACAGAAAAGTATAACATTTTTCTCTGTGTTGATAAACTACTGGTGTCTGTCTGTCTGAACTTCTTATTGTATTCCACTCTCTTTTTATTCTATATTTTTGCTTTTTCGCACTGTTTTGTAGGAACAATTCACATAATTAGTATATTCATATTTGACTATGATATTTGGTGCATATTTTTTTATTTTGTTTTGTCTTTTCATATCCTATTATGGGCTATTTTTGTAGTATAGATGCTTTTATTTCATTTGTCCACTTTATAAATCTTTTTACTTTTTTGTTGTTGTTGCTAATCCTCACTCAAGGATATTTGTCCATTGATTTTTAGAGAGAGTGGAAGGAAGGGAGGGAGAGAGAGAAATATTGATGTGTGAGAGACACATCAATATGTTGTCTCTCAAATGTTCCCTGATTAGGGCCTGGGATCAAACCTGCAACCCAGGTACATGCCCTTGACTGGAAACTGAAACCTCCACCCTTTAGTCCTCAGGCCAGTGCTCTCACCACTGATCCAAACTGGCCAGGGCTAAATCTTTTTATTTTGAAGTTTCATGTCAAAATCCCTCCAACCTCCCACATATCATTAAATATTTCAAGACAAAGACAAACACGCATAATGTGTTGACTGTCCTAAAAGTAGTTGGCTCAATATTTCTAAAAAGGTATTACAAGCAAGAGAACATTGAATTTGGTCGTCCCAAATCTTTTTAATTCTTATATCCTTATAAATACAGAACTCATTCTCTCTCACTAACAAAACTTTCTCTTTATAGATACATTTTCATTGAATTCTATTTAGGTCTTAACCAAAAATTTCAGCTTAATATTACCTGAAGGTCTTAAGAGAATTTAGGCCTAATTCATGAAAATAACTACTTCATTTATATAGAAGGTATGTATTCTTGGCTACACAAATGCCTGGTGAAACAGACTAGAGTCCTTCTTAAAATCTACAGATAAATGTCAGTTGTAATTTTTCTCTCTTGTCACCGATTCCTAACCTAGTTAACATCAGGATCTCTCTATATATTTAGAGACAAATGAACACATATTATCAAATCTGTAATAAAAAAGAAAGTAACTTAATATGATGCTAATCTGAGAAGAACAAAAATAATTTTCCACTGCCTTTTTCTTGTTGTTACATAAGTGAATGCATTAAAAACACTATCTGGCCTGTTTGCTACAATTGCATTGTAGTCCTTCAAAATGCAATCGCTTGTGTTCTTGATTTTATGCTTAATGTAAAATGCTTCTAGACAACATAATGTATTCTTTGCCACTGCTTTCCCTTTGATGATTCAGTGCAAAAGGTGGAACATATACTTAAAATATTATAGAAGCCTGTTTGGTAAAGGCAAGCTGATCCTAAATATTTTTGAGAAAAAACAATGCTACTAAGTTGACTCACTTCAAAAAAAATTTTTTTTTTTAAGCTAGAGTGATGAACAAGGTAGAAATATGCAAATTCTTGAAGCTATAGAGAAAACAGTCCAAGGAAGAAGTAAAATAAAAGTTTCCAAGCTCTTCCTTGTTGATGATTCCATTGTATTTGTTTCTTCAACTGGGTGTCACAGAAGATTCATAGAGCAATATTTCTAGGGAGTAAAAAGACTCTAAATGAAACTAATTTGAAATTATGAGCATGGGAGTAAACACAGTTACAGAAATGTATTACCAAAAGAATTTTCAGGACCCTTATGATACTGATATCCATTGTTAATCTCTAAGAAAAGATATTGTCTTTTGCTTTCTGAAGCCAGAATCTATTTTTTAAAGACTACAATAAATAAGGGAGATTCCAAAATAGCAGCGGAGTGAATGGAAGCTACACAGATCGTCTCCCAGGACCAAATTGGAATTACAGCTATAACACAGACAAATCGACGGGAAAAAGCAACAGAAAAGCGGTTGCAAGGACCATATAACCAGGGACACTGACTTGATCCTGGTAGGATTGCAAAGGCGCGAGACGGAGGCTGGGAGCCCACGGTCAGCAACGGCCTTAGCTGTGAGCAGTGCCCTCGGGTTACACTCCCAAGCGGCTCCACTGCACAGAGCCAGGACAGAGGCTAAAATAGCCACAGCCACTCACCTTGGGCTTCGGCAGAGGGAGGGCAGACTGGACTGGAACTGTGGGGGACACTCGGGATTTGGAGGGCGCTCAGAGCTTTTGCTGAGTTGCAGCCACTCAGGACGGTGGCCATATTGCTCCTTCCCAGGGCTCTGGGGAGAGGCAGCAGCTCCTCCCTCAGAAATTGAACCCCACCCTGTGGGCCATTGAAATGCAAATTGAGGCTCATTAACAACCAGCATCTGCCCCACCCTCGGGAAATCCCATTACACTGAGCGCCTGAGGGAGTTTTTCAATCAACTGACAACCCAAAACTCTTCAAGTAAAATCGACTGCTAGCCTCCAAGCAAAAAGCTAGAGGATAACAGTACCTTTCCTGGGCTAGCAACTCTAACCAGGAAAGTAAGACTTGACAGTGGTGTTTAACATGGGTCCTCCCTCACTCATCTAAACCCAGGAGAGGGAGCCACAAAGAGCAGAACACCAACACCCACAGGGAAAACTTGACAGGCTCCAAAGCCCACAGTGATAGCCAAAATGGTGAAACACAGAAACAAAAGCCAAATGAAAGAACAAGAGACCTCCACATAAGATGATATCAATGTGGAGCAATTAGGCAAGTTAACAGAGCTAGAATTCAGAGCCATGATCTTGAGGAAGCTCAACAAAATGAGTAAGGACATAGAGATGCTGAAAAAAAACCAACTGGAAATTAAAAACCACCGAGAAGAGATCAAGAGTGACATATCAGAAATAAAGAACACATTGGAAGGTCTAAAGAGCAGAGTAGAGGAAGCTGAGGACCAGATCAGTGAATTAGAAGACAGGGTAGAAAAAAATCAACCAATAAGAAAAACAAAAGAAAAAAACAATTAAAGAACAGAAAGACAGCTTAAGAGAACTGTGAGACATCTGGAAATGTAATAATATTTGCATCATAGGAGTCCCCAAAGAAGAAGAAAATGAGCAAGGGATAGAGAATATATTCAAAGAAATAGTGACAGAAAACTTCCCTAATTTGGTAAAAGAAGAAGGCATTCAAGTTCAAGAAGCACAGAGAGCCCAAGTAAGAAGAACCCAAACAGGCCCACACCAAGACACATAATAATCAAAATGCCAAAAATCAAAGACAAAGAGAATCCTATAAGAAGCAAGAGAGAAGCAACAGTTGACCTACAAAGGAAACCCCATAGGCTCTCAGCTGATTTCTCACTACAGGCCAGAAGGGAATGCCATGAAGTAATCAAGGTCATGAAAAACAAGGATCTGAATCCAAGACTACTCTACCCAGCAAGGCTATCATTCAAAATAGAAGGTCAAATAAAGAGCTTCCCAGACAAAAAATGGCTAAGGGAATACATTAGCACCAAACCAGCACTGCAAGATATGCTAAAAGGACTGCTGTAATTAGTAAAAGAAATAGGAAGAAAAATATAACAAAACTAAACAAAAATGGCAATAAATAAGTACATATCAATAATCACCTTAAATGTAAATGGATTGAATGCTCCCATAAAAAGACACAGAGTAGCCCTGGCCGGTTTGGCTCTGCGGTTAGAGCGTCGGCCTGAGGTCCGGAGAGACCCGGGTTCGGTTCCCGCTAAGGGCACGTAATTCGGTTGCAGTTTGTCCCCGGCCCTGGTTGGTCGTGCGGGTGGCAGCCACTCGATGTGTCCCTTTCACGTCGATGTTTCTCTCTCTCTCTCCCTCACTCTCCCTCCCACTTTATCTGTACAAAAATTGGAAAAATGTCCTCGGGTGAGGATTAAAAAAAAAAAAGACACAGAGTAGCTGATTGGATAAGAAAGCAGGAGTCATCTATATGTAGTTTACAAGAGACCTACCTCACAGCAAAAGATTCACATAGGTTGAAAATGAAGGGATGGAAAAGAATCTTCCAAGCAAACTTAAAGGAAGAAAAAGCTGGGGTAGCAATACGCATATCTGATAAAATAGATTTCAAAACGAAGGCCATAACTAGAGACAAAGAAGGCCACCACATAATATTGAAAGGATCTATCTAACAGGAAGATATAACCTTGATAAACATATATGCACCCAATATAGGAGCACCAAAATATATTAAAAATCTTCTGGAGGACTTCAAAGAGGAAATCAACAGCAATACAATCATAGCAGGGGACTTCAACACCTCGTTGACATCACTGGAGATCCTCTAGACAAAAAAATTAGCAAGGAAACAGACTCTAAATGAAGCACTAGACCAAATGGATTTAATAGATATCTACAGAGAATTACACCCCAAAACTACAGAATTCACATTCTTCTCAAGTGCACATGTGACATTCTCAAAGATAGACCACATGATAGGACACAAACTGAATCTCTACAAGTTCAAGAAGATTGAAATCATATCAAGCATCTTCTCAGATCACAATGGCATGAAACTAGAAATAAATTGCAACAAGAACATGCAAAGACATTTCAACACATGGAGGCTAAATAGCATGTTATTAAACAATGAATGGGTTACCAAGGAGATCAAGGAAGAAATTAAAAACTTCATGGAAACCAGTGAAAATGAACACACAACAACAAAAAATCTATGGGATGCAGCGAAAGCAGTTCTGAGAGGGAAGTTCATAGCACTACAGGCCTACCTCAAGAAACAAGAAAAATTTCTAATTGACTGTCTAATCTCACAACTTAAAGAATTAGAAAGCAAACAAAAAGAAAGCCCCAGAGCAAGTAGAAGGAAGGAAATAGTAAAGATAGGAGGAGAAATAAATGACATAGAGACCAAAAAACAATTCAAAGGATCAATGAAACAAAGAGCAGGTTTTTCGAAAAGATAAACAAGATTGATGGTCCCTTAGCTAGACTCACCAATAAACAAAGGGAGAGAACCCAAATATACACAATCAGAAATGAAAGAGGAGAAGTAACAACTGACACCACAGAAATATAAAAAATCGTTAACAGCTACTATGAACAATTATATGGCAACAAATTCGACAATCTAAGTGAAATGGACAAATTTCTAGACACACACAGTCTCCCAAAACTGGACCGGGAAGAGATATAAAACTTGAATAAACCAATAACAACTAAGGAGATTGAAGAGGTAATCAAGACTCTCCCAGCAAACAAAAGCCCAGGCCCAGATGGCTTCACGGGGGAGTTTTACCGAACATTCAAAAAAGAACTAACACCCATTCTCCTCAAACTATTTCAAAAAATTCAAGAAGAAGGAAGACTTCCAAACACGTTCTATGAGGCCAGCATAATTCTAATTCCAAAACCAGAAAAAGACACTACAAAGAAAGAAAACTACAGGCCAATATCCCTGATGAATATAGATGCCAAAATTGTGAACTAAATACTAGCCAATCGGATCCAGCAATACGTCAAAAAATTATACACCATGACCAAGTGGGATTCATCCCAGGGATGCAAGGCTGGTGTAATATTCTCAAATCAATAAATGTGACACACCACATAAACAAAATGAAGAATAAAAACCACATGATCATATCAATAGATGCCAAAAAAGCCTTTGACAAAATCCAGCATCCATTTCTGATAAAAACACTCAGCAATGTAGGAATGAAGGGATCATATCTCGACATAACATAGGCCATATATGAAAGACCTACAGCCAACATCATACTCAATGGGTAGAAATTAAAAACATTTCCCTTAAGAACAGGAACAAGACAGGGATGTCCACTTTTGCCACTCTTATTTAACATTGTACTGGAAGTATTAGCCACAGCAATCAGACATGAAGAAAAAATAAAAGGGGTCCATATTGAAGAGGAGTAAGTGAAACTGTCATTGTTTGCAGGTGACATAATATTATACATACAAAACCTTAAAGACTCCATTAAAAATCTAATAGACTTAATAAATGAATTTGGCAATGTAGCAGGATACAAAATTAATGTCAAGAAATCGATGGCATTCTTATACACCAATGATGACCTCACAGAAAGAGAAACTGAAAAAAAATCCCATTTACCATTGTGGCAAAAAAATTAAGATACCTAGGAATAAACTTAACCAAAGAAGTAAAGGGCCTATTTGCAGAAAACTACAGGACATTGAAAAAAGAAATAAAGGAAGATATAAAAAAGTGGAAGCACAACCTTGTTCATGGATTGGAAGAATTAACATCATTAAAATGTCCATATTACCCAAAACAATCTATAGAGTCAATGCAATCCCCATAAAAATACCAATGACATATTTCACAGAACTAGATCAAATACTTCAAAAGTTCATATGGAACCAAAAGAGACCCCAAATAGCCACAGCAATTTTTTAAAAAAAGGACAAAGTAGGTGGGATCACAATACCAGATATCAGGTTATACTACAAAGCGACTGTAATCAAAACAGCCTGGTACTGGCCCAAGAACAGGCATATAGACCAGTGGAACAAAACAGAAAACCCAGAAATGGACCCAAGGCAACATGCTCAATTAATACAAAGGTGCAAGAGCATACAGTGGAGTAAAGACTCTTTCATAAATGGTGTTGGGAAAATCGGGCAGCTACATGCAAAAAAATGAAACTAGACCATCAACTTACACCATACACAAAAATAAACTCAAAATGGATAAAAGACTTAAATGTGACCCGTAAATCCATAAAAATTCTAGAAGAAAATGTAGGCAACAAAATTTCGGACATCATACACAGCAGAATTTTCACTGATACATCACCTAAGGCAACAGAAACAAAGAAGAAAGTGAACACATGAGACTACATCAAACTCGAAAGCTTCTGCACAGCAAAAGAAACAACCATCAAAATGGAAAGGCAACCCACTGTATGGGAGAACATCATTGCCAATGATATATCAGATATGGGGTTAATTTCCAATACATATAGAGTGCTCATACAACTCAACAAAGGGAAGACAAAGAACCCAATTAAAAAATGGGCAGAGGAGCTGAATAGACACCTCTCCAAACAGGATATACAAATGGCCAAGAGACATATGAAGAAATGCTCGACATCACTAACCAGAGAGAAGCAAATGAAAACAACAATGAGGTATCACCTCATACCTGTCAGAATGGCTGCCATCAACAAATCATCAAACAAGTGTTGGTGAGGGTGTGGAGAAAAGGGCACTCTAGTACACTGCTGGTGGGAATGCAGACTGGTGCAGCCACTATGGAAAACAATATGGTGTTACCTCAAAGAATTAACAATTGAACTTCCATTTGACCCAGTGATCCCACTTCTAGGAATATACTCTAAGAAGCCTGAAACACCAATCAGAAAGAATATATGTACCTCCATGTTTGTAGCAGCACTATTTACAATAGCTAAGATCTGGAAACAGCCCAAGTGTCCATCAGTAGATGAATGGATAAAAAAACTGTTGTACATATACACAATGGAGTACTATGCAGCGGTAAGAAAGAAAGATCTATTATCCTTTGAGATGACATGGAGGGACCTGGAAAGTATTATCCTAAGTGAAAGAAGCCAAGCAGAAAAAGACAAATACCACATGATCTCACTTATTTGTGGAATATAATGAACATAACAGTCTGAGGAATAGGGTAGACCCAGAATCACGGAAGTAGGGTACAGACTGACAACCCTCAGAAGAGGGGATGGTGGGGGTTGGGAAGAGATAAACCACAGAACTTATATGCATGTATGCATAACCAATGGACATGGACAACAAAGCTGGGAGCGGGGTGGGGGGTATGGAGAGGAGGGTGTCAATGGGAAAAAAAGGAGAAACATCTGTAACAAAAATAAAATTATAAGAAAGAAAGAAAGAAAGAAAGAAAGAAAGAAAGAAAGAAAGAAAGAAAGAAAGAAGGAAGAAAATAAATACTTCTAAACACTACATGGATTAAAAGAAAAATAATTTTGCACATGCTACCCCAAAACATCCATTTTTATTAAATACATGGGCATCGAGTCTCTCTTCTAACATTAAAAAAAAAAAAAGTCATTGCATTATCTATTTTGAGATTCATCACAGACTTGCCATGTTACTGTCTTCTTCAAACCATCCTTTAATTTCTCCTTCTTTTTTCTTCTCCTAATATATAAATACTTAGGATTTATACCTTCACTGTGCCAGTTCAGTGATTGATGCATAGATTTCATTACCCATGTCATTGCACTTCCTAGTACATTTACATTTTTATTTTATAATTCTCATTAAACCATTGATATCTTTAGGTTCAAAATAGATGTTCTCTATTTTTGATGCAATTACCTCCCATTCTGTACCACCACGACACACACGATCTAGAATAGTTCTCTGCCCAGAGTCGATTCCAGAAAATGTAGCCGCCCAACCTTGTTTGAGCCAAGTGCAGGTTGCTACACAGGATGCATGAGCATGAATCTGTGTGTGTGTGTATCGGTGGTGACTGCCTCCAAGGGCAACACCTAAAGCATAACAGAATCAATATTCAGCAGAGTCATTTCTTTGGCAGCTGAAATAAAACTGCAGAAATCTTGCCGTCACTGTTACATTCTTGGATGCCTGCAACTGTAAATTCACCCACCCCCCTGCATAATTCAAGGGAAATACTTCCCTCGGTTTTGGAATACATCCCCCTTACAGTGGGTTGGATAACAAGCCTGAAGGGGTCCCAATGATGAGTAATGAGAGATTGAGAGAGTTGAAACCAAGTGATTTTTACGGGGACCTTTAAGTGGGCAGAGTGTAATTACTGGCTTCGGGCTTACATGTTCTTGATTATTCATTTTTTGCTGCCTCCTATCTCATTCCTTTGTCTCCCCATCACCAGACAATAAGCACCTTCTTATTTGCTAGAGAATGGAATGCTTTGGTTTATCAAATATTCTGATTCCTGGGCACTGCCACAATAGTTTAATAGTTAATTTGATGCAAACATATTCTGCGTTTTACTGTAAATTGTAAATAGGTACCTGAATGAATCACAAAGATAGTTGAGGTTTTGCAATGGCAGGGCCACCGTTAGAAAACTAAGTCTCTTGGTAAAGGATTCTACATGCAGAAAACAAGCTGAAACTGTTTTGACCATACCACATATTAGAGAAATTGTTAATCCCGAAAAAATCTCACGTCCCTTTATTTAGATTGTGTCACTCACACAAAAGTGAACTGTAAATGAACCCTTTTTATGCCATTTATTTCATGTCTCTTGTTGTTTGATAATCATATAAAATGGATTTTTTTAATTAAGTGGATTTTCTGTGACAATAATGAGTCTATCATTTCTTTTTTATTTTTGAAGGGTTCTCATCAAAGAAGGAGGCCATTGTCCACAATGGGGAATTTTCCCTTCCTGAGATTCTCTGGGCTCTCATCAGAAATGTGTTCTTCCAAACAGTGACCCAGCTCAACCCCATTTAGCTGCTCAGAGAAGATGAGCTCATATCCTGGTGGGATGGCGCTCTGCACTGTACAGTCCCAATAATCTGACCATGGCTTGTGCATGAAATGAAGTTCAGAATTTCAGATTGCACAGCTAGCTAACAGAGGAGGGTACTGTCTGTGTGGGGAACAGTACATGATTCATATTTTCTTCAAAAAATTAAAGCCATATTTCTTTGATGTGTCAACAGTGATGAATGAAAGCAGACTGCATTGTCTGTGCTGAACTGGAGGGAGAAAGCAAGCGAGAGAAAGAGAACGAGCCTTCTCTTATATCAAGCAGGGAGAACAATATTCCCAGCAAATATACCTAAACCAAGTGCATCATCCTGGGAATGTAACAGTGAAAACTAATGATGCGAGAGAGGCAATAGTAAGAGGAAACTGGGAATCAAAATAATTATTCTTGGCTAGATAAAAGAATAAATAAACTGAGGGCACTAAGAGCATCTGAACGTTTGTGTAGGCAAAAAAGGAGGGACACCCACGGAGGGAGAGCAGGCAGGAAGAGGAAGTGCTGTTCCCCAGTAATCCGGTGCCCTGACTAGAGCGCTGCATTGAGGCTCTTTCCTTCCTCTGTCGTTAACCTGTTGTTACTCTGCTGTGACCCGGGCAGCGTCGCATCAAAATGGAAATCTCAGTGTGTCCCTATGCCAAACATACATTACACCTGCCAAAATAAGAGGTGAGAAAGGGGGCTCTATGTACAGCATCGTTTTCCAAGTCCATTGAACATAGACAATCCGTGTCTATGGTCCTCGAAGGGAAGTAAGTGACGAGGCAGGTGGTGCCCTCTTTCAAGGTGGCAAGAAGTTTGGGAAGGAGGTTAGAAGAAGAAAGGAAGGTAATCATCTCTTCCTGATTAGGGGATTAGCTCTCTGAATGCTTCTCTCTCACTGACTTCCATACTTTAGGGGGTGGCAAATTCACCTAGTAATTCCTTCGGGAGCCAAATGACAGCACTGTAGTCCCCTAATAACCTTGTTTTCCCACCAGGCTTCTGGTGGCTTCAGTGGTTATGTTATTGAATGGACTGGGTCCCCTTGTCAGTGATTTTGCATTCAAGCCAAGGCAGGGACGGTGTCAGAGGGGCTCGAGGGAAACCAGTTCCCCACTCTCCTGCCTAAGGAGCACACGTTGAGAGCAAGAGGAAGTCGCTCCTCCCTCTGGGGCGTCACAGAATTCCCAGAACCTCATGAAGAACTCACAAGCTCCGAGGCGGCTGCTGCCCCTCTCCCAGACGATGCTCTTTCCCTGCGAAGGCTCTTCCAGTTTGCAAAAGAATGGCCCACTATGGGCGTTCTCGTCAGACAGACAGTGAAACTGAGAACGCAGATCAAACTGAATGCAGAAGGGGGGACTAAGGTGGTAAATTGGAAGGTACTATATATAACACCAGTCTGAGTTGAGTCAAATGCAGTCTCCATGCTGAGACCTCAGGGATTAAAAGAGAAAAGAATGGTGCAGAGGACGGCTGGACATCCAGCACATCAGTCGCATAGAGCTGCTCTTCCCGAAATCTGAAAATCCTCTTATTAAGTAAAGTTAGAAAGAGTGTCTGGCAAGCCGCCCTGCATTGCTTTTCAGGAAGTGCTGCAAAATGGGGGGACGGAAGCCACCCCAAATGATAAAATACCCTGCTGACACGGCCCTGGCTTGCAAAGGCCTCATTGAATGTGACAGGCTGGAAATCTAGGTGGTATAATGAGGCGCAGACACGGTACTTTCAAGAGTGCTGGCAGCTATTCCGTGGCTCCTTCCCCCCAAGGCAAGTGAGTTCCCAAGTTCATCTGTCTATTTGCATGTATTTCCTTTTTCTTCATTGCTCTTCCCCCTATAGCTAATGCACTGACATTCAGTGGGTTGTGCCAGATTTCAAATATACACATCCCTCCAGGAAATAAAAGACACTTAGGCTTGACCATTTGAATTAAAAGTGAACATCTTACTAGAGGATACATGATCGAAATAGTTGTTTTCTAAAGACAGTCTCATACAAGATGTATGGCTTGCTTTATTCAGCAATTACACTTAGTTGGAAATTATTAATGTTGTCTTGCATCAACATCTTAAATTTTTTAAATTAAAATAACAAATCATGGCGGTTCATGTAAGTCAGATACCTCTGATATTTCTTATTTTTGAAATGGGCAATAGAGAATAAGATTGGAGCCGTAAATAATAAAGATGGTGAGGACTGAGATGCCCCAGTTTTCTGCAGAGCCTAGCCTCCATTACACACAGGATGAAGTATCAGAGTTTGCAGATGCCCTGATGCACAACGAAGAGAAATGCCATAGTTTAAATGTAGAAAGTGTTCCGTACAAATATGCAAAGAAAAGCAGAAAGCCACGAGGTTTATCTTATTTTACAGGTGATCTTCCAAGCAGTATCATACAGTTTTGTGATTAAACAAACTAGTTTTACTTGTCAGATGATGCTACAAAAGATTATAACTATTTTTTCTAAGTAAAACCATTAGTCATCTCAACAGCTATGATGGGTCAACCACAGTCATTTTCTCTGTGCAGAAGCTCGTGGTTGAGAGAGATCCATGATCTGCCTGGCGTTTGGGGCAACTCTCAGACTTTCTGGAGGGTACAAGCAGGACCTAGCACAATGAGCAAGAAATTTTTGGTTAGTAGACCTGAATGAATGATGCATTTCTTTCCTCTTTCAGATGCCAAACCAGGAGCATATTTCAGTTTTTCCAGCTGTAAAGTAGGAATCATACCCCCTTCTCAGGAGGTGCGGTCTGTTAGAATTGTTCTGAGAGACGTTCTTTGCCTTATTAACTCTCTTCCTCTTATCCTGTTCTTCTTCCTCCTTCCTGTTATCACTCTTGCTCTCCCTCTTACTCTTTTTATTCACCTTTGGACCAATATTTCTTAGGGCAGCAATGGGGCTCATTATGGGAAACACTCATTTGGAAAAGACTTGCAGTGAGTGTGTGTGGACGGGTGAGACAGCAGAACACACTCGTAACAGTAGTAGGATGTGTTTCCTCAGCAAGTCCTACTCATACATCTGTCCCCACGTCAAGGATGCCTAACTCAGCCTAACTCCAGGATGAACCCGATTGTTCCATTCGCCTGAGGTTCTGATGGACCCTGGTTTCACCATATCAGGCATTGTCTGTGCTAAGTATTTTTTTTTTTTTATCCTCACCCGAGGACATTTTTCCATTTTTTGTTCAGGTAGAGTGGGAGGGAGAGAGAGGAACAGAGAGAGAGAAACATCGACGTGAAAGGAACACATCGAGTGGCTGCCACCCGCACAATCGACCAGGGCCGGGGACAAACTGCAACCGAGGCACGCGCCCCCAGCGGGAACCAAACCCAGGTCTCTCAGGACCGCAGGCCGACGCTCTAACCGCTGAGCCAAACCGGCCAGGGCTGTGCTAAGTATTTTTGAGCATTTTCCTTGAAAAGGTAGAAGACAGACATTGCTATTTTATAGAAATATTGTACCTTGCACTCTTTCACCTAGAGTACAAGACACAATCACAATTGCAATGCACATAATGTCTCTTATTAGTCATAACGTGATTGTAGGGATAAAATCATAATATTATCATAACTATTGATACCCTTTTACTAAGTCCTAGGCACAGTGTTAAGCACATAGCACCCAATATATTATTTAATACGTCAACATTGTGAGATGAGGAGGACCATTATTCTCACATTATATCTGGGGAAGCCTACACTTCCCCAAGGTTACACATGCAGAATGTGATTCTAGATCCAGTCATTTAAACCACCATGCTCTTAGCAACCAGGGACAGAACCATTGTCCCGCTCACTTCCTACTTCCAGACTACAGCAACTGTAATCACTACTGAACCATCCATCCCAGGTCCCTTGGCACTACCTGACACACTTGGCTCTTTGGTGCCAGTCTGAAGTCTCTCATCTCAGTGATGCCAACTTTACTCTCATTTCTTGTTGTGCTGTTTTTCCTAAAGCTTGCCTTTTCTTTGATTCCACCTTCTCCCAGTGTTTGCCTGCCTCTCTGGCCCTGAGAAGTCAGCTGAGCTTTGTTTTATTTCCTTCCTTCAAATAGGACATTCTTTTTGCAGTGCCCCTGTCGCTGTCTGCTGGTCTCACCCAGGCCTCCCTTTCCTTCTCCCAACTAGTCTCGTGACATCCTCCGCAGCAACAGTTAAAGGCTGGGAAGCACTTTAGCAATTATAAAGCACCATAAGAATTTTAGTTATTAATAATGAATTAAAATGCCATTATTCTGAGAAGCCGTACAGTGTGGAGTACAATGGGCATGTGTGTCGCTGTCAGCCGGAACTGCGTTTAAATTCCTGTGTCTCCGCTTCCTGAACCAAAGTATGTGACCCAGTTCTTCTGAGCCTCAGTTTTCTGATCTCTAGACTGAAGATAATAGTGCTTACTTCACAGCGGGGCTGTGAGGATTAGATTTCACATATGATGCCAGTATCATATGGGCTGTGCTGTGGATTATTGGTTGAAGCCCTAACCCTCAGTGTGCTGTGTTTGAGAATAAGGACTTTCAAGAGCTAATTAACAATAAATGAGGTCATAGGTTTGAAGCCCTGATCCAGTAGGATCGGTGTCCTTATAGAAAGAGACTCCCCTGCTCGTGTGCTGTACACAAAGAGGAGGTCATGTGATCACACAGCCCACTGCAGGTCTGGACAAGAGCCCTTGCAGGAGGTCAGGTTCACTGGCACCTTGACGGTGGGCTTCTCAGCCTCCAGAACCGTGAGAAAGTGAATCTGTCTGTGGTATTTCGTTACGTAGCTGGAGCAGATTAATACTTTATATAGTGATAAAGGCACAGTCTATAATTATTCTTGTTTACAAAAAAGAAAACTGGACTTCAGAGAGATTAAGTAAAATGTTTAAGGTCCCGTGAACTGAGTGCTGTCTGACTCTGCATGAGGCTTGAGTCAAATTACCAGTTTGCATCTTGTATCAACTAAAATACACAGTGTCTTGCATTGTTCAGAGAAGATGTCCCCTTTCCCCATGTTTGGCCCAGATGTGTCTGGGGCCTTTCACAATGACTAGAGGGCTGGCATTTTACCAGCATGCCTTTAGGGCTTGTCATAAGACATCGTCTCTTCTTCTTGCACTGAAATTATAAGGAGTTTTCTTTCTAACTTGAGAGCACTTGAGAAAAATATTTATAAAAAGTAAAATTGCAAATGATTCCTACAAGTGTATCTAGTTTTCCCAAGAAACTTGAATTAAAAAATATTATTTACCACTATTAGTTTTTGGCAGATATGGTTTGGTACCATAGGTAATTAACTTGCCAATGTGTAAATCCTCGTGTACTTTAACCAAATGTTGGACAGTGCTCAGATTGGCTGGTGCTCTTTGAAATAAGTATTCCCATCAGATAACTCAAAGCAGTAGCACTCAATAAATATTCAGCAATGATACTTATATGTAATATACTTACCTACATATGTAGTCTTTAAAAAAGAATATAATGTCACGTCTACATTACAAAGAAGAATCGAAGGGAAGTACTTTACAATGATATAGTTGATATTACAATGTGACTTCAACAGAAAACAAAATGAGATAGATGCTTTCATCTTTACATATAATTGCCACGAATTTGAGAGCTGCACTATGTTGAAGAATTAGTGATAGAATTTTCAAAAATATAGAAAAACTCTTAGCAAAGCTTCACAATAAAGAAGGAACAGTAAAACCACAGGGTTCTCTTTAATTTGTAGACATGGTAAACAAGCTAAGCAATCTGTACCCATTCTCTGCCCAACCCCTTTCTTCATGGAAGGTGGGCTCTTCTTCTTGATGGGGGATTAACTTAGATGCAAGAGCAGAGCCAGGCAACTTTTCCTAGAAAATCAGCAGGAAAAAGTGGATTATTCTACT
This sequence comes from Molossus molossus, assembly GCF_014108415.1. NCBI lineage: Eukaryota > Metazoa > Chordata > Mammalia > Chiroptera > Molossidae > Molossus > Molossus molossus. The sequence continues at coordinate 33,751,922 of NW_023425346.1, forward strand.
TTGTTCATGAACCAATAATGAACTAATCAGGGTGTTCTCAGAAGTGCGGCTGCTGTTCTGGAGAGCCCAGCCAGCCACAGAACTCAGAAGCATCCCCAACATTGTCAACCTGAAGCAGACAGCTGCAGCTACTAGTGCTGTACTGTGCCCGGGATCTGGACATTTGGGATCGTGGATATTGCATTTGGGCCACTAGAATCATCACCTCCTAGCTGGCTGTGCAGGTTTACCCGGGTCATTTTATTGATTTGCAATAATATCACCCAGAATTGTACACACTATTATATTGTTTTAGACCCTACTTATTAAGTTATGGTTGAGTTTTATATACAATCTTCTCTTGACTTCATGTTAATTTCACCCTTGGAAAATTCTGTGTATGTTAACACAATGCAAAACATTGTGCATATGTGTCAATTGGAGTTAGGTTCTAGATTCAGATAAATTTTATTTATTTATTTTTATTTTTAATTATTTTTTTAATCCTCACCTGAGGATGTTTTTCCATTTATCTCAGGTAGAGTGGGAGGGAGGGAGAGAGAGGGAGAGAGAGAGAGAAACATTGATGTGAGAACGACATATCAACTGCTCCCGCACGACCCCTACCAGGGCTGGGAACAAACAACAACTGAGGTACGTGCCCTTGACCGGAATTGAACTTGAGACTCTTTGGTCCGTGAGTTGATGATCTAACCACTGAGAAAACTGGCCAGGGCGGTTCAGATAATTTAAAATTTTTTTTTGCCCCACATGAATATCTGGCAGTAATATAAAAAAAATCCTGTGTCACCCATAATAATTCTTTGTTGTGTGAGATTTTTCCCCACGTATTTCTGGATATGTATCACCCCTGGCTTCCACCCATTAAATTCCACTAGTTTTTTTCTCCAAACCCCAGCCCCTCACACTGCCCCTATTAAAACACTTCATAGAATAAATGAGAATCACTAATAGAGGACTTCAGAAGAGTTGGATTCCAATTTTAACTTGGAATTTAAATAAGTAATTAAAAAATAAGAGTGGCTTAGAGTTTAATTTTCTATATTAAAAGTCTCTTGAAATACTTGAAATACTTGAACCAAATCCAAAGTCTCTCTCTCTACCTAGAAACTAAATCATTTTTTCATTTAACACATTTCATGACTATCTATTATGTTCTAGGAGCTTCAGCAGACAAGAGGGGGGTGAAATATGAGATAATATATTCTTGCCTTTGGAAAGGAGCAGGAATCATTAGAAAAACAGGCATGTAAACATATCACTGAAACAAATTGAAGAATTTTTTGTTAGTCTAGAGTTGCCAGATTAAAAAATATTCAAAACACCAAGTTAAATTTGAATTTCAGATAATCAATGAATAATTTTTTGTGTGAGTATGTTCTATGCTTTGGGGCATATTTGAATTTAATGGAAATTTCCAATGCATGGAATACTTACATGGAAAAATTGTTTATCTGAAATTCAAATGTAATTGTGTGTTCTGAACCTTATCTGGCAACCTTGTATTAGTTGTTGATACAATCACTATATTAGCATCAATTGATGCCCATGCTTAGTCAAAATACTTCAACGTAATTTAATCATTCACATGTACAGAATTTTAAGCTTAATACACTTTTATGTGTAGATGAATGCTTATGTTTATTTTATTTTAATTGTTTTTATTCATTTGTTCTTGTTACAGATATTTCTCCTTTTTCGCCCATTGACACCTTCCTCCCAATTGTACACCCCCACCTCCAGCATTGTTGTCCATGTCCATGGTTACACATACATACATATAAGTTCTGTGGTTTATCTCTTCCCTCCCTGCTCCCCAGTGCCCCTCTTCTGAGGTTTGTCAGTCTGTACCCTACTTCTATGTCTCTGGGTCTATTTTGTTCATCACCTTGTTTTGTTCATTATATTTCAAAAATAAGTGAGATCATATGATATTTTGAATGCTTACGTTTTCATTTTTTATTTATTTTTTTATCCTTACCCGAGGACATGTTTCCATTTTTGTTCAGATAGAGTGGGAGGGAGAGAGAGGAAGAGAGAGAGAGGGAGAGAGAGAGAGAGAGAGAGAGAGAGAGAGAGAAACATCGAAGTAAAGGGGACACATCGAGTGGCTGCCACCTGCATGACCCATCCAGGGCCGGGGACAAACTGCAACAGAGGTACGTGCCCTTAGCGGGAACTGAACCCGGGTCTCTCTGGACAGCAGGCCGACACTCTAACCGCTGAGCCAAACCGGCCAGGGCTGAGTGCTTATGTTTTTAAATGGTCCATTAAAAATAAACCAGCTCACCAAGCACTTGATAGAAAAAGAGGACTTGGAGTTTTAAAAACATGTCATTTTATTGAAAACCTTTATATATTTTTAAAATCTAAACTGTGGTTCTTAATCTTGGGGCTGAGGGCTAGGTTTGAATAGCCCTCTGAAATGATAAGCAATGATGTATCTCTGCACTTTCCTGGGGAATGAGATCATAGCATTTGTCAGATTCTCAAAATCTTAAAAACCCAAACTGAGAATTACCGAACTCGAAACAAAGTTCAAAACAGCTCAGAGAATGAACCAAGAAGCACGAATTCTCTTTCCCAAACATTCATTTTTCCAAGAATTCCACTCCTTGTACTGAACTTCATCCCAGAGAGAGGTAGCGTAAGGAATACATCTTTGGGAGGACCTGATAAAACACAGCATTTTCAACATGCCTCAAGCACTTTTCCTCCAAATTTCCTTTATTTTGTTATTTCTGTGCTAAATGAAATAAAACGGAAAGACGACATAAATTAATAGATGATTTCATTATTTAAGTGTATACCGTATATGCCACCTAAGACTTTATTTACTGCCTCTGTCCTCAAATACTTTTTTCTCTTTTACCTTTTTTATTTTTGAAGAGGCATCATTCCTATTGTTTATTAATCAGTGTGATGACTCGTCTGTCAGGGTGTTCTGCTCTGGCAAAGATCACCATCCACTCCCACATACTCCATAATAAACATTCCCTCACCAAAACCGTATTCTCCTAGTTAATGTCATTCATTTAGAAAATGAGACTAATATTTCCTATCTGAGAGTGTCTAATTCAGACTGCTATGACAGCATACCAGAGACTGGGTGGCTTAAACAACAGAAATGTATTTCTTATAGTTCTGGGGGCTGGGAGGTCAAAGGTCAAGGTCCCAGTCTGATTCCTGGTGAGAAACCTCCTCCCGGTTTGCCGATGGCTGAGAGAGAGGAAGCATGTTCTCTGGTGTCTCTTGTTTTAATGGCACTAATCTAATTATCAGGGTTCCACCCTCGTGACCTAATGGCTTCCCAAGGACCCCATCTCCTAATGCCATCATATTGGGAATTACAGTTTCAACATATAAATTTGGGGCGGGCGAGGCAGAAACATTCAGTTCACAGCAGAAGACTACTTTGCAAAATGTATGTGAAAAAACTTTTAGTATCTCAACTGAAAGTGTTGAAACTAAGGCATGAATAAAGTCAGATGTATAATACTACTAACAAAGGGAGCTAACTACCCTTCATTAAGTGCTCAATTGATGCACGTCATTGTATGCATTATCTCATTTAGTTTTCAAACATGTCTATAACACCGTTGTTATTACTACCAATTGAAAATACCAAAAAAAAAAAAAGGTAGGTTGATCATATTCAGATCCAGTTCTTTGGAAAGGACAATGAAGTAAACAGTCTGACATGCCTGACCAGGCAAAAATGCAGAGAAAACACAAAACTGTTAGGAGTGAAAATCTCGGGATGGCAGAGATAAGAACGTCGTACTGGTCGCTGTTGACTTTTATATAATTAATTAATAAAAATGGACCATATGACTTAACAGATAGATACTAATTTCTAAATTCAAGTAGTAGGGGAAGTAGAAAAGAGGTACAAAATGAGACAGACCACATTTCTAACAGCAGTTTCCTCAGGAGAAGGGTGTGGGAGTGGCTGGGAGGGGAAGGACATTGATCTCATTTGCTCCACATGTATTAGCTTTCGTCCATCCCTGTACAAGCTTTCTAACGAAGGGCATATACTCAGATACCGGTTTTAATTTGTAAATCACAAAGAGGTTGGGCAGCACTGCCATGTATCATTTAGGTTCAGTTTTTTTCTAGGACAGTTTCTATAATTCTGAAAAATAGCTTAAGTGAAATAAGAAATAGAAAAATGACTACAATGCAGGTCCCAACATGCAAAAACAAAATTAAGTTTCCTTTTCAAATGTGCAGCAGGAAAACGTGTACTTGTTTTTCAGTCGTCTGAGTGGAGTTATGTCTGTCTGAGATTAGTTCATATGTAAAAACATTCTTTAGTGAATAGAGAAATTCCTCAAGTCTGCCAGAATTTGCAGCTTTGAAAAAAAAAATATCACTCTGTCTTGGGGATAAATGTTTAGTGCCTATATGTTCTTTTTTTTTCTTCACATTTGCAAAATGCATTTTATGATGACTTTACAAGATAAAGAGCAGTTAATTGCATACAGGGTGCCTTCAAGAGAGGTCCCCAATTTTTACTCTACTCTTCTCCATCACAGTCACCAGCAATCTCTGGTAGCTTTAAGAATAACTGTTCTTTGCGTATTTCTTATATTTTGCAGGTTTTCATTCACTGCCTGATATAAGCACAAATATCACTTTAGGTAAGATTTTTGGGTTGGGTTGGGGAAGATGCTATCTCAGTCAGGGTTCAAGTAACCCTCTTTGGAAGACAGCTCTTCCACCTTCATGCTCTATGATAACCCAGTTAATCAGCTAGCCTGCATGAACTAAATGGCAGGAGTGTTCATTGGAGGCCAAGGGATGACCAAACAGTGACAGTTGAGTAATATGAGAGAAAATATCTATTAAATGCTTAAACTATGTGCCGCTTTCCATGTAATTGATTACTTAGTCCTCATAATAACCTACTAGAAAGGGTCTATTCTACTTCTTCTTCTTCTTCTTTTAACAGACAAGCAAACTGAGGAACAAAAAGGTTAAACAATTTGATTAAGGTCACACAGTTAATAAGTTGAAATTTGAACCCTCCAGGAAGTCTAACTCCAAAAACTCTCCTCATAGTTCTCTATTAGTCAGTATACATCAGAATAACATTATTTGTTACATAGTAAAAGAATAATTCTTCCCACCCTGTTTTGGTGTAATTGTGTGTCTCAGTCTTCTGATATAACTACATTGCAAAATTACCACAAGTTCAGATTAGCCTCAAAGACAATTAATGAGGTACAGCATTCAGGAAAACCAGTACCAGGTGATACCCATTGAGCCTCATGAGTTGTGACAGTCAACACAATACCATATGTGAGGCATTAGCTTACTGGAATGCACGTATAACCTTCCTGGCACCCAGCCATTCTATATGTTTTCCATTTTGCTCACCTCTTTGCAGATGGGCTCATTTTATTAGAGGAGATGCCTGAGTATGTAATCAATAATGTGACAATAGAACCTGGCAGCTGTCTAGAGTACAGAAGTTCTTATGTGGTCCATGCCTGTGCCCACGGACACACAGAACTGAACTGCAGGAACATCAAGACAATGCATACTGCTTAGAAGAAATATCCCAATTAATAATATCACCTCTACAATGCCAGTGAGGTGGGGACCAATGAAATTTAGTTGCATCAGGTTAGAATACTGATGGAATGACTCATAAGGAAACCTGCCAGGGTCCCAGCACCTTTCAAGTGCATTTATTGACAGAGCTTATTTTAAGGCCGACTCTTCTGGCAGGAATACTGTTTTAAGATGACAAGTAAAAAATACAACATAACTGCAAATGGAATGAAATCAGCATGAAAATAAGCCTCATGTTTCAAGAATTTTGGAAGACTTTTGGTAGATGATGAATTATAAATTATGACTTCGGATCAGCAAATCAAGGTTTTGCCTTCCAGAGAATGTACTGAACCCTACAGACAACATTTCATCTTGTACATGTATGGATGTGCTTTTGAGATGTGTATAGTGTTCATGGATATGTATGAAAAAATCCTCTAAGAGAGGAGAGGAATAAAATGCCTGTCTAACACTCAGGGAAGCTATGGCATAAATATTACAAAACTACAGATAACCTGATCAATAATTCTCTGAAATAAGTCAGTCTATTTGCACTAATATAATATATATATATATATATATATATATATATAATACAAACACATTCTTTGTAATATAGATCTTATTTATAAATTCAACATGAACACAATTCCAAGGAATTTGACCTGTTGAAGTAAAATAATAATAATAATAATAAATTGGATTAGCTGCCTAGTAGAGTCTATGGCATCATGATGAAAATGACAGTGCTATCAGAGTGAAATTTTGCATTTGAGGATGACATTACTGTCATCTAAATGTATAGGAATGGCCAAGAAGACTTCCACTTATTTGGCTCACATTCCAAACTCTACCTACTATACTATGCACCTTGGCTTGAATGAGTCACCATTCTTTCCTTGTACTTCTCTTATGAGCTCACCCAACAATGACCTCAGCAATTCCATGTGGTCTGACCCAGACTTGATGGGAAAGCTCAAGGCTATTGCTATTTTCAGTGCCAAGAAACTCCCCCAAAGTAGGGCAGACTGACACTCCTACTGGCCCCCTGCCTCTATCAGCTCCCTCCTAGTCATCTTCTACTCTTGCTGCCAAAGTGATAGTTCCAATATGAAAAATCTAACCTTGGCTTAAAGCCCTTAAAATGCTTCCCTAGTGTCTACGAAGTAAACTGTAAACTCCTTTACTTGGCATATAAAGAACTTCAAGATCTGGCCACTGCCTAAATGTCAAGTCACATCTATCAGTTCCTGCCTTGCTCTTTGCAAGCCAGCAATATTGGACTACTTAGAATTCTCTGAACGCGCCAAGCTCTGTGCAGGCACCCTGCCTTTGCACGTGCTCTCCCTGGACAGCCTCCGGGACCCCTATGCCAGGCAAACATCTTTATTCGTCAAGCCTCAGTTCCAATGCTACCTCTCTGCGAAGGCTCCTTGACTCATCCCAGCAGGCTACCGTGCCTCTCCCTCATGACCGCACCTGAGTTTCTGCCCAGGTCTTTAAAAGAATCATCCTGTTGTTCAATGGCACACTCCTGGCACCTCCACGAGGGTAGAGACAATGTCTTTCTATTTTTTTTTTTCATCTCCAGCATCTTGGATAGTGCCTAACACAGAGGCCCATTATATGTTGTTGAATGAGTGAATGAATGTGACATAGACCTTCTTCTCAAGTGAAAAAGAGAACAGTTCAATCAGTAGAAACAATTCAGACTTTAAGGACTCAGATTAGGTAAACAAGGCAATGCTTCCAGTAGTCCAGTTGGGCTCTCCTCAGCAACATAACTAATCAGAAGGAGCATTTTATAAATGACTGACAGACCCATTCTAACGACTTAACAGCCATTTCCTTGCAGTGAAGGTTTTGAGGGATACTATCCACTCAGTCTGTCCAGGGTCATCTAAATAATTTATCTACAACTGACTACCAAAATCAACTCGGAAATATCCATTCTCTCCGTGATCACTGCCCTCCACTACCTGGGCAATGAATGAGCACAAAGGTTGAGAGTACACACTCGGGGCTGTAGACTGGATCCACCACATACTCTATGTCTCTATATAAATCCATAAATTAGAGATATTAATAGTACCAGCTGCAGAGGGCTGTTATGAAAATTAAACTGTGTACATATATTAAGTACTTAAACAGTTTAGTTACTATTATCATGCTTAAAAAGAAAACTACCCTCTTCCTCCTGACCTTCATCCAACTGAATAACAGCAGCCCTGCACTGCATTATCCTGGAGGCCTTAGAGTCCAGCCTCCCCACACGTGGAAAGCAACAAATAAAGATCAGCCACAGATGCCCAAGGCCACGCAAAACAATTGCTCAGGATCTTATCTCTTGTTCTCATCAAGATGCTACTCCAATCTGAGCTCTGCCTAGCTTCAAAGTCCGGGCTCTTCAACCAGTGCTGAATCTAGCCACTGGCCCTTTGGAGTTGGTGTTTGCCTTGCATCTTCTTAGAAATAAAATTGAAACTTTTGCTCACAGATTCTGCTGCAGCCTGCCCTCTGGCCCTCCAGGCCTGAGTTACCGCAGGTAGAATTCTCATCAGTGGTCCCTCAGAGGTCAGCCAGCACGGTCCCACCATTAACGCGAACCTCCCCACCTACTTGAGGGAAAAGGGAGGATTCTGACCAACTGATTCACAAAGAACAGTGAAGCATGCCTTGCAGGCCTGCTGCGGATTCCCTAATGTAACCGGTAATCACAACCAACCTTAGAGTTGGCATTCGCTTAAAAAAAAAATCAAAACAAAATAAAAACCCACCAAGAAGGCCTAGAGATAGACAGGTTTCTTTAAAAATTCTGTAGGTATAGGGTAAAAGTTACATATTTTCTTGGTATTTACTCTGGGTTAGAATTTTCTTGGATTTTTCTCACTATGCAAGTGGTAGAAAGCTTGAGAATATGGCCTTAGGAGGAAGTTCCAAGCTGGCAAAAAGTTCTAAGGTGGTACAATTCTGCGGTAGCCTAGGCCGGCCTGCAGCCAGGCGGTCAAAAGAAACTCCTCTGTTCGTGTCTAGCTCCCCAAAGCCTGATAACTGTAATGAGAGCGTGCACTGCAGGGGTCAAGGTCCACGCTCCAAGCCTTCCTCCTGAACGTGCAGCAGAGGCAGGTCTCATCAAGCTTTGGAGTTTTGAATCTCAGCCAGTCCAATTTTCAGACACTGTTATTATTCAGAAATTTGGAGTTCTATCTAGTTGGCCCATAAACTGTTTGCTCAGAAAGCTATCTCATTTCCTGACATGATAAACCTCATGAAATGGAAACGACCTCAATGGTATACTATTGGAGGCAAGTCCAATTGCTCTGTTGGCTGTAGCTCCTAAATTCTAGCATTACATGTCTAGGCTGCATTATTTAACACTATTCTTAAGATTTTCAAATAGACTGTCCTTGGCCAGATTGCCAGTGGCTAGGTGTTCAGTGAGCATTGCACGAGCCTGTATAAAATGCTGCCAAGAAGGAAGACCCAGTGTAAGTTATAAATCTATCAATCCAATTATGCCCTAGGCTGTGTACTAATTTCAAAATTAATACTTTGCACTTATTTTCAGAATTCTGTGTCTGACTGCCTAAAGCCTGCTTAAAATATTTTATTTTTTCAGTGACTTAAAAAATGACCTAAGCATGTTTCATTCGGAGCTTCTTCATAACCTTCAAATATATTGCCAAGGGACTAGTCTTCTGAACATGTGATGAGAGTTTTGTCCATAATTTATACCATCTCATCCTATTACATACTTAGGTTCAAATAATTTTCATGTACTGGGATCTCTTCTGGCTGAATCTAAAATACAGGCATAAAATCTAGATGTCTGGAAAAATTGAGAAGAAGTGAGAATTATAACCTAGCAATACTAAATGTCCTGATTGTCGCATACTAGTATGTCTTACACAAATTGGCCCAATACGTACACCTCTATTCCAAAATGACTTATGTAAATGTGATAAGGACTGGCAGTAATCTAATTAGAATTTAGAAATAAATTGGCTGGATATTCGATTTTACCTTGTAACGGACAGGAGAAATACAGAAGAAAGCTTTAGCCAAGGGTTAACTATAAATGAAAAGGAGTCAGAGGACCGCAATCATCCAGTGCCCTCACTCAGTCCAAGGTGAAATTGGAAGTAGACAGTCAATAACCTTTATGATTTCTTCAAGGAATGTTTTCTTTAGTAGAATTCTTGAAGTGACATTCTTAATGTTTTCTCCTAAAGCCAGTATTTTTTAAAAATTCTTACCTGAGGACATATTTATTGATTTTAGAGAGAGAGGAAGGAGGGGGAAGAGAGAGAGAGAGAGAGAGAGAGAGAGAGAGAGAGAGAGAGAGACATTGATGTGAAAGAGAAACATTGATTGGTTGCCTCCCACATGTACCTAGGGATTAAATGCACAACTCAGGTATGTCCCCTGACTTGGAATCAAACCTGCAACCTTTTTGGTGTACAGAACAAGTCTTTAACTAACAGAGCAACCTGGCCAGGGCTCCTAAAGCCAGTCTTATTGTTAAATTTATAAAAAAAAATTTATTGCCCTGGCCAGTTTAGTTCAGTGGTTGGAACATTGACTCACGGACCAAAGGGTTGAGGGTTCCATTCCTGTTCAAGGGCACATACCTGGATTGTAGGTACAATCCCAGGCCCCTGTCAAGATTGTGCAGGAGGCAATTAATCAATGTGTCTCTCTCACATCGATGTCTCTTGCTCTCTTTCTCTCCCCCTTCCTCCCACCCTACAAAAAAAAAAATCAATGAAAAAATATCCTTGGGTGAGAATTAACAAAAAAAACCAAAACCTTAAAAAACAAAAACAAATTTATCAAAACTAAATCTTTGCATTCTGAAAATTAATATAAATTTATTAAAATTATTACTGTTTGAATAGATTCTCTACAAAGACCTACCCTCTGTTCAGGTAATTTACATGGAACAAGAAAAAAATTCAGGCATTTTACCATTAAATAAAGCTATTTGGTTACAACAAAGATAACAGAACTGTCTATTTATAAAAGTTTGTTTCTATACACCTTCTCATTACATAAAATCAAAATACAAAATGTTATGGATGAATTACCTGCCAACTCGGTTGGATTTGGAACTATTTTGTTATTCTAAATTGTGATAGTGCCAAGACGGAAAGTCCCTGCCAACAGAGGAAAACTATGGTGAAACTGAAGACAATATATTTGGAATAATCTATCTGGACCAAGTTTATGCAACGGCAGCTACATTCCTGGAGGGCTAAAGGCAGGACTCCCAAGGACTTCGTGGACCGTTTCACCTGTTTGTCCTAAATGTGACTCCAGTGGACACACCTCCAAGTGACCCGTTATTCTTCCTCCATCCTCTGTTGTGTTACCAACTCAGGTCCACGTGAGAATTTAGCACACAACAGAAGTGCACTTCCAGTCAGTAAGAAAACATGGTATTAAATAAATTATGTCAAAAAGTAGTAAGCCAAAGTGGAGTATCAACCTTATTTCTTAAATTACTTCAAAGGCTAAAAAGGATTAAACAGAAAACATGGGTGATTTTTCATTATTATTATGCAATGAAAAAGGTCTTTATATGAAAGACACTTAAAATTTATTAAATGTGCCTGGTTGGTGTGGGTCACTGGTTGAGCATCAACCCATGCACCAAGAGGTCGCAAGTTCAATTCCCAGTCAGGGCACATGCCGAGGTTGTGGGCCCAATCCCCAGTAGGGGGCATGCAGGAGGCGGCCAGTCGATGTTCTCCCTCATCAATGTCTCTGTCTCTCTCTCCTTCTCCCTTACTCTCTAAAATCAATAAAGAAAAAAATATTTTAAAAAAATTTATGAAAGGTTCATAATCAACAGAATGACACACAACTGAAAAATTACATCCAGTACATTTGAAATAGATTATTTTAAATCTTTAATGTATAAAAAATTTTGACCTATAATCCTTTAGGAAAAGAAACAAACAGCAAGAACTAAGAGTTCACACACACACACACACACACACACACACAGTTGTGAATGGATTATAACACATAAGAACAAGCTCAAGCATCCTTATTTTACATGAATTACATGATGCGAATTAAAATTGTAAAATTATACTACTTTTTATTTAATGATTTACTTAAGTCAGTCTGATTGTAGAGTTTTTAGAAATCAGGGTGACCGTATTTCACATGTCACACAACTCCAGGAGCTGCCATTCACATAGGATTTTATGCTGTTGGTTACAGAAGCCACAGGGAAAACGGGTCATCTTAAACCCTCGCTTAACGACCTCGTAAATGAATATGCAATAATGTTTTATATGCTCCAGCCTTAGAACTAGCATTTCATCTTGAGAAAATGGTCTTTCTTATAGCCACTGAGAACAGCCTCTCAGGTTGTACACTGCACAACCTCACAGGTCCCGTTCCCACAGTCAGTGGTGTGAACGGCACCCCCGCGTGAGTTGGGTAAGTAAGTGGCCCCTTTCTGGGATTGTTTCTCACACGTGTGTGCAAGGACCAATCTGTGAGAATATTTATTGCTCTAAGATTTGGAATGACCAAAAAACTGGATAGAGAGGAATGTCATCCGAAAAGGAATGTGCTTCAATTACTCATAATGCTTACATGGAATAGAAGAAGAAGCCACTGTTAAAAGAACGCAGTAGTGGTTCTCTATAGCTGCTTTTTGGGGGAAGACCTCTAAGGTGTATTTTTAATTAAAAATTTAAAACAATGAAAATATATGCTCTGATTTGTATTACTTGTGTGTGTGTGTGTGTGTGTGTGTGTGTGTGTGTAAGGATGTGTAAACTTTTAATAAGCAGAGAAATTTTTCAGAAAAATGTAAAAGAAATTTGGTTGTCATTAAGAAACTGAATCTGAAGGGGGAGGATAGTTATTTATAATGTATACATTTTTATGTTCTTTAAAGTGTTTTAAGTACATGTATTATCCTTCAACAAAATAAACAACTTTATAGAAAATGAATTTATTGTCACCATTCAAATTGAAAATAGCTGTATAAGATTAGTCACATTAAGGGATCCTGAGGAAAAATATTACCGAAGAGGTCAGGTATGTTTCGGAGTTATCGCATTGAGCCTGACGGGCTTCCCAGAGAACACCCAGGTGCCGTTCCCAACAGCACAGGCACGGACCAGGAATGAAGGGTCAGAGACAACTCATTCAAGTTCATGACTGGGTTCAGAGTAAGCTCAAGCAATTAGAAAGAAATTGCTTCAGTGTAACATTTCTTACTCAAGCACTTTCATATAGCTCAGTCTTCCACAATTCCGGAGTCACAAGTCACTTGGATTCAGTGTGTATGTAGTATATACACTCACTCTGCTCTGATTGTTAGCTTTGATTTACATTCCTAAAGAACTCGGCAGCGGATTATGATGTGCACCCAAGATTCAAAATTGCTGGGTCACAAGAAGCCAGGACTAAAGGCAAGCAGATAATGACCAGGCCTGCAGGTATGTGTGTATGGTTCTGTGTCTATGCATTGGGGTGGGGGGGGTGTAGGGGGGGGACGAGCAGCAGAAAGACCTCTGCTAAGCAGAATAGCTTCAATACCTGCCTTTCTGCTGAAGAGGGGACTACATTTTGGTGAACAAAAGAAACTGAAAAGGATTTCAAACTGTGCTAAATATCTGTATGTAGAAAAGTTGGCTGCAGGGGTTTTTAGGGACATTAAAAAAATACTAATTGTATCACCATAGCAACAATCTGTTTAATTCTGTCTCTGCCTCTTTAGTTTCTTACACTAGTCCTCAACATTCAAATCCTTATATGCTCGCTGTATACACAGGCATGAGCCTCATCATGAAATGATAACCATATTTCTTGTCTGTCCCATTCTATTGAAATCTGTGTAGAGTATCTATTAGGCTTAAAATTAAAACCTCTGAACAAAGCTAACTGATCAGGTGGTTTGAATCTTATCTCTAGGGGCACAGTCTTACAAAAAAATCCTTCACCCCTGAAGGGTAATAATTTTGCAGTTTGTGGTAGGTTGAAAATATGCACCACCACCCTTGACCAAGATTGATCTACTTCCCAATCCTTTACCTGTGAATATTACTTTATTTGAGAAAAAAAAAAGTATTATATTGTAAGGCAAAAGATGTGATTAAGTTTAATATATTGAGAGGTGGAGTTTATCATAAATTATATCCAGGTGGGCTCTGAAGCTACCTTGAATGTCCTTTAAAAGAGAAGCAGAGGAAACTCAGACACAGACATACACAAGAGGCGGGGGGGAGGGGGGGTCACAGAGGCAGATACCGGAGTGACGTGTCATAAGTGAAAGATTGCCGAAAGCCACCATGAGCTGGAAGAGACAAAGAATAGATTCTCCCCTAGAGCCTGTATAGGGAATGCACTCCTCTGATACCTTACTTTGGGACTTCTAGCTTCCAGAACTGCAGAGAATAAATTCCTGTAGTTTTAAGTCACCTAGTTTGTGGTAATCTGTTACAGCAACTCCGGGAAACTAATACAGATTTTGGTCCCGGAAAGCGGAGTGTGATTGGAACAATACCTACAAATTTGAAAGTGGCTTTGGAATTCGATAATGGGTAAAGGCTGAAAGAATTATGAGGTGCATGCTAGAAAAATTCTAAATTACCCCGAACAGACTGTTGGCAGAAATATGGATGTGCAAGGTCCCTGCTGGTAAGGGCTCAGGAGGCAGCGAGGAGCACAGTAAAGAAAGTTTCTATTAGAGCATACATACATTGTTTTGAACAGAATGTTGGTAGAAGTATGAATGTTAAAGGCAATGCTGGCAAGGATTCAGAAGGAAATGAGGAACTTGTTATTGGAAATGCAAAGAAAGGTGATACTTTTTACATAGTTGCAATAAAAAGCAGACTTTGCAAGTGATAAACTTGGATTATCTAAGCAAAATGTTGAAGGTGTGGCCTAGATTCTTCTTGCTGCTCATAGTAAAATGAGTGAGGAAAAAGATAAATTAAGAAAAGAACCGTTAAGCAAAAAGAAACCAGCACTTGGTAATTTGAGAAATTCCCAGTCTATCCAAATTGCCAATGATACCAAAATTAGGAGAGTCACTGTTAGAAAAACATATTCTGGAGAGAACTCAAGGTAAAGTTGAATAAAACCTTTAGCTGAAGAGATTGATGACATGGCAACTCATTCATCCATTCCACCACCTCAAGGAAGTGAGAAAGAGTGTTGGGATGATCCAGAAACAATTTGTGAAGGACCATCTTGTTTAATGCCGTAAATACCTATAACATACGCAGAAGACCCACAAGGTCTTTGAGAATGTTGTATCAGCAGATGCATTGTCAATTGGCATTGAAACAGACAGAGTCAAAACAACATGGAAGAGGGCTATTGGACCGTGAAGTCCTATAGGCAGAAAACAAGGTGATAAAACTGCTGAGCTGTAAACATGTGCTACCCTTCAGGAAAAAGGAAGAATGACGTTGAAGTTGGAGCCCCGGGTCCTGAGAACCACAGGGCTGAGTCACGAGGATTCTTCTCAGGCTTTGAAACCTCATGAAATTTTCCCTGCAGAATTTTGAACTTGCTTAAAACCAGTAACACCTTTATTCTTCCCATTTTCTCTGTAATGCTGTTCAAGAAGAGGGGCTAGTGCTTGGATAACTCTGAGTTACTGTGCAGTATCAACACTGTTAGTAACTGATACCCACGTGCAGCTTCTCGACTGATGTGCCACTAAGTTTCTGTTCCTTCCATTTGACTTGCAGATCTCCTTCCCCTCTTGAACCAACCCTCCACCTTCTAGTAGTTAGTACATTCATTGATCTGCCTGCATTAGTGTTCAGCTGTACTCAAGGAAGAGATATTTACAGGTACAATGTGTGTTACTAGTCTAAGCCTCCTGTGTTGTTCACTGCTGCTCCCCCAACCTCACCGGGGGGCAGGCTCGCGGTCATTCCACGTTAAGCATTTATGAAGTGACCGATGTTGCACCGCAGAACCAGGTCCTCTACTGTTGTGCTTCTCAGACGGGGGGCTGGCAGCGCTCTGGGGTTTGCCACGCATGCGTGGGCTTACAAGAAGACATGGGGCAAACACTGGGACACAAATATTACTTACAAGTTATTTAAAACACACTGCAATGTTAAAACAAACTTTGGTCTATTGCAGAAAAAGAAAGCATCGTCCACATAAATGTCCAGGCAAAGGTGTTTCCTTCAGTAAGCATTCTTTCTCACCTTCTGCAAGAGTCTGTGTTGATTCTGGGTTGTCTCTCTTATACGAGGTGCTACCAGATACCAGGCAGAAAATACAGAAGACACTTATATTTATCACAGATTAATAGAGAGAAATGTTTGTTCAAATTCAAGGATAGTAACCATCATGGAGACATATAGAGATTGTTTCCACTGCTTTTTTTTAAAAGCAAAACAAAGAGAATTTGATGCCATATAGAAATCATATAAATGCAGCTTTATAGAGACAAAAAATGCAAAATACAAAGGCTTTGAACTTATAAGCAAAGATCGGGTAAGAGCTGCTTAATGTTTCATAAAATGAGTTACAGATGGTAGGACCTCCTAAGGTCTCCTGGGTCAGCTTTCCTGACCCTCTCCTGATGTTTGAGAAATATATACTTCCATCTAGACTCTGGAATAATATCTCAATCACTTGCTCTAAATTCTATTCCAATGGTAAGTGCTCCTGCTAATGCTAATAGATATAGCCCTCTGGTAATCTCTGAACATCTTTCCTTGGTTATGCCAGTGTATATTGCAAATTCCTAACTAAAAATTATTCCTCTGACATAATCTATGTTAAATACAGTGGTTTCCTACTTGTCTCTCTTTATTTGACCAGGTAGCTTGACTCATTTTAGAAATGATCAAAGAATTCTTTCTTTGTTTCCAAAAGCACTCAGACAGTGACTTGACTCTCTGTTGTTCACATGTCTCCCCATCATCTCCCTTCATCGTTTTCCACAGTGGTTTTAGACAAGGTTCTACTAGATCAGAAGGACCTTGTCTGTTTTTGCAGCAGCAATATGATTATGATTCTTTTTTTTCTTTATCCTCACCTGAGGACATTCCTTTTGCATTTATCTTCAGATAGAGCAAGAGAGAGAGAGAGAGAGAGGGGAGATGAGAGAGAGAGATAAACATCAATGCCACCCACACGACCCCAACCGGGGCTGGGGACAAACTGCAACTGAGGTACGTGCCCTTAGCGGGAACAGAATCCAGGACTCTCTGGTCCACAGGCAGACACTCTAACCACTGAGCCAAACCAGCCAGGGCCGATCGTGATTCTTAAATATTAATCCTCAAGCATGAGGATACACTTTGGTCAAGTTATAGT
The DNA here is from genome assembly GCF_014108415.1 of Molossus molossus. Taxonomy (NCBI): domain Eukaryota; kingdom Metazoa; phylum Chordata; class Mammalia; order Chiroptera; family Molossidae; genus Molossus; species Molossus molossus. The sequence goes on from NW_023425346.1 coordinate 33,768,809, forward strand.
TATCATCTTGCATGTTGATCTGGAAAATGGCGTTAGGAAGCTCCCTTTCTTTCTCACTGTCCTTGACTTGTGTGCATTTTGCCCTTTAGATCTGTCTCCAAAATAACCCCATGCCTTTACATCAGCTTCAGGATCTTTGCAATTTTCCCTCTGTCTGTGTTTGATCATGTTTACTTCGGCTTTGACTTCCCCTTGTCCTTGCTATTCATAAAAATCAAGGAAATGCTGGCACTTAATGTTTACTGAGTTCCTACCATCAAGACCGTGATAGATTTACTCTGCCTCAAAATGTTCCTAAAACAAACGAAATAGCTTAAATCCAGTATTTACCCAAACGGCCTCTCGTCTGTCTCCACGTGCACAGCGGAGGTGAGTGGGAGCTGTGCCCGCGCCATTTAAAGTCATACCGGGGACGGAATCCCAGGTGACCTGTGGCTGCTGGGAGCCGAGTAGCCTGGCTGAGAGCAGAATGCAATCGAGAAACATCATCAAACATGGCAGAATACAATAAAATAAACTTATCAGTCCTGGCAAGCGCTGCCTTACACAATTTTTTAAAAAGGAAAGAAAAGAAAATCGAGAAAGAAATTTCCATCTATGACAAAAATAGAGAATTATGATACAAGGAATGCTCTTTAGAAATAATGGGTGACACAGACAGCAGATGCCAAATACTTCAAGAGACTCATCTTCATCTATAACCCAATCAGGTATTTATTTACATAAGTATAATGTGGACAAAATTTGAAAATACTAGGGGTAAATCCAAGTGACTTTTTGGTGCATTTAACGTAACTACATAAATCCATCCAAACTGTAATTTTCCTTCAGAAATTTCCAGTAGCAAACTGGTTAAAAGATTTTTTAATGAACCTGAGACCAGTTTCAAAAATTAAGGTTGTATTTGCATACATGAAGAGAATACAATAATAATTTTAAGAAAACACAACTGGCAGTCAGACCTATTAACTTTTATATATGTTTATGGCATCAAAGATGTATTTCTAAATTTTATTTTTTAAATCATTATGAAAAGGTGTGACCTAGGAAACTGAGGTTATGTCATTGTGCCTAACCAGTTTATTAGCATAAAATATATCATCATTTTTTTTTTTGCAACTCTATTGAACTTCTTTACAAATTAAAAATCCAAGAGAAAAAAATTGGACACAGGGTTTCAAGCAACTATTCAAAGAGGAAACCTAAAACATACCAACAGATGTTAAAGTTAAACTTCACTAATACCAAATTAAATCATCATTAAAATAGCACCTTGACCATCAGCTTTTAAAAATACAAAATTTAAAAGTATTGACACAAGGTTATAGCAAAACAACTCTTAATACTAGTAGGAGAGGAAATCAATATGCCTCATCAGAAAGAACTTGGCAAAATCTAGTGATGTGGACAAGATACAGATCCTATGACCCAGTAGCAATTGCCCTCCTAGGTTCAAGAAGTACATTTTTTTAAAAGCACAAAAATATTCAATGCAGAAATATCTGTACTAGCAAAAAGAAAATTGAAAAAATATTACTTACATTCTTACAATAAATACCACACAGCAGCCAAAATAAATGCACTGGAACACCAAGTATTAACATAGTTAAATCTCAAAAGTTGAGTGAATAAAAGCAAGGTTACATAAAGAACAATATGTAAGCCCTGGCTGGTCTTGCTCAGTGGTTAGAGCATTGGCCTGTGGTCCAGAGAACCGGGTTCAGTTCCCGCTAAGGGCATGTACCTCGGTTGCAGTTTGTCCCTGGCCCTGGTTGGTTGTATGGGTGGCAACCACTCAAAATGTCCCTTTCACGTCAATATTTCTCTCTCCTCTCTCTCTCTCTCTCTCTCTCTCTCTCTCTCTCTCTCTCTCCCCCCCCCCCCCACATCCCACTCTATCTGAACAAAAAAAATGGAAAAATGTCCTCAGGCGAGGATAAAAAAAAATAAATAAATAAGAACAATATCTGTAACAAAAAAATAAATAAAAAATTTAAAAAAAGAACAATATGTAAGTATAATGCCATTTATATTAATTTTAAAGTGCAAAAAGAAATATATTTGATTAGTGAATCTATCTGTCTAATATAAAGTTAGGTTAAAAATAATAAACATAAATATAGGAGATTTATTACCCTGGGGTCAGGGGTAAGGAAGAAGATGTGATAGCTGAGGGGTGCAGAGAAGTTCAACTTTCTTTTTAATCCTCACCCGAGGATATTTTTCCATCCATCTTCAGATAGAATTGGAGAAAGAGAAAGAGTAACATTGATGTGAGAGAGACACATTGACTGATTGCCTCCCGCACAACCCCAACCAGGGCCAGGGATGAACCCCAATCTCCCGCATGACCCCACCAGGGCCGAGGATGAACAGCAACTGAGGTACATGCCCCTGACCGGAATCGAACCCGTGACTCTTTGGTCCATGGGCCTACGTTCTAACCGCTGAGCCAAACCAGCCAGGGTGAAGTTCAACTTCTTTTAAATTGATCATTTCTTAAGCTGAGTGGTTGGGTGCATTGGAGATCATCATAGTCTCTACAATTTTTGGTTCATATACAAAATAATTCATACAAATCTGTTAAATCTAGTGTTTGATTAAACTGTGGTTAGGATTAGTTTAATGAAGGCCAGTAAAAATGTCACATCAGTTTCCACATTTCCATTAAGGTGCCAATTCTCACCATATGTGAGATCTGATACCAGTCTATTTTTTGCCTTTTTCCCCCTATTCATAAATGTGAGTGGAGATTAATACAAATTTTAATTAATAAAAGGAATAATTGAGAAGAGCTAAGTCCTACATACAATGAGCGGTCTTCAGCAAATCTCTTTATGCTAATTTAGATGATCAGACCAATAAACACTTACCCACCTTGACCATTAACCCCATTCTCTCTGTAAAATGCTAAACATTTTCTGGCTTAGGGTTGAGTCAATGACTTAGTTATGACTCTATCATCTTCTTTCACCTTCAGCATTTTTTTTTCTTTTTGTGTGTGTGTGCTTTTCAGAACAGTTTTATTAACATGAGAGAAGTGAGCAGCGTCTGTCTTCAGTTCATGATGCAAGAGATGTGTGGTCTGGTTTCCCTCGGGTTTTGTACCTACTGGGCTTTTAGCTTAGAGCAGACACATTAGGACATCGGTGAGAGTGATTCAGACAGAAACACTTAGACCTAGTTGTTGAACTTAGGTAAGAAACTGATGGTCAAAGGGACCTACATAGAAAAGCATAAATAAATGTGCAGCAAAGGGGAAAAATGAACTACACATTTATGTTCGGTGCTTGGAAAGACTATTGCCCTTACTAAGAGTCTGGTTATGGAAGTTAAGTAGCTTTCTCTCTTAACTGAAAAATCAATCTGCGGCCCTGATGCTTGTTTCTCATTTGTATTTCTATCTTTGTGCAAATACAAAGGCACAAAGACAAAAGATAGACAGCACAAGGGAGTTGCAAATTCAGACGCTGCAAGGGTCAGGCCAATGACTTCAGTAAATAATGCAGCCAGAAATAAGGGGGAAAGTGGAGAATGTATGTCCCTTTGTTTAGGCACAAACACTAGTCAGACTGCTTTTGGAAAGTAAGAATGCAGGTTTGGTATTAGTAGATCCTCCGATTATTCTAAAGATACAAAAAAAATCCAAATCTGTATGTTAGATTTCTTGATTTTTAAGTTAGCAACTAATGTAACATATAACTTTAACCCTATTGGAACTAAAGCAAACCTATCTGCAGCCATAAATAGCCCCTGGGCTGCCAGTTGCAGTCTTCTGTTCTAGACATGCTTTGGAAACTGGTGATTAAGAGAAAACAACTGTCCTTGGGATGGAAAAAACAGCAAAAAACAAAACAAAACAAAACAAAAACCCTCAACAACCAAATACTTTTCCTAGAACAGCAGGCATAACTCAACAGATCTTTAAAAGTACATATATGAGAAACTATCTACGGATGCCACTTGGAAGTCACTCAGCGCCAGGAAGCCACCAGACCCTCTGCTTCAGGTCTGCCTCTTGGGCTTGACCTTTGTCACCCTCTGGTGTCAGTGGTGGGATGACCCTAGAGAAGAGGGCCCTAGAGGTAGGTGGCTGCCCTAGGCGACCCTCCGGCTTTCGTTTTTATACGAGCCTCTGTTTTTTATTGCTGTTTTTCATTTTTCATTCTTTCTTTTATTTTCTAAATAGTCTTAGGTATTTATAAATATCGGCTACAATTCCTAAAACAACTTTTTGGAAAACATACTAAATGCCAAAAGTAAAAAAGCTGTTAAGTAAATTGTGTTACGTACATCAGATGAAACAGTAGACTGATATTAGATCAATTATTATGAAATCTACATTCAAGGTGAAAAGTGTTAAGCATGTTAAAAGAAAAGAAGTAGGACATTTATATTATGATTACAGCTATGTTAATTATATAAAACATCAGCTCATTAATATTGTCAAAATTGTTTTAAGGTAGTAGGAGTAATGGTCATTTGTTTTTCTTTTAAATTTTCCATTGTATAGTTATATACTTACATGATTAAAATGATATTAAATCAATATTAAAAATAAAAGCCCCCTTTCAGTGCTGTGTTTGTAAACAAAGGGGTTATCACCATCCTCCTCCCCCAGGAGCCTAAGGGTGCTACCAGTAGGCTTCTCTCTAGGTAGAAGACAGAAGGGTCTCCAACCATCTCTCTTCTGTATTCTCATTCAGGACTCACCAGAAATGTATCAAGGGAGTCTCCGTGGTTGAGAAGTACTTTAGAAGAAATTCTATGGTGTTATGTTTCCAGATCTCTTCTCTGTTTGCCCACCAACTTCCTCTGGAGTGGTATGATCCACATTCCCACCAAACAGTACATGGCTCACGCGGTGGGGGACGGGAAGCTGGTTTGTTTTAATACCCACGTGAGTTTCCCTACTTTGTGTGTCCAGGTGAAAGTGGCAAAGGCTGGTGGCATGTGTGAGCTGTTGTGTTTCTCTGCAGTAATACCGGTGATATTCCTGAGAAAACTTAATCCCAACAGACATCAGGGCCACAGGCAGTTGAACAAAGGAAGCTCCTAACTCCTACTCTTTGCTTCTTATCCAGCCTGCTTCAAGCACTGAAACTGATTATTTTTATGAATAAAGAGTCTCTAAGACAAAAGCCAAGTGGCCTGCCAGTCTTCTTTTGTTCATATTAGTTTGAAGAAAAATTCATTTTCATACAAATGGCAGAGTTAGATGCACAAATTGTCTTGAAATATTTATGGTCTTGGGTGATATTTAAATTAGTTGGATAAAGCCTAGGATATATTCTGTGCAGTAGTTCCAGACTAAGGTACTATTCATGGCAAATAATTTTGGGAATAAAAAGTGGAACTAATTCTTATTAAGTACCTGCTGTGCCTTAAGAGTTTCACATATTTTACTTCCTTCAGTAGGTTGAACAGTCCCACTTGGTAAGACCATTACCCTAATTTTATATGGGGGAAACAAGAACAGAGAAGTCCAATAACTTCCCCAAGGTCAAACAGCAAATATAAGGCAGGAACAAGATTCAATCTCAGGTCTCTATGACTTCAAAACCCGTATGTTTTATTCTAGTATTCCTTGACTGAAATATATTAAAAAACCAAATATATTAAGAAACCAAATCCTTTGTTCAGAGCTACATGTAGAATCGATTTCTGAACCTCTTCTCGCATGTATCACGTCAATGTCTTGGGGAGTATGGCAGGCTGAGCTGGTTTTCCTTAACTCTGCGATTGGCGAATAGCCAATAAAAAGTGAATGCCTGGGTCATCCACTGCTTTAAGCAACCGCTTCCCAAATGAATATTCTTGAAGCATTCCTGGTGTAAGAGATTCGAAACATCTTTCTATCCTCTTAAGGTGGGCCTAGGAATTAAACTGACAGAAACCAGATTAACATAAGAAAGCACACATATTTATTTAATATTTTTATGTGTATATGAGAGTCCTCAGAAAGAAAATGAAGACCCAAAGGAGATAGTATGCTCAAAATCCTACATACTTTTACACGAATCAAAAAAAGACAGATTGTGGGGATGTGACGAGACAAAGGGGCTTGGGCTAGGGGTAGTAAACTGTGAGACAGTGACTCGGAAATGTCTGTGAGAAACTAATAGGAGCTAAGGGTTCTTTTAGTGGGTTTGCTTGTACAGGTCTATGTCAGTGTCAACTCTAAGTTTCTGGTGATAAGATGCTCTCTTTCTGGTACAGGGAGAGCATGAGTCTCCTGGGAAATTTTATGACCAACCTGCTTTTAGGTAGAACGGGAGGGCAGAGAGCTCTTTCTGCAACTGTTTGTCAAGTTCAAAACAGTCAACATGCCAAAGTGGCATATTTGGGGTGGCATGTTCTGATCCCCTACAATAACTTTTTTTGTTTTGAAGTTGTGGCTCGCAGGATGCGATGGTTCAGCCACTTGTGTTTGATGACAAACCCAGTAAGATGATGGTCCATTCAGGCTTTCACAAGAATTTTTTAAAAGAAAAGAAAAGCAAATTTTAAAAAGCTAGTCTGCTTAGCTTTGCCTGGTGTTTTTCCTTTCCATTTTCTTAGTTTGTTTGTTTTTTTTTTTTTTAAACAAGAAGTTAATATGTTAATATTCCTGGCAGAATAGACAAAATCCCTACAGAATAGACACAATCTAGGCTCAAAATGATTATGAAACACAGATGTGATCTAGTTGCCAGAGCCTGGTTTGGGTTGTAATGCTCCCCTCCCCTCCAGAGTGGTCTTAGAAAAATGCATATTTGGCCAAAAGAAAAATTTCCCCCAAGTTATCTTAAGTGATTGTATACTACAGCACCTTTAAACAATCTAAAAACTGTTGGAGGAGTATTGAAATGATATCTGTATAGTCATAGATGCAAATAGTGGTAGAGATACAGCTATAGATACTGATACAGATGCAGAGGTAGATACAAAGAGATATTGAGCGTGCATACACACACTGGTACCCAATAATTTGGAACTCATCTCTTGCTTTCAAAGACAACAGTCCTGGCATAGCTAAACTAGCCGAACATGTACCTGCTTTAAGATGATAAAGGGTGATTCTCCAAGGGTCTGTAAAATTGACCTCTAGAGAAGGTATGGGATAAAATGGCCCTGGAATGGGGATGCTAGAATCTCAGTGAGATGGTGAGTCCGGCAAACGTTGCCCACATGCCAATTGCTTTGTTGACAAATATAGTGATCGAAGTGTACAGGGAAGAATTTGACAATTATATTTCACCCAGCGTTTCAGAAATCAATCTTTGTGTTCTCATGATTGGCAGAGTGCAAGTGCTGGTCATTCCCAGCACCTCACTAGATAAATGTGTGATGGTAGGCATTTAACTCTGGAAAAGTGATTCAGATAACCATTGAAGCTGGTCACCAGCTAGGAAGAAGGAAACATTTTTTTTGTTGAGCATATCTAGAACATGACTTCATTCAGCATATGATGCAAACAGACTCCAGACAGCCCGAGCATCTTGTGTATGCACTGTATCATTGCTATGTTTTCTCATTATGTAGATTAAAAGATTTGCCAGTATTAAACATTGCAAAGCACTTGTCACTCTCCAAATTATACGGAGGCTTGAGAGCTCTGTGTTCGTCTTTTATGGTGCTCAGAAGCCCGGCTGTAGCTTTGGGACTGGGTTCCTGCACTATCACTAAAAGGTATATACAGTTCAGATGATAACACCACGAACTACAGAAAATCATGATTTAAGTAGTATTGCTGATAATCATTCACAAAATGCCTTAAGAATAACTCCCACTGTTTAGGTGTTCAGGAATCGAGACTCCTAAATGAATGATATCCTATTTGGATGTTCATTGATTATCTGCTATTCTCACATGCCAGGAAGTCACAAGCATTTGGATCTTGCCCCCACACCAGTTCTTTAGCTGGCTACCTCTCTAAACATACCTTACAGTCTAAATCAAGGCTTATTCTTCACTGGTTCTTTTAACCTGTGCAGACTTTGCAATTGTCTGGATCCCACAGTTATTCCTGTTAGCGCCACTTCCTTAGAACTTAGTTATGGAGTGCTTTGTGCTATCACTCGTGCACGTGGCACGTGTGCCCGGAGACTGCAAACTCCTTGAGCTCCACTCCTGTGACTTGCATCCTCGTGTACCACTCTGTCCCAAAACACGATCCTCGCTCATGGCATATGCTTAGTAAATAGCTATTAAATTCCTCTGTTTGAGTGGGCAGAAGAGAAATGCTAAATCCTCACTCTTCTCCTCATTTGGAATAATGGAAATAGGGGGTGCTGAGAGGAAGTTTTCTTATTGTCTTGAAACTGGCTCTAGAGCAGGGATTAGTAACCTTTTCTGTGAATGGCCAGCTAGTTAGTGTTTCATGCTTTGTCATTAAAGTTTTGTTTTTTGCAACCCTTTAAAAACCGTTCTTACTTCACAGGCCACAGCAAACAGGCCACAAGCCATATGTACACCACAAGCCACCCATAGTCGGTCAGTCCACGCTCTCCAGCACACAGACAGAACAACGGCCACCCATAGTGGGATCCAGGCTCAAATCATCAGGCCTTAATTAAAGGAAGCAAAATCTACTCATCCATCTATCTATCTATCTATCTATCTATCTATCTATCTATCTATCATCTATCTATCTATCTATCATCTATCTATCCATCTATCATCTATCTATCATCTCTCATTAGTAATCTTTCCATCTATGTATCTCTCATCTATCAAGTAATCATATAACTATGTATAATTTATCTGTCTATCATATATCATCTATAATGAGCAAAAATCAATGATCTATTATATGTCATCTATCTATTATCAACCATCTATCCATCTATCATCTATCAACCAGTCATATATCTATGTATAATATATCTATTATTTATTATCTATTATTGAGTGAAACAGCTATCATTTTCTATCTATCTATCTATCTATCTATCTATCTATCTATCTATCTATCTATCTATCTACCTACCTACCTACCTACCTATGTATGGACTCAGGCTTGGGGAAAGGAGAGGGACTCAATAGCATCTTTTGCCTTGACTCATATGGAATGCTTTATTAGTCTTTAGAGATTATTTATTACCTTCTCTAAAGAGTGAGGAAGGTCTGGCCATGGTGACTCCAAGAGACTCTCTCATAGAGACTGGAAAATGCCTCCCAAAAAGGACACTGCATCTTATTTCCCATTTGCATGTGTACTTAGGTAGTGAACTTGCTGATCTATCTTGAGCCTATATAAACAGGAGAGAAGAATTAGGATGGGAAAGAATAAAATTCCATAAGTTAAGGGGATCCCACGGAATATGGTTGGGTTTAGGCCAGTAAGGTGACACTCCATCTGGGACTGAGAAGCAAGTTTGTGAAGTATACTCCTAGTGGCAGAAAATAAAGTAGAAAAATAAGTAGCATTATAGCCAGCTTTTCCATGGAGAACTATGCAGTTGGAGGCTTTACAATCACCTCTACGAAATGAATCCTGTGCCCCTCACAGCCAGCACGACCTGACTGGAGCCTCAGCCCTGACACCTGATCAACGCTAGTCAGAGAAGAGGGGCTGCCAACAGAATGAAGACCACACCAAGAGACGGTAAGTTTGAAAATGTTCACTATTTTCTCTCACTTTCCTCCATGCATGCATGTTCATGAGTGTGCACACACACACACACACACACACACACACTCCACAAGGTGTCACAATTCTAGCTGAAGACTCTCTTAGAGGTAGGAGAAAAGATACATTCTAAATCAACTAAGAATTCATTTTTAAACTAGACTGATTACTGATAACTGTCTAAGATGTAGTTAAAGGGGAAAGGCAGGGCAGATTTCATAGCATATAGTTCAAAGCAGTGACTGGGAAAAAATGAGCTTTCATATCTGGAGCCCCACTAAGTAGAACCACATAAATTTTCTTTCTTTCTCTTCCTTCTTTCTTTTCTGCCTTTGTTCATTCATTTGTTTCTTCTCTCATCTCTTCCTTCCTTTTCTCCTCTTTCTCTTATCTTCTGACAGATGTGTCCATAAACATTCAACTTCAAGTCTTTTTGTGATAACTATTTGTCACTGCTAGGACCTGAGGTCCATTAGAAAAACCAGGAGATATATTGTCTCACATCAGTTTCCTAGAAACCAATCTGAGGGATAATTTCAGTTTAAGTGATTATTTATTTATTTATTTTAAAATATGTTTTATTGATTTTTAGAGAGGAAAGGAGAGGGAGAGAGAGAGAGAAACATCAATTAGAGAGAAATGCTAATCGGCTGCCTCCTGCATGTCTTTATTGGGGGTCAAGCTCGCAACCGGGGCATGTGTCCTGACCGGAAATCCAACCAGTGACCTCTTGGTACATGAACTGACTCTCAACCACTAAGCCACACCAGCTGGGCTAAGTGATTTATTAACCAACTACTTCCAGAGGAAGCAAGTCAGGGAATAGGAAAAGGAATGGGGAAGAGGAAGAAGCCATGCAAGAGGGTTTTCTCAGGTACAGTCTCCCAGAGGCTAGCTTCACCTGATCCTGCAGAAAATGCGGACTGTGAATTCTGCCTCTGTGAATTGCACCCAAGCCAAGGGGGCTGGGCTGTCACACTACCACACTTGGGAAGCATTGGTTAAGGACCACTCTGGGGGGATGTAGTACCCAGAATATCTGGCTCTCAGCCTGGAAAAGAGGGCTTTAGGAGCCCACAGGCAGTCCTCCAATGGGGAAACAAAAACGGTAAAACTGAGATCCAAGAGGAATGGGCAGAGAATCAACATTATCTGCCACACACATTCACAAATGTTAGAGTGGGAGAGTCCTTGGGAGACCGTTGCATACCTTGATTAGTTGTAAGTTGTGTATCATACACACACAAACACGCATGCACACATGTGTATATATGAGCATACATGATGTTACCAATAATAAAGTACAAAAATATATACGTATTATTTTTCCCCAAATAATTTGTTTAGAAAGCAAGGTTATCCCTGTAACAGTGCCATTCCCTAGCAACTCCTTGGGCTTTCTTTACTGGGAGAAAAGGACGGGAAGGTACAACTGGGACTCAGAATGGCATGTAGCTCAAGGAATGATGCCTTATCTCTGCTGCCGTTCACCCTAAGATATTGAGACTGTGGTTCTGATCGGAGTCGTGGCCGTTAGAAATGATCTAGAACTTATGAGTTGTGGTTTTATAACTATTTTGGATTTTTAAAAACTTATTTGTGAATAAATTAGGGTTTATTTCTAAATAGGCCTATATATGACGCTGCTTTCTAAAAATAATGCTAACGATTGTTCCTGTAGTAGAATCCATCATGCGGCCTGGTAAAGAAGCAAGGAAGATGTAATATTGATTAAAAATGTACAGTTAAATTGCCTGGGGTCAAATCCTGGTTTTCCTAGTAAGAAATTGTTTTTCAATGGGCAATGTAATTAACTTGTTACACCTAAATACCCTCATCTGTAAATTGAAATAAGATGGAACCTGCCTTTATTAGGCTGTTGGAGACGAAAGGAGATAAGTGTGGAGAGCTTAGGTATGGTGCTAGCATACAGTGAGTGCTCCTACACTGTTCACTCTCATTAAAAACATGGTTTCAGCCTGGCCAGCGTGGCTCAGCGGTTGAGCGTCGACCCACGCACCAAGAGGTTGCCGGTTTGATTCTCGGTCAGGGCACATGCCCAGGTTGTGGGCCCGATCCCCAGGGGGGCATGCAGGAGGCGGCCAATCGGTGTTCTCTCTCATTGATGTTTTGCTATCTCCCTTCCTCTCTATCCCCCTCCCTTCCTCTCTCTCTAAAATCAATAAAGAAAAAAAAATTTTTTTTTAATAAATAAAAACAAAACATGGTCCCAGGGGTTGGAAAGGCTTCTGCCTAATTCCATCTCTGCCCTTGGGCATGTGAGACTAAGTTCCTCCCAGGAAAGTGGAGATATTAGCATGACTAGATTTCTGGGGGAATTCAATGCATAATATATGAAATACCTAGCAAACCTGAAGTGCATAATAGGTGTGAGTTCCTGCATTTTGTTTGTCTGTTTTTTATTACGGCAGGTGCTCCACACATGAGAGGAAATGGCTGTGCAGCCTTAGCCTGACTGCTTCCAGGTCCAGTCTTTCATTCGATGCCCTGCTTTGGAGCAGTTTATGGAAGTCTAGTTTACTCTCACGACTTTGGGAAGAAAACAGCAGGGACCCCCACCAAGTTCTAGTGTTAGAATATGCCCCCTTAAATTAAACTGATATTTGCATCTGTCTATCCTTAACCTATTTGCTCCACAAGCAATATGAACTTGAGCTGTTCTTGAGTTAATCCAGTTGGCCATCAGAACTGAACAGGTTCCCTTACACTGAGGACGTACTGCCAGGAGTAAGTGCTCATGGGTTCCGCTACCAATTCGGCAGGGTGTCGCCTGTGCCTTGTCTGTAGCAAGGCCTCAAGGCAAAGGAAGCTGAGTACCCACAGGGCACTTCAAACTGCTTTATTCCCTTCAAAACTAGTCTCTTGAGTCTGCTCTGCAGCTTCTGGCTGGTTGATCCTCAGACCTCACTTTTTGGTATTCAGAAGAGTCTGGATTTCATTACCGGACTGAGTTGAGGTTGGGGTTGGACAATTAGATACTTCCTTTTAAAAAGTGTTTAATTCAGGGTGAAGGTTGTTGCTTAGAGTGTAAAGCATGAAAAAAATCACTTGTTCTGCTCTCGGTTGCATGAAGGGCTTAGAACAAACCAGTCCGCAGGGAGCAAGTTCAGGGTCTCTATTCGAATGGTAGCAGCCGCCCCATGGAAAGCAGATGCCCTCTGTGTTAATGGTGTTCAGCAATAGTGTGGCAGGCGAGAGAATGGGGATATGCTCCTGCTTTATCCCTGTCTCCCAGAAGACCCATGGGTTTTTGTTTGTTTGTTTTTACATGTGATTTCATTGACTTTTAGAGAGAGAGGAAGGGAGAAGGAGAGAGAAACATCAATCACCTGCCTCCGGCAGCCCCCTTCTGGGGATCAAGCCAGCAACCTGGGCATGTGCCCTGACCAGGAATCGAATCTGTGACCTCTTGGTGCATGGGACGATGCTCAGTCCACTGGGTCACACTGGCCGGAGCAAGAAGACCCATGTTATTACAGCATTATTCACAACAGCCAAGATGTAGAAATAACCAAATGTCTATCGACAGGAGAATAAAGAGAACGTAATATATACATACAATGGATTTATTCAGCCTTACAAAAGAAAATCCTGCAGTATGCAACAACATGGATGCCACTTGTCTGAAGTATCTAAAATAGTCAAAGACACAGAAGCAGACAAAGGTAAACAGTAGCAAAAATAAATATGTGGGATGATATCAAACTAAAAATTTCTATACAGCAAAGGAATCCACCAACAAAATGAAAAGGTAACATATAGAATGGGAAAAAAGATTTGCAATCTACATATCTGATAAGGGATTAATATAAAAAATATACAAGAAATTTACACAACTCAATAGCAAAAACAAATAAACAAATCACCCCATTTAAAAATGGACAATTTAAAAAAAATACACAAATGTCCAACAGGTACAAGAAAAGGTAATCAAAATCACTAATTATTTGGAAAATGCAAACCAAAACCACAATGAGATATTACCTCACACTGATTAAATGTGTATTATTAAAAACAAACAAACAAACAAACAAGAGAAAACAATTGCTGGTGAGGGTGGAGAGAAAAGGGAACCCTTGTACACAGTTGGTGAGATTGCAGACTGGCGCAGCCACTATGTAAAACGGGATGGCGTTTCCTCAAAAAATTAAAAATAGAACTACCATATGATCCACTTCTAGGCAGGTATCAAAAGGAAACAAACCACTATCTAGACGAGATATCTATATTACTATGTTTATAGCAGCGTTATTCACAAGAGCCAAGGTGTGGAAAAAAACAAATAAATGAATAGAGAATGTGGCATATGTATACAATAAGCTATTATTCAGCCTTAGAAACTCTACCATTTGTGCAACATGGATGAAAGTAGAAGCATTATGCTAAGTGAAATAAGTAAGACAGAGAAAGACAAATACCACTTCATGATGTCACTTACATGTTGGAACTAAAGACACAGAGTAGACCAGTGACTGCCAGGGGCTGGGGGAGGGGATGGGGTAAGTAGGGAGCAGTTGGTAAAAAGGTACAAACTTCCAGTTATAAGATGAATGAAGTCTGAGGATCTAATGTGTAGCATGGTGACTATAATAACTATTGTATAATTGATATTTGCTGTGAGAGTAGGAAAGGGGGTGATATGTGAGGTGATGGATGTGTTAATGAACTCAGTGTGGGGGATCCTTTCACAGTGCATATGAACATTAAATCATCACATTGTACACTTTAAATATCTTACAATATTATTTGTCATTTACACGTCAATAAAGCTGAAAAATAATAAAGGGGAGGATGGTGGCAGGATGGTTTTCAAAGACACCTAATATTTAACCATTTGTTAGGAAAGTTACGAATCAAGTGTTGGCCATTTACAGCCCTCTGCCAATAAGCGGCTACCAGGCTCGATGTAGGACGTGGTGTTTAAGCCAGGATGGTAAATGGCATAAGGATAAGGTGACAACAAAAGCCAGCACTCAGCCTTCAATTGGGCACCCACTACTCTACCGCATGCCCACCCAGCACCGGGACCTGAGCAGGGCTCCGGGGACGGCAAGGATCCTTCCCCTAGGAATACAGTTTCCAGGGCAGATCAATAGAACACACCAAATAGACGAGATACAGTCCAGCGAGGATTCACATTGTCTATTTTGAGCTCAGTGGGAATTAGCTGGTCTAGCCCTTGGTGTCTCGTGAGAATCTGCACTGGCTGGAACTTGAAGATGGAATAAGAAGTGAGGTGGTGGTGAGGGGTAAAGGGCATACTGTTGGCCTGAAAAGAAAAAAAAGTAAGAAAAGGCACAGAAGTGAACATTGATAGCAAATGTCTCCAGGGGGCTTCCTGGCCAGGGCCAGTGATGGAGCGTGGGCAAGGGGCCTGGGCAGAGGGACGGGACGCCGACCCTGGGAGCTGCTGCTGAGCGTTGGGATAGTCCTGTAGGCCTGGGGAGGCTGCAGGGGACTGACTGTCTCAGCCAGGAATCTTCCAGCAGCAAGTAGCCTTAAACCGGGCCCCACATGAATATATTAGCACTTATAACAAAAATGTCAAGAAAGAGAAAATCAGAGCAAAGAGCAAATTAAAAGTGTAATCCGCCTTGGCCGGTTTGGCTCAGCTGTTGGAGCGTCAGCCTGCGGTCCGGAGAGACCTGGGTTCGGTTCCCGCTAAGGGCACGTACCTCGGTTGCAGTTTGTCCCCGGCCCTGGTTGGTCGTGCGGGTGGCAGCCACTCGATGTGTCCCTTTCACGTCGATGCTTCTCTCTCTCTCTCTCTGTTCCTCTCTCTCCCTCCCACTCTATCTGAACAAAAAATGGAAAAATGTCCTCGGGTGAGGATAAAAAAAAAAAAAAAGTGTAATCCCCCCAAACAAACAAACAATCAAACAAACAAAAATACACCACACAGAAGCAGAGTATAGAATGGTTGTTGCCAGGGGTGGGGGATACAGGGAATTGATCAGCAATGAATATAGAGTTTCAATTATAGAAGATGAATGAGTCACAGAGACCTGCTCTCCAGCATTGTGTCTATAGTCAGCAACACTGTACTGTACCCTGAAAATGTATTAAGAGGGTAAACTCACATTAAATGTTCTTACCACAATGTTATGTGTGGTTTTTTTTTTTTTTTTAAGAAATCTCTCTTGAAACCTCAGTGAGGACATCAGAAGAGGTAGGTCCCTGGGACGGTCACATGTCCTCTTTCCGTCAAATGGACTGGTGTCACTTTCTTCTATGCACCCTCTCAACTTCTGGCTCAGTTTCACACCAACATCTAAAACTATATCATATGTCAAAGACAGTCACATATATGAATGTTTCCCCTTTCTCCTGCACTGACCAGTCTCTCCATTTTTTTATCTGTATGATAAGAACCAGGAGAAGGTGACTGGTGTGTCCTCTTAAAATTCCAAGGTTGCCTTGTCCAAACGAACACAGAAGCGCACATACACAAAACCCCCCCCGGAATGGAAACTTCTGATTCTACCCCAAAGCAAAGCGCCTTTGTGCAGTCCCAGACGGCTTCATCAAGCAAACAGCATCCTCAAAATCATTTCTAGCTCCCATAATTAAAGTGCAATGTTCGTCTGAACAGGGACATAAAAAAAATATTTCTGTCTCCAGAATAATTTTTTGTAATTATGTTTCCACAGCAGTTTGTCTTTGCCTTTACCTCATAATCCCTTTGCCAAGGGCTGCTGTAAGGAAGCAGTGGTATAATAGACCATTAGGTGTTGGAAGAGATCCTGGAGACATTCTCATTCACAAAGGAGGAACCAAAGACCCAGGCAGGGTAAAGCTTTCCCCTGAACCCAGTCACACAGCTATTAACAGCAGAACTGTTTTCAGACGCTAAGGATTTAGAATGTCCACCCCTCCGCCCAGACAGGTGCACTCTGTTTGGTTGACACGCACACACTGGCCCTGTCCTTCTCGATGTGGCTTCTGCATCCCTCTTTGACAGCTCTCGATGAGCACTAGGAGCACAGAGCTTCTAGGTCCTATTGTATTCTCCGACACACAGCTTTTTCTCTCTTCATCCTCCCTGTATCATAACATAAACCCAGGAGTCACATCATGCCTTCTCTTCAAGGACCCACGCAGGCTTCTACTCAGAAGCACCCGGGCAACCGCTCAGCTGGAATCAGCCTCTTTTCCTACTCTTGACCTGGTCGTGTGCCCTCCTCGACGCCGCTCCTACACGTTCTGTTCCTTAGCTCCTGACCTTCTCAAAACTGGCTGCAGACTCCATCATAGTATTTTAGCATCTTCCACATCATCACTGACTTGGAACACAAGCAAATAAATCCTTCTCGGTTTAAGAAAACAGAGGATGAACATGAGGAAGCATTAAATTCCAGAACCTCACAAAATTCTCTCAAGTCCTGTTTCCAATTAAGTTGAAGCCAATTAGATTCTAGATGTCTTTTAGCCTGAGACTGGAGATTTCCAAGAACTGTCCTAATTTCTTTTATTCTCTGCATTATGAATAGGCATATACATTCCTTCTGCCAGAAACCTCCTTTCTGAATAGATTAGACCCGAGAAGAAATCGGGGCAGAAAAATGGGGTGCTGCTATTAATGGGCATTTTAATAATCTCAGTGGGTACAGATGCAATGCCTTTAGACATTTTCCTTTCTCTTAACTAAAGGAAACTAGTAGTTTTGTCTTCCTACAGTAATGTTTTCATTAAATATTCTCATTTTAAAATGTGGGAATAGAGAATATTCACTTCCTCTTTGAAATTCAGAGAATATATAAGCACAGTCTAGGCTCTGAGCAGTTGTGCCACAAACTTGCTTAACTTTGTTTAAATGATTATTAACTCTATTTAACAGATGCTGGAATCTCTGGAATAGAAGATATTTGTGTATGCTAACCATACAATCCTGGAAACATTGGTCTAATATAAAGGTGTTGTTGAGTTGCTGTAAATATTTCTTTACTACAATCTCACACACCTTAGCTGCTCCTTCAGAAAATAATTTCTGTTTGAAATGTTTAGTCTCATTTGATTCATATTTTCTATATACCAGGCATTATATTAAGATAATCATTGTTATTTACATGAAATAGACAAAGAAATTTGGATTAAACCACCATGTATTGGTTAAAATTTTTTTACTATAAATAAGAGAAATCTCAACTCTCAGTGGCCTAAGCCAGCAATTTTCTTTCTTTCTTTTTTTTTATCCTCAACTGAGGACTTGTTTTTTTTTTAACCTTATCTTGAGATATAGAGTGGGAGGGAGAGAGGGAGGAAGAAAAAGAGAGAAACATCGATGTGAAAGAGACACATTGACTGGCCGCCACCCACACAACCCCAACCGGGGCCAGGGACAAACTGTAACCAAGGTACGTGTCCTTAGTGGGAACCGAATCCGGGACTCTCTGGTCCACAGGCCAATGCTCTAACCGCTGAGCCAAACCGGCCAGGGCTAAGCCAGCGATTTTCAACCTTTTACATCTCATGGCACACATAAAGTCATTACTAAAATTCTGCACCACATCAAAAATAATTTATTATTTGCAAATCTGACAACAACAAAAAATAGATAATTCTGATTCATTCAAACCAGAGGGCTATTGCTGTGTTGGCTGTTATACTTTTTGTTTGACAACCTAAGGGAAGAGAGGTCAGTGCCCTGGACTAGTCAGATATTGCATGCTTTAAAAATTATTGTGGCACACCAGCTGAAATCGCTGGCCTAGGCAATTAAGGACACTTTTACCCCATTCACCAAGAAATCTTAAGGCAGAAGGACTCCAGAGCTGATTCATTCATCAGCTCAATTACATCATAAACAACCTGGCATCTTTTCCTCTTTCTGCCTTCCCATATTCAGAATTGCTCCCGGTCACAAATATGCCTTGCAGATATGAAAATGTATAGCAAAGAAGAAAAAATAGGGTCTTCCTTTGACCTCTTTTCAAAAGTAAAGTTTTTTTCGTAGATAAGTTCTTATCATGACAAAAAATCAAACCCTTCAGAATCAGTTATCATTACAGGTTGGTAGTGGAAAAACAAAGTTACAATGTCAACAAAATATTTGATTCCTTATTTCTTACTAGACTAACTGTAACCCCTTTCACATACTGATAATCACATTATTCAAACATTATTTTTAAAGATTTCTTAATATCACTAAAAGGCCAGTTGATTTACAGAGAATGCAAAGCCTTTTAATTTATAATTATATATCAAAAAGATTTTAAATGCTAATGTTTACTTCTCCTGCCATGGCTTTCTGCTTCCTCCCCCCTGAGCATCACAAAGCCCCTCCCCTGCACTGAGGATGGCAATTCTTCGAGGAGGTCTTAGGTTGTACCGGAGGACAAAAGGAAGTCTATAGTTATGATGTCTTAAAGAAGCGGAGCTTGCTGGACACCCAGCTGCTGGCTGGTTTAGCATTTCCTTTTCTCCTTCCCACAGTGAATTACCAAACAATAAGGTCTCATTCTAAATTCTACAATCTATGTGTCTCTCTCACATTGATGTTTCCCTCTCTCTCTCTCTCTCTCTCTCTCTCTCCTTTCCCACTCCATCTAAAAATCAATAGAAAAACAACGTCGGGTAAGGATTTAAAATAAATAAATAAATTCTTAGTTTGTATTTGATCTAACTTTCCATCACATTGGCTGGATTCTTTTAGTGTCTCATGGGACAGGCCTGCATACCAGGACCGTGGCAATCCAATCACTGTGGAGGGGCGGGGCCTCGGGCTTAGTAATGCTGGTGGAAAAGAAGCGTCGCTGTCCTTGCCTTCTGAGCCAGTCACGGAACACAAACAGAACCGGGACTGTATCAGCATGAAAGAAGTGAGGAGTGCCTGTTTGCTAGCCATGCAATAATACTTGGAAGGATTTTATTATCTGAGTATTAAGTACACAAAAGAGTTTGGTACTTAGAAGATGCATGGCCATGCCTCCCCATCTATACTTTTATGCAAGCACCTTAAACTCAAACTGAGTGCTTGGGTATCGAAGGAGCCGTCTTACTCTTCCAGGGCCCAAAGCAAGATGAACTCCAAGGAGAACTGCTGACTGTCAGAGTTAAAATACCACTAAAGGTCACTAGTACATATCTACATTGTAATCCCTTCAGAGTTTACATAACATCAAACTTAATGGTACAGATATCAAAGACAGTACAGCTATAAATAGGAGTTACTTCAGGAAAAACTATCCCAACCCAAGTTATTTGTAGCTTAAAATATATATTTAAAAAAAGAAAAAAGTGACCCAGACACAGGTCATTTTTTCCCTGGTTCAGTCCAACTGGATTGAAATTTATTGGCACAATTCACAATTCTAAAAGATTTTGTGTCTTGAAGCATGAAAGCCCCAGATGGTTTTATTGGCTCAGACATCTTTCTATTATTGTGTTTTGTCAGAGCAGTCACCTAAGAGTATAACTAACACTTGTTTAACTTTGTCCCTTCCAAATGTGTCCAAGAATGATTGCATCAAAGAAGAGAATAAGGCAATAATAGTTGATACTTTATTATGAAATGCAAAATGAACCACATAGTTCAATAAAATTTCAGGGCCAGAAATAACTTACATGGCAGTGGATTGTAGACATTAACTTAACTTGATCCAAAAAATTATTGGGTGAAAGATGATTTAGAGATGATCTGGACACTCACTGGTTTCCAAATACACTTAGAGAAATGGAAAATCTATATCTTAGCCATTTCTCCAAGTCTACCTGAACATCTAAAGCTGTCAGTCTAAGAACCAAAAGGGAGTGTTTTAGTGATAGCAGGAAATTAAAATTTTTGTGGATTTTGCACCTTTTTTAGAGACATCTGCTTATAGTCATTCTTATGGTTTCACTATTTTCATTGTTTTAGAACAACTAGATTCAATTTAGGGGCCAAAGCATGTCTTCATCCTTCCTGCCCATCTGTATTTTTTATAGAGTTGGGTAGAGTGCTAAGTTAATATGAATTAGAGCTCATCAAGATAGGCAATCACAGTCAAAACTGGAAAACAGGGTTCATTTGCTTTTTTCAGAGCCTCCAGAAAAATCCATCTTGTTTCACCTCTGTGACTTCTTTCACTCTCGGTCAGACAGTTTTGCCCTCTTAACAAAACTTCTTCTTGAGAGAAGAAACACAGACACATGTAATATACACATAGTGTGCATATATAATGACAGCAGTCATTTATATTTTAGTTTTAATGGATATTTGCATTTAAAATTATTATATAGAATTGTAAATTAAAAGGCTTTGTATTATCTGTAAAATAAGTGTAATCCAAATACCTGTGGACTTCACCAGTTTTTTTATATAGGCAAACTATGTTAATTGTTACAGCATGAACTTCACATGTCTTGTCCCCATCTGCTAACCAGAACTTTTAATCTGCAAATTCTTCATTTGCCCAATCATCCCTAGCAGGTCTCTCCTGTGTGTTCATGAATGGCTCCATCAGTTATAGTCACCACGGGACCATAGGGTGTTTTCCACGTTCCTCCTGCCGACCTCTTCCTGTTCAGTGCCCATTCCTCCTGAGACCTTGGCATGCCTAATCTCTGCCCTGGCTCAGGTGGCCCACCGGGAGAATGCTGGTGCTATGCTGAGACTATACTGCTAATGGTCCCAAACTTTTCCATCTTTGAGGTGCTTAGAATATGTTGGTGTTGGGTAGAAAGTAAACGATTTCCTCTGTCATTGAGACATACTATTTCACCCAGTAATCCGAAGCGTGATATCTATATTGCCCTTATTTCTCTTCTTCTTGTGCACTCATTTATTAATTCCCCTATTATTTTTGTTAAAATAATTAAACAAGGCCTCTATTTACATCAATTTTTGTAATTAGGACCTTGAGGGAGTCACTTCTGTCCTTAGGGTATTTGTCATCCTGTAGGAACACAGGTGTAAAACATATCAAAATAATAAATAAGGGAAAAAAGTAATAAATAAGTAAAAAAGGACTGATGTGTGGTTTTAGAATAGCATACACTTAGTGGCATAAATGAGGAAACGAGTTCTTTTAACTGACTGGGAAGAAGAGACTTGAAAGAAGTTTACTAAACAGAGGGACATGGAACCGCAGCCCACTGGAGTGGCCTAGAGTGGACGGAATGAATAAAGGAGCAGAGGTAGGAGACGCTGTGTGCAGGGGACACTGAGTCCTCTCATTTGGGGTCTGGGGTCACTGAAGGAAACAAGCTGAGCTTTCTTCTGCGAGGATCATATTCACTACAGTACCTGTCCTGCTCCCAGCTCAATGGCATTCCAACTTGATGGTTCAGATCCAAAAATCTTTGAAAGAAAAAATTGGTTTTCATGTGTGCTTGTTCATATTGGAAAGAATGTAATCACCAGAAACTGTCCAGGAGAGGTTCCTGGTGATTTTTTAAAAATATTTGAGGAGGTAGATTGTGTTTTCATTTACACTTTTTATAGAAAGGTATTACTTTTGAAAGGAAAGTAAGATATAAGTAATGTAGAGCCAAGTGTTTTGCAAAAGGTGGGTGCTCAATGAATATTCAGGAAAGACTTGGCTTAACTTGATCATGTCTTAAAAACCAGTTTTAAAGCTGTGAGATGTAGGATATCTAGAGTACAGAGATGTCACCTAGAGAAGCCCTTGTCCCCTACCACCCACACACACACACACACACACACACACACGCACACCCTTCAACTAGAAGATGGTCCTCTTGATATATTTAATATAAAAGGGCACTGTATAAGATTTCCTTTAAGGGAAATAAGGATCCGATGGCTTGAAACTTTTGAAAATTATATTCTTACAATAATTGAAATTAGTCTGCTGAAAAGGGGCAAGGAACATTTTAAATTTTTTGAGGAAATTGCAGTTCCAGAAGATTCATTAAATTGATTAAGAAAGCTTTAAAGTATTGCAGGGGGAGGTGGGTGGAGGCAGTGGAGGAATGTGTAGGACAGATATATGGTGATGGAAAAAATAAAATAAAATAAAGAAAAAGAGAGAAAGCTTTAAAGTAATATTTTCAGGGGGAAAAAAGGAAGTATTTTGGTGAGCAATAAGAACATGTAAATAAAGATGATTATACAGAAGATACGTAGTAAGTTAACAGAAAATAAGAAATACTCATTTTCTCTGATTTTTATAAGCTACCCACCAAGTAAATGTTTTAATAGATAAAATTAAATTTTAGATACTAACAAGTAAATACCATTTCTTATGTAACTCTGACATTTTGCAGTAGGCATTCATGATTAGGAATGCAGAATGAGAGAGAATCATTTTTAGACAGAAACAAATCTGTTAATGGGGGAAAATTTAATAGTACTATACATCAAATTCTAGTCTCAAGAAAATCTCTGAACTTGAGAATGGAGATTCATGGACAGAATATCTTATGAAAATGTACCATAGACAGTTAGCCAGGTAGAAGTCTTGATTAATGCTTTTTTTGGATGGTTAGAAGAGATGTAACAATACATTTAAACAAGTAGAAAAAATACGCTTGGAATAGGTTAAATTCTACAATAAGAGATGTCCAATAAAGGTAAGAAATAGATGGAAATAATAATCATATTAAGATTAGCATGGCCCACAGGAAAGAATTTGGAACAAGACATTTAACTGCAATATATGTTGGGATCATAAATAAAAATGAATATATAATGGAAAAAGAACTATCTCGATGAGGGCTTAGCCAACTGGGGGATTGGTTAAGTGTCATTTATTATGGGAATTTAAAGAATACATTTTGAACAAAGGTGCCGTAGTTATATCTTAACCAATAATCATGATGATTTATAGTAATAATACAACTAAGGCAAGCATGTTCAAATTAACATGTTACTAATAACAAAATATAATTATATTTTATCAATTCAAGATTTTTATTTGGAAATACTTGTTGCTGTTTATCTTTAAAGTACTATAATGAAATATGTAATAATTTTGCCTTTCTCGTGACATGAGAAGGTGAATGATGCTCATATTCTCTCTCTATGAGAAGGAACAAATAAGAACAAATAAATGTCACTTGTGTATGATACTTGTCCTTGGGGATATTTAGGCAACACTTATTGGGTGGATTGAAAAAAAATGACAAAATAAATTCCACCTATAATTACTAACCTAGTGCTGTTCATCCAGATGCATTGATGTTACAGACTTTATCAACAGCCTGAAATACTTGGCCACTGTTGTGAACATAATCCATGTCACCGTATTTAAATCACTCTGCCAAGAGTTTTTGCCAGAATAGATGAACTGAACATGGATTTCTTTCACATGATGTAAAAGAAAGGGTTTTTAATACAAGCTTGATTAACTTTTGATACACCCCTCAACCCCCTCCCAACCTTCACACTTTTTTATTTGATAGAAGAAATCTACTCATAGGACTGTTTGGCACAGAAGATGTCATTCTGAATTGGCCCATTTGACAAATATTTTTGGCCACAGAAATAGTGTAAATTTTTTCATAAGGCCCCGTGGTCAGCATTATAAATACTGTTTTGAAACTATGAGACATTTTGGCCAAACAGACAACAATCAACTCTGAAAACTGAATTGGTAGGTTGAAATCAAAAGCAAACAAATGGGACTACATCAAACTAAAAAGTTTTTTCATAGCAAAGGAAATCATCAAGAAAATGACAAGACAACCTACTGAATAAAAGAAGATATTTGCCAATGATACATCTGATAACAGGTTAAAATCCAAAATTTATAGATAACTCATACAACTCAACATCAAAAAAATACACAACAATCCAATTAAAAAATGGTCAGGGAACCTGAATAGACCCTTCCCCAGAGAGGACAAATAGATGGTCAATATATATATGAAAAGATGCTCAACATCACTAATCATCAGAGAAATGCAAATTAAAACCACAGTGAGATACCACCTCACACAGTGTCTGTCATCAATAAATCAACAAACAAAAGTTTTGGCGGGAATGTGGAGAAAGAGAACCCTTGCGCACTGTTGGTGGGAATGAAGCTTGGTGCAGCCACTGTGGAAAACAGTATAGAAGGGCTCCAAAAACTTAAAAATGGAACTGCCCATGACCTAGAAATTCCACTTTGGGTATATATACAAAAAAACCCATAACACTAATTTGAAAGAACACATTGCACCCTTAAGCTGATGGTAGCATTATTTACAACAGCCAGGGTATAAAAGCAATCCAAGTTCCCATCAATAGATGAGTACATTAAAAAGCTATGATACCAATATATAATGGAATATGACCATTGTCATACGGTCAGAAAGAATGAAATCTGACTATTTTCAACAGTGTGGATGGACCTAGAGGGTATTATGCTAAGTAAAATAAGTCAGACAAAGAAAAACAAATACCATATGATTTCACTTATAAGTGGAATCTAAAAAACAAATGAACAAACTAGTAGAACAGAAACAGACTCCTAGACACAGAGAACAATTGCCAGATGGAAGGGGGGCTGGGGGTTGGGTGAAAAGTGAAGGGATTACAAAGTACAAATTGGTAGTTACGAAATATCATGGGGATGTAAAGTACAGCACAGGTAATATAATCAATAATCTTTTAATAATTATGTATAGTGGATACTAGAAATATTGTGGAAATCACTTTGGAAAAACGTATGATCTAACCACTATGATGTACACCTGAAACTAATATAAAATAATATTGAATGTAAACTGTATTTGAAAAAAAATTTATAAAGAATTATATAAATCATTGCAATTTTTCTGAAACTTATACAAAACAAGACATGTAGTCACCACTAGAAAAAGTTAGATTAAAATAAGAAGTTAGATTGAGAAAGCCCTGTCAAGTTTTAAGCAAATCAAAATCTACAGACACCTGGAAACACCACAGAATTTTCTAGAAGGTTATTTTCTTCTTAACCTGAAAATGAGATGTGGATTTATAATCCTTGCTTTGCTGACTTGCAGGCCTTATGAAAGTTCACCTCCTTGACTTGAGAGCAAAGGACATGATATGATATAAATTCTACCCGAAGATCTTGGAAAGTTTGCAGTTCCTTGAAAAAGCCAATTCTAATCTAGCAAAACCAGTAATGGGTGTTCTAATTACATTTGTTTCACAATTATAGACATTTGTCATTCAGAGTATCCAACATTTGTAGGTACAAGAATAAAAACTCAAAATTGATTAATGAAAGATGATTTTCTCAGAGCCATGTAAATTCATTCCACATGTTTGCTTCTTTTTTTAAAATCCTCAACCGAGTATATTTTTCTATTTATCTTTGGATAGAGTAGGAAGGAGGGAGAGAGAGAGAAACATCAATATGGGAGGGACACTTTGACATGAGAGAGATACAGTGCAAGGGACAAACTGCAATCTAGGTTGATACCCTTGACTAGAATTGAACCTGCAACTCATTGGGCTGTAGGCTGACACTCTAACCACTGAGCCAAACTGGCCAGGGCCACAATGTTTACTTCTTATTCAAGCCAATAATTAGCTTTGTTCTTCTTGAAATTTAAAGTTGAACATGATTAAGGTTTACATTTTAGTTTTATACACAATTTATATTGCTATAATTTTTAAAGCAAGTAAAATTTTTTACATTAAAGTTGAGAACAAGAGTGGCATTTTTAAAGAAAATTTGTTTTACATTTTCTCCACGAAGAAAATGACTATCTAGTGCAATAAAAAGATAATATGAAATAGTGTGTGTGTGTGTGTGCATGTGTGTGCGTATTTTCAGAGAGGAAATAAATAGCTCTCATGAGATTCTCAGAGATTCATAACCCATAAAACTCAGGACTACTAATAAAGAGTTAGCTCACAAACATGTCCTTGGTTCTAGTCTATTCAACTTTGCAATAAATATTAGGTTGAACCATATACAACTGCCAGTGTATAACCATTTTGACCTACAAAAACAGCAGTTTTACAAGACTCAGCTTAATATCTTAAATGAATTGGTAGAAAGCATGAAAACCAAGAATAATATGTTGAACCCAGAATCAAGTTTGAAAGAAATCTGGACATTCTGAGATATGAGATAGAAATTTATTGCAATGAAAGGGAACAAAAATAAATGTAAAGTTTTATATTGAGCTGGATAAACCAAAATTTTTCAATGAATGGCAGGAGATATTTCACCCTGCAGGTAAAAGAAACTCCAAGGACTTAAATGATGACATACTTGAAAGGAGACAATGACAGGGCATGGCTGCTAAAGAATGCAAAAGCAATCTTTGCATGAGAATCATAGACGTTCATTGAGTACTCTCATTATGCAAGACTTCGTCTTAGGTATTTTTAGCTTTACTTTCTCATTTAATTCTCACAGTAGCACTTTGAGGTAAGTATTAATGACTCCATTTTACAGGTAATGAGCCTCAAAAAGCTGCATAACTTGTCCATAGCTAGGACATTTCAGTGCCAGAAAATAGAATAACCATAATTATTAGTAATAATCATTGCTAAAGTTAATATAGCTTCTTCTGCAAACCAGGAACTATGGAAAGCATGTTACCAACATTATTTCATTTAATACTAATATTAATACTTTCAACAACCTTAGTAGGTTGTTATTCCCATTTTACAAATGAGGAAATTGAGGTTCAGAGATCTCATCTAGCTTGATAAAGGTCTTTGCACTCTAGCACCAGACACAAAGACAACAGTCTTAGGGTGTTTGACCAGCTCCATGAATGAGGAAAGTCAACTGCCTCATTCTATGTGTATCTCCAAAAGGTTCTGCTTCTCTGATCAAATTATGACCGATACACATGTATAATCCTATCCATGTGTAGGTTTATATAAAATTCTGGGAGATTATATACCAAAATGTGTATCACTGGTTATATCTGAGAAATAGAGTTTGCAGGGATTTTTGACTTTTGTTTGCTCATATGTATACTCTAATTTCTTGAGGCCTAATAACTTTGATAATGAGATAATGTTTAATCCTTCTCATGACTCAGTCCATTTATTAGACAAAAAATGGTAAAACTGAGGCTACAAATTTGAGTTCTAAAATAGTACCCCAAGAGCATGCCAGCTGCCCAATCTCAGAGAGATCAATAAATTATGCAGGGAAAGGGTGGTAGAGGCAAAACTTTGTACTTAAAAAACAAATTAATGGGGCCAGAACAGTTATCTGCCTTGTAAAGGTACAAGCCCAGTCTTACCATTTCTTCCTGCAAATGCACAGGGGTGGGGTGGAGGGAATTTCCACTGCAGCCGGACGTCTCCGTGAGCAGGAGGCCTGGACGGAGAAGTCCCCGTCCTGCTCCGCAAGGCCAGGTCTCAGCACAGAGGCTGAGCGTGTGGCCTGTGGGGGAGTCACCTGGGTGGTTGGAAGCAGAGGGAGGAGAAAGGCAAGTCGTAGTGACACATTTAAGGTGATTCCAAGGTGAGCGCCAAGAAGCCAGAGTAAAGGAGGAAG
This sequence comes from Molossus molossus, assembly GCF_014108415.1. Classification (NCBI taxonomy): domain Eukaryota; kingdom Metazoa; phylum Chordata; class Mammalia; order Chiroptera; family Molossidae; genus Molossus; species Molossus molossus. The sequence continues at coordinate 33,796,826 of NW_023425346.1, forward strand.
TGAGAATGAGAGAATTAGGTAAGAAATTCAGAGAGAAGTAGGAAATTAGATGAAGGCAAGAAATAGACAGCAGAGCGCAATCCAGCAAGTTGTGGGTGAGGCAGGAGAAACAGAGAGAGGAGAATAAGCAACATAAAAAACTGTGAGGAATGACCCGGCTGATGTGGCTCAGTGGCTGAGCATGGACCCATGTGCCAGTTCGATTCCCAGTCAGGACACATGCCCAGGTTGTGGGCCCGATCCCCAGTGTGGGGCATGCAGGAGGCGGCCAATCGATGTTCGCTCTCATCGATGTTTCTATCTCTCTCTCTCCCTTCCTCTCTCTCTAAAATCAATAAAAAAATTTTTTTTTTTAAAGAGAAAAATGAAGAACAGAGTTCAGCCTCTCATCACACATCCTTTCCTGACTCAAATCAAAACGACCCCCTTTCTGTATTTCCCTTTCATCTTTTCCTTCCTCTCCCCTGCCCTGGCCTGCCAGCCCCCTTTCTCTGCTGTGCTGTATCATCGTATCAAAAAATGCCTTTTGTCCGGTGAAGCCTGGAAAGGACACAAGGAGGGAAAGGAAGGGGTACAGAAAGAGAGAAAGAAGAGGAAAGAGGTAAGGAGATTTTGAAACTGTATCCCGCGACTTTAATGAATTAAAAATTTGCAAATGAAGCTTATGCATAATACATGAAACTTGGGGAAGTCCTGAACACGACTTTGGCTCACAGCTCCTTGATGGTCTAGGGTTTCACCACGTATGGTAAGTTAGTCTTTCTTTAGGCTGAGAGATGAACATAGTTACATATACTGTGTTTAATGAAAACAGAAGTATAATTTAGGCTTGAATCTTTTGGCAAAAACAATATCAGAATGTTATATACACACCAATATATGTACATATACGTATATATAATGTTATTTCAGTATGTATATGTATATGGAATTCTTAAAATAAAATGATTATTTAGGGCAGAGGTCAGCAAACTGCAGTTCAAGAGTCAAATCCAGCACTCTGTATTTGTACAGCCAGTGAGCTAAATATAGCTTTTATATTTTTTTAAATGGTTGAAAGAAAAATCAAAAGAAGTATAATATCTCCTGGCACATAATAAACATATGGAATTCAAATTTCAGAGTGCAAAAATAAAGTTGTATTGGAAGAGAGTCATACCATTCATGTATGTACTGTCTGTGCATGCTTTCACCGGGCAATGGCAGAGTTGGGTATTGGTGAGAGAGACCCTGCGGTTCTCCAAATGCAACATTTTTGCTGTCTGGCCCAGTACAGAAGAAGTTTGCAAGCTCTGGCTTAGGGCATTGCTTATTGAAAAGAAAAGCTTATTTTCCTACATCGATTCTCATGGTCTGAAAGACCATGAGGTACTCTCAACGGGCAGTCGGACTCTCTGTCTCTCCTTATTGTCCTACTCAGTCTTTTCCCTCCTAGAGCTGTTTCAGAAAAACAATCTATGGGTGTGTTAGGCAAGCTGTTTACTTCTTAACGATTTTATTTTGTTTCTCTCTTGCCTATAAACAACAGCACCCAGATTATCCTCCTGGTGTTATTGTTTCTATTTGGTAAAAGAGATTTTGTAAGCGAGTGAGTGACTAACGGGTGAGTTTAAATGCCAAGCACATCCTATTTTTGCTTCTTCTGTTTACTCTTACATTTCTGGAGGCTGATACATCAACAAGCCAAAGGGAAAACCATCTTCTTCAGATAAACACCCCAGGCAGTAATAAAATTAAGTCTTAATTATTCAGTTCATGAGCTAGATTTCCTTGAATGACTAAGATCCTTTCTGAACGTTAAGCAAAACATTATGCTAAATGGAAATACACAGCAGCCCTCACAGGGACCTTGGAATCTTCATGTTCAGCATAGAAGACATTGCCATGTAAATCAGCTACAATTTCAGCACAGAGATTTTCTGAAGAATTTTCAAAAATGGAAGACAACTTTGAAAAATATAGATTGTGTGATTTTTATATAGTTTACAAATATAGGAAGGAGACTTCAAAAATCACAAATATAATGGACACTTAAAATGAGTCTTTTCTGAAGCCTAACTGAACACTTTACTAATATTCACTTTTTGAGTTACACAGGAAAATTTTTTTTTCAATAATAAAATAGCTCAAGTTTATTGCTATACCTTTTAAATCAAAAAGTTAGAATTTTAAAAATTATTATCCTGAAATATTAATTTTCCAAATGTCCCTTTTAGTCATAGAAATACTCACATTTTACACAGTGAAATTATTGCCAGATTAAAATTCACTGAGGAGAAATCTGTCTAGTCATATTAAAGTAACTGTGCACAGCTATTTGAAAAAAACCTCAGCACATAAATTCAACCAGAAAAATATGTAAATAATGTTTCTCTCTCTCTCTCTATTTTTTTGAAATGGTAAAGATTCAGCACGACAACTATAGCATTAAAGACTTTCACAGCTGCCTTTGTAACACTTCTCATTTCGTTATTCAAATGTATTGGGTTTTGGGTAGATGAGACCATTGTTTCTATAAACAAAGCATGATGTTGATAGAGGAAAATGAAAGCCAAGATAATTTTTCTCTCAATGCATTTGTTTTCTAAATTGATTGCTTCTTGGCATCCATCCTTCAGATAAGCGAAGCTGCAGGACTATTAAGCAATATCCAAAAAAATCAGAATTATAAAAAGCAGAAGTAAAGCTAGAATGGAAGGTTCAGACTCTGTGTTTCACTCGCAGCTTCAACCCATAATCCTGCTAGAAGCTGAATTACCCCGTTTACCATCAACCTTCCAATTAGAGCTTTGGCGGTAACATTTTGTAATTGGTACAATATTTAAAAGTAACTGGTCATTATGCAATCCATAGAAGTCGCCACTCGTTATGACAAAGGTGCTCAGGAGAGACAGGGAATGCATGTAATGTGATCCAACAGGCTGAGTGCATAAGTGGTTCGGCCACATCTCTGCTGGCACCAGTTGCAGAACAATTAGTAATGGTTCCATTCAATCTAACGCTCATCCCGTAACAGCTTGTCCGGTCTTTTTTTTTTTTTTTTCTCCTCACCCGAGGACATTTTTCCATTTTTTGTTCAGATACACTGGGAGGTAGAGAAAGAGAGAGAGAGAGAGAGAGAGAGAGAGAGAGAGAGAGAGAGAGAGAGAGAGAAACATGGACGTGAAAGGGACACATCGAGTGGTTGCCACCCACATGACCCAACCAGGGCCGGGGACAAACTGCAACCGAGGTACGTGCCCTTAGCGGAAACCGAACCCAGGTCTCTCCGGACCGCAGGCCGACGCTCTATTCACTGAACCAAACCAGCCAGGGTGGTCCAGTCTTTTTTAAGAGAACTCGATGATGTCAGAAGCAGTAGAAAAGTGACATCCTTAGACCTTTACTCAGAATCAGTGTGGAACAAGTTATGTGTCAATCCATCAAAAAGAGGCTTGTCTCCACACTGGGAGGATGCCATGAATGGAGAGCAGGTGGCAGTGGGCAGAGGGAGCTGTGATTGGAGAGGCCCAGGGCACTTCCTCGTTCAGTCATTGACTGTTCATGGGGAAGGGGGAGGGGCTCGCTGGAGAAGATGTTCTATTTTACACAGAAAGTATAGTTACTATTAATCAGTTACTCTCTTAGAATTGTGATGTGTGAATTACATGTGGATATTGTCAAAGTGGGCACACGCTGTGACTTCTGTATTTAAAAAAACATATTTAAGTTTCATCACAAATTGATGTTATTGATGATTGTTCAAATAACCAGAAGACGTCCACAATGATATAAAATAACTCTTAAAACTTAAACTGGGGAACAATTTATTCCTTATCCTTTTGTAAGCCACTGTTTAAGACTACCCGCTTTATAAATTATCTTAAGTATTAGTGTAATGTAGGTGATTACAAGGCATTGTTTCAGTTGGTGTTATTAATTAGGTAGGGTAAGACTAACACCTCAAAAGAATGCCATTGAAAAGGTAGTCCGTAGACTGCAGCTCCCAAGTGGAGTGGGGTCCCCCCCATGTAACAACCCAGGAGGAACACAGAAAACACCAGGGTCAGTCAGCAGAGAGAGGGAGAGGGATAAGCAGGCTTGGGATTGGCTAGTTGGGATAATTCCGGTTGCCTCTGGGACATAGGGGCTATTCCTAGTTCTTTGGTACCTGCCTTTAGGGTGATAGTAGGCAGGTGGTTAGTAACCCGGAGTATGAGAACCTGACAAAGAGATGGATGGGGATGTGGGCTCTAGACTGATTGGTTTGCATTTGAAGAGACCTTCACTGGCTTTTCTCTATCTATATCCTAATATCTTTATCAGAAATTAGCCAGCCCTGCGAGAGGCAGCCCCTCCAGAGTCAAGGCCTCTGCTGTCAAAGCACCAGAATACAGAAAACACAAGACATGGAATGCAAGCATTTGTCTATCTTTATGGTAAAGTGTTAAATGCATTTCTTTTTACTATGGAAAATAGCTTCAATATGTATTATTACTGATAAAATTGAGATGATTCAGTGCAAACTTTTTCATATCACCTTTCTGCTCTGCTAACTGTTCTCGTATCTTTCATCATGTTCCTCTCAAGTCTACAGACTCAGAGGAAGAACCATCTCTACCCTAACTTTGAATATTGGTCTCCATCTTACCGCTTTAGTGCCAATCCTAAAGCAGTTCTTCATGAATAATTCTCTTTCTTCATGGGTATTCTGAATTTTCTTATTATTTCATCTCTGTAGTCTCATCCCCTCTACTTATCATATGTTCAGATCTTCTCTATCTACAATCTTCCCCTCTAGGGTTGGCCCATTAAGCAATCACCATAGAACTCTTTTTCCTTCTCTGTCAAAATTCTTGAAAATTAGTCTGCACTTCCCACCTCAAGGCCTTGTTTTCACTCCCAACCCCTCATGATCTGGTTTCTGCTCCACAGATACCTCTTTAATTTTTTTTTTTTTTAATCCTCACCCAAGGATATTTTTCCATTTTTTGTACAGATAGAGTGGGAGGGAGAGAGAGGAAGGGAGAGAGAGAGAGAAAAACATCGATGTGAAGGGACACATCGAGTGGCTGCCACCCGCACGACCGACCAGGGCCGGGAACAAACTGCAACCTAAGTACGCGCCCTTAGCGGGAACAGAACCCGGGTCTCTCCAGACCGCAGGCCGACGCTCTAACCGCTGAGCCAAACTGGCCAGGGCCACAGATACCTCTTTTATTATGATAAAATCCAGCAAGGTTTTCTAAGCCCTCAAATCTCCTTGTTTGTTTTCAAGATTTGAGCCTATTGGCCTCTTGCTTAAATGATCTGTTCCTCTTAAATGTGTCCTATCACATGATCTTTTTAGATATTAAGCTGTTAGGTCATTTTCAGTCTCCTCCCATGGTCTCTAAAGCTCTCCACTTTCCTTTCAGAAAAAATTGCTTTTTCACACCCAGAGTCACACTGCCAGCCACCTATTAGACATCTGTCCCTGGATTTCTGCTCATGACCTTGAACTCAATCTCTCCTTCTGCTGTCGGCATCCTTTTCCCTCAGTTTGCTGCTGCTTCTGTTCTCACGCCCTGTGAATGTTAGTACTTTCTCCCAGCTCGAAATGCTAGAATCATCTTTGCATCTTGCAAATATTTGTTTGCCACATTATTCCAGTTGGCAAATCTCGCCTGCTCTGTCTCAATGAGCATTTTCACATTTTGCTTCCTCCTTTCCATGTCCACAGTTAGCATCCTTGTTCGAGCATTGTTGACTCACACCAGCTCCTAATTTGCCTCTATGGCTTCAGTTTCTCCTCTTTGAGTAACAGGTTATAAGGACTGTTTTCAATGCCTGGCAGGCACTTCGCCTTGTCATTTGCAGTTTGCCATTTTCAGGGCCCACATGGGTACTTCCATTCTGCAACCCCTGTTCTAGCAAACAGTCTTTATAAACAAAAACAAACAAACACACCAAAAAAACCCAACTCTAACTCAGAGACTAATGATATTAGAAAGATTATCAATGAAAATGATAAAGCTGACAGTTATACTTTCCCCCTAAATCCTCTGGTCATTGAATAATTGATGTAACCTTTCCTTTGTGTTCCCTCCACGCCTGCTTGTCAAAGGGGGTGGTACAACAGTGGCCGCGCCGACTCCTGGACTCCCATTCACCGCAGTCAGAAAGGGCATCCTTGGCCACACCCCTTGCATCCTTCTGATGCACCAGAGCCTCCAGAAGCCCTTCCCACAATCTCTGCAGTAAGATATGGTCACTCATTTGATCCACCAGAGTCTGTGAAAAGCCATTTAATGGCCCTTCCTTTTTTCTACCTCTTACCTGATCTCCCTTTTGTATATAGAGCAATTCAATGTCAGAGACTCTGATAATCGCATCTTTCTATTTTTTTAAATTTTATTTTTCAATTACAGTTTACATTCAATATTATTTTGTATTAGTTTTAGGTGTTTTTTTTTTTTTTTTTTTGTCATTTCCTGAAATAGTGCCTTGGACAGAATAGGTGCTCATTAACCAAATGGTATTAAATTTCTCCAAAATGTGTCTAAATAATATATGCTGTGATGAAATTTTCATGAGATTAATAAAAATGTTATAGAAAATGCCAGATGATGCTATAATCCATAAAATAGACAACCAACGTCTGGACCATTGAGAACTGGTTAGGCATCTACCGATGAAGGAAATAGAAGCAGTCTATGTACATGTATGTATGTATGCATGTATGCATGTATTTCATGATGGTGGAAAGCACACGCTCTGGAGTGCACTCCCTATGTTCAAGTGCTGCCTTCGCCAGTACTAGCTGTGTGACCTTGGGAGAATAATCTTTAAAATGAGACTGATACTAATAGCACCGACCTTATAGGATCAGGTGAAGAGTGAGTAACACATGTAAAGCATCTGAAACAAACTGCATATTGACAGGAGCCTCAGGAACCTTTCACAGTCCTGCATCATAGGGGAGAAGTTCTGAAGTTCTCTCTTTCCAGTCCCCAAGCCTGGGCTTGCGGAATCTCCAGGGTTCTGCGCGGAAGGCACCTGGAAGGGCAACGTGCTAACCAGGAGGGAAGTCGCCAACAGAAGGGGCGGGCGGTGGCGGCAGCAGGGTGTTAGAAGCAAACAGGGGATTCAAATCCAGCTGCGCCAACACGTTCCAGCTCTCGGAACCTCGGTGTCCTCGTGTGTAGAACAGGATTGGCGCAAGGATTTGAGAACGAGGCCTGGCCTTTGTAGTGTAATTTCTAGAACCCAGGGAAAGTCCTTTCTTCCCTAGAGTCCTCAACAGAGTGAGACATCCCTTTATCAGAATCAAAGACGGTTCCATGATAATTTGATCAAAGCTCCCCTTTATACCAAGGTATACAGGAATTCTATTGCTCAGAAAACAGGACTCTGCTAGTATAACTTCGTTGTCTGAATAATAAGCTGCTTCTTGCTGTCGACCACAAAAGGCCCTCTACCTCTAGTGAAGCTATCAATTGTTTTATCCAAATTCTCGTGTTGAAATTTTTTTAATTAAAAGAAGCTCACACCTATCTATTATCTTAGAGAAGTTGATTTTGAGACATGCAACATTACTTTTAGCAAATAAATATCACTTTTGAAACCAGGGCGTATTTTTATGATGCCTTACAACACCCTAACAATGGGTACTGCTCAGACTTTCCCTGGGAGCCGGTCCATAGTCAGACGCTGCTTTACTAAGACAAAATCTCCATGACCTCAATGTGACCTTGCACATCTATTAGGCAGAAACCATTCAAAAAGTTCAAAGCCAGCAAATATATACATTATATAAACAAACTAACACTGTCTGTGGAAAATTAGGCCAACCTGGAATGCCAGGAGTTTGTTCTGACTTTCACAACAGTTACTTGAAATTCTGGAGCAGACACAGCGTGTTTTCAAAGCTCATCACTTTACAGAATTTACAAGGCCTGGAGTTAGGTCTTCACACCCTCCATGGTACATGCTGAGTTACACTCTTCATTAAAGCCATGAGTATTGATTTTGATCTTTCCATATTTTTTATGTCATCTTGATTTGGATATATGTGCTCCGGTGAGACGAAATTCATTGAGAACTGATGTTAGGAGAAATTATTAAGAAGGAAAAATTTATTTTTATTGGCCCCTCCCCACCCTTCAGTTGGCATCCTTTCTCCTATGCCAGCTTCTCATCTACCAGGCTTCCCAATGCCCTGTGGTGTCTAGGGCCTGCCTACTGCTGGACCCCGCTGGAAAATGCTTCATGTTCCAGCCCAGGGAAACTGCCCTGTTAACTGCAGCCACGCTGAGCTCTTGTTTAGTGACACGGATTTACATTATTCATTCTAATGGGTTAGAGAGAACTTGTCCTTGTCTGCTGTAACAAGATACCATAGACTAGGTGGTTTAAATAACAGACATTTATTTCTTACGGTTATAGGAAGTCCAAGGTCAAGGCACCTGCAGATCTGGCGCGTGGTGAGGGCACTCCCTGGCTTGTAGGTGGTCATCTTCTGGCGGCGTCAGCAGAAAGGGAGAAGGAGGAAGCACGCTCTTTCAGGTCTCCTCTTGTAGGGCACTCATCCCATTGTCAGTCCTCGCCTTCAAATATCACCACATGGGGAATAATGTTTCAATTTAGGAATTGGGGGGGGGGAGCACAAACATTTAGTCTGTAGCAGTACTATTCTCTTAATAAATAATTTCTCCCTCTGATGAATTAGAATACTCTTCCCTTCTCTGTTCCTTTGAAAAATTAAGCTCAATCAACTCAGGTATAATTTCCAAGTCTTTCCTAATTCCTCCTAGGAATGATTGGGTGCCCTTTATGCGGTGCTCCCATAATACTTTGTATAGGTAGTTTACGCGGCTGCTTATAAACCTTAATTTTATTATTTTACTTTGTTTTATTATTCGGGGTGGGGAATGTTTGCATGTCCTCCTTTTCTCACTAAATTCTGAAACTTTCAAGGACTAGAATGTCATAGTATTAGTTCTAATGTTTCCACCAGTAAGCATAGAGTCTGGCACTTAGTAATTGCTCATTAAATACTCATTGAATCCACAGGTGATTATTATAATGTTAATATGAAGTTCTCCCAGGAGATCCTGTCTTTGAGAGGTCAAAGAGAAAACAATCTGACATGGATCCACACAGAAGGATGCTGTGAGCAGACATTTTTTTTCTGAAAAACCAGTCCGAGCACAGCGGCTTGCTCAGAGCCAGAGCCTTGAAAACGACAGAGCCCACAAGCCCGCTCCCTCTGCTGCGAGGCCGTCCTCTGGCCGCAGTGATGGCACAGCTTTGCTCTTTTTTGTTTGTTTTTTTTTTGGCCAGAGAGAATTTACTTGCAGTGTTCTAGTCCAAGGCCTTGGTATCCCAAGTTCCCTGAGAGTAGACAATATGCCCTTAAATAAGGGAAAAAACATATATATTTTATCATAAAATCTATTAATGTATTGAGTCTCTTTTTCTTTTAGAAAATAATGATTCCCAAATCTTGCCAGCCAGAGGGGGAACCCTCGGGGTACCGCCCACATCAGCAGCCACCTGCACCCCGCGCAGCTCAGCCGCAGACGTTCCCCGGCCGAAGTTTCGCTTCAAACGCAGCTGCGGAGAATCCGTGTAAAATGAGATGTTCTCGTCTTTCATACAGATGTAATTACCTCCAGAGTAACAAGAAGCAAAAGAATAATGTACTTCCGCCCCTCGTTCTCCAAACGCCTTGTTTTTAGTCTTAACGTGATGAGGAGAGCATGATCAAAGGTGTTTGCGGTACTTGACTGGGTCTCGTTTCCTGTTGCTGTGGAAAACCATGTTAAGTATCATTTTTGGTGGTTGTTTTAATGGCAAAATATGTAGTCCCAAACATAAGATCTTGACTTTTGGGGGGCACTAGACACACGCTAAGTTAGCCAGGAAAAACAGATCATGTTGATTCTTGAAACATTTGACTGGTAGATACATTTATATAGTTCCTAGATATTTCCAGAAACAAACATTGAAATGTGCAATATTTGGGATTGTGGTTAAGAGGACATAATATATGTCAAGTAAAGGAGAAAAAAAAAACAACAACACATCTGGTCTTACCAACTCTAGTTTATTTTTAAACCTACCTTTCATGTCCTCTGCTTCCCTTATTTCTCTCCTATTCCAGAAGTCTTTTTGTAATTACTTTGTCTGTATGCTGATCCGGTTAGCTTTCATATTATCTAATCCCATAATATTTTGCATGAAATACTTGTGCTTGAGTTTCTTACATCCCATATTCTCAATGTCTTTAATTAATTCCTCCAGCTATGCTCTTAATCCTCTCCTCTCCTAATTTATCCGAGACCCTGCCATTGATTATTGTCAGATAATTGCAATCTTTTTTTTTTTTTTTTTCTCCCCTGGCATCTTCTTCATTGCCCCAGGTAAGAAAATAGCAGCAGGAATGTTCCAATGGATTCGTACTCATTAGCCATGTACAGAATTTCGTACCCGTGAGCTTAATTCTCTGAAACTCAGTGTTCATCTCAATTCATTCTATATTGTTCCCTACATCTCAAATAAGCAAAAAAAAAAAAAAAAAAAGAGTAAAAATAACTGATGGAAAGTAGTATCCCTAAGATTACATCTTTGACCTGCTTGTGGGAGCTTGATTCTTTATTAAACTCTTCCAAAATCCTTTTACAGGTTGCACTATTTCAAGACCTATTCCTCCATCTACCACGGGGCATGCAGCCACCCACTGCCTGCCCCCTCCAGCCTACCAGAGTGGTGTCAGTGTCTCTGAGGGCTCCGGAACTGGAATCGATGCCTGCATTGCCCACTGTTGCCTTCCAGAGGCTGTAAGGTTGCCAGTGCCTAAGGATCTGGAGTATCCATGATTGCCGAAGCCAAAGACACAGAAGGCATCAGCATAAAAATGCCTCTGTCTCTAAAGTCACTGCCATCACCGAAGCCTGGACTAATGCTTCTCCTGCAGGGACCAGCAATTCCCAGTGCTCTGGACAGTTTGTATGTCAGTGTCCAAGGGGAATTTAGAGAAACGACTCCTTTAATTTACACAAGCCCTCTAGTTACACCCCTCACTCCAGGACCTGGCAGGGCTGCGTGGGGATTGGACCAGGGCCCGTCGGACAGACACCAGGCTCTCCTTGGAATCAGCCCTGGGTACTCTCCATGAATCACATTTTTATAACAAAAGACTGAACAAAAATCCAGTGACTTAAAAAAGATTCATGTGGTTATTTTCTTTCTCAATTAATCATCCGAAATGATTAAACGGACTTTGTTCCACAGAATCATCCAGAAACCCAGGGTAATGACACAGCTCTACGACATGTGGCATTGTTGACATCCGCGTGATTGAGGCTGGGCCAGGTTCCAGCCCACGATAAGGAGGAAAAACATGGATGGGTTATGACCTCTGTCGTAAGGCATACATTCCTTCCACTCACATGCTCTGGGCAAGAACACTGATACCCAGCCACATGTAACTGTAGGGGAGACTGGAAAACACTCTAGCCCTATACTCAAGGAGAGAATTGTCCACCAGTATGGCTCAGTGGATTGAACCTCGTCCCATGCACCAAGAGGTCACTGGTTCGATTCCGGTCAGGGCACATGCCTGGGTTGTGGGCTCGATCCCCAGTGCGGGGCATGCAGGAGGATCCAATAGATCTTTCTCTCTTACATGGATGTCTTTATCTTTCTTTCTATAAATAAAATAAAATATGGAGAGAATTGATTATTTTAGGCAACTAACAGGACTTTTCATGAGACAGTTTCTAGAGTCCCTTATAGCTAGCTTCCACACATGATCTCGGTTTGGATACCGATTCATTGCAGGGAGAAGCAGGGCGAGGGGCTGCATGCTTCTGGCACAGCTTACGGCACAGGCAGCCCGGTTCTGGGACAGACAACGTGGCAGCGACTTCCTGGTTCCACCGTGGTGTCCTCCTTTGGCAGATTCCCGGCGAAGGCTGGGGTGTCCTTCTGGATCCAGCAGCCATGATGCCAAATTTCTGATTCCATAATCAAGTTTCTGATTGGGGCAGAGGCAGCACCTCCCTGACCCAATTCTGTTGGAAGGATTTGGAAATGGTTCCTGTACTCTTCATCTAGAGTCTCTCTTCAGCCCTTGCAGTGGTCCTGTGAGTCACATAATACATCGAAAACCTTCCGTCTGCGTAGGTAGAGAGGGTTCTAGTCATGGCAACTGAAGTCTAAGCAGTAGCTTTCCCGGTCTCCGAAAGCCTGAAGTCCCTTTAGGGCTCTCTGGCTTACTTTCACATAATGTTTATACAATTTACACTGAATTCCAAAAAGCACTTATTAAGAGACATGGGTCCCCAAAGAGTGTAAGAAAGAGTATTCATTTCTCTAATATTTCTAAGATCCTACTCCCAAACCTCAATATTCAATTGCTCTTCATTCCACAGAGCCCCGGAAGACCTGTTGGGTTGGGAGGGGGAAAGAGATTCCAGACGCCTAGTGAGCGGAGCGCACCAGAGCTCCCGGGGCCACTCTTTACAATGTACGGCTGTAAATTTCAACCGAAATGTCACTTACTATGCAAGGTGAAGTACTTAGGAGAAAATGGACTGATGTATGCAATTTACTTTTGAATGCATCAGGAAAATATGATGCAATGAGGAATGGATAGATATATGATGAAACAACTTTAGTGAAATGTTTATGGGGTAGAAATCAAGTGGTATATATATGGCAGCATAATTTTTTAAAAAAATCTTCACCCAAGGATTTTTTTTATTGATTTGAGAGAGAGAGAGAGAGAGAGAAATATCGATGTGAGAGAGAAAGATTGAGTGGTTGCCTCCAGTATGCACCCCAACTGAGGACTGAACCCAAAACCTAGGTATCTGTCCTGACCGGGTTGAACCCGCAACTTTTTTGGTGTACAGGATGATGCTTCAACCAACTAAGCCACCCAGCCAGGGCTGTGGTTGCATACCTTAAAATTATTTCAGCTTTGCTGTATGTTTGAAATTTTATAATAAAATGTTAGAAAAATATTCTTTATTAGAAGTAATATGCTTCATATGCATGTAGAAACAGTACAGATACACCTTGAGAAAAAGTAATGATTTTCTTTCTTTGATTTATCTACTGATATGGATGTATTCATTCATATTTTCCCTTGCTTATCATAAGCATAAATATAAAAATTTAACATCGAATGTAAGAATACATATTGTATTTTGTAAATTGTGTTTTTTTTCTTTTTGCTTTATAAATGTATCATGGACATCTTTCCAAGCCAATTAATATAGATGCCACCTTTCTAAAAAATGCATAGTGTTTCAGAATGTGAGTTACTTAACTTGTTCAGTTATCCTGTAACTGATGACTAGTCAGTTTGTTTCCAGTTCTTGGTTGCTGAAAACCATTTGATAAATTCCTATATGTATGTCTTTAAATATTGGTATTTTTATATCTAGTAAATAAGTAGATGAAAGTTAAATCATTGGTCAGGGAGGCATACATATTTTATATTTTAATTAGTTCTCCCAAATAACTTTTTTTTTATAAGATAACTTTCTTAGAAGGTTGTTTATAGTCCAATCATGAGTGAATGAGAATCTCTCTTTTCTCTAGTCAGGTTAGCACTAGAGATTATATATCTTTGAGCACTCTGATGGTGATCAAGATGTTTTAGAATTTTTTTTTCCAGAGGAAATAAGATTAAAGAATAGAGATAATTCCAGGATAATAATTTACTAATACCACATAGTTTATTAATGAAGAATAAGGGAAGGAACATTTTTTTCTCATTTGCAATGTGTACCTCTTCCTTTAAAAAAAAAAATAGCCTGAAGATACTAGGTAAAAGCCTTTATGCATGATACTTTTCACTTTTTATCAAAATAAAAATTTTATCTTTCAATCAAATGTCGTTACTTTTAGTCTCTCAGCTTCCTGATATTTAAGTTTTATGACCCTAATTGTAGGCAGTATGAGGTCAAACGCAGAATATAAAATGTAAAGGATACCTGCCCTGGTTGGTTTGGTTTAGTGGTTAGAGCATCGGCCCAAAGACTGAAGGGTCATGGATTTGATTCCGGTCAAGGGCATGCGCCTGGGTTGCAGGTTCAATCCCCAGCCCCAGTCAAGGTCACATGGGAGGCAACCAATCAATGTGTCTCTCTCACATTGATGTTTCTCTCTCTCTCTCTCTGTCTTCCTCCCTCCCTTCCACTCTATCTAAAAAAGAAGAAAAGAAAAATCAAGTGAGTATTGACCAAAAAAAAAAAAGGAAAAGGAAGGGATTCCTAAATATTTTATCCAGAGGAAGGTGACAGAGCTTGCCATGCCCTCCTCTCACACTGCCTGCAGAGAGGCATGGGCCGACGCGGTGATGCAGAACACAGACTGGGCATCAGTGTGCACCATCCGCCTGGCACAGAGCCTCCAGAAGCTCATGTTGCAAATGTAGGTAAAACTCTCCACTTCCCTGTTTGCATTTTTTTACATGTAAAATAAAGAGGCACCTTTCACATACAAGGAAACAAAAATTTAACCACGCTTCTAGATATGTCGTAAAACTTTATTTAAGAATAATCTATCCTACAAAGAAAATAAATGGGGAGGAACAAAGACTTTGAAACAAGTCATGTTACTTGTCATGCCTCAGTCTGTTTCTGAAATATTTGAGTAATTATGTTGCATTCCTCTGCAGTATCTATTTTGAAAGCATTTTGCTCCATAGGATGGAAGCAGTTACTCAAATCCTTCACAGCAAATGGTTCGGTAATTTAAGATACTCTTCCTCACAACAGAAGTAGCATACAACTGCTTCCCACTCACAGATTAAATCATTAAAAATGTTATTTTTATGGAAAAGCTTTTTATACTAAAGGGATCTGTATTAAAGGGATCTTATATTAAAGGGATCTGTACTACACCTTCTTTCTTCCCTTTATTGCCCTGGCAGTTTTTTTTTAATTTTTATTATTAATGATCTGGTTAGTGTAGTTTCTCAATGCCCGAGAAGCATAAAGCCAAAAGTAAATAATAACAAGCCCTAAAAATTAATGATGATGCACTGATAAAAAGGCAAAGTAATTGTTGAAGACTGAATGAATGAAAGTGGGGAAAATAATTTAAATTTTCCAGGTAACTAGGCATAGTGTTGATAGAAAAACTGTCTTGGAAAAACACTTAGTTTTTGGGCTACATATTCAAGTTCACAGGCATTCCAGTGTCTGGAGAGTACTCAGATCCTTCCAAACATTCTGAAGCAAGCATTCTGCAAAGAAAAAGTAGCAATGCAGGCAAAACACTGGGGGATGGGCCTTTTTATTTAATCACCAACGAAATTGAAAACGTATGTCGATACAGTGTTAACTCAGAGAATTTGTGGATCAGTGCTCTTTGAGATCATGGTCATTTACTGCATTACTTGTTCCCGTGTAAATAAAGTAGAAACAGGGGGACTGGGGCTGCCTTCAGCTTGGAATAATTTCTTACCCTCCTGCCAACAACCACACACACAAACAAACATTCTGGGAAGGCCCTGGGATGGGCCGTCTAATTCAGCTGTTCTAAGTCTTAGGGATTTATATTCACTTTTCTTCAGTTACCTCTTCATCATTTTAATTACAATATCAAAATATCAGCCTATGAAAGAGGAACCAAGAGGACCATTTGGCTTGCTTTTGGACTTTAATTGAAGAGAAGCAGTCCCCTCGGGCTATCCTTAGTTCAATCGAGTCCCATAGTTCTTAACTGAGGGTCTTTGGGCAATGTCTGGAGATAGCTTTGGTTATCACAGCTGAAGATGAGGTATGCCACTGGCATCTAGTGGGTAGAGGCTAGAGGCTAGATATGCTGCTAAACATCCCACAAAGCAGAAGCCTCCCCTCCCCATACACACACACCACCAACAAAGATTTAAAAAAAAAATTTTTTTTTCTTTATTGATCCTAGAGAGACAGAAAGAAAGGGAGAGGGAGAGACAGCAACATTGATGAGAGAGAACATCGATTGGCTGCTTTCTGCATGCCCCCCACTGAGGATTGGACTCACAACCTGGGCATGTGCCCTGACTAGGAATTGAACTGATGACCTCTTGGTGCATGGGTTGACACTCAACCACTGAGCCACACTGGCCAGGCACCAACAAAGATTCATTCAGTATAAATGTCAACATGTTAGTTGTGCAGAGGTTGAGAAACCTTGATCTAGCTCCCAAGGGCTGGTATGTCACCAATAATTTTAGGGCCAATAACTTGCTTAACCTAATTTTCACCATTCTCTCTCTCTTTTCTCTCTCTCTCTCTCTCTCTCTCTCTCTCTCTCTCTCTCTCTCTCTCTCTCGTGTGTGTGTGTATGTGTGTGTGTGTTCCTCCTTTCCTCCCTCCCTCCCTAGCTCCAAGTATGGGAGACAGACTGTTCAGTTATCAACTAGAATAACTCAGATATCGCAATCATAGCTAATTCCTTTTTAGAGATGTGACAAGTATTAACTATTTCTTAAATTTCTTAGTACACTTCTTATGACTTGAATGATTAAGATAAGTAAAGTGGATGATTCCAGGTTAAAAATCCACTTTAAACCATAACTATTTGAGTTGGCCAAAAGTAGGCTTATAGTTGTGAGTACCCAAAATACAGAATTTATTCTTGTGTTATTATTTACTTATCATTTTATTATTTTCCATACAAACAATTGTAAACTTACTTTGCCCCACCCTGAATGATTAGTCAACTCAATATGATCAACTCAAGTGTCGTTACTTTTAAGTAAAAAAATAAATAAAATAAAATCCAGGGAAACTGTTCAAGCTAACCATGAAAACAAATTTTAGTTTCTTTTTAACACTCATGTAAATACCCACATACTTTTTGAATATGAAGAATAATCATATAAAAAAATTTCTATTTGGTTTGACACCTGTGGGTTCATTCAACTAGGCCAGGTGGCAAGAACATCAGTCTATGTAAATTTGTTCCAAAAGTAGACACAAGGTATTCTCTGGCTTAGGGAAGTTACCACTTACAATGAAAAATAAAATAAAATAGTTGTAAATGTTGATACACATTTGCCCACATGTGAAAGATAAATTTCCTCTATATTTCTGGAGAAACTAATCTGAATCTTGTAGGTTTGGTCTCTGATAGACTGAAAGGAAGTAAGAAATTTATTTTACTGTCTCAACAAATCCTGGCTTTCAAGCCAAAAAATTGCCTTACTGTAAAAATTCTATCTGGGATGTAAGAAGTTTAAAAGTACTTCTTCCTCTTTACATTTTTTCTGATTCCAGTCTTAAACCACTCCCACATCAGTTCAGGACCAGCTATGTCATTTTTGGTACCACGTACAAAATGAAAAGATGGAGCTCCTTGTTTAAAAAGTATTAAGACATTCAAGATGGTGACAGAAGAGCATTAAGGCAAAAAGAGGCCCTTCTAAGTGCTGGGCCCTCTGCAACGGCACTGTGACATGCCCATGAGCCCCCAGCTCTGCCTCCAGCCCACCCCAACAGATTTTTGCGAGGTCATGTACAGAGATGCCTCCATTAAAGCGATCACTCTGCAGAGCCTCCACTTCCAGTCAACAGGTTCTGCACTGCACAGCTCTAAGGTGGCTCAGAGGTAAGGGAATTGTAGCCCCGATCTGTGTGGCACATGAGCTGCATAGACTGCGTGCCAGCCCGAAACATCAGTTACACAACTGATCCTCTTCTCTCCCTGTAGCTAAGAGAGCCAGCCTCCACGCTGCTGCCTTCCTCATCCACGAAAAATGAGAGGTGATTGATTCAGCTGATATTCAAAGTCAGTGACATTTCAATCCTTCCGTCTGCATTTATTAAAGTCTAGTTCAAAGACCATATGAAAATCCACTTGTATTTTTCTCAAAAACAGACATACATTTTATGTTTTTTTTTTCTAAATATTTGACGCATTCATTGTATGGGATTTCCATGACCGTGTAATCCACATATGCATCATAGTTTTATCATGATTCAGCTTTTACTTGAGGAAGCACGAGGGTCTATTGAAGCTTTTCAGTGTGGGTCAGAGCAAAAGCCCCTTGAACACTGAGCCAGCACGGTAGGTTTAGCGAATATCAGAGTTAAAAGTGATCTAAGAAATGATCTTTTCCCACCCTCTCCTCAGGTAGTTGAGGAACCGAAAACTGGACTTGCCACTAGTCACACTGGGAGGTATTGTGAGAGTAAAGACTAGATCTCACATCCCAGAGACCTTGATTTCCAGGACAAACAGGGTGTAATATATGTCCTTAAATCAGACCCATCCTGAGAGAAAGTGAGAAATGCTTCTGTCAGCAGGAGAAAGTCAATGTCTTGTGAATAATTGTCACTGTGACTCAGATTTGACAAGACGGCACGTTCGCCGTCACCCAGTTGGAGCCCGTGAACTCGCGCCATCACCGGGGCACGGCGGCTGGGACTGCAGGCCGCCTGCCTTTGCAGAACGTTGGCACCTCGGGTAAGATTCTTACGTGTTGTCACTGGGAAGCCTCTCTTTTCAGGTGTTTGTGACAAGCTCGTAAGCATTCTGTTCACGTGCAAGCATCGAAGCATAAGAACTCTCAGCGATAACAAGAACTTAGAAGTATTTACTAGAAATTCAAAAATATCACGGGCACTTATGACATTTTATCAAACAGAAAAGGGAATGTTTACAGCTCTTAAATAAATGATTTTGCAATATTATTTCAATTTGATAATCTTGAAAGAAACATTTTGTTCTTTCTCCATCTACAGCCAACCATCGGAATTATTGCCATCTGAACTGATTTCACTGTGTCGTTGTCTTTCGGGTTCACATGGAATGAATGTTGTTCTCTCCCACCGTAACAGAGGGAAGACGATTCTTATCACCAGAACCAGCCCATGTAGTTCTAAATGAAAGGAGACAAAGCTCCCTTAGAAGTGAGTGCTTCCTGCCATCTCTGTCATCCAGAGCTGACTGTTCTCCCACCAATTCACTACTTGTTGATATTCTTTGCCCCAAGTGGATGAGATTCTTTCTTCTAAAAAATACTAAAATTGAATTTCTCCTAAAATCTGACTACCAAGTCAGTAATCAGATATTAACTAACAGTTTGATACCTTATAGTGTTAGTGTAGGTAGGTAGTTAGGTATTAACAAAAGAGAAGGGAGCCAGATATCTAATTAAACCAGATTAACTACGAAACTACAGCTTCACAGACAGTCCAGGGAATAGGCTCCATCAAAGGGATCGAGGTCCTTGGCAGAAAAGACCGTCTTTCCAGTCTCCCCAGGGAACAAAATTGGCCTGTTCCTATAGATTAGGGGGTTGGGGGAGTTAAACAGTGAAGAGAAGAATTCTCTGCTGAAGCATCCGCAGTAGGAGCCAAAATGTTGACCACAAAGAGGAGCTTAGCCTGGGGGAATCTGGGAAAAAGGTGGATAAGATAAGGTCATGAAATCCTGGAACATCTGGGAAAGGGGTTGGATAGAGGGAGGCACCAGCATAGCCCTGGGAAGACCCAGAAAAACTATTGGGTAGTTTGAAAGAAAGCCTATTCTCACCCAACCCAAGGAAACATAATCGAGGCTTAACAAAGGCCTGAGGTGCTCTTTTTCTCTTGGCCGAATCGCAGCTCCAGTCAAGGGCCTGATGGGAGCAGAGAGTGTGCTGGACTAGTGCAGCCTCGTATGCCGGGCTAAGGCCATGGCAGCTCTTGGGCCAACCACCTCCTTTCGAGCGTGGTGGGCCCAAGTGCAGGCCTGCAGCCCCAGAGGCAGCATTTCTTCTGCAGCGAGACAGAGCTGAGCCACCTGGTCACAGATGAGACACCACCTAAGCCATTATACCCTCAAATCCTTCTATGGGTGCATCTCTGGAATTCGTGGAAGAATCCTATTCCCTCTGGCAACGATAGTTCTAAAAAAGACATTTATACTTTTTATAAAGGTCAGTCCTCCTCTTAAGGTGACCCATTTGTAACTTGGTGAGCCAAGATTATTTCCATTAACAAAAAGCACTGACATGAAATGATTTGTGGAACAGGAACAGTTTCTAAAACAATAGATGAAATATTTCCTCATGCTAGCACAGGCTTCACTCCTGGCCCCGTTCTTCTTCCTTCCCCGTCATAGTCTTTGTCATGTAATTTTGAAACTTTGTGCTTGACCTTGGACTTCACCATGTGACTTATTTTGGCCAACGTGATATGAGGAGAAATGCAGTTTTCCAGTTGCTCTTTTGCACCTTTGTTATTGCCATTAGAACAGCTTGCTTTGGTTATCCCAAGTTAGGAAGGAAGATGGGAGACTGGAGGTTAAAAAACAACTGTCCCCTGACCCACAGGGGAACAATGAAGAGCAGCGGGGTGCAAGGTCCTACAATCTGCAGCTGAGTAGCCCAGCCAAGCCCAGCCTCGATCAGCCCAGCTCCCAAAGTCTTACAGACACATAGGTGATAATCAATGATTTTTGTTTAAAGACACTAAATTTGAAGTAGTTTCTTACTCAACAACAGTTAACAGATCCATTGGGCTTCCACTGTCAGATCCGGGAACAAGACATAGCTGATGAACGAATGTGGAACTTCTCCTAAGGTGCCAAAGAAGGCCATAAACAGTCTTAAGTTGACATGCTTATTACCTCAAGCACCGAGGAAATTGCTTCCATTTGGAAACAAGAAGAGATAAAAACGGCCCACATTTGTTGAGTTTGCTGAGAAAACTCACCATCCCTCTTAAAGTAGTAATTTCCAAAGTTTGGACACTCTGGAAATGTTTCTATATATTTAGAGACAGCAGAGGTTTTTTGCTATTCTAAAAGTACCTCACTCTAGGTCATCTGTATCTCTCACTCAGAACCACAAAGCTTTTTTCCTCAACATGTTTAACTCATATTAACATTATTGTATAATCAGTGGATGACTGCTATTCTTCCAATTTAGGATAATTTTTATTTTGTTTTAATACTTAAAACTGAGGCTAAAGAATTCAAGATAAATAAACAGAGACCTCGGATTCTGAATAATTTTCATGAATATTGTAAACCTTTGACCCAAATATCAAAATAATTTCAATTGTATAATATTTAAATAAATGATAATACATTCTTATATCATGTCTATTGATTTCATAAAGCATTTTCTAACTGTGATATAGATGCTTCCTCATAAGCAAAATCTTTCTAATGATTTAATTCAATTCAGAGTCTTGGCCTGAGCTTTGCTTTGAGAATGAACTAAGGATGTTTACTCATAAAGAGCAAACTTAACATGTAGCTAATGAAGGTAGAGAATTATATCTAATTTTAAATATTAAATTAAGTATCTGAAAATGGATTATGCCCTTGTAAACAAATAACTATGTTTCATCTACTTCCTGAACGATAAGTAAAATGGCTTTAATGGTTTTAAAAAATCAATGTTTCATTACCTGAAGACCTTGCTGAGGATTGAGGATATTTTTCTGCTGTTGACATCTCATTAAGATTATTTAACAACTACACAATCTATTTGACTTTTCGGTGCTAAAATTGATAAATTTTTCAAAATATAGTCCAGAGTTTTCAGAGAAAAATCCATAGATTTTTGACCCAATGTCAATATCTACCACTGAAAGGTATGAAATAAAAATAAAACAATAAATGTGCTGAATCAAGAATATAGAAAATATATTAAGCAATAAATAAAGTATTGTGTTAATGATGCTATTAAAAGAATAACATGAATATTTTTATAATAAGATCATTTTTTAAATTGTTACTTTGCAATAATTGGATATTGATAACACATGTATTTTATCATTTTATAAGAATGCATTAGAAAATAAGTATTTTGTTCATCTTTTTCACACACAGAGAATAGAGGCATTCTCCAGATAATTTTAGACAAAAAACAAGATATCTGTTTTTGTTCATTTTTGACATAAATTAAGGCTTATAGAAAGTTTGCAAGAATAGCACCTAGAATTAGAATTCTCAGGTACCCTTTATCCAAATTTTCTCATTGTTAATATTTTATCATATTTGCTTTATCACCACAATTCTTATTGCATACATATATATTAGAATTGCTTAAAGGTAAGTTGCAGACATACTCTAATATTTACCCCTAAATATTTCCATATGCATATCCTAAAACAAGAAGATTGTTATACATAGTCATAGTATAATTATCAGTATCAGGAAATTAACATTGGTAAAATATTAGCTACTGTATAGATTTCACTCAATTTCATCAATTATCCCAACAATGTTTCTTAAAGCAAGTGAAAAATCTCAGTTTATGCATTATATTCAGTTGTAAAATCTCTTTACTTGCCTTTAATCTAGAATAGTTTCTCAGAAAATTTTCTTTTTTATTTCATTGATATTTTTGAGGAGTAGCATGACACAATTTTGTAGAATGCTCCTCAGATTGGGTTTGTCTGAGGTTTCCTTTTGATTAAATTCAGCATACGCACGTCGGGCTTGGACTAGCACAGAAGCGAAGTTTCGCTCTTCTCAGTGCCCTGGTTCCTGTGAATGGAGTATTTAGAAGGCAAGGTTTGGACTGCAGGTGGTGATTCCTCTTAGGCACTTCCAGCAGACAGAGCTAAAAACCAGATGTACACACACACAGAGATCCACATCTTTTCTTATCTAACTATCTATTTCAGGGTTTCTTAACCTCAGCACCTTGCACTTTGGGGTCAGATCATTGCTGGGGATGAGGTCCTCTACATCGTAGCATGTTTAACAGCATCCTGCTAGATGCCAGAGGCATGGCCCACCTTCCAGATGTGATAACCAAAACTGTCTCCAGACATTTCCAAATGGCCCCTAGTGGGCAAAATTGCCCCCAACTGAGAACCATTGATGAAGCAATTAAAAATCATGAATTCAAACTGATACCTACAATTACTACCCAACAGCACAGGGCTCATTCTCTCTTCCTTTTGTAACCCTTTTCTCCGATGGTGAAAAACCATCATCCACTAAATATTTACTTATTTAGTCATTCTTAGACTATATATATATACACACATATGTGTGAGTGTGTGTGTGTATCTGTAGTTGCATCTGTGATAACTTATGTTTCTACAAAAAAAAAAGTTGAATTTTGTCAAAGGATTTTTTTTTAGCTCTATAGAGATGATCATATGATTTTTCTACTTATATCTATTAATATACCTACTATATTAACACATTTTCTAGTGTTGAACCAAATTTGCAATTCTAAAAGAAATCCCACGTGGTCATGGATTACTATGTTTTTGGTGTATTGTGAATGCCATTCACTATTACTTTATTTGGAACTTTTGCTTCAATATTTATGAGTAATAGCACTCTGTAATTTTTGTTCTTACTATCCATTTTATATACCAATATTATCCTTTCTTCATAAAAAAAATTAAGAAATGTTATTTTATCTTTATCTAAAACAATTTCTGAAGCTTTGTAAAATTATATAGTAAAATCATCCAGGCCTGGTGGTTATTTTTGCATGTTAATAAAAGAAAGTTGATAACTTTCTCTAGAAAAATTGATCTGTATAATCTATCTTTAATGTAATCAATCATGGTAACTTTATTTGCTTATGAAATTTCCCATTTTATTTAATTTTAAAATTTATTTGCCAAGAAGTCTGCAAAGTGGTCTTATGATTTTTAAAAATGCCTTCTGTGTCAATAGTAATTTCCCGCTTATCATTTCTTATTTTACATATTTGTACATCCTTACTTTGTCTTAAGTTAGCCAATAGTTTGTCAATTTTTAAAATAAAAAATAAAGATTTTTATTTATGAATTAGATTTATTGCTTTACTATTCTCTCACTGTTATCTATTTTTATATATTATTTTCCCTGTTGCTTTCCTCTAGTTTAATTATTTTTTCTAGATTTCTGTTCTCAAATATTAATTTACTTAATTCAGTTTTAATGTATATGGAACAGGTGTATAAGGCTATAAATTTCATTTATCGCTAACCAATAGATTTTAATATGTACTGTTTTCATTATTGTTATTTTTTAGAAATTCTTTAATTTTGGTATTTCTTTCTACTTTTACACCCAAGAGTTATTTATCAAAAGTGTTTTTAATGTATCAATGAAAAAAATACCTCTTCTTGAAAATATGTTAATATTTATAATTTATTACATTGTGAAGTAGAATGGTTTTTGTAATATTTCTACTTCATATATGATTCTGGAGGTTTTTTTTCCGAATATGATCGATGTTTGTAAATGTACCATATGTGCTTGAGAAGAAGATGTATTCTTTATTACCAGTATGTCAAGTTCAATACATCCAAAGATCTGCTTCATTCCTTGTGTTGTTTAGATTTTCCAAATACTTATTTACTTTTTGTCCATCGATCTGTCTTGTACCTAGTGGTTTCTATTATTAATGTGTTTCTATCTGTCCTTCTACTATTTGGTTTATAAAGGTAATTCCTTTGTTCTTAGGTTCATAGATATTTATAACTTATGTTTATATATGTTTATTTGTGTTTTTCTTGAAAATTATACTTTTAACATTAAAAGGTATCTCTCTTTATCACTTGAAATACTATATGGTTTGAGTTCTACTTGTCTGATCTCTGCCTTGCATTCTTAATGTTTTTATTTTCCTATAACACTTTTATCTTTGTCTTTTTTCCCCCTTTGGGAATCACGTGTCTCTTGTATAAAGCATTCAGTTGGATCTTAATCTGAGTCAAATGAAAGTCATTTTTTTTAAAACAGTTGGGTTAAGCCCATAGTTGAAAAGAGCATTGAGTGGGAAGGTGGTGTAGCAATCAATGATTTGTCTTGTTTATTTATTTTCCCATTTGCTTTGCAGGATCCTAAATTTGGTCACCTCCTTTGCTTCATTTTTCCTTTACTGCATTGTTTCCTAAGGTAATTCTCTCTCCTTGAAATCTGCTTCTCTCCCCTAGGCGATTTCTTTCCTGTGGCTGCCTCCTCACCTTCTGGGGCACCAGTAGGCACCTACACTGTAAATGGTGTTCTGGTCTGTTGCACAGTTATTCAATCATGGGGTTACCTTTCCCTTACTAACAATCTTAGCCCTGGGACTAGCCTCCCTCTTGTCTCTCCAGTGCAGCTTTCCCCAGACGGTCTCAGTTCTCTGTGAAGGCTGGCAGCAAAGCCGGGAAAGTGTATGAGACTGCATGCTGAGTATTGATGTTTTTCTATTTAGAGTTCATTTCAATTTAATTTTTTTCTGTCTTTAGTTACACTGAATGCCTGTGTTTCATTTGCTTTGATTTTTTATTATCAATTTCTCCCCTTTGGAGAAAATATTGGACAATTTGTATACACACCATTGCCATTATCTGGGCTATTAAGAAATATGAAATCGATGATTTCTTACATTCCCTATACAATCATGTTTTGCATATGTTAGAAATGCTTTTGCAACTGCAAGTAAGAGGAAACTCAATGCATAGGGAGAGAACTGTGCTTTTCCTTAGATGTTGAAAGATGTAAGAGAATGTTGTAGCCACTTAGCCAATGAGAAAAAGCTGAATATTCTACAAAATCAGCTCCTATTAGTAATATCAGTTCTTTCTACTTCTTGTGGCCTCTCTTGCTTTCATGCTGGCTTTCATTCGTAAGCATGAAGCTCTGTAGTTCAGTATGGCTGCCATTGCCTCAAGTTCAAGGCCGAAGAGAAGAAACTTGATCTGTTTAAGCAGCCTCTATCTCTTCTGTCAGGAAAAGGAATGTTTCTTATAAGGTGAACTTCAGGCCTCCACTGGCATCTCATTGGCCAGAAGTGTGTCACGTGCTTTTTTTTTTTGTCTGGAAGAGAGGCTATAAAAGTGAGTAGTTTTTTTAGGGCTCTATAGTAGAGATGAGCAAGGGAACAGTGAGTTGAGAATGAATGTGAGATGAGTTAGTTAACACAGAGTATATGCAGCATTTATACTTCTTTTATGCACCTCAAATCTCTTAGTAGATTTTAGGTCACATGAGTTGAATTGAACAACATTTTGGCTTAGACTATTTAATAATAGGTATATGTGGAATATATGCACACATAGATTTGTGCTTATGTATATTTGCTCCAAGAATATCAGTGATTGTCCTCATTTAATGGCACGTTGTTGAAGCAGAGAGTAAGTAATACCAGTAGTCTCCACGTTAGGAGTCTTTCAATGGTGTGATGAGTAGTGTTATTCTTAGGGAGAACGAAGGCTCAAATAACCCAAATTTACAGGCAACACAATACAGACATTTAAGCTATAAACACCATAAGCAGACATTTGAAATAGAGAACATTGCCTCCATCATTCTCAGCTGATTGGTCAATAAAACTTATTTAGCAATTACAATGTGTTTCTTTTAAGATTGTTGCACAAATCCAGTGAGGTGATGAGTATAAAGTTCCTTACACAGTGCTCAATAAATGCTAGCTATGGCTACTACTTTTATTAGTGTGATAATGTTTTGTCAAGTACAAAAGTAATCATTTTATATATAATTATGTGTTCCTTGCAACAATTTCTTGAGGCAGGCATTACTACCACTATTTTACATATGAAAAAAACCAAGCTTATTGACATTAAATGACTTGTCCAAAGTAGCATAACTGGTAAGTGGAGAGACCAGGACTCTAGTATATATCAATTTGATTTCAAAGCCTGTGCCTTTAATTATTCCAATGGCAGTATCTAATAATACCATCTAAGTTCCTTATTATTAGAGGAGAGGTCACACTAGTAAGAGCTCCCATTATCACTTCCCTCTCTGCTATTCTTCACTTCCACACCACCCATACCCTATTATTTCCCAAAGTAAGGACACTAAAATTAGCATGTCTAATAAATCCTCTCAAAAGGTCTAGATTTGGTCACATTTTTTTTTTTATCTGTTCCTGGTATAACATTAATCTTGTCTGTCTTCCTCAAAAGATAGGAAAATCCAAGTATGAATAGATCAAATTTGTCCTGATTACTATGGTGATTAAAGTACTTCTCAATTAAAATAATTAATTACTAAGTAAACAAATTTAGATAGTCATCAATCATATGCCTGTCATATTTTTTTCTATTTGAGTTTTATTTTATAAACACTGATTTTTGTTTTTTGTTTTTTATGGCCTCTAGCCAGGCTAATCTGGAAAAGAGACAAGAGAGAGACAAACGGCCAATATCAGAAGTAAAGAGAGGACACCAGTGGAAACTCTGGGAATATTAAAGTATAATGGGTTATATATGCAAATTTATGCATATAAGTATATAACTTAGGTGAGATGGACCAAATACTGAAAATATACAAACTGCCAATGCTTAAACTTATTAAAAATAATAATCTGAAGAATCCAGTATCTATTAAATTTAATTCGCAGTTGTAAAACTCCACAAAAACTCTAGTAGAGATGATTTAACTAGTAAAATCTATCAAATGTATAAAAAATCAATAATATGATTTATACACAAACTCCTTTTAAACTAGAAGAGATGAGATCACTTCTCAACTCATTTATGGGGCCAGAATACTGATACTAAACACAGACAAAGACAATACAAGAAAGAAAACTCTAACCCAGAATTTCTCAAGTACATAGATATAAAACTTCTTACTAAGTATTATAAAACCAAATCAAATAGTATTTTAGGAAAGTATATCATGACTAAATTAGATGTCATGAGACAAAAGGTTGAATCAACAACTGGAAAAAAAAAATGTAGTTTACTATATCAACACATGAAGGAAGTGGTGAAAACATAAGATCATTTCCACAGATGCAGAATAAATATTTAATAAAATTTCATATCTATTTACAATAAAAAAGAAAAAGAATTCTCAGTGAACTAAGAACTTTTTTCTTCTCATAAAAGAATTTTTTAAAAACCCACAGCTAACAACAGAGTTAACAGTGAAAGGTTACCCTTAAAACCAAAAATGAGGCAAGGATTTCCCCTCTCAACCCTTTAGTCAGGATTGCTTGGAGGTCTTAACATGTACAATAAGTCAAGAAAAAGAAATAATTATCATTCAGATGGGCAAAATAGAAGATTGCTTTTATTCTAGTTAACACAATTATTTCCTTAGAAAATCCCAAGGAATTTATATAAACATTTACTAGAGCCTGGCTGGTGTGCTCAGTGGCTTGAGCTTGTCCCGTGGACCAAGAGTTCCCTGGTTCAATTCCCGGTCAGGGCACATACTCAGGTTTTAGGCTTGATCCCCATTCAAGGGTATGCAGGAAGCAGCCTATTGATCTCTCTTTCACATCAATGTTTCTATCTCTCTCTCTCCCTTCCTCTCTCTCTAAAAAAAAAAAAAAAATCAATTAAAACGTATTTTAAAAAAAACATTTACTAGAATCAATATGTGAGTCCATTAAAGTTTCATTATAAAAAATATAATACAATATTTTAAGAAATCAATTGTATTTATACTTGCTGATTATGAATAATTGGAAATTGAAACCAAATACATAGTGCCACTAATAATAACATCAAAAAAAAAAGAGAAAAATATGAAATACTTAGGGGTAGATCTAAGAAATTGTGTGTGGGCCCTGGCCAGTTTGGCTCAGCGGTTACAGCGTCGGCCTGCGGTCCGGAGAGACCCGGGTTCGGTTCCCGCTAAGGGCATGTACCTTGGTTGCAGTTTGTCCCCGGCCCTGGTTGGTCATGCGGGTGGCAGCCACTCGATGTGTCCCTTTCACATCGAAGTTTCTCTCTCTCTCTCTCTTCCTCTCTCTCCCTCCCACTCTATCTGTACAAAAAATGGAAAAATGTCCTCGGGTGAGGATTAAAAAAAAAACACTTAAAGGAGAAATTGTGTGTGGGACATGTACACCAAAAATTATAAAACTTTTCAGAGATAATTTTTAAAAATTTAATTAAATGGAGAGATGTACTTTGTTTCAAGAATCAGATGATTCAATATTATTATAATATCAATTCTATTCAAATTGATCTATAGATTCAAAATAATATGAATCAAATACCAGGAAGCTTATTTTTTAAAAATTTGCAAACTGATTCCAAAATCCATATGGAAATACAACAAAACTAGAGTAACCAAAACTATTCTGAAAACAAAGAATATAGATGGAGAACTCATTTATCTGAATTTAAGTGTATATAAAACTACAGTATTGGCATGAGAAGGATATCAATGCAGAACAGAAAGTCCAGAAATAGACCCATACATATACAGTCAATTGAGTTTTTTTTTTTTATTATCCTCACCCGAGGACATTTTTTCCATTTTTTTGTTCAGATAGAGTGGGAATGGGGGAAGAGAGAGAGAGAGAGAGAGAGAGAGAGAGAGAGAGAGAGAGAAACATCGACGTGAAAGGGACACATCAAGTGGCCGCCACCCATATGACCCAACTACTGGGGACAAACTGCAACCGAGGTACATGCCCTCAGCGGGAACCGAACCCGGGTCCCTCTGGACCACAGGCCAATGCTCTAACCACTGAGCCAAACCAGCCAAGGCACAGTCAATTGATTTTTTAACAAAGCTGTCAAGTAATTCAACCAGATAGACTTTTTTTCAACAAATTCTGTACAATTGGACTCCATAAGCAAAATTAAAACAGTATCTCAACCATCACTCTTTATCTTGAACCATATAAAATTAGCTAAAATATGTTGTAGATTTAAATGTTGATAGAAATCTTTGAAAGTTCTAGAAAAAATCAAATGTGACACTGGATTAGGTGGATATTTTTTAGATGACACAAAAAGCACAAACCATTAAAGAAAACATTGGTAAATTGTACTTTAACAAATTAACAGATTTCTATTCTTTGCAAGACACTGTTAAGAAAATTAAAAGACAAATCAAAGATTGGAAATAATATTTGCAAAACATTTCTTATAAAGGACTTGTATCAGAATTTATATATGAAAAATCTTGAAACCCAGAAGTAAGATAAGAAACAATCCAATTAAAAATAGCCGCACAGTTTGAATAGACATTTCACCAAAGAAGATATGAATTGTAAATGGTCGCACATAAGAACAGGGGGCGGGGGGGGAAATGCTCAACATCATTAGTTATTAGGGAAATGCAATCAAAAGCTCAGTGAGATGACAATATATATCTTATTGCAATGATGAAATTGATAAAGACGCAAAATACTAAGTGTTAGTGAGAATTCAGAGCAGCAGAGCAACTGTTGGTGGAGAAATAAAGGGAGGGACATCTATAATACTTTCAACAATAAAGATCTATTCAAATATAAAAAATACATATTAAAAAAAACAAACACACATAGTTTTTGTGCCCCCTGTTTGCTTATGGTAATAAGCAATAAAACTCAAAACCAAAAGACAAAAAAAAAAGCAAAAACCCAACCCAATATGGTAGAGCCATTTCCAAAGAGAGTTGGCATTTTCTTATGAAGTTGAACCCATGTTTATTATTTTGTGCTGGTCTTGCTGAAGGCAGGATCAATCCCCCCTTACCAAAATGCGTTCAGATGTCAAGACAGGTGATGCCACACACACACCAAGAGAATAGGAGAAAGTGTATTACTTGCACAATGAGACTTTCTGCGGAGGGCAGGGCACAAACCCAAGCCCGTCCAACATGACTTGGGAGCAAAGGGAGGGGTGAGGGCTTTGTTTTTTATTGTAATTCGAATATAGGACCAAGGTGAGAGTTTCAGAATAATTTGAAGTTCTCCATTGGTGCCAAGAAAAGTAGCACATGGGCTTATTTATGGTTTGGGAAAAGAAAGAAGGATGTGGGAAAAGAAAGGGGGGGTAGTGGATCTTGAAAATTATCTGTGGTCAAACATCAAAAATGGAGTCAGATACTTTACTGAATTCACGGTGGGACCTAGTACTCTTAGATATTTACCCAAGAGACATGATGACATGAATCTATAAAAGCCTAT
The DNA here is from genome assembly GCF_014108415.1 of Molossus molossus. Classification (NCBI taxonomy): domain Eukaryota; kingdom Metazoa; phylum Chordata; class Mammalia; order Chiroptera; family Molossidae; genus Molossus; species Molossus molossus. Next base: position 33,827,616 of record NW_023425346.1, read on the forward strand.
ATGCAAATGTTTATAATCAAAACCTGGAGCAACCTCAAAGTCCATCAGTAAATCAGTAAACAGGTCACAGAATATACATACAATGGAATATTACTTGGTAATAAAAAGAAACAATTCATAAGTTCATGCAACAATATGAATGAATCTGAAAAGCATTATACTGATAGAAGCCAGATGCCAAAAGCTTCACACTCTATAATTAAATTTTTCTTCCTTTTTTAAAATCCCCATCCAAAGATATGTTGATATGTTTTTGTTTTTATTGATTTTAGAAAGAGAGGAAGGGGAGAGAGAGAGAGAAACATCAATGTGAGAAACATCAATTGGGAACTGAACCTGCAACCTAGGTATGCTGACCGGGAATCAAACCTGAAAACTTTGGGTGCACTGGACAAATCTCCAACCAACTGAATTACCTGGCCAGGGCTATAATTGCATTTATATGACAATCTGAGGATCGCAAAAGTATAAAGACAGAAATTAGTGACGTGGGTGCTAGGAGCTGGAGGTAGATAGAGGGAATTGTTTCAAAGGAAACGAGAGAACATTTCAGATACCTTGATTGCGGTGGTCGTTATATAGCGCTATACTTCTCAAAACTCAACAAAACGCTCGCTCATGATATTACATTTTTTATCTAATACAAGCACATGTATGTCCTTTCCTCATCAACAATGTAATGTAAAATGGATGTAGATTTGTACTGTGTCATCCCAAGGGGTCATATTAGGTCCATTAGACTAATAGGTAAAAGTCATAGCAAATTAAGATGATCTTCTCAACTAACAATTCTGTACAGCATCTTGTGCAAATTATCATAGTCATTAAGAAAAATCTACAGATAATGGCTGCTGATTAAAATTAAGCTAATTTAATTAATGAAAGATTGAATATAACTCTTTTTCTTACTATTTATGGATTTAGATTTAAATTATTATGTTAAAGTTGTGGGATTAGGTGATTTAAATCCTTTTTGGTTTGATTGTAAAGTATTTTCATTGTAAAGCCTTGGGGATAAAGAAATGCAGCTAATTACTGTGGGTACAAGGATTGTGTAAACACCTACTGGCTGGGGCTCCATTAGAGCCCCCGAACTCAGGGGCAGACTTTGGTCCAGATCCTTGGAAAATAACAGCATCTTTTCTTATAATTATAAGATCGATGACTGACAAGATAATTAGTATATCTGGTAATCGAGGTAACAGCTTTGGCAGATCTAATTAGAGTATATTCTGTTGCTTAGAATACATGCCAAAGGTGTTAAACTAATCTTCTGTACTTAAAGATGATGGCTGTATCTTAGGAAACTAATATATATATATATGTGCTGTATTCCTCACTTTATACACAGTAGGAGGCAATGAAAAAAAAATCAATGCTAATTATGATTATAATTTTAGAGTTAAGACAAAGTGGCTTTTCTTTCAGGACGAGCATCAGTTTGAATTCCTAAAACCCAGTCAAACGTCTGACTGTGCTATCCTTTCCATCGAACTCCTACATGTGTATTGGAGACAAACTCAGGATATTTACTAATCACAAAGTTAGTCTGTCACCAGCCAAAGTGTCTGTTTGTGGCAGCTTGGCCTCAGAATCACATACTCCTCAGTGAAGTCCTTGCTATGATATGTGGACCTTTCACAACTCTGAAAGTGGCTATCGGTTGTTTTTGCCAGCATAACTTGTCTGTGGATCACAGTACCTTTATTTTTCTTTGGGAAATCCTTTTACCCTGATAGCATGCAGTCCTGGTAAAGCAATACATTTTATATTCCAACCTCTCCTGCCACTGATTGGGTGCAAGACCAGGATGGTCAATACCTGTATGTTATTCTCTACAAGGTAGTGATGGGTCTAAAGATGGACATGTGAACCAAAAAGAGTATTCAGTGAAGGGTGGCCATTTCTACTGCTGAGCCAGAGTGCATATGAGAGCTAAGCCACCAAAGGAAAGCAGGACAAAGGGTGTATATATATATAGAGAGAGACACAGAGAGAACACTTATGACATCATTTAACTCTTGAGATCTAGGTATGACTGACAGCCAGATTCACCCATTGAAATTCCTAGTAATTAAGATCAAAATATGATCTTTTTGCTTCAGCAACAAAAGAGTCTTGAATGACACAACCTACCTAGTATTTCTATGCCTTTGTCTCCTAATTTGTAAACTTGCACATAAAAATGACTGTTTTACAGAATTACTGTGATTAAGATAGTTGTGTTTCATCCCTTTTTTAATATTTGTGATGACTCTATGAAGTAAGTGTTCATTTTATCTCCATTTTACAGTTGATGAAACTGAAACTTAGAGATATTAAGGCATTTTCCCAAGGTAATGTATTGGTGAGGATAAACAGCATCAATTAATGTAAAAACAGTCACAAAACTTCAGTGGCTTTGTACAATGAAAATGAATTTCTATCTCATACAATAGACCTAGTTCTCATACAAAGTTTAAGCAGCTCTCCTGAGCAGGTTTTTTCTAAGTGATGCAGGCTCTCTCCTCACTGGGGCTCTGCTATCTCATACCTTCAATGACACACCAGAATGATCCAGCCAGCCAATAGAGATGGAGCCAAGGGGCTTAGAACATATGAAGTCACACTAGATACACAAATATCTCAACTCAGAAGTGACACACATAACTCCTGCTCATATTCTATTAGCTAAAATTAGTCACAGGATACCATCTACTAGATTCTAGTTGCAAGAAGTCTTGTAGTCTTTCTGTTTGCCCAAAATGTGAAACTGAAAAGTAGCATTGTCTGTGCCATCATCAACATTGGTTAACATGGGTAGAGCTTGGATCTAAACTTAATCAGCCTGACTGTTGACTATAGGTTATTAAGTACTATGCTATGTTATGTTAACCTTTTGTCAGCACTTATTAAATCTATGTGACAGTGCTAGGCATATGGTAGGTGTTTAATAAATGCAAAGTCTCTTCTAAGGAAGGAAGAGAGAAAAAGAGGTGAAAGGCAGAAGATGAGGAAGGATGAAGGGAGAAGGGAGAGAGGGAGGAAGGAAACATAGACTGGTTACCAGCAATTAAATTCTTTTGTTTTGTTTTGTTTTCTCTAAAAATCTTTAATTTGGTAAATTGTGGATAAAGGGCAAACAATTAATTTTTTTTTTGTTATAACATTTTAGGGAAAGAAAGACAATAACAGCAGAAGCGAAACACCAGGAAGGGTCATAGGCAGACTGGCCTGTCTCCTAACAACTTCTCCAAGTGACAACTCACTAAGCAGAATCCACCATGATGGTGTTTTGAGTGCCAGTGGTACTGTTCAGATAATCCTTGAGGTCCTGTATTTGCATGTAAAATCCAAATTATATGTCACAAGTCTTCTCTGCACTTAAGCTTGAAATTAGCTCCCTTTGAAGTTTCCCCCATCTATTTATTAGAGGTTTTATTTATTTTTATTTTTGTCTTTTTTCAATAGAGTGGAAGGGAGGGAGGCGGGAGTAAGAGAGAGAAAAACATTGATGTGAGAGAGACATATCTATTGGTTGCCTCCCTCATGATCTCCACCAGGGCCAGGATTGAACCTGCAACCCTTGGTCCCCAGGCTGACCCTCTAATCTCTGAGCCAAACCGACCAGGGCTTTATTAGTGGTTTTAAAATACTGTCCATCAGATTTTCCATCCAGCTTCTTTATCTTGCCACACTTTGCCTCATGAGTTCTTGAGGGCATAACCAGTAGGCAATATTGAATAGAGTTGGGAGGAGAGAAAACAATGCTATCTTATTATCTATTTATCCAAATATGTATCAGTTCTTTTCTACAACCCCTTCTGCATGGGAGAATCTGGGTTATAACTTTCAACAAGACCTTATGGAATGTTCAAAGATAATCAATTAATCTAAAACTGTTGTCAAACTCAGATCCATTCTAGGGATTCTTACTGGTCACCTCTTCATTTGCCTCATCAACCCTCTATCACTAGAAATGTTCCAGGCATCTCAAGGCCTTGGGACTGAGTTAATCTACCTCAAAGCCTCCCAATAATGTTTCTTCCTTTCAGTGAAAGATTAGCATGGATGTTCTTTCTCAACACTTCCTTTTCAATATTATACTGGAAATCTTAGCTAATGAAATAAAACAAGAAAATTCAATAAAAACTATACAGGTTGGGAAGGAAGAAATAAAACTGTCTTTATTCACAGATGACATGGTCTAAGTAGAAAGTACAAAATAAACTTTTAAATCCTCCTGAAACTAACAGGGGATTAAATCAAGGTCATATGCCCAGCGGGTGTGACTCAGTGGTTGAGTGTCGAGCCATGCACCAAGAGGTCACTGGTTTGATTCCCGGTCAGGGCACGTGTCGAGGATGTGAGCCCAATTCCCAGTGGGGGCATGCAGAAGGCAGCCAATGGATGTTCTCTCTCATTGATGTTTCTCTCTCTTTCTCTCAAATCAATAAAGAAAAAAACAAGAAAACAAGGTCATAAGATACAAGGTTAACATACAAAAGTCAATTGCTTTCTTTATATCAGAAATAAATGAAGGCAATTTAACACTTTTAATGCAATAGCATTTATATTACCACCCTCAAAGGTAATACTCATGTATAAATCTAAGTATATCCATATAAGATCTATTTGAAGAAAACTTCAAAACTCTGATCAACAAAATTAAAGAACTAAATAAAGAAAGAAAGATAGATTCATTGTTCATGGAATGGGAAGACTCAATACTGTCAAGATTATCAGTTCTCGCCAACTTGATCTATAGATTCAATACATTTTCAATCACAATCCCAGAAAGTTATTTTGTGAATAATGACAAACTGATTCTGGAATTTATATGAAGAGGCAAAGAGATAGAACAGCCCACATGATATTAAAGAACAAAGTTGGACAACTGACACTAGCTGACTTCAAGACTTACTGCAAAGCTGCAGAAGCCAAGATGGTACAGTATTAATGAAATAATACACACAGAGATTAATGGACCAAAATAGAGGCTCCAGAAATAGACTTAAATAAATATAGTAAACTAAACCTTGACAAAGGATCAAAGACAATAAAACGGAGCAAAGATGATCTTTTCAAAAAATGGTGCTGAAACAACTGACCATGTACATGCAAAAAATTAATTAGACACAGACTTACAACCCTTCACAGAAATCAACTCAAAATGAATCGCAGACCTAAATGTAAAGTACAAAACTATAAAACTCCTAGAAGATAATATAAGAGAAAATCTAGATGACCTTGGGTTTGGCAATGACGTTTTAGATACAATTCCAAAGACAAAATCCACGAACAAAAGAATTAATAAACAACTTCATTGAAATTAAAATTTTCTTCTCTGTGGAAGACACTGTCAAGAGAACGAAATGACAAACCACACAGATTGGGAGAAAATATTTGTGAGAGACATATCTGATAAAAATCTGATAAAACTCTGGCAAGAATATGGACTGACAGGAACTCTCATTCGTTGCTGATGGGAATGCAACGTGATACAGTCACTTTGGAAGACAATTTGGCAGCTTCTTACTAACTAAACATACTCTTAGCATACGTCCCAGCCAATTATGTTCCTTGGCATTTACCCAAAGTAGCTGAAAACTTATGTTCACACAAAACATGCACATGATGTTTACAACGTCACATCTATATCCATAATTGCTAGAACTTGGAAGCAACCAAGACATCCTTCAGTAGGTAAATAGGTATAAATTGTAATTTGTCCAGACAATGGAATGTTATTGAGAGTAAAATGATCTACTGAGTCATGAAAAAATGTAGAGAAACCTTAAATACATATTATTAAGTAAAAGATACCAATGTGAAAAGACTAGACTACATACTGCATGATTCCAACTGTATGACATTTTGGAAAAGGTGCAACTATGGCAAGAGTGAAAATATCAGCCTTTTTCAGGGGTTAGAGAGGTGGGAGAGAGAGATAAATCACAGATTTTTATGGCAGTGAAAATATCCCATATGATAAGATAACAGTGTATGGATGTCATACATTTGTTCAAATCGTAAAATGTACAACACCAAGAGTGAATTCTAATGTAAACTATGAACTTTGTGTGATGATGATGTATCAGTGTAGGTTTATCAGTTATAACAGAGGTACCACACTGGTAGAGGATGTTGATAATAGGGGAGGCTATGAATGTTTGGGGGCTGGAAGAATATAAGAATTCTACTTCCTGCTCAGTTTTTCTGCGAAGTTAAAAAAGCTCTAAATAATAAGGTTTTTTGTTTTTGTTTTTAAAACGTGACATGCTCAGAATGTATTGAATTCAAATTGTTTTGAATATTTTAAATTCTCCAATGTTTCACAGAGATCTTGCTTTTTGGACTTTGGGTATTACTTTATTTTAGCAATAAATAAATCAACAAAAAATGAACATTCACATAAACATATTTCAAACGTTAATATAAAATTCCAATATACAATAAACCCAGCCCAAAAAGAGAGAGAGAGAGAACTTACAATGTCACCATTTTAGGATACTACTATAATCCTTCTTATATTCAATATATTTCAAATAAGGTACTCACAATCCTAATTCATGACACTCCTACAAATACAAACACATGTGCACCCCGACACATACACACACACATGCGCACACACGATTTAACTTGCCTGTGCTTATTTAATTTTTGCCATATTTTTCCACAAAAGAAGTAGTCCTTGAAAAGACAACCCATTGATCAAAAAGAGAAGACATTTTACGGAGCTGAATTCACCAACATGAGACCTTACTGCGATCACAAGACACATTGACTTTCAAATCAGTACCACTTCTTATGAATAAACGTTTCTTTCTTGACTGGTGATGTTTCACATCTGGAAACACAATCAACTTTGGACTGTAACTTTATTTCTTGTAATGTGTTTGTCATTAAGGTTATGGTATCAAGTTTAGGCTGGTTTCATAAAATGAGTTAGAGTATTCCCTCCTTCTATAATTTATTAAAGGATTTGAGTAAGATTTGAATTATTTTTTCCTTAAATGTTTGATAAAATTTTCTAGTGAAGCCATTTGGGACTGGAGGTTTCTCTGCAGGAAAAGTTTTAATTATACATTCAATTTCTTTAAGAAATACAGGGCTATCAATATTTTCTTTTTTTTTTTTTTGGTCTGTGTCAGTTTAAGTAAGTTGCGATTTTCAAGGAATTTAACCATTGCACAAAGTTGTTCAAATTACATTGTAATGCTTTTCATTCTTATAATATCTTTTATTCCTGACACTCTTAATTATAGTAGCCTTCCCTTACCCACCCTTAATGGATGCCTGAAACTGTGACTAGACTCAAACCCTACATATACTACGTTTTTTCCTGTATACACATAACTTTTCAGTTAAAGAAAGCACTTTATGGTTCCTCTTTGGACAATCCAAATTGCCAGCATCACTTCTCTTGCACTTTGGAGCCATTATTAAGTAAAATAAGGGTCAGCTGAGCACAAGCACTGTGATACTGCCAGGGTGAATCTTTTAATTAAGACAGTTCTTAAGAGACTAAGGGCAGGGAGTATATACAGTACAGATACCCTGGACGAAAGGATGAGTCACATCTGGATGGGATTGGGTGGGACGGTGCATGATTTCCTCACCCTACTCAGAATGGGGCACAATTTAAAACTTGTAAGTTGTTTATTGCTGGAATTTTCCAATTAATATTTTCAAACTGCAACTGACTGTGGATAACGGAAACAACGAAAAGCAAAACTGTGGATCAGGAGGGACTACTGTAATTTGTATCCTCTCCTCTTCATCCCTCTCCTCATTCTTGGAAGATTTGTCAATCATTCTATTCAAAGAATTAACTGTATTAATTTTTCTCTTTTGTCTTTTTCTTTCATTTATTTCCAACTTCATCATCGTCTCTTCTTTCTACTTATTTGGGCTTAATTTACTCTTTTTCTTAGCTTCTTGACTTGAATCTTGTTCTAATATAAGCATTTAAAGGTGTACGTTTTTCTCAGTGGTATACTGTAGAGGCATCCTACATATTTGGATATGTTACATTTTTATTATCATGCAGTTTAAAATTTCTTCTAAATTCTAAATTTCTTCTTTTACCCATGGGTTATTTTATAGTGTGTTACGTAATTAGCAAATATTTTAGTATTTTCCAAATACATTATTGTTATTGACTTCTAATATAATTTTGTTCTGGTCAAAGAACACATTCTAGGTAAATATTCCACGTGGATTTAGAAAATATATATATTCTGACATTGTTGGGAATAGTGTTCAATAGATAGTGATTATATTAAATTTGTTGAGTGTATTATTCAAACCTTCTTCGTTCTTATTGTGTTCTTGTCTGTTTGTTCCATCAATTACTGATAAATGGTGTTAAAATTTCCAACATTTGTCCACATATCTCTCTACTTCTGTCCATTTGTGCTTCTTGTAGTTTGAGGCTCTGTCATCAGCAGGTATTCACAGTTAGGTTGTTGTATCTTTTTGATGAATTTTCTCTTCCATTATTCAATGCTCCACTTAAACTCCTGTGATACTCTTTGAATTAATACCTAATTTGTTTGGCATTGATATAGCCATAAAAGCTTTCTTGTGACTAGTATTTGCATGAAATATGTTTTTCCATTTTTTAAAACTTATTTGTATCTTTATATTTAAGACAAACTTCATAAGTAGCATGTGATTAGGTTTTGCTTTTCTAAAAAAATCCTCTTTAATAATCTGTGCCTTTTAAGTTTTAGAACCATTGACATGAAATATAACTATTGATTATTAAGTTTTAAATGATTGGTTCTTAATTATAATATCTTAAGCTGTGCTTACATCTACCATTATAGTATTTGTTTTCTATATGTCCTGTATGCTCTTTGTTCCTCTTTTCTTTCTTTTTTGGATCAAAATTTTATTAATCAATTTTATTATCCTTATGGGCTCTTTAGCTATATCTTTTTGTCTTAATGTTTTAATGGATGTTCTCATGATGACAATATGCATCCTTAACTCATAATAATCTAACTTCATTTAATTCTATACCACTTCAAGTATAAAGTGACAAATTTGGAATATTAGACTTTAATTTACCCCCATCCTATCCTTTGTGGTTCTGTTGTTATTTATACATAAAATGTACATTTAATGTATTTATACATTAAATAAATGATATAACCCAAAATAAATTGTAATTATTTTTGCTTTAGTTCATTGTCTATTAAAGAATATTTTTAATTTAAATAATTTACTATTTTTATCCACACCCTAATCATTTCCATCACTATTTATTCCTTCTTATATATCCAAGTTTCTGGCTAGGTGGGTCTCTTCTGATCACAAGAGCTCTTTAAAAGCAGAGCGTTTTCTCTGGTGAGTAGTGAGCAATGAAGGATGACGTCAGAAAGATTCCAGGCACAAAAAGGAGTTGAATCAAGTTTCCTGGCTTAAAAATGGATGGATTATATGGAAAGAGCATGAGAGCAGCCTCTAGATACTGAGACCTAGCAAGGAAATAGGGACCTCAGTCCAAGGAACTTCATTCTGCCAGTAAGAATAAACTTGGAAGCAAATGTTTCTCCCAAGGTTCAGAACAAGAACTCAGTGCTGCCAACACCTTGATTTTGAGCAGAGAATTCAGCCTTGCTGTGATGGCTTGCAACATAAAATAACTGTGAGCTAATAAATTCATATTGTTTTAATCCAGTAAGTATATGGTGATTTGTTATGCAGCAAAAATAAACTAATATAGCCTATAGCCAAGACTTAAAGATGAGCTATACTACCAAGGCTAATAGTAGCTTTTGGCAATGGCCACCTGTTTGGTATCTCAATAACACTAAACATTTCACATTTCACAAAATACCAAGCTCTCTTTTATTATTCAAAAGTCACCCAATGGAATGATCCAAAAAGTATGAATACCATGTGTTGTCTAAAAAAGTCTCCTAAATCTCTACCTGTCTTCCTTTATTCTGACACATGTTCATTTAAGTTTACAACCAGCAGCATAAATGTGTCAAGATAATCTAGAGCTACACTGGCTGTTGAAAAGTCATTGAAATCTGAGTAGTGAGAATTGCTCCTTAGCAGTTGAAGACACAAAAAAGTAAACATTACTGCTATATGATGATAATTTACTAGAAGTCCACTCAGAGAAACTGTTCATCTCTTTCCTAGGAGATCAAAAATCTGAGTCTTAGGGACAAAGTTGACATCTGCTAGTACCTATGTACTTTGCACAGATATCTCAGTCTTGTAATTCAACATCTGCCTTCAGGGATTATGTTGAACAGTCTTCTGGTTTTAACTAAATTGCTTTAGAGAAGATGATCCTTATTGAAAACTCAGGAGCACAGAGGCTTTATAAAATTTTTTTTTTTAAATCCTCACCCAAGGATATTTTCCCATTTACCTTCAGATGTAGCATAATAGAGAGAGAGAGAGAGAGAGAGAGAGAGAGAGAGAGAGAGAGACATGAATGTGAGAAAGAAACATTGATTGGTTGCCTCCCACACAACCCCAACCAGGGCCAGGGACCAAACAGCATCCGAAGTATGTGTCCTTGACTGGTATCAAATCTGAGACTCTGGTCTGTGGGCCGATGCTCTAGTCACTGAGCCAGACTGGCCAGGGCTAAAAACATTTTTAAAAGCGTGTTTTCTTTTAGCATCCAGCTGTGGCATGTAAACAGTGGACTGAAAACAAGTGTGCTCTTAGAGCCTTGTTTTAGATCTCCCTGTTCACTTAATACTGTTCCCAACCTGCCTAAGACAGCCTGGAGATTATGGATGGGGTCAAGGACAAAGATTTGGGGGCAGATATAGGTATAGATGCCAATATTACCATTTACTAGCTAAGAAAATAACTATGAGTTTCAATTTTCTCATTTACCTAAGAAAAAGAATAATTTCCTTGCAGATCCAAGATGAGGATTACCTAACAGAGTAAGCCCAGAGTTTATCACTGTTCTGACCCAATACATAGTGCCTATTTTATTAATATTTATTCTGAAATCTAATTTGTCTTCTCTCTCCAGTTCATTCCAAATTTTACTAGAAATTTTCTTCAGTTATACTTATTAAAATTTTTCTCTTGATGTTACCATTTATTCAGATCCTGTTGCTTTTCTTGTAAATAGGTCTATACCTACCACCAAGGAATTCACACTCAAGTTGCCATCTGAGTTGAGGAGACTCTCTAGAATGAAGCCTTAGTAGCTTAAAGTGGATCTGAAAAGGTATTTTAAAATCAATCCTCTAGCTGTTAATAGGGAGATTTAACATTTTTAATAGAGGTTTTATTGATTTAGACAATAGTAACCACATTATATTAGTAGCTTTTGTATATTTAAGTTGCTGTCCCCACTTTATGACAAATTTTGTGTACTAGTAATCACTGTTATAACGATATAGTCAACTTCATTTTCCAGGCTTTGCAATGTCCAGCAAATATCCTTTTAACACATGAAAACCATACTAACCAAGGTATACTTTATGAGAGTCTGAACCAGGCCATTCAGTGTTTTATAAATTCAAAGCAAGAATCCATTACTTATTCTAAATGCTGTAGAGGTAGGATCCTCCATACAAGTAATCTGCTGATTAGTCTGAGTATGCATATCAGAAGCCAGCAAACTCCAATTTGCAGTGAATGCCAGCTGCATAGCAACTTATCAGAGAAGCCCAGATATGAGGGTAAAGAAATATCTCTTCCTTAATTATGAGCATGCGTATGCCAGTGCAAACCGACATTAGTATGACTGAGCATTCTGAGATAAGTTAATGCTATTAAGATTCATTACATATTCCTAATATGCATACCAATGCCTCTTAGTTTAGTGGTAATATGTTAGATCCCAAGCTCCAAGTCTGTGATGACAAAGTCCAGTGAGAATGGAAATAGGTCCTAAATTAGGCTTTGCAACATTTAGAAAAGATACTTTTAGTGATTGCACATACTAATTCAATGTTAATGTCAGGTCATCTTGGTTGATTATCATATTAAAAACGAAAGACTTTCTGCTTTGTATGTAGCCATCTAAGATTTTTATACTAATATAAGAAATAAAAAAATTAATTCAAACAGCAAATTTTTGAGTGCTGGCTGGGTAGCTCGGTTAGTTGGAGCGTCGTCCCATACACCAAAATGTTGCGTGTTTAGTTCCTGGTCAGGGCACACCTAGGGTGCAAGTTCTGTGTGCGGTTGGGAGCAACTGATCAATGTTTCTCATTCATATTGATATTTCTCTCTTCCTTCTCTCTGAGATAAACAAAATCAATAAAAACATATCCTCAGATGAGGATTTAAAAAGGAAAAAAAAAAAACCTTAAAAAATTGCAAATTATTGAGTGTCTACTTTGACTTTATACTTATTTTATTTGGCCAAGATTTAAATTTGAATGACATTAGGTGGCAGTTGCACTGTCTGCAATGTATTGCTTTTATACTTGATTTATATTCATTTATATTATATGACAGGTTCCAGAAGGCATTTGGGCTTGAGACTTCAGTTCTAAGTGAAGATCTCTGTCAGAGGCCTAATGTTTCCATAAGGAAGATGGACACAAATGTGACTCTGAATCTTTTGTTTCTCCACCATGTCAAATCTGACAAGATATGAATGCAGGATTCATTTGACCTGAGAGACTAATGTAACAGGAGGTGTCTTGATTTGGGAGACAGAAAATAGAGTTTTATTCATCCATTCCATTAATCATTTAGTCATTCAGATTACCAACTGTATTGACTGCCCGGTGGGTACCATTGTTGGGATATAGCAATGAGCAAGAACAATACCATCTCCCAAGATTGTTGTAATGAATGTAAATCTGATACTGCATATACTTTGGGTACAAATCTTGTTCTTCTTTATAGGTTCCCTTGACTATCTCTTTTTGTCTTTCTCTTAGTCAGCATCTCATCCATGCCAAATTGCCTCTAAAATCTAGGTGAAATTTCCTAGGGATCTGGCTTGCTAATGGAAACCAAGGTATTAGATAATAAGACCTGAAAATGTGAGTGCGAGGTTCTGCCTGTGGAATAAATTTCACCACTGGGAAATGAGAGATAAAATGGACCTATGCAGATAAATTTCTCTTTCTCTTTTCATGGACTGCCCCAAGGGGCCATTCTTTGCAACTCTTCCAGGAAAGTCCCATATGCCAAGCAAATATACCTACTACATCAATTGCTGATATAGTGACTAGCACATTAAAATGGTTGCATTTCATTGTTTTTTACCTTTTCTTATTGTTACTTTCCTCTTTTTCTACCTTTACTGCTCTGGGCTTATGTCTCCCAAATAAAGTACCACTGTGATCTTGGACAAGTCATCCAGTCTTTCTGAGTCTCAAAAATAAAACTGAATAATTCGAAGACCTCTTTCAGCTCTAAATGTTAGAATGATATGATTATCTGCAAGGATACCAAAATCATTTACTTTGCACAACTGTTATGTTCTAGAATTTTTAAAGCGTCATCTAAGGATTTTTTTTTATTGCAAATGTACAAAATCAGAAATAGCTTTCTCTTTCTTAAAGAGCATTCCTGATCCCCAATGCCTATTTTGCATCTCAAAATGAAAAGAAACTGCATTAAGCAATTTCTAAATGAGCCACACATCTCTAAACATTGTATAATTTTATGATTCTATTTGGACAGTCTCATGTTTAAACAGTGTCTTTGGTGGGGAGAAGGAAAGACCATTTATTGTGTCAAAAGTATAAATGCCAAAAGTATAGTGCCAGGGACGAAGCAACTTACTTTACGTACATTATTTTATTTAGACCTCTTAAATGCCCTGGAAGATAGAAATTATTTTCTGTGTTTTAAAGTTTAGGAAATTAAGGAATGAGAGAATAATACATTTCCCAGTACACACAGCCGATAAGGGAAATGCAAAGGAGAGAAGCCGTCTGCCCAGCTCCAAAGCCCAAGCTCCCCCAATGAGCACATTGCCTTTATTTCAGTCTTTGTAACCTCACTCTTCTTTCCTCCACCAAAACCTGTTATACAGAAATCGATAGAAATCATTCATCCACCACAGCTACACAAATATAATACTCTTTAAACATTTAATTTTTGCCTGTGTGGTGAAACATTTAGAAATTTAGAGCTACACTATCTCATTTAAATAGTAACATCACTATCCTGGCTGGTTTGGCTTAGCTGTTAGAGCGTCGTCAGTCTTCAAACCAAAGAGTCACAGGTTTGATTCCGGTCAAGGGCACATACCTCAGTTGCAGTTCAGTCCCTAGACCTGGTCAGGATCGTGTGGGAGGCAACTAATCAATGTGTCTCTTTCACATCGATGTTTCTCTCCCTCTCCCTTCCACTCTGTCTGAAATAAATGGAAAAATATCCCAGGTGAGGATTTAAAAACTAATTAAATAAATAAATATAAAATAAATAGTAACATCACTGTCAAGGGTAATCGACACGTTTAAGACTTCTTTAACTTAGTACATTACAATATGTACTAAAATTCACTCCCTGGATACATTTCAACTAGTTTAATATTCCATTCACTGTAGTAACAGCATCCAGCAGGGTCTATTGTGTCTGGGCTTATGTCTAAATGTTAGAATGATATGAATGATTATCTGCAAGGATACCAAAATCATTTACTTTGCACAACTGTCATGTTCTAGAACTTTTAAAGCATCATGTAAGAACTGTTTCTTTTTTATTGCAAACTTACGAAATCAGAAATAGCTTTCTCTTTCTTAAAGAGCATTCCTGATCCCCAATGCCTATTTTGCATCTCAACATGTCTGTGCCTTCCAAATACCACTCTAAAAGATGTTCATAAAATATTTCTGACACCTAAGAAAGACTAAGGGACTTTTTCGTCTTCAATGAAAGTTTTTGTTATATTCAACTTCACTTTAATCACAGTTTATTTTATTATATTTGAATAATTTAAAATTGGTAATGCATACATGGACGAAGTCTATGCTAACCAAAATATAAAATTATAGCTGTATGTCATCCACTAACTTTAAGAAGTATGGCATAGCCCTGGCTGGTTTGGCTCGGCGGTTGGAGCATCAGCCTGCGGACTAGAGAGTCCCGGGTTCGGTTCCTGCTAGGAGCATGTACAAAAAACAAAAAGTATGGCATAAAATAAAAAATTAAATCTATGTTTCTATCATGTAAACAGAAAAAAACACATTTAACTCAGTTTTTCATCATTAAATTGTTGACATAATCAGATATGAAAAACTTTCCCATGGAACACCTAAATATATTTGTGAAAAGAAAAGGTTTTACATTAAGTATTAAATATAATGAAACATTGTATTCAGTATTCAATTTAATGTAGCATAGCTTAAAGAAATAATATCTCAAAAGTAAAATAATCTTATATGTCTTCATTAAATCTTCAATATATTGATTTAATTCTTTTGAAAAACTTGGTCTAAGTATTGACTAGTTAGATCACTCTGAATGACCTAACTAAAAGGTTGTTAGAAACCTTCATAGTATTGCATTTTCAACGTATCCCAATCATCCAACGTCTCATTTTCAAAAATTTTAAGATGATGTGGAAGGAGAGAATACAGGTAAAACAAAAAAGTGGGCAAAACATCTATGGTGCTTCATTTTTAACAGAAAGCAAGAGGCCTCATGTACTAAACCAGATAAAAGCTTCCAAATGACTGTGAGTGGTCCGTAGAAGCTCAGCTAATGTTGTGTGTCCACAATCCATGATGATGCACGAAGTTTCTTGATTTGACTCCAATATGGCTGGCTGGCCAGACGCCCATATCGAGACGGAGCCCAGATTTGGTCTTTCATTTGGGGGGGGAAATACAACTATTTTTAAAGTGCTCCATTTTACCAAAGGCCTTCTCATGACTGCTCTACCCACGGTGCAGGAAGTATGTTATCTACTTTGCACATTCATAACAGCCAGAGGCAAAAATGAGAAGAAAAGTCCCAAGTGGGCAAGGGTATCTTCCTGAATTTTCTCCCCAGCTGTCAGCACCCAGTGCCTTGGCTTCACCCTAGCTTTATAAGTCGTCTTATTGCCGCCTTCCCTCTTCGTCCTTCCCAGTCTAGCTACGACACCTCATTAGAAGAGTTGGTATGTTATTTATTCATAATCCCCAAATGGATATCATGATTCATTTATTGATTCAGTTACTCAACAAACATGTGCCGAGTATCCACTCTGTGCCAGGCACCGTGCTAGACACTGGCAAAATGTCACCATAGCAAATTTAATAAACATGTTGGCAGAGAAAACAAACCCTTGCCCAGTTACCCCAAATCCCACTTTGTTGCATTTTAAAAGAGTAATATGTACATTGTTGACACAAAGGACCCGAACCTGAATAAAACAGTTTAAGTAGAAATACAAATATTTTAAATAAGAATGACTCTCCGGGAATGCTCACATCCTGGACCCTTTCTCTCTACTCAGAAGATCAGTTTTGAACACAGCATACAGATTTTTCAACATATTAAATGAAACTTTTCCTGTTACCTTGGAATTTGAGATTAAGCCCTAAGCAGGAAAAGGGGCAATAAATAGCCTTACATTATAAAAAGCAGCTGCTAAATACATCCCAGTGAATTATTAAGGGCTGACACAAATCAGGGCTCACCTCCAAATACCCCAAAGAGCCCATATAAAAAACAGACCAGCAACTCCAGGGGGAAACATCCAGATGTAGTAATTACCACGTCTTAGGCACACTCTGACTTTTCTTTTCTTCATGGGGTGGAGTAGAGAATAATGCCTCCTTTTACCCTGGTTCTGGAGACCGCTCATAATAATAGGAGGAGCAAGAAAAGGAGACACACGCTTCTCTTCGTTGTGAGTACTCGCAAGCTGCAGCCCAAGTGCTGCGGTGAGAAATGCTTGCGAGAGTTTGCCATGCCACACTTGAGCTTTGGAGGCACCCGTGAAACGGGTGCCGGCCTCTGTCTCCAGAATTCTAAAGGTGGGAGATTGGCCAGAGCCTGTGAGCGAAAGATGAGGATGGAGAGCAGCTGGGGGAGCAGCCTGGGCTCTGATCACTTGGCACAGCCAGCCCTAGAGGATGTTCTGCAAAAGTCAAGTCATCTGGAAGACACCTGTATTTGTTTCCTATTGCTACTGGAATGAATTCCACAAATTTTGTGATTTCAAACAAGACAGGTTTATTCTCTTAGAGTTCTGGAAGTCAGAAATCTAAAATAGGTCTGTAGGGTGGCTTTGTTTCTGGAGGCTCTAGGGGAGAACTGTTTCCTTGTCTTCCCCAGCTTCTAGAAACTATGTTCCAGAAACTGCCTATAATCCTTTGGCTCACGGTCCCTTCCTCCATACTGACAGCCAGCAGTGTCGCACCTTCTCTCCTCATTGACCTCTGCACCTGTCCTTACATCTTCCACTGTTACTCTGACTCTGCTGCCTCCCTCTCACCAGGATCCTTGTGATCACATTGGATCCACCCGAATAATCCAGGCTTCTCTCTCCATATAAAGATCCTTAACTTATTCACATCTATGAATTCCTTTTTACCATGTAAGGTAATATTCACAGGTTCCAGGGATTAGGACGTGAATAGCATCCTACTCAAGAAGTCTTGTTGAATTATAAGAGACCCCAGCAATAAGAAGCTTAAAGGTATAACACTGGTGGGGGTGGGAGGGGGTGCATCTCAAAAGAGTCAGGAGAACATGGCTCAAGTCAGAGTTCTCAGAGGAATTCCAAGGAACCACATAGATGTGTCCCCAAAGTGGCCAACATCTGGAGAGCCCCCGCAGAGGTAATGAGGTTTAATTCCAATAGCTCCAAGCAAGTCAAGACTTCCGTCGGTCTGCCTTCTCTTCCCATAATCCTGGGTGACCCAGGGATGTGATATTTGGTGCTGGAGTAAAGAGCGAGGAGGAGTCAGAGAGCAAAACAATCCCTGCCCCTGTGGAGCTCAGGCCGAAGTCAACAGGAAGTGAGAAGCTGGGAGGTAAATGTGAGACTGAAATTTTGATTTAGACAACACTGGAACTTTTATTACCCCAGTATGAGTCTTCGTTAATAAAATGTGACTGTTCCAATATTGGAAAAGAATGAATTTTGCCTGCGAGGCAACCAGGGGGTAGGGAAAAGAAGATCCAACAGAGCATGTTTGAAGAGTAAGGCTGGAAAATAATTAAGCCCTTTCTTGTTTGTATGACACAAATTTCAGTCTATTCAACAAAGTGGTTACAATAATGTTTTTGTATATTTATTGCATATGTAGCCAAGTCATTGGCTTCTGATCAGATATTTTTCTGTCTCTGATTTCTGTGTGCTCCTGATTAGAAACGCTTTTTACATCAACTGCTCTGCAGCTCCACAAATTTCAAAAATATAAGCAACCTGCTCCTTCCAGATCCACGTGCATCCCTAATTATTCAGAGCAAGCCTAATTCTCTAAATGCATCAACTGGCACTGGATTGACACCTTCTATGCTGTTCAGTAGTTGTTACATTGGTTTCTAAATTATTTCAGCTTGGCATTACAGAGATAATCTGTCACTAATGCAGACTTGTGTATTTACAATATTAGAATCACTGTCTTGTTATTTTTTTTCATTATTACTGTATTTTCTGTCTCTCTCATTACCATATGTATTGTTTTATTCTTTACATTTTGAATACTATTATCTCCAAGACTGTCAGTGAAGCATTCCGAGATAATGACACTGTGAGAAGAGAATTATCTAAATGTGGATCGTCCTGCTCATGCTCAAATAAATTATTGTCTAACTATTCAGACGCTTCTTCTGGGTCCTCATTAAGATTCTAATGGCCTGGGGGGATTAGGGAGCATCAGCTGCCTTTGTCTAAAGGTCTGAAGGACAGAAACAAAAACTGGAGATGGTGAAACCGATCAAAACTTCAAGTGAAGGACTTTGCTATGATAGGAACAGGGCATGTAAAACTCGCCAATGAACTATGTATTTAACAACAATAGCCTTAAAAAAGAATAGTATTTGAGAATCTGAGGGTAAAACAGTGATCAAGATGAATCAAAAATATTTTACATGTTTTGTTTTGATTTGGAGATTGCCTGATACCAACTGTATTTATATTGCTTCCATCTCTGACCCCTTCACTGAGCTTCAACTTCAAATATCCAATGTTAAAAATTTGATATCTAGCCCTGGCCAGTGTTGCTCAGTGGTTAGAGCGTTGGCCCAAGCATTAAAGGGTCATGGGTTCGTTTTTCGGTCAAGGGCACATAACTGGGTTGCAGATTGGATCTCCAGCCCTGCATGGGGTCTGTATGGGAGGCAACCAATCAATGTTTCTCTCCTCCTCATCCACTTCCATTCTCTCTAAAAACCAATGGGGAAAATATCCTTGGGTGAGGATTAACAAAATAAATAAAAATAAAAATTTGATATCTACACCTAGCTGTCTATGGGCATCTCAAACTTAATGTGGCTAATATAGAACCCCTCCCCCCAAAAAAAAAATCTCTTTGTTTCCTCTGTCCCTTGTCATCCAGTCTCAAGACACACCATCACAGGAACCAGAAAATCTCCCTGACTCATCTCTTACTCTTACTTCCACATCTAATTGATCAAGCCCTATGGGTTCATCTCCAAAATCCATCTTTAATCTATCTACTTCTATTTATCTTCACTGAGACCACCCTTGCTCAGGAAATCATCATCTCTTAATGGGCACCACCACCCAACAGGGAGACCAGCTTCTCCTCTTGCCCCTGTGCCCACATCAACCAGAGTAAACTCGATAAGATCTGCATCATGTCACATCACTGCCCTGCTTAAAGCCCTGGTGGCTTCTTCTCATTGTGCTAACCATGAAATCTATGCCCCAATCTCGGTCTGCAGAGCCTTGAACGACCTGCTCTTGCATCAGCTCTCTTCTCACTTCTCCTGGCATTCTTCCAAGCAATTCTGCCTATACTCCCTGCACACGCTGGCTACTCTGTCTGGAATATTTTTCTCTCAAATCTACGCTTGGATGGATAAGTGCTTCTCATTCAGGTTCCTCTCAACTTCCTCAGAGAGGACTTCAATTCCTCAGCCACTCTCCCTCCTATCTAGAACTCCTCCATGGTATTCATCACCCTCTGGAAGTGCCTGCTCCATTAATTTACTTGCTTATGTATTGTCTGTCTTATCTTGCTAGACATGTAAGGTCCATGAGGAGAAGAATCTTGCCTCTCTTTTTATCCATTGAATATCAAGGGTCAAAAATGATGTCTAGCTCATAGCTGTCCCTCAATAAATATTCATAAATGAATGAATGATTAGAGTCCAAATTACTCACGACTGTCAGAGTCCCACACTGCCACTCCTCTTAGTTTGCTAAATGCACTCGTTCCTGGCTACGTTCCTGCATGTCTGAGAGGATCCAAATAGGAGACTCAGTGCCCATGTCATGATAGGTGCTCAGAGCATTATGCAGAGCCAGTATCTCAGGCTCTGCTCAGTTACTTCATGTCTCACCTATTGTCATCATAGTGAGAAATCCGTGTCCCAGCGTCTGTTCTAGGGTGGGGAAGACTATTCCATCCTCTCTGCTACTGGAGCCCTCCTTGCTTGGAATGTTTTTCTTTGGCAAAATTATCTCTCCTGACTTCTTTCTCTATGGATTGCCCAGCCATGGACAGATTAAACTTACACTCCTCGAGTACCATCAAGAATACTATGTTTTACAAATGGCTAAGAGACATATAAAGAAATGCTCAACATCACTAATCATCAGAAAGATGCAAATTAAAACAACAATGAGGTATCGCCTCACACCTGTCAGAATGGCCACCATCAACAAATCATCAAACAACAAGTGTTGGCGAGGGTGTGGAGAAAAGGGGACTCTAGTACACTGCTGGTGGGGATGCAGACTGGTGCAGCCACTATGGAAAACAATATGGTGTTACCTCAAAAAATTAAAAATTGAACTTCCATTTGATCCAGTGATCCCACTTCTAGGAATATACCCTAAGAAGCCTGAAACACCAATCAGAAAGAATATATGTACCCCCATGTTCATAGCAGCACTATTTACAATAGCTAAGATCTGGAAACAGCCCAAGTGTCCATCAATAGACGAATGGATAAAAAAGCAGTGGTACATATACACAGTGGAGTACTATGCAGCTGTAACAAAGAAAGATCTTGTGTCCTTTGAGACGACATGGAGGGACCTGGAAAGTATTATCCTAAGCGAAACAAGCCAAACAGAGAAAGACAAGTATCATATGATCTCACTTATTTGTGGAATATAATGAACATAACAGTCTGAGGAATGGGGTAGTCCCAGAGACTTGGAAGTGGGGTACAGACTGACAATCCCCAGAAGAGGGGGTTGTGGGGAAGAGATAAACCACAGAACTTATATGCATGTATGCATGAACAATGGACATGGACAACAAAGCTGGGGACATGGTGGGGAGGGAGGGGGAGGGGGGAATTAGTGGGGGGAAAAGGAGAAACATCTGTAATAAAAATAAATAAATTAATTTTTAAAAAAAGAATACTATGTTTACTAGAAAATTAGCAAGTTCTCACTTTCAATACTATTGCTTCAATCTGTTATGGTAATTCAGCAAAAAGTTTAGCTGCAGATTTTTATTTATTTTTAAGAAGGGTTAGATACAGGAAAAAAAGTGGGTGGTAGAATTTGCTTCAAAATGTTTCTCTTCCAAAAAATTCAAAAGGAAGGAAGACTTCCAAGTTCTTTTTATGAGGCCAGCATAATTCTAATTCCAAAACCAGATAAAGACACTACAATGAAAGAAAACTACAGGCCAATATCCCTGATGAACATAGATGCCAAAATCCTTAACAAAATATTAGCAAATCAAATGCAGCAATATATTTTAAAAATTATTCACCACGACCCAGTAGGATTCATCCCAGGGATACAAGGCTGGTGCAATATTTGCAAATCAATAAATGTGATACACCACATAAACAAAATGAAAGATAAAAATTATATGATCATATCAATAGATACTGCAAAAGCATTTGACAAAATCCAGCATCCGTTTCTGATAAAAAATGCTCAGCAAAATGGGAATAGAGGGATCATATCTCAACACAGTAAAGGTCATATATGAAAAACCTATAGCCAACATCATACTCAATGGGTAAAATCTAAAAGCATTTCCCTTAAGAACAGGAACAAGACAGGGATGCCCACTTTCACCACTCTTATTTAATATATTACTGAAAGTCTTAGCCACAGTGATAAAACAAGAAGAAAAAATAAAAGGGATCCAAATTGGAAAGAAGAAAATGAAACTGTCATTATTCACAAATGACATGATGTTGTACATAAAAACCCCTAAAGACTCCATCAAAAATCTACTAGATTTAATAAATGAATTTGGCAGACCTAGAACAAATACTCCAAAAGTTTATATAGACCCCAAAAAGACCCCAAATAGCCACAGCAATCTTGAAAAAGACGAACAAAGTGGGAGGAATCATAATACCAGATATCAAGTTATACCACAAAGCCATCATAATCAAAACAACCTGGTACTGGCACAAGAACAGGCATATAGATCAATGGAACAGAACAGAGAACCCATAAATCGACCAAGAGAGTATACACAATTAATAGTCAACAAAGGAGACAAGAACATATAATGAAGAAAAGATAGTCTCTTCAATAAATTGAGAAAAATTAGACAGCTACATACAAAAAATAAAAATAAAACTAGTCCACCAGCCCTGGCTGGTTTGGCTCAGAGGTTAGAGCATCGGCCTGCGGTCCAGAGAGATACGGGTTTGTTTCCCACTAAGGGCACGTACCTCGGTTGTAGTTTTTCCCGGCCCTGGTTGGTAGTGCAGGTGGCAGCCACTCGATGTGTTCCTTTCACGTCGATGTTTCTCTCTCTCTCTCTCTCCCTCCCACTCTATCTGAACAAAAAATGGAAAAAAATGTCCTCAGGTGAGGATAAAAAAAACTAGTCTACCAACTTACACCATACACAAGAATATATCCAAAATAAATAAAAGACTTAAATATAAGTTGTGAAACCATAAAAATCCTAGAAGAAAATGTAGGCAGAAAAATCTCAGACATCATCCGTAGCAGAATTTTCACTGATACATGGCCTGGGGCAAGAGAAACAAAAGAAAAAATTAATAAATGGGACTACATCAAAGTAAAAAGCTTCTGCATGGCAAAAGAAACCAGCATCAAAATGAAAAGAGAACCCACTCTGTGGGAGTACATATTTGCCAATGCTATATCGGATAAGGGGTTAATATCCAAAATATAGAGAGTACTCATACAACTCAACAAGAGGAAGACAAACAATTCAATTGAAAAATGGGCAGAGGACCTGAATAGACACTTCTCCAAACAGGACATACAAATGGCCAAGAGACATATTAAAAAATACTCAACATCTCTAATCATCAGGGAGATGCAAATTAAAATGACTAAGATACAACCTCACACCTGCCAGTAAGGTGGCCATAAACAAATCCTCAAACAAAAGTGCTAGTGAGAGTATGAAGAAAGGGTATACTAGTACACTGCTGGTGAGAATGCAGACTGGTGCAGCCACTATGGAAAACAATTTGGTGCTTCCTCAAAAAATTAAAAATGGAACTGCCATTTGACTCAGTGATTCTACTTCTAAGAATATATCCATAGAATCCTGAAACACCTATCAGAGAGAATATATGTACCCCTATGTTCATAACAACACTATTTACAACAGCTAAGATCTGGAAATAACCCAAGTGTCCATCAATAGATGAGTGGATACAAAAGCTGTGGTACATTTACACAATGGAATACTATGCAGCTATAAGAAAGAAAGATCTCTTACCCTTTGAGATGACATGGAGGGACCTGAAGAGTATTGTGCTGAACAAAATAAGCCAGTCAGAGAAAGACAACTACCACATAATCTCACTTATTTAGGGAATATCATGATCAAAACAGCTGTCTACAAAAATAGATCCAGCGTCATGGAAGTAGGGAACAGACTAACAAACCTCAGAGGGATGGGGGGTGGGAGAGGTGGGAAGAGATAAACCAAAGAACTTATATGCATATATGCGCAACCAATGGACACAGACACTAGGCTGGGTAAGGCAGGAGTGGGGTGGGAAATCTGTACTACTTTCAACAGTAAAAATAGAAGTTTCTCAAAGCCATGCTTAACAGTCTTGACCATTTTAATGCCAAAAACAAACAACAACAAAACAACCAAAATGTGCCCTTAGCTCCTAAGGCTGGTATTGCTTGCACACAACCCGTTAGCTCACAAATGAAACAAAATGTAAAAACAGTAACAATCGATGCTGCCTTCTACAACACCACCAGCACCCTAGAGGAGAGAAGATAATAAAGAGTTATTGAACTGTTTTCTTGGGGGGAAAATATAAACCTAAATCATACTTCTGAAGCTCAAAAAGTAGGTCAGAGGATGGTTCGGTAATATTTGCAGAACAGTAAGTTTATAAGATTAATAATACAGAATAATAATATAGAATATATGACAATTTTGTAGATACAAATTTGTTTCAACAACCTACAAATCTGTAAACTTTCCAAAGAATTATTTTTCTGAAAAGGTTTATTTTACTAAAAAGTATAATTAATCATGTGCTTTTCAAGCAGATATGGATTGCTTTGCAATAGAATTACTGTTACTAGAATTCATGTCTAGCAATTACTATGAGCCAGAAACCATTGTATGTGCTTTCCCTGTGTTTACTCATGTACCCCTCTTAATCCTCTATGAGAGAGAGAACAACGCAGATCTACCTTCAGCAGATAAAGAAAAAGAAGCACAAAGTTTAATTCATTGCCCACTGATACTCCGTTCTCAGTAATAAGCTGAGTTTCAAACCCAGGCCGTACTTTCTCAAACTACAAACAATGCCATCTGTACCCTACTATCAGTGGTAGTAAATGGTGACATTTACTGGGCCTTCCCATTGGTCCATGTGCTATGGAAAGTACATTGCGGGTATTCTATCACCCAATCTTCCCAACAATCCTGAGGTGAAGAAACCATTATTATGACCTTTATTTAACATTGATGATGATACGATTTTTATGGAAAGTTTCTCCCATCATGCTCACTGGTGGAAACAACTCTTCTGCTTCATTAAATTTTGCAAAGCATGACCAGTGTATGGCAGCTCATTCACATCCTTGTTTCTTCAGTAGCCCCACAGAAGGGTCTAGAATTGCTGGTGACATACCGTTTCTACTCTTTTCATGTGACTTCTATTTTTTGCATCTAGAAAAACTTTAACACTTTCATTCTTAACTGAGGCAGGCATAATTTTAAGATTATGCTTGTTAGTCTAGCTGTGCAGTTCTCTCTGTGAAGTTATGTTTCTCACTCCAACCAGCATGAGGACTGAATAATGCTCCAAGACAAAGCCTATCCCCACCAAGGAAGCTTAATAACAGCTCAGTCTATGAGGGCTGCATGTCATAAAATACAAGTCCCTTCTTTGCCTCAATTGATTGGTCCATATCACAGTAACACCAGCAAAGGTCTTTTGTAGACTATAGCCAGTGAATCCTTGTCAAAGTGAAGCCTATAATACCCTGTCATTAGTCCATAGGTAACCAATGTAATGCAGACATCAATCTTCTTGGAATCATAGAGAAATCTCTGGAGCCAACAGAGAACTGGGAGCTCCATCAGGCAGCAGTAACAGGATAATTTAGTAATTATCACCATTAACAAAACATGCATGGATAATTATGGAGGTGAACTCTTAAATACTAAAATTGGGACTTGTTCATTACAATCAAATAAGAGTTAACACCAATTACTTATGATAAAACAAGCACTGTTCTAAACACTTTAAAATGCATAATTTCATAATAATGCACAGGGGGAGATAATATTATTCTTCTCATTTTACAGATTGCTAAACTGAGGCTTAGATGGCCCAAGTAAATTGTCCAGGATTTTTCAGCCAGAAAGCAGCAGAACCAAATTTTGAGCCCAAGCATTCTGAACCCCACATATTTTGAGTCTGCCGTGTTTTGTCAACTCTGAGCTGCATAGTAGTGGAACACAACGCGGGCTGGCAACACTGAAACTTCTGCAGTCTAGCAGCATAGTAGACACCTTCCCACCTGGGCATGCACTTGCCCGTGCAGTTCCCTCTGCCTGGGACACCCACCTTTGCCAACTCCTTTTTTACTAAGATCCAGCTCATGTCACTTTGGGAAAGACACCATTATGCCAGCCACCCTGCACCCAGGATTCTGCCTGTGTCATAGTTAGATGCCCTTTCTTTAGCTTACAATACATGATCCACTGTGAACAAAAAAAGAAAATGAAGTCAAGTAGGCAACCTGGAACAGCAAACAATGAGAGTGTAGAGCTACCATGGTCTCACACAGGGAAAAAAATCTACGTTCACCTAGCTGTGGTTAAATACTGAACTGCCAGATAATGTTTATAATATTTGCCTATTTTACAAGTGCTTAGGGCTGAAGTGCTAGTGAAAGAGGCATCCATTAGCTATTTATTAGAGCCTTTTGGCAGTTTATGGTTCTTCCTTTTTCAGTCCAATTTAATTGCAGCTAACCAAAAAATATATATATTATAAAGATAAGCTAAAAGATATTTTCCTTTCTGTGTAGGAGGAAAGCAACTGTATGGAGGTCTCTGGATAATAAATAACTTCTCCACCTCCTGCATTTCTTGGCAGGCTTGTGAAATATTTATTGTGTTTCCTTCCAAAGGCTTAAAAGTATCTCTCTCCTCCAGAGAATATTATTCTGTGACCCAACGCATGTTCCACCAGGGCGGACTTCAGCTGTGTTTCCATCTCCTGCCCCCTTGCCTGACCCCTGTCTTTCAGTGCTGCCTTTGGGTTAACTTCTTCTGACAATTTCTGTTTCCTTTCGTTTAAGCTGTTACACTCCATATGGCTCTTCTTTCTTTGATGTGGCCCAGAACATATTATGAAGCACAGAACACAAATTCTGCAGTGTAATAGTTCACCATGGAATCCCTGCACTATTCTACTCAGCTGAGTTCTTAACACAGAGAAATGGGGAACACCTAGACAAGGAGGGAGAAATCTCCAGATATATATCCCCTCTATGCATAAAGAAATGATGCTGCAGAACCACGTGGCTACTTTTTACTGTAGAAAAGTTCGAGCAAACAGCCATTGTGGATTGACCCAGTTACCAAAACCAGACAAGCTGACCATTCATAATTAGTTACTGGGTCTGGTTTGGGATTTAAATTTGGAAGTCAATGGCAAATTGATCCAAAGCAGATTTTTAAAGGCCCAGAACTAAAAATGGTCAGGAAATGTTTATAAGCAATGTTACACCCATCCCCACCCAATGTGTAAGGACAGTTAAGCAACTTCAAGAAAATTGTTCATGTTGAGTCAAGCTAATAGGAGGTTAAAAGAAGGGAACAAAATAAAAAATAGTTCAACTTTCTTTGCAATGGATTTTGTTAAATGTTGGAATTGAAAGGATTTCTCAACTGAAAATTAAAAATTATCACAATATGTGTAAGTTTGGTTTTGCATACAGTAAAGTGAAAAAAAAAGGGAGAAAAGACCAAGCAATGGAAGGAAGGAGGGACATGAGGGGGGCAGGCAGAAGGGGTGAATGGGTTACAGGGTGTCAAAAGGCCTTGCTCGATTCAGACTGTGCCGCTGAGCTGCGCAATAGCCCCGAGCAAGAGTCCCAACTGCTATGACCAAACTTGCTCATCCGCTAGGCAAGGCTAATTAGGACCGTCCACGTTCCCTACCTAAAAATCATAGTTCATGCTAATAAATGTGAACATTTTGAGCAGTCTGAGATCCACACACCAAAAGGTGAAAAGGGTATTTCTTAGTTCTTAGCAATTACCTGGGAAATTATTTAAGAGGTCAGAAGGACCAACACAGATCTGCCCCTAGGAGAGATCTCCCATGCCATTGCACTGACCATACGTTTCATGTTTTTATGTATGTATTTATTTATGTTTTAATCCTCACCTGAGGATGTTTTTTTTTTTTTTTTCCATTGATTTTTAGAGAGAGTGGAAGGGAGGGAGAGAAGAAGGAGGAAAGAGAGAGAGAAAAAAATATTGATATGAGAGAGACTCATCAACTGGCTACCTCCGACACGTGCCCCAGCCAGGGCTGGGATCAAACCTGAAATCCAGGTCCATGCCCTTGACCAGGAATTCATCCCAAGACCCTTCAGTGTGCAGGCCCACACTCTAATCACTGAGCTGCACTGGCCTGGGAGCCAGATCCAAGTTTGTTAAGAGAAGCATATTTCACCCCACTCCTATTTCTTCCTCTGTCTCTTTCATTCTTTGTGTTTTTTTTCTTTTAAATATTCTTATTCTCTTTCATAATATTGCCATTATCTTTTATGATTTAATTCTTAATCTGCTAAAAGCCAGTTACAGTAAATTGTATGTACCTTCCTCCACATTCACCCTACCCCACCCTACACCCCAACAGACACCTCATGTCTCTTCCTCCTCTTAACACAATAAACCATATTTTCCAGTCATGTTACATTAACAAATAAAAGAGTTAATTCTCTGATCATCTCTATGAATCCCACAAAACAGATGAATATAGGTGCACTTTTGCATAGCATTGGCATCTAATTCTGGACAACTGACAAGGAGAACACTTGAGGATCCATTTTAAAATATTGTTTTGTGTTTTTATGACTACTCACAAGAAAAGGAAAACACAGAGGATTCCAATGAGTTAGACTTATTTTATGAAGCTATTTCATTAACTAAGTCCTTGGGGTGCCTTCTGACGCTAGTTTTCTTTCCCATCAAGTGCTTGTGAAGAGTAGTTCAACTCTGACTTGCAAGCACATCGCCTTCTCTGAGTGTTGGACAGTTCCTACAGTCTGGTTTTTTTAAAGGTCGGTTATATGTCAAAAGTGTATTGCAAAGTTATGCGCTTGAACCAGAACAAGTTATCTGAGCTCCAATTAATAATTTGTTGGTAATATATGAGACAAGTTGAGAGAGACAGGAGAAAAAAGAATTTGTAAAAAAAGACCTAGTTTTAAAATATATATATACATAGATATGTATAAAACCTTTAAATACTACGAGTTAACTGAAAGTGTATTAGAATAGGCCAAACTAGAAATCATACCTGGATGTATGGTATATAGCCTTGGAAAGTAAGTTTGAGGAAATTATTTAAGCTCCCCTTGTAGAGATAGAATCCTTTTAAACTGTCATCATTATCCATTTTATTCTGTTACAAAATAATAATTTAGCCTGTTAGTCAACCTTTAATTATGGATTTGACTACTCCCTGCCAGGGACTATGGTAGTTGCCGTGAATATATCAGTGAAATGTTAGTCTTTTACCACAAGTGCTTATAGTTCAGCCAATGTGAAAGACAAGCACCTGAACTATTTCAGTGCCATGTGGAGGGAATACATAGGAAGCATGCTTATAACTACATCTTTGATCATCTACCTCTGGGCACAGAGGTAGGAGTAATCAGGCAGAGGGATGGCAGGTTAAAAAAAGCATAACAATGCCACATGTTAGTGAAACCGCAAATGTTTCTGGTACAATCAGATCATGAGTGTGGCAGTGCACAAGCACAGACCTACAGAAGAGGGGAACAACAGAGCATGAAGGCCCTACGTGATGACACGGGAATACATTGCCTGCAGACAACGGCCAGCCATGCTAGCGTCTAAGCAGGGAAGTGATGCGACTTTTCTTGGAGTTTCACTTTGGAAAGATTGCTCTGGCTGCGGTATGAAAGAGCCACGTGTGAGAGATTGTCCCTTGAACACAACATATCCAAACATATGGGTGTATACTGAATCCTCTCTAAAATTTACAAAAGGAAAAAATGTAATAAAAGTGGTATGAAGCCAAAAGAACAGGAAAAAAGGAAAGGAAATAGAACCAGGACAGAAAATAGACGTCTGAGTGCTGGTAAGTCAATGGAAGAGTGTTTAAGCAGTGCAGAGAAAACCGAAATCTAAGGCCTGCACGATGAGTATCTGACTGAGTCTCAAAGGGGAACTAGACTCAGGAAATAGACTCAAGGTGTCTGAGATGGTGAGGCTTAAAATAGGAGGATTGAATGAAAATTTTTTATGAGGAGTAATTAGATCTCAGTTCTCCTCAACAGGTCACATGGCTGAGCAACTTTTTCTCAGTCTGAAAGAAGACCGGATGCTTGTTCTGTAGAGAAATGGAATTGCTCTAAAACCAGTACTACATGTTCTGTAGAGAAATGGAATTGCTCTAAAACCAGTACTACATGGTTAGGAAAGGGTGGGTGTGAGATATCATTCAGAAAACAAAGCACATAAGTGAAATTCTAAGTTCTGAATGGTGAGAACTCTCTAGTTTGATTCACAGAACACTGGGAAACAGTAAGAAATGAATGTCAATTCTGCAGAAACCGTACCAGAAAGCTGAGAAGAAGACAACTTTTCTCAACTCATTCTCTGAAGCCAGTAATACTCTGATACCAAAGCCAGATAAAGACATTACAAGGAAACAAAGCTACCTACCAATATCTCTCATGAGCCTAGATATAAAATATCTTAAAAAAAAGTATAGCAAACTGAATGTAGTAATATATTAAAAGGTATAACACATCATGATTGAGTGAGGTTGACTTAACATTCAAAAATCAATTAATGTAATTCACTATAATAATAAACAAAAATGTGGGGAAAATGATTGTCTCAATAGATACAACAGAAACAATAGATAAAAGATGAAACAGGATAAAATTTAGAACTAGAAAAACAGATATAGACAATCGATTTGCAACAAAAGTACAGGAAATTCAGTGGGAAAAGAATAGTCTTTCACCAAATGATGCTGAAGAAAACTGATCATTGACAAAAGGAGAAAGGAGAAAGGAGAAATGGAGAAAGGATAGTATTTTCAATAAATGGTGCTAGAAAAATTAGATAATCATCTGCAAAAAACAAACAAACAAACAAACAAACAAACAAACAAAAACCTACTTAATCCATACCTCACACCAAATATAAAAATAAAGTCAAAGTTGATTATAGATGTCAAAGTAACATCTACAACTATATAGCATCTAGAAAATAATAGAAAAGTTTTGTAACTTTAGTTTAGGCAAAAAATTCTTATATGCTATTACCAAAACACAATTCTTTAAAATACACACATACAACAACCCTCATCAGATTCTCCACTTCTATTCTTCCAAGGAAACTGTTAGTAGAATGATGATACAATTCATTAACCCAGAAAAAAATATTTGAAAGTCAAATACCTGCTAAAGCACATGTATACTGAGTATATAAAGTACTGTCAACACTTGATAATAAGAAAAGAAAAACCTAACAAAAGTAGACAAAAGATCTAAAGAGATACTATGAGAAAGAATATGCACCAATGACAAACACATGAAAAGATGTTGAATATAATTAGTCATTTAAGAAAGTACAATTTTAAACTACAATATTTTACCACTATAATAATATCTAAAATTAAAATGACTTTCTATTCCAAGTATTGGTAAGAATATGAAGCTGTTGGAATTCTAATTGATGGCTGAGAAACAACTTGGCAGTTTCATAAAAAGTTATACATCTAACTTATAACCCAGTAATTCTATTCTTAGGCATTTACCCATGAGAGATAAAAGCAAATATGTATATAAAGACTTGTACATAAATGTTAATAGCAGCTTTTTCTTGTAATACCAGAAAAACTGAAAATGAACCAAGTATCCATGAACAAGGTCAATTGATACACAAACTGTGGCATATCAATACAACAGATTATTACTCAGCAACAAAAAAGAATAAGCTACTGATATATGCAACAATATAGATGAATCTCAAACAATTAGGAGTGAAAAGGAACTCAGACCAAAATGAGTATGTAGTGTATAATTTTATTTATATAAAATTCTAGGAAAAAAATCTAAATCTATGGTGACATAAGGCAGATTAGTGGTTGTCTGAGAATTGACAAAGTGGATGGGCAGAAGAATTATAAGAGGATTAAAAGAAACTTATGGATAATAAATAGGTTTACTTTTTTATTTATTTATTTTTCTTTATTGATTTTAGAGAAAGAGGAAGGGAGAGAAAGAGAGAGAGAGAATCATCGATAAGAGAGAATATCAACTGGCTGCCTTCTACATGTCCCCCAGTGGGGATCAGGCCCACAACCTGGGCTTGTGCCCTGACTGGGAATTGAACTGACAACCTCTTGGTGCATGGGTTGACACTCAACCACTGAGCCACACCGGCCAGGCTAGGTTTACTTTTTTGATGGTGATAATGCTTTCACAAGTGTATATATATATGCCCCAAATGATCAAATAGTGCACTTTAATCATATGCATTTTATTCTATGCCAATTTACTTTTAGGAGTTGTTTAAAAAAAAAAAAAAAAACTTAAAAGGAGAAAAAGAAAACTGAGTGGGGAAAAAAATTGGTTAGGAAAGGATGAGTCTCAAAGTGGGAAGAATAGGAAGTGTGTCAATATCCAAACAACATCACATGTTGTCCTATACTAAGGATTTGGCAGATGGAATGCATAGAACCAGATAGATTTGAAAACATATTAATTGGGATTTAGCAATCAAAACTTGGTATTTATGTTTGGTGGGATGGTGTGACAACATCAGTTAAGTATGACTCTGGGATGGTGGCCTGGACTCCTAGCTGGCTGAAGCATCAGTATAGGGGCAAGACTAGTCAGGGGAACATCATGACTTTAGTTTACAATGAATTGAATTTGAGATATGCATATGGAAATGCCCAGTAGGTAGCTGTGTAATGGGTCTGAAATTCCAAAGGGTAAGGTAGAATTGTAAATTCTCAGCAAATAGATGATAATTGAAGCAGAGTGTTAATTAGTTAGATCACCTAAGAAGAGTGACTTAAGATATAATTTAAATGTTGAGGTCTAAACCCTGAGAAATACTAATAGTGTATGGTTGGACAAAGAAAAGAACCTCACAATGTAAACAGAAATTTACTTTGATCATCCAGCTCTCAAAACATATGCTTGGAAATTATAATTCATCTGAGTCTGAGAACTTTCAAATGATCCAACAAATCAAAGCCACTGTGAGCTGGTAGATACTCTGTTCTGGTTGTTAGCTGGGAGAACTCTTTGGTAGACATTTAGGCATGTAGACAATCAAAAAAAAAAATTGCAATAACATCTGCACTTAGAGTAACTGCGTAAATGGCTCTTGTTTAGATTTTAATTATGGCAGTTACAACCATGTGGTTAAGGGGACATTTTGGCAGAATTCCACATGGCATTTTTAGCCTCATAAATTTGAAATAAGAGACGTTTTTAACCATATTGCTGCTAATTTCTAACTTGCCCACACCTGGTGTAATATTTCATGCTATGTTTCAGTAACATTCCTGGAGTTATTAATGCCAGCTTTGACCGGAGCCATTATAATGACTTCAGGTTGTTCTTCATGTTTCCTGAAATAGAAAAAAATTGACAGACATATAAATGTACTATTATGTTTTCATGAAAGATATTACATGAATCATACTATATGAAGCAGACAAGCTATAGTTTTGGTCTAAATATGAAATCATAAATAAAATGTCAATGAATGATTAGTAATGCACTATACATTAACTACCAAATAAAAATACATTCAGTAAAACTCATACGTTTCACTCCTGAGAAGGTCTTAATCAGATACCATTAACTCATGTTTTAGAAATTCTAGCAAGCTTGGTTAACTGATTTACTTCCCAAAAGCAAATTAGAAGTAATAAGCTAGCGGCAGACAGGCCCTTATCTTGAGACAAGCACATTAATGGCAGCAAGCTGTGATGACAGATAGAGAGAAATGTGAAAGAAAGAGAGAAAAAAAGAGCCTTGGAAAGCAGAAATCAGAACTCCAAGTAGACCAGTTTATAGCCATTAGTGTAGAGTAAGCAAGCTGCCTCTGATGATAGCACTAGACAATGACTAAAGATCATAATATAGTAGTCTCCAAAAGATCAAAAATAGTAACATTATGAGAAGTTCACTTTTTAAAAGATTTTAATAGTTAAAATTAGTTAATAGTACGCCCTGGCCAGGTAGCTCAGTTGATTAGAGCATTATACAATATGCCAAGATGGTAGGTTGGATCCCCAGTTCAGGCATGTTTCTCTCTCTCTGCCTTTCGCTATCCCTCCAAAAATAAAATATCAGTTACTAGTAGGAGTCCATTGCTTATAAGTTTTGCCTGTGCAAAGTAGTTTGTTTTCTAGTAATGAATGTTCTTCCTTAAAATAAAACCCATTTATGAGAAGAAGGAATGTCTTTAAATATCCTTGAGTACCAGTTCATCACTCTGTGTCATTTAGAACTTCTTAACTTCCATCTAGTATCACAGAGTAGAACTGTTCTAGCCCCCGAGGGATGATTAGCTCCTTGAAAATGAAGGGTAAATATAGATACTTGAATTCATCATTGAATCATGTGCACTCCAACCGCACTCTGCAGCAATGAACATGCAGAAAGTGCTAAGTAAATGAGGAAAAATGATTTACCATACACACACCAAACCCTTCATTCTTTCACTGACAATAAATAATAGTAGCAAAACCCACCTTTGTATAATACTGTAAAAAGCAAATCCACATTTAAAAAATCATTAAATATGATGTAATCGCAAAATTCAAATTACTGGAAAAAAAAACAAAACTCAGTTCAAATGGATGAATGAATGAAAGTACAAAATACTGAATATCCATAAAGAATTAAAGTTTAGGAGATTTCTGGTCAAGACAGTGGTGTAGATAACTGCAGTACTCTCCTCCTCCCACAACCACATCAAAATTACAACTAAACTACAGAACAAACATCCTTCAGAACCATCTGACATCGAGCTGAATGGAAATCCTACAACTATGAAATTCAAGAAGCCACAAGACTGATAGGAAGGGCAGAGGCATGGACAGGCTAGACCCATACCCACGTGTGGCAGATAAAAATCAGGAGGGACACCTCAGCTGTAAATATCCTCCTTGAGGAGTAAGAGCTCCCTGTACCAAACTAGACCCCCAGCACAGGGTTCCAGTGCCAGGAAGAGAAGTCCCCATCACTTCTGGCTGTACAAACCAGCAGGAACTGAGGCTGAGGGAGGCTGAAGCTGCTAGAGCCCCAGGCAGCTCCTCTTCAGTGGTTCTTAACCTGTGGGGCACGACCCCTTTGGGGGTCAAATGACCCTTTCACAGGAATCACCTAAGACCATCAGAAAACATATATTTCTGATGGTCTTAGGAACTGAGATACCACTCCTCCATCTGTCTCCAGGCAGGTCCGCCCACATGCAGATAAGCCCACATACAGATATGCCAACATACAAGTACCCAGCATGATGACATCATCACACCGACCCCATCACATACACCCCATACAAATACAGGTGTATATAACAGGGTTGGCACCATAATTTCCTTATGAAGACCAGTCACACATGTGTAGAGAACAGCTACTGTGTAGAAAGCAACTAGTCTGTTAAAAGCAGCTACTCTGTTGAAAGCAGCAGTATTGGTGCTAAAATGACACTTCATGTATTATAATTACTGGGTAAATGTAAAATTATGTACTGTAAAATCATCAACTACTGCAAAAAATATATATATATCTGTACCATGGGAACTTAATCTGGATGCTGATTGGTCTTTTTATTGGTTTTATCTCAATAATTACAACAGGAATTGAGAAACTGCAATGTGTTATTTGTTATGAAGTTCTATCAGCCAAATCAATGAAGCTAAACAAACTAAAACGCCATTTTGATAGCAAGTATCCAAACTTTGCCGGCAGGGATACCACCTATTTTAGAAGCAAAGTTGATGGACTCAGGAAAGCCAGACTTGACATTGGTGACAAGTACCACAAACAAAACATAGCAGCCATTGAAGCTTCTTATTTGGTGGTACTCAGAATCGCCAGAGCTATGAAACCTTACACCATTGCTGAGGATTTACTGTTGCCAGTGGCCAAAGACATTGTTCGAGTTATGATTGGAGACGAATTTGTTATGAAATTGAGTGCAATTTCTGTATTTAACAACACTGTCTGCAGAAGAATAGATGAGATGTCTGCTGATATTCTTGGTCAGGTAATCCAGAAAATTAAATCTGCTCCACTTCCAATATTTAGCATCCAGTTTGATGAATCTACAGACGTTGCAAGGTTTACGTGAGGTATATTAATGATGGTGACTTTAAAGATGAGTTTCTTTTTTGCAAACCTCTTGAAACAACAACTATTGCACGTGATGTATTTGACACAATTGGTTCATTTCTGAAAGAGCATAAGATCTCTTGGGAAAAGGTTTGTGGTGTTTGCACAGATGGTGCTCCAGCTATGCTAAGAAGTCGATCTGGATTTCAATGTTTGGTCCTAAATGAGTCACCAAAAATTGTCGGAACGTACTGTATGATTCATCAGCAAATAATAGCAATGAAGACACTGCCACAAGAGTTACAAGAAGTAATGAAAAGCATCATAAGTTCTATCAATTTTGTAAAGGCAAGCACTTTAAATAGTTGACTGTTTTCATGACTGTGCAATGAGTTGGATGTGCCAAACAATGCTCTGCTATTTCACACTGAAGTGAGATGGTTATCAACAGGAAAAGTTTTAAAACATGTTTTTGAGCTTCATGATGAACTCAAAATGGTTTTTAAGAAGAAAGTAAGACCGCAGTTCGAAGCACTTTTCAGCGATAAAAGTGAACTGCAGAAAATAGCTTACTTGGTTGACATCTTGAATGAATTAAATTTATCACTACAAGGACCAAATACAACATTCCTCAATTTGTCTGAAAAGATCTGATCATTCCAAATGAAACTTCAGCTTTGACAAAAAAAAATGGATGAAAATAAAATTTACATGTTGCCTACCATATCTGCTTTCTTTGAGGAACATGACATTGAACCAGACAAAAGGATTATGATGATAATTTCTGTGAAAGAACACTTGCACATGCTTGCAGATAAAATTTAATCATGCTTTCCAAATCTCACCCCATTTGCACTTGCCAGAAGCCCATTCACAGTCAAAGTTGAAGATGTTTCTGAGACAGCACAAGAGGAGTTCATTGAACTTAATAACAGTGATGCAATGAGAATTGATTTCTCTACAAAGTCAGTTACAAAATTCTGGATCAAGTGTTTGCAGTCATATCCTGTTCTGCCTGAGACTGGGTTGCGCCTTCTTCTTCCATTTCCAACAACATATCTTTGTGAAACAGGGGTTTCCAGCTTGTTGGTTATCAAGCCTAAATACAGAAGTAGACTTGTTGTGGAAGATGATCTTCGTTGTGCTCTTGCAAAGACTGCCCTCAGAATTTCTGATATGGTGAGAAAGAAGCAATCTCAACCTTCATACTGACTTTTTACACATATTGTTGCAAAATGTAGCAATGTAGTTTACTGTTGTTATATTAAGATTGTTATCCATGCTACACCATGCTTCAATACAAAATTTTATTTATTTGTAATTAGAAATAAATATATTTTTTTTTTGAATTTTATTTATTTTTTTGTTACAGATATTTTACCTTTTTACCCCATTGGCACCCCCACCCCACCCCCCTCCACCCTGTCCCCGGCTTAGTTGTCCATGTCCATTGGTCATGCATACATGCATATAAGTTCTGTGGTTTATCTCTTCCCACCCCCCCCACCCCCCATCCCCTCTTCTGAGGGATGTCAGTCTGTGCCCTACTTCCATGTGTCTGGGTCTACTGTATTCCTCAGACTGTTATGTTCATTATATTCCGTATATAAGTGAGATCATGTGGTATTTGTCTTTTTCTGCTTGGCTTCTTTCACTTAGGATAATACTTTCCAGGTCCCTCCATGTTGTCTCAAAGGATAAGAGATCTTTCTTTCTTACCGCTGCATAGTATTCCATTGTGTATATGTACCACAGCTTTTTGATCCATTCGTCTACTGGTGGACACTTGGGCTGTTTCCAGATCTTAGCTATTGTAAATAGTGCTGCTATGAACATGGGGGTACATATATTCTTCCTGATTGGTGTTTCAGGCTTCTTAGGGTATATTCCCAGCAGTGGGATCACTGGGTCAAATGGAAGTTCAATTTTTAATTTTTTGAGGTAGCACCATATTGTTTTCCATAGTGGCTGCACTAGTCTGCATTCCCACCAGCAGTGTATTAGAGTCCCCTTTTCTCCACACCCTCGCCAACACTTGTTGTTTGATGATTTGTTGATGGCGGCCATTCTGACAGGTGTGAGGTAATACCTCATAGTTGTTTTAATTTGCATCTCTCTGATGATTAGTGATGTTGAGCATTTCTTCATATGTCTCTTGGCCATTTGTATGTCCTGTTTGGAGAGGTGTCTATTCAGCTCCTCTGCCCATTTTTTAATTGGGTTCTTTGTCTTCCTTTTGTGGAGTTGTATTAGCACTCTGTATATATTGGAAATTAACCCCTTATCTGATACATCATTGGCAATGATGTTCTCCCATACAGTGGGTTGCCTTTCCATTTTGATGATTGTTTCTTTTGCTGTGCAGAAGCTTTTTAGTTTGATGTAGTCCCATGTGTTCATTTTCTCCTTTCTTTCTGTTGCCTTAGGTGATGTATCAGTGAAAATTCTGCTCCGTATGATGTCCGAAATTTTGTTGCCTACATTTTCTTCTAGAATTTTTATGGATTCACGGGTCACATTTAAGTCTTTTATCCATTTCGAGTTTATTTTTGTGTATGGTGTAAGTTGATGGTCTAGTTTCATTTTTTTGCATGTAGATGTCCAATTTTCCCAACACCATTTATTAAAGAGGCTGTCTTTACTCCACTGTATGCTCTTGCCACCTTTGTCAAATATTAATTGAGCGTATTGCCTTGGGTCCATTTCTGGGTTTTCAGTTCTGTTCCACTGGTCTATATGCCTGTTCTTGTGCCAGTACCATGCTGTTTTGGTTACAGTCGCTTTGTAGTATAACCTGATATCTGGTATTGTGATCCCTCCAACTTTGTTCTTCTTTTTCAAGATTGCTGTGGCTATTCGGGGTTTTTTTTGGTTCCATATGAACTTTTGAAGTATTTGTTCTAGTTCTATGAAATATGTCGTTGGTATTTTGATGGGGATTGCATTGAATCTATAGATTGCTTTGGGTACTATGGACATTTTAATGATGTTAATTCTTCCAATCCATGAACAGGGTATGTGCTTCCACTTTTTTATATCTTCCTCTATTTCTTTTTTCAATGACCTGTAGTTTTCTGCAAATAGGTCTTTTACTTCTTTGGTTAAGTTTATTCCTAGGTATCGTAGTTTTTTTGGAGCGATGGTAAATGGGATTGTTTTTTCAGTTTCTCTTTCTGTGAGTTCATCATTAATGTACAAGAATGCCGTCGATTTCTTGACGTTAATTTTGTATCCTGCTACTTTGCCAAATTCATTTATTAAGTCTAATAGATTTTTGATGGAGTCTTTAGGGTTTTCTATGTACAATATCATGTCATCTGCAAATAATGACAGTTTCACTTCCTCCTTTCCAATTTGGATCCCTTTTATTTTTTCTTCATGTCTAATTGCTGTGGCTAAGACTTCCAGTACAATGTTAAATAAGAGTGGCGAAAGTGGACATCCCTGTCTTGTTCCTGTTCTTAATGGAAATGTTTTTAGTTTCTGTCCATTGAGTATGATGTTGGCTGTAGGTCTTTCATATATGGCCTTTATTATGTTGAGATATGATCCCTCTATTCCTACATTGCTGAGCGTTTTTATCAGAAATGGATGCTGGATTTTGTCGAATGCTTTTTCAGCATCTATTGATATGATCATGTGGTTTTTATTTTTCATTTTGTTTATGTGGTGTATCACGTTTATTGATTTGCGAATATTGTACCAGCCTTGCATCCCTGGAATGAATCCCACTTGGTCATGGTGAATAATTTTTTTGATGTATTTCTGGATCCAATTTGCTAGTATTTTGTTCAGGATTTTGGCGTCTATGTTCATCAGGGATATTGGCCTGTAGTTTTCTTTCTTTGTAGTGTCTTTTTCTGGTTTTGGAATTAGAATTATGCTGGCCTCATAGAACGTGTTTGGAAGTCTTCCTTCTTCTTGAATTTTTTGAAATAGTTTGAGGAGAATGGGTGTTAGTTCTTTTTTGAATGTTCGGTAAAACTCCCCTGTGAAACCATCTGGGCCTGGGCTTTTGTTTGCTGGGAGAGTCTTGATTACCTCTTCAATTTCCTTAGTTGTTATTGGTCTGTTCAAGTTTTCTATCTCTTCCGGGAATAGTTTTGGGAGACTGTGTGTTTCTAGAAATTTGTCCATTTCGCTGAGATTGTCGAATTTGTTGCCATATAGTTGTTCATAGTAGTTGTTAACGATCTTTTGTATTTCCGTGGTGTTGGTTGTTACTTCTCCTCTTTCATTTCTGATTTTGTGTATTTGGGTTCTCTCTCTTTGTTTCTTGGTGAGTCTAGCTAAAGGTCCATCTATCTTGTTTATCTTTTCGAAAAACCAGCTCTTTGTTTCATTGATCCTTTGAATTGTTTTTTTGGTCTCTATGTCATTTATTTCTGCTCTGATCTTTACTATTTCCTTCCTTCTACTTGCTCTGGGGTTTTCTTTTTGTTTGCTTTCTAATTCGTTAAGTTGTGAGGTTAGACAATCAATTAGAAATTTTTCTTGTTTTTTGAGGTAGGCCTGTAGTGCTATGAACTTCCCTCTCAGAACTGCTTTCGCTGCATCCCATAGATTTTGTGGTGTTGTGTGTTCATTTTCATTGGTTTCCAGGAAGTTTTTAATTTCTTCCTTGATCTCCTCGGTGACCCATTCATTGTTTAATAACATGCTATTTAGCCTCCATGTGTTGAAATGTCTTTGCATGTTTTTGTTGCAATTGATTTCTAGTTTCATGCCATTGTGATCTGAGAAGATGCTTGATATGATTTCAATCTTCTTGAACTTGTAGAGATTTAGTTTGTGTCCTATCATGTGGTCTATCTTTGAGAATGTCCCATGTGCACTTGAGAAGAATGTGTATTCTGTAGTTTTGGGGTGTAATTCTCTGTAGATATCTATTAAATCCATTTGGTCTAGTGCTTCATTTAGAGTCTCTGTTTCCTTGCTAATTTTTTGCCTAGAGGATCTATCCAGTGCTGTCAACGGGGTGTTGAAGTCCCCTGCTATGATTGTATTGTTGTCGATTTCTCCTTGGAAGTCCTCCAGAAGATTTTTAATATATTTTGGTGCTCCTATATTGGGTGCATATATGTTTATCAAGGTTATATCTTCCTGTTGGATATATCCTTTCAATATTATGTAGTGGCCTTCTTTGTCTCTAGTTATGGCCTTCATTTTGAAATCTGTTTTATCAGATATGAGTATTGCTTCCCCAGCTTTTTTTTGCTTTCCATTTGCTTGGAAAATTTTTTCCATCCCTTCACTTTCAACCTATGTGAGTCTTTTGTTGAGAGGTGGGTCTCTTGTAAACAACATATGGATGAGTCATGCTTTCTTATCCAATCAGCTACTCTGTGTCTCTTTATGGGAGCATTCAATCCATTTACATTTAAGGTGATTATTGATATGTACTTATTTATTGCCATTTTTGTTTAGTGTGGTTCTATTTTTCTTCCCATTTCTACTGCTAATTACAGCAGTCCTTTTAACATTTCTTGCAGTGCTGGTTTGGTGCTAATGTATTACCTTAGCTTTTTTTTGTCTGGGAAGCTCTTTATTTGATCTTCTATTTTGAACGATAGCCTTGCTGGGTAGAGTAGTCTTGGATTCAGATTCTTGTTTTTCATGACTTTGATTACTTCATGCCATTCTCTTCTGGCCTGTAGGGTTTCTTGTGAGAAGTCAGCTGAGAGTCTTATGGGGTTCCCTTTGTAGGTAACCTGTTGCTTATCTCTTGCTGCTTTTAGGATTCTCTCTTTGTCTTTAATTTGTGGCATTTTAATTACTATGTGTCTTGGTGTGGGCCTGTTTGGGTTCTTCTTACTTGGGACTCTCTGTGCTTCTTGAACTTGAATGCCTTCCTCCTTCACCAAATTAGGGAAGTTTTCTCTCACTATTTTTTTGAATATATTCTCTATCCCTTGCTCCTTTTCTTCTTCTTCGGGGACTCCTATGATGCGAATATTATTACGTTTCCAGTTGTCCCATAGTTCTCTTAAGCTGTCTTCCTGTTTTTTAATAGTTTTTTCCTTTTGTTTTTCTGATTGGTTAATTTTTTCTACCCTGTCTTCTAATTCACTGATCCGGTCCTCAGCTTCCCCTACTCTGCTTTTTAAACCTTCCAATGTGTTTTTCATTTCGGATATGTCATTTTTTATCTCTTCTTGTTGGTTTTTAATTTCCATTTGGCTTATTTTCAGTGTCTCTATGTCCTTACTCATGCTGTTCAGCTTCCTCAAGATCATGGCTCTGAATTCTAGCTCTGTTAACATGCCTAATTGCTCCACATTGATCTCATCTTTGGTGGAGGTGTCTTGCTCTTTCATTTGGCTTCTGTTTCTGTGTTTCACCATTTTGGCTATCACTGTGGGCTTTGGAGCCTGTCAAGTTCTCCCTGTGGGTGTTGGTGTTCTGCTGTTTGTGGGTCCCTCTCCTGTGTTTAGATGAGCGAGGGAGGACCCACGTTGAACACCACTGTCAAGTCTTACTTTCCTGGTTAAAGTTGCCAGCCCAGGAAAGGTACTGTTATCCTCTAGCTTTTTGCCTGGAGGCTAGCAGTCTAGGTTACTTGATGAGTTTTGGGTTGTCAGTTGATTGAAAAACTCCCTCTGGTGCTCAGCCAAGGGGCTTTCACGAGGGTGGGGCAGATGCTGGTCATTAGTGAGCCTCAATTAGCACTTCAATGGCCCACAGGGTGGGGTTGGATCTCCGAGGGAGGGGCTGCTGCCTCTCCCCAGAGCCCTGGGAAGGAGCAATGTGGCCACCGTCCTGAGTGGCTGCACTCAGCCAAAGCTCTGAGCGCCCTCCAAACCCCGAGTGTCCCGACACAGTTCCAGTCCAGTCTGCCCTCCCTCTGCCGGAGCCCAAGGTGAGTGGCTGTGGCTGTTTCAGCCTCTGTCCCGGCTGCGCTGTGGGGCCGCCTGGGAGTGTAACCTGTGGGCGCCGCTTACAGCTAAGGCCGCTGCCGAGCTGCCGACCGTGGGCTCCCAGCCCCGTCTCGCGCCTTCGCAAGCCTACCAGGGTGGAGTCGGTGTCCCTCGTTGTATGGTCCTTGCAAGCTGCTTTTCTGTTGGTTTTTCCCGTCGATTTGTCTGTGTTATAGTTGTAATTCCAGTTTGGTTCTGGGAGACGGTCTGTGTAGCTCCGTTCACTCCGCCGCCATTTTTCGGTTCTTCAGAAATAAATATTTCACAATATATAATTACATATTTTTTTGTGATTAATCACTATGCTTTAATTCTGTTCAATTGTAACAATGAAAATACATCCTGCATACCATATATTTACATTACGATTCATAACAGTAGCAAAATTACAGTTATGAAGTAGCAACAAAATAATTTTATGGTTGGGGGTCATCAC
Organism: Molossus molossus; assembly: GCF_014108415.1. Lineage (NCBI taxonomy): Eukaryota > Metazoa > Chordata > Mammalia > Chiroptera > Molossidae > Molossus > Molossus molossus. The sequence continues at coordinate 33,871,084 of NW_023425346.1, forward strand.
AACATGAGGAACTGTATTAAAGGGTCACAGCATTAGGAAGGTTGAGAACCACTGTCTTAAAGCATCTGGATATGGACTTACTCAGACCTGCTCCCTCCAAGCTCCAGTACTGGGAATGTAGCTGGATAGGTATCAGAGACATACGGGGGGAAACTGAGTTATTTGGCATCAGAGTGTGAGCAGTAGGGCAGCCTTCTCCCAAACAGACATGCTGGCAGAGGCCATTGTTGAGCCCTTCCCCCATGGGGCTGTCAGATGGCTGCCATATCTGGGACCCCAGCAACCTGGCTGACACTCTTTGCCCTGCCCTGGTGATTCCCTGAGGCCCTGCCCCACCCAAATTTCAGGTTCACCCAAGCTGTTTCCAGTGGCTTTACCATAGGATTGACCTATCTTGGCTCTTGCTTCAGATTTTCCTAAATTCTCTCAAACAAATATCATTTGGCCTCAGCGAGCCCCATACCTCTAGCTAACTAGCTCCACGCCTGGCACTAGAAGCAACCAGCCTTGGTTCACAGCTTAGCTTTGCCTGGATACCTCCAAGTCCAGCACAAGAAGCAGCCATCTGTAGATCAGTTTTTAGCTTATGTCTAGTGGCCCCAGGTAGAACACAGGCAGTGGCTGACCTTGCCCCAGAAGCAGCACACCCAGTGGACAGCTTCAAACCATGGCAAAACACCACCACCTAACCACCACCACAAGCAACACACCTGCAAGGTAGTCAAAGGTCAGTGGTCAGTGGGCACAGCCAGTTTTTGCAGATGATCAGCTTGAGTAAATCCGTCCCATTGATGTGCCAATAGCAATCAAGACTCAATTACAACAGAAGGATAGACAGTCCATATGAAGTGTGTACCTCAAGGGCCCAGCTGGGGTGACCAGGGAGGTTGTGCCATTGGACCCTACATGACACCTACTATAATAGGCCACCCCAGGAAACCTAGGAGACATAGCAACTCTACTTAATACATAGAAACAAACACAGGGAGGCAACAAAAATGAGGAGATGAAGAAACATGTCCCAAGTAAAAGAACAGAACAAAACTCCAAGATAAGAACTAAACAAAATGGAGATAAACAATCTAATAGATGCAGAGTTCAAAACACTGGTTATAAGAATGCTCGAGGAACTTAGTGAAAATTTTAAGGAACATTGTGAGAATGTCAAGGAACTTAGTGAGGACCTCAAAAGCATAAAAAAGGACCAACAAGAATGAATAATGCACTAATTAAATAAAGAATAATTTACAGGGAATCAATACTAGAGTAGGTAAAGGCAAGACTACAACCATCAATTTGGAATACAGGAAAGCAAAAAACATCCAATGAGAATAAAGAATCCAAAAAAATGAGGGTAGTGTAAGGAGCCTCTGGGACAACTTCAAGCATACCAACATTTGCATCATGGGGTGCCAGAAGGAGAAGACAGAGAGAACAAAAGATTGAAAACTTATTTGAAACAATAATGACAGAAAACTTCCTTCACTTAAGGAAACAAACATACAAGTCCAGGAAGCACAGAGTCCCAAACACGATGAATCCAAAGAGGTCCACACAAAGACACATCATCATCAAAATGCAATAGCTTAGACTAAGAGAGAATCTTAAAAGCAGCAAGAGAAAAGTACTTAGTTACCTACAAAGGAGCTCCCATAATACTGTCAACCAATTTCTCAAAAGAAACTTTGCAGTCCAGAAAGGAGTGGCAAGAGACATTCAAATAAATAAAAAGCAATGACCTACAACCATGATTACTGTATCCTGCAAAGCTAACACTTAGAATCGATGGACATATAAAAAGTTTTCCAGAGAAGAAAAAGCTACAGGACTTCATTACTATCAAACCAGTATTATATGAAATGTTGACGGGTCTTCTTGAAGAAGAAAAGAGAAAGAAGAAGGAGAAAGAGAAGGAGAAGGAGAAGATGAAGAAAGAGAAGGAGGAGATGGAGGAGGAGAGAGGGAAGAGGAAGAGGAGGAGGAGAAGGAGAAGAAGAATATGAACAATAAAATGGCAATAAATACCTATCTATCAACAATTCAATCTACAAACAAAATGAACAAGCAGAACAGAAACAGACTCTGATACAGAGAGCTTTTTGTTGGTTGCCAGATGGGAGGATTTAGGGGAATGGGTGAAAAAGGTGAAGGAATTAAGAAATACAAATTGGTTGTTAGACTAATGAATCTCAAAGGGGGGGGGGGAGATAAACCAAAGAACTTATAGGCATATATGCACAACCAATGAACACAGACAATAATGTGGGGAAGGCAGGAGGGTGGTGGGAGTGGGGAAGAGGTGGTCAATGGGGGGGGGGCAGGGAAGGGGGGACATCTGTAATACATTCAACAAAAAAGATAAGTTTAAAAAGAAAAAAAAAGAATTATAGTGTAGACAGAAGCTAATGTTGCCTATTAATAAATTTTCAGAAGCATAACTGAAATTGTTATTGTAATATCAATTTTATGTCACAGTAATTTTATAGTCTTAAGGGAGATTGCTATTGGCATTTCATGTTGAGAAAAGGCTTTAGAACAATTTTACTTTGATATACTCCTTTACTAAGTGTTTTTACATTTATAGTGAATGGGGTCCTGCCCTATATACAAGAGTGAACAAAAGTAGGTTTACAGTTGTGAGTACGCAAGACTTTAATCTTATATTATTATTTACTAATTATTGTATTGAGTATTTGTATTATGACGGTAAACCTATTTTTCCCACCCTTATATGTTCGAAAAATATGAGTGTTGGTTCTCTAAGGCAATTTCTATTTCATTTTTTATTACATATTTCATTTTAAAGACAGTCTGTTAAATATCGTTTTAAATCCTTGAGGGACACCTATAAACATATTCACATCTCCAATATTATAATGCCATTTTTATTTTGAAGAATATTTTTATTTTCTCTATATAATATTCATGCTTACATTGAGGGCTCAATCACAATATACTTAGCATGGCTTAGAATTTATTCAGAAATAAATCAGTAGTTGAACATCATTAATTCCATTAATGTAATCAAATTTTTTCTAATTATGAAGCATTTGTCTTTTTTAATGACTATAGTGAAATACTAGTAGAGAGTAGATTTCAGTTCATAAGATAATGCCATGTGACTGCAGTCTGAAACTTTGATATCTAAGTGTAGGTTTTAGGTAATAGAAAATGAGATGATTTCTGAATAACAACAGACAAATCCTCAGAAGTCAATCACATCAGAAGATTAGAGGTTACCAGGGTATAACAGAAAGTTCTTTCATATCTGAAGAAGACACTTAGTAAACATAATGAGCATTCTAGTGTTATTCATGGAGAAAAGAAGATAGCAAGATGTACTAAATAGTCAGAGAGCTGAATCAGCTTGATAAGAAAGTAGTCAATAGTTATCACTCTTTTGCTTGTTAAAGCCAGTAAGTCTTTTTATTAATATAACAATGTGGGTGATCCTGTTTTGAATGCGGAATTATTTGAGCATGGTGGGAGACTAATCCATTCACTCATTTATTCACTACTAAGTACCTAAAATGTGCCAACCACCGTGCCAGAACAGAACATATAAATAAGTATATGACATTCTTTCCCTTAAAACCTGCTATCATCCATGAAAAAAATAGTTGACAATCTGGACTCACTAAAATTAAAAGCTCCTACCCTGCAAAATATGGTGTAAAAAAAATAAGAAAGCAAGCCACAAACTTGGAGAACATATTTGCAAAAGACATGTTTGTTACCTAAAATACAAATATATATATATATATATATATATATTAAAACGTAACAATAAGAAAATGAAAAATCTGATTTAAAAATCAGCAAAAGACCTGAACAGATACTTCACCAGAGAATATATGAAGAAATGAGCATATGAAAAGATGCTCAACATCACATGTCATTAGGGAAATGCAAATTAAAACAATAAACTACCACTAGACATCTATTAGAATGACGGAGAACACCGAATGCTGGCAAGGATGGGGAGCAATTGGCGCTCCCATTTACTGCTGGCGGGAATGTCAAATGGTACAAGCTGTTTGGCAATTTCTTACAAAATGAATCATAATCTTACTGTATGATCCATCAGTTGCACTCCTTGGTATTTACACAGAAGTTCAAAACTCATGTCCACTCAAAACCTGCGCACAGATGTTTATAGCAGCTTTATTCATAACTGCCGGCACGTGGAGGCAACTGAAATGTCCTTCGGTAGATGAATGAATAAATAAACTGTGATACATCCAGATAATAAAATATTATTCAACATTAAAAATTAATCAGCTATCAAGCCATGAAAAGACATGAAGGAAACTTAAATTCATATTACTAAGTGAAAAATTCAAACTAAAAAAGTGCTACATATTACATGATTATAACTATATGATATTCTGGGAAAGGAAAAACTGTGGAGACAGTAAAAAGATCAGTGGTTGCCAGGAGAAATGGGGGGGGGGGGAGGTTCGGTGTGGAGAGATGAATAGGCAGAGTACAGATGACTTTTAAGGCAGTAAAACTATTCTATATAATATTATAGTGGTGGATTATACATTTGTCAAAATATGTGGAATGTACAAAATCACGAATGAACTCTAATGGAAACTACAAACACTGGGTGATAATGATGGGCTAATGCAGGTTTATTAATTATCACAAATGCACCACTCTCATGAGGCATGTGATATGTAAGTGAGGGGCAGGGGCTATATGGAAATTCTGTGTATTTTCCACTCGATTTGGCTGGAACCTAAAACTGCTCTAAAAGAATAGTCTATTTTAAAAATCTGTATTGTCCACTAGAAAATGGAGACAAGTAACCGAGTGCTGACAGGCAGGGTTTTAGATGTTATGAGGGAGTCATGTAGTGGATATCATGTGAGCTCAGGAAAGGGCAAGAGGACAGTCCATCAGCCTGGAGAGGAGAAGCAAGGACATCGAGGAGGCAAACCTCTGCTTATTTCCAAATTCCCTAGAGCAGGAAAAAAATTCAGACAAATCCTAAGCTTGTGCAAAAAAAGGGGGGTTGTGGGAACTGGGCAAAGTCTTCTTTTAAAAGAATGAAAATATGTTTCTAAACCAAATAAAAAAGGGCATTTTGTCATTTTCATAATTTGACATTACACAATGTCATCAGGGGGAAAAGTCAAATTAATTCCTAAGATGTTCAATCTAGAAAGTGAATTCACTGAAGGGCCAACATTTTTTCAAGTTTAATGAAAGCGATAAACCCAAGAAGCTCAATGAATATCAAGAACAGCAAACATGAGGAAATTACACCAAGGTATATCATGATCAAATTGGTCACAAGACACCCAGTGGATCAACATTTTAAAGTTCTAGTGAACAACTTGTCAACCAAGAATTCTATGTTCAGCGAAAGCGTTTTTTTGAAATGAAGGTGCTGAGAGAATTAATCATTGGCAGACGCTAACTATAAGAAATGTTAAATGAAGTCCTTTAGGCAAAAGAAAAAAATGAAACCAGATGGAGATATGGGTGTACAAAAAGAATAAAAAGCACCAGAATTAGTAATAACATGGGAAATATGTGTGTGTGTAATTTTTAATTATTTAAAACAATTTTAAAGGCAATGTTTTAAGCAAAAATAACAATGTGTAGGGTTTAGAATATATGTGTAAGTGAACAACAGTATGATAGTCAATGGAGTGACTTGTATAACAGCAGTAACATATACGCCAGGAAGGGGAAAATCAACATATATTATTGTATTGTGAAATGGTACAACGTCAGTTTAAAATATGCTATGATGAGTTAAATTATATACTCTAAACCCAAAGGCAGCAACTAAAATAACAAAACAGTTATCACCAATGAACTAACAAAGGAAACAAGATGAAATTGTTTTTTGTTATTTTTCAATCCTGAGTTCATCTAAAAGAAGGTAGTCAAGAGAAAAAGGAGAATAAAGAACACAGCATAGTCATCAAACAAATAAGATAGTATATTTAAACCCAACTCCATCATCAGTGACATAGTGTAAATAATCTAAGCACCTTAATTAAAGGCAGAATTGTCTTATTGGATAAAAATGTATGACCCAACTATATGCTATTTACAAGAAATCATTTTTAAATATAAAGATGCAAATAGATTAAAATGAATAGATTTCTTAATGCCATGCTAGCATTAATCAAAAGAAACATAAAATGACTATATTGATATTAGACAAGACTGGTTTTAGAGGAAAGAATATTAGCAGAGCTAACAAAAGTCATTTCATAAAAGGGCCAATTAATCAAGAGCACGTAAGCATCTTAAACATTAGATACCTTATCTCAGAGCTTCAATATACATGAAGCAAAACCTGATAGAAATACAAAAAGAAATAAACAAATCCAACAGTTTAGTCAGATATTTTACCATCCCTCTTTCAATGATTGAGGGAACAAACAGAAAGACAATAGGACAGAAAAGATTTGAACAATGCTGTCCAACTTGATCAAATTGATATTTATAAAACACTTCACCCAACATCAGCAGAAAATACATTCTTTTCAGGTTTATACAGAACATGTACCAAGAGAAAATATATTCTAGGTTGATGAAAACTGCCTCTTTCTGCATATTAAAGGGAGAGGATTATTTGTGTTGTTTGAGGCATAAAGTGAGGTAGAGAAGGGGTAACATGAAGGGAAGTCGGAAGTCGGAGCCTGACTTGAAAAATATAACCAAGGAACCTTACAAGGTCAGAAAAATCGAATACTGTACTCAGTTGCTTGAAACCTGTGCTGTAGATGACCCTTGGCTTTACTGAATTAAATCCAATTATCAGTGAATGTCTTGTATTTACAGCTGCCTCTTGTGGGCAGTATGATAGGAGGACACAGAATAAAGGAGAAGGAAACGGTCCCACATCTGACTTGAGCCCGGGCAGAGACGAAGAAGGATCCAACAAAAGCAGGAAACTGGAGTCAGAAGTGACTCGCACAAATACATTTGCAGAGATCCTGAGGGCATTGGACTTGCCATAAAACAGAGTTGCAGTGTTTGACCTGACCTTATTCCAAAAGCTTAGGAGCAGAGTGACCCAAGTCAACATCTGTGTTACATTTTTCTCCCCCTCACCCCACTAGTCACCGCAGGAGAAAAGGAGCAGTATAAATCTACTTCTCTGTTGTTATGAATGATTCCAAAAGTCCTCCTCCTAGGGGGTGAAAGTGGCTACAAACAGTTTGTTTTTAAATGTTGTTTCCATACATACCTATCACCCAATGTAATTTGAGCACAGTATCTCAAAGCCACAGGGACTCGCTGACCCTAATGGTGAAACAAACGTGAGAAAAAGCCTGGGGTAACCGCAGAGAGGGAGATCAGAGGGGGCGAGGACACTTCCCAGGGTGTGCCTGCAGGCTAATCCCCAACTGCTCCGGTGTCTCTGCCCCACGAATTGTTAACATTTTTCAGCTGATAGCACATAGGAGCAGGGAATGCAGATCAAACCTTTTTGGCTTGCTAAAATAGGGAGGAAATAAAACAGAACCTAAGCCTCAGGATAAGTCATCGCATACTCAAACTGTTCAGAGGAGGGCTTGGAGCCTCCCGTCACATGAGGGAGTTCAGTAAGGATTTTGATACCATTCAATGCATTTGAATGCTTGAGAGATACTGAATCTTGGTACTGCTCAGATGTTCTCACTGTTCAGTCTCCTTTTGAAAGTTAAAAAGTTCCCTGGTCTCATTGCTTGGACCACAGAGCTTCCATGCAAAGGACATCGGCAGCATCCCAGACCCCACGATCAGCAACTGCAGTGGGACAAAGGTGGTTGTGACACCCAGGTCCCAGGGCAGGGAGGTCCTTTAACACTCTGAAATCAGTGTGTGACACTGCCTATGTAGTTCTCTTTTCATTTGTCTGTATTGCCCAGCTATTACCTCATGAAGGTGGTGTCCCTGTGTAACTGTCTAGACTACTCACCTTTGTGTCTCCAGTACCTGGCACAGGGCCTACCTAGCACAAGAAGATGCTTAATAGTTGCCGCATTAGATTGTTCTACAAATTCAAAGAGCATGAAAAAGCCTGGAACAGAACAAAGAAACATATTTATGATCATGGCCACCGTAGGAACTTCAACCCCCAAGTGATAGTAAATCAGGTGTTCCTCTGAGAATTGGAGTTGTGATTGATTTTTCCCAGCTGTCAAAGCAGGACAATTCCTTAAGCTCCAGTGACATATGACCAACAGGGTCGTTAATGTCACAGAGATTTAAGGAAAGCATTTGTAGGTTTTTCTCAGCGTACTATGTAACAAATTTCAAAGTGCAGGCCAACCTGTGAAGTAAGCAGACAGTTTTGCAAATGATCTTTTTCTGGGCCTTTTACCATCATTTTCCAGCACTGAACTCCTTTCTCCCTGCTTTGCTGCAGCCCCCTTCTCCCCGTTCCTTTAGCCTCACCGAAATAAGCCAGTTCCACACACCAGCAGCCAAGTAATACTAAACATTTCCTATTTTTAAAGATAGCAATTAAGTAAATGCATCTTTAGCAAGATGTTATGACTGCTGAGAACCGCATGTGTTCGCCTTCTCAGGCATATTTGCATTTGCACTGGGAAAAAACCATTTCTGAACTCAAGAGAATGCGTGGAAATGGGGATATTTGAGGAATCAATGAACCTGGATTTTTTTTTAAATTGCTTTTAAAGATGGAAGCCATATAGCAGGATTTTAATTCCATACAAAAGAATAATTTGTTTTCATTTAAACTGAGTGGGAGAAAACGAGGACCAGGTTGTCTGATTTGTGGTGCTCCTCGACAGGCCTTTTAAGACATTTAATCTGGAAGAGCATTTTCGGTACAATAACAAGAACTCTCAATTAAATATCTAGTAAGATCATTGTAGAGTTTTACTTCTCTAAGAAAACTGCACATAATCTCATATACTGTGCTTCTGTTTATTAGACAGTCACAGAAAATATAAACCATAGTGTGACTTACAAAAAGACTGAAACAGACATGGTAGAGGATTCTCAATTTTCCCTTTCCCTTCAACCATGACCTTACCCCACATATACACACTTTATTTTTTCACTGCTCACCTACACCTAAACCTTGACTAATAAACAAATCATAAGACTTGCAAAAATGCTCCTGGAAAGTACGACTCTGACATGTGGGTGGGATGGAAACAATAATCCCAAGCCAGAGAGGCACGAGAACCAGAACACCTCCAACTGTGCATTTTGCAGCAGTTAAAGACAAAATGCTACCTGAGCCAAACCACAGAGGTAGAAAGTCCTCTCCCCTCCTTACCCTATAAAACTCCAGCCCTGCTTCAACTGGGAGTCACCTGTTGTCAGAGTTTCCCTGTGGTGCATCAGCTGAATAAACGTTTACAACCTATTTGAGTTCAGGTATTTTCACTTGAAATTCTTAAGGTGAATGTTAAGAGTTAAGTATAAAGCAGGTTGTGTGCATAGGGGTTTGACTAAGGTGTGGCTACTCATGGGCAGGTAGCAGATACGTTTCTACCTTATCCAATTTCTCCCCTTCATCTGATTCATCTTTTCCCAGTTTCCTTATCTTTGCAGTCTACGATTACATGCAAAATGGATTTGCCATAAATTCCTTGAGATCATGTGTTAACCACTTGCAGACATAAGAGATCTACGAAACCTTCTGCTTAAAAGAGAGCAATCCATCTACTTATTCTTGAGCTACAACCAATCGCCAAATCTGCATGCATAACATAATTTTTCACTTATTAAAATTACTTCTTTATTTTGATGAATTCACAGATTCTTCCGAGTTGAAAAGGAGACTTTGAAAGTCATCATTCATTTTTGCAGTGAGATTTCGCACATTATGTACACATAGTGATAATAGCGTCTTCACATTGCAAAAATGTGTATTACAATTTACAAAACATGCATATATGCAGGCTTTCTGGTGCAAGTACAAACACACAGAGATATACAGACACCCAGCCTCTCCTTAAATACGACTTGTAATAGTGGGCTTATTACATTTAAGGTTGTCCACTCATTCTAATAGAGACAGTGCCAGCCAGTGAAAGCAAAAGTAATTTTTCGATACTTATCGCTGAATATCAGTGGTTCCAATCACTCACCCGCACAACTGCAGGAAGTCTAGTTTCCCCAGTAGATTCCTGGGAATTCTCAGAGCTGCGTGCACTCAGAGGTCCTTGTTCACTAGTCTAGCCAGCCTACCTGGGATGTTTCCATAGCAACTCCAGACATTTCTACCAAGACTCTACTCCAGCCTCAGACTCTGCACCATCACTGTCACCATTGGAACTGGGTGCCTTCCACTGGACTCTCTAACTGGAAACATGGAGCCTTGCTTACAGAGAACATTCCTTCTGTGTTACTCAGTCTCTCTGAGAGTCCGCAGCAAGACGCCAGGATCCAGAGTCATTAAGGCGATATGATTTTTCCATTCACACACACATTTATTTCCTCCACAGGGAACAAACACACAGCCAGAATCCTGTGTCAAGACAACATACAAGATTAACCCCTGCCAGATAACTAGAGCTCCATTGCTTTGCAGCACACAAACCTGCTCGTTAAGCCTGGGCTAGATGTTATTTTATGATGAGTTCTCTCTCGGGGCCACCTGATTTTGCCATCTGATTTTGATAGGACCAGTCCTGTTGGTAATAGTTATATTTTTGTTTTTTTAATAAGAGACATAATTTTATTACATTTTTTTTTTTAGAAAAACAAAATGCAACATCTAAAAAATCCAAAATTTACTATTGATACTAATTCCTATGAGTTACTATACACAAGTCCAGAAATGAAAGAAAACATTAAATATGTAGAAACATTTAACATCAGAAGCCTTAAAATCTAACTGTGTGTAGCAGCTACAACCTGCATTTTTTTCCTTAATCCTCACCCGAGGATATTCCTCCATTTATCTTCAGATAGAGTGGGAGGGAGGGGGAGAGAGAGAAAGAAACATTAAGATGCGAGAGACACAGTGACTGGTTGCCTCCCACACGACCCGACCAGGGCCAGGGATGAATTGCAACCAAGGTATGTGCTCTTGACCAGAGTCGAACCCGCGACTCATTGGTCCACAGGCCAATGCTCTAACCACTGAGCCAAATCGGCTAGGGCAAACCAGCATTTTTTTTTTTAATAATTTTTTTCTTTATTGATTTTAGAGAAAGAAAGGGAGAGGGAGAGAGAGATAGAAACATTAATGAGAGAGAACATCAACTGGCCGCCTCCTTCAACTGGCCGCCTCCTGCATGCCCCCAACGGGGGATTTAGCCCACAACCTGGGCATGTGCCCTGACCAGGAATTGAACCAGCAACCTCTTGGTGCATGGGTTGATGCTCAACCACTGAGCCACACCGGCCAGGTGAAACAAGCATGTTTTAAAAAGTATTTCCCTACAAAGAATCTTATCAGCTATACAAAAGTCTGTACAGTCTTTATACTGAAGCTAATATTGAGCTGCACTTGCAGTTCAAGTCATACTTGAGAAAATACGTTTGAAACCTAGTTTTGGGCAGTGTTGATTTCTCTCTTACCCAGTAGACAAAATCATCCTAAACTCCTTTGCAAATTGATTAATATAATTGAACTCTGGGGGATCATTGTTGGCATGTCCCAGCCTTTCATTCATGTTTTGCCCTTTTGGAGAAGACTTTCTTCTGATGGAAGTCCATTCAGACCCTCGATACGTAAGACCAATTACTCTTTTCTAGCCTGAGTGTACCAATTCCTTTCCATTTCGCGTAGGAAACAGCTGGTAGATTGTATATCAGGCTGGCCACAACCCAGGATCCATTCCAGTTGGCTAAAGTATCTTTTAAAATTCAATGCTCCAGATAACTTCCAACTTCAGCAGGGTCTAGACAGCTGGGTTCTTGCATTAATCTGGGTACACATTTCTATCAAAAAGCCCTAAGGTTGTTGGTTTTTTTGCCTATCTCTTAATACTGGACAGATACTGAACTAGTACTTTTAAGTTACCCTTGAATGCCTTCTTAATACCCTTTCTCTAATTCATCAGCACATCTGGCCAGCCCTTCCGTCAACATATATCTCAATTTCTGCAGACATATTTCATCCCCACCTCAGTGTTGTCCTGAGTCACAGCACCTCACCGGGCTTAGTGCGGTAGCATCCTATCTGGTCTGCGTGCTTGTCAACACACCAGCCAAAATGATACTGTTAAAACACAAGCCAGCTCATGGTACACTTTTCAATGTCCTCTGACTGCTTGGCATTGCTTTTAGAGTAAAAGACAGAAAGGTTACTATGGCCCACCAAGCCCCACGAGCCCTGCCTTCTCCTCGCCTCTCACAGTCCCTCCCTCCCTCCCTCTGCTCCAGCCACCCTGGTCCTTGGGTCCTTGAACACACCAGGCTTAGGCTCCCGAGAATGTTCTTTTGACAGATTCCCATATACTCTGCGTCTTACCTCCTCCGAGTTTGTTTCCAAATACCATCTTGTTTAAAAAAGAACTGGAGTTCTAATGGACTACTACTCAACATTATTTCCAAGAACAGGAAGAACTCAATTGTTTTTCTACTCCATTACCTACTAGAATGTTGTCATATTTCAGGATGAGAAAGATCTTTTAGAATTCTAATTAAAAAATAAAAATAACCCAGAGCATGTTTGATTTCTATCTTTTGATGTTTGTTTGTTTGTTTTTTTTAATCTCATAGCAGTTCCCTAAATCTAACATTTATGTCTTTTCTTTTCTGAAATGTTCTTAGGTGATGTGATTGGCCAAGGTCCCCTGTCACATGTGCACTGTGTACCCGTGGAATGACCCCCCTCCCCCAATGGATGTCTAGGGCTTCCCACCTCTGTCCTTTATGCACACCAGTCCCTCCACTGGAGTTATTCCTACTCCCACACTCATACTGTTGAAATTCTCCATGTTCTCTGTGACCCAGATGAGATGCCATTTTCTCCATGAAGTTTCCTCTGAGCTCTCCTGCAAAAAAGTACCTCTTCTCCCTGGGAAGCCAGAGCATTGATTTGCTCTTAGTGTGTCTGTTCTTGTATGTGATCTTGTTATGTGACCTATGTCTGCTAAATAGGTATTATGTGTTTCTTGACATTATTAAGCTATATCTTATTTGTTACTTTTTCGCTGCTGTGCTTAGAAGTGCCTTATAAAATTAGAATTCAATAGAATGGTCATTGAGTAGTTAAAAATGGAATGAGCAATAAGCAAATTTAGACATTTTTAAACTACCTCATGTTTAATTATCATTAGTTTTGTTAATTAGATGTTAAAATAAGAGTGTCATTGTTATCTTAAATTAATAATATTTATGACAATAGTACTTGAATTGTCTTCAGCCATTTGAAGCCATTATTTAAAATGCTTTTATTATTTAAAAATAATACCTACTACTAATATTTTCCTTGGCTTCTTATTTTTTGAAGTGGTTGCTTTTGTATAAAACACTCTTATGTATATTGTATATCTGTGTATATATTGGATACGAATTCATATGCATACATATTTAGCAATGGTTATCCTCTTAGCAAAGGGCATGTACATATGCACAAACTATATTTTCTATGGCGTCTTGTGTGTGTTTGTATAAGCACCACGCAACTTTTCAAGTAGGACTATTGATCAAAGATGGGAGTAACTAATATAAAAACCCTTAGGCATTTCCAAGGACCAGAATACTTTGAAGTATTTCAGCAAGAACATATTGACCTCTTTGGGGAAAAAAATTGTGTGCAGCAATCAGACATGACTATCTAATGTTGAAGATCAAAGGGTATTGACTGAAATCTGCAGTTGCCATAGTTACTGAGCCCTGTGAATTTACTATAGTTCTCTTATTACAAGCACAAGATTTACAGTTAAGACCTGCTTTATTGACTAAAGGGGTTATCTGTTCACTAAATCTGGGAGTTTGCTGGAATGATTTTCAGCCCATGTTGTTTTGTTAAATTGAATCTGATTCAGTGAAATTACAATTAAAATACAATGTTCTCAAAGCACTCATTCATAATCTGCTCTAACTCTATCCATCTTTCTCAGGTATGCAAAATACCCTAAGACCAACCCCAGTCTTAGAGGATAAGATGTTTATGAGGTTTTTGTTATATGAGGCAGGTTTTCAATGGAGTGTAGTGCCTAAAACAGACGTTTAGTGTCAAGGTTGACAAGTAAGACTGAGCCAGCACATCTCAAATTGCCTCCCACAAGATAGCTTAATGTTCTTTCCCTGGTGACACCAGATGGATTTCTGAAACTAGATTTTGAATCCTAAAATCTCAGTCACCAAAGCAAACCTGATTTTCTAAAGCCACTTTTTGAAACCTTACTTCAAATGGGGATTTTAAAAACATAATCCTACCTTTAGTTGTCTTCTTTACAATTGACCAGGTTCTCACCTTCTTATATGTCCATTATTCTAAAACCCATTTCATTTATTCATCTAATTTCAGAATAGATATTTGTCTTTTGGGCCGCTGCTCCCAATAAAGCATTTTCATAACTGAATGGAAGTTGTTGGCAGAGAGAAAAAGTTGGAGAAGAAGTCAGCAAATCTCCAACTACTTGTTGTGGGAGTAACAGGATTTTCCCCCACATTCCTTTAGGATCATGAATGTGCCCTTATGTTGACTTCCTAGGGCCTTAGGGGAAATAATTTTTTAAACTTGTTTTCTTGTTTATTATTTTGGAAATAAAAAAATATTCAATAAAAAATTGCTCCTAGATGAGGTCCAAAAACATGACCCCAGCAGCCAGGCCAGGTGTGAATTCTTGGTCAAATTGAAACCAAGCAGCGGTGATCAAATCCGGGTTCATTGTCTTGCAAAACGAAGTATGAGTTCAAGAACAAAGGGTCAAGCGAAAACATAATTTATTTGAAAAACAGACAGATTCCCAGCAGCGGGGACCCAAGTGGGTTGCCGGTGAGGTTCCTTTGTCTAGGGGTAGATATATGCCTTGCTAGCCTCCAATTGGTCCTTCAAGGAATTCTGCCCTAGCAACATCTATACATTTTAAAGCTTGTTCTTCCCGCCTAACTGTAGGTCATCTAACTCTAAATTCATATTACCCTTCTGGAAAAAGTATATGTGGGCAGCACTGATTTTTTAAAAAGCTTGACCTATCAGGTGAATTGGGGCAGATTTGATTAGCAAAAATATATATTGTCCCATAGCATTCCCGAGTTGGAAGTAGACACGTTCTGATTTTAAAACAGAAAACAGTTAGCTATATTTGTATAGCAGCTTTAGTCCAAGGGAAAAGACTGTTTAGTTGGGTGTGGTTAAGAACAAATAAAGTAGCCCCAGGTATCCATAAGGGTCTTTTTATGATAATTTCAACTTCTCCTAGACTATTAGTGAGAAGGAGGGAAAACACTCTTGGAGCAACAACCCTATGCTTGCTTTTGGTTAGTCTTCTAAATCCAATTTTAGATTTCTATAATCCTTTTGAAGGTAACCTGGCATTCTGCAATAGAAACACACTCTATAGTTTTGCAGCAAAACTCATTCAGCAATCTTGTTGCCTTGCTTCCAGAAACCAGTAGGTATATTAATTTGAATAGGTCAGACTCGTCAGTACTATATTCTTTAACAGTAAATAAAATTCATTTGCAAACCCATCAGGGTCCCAGAAAAAGGAACTATACAATGGTTATTCCCCTCTTGCCTGCAACCAGCCTTTCTGGGTGTTGTTGTTGTTGTTGTTGTGTAATGGACCTGTGCTCCTTCCAGAGCTTCTAATATGTAATCAAAATAAGCTTTTCATTTCTATGTCAGGGAGTTTCTGTCCTTAGAGGCACAATTTCCCATGTTGATTTTAGTTTTATTTTGAGATCTTTAGAGTCCAAATAAACCTCCAGATCTACTGTGTACTGGGTTGAAGTGTGCTGCCTGTGTGCTGAGCTCCAAGTCCTCACATACCTCCCCATATGTCTCAGCCTTCCCTTCCCATGGTCCTGTCCCTTACTCCCTAACTTGCCTCATCCATACATCACAGAGCTTCAGTCCTGGCCAGTGTGGCTCAGTTGATGGGAGTGTTGTCCCATACACCAGAAGGCGGTGGGTTCAATTCCCGGTTATATGCTCAAGTTATGGATTTGGTCCCCAGTCGGGGCACATATGGGAGGCAAATGATCAATGATTCTCTCTCACATGAATGTTTTTCTCTCTCTTTCTCCCTTCCTCCCTCTCTCTCCAATCAATAAAAACATGTCTTTGGGTGAGGACTAAAATAAAATTTTTTTAAATCACTGAGCCTCAGTTTTCTTAACTGGTAAATAGAGAAAATAATAGTTCCTCCTCACAGTGTTTTGTAAAAATTGAATGCATTAATATATATGAGGTGCTTAGCTGAGTGCCTGACACATCAAAAGTGCTCAACAAAGTTAGGTTATTATTTTCAGGACTCTGTATTTTGCTAAGAAGTTTTTAAAAGCAAGAAAGAAAAGAAAGAGCCCAGTCAGTATGGCTCAGTAGTTGAGTGTCAACCCATGCACCAAGAGTTCACCGGTTTGATTCCTGGTCAGGGCACATGCCCAGGTTGTGGGCCCGGTCCTGAGTGGGGGGCGGCCAATCAATACTCTCTCTCATTGATGTTTCTATCTCTCTCTCCCTCTCCCTTCCTCTCTCTAAAAGTCAATAACAAAAAATATTTTTTTTAATAAAAAAGAAGAAAGAAGAGAAAGAAAAGATGAAGAAAAATATTCTTGTGGTCCCAAACATCATTTATAGAAGGCACAAGAAGTTCATTTCTAAATGTATTGTACAATCTCCTGTTCCCCTCTGATCAGGCAATGCATTTTAAGTTTTGTTCTTAGGAAATATTAATCTTTTGGAAAATTCCACAGTTATACTGTAGAACTTAATAGAAATACTTCATAGTAATTGTAAAGAATGACTACTTACCCAAGTTTAGATCACTTAAGACAACATGGAATATTGGAGCAGTTTTTGGCAACTAATTACAACTGAAGTTTACTCTAGTTTCTCAATTGGAAAAAAAGAAAAGAAAAACACAAAGTTTTCTGTTTTATTTGTAAGCTTTTATCTGGAGTGCCATGCGCAGGCTTAAAAAAAAAAAAGTAAAATACATTGGAATTCCAAGGGGTGGGGGCAAGGTCATGGTTCAAGGTCATGGTTTCCTTCATGATGATGGCCTAAGTCTATATGGCCTTAATTAGATACACATATAAATGTGTGAAGTATGCCAATAAATAATAAACTTTTTTGTTTAATATACAAAAGTATCAAACCTTCATTGCCTGCAAGCATTCTCTCTGCTCATCAGCAAAGAAGAGCATAAAATAATGACATGTAGCCGTGTGATAAAATCAGAATCTGATTAACATCCTTTTGGAGCATAACTCATATCTGTATCTGTTTAATATACTGCAGGTTATGATCATCAAATAGAAGTCAAGCTAGGAAAGTAGCGTGTGGGAGATTTCCCCTTCCTCGGGCTAAGTGGGTTCACGAAAGTGCTCACTCTTCCTTAAGATGATAATTCTTTCCTCTTGCTCAAGTGATTTACAGCCTTTGAGAGATGCATCCAGAACACTGTGGGCAAATCCCGGTGTCCGTTCCCAATACTTTTTACTTAGATTTTTATCTGCACCTCTGCATCAAACTCAAGGAAAAGCTAAACTGGAGTCTTCAAGCCAAGTGTACATATAGGAATCAATAAAATACGTGAAAAAATAAAGCTGCTATGTGATAAGTAGAAGGGAGCAAGCACACTGGTTTGCTCAGAATTAATGTTTCTCAGCTGTTCTGATTGTGAGACAGCTTTGTGGCAAGTTGGCATGATTTAGGAATATGGCAGGTTTTTTGGTTGGCTCATGGACAGTTTTTATATGGGATAGAACAATGATTGCTGGCCAGAGTATTAAGGCCCAGAAGATAATTCAATAACACAAAGAAACAATGTAGACTTTGCAAGCTAGGTTAGTACTTCACAGACTCTTGCTCTGCAGAGAACTCAGATTGCTACTCATTGGTTTTATTATATAATCTTGCTGTGAACAACATATAAAGTAAAATTTAACTGGGGTTTTTATTTAAAAATTTAAAATTTTAAGAGAAGTAAATTATGATGTAGATTTCAAATCTTCCAAATTAGCTATACTACAATAAATATATCTTCTCTCAAGTGCTATTACTTGGGTCTATGCATCCAAGTCATGAAGAGGGTAAAGTTTTTATGTATTCTCCTATTAGATTAAAATGAAAGTGTTTGGGACCCAGAGGTTATGAACACAGACAGAAACTTATCAGCAATACTTTCTAAGTAAGCTTAGATATTTTCTTAGTAACTTTCTAAAGTTATTAATGATTTCAAATATTATGACCTCTCTAATTTTTTCTTTTTAATTCTAATTTTATAGATTTTAATTATGTTTGAATCATAGAGTCAAGTTTACATTTTTTTCCTTCCCTGATAATAGGTTTGAAATTGCAGCGTTGGGATTCCAATGATCCATAAATATCCCTGGAGCATCCAAAGAAAAAAATTTGAAAGTGAATACTTCTAACAAACATCTTCTCTGAAATCTCTAATTTAAAAATATGGCCAGAAGTATGTTTTTTAGATTATCCAGATAATCAAACAAGGTCTATGAAGAAAAATAAAAATGAGATGTGAACACTCCCATGAGTGATTCAAATGGACCCAAAATGAGAAAGATTGAAAATAGTTCATTAGTATTTTCTCTGGTTTAGAATAATCATTTTCCTATTGAAACTTAGTTCAAGAATATAAATGATAACAAAAGACCATTAATATATTTATAGATGCAGATATCTATAGATATTAATTCTTACTTGATCTGAGGTCAGTTACTACTTTCATCCATATGAGCAATTGTCAAGTCTGGGCATAGGTAGGCAGAGTAACATAGGTCAGGAGGAAAAGAAGATTAGTATACTGGGGGAAGGAGAACTCAGCAAAGCTATTAACAATCACATAAATCTGCTTAAAGGACTAGAATCTAGAGCAGTCTAAAATGCAGAAATACTTTCTTCCAATTCCACTGATTCTCTTCCACAATTCTATGATGACTCAGTGCTGGGATGGAAAGCAAGGAGACTTCTCTTGCAATCTTAATGGTGTTTAGATCCTGAAATATCACTAGAGAGAAATGCCTATAATACATGTAGAGCAATTTCGACCTAAAGACATTTGACAAAAGAAAGTTGTAACCCAGCCTCAGACCTAGCTCAATTCCTCATTGTATCAAAGGGATTGTTCCCTTTCCCTAAGTAACTGACAGTAGAAAGAGCAAGCCCTCTCTGAGAAAAAGATTTATTTTGGTCTCTATGAGTCTTTTAAACATAATATCTGCCATATAATTTAAATATTATGTTATATGCAAAGAAACAGGAGAATATGACCCATAATTATGATTTTTTTAAAAGTCAGTAGAGGGAGAGAAAAATGGCGGCAGAGTGAATGGAAGCTACAAAGACCATCTCCCAGGACCAAACTGGAATTACAACGAAAATAAAGACAAATAGTCAGGAAAAGGCAACCAAAGAGCAGCTTGGAGAACCACATGACCAGGCACACTGACTCAATCCTGGTAGGCTTGCGAAGACGTGAGAGGGGGCTGGGAGCCCACAGTCCTCAGCAGCCTCGGCTGGGACCTGCTGAGGCCTTGGCTGGGACCTGCGGCCTCAGCTGGGACCTACGACCTCGGCTGGGAGCTGCCTCAGCCTTAGCCAGGAGCAGCGCCCTTAGCTGGGAGCAGTGCCCTCGGGTTACACTCCCAAGCAGCTCCACAGCACAGACCCGGGACAGAGGCAAAATTAGCAGCAGCCACTCACCTTGGGCTCCAGCAGAGGGAGGACAGACTGGACTGGAACAGTGTGGGGACACTCGGTATTTGGAGGGTGCTCAGAGCTTTGCTGAGTTGCAGCTATGCAGGACTGTGGTCATCTTACTCCTCCCCAGAGCTCTGGGGAGAGGTGGCGGCCCCTCCCTCGGAGATTCAACCCCACACGGTTGGCCATTGAAATGCTAATTGAGGCCCATTAACAACCAGCATCTGCCCCACCCTTGGCAAATCCTCTTACACTGAGCACCTGAGGGAGTTTTTCATTCAACTCAGAAACCAAGATTCTTCAGGAGACTGCTACAAATAGCCTGCAGGCAAAAAGCTAGAGGGTAACTACCATTCCCTGGGCTAGCAACTCTAACCAGGAAAGTAAGACTTGACAGTGGTGTTTAAAGTGGGTCCTCCCTGCCTCATCCAAACCCAGGAGAGGGAACCACAAACAGCAGAACACCAACACCCACACGGAAAATTTGGCAGGCTCCAAAGCCCACTGTGATAGCCAAAATGGTAAAAAAAAAACAAAAAAAAAAAACAGACACAAAAGCCAAATGAAAGAACAAGAGACCTCTACCGAAGAGGAGATAAATGAGGTGCAGTTAAGCAAGTTAACAGAACTAGAATTTAGAGCCATGATCTTGAGAAAACTCAAAAGCATGTGTAAGGACATGAGCACCATGAGTAAAGACATAGAAATGTTGAAAATCAACCAGTTGGAAATTAAAAACCAGCAAGAAGAAACGAAGAATGACATATCAGAAATAAAGAATACATTGGAAAGTCGAAAAAGCAGAGTGGAGTAAGCTGAGGACCGGATCAGTGAATTAGAAGACAGGGTAGAAAAAAATCAACCAATCAGAACACCAAAGAAAAAAAATAATTAAAAAACAGGAAAACAGCTTAATAGAACTGTGGGACAACTAGAAGTGTAATAACATTCGCATCATAGGAGTCCCCAAAGAAGAAGAAAATGATCAAGGGTTAGAGAATATATTTGAAGAAATACTGACAGAAAACTTCCCTAATTTGGTAAAAGAAGAAGGCATTCAAGTTCAAGAAGCACAGAGAGCCCCAAGTGAGAAGAACCCAACAGGTCCACACCAAGACACATAGTAATCAAAGTGCCAAAAATTAAAGACAGAGAGAGAATCCTAAAAGCAGCAAGAGAAAAGCAATAGGTTACCTACAAAGGAAACCCCATAAGGCTCTCAGCTGACTTCTCAACAGAAACACTACAGGCCAGAAGGGAATGGCATGAGGTAATCAAGGTCATGAAAAACAACGATCTGAATCCAAGACTACTCTACCCAGCAAGGCTATCATTCAAAATAGAAGATCAAATAAAGAGCTTCCCAGACAAAAATAGGCTAAGGGAATACATTAGCACCAAACCAGCACTGCAAGAAATGTTAAAAAGACTGCTGTAAATAGCAGGAGAAATAGGAAGAAAAATACAACCACACTAAACAAAAATGGCAATGAATAAGTACATATCAATAATCACCTTAAATGTAAATAGATTGAATGCCCCCATAAAAAGACACAGAGTAACTGATGGGATAAGAAAGCATGACTCATCTATATGTTGTTTACAAGAGACCCACCTCACAACAAAAGACTCACATAGGTTAAAAGTGAAAGAATGGAAAAAAATCTTCCAAGCAAACTTAAAGGAAAAAAAAGCGGGGGTAGCAATACGCATATCTGATAAAATAGATTTCAAAATGAAGGCCATAACTAGAGACAAAGAAGGCCACTACATCATATTGAAAGGATCTATCCAACAGGAAGATATAACCTTGATAAACATATATGCACCCAATATAGGAGCACCAAAATATATTAAAAATCTTCTGGAGGATGTCAAAGGAGAAATCGATAGCAATACAATTATAGCAGGGGACTTCAACACCCCGTTGACATCACTGGATAGATCCTCTAGACAAAAAATTAGCAAGGAAACAGAGACTCTAAATGAAGCACTAGACCAAACAGATTTAATAGATATCTACAGAGAATTATACCCCAAAACTACAGAATTCACAATCTTCTCAGAATTTACATGGGACATTCGCAAAGGTAGACCACATGATAGGACACAAACTGAGTCTCTACAAGTTCAAGAAGACTGAAATCATATCAAGCATCTTCTCAGATCACAATGGCATGCAACTAGAAATCAATTGCAACAAGAACATGCAAAAACATTTGAAAACATGGAGGTTAAATAGCATGTTATTGAACAATGAATGGGTGACCAAGGAGATCAAGGAAGAAATTAAAAACTTCCTGGACGCCAATGAAAATGAAGACACAACAACACAAAATCTATGGGATGCAGCGGAAGCAGTTCTGAGAGGTAAGTTCATAGCACTACAGGCCTACCTCAAGAAACAAGAAAAATCTCTAATAGACCATCTAACTTCACAACTTAAAGAACTAGAGAGCAAACAAAAAGAAAACCCCAGAGCAAGTAGAAGGAAGAAAATAGTAAAGACCATAGCAGAAATAAACGACATAGAGTCCAACAAAACAATTCAAAGGATCAATGAAACAAAGAACTGCTTTTTCGAAGATTACCAAGATTGATGGACCCTTAGCTAGACTCACCAAGAAACAAAGAGAGGGAACCCAAATACACAAAATCAGAAATGAAAGAAGAGAAGTAACAACTGACACCACAGAAATACAAAAGATCGTTAACAACTACTATGAACAATTATATGGCAACAAATTCGACAATCTCAGCAAAATGGACACATTTCTAGAAACACATAGTCTCCCAAATCTGGACCAGGAGGAGATAGAAAACTTGAACAGACCAGTAACAACAGAAGAAACTGAATATGTAATCAAGACTCTCCCAGCAAACAAAAGCGTAGGCCTGGATGGCTTCATGGGGGAATTTTACTGAATATTCAAAGAAGAACTAATACCCATTCTTCTTAAACTATTTCAAAAAATTCAAGAAGAAGGAAGACTTCCAAACTCATTTTATGAAGCCAGCATAATTCTAATTCCAAAAACAGAAAAAGACACTACAAAGTAAGAAAACTACAGGCCAATATCCCTGATGAACATAGATGCCAAAATCCTGAACAAAATACTAGCAAATTGGATCCAGTAATACACCAAAAAAGTTATTCACCATGACCAAGTGGGGTTATCTCAGGGATGCAAGGCTGGTACAATATTCGCAAATCAATAAATGTGATACACCACATAAACAAAATGAAGAATAAAAACCACATGATCATATCAATAGATGCTGAAAAAGCCTTTGACAAAATCCAGCATCCATTTCTGATAAAAACGCTCAGCAATGTGGGAATAGAGGGATCATATCTTGACATAATAAAGGCCATGTCTGAAAGACCTACAGCCAACATCATACTCTATGGGCAAAAACTAAAAGCATTTCCCTTAAGAACAGGAACAAGGCAAGGATGCCCACTTTCGCCAGTCTTGTTTAACATTGTACTGGAAGTCTTAGCCACAGCAATCAGACATGTAGAAAAAATAAACGGGATCCAAATTGGAAAGGAGGAAGTGAAACTGTTATTATTTGCAGATGACATGATACTATATATAGAAAATCCTAAAGACTCCATCAAAAATCTACTAGACTTAATAAATGAATTGGGAAAAGTAGCAGGATACAAAATTAATGTCAAGAAATCGAAGGCATTCTTATACACCAATGATGAACTCACAGAAAGAGAAACCAAGAAAACAATCCCATTTACCACTGCGACAAAAAAAATTAAGATACCTAGGAATAAACTTAACCAAAGAAATAAAGGACCTATTACCAGAAAACTACTGGTCATTGACAAAAGAAATAGAGGAAGATATAAAAAAGTGGAAGCACATACCCTGTTCATGGAGTGGGAGAATTAACATCATTAAAATGTCCATATTACCCAAGGCAATCTATAGATTCAACGCAATCCCCATCAAAATACCAACGGCATACTTCACAGAATTAAAACAAGTACTTCAAAAGTTCATATGGAACCAAAAAGACCTCGAATAGCCACAGCAATCTTAAAAAAGAAAAACAAAGTTGCAGGGATCATGTTACCAGATTTCAGGTTATTGTATAAAGCCACTGTAATCAAAACAACCTGGTACTGGCACAAGAATAGGCATATAGACCAGTGGAATAGAACAGAGAACCCAAAATGGATCCAAGACATTATGCTCAATTCATATCTGACAAAGGTGGTAAGAGCATACAGTGGAGTAAGGACAGCCTCTTTAATAAATGGTGTTGAGAAAATTGGACAGCTACATGCAAAAAAATGAAACTAGACCATCAACTTACACCATACACAAGAATAAACTCAAAATGGATAAAAGACTTAAATGTGACTCATGAATCCATAAAAATCCTAGAAGAAAGTGTAGGTAACAAAATTTCAGACATCATACGCAGCAGAATTTTCACTGATACATCACCTAAGGCAATAGAGACAAAGGAGAAAATGAACACATGGGACTACATGAAACTCAAAATCTTCTGCACAGTGAAAGATACAGTCATCAAAACGGAAAGGCTATCCACTGTATGGGAGAGCATAATTGCCAATGACATATCAGGTAAGGGGTTAATTTTCAATATATATAGAGTGTGCATACAACTCAACAAAAGGAAAACAAAGAACCCAATTAAAAAATGGACACCTCTCCAAACAGGACATACAAGTGGGTAAGAGACATATGAAGAAATGCTCAACATCACTAATCATCAGAGAGATGCAAATTAAAATAACAATGAGGTATCACCTCACACCTGTCAGAATGGACACCATCAACAAATCATCAAACAATTGTTGGCGAGGGTGTGGAGAAAAGGGGACTCTAGTACACTGCTGGTGGGAATGCAGACTGGTGCAGCCACTGTGGAAAACAATATGGTGTTACTTCAAAAAATTAAAAATTAAACTTCCATTTCACCCAGTGATCCCACTTCTAGGACTATACCCTATGAAACCTGAAACACCAATCAGAAAGAATATATGTACCCCCATGTTTGTAGCAGCACTATTTACAATAGCTAAGATCTGGAAACAGCCCAAGTGTCGATCAGTAGATGAATGGATAAAAAAGCAGTGGTACATATACACAACGGAGTACTATGCAGCTGTAAGAAAGAAAGATCTCTTATCCTTTGAGATGACATGGAAGAACCTGGAAAGTATTATCCTAAGCGAAACAAGCCAAACAGAGAAAGACAAGTATCATATGATCTCACTTATTTGTGGAATATAATGAACATAACAGTCTGAGGAATGGGGTAGTCCCAGAGATGTCGAAGTGGGGTATAGATTGACAATTCCCAGAAGAGGGGGTTGTGGGGGAGAGATAAACCACAGAACTTATATGCATGTATGCATGAACAATGGACATGGACAACAAAGCTGGGGACAGGGTGGGGAGGGAGAGGGAGGGGGGAATCAGTGGGGGGGGGTAAAGAGAAACATCTGTAACAAAAATTAATTAATTAATTGATAAAAAAAACATAAAATAAAATAAAAAGTTAGTAGAAGCAAAACCACAGGTGATCCAGATGTGGGAATTAACATAAGGACTTTAAACAAAGTATAAAGTTTTTAAAAATGTAAAGGAAATGATGGGGAATTTCAGCAGAGAATTGAAGACTCTAAAACAAACAAACAAATGGAAATTCTAGAAGTAATAATACAACATCTGAATCAAGGATTTGTTGGACAGGCTTAACAGCAGTCTAGATTTGGTAAAAGAAACAATAGATGCCTCGTAGACCAGTCAACAGAAATAACATAGACTGAACCACAGAGCTGAAACAGGAACTTTAGAGACATGTGGAACAATCAAATGGTGTAATATATCTGTAATTCAAGTCCCAGATGGAGAAAAGACACAAAATCAGGCAGAAGAATTACTTGGAAAGATAATGGCTTAGATTTTTTTCAAAATCAATGATTTTTTTCAAAGACATCAAACCACAGATTTAAGAAACTTAAGGCAGGTTAAACAGTAAGCTTATAAATTCTGTTCCTTCACAATATTTTTTATTTAAAAGCAAACAAAAAATGGGTGTTTTCTTCACATTTAAAATACTATCTATACATACATATTATTGCCAAGTGATAGCCTCACCAAAGGTTCTTCCATTGGTAACTCTTAAAAGCCATCATAATTGCACTTGGAAGGCAAGTAATCTCATCTCCCTTTGCTAACAATCTTGCTCTGTTCTCTGGGGAAAATCCCAAAGAAGTTCTTATTTGATCCCAGTGATCCCACTTCTGGGAATATATTCTAAGAATTCTGAAACACCAGTCAGAAAGAATATATGCACCCCTATGTTCATAGCAGTGTTATTTACAATAGCTAAGATCTGGAAACAGCCCAAGTGTCCATCTGTAGATGAGTAGATAAAAAAGCTGTGGTACATATACACAATGGAATACTGTGCAGCTGTAAGAAAGAAAGATCTCTTATCCTTTGAGACAACATGGAGGGACCTGGAGAGTATTATGCTAAGTGAAATAAGCCAGTCAGAGAAAGACAATTATCACATGATCTCACTTATACGTGGAATATAATGACCAAATAAACTGATGAACAAAACAGGTCTAGAGACATGGAAGCATAACCCATAGACATAGACAACAGTGCAGTGAAGGCGGGGGAGGGGGAGCAATATAGAGGGGGTCAATGGGAAAAATAGGGGGGATATCTGCAATACTTTCAGCAATAAAATTAATTTTTTTAAAAAAAGGAAAGAAGGTCTTCAGACTTGTGGCTTTTGCAGAATAAGAAGAGACTGCTATCAACATGTTGAGTCCTGGTATATTTTCAAAACAAATCCTCCTCTATGAATCTGAAACTCACATCAAAGTCTTTGCCCCTAGGGATCTTAATTACATTTAAATATATTTGAGATTCTTCCCAATTGACTTGGTAATGAGTCCTCATCACTATGGTGATCCATGAGGTCAAAGCATTAGGACACTGACAGAGAGCAACAGCTTTGGGACCTAGATGAGCAGAATTCCAAAGCTTGGGACATTCAGATGCCTCTAGCTTGCTCCTCTGACAGGACCACAAGTCCATGGCACAAGCAAATCTTTTTATTACTGTGGTACTTTATGCTTGGTCAGGTTTAACTCTGTAAACTTGACTCAGCTTACCATTATTTAGTTGTAATCCAGGCATGCCTAGGCACTCTCTAAATCCTGTTAGAGAGTCTCAGAGTCAAAATTACTTTCATAATAGTAATAAGACATTACTTGCTCCTCCTCTTCCATTAGTGTCCAAAGGAGATTTCCCGAGAGCACTTAATGTGTGATGACATCACTGCTCTGCCGGCTTACGAACTGTGTGCTTGTATATTCTTGTTTTCTTCACAATTTTCAAAAGCAGGAGACCTAGGATATAAACATGTATATTTTCAGAGAGCTATTTACTTTTTTTAAAAAATCAGTATTCCTAACACTCTCTTATTAGCTATTTTCAGTTAAACCTTTCAGGTTCTTTGTAAACACTGTATTTTCAGTAAATCATTGTATTAGAAATTCTAAAGTTTTACCTGCCCCTATGTGGAAACACAATAACAAGTAAATACACTTTGTAGTCTAGTTTTGCAATGATATTTAAAAATCTTTTTTAAAACTTTTCTAAATTTTTAAATTTATTTAGATTTATTACTTTATAATTCAATAGTATTTTCTTTTAAAATAATTTTATATTTTTCTTATATTTAAGGATAGAGCACTGCCTTTATAAAAAGGAAATTAGCCCAGGCAGTGTGGCTCAGTGGCTGAGCGTCAACCCATGCATGAAGAGGTCCCCGTTTCGATTCCTGGTCAGGGCACACGCCCAGGTTGTGGGTCCGATCCCCAGTGGGGGTCATGCAGGAGGCGGCCAATTGATGTTCTGTCTCATTGATGTTTCTATCTCTCTCTCCCTCTCCCTTCCTCCCTTCCTTTCAGCATTAAAGATGCTGAAATTTTTGAAAATAACATTAGAGAGTTCCTTGAATCATGGGCGGGAGAAATACACTCTGAAGATATTGGGTAAAGCTACAGTTAGAAAACAAGAATATGACTAAAGGTATCTTTATCTCAGCTTTGTAGATGTTGATAATTTACCTTTTTTGTGTGCTATAAAACATTACATTTTAAAATGGCATTATGGTGCCCATTGAGTCAAAGGTCATTTTCAAACCAAACATTTAGAGTTCAAAGAAAAAACAGTTTAATATTTTAAATACTAAATCCTGGGATCAATATATTTGTAAACTACCATACAAATGAGTTGCAATGGTTCTCAGACTTCAGTGGACAAACACTTGGAAGGCTCTTTGAAATGCAGGTTTGAAACCCAAGAGATTCTGATTAAACAGGTCTGAGGCGAGACTTCAGAATGGGCTTTGTGAAGAAGTCCCAGGTGAAGCTGCAGCTTCTGGTCTGAGAATCACTCCTTGGGAATCACCAATTCAGAGCAATGATTCCTAAATGTCAATGTGCAAAAGCATCTTTGGGGAGCTTGTTAAAGTCATGGACTCTCCCCCACCCAAAGAGTTTGACTGAAGTCTGAGTAGATCTGGGAAGGCTACAAATTTTTCAAAAGCTCCCCAGATTATTCTCATGACAATAGACAAAAGATTTTGCTCTAGGATTTCAAAAGGTCCCTAGGTGATTTAAACATTCAGTCAGAGCTAAGAACCAATGCTTAGGTACTCACTGTTTTTCAAATGATTTGCACTACTTCTAACCATTTCACATTTTTGCTATCTTTTCTCCCTCTGCATCTTGAGCGGTTGGTCTGAGGGCCTCTACAGACTAGAGCCCAGGGGTGTTACCTGCTCAACACTCTCCTCCTCCCACCTCCTCCCACTCTTTCCCCAACAACCATATCCATTTTCCTCATTACTATCGGTTTGTAAACATCTGATCCATGCTAAGCCATTAAAGCTTAGGAGTTACTAGCAGGTCTTGCGTACCTTGTTAACAAGATAAGCAACTGAAAATAAAGGTTAGAAACAAAATATATCCCACAAGAGAGTAGATACCCAGCTGGTATGGCTCAGTGGTTGAACATTGACCCATGCACCAGGAGACTGCCAGTTGATTCCTAGTCAGGGCACTTGCCTGGGTTTCAGGCTCGATCCCCAGCGAGGGGCAGGCAGGAGGCAGTCGATCAATGTTTCTCTCTCATAGATGTTTCTATCTCTCTCTCCCTCTCTCTCTAAAAATCAATTAAACAAAATACACACACACACACATATATAATTTTTTTTAAGACAATAGAAATGAGAGTATTAGAATCCCTGGATACAGTTGCTACTCAGGTATGGGTATAATCTAGTCTTTATTTCTGAGAAGTCTCACATCCTTAAAAAAAAAAGATATATATATATATATATATATATATATATATATATATATGCTGACTTGAGTTAAAGATCTATAACTTGCAGTCAAGAGTCTAATGACATTATAGAAACAAATGTACCCCTCATTGGTAATACCTGATCCCCAGGACAGACTTTGAAGGAGGGCATATATTTTATGTATAAGAAAATGAGGCTCTGAAAGGTTAAGAAACTTGCCAAAGGCCACATAGAAAGATATGGCCAAAGGCATAACTGAAAACTGTTGATTGGCATCTTTATTTTACACTGCACAGCCTCTCCAAGCATGAATTTGACTTACCCAAAACACCCAAAGGGAAAACAGTAGCTTCTTGTAAAGCAGTGGGCATAAAACTCCTGAGCCAAACTATGTGAAAGTAAATTGCAATTTCCAGGGATTATTTAGCTACTGTTAATCTCCTGAATTAGACAGTATGTTTGGCCGGACATCTCCAGATCTGTCCTTTATGGTTTACATCCCTCCTTGGGTGTAAAGTGCATTAATGTCTTTCTTTCACTCTTTTAGCTAAGGATGAAAATCTTTCCAGAGGAAGAGTCACTGACCTTTTGAATGGTGTACGCACCTGTACTATTAACATCAGCGAAACCCACAAGGTAGCCACAATCCTTGCTGAACCAAACATTCACTTTGACTTTTATGGCACTTGAATAATGATGTTGCACTTAAAAGTCAAAGAGGTAAAAAGGGGAACATCTGTAATAATAATTTTAAAAAAAACAACACAACAACAATAAATTATTTAAAAAACCATGTGGGGGACCAAGGGGTAAAAATTCTTGTCTTATACCACATTTTTCCACTTCATGTAAAAGGAATTTTTTTTCCACCTATCTACATAAAAGGGTCCAGAAAGCATGGGAAAAGACAAGGGAAATTCGTTTGTCTACACTTTATTTCTGTCCTGAAGTATGACGCACTGTTTGGGGTGTCAAATGCACTTGGGTGACCCGATCTGTCTGACTTCTAGAAGTTGGACTTTTGCTATAAAAGAGATGTCTAATAAAATGAATGAATTCTGTAAAGTTTCCAGTTATTTTCACAAAGCTAAATCTCCAGACAAAACTTCAAAACCACTTAGATAATGCGCTATCACAAAATCTCACACATCGCGATTTTAAAATGAATGTGAAACACATAGCATTTCCACAGTCATCTACCCCCCACACAAAAGAGCAGCGGTGCTTTTTTTGTTTTTGTTTTGTTTTATCTCTATGATAAACTTTAGTGTTGGCAGCTCAAAATATCGAGCAGTATGTGTGGATTGAAAGTTGCGGGTTATATGGACACCTAGATGTTTTCCTGGGGGGTAAACAGCGTTCTGAAAAATCTGATCCCAGGGTGATATTATGGGATTACCTCCTATACAGAGGCAAACATAAGGAAACTTCTGTAATAAAGGACATGGCCTGTAAACAGACTTTATAAACAGAAAAGGAGCCGTTACAGAGGAAAGATAGGAACCCTAATTTAACAGGTTCTACTTAATTAGCTTTTTTCTGTTTTAAAACATTGACACTCAGAAGTTTCCTTTCCTGTCCGTCTGTTTCACTCCTGAGCTGCTATAACAAACCTTCCAGACTGGGTGGCTTGTTTCTGTCTCGGATTCTGGAGGCTGGAAGTCTGAGACCAGGGTGCCAGCAGCATGAGGTGAGAGCCCTCTTCTCACCGCACCCTCACATGCCCAGAAGGCCAGGGGACTCTCTCAGCCTCTTCTGGGAAGGAACTAAGCCTAATCACCTCCCAAAGGACCCACCTCATAATACCATCACTTGAACGTCAGGTTGCCCACGAGTGAATTCGGGGGGCACCCAAGCATAGCAACCCCTTTCAGTGCAAGGAGCGAGAACTTGGCATTTACAGAGATTGTGCTGTATCACACTTAATCATCACAACCATTCTATAAGATGATGGTTCCTGCTATCCTAGTTTGTATTAGTTACCGATTGCTGTATAACACAGTAAGCCCTAACTTGTCAGCTTAAAACAATAACCATGATTATCTCACAGTTCCAGTGGGTTAGGAAAGCAGGCACAGCCTAGCTGGGTGCCTGAGGCTCCTGTTCCCGCTGCTGGAAGGTCTAGTTCCACACTTAAGCTCTTGGCAGCCCTCCGGTCTTCCCGGCTGTTGCCTGGAGACGTTATTTCCTCCCCACGAGAGCTCCTGAATGGGGCTGCACGAACAAGGCAACTTGCTGCCCTCAGAGCAAACGTTTTGGGAAAGAACAAGGGTAGGCTCCCCCCCAACAAAGGAAGTTAAAACTCTGTGCAACCTTGAAAATGATATGCTAGGACTTCTGCCACACTGTATTCATTAGAAGAGATTCGCTCAAGCCCAGCCCACACTCAAGGGGAGAGAATTACACAAGTACTGAAGACTAAGAGGTGGGACTCACTGAGGCAATCTTACAAGCTGCCCAGCACGCCATTTTTATTATTTTAATGGTTGAGGAAGCTGAGGTTTAGAGGGAAAAAAGAACTTGCCCAAGGTCCTTTTATTGTTCCATGATGAAAGAGATATATTTCCATGTTATTGGAGTTCAGAGACCAACTTTTTAATCAATATGCAATACACACACACACACACACACACACACACACACACACACACATATTTTAGAAATTAACCTGTTTTTGCTGACCCTTGTTGATAACCATTTCCCCTTTTATAGGAAAAGCTTAAGACAAAATAATGGCAGGAATTTAGATTTACCAAATGCACTGGACTACTAGACATACAATATATAGTGCTAGACTTTCAGTATTTTTAAATATATTTCGGTACCCAGCAATTTTCTCAAATTCATTGCTCTTTCAAGTCTGCATGTGAGTCTTAAAATAAGAAATGACTGAAACATTTTAGCTTGCTTTATGGACTGTGATTCTCAGAAGTGTTTATTTGACTCAGGGTTAATGTGAGAGAAGAAAATATAATTCCGCACAGAGTCAGCTTTATTAGAAAATGATTACAAACATCTGACCTTAGCTTACATTTTTGCACTCCAGTTGGAGAGTCAGACTTTCTTCTTTTATCTCAAAAAGAAAGCAGATGCAGGACTCTTAAGGCCGTGGAGCCAAAGTCATTTATTCCCTGCAGAATAGTGTTATCCTGATATTTCTTACTTGGGTCGAAATGCTTGCAAAGGGTTAAATGACAAGTGACTCTAGAGAGCATGTAAGAAAAGGACTAGGAACAGGTTTTCCTAGGTGACAGTTTTGCCATAATACAGGAATTAGCAACAGGGGAACACCAGAGGCTCTCTGACAACTGTGTTACTGGTTCAATCAGGCCTTCTGTGCAAACGAAATGGCCTGGGTCCCAGTCAGCACAGAGGAATTATCCAACTGTCACCTCTCTCCCTGCTTCATATTGTGTCGTAGCTGAGCTACACTGCATTAGGGCTTTAATTTTCATCTATTGTTTCTGTGAAGAAAACTTGGGCATTACCCACCCTCTTAAGCTACTCACCTCCATTTCTTTAACACCTAACACATTACTAGTTCTTAATAAATGTTTAAAAACTGCCCTGCATTTTTATGAAAACAAAGATGATTTGAGCTTTGGGTTTTCGTCTTTATATTGATTGGGACCAGCTTATAACACAAGTGACAAAATTCTGAGAGACAGGTTGCATGTTCACAATATAATTCATTCAGCAAAAGGAGAAAAGGGTATAAATTTTTCAAGACAGTTATTCCTTATGGGATTTCCATGTCACTAGCATCTGAACTTTGAGGATTATTCTTTAAACTATACTTTGCTTTTCCAAGTATCTATAAGGCTGTCTGAAATCCAATTTGGGCATTTCATCATAGAAGTTAGATACAAATATTTTATAACTATGAATCTAGGCATCTGTTTAACAGAACCTTATGAACCATAAAAATGTATTTTTAGACATTATTAATATTACTAAAGAGTTTGATGTGATTTTAATCCACATTTCTATATTTCCAATAAATTGCTTTATCTAATAAACTAAGAATTATTACTTGGAAGGTGTCGTTTGTGCTCAGTAAACTTCAGAGTACCCATTTGTCATTTTTCCATATGAAAATGAATCCTGACATTGTCTATGAATTGCATAATAAATCATTACCATGAAAAACTGAATATTTTATTTATTTATTTTAAATTTAGCTTTATTGTTGAGTGTATTACAGATGTCCCTCATTGAAAATAAAAAAAAAACATGTTTTAAGTAAATAAAAATAAAATAAGAACATCCTACCTTTAAGATATCTGTTCATTATCTAAATTAAATGATGAAAACACAAATATTCAACAAGAACATAACTAAGGCAAATACATTATATAAATCTGACAAATATTAAATTCATATTTTATGAATTTTGTTTGTTCATAATTGAATCTTTGAAAGTGACTTTTTAAATATATATAGCCCAAAGAAGGAAAATAACCAATAAAATAATTTCCCACTGCAATATTGCTTAAAATGTATGAAAGATTTTCACACCTCTTTAACAAGTATTAAATTTATCTACTAAATCCTTTCAAGTAGAGATGGTTTATGAAAAATATTAATCAGCCATTGAGAATCATGTGTATAAAGTTATAACTTATAGTTCTTATTAATCTCTAACAATAATAAAAATGTATGATTTATTTTTTAAAACTGAATAGTTTAACTGGCGATAAACATTTTTTCTATAGTTACATGCCACCTTCATAGAATTCATTTTAAACTTAGAAAATGATATTGAATTTGTACAATACAATGAAGTGAAGCTGACATCATCAGGGCCTGGAGACAAAGTTTGTCTCTTCTTCTCAACCCATGCTTGTTCTACTTCTGTTTTGTTTTCTTTCAGCTATTTTGGAGAAAGCAAAGTGAGACTACTGAAATTTGAACAAGTGTGCAGGAGAAGAGGGGAGCATGTGTGATGCAAGGAATAGCCAGCAGTCAGTTTTGTTCGCCTCTGACTTTGACGCTGTCTCTACTTGTTGGTTCGCACTCCATCAGGCAGTGTGGACACTGTCAGCAATTCCCACTCGTCACTGCACGCTTCTTACTTCATTTTAATCATCCAGTCACATCATGTTCAGCACGGAGAAGCATAACTATGTTTTTTGAGTGCTAACTGCTTGGAACATGATCTACTTTATTGATTGATTGATTGATTTAAATGTTTTACATTTTCTTTATTTTAGAGAGAGAGGAAAGGAGAGAAAGATAGAAACATCGATGGGAGAGCACATTGATTGGCTACCTCCCTCATGTACCCTACTGGGGATCAGGCCCAAAACCTGAGCATGAGCCCTGACTGGGACTCGAACTGGCAACCTCTTGGTGCATGGGTCGATGCTCAACCAGTGCGCTAAGCTGGGTGGAACATCATCTAATTTAATATTTACCACTATAACCCCAGAAGGTAGGTGGTAGTATTATCCCCATTTACAGAGGAGAAAAGTGAGGTTTCAGGGCCAAGCAACTTGCCTAATTTAACAGCAGTAGTGAGTGATTCTATTGGAATTAACACTCAGGTCTTCCTAACTCTGTACCTATACTCCCAACTATTGTTCACAATTTTTTTAGATGGTCATTGGGGAGTAGGGATGCCATCCATGGATCACAGTGAATGTTATCCACTCATAGGGGAAACAAAGCTGAAACTTTAGGTTTATTAATGTTATATTTTACCCAAACCACAAATTCTAAAATTGGTCATACCGTGAAAAAAAAGGAGAGTAATATTCAGCTGAATTACTCAGTTAGCAAGATGACATCCTACCTATAAGATTGCCTAAGCATTCTTTAAGAGTGAAAAGAAGCAAAAAAGAAAGAAAGAAAGAAAAAATTAAGTTTACCCATGGAGCTCTGCAATGAGATTCTTTGTGGTTTTAATATACACAACAAGGTATTTTTAATTGCATCATTAACTTTTCTCAAACAAAGCCCTATAAACATAATGGCATATCTTTTAAATAAATCCTAACTTAATCCCCTCCATTGAATGTTTAAAAGATAAACAATAGTTAAAACCATTTGGAATGAATTTTAATGTTTTCTTACATGTTGGGTTAATTAGAACAGGTAACATTTTCATAAACATGAAATTTTTTTTGTTTTACTTTGTTTTGTTTCAAGCATTAGTTCCACTGGCCTGATCATTAGCCATGAATGAAGCCAGAGACCTTGCCTTATGGCTTTAGTTACTTTTGAAAATGCAGTAATATTTTCTACTATACAAAATCTATCACATGCTTGACCACATGCAGCTGAACTGCTATGACTTAGCAGTGTAACCTGGCATGTTCCCCATTCATTAAACTGATTTCCCATTGTATTGGGGCAAGAGCCTAGACATTAAAGACAAATGTTGTATTTCTATATGTAGACATTTTTTTAACTCTCTGTTGTTTATGGCCCAGATTCGGATTCTTGGCTCTGAAGTCCAGAGTCCTCTCACATAAACTTGTTTCAGAACATGTGCTCCACATTTGTTTCCTAGGATGCAATCGGCTTGGACATGTGCTGACTAAAACTCTTAACACCAGGGGATTTACTTATATTCATATAGCTTGGCAAACATTTTGCTCTGAAATTTGGGTAAAGATCATAAAATAATGCTTTCTTCTTCTTTTTACCCTCTCACCATTGGACAGCTTTTCAGATTGCTTCCAGCCCGCTCGATTCAGATAGCGAATCAACCTTCACACTAGAACAAATGTGTACATAAAACTGAGCTCATAGAATATCCTTTGGATTACTCTGAGAATGAGTTTCACATTTATTTCAATATATTAATTGATGAGGATGATTCTTCTGCCTATAAAAGGAATTCTGATCCCAGAGGACACAGCCACATGTACAGTCAAAACAGGTCACTGCAAACAAGCCTTTCTGTCAGGTTCCCTGGAGCTGGGAAACTCGGAGGGGAAAAGCCATAATATTGCTTCATAGTAACATCTTAGTTACTGCTTTTCCAAGTGCTAATACTCAGTCTTGGCAGGCTGGTGTCTGAAATAACAAAGAGAAACAAAAAATGGCAATAACATCATTTCCCTTAAAGATTAGTTGCCCGCCCCGCTAAGTGTTTAGGTTGTTCAGTGGGCTGGGAGAGTGAGCTGATGTTTACAGTGCCCAAATGTTAGACTTGTAGGGACTATCAGCCAGAACCACATTCAAATGAAAGTTGTTTGGAAAGCATATTGTGATTCTAAAAAAAAGGCCAAACTGCTCAACTTTGTCTAATTTTGAATAAAGTTCTGAGAATAAAATACATTGTGTTCTTCTCAAGGTTTTAAATGAAATATTTCCTTGTATACATGTTTTCATTAGAATTTATGAGTCACCTTTGCTTCGATGTTTTTGGCATTTTGTAAATATGTGTGTTTATTTAAGTTTGGTTTGAGCTCTTATTTGTTTATGTATATATTGTTTATATACACAGATAGATATACATGTATCCATAAGAAATGACCCTACTGCCACTTTCCACTAGTGAATAAAGACACTGTTTTAATAATTGCCTTTGTAATATATGAGCACTTTTAGATAGCACTTTATTCATTCATTCATAAATTCATTCAACAAACGATTTTATTTTACCATGTGTCAACATTACTGAAAACTGGATAAAATTCACTGGTATTTACCCTGCAAACTCTGATTTAATGGTGAGATTCTTGATGATGAAAAGGAGAATACTTATTGAATTTAAGCCTGGATATATAAAAGTCAGCAGGACTGTAGAACACAGTTCCATTAAAAACAAGTTTTTGCACCCTGGCCAGTTGGGCTCAGCGGTTAGAGCGTCGGCCTGTGGTCCAGAGAGACCTGGGTTCAGTTCCCGCTAAGGGCACGTACTTCGGTTGCAGTTTGTCCCGGGCCCTGGTTGGGTCATGCGGGAGGCAGCCACTCGATGTGTCCCTTTCACGTCGATGTTTCTCTTCCTCTCTTTCCCTCCCACTCTATCTAAAAAATTAATTAATAAATGATAATAATAATAAAAAATAATTAAAAAACAAGTTTTTGTAGAGAATTGGGGAAAAGGTAATAAATTATTTTGTGATAGATCTTACCACATATCTAAATAAAATAATAATAACAAAATCAGACTTACCTTGGATATCTTTATTTCTTTTTCTCTTTATTTATGCTCTACTAAAATATTTATTTCCAGTAATTGTTTATCCATTGAGAACAACAGTACATAACTTAAGTCTTCCTCTTTCATTTTCACACACTCAATTTGAGTAATAAATTTATTCACTGAAATATACATTACAGAACACATTTTTCCATTGTTACTATGATGTAATTGACCTTTCAATTTATGAACATGAGATATCCTTTTGTTTAATTGTGTCTTCATCATTTCTTTCCTCAATGTCTTGTAGTTTTCAGTGTACAGATCTTTCATCTCCTTAGTTAAGTTTACTCCTAAATACTTTGTCGTTTTCAAAGCTGTTATCAATGGAATCGTGTTCTTGATTTCCTTTTCAGATAAGTTAAGCAATGGATTTTTTATGTTGATTTTGTATCCTTAAACTTTACTGAATTTGTTCATTAGTTCTAACAGTTTTTGGTGTAATCTTTAGAATTTTTATATATAAAATCATGTTTTCTGATTTGAATGCCTTTTAATTCTTTTTTGGGGGGAGGGGGCGGGGGGCCCAACTGCTATCTCTAGGACTTACAGCACTATATTGAACAGAAGTGGTAACAGTGCACACTCCTGTCTTATTCCTGATCTGAGACGACAAGTTTTTAAGCTTTCACCATTGAGTACGAGGTTACTGTGGGTTTGCACTGTGCTCTTTATTATGTTAAGGTATGTTTCCTCTATGCCCACTTTGTTGAGAGTTTTTATCATGAATGGGTATTGAACTTTGTCAAAAGCTTTTTCTGTATTTATTAATGATCTTATAATTTATCTTTCACTATAATGTGTGATATATCACCTTCATTCGTTTGCATATGTTGAGCCATCTTTGCATCCCAGAGAATAATCCCACTCAGTCGTGGTGTATGATTATTTTAATGCGCTGTTGAATTGGGTTTGCTAGTATTTTGTTGAATATTTTCACATCTGTATTCATTAGGGATATTGCTCTATAGTTTATTTCTTTTTCTTGTAGTGTCCTTTGGCATCAGGTAAGGTGAGGCTGGCCTCATAAATTAAATTTGGGAGTATCCTCTCCTCTTCAGTTTTTTGGAAAAGTGTGAGAAGAAATGATGTTAATTGTTTTTTTAAATGTTTTGCAGAATTCACCAGTGACATCATCTGGTCCTCGGCTTATCATTTGGGAAAAGTTTTTGATTACTAACTCAATCTCCTTACTCTTTATTTATCTGTTCAGATTTTCTGTTTCTTTATGATTCAGTCTTGGTAGGTTGTATGTTTCTAAGAAGTTAAATCTTCTAGGTTAATCAGTTTGTTGGCATATAGATATTCACATCATATGATCCTTTGCATTTCTGTGGTATCGATTGTAATATCTCCTTTTCCATTTATAATTTTATCTAAGTTCTTTCTTCTTGCTTAGCCTAGCTAAAGGTTTATCACATTCATCTCTTCAAAGAACCAACTCTTAGTCTTGTCAATCTATTCTCTATTTCATTTATTTATTTACTAATCTTTATTGTTTCCTTTATTTTGCTGACTTTGGACTTGTTTTGTTCTTTTTCTAGTTCCTTGAGGTATAAAGTTAGGTTGTTTATTTAAGATTTTTCTATTCTCTTGATATATGCATCTAGCACTAATAATTTCCATCTTAGAATTGTTTTTGCTACATCCCATTAAGTTTTGGTATGTTGTTCTTCCATTTTCATGAGTCTCAAGATATTTTTTATGTCTCTTTTCTTTGATCCATTTGTTGTGAGTGTATTATTTAATTTCCATGTATCTGTGTATTCTTTAACTTTCCTCCTGTTACTGATTTCTAATTTCATACTAATGTGTTCAGAAAAGATACTTGATATAATTTTTATCTTCTTGAATTTGTTGAAACTTGTTCTGTGGCCTAACATATGATTTCTCCTCAAAAATGTTTTGTGTGCACTTGAGAAGAACATGTATTCTGTTGCTTTTGAATGAAATGTTCTGTATATGCCTGTTAGATCTATTTGTTCTATAGTGTTGTTCAAATCTATTCGCTATTGATTCTCTCTCTGGATGATCAAATCCACTGTTGAAATTGGAGTGCTGAAGTCCCCAACTCTAATTTTTGACAATTTAATTATAATGTGTGTCAATGTAGCCCTCTTTTGATTTAACCTACATGGTGTTCTTTTTAGCCATCAATGCTTTAGATAGACTTCTGTGCCTTATTCTTCTCTTTCTGGGATTATCATAATAGCTATATAAGTTCTATAGACTTTCCTTATTCTTTTTCATTTATCTCTTCTAACTGGATTATTTCAAATGATCTATCTTAAGTTTTTTATTCTTTTTTCTGCTTTGTTGAGACTTCTGTTGAAGCTCTATTGAATTACTCAGTTCAGTCATTGTATTCTGCTTTAGGATTTTTCTTTGTTTTTGTTGTATGATTTCTATTTCTTTGTTGAACTTATTTTTTTTTTTAATTTTGTTGTGAATTTATTTTGTTGCACTTTTTTATAATTTTCTTTAGTTGTCTGTGTGTTCTCGTGTTCACTAAACTTTAGGAGAATTATTCTAAATGCATACGATTCATAGATCTGCATTTCTTTAGGGTGAGTTTATAGAACTTTATTAGTTTCTTTTGGTGGTATCATCTTTCTTTGTGATCCTTGATTCCTTGATTTGGTGTCTTCACATTTGAGGAAGTAGTCCCCTCTTTCAGACTTTACAGATTTGAGTTAACAGAGACAGGTCCTCACCAGGCAGCTTCACTTGGTATTCTAGCTGGGCCAGCTAGTAGAGTCCATGGGCAGTATAGGACATACTATTTTGGGTCTCTAGTTAATTATGACTACTCCTTATCCTGTGAAGTTAGATAGAGAGCCACTGACTGGGCACTGGAGTACAACAGACCTGTTGTTCACTGAGTTGTGTGTTCAAACGAGGTGGCTGAGTAGCTCCCTGATCAGGCAGGGCTGCTGGATGTGTTCTAAAGTCAGACAGTACTTTGAGCTGAGTTTTCAATTATCTGTGGTTGGAAAATTTAGCATGCTGCCTTCTTTGGCAAGTTGGTGCCATTGGTTGGACTTAACAATTGAGAAGAGAAGGCTATGAGCTGGACTTTTTAATCACTCCTGCTTGGGGATGGTCTCAGGCTGTGCTCCCCAACTGGATGCTGCTGCTGGCTGGATTCTGTGTGCATCATGGTTGGACAAGTCCTCAGGTTGTGCTCTGAGATAAGGCAGGGATGCAGACTATGCTCTGATGTTGGGCCTGGCTGTAGGCTGGGCTTTCTGATCAGCTAAGCTGCTGGCTGTACTATACTGTTAGGCAAAGTTTTCTGCTTGGACCTTTAATTGGAAGTGTCTTCCAGTTATATCTTACAGTTGGGTGGGCTAGAGACTTTGCTCTGTATTCAGAAAGAGTTGTTATCCAGGCTGCCCGGTTAGGTAGGGCCACAGATTATGTTTCACAATTTGGTAGGTTCATTGTCTGGGCTCTCTGTCTGGGTGAGACCTCCTGGCAATCTGAGTGGGCCTCCTGGGAAGCCTCCTACAGTGCTCAGCGAGTTGGATGGTCACCTTGGGCTCTCTGCCCACCAAAAAAAAACATAAGTTGAGAGGAGTCTTCTTGTTTTGGCTCTGTGCTGGCCTGGGGAAGGGGAAATGTGGTCGAAGTATAGCAGTTCCTTTTACCCACCTAATGCAGTTCTCCATGGTCTCTGTTGTCTGGAGGGTGCTTCAGTCTCAACCCTGAGTTTAGAAATTTTCTCAGTGGTGTCTTATCTATGGATAGTTACTAAATGGTCTTCTTGTCAGGAGAGACTGAAGTAAAAAACAACCTTTGTTGCCACCTTGATTTTGTCATCATCTTCACATCTCTCTTGATGTTATTCATTATTCTGTGTCTCACCTGGATGCCCAGCTAGATCTGTGCCTGTGTTCCTTGTGTGCACAAAGCCATCACAGGTAAACAGAAGACAGATGATGCTTCCTCATCTCTCAGAGAGGGAGATAGCATGAGTGCCAGCACCACAGAAGGACAAAATCACACCTTCTCTGAACACTTGGACGCAGGCCAGGTAAAGCTCCAGGCCCCATGTCGGAGCCAATTAGAGGGTAGGCCCTTGGGAAGGCCAGAAGTGAATTTGGCTGGGGAGGGAAAGCAAGGATGAAGATCACTTAAAGGTAACAAGAAGCTGGTAATGAGACATGTCCTTAGGCATTTTTCTCTTACCACAGAAATATTTCCCCCCTTCTGCCACCAGCCACATCCTTTCTCTCCTCTTGCACCCTTGAGCAAACCACAGATACAGAGTGCAGACAAGGGCATAGGATATATTTCTTTTGGTTCTGAACTATTTTGAATAATTAGCAAATTATCTTATAGTTATTACTTTTAAAGTGGATTCAGCTTTGAAATTCCTGACAGATTAATTAAAAATTTTTTTTTATATAATTTCATGATTTTGGATACCAACTTGAATTATTTGAACATTAAAGGTATTCAATAAGTTTATCAATTTATCGGTTTAAATATGGAAAGTCAAATCACATATCTAGATATCCATTAACTACTAATAGTAAGGACTCAAAATAGTTTATAAAGTTGAAGTTTTTCTAATATTTTAACACAAGCATTGTTAAAGAGGTCTATTGCATTAAGGAATCTCCACTAGTTTAAACAAAGAAACTCAAGAAATATTTGTGAGATGGGCGCTGTCTACACTGTGTTTTGTTAGAAATCGTGGCTCAGAGAGCTCGGAGGCGCAGGTCACCGTCCAGCTGAGTTATATTTAAGAAATAAAGCCCGAGCCTGGTCGCTCTGAACCCTGCAGACTTCAGCAGCTTCATGGAACAATTTCACTGTTTCTCCTCAACATCATGGAACAATTTCACTGTCAAGTGGTACATAGTATGTTTTTCTCAAGATTTTAAACATGTGAATAATCACTTTGTTTTTTTACCCTATCAGATTTCTAGCGTGATTCTAGCCAACATTTTATGACTAACACATATTTCTAAGCCAGCATCTAATTAGTATTATGTAAGCTATAATACAACAGAACTCAAACTGGAGTATTTTTAAAACCAGAACACATATCTCCCCAAAGTGGTGTCTGTTAGTAAAACCAACATGTATATTTAGTTAAATCTATTCTTTATACCAGATGTATGTTTATTTCAAAGTCAATGTATTTTAAGTCAACCTCCAAAATTATCCTCTTAACCACTTTGTTATATTCTCATCACAGTATATGATTTAAATGATACTCTATCACTGCTTTTGTGGATACAAGAGGATTCCAGAAGAAAATAGAATCTTTTAAAATTAAAGGTATTCTAAATCAGCAAGGATCAGCACTTTATAAAAATAGAGCTACATACATGTACACATACACACCAACACACAAACACACACAACACACACAATCACAATAAAATAAACAAACAAAGCATTGAATCTACCAAATGAATAGAAAGAGGCAAAAAATAGCTCTTGGTACATCCCAGGAAAGTCATGGATCCCGTAACCTATTTCTCTTTTCCTCCCTTTAACTACCAGTTTCTATCATTTGTATAATTTTCAAGAGGCTGCTAAAGGGGAAAAGATGAAACAACTTTATAGTTTTATAAAAATTTCTTAAAACAGTAGGGATAGTTGATTTCTTGTGAAGCAGTTAAAATAAAACCAAGAAAAAAAAACAATATCGGTGATTTATTGAGCATGTATTATATACCAGACACTGTCTTAGACTCTTTACATCTATTTCATTTGAATCTCCCCACAAGTTTACAAGATAAATGATAACTTCTATTTTTCTTTTAATCCTCACCCGAGGACACTTTTGCATATATCTTCAGATAGAGAGGGCGGGGGGGAGGGGGCAGGGGAATGGTTGCCGCCCACGCGACCCCAACTGGGGCCGGGGACAAACTGCAACCGAGGTACGAGGTACGTGTCCTTGGTGGAAACCCAACCCGAGACTCTCAAGTCCATAGGCTGACCCTCTAACTGCTGAGCCAAACCAGCCAGGGCTAGCTACTATTTTTATAGATGACCAAACTGAGTTCCTAAAGTTAAATAAATGTTGGAGGTGTATGGTTAATGAACTTGGGCCATCTGTCTGATTTCAAAGACCACACTCCCTCTTCACTCTATAATACTGACCATGATCTACGTACTTTTATTTAAAGGATACAGGACATTAAAATTAGCTTTGTAGCATGTCATAATTTGAGGTTCAGTATTTTTTCATATCCCCACAAGATATTCAAACAACACAAGCCAAGAACTATGTTCATTTCCTCTTCCTGTTTTTCCACTCTTCCAAGCTTCTATTCCCCATGGTGTCAACGCATCTACAAGACTGGTATTATTACATTTCCTAGAGTTCAGGACTCCTGTCTCCTAATTTCATACCTGTCACTTACTCCTGAGAACACTTTTTTTGACCTCTCTTTCCTGGGGTAGATATGTAGACATGTTTTTGCTACATTTGTTATGCTGCTGCTTTTAGTTAAGGGACTCCTCACTTGAACTGAAGCACAGTGGATCTCCCCAACAAGTTCAGAGAGATAATGAGCCCCCATGGGAACTGGTTTGTCTATTTTCTCAATTCCCCCACAGGAAGTGTATGGCTAATACCATTTTGGTGCAAGAGAGATAATTTAATACATTCAGTGGATTTCTTAGGACATTAGGACTGAGTTTCTCCTCAGAACCCTAGTGAGGACACTCATAGAGTGTCTTCTATTTAGTCTATGTCCACTTTGCCTACTCTTCCAGGGGCATAGCATTTTTATAACTGTCAGGACAATATTTTTAAACACCTCTGGGTTTTGTTTTCCTCCTTTTATATCCGTTTCCTTTTATTTCACTCGGTCAGGTACAGCCCCCTCTACTCAGAGCCTTGGGAGAGTCCTGTGAGAGACGTGAAAAGGAAGAAAGCTCTATGGTTTGCAGAGCTGGTGAGCATTCCCTGGTAGAGACAACATGTCTGGGGAATGGAGCGAGGGATGCAACCAGGGGTAGCAAAGCTCTCCCTGCCTCTTCCCCAGACAAG
Source organism: Molossus molossus (assembly GCF_014108415.1). Lineage (NCBI taxonomy): Eukaryota > Metazoa > Chordata > Mammalia > Chiroptera > Molossidae > Molossus > Molossus molossus. The sequence goes on from NW_023425346.1 coordinate 33,915,445, forward strand.
GGAGTAACCCTGTGGGCTCAGAGCTGAAGGAAGGGCAGCTGCTGATTCTGAAAGCAGAGCAGGTTCCCAGCCCAGAGTCTAAACACTGCACCTACGAGTGAGCAAGATCTGAGGGAGAAAGGGGGCTTTGACAGGCAGGCAGGGAGACTGGCAGATTGGCACCCCGAATGTGATCTGGAGACAGAAGAGAGTTTAGACTAGTGGACTAAACGTCCCATCGAGGACAGCTATGGACCCCCAACCAATGACTCCCTCGCCTGCTTCCAGCAAGTCCCAAATCTTCACACCACGTAAGATGCCAAAACTCAAGCATAACTTTGAGATGAGAATGTGAAATTCCAGGATGAGCCAGGGTTATGTCTCTTATCAGTGGAACAGAACGAGGGCTGAAAATAAAAATTAAAACGAACAAAAGTAAGACCTGAGTTTTACACCATGATCGTACCCACATTGGTCTTAAAAACAACACCAGAATGTTCAAAGAGCGGATGCATTAGTTTTCTTCTCTCACATATACTGAAACTGCAACTCAGACAAGGAGCTTGCCACAGCTGTGTAAGGGGCAAGCCTGGGACCAGAGGCTTCCTGGTTCAACTTACGTTCTATCTACATTCTTCAATTTTGTGACGTTAACTTGAGCTCACCATGGAAGATTCACATATAAAAAAATATATGAAGATGTGAATGAAAATCATCTGAAATCCCACTTGACTGACTATCCTTCAGTATCTATTTTTATGCATTCTTAGCCTATGGATGCATATTTATATAGGTAAGATGGTTCTCCAAATGGTTGAAATCTGTTTCCCTCCTCAACAAACCATTGTGAGCATTTTCCCATATCAATAAATATACATCTAAAGTATCTTAATAAACATACAGATGTTAAAAGGGTGCAAGGTATCTGGTCTGGTTGCTGTACAATCTTAATTCAGTTCCATAAACACTGAGGGCATATTTGATGCCAAAGTTCATGCTAAGCATTAATAAAGGAGACCAGTAAAACATAGATACTGCCCTGACGAAGTTCTTAGTTTAGTAGAGGAAGAAGACAGGTAATATAATGTAGCAGGGTAAACTCTGAACATAATAGCTATACAAAATATAGCCTGTTAAGTAATCTGCACTTTTATTTGTATAGTACAGCACTTGATGTTTCTTTGTACTTCTCTAGCTCCTGTTAGTAAAATTTCTTTGTGGATTTTTCATCCTCATTCTAACGGACAGTTCTCTCTCCTCCTTGAATGCTTCTGATTCCATTTATAATTTCTAATAACTCTCAGTCAAATAATTCACTTACTAGGTGTTTATAAAAACGATGTAAGTGCACCAAATATATAAAATTCAAACAATGATCATAATGAAGAAACAGTGCCATTCAAAATTAGATGACTAGAACACTTCTACCAGCTATTTCATTTTTGCCCACAGACACAATCAGAATATTAACAATATATTGCATGGTGCATCATCTTTAGAGTGTTATTTCAACATTTTGAAGGTTGCTAACTCATGCAATTCTGTTTTATTTTATTCAAAACAGTCACACTAATGAAAATTTCTGCCTAGTAGGTCACAGAGGTAGCAGATTTGTTGTACCGATCTATGATATTTGCATATTCAGATGTATTTTAAAGTTTACATATGCCTGCTAACATTATTCAGCATGAATAATGTCTTGTTATATCTGAAGACAGAAAACTTATGAACATATTATGACCTAAGAATATTTACAGAGCAGAATTTTATTAAGCACAGTTTAAATTTATACAAATTGAATAAATAATGTATGCACAGAGAATATGCAAAATAACTGTTATTGTTTAGATTAGATTAATTGGGAAAAAATTTCTGGAGGAAATAAGTTGCCAGTTATATTTTGAAATAATTGAGGGATATAAGAAAGGAGGAAAAATCGACATACAGAGGAATGCAATTGACATATGATTTGTGGCAGGTTGGGAGAGTAACCTACCCTTCTGAGACATATCTATCCATTCTATTATTCAACAGACATGCACTGATCACAGTTTATACCAGGAACAGTATTAGGCACTGAGGATACTAAGTCATGTAAAACAGCATTGCTGTCTTCAAGTTTAGTTTCATGGAGGAGATAGGCAAGTGAATATAAATGTATACATATATATATTTTTAAATATGTTTTTTTTAAAAATATGTTTTTATTGACTTTTTAGAGAGAAATGAAGGAAGAGAGATAGAAACATCAATGTGAGAGAGAAACATCAATCAGCTGACCCCTGCATGCCCCTTACTGGAGGTTGAGCCTGCAACCCAGGCATGTACCCTGAGCAGAAATCAAACTGGGACCTCTTAGTCCATGGGATGATGCTCAATCCACTGAGCCACACCGGCCGGGCTTAGAACACAGTAAGATTTTTTTTTTTTAATTCAGTTAATTTTCCAGTAGAATATAGGCAGGAAACAAAGAAATGAAATCAGGAGAATGGGCTTCGGAGTGCCTAGTGACAATAAAATAATAGTGATCGGTAGTCCCTCGTTCCTTCTTCATCAAGCTTCTCTAAAATGAAGTCTGTGTTTATTGCCTCAACTCATACTTTAACCCCTCACAGCCTGGCTTTCATGCCTACAGTTCTATTATTCTATACAATCAGAAGTCCTCAATGACTCCTTGGTTGCCCAATACCTGGGTCTTTGCTCAGCTGTCATTCTCTGGAGTGACCTCTTCCTTAACCTCCACTTTCCCTTTCAGAAGAACACGTTCTCTCCATGATTTCCTGTCACCTCTGCAACCTCCAGGGTCTCCTCTTAACTCAACTTCCTTTTACTATCTCCTCAATATAAGCACTCGTCGTGTTTTGCGGTTAAATGGCACCCCTTCTCCCTTTACACGTGTGCCTTCTCTGCTGACAGTGATCTAGTTGTATGAGCTCCATTCTATATGGATGATTCCAAATTCTGTCTTTAGAATCCTGATTTGTGAAGGGAAGAAGGTGGCGGGCAGGATTGGAGGGAGGGTGAGTGTGTGAGTGGACGTGAAGGTGGATGACCAAACCCGAGCAGTGCAGAGCCGCAGAGCAGAACGTTCCTGTGCTGTGGACGGAGCAGCAGCTACCATGGTAAGCGGCCCATCAGGGCACTTCTCCCTGTGCCGTGGGGAGGTCCCACGATTTTGGAAGATCCTAGGTCTTCCCTGGGAGGAGGCAGTGGGAGCAGCTAGGGCCCAGAAACCTGAGCCCACCAGCACACCTGGCACCATCGGACCAGTGGACACTCTGTGTCAACACAGACCAATGCACAGTAGTGGAGCTCCCAAGGTGCTAGTAGAAGAAGCTGCAGGCATCCCGGAGCCCAGCACCATCCCCTAAAGTAGCAGCCCGATTAGAGTCAAGATATACCCCCAGCAACAGAGGCTGGAGAGCAGACATCCATCCTCAGGCAACAGAAGCACAGACAAGCAGCTGAGACATGTCCTCAAAAACTACAGCCAAAGCTGAGCAGGAGTTGAGCCCCACAGGGCAGCAGCACTCCCCAGCTGCCAGCAGTGGGACCTGGGGCTCCACAGAGGCCTGTGCGGTCCAGTAGTTCACAAGAGCAGTGGGAACATGGACCCTGAGAGACAGGTATGATCCAGCTTCCCTCCTGCGGTAACTGCAGGGTGCGATGGCACCAGAGAGGCCTGTGTGACCCAGCAGGGACCGTGCGATCCAGTTACCCACAGGACCTGCAGGGTACTGAAACACCTGAAAGGCCTGTGCAACCCAGCAGGGATTGTGCAATCTAGTTACCCGTGAGAACTGCAGGGTGCTGAAGCACCAGAGAGGCCTGTGCGACCCAGCAGCCCATAACATAGGCATAGAGCTGGGTCCCCAAAGAAACTGTGATCCAGTTACCCATGGGACTTGCAGGATGCAGGGGCACCAGAGAGGCCTGTGCGACCCAGCTCTGCACAACATGGTCATAGAGGATGTAAAAATGGAGGTGGAATGCATAGCAGCTACACAGACGATCTCCCAGGACCAAACGGGAATTGCAATAAAATAAAGACAAATCCTCGGAAAAAAAAACCCAGAAAAGCAGCAGGACAGGATCATATAACTAGGAACACTGGTACGATCTGCGGAGGTGTGAGAGGGTGTTGGGCTGGGAGCCCACGGACAGTAGCAGTCTTAGCTGTGAGCAGCGCCGTTGAGGAATAAAGACCAAGCCCACTCCACAGTGTAGAGAGCCAGAACAGAGCACTAAAATAGCCACAGCCACTCACCTGGGGGATACGGCAGAGGGAGGGCAGACTGGGCTGGAACTCTGTGGGGACACCAGATTTGGAGGGCACACAGAGTTTTTGCTGAGTTGCAGCCATAAAGGACAGTGACCAGTGTGCTCCTTCCCAGAACTGTGGGGAAAAGCAGCAGCCCCTCCCTCGGAGATTCAGCCTTTCCCAGGTGAGGCAAAGAAATGCAAATTGAGGCTCATTAACAACCAGCATCTATCTCACCCTCTGGAAATCCTCTTATGCAGAACACCAGGAATACATTCCAAGGCCCTGAGTAACTGAGACTACTAGCTTCCAGGAAAAAGCTAGAGAATAACTGAACCTTTCCTGGACTTGAAAATCTACCCAGGAAAGTATGACTTGACAATGATGTTTAACGTGGGCCCACCCAGGCCCATCCAAACCCAATAGAGGGAGCCACAAACAATAGAACACCAACAACCACAGGGTAAATTTGGCAAGCTCCAAAACCCACTGAGATAGCCAAAATGGTGAAACAAAGAAACAAATCCCAAATGAAAGAATAAGAGAACTCTATTAAAGATGAGATCAATGAAATTCAGCTAAGCAAATTATCAGAGGTTGAGTTCAGAGCCATGATCTTGAGGAAGCTCAACAGCATGAGTAAGGACATCAGCACCATGATTAAAGATAAAGAAACATTGAAAAACAACCAAGTGGAAATGAAGAATGACATAGCAGAAATAAAAGACACATTGGAAGGACTAACCAGCAGAGTAGAGGAAGCTAAGGACCAGATAAGTGAATTAGAAGACAGGGTAGAAAAAATCATCCAACCAGAAAACCAAAAGGAAAAAACAATTAAAAAATAGAAAGATAGCTTAAGAGAACTGTGGGACAACTGAAAATGTAATAACATTCGCATCATAGGAGTCCCCTGTGAGGAAGAAAATGGGCAAGGGTTACAGAATATATTTGAAAAAATAGTGACAGAAAACTTCCCTAGCTTGGTGAAGGAAGAAGGCATTCAAGTTCAAGAAGCACAGAGAGCCCCAAGTAAGAAGAACCCAAACAGGCCCACACCAAGACACATAGTAATCAAAGTGCCAAAAATTAAAGACAAAGAGAGAATCCTAAAGGCAGCAAGAGAAAACCAACAGGTTACCTACAAAGGAACCCCCATAAGGCTCTCAGCTGACTTCTCAACAGAAACACTATAGGCAGAAGAAAATGGCATGAAGTAATCATGGTCATGAAAAACAAGAATTTGAATCCAAGACTACTCTATCCAGCAAGGCTATCATTCAAAATAGAAGGTCAAATAAACAGCTTCCCAGACAAAAAAAAAAGTCTAAGGGAATACATTAGCACCAAACCAGCACTGCAAGAAATGTTAATAGGAATGTTGCAATTAGTAAAAGAAATAGGAAGAAAAATATAACCACACTAAACAAAAATGGCAAAGAATAAGTACATATCAATAATCACCTTAAATGTTAATGGATTGAATGCTCTGATAAAAAGACACAGAGTAGCTGATTGGATAACAAAGCATGACTCATATATATGTTGTTTACAAGAGACCCACCTCATAACAAAAGACCAACATAGGTTGAAAGTGAAGGGATAGAAAAAAATCTTCCTAGCAAATGAAAGGGAAAAAAAGCTGGGTTAGCAATACTGATATCCAATAATTTAGACTTCAAAATGAAGGCTGTAACTAGAGACAAAGAAGGTCACTACATAATATTAAAAGGATCTATCCAACAGGAAGATATAACCTTGGTAAACATATATGCACCCAATATAGGAGAACCAAAATATATTAAAAATCTTCCAGAGGACTTCAAAGGAGAAATTGACAGTAATACAATCATAGCAGGGGACTTCAACACGCCACTGACATCACTGGATAGACCCTCTAGACAAAAAATTAGCAAGGAAACAAAGACTCTAAATGAAGCACTAGATCAAATGGATATAATAGATATTTACAGAGAATTACACCCCAAAACTACATAATTCAATACTTCTCAAGTGCACATGGGACATTCTCAAAGATAGACTACATGTTAGGGCACAAACTAAGTATCTACAAGTTCAAGAAGATTGAAATCATATCAAGCATCTTCTCAGATCACAATGGCATGAAACTAGAAATCAATTACAACAAGAAAATGCAAAAACATTTGAAAACATGGAGGATAAATAGCATGTTATTAAACAATAAATGGGTTACCATAGAGATTGAGGAGGAGATTAAAAACTTCCTGGAAACCAATGAAAATGAACACACAACAACACAAAATCTATGGGATGCAGTGAAAGCAGTTCTGAGGGAAGTTAATAGCTACCTCAAGAGCTACCTCAAGAAGCCAGAAAAATATCCAATAGACTATCTAACCTCACAACTTAAAGAACTAGAAAGCAAACAGAAAGAAAACCCCAGAGCAAGTAGAAGGAAGGAAATAGTAAAGATCAGAGAAGAAATAAATGGCATGGAGACCAAAAAAACAATTCAAAGGATCAATGAAACAAAGAGCTGATTCTTTGAAAAGATAAACAAGCTTGATGGACCCTTAGCTAGACTCACCAAGAAACAAAGAGAGAGATCCCAAATACACAAAATCAGAATAAAACAGGAGAAATAGTAACTGACACAAGAGAAATACAAAGGATTGTTAACAGATATTATGAACAATTATATGGCAACAAATTTGACAATGTAAGCAAAATAGACCAATTTCTATAAACACATAGTCTCCCAAAACTGAACTGGGAAGAGAGAGATAACTTGAACAGACCAATAACAACAGAAGAAATTGAAGATGTAATCAAGACTCCCCAGCAAACAAAAGCCCAGGCCCAGATGGCTTCATGGGAAAATTTTACCAAACATTTATAGAAGAACTAATACCCATTCTCCTCAAACTATTTTAAAAATTCAAGAAGAAGGAAGACTTCCAAACTTGTTTTATGAGGCCAGCATTATTTTAATTCCAAAATCAGAAAAAGACACTACAAAGAAAGAAAACCACAGGCCAATATTCCTGATGAACATAGATGCCAAAATCCTGAAGAAAATACTACCAAATCGAATCCAGCAATACATCAAAAAATTATTCACCATGACCAAGTGGGATTCATCCCAGGGATGCAAGGCTGGTATAATATTCGAAAATCAATAAATGTGATACACCACATAAACAAAATGAAAGATAAAAATCATATGATCATATCAATAGACGCTGAAAAAGCATTCAACAAAATCCATCACCCATTTCTGATAAAAACGTTCAGCAATCTGGGAATAGAGGGATCATATTTCGACAGAATAAAGACTGTATATGAAAGACCTATAGCCAACATCATACTCAATGGGCAAAAACTAAAAGCATTTCCCTTAAGAACAGGAACAAGATAGGGATGCCCACTTTTGCTACTCTTATTTAACATAGTATTGGAAGTCTTAGCCACAGCAATTAAACATGAAGGAAAAATTAAAAGGATCCAAATTGGAGAGGAGGAAGTGAAACTGCCATTATTCGCAGATGACATGATACTATACGTAGAAAATCTCAAAGACTCCATCAAAAGTTTACTAGACTTAATAAATGAATTTGGCAAAGTAGCAGGATACAACATTAATGTCAAGAAATCAACGGCATTCTTATACACCAATGATGAACTCACAAAAAGAGAAACTGAAAAAAAACAATCCCATTTACCATCGCAGCAAAAAAATTAAGATACCTAGGAATAAACTTAACCAAAGAAGTAAAGGACCTATTCACAGAAAACCACAGGTCATTGAAAAAAGAAATAGAGGAAGATATAAAAAAGTGGAAGCACATACCTTGTTTATGGATTGGAAGAATCAACATTATTAAAATGTTCATATTACCCAAAGCAATCTATAGATTCAATGCAATCCCCATTAAAATACCAACGGCAAACTGCACAGAATTAAAACAAGTACTTCAAAAGTTCATATGGAACCAAAAAAGACCTCGAATAGCCACAGGGCAACCTTGAAAAAAGAAGAACAAAGTAGGAGGTATCACACTACTAGCTTTCAGGTTATACTACAAAGACACTGTAATCAAAACAGCCTGGTACTGGCACAAGAACAGGCATAGAGACCAGTAGAATAGAACAGAGAACCCAGAAATGGACCCAAGGCAATATGCTCAATTAATATTTGACAAAGGTGGCAAGAGCATACAGTGGAGTAAGGACAGCTTCTTTAATAAATAGTGTTGGAAAAATTGGACAGCTACATGCAAAAAAATGAAGCTAGACCATCAACTTACACTCTACACAAGAAGAAACTCAAAATGGATAAAAGACTTAAATGTGACTCATGAATTCATAAATTCCTAGAAGAAACTGTAGGCAACAAAATTTCAGACATCATACACAACAGAATTTTCATTGATACATCACCTAAGGCAACAGAAACAAAGGAGAAAATAAACACATGGGACTATATCAAACTCAAAAGCTTCTGCACAGCAAAAGATACTATCATCAAAATGAAAAGACTACCCACTGTATGGGAGAGCATCATTGCCAATGATATATCAGATAAGGGGTTAATTTCCAAAATATATATAGTGGTCATACATATCAACAAAAGGAAGACAAAGAACCCAATTAAAAAATGGGCAGAGGAACTAAATAGACACCTCTCCAGCCAGGACATACAAATGGCTAAGAGACATATGAAGAAATGCTCAACATCACTAATCATCAGAGAGATGCAAATTAAAACAACAATGAGGCGCCTCAACAAATCATCAAACAACAAGTGTTGGCGAGGGTGTGGAGAAAAGGGGACTCTAGTGCACTGCTGGTGGGAGTGCAGCCACTATGGAAAACAATATGCTGTTACCTCAACAAATTAACAATTGAACTTCCATTTGACCCAGTGATCCCACTTCTAGGAATACACCCTAAGAAGCCTGAAACACCCATCACAAAGAATATATGTAGCCCCATGTTCGTAGCAGCACTATTCACAATTGCTAAGATATGGAAACAGCCCAAATGTCCATCAGTAGACGAATGGATAAAAAAGCAGTGGTACATATACACAATGGAGTACTATGCAGCTGTAACAAAGAGAGATCTCTTATCCTTTGAGATGACATGGAAGGTCCTGGAAAGTACTATCCTAAGCAAAACAAGCCAAACAGAGAAAGACAAGTATCATATGATCTTACTTATTTGTGGAATAAAATGAATATAACAGTCTGAGGAATGAGGTATTCCCAGAGATGTGGTAGTGGGGTACAGACTGACAATCCCCAGAAGAGGAGGTGGTGGGGGGAGATAAACCACAGAATTTATATGCATGTATGCATGAACAATGGACATGGACAACAAAGCTGGGGACAGGGCAGGGAGGGAGAGGGAGGGGGGAATCAGTTGGGGGGGGGAAGGAGAAACATCTGTAATAAAAATAAATTAATTAATTTTTTAAAAAAGGGAATCCTGACTTGTTCCAGATACTCCAGTATCTAGTTGTTCTTGCAGAAGTTCTACCTTGATATATTGCCTAGGCAAGAAACAATCATGTTTTTTTGTTTTGTTTTCTGTTTTTTACAATGTTATGACATATGGGCTTTGCTGTCAGGGGAGAGACTGCCCCTCCCAGGGTAAACTAATTCTTAGTGATAGCAAACAGCTTGTTTCCAGCATACATTTGATGTAAGAAACAAACAATTCCAAGTCTATTCAATTTTTATTAGGTTTCTGCAGCCTGGGACACTATCCCCTGCTCTACATCCCCCCATGACCAGCCGCCAGACTACTGGCGACTACTGCTGTACTCAAAGTAACCAGTCTGAGATCTACTCAGCTGCTTCTCCTGCCTCACCCATTTCTTCCCTTAACAACCTTTCAAGGCTTTTGCCCATGCTTCCTCTCCTTGTGCCTGCCTCCTGACCACCCTGGTGGTTTCCCATGTAGCCCTGCATGGCATTCCGTGCCATCTAGGGTCCAAGATTATACAACCATTAGTGACGTTCGCTCCATGTCTGTGTGTCCTACCATAACTGATTTAAATGAATACAAGATACATTTTAAGGCATAAGTAAACCATGTCTTTGAAAATAATCTTCTCTTCCTCCTATACTCCCTATTTTTGTATTAGTACCATGGTCCTTGAAATCCATAAGACGCAAATAGTCAGAGACACCTTTGGCATCTCCTTCTCTCTTGCCACACACATTTTATCACTGCACGACTTCAGCAATCATCTCTACACAATTACACCTGCCTCATTTCCATTGTCACAGCCTTAACGTGATCTTCCATTCTCTCTCACTAAGATTATTATGATTGATTCCCAACTAATCTTCCTATCTTCTTCCTCTCCCAGGTCCAATCCACCCTACAAGATAGGAGCAGATTCATTTACAAAGCCATCCCCAATCATGTTGCCTTCCTGTTCCAAACACTTCAGTGGCTCCATTCATGTTTACTGCATTAAAAATATACTTTTACACTAATTCAAAAGAGCAATTACAATCCAAGAGATACAAGAAGACCCCAAAGAAACCAATGTCTTAAAAGCTAAAGGAAAAAGAGAATTAACTGAAAGATTATTACTTTCATCCATTTTGCCATGCTTCATTTAGGTAAAATATTACATTAAAATGGAACAGATAATCATACATACAAATAATCAGATGTCTCCAATTACATGCTGGAGATAGAGGCAGAGACACTGTGGGACCAGAGACTGCTTAGTGAAGAAATTTCAGAAGGTGACAGGCATCAGGGGTCCACGGACCTCCTGGCTTTAGAGTGTTGTTGAGGTTTTGTTCACGGATTTCACACTTCTAGAAAGACAAACTATCATTCCTCTTGAGCAGAGACCTTTTGTTTTAAAAGTCTAGAGGTAATTCTGTATCTGAACTGGAACACCATAGATCCAGCTCACAATTTTTAATATAATCCCAAAACAGAGGAGTATCTGCTCACGTGCAAAATGAGTAATGGTCACAATATGGTCTTACAAAGGAGTGTAGATTGACACCAGACTCTGGACTAACAGTTTGTATGTGTTGGTCTGACAATAAAACTATGTATAGTAATATGGAAATGCTTAAGTCCATCAAAGCAAGACACATGCATAGGTTTATATCGTATGTGTTAGAAAAAGATCAGTAGAATCAAGCAATACATTTGTTTTTCTTTTTCCTTGGTATTCACTTTTCCCCCCAACCAGACACAGGGTATTACTGGTTATAAAAAATGTGTGGTAAAGCGTTGCCTTTTGGAACAGAATGAGAAATACATGACAAACTGTGTAGATGCTGTGATATACCGAGAACATTCCTGATTGAAAAAAATAAGACGTGTCCCACCACCTCTCCTATCCCAAACTCAGACCCATGCTTTGCTATAACAAACAACTGTTATTGTGGCATTATACTACCAAGCAAGAATCACACTGTGAGACAATAAGGTAGAAATGTATGATGTGTAATTAATTGTTCTGAAGGCTGGCGATGCCTGCAATCTGTCCTGAGGTGTTCGATTCTCCATGTGCTTTCGAGGGGCCCACAGCGTCAGGACAGCTCCTGCCTGCACTTCAGTATTTTGTGATCCGCCTGCTACTTACGTATTTTGCAATCACTTCTTGGAATGTGCTAAAAAAATTTCGCAGTCAAAACCAGGGTTTGAACATATGGTTACTATCTCAAAAAATGCACACTTAAAAATTCAGGATCAATTTAAGTGAAAAGATTTAAAGCAGTTGGCATTCAAGTGTGGTTTTTTTAAATGATCTTTTTACAATGATTTTATAACAGCACACCTCATTTAGGTAAAAATCATGAGACTTTTCTCATGATGATGGTATGTATTATTGCTGATTTTACTTATTAACAAAGAGCATTTCTGTCATCTCAGTAAACTATCTTATCCTACCTTAGGATGGCAGACTTACGGTGATGCATATTTTAAGAGGAAAGAAGGAGAGAAAATATTATCCCAAAAGAAAAAAGTCAGGTTTTTCCCTATTTGTAGAATTTAATTATCATCAATCCATTTAATTTTATTAAGCGTCTCTATTGTGAAAAATTGTATTCAGGAAAGGTAGGTGAGATAAAAGCAAATCATCATGCCTCTCTTCAGTATTTAGTACTAAATGGGAGACACCTGCAGAAAAGTGAGGTTCCACTATATGGTATAATCAGCACCAAAACCAAGGAGAGCATAGAGCACAGAAGAAGGGGTTGAAGGATTTCACATGGACAGATTCTCTCTGCTTAGTCTAAGAACATGAAGGCGTTAACCCAATGAGCAGAGAGGAGCTTTCCAGGCAGAGAAGAGCAAGTGCCAAGCCAGGGACTGTGTACCTGAGAAAGCAGTGAACTTGGAAGCACAGAGGGCAGACCATAAGTCTTTGTGGAAAGTTTGGGTCCCAGCCCCAAAGCGCTGTTTCTCAAAGTACATAAGAATGACCCGGGACATGTGTTTCAGTGCATACCCCATGGCCACCAACACATGCTTTCAAAATCAGATCTGCAGCGGTTATGAGCCCTCCATGGTATTAAGGTCACTGTAGGAGCTTCTTGTTTAAAAAAATGATAAAATAAATAAAAAATACCCTTCCTTGACCCCAGCCTCAAAGATTTTGAGTCAGTGGATCTGGAGTGAGATCTGGGCACAGTGTCTCCTCAGATTCTAATGCTCAGCCAAGATCAAGAATCAATGGGGGGCAGAAGGGGCTATTGCATTTTAATAAGCTCTCAGGTAATTCTGATGCTCCTTATCCTTCTAGAGTTGCTGCCCTGACTCTCAGTGGAGTAAAAGTTAAATAATATTGTGTTCCCTGGACCAGGAGCATCAGAATGACTTGGGCACTTGCTAAAAATGCCAGTTCATGGGCCCCAAGCCTAGACTTACTGGATCTGAAACTGCAAGGGTGAGTTTAGCAATCTGACTATAACAAGCCCTCCCTGGTGATTCTAATATACTTAAGTTTCACTGAACAGAAACTGTTGTCATGGGTATATGTGTTGGATGGCAGAAAAGGAGAAAAGATGATGTACAAACTCATCTTCCTGAGTTGTTACTTAAGGTAGAACGATTTTATAATTTCTCTTTCTTAGAATGAGGTGAATTGCAAGGCAAGAAATATAAAACAGATGACAGATGATGCTTTTGACTTGCCTTTGTCGGTATTTGACTCCCTACTGGCCATCCCATCTTCCTAAGGCTTCTTATTTAACAAATGCCAGGGAACAATGAGTGAGTTTAAAATAATAAACTCCTAAAAAAACCCCTAGGCATGTGTTTCCGCATTCTTACTGTTTCCAAATAGATTTGACTTGACACAACACATTTTGTCTCCCACAGTTCTTATTTTAAAAGGCAGAGAATGAGTGTCTAATATTCTTGAGCTAGAGGTTGATTACAGACACATATTTAGTTAATGCTTTAAGTATCTTCAAAGTTCTTTTTTTTCTTTCTGTCAGTTTTTAGAAATTTAATTCTTAGCCAAGGATAGAAATGGCTGATTAGATTTCAGAGAAAAGCAGCTTGAGCTTCGGTATTATCAATGATCTCTGGAGTTATATACCCGAGGGAGGGCTGCATGAGCTTCGCAATATTAGAATCATTGGTTCAGGTCTGGGCACTGGAGCACCTGTCTGTAGGAATGTGGAGAAGGTATTTAATATTTTTGAACTTCCATTTCCCTTACATGTAAAATAGAAATGATTTCTCCTTTCAATGGTTATTGTTAGAAGTAGATAGAATGATACATATGTCACATCGGAGATGTTCAGTGATAGACTCTTCCCCTTTCTCTTGGTTGTCACCCACCAACAGAGCTGTCATAGAAGGCGGTCTCTAGGTTGGGTCTGGAATCTGCTGAACCTTTTTTTTTGTTCTCTTCCCAGTGGTAAACCTGGTATAAAATAATTTCAGTGGATGACTTATTTCATGGGGGCATTGGCTGGCAATCTGCATTTACAAGAGAGAAAAACGCTGATGTCAGGATGCAGAGTCTCATGGATTCATACAAACACTGATTCAGCCCAGAAGCCAGTGAACTTTGGATATGACTTTGAACTCATTCCTTATCTTCTTGTTTAGGCAGCTTCAAAAATATTTATAGAAGAGATTCCAAGGCTCAGCCACAGTTACATGATTTCCTCAGTACGTAAGAAAACTACAAGAAAGGGACCAAGAATGGTGCAGCTACCTCTGGCCTAAATGCATATTTGAACCCAGCCCACGTCGTAAGTACACATTTGGACATGGTAGCACATAATTCTTTATTTGATAAGGCTCCTCAGAATAAACCTAAGGGCCACAATCTGTCCTTGTGTTTATAATGCACAATTTTTCTAATTTTATAGAGGTAATACTGCCCATTTACCTTATAAAACAAGTTGACAGTTTTTCCTACCACTAACTTAAAGCATCACAATAAACTAAAAACTGATAGGTCTGGGGCAGCATCTGTAATCAAATATATTGATATTTGTGCAACATAATATATACATATTCATTTTAGTAGGATAAATAAAAACCAAAAGAACCTCACATTCAGGTCATGTTTTGCCACAAAATGAGTTCAGTGTGAAGGAAAAAACTTGCAGTTTTCAGAAATTTTTGACTTTCAGATTTCTGGATAAACTACCGAGGGTTTGTAATACATCTTCCTTTAGGCAGGTTTCAATCCAATTAGGTTACTATATCCAAAAATCCACACATTTCATGGGCAAGAGCCAAAGTAGCATGTAAAACCCCTTGCTCAAATCACAAAGGGGCCTCGAGTACTTCAAATTCTGCCTCATGCCTCCGACTTGTGTCGACAATGCAAGAAGCCTTCACGAGTATTGACTTTTAGTTTCTTGTGATGGTTTTAAGTTACTGGTGGAAAAAATTGTCAAGTGAGAATAAAATTTAGTTTAAAAACTTATTTAATAAATGTTTCCAGAGTTGATAGAAGGGAAATTACTTATTTGTAATTTTTTTTTAAAGACTTCAAAACAAACCACTGAAAGTTTAGCTCTGAAAACCCGCTCAGAAGCAATCCTGGAGCAAGTGCTCTCGCCTTTCTGTTTTAGACGCTTTCGGAGCAGGAAGAGCTCCTGGGGCCCTGCCAGGGCCTTCGCATTGTCCCTATTTTAGCTCTAACACCTGCTAAGGAGTAGAATCGTTCAGTGCACGGATGCCAAGCTTTCATGTGACCAATGCAAAAAGAAACAGTGAGCCAGAATTTCCTGGGTATGATTATACAAAACACTGTGGCTGGTTATAATCTGAACTTGCCCAACAATACTTCTGCTCAGAAGATCTTTGAAGGTGATATTGGACAGGGATCACATAGGCATTTATTAATTCAACCAATCCTTATTTATGAAGGTACTTATTATGTGCCAGAAAGAGTAGTAGGCCCTTGAGATACGATGGTAAATAAGAAGGCTTTGATCTGTTTATAACTCAGCAGAGAGATATAAACAGTCTTGGAGGGAAATAATTTAGGTCAGACAGATGAAAAAATAGAGGGTTTTGATCCTACGATTGCCACACTTTCTGAACTTGCTCTGCATGCCTTGACAGAACTTAGGATTCCTTCCTTTGGATAAGTTGAGAACAGAATGCAGGTAGTAAAAAAACAACTCCATTTACTGAGCATTTTATGCCAGGCCCTGTGCTGAAGCTCAGCTACACAGTCATCTCATTTTTTCCTGACAACACCCTATTAGGCAAGTACAGTTATTGCCCCTATTTTATGAGTAAGAAAACCAGAGATTAGGGAGGGCAGAGAACATTTTAAGCTCACACAATTAAGAACAGTTCCCTAATTCCTCAATTAGTATTTCCAAATACAAACAGCTCTGAAAAACAAATGTTTTTCATAATCACTGCACATCGAATCCTGTCCTGAACTATACAGTCTTTTTATTTCCCACTTAGGAAGAAAATTCCTACATTTGTACATTTCTCTGCAGAAAGTGATGCATTGATTAAAGAGTACGGCTTCGGGGCCCGCTGGGAGTATTATGTAATGCATAATATATGCGCTGTATTACCTTTCTAAAGTAAAAATAATTCTAATTTATGAAACACATCCAAGAATCTTAGATAAGGGAGATGGAATGCTAGCTTATGTATCTCCAGGCTTTTCTTACCAAACAAGTCCTCAGAAATTTCATTTAAGAAGTCCGTGACACTTAGGTAAGGTGGCCACATAATTTACATCTACACATCTGAGAGTAACAAGAGGTACTAGTAATAATTACGCAGGGACAATGGGCACAAATTTAGACTATTCCAGGAAAACCAGGATGCATTGTCCTGAGGACTATGTGACCTGTGGGAGAATGAACAACCAGTAATTGGATGAAGTCATTGCATCTCACCTGGACGGCATTTACCTCCTCAAGGAATGTGAGCGCTTCTACTCCAGGCCCTCCAGAGATTTTTAGGAAGCTCTTTGTTCTCAGAAAGCTTCTCTGGCCCAGGGTGGATGACCCATGAGTAAAGCTATGAGAAGATTATCGTAATAATTTACATCAGGCAGAACATGATAAAGATTCAGAATAATACACTATTAGTGTAGACAAGGGTACAGTCTCCACTCAAGAAATCAATAGGATGTCAGTTAGATATGGAGATAAAGAAGTCAGAGTCTAGGAGATTTCTCAGTTTTATGACTTGGAAGCTCAGAAAAGGATTTGTTTAAATAGGGTCCAAAAGAAACAGCAAGCTAAGATGGTCAATTTTAGGATAGTTCAAGATCTACTAACAGAAAAATGTAGGCACCATAGGTAATAAACCTCTTCATGGAAGAGTGTTTCTCTTACCCCCAGCTCTTGCCCCTGACGACTTAGCACAGTGCTTTGAGCATGGTAGATGCTCAGTAGTGATTTTGTCTGTTACCTGTCAGCATTCTTGAGGCTGTGACCTCTGGCCCTAATCAAGGATTCGTCCCCTGTTAACTTCGGGATGCTGATAGTAAATTTGGACACTTAGAGTTACATGCTTCGGTCTTACAGGGAGAAGTCTGCATTGGCTTTTCCTGGAGGATCCTCTCCAGCAGGTAGGCTCTGTCGGACAGTACTGGCCAATGGATTCATTGGCACGATTTTCCACTCCAGCCCAGGCTTCATCTTCAGGTCATTTATGTGAACCTCTGGTGCCAAAATCTCACTTCCCTGTATATCTGACAAAGCGAATCTGTCAAAATAAGTTGTAAAAGACTCTGAAATGGGGGAAAAATTGTTGAATGTCCTAGCAGTGCACTTTTCCAGGTTTTCTCTACCTCTCATTGTTTTTCAGCTATTTGACAACACCAGTTGTAGAAAAGCAACAGAAACGCAAATGATTTTGTCTACAGAATGCAAATAATTTGCATGTCTTCTAGTAGAAATGCAATTGATAATTGCTCTTTCAATATAAACCAGTTTTATACTCTGGTTTCTCTTCAGATCGCATAAATCTTTTGCCTTTTCAATATAAACCAGTTTTATATTTATTTGTAAATCTATTTCAGCATTTCTGATTGACTAAGTATGTATGTTTCTTGAATTTACCTTTGAACCATGTTTAATATCTTTCTGCGTCCCTAGTTAGTTAATGAGTTAAATAAGATCTTTGAGATGTGTTTATTTTATATTTGCATGAGAGACATGAGTTTACCTTTATTTAAAAATTATCTTTTAACAAATAACAATAAAAGTTTGATTTTTTTTTAATTTACTATTTTCCAGGTGACATTGTGTTAAGTATTTTGCATACATTATATTTTTTAATCCTCACAAATACCCTTTTTGATATTTTCTATTATTGCCGACAGGTAAGGAAACGGAAGCTTTTCAAGGACAAATGCCTGACCCAGGCTCACCGGCCCACCTGGCTCCACAAACTTCTGGTCCACTTTGATGTACTGTCTTCGGTATTGAGCAATGCTGACTGCAATCTTTAACATAAGTCTCAGTAATGAAACTATAAATTCATATATATTATTGTCATACATATAATGAATGCCTGTGAATAGATTCATGTTCTTCTGAAATAAATTGATTTTATAGCTGTAAGAGTTGACCTATTACAGAACTACAGAAAAAAAAATCAAATCCTAGCATGCAGTGCTCTTCCTGAGAGGATTCTTGCCCATCAAGACAACCACACCTGGGGCTGTTTTCTACAAACCCCTGTGCGCGGGGGATACTAAAACAAAAGGCTCCTTATACTTCCACTCATGCCATTTTCTTTGCTGCTTTGGAATACCTAGCCATCCTTCAAGGCTACAATTAAGCATGACTTCCTCATAATGCATTTTTCTGACATTCTCATCGCCCTTATTTTCCCAGAAACATCCTGGGTATGCTTTGCTATAGTATTTATGACACTGAGTTGGGGTTGTCTGTGTACATGTCTATTTGTTCCGCTTTTCGGGGGAGGGTTTTAATACTCTTTATAATCCTAGAACATGAAGCAGTGATTGGTATATAGCAGATGTTCCAAAATTGTATGTCTAATTAAGCTATGAATTAATTATATAAAATTGATACCATTGTAATAACCTGTGTATTAATTATTAACAGGAAAGGGGCAAAGGGAAGACCGGATGATATAGGCATGCCATTTGTACAGATTGGCCAGGAGGCTGCAGTTTAACATTCTCCAGGTCTGTTCCCCACAGATTGTTGGGGGAAGGGACTGGACAATAGATGCATGCCCAGTGAAGTTTGGGTGATGTGGCAAGATGTTTACCTGTCAGCCACACCTGGGAACAGGTAATGGCCAGAATAGGTGTGGCCACTGCAAGGACATGAAATCTGAGATACTGAAGGTCCTGAACAAAGGGAGTTTCCTCTCTCTTGCTTGCCCACACTCCTGGTTCTCTTGTTGCACAGGGAGCATTCCCCTGCATTCACCTGGCTGTGGGCCACGTGTACCCCCACACACAATGGATTGATGGACTGGAACTAGCCTAATGCTATGCCGGACTCAACTCCACCATGGAACAGAAACTTGGACACTGGCTTTGCTTCTAGCTCTGCTGAATCCCCAGCTGCACCTCTTCCAGGACTGGCTTAAGGGAAACGGGACTTCAGAAACTGAGGGATGTAATTGAACACAAATAAAATTCACTCATTCTTCCATGTGAGTCTTAGTAAATTCTTTTTCTCAAGAAATTACAAGAAATCAACCCAGTGAACTGGTGGACACTCTACCTTCACTAATAACAAACTTATATAAAGATCTCCTTTTTCTCCCTCTAAAGTTGTCATTATGTTCTCAAGAACAACCACCACGTCACTGATCTCTCCAAGAGAAGTGGGAGGATTAACTGACACTAGCCATAGTACAACACAATCACTGAAAACAGAACGCAACTTTTGTTGATCTTGGTTAAGTCAGGTTCCATCTTATACAACATACAAGTGGATGCTCAGTTGATACTACATCATAATGCCATTGGAAGTAATGGGACTATATTCAAATCAATAATGACATAAAAACTGCTATCCTACTAAGTCCGTTTTATTACTACACCATTTTGTATTATTTCAATATAAGAACATAGTCTTCCATCGTCACTTCGCGCTTTGACTTTCAGGGCTTCAGTCTGGAAAAAACCGCCCTAGACCGAAGCGGCAAAAGTCGAAGTAGGAAGTGGCGAGGGGACTGTATTTAAATTAAGAATCCTACTTTGTGGAAATTCGTTTATTGCGGTAGAGTCTGGAACTGATTAACCGTGATAAATGAGGGCCGACTATATAAAAGTATTTAAATGCTAGAGTCAGCTTTACCAGACATACTAGATCTGCATAACCTGAGATAATTAACTCTCTGGTCCACATCATATCCTTATGGTATTTTGGAGAGGGCTCCTTAGCCTCACTTGCGCTAATATGAAGATATGAGCTGTTAATAAAAAGGAAATGAAAATCAGAAAGCATTCCAGTTTGCAGAAGACTTACTTGCTTCATTGCCTTACCCTTCTTTGAGTAATTTTCTTCTATCAAATGCTTAGTCTTTTATTTTAATGATTGTGATTTATTTATTATTTTTGGTAATAACATCTCAGGAACACTGAAACCATACTTGAGCTTTACAGTCTGGGCAGACATTTGACTTTTTAGAAGGATTATGTATGTGTCTCTAAAAAGGCCAAAATGCACAGTGAAAACCAATAAAGGAACTGGTTTAAAAGAAGATGCATTGATTCATCAGACAAATGGGAGCATGTGGTGAAACTATGCTTTATCCACACAGCTGGTTTGCTAATATATGCAAGAGAGGGTAGTTTGTAGCATCTTCTCTATAATTATTTCACTTAAAGAATGTCCCCTATTCATCCATTTGGGGGTGGGGGGTTGCCAGTGTAGTGAGATTGCATTAAACAGGAAACAGGACACAAAAGTAGGGCTTTTAAATTTGTATCGGTTTCATCTTTAATGCCTATAGGTTTCAATTTCAGGATCAGCAAACATTTATTGAATACCTATTATGGACCACGCACTGGACAAGGGAGACTCCAACTCACACTGCATAGTCCTTTTACATACCCGAAGCTTCTGAAAATAAGGAAAAAGTTATTTTGAGGATGTTACTGCAAGTTCCAGCTCTTTGAAGTTATTAATAAATGTTTGCATTTTAACATATTTTTTCTATAAACTCATCTTGCTTCTAACTGTAGCAATATCCACAAGAACATATTGCCCTCAGGACACATGGTTTTAAGTTATTACTGTACTAGAGGATTTGGCACTGTCCCAGAGGGCCAGGATATTTGGTGCAGAAGCTTTGTTTATAAACACTTCGTTATGGAGAGACGGAAGAGAGCCAGTTGTTTTATGGACCCCATCCTTTCATGCAAACCCAGACTGCATATTTGTATGTAGAACATAATGGAACACCTCCACTGGGAGGCTCTACCAACACCAAAACCCAGAATTCCCACTTCTTGACTTCAGCCTTTTAATAATATTGAAACAAACTTAGGAGGGAGGCACATTAGATCAACCGTTATCCCCAGGTATGTGCAAGGAAAGGGTCACAGTTAACTATCCAAACACTTGGGACCCATAGACTAGCTGATGTGATGACAGAGCATTGCGTTTAATCTTTAAAATATGTTGATCAGACAGTTCAGCACCCTTGAGATAATTTTTTTAAATCTGAAATTGAAACCTATAGGCGTTAAAGATGAAACAGATACGAATTTAAACATTTACAACAACTTTTAACATTTATAACAATTAATTTTCCATGTAATTTTCAGGCCGATGAACATTTTCCTTCCATGTTTCTTCAAAGGAGCTTTAAGAAACCTATAAACCCTGGCTGGTGTGGCTCGGTTGGTTGAACATCGTCCCATACACCAAAAAGTTGATGGTTATATTCCTGGTCAGAGCATATGCCAAGCTGCGGGCTCAAACACCAATAAGGGCCATGCAGGAGGCAGCTCATCAATGTTTCTAGCTCACATTGATATTTCTCTCTCTCTCTCTCTCCCTTTGTACCTCTAAAAAAAATTTAAAAAAATAAAAAATAAAGAAACCTATAAAACTGTGAGCAAACCACAAAATTTCTATGAGTCTCAGTTTTCTGCACCTGTAGAATGGGTGAAATAACACTCCCATGCATGGCAAGAGTTTATTGGTGTACTTGAGATTCATCCACAATACAGGGCAGATTACTTAAAACAAAACAAATCAGACACCATTCTTGTTTATTAACAAGATCTGGTGATTGGCTAAGCAGAGAGGTGTGCATGTAATTGGATTCTGTACCAAAATGGAAGCCCAATTAAGAAACCAGGAGCCCTATTAAGAAACTGGTAGTTATACTATAAGAAGAGTTGCAATGAGCAGAGCAACAAGGATCACTGGGTTTTAGCATTGTCTTTGCTTTCTTGTCAAATAAATTAGGAGAAAAGATTGCATGAATGTAAAAAATATCCAAGATAGAAGCCTTGGGCAAGCACTTAACTCTCATTTATAAAACTGGAACATCAATGGCATCTATCACATAGTATTGATGATAAAAAGTAATCATTATCAAAGTGATAGCAAAGTAATAAGTCACACTATGAAAATAGCCTCCATTCAAGTATCTAACACCTGGGACATTGACATTACTTCTTTAGTTGAAGGCCTTGTCCCCCTGGAATAAAAATGCAAATGTGAAACTTTGGAAGGAAACTTATCTCACTATTAGTAGCTATCTTCAGGTCAGTGGAGTCTTAGCCCTGGCAAAATAAAGGCCAGAGATTAAAAAAACAATTTGTTGGGATTGGGGGGAGGGGAGGGATATGAGACATTCACAATGAGGATGGAACAAGGGAAAGCAAATTGATTAAGTGAGTCCTTCCCAAATCTTGGAAATGGAGAGAACACCCACCAGAAAAGGGGAAGAATTCTTATCACAGCCTCAGTCAGTGTCCCAGGTTTGCACAGCACCAGCCTTGAGCCCAGAATCTACGATAAATGCAGATAGACTTAAGAAAAATAAGACAGTGGGTTTGAATAAAAACTTGGCATTTTTTTCCCTCACTCCGTCTCTCTCTCCCTCTTCCCTCCCTCCCTCCCTCCCTCCCTCCCTCCCTCCCTCCCTCCCTCCCTTCCTTCCTTCCTTCGTTCCTTCGTTCCTTCCTTCCTTCCTTCCTTCTTGCCTTTCTTCTTTCATTTCTTCCCTGTATATTCACTGGAGTTCAGAGGAAGCATATAGTTGTTTCAGGAAACTGAGTCATAAGAGTTTTTCAAGAAGAAATGTCTTGAGGGATGGTTTAGAGATATACACAACAACATGTTGGTTAATATCTAACATTTTATAAACTAAAATGAAATGAAAGGCTCTGAGAAAGCCATCCATCTAAATATTAAAAATGTAAACTGTCTCATTGTAGGTAAAGGGAACTGATATGCATTTATAGCAGTTGAATAGATATTACGGGCAAAAGCAACACACAGTGAATTCAGAGTTCATTTCAAAAATTGTGTAGAGTTCATTGTATCAGTGCTTGTAAATGAGCTTATCTTTTCTTCTTACAGATATGGAACATAAAACAAATTTTTTTGATAAACTTTCTTTCTAGGCTCTATCTTAAGAAACAGATTTTTTTTTTTTTACTACAGGCAATAGTAATATATAATAGTGACTATATCCCTGTACGTATCCTGAGTTTGTCTTAGAGGAAAAAGCTGCCCCATAGACTTAACTCTGCAATCCAAACTTGGCTCTATTGATATTTTCTTGATGAATATTTATTTTTTTAAGTATAGGGTAATTTGCATATATTGCTTACAATAAAGAGCTAACTGCTGAGTAACATTGTCCAAAGAGAGAAATGAGTCCCCCTAATAGCTTGTAGAAAGACTTTTCTTTTTTGTTTTTATTATTTATTTTTGCTACAGATGTTTCTCCTTTTTTTCCCATTGACACCTGCCTCCCCATCCCCCCCTACCCTGTCCCCAGCTTTGTTGTCCATGTCCATTGGTTATGTGTACATGCATATAAGTTCTGTGGTTTATCTCTTCCCTCCCCCAACCCCTTCTTCTGAGGGTGGTCAGTCTGTACCTTCCTTTCACGTCTCTGGGTCTACCCTGTTCCTCAGACTATTATGTTCATTATATTCCACAAATAAGTAAGATCATGTGATATTTGTCTTTCTCTGCTTGGCTTGTTTTGCTTAGGATAATACTCTCTCCAGGTCCTTCCATGTCATCTCAAAGGATAAGAGATCTTTCTTTCTTACAGCTGCATAGTACTCCATTGTGTATATATACCACTGCTTTTTTATCCATTCTTCTACTGGTGGACACTTGGGCTGTTTCCAGATCTTAGCTATTGTAAATAGTGCTGCTATGAACATGGGGATACATATATTCTTCCGGATTGGTGTTTCAGGCTTCTTAGGGTATATTTCTAGAAGTGGGATCACTGGATCAAATGGAAGTTCAATTGTTTGAGGTAGCACCATATTGTTTTCCATAGTGGCTGCACCAGTCTGCATTCCCACCAGCAGTGTACTAGAGTCCCCTTTTCTCCACACCCTCGCCAGCACTTGTTGTTAGATGATTTGTTGATGGTGGCCATTCTGACAGGTGTGAGGTGATACCTCATTGTTGTTTTAATTTGCATCTCTCTAATGATCAGTGATGTTGAGCATTTCTTCATATGTCTCTTAGCCATTTGTATGTCCTGTTTGGAGAGGTGTTTATTACTAAATAGTGTCTATTCAGCTACTCTGTCAATTTTCTAATTGGGTTCTCTGTCTTCCTTTTGTTGAGTTGTATTAGCACTCTATATATTTTGGAAATTAACCCCTTATCTGATGTATCATTGCAATTATGCTTTCCCATATAATGGGTTCCATTTTGATGGTTGTTTCTGTTGCTGTGCAGACTTTACTTTGATGTAATCCCATGTGTTTATTTTTTCCTTTGTTTCTGTTGCCTTAGGAATTGTGTCAGTGAAAATTCTGCTGTATATGATGTCTGAAATTTTGATGCCTACATTTTCTTCAAGGATTTTTATGGATTCACAAGTCATATTTAAGTCTTTTATCCACTTTGAGTTTATTCTTGTGTATGGTGTAAGTTGATGGTCTAGTTTTATTTTTTGTGTGTAGCTGTCCAATATCCCAACACCATTTATTGAAGAAGCTGTCCTTACTCCATTGAATGCTCTTGCCACCTTTGTCAAATATTAATTGAGCATAATGTCTTGAGTCCATTTCTGGGTTCTCTGTTCTGTTCCACTGGTCTATATGACTGTTCTTGTGCCAGTACCAGGCTGTTTTGATTACAGTAGCTTTGTAGTATAACTTGATATCCAGTATTGTGATCCCACCTACTTTGTCCTTCTTTTTCAAGATTGCTGTGGCTATTTGGGGTCTTTTTTGGTTCCATATGAACTTTTGAAGTATTTCTTCTAGTTCAGTGAAATAACGTCATTGGTATTTTGATGGGAATTGCATTGAATCTATAGATTGGTTTGGATAATATGGACATTTTAATGATGTTAATTCTTCCAATCCATGAACAAGGTATGTACTTCCACTTTTTCATATCTTCCTCTCTTTCTTTTTTCAATGACCTGTAGTTTTCTGCAAATAGGTCTTTTACTTCTTTGGTTAAGTTTATTTCTAGGTATCCTAATTTTTTTGCCACGATGGTAAATGGGATTGTTTTTTAAGTTTCTCTTTCTGTGGGTTCATCATTGGTGTATAAGAATGCTGTCAATATCTTGACGTTAATTTTGTATCCTGCTACTTTGCCAAATTCATTTATTAAGTCTAGTAGATTTTTGATGGAGTCTTTAGGGTTTTCTATGTATAATATCATGTCATCTGCGAATGATGACAGTTTTCAATTCCTCTTTTCTAATTTGGATCTCTTTTATATTTTCTTCATGTCTAATTGCTATGGTTAAGACTTCCAGTACTATGTTAATAAGAGTAGAAAATGTGGGCATTGCTGTCTTGTTCCTGTTCTTAAGGGAAATGCTTTTATTTATTTTATTTTTTATTTATTTATTTTTTATCCTCACCAGAGGACATTTTTCCATTTTTTGTTCAGGTAGAGTAGGAGGAAGAGAGAGGAACAGAGAGAGAGAGAGAAACATTGATGTGAAAGGAACACATCGAGTGGCTGCCACCCGTACAACCGACCGGGGCCGTGGACAAACTGCAACCGAGGTACGCGCCCTTAGCGGGAACCGAACCCGGGTCTCTCAGGACCACAGGCCGACGCTCTAACCGCCGAACCAAACTGGCCAGGGCAGAAAATGCTTTTAGTTTTTGCTCATTGAGTATGATTTTAGCTGTAGGTCTTTCATATATGGCCTTTATTATGTCGAGATATGATCCCTCTATTCCCACATTGCTGAGTATTTTTATCAGAAATGGGTGCTGAATTTTGTTGAATGCTTTTTCATTATCTGTTGATGTAATCATGTGATTTTTATCTTTCATTTTGTTTATGTGGTATATCACATTTATTGACTTGCTAATATTGTACCAGCCTTGCATCCCTGGAATAAATCCTACTTGGTAATGGTAAATAATTTATTTGATGTGTTGCTGGATCCGATTTGCTAGTATTTTGTTCAGGATTTTGGCATCTATGTTCATCAGGGATATTGGCCTGTAGTTTTCTTTCCTTGTAGTGTCTTTTTCTGGTTTAGGAATTAGAATTATTCTGGCCTCATAAAACAAGTTTGGAAGTCTTCTTCTTGAATTTTTTGAAAGAGTTTGAGGAGAATGGGTGTCATTTCTTCTTTGACTATTCAGTAAAACTCCCCTGTGCAGTCATTCGGGCCTGGGCCTTTGTTTACTGGGAGAGTCTTGATTACAGCTTCAATTTCCTTAGTTGTTATTGGTCTATTAAAATTTTCTGTCTCTTCCTGGTCCAGTTTTGGGAGACTATGTGTTTCTAGAAATGTGTCCATTTTGCTTAGATTGTCGCCATATAATTTTTCATAGTATTTGGTAATCATCCTTTGTATTTCTGTGGTATCAGTTGTTACTTCTCTTTCATTTCTGATGTTGTGTACTTGGGTTCTCTCTCTTTGTTTCTTAGTGAATCTAGCTAAGGGTCCATCAATCTGGTTTATTTTTTTCGGAAAACCAGCTCTCTGTTTCATTGATCCTTTGAATTGTACTTTTGGTCTCTATGTCATTTATTTCTGCTCTAATCTTGACTGTTTCCTTCTTTCTACTTGCTCTGGTGTTTTCTTTTGGATTGCTCTCTAGTTCTTTAAGTTGTGAGGTTAGATAGTCTACTAGAGATTTTTCTTCTTTTTTGAGGTAGGCCTGTAGTGCTATGAACTTCCCTCTCAGAACTGCTTTCACTGCATGTCAGATTTTGTGTTGTTGTGTGTTCATTTTCATTGGTTTCCAGGAAGTTTTTATTCTATTCCTTGATCTCTTTGGTAACCCATTCATTATTTAATAACATGCTATTTAGCCTCCATGTGTTCAAATGTCTTTGCATGTTCTTGTTGCAATTGATTTCTAGTTTCATGCCATTGTGATCTGAAAAGATGCTTGATATGATTTCAATATTCTTGAACTTGTAGAGACTCAGTTTGTGTCCTAACATGTAGTCTATCTTTGAGAATGTCCCATGTGCACTTGAGAAGAATGTGAATTCTCTAGTTTTCGGGGTAATTCTCTATAGATATCTATTAAATCTATTTTCTCTAGTGCTTCATTTAGAAGCTCTATTTCCTTGCTAATTTTTTGCTAGAGGATCTATCCAGTGATGTCAGCGGGGTGTTGAAGTACCCTGCTATAATTATATTGTTGTTGATTTCTTCTTTGAAGTCCTCCAGAAGATTTTTAATATATTTTGGTGCTCCTATATTGAGTGCATATATGTTTACCAAGGTTATATCTTCCTGTTGCATAGATCCTTTCAATATTATGTAGTGACTTTCTTTGTCTCTAGTTATGGCCTTCATTTTGAAATCTATTTTATCAGATAAAAGTATTGCTACCCCAGCTTTTTTTTGCTTTCCATTTGCTTGGAAAATTTTTTTCCATCCCTTCACTTTCAACCAATGTGAGTCTTTTGTTGTGAGGTGGGATCTTGTAAACTACATGTAGATGAGTCATGCTTTGTTATCCAATCAGCTACTCTGTGTCTTTTTATCAGAGCATTCCATCCATTAACATTTAAGGTGATTATTGATATGTACTTATTCATTGCCATTTTTGTTAAGTGTTGTTCTATTTTTCTTCCTATTTCTTCTACTAATTACAGCAGTCCTTTTAGCATATCTTGCAGTGCTGATTTGGTGCTAATGTATTCCTTTACCCTTTTTTTTTGTCTGGGAAGCTCTTTATTTGACTTTCTATTTTGAATGATAGCCTTGCTGATTCCAAGAGTAGTCTTAGAATCAGAATCTTGTTTTTCATGACCTGATTACTTCATGCCATTTTCTTCTGTCCTGTAATGTTTCTGTTGAGAAGTCAGCTGGGAGCCTTAAGGGGTTTCTTTGTAGGTAACCTGTTGCTTATCTCTTGCTTCCTTTAGGATTCTCTCTTTGTCTTTAATTTTGGCATTTTAATTACTATGTGTCTTGGTGTGGGCCTATTTGGGTTGTTCTTACTTGGGGCTCTCTGTGCTTCTTGAACTTGAATGCCTTCATTCATCACCAAATTTCTGTCACTATTTCTTCAAATATATTCTCTAACCCTTCCTCATTTTCTTCTTCTTCGGGGACTCCTATGATGCGAATAGTATTACGTTTCCAGTTGTCCCACAATTCTCTTAAGCTGTCTTCCTGTTTTTTAATTGTTTTTTTTCCTTTTGGTTTTCTGATTGGTTGATTTTTTCTACCCTGTCTTCTAATTCACTGATCTGGTCCTCAGCTTCCTCTGCTCTGCTGGTTAGTCCTTCCAACACGTTCTTTACTTCTGCTATGTTCTTCTTCATGTCTTCTTGGTGGTTTTTAATTTCCAATTGGTTGATTTTCAATGTTTCTATGTCTTTATTCATGGTGCTGATGTCCTTACTAATTCTGTGGAGCTTCCTCAAGATCATGGCTCTGAATTCTACCTCTGACAACTTTCTTAACTGCATTCCATTTATCTCATCTTCGGTAGAGGTCTCTTGTTCTTTCATTTGGGATTTGTTTCTTTGTTTCACCATTTTGGCTATCTCAGTGTGTTTTGGAGCCTGCCTAATTTTCCCTATGGGTGTTGGTGTTCTGCTGTTTGTGACTCCCTCTACTGGGTTTGGATGAGCATGGGAGGACCCACATTAAACACCACTGTCAAGTCTTACTTTTCTGGGTAGATTTTCTAGCCCAGGAAAGGTTGAGTTATCCTCTAGCTTTTTTCCTGGAGGCTATTATTTGAGGTTACTTGAGAAGCCTTGGGTTCTTAGTTGAATAAAAAGCTCCCTCAGGTGTTCCACATAAGAGAATTTTCTGAGAGTGGGGCAGATGCTGGTTGTTAATTAGCCTCAATTTGCATTTCAGTGGCCCCCCTTGGTGGGGTTGAATCTACAAGGGAGGGGCTGCCACCTCTCCCCAGAGCCCTGGGAAGGAGTAAGATGGCCACTATCCTGCATAGCCACCACTCAGTAAAAGCTCTGAGCATCCTCCAAATCCCAAGTGTCTGTACACTGTTCCAGTCCAGTCTGCCCTCCCTCTGCTGGAGCCCAGGGTGAATGGCTGTGGCTATCTTAGCACGCTGTCCCGGTGCTCTGCACTGTAGAGCCGGCTTGGAATTTTTAACCCCAAGGGCGCTGCTTACAGCTAAGACCGCTGCTGTCCATGGGCTCCCGGCCCCCCTCTCATGCCTCTGTCATCCTACAGGATCGATTGAGTGTCCCTGGTTATATGGCCCTCCAAGCTGCTTTTCTGTTGCTTTTTTCCAATGATTTGTCTTTATTTTAGTTGTAATTCCAGTTTGGTCCTGGGAGATTGTCTGTGTAGCTTCCATTCACTCCACCGCCATATTAGAATCTCAAAAACTGGTCATGGCGCCCTGGCCGGTTTGGCTCAGCGGTTAGAGCGTCGGCCTGTGGTCCAGAGAGACCCGGGTTTGGTTCCCGCTAAGGGCATGTACCTCGGTTGCAATTTGTCCCCGGCCCTGGTTGGGTCGTCTGGGTGGCAACCACTCGATGTGTCCCTTTCACGTTGATGTTTCTCTCTCTCTCTCTCTCTCTCTCTCCCTCCCTCCCTCCCTCCTTCCGACTCTATCTGAACAAAATATGGAAAAATGTCCTCGGGTGAGGATTAAAAACAAAAAACTGGTCATGGTACCTCTGTATTGCTGTATGGCTCCAGCACCTCTTCCTCCCATCCCTCCACTGACTACTTCCTCTGATCGAGAACTCCACTGGTCTAAACTCCTTTATACTTGCTCCTTCTAAGCTCGGAGGGGAGGCCGCTTGAAAGGCACCAGAAACATAACAGGGAAGAACTGAGCCTAGAATGACTATTCAATGCAGAATTATAATTACCTTTATGGCATTTGAACTATAAATGAGTTCACACTTACTTATGAACTGAAGGGGTTCTGAGCATGCCACCACAATGTAGGCCACTCTGGCATAGGATTGCTTTGAGCCAAAGGCAACTGAGAAAAGGAAGACAGAGGTCAGGCTCTCTGCCCTCCTCCTATCTACCTGAAACAGAACAGAAATTCCCCTTGTGAAGGTATACCCCCACTCCACATACCAGGAAGTTGATAACAACCTTATCACTGGAGAAAAGATGGTACTGACATTCTATAAAACTGTTACTGACCAGGCCTTATTTTCTATTAGTTTTCCCTTGTATTTGCCTTCCCATTATTTGCTACCCCTAGAGTGTCATTTTCCTTTTTCTTGTCACCTCTACAAAATCACTGTTCTTTGCTAAGAAAGATATTATATAAGCCCAGGTTCTAACCACCTCTTTGAATTGCTCATCACTGATTGCTCCTGTAGGTATGCATGATGCACGTGTTAACAAACTCTGTTTAGCTTCTCTTGTTAATCTGTCTTTTATCTGCTTAATTTCCAGGACATCAGTCAATGAACCTAAAATAGGCAAACGAAAATGATTTTTTTCTCCCCTACAGAACTAGACTTAACAGTTTATGAAACAAGCTCTTCATTGTGTGGTGCAGCTCTGCTGGGAAATAGTCCCATACTTAACTGCTGATGCATCTGTAACTTCTTCATCATTACCAGTAATTTCTGATAGGCAAAGGGGGGTGAACTTTGGGAATACCACAGGGTACTGGCTCTTCTATTTACCAAAATCTTAAAACTACAGAAATGATGAAAATTAGAGCTCTTGCTGGTAAGGAAGGCTGAAGGTCATAGAAAAGAGAGGAACTTGAGAACTTAAACTTTTCTTAAGTGCTCACATCAAATACATCTAGCTATATGTCTAACTTCATCCAAAGCAGAAATTCGTCTCTCCAATAGCCAGAAACAATCCTCTACCCCATTCTTGACTAAACACACACACACACACACACACATTCCTTTGGGCATTTGATGGCTATTTAAAAGATAATAGTGGCAGTCCCCTACACAGCTCAAGTGTATCAGAGCTTGGCATACATTACTTCCTCATGTCCTCATCACAACAGTGTGAAACATAATCACTCCCAGTTTGCTGATAGGAAACCTGAGGCTTAAGGCCAAAATCATACAGCTAAGCAAGCAGCAGAGCCAATATTAAAACCGGGTCTGTATGATATGTGCTTCCAACCACTACGCTCTCCATATTGCCAACCATGCGAGATAAGGATGCCTTAAATTTGCCAAAGAGGATATGAGCATCGTTTCCATGTAAAATCATTTCCACTTGTCTACTTCCAGTTCAGTAGATTAATCTAACTGGGAGAAAAGTAAATCTATGAAAAAGTTTTATGGAAACCATAAGAATTGAGATTCTATTCAAATATTTTATAAAAATGACTCATCCCACACTCTTCCTATAACAAGTTCTCTGGCTCTTTATTGAATCTAGTTTCCATTTGCTGAGGTTACACGTCATTAAGCAGAATTCCTTGAAAATAAAAATATCAAACATCAAAGCAAAACTAGTTTTCTGACCTATTTTTGATTATCATCAGAAACAATGAGGTTTCTATGCATTCCCCTCTCCTTTATGCTCTTTCTTTGTGATTACTCCCATCTTTGTAATGAATTACACCCCAAGGCAATTACTGCATTTTGTGAAATGCACAGCTTTAAAAGGAATTTCCATGCAGAGTTACGGAAACTGAATGCTACATTTCTGAGCAAAGCACCCTTCCTTAGGGCATTGTAATTAGCCTTTTCATGGGCTCGGATGGAGCCAATTTTTTTAGCAGTCCCTGCGTATTGAAAAGTCCCTGAACATAATTGTTCTTTTTAGACCAGTCCTTTGGTTACTGCCTAAGACAACTTACATCCTGTGTTTCTTACTCCCTAAACCCAGCTATTGCTCATTTAGCCACTTAGCTGAGAATGCCAACCTTTCATGGAGATAGAAATTAAACATAGATCAATCTGAAATCTCACTGTGTTTGTGAGGTCATACTCTACCTCTAACCAGGACACATCAAAGCTCTGCCCTAAAGCCTTGGGCTTTTAGGCCAGCTGTCACAGCCTGAAACTCACATCACCCATGCGTGAACAAAGTAATGGAGACCCTTCCCAACTAATTTTATACTTCGGCATAAAGAATTCAAAATTTCATGAGCTTTGTTGAAAGAGTAAAAATTAAAAATTTTGTGTCTTATTTTATTTAACTGAATTAATACTTCAAAGAACTGGATCATAATGACATTTCTGTGGCTTTTAAAATAAAATTCTTAATAAGCTGAAGAGCCAAAGATGTGTGGCATTGATTTCAATATTATGTTAGACCTCTAATTAATAATTCATAGTAGAGAAGACAAAAAGGATCTTTCATACCATTTCGGTGCTTTTCTAAAGAGAAACAACAAAGTGTGTGGTGGAGAGGAGAAGTGGGGACGCCTAGAAAATAATCACTTGAGAGGAGGACTCCTTTCAAATTCATCAGTTTAAGTACAGATATATTGAAGTACTAAATAAGTAAGGAGCCTAAATAATTCTCCTGGTCTGACAATATACAAGTTACAGAACTTTCCAGAACCCTAATTTTCTAATTGATAAAATATAGCTTACAATGCCTTCTTCAGAGAGCTGTTGAGAACATTGTGTTATCACCTATGTGAAAGTGTTATCGGTGGATTTGGAGTTCTTGGGGGTGCCAAGAGGAAAAGAATTTCCTGAGGCCCCCATGGGAGGATGGGGTTTCATGGAACGCTTTATTGATGATGTAAAATTAAGGGGGTTCTCCTCTAAGTTCCCATCTCTGTTCATCTTGCTGTAGAAGAAGCCCAATCTTGTCTTCAGCACGACCAGAATTAAGGCCACTGCTCAAAATTTCTGTTCCATTAAAAGTCCAGTCCAGTCCAGCATGTGGCTAGCACATGGGGTCTGCATGGCCATAAGACCATACAGGTGCTTAAAACGACATGGCAATGGAGAGAGAACATGTGAGCACATGAACACGTGTGGTCCTAGAGCAAGAGAGAGCAAAAGCATACTATAGCAAACAAGAGTGAGAGAACTCTTTGGGAATTTTAACTTTCCAAGATTTTGTATGCTTGCAGTTGCCCCACCCTCCTTGCCAGTTATCTTTTTCCCAGGCTAGACTGACAAGTGAGTACCTTCCCTATACCACCTGACTTCACTGAGCATGTGCCCATCTCCCCTTTGTCCAGTCCCTTCCCCCAGTGATCTGCAGGGAATGGACTGGTGGTTCCCTGGGGAAGCTGTAGCTTCCTGGTGAAGCTGCCTAAGTGACTATGCTTATAATGTCTGGCCTTTCCTTTGCTCTTTCTATTATTAATATAAATAAACTAACTAATTATGATGAAAACAAAAGCACTCTGTAAACTGAAGGATCTAGCTGTGTATTGGTTTGATATGAATTCATTTGTTTATGGCTTTAAAAAAGTTGTTTTGTTCTAAGAGTGAAGTTTTTTACATTGAGAAAGCTCGTCATGGACATCTGTTGGCACTGATA
This sequence comes from Molossus molossus, assembly GCF_014108415.1. Lineage (NCBI taxonomy): Eukaryota > Metazoa > Chordata > Mammalia > Chiroptera > Molossidae > Molossus > Molossus molossus. The sequence continues at coordinate 33,949,205 of NW_023425346.1, forward strand.
CACACTAAGGTGACGAGGGGACTGCTGATAAAACATGCGAAGCAGCAACTGTGGCTAGGAGATAATTAGTCTTTAAACACCAAGAGTTTGTGAGGACTTAACCTAGAGTATTCAGTCTGGACAAAGCAACTCTTGATGCTGATCTAAATCATTCTTCAAAGACCTTGGGACATTAGCTGGTGCAGTGGTAAGGCCACTTTTTACCAGCACTGGTGAGAACATTCAGCTAGCCTGTGAAGGACATCATCTTGCCTACCAACACCAGCACCTTTGTTCCCTGGCAACGTGTTCTAGCAAAACGGGACTTTCACTTTGAACCTGGCAGCTGGATGTCAGCTCTTGGTTGGCAAAGCCGGCTCCTCCAAGAATCAACTTGTAGAAAGGTAAACCTCAAATTAAATTTGGACTTTATTTCTTTCACCTCCCTTTAGCCTGGAATAATTATGTGATTAATCTGTCATTGGCTGGAGTATGTTATTTCTTCATTGGCTTATTAGAAGACATTATTCTGTATGTTATTGCCTTGTGAAATATTATTGCAAATTATAATTCCCACAGGGAACCTGTGTTAAATAAATTATTGGCAAAGACTGTCTCAGTCTCAGAGCATCATTTGCTGCCTGAATAAAACAGGTCTCTACAACAGGAATACCACACTGTCAGGACAGATCATAATGGAACTCTGTTCCTGTCCTGCCTCAGGAACTGTGGAGAAAACTATGCTTCTCTCTCCCTTGTCTTCAGCTTCTCGTCTCCCTCTAAACCCCGCCGTGTGTGTATATGTTGCTCTGCCCCTCAACAATATTTTTTTTATAGTTCTGCTACTGATCTCTTTTGCTTAGTAATATTCACTTTGACTACTTCTGAGTCAGGGCCACCTTTGCTTGTGTACCTGCCGTCAGTGACTTGTACTCTCCTGGAACTTTGGCCAACCTTCCAAAGAAGTAAAAGAAGCTCTACAGTGTAGTTATTTCTAATCAGGGACCTAGAAGCAGTTCTCCTGTATAGTAGAAAACATCTTTATCTATCTACCAAAAATGTTGTTTGAATCTCCTTTTCTAGATGAGTAAAAGAACAGTCAACATGCTACACTAGGCACTGAAAATAAACTCCTCAACAAAATAATCGCAGTTCCTGCTTTTGTAGGACTTGCAGCCAAGTAGTAAACAACAATTGTAATCAGAAGATTAAAAATACCAGATAACATTGATTAAAAGCATACTATGTGTCAAGGACAGTTCTAAACACTTTACATGTATTATCTCCTTTAGTCCTTGAATGTGTTGTCCTCACTCTGCATCTTTACATCTTCTCTTAAAATGATGCCATTCAGACTTTTGTTCTCGTCACCCACTGAAATTGCTCAAGGTCACTGACTATTCCCAAATTGCCAAATACAATTAAACCCTTCTCAGTCTTCTTGTTGCTCGACTTCGCAGGTAGATTTGACAAACTTGGCCCTCTCTCTTTCTGGAAATATAGATAGATAGATGATAGATAGATAGATAGATAGATGATAGATAGATAGATAGATAGATAGATAGATAGATAGATAGATAGATAGAAGATAGATTTTGGGGGTTCTATCTCCCACTAAAATGTAAGCAAGGCAGGGCTTTTGTTCTGTTCATTGCCTTATCCCTAGCACTAGGAATAGCTGACTGATATGCAGTCGTTACTCAATAACTAGTTACTGAATGAATAAATATAATTATCACAACAATTCTGTTGGGTAGGTATGTTATTATCTCCATGTAATAGACGAGGAAATTAAAACTCAAGAAAAATATGTAACTTGCCTTAGGTCATAGAGCTAGTAAGAAATGAAGCTAAATTTGAACCCAGGTAATCTGAATCCAGATTACTGATAGGCAATAACATTTCACTAGGGTAAATGCTACTTCTAAAGGAGCACAGAGTATGTAGGATATTTAAAAGCATTCCTGGCTTCTATTCATCTGATAACAGTAAAATCCTCTGCCCAGATGTGACAATCAAAAATGTCTCCTGCCCTGGCTGGTTTGGCTCAGTGGTTAGAACATTGGCCTGAGGACCAAAAGGTCATAAGTTAGATTCCTGGTCAGGAGCACATACCTGGGTTAAAGTTTCAATATCTGGCCTCAGTTGGGGTGATGCAGGAGGCAACCAATCAATGTGTCTCTCACATGGATGTTCCTCTCCCTCCCTCCCTCCCTTCCACTCTATCTGAAAATCAATGGAGACTGGCTGGTGTGGCTCAGTGGATTGAGCATTGTCCCATGGAGTGGTCCCAGTTGGATTCCAGGTCAGGGCATATGCCCAGATTTCCCAGTAGGAGGCATACAGGAGGTAGCCAATCAATGTTTCTTTCTCATCAATGTTTCTATCTCTCCCATCCTCTCTGTCTAAAAAAATCAATAAAAACATATTTTTTTAAAAATCAGTGAAAAAATATATCCTTGAGTGAAGATTAACAACAATAACAACAAAAGTCTCCACAAATTACCAAATGTCTCCTAAGAGAAAAACTATCTTCTGTTGAGAAGCACTGCTCTAAAGAAATGTTTGCATATTTTATCAAAAAAATTTAACAAATATATTTATTGCAGCATTGTTTGTAATAGCAAAGCATTAGAAACAAACTAGTTGTCCATTAGTAAGACTATGGATCAATAAACCTTGGTTTACTCCTATAATATTGTAGTCAGCAGCAGAAAGCAAAATTAAAAAACTAGATCTATCTATCTATGAATCTATAAGTGTGAATACATCTTTACAAACATAAATTGAAATTGAAAAAGCAAATTGTATAAGTCTAATATCTTGTATACCATTTATATACATTTTAACTACTTAAACTAATATTCTAACAATACTTTAAGTGCAGCAACATGTTAAAACTTGCATGAAATTGGTTTCCATAAATTTCAGGATAGTTATAGATAAGGACTGGAATTGTGGTGAGGCATTAGCTTTAGTTTTCTCAATTTTATTTATTTAAAAACAAAAGTGGTCTGAAAAAAAAAATGTAGCTAATATAATATGTTTCAAGTTTGAATAGGAGGCTTATGAGTGTCTGTCCTATTATTTTCTGTACAATTCTGCACACTTGAAGTACTTCATAATAAAACATATAAAATCTAATTTTATTTTAGAAGAAATCCATAAGCTGCCTTTTGAGGAACTGACTAAAACTGGAAAGCTTCTGCTTTCTCAAAAGTAATTTGTTTTCAAATATTTTATTAGACTTTAAAAATAGTTTCTGAATTTCCCTCAACACTTGTGTGTAAATGAGAGCCAAATTTCATTTCAAGTCACTATTATTCATCAGTCAACAGTACAAACCCCACAAGATTTACTCATAGATTAGATGCTAAATCTGCCAAAGGAGCCTTTAAATTGTCCAAATATAAAATATTCTTTCTTTTTTTTTTTCCAATCCTCACTGAGGACACCTTTCCATTTATCTTCAGATAGAGTAGAAGGAAGAGAAAGAGAGAGAAACATCAATGTGAGAAAGACACATCGATTGGCTGCCTCCTGCATGATCCCGACCAGGGCCGGGACCAAACTGCAACCAAGGTACATGCCCTTGACCAGAGTCAAACCTGTGACTCTTCAGTCCCTGGGCCAATGCTCCAACTGCTGAGCCAACTGGCCAGGGCCTCTTAATTGATCTTAGTGACATTAGAAGGTTCAAACATTTACAAATTATTTAAACATTAAAATTATACCAGGTAATGTGCTGGATTATTATTTTGGAAGGCTTATATTGGTGATGGCGTCCATTTCTGCCCTGAGACAGAGAGAACGAGATACATTGACTTACAGACCAGCTTACAAATGCCCTTCTTCAATTTGAAACACACAGTAAATTCATAGCTGTCACTAGAATATGACCCTTTATCTTTTCATAGGACCCATTAATTAGTTTTCACTTTTTTGTAAAATGGATTTCTAAGGAAAAGGTGTGTGTGTGTGTTATTAATCTTCACCCAAGGATATTTTTCCATTGATTTTTAGATAGAGTGAAAGGGAGGGAGGGAGAGAGAAAGAGAGAAACATTGATGTCGGAGAGATTGAACTTGCAACCCAGGTATGTGCCCTTGACAAGAAATTGAATTTGTAAGCCTTCAGTTCATAGGCTGACACTCCAACCACTGAGCCAAACAGTTAGGGCTAAAGAACAAATTATAAAGGGAAAAAAATATTGTCTCACACTGAGATCGACAATGTCTAAAAAGTCAAGTGTGTAGCAATATTTAAGTCACAGGTCAGTTCAGATGAAGTTTCAACTTATTTTTCCATTTCTACTCTTTTATTTTTATTTATTTATTTTTTTATCCTTACCTGAGGACATTTTTTTTTTGTTTTGTTTTTTGTTCAGATAGAGTGGGAGGGAGAGAGAGAGAGAGAAAAAAAAAACATCGACATGAAAGGGACACATCGAGTGGCTGCTACCCACATGACCCAACCAGGGCCAGGGACAAACTGCAACCGAGGTACGTGCCCTTAGTGGGAACCAAAGCCCGTCTCTCTGGACCGCAGGCCGACACTCTAACTGCTGAGCCAAACCAGTCAGGGCCATTTCTACTCTTTTAAAAGGCCATGTCACTTAACACTACTTCTTTCATACAGCAAGAAAATGGAAGGTCCCAAATGATAAGAGTAGGTGATAATACTCCTAATTATGATAAAAGCACCATCAATGTACTCTCCGGGAAGATTTTTTTAGATTACATCAAGAACTTGGTACAAGAAATGAAGAGGAAAAAATGTGCTTGTACTGCTGCTGTTCAAGCATTTGACACCAATCATATGTCACTGACACAAAATAGCATGCTAGCAGGTATTATATTCAGAAATTGATAAGAATCTCCCTGTTACTTTAATGGGAGAAATTGAATCTATGTATCAAATCCTAGAAACAAGAGATGTATTAGTTTTTAATCAATAGCTGTTCCAATTAATACTATGTTTTTTTCAAGATACGTAAATTGTTTGCTAGTTTGAGTTATTCACTTGTGTTTGAATTCATCTTTCTTACTTAACATCCAATGTAGAATACAATGTAGAATGTGCTGGGATTTTTTACTCATGATAAACAAGAGACATTTTTGTCATTTGTATTTAAGTGTTTATAAAGAAATCACCGTAGGGAGTAATTCTTCTGAGGTCGAAGACCCTATTGAGAGGCCTCTACTCTGTAGAAGTCATCAGAGATGCATGAAAAGCTTAGACTTGGTCTCAGCTGATAACAACAGAAAGGGCCAAACAGACTATCTCAGGCCAAGGAATCCTCATGCTCACTGTACTTTACTGAACAGAAGGGAATTACTTAGAGATTTACCAACTGAATGTTGAGACTTCCAGTCATTTTCCCTTGCTTGGTTCCCAAAATGCTGGCATTCATGCTGATAGTTTCCAGGTAGCAGAACAGAATTGTATTTTCTGAGGAGTCTAAACTGCTTAAGGGAAGAGACCTAAAGATACGAATAGAGGAAATTCAAAGAAGAATTTTTTTAGAAAGGCTCAGTCAAAATACCCTGAGTAAAGCTCATAGTGGACCAACCAGTCTCAACACAGAACTTCTAATTGCTTTTTTTTTCCCAGTTAACTTCTTGATGCCCAGCTCTTGAATGTGAGCAGTCAGTTTAAGTCACCAGACAAATGAAGAGTGTCTCAAATAATGAAAATCAGAAGCCAGATAGACAAACTCATTAACTTGAAAGAAACTAAGAACATCCTAGTATAATAACACGGTAGCCTGGGGAGAAAACCAGCTAACATTAACATTTCTCAAGAGGTAAAAAGATTCCATGTATGTGAAATACAAACGAGGTTATATAAAGGGATCATTCTTGATAATGCTTCCTTATGTCCTTGATAGCAGCTTTTGAATGTAGAAAAGACTGCTGAAATTTACTTAACTTTGGTTTTGATATTTAGTTTCAATTTATTAATTATAGTTTCAGAACGCTAATTTTATCTTAAGCTTTTAAGGTCAGTTTACTAATTTTGTTACTGAATTTTTATATCTAGCAAATTATAAATTTAGTTTTAAGGAGTTTTAAATAATGTTTATTCCTATTTACAAACTCATTAATTAATTCAAACGCTTTGGACTTTTCAAAGTACATTGAATTATATTTAAGTTTTTTTCAATGATTTGATCTAACAGGCAAAACTTTTCCATGACCTTAAATAATTCTTTTTTTTTTATTAATTAATTTTTGTTACATATGTTTCTCCTTTTCCCCCCACTGATTCCCCCCTCCCTCACCCTCCCTGCCCTGTCCCCAGTTTGTTGTCCATGTCCACTCTTCATGCATACATGCAAAAAAGTTCTGTGGTTTATCTCTCCCCCACCACCCCCTCTTCTGGGGATTGTCAGTCTGTACCCCACTTCCACATCTCTGGGACTACCCCATTCCTCAAACTGTTATGTTCATTATATTCCACAAATAAGTGAGGTCATATGATACTTGTCTTTCTCTGTTTGGCTTGTTTCACATAGGATGATACTTTCTAGGTCCCTCCATGTAGTCTCAAAGGATAAGAGATCTTTCTTTCTTACAGCTGCATAGTACTCCATTGTGTATATGTACCACTGCTTTTTTATCCATTCGTCTACTGATGGATACTTGGGCTGTTTCCAGATCTTAGCTATTGTAAATAGTGCTGCTACAAACATGGGGGTACATATATTCTTTCTGATTGGTGTTTTAGGCTTCTTAGGGTATATTCCTAGAAGTAGGATCACTGGGTCAAATGGCAGTTCAATTTTTAATTTTTTGAGGTAACACCATATTATTTTCCACAGTGGCTGCACCAGTCTGCATTCCCACCAGCAGTGTATTAGAGTCCCCTTTTATCCACACCCTCGCCAACACTTGTTGTTTGATGATTTGTTGATGGCGGCCATTCTGACAGCAATGAGAAGATACCTCATTGTTGTTTTAATTTACATCTCTCTGATGATTAGTGATGTTGAGCATTTCTTCATATGACTCTTAGCCATTTGTATGTCCTGATTGGAGAGGTGTCTATTTAGTTCCTCTGCCCATTTTTTAATTGGGTTCTTTGTCTTCCTTTTGTTGAGTTGTATGAGCACTCTATATGTATTGGAAATTAACCCCTTATCTGATATATCATTGGCAATTATGCTCTCCCATACAGTGGGTAGCCTTTCCGTTTTGATGATTGTATCTTTTGCTGTGCAGAAGCTTTTGAGTTTCATATAGTCCCATGTGTTCATTTTCTCCTTTGTTTCTATTGCCTTAGGTGATGTATCAGTGAAAATTCTGCTGCATATGATGTCTGTAATTTTGTTGCCTACAGTATCTTCTAGAATTTTTATGGATTCATGAATCACATTTAAGTCCTTTATCCATTTTGAGTTTATTCTTGTGTAGGGTGTAAGTTGATGGTCTAGTTTCAGTTTTCTGCATGTAGCTGTCCAATTTTCCCAACACCATTTATTAAAGAGGTTGTCCTTACTCCACTGTATGCTCTTGCCACCTTTGTCAAATATTAATTGAGCATATTGCCTTAGGTCCATTTCTGGGTTCTCTGTTCTATTCCACTGGTCTATATGCCTGTTCTTGTGCCAGTACCAGGCTGTTTTGGTTACAGTCGCTTTGTAGTATAGCCTGAAATCTGGTAATGTGATCCCTCCAACTTTGTTCTTCCTTTTCAAGGTTGCTAAGGCTATTCGAGGTCTTTTTTGGTTCCATATGAACTTTTGAAGTACTTGTTCTAATTCTGTGAAGTATGCCGTTGGTATTTTGATGGGAATTGCATTGAATCTACAGATTGCTTTGGGTAATATAGACATTTTAATTATGTTAATTCTTCCGATCCATGAACAGGGTATGTGCTTCCACTTTTTTATATCTTTCTCTATTTCTTTATTCAATGACCTGTAGTTTTCTGCGAATAGGTCCTTTACTTCTTTGGTTAAGTTTATTCCAAGGTATCTTAATTTTTTTTGCTGCAATGGTAAATGGGATTGTTTTCTTAGTTTCTTTTTCTGTGAGTTCATCAGTGGTGTATGAGAAGGCCATCGATTTCTTGACGTTAATTTTGTATCCTGCTACTTTGCCAAAATCATTTATTAAGTCTAGTAAATTTTTGATGGAGTCTTTGGGGTTTTCTACATATAGTATCATGTCATCTGCAAATAATAACAGTTTCAGTTCCTCCTTTCCAATTTGGATCCCTTTTATTTTTTCTGCATGTCTGATTGCTGTGGCTAAGATTTCAAGTACTATGTTAAACAAGACTGGCGAAAGTGGGCATCCTTGCCTTGTTCCTGTTCTTAAGGGAAATGGTTTTAGTTTTTGCCCATTGAGTATGATGTTGGTTGTAGGTCTTTCATATATGGCCTTTATTATGTTGAGATATAATCCCTCTATTCCCACATTGCTGAGCGTTTTTATCAGAAATGGATGCTGGATTTTGTCGAAGGCTTTTTTGGCATCTATTGATATGATCATGTGGTTTTTATTCTTCATTTTATTTATGTGGTGTATCACATTTATTGATTTTCGAATATTGTACCAGCCTTGCATCCCTAGGATTAATCCCACTTGTTCATGGTGAATAATATTTTTGGTGTATTGCTGGATTCTATTTGCTAGTATTTTGTTCAGGATTTTGGCATCTATGTTCATCAGGGATATTGGCCTGTAGTTTTCTTTCTTTGTAGTGTCTTTTTCTGTTTTTGGAATTAGAATTATGCTGGCTTCATAAAATGTGTTTGGAAGTCTTCCTTCTTCTTGAATTTTTTGAAATAGTTTGAGGAGAATGGGTATTAGTTCTTTTTTGAATGTTCAGTAAAACTCCCCCGTGAAGCCATCCAGGCCTGGGCTTTTGTTTTCTGGGAGAGTCTTGATTACATATTCAATTTCTTCTGTTGTTATTGATCTGTTCTAAATAATTCTTATGAAGATAATGTATCTGTCTTAGTTATCTATGGCTATATGACAAATGACTCTAAAGCTTAGTAGCTTAAAATAATCATTATATTCATAGATTCTGTGGGTCAGACATTGGGAAATGTAAGTGGGGATGATTTTGCTGTGTTCCACAATGTCTGGGGGTCTTAACTAGAATGGTTCAACGGCTGCAGGGCAGGGGCTGACTCATGCACTGTAAGAAGAAATCATCTGGAAGCATCTTAACTTACATATCTGACTATGGAAACCAGGTGTGAGTTGGGACCTCAGTTGTAATTAAACTCATGAACCAACACAGAGCCTCTATGATGGCCTGGGCTTCCTTACAGCATGGCAGCCTCTATCTTCTCACAAGATGGCTCATGGCCCCAAAGGCAAATGTCTTGAGAGGACCAGAGAAAGGTGCAAGAACATTTCTGACCTAGACTTAGAAGTCATATAGCACTAATTCCACTGTTTTCTGTTGGTTGGTCAGTCACTTAAAGTAAGTCTGAATTCAGCAAGGAGACCTAGACCCCACATCTAAATGAGAGGAATGTCAAAAATGTGCAAACCTGTTTTAAAACCTCTATAGTATTACACCTACAAATTGAGAGCAACCAAAATTCTCTTAAATATATCAATAATTTATACAAATATAATAATATTTCACTTAAAATCATTTCTAAATTAATCAGTTATGCCTTTTATTGGAACTGCTTGATTGTCACTCAGTGACTTCATAAGTACATAAAGTACCAAATGTACATGAATTATTTCTTAACATAAAAAGAGTATAGTTTTCTTCTTTAAGATGATTTTTTTCCCCATTTATTGTTAGAAAGAGAGGAAGGGAGAGGGAAAGATAGATAGAAACATCGATGAGAGAGAACATCGATTGGCCTCCTTCTTCATGTCCCCCACTGGGGATTAGGTCTACAACCTGGGCATGTGTCCTGACCGGGAATTGAATCAGTAACCTTTTGGTGCATGGATCGATGCTCAACCACTGAGCCACACCAGCCAGACTTAAACTATTCTTTACTTAATTTTATATCATACAGGTAAAACATGCATGGCCACTAAAAATAAAAATACCATCCAGTCACATAAAACTAAAAAATTTGGCATCACAAACATCTAGAGTAATTTAATACCAAGTACATTTCATGGTCCTGTGTTATGGCCTATAAAAATTAAAAAGAAATTGGTTTCCAAGCTTACATAGATTGTTCCATTCAAGTTATTTTCACTACCAGATTAAATCTACAAGTCACATCTATAATGATTACTTAATTGACTTTTCAATTCTTTGTGTACAGTAATTTTTCACCTAAAATAAGATTTCTGAAGTAAAACATGTAATCATATTTTCTAATAATGATGTCTTTGTACAAGATGGGAATCCAATGATATGTAAATGTATTTTCTATTCAATGGTTAAAGTCCTTTGAACTTGATAGATCCTGAGATATGTAAACATCTTTGCCATCAAATAAGACCTGCGGATTTGACTAAGACTTTGCAATGTCTTATATTCTTGGCACCGCACCACTCAGCTATATTTAGGATGATGTCTAATTGGTATGGCTAGGTCTTACTTCCTATTAGAACTCATAAGGTCCTCCTACTAACAATTCAGAAAATTGAAGAGCTCCCTGAGATTCAACATGTGATAGCAAGATGAAAAAAATAAATAAATACAAACCTAGGAAGATAAAATTAAGAAAATCTACCAGAAATAAAATAATAATAATAATGAGGTACTGTTTAGGAAGAAAACTTCAGAAAATTAAAGGACTAGTCAAGAATGTTCAACATTCAAATAATAGCTGTTCCAAAAAGAGAAAATTTCCCAGAACTGAGGTACAGAAACTTTCAGCTAAGGCCCCAAATGAATGCCCAAATAGACACACACACATACAAGCATATTAACAGGAGTTGTCAGAAAAGTAAAGGATATAAATTTAAGAACACTAAACACTAAGAAAATTCCTGCAAGTGTCCAGAGAGAAATATCGGGCTCTGAAACATCAAACATCCCAATAAAAGGAGACTCCTCAACAGCAGCTGGAAGCTGGAAGACAACGAGGCAAACTTCTCCGATTCTGAGGGAAAGTGATTTCCAACCCAGAATCCTTTACCTAAGCAACTTGATAATCTGCTAAGAGGTAGAATAAAGGAGCTATAACATAAGCAATGTCACCCTAAAAATGTGTCACATATACTCTTTTTAAGGAACTTACTAGAAGATTTGCTCTATCCACACAAAAAGGTAAGCCACATAGAAAATAAAACGAGATCTAGGAAATGGGAGGTAACAGAAGAGGAAGGTGAAAGAATGATGTTGAAGAAAGTTCTCAGGACAGAGAAGTGCAACACACCTAGAAAATAACTTTGTAAACTCGTGAGGACCAGAAGGCTCTGGGAGAGATATCTTTAAGGAAAGAAAATTAAGAGAATCCTTGATGAGTTTGAATATATTCAAAGATTTATAGAACTAGGAGCATGTTAAAAATAAATTAGTGTTAAGTACATTAAAAATTTTAGATCCTAAAATACAACAAAATAAGATATTTATCTTCTCCAAAGAAATAAAAAATTATAGCTGAAGGAAAATCATGAATAATAATGTCACCAGTAGAAATAATATTACTCCACAGAGTCACAAGAAAAATATTTCAGGGACCCATGCACAGGAGGACTTGAGGCATAGTGGTAAGATTTATTGGAGTGAAAACAAAGGACTGTCCCCAGGTGCCCAGTGTCTCATCCATGACCAGGTAGCTCAGCTCCACTCAGCTGTGTAAGAAGTCCACCCTCTGGGGCCATAAACCCACACCTGTGCCTATTCATTGCAGGAGGGCCAGGACCCGGTGTTGCAGAACTTCTCTGTATTTCATTTTGCCATCTGCATGTCCACCACCAAGGCTGTGCATGGTCCATGACTGGCCTTGTACTTGGGCCCCCGCTTTGGACCATGCTTGGGTCTGTGTGGCTGCCAGGCCCACATGGCTGCTACTGAGAGAGAGCCCACAAATGAACAAACACAACACAAGCCTTTGTTAAGCTTTGATCATATTATCTTGGGCTTGGGAAAGAGTAGGATTTCTTTCCTGGCTCTTTGGGGGCTTGTGCTGGGCCCTCTCCCTGCACCATCTTGGCGCCTACTGCGCATGCCTCATAGCAGAAGGACCTCCCCATGATTATCTTGGCTTCTATTCTGCATGCACCCAGCAAAGGAATTTTCTCTTTACTGGTTCTCCCGCCCCGTTGTCCTCTGGGGAAATTGGGAAGCCGCTGAGCAACAGAGGGTTGTTAATCCCCTTGGCAGGGCAACGGGGCCATTCCCTGGAGTGTCTGGAAGCAATAGCTTCCTAGTTAATCCAGTATAATTAGATGTCTGGCTTCGTTTGCTCCCTTTCTTTGTCAACAACTAACTAGCTGCCTATGCTAACAATAATGATGTTAATCCTGAATATTGACTTAATCAAACTCGTTATAACTGTAATAGAAAGATTGGCAGTACAGAAAGTGTTATGTGTAACGGAGGAAGGCAGACTGCTGAACGGAAACAAGATCCTCATTCTCGAAGTGAAAAGCCAATAATTAATGAATACAGTTTAAAAGTCCAGGGAAAAAAATAAGCACACTATTTGGATATACGCCATATAAACCCATATATACTATTTGGGCATGTGGAGGTAAACAGCAGAAAAATCAACTAAATATGTTGAAATAAGTATTTCTGGGTAGTAGTAAATGGTAGAGTAGGGGAATTGTTTATAATAAACATGGAAAAATAATGTATAATAAACATTAATTACATAATAACATCCAGTAAACATTGTGGAAATCTATCACTTTTTAAATATCTGTGTGTTGTGGAAGCATAATTCTATGATAACCCCCATTTAATTTTTTTTTCCTTTTTTTTGGTACGTGCCCTTAGCAGGAACTGAACCCGGGATTCTCTGATCCGCAGGCCAACGCTCCAACTGCTGAGCCAAACCATCCAGGGCTAACCCCCATTATCTCTACTCACCAGCACTATACACTATGTAATCCCCTCCTTGGAGTGTGAATAGAACTTGTGACATGCTTCTAGCCAATAGAATATGGCAAAGGTGATGGTGATACCATTGTAATAAACCTGATAATTAAATAACTAGATAGGAGCTAAGGGAAGGCCAAATAGTAGTCTAGGTAACGTAGGGAAGGACTTGCCTGTCAGTCACACCTGGGAACAGGTCATTGGCCAGAGTAGTTGTGACCATTGGAAGCATGGGAATATTTGTGATAATTAGGCTCCTAAACAAAGGAATTCTCTCTCTTGCTTTCTTGGCACTCTTGTTCCGGGGAGCACAGTCTGCTGGCTCCCTTGCATTCACCCGCTTGGCCCTTAGCCATGTGGACCCCACACAGTGGACTGATGGACTGCAACTAGCCTAATGCTGTACCAAACTCAGCTCTACCGTGGAATGAAAACCTTGGACACTGGCTTTTCTTTTAGCTCTTCTGAATCCCCAGCTGCACATTTTCCTGGACTGTATTAAGAGAAATGAGACTTTGGAAATGCAGAGGTGTAATTCCATGCAAATAAAGATCATTCATTCTCCTGTGCAAGTCTCAGAAAATTCTTTTTCTCAAGGTATCATAAAGACCTGACCCCCAGCACTCAGTTGGGAAAAGGACACCCCACTTCCACCAGTGGATACCCCACTTTCACCAATAACAATGGAATGTCACTCACTGCCTTGATTATGTTACCGAAGGGGACAATATTCTGCCACCCAGAAGCTGACTTTTGGGGATATTGATTTTAAGCTGTTCATCAAGAAACAAAAGACTCAGAAAGAAACTTTGACCCTCCCCGCTTCCCTCCCCAGGAGATTCAGACAGAGAAACCTGCTTCAGGAAGGAGATCTTAGGATGCTGCCTTTGACTAATTTGAGTTAAGTATGGTAAACTAGAGGGTTTTGTAACTATATATCGCCCCCCCTTCTTATATCTAATAACCCAGTACCCCACTCCCCACCCTCAAAACCCTTACTCCTTTGTCCAAAATGTCTTATATCCAATGTTGCCTCACTGTCTTCAGAATTTTCGTCGACTTATTATGTCTGTGTGAATTCCCCATGCACATGTATTAGATATGATTTTGTCCTGTTGATCTGTTTGCTAATTTGGTTACTGGCCCAGCTAGAATTTAGAAGATAGGAGGGAAAGTATTAAGTTTTTTTTAGCCCCCATAACATTACAAAAGAATAAGTCTTAGGACTGGAGAAAGACTCTGCCGTTGGCCTGGAAGCATTTTGGAAAAGCCCCTGGGACAAGGAACTATGGGCCCCTTCTAGGACCTGAGGGCAGCCTCCGGCCAACAATCCCAAAAAACTTGGGTCCTCAGTCTTACAGATGTAAGAAAATGAATTCTGCCAACAACCTGCATGAGTTTTGTTTATTCAACTGAGATTGGACCATTTTGTGTTTTGCCTCCCAATGAAAACAACCAACAAAACTAACTATTGTCCTCATTTCACAAGATGCCACTGACCTCAACCCCATCATGAGCTCTTCCAGAATTATTCCTAACCCTGAAAAGAAAGTCCTTTTCTTTTACACTCTTTGTTTTGTGACTGATGTGATTAGTAACAGATTTCTTCATTCAGACACCTGAATATTCTTTTGATTGTAATCATATGCTGTTTCAACTAATCATCATGTATTTTTAACCATCGTTTATGTTCTGATCACTGCAATATCAAAAGGAATAAAAAATATATGTTCCTCTTCTCCAGGAACTTATAATCACAGTGGAGACACAGAGTGAAGCATGAATAAATAAAAGGTAATGTTCAGCAGTAAATGAAGCCAATTGACTGAGTGAAGTCAACTATTGATACTACGTAAGTTTGGAGAAGGGAGAGATAAGTGGGCCAGAGCAGGCTCATGGAAGGCTTCACAGGGGAGCTGGCATTGGCTCAGACCTCACAAGAGAAGAAGGAATTTTGTAGGTAACAGAGAGAAGAGCAGGCACTCCAGGTGGGATTAAAACATGAGCTGTAAATGGAGGGGGGGGGGGGGGACCTGTTCAGGCAGAGTGAGTAGACAAATTACTTAGAAAATGTGGTAGAAAAAATTGAAAGAAAAAATATGGGAGCTTGGCTGGTGTGGCTAACTGGTTGAGCATTGACCCATGTACCAAGAGGTCACTGGTTCAATTCCCAGTCACATGAGCTGTAAATGGAGGGGGGGGGGGGGACCTGTTCAGGCAGAGTGAGTAGACAAATTACTTAGAAAATGTGGTAGAAAAAATTGAAAGAAAAAATATGGGAGCTTGGCTGGTGTGGCTAACTGGTTGAGCATTGACCCATGTACCAAGAGGTCACTGGTTCAATTCTCAGTCAGGGCACATGCCCAGGTTGTGGGCCAAATCCCCAGTGGGGAGCATGTAGGAGGCAGCCAATCAATTTTCTCTCTCATTGATGTTTCTATCTCTCTCTCCTTCTCCCTTTCTCTCTTTCTAAAATCAATGAAAAAAAAAAAAAATAGGAGTCATGCTTTAGATTCTGGAACTACATTTGCATACTGTGGACACTCAAGTATGTGTCAATTGAAGTGCAGGAGTGCCAGGTTTGAGCTTGCAGGAAAGTGATTCAATCATTTAAGTTTTAGGAAGACTGAAACCAGTCCTGCCGTGAAGGAAGAGTGGAGAAGCAGGCAGTGTCCTAGTTTTCTAAGCATAATAGATGGTACCTGAAGTATGATGGCAGCAATGTGAGTGACACGGACTGAAAGAAACAAATGAGAGGGGTAATTTTAAGAAATAAATTGATAAACTTTGGTTAAATAGAACAAGGGTAAGAAAAATGTTGACTCAGATTAAATGTCAAGGATAAGAAAAGAGGATCTCAATCACAGATGGTTTGCCTCTCCCATCTCCCAGACTGTGGATAAAGAAGGAATGGATTTAGACAAATAAAGAAAATACTGTACTTTGTAACTTGGGAGTGTTGAAGGGAGGCATTGAGCTCTGTCTGCACAGAGATGCAGTTACTATTAATACATTTTAAGAGAAAAAGTCTTCCTACAGGGCAGCTCTGAACTCCTCCCCCACTTCTGATCTCCAGGCAAAGGAAGTTATCTGCAGATAGTTTCCCTTGAGCGTTCTTTCTGGCAGTGAAAATCCAGTCAGTATTCTCGTTCAAAGCAGGCTTTCCCCAAGGCCACACACATCCAGCCTGCCAGCCTACAGGCTGCTGCCACCACTCACGCTCCCACCTCTAAGATTCTTTCTCTAGACAAATTACAACTAGCGAAAGGAAGAGAGCAGTACTTAGGCACAAAAACTTCACAAAACAAATACCACTAACAGCTGACTAAGTTTTTTTGCTTATGAGCATCTGCCCCAAATTAGAAATAGTTGTGAATGGAATATCACAAATGTCTTTGAAGTTCATTACTGTTGAGAATTATGCACTGAGGGGGCCTTTTCCTTGTTGACCTAGCATGTTATGGTCTCACAGAGACTAAGGGAAGTGGGGTAACCACTCTGGTTTACATTAGAGGATGGTTTGCAGAGATGAAAGGATTTTGTGCATTGAGTCATACATCCTATGTCATTACCACCATGGCAGATATATTATAAAGAGTAAATCAAGTTAATCTGCCAGAGCTTTGCGTTACATACATGGGGATCATTACACAGGACACTTTCTTGTTCCTGGGAAGGTTCAAGTTTGCAGAGGACTCAACAATCTCTTGGTCTATTTCATATCTATGGTTTTCATAGGATTTGTTGAGTTTGTCACACTTTCTCTCTCCCCTTGTAAAAGTTTCATAGTATTTCTATGTTTATTTAATGAATAGGTTTTTTTTACATTAAGTATAAACCAGTATACCCTGAATCCACATTTGGGAGGATTTCAAAGGAAAAAGAGATCAACGTAGTCTAGGAAAGAATGACCAACTCACCTATCAGACAAGGCAGGGAAATAGGGATTTAAAGACACTCAGATCTAATTGTTTTAAATGCTGTACTAGACAAACAAAACTGTGTACAATTGACACTGTGTTAAATGAGTCAATAGGTGTAATCACAGAACCAGAGCTGAGACAAGATGGAGAAAATTGTAAGATAAATGTAGGTAGAGCCAAAGGGATTTTGTATGTACTGCTGTCTGCAATTGGGTTCCATTATCTCCTTTCTGTTACAATAGGAGTTGGAAAGCACACCTTTTAAAAGACATTTGTAGTGTGACCCTTTGAATCTTGTTTCTTCAGTCCAATTTTGCCTCTAAAACCTTCCATTGTAGTTGTTATGCTATACCCTTTAACTGTGTCTACAGCTCTTTGCTGAACCACCTCAGTGACCAATTTTACCTAGGCAAATAGAAAATTCTGTGGTGGTGTTGCTGATGGAAGCAATAAGTTCTTTTGTGGTTGTTACCAGTGGAAGTGGGGTATCCCTTTCCCACTGGGTGCTGGTGGTCAGGTTCTTACAATATCTTGAGAAAAATAATTGCCTAAGACTCTCACAAGAGAATGAGTGATTTTTGTTTGTGTGGAAATATATTCCTTGGTTTCTGAAGTCCCATTTCTCTTAAACCAGCCCTGGAAGAAGTGTAGCTGGGGATTCAGCAGAGCTAGAAGCAGAGCCAGTGTCCAGAATTTCCATTCCATGGTGTTAAGTCCAGCACAGAAATAGACTAGTTCCAGTCCATCAGTCCACTGTGTGCGGGGGTCCACATGGCTGTAGGCTATGTGGGTGAGTGCAGAGCATGAGAATCCTGAGAGAACCCCTTTGTTTTGAAGTTTAAATATTAAATCTTCCCAGGCTTGTAGTGGCCATGTCCATTCTGGCCAATGACTCATTCCCAGGTGTGAGTGACAGGCAAGTATATTCTCTCATTTATCCAGACTGTCCTGGACATATGTTTATTTGGCCTTTCTTTTCCCCCTTTCTAGTTATCAATTAATAACTGAGTTAATTACAATGGTATCATGGTGACATGAGAAAAAAATTTCAAAGGCACACACATGGAAAAGTTTAAAGGTGATGGTAAGATTTTATTGTGAATCAAGGGGAATTAATACACCCTCGGAGACTCCGAGGGTGGGCAGGCTCTAACACACTGCCACAAGGCTCCTGCTAATCCTCCATGTATCTTCTTGGTTCAGGTAAAGGACAGAGAACCATTCAAACTATCCAATCCAAATTCCCAACTTTTCCCTGGTCCGGATTGTGTCCTCCCAGTAAATTCTATTGGGGTTTCATGTCCTCAACTCAATCTGATTACCTTTCCAGTTGTTCCCATGCTGAGCCCTGCCCTTCTGTTTCATCACCCTGACTCTCATTGTGCATGTTCAGGAGTTTCATTACTTCATCTAACCCAACAGAGGACCTTCCTCCTCTCCTTCTGGCACCAGGCTTTGAGCGACCCACGGGGAGATTTCTGGTTTCATTTCTAGGAGGCAGTTCCCTGAGTGTGTGAATGAATCTGTTTACCAGTACACTGGATAGAATTCTGCTCTGTTACCTGCTTCTGCTTCCCAGTTTATTAAGATTATTTAGTTCCCTTTTGCTTTCTTTTTTATATTAATAACTAGCTATCTTTCTCATATCAATAACTAGGTACCTATGCTGACAGTGAAATATCAGGAGGAACACTTTGTAAAGTATATGATTGTCTAACCAGTATGCTATACACCTGAGACTAATACAAAATAATATTGAATGTAAACTACAGTTTAAATTTAAATGTAAAGTTCTTTTTTAAAAAAGTAGAAAATTTTGTAATTTAGTAAGAAGTCCCCTCTACCTGAAAGCAAAGCAAAAGAGTTCCTCAGACCTCCTAGGTAAGTTTTTCTAGCCCAGAAATCTGTCTTAAATACAGTGTGTGGTTCCCTTAAAGGTTTTGCAAAAGTTGACAAAGACAGAAAGACTTCTTCTTAGGAATCCCTTTCTGTCTTAAACTTTTTCTACCAAGCTATCCACAAAGGCAGGTAAAATCATGCATCCTTGGAGTATTTATGTGAAGTTTCATTTGGAGCATAATTAATACACTTTCAGGTTTACTCTTTATTTTATCAAAAAATGTAACTTCATTTTTCTCCCTAGATCTTAATATGTTTTTCATCACTGATATTCTCAATGGGTACAGGTGAGGGTTGGCATATAGACCTCTAAGGAGACAAGCAAACTGTGCTATCTGTGGTGGCAGGGGGGAGGGGTGGGAAGTAGGCAGAGGAAGAAAGAGATGGGTAGTGAGGAAATCCATCCAAATATCCACAGGAACAACATTCATGGAACTTACACTTTTCTGAAAATATTAGGAAACAGCCTGATTGAGAGTAGTTCCCAGCAGATCCAGCCCCATATCCTGACCTGGCCCTTTTAATTGCCTCAAGTGCATCACATTCCCTTTAATAGGCCAAAGCACCTTCTACTTGAGTTGTATTATGTCAATATATAATTTTCATAAAGATAAAAACATGATTCTCAAACAAATATTTGAGTAGTTTTCCAAATTTATTTGTCTCAATAAGAAAAACAGCAGGATAACAAAGCTTATTCAAGGAGAGGGGGAACTGCTATCCAAAGAGTCAATGGAAGAAAGAATGCTGAAATAGAATTACTAGAAAAAGAGGCAAACATCACAGCCTTGCCCTGGCTGGTGGAGCTCAGCTGATTGAATGTGGTCCCACATACCTGAGAGTTTGCTAGTTTGATTCCCAGTCAAGGCATGTGCCCTGGTTGTGGGCTCCATCCCCCATGGGGGTTGTACAGGAGGTAGCCAATCGAAGTTTCTCTCTCTCCCTCTCCTTTCTTCTCTCTCTACAATCAATAAAAACATATGTATATATTTAAATCACAGCCTCTGCTGTTATCTTGTCTACAAGACAGAAATCATTTGCATCTCTACCAAATAAAAATCATTTGCAACATTTTAATCTTCTACAAGGTAATATATAACTTTATTGAGTCAGGATCTTAATCAATAAAAGGCAACGTTAGATTATCTGCCAGGGCTTCAGAAACTTGAGCGTGCATCGGAATCACCCAGAGGGCTTGTTAAACCAAAATGCTAGGCCCCACCCCAGTTCCCACTCAGTAGAACTGGCATTTCTAACACGTTCCAGGTGATGCTTCTGTTGCTGGACTAGGGACCATGCTTTGAGAACCACGGCTCTAGTTTTATATTGAAAAGGCTTACAGTAATGTATCTGTCATATTTCCAAGTGCCACTTTTGTCAGGGTAAATTGTGAGAGGCTTTGAAATGGACCCACAAGATTATAGAATATCTTCCATGGAAAATTAGGCCTTATCTAATTTCAGGTTTTTGTGTTGTTGTTGTTGTTGTTGTTAATCCTCATCTGGGGATATTTCTCCATAGATATTTTTTGGATAGACTGGGAGAAAGGGAAGGAGAGAGAGAGAGAGAGCAACATCGATGTGAGAGAGACACATCATTCGGTTGCCTCACACACAATCCCTATCGGGGCTGAGGTTTGAGCCTGAAACCCAGGTATGTGCCCTTGACTGGGAATTGAACCCTCGACCCTTCAGTGTGTGGGTTGATGCTCTAACCACTGAGCAAGATCAGCCAGGGCTAATTCCAGATTTTCTGAAGCCTTGGGGTTTGCACCTTTCATTGTCTTTGAGCTATTTTAGTACTCTGTAATTTGTAGATAATGAATAGCAATAAAAATTATTGTTGTTCTTAGATACGTAACTTAATTCTGGTCCAGGTGGAAGTGCAACTGATTTTGCCCCCCACCCTCTATTTCACCTCTCTGTATAAAACAACCTTGACATTTATTTTCAGTATTCTCTGTGTGTGGTGTGTGTGTATACGTGTATGTGTCTGTGAAGTGGTCCTCTGAATTTTTCTTTGAACTACTTGTCGCATTGTATGGGTCTCCTTAATTAACAAGTTTAATAAAACCATTGGCACATGTTTATTTTATACTTGCATGAGTTATGATTAAACCCTCTAAAAAATCATCCTTTAGCAGATACTTCTGCTTAAAAAGAACTGCCAACTTTGGATTTAATTGTTGTTGGTACTGTTTTAATTGAAAACAAATGAATGTCTTCTTCCAGTAGAACCGGCTTGTGGTTTTTGCATTTCGCAACACTTAACAATCACTTTTAAAATTTAGTCTACTGGGCCACCGACCAGACTGGGATCCTATGGATTCCAGCTGCCTCTTTCACTTAACAATAACACAGCTGCTCTTACTTTTTTAATCCTTCTTTACTGTCATCATTTATGTAACTCAGTGAATTCATATTTGCTCCTTTCAAGTTATATTATTTAGGGGTATATTTTGGCCATTTCTACTATTCAGGGTGTTGACCCCAGCCCTTAATTAACAACAGCAAAACCACAAAATGTTTGCTACCTGTTTCCAAGCCTGGAAACTCTTAGTTAGACATCTGGAGTGTGAGGAGGAGGCAAACTTCTGTGCCAACTGAGAATCCTTTGAATTTCTAGGGTCAGCAGGAAATCTTAGCTGGCTGGTGGGGTCACAGATAGATATTTTAAACTTTAAGTTCATGACCTTGGATGCTGCCCAGGTTCTAATCTGAATAGCTTCCTTCCAATAGAGCATCTGTGTTCTATAAGAGGAGCTCAGATTCTCCTCATAACCCCGGAAGCAGCCCTTCCTGGGCCCCTCAGCTCTGGAATTCATAACAGACCCCAGTTTGACTCTCACAGTTCAGCTCTTCCTCCACCCGCTCTCAGCAACTTCATTTGGAAGAACGTAATGCCCAGACACGATTGCTTAGCTTCATTATTTTCAAGATGACTGTAAATGCTGTAAAGTGGACGATGAGGTTTATGGAGGCCAGGCTGTGTTCACTCCATGTAATAACTTTGTGCCAAAGGAGAAAGGATACTATTTATTTCTCCTGGGTCTGGAAAAATAAGGCCCTGAATTTTTTTTTGCCAATTGTTTTCAGAACGTTCTTACTATATATGGGGTCTTCCAGATGAACATTTAGCCTTTCTCTGAATGTATGTCTTCATAGAAAATACTCCTAGGATGCCATATTTTAACTAATACCTTAAGATATTCTTCAAAAGCGGGCACGGTTCCCCTTAATATCTCATTTAGGCAAAACTTTTATCATTTCTCTAGTCTCCAAAGGATCCTAACTACAGGCAAGAGGCCCGTGTTCTGATATATCGTCTTAGTTTCTCTTTGCTAATTTTTTCTACGTAGTCAGAAAGAAAAACATCATGATGAGAAAATCTTGCACTGAGTTCAACCTCAGTGAGAATTGGGGGATGGAGGTATGACTTAGCTTTCAGAATCAGCCTCCAATTTTCCAGTTACCTGGGATCACTTTGACCTTTGAAGTCTATAGAAACAGCACTTCAAGCCCATATATGTAGGGAGGAGGGTTGCCAGGTAAAATGTACAGTTCTCCTAAATATTGTCTAAGACATACTTATAGTTAAAGATTACTGATTGTTTATCTAAAACCCAAATTTAGATGGACCTCTGTATCTTTTTTGTTAAATCTGGAAATCATAAGAAGGGGTAACTCATTGCCTGGTATGTCCGGAGATCTTTGGGAAGAGAGAGGCCAGACGCATTGCTTTCACCTTGGGCTCTGACCTACTGATCTGTCCGCATTTTCAGACCCATCCCTCTCTCTCCTTTTTCACTGACTCAGACGCCAGACACCAGCTCTGAATATTCAGAGGCACAAAGGGAGGTGGCTTTTACCTCGGAAAGTCGCAGAGGTTTTTCAGTCACACTCTCCACTGTTCATCTCCTTTCCTACAGATCCAGCTTCCCGATGAGTTCCTGAGCCCCGTCTCTGCCCCTAATCCTAGATGATCGTCCCAGCCCCACAAATATCTTAATATTTCTTAGTGCAGAACAGTTTGCTGCTAAGCTAATACCAGACTCACCCGGTTTACCCCAAGCCCTCACCTGCAACATAAATATGAGCCTAGACGAGGAGAGGTCACTCCTCAAGTGAAATTTTATTATTGGTACTTAAAGGGTTCTTTATACTCCCCTCTCTATAAGGAAAACAATAACATTTTTATAAAGTTCAGAAAAACCAGGCTCAGGAGAAAAGACTGAGAAAAGTAGAATTAAGCATCCTGAAAAAGAACTGTCTCTTGGCCGGTGTGGCTCAGTGGTTGAGCATCCACCCATGCAGCAAGAGATCGCCGGTTCGATTCCCGGTCAGGGCACATGCCCAGGTTGTGGGGCAAATCCCCAGTGGGGGGCATGCAGGAGGCGGCGAATCGATGTTCACTCTCATCAATGTTTCCATCTCTCTCTTCCCCTCCCTTCCTCCCTCTCTAAAAATCAATAAGGAAAAAAAAATTTTAAATAAAGAGCTGTCTGAGGCACAAATGTGTCTACAAATGTACAAAGTGTTAAAATAAATGTTAGCGACTCCTTCTCTATCTCCATTAAGCCTGTATCCAGAGGGAAATAGTCCAATTATGGCAGGAACAATATTGGTCACTATAGAGATAGGCCTCTAGACCCTGGGTGTACTAAAGAGATCACATTAAGAGTGATGATCACTCAGATATCATACACATGTGCCTCCTCTCAGCGCTACTGACAGCAGCTGGGACCTGGGAATGTTAGAGCAGCCAGTTAGGAAGAGAGGAGCTGGGCAAGCAGTTGGGCTTGGAGAGAATACCTGCAAGATGGAACCCCCATGTGGGGAGAGAAGGTTCAGAGCCCCTCCAGGATGTGGTCTAACCAGTGGCATAGCACCGAGGGGAAGGAGCCTTACAGTTTAAAGATAGATGTATATTTGAGACATGATGGAGGTGATCTGCTCCTTGCCTAGGCCCATTTCAGTCTAGGTGTATACATCTTCTGAACTCCCAGATACGGAGGCACTTGGTTTGGTTTCAGCCAGCTCCGTTGCCTGGTCAGGTTCTGAGTGTGCTTCTTTCCTACGAATAAATTCTTACCTGCTTTGCTGCTGTTTGCTGTCTCTTGTTTGAATTCATTCCTACAAGCAAGACAAGAACTGGGGATACAGAGTACTGTCTCCAAAAAGCTGTGGTGCATTTATACAATGGACTACCATGCAGCTGTAAAAAAGAAGGATTTCTTACCCTTTGAGACAGCATGGAGGGACCTGGAGAGTATTATGCTCAGTGAAATAAGCCAGTTAGGGAAAGACAAGTACCACATGATCTCACTTATTTGTGGAACAAAATGAACAAAATAAACTGGCAAACAAAATAGATCCAAAGGCATGGAAGCTTGGCACAGACTGACTGATGTCAGAGGGAAGGGGGTAGGTGGGTGGGAGAAGATTAACCAAAGAATTAATATGCATAATCCATGGACACAGACAACAGTATCATGAAGGCCTGGGGTGGAGTGAGACCCAGTGGAGGGCAATGAGAAGGAAATGGACGACATCTGCAATACTCTCAACAATAAAGATAAATTTTTAAAAAACTTACAGTGACTAGTCTGAGCGTTACACACCCAGTTCTGATACGCCCTTGGGTGGCCTCGGGATTGCACCCACAGATAACTGAGAGTGGTCTCCCCAAGGACACTAATGCCAGTCCTTCCATGAAAACTTGCATGTTGCATTAATAATGTTTTGTAAACTTTTTCTATAATTTTATGATGCTTTGATATCTTAAGACTTTGTGAAACTGAAAGGGATGTCTCCTCCCTGAGTTAGCTATTCCCTAGAGCAGTGATTTTCAACCTTTTTCTTTATTTTTAATTTTCTTTTTAATCCTCACCCAAGGATATATTTTTTTTTACATTATCTTCAGACCGAGGAGGAAGTATATAGATAGAGAGAAACACTGATGGGAGAGAGACACATTGATTGGTTGCCACCTGCATGACCCCAATCAGAGCCGGGGACGAACTGCAATTGGGGTATGGGTCCTTGGCTGGAATCGAACCCGGGACCTTTGGTCCGCGGGCCTACACTTTAACTGCCGAGCCAAACTGGCCAGGACAATTTTCAACATTTTTCATCTTATGGCACACATAAGCTAATTTCTGCAGCAAACCAAAAAATATATATTTTTTGCCCATCCGACTAAAAAAAAAAAGGTATAATTTTGATTCATTTACACCTAATAGCTAGTGTTGTGTTAGTTGCTATAATTTTTTTACTTGACAACCTAAGGGGTCAGTGCCCCTGACTGGTCAGGTATTGCATGTTTTACAAATCTTGCGCTGCACCAGTGTGCCTGGCATGGTACACTAGTTGCAAATCAATACTCTAGAGAGAGCAAACCACTTACCTAGGAGTACAGCTTTCTGATGCAAACTAACCAACCACCTTCTTTTTCGGGCTTCTGTGAGTAACAAGCTATTTTTTTTCAAAAGCAATCATCTAATCTTTTGGCCTCACTTCACTAGAATAAAAACCAAATCCCATATAAAATTAACATCAAGAAATCGATGACATTCTTATACACCAATGATGAACTCACAGAAAGAGAAACTAAGCAAACAATCCCATTTACCATTGCGGCAAAAAAAATTAAGATACCTAGGAATAAACTTAACCAAAGAAATAAAGGACCTATTCACAGAAAACTACTGGTCATTGAAAAAGCAAATAGAGGAAGATATAAAAAAATGGAAGCACATACCCTGTTCATGGAGTGGGAGAATTAACATCATTAAAATGTCCATATTACCCAAAGCAATCTATAGATTCAATGCAGTCCCCTTCAAAATACCAACGGCATACTTCACAGAATTAGAACAAGTACTTCAAAAGTTCATATGGAACCAAAAAAGGCCTCGAATAGCCACAGCAATCTTGAAAAGGAAGAACAAAGTTGGATGGATCACAATACCAGATATCAGGTTATACTACAAAGCCACCTTAATCAAAACAGCCTGGTACTGGCACAAGAACAGGCATATAGACCAGTGGAACAGAACAGAGAACCCAGAAATGGACCCAAGGCAATATGCTCAATTAATATTTGACAAAGGTGGCAAGAGCATACAGTGGAGTAAGGACAGCCTCTGTAATAAATGGTGCTGGGAAAACTGGACAGCTACATGCAGAAAACTGAAACTAGACCATCAACTTACACCCTACACAAGAATAAACTCAAAATGGATAAAAGACTTAAACGTGACTCGTGAATCCATAAAAATCCTAGAAGAAACTGTAGGCAACAAAATTTCAGACATCATACGGAGCAGAATTTTCACTGACACATCACCTAAGGCAATAGAAACAAAGGAGAAAATGAACACATGGGACTACATCAAACTCAAAAGCTTCTGCACAGCAAAAGATACAATCATCAAAACAGAAAGGCTACCCACTGTATGGGAGAGCATAATTGCCAATGACATATCAGATAAGGGGTTAATTTCCAATATATATAGAGTGCTCATACAACTCCACAAAAGGAAGACAAAGAACCCAATTTAAAAATGGGCAGAGGAACTAAATAGACACCTCTCCAATCAGGACATACAAATGGCTAAGAAACATATGAAGAAATGCTCATCATCACTAATCATCACAGAGATGCAAATGAAAACAACAATGAGGTATCTTCTCATAGCTGTCAGAATGGCCGCCATCAACAAATCAAACAACAAGTGTTGGCAAGGGTGTGGAGAAAAGGGGACTCTAGTGCACTGCTGGTGGGAATGCAGACTGGTGCAGCCACTATGGAAAACAATATGCTGTTACCTCAAAGAATTAAAAATTGAACTTCCATTTGACCCAGTGATCCCACTTCTAGGAATATACCCCAAGAAGCCTAAAACACCAATCAGAAAGAATATATGTACCCCCATGTTTATTGCAGGACTATTTACAATAGCTAAGATCTGGAAACAGCCCGTGTCCATCAGTAGACGAATGGATAAAAAAGCAGTGGTACATATACACAATGGAGTACTATGCAGCTATAAGAAAGAAAGATCTCTTATCCTTTGAGACGACATGGAGGGACCTGGAAAGTATCATCCTAAGTGAAACAAACCAAACAGAGAAAGACAAGTTTCATATGATCTCACTTATTTGTGGAATATAATGAACATAGCAGTCTGAAGAATGGGGTAGTCCCAGAGACTTGGAAGTGGGGTAAAGACTGACAATCCCCGGAAGAGGGGGTGGTGGGGGAGAGATAAACCACAGAACTTATGTGCATGTATGCATGAACAGTGGACGTGGACAACAAACTGGGGAGGGAGCAGGAAGGGAGGGGGAGGGGGGAATCAGTGGTGGAAAAAGGAGAAACATCTGTAACAAAAATTAATTAATAAAAAAAAAAAAAATCCCAGGTACATTTATAAACACGTCTGGGCCAAGGATGCTCTCTTCCAGGGTTCCCAAAGGTGTCCCTGAAGTACTGCCTACACTGAAGATTTCACTACCACCATTATGGAGGGGAACCAGGGAGGGAGAAGGTTCTTCCTCCTCCCTGTCTCCACCTGTGGCTCTGTAGCTCCAAAGTGCCTTTTGAACACAATGTCCTCAGCTTCTCCCCCTACTGCGGAGAGCTCACACACTAGTTTTGGGGAGCGGGCCTAGAGGTCAGCTCTTCCCACTCTCCATTCTCACCACTCTCACCCAACCACCGGCTCATACAGAGTTTTCTTGGCTGGCACCCTTTGCCAGGCATACCAATCGTCTCAATCAAGTACCTGCCTCCTGGGGTCAGAGAGAGGTATTGACAACCCCACTGGAACAGGGGACTCAGCTTCTGACAAAGATTCTCAAATCCATATGTTATGGAACATTAGGGTGAATTTCCAAGGTGGATTTAAACACCTTTGAGAGTAGGAGAGTCTACCAAATGTTTGATAGAAATAAATTGTGAAGGGCATTCATGACCCTCTTTTATACTGTGCTTTATTGAATTATGTAAAATATATGTTCAAGTGTGTGTGGGTATTTATACATTATATACATCTATTTGTATATAATATATATTCATAATTATATAAAATAAAAATATATTGTCAAGCAAATATATTCATTCAGAGTGCATGTGATTTGCCCCAAGTCCAGGAGCAGCTGGTTCACAGTTCTCATGAGAATACAGAGCCAATGAAAGGTGCTGGGCTGCAGGAGGGGACCTGAACGAAGATGTGTCCTGAAGAAACTTGTGACAACTGTCGTTACTTCCTTTTCTTGGAACACACAGCCAACTCTACCCTAGACATAATAATCCTAAAGCAGAACCATAGGCAAGCCTTTTCCAAATGTCTTTCTCCAAATGAAATTGTCTCATAGGAATCATACTTGGGTATTGTTTGGGGCAATACCTAGCTACTCGTCAAATTACATTTTTTTTTTTCTCTTTTGGACTCTCAGCACAGGTGTGTTTTTCAGCTCCTAATGAGTCAGGTGTGACCCTGTCAATGGAATGTGAGCAGAAATGATGTGCACCATTTTCCTTTTAAGAAGTGAACCTGTCAGGTGGGCACCAGATTTATCGGGGTGGTCACTTTGTAAGTGACATCAACGTCTAACAACCATGCTGAACACGTGAAATTAATATAACATTGAATGTCAATGTATTCAAAAAATAAGATTTTAATTAAAAATTAAAATAAAAAAACACCCCCTCCCCCCAAAAAAGAAGTGGACCTGCAAACTGGATACTAAGGGTGACAAGGATGGTGAAGCCATAAAGCGGAAGGTGCCTGGTTCCTAAGGTCTCTACCTGGATGAGAGCCGACCTCCAACCAGAAATACCTGCTAAGAGTTTAGACGGCAAGAAATAAAGTTTCACTGTATCTGAGCCATTTTATGTGTGGGGATGTATTGTTGCTACAGCCTAGAATTCCTAGCTAAGATAGGTATCTACCCTTGATGTTTCTCCGCACTCCAGCAAACACCAAAAGTCGGTTTCTATTTCCTCTGGCTCTCCTGCATTGGAATGGTGGGAATCCCACCAGCTGTAGCAGTCGCTGAGGATCAAAGATATTCCATGCCAGGTAGTGCTTCCTAGACCCGCATTTAAAGATTCCAATTCAGGGATTAAATAAAGAGTATGCTGATTGCTTTTAATTGGTATCTGCCATCTGCTTGATCGAATTCTATTAACAAAAGTATAAACATTCATTGCAATCTGCAGCACACAGGAATCTTAAGCAGTTTATAAAGTTCTTTTTATCTTTAGTGTTTGCTGATAACTCATCAAATGTTGCTCAATGTTAAAGTTCTGAGACAGAAATGTTTCTTGAAAATAAAAGTGATAATGTAGAGACATTAACACAGCAAAGGGTTGAGGGTTGCTTAACATTGCACAAAATAGTGACAATGTTTATGTACAAAAAGACTTTCCTGTAGACAAGAGAATATTGGTCCTTAGACTCATTGCCCCCTCCAAAAAAATTAGTCCTTAGACATTACTATTTTTTTTAAATGACTGGAGTCTACCAAATAATTCTTCTTTCCCACCATCCCAAAGTTATCAAGGCCATGTCCTCTTTCCAGAAACTCACACACGCTCACACACATACACACACAGTTGCTTTTAGCATTTAAGTCTTACGTATAACCCCCTGAGATTTTACACTTAATCCAAAGTCAACTGGAGACGAAAATGTTCTCCAGGTCTGCAGTCCATTCGGCTATCTGGACTGCAGCTGCATTGTAACATTCTCATTTCATTCCAGCAGATCCGCCCCGATTAAGGCAGTAACACACCTCTATTTATGTACACTCTGATGTGTTAAGTGAGAATATGGCCAGCTAAATCTCAGTTTCTCTCTTGGTTAATATGCATCTATAAAACGGAATCAGGTAAATAGGCTGTGGCCGTATTACCACTCTGGATTAGGCTAACAGAGTGGAAATTCTCGCCGCTAGGCCAGTTTATAAAGCCTTTGCCTACCCTGTATGCACAGTTCTCATTAAACTGGGAAACAGCTTCCCTGAGCAAAGCAACCAAAAATCAGGAGGCCTTCTTGGAGGTGGTTTCACTACTGCCACTTTGGCAGATATGTAGCCCAGGAGGTGACATACTGTCTAAGAAGTCTCTGCTACACAGCCTTCAGCTGACACCAAGGGAGGCACCCTCTGAGCAATGAGTCATGGCAACCTTCTGACTATTGGAAAAAATCCCTCAACTTGAACATCACGGAGGCCAGTGTCAGAGGCCAACAAAATGATATGGAGCTTCTGTAGCTCTCAACCCCAATCACGACTGGGTTTTCATATCCGGCTCCATTGAAATCCAAATAAATTACTCTGTTAAAATAATATTTTTCCCATTGACATGTAACTGTGAATTTGCAGGTCTAATATTTGTCTGTCTAACCTGGAGATAGACACCACCAGGGAGCTTTTCTGGATTTTAGTACTATGTGGTTGTCTTCTCATATCTTCTAGGATGGTGTGATAGGGTGGGTAAGGAAAATACACAAAGTATGAGCTGGGCCTCACTGGGGTCTCACACTATGGCTTGGTCTGAAGCTAGCCTTCCTGCCCAGACCCTGCCTTGACCAGTATAGTCCCTGGAGTGGCCTGTGGTTCCACTCGTGACTTCATTTCTCCATGCCATCCTGGCCTTCATGACCGCAGGGACCTTCACCCCACTCTGTCACCTTCCACAGACATTAGCATAGGCAGACTCCATTTGACAATGCGTCCTCTTCACAGTGCTTGGGCAAGGGGCATAAGGCATCACACCCAGTTTCTGCAGTTCAAGGGGGTGCTCAGCCCTGGAGCCCCTTCCTTGCCCACTGTTATGCCCCATCCATTCTGTCAATTTTCCATTACTATAGGAATTAGCATTGTACTGGCAAGTGCTGTAGAGTTTAAATCTTTGGAACACATACACAAAAAACTCTTCTATCTTTCCTGTGGATAAAACTCAATCCTTAGAAATACAACGGTTCATCTCCTATTCCTCAAGCCTGCTTCTTCAAAGCACCTGATGATCACATTTTCATATTCCACTGCATTAAATTCTCAAAGGTCACCCTGTTCAAATAGGTGACGTAACTGTTCATTTTTAAGGGCTCCACAGCTAGGTTGGGAATGCTTCTCAGTGGTGTATGTTACTCATCTTTCCCCCACCATGAAGAAAGCAGTGTCTGGTGCAGAGCAGATACCCAGTAAATGTTTAATGAGTGGGTTTATTTTTATTATTTTAGAAGGACACATTCTTAAGCATGACCCACAAATATTACCCGTTGCCTTCATAGCACGTTCTCCTTTTCCTTTCTTGTTAAAGGACTTCAAAGGAGCCACCTCACTGGAAATTGACACCCTCTTTCATCTGTAATAAATTTCACTCTAATCTGACTTGCCAGCAAAATGACTTGGGGCCGGAACACAACCCCATAATCTAATGGGTAATGTGCATTTAGCAGGTAATAGATGCTTCAAAAATCCACTTTAGCTTCCTTTAGCTTTGGTCACAGCAAAATAAATAAGAGCCTTTGGCTACTCTTCCTTCTCAAATAAATACAATGTGAATGTAGAAGATAGTAAATTGAGTTTCCAAACCAGCTGGTTGACTTTATATCTTCTATCAGCCAAGTGGTCGCCAGAGTAAATAACACTCATTTCTCTCCGTGTCAGGATTGGTAAGTTCACTGCTCTGAGTGTGGCTATGTTTTCCCTTCCCCTCCTGCCTGGACCTCACCCACAGCTTCGGCCTGGGTCTCCGGAAACACGCTGCATCTGGTTTACATTTCCTTTGAGCCCCACTCTGAAGGCTAATAGGGAGATTTTAGATTTCTTTGCTAACACTATGGACTAAGTGATGAAAATCCCAATGGAATTCAGACTTCCTCAGTATTTATATATGTCTGTAGGGCAATTGTGAGTTAATCTTTTCCTGAAACCACTTTATATTTAACAATTATTTCTGGCATTACTCCCTCTTTCCCAGAGGAAATTTCCTTCAGTTTATTGCTAGCATGTATATAAAATGGTCTTTCTAAAATGCTATGGTATTGTTTGGCTTTTGAGTTTATTTCAACTAATTTAAAAATAGTGAGGTATTCCTCTGACCATTTATTATATTTTAATATAAGGATGTATTTAAAAAACAATTAGAAAATAAGAAATTTTTCAATACTCAGTATTAACTACCAAATTATTTAATATAAATAAAGCCATAACTTTCTCTATGCTTGTTTCTCTTTCCTTTTTTGGTTTCAACAATAAATATATTTGTCCAATGGGACTGAATGTAGTTCAGGTTAGAACCATATTTCCCCATACAACTGTCAAATTCTTCAAAATATATGCAACTTTGGGTACCTCAAGTATTCAACATTATTTAGAAATTATGACTTTAAAAGCTTTCTAAATTAGCCATCTCATTACATAAAATTTCTTCTATTACAGATTGACATAGTTGTGCATTAATATCTAGACCTCTTCCATGTCTGTGTCTTTGGCTTGGTTTTGGAATTTTACCTGAGTAGCTCATATGTGACACTACAAAGCGTAGGTATTAACTCAGAGCAAGGAATGCCTGGTTTATCAGATGTTGTTTGGAGGAGTTGGTTTCTTCCATTCTCAGTTTAAGTATCCTGTCTTCCTTGATGCTTCACAGCAGCCCAGTGAGTTGCCTCTCTAGGAATTGGGTCACTTTTCATTTGAAGTCACCCATATCAGCTTATCTTGTTTTATGGGGAAATCTTCATGTTCAATTACAGCTCTTGCTAATGGGTACTCTGATCTACCAGCACGGTTACTAGGAGGCAGGGCACAGGGGGCAGAAAAGGGAGTGGATGAGACCAGAATTCTGTGCTTGCTTCCACCATCAGCTTGTTATTATGAGAAAACAGTCTCATCTTCTCTAGCTGTCCAATAAAAGCAATAAAATTTATCTTAACTGTCTCAGAGGTCCATTATAATGTTAAAAAAGAATTTGATGGATGTTTTAAAATGCAATCAGCATGTTATTTTTAATGATACTATAAACCTAAGGGGGAAATAGATAATTTTTAAATAAAGCAATTTATAACATAGACATACTAGCAGCCAATGAACACATATAAATATTAATTTATTTAGTGATTAAAGAAATGCAAATGAAAACTGATAAAGTTTTTTTTAATTGCTGGGAAATGAATTTTTTTTGCATAATCTGGCCCAACAATAAAGAACAACATTTTTCAAAAGAATACAATTTAATAGCATTAACCTTCATCCAGGAGTTCTTCTTACCTATGAAAATCTATTCTAAGAAAGATCATCAGAAAAGTATGCAAATATCTCTATATAAGGAAGTTTGGTACAATGTTATTTTATAGAAGTGAAAAGTATAGTCAGAATACACAGTAAAGTTCTTATAATCTTCAGAGAATACAAATGATATAATGGTCAGAATTCCTTCTGAGTGCATTTAAAGCAAAGTAGGAAGGCACCACATATGAGATTCACCTTTTTATCTGAAAGTAACTCTTGAGAGGTAAATATGGACTGCCTAATAGTGTACAGGAAATTATGAGTTTTAACTGCATTTTCAAGACATATCTTTTTTTCTCCTACTCATTCTTTAATCCCCTCAATTGCTAAGTTAAGATCATAGCTCTTAGCCTGTTACATTGGTACTACCTGTTCCCCAGGGTTGACACCCATATCACACACACACAACCCACATTTTAACTTTAGATACAAACCCCCAAGGACTATGATTTAACTATAAATACAAACTCCAAGGAAAATGTCAACAAAAGTTCCTTCACTTTAGATTAATGGCAAAACAGGATGACTTCCTGAAGTCTGAAGGGTCTCTCCGGAGGGATCTTCTTGCACAGTGGTCCTTCCTATAGACGTGAGCCTTGGGCAGTAGACCTGTCCTTATCTTCTGTCTTAGTCATCATGTAGCAGTTTAATTATTTGTACGTGAGACAGAAGAGGCTGGTGTGTTGGGAAAATATCAGAAGAAAGAGAGAATGGAATTGTCTTTCCGTACATCAATCTACTCCAGTATTTTTAAGAGTACCTGAAACAGCCCTGGCCGGTTTGGCTCAGTGGTTAGAGCGTCAGCCTGGGGTCCAGAGAGACCCAGGTTAGGTTCCCGCTAAGGCACGTACCTCGGTTGCAGTTTGTGTCCGGCCCTGGTTGGGTTGTGAGGGAGACAGCCACTTGATGTGTCCCTTTCACATCGATGTTTCTCTGAACAAAAAAAAAAAGAAAAATGTCCTCAGGTGAGGATAATAAAAAAGAGTACCTGAAACATAGATGCCCAAGAAATATTTGCTGAGTGACTAAATCCTCTATCCATGCTAGAGATAAAAACCATGCTGACAGCCCCACACATCTGACAAGCTTGATTCACCCCTGAATGCACAATAGGAAGAAAATGGAAGAGGGTCACTGTTT
This sequence comes from Molossus molossus, assembly GCF_014108415.1. Taxonomy (NCBI): domain Eukaryota; kingdom Metazoa; phylum Chordata; class Mammalia; order Chiroptera; family Molossidae; genus Molossus; species Molossus molossus. The sequence goes on from NW_023425346.1 coordinate 33,983,445, forward strand.
TTTGTTTTTTCAAAAAATTTCTTCTTCTTCATAATAACTTCATGAGAACTTGAAACTTCACAGAGTCTCTCTGTACTCCACATCACCAACTCAAATGCACCAAAGACAGTTAAAAATTTCCTTTTGTTTGAGAAACATTGATTAAAATGGAAAGACAACAGTATTGCTTGTAGCAGGTCTTTTAAGTTGCCTTGATATGATGAAATACTACCTGGTCATTAAGGGCTGCAGCCTGTGTTAGGTACCTCAAAGGGAGAGAAGACGATGTTCCTGATCATGCATCACACAAGGCGGTGGAGTCTTTTTCTCCCTTCCTCCTGAGGTCGTTCTTTGTTCTGCAGCCTGAGCACTCTCAATCACTTAAAATCCTCCTACCAAGTCGTTGTTACTAAATCGATCATGATTCAGTGAGGTGGCCAACTCTGTTCTTCAGTTTATTAACCTATTTTCCTCAACGATAGTCTGTGGCTGTGGGAAAAACCCAGTAATTTATATGCCTAGCACCTGGTACTTTCCACTGGGACTCATTCTTTCCAAATATTAATAGTTATGAGATTTTCAAAGAGCAGCCACCAAAAACCACCCTGTACATGAAGGTGGGAAAAAGAAAACCTCAGACCAGTTCATTATGAGGTTATTCTAAAATGAGTCTTTTTTCTTTTGAGGTGATTTTTATATTTATTTTCCTTCAATTCTCCATTCTTATGGCTGATCTGTAAATGAGGGAATCTGTATGTTGTAGGTGTATTAGCTTTGTAATCTATATTCTTAAACTGCTCTGATGTCCCTCATGTGCTGTCCCCGGCACGGCGGGAAACCCTAACCTGGTTCACTAATCGTAACTCAGGGTGCATCTCTCTTTCAGATAAATGTTCTGTGCTCTGCAGCTGGGCTCCCTGCTCCGTCTCCTCTCCACCATCTTCAATGGTTGTGTTCTTGGTCTGCCTGTTGTGTCACTGGTTTGCTTGCCATGTTGGCATATGTAGCTGGTGAACTTGAGGTCTGCTTTTCCTAATCTAAGACTCTGCCATCGTGATCTGCCTACAGCTTGTAGGGCCATTCTTGTCTACCCTGCAGGCTGGTGGTGACTCCCTGTCTTGTTCCAGAAGTCTGCCCAGCAGATATGAGGCCATTCGATGCCCATTGTCTATAAGTTTCATCCCTCATGCTCACATTCACCCATCAGTGCCATTAGCTACTTTCTACACCTGCCAATTTTACTTTGTATGGCTGCCCATCATGGAATTAAGAACACACTTTGAGGTAAATCCCAAATGAAAGATGAAGCAAATTCCCTCTGCTTTCGACTTTCCCTTCAACCTCTCCTGTTAGTTTGCTTCATATTCGCTGTACGGCAAGTAGGCAGATGGGAAGGACATTTGGGAAAAAGAGGTGACCATTTCACAATGGGATGGTGAGACCCGTGTTTCCAGTTACTCTGGCTCCTGCACAACAGGTTTGCCGCCAATCTGATCATCTGAGCTTATGGGAGAGCAGGAACGAAGAACCCAGAACTCTGAAAAGCATCAATATTTGGCTTTGGACAGGATTTTTCAAGTGACATGACTACAAGTCTATTTCTATTCAGGAAAGTCACATTCTAAAACTCATAATTAAGCCTGATGCCAAAATGTGACTTGAAAGTTGGAAAACTACTTCCATGTCCTGCTCCCGGCTCAACTCTCATCAATCATTTCCCTTGTGCCCGTGTCTGATCACAGTACACAAGTCTCTGGGACTATAAAGTTGCCACCTTCTATTCTCCCTCCCTCCAACAATTTCCTTTTGGTGATTTGAAAAGAGATAATTCAGGCAGGACCAGCTACATATTGTGTAAGGCTCACTGCAAAATAGAAATGCAGGGCTCCTCGTCGAAAAGTTATTAAGAGTTTCAAGGTGGCAGCTGCGGAACGTTAAACTAGGTGCGGGGCCTCTGAGCGTGGAGCCCGGTGGGACTGCACAGAGCACACATCCATGAGGCTGCCTTGACACTGGGATTTGATGTAAAACAGCTGAGCCAAGTTGTATTCTAGGTGATGCAGAGGGTGGGAGAGAAGGGGCAGCCTAGACGCAATACCTTGTAACATTTCTTAAAAGAAATACTTATTTCATTGTCTAACAAAATCGTACCAACGTGAGTCCTCCCCATTTGTGCCTGTCACTAACGGTCTACCAGTAAGCAGATGAGTTAACCACAGGTAACCGAATGGGACCAGCTGCAAATACTGTTCGCTAAAGTGAGTGACAATTCCTGTTTGGAAATGAAATGATGGGTGGATGTGTAAGCTGTCTAGGAGATGAATTAAACGTTAGTTAAAGTAACCATGCTCCCAGCCATTGTGCGGGAGCTGAGAGTGGGAAGTGGGGAAGGAGGGGACTAACTTTGAACTACACTCTCCATGGCACTTCCACCAAGTGCTGGGGCTGAGGATCAATAATGGACCAGATCCTTAGCTGCAGAGAGGCATCTCCCTCCCTTCAGCTCCTGGACTGAGACCTCTGACATCGTGGAGTGAAGCAGGAAGAGACAAAAGAGAAACAGAGGAAGCCTTAACCCTAACTTGAACCTTAACTTACCTACAAATTGATTGGCCAGAAGAAGCCCCTCTGAGAAGGCAGAAGCTGCAGGAACCCAAACCTTCACTCACTGCTCAACGCGTTTTCATGTAGTTCACTTACGTAGTCATTAAATTAAAAACATACACACATATTTGGGGGGCATCTCTGGGTCTGGAGCTCACTAAGAGCCTGTGATCTACACGGCATGAATAATTTGTGTTAGACAGGAAAATTCCCACAGAATGACCATACATGGGGTACGGTATGGAAAGTCATAGGCAACTGGAACTTGTTTCTACTTACTGTTAGGGTCATTCCTTCAATCCTAAGCAGTTTGCTCAGCCACCCTCAGGGATCCTTTGCCTACTGGGTACAAATTAGTGTAAACTCAGAATGCCACACTGAATGAGAGGCAACTCATTTGTTCAGATTTAATATTAATTTAATATCATTCTAAAACTGCATTATGTATAGTCACATTGCAAATGCTTCTGATCCAAACAACTAATCTATTGTAATATGTTTATGAACTGATTTCCATGTGCTGAGCCTAAAAGATGTTGTCCTGGGACTACAGTAGATAAGAGAGGTGGTCTGGAAAGATTTGATACGAGCCATGCCTTCTCCCATTCCTGTGTGTTTACTCCCTGGAGGAGCCATTTGGAGACATTCTGAGTATGCTCTCACAGACCAAAGCAGAGCGAAATGAAATGAAGTAAGAACTGGTCAGAGTTGCAAGCGAAAAGTTTGGAGCTGGTAGATTTGGGTGTGTCTAGTGTACTTTGCAGAACTGAGAGCTAATGGTAATTTTTATTTTTTCCGGATATTTTTACCAGTTTAACAAGGCTGAGCAGGGAAAAAAAGCATAGATTCTAGAATTAGTAAAGTTCAACCTTCCAATTCACTATCTACATGACTTTGGGAAATTCACTTCATCCCTCTAAAGTTTGGGTTTTCTATCTATAAAATTGGAATATAAATACTGTATATTCTTACAGGATCATTCGTTTAGTGAGTCAGTAAATTCAAGACCCCAAGCCCAGTTCCTCCCACAGAGCTGACAATGAATGTCACTGCCCTTCTCCAATCTCTTTCCTGTGGTCTTACTCCTCCACTCTTCCTGGAATTACCAAGAAGAGGTAACTTCTCCTCTCAGAAGGTTTATACTACAGTCTTTTTCCAAATGAAGAGTGTACAAGATGTGAAACATGTTTTCTTCTAAACCCTAAATTCCTGAATTTAAACCCTGCTAGTCCTGAACACGTTTTTCTGGTACCAAAAGTTTATGCCCAACGATTTTCACTTCTGACCCTGCTGTATCACATGGCTGCTTTAGCAGAAAGCAAATCAACAGGAAAGTTCTTGATATCCTCAAGGGCTGTACCTTCCTACATTCTTTCACTTCAGTGACGTGGAGACATTCCACACTGAAGCCCGTGGGGTTACCACAGTCCCCTACTGCATGACTGGGGCAAGGGCACCCTGTGAAAAACAATTAATCTGCAGTCTAAGGTTCCCACTGTCTTTGGATGGCTACATTGTATTTTAGAAATAGCATAGAAATACAGTTCTATGTAAAAGCACACACACACGCACACACACACACACACACACACACACACAGAGTAAACAGTTCATAGTTTATTGTTGGAAAGAGTTGCTATGAGCACTGGTGCTTCTGGAAGCTAGAAATAAAATAGGGTTACCCTAATTAAATAGTACCTATTAGTAGACAACTATTTAAAGCAAGGTTTTAACTATATTTCTTTATATGATATTACCTTCCTAACCCTGGCCCCACACCAGGTCCCCAAATAACCAATCTACCAGCCTGGAGATGTATCTGTGGCATACTAGGTAGATTAGCTGGCTACCTAATATACATTCTCTTTCTTTTCCATGTTAATATAACCTTGCATTTTATTTGGGGCCCATAGATCAACATTTTCTAACCTCCCTTGCAGCTAGAGATGACCACGTGACACAGTTCTAGGCAAAGTGAAAAGAAACTTTCTGGAGATTACTGAGGAAGTTGCCCTGTCCTGAGAGAGGTGCCATCACATTTTCCTTGTCATTTCCTCCTCCTGCTGACCTCATGGCAAGCCGCAGCAGCTGCCGTCTCGCCAACGCGAGGGAAAGGCCAGGAGAACAGCAGAAACTGCAGCCGTAACTTGTTTAAGCCATTGTGAAACACAGCAGTCTAACAAGCACAATGCCATTTCCTCTCTGTATCCTCAGTACCAGGTACATCATCTGCCCAGCTGTTCATTATGCATTCAAGATACAGGAATAATGGTTTTAAAATCAGATTGGCTAAAGGATACATCAGAAAGCAGAAACAAGTCTGCCTGTCCTGTACAAGAAGGGCAAATAGCATGTCGCCTATACCCCTTCTTCTCTGTAATCACAGACATAATCAATGAATCAATCCATCCTCCCTCAACACAGTGCCTTAGACAGTCGCTACAAATCCAGCAGTGTCTTAAAAACAGGTGATTATTTGTACCCTATGAGAAAAAGGCAGGTGTTTTAATAATGTCAGGTCAAGGTCAGCCATGCCCAAGCATGAAGTCATTAGAGGCAGCACCATGATAGAAGGAACAGAGTGCAATAGCAGGTCCCTGGTGAAAGTAAAGCAAGAGAGCACTATCCAGGAACACAGCTTCAACATTGGTGGTCAGATCTGGCAATGAATGGAGGACAGGTGAGGTCAAGCAATAGGGAAGCACCTAGTCAACCAGGAGGTAGCTAAGTACCTTTATTCCTACATCTGCACCATCAACACTACCACTTCATACTCCTGCTGTACCCTCCCTTCTTTGTATCTGGGCATCCTCCTTATAATTCTCCCTTGAAGGGTAGCATGACCCAGCAGAAATGCTTTGCAACCAGACAGATCTAGATCTAAGTTCTGGTCTTTATAAACTAAAGAAGGTTAAGTGAGTTGCTAAATCTCTTCATTTCTATGCCTGTCCAAAGAGAATAATAGGCTCTCATAGGCTTGCTGTGAGCATGAACATGCTTGTCTATGTAAAACACTTAAGACAGTGTCAGGCTTATTATAAAAGCTCTTCCTTGGCTGGAGTAAGAGTCCTTTTGCCTCTTCAGATCCTGGCCATGTGGCCATCTCTCAGGAATAAAGAAGTTTCTAGAAGACTCCTTATGGCTCCAGACATTTTATAAAGACTCAGAGAATATTCTAATCCATGAAGAAAGTGAAGTCTACTTTAAACAAGTAAAGTCATAGGTACTTTGAATGAATACCCAGGATCGTAACTTCATCTTATTCTGAGAGATAAGCAATGGCAATCAGACATGTTATAGTTTAATAAACATTTTAATGAAATGGTCTCCAGATTCCACTTGTATTTTCCAGTGAAATTCTATCGCTCAAATAATTTTTAAACATATGGAATTTATTTTCCCTCACACCTGGCTATATTTAATTTGTTATGAGAGGTTCCTGACTGTGTTATGTGACCTATTCCCATGATGCTTAAGAGTTAAATATGTTTCCTGCTTTCCCGAATTCCAAATAAACTGAATAAAATAACCAATCCATGGATCACAAATGTAATATCCTGTGCCTGTGCATGCGCGCGCGCACACACGTTCCTGTTTTCTATTAACTTGCAGGGATATGAGAAGTAATAAGGACAAAAAAATTATGAATCACTTAAAGAGAATTATGTGAATTTTTCATAGTGTGGTTATTCCTAAATTCTCTCATCCATGCTAATGATTTAGCATGTTATTGACACCTTAATAAATTATTTATTTAATTTGTCTGTTTTTTTCCTTATGTGCTAAATTCTGTAAATACCTAAACTAGTATTTTCAATTTGAAAAAAAAAACAAAAAAACTACTTTTAAAAAGATTAATAATAATAACAAAATACCCTACTTACATGTAGTAGCACATTTTGGAAACTCTTAGGCCTATCTTGAAAATAAGGCTCAAGTATAACTATTCAACACTCATTTTTTTAGTCATGATTATTCTACATTCATTATGACATATAAACTCCATCTCATCAAGACACTCATATTGTATTTCCACAGCTTCAACTATTAAATAATATTTTATAGAACTGTAAATGCATGCAAGTTGCATTTTATACCTAGTTTTGGTGGTGTAAAGGCAGTACAGAACAGTGGGAAATGCACCATCTAACACTTAATATGAACATATTTTAGACAAGTCATGTTTATGTTCTCTTGGAACCAAGCTGGCTCATCAATAAAGTGGGGTCAATATTCTACTCATCTCAGACCAAGGATCTGGATCCAGTGAAGACCTTGAGAGAATGATTTTTATAGTGCCAATTACTAGTATACTAAAAATTTTTTTTAGCTGTGTAGCCCTGGGCCAGTCACTTAATCTCTGGATCTACTATCTTTGATGAGAAGTGAAGGTTAAATTCAATGATGCTTATAAGCACTTGAAATGGTGTCTAACCATGCCACGGTAAGAGTATGGAATGGGTCATGGCATGTACCATGGTTTTGTTCATTGACACACCCCAAAGACCTAGAAGACTGTCTGACAAATAGGAGATCCTTAATAAACATTGTTGAATTAATTTTAACTCACATGCCATCTGAGGTATACCCTGACCCTTAAAATCTAAGTAAGATTGACTCAAAATTTCATCTCACATTTGGTAGATAATTCACTGTCCTACTCAAGAATGTTTTTAAAATGCACGGAGTCTCACTTACTATCCTCTCTGTCATGTCTGTTTCAGATTTCTATCTTGTACTGTTGTGTTTTGTTTTGTTCTCCATTATAAGTCTTTCTTCTATTTATTAATGTCCATGGTTACTTTCCTTTCATTAGCTCCATCATACACATACCCACATATACCCAACACACACAACCAGACAACACTCTCATGGTGAAGCTGTGTGTATCTGACTCACAGGAGAATTTGAGAGTCATGGTGAGATGGGTAAACCTCAGAGCTGTACACAGGACAACTCACTCTTGCATATTAAGCATGTTGGGGATTTTTGTTTGTTTGTTGTTGTTTTTTAAAGAAATTCTTGGGCCATGGGACTTTCCTATCCTAGTAAAAAGTTAATCTTTTCTTTAGAATAATTAAGAAATAATTATGAGAACCTTGTTGTAATTATTTTGAGTACATACATTTTATTATACTTCTGATCTTAAAAAATTCTTATTTTAGCAGCTGTCATCAGAATCCTTCTCAGATGTATGACATTTGTTTATTTACAAAGGTTTATCTATTTACCACATGTGAGGATAAAAATAAAAGAGCTTAAATATTTTCCAACTCTCCTTTAGCTGATCTCACAAGTACACACCCTTCCATCAGCCAGGGCATATCAGAATCCTTCTGACAGCGAGTATTGGCATCTCTTTCATGTGTATTATATACAACCTGTGGTAGACATCACAGGCTTTGTTTCTGAAGGTTCAGCAGTTTGTTTAGGAAAATGCCATTCAGAGAACCAAAAGAACGTCTGCCTGGATCCAAAATTAGTCTCTTACTCTCCATATGTATTGCCACCAGGAAGACATTCTGGAGGAATGCAGAAGAGTATTGTTCCAAGTGTTCTTTTGTAATTTACAAATTGTTAAGTCTTAGAATGAGGCTGTGAGAATATGGAAACAAAACAGTATACTAAATTTTTTTTGTCAGTAAAATAGATCATTTGCTATAAAAGAAATTTTTGATTTTGTGTTATTTCTCCTAATCTCAGGAAGACTAAGCATATAGTGGGTGTTCTTACTCCATGCTGATGATTGAGAAAAATCCCAGTGCCAAGGGAGACCCAGAGGTTACCTACAAGGGGAGCTGCTTGGATTTAGAGCCTAGGGGTGCTATGTTGGGAATTTTTGCCTGCTCCTAGAAGCAGTTTCAGTTGGGTATTCATCTTCCCCCAGGGAGATCCAGAGACTCAGAGCAGTTTCTCTGGGGATGAAAGGACCAAAATAATATCACACACCTGCAGAGAGGTAAGAACTGGAAGAGTTTCCTGGAACACATTTGCTCCATTTTCTAAGAAACAGCTTTTCTTCATATAATATCATGTCATGCTTTTACACCGTTTTGTGAGCAAAGTGATTCATTCAATGAACCATATATCTAAGGTACTGTGCTAGCTGTTTACAAGAAAGGCAGCAGAGTGTGTTAAGATCACGGATTCTGGAGCTACACTGCCTGGCTCTGTTTTTCAGTTTCTACCTGTTCCAACTGGGAGTGATAACTTACCTTGTGAGTTAGAGAAGAGGATAAAGGGGCTAACTGTCTAGCAAAGAAAGCAAACAGGTAGATAGCTAACCCCAGTAGCTTCCAAACAATGACATGTTAAAATAGAGGTAGAAAGCAAGTACCTATAAATCCCAAGATGGTGGAGGTTAAGGCATGCTCACATCTAGAACATTAGTGATGGCAAAGCAAATGTAGCACAATAACCACCCAAGATGACACAGGATGGAGCCTGGGGGGAAAAAAGTCTATTTATAAGTTCACACATAGACTCTACTGTGCTTCTCTTCTTCTGATCTATCATATATGTGTGTGTGTATATATATAGATATAGGAATATATCTATATACATATACCAACTTATTATGTACTCTCAGATTCAGAACCCAGGTAAGCTTACTCTACTAAAACTTCATTAGTTACTCAGTCCATGCTACCAAAGAAAGATCCAAACCAATAGCAAAATAAGCATTATTGACAAAGTACATACCCTTTTCCAAATATCATGCAAATTACCTTGGAAAAGACTTGTATTCAAAGTCTTCCGAATCCTTAACTCTCCCAAATCTTTGGGAGAGAAATACCGAACTCCCATTCATAATAGTCACATCAAGTTCTGTTAACAATACTGTGTTGATCACATTTCCCTCTCAGGGACCTGAAAAGTCAACCCTGGGCTCTGAGACAACCCATAAAAACTGTAGCAATAAAAAGCAAAACGTGCAGACATTTAAAATAGGTCTGAGAATGTCATTGTTTCCTGAAGGTAGAAATACAATGATATAAAACCCTGGTTAGAAGCAAGAAAACTGTTAGCAGCTGGCATGAAAATTATCCCATTATTTATTACTGTTATTAAGTGAGATTCTTATGCCTCCTAATGCAATAGAGAATAGTGTCTATTTGATTGCATGGAATGAAAGACTGGCCCATTATTATTAATTTGCCTTCTCTAGCCATTAAGTGACTGCTCCTTTGGACCATACAGGGTAGTACATGAATAACACAAAAAGGTTTTTTACCTCATTCTCAGTAACATAATGAATGCTAGCCACTGTACCAATAGAAGAGTCTTTCACCTGTTTGGATATTTTTCTGCAACTGGGCATAAGGGCAGGTAGCACTGGTCCTAGTTGTTGTCCACCAGGAGAACACTGCTCTTTGTCCAGGTTGTAAATTCATGTGGAACTCAGGATTTCAATGCAACACACTTCTGACAGCATGATGTTTACTTTCGATGCTTTTCATGTATTTAAAGATAGAAAAGTCGAATCAGCCTGAAGCATAATTGTGTAAACCTCACTCACCTGTCATTACTGACTTCTTACTAATCCACTCCTCAAAGATTTCTGCTTTAGACACCAAAAGTTTTTGTACTTTAAATATCGCTAAAATAAATCTTGCTGTACTGGCAGGTAGACACACTTTTCCCTGTTTATTTATTTATTTTTATTTAATCGAGTGTGCTGAGTGCCAGGTAACATTTTCCTAATGACTTTATTTCACTGTTTTAAGCCAAAGCTGCAAAGGCAAGGCTTCTGCTCGGCACGTTTGCCCTTGTGTGAGTCAGAGTTCTCCAGAGAAACAGAATCCATAGGGTCATAAAAAGAGATGGATTAGGAGAGATTGATTCACACATTTATGGAGAATGAGAAATCCCTTGACCTGCCATCTGCAAACTGGGGTAGCTCCACTTCAAACCTGAAGACCTCAGCACCATGGGAGCCAAGGGTGTGAGTCCGAGTCGAAGTCCAAAGGCACTGATGTCCGAACGCAGAAGGAGATGGAAATTCCAGCTCAAGCAGAGGAAGCAGCATCTGCCCTTCTTTCACCCTTTTGTTCTATTCAAGTTCTTCAGCATAATAAATGATGGCCACCTGCATAAGTATCTTTTTTACTCAGTCACCGATTCAAATGCTAATCTCTTCCAGAAATACCCACACAGACATACCCAGAAATAATGCTTCAACAGCTATCTGGGGCTTTTAGCCCTACAAGTTGATGTAAAATTAACCATTACAGTCCAGAAGGATCCAATGCAGGTTTTGTGCTCATCTTCAGGTTAGGAGCCTACTGAGTCCTCTGTCCCAGGAAGCTTTTCAAATCCCCCTGTGGGAGCCCCAGAATCCAGGGATTTAAAAACTCTGATTTATCCTCATGTACTACCAACCATTGTTTCAGAGTCTGTTCACCAATATCAGTCTCAAGACTCCTTGGTCGTCCATGGCAACCTGTTTCCACGGGGCTACACACTCTCCTTACAGGCACCAGTGGAATTCTTCACTGCCAGTGCTCAGAACTCACTGATTCCGGATCAAGCCTGTCCTCAGACATCACCTGCAAGCACCGGAAGTGCCTTTGCTTCTGCTTTTCTGCTCCGTCTCTGCAGCCTCAGGGTCACCCTACTCTCTGATCTGCTCTTGATCAGAATATAAGTTCATATGTTCTGACCCCTGGATACATGTCTGTGGAACTCAATATTAAGTCCTAAGGTTGAATGGTCCAGATGCCATTGCTGGCTTCCTTAAAGACCTCCTATTGTCCTTCACCTAACTAGACCAGGGATTGACGATCCAAGGGAAGCCCTGGAGCCCATAAGTACTGAGATTACAGACCTTCAATCTCATTGATGTTCTCTGTTTCTATGCTTTTCTGTCTCGTTATCTCTGTTTCTGTATGTCTCTGTCTCTCATCACACACACACACACACACACACACACACACACACGCGAAGAAAATCAACCAGATCACCATTAGCGTAAGCTTTTATTAGAAAATGTCTGGAATTGGATGATTCCAAAACAGCTTATTCTAGTGTGATGAAGGAGGGCAGAATATTTAATGGGTTTTAGCAGGAAGGGTGTTGGCCAAAGTGCAGCTAGTTTTGAGGATAAAGTCATATTTATAGATTAGCAGCCTTTATTAGGGAAATCTGGATTTTATCAAGAAGAGTATACAGCCATTATTAGAGAAATCTGGATTTTATCAAGAGGAGTATAGAACAATAGTTAGGAGTAAAGGACAGGACATGTAAAGGCCACATGTAAAATTTCTTAAGTCCTTTGTTATGTGTAATAAATCTATGCTGACTCCCAGGTGTATCACCAAAACAACCTGTGGATAAGACAAAACTGGGTTTCTTACTGCCATGGGGAGGGCACTACCTTGACAGCATCTTAATAATACCTCAGACAGGCAAGCACAATGTTGGGATTATTGAAATTTTGAAGCCTAGTTTAAATTAGTCCTTCAATACAAGGGTCTTGACAAGGATTGGGCAAAGATCATGATGTAATAATTTAGAAATACAGGGCACAACAAAGAGAGGATTTAGAGACAAAGAGTCCAAGACTCTTTGGTATAAAACTATCATTTGATGCTTTCTGTTGAAGAGTTATTTGTTTTTTCAGGAAGTTCTCAAAGTAAATAATTAAATTATTTACAACTTGTATCTTCCAGGCAAGAGTTTCCTAGAACAGTAAAGTTATATTGCTAAAAACAATGGGATCGTAAACTCTGTTTAATGTAGTCAACTGCGTAGATGGTTTTGATTCTCACAGCAATGATTTCCTCAACAGCACTGACCTGGGGAGTACTACTCATTATCCCCAGCAACTTGCCCAAAGTCAGTAAGCTGGGAAATGCCACTGATGAGATTGATACCCAGGTAGTCTGACATCAGAGTTTGTCTTAACCACCATTCACGGTCTTCAGATACTACTCCTGCAAATTTGGCACAGGTTATAAGAATAAGTTCTTGCCAGGTCACTTGGCTTTGTTTTGATCAGCTCCTACGTGTTGGACCCAAACCGGAACTGCAACCCATAATTAGGAGCTCTAACAGCATCCTTTCCATCATCCAGGACCTGCCCTCACCCCCAACCTGTTGATTTGCTGCTGCATAGCAGCTCTACTGCAGGGACAGACACCTCCTCACCTTATATTGAACTCCAGCTCAACTGCCCTGCTTTGGATTGGAAATTCTCATCCCTTCTATTTCCAGAATTACAGCTGATATTCTTTGTGCCTCCTTTGACAAAATATGCCTAAATCTCTCTAATAATCATCTCTAGATCCAGCTTTTAGAAACATACCACTGCTTCCCACTATTGTGCTCTCATATACAGTGACTCTGTTGGTTTGAGGCTGTGATCCTCAGACTATGGTCTATGAACTGAATTGGCCCATTGTCTTTTTTTGTGTGGCCTGCAAGATAAGAATGGTTTTTACATTGTTAAATGATTGAACATTTTTAAAGAGAAGGATACTTTTCATGATCTATAAAAAATACATAAAATTCCAATTTTAATGTCCAAGTGGAACACAGACAACTAATTTGCTTATTTGAACAATTTACATATTGTTTTATGTGTTTTCATACCACAGTGGCAGTGTCAAATAGTGACCACATCATCTGCGAAGCCTCCTATATCTATTATTTGGTCCTTTACAGAAAACATCTGCTTACCCTGGTTTAGGGCCTGAATTGAAGATAACTTGAACTTTCAGCGTCCCCACCCCCACAGGACTGAACTAGCTCAGCTGTAGGAGTTCCAAGGTCCCTGAAGCCCTTTGGAATGTTACCACTGCCATAGCCATTGGCCCTGCTACCACACTTCTATATTTTTGTGGCAAGAAGGCTCCTTCTGCAATGTACCAGCAGCTTTGGTCAAGCTGCTCCCACCCCTGCTCCCACCTGAGAAGCCAGGGCAACCGGGTAAAAGAAGCAGTAACTGTTAGTTGGAGAAACAGCAAAGAAGACAAGCGCTCCCTCCTTCCTCCTGTGTGTTTCTTTCACACCCCTCCGATGTGAGGGGTAGGTTTTTTTAATTGAATGAGTGAACAAAATTTTTATTCAAATTGTTTTTTTCTATAGTAGCTAAAAATAAGACTGCTACCCAAGCCACGTTATCTCTAGGGGCTTCAGTGATAGTAAAACTGGTTAAGGATTGTGGAGTTAAAATAAGAAAGTTGTTTTATTATGCTAAGCAAAATAAGCCAATCAGAGAAAGGCAAATACCACATGATCTCACTTATTTGTGGAATATCACGAACAAAATAAGCTGATGAACAAAATAGACCCAGAGACATAGAAAGGAGTACGGTTCAGACTGACAAAACCTCAGAGGAGGGGGGTGGGTGAGGTAAACCAAAGAACTTATATGCATGTATGTATAACCAATGGACATAGACAACAATGCTGGGGGGGGGGGGGAGATGGGAAGGAGGGTGTCTAGGGGGGGAAGAGGAGAAACATCTGTAACAAAAATAAATTAATAAAAAAAAATAAGAAGTTGTTTGTCTGCTTTGCACCCCTCTGACTGTTGCACATGCAATAACCAAGTTACCTGCAGCTTCCTTGGCTGGGCATTTGGACCAGACCTCTCCAGATTTGGGTGAGAGAATACTGGTGTTATTAAAGTCTCCTACAGTTCTCCGGATGTGCCACCCATCTCCACCACTGTGCCTGCACTGCCAAGAACAACTCTTTGATATGAAAATGTGAAAATAAACAAAGACCAAGCTATTTATTCAGAGCTTACTCTAGCAATAGAGTCAGCTACCATTACTTGCATTTTGGCAGAGACTCAAAGGCAGGCAGAGGAGTGGGAAAGCTGTCCAGTGGAAAAAAGAGATATGCCCTGACTGGAAACCGTTGGCTTGGGGAAGCTGTGCGCAGGCCAGCTAGACGCAGCACATCCTACGTGATTGGCTGTGGGTGCATGTTTGGCTTTCTCCAGTTGATCCTAAGTTTGAAATGAGAACAAGAAGTAGGGAAACTGTCAGTTATTAACCAAGTCCTGGCCATTTTACACCAATGGTTGCATAAGTTATTGTTTAGGTGTTTGAATCGTTATTGGAGGTAGCAATCTGGACTTATTGCAAATCTGACTTACAGCAGGTTGGCTTTAGGTTGTTTATTGCAGATAAGGGGGTTGGTTTTTCTGGGCAGGTAGCAGGTCAGCATTCTATCTTTATGTGGATCTGGCCATTGTTCGTTTATAGTCAATTTCTCAAAGCGAGATCTGTACAGGAGCTGTTTTGGGTTTTGTTCTTTGGGTTCCATGGTGTGGTTCTCAACATAGTGTAGGTGCTTAGTTAATGTGCATAAATAAAGAATGAAATATTGCCATTTGTGACAAAAAAGATGAACCTAGAGGATATCATGATAAGTGAAATAAGTCAGGTGGAGGAAGACAAATACTGTATGATTTCATTTATGGGTGGAATCTGAAACAAAATAAACAAACAAAACAGAAACAAAATGATGGATCTGGAGAACAAACAGATGGTTGCCAGATTGGTGAGGGGGGATAAGCAAAATAGGTGAAGGGGATTAAGAAGCACAAGCTGACAGTTATAAAAATAGTCACAGGGATGTACAGTACAGTATGGGGACTCTAGTCAATAATATTGTCATATCTGTATGTGCTGCCAAAAATATACTAGACTTATTGTGCTGATTACTTAACAAGATATATAAATAGTCACTATGTTGTATACCTGAAACTAATATAATATTGTATGTCCACTATAATTTTTTTTCAAGACAATATGGGTTCTCATCTTTAACCTCCACTATAATTTAAAAATAAATTTTAAACATTTGAATTGGTAGTGGAGGAACCAGAGCTAAACTAATTAGATGGGCTGCGTATCACCTTGCAGGGAAAAAAAAAAACAACTGATAGAAATCGAGTTAAGAACAGAAGGTTTGGGCCCCAAGGGAGATATGGTGAGATCTCTAGTCACTGTTTCTCCAGTAATACCTTTGACATTAAGTTTACATTCTGTTCCCAGAGAAATCATCTTGATAAAAATGTATCTCATGTTTTCAGGTTTTTTGTGTTTGCCCAAAAAAATGTACAGCAAAATGAAGTTGGACTGTTAGTCTCAAGGCACATGAAGACATGGCACCAGAGGTATGAAGCGTGGAGAACCGTGCAGGTGGGACAAGGCATAGGGTCAAAGATCTGGGGGTAGAGAGTGGCAGAAAGACAAAAGAATAAGGTGGAAGAGTGTCTTTGGCAGTTTTGAGGATGAATGCTACCCTCTTCACAGTTCCTCTGTCTACAACCAATCCCCCAGAACCTGGCCTCAAGCTATATTCCCTGCTTCATTTCTTCATTCCTGGATAAAAACTGCCAGGAAGCCAAACTGTCTACCCAAACACATCTTACCTTTTTTAGTGTTTATCTTCCTGTCTTGCCTGCCTTAAGTTCATCTTTTTATTTTTATTTTTTTTTTAATCCTCACCCAAGGACATTTTTTTTTTTCGATATTTTGTTCAGATAGAGTGGGAGGAAGAGAGAGAGAGAGAGAAACATCGACGTGAAAGCGACACATCGAGTGGTTGCCACCCACACGACCCAACCAGGGCCGGGGACAAACTGCAACCGAGGTACGTGCCCTTAGCGGGGACCGAACCTGGGTCTCTCTGGACCGCAGGTCGACGCTCTAACCGCTGAGCCAAACCGGCCAGGGCAAGTTCATCATTTTTTTTTTTTTTTCCAAGTCAGTTCCTATTCTACTTGTCTTCCTTGGCCCAGTCCAAAGCCAAGCTCTACAATGTTTTCTCTGACCAGCTGAGCTAAAAAATTACATGCCCATCCTCAACATTTTAGTGACACCCATTTGCCATTACCATTTATTCACTACCATCACGTGCGACTTGGGTTTGTTTCTTTACCTTATCTGGCGTGAAAGCCTATCTCTACAATAGATCCAAAGATGAAAGGGATGTTGGCTTAAAATGTCTTGCATTGTTTACAGTCCCTAATTCAGGCTTTTGCACATGGAAGGGCAAACAGTAAATGATGACATATTGTGGCAGATATTAATGGTCCCTGGCACTTAGTAGATGTCTTCAAATCTGAGCTCAAATTATAAACACAGCACCTGGCTTCTGTCAAATAAACTCATAATCTGTTTATTTATTATATGCTAAATAAATGGTTCCTATTAAAACAGTGTTTATTATCCTCCCTGGTATTGGCTATAATTTCCGTGGTTAATAAAGAATATTTTATTGGAGGTTTCATAGTACCTCACTGGTTTGGTCTAATCTGACTTGCCTTACAAGAAAAGTAACTGAAATAGGTTACAGAGGTGTTTTCACTGATCACAGTAAGACACTTCACACTCATTAAGTTTATTATGTTTTTCCAAATAAAGCAATATTAGTTTTAACAATAATGATCATTTAGGCAACCATCTGCCAGCACATGTTTTTCAAACCCTTTCTCCAATGATTCCAGTGAGTTTTGCCAAAGTGTTCACAAAAGTAGTCTATTACTATAATTCCGTTTTAACTAGATGGTTGTCATTATTTTAATGTCTTTCTTATTACTATTGCTCTACTAACAGAAGGAAACCTATATTAGTTGTTCCCCAAATTCTTATTTCTAATATAGAATTACTTCTCCTACCCAAAGGCTAATGTTTAAACCTCATTCTCTGTTCTATGTCTGTAAAATACGGCTCATGATGTCATGCTTCTAGAGTTGGTTTTTATAAAATTTAGTCAATTTTTATTAATTTTATATAAATTATTCTTTATATGTATATTTATATGTATCCATTTATCATTGAAAGCAAACACTTAACTAAATCAGTTGATCAAGCCTACCTAAAAATTCTACTTTTATTGTTATTGTTTGGCATTTCATGATAGGTTGGTTTAATTGTCAAGTAAATGAACTAATTATTTTGACACATGGTATATGTGTATGAAGACTCACAAGTGATGATGTTTTAAAGGGTAGGATAAAAATAAGTTAAGATTCCCTAAAGATTCTGGCAATTGAGCACTATAGAAAATCATTTTCGCATTTGGGAGCCGAAGAATGAGAGACTGCAAAGGAAGTACTCCATCTGTCTTAGGCATCGTATAGCCCGGCTGGGCCATCATCATGCCTACAATTAAGAACCTGCATCATCAATTACCAGTTATAGCAGATGAGAAGATAGAAGCTAATGATGCCAGTCCTAACAACTGCTAAACACCCTCAGCTGAGGTGCAGCAGCGGACTGATTGCCAGATAATTTTGAGAATTTCAACAAATTTCTCTTATAGTTTAAAAATAAAAGTGGAAAGAAAATCACCCCAAAACTATCACATCAGACATATTTGTCAATAAATATTTGAAGTAGGGTTTTATTGGAGGGATCAGGAGGTAGATAAAGGGTTTTTGTTGCTGCTGCTGCTGTTGTTGTTGATCTTTATTTTTTTTGACTTAAACATACAAACCAAAGCTAGTCGAGACAAATAAAAATAGTGTGACTAGATTAGGGAACTTGAAAAATAGAGCAAAGGACAGATAGCCAGGAAATTTGCATGGAAAACCAATTTCACTGTCTGAATGAAGAATTAGACTGGGCTGACAATGAAAACAAGTCCTAGTGGATAAAACCACAGCAGAATTGTTTTGTGTCAGAACAAGTCTGCTCTGGCCAGAAAGCCTACTGAGGACACCAGTTCGTAGTAAACATTTTTTCATCTGGGCTGCCACGAGGGCCGCGGCCATGAACTCCATTAATGCAATCAGCAAATGTGTTGTTTTAAAAAAACACACTAAAGGCATTAAATTATATTTCAATTTCAAAAGGAATAACAGCTGTTAAAAGACACCTATCAAAATTGTATAAATCAAGATTATATGTGTTATACTGGATCTACTTCAGGTACATGCCTGCATCTAGACTACATTCTACAAATAAAAATAACATTCTATGAATACAATAAAAAGAGAAAAGGGCTAGATATGGATTTTTTGTCCTTGAAGTTACTTGAAATGTATGAGAAGCAGATACAGAAAAACGATGATAGTATTAATAATAGTCATGTTATAGCAGCTGAGATTTGTCACATACCTGCTATGTTTTAGTCCTGGAGCTGTGCTCTTTAACATCATTATCATATGGGCAGAAAGTGTGCAAAAGGCATCAGCAAGCCTACTGCTAGTGAATGAAAAAGCACTTGCTTGATGGAAAGAAGAAAAGACAAAATAAAAAGAGATCAGAGCAAACTTGAGGTCAAGCAGAAAGCCAAAGCTTATTATGACTTGTCCCTCAGTCAAAAAAAAAAAAAAGCTAAGTAAAATGGGAGTCATTTGGAGTCAGGGAAATGTTTATGAAGAAATCTTTGGGTAGGTGTGTTTTCACACAGTACTGATTGCAAAGGTATGCCATGTAAGAAAAATAACTGGGCATGTAGGAAGACCTCCTCCCCTCCCCTCTCCTCCCCTCCCCTCTCCTCTCCACAGTCAACCTCGAGGTTATAGGGCTCACTAGCAACTCTGGTGCCTCCCTGGTAACAGAACTCCAAAGTCCAAAAAGGTAAGACTAGCCAACATACGAATTTTATTAATCCCTATGCAGGCTTTCTTTCTGCACTGGGGAGGAAGAGGAAGGTTCTTGACTAGGAATCAGAATCACAACTGCAGAACTCTCAGACCCAACCCAGAAAAACATAGTTCAACGTAACTTTAACTCACCTGCTTAACTGGTCCCCCAGCTCTCCCCACCAGGACCCAAATAACTATTATAAAATTATGCATTTTATGCCCTCTTGATTATACAAGATACAAATGGTGAGCTCTTGGTTAATTTGCACCAGCTCCTTCCATTGTAATGTTAGAACATGTGTGTGTGTGTGCGTGTGTTTATAGATATAAGAATGTCCAAACCTGTAAAGAATTTTTATGTGTTTATTTGAGCCAAACTGACAACAGTTGCCAGGAAGCAAAATCTCAACAGATTGCGAAAATGATCTGGAGAATGACAGTTTTGCACCTTGTTTTGTGTCACAATCAAAGGGGAAGACCTGCAGGAGTTGCATGAAGTCCACAGGTGATAGATTAGGGAGGGAGGATAAAGGAAAGCAAGGAAATCTCTGCTTTGAATGAAAAGTACAGGTAGATACATACTTCTTTATATTGGAGGGTACAGGATAGCTAACAATTAACATTTACAGCATCTAGAGATGTTATGCAGGAGAACAAGATAACATTGAGGGTTCTGTGGCCTGGTGGGAGGTTGTACCCTGAGGGGTCTGGAAAAAGGGGAGCTACCCTGAAATTCAAAGGCATGCAATTGTAGATGCAAAAGGACAATAGACAGGCGCAGTTAAGGTCAAGATTAGACTTTGTCAAGGACGAAGTTGGCCCCCAAGACAGGACTACCTGCAGTGACTCACTTTTAGCTAGTTTTCATTTCAGACCACCCTCTTCAAACACCTTAGGTCTCTGAGTTTGCAAGGCCCACCATGCAGGCCTCCCTGAGTTTGTCAGGGTTAGTGTGTGGCCCCTTTGTTATCCACAGAGTGCGTGACAGAAGCCAAGAGAGTCAACAGCTGGGGTTTAATCTCTGAGGACTGAAAATCTAATCGCCAAATCTCTTTTCTGATCTTTCTTTCCTAATAGAAATAAAAGTTTGATTTGGGATCTTTTTTCCTCAGTTGTCATTGTTTCTAATAAAAACCTCAGACAAGATCGTGTATAGATATTCCATTATGGGAAAACTTTTTTTATAAGAATTTAAATGTGTATTTAGGAGTCCTAATGGAAATGAGCATCCACTTGATCTTCCAACTAATTAAACAGCTGAGAAATATAAAATGTATTTTTTATGTAATATCAGTTAAGGTTTATTTTACTTACAAAAAAACCCACCAAATTCCTAACTCGAGCTACCTTTAACAATAAAGGAATTTGCATTCCCTCAAGTAATGGAATAACCAGAACGTTTGGGTTTCCAGCAAGAGAAAGCAAGAGCTGACCCAGCAACCCAGCAATGCCATGAAGAGCCCGGCGTCTCTCCATCTCTGGCCTCTGTCTTGCACAGCGACTGCCTCATCCTCTGGCTGGCTCCTGATCAGAATGGCTGCTGTTATCCAGCCATTAACATAGGCTACAGGCAGGACTTCATTTTCTTCTTTCCAACATGAAACTAAAGTCTTGAGCTTTATGGCAAGTGACCCAATATTCAGGTCAGATAACTGCCCTAAATCAATCACTGTGATCAGGGGGAAGGGCCTTGGCTAGAGTGCTTACCCTACTCCAAGTTACTTCACTGTCCTGGTTGCATCAGGAATGCGTCAGAACTCGATGCACAGCAGTAGTTGGGAATGCATAAGAGTGGCTAACTAGGATAAAGAAATTTTAGCCAAGTCAAAAATTGTCTAGCAGGTAGAAATAAAGGTGTGTATTTGTTCTCTGAATTAGGAAAGATGCAACATTTTGTATCTGTCATTTAAATCTAGATCCTTCAGAGGTCATTTGTCTACCTTTGTTCAATCAATGGCTCTGCTAAGAATCCCCAAAGGCAAGTCTAACTGATTACTCTTGAGAATACAAAGTGTAAAGCTCAAGAACTTGTATTTTGCTGCCAAATATTTGGGCCAAGTTTGGTTGATCGAAGAAGAAACAAAAAATAGAAAAATCATGGTCATGATGCTTTTCAAGTTTATTAACTGTAAAAGCAACAACAAAAAATCAAAAGAATAACATTTCCTGTCTAACTAGCATTACTAGCTTTTTAGGGAAAAGAAAGAAATAAGAGGAGAAAAAATGGCTAAAATTCCAGACCAAAATAAATGTTGTCTTTGTCTTTATTTGTATTTGTATAGTTTTTAACAAAAAATTATTTTGTATTCTTCATGAAAAAAATACTAGGTAGTATGAAAATGTATTTATTTAGGTAGTCCTGGCTAATCAATGGATAAATTCTCATATAATACTTATGAGACAGGCCACTAAGCCAGGACAAGCAGAATGGGGAAACTGAGACAGTTAAATAGCAGTTTGCAGCCACCTAGTAAATCCTAAACCAGGAACACTTGACAGTAAATGGTTTGCACTTCTCCTCCCCAGCCAGAGGTAAATAGCTTAAACCACCCTACTCAGGGAGACAGATAGTAGAAATCCAATTTGTGCCATTTGTCAACCACACCCAAAGTTCGATGAAGTGAATAGAATAAACCTCATTTTGGTACATCAGCATAAAGCTGATGAATATTCTACTGATCTTTCCCTAAGACCTCCCCCAAATTTCCAGCCTTTTTTTCTTTCTTATGAATATTTTATTTTATTTATTTATTATTTTATTAATTTATTTATTTTTGTTACAGATGTTTCTCCCCCCCAACACTGATTCCCCCTTCTCCCCCTCCCTCCCCACCCTGTCCCCAGTTTTGTTGTCTATGTTGTCTATGTCCATTGTTCATGCACACATACATATAAGTTCTGTGGTTTATCTCTCCCCTATCACCCACTCTTCTGGGGATTGTCAGTCTGTACCCCACTTCCACATCTCTGGGACTACCCCATTCCTCAGGCTATTATGTCCATTATATTCCACAAATAAGTGAGATCATATAATACTTGTCTTCTTTTCTTTGGCTTGTTTCACTTAGGATGATACTTTCCAGGTCCCTCATGTCGTCTCAAAGGATAAGAGATCCTTTTTACAGCTGCACAGTACTCCATTGTGTAGATGTACCACCGCTTTTTTATCCATTCATCTACTGATGGACATTTGGGCTGTTTCCAGATCTTAGCTATTGTAAATAGTGCTGCTACGAACATGGGGGTACATATATTCTTTCCGATTGGTGTTTCAGGCTTCTTAGGGTATATTCCTAGAAGTGGGATCACTGGGTCAAATGGCAGTTCAATTTTTAATTTTTTGAGGTAACACCATATTGTTTTCCATAGAGGCTGCAGCAGTCTGCATTCCCACCAGCAGTGTACTAGAGTCCCCTTTTCTCCACACCCTCGCCAACACTTGTTGTTTGATGATTTGTTGATGGCGGCCATTTTGACAGGTGTGAAATGACACCTCATTGTTGTTTTAATTTGCATCTCTCTGATGATTAGTGATGATGAGCATTTCTTCATCTGTCTCTTAGCCATTTGTATGTCCTGTTTGGAGAGGTGTATATTTAGTTCCTTAGCCTATTTTTCAATTGGGTTCTTTGTTTTCCTTTTGTTGAGTTGTATGAGCACCCAGCCTTTAAAACCGCTGAAAAGGAAGGTCTAGTGCACTTTCATTATCCCTCACAGGAGCACACCCAAGCCCTCCTCCCCTGAATGCATCTTCTAAACTTTAAGGGACCCCATGAAGCTTACAACCAGGGCAGCAATAGGCAGTGGCAGTTCATCCCAGGCAAACCCCCTGAACCTGTCCCCAAGCCCCCTTTTCTGTGGCTTCTTACTGAGCCATAATAGACCAGCTTAGGCTCATTTCCCCAGCCCTTCCTTGTTTCACTGTCCCAGCTTTAATAAATGTCTCTAAAATCCACCTGGACTCCTGCTGTGAAATTTTTCCTACACAAAGAATCTGCACACTACCAGCTGGCACTAGGCAGACCCACCAAGGGCCAGATCCCCTTTCCAGTAACACTTAGACTTATTTTAAGTTTTTATTTTCAAAATCAAATTAATGAGAGATTATAAGTTTGTGTGTATATAAAATCTATCAAAAAAATGTGAAATAGGACATTCTGTTTCTGAGCTTGAACAGAGAGGGAAATATAACAGTAAGAGAAGGTCTAAGATGTTTAATCATAGTCAAAGGTATTACCTAGTTGGTTTTTCAAAAATTTTTAAATATATTTTTATTGATTTTAGAGAGAGAGGAAGGGAAAGGGAGAGAGAAACATCCAATCAGTTGTCTGCCGCATGCACCCTGACAGGATTCAAACCCGCAACCTGGGTGTGTGCCCTAATCAGGAATGGAACCGTCTGACCTTTCCATGAACAGGATGATGCTCAACCAACTGAGCTACACTGGCCAGGGCAGGCATCATTTTGTTGTTGTTGTTTTGTTTTGTTTTTATGTCTTCATGCAAATTTGGAATAGGATTTGATTGCCACATATGATTTACAAAGAATACCACACAAAGAAAATACACCTAAATGACTTCTACTGCCTTTATATTCTGCTTTCTGTAATTTATGTAACTTAGTTTATATCAACTCTGATGTAGATTCCTATATAATATATAAATTTTGAAGCTACTTCCCTTAGTTATCAGCACTCAGCTATGCACAGCCAGCAATCTGGCCTTGAAAAAGCATAATGACTTTAATGAGCAGGCAGTCAATTAGGGATTTTGACACATGGTGTTATGCTTTAGCAATTAGGTCTGTCCTTAGCTAGGAGGCTCTGCTTTTAATATGACAATGAAATCGACGGTGTCACTTCAACCTCCTAATGGCTTGGAGCAATATCACTCATTTCCCATCACCAATCTGAATCTTTCTTTCTAGGGAAAGCACATGGCTGCAGGCTGACTTGAGTTTGTGTTTTGAATCACTTATAATTATATAGGTGTGATTTATCGGTTTTCTATCTACTGCTTTCTGTTTACACTGGAAATAACACAATTTGTTTTCCTTCCAAAACTCTCAAAGTGAATTGTTCTAAAGCGATGTGTGCTTAACTCTTACAGATGATTCTGTCAGTGATCAAAAACTCACTTAAATGCATAATGCATAGCAGTTCCCCCATAATTATTTGATCTAGACTATTGTTAACACTGATTTCCTTTGCCTGTGCCCCCACCATCTGACATTCGAGAAACAGGACTGGAAATAAGACAAAGGTAGAGGAAATCCATAGTGGATATTTTAGTGTAAGAGTAACCGAAAATGATGTATAGCGTGTCTTCAAATAGTGTCCTTTCATTCAGTGTCATTTTGTTATAACGTTGATGAGATGCCATAGGAACTTAACTCTTGATTATATAAATTAGCCTATGGTAAAATTGGTTTTGTTATATGTCATTTTGCTTAAAGTCACAAAACTGATTGATATGCTAGGTGATGACTTTACCATGATCGAATAAGCCAAATTTCTTTATGTTTTTTAAGATTGCTAAGAAAAATAGTATTATGAAAAATGACTTGTCCTACCATGAAGTGGAAATGTTGGCCGTCCACACATGATCAAACCTGCCCTGTACTTCCCTAGTTAGAGTCACAAACAACCATGGAGCACCTGTGCTGGGTATCGGTATTGCAGAGATGGATAAGACACAAATACAATGTCTAGTTCAAGAAAGCACGTGATCTACAAGGAATAGGAATCCTTTCGCTCCTGTCTCTCTACTGCACCTCACCCCATCCCTCTCCGCTATCCACTGTGTACCGGTTCTGTTCAATTTTCCAATTTTCACCCAAGTTTGGTTTGCAAGAAAGCTCAGTATAGCCCAGGCCGGTTTGGCTCAGCGGTTAGAGCGTTGGCCTGTGGACCAGAGAGTCCTGGGTTTGGTTCCCGCTAAGGGCACGTACCTCGGTTACAGTTTGTCCCCAGCCCCAGTTGGGGTCTGTGGGTGGCAACCAGTCGATGTGTCTCTCTCACATCGATGTTTCTCTCTCTCTTCCTCCCTTTCTCCCTACCACTCTATCTGAAGATAAATGCAAAAAAATGTCCTTGGGTGAGGATTTAAAAAAAGAAAGCTTAAGATATACTTTTTTATTTAAAAAGACAGTGGTTTGCAGGTGATCGAAATAGCACCTGTCTCACTCTATCAACAAAAAATTATATAATTAAGAAAATAAAGATTTTTTTTCATATTATGAAAGCAATGCCTAATTATTGGGAAAACATGAAAAATACAGAGAACAACAACAACAAAATAAAATAAAATAACAACTTCTTGCAATCCAACTTGGGGAAAATCACAGGAAACCTGGTGTATTTTCTTTCAGATTTTTATTTTGCCACATTTGCTTCTTTTGACTAAATGTAAAAAAAAAAAAAATAGATTTCTCATATGTTTAAAATCATCTTACTGATTAATAATTTACCATGTATAATTTGTTTAATTATTCTCCAAAAAAGAACTCTAATGAAAAATGGTCAATTTTAAAAGGACACAGAAAATATCATTATTTTTGTGTAATGGTCTTTTTAGTGAAAGGTAAGAAAATGGAATGCTGAACTCTTTTTCTTTCTTTCTTTTTTTTGATGATTTCTTTTTACACTGTCATATAAATCAAGATACAATCTTCTTTTTTTTTTTTTGTAACTTTTCTTACCTTGGCATCTGTACAATGTCTGTTGAGGCCCACCTCTGACATTTGTGACTGTAGATACAATGCAGATGGCAGGAAAGGGGCATCAGGCAGAGAGCTAGTTCATGTCTTCCCTGGGGGAGCTAATTTGCTCTGTCTTCAAAAAGGAAGTCTAAGCCTGTACTGTAAACACTTTTCTAAGGTTTAAGGCATGGAGAACAGAACATGATAAAACAAAAACTACTAGATGATAGGCTAGAAGGAAGGAGGAAGAAGGGAGGGAAGGAGGAAGGAAGAAGAAAGGATGTTCAGTACCTGCTACCAAAATATGGCACCTTGGCATATTAAATATTTCAAGCTGAACAAGTTTGGAAAACTGGCAGAAGCAGGAGGGACCCTCTGACCTACCCCCACACCACTCTTCCCCGAAGCAAATGAGAGGTACCCTCAGGTGAGAGGTGTCCTCCCGCTACCCATGGGAAAAGAGCATCCTTATCTCCAAAAACAGAGATGCCAAGAGGAATCCTAACACACAGGCCTTACTAAGTTTTCTCCTTTGTCACCTAAATTTATATTAAATAAATTTGTATGCTTATCGCCCAGCCAGTGTGATTCAGTGGTTGAGCATCAACCATGCACCAAGAGGTCCCCAGTTTGATTCCCACTCAGGTCACATGCCCAGGTTGTGGGCCAAATCCCCAGAGGGGGGCATGCAGGAGATGGCCAATCGATGTTCTCTCTCATCAATGTTTCTATCTCTCTCTTCCCCTCTGTCTCTAATATCAATAAAGAAAAAAAAATTATTTTTAAAATTTGTATGCTTATCTTCTGTTAATCTGGCTTTGTCAGTTTAATTTTCAGAACTAGCCAGGGACTCTAAGAAGGTTCAAGAAAACTTTTCCTTCACTACAAAAGAAAAGAGAGAGCCCGTAAATAAAGGAAAGAAAGGAGAGGAGAGGAGGAGAAAAAAGCACATAAAATGAAGGAAACAATTGCCAACTATGACGTCAGAACTTGCATGTGACCTTGAGTAAGACGTATAGTTGACCCATGAGCAATGTGAGGGTTAGGGGTCCAATGCCAAGGAGTTAAAAATTGGTGAGTAACTTTTGACTCTACAGGCTGCCCTTCTCATCAGCAGATTTGACAATATATCAAAACATTATTTTCAATCCACAGTTGTGAAACTGCGGTCTGGAATCTGCGGTTGGGAGTGCAAAAATACTGTTTTCCATCAGTGGTTGGTTGAATTTGCAGGTGCACAACATGCCCATAGGAAGGGCCAACTCTATATATTGGGGGGAAAAGTCATTGTGTAAGTGGAGTCTGCAGTTCAAATCCATGCTGTTCAAAGGTCAGTGGTACTCTTGTCTTTCACCATCCCTACAACCTACAATTTCTTCCAATGTACAATAGACTCAATAATAATACCTATTGAATAGGGTTATTTTGAGGATTGCCTAGGTAATGTTAAATGCCTGATGCATAATAAAAACAAGATATATGGTAATTATTGCTATTTTTGCTATTATGGAAATGTTTACTTTAAAAGAAAACTGCATGACTAGAATTGACATCTCTTCTGCAAGATAAACATACCTAATGTATAGTTAACTGACCAGATTTCCTTGACCAAATTATTACATAAACACTTCTGTTTCATTCCTTGTCCTCTTGAAACAGCCACTTAAGTACACTTGTTTAGAATGACATTTCTGCCCAGCCGGTGTGGCTCAGTGGTTGAGCATTGACCCATGCATCAAGAGGCCACTGGTTCAATTCCTAGTCAGGGCACATGTCCAGGTTGTGGGCCCAATCCCCAGTGAGGGGCATGCAGGAGGTGACCAATCGATGTTCTCTCTCATCAATGTTTCTATCTTTCTCTTCCTCTCTCTCTCTCTAATATCAGTAAAGAAAAAAAATTTTAAAAAAAGAATGACATTTCTTGCGATTCATCATCTATATTTCCCAGTGCAGACTTAGGAGAGAGACAGTGGTGTTGCAGAATCACTATTTTTAGACCTGTTTCTAGGTGATATTTATGCAAGCTAAAGTTTGAGGAACTCTGAGACGTCTTTGCTGAGAACAAGTTTAAACAGAAATCTTTTAGTAAATACTGCACTAGTTACTACAGCAGATTCTGAGTGAGCGCTGTGCACAAAAATGTCAGCAGGCAGGGTGCATTCAAAATAGGCCCCGGGAATTATTTATAGAAGAGATAGTAAAGATGCAAGAGATTTTATATAATCTTTGCTGTACACCCATTTTCTGAAACTACTGGAGAAGAGTTTCGTCAGCCATAAACCAGGTGCCTACCTCCCGACCACCACCACCTGCTACCTCACACACACAATCAAGATCAGCCACCTGACAATGCCAACCTTTATCAATTCTGGTGGAGAAAAGAATATATGTGGCATTTTATTTTATTTATTTATTTATTTATTTTATCCTCACCTGAGGACATTTTTGGATATTTTGTTCAGATAGAGTGAGAGGGAGAGAGAGAGAGAAACATCGACGTGAAAGCGACACATCCAGCGGTTGCCACCCACACGACCCAACCAGGGCTGGGGACAAACTGCAACCAAGGTACGTGCCCTTAGCGGGAACCGAACCCGGGTCTCTCGGGACCGCAGGCCAGCGCTCTAACCGCTGAGCCAAACCGGCCAGGGCTATACGTGGCATTTTAATATTGGTCTCATTTTTTTTCTAAAAAAGGCAATTATTTCAGCCCTGGCCAGTTTGGCTCAGCGGTTAGAGCGTCAGCCTGCGGTCCGGAGAGACCCAGGTTCGGTTCCCGCTAAGGGCACGTACTTCGGTTGCAGTTTGTCCCCGGCCCTGGTTGGTCGTGCGGGTGGCAGCCACTCGATGTGTCCCTTCACGTCGGTGTTTCTCTCTCTCTCCCTTCCTCTCTCTCCCTCCCACTCTATCTGTACAAAAAATGGAAAAATATCCTCGGGTGAGGATAAAAAAAAAAAAGCAAGCAATTATTTCATAAATAATTTTAAAATAAATGTTACTAGGAAGTGGATCTTTGAAAGGGAATCATAGAGTCAGAAGTGAAAGACTAAACAGCCCATTAAAACACTCTGACGGTTCCCAGGGCTGCCCAGCGTCTGCTCCTAGGCTCAGTAACAAGATTGCCTTTCCACTGTTGGCTTCGTCACCACAGGGTGTAGGCCAGTGACCTCACTGCTTCTCAGTGTCCTGGCTGTCATGTGGAGATGACCACAGTACCTGTCTCACAGGGCTGTTGTTGTAAAGATTAAATGAGTCAATGTGTATAAAATGCTTAGAATATTACCGATACATACAAAATACTTAGAAGATGTTTATTATTATCACTTTTCCTGTCTAATCCAACAATCTCCCTTTATAGCAGAGAAAACTAAGGACAAAGACACAAAATGATGTGCTGAGATCACATTGAGGGATGCAGAACCAGGCCCTAGAGCTCCTGATTCTGCATACATCTTTCTCCAGTGTCCTCCTCCATCATCAAAAGATAGTGCTGTTTTTAATTATTCATACCTGAGCCAGCCATTGCCCTAGAATCTACAAACTACCAAAGGAACAGTTAAAAATAGTTTTTGTTTTCCCACAATATATCCAAATCTGTGGCCCTAGTCATCTCTGCTCCGAAATGAGATGACGATTTCCTCAATAATTTAATTCAGAAGGGAGTTTTACAAGTCTCACATTCGAAAGCACATACCAGTATTACTGAAATATGGAATCTAAGAAATCAGTGCTAGAAAATAAATTGTGCTGGCATCTCGTTGTGGCTCATAATTGTGTTCTTTTCACGTATGCTGACGGCTTGATCACCTATTGTAGTGTGACCCTAATTTTATTTGTGGACTTTTGTCCTTCCTCGGGGAGATGGGTGGGTGGCTCTGGCATGCACATCCTCCTCTTTTGAAATCTCTGAGACCAACAGTCCACTTATTATTGCTCATAATGACTTTGCTGAATGCTTTAGACATTGTGCGGGCTTACATCTCACTCTGGATTAGGATGTGCTAATTCTAAATCACAACAGCGCACCCAGTGGTCTCTGTGAGTTGTGTCTAAAAGACACTTTGGGGTTTCCTCCTCATCCCAAACAGTTTGTATGGCTTCTCTATTTCAGCCTGTGGGTAACAACCTCGAGAGAACCAGAGGTGGACCTCTGACCACACAGAGATGCAAACGGAAAAGTGTTTTAGGTACCTTCTCTCCTCCTTTTTCCTCTTCATCCTTTGTTTTGGTTCGTCCTATTTTAGTGACCCAGCCAGGCCTTTATCTTCTTAACAGGAACCACAGCTTTCATTTCCTAACACCCACAATAACGCGTTTCCTATCTCTATAAATTGTTCTGAGAGTTACAATAGGTAATGAAGCTAATTAAACACCTTAATATTAATATTATAAAGCATTTAGATCAGTCTCTCACCCATAATAAATGATATATAACATTTATTAAATAAAAATAAAGCTATTAAACTAAGTTATTTTATATAAAGTCTTCTTTAAGAATATGTTTGTATTGCCCTGGCCAGTTTGGTTCAGTGGATAGAGCATCGGCCTGCGGACCAAAGGGTCTCGGGTTCTATTCTGGTCAAGGGCATGTACCTCAGTTGTGGTTCGATCCCCAGCCCTGGTCAGGGTCATGAGTCTCTCTCGCAGCGATGTCTCTCCCTCTCTCTCCCTCTCTACCTCCCTCCCTCCTTCCCACTCTATTTGAAAATCAATGGAAAAATATCCTTGGGTGAGCATTAAAAAAAAAAAAAGAATGTGTTTGTATTACACTGAGGTTTGTTTGTTTTGATTTAACTTCAGCTTACAAGGTGTTGTAATGACATAGACTAAAGGGTAGGAATATTTATACGGCGATCATAAAGTGGGCCTTTTGGTAATCTTGAAAATGCATTTTATAGCAGCTACTACTCCACCCAGTTCCGTCCCAGTTCCAGCCTCAGTCTGAGAAAGAATGTGTGGTACCAGGGAAGAAGCACCCCTCAATTTGTCCATGTTACTTTTCCACCATTATAGACTCCCACATTTCTCTAGTTTTATTTGAGCCTGATTATTGAAGCCTCACAAGGTGTCTCACCCATATCTCTGCTCCCTCAAATTCAGTGAGGATGGATTCAATGATCTCTGGTTACTCTGTGATGCTTGTTCCCATGTGACATGGGCACAAACCACTGAAATCCCTATGTCTGATAGCATCATAACTATATATATATATATATATATTTGACAGAATTACAGATGTCCCCAACTGCCCTCCTCCCCTTTTTCCCCCTCCACCCAGCCCCAACCCACCCCCAGACCGTCACCACACTATTGTTTATGTCCATGGGCTATGCATATAAGTATGTAAGTTCTTTGCTTTATTTTTTGTTGTCCTCCCACCTCTGAGACATGTCAGTCTGCTCCATGCCTCCATACCTCAGAACTTACTTTGTTGGTCAATTCATTTTTTTCATTATATGCATCATAACTTTTCTATCAGAGGATCCACAATCCTAATGACAATCATCTTATTAAAAGACATTAATAATTGCCTTTATGTACATGTTTTCTTTTAAGAACCATCACCTGTAGTCCATATACATTAAAATTCTTGGAATCTGGCCAATAATAAGGCTCACCAAGTAGAGATATCACAACCCCAAGTGCTCTTCTCTTTATGTCAAGCAAAAAGAAGGGAAAACAATTGCCCTGATGTGGCCACCCTCTCCTCTGCCAGTCCACACATTTCCCTTCTTCTCTCCAGGTGGGTAGCCTTCCCCATCTGTGAGGGAGCTTTGGAGAAGCACCTCACCACACTGAACGTTCACTCTGCACTGGCTGTCCTCTTATACAAGAGTATCCGGGGGATAGCTTGAGCTGAGGGCAGAGGGCTGGCCACATCAACTAGCTGTCTGCGTCAGACATACATAGCACTTCTGAAATGACATTATTCCTCAGTTAAATGAGGATAAACCATCTCAGGACATGTTTGTAGAAAACTTCCAAATGCCAAGGTAAGATATAAATTCAATATTTCGTGACTAGATTGAAATTTAGTTCATGTCTGTTAGGTTCAATATTTAATTAAGTCACTGAAAGTCAGAGTTGGCAGGAACCCTGCAGAACATCTAGAGAAACACCTTCTTTTTACAAGTGAGAAATATGAACCCTCAAGGATCAATCTCATCTTCTTGCACTTCACCGTGAGCTACTGGAAAAGCGCTCTGGGTAACCAACTCAGGAGAGCACTGTGCTCCGTGTGAACAGACATGAAGATGAGAAAAACATGGGTCCTCCCATAAAGAAGCTTTAGGTCTGAAGAGGTGGGTCTCTCAAGGGTTTCACTAAGCTACTCCATGGTGTTGCTGCCTTGGCATCCTTGGGGGGAGGGGGATAAGTGGTCTTCAAGGACCTTAATCTAGTCCCTCATGCAAGTGCATACCCTAGATAACAGCTCACGGAGTTGCAGGCCACTTTTAAGTCCCCGATATGACTTTCCTTATATCCATGTAATCAACAGTCTCCCCCACCTCCCAGTGTCTTTCCCTTATGCACCCCTTAGATAAGACCTCAATGGGGCTACCAAAACCTTGTTCGTTTGGAATGAATTGACCACTTTGGCCTCAGCCCAAGAATCCTAAAGCACTCTTATATTAGACCCTAATAAACCCAAGTGTCTGGGTCCTATCTTTCTCTCTCTGTCTACACTCTGTCTGACCTCCCCATGTGGCCCCTCAAGGTATGTAAGGTACTTTCTCCAGGAACTATGAGTAATGACTACTCTGTGGTCTATTGTTGAACTATGGCTTATTATCCAATACCCTGTGCTCCACTTATCAGGTATCAATATGACAGATTCATTATAGGACCTTTCCTTGAATTTCTGTTATCATTCAGTTTAAGAAATAGTTGTGGGAATTGAACATCTTATACTTCTTTACCTGTGATCAAGGGGTACAAACATAACTATGGTGGTCCCCTTCCCTTATAGTCTGTGAGTATATTAAGAGAGGGTGTACCAGTTTGCAGTATATTGTGTGTCTGAGTATTTATGTACTATATTAAAGGGCATGTAAAGTATTTTAGGAGCAGTATAAGGGAAAGAATTCTTTCTACCTGTTTGGGTGTAAGACGGGATTTGAATGGAAGATACTTGAGTTGATCCTTGAAGGAGAAGTTACCATGTCAATGCCAGGTTCAGACTTTCTAAGTAGAGGAAACGTTCAGTCTGTAAGTTAGATTTCAGAAAGGACCAGTGGAAGGCAGAATAATAACCACCCCAAAGATGTCCACTTCTTCGTGATCCTCAGAACTTGTGAATGTGTTTGTTACGTTATACTGCAAATGGAAATTAAGGTTGCTAATCAGCTGATTATTAGATTATCCTCAATTGCCCTGTGAGCCCAATGTAATTAATTACAAGTGTCCTTAAAAATGGAAGAGGGAAACAGATGTCAGAGGGGTGCCACATGGGAAAGACACATGCCATTGCTGACTTTGAAGATGGATGAGAACAAGCTAAGGAAATCAGGAAGGCCCTAGAAGCTATAAAGGAAAAAAAAATATTATTCCTTAGAGCTTCCAGAAAGGAATGTAGCTCTTCCCAGACCTTGGTTTTAGCCTAGTGACATCCATGTCACACTTCTGACCCACAGAAGTATAAGATGATAAATGTGTTTCGTTTTAAGCCAGGAAGCTTGTGGTAACTTATTACAGCAGCAAGAGAAAACTAATTTAGGACTCTATTGTTACTTATTAACTTAAATAACAGTCACATCCTCCTTGCAATGCCACTTGGGTAGGATATAAACTTGTGCAGAGAGAAGGAATAGAGAAGAAAAGGTGTTCTATTACTTTTAAGTTCCCTCTCTTTTGTCTCAAACATGCTTCCTACTCAGATAGAAGCTACATGGGTAAACATTGTTTTTCCTTTTCTTTGGTCATGGGAAGACTCTTCCAGGTGTGTGGACTAACTAATGTCTCTGCAGAATTTTCCAGCCATAGGCTTT
The DNA here is from genome assembly GCF_014108415.1 of Molossus molossus. NCBI lineage: Eukaryota > Metazoa > Chordata > Mammalia > Chiroptera > Molossidae > Molossus > Molossus molossus. The sequence goes on from NW_023425346.1 coordinate 34,017,273, forward strand.
GCTCCCACGCACCCAGCCACTATGAGCCCTTTAGCTCAAAGACTGAAAGGTCCCCATGAGAACATCCTAGAAGTCTGCATTCCTTTGTTCCTTCAGGCCCAGGGTACGGGCCGCACAACATGCATTTCTTGGTTGGCTACTGTCTCTCTGATCTTTCTTGTGGTCTGGAAATCCGCGTTCCCTGACTCCTCTTTCCTGACTGTGTTTTCAGTCATTACTTCAACTTGACTTCTGGAATGCAGTGGTCATAGCCCATTCCGGAAGCCCAGAGACAAGAGCTTGACTGCAGGGAGTGATCCTAGGGAACAGGAGTTGGGGAACAGGAGTTGGGGCCCAGGAGCTGGGATACAGGGAAGGCAGGAAGCCAATGAATGCGTGGCTGTGGTACCAAGCTGATCATCACTCCAAACAGCTGGGCCTTAGTCCCCACAAGGACTCAAAGACAAAAGAAGTTATGAACTCCCTGCAGAAGTCCCACAAGTTAACAGTGCAACCTCTGAGCAGAATGTGAGCTGACCAGTGATACAACGTATCAAGTCACCGTGCTTGCAGCTGAGGGCTGCTAGTGGCTGGAGTAGAGAGAGAGGCTGAGAAGATGCCAAGTGGATCAGTGAGACCAGCAGCTTCATGACTGCCGATCACCCCGACCCTTGTCTATCATGGTGCCTAACTTGCCCATATCAGGCTCCCAGACTGTCACCATACATGACCCCAAAGCCTTCTCTAAACATGGCTCTCAACAAGGTCCCCAAAACCCAACAAAACCTGGGAGACAGGGTCCTGGGCCTCTAGAACCAAGTATACCATATGCCAGTCATTCCAAGTGGTTGCTAGCTCACAAGAACAGATTCACATCCTTCTAAGGCACCCACTTTCTCTAAACCGTGAAAAGGATATTTTCCTCTCAACACAATAAACAGATAAATAAAAGGTGGCATTTTTCAATGTGCATTTGCACAATTGTCTGTTTTTCTTTCTGTTTTGTTATAGGGTTCTTAATGAGACTTTGGTAACTCGGTTGCCGCGAGAGAGAGAGAGTCAAAAGGCATTGTGTCCTTGCTAAAGCTGCAGTTCCTCTGAGCCTTATTGAAATGATCAAGCAAGTCCAATCGAAAGAATAAGTTCTAACATTTTTTCCCCTAAACATTCTTTGTAGCTAACCAGCATTCAAGGGTCTCAGCAGAGGCTAACAGAGGTGAACCGAGAGGGATGGAGGCTTGGTAACGTAGATTTCCTCCAATCAGCCATCATCGGAGTTGAATTCCATGCACATATACTTATTTGAAAAAATAAAAAATAAACAACTCTGTTTCCTCGGAGTCCCCTGGGGGGTTTCTCTACAAAAACCTTGAGCACCGTCCTCCAGTACAGAAACGGTGGCAGGCACCCCTAGAGCAGGCGGCTGCCGTCAGAGCCTTTGATCTAACAACTCAGCCAGACCTTGTGCAAAGCTGCTATGCTAATTTCTTTCCTCAGCGCGTTCTCTGTCCCAACGGCAGGCCCCATACAATGTTCAGAAGTGTTTGCTTTAACTGGCACACAAAGCTCTGAAGATTACTGTTAACTGCGTGGTACATATTGATTACCCTTGCTCCTGGAGTTCATAATTTGGCATATTGCAAGTCACACCTGGCAGATCCTGGCTCCTCACAAAGAACAGCCTCCCTTATATTTTTCAGTTCATTTTCCTTCCCCCTTCCTTCCTTCCTTCCTTCCTTCCTTCCTTCCTTCCTTCCTTCCTTCCTTCCTTCCTTCCTTTTTTCTCCTTTCTCTTCCTCATTCCCTCCTTCCCTCTCTCTTTTCCTTTTGTCTCTTTCTCACACCTATTTCTTCTTTCCCCCTCCCTTGCTCACTTTCTCCCTTTCTTTTTTCTGTTATTGCTTTCTGTTTATCTCATGCACACTTCTTACACCTGCACACAAAACTCAAAATGCTCTTTTCCTTCTTCCTCATTCACACATAAATGGAAAAGTCCCTAGTGATTAAGAGAAGCCTATTTAAAAATTAGACATCAAATTCACCTTACACACTTAAATGTTATTTTTAAAGTCATCAAGCATTGAACTGGATTTTATTTTTTAAATAGATGTTTTAAAGAGAGGAAAGAATTATTACTTATCAATTAATTAGCTGCCTGACATGTTCAAGAAGAGTGGTAGAACATTCACGAGTAAATCTATAAAGGATTTTTCCTTGGAGAAGCTCATGTGCTGTGTAATTAGAGTTAATTAACACATTTGCTAATTGACTATTATTTAGCACTCCAGCTGCTGAGGAAAAATCCATAGGCCCATTAAATATTAATTAGCAAAAGTCTATTGTCTGATCCTGTCAGATTCTGTATTGATGAGATTTTTACAAGTGCATCTTTGTTAGGCTGGGTACAGTTGTTGGCTACTGAAGAATAAGAAAATGAGAATCACATTAATAAACACATATGTCCTGTATTTCAGTCACTTATTTTTTTCTCCTTCAACTGATTACATGCCAAAAATACCAGAAATCATGTATTCATCTGTGTTTGAATAGTTACCTACAACCCAGAGATTAGTGTGGTTCCCCTGACACCAAATTCTTGTTTGCGGGCAGCCTATATAAAATTCCCTTCAGAAAATGTCAAGAAAACGAATCCATTTTTTAAATTGTAAAAACCATTTTCTCCACAGCTTTTTTAAAAAAACAGCTTTATTGAGATATAATTCACATACCATACAATCCACCCATTTAAAGTGTGCAATTCAATGGCTTTTGGTATGCGATACCATTTTAAATCTTTAAATGGATTCAATTAAACATATATACAACATAAAACTTGTCATTTAAACCAGTTTTACTTGGCTATTCAGCAGCCTTAACTACATTCATAATGTTGTGAACTTCCCCATAGTTTTTCTTAGATTTATTTGTCTCCTGGTGACGGAAGGCACAATTTGAGAACAGATCTGTCTGCCGTCTCCACTCTAAAAAGTTCAGTTTCCACGTGGCAAATGTCTCACGGCTCGGTCAGCAGTGCTGCCTCCATGAACACTGCTCTCGGCTGGGAAGCCACTCTGTGCAGCGTCTGTCTTGGTTGCTTTCTCTTTTCGTGATGAACTCGCCTCCAGTGTCCACCGTTGGCCAAGCGACAGGACTGAACAAGAGCCATGTGCCCTTTGGCCTGCTTCCAGTGGGAGTCCCCCTAGGAATTCCAGTTTGCTCAGATTGCTAGAAGCATCTTCAGGGAAGCCAAGATTTCAGTTAATGTATCCCACATTCCCTCCTCTATCACTCGCTGCATGAAGTCCATCCTCGTCCTTTTTCCAGGGGAATTCTACTTAAGACAACAGTCCCGTCCAAGTGATCGCAGTGAATCTAATGGTTGGTTGGCAATGTGGCATCCCTCTCATAGTAATCCCAAACAAGTTCCCTGGTAATTAACTTAATGGAAAACTACTCTTTCTGTCTCTCTACTGACCCTGGAAATAGCCAATGGTGTCAAACCCAAGTCTGTCCAAGGATCAGTCTTATCTCTACACTCTATTGTTTATCCTTCTCACCAGGCTGCAAAATTCCTGATCAAGTCACCCCATTTCATGACCCTAAATATGTGAGGACTCTTTGTTTGGTGAGCCCTGATGCTGTGATTAGTCTTCCCAAAGGTGGCTCTCCAACTCCCAGACGACTATGGTTATATGCTCCTGGAATCAAAGTGGAGGGCCAGTGGTAATTCCTCACCATCCTCAGCCACCTGCAGCCTAATTCACTCTGTTTTATTTTTATCCATGGTTTTTGACCTCATATTATTTATATTTTATTATATTCTACCCCCTCCTAGGCTATAATCTCCATAAAATTTGCACGCTATTTCAAGCACCCCAATCAGAACTTGGCACATGGCAAGTGCATAATAAATCTTTGTTTAATGAATGAATAAATTTTATATCTGCAATACTGATAACCCAAAACTGTGAAATTATTTACTTTTTCATTATAGAAATATTTTCTACATCAAATACTCCTTTTCCCTTACTTTTGTTGTCAGGATTGGATGATCGTAGTAGAGAGGGATACAATGACACAGAAATTTATTCTGAATTCTGGCTATTTATATATTTTTGTCAGCTTTATTGATGAGGAAGCCAAACTAAGAAAGCCAAATTTTATATGACAAGTGCGAGGTAAGTTTAAATTAGTAAGGGTTTTTAAGACACTTAAGACGTTTTCTGCGAGACAGTCCTAAAAAAAAGTACTTATAAATTAACCAGAATATAGCAATGCATCTCTTTTTTGGAACTCAATTGTATAAACTCATAGTTTATTCAAAAGTTATTGATATACCCATAATAAGAAAGACAATATTGAGAAACCAGGGTTCCACGTACCACAGATCATTTGATTGATTATGAAATGGGACCCCTGGTGGACACATGTGGCAATAAACATTGGTTATGAAACTGGCCAGTGTCTGGGTTTGTAAAAAAGTAATCCAAGGGGGCGCGGGATGTGGACAGTGCTGATTCTACCCTTGTGGGAAGAGTTAAGATTCATTGCAAATACATACATAGTAAAAAATGTTCCTATAAGGTGAACTTTTGCATTTCATAGGGGAGCACTGGTTCACCACGACCCCTATTCTACATTCATTTACTAAGGAGCTTTTATGTGAGGAAGTGTTATTCTAATCCCCATATAATTGTACATGTAATGATTACATAGCAAAGCAGCAAGAAGAAGAGTTGAAATCTCAAATCCTACTAGAGTTGGGGGCAAAGTGGGAGAGGGAAAAGATGGACTGTGGGGCAAGATTGCTGGGGACAAGGCTCAGTCCTGAGAGAGCTCTCCCTCAAGCAAGCTGTGCTGCCGTCTAGTAACTTCGCATCTGATCAGGACTGTTACAGAATTATTACAAGAAAGTATGCATTATTGTCTGAAGATTCTAAAGACCAATAATATGTTTGTTAATCAAAATAATATTTGATGAAAATATAAATCTCCTTTAAAAATCCACTTAGAATAAGCAAAAGAAGTTGAGCTATAAAATGTGAGCGCTTACATGAAAGGTTTGTGCCCAGAGGAAAAATATCTTTAATACCGAGTAAAATTTATATCTCAAATCACAATGCCAAACCGCATAGCAGGTCCATGAGGTATCTCCATGGGGCAGACGAAGTCTAGAGACCTCACTTTGCACAGAGGGTCTAACAGCTGGAGCTCATCATCCCAGCTTCTGATATCATTGTCTCATGTCGCAAATACCATGAGAAACACTTCGTGGAAGCTGCCAAGATGAAACAATGACCCAAACCATGCTCCATGCCAGCATTCCTCAAGGAGTAGCCCTGCTCTCTGTTCATCTTCTCATCAGCCTGGATACTCTTAGACATCGCCTGCTGCCCAGAAGTCACTCATTTCTTTGCCAATGTCAAATGGACCAGAATCAAATGATGACGTCCTCATCCTTCCTTCTTTTTCTCCTCATCTACCTCCCTTCCCTTGAGTCTAATGTACACAGAAGAGCCCTGGCCAGTTTGGCTCAGCAGTTAGAGCGTTGGCCTGCGGACCAGAGAGACCCGGGTTCAGTTCCTGCTAAGGGCATGTACCTTGGTTGCAGTTTGTCCCCGGCCCTGGTTGGGTCGTGCGGGTGGCAGCTACTCGATGTGTCTCTTTCATGTCAATGTTTCTCTCTCTGAACAAAAAATGTCCTCAGGTGAGGATAAAAAATAAATAAATAAAGTACACAGAAGATCCAGGAGCACTCTAGTGTCTGCCGGGACAGCCACCTTCCACAGTCTCTACTTACTTTAGTTCCATCTCAGAATAACACAAACAACAACAACATTGGACAATAGAAAGTGAAGAAAACTTGAAAATAGAGTTAACCTATTTCTAGCTATATCCAATACAATGTTGGTTATATAATAACCTCATGCAACCACCAACAAACAAGGAAAAGGACAGAAGAGAGAGATTTGGGAAAGTACAGTAGGGTTAGAGACACATGAATCCAGAGAACACTGCCTTGTGAAATTGATGTTCCCTTCTGTGACTATACTTCAAACGAACAATAACTTATTCATTTATGAATGTAAATAGTCTTTATGAGAGATGAATAGGTAAATAAGCTGTAAGACATCCAGACAATGGAATATCATTCGGTGCTAACAGGAAATGAGCTACCCAGCCATGAAAAGACATGAGGAACTTTAACTATATATTATTAAATGAAAGAAGCCAATCTGAAAAGGCTACATACTGTATGATTCCAAGTGTATGACATTCTGGAAAAGGTAGAACTATGGAGATAATAAAAATATCAGTGTTTGCCAGGGGGTAGGAGTGAGGAAGGAATGAGTAGACAGAGCACGAGGGATTTTTAGGCCAGTAAAAATACTCTTTATGATAATGGTGGATAGATGTGAGTATACATTTGTTATTATATACGTTATACATTATACATATGCGAAATCTCTGTATGTTCCACGCAGCTTTGCTATGAACCTAAAACTGCTATAGAAAGTCTGTTAAAATAATGAAAATAAAATTTTAAAATGTATATTCTTGTGATACATAAACTCTGTGGGAGGCCAAAATTATCATTCCTTTTTCTGTACATTTGGTAATCAAGAAAAAATCATAAAATTTGTCTCGGAAGGAACTCTTTTGACCGATAGACTAAGGCAAAGCTCCTCTCTCCATGGGTCTATTGATAGTCATAGAATCGCAGTAGGTGCTAGAAAGCCTTCTGGAATAAACACTGAAGATGATGTACAATTGATGTTGAGACCTGTTTAGCAGTCTAAGGAGATCCTGATAAAAGATTAAAGGAGGAGCTGTTCTGGCCAGTTTGGCTCAGCGGTTGGAGCATCGGCCCGCGGACCAAGAAGCCCAGGTTCGGTTCCCGCTAAGGGCATGTACTTTGGTTGCAGTTTGTCCCCGGCCTGGTTGGGGTGTGGGTGGCAGCCACTCGATGTGTCCCTCTCACATCGATGTTTCTCTCTCTCTCTCTTCCTCCCCCTCTCCTTCCTGCTCTATCTTAAGATAAATGCAAAGATGTCCTCGGGTAAGGATAAAAAAGAAAAAATTTTTTTAAGATTAAAGGAGGAGCAGTGGGGATGCCTGAGAGAAGATGTGTGAGAAAGAAAGATAAAATTGCAGAGTGAACTTAAGTCTGCAACAACCGAAGTAGTGGAGCATGATAGAGGCTTCTAGCATAGCCATGCCGGGACACGTGCACGGCGGAGGCAGGGGCCCTGGGGGCTTTCAGGCCAGCTCACTGAACTCTGAAATGATTGTGAGCTCAACCAACCTTGCTAAGGCCCGCCCCCGCCCTCACTCCTCACAGGGAACACAGGAGTGCTCTCCTCCTGTCTCACTGGGTTTTTGAGGCTGGGCGCTGACTGCCAGTTGCAGTGGCACTGAGACAGTACCTAATGGCCTGTGGCTCTGTTGGGACTTGATGGCAAAGTCTTCAGGTGACCTTCCATGGCAATTAGTGAAGGCAGGGGCTCATCTGGGGACTCGTATTGGCACTTGTGTTACTCTAAGAAGTGTTTGGGGAGGGTTCCTCTGCAAAAGACTAAACGCCCTGCTACCAGGCGGTGGACATTAGGAGCACCTGTTATTTACACTTCTTCGTGCTTTGTACTCACCGGGTAGTAAAACCTGAGATACAGGGATAGAGTAAAATGGATCCTGGAAAAATTGCCTTAATAAATCCACATTATCTTCAGTGACTCCACTTTGAATCAGCAAGGGGGAAAGAATGTATTTACAAATGCTCAGGTGGTAAAAAATAAAACCATTTTTAAAAAAATAAATTTATTGTGGTGACATTGGTTAGTAAGATTATGTAGGTTTTAAGTGCACATTTCTATGATTCATGATCTGTATATTGCATTGTGTGCCCACCACCCAAAGTCAATGAAAAAACCTTTTAAACATATTTATTGTTGTCTAAATTATTCCTCCAAAGGCTAACTGTTGCTTTGGTTTTAGTCCCATGCCGAGCATCGTGTGCGTGAGTTTACATGCTGTAAACAAGCTGTGACTTACTGTAACATTTTTTTATTTGTAAAATGTATTGCCAACTGTCTTGGTATTATTTTATTCATTAAGCTTCCTTTTTCCTTTTGAAGTCTGAGTACACATAGGGACAGAGTTACTATTGTGGCAGCAATCTTTTATTCAAGTAATCAGATAAATATTTCAATGGCACAGAGTGATAAAGGAAACACTTTATTACCTTCAGAATGAAGATTCTCAGAGGGATAAAAGGAACAGGAAAAAAACACTTGTGAAACATGCTGCTGCTGGAAATCTAACACAACCCCTAACGATTGGGCAGCTCCCCTAACAAGGGCCATTCTTGCCCCTCGTGATAGAAATGGTCATTAATGTTTAAGACCTGCTGGAAGAGAGAGTGGCTTTGTGAGCTGTGGGCTGGGAGATTGGTCTTGTCTTCTGTCCTGATATTTATGGTGCTTCTGGGCTCATGTGACATTTCCATCCATGCCGTGTTCGCTCCACAGCTGACTCCTTAAAGGCAGAGGAACAGGTTGCTTTTCCCATCTGCTCCACACCTCTGATCTCCAGGCTTGGCAAATTAGTTTTCAGACAAATAAAAAAATATTTTGATAGTAAATCCTTGTTTATAACATTCCCCTGGGAAGGGACTAATCAGCCTTAGAATATCGGCACAGCAGCAGTTTAACCACAATTTGAAGATTGTAATCTGGTTGCACATAACTTTCTCTCTTTGTCTCTGAGCATTTCCTATTTTTTCTGTCTTCTGTTCTTCTCTTCCAAATCCCACTGCCCAAATAGTACTATTTTGTTGGATTAATCATCATAATCACTGGAAAAACCATGTTTATAATTTTTTTTAATTTATACCAGAAAATGAGTTTGAATTCATAAGCCAAGGATGTTATCTTTTGAAGCTCTGTAAAAACATGCAATCTCTATATATTTGGGTGACTTTATCTTTTTTGTGACTGTTGTATAAATATCTATGAAAAATTGCACAAATACAAAACGAGGCCTCTCAATTCTTATTAGAAATAAACTAGCTAACAAAGTTGATCTTAAAAGTTCTCTTCACAAGAATAAAAAATGTGTAACTGTGGTGACAGATGATAACTAAGCTTATTGGGGTGATCATTTCACAACATATACAAATGTGGAATCATTATTTATACACCTGAGACTAATATAATGTTATATGTCAAGTATATCTCAATTTAAAAAAAAGTAGCAATTGACTAAAGAACTATTTAGAACTATCGTAAACCAACTGAAGTAGCAATATATAATTTTTAAATGGGAATTATAGTAATGTCGGCTTACTTCTGATTATAACTAAACAAACTAAACCAATAAACTATTACCAGTGTACTAATAGGTTTTTTACATTTCAGAGAACTTTGCTTTCAAAACTCTGGGAGAAACTATCTGCACAGAGACCCACAGAGGACAGGAGTTTATGCATGAGGGAGCAAAAAGATAGCAAGAGAGAGCAAAAACATAGCAAGAGAGAAAGAAAAGCTGGCAATGAGTCAAGCAATGAAGTAAATGGCATTACTGAAAAAAGAAAATAGGGTGTCCCTCTTGTCCTCCAAGCAATTTTTTAAGCAGATTCTTTAAAAAACAAAGAAAGAAAGAAAAGAAAAGAAACCCAGGGATCTGCAGGATTAGTAGAGAGCACGTCCTGGATGGCAGAGTCAACTGGAAGGGTTGGTGACAATTCCTCCCACTGAAACCAGGAAAGGTGACTCAAAGAACTTTCTTAGAAGCCATTGTCGGTAAGAGGAATAGGTAGAAAGCAGTGTGGGTGGAGTTGAAAATATTGGCTACTGACTTACAGAAAGATATTAATTTTAAATGTCAATTTAATTTACATTCAGGCAGTTTGTGATTAAGAAAAGAAAAAACAAAAAGCAAAACAAATCTCACCCATGTTTTAAATTTCCACTTGAGTATTTTGGTGGGGGTGGGGGGATGGAGATAAACAATCAAAAAACAATATTCCATTAAAAGAATTCTTGGAGCCCTGGCCGGTTTGGCTCAGCGGTTGGAGTGTCGGCCTGCGGTACAGAGAGACCCGGGTTCAGTTCCCGCTAAGGGCACGTACCTCGGCTGCAGTTTGTCCCCGGCCCTGGTTGGTTGTGTGGGTGGCAGCCACTCGATGTGTCCCTTCACGTCGATGTTTCTCTCTCTCTCTCATTTCCTCTCTCTCCCTCCCGCTCTATCTGAACAAAAAATGGAAAAATGTCCTCGGGCGAGGATTAAAAAAAAAAAAAAAAGAATTCTTGGAGAACACAATAGCAATAACAACAAAGAAGAATCGATATAGGAACTGTGTAACGAATTGCATATTTTAAAGCAACAGAATGCACATAGGATGGAATGAAAGGGCACTGGTGACATGGCAACCATTTTTTGGAAAATGTAGCTGATAGGGGAAGGAATATAAGAGAAGGAATGATTATGAGAAACAATTCGGAAGACAAACCCTCAGAATTCAGGTGCTGATTCTAAACGGAAGTCAAGATGAGGAAACTAAGATTTTGGGCGGTTCTGATATGTTCTTTACGTGGCTCTTATGGAAATGACCATTTCTCCCATTATTCTTGATACAAAGTAACATTTCTGCAGAGGTCCTAAGTTAGCCCTTTGGAGATTTATAAGACATTGTCCCTTCTTTTCAAGCATCTAAGTAGCTTGTATTTATTTATAAATACAAGCTACTTTTCTTGGCTAAATAAGCTGGATACTGAAGAAATAAATTAATCACTTTAGGTCGTAAAAATAACCCAACCAAGGCCTCTGATCTAAAATCTTACCGAAATTGAGAATGACTCTATTTTTAAAACTTGGCTTTATTTTCATTTTCTGCAAATAAGCAGTGAACATGTATGAAGCAACATGTAAAGGTAATTTACCAAAAATACTGTGTGTAATAATAAAAGAAAAAAAAAAAAAAAAACGGAAATAACCCAGCTTTCCATCAGTAGAGAACTGATTAAATAAATTACTGTCACGCTTTCCATGACAACTATCATGCAGATAAAGAAAAAAGGACAAAGCTCCTGATGTGTTGATAACGGAAGATCTCCAAGAGATGTGATTAGGTGAAAAGAGCAGAATATAGAACAGCCTATAGTGTGCTACATTCTATGTAAGAAAGAGGGAGAATTCCCACGCATGTGTGCATTGCCTTGGTTTCGCATAAAGAAATACTGAGCATACTCAGTAATTAATGATATGGTTACCTGTTGGTGTCAGAAGAAAGGGGCTGATGAGGGTAGAGGTGGGAGCAAAACTTTCTAGTGCATGCCACTTTGAACTGTATGTTTAATCGTGGAAAAGTATTCCCAAGTGTTGGCGAGGGTGTGGAGAAAAGGGGACTCTAATACACTGCTGGTGGGAATGCAGACTGGTGCAGCCGCTATGGAAAACAATATGGTGTTACCTCAAAAAATTAAAAATTGAACTTCCATTCGACCCAGTGATCCCACTGCTGGGAATATACCCTAAGAAGCCTGAAACACCAATCAGGAAGAATATATGTACCCCCTTGTTCATAGCAGCACTATTTACAATAGCTAAGATCTGGAAACAGCCCAAGTGTCCACCAGTAGACGAATGGATAAAAAAGCTGTGGTACATATACACAATGGAATACTATGCAGCGGTAAGAAAGAAAGATCTCTTATCCTTTGAGACGACATGGAGGCACCTGGAAAGTATTATCCTAAGTGAAAGAAGCCAAGCAGAAAAAGACAAATACCACATGATCTCACTTATATACGGAATATAATGAACATAACAGTCTGAGGAATACAGTAGACCCAGACACATGGAAGTAGGGCACAGACTGACATCCCTCAGAAGAGGGGATGGGGGGTGGGGGGGTGGGAAGAGATAAACCACAGAACTTATATGCATGTATGCATGACCAATGGACATGGACAACTAAGCCGGGGACGGGGGGGGGGGGGGGAGCCAATGGGGTAAAAAGGTAAAATATCTGTAACAAAAAAATAAATAAATAAATAAAATTCAAAAAAAAATAAAATGTTTTTTAAAAATTTAAATAAAGTGTCACTACACAGAGACTATTCAAAGCTACTGTGTTTTACATTTTTGTCGATACTGTTTTCCTGTCATGTTATTTTTAACTAAGAATATTACTATTTAGATTTTGGTTTTTAATCCTCTACTCCTACCATTTATTGCTTTCAAATGTCTTTTCACATTTGGGGGCAAGGGATAGACACAGAAAGTTTTTCCCATAAGTGGACGATTGTTTCAAAGAGGGAAAGTGTTCTGGCCTTACTAACCGCCTCTCCTGGAGTAGAGAAACTGACCATGGTGAAGCCCGATTTTAAGCCCATGTGGCTGTTTCAGGCAGCGCAGTAGGAAGTTTCCTCTCTACTCTGGAGAAGCGCCTTGAGAACAAGGTAGTCACTCTCACAGAGGAAATCCCCCACAGCAACTTTGCGAGTGTTACATGTTCCATCTGTTAATTTGTAATTTAGTCACCGTAGTTTTCTCCCCTCCCCCGCCCCCGACCACCCAGCAGCTTGCAATTTACTTTTTTATTTTTTTTAATTAATTATTTTATTTTTGTTATAGATGTTTCCCCTTTTTCCCCCCAGACACCCTCCTCCCGATCCTGTCGCCCACCCACAAGCTTTGTCCATGTCCATTGGTTACCCATACACGCATATAAGTTCTTTGGTTTATCTCATCTCTCCCCCTGCCCCCCTCCTCTGAGGTTTGTCAGTCTGAACCATACTCCTTTCTATGTCTCTGGGTCTATTTTGTTCATCAGCTTGTTTTAGTCATTACAGTCCACAAATAAGTGAGATCATGTGGTATTTGCCTTTCTCTGATTGGCTTATTTTGCTTAGTATAATACTCTCCAGGTCACTCCATGTCTTAATTTTGATTTTTTTTTCCCAATGGAGAAAAGAATCTAATGATTGATCAGAAAAAAAAAATCCAATGATTTTTGATCCTTTATGGTAATTTGACCAAGAGTCTTTCAAAACATCACTCTATGATCCTTTGAGCCTTCCCCCACACCCTTCTCTTCAGAAATCTTCGTTTATACATTTTTAAACAGACATTATTTTGCAAAGTTTAAATTCTTCATTTATCCTTAAAGAAATAACTTGCATGTTATAATAATCTTACTATATCTCTTATTTGGTGTCCACCTACTTTGTTATTAAATTTGCCTGTCGAGGGCCTGCCTTCCTTTGTCAACATCATTCTAGCTCTTGACTTTCAGGACCTTATAACTTAAATTGCTTGGGCTTGTTTCAAGCTTATTTCAGATGTCTGTTGTGGAGAACTGAAGTGGAATTTATGAGATGATACGTAAAGCAATTTGCTTGCTTGGTTTCAAGTAACAGAAAACTGAACTAATATTGGCTTAAGCCAATACATTGACTCATTTCAATAAAATTTCAGCTGTAGGATGACTGCAGCCATAAGCATCAATCGGTTTCAACCGTTTTTCTCTGTGATTTTCTTGACTCTGCTTCCTGCTGTGTCATCTTTGTCAAGACGGACTTCACGTAGCAACATTGGCTGCCATAGTCCCAGCCTCACCTCAACACCTTATCATTAAAGCTGTTACTCAGAAGTGGCACACAACACTTCTTCTTACATGCTATTGGCAGAAATAAGCCACATGGACTTCTCTGAAGTCAATGTATAAATCTACATTATCTAAGGAACAAAAGCACCTTTGTCCAGCATTCCAAAATAAGTCTTGAGATTGATATTGATTAGATGAGCTAAGGCTCTAAACTCGGTTGTTCTAATCATTGTGGTCAGAGGAACAGAAAGTTCTGTTTGGCTTAACCTGGGTTACATAATATACCCTTGAAACTGAGGTTAAATTTGGTTTCCCTGGACAAACAAAGATCCTCCAAAGAAAACTGGAGGTCTCTGAGGCAAGGTAAAGGAAAGTGAGTGCTGGGGATGAGACCCAGCATCCAGTACAATAACTACATCAAAGGTCTTGTAGCAATTTAATGATTGCTAAAAATTAAAACAAAGGAGAAGTATACCATGCCATCTCTTCAAATCTGAAGTCATTTTGACATGGTTTGTCTTTTGAAGTTGATGAAAAGAATATGGGTTTTTGGATTAGACCACTATGTTTCTTATTTATTGGCTTTGTGATTGTGGGTATGTATTCTTCTTAGCCTCATCTGTAAAATTAATGATACTAAATAGTGTTATATTAAATGAGACAATGTATACAAAGTGAGAAAAAAACATAATAGATGCTCCAAAAAATTATCCTTTTCCCACTTAGAAGCCCTGGTAGAAGCTGTTAAAGAACTGTACTAAGAAAAATTAATTAAATTACACAAAACAGTGTTTCATTGGTTGGTTTTTAATCTTAAATTAAAAATGATATTTTGCTGTTGATAGTGCCATCTCATCAAAAAGAAGGTACAACACCACATTCTTTTCAAAACTGAGATTGGGGACAAGAAAGTAGAGGGAATTTATAGATCTCGTTATCTTTGGGAAAGCATATATTTACAAAAAATGGAAATATACAAACTGTAAACCCACTGTTAACACATTCTTATATATCTCTCACTATGCAACTTTCCCTAGAGAAGGCCATATGTCAATTACATTATGTATATGATTTGGCTTTAAGCGAAGCCTGCGCATCTGCAATTAATATTTTATAGATAGTACTTAAAGATCACTAAATAAATTATAGAACTTTAAGGCTTCAAAATGATTCATCAGTTACTTATGCATTGGATATATACTTAAACTTCACCAAGGACAGGCTGTTGTGATTTCATCTTAACTGCTATTTTGATATTGGTGCAAATAGTGCATATATATGTGTGTGTATACGTGTGTGTGTATATTTATATATTTATAATGTATATATACTTATATATATATATACACACACATCAATGGTTCTTGTATTCTCTTTGTGGGAGAGGCAGCGATGCAGCGATGCAGCCCTCTAACACTGGTTCAAGCCAAGATATGAATAGTAGCAAAGTTCAGAGAGAAATCATAATTACAGACTCTTTCACTCTATGATCTGCCATCCGGATTGTATAAAACTTGGTCTACCCATCCCCCACCTAGCTGAGCTTTCCCAAAGAAAAGTTCTATTTAGGACTAGCATGGTAGATTAAAATACGAATATTAAAATAAACAAATTGCAATGCCAGTTATATAATGAAGCCCCCATCACCTTGAGAGCTTCTCTTCCTATGTGAACACAAAGCAGAGAAATCAGCAGCTTCGGTAGCTGTGGCAACCACACCAACAAGCCTGGAGAGCAGATGTTTCCAAACAGGTTTTGTGCCCCTCTGGTGCTTTGTAGCTTGTACTAATGTTAAGGCCTTTCAGATTCTCAACTTGGTGAATTTGTCCAGCTGGGAAAATTAGACTGTGATCAGGAGACAAAAGGAGCTTTGCTTTGTGTCTGACAAAAGAAGGAAAACACCCTTGGTTGAAGCAGGCATGCTCTTAATGGCTATCCACAACAGCACTGCAAACAACAGCAAATATTTATCATGCATATTCTTTGTTTAAATTCTGAAAAGAATACAGAGCCAGCTTATTTGGATTAACAAACCACTGCCTTAGCCTCCCTCAAAACTTGCAAATTTAAGATTAATGTAAAAAATTCTGTGTTCCATAGATCCAGAACTGTGTGCCACGCTGAGGAGTATTTACTGGACATTTTATCGAATGTTAGTTCTACCCCAGTAGTCAAGCATTGAAATCCAGAGGCTCCTATATCATTATTTTAAACAGGAAAACAAAAAAACAAAAAAACAGTGCTCATAAATGAACACATTTCACATTTATTTTTTTTCTTTTATATCTTTTTTGAATTTTTTATCTGTTTCCTGCATATCTGTGGGGACAAGAGTAGAGTCCAAGGCAAAATAAAAAGGAAATACTCTTCCTGAGCTAAGGGGTACACCCTGTTTTGCCAGACGTCTGTCGCTTCCTTCCCTCACCACTGCTCAGGAAAGCAAGGCAGACACTTGCCAGGTCCTGCAGCTGCTTGGAAGCAGGGGCCTTGCACTGATGCACGGGTCACAGAGGCAGAGATGCCCATGGTAACCGTCCTCTCTCTCCCTACCAACAGAACCCCTGGACTTGGGGAAGATGCGAATGTCTGAAAGACCGCATCTCCTAGCTCCCTTGCAGAAAGCGGTGGCCTTCCATTGGGCAGCACTTCCGGAAAAACTTTTTAAAACAGGCTGGCCATTCACACCCTTCCTTCTTGTTGGAGCTACAGCAATATTTTATATCATGAAGTTGAGGACTAGATCCAAGGGGCTGAAGGATGGAGAGCCTCAAGGAGCCACTGTGGCAACTGTGAACTCCCTACCTCCTGACATCTCGTTATACCGAAAATAAATACCTATCTGTCATATTTCAGCCACTGTAGTCAGGTCCCTTACATGTTCCCAAATGCACTTTCTAATAGATTTAGCATGAAATAACCATAGGAAGCTAAAAGGGTTAAATAAACTATGTGTTACAGACTCTCAATGCTTTTATTTTTATGTATGTATGTATGTATGTATGTATTTTTAACCCTCACCCAAGGATATTTTTCTATCTTCAGACAGAGTGGGGGAGAGGGAAAGAGAGAGAAACATCGCAACTGGTTGCCTCCTGCACCACCCCAACCAGGGCCAGGGATGAACCGCAACTGAGGTACGTGCCCTTGACCGGATCAAACTCGAGGGTCATTGGTCCGCGGGCCGACCAGCGCTCTAACCACTGAACCATACTGGCCAGGGCTCTCGGTGCTTTTATAATTGAGATTGTGCAGTGGCGGTTATGGAAAAGCTATGGAATGAACATTTAATTATCAAAGACGATTTCATGGAGGAGATATGAAGAGACTAAAACTTGAACAAATGTGTGGTTTATCTTAACAAAAAGTAAGAGAATGGTTTAAAGACAGAGGTGAATGAGGAGAGGGTGAATTGACTGGAGCACAAAAGTCACATTGGGGCGGGGCTGAAAGGCTTGAGCGAAAAGGAAAAAACTCATGAATCAGCAGTGTGGTGAATCCTGGGGGAGGGGCGGGGGAGGAGGCTAGAGGGGGATAGATGGTGACGGAAGGAGGCTTGACTTAGGGTGGTGAACACACAATACAGTGTACAGATGATGTGTTGTGAAATTATGCTCCTGAAACCTGTATAATTTTGTTAACCAGTGTCACCTCGATAAATTCAATAAGAAGTGGGGAGAAGCTCAGTTGAGGGTCTAAAAAAAAAAGGACTTGACACACAAAAATTTGGTTTTTTGAACAAACAAATTTGAATCAGACCCATAGGCTTAGAGTGCAGATTGGTGGCTGTCAGAGCAGAGCGGGGTTTGGTAGACAGTAAAAAATGTAAAGGGCCGAGAAGCACAAATCAGTAGTTACAAAACAGTCACGGGGATGTACAGTACAGGGTAGGGAGTATATCAATAATACTCCAATAACATGGGCGGTGCCAGGTGGGTACTGGGAATATCAGAGGGACACTTTGTAAACTGTATGACTGTCTAACCACCATGCTGTACACCTGAAACTACTACAAGATAATATTGAAAGTAAATCATAATTGAAAAATAAAAATTAAAAAAAATTGTTTTTTATTTGATGAGAAGCAGAGAACAATTTAGGTTCTTGGAAAGGCATATGAAAGAATTATTTTAAGAAAAAACGTGGTAGGAAGGTGAGGAGAGAAGGGAGCGAAGACAGCGGAGGAGGGCGCGGTGGCGGGTTCGAGCAGCTGAGCTCTGGGCTGGAGCGCTGAGCTGCGTGGACAGCGGCCTTCGGGCAGAACGCGGGCCCTGGGAAAGGGGAGTTTCAGAGCAATGTGAGCAGGGAGTTCATCTAGAACTGTGGGGAGAAAGACAAAATAAGAATGAAGAAACTGCACCAAGATACGTTTCCAATAGTGATGTGAACCAGATTGGGAGTTTGACCCAAGAGAAGAGTCAAAACAGAGGTAGAATTGCGCGTGCTCTGCTCCCAGAGTTCCCAGCAGTGGGATTTCCCCCGATGGTAGTGAAAGTAAAGAATCCACATACAAATAGAAAAAAGGGTCATGGAGGTAGAATCTCAAGTCTTCTAATTATCTGTGCCTTAGAGAAAAGACAGGAAGAGTCTAGAAGGGCTCTGGGAGGCAGATGAAGAGGTAGACAGAAGTAATTCTAATTATGTGCCAGAGGTTACTACCACGAGCCTGTACCTTTGGGAGGGTGTCTGGGTCCTGCTGATACAGACATTCTCCCATAACTACTGACCGGTCAGCTGAGGAATACATTATGTAGCTGCACACTCACGCCACCTAGTCCACTCAGCAGCACTGCCTGGGTCTGGTCAAAGAGTGTCCTCTAGGAAGTGATCTGTCCTTCCTCTCTCCCAGCAGGGTTGGGCCTCCTGAGGGTAAGGAGTAGGGCAGGAAGTTATCCATGGTTCTAGTAAAATGTTGAGTAAAAGGAGACAGCAAACAAACAAAAATCATGTGGAAAAGGGTTAGTAACAATAACAAAAATATGATGTCAAACATTTGGTAGCTTTGTTTTTGTTTATTTATTTGTTTGTTTGTTTGTTTATTTATTACTCACCCGAGGACATTTGTGCATTTATCTTCAGACAGAGCAGGAGGGAGAGAGGGGGGAAAAGAGAGAGAGAGAGAAACATCGATGTGAGAGAGAAACATTGGTCGCCACCCACACAACCCCAACCGGGGCAGGGGACAAACTGCAACTGAGGTACATGTCCTTAGCGGGAACCGAACCCAGGATTCTCTGGTCTATGGGCCAGCACGCTAATTGCTGAGCCAAACTGGTCAGGGCAAACATTTGGTAGTTTTATCACTATATTGAAGATGCATAAATGTGAGGTAGCTAAAAAATTATAGTACTCCTAGACCTACTTTCTCCCTATAGATTACAATTTTAATTGTTTGCAATGTTCATTATCAATAGAATAGCTAGACAATTAATAAATGAAGTTGAAAGGGAAGTGATTTCTATATATAGACACCAGCCATAAAAGAACTGTAGCCAAAAGTTGAGACTCTTAGTTGGACAAATAGGTCTAAAAGAATTTCAAGAGTCACATCACACACTGGTTGGTATAAAGAGAATATTTATTAAGTATCATTGAACTCAGGAAGATTTCAAATAAATTGTTACATTAAGTAACTCTCTTTTCTGTTAAATTGTCACAGAAATTTCTACTCTTTTTGATGTTGATAACATCCCCTTTTTTCTCTTTCAAAACTCTTCCACAACTCATATTTTCTAGTTCAATTTTACTAGAGTGATAAAGTACGTTCTAGCTTGATAGACAGTGTATTTTCTATGAACAGCCACAGTACAGATCATCTGCCTATCTAAAACTAATATTTACTGTATGACAGGCAGCATCTCCACAAGGGCTGTGAGCTCATGGTATAATAACTATATAATTTCCTGTTCCTGAATGAAAATGTTATTAAATATAAAACACTATAAAGTGGAGTATTATGAACTACATACAGAACCAAAGGTGACTCCAAAGGTAGGAAATCTATTATTTTTATACTAGCAGATTTCACTGCATGTTTGTAGTTCCTTTTGTCTGAGTTTGAGCCAAGTAAGAGGCTCAGTAAATTTATCCTTGGCTTTCCCTCTTTTCTCACATTTCAGTCACTGAGTGACTGACTAGTGAAACTCCTCTTCCAGATGGCCCGTGTGGGCTGGGTCGAACTTTGAGGAGTCAAATATTAATTTCCTCAAGGCAATATGCAAATAAAAGAGAACATATTTGGAAAGCCAAAGCCACAGTGAATAATTCCAGCAACATTCTGTTTTCAACTATACCAAACAAATCACCCTAAAAATATTCTGTTTCTTCAAAATTGGGAAGTTATTAATGGATGAACATCAGAACTTAAACAGGACTTTTGAAGATGTATATTTGTGCTCAGATCTTCACTTTCAAATGCAATGTCATAACACACAGTATTTTAAAGGAATAATTCTGAAGTAATCAAGAAGAAACTTAAAATAAAAATAACTATTGGGTAAACAGAAAACAAACAAAAACCAAAGCAACATTGGAACTTCAATTGACTGTGCAGTTTATATTTTTAACATTTTGAATTTGTAACACCTTCACATTGTGGTGGGCACACAACACAATATACAGATCCTGTATCATAGAAATGTACACTTGAAACCTGTATGATCCTTTAACCAATGTCACCCAAACACATTTAATTTAAAAAAACTTTTAAATGTCTACACTGAAGTCCTGTAAAACTAATAGATAAAATAGAAAGTACAGAAATAGATGTGTGTAAATTCACACATACACACAAATAGAAATTTAATAGATGATATAGAGGACATTTCAAATCATGGGGGGAGGATTAACTATTTAGTAAGTAAATTCATTCAGTCACCTGGCTAAATATCTGGGGGAAAAGTTATTCTTATTTTACAGCATAGAAATGTGAATAAATAAATATATTTCAAGTGAACTAAAGATATAAACCTTGAAACCATAAAATTAGTAGCATTCAATATAATATGACTTTTATCATCACCATGGGGTTAGCAAGAATATTGAAAGAAAATTGACAAATATAGAAAGAAATACCATCAATAATGATTACTTAAAAGTTTAAAACTTTTATTTAAAAAATCACTTTATAATGAAACTTAAGTGGCAGTAAGAAAAAAAAGCATATAAATGCAACATATACAATAGGCAAAAGTTTAATATTTAAAATCAATAAGGAGTTTTTATTTATATATTTACATAAGAAAAAGAAAACCATCCAGTAGAAATGTGAGCACAAGTTGTAAAGGAGCAATTCACAGATGAAGAAACAAATGGACGATAAAAATGTCTTAAAAGATGCTCAGTCTTACTAAATATCAAAAGTATATACATTGAAGCAACAAGACACAAATTTTTACAGTTTGGATTGGTAAAAAACATTAATAAAACTGATACCCAGTGTTAGTAACAAAGTGAGAGAACATTCAATCTCATACCTTGGAGGTATAAATAAATAAGTAAGGCGGGGGGCGGGAGTGAAGATGGAGAAGATTATGTGCACCAGAATTCCAAGGAGGTTAAGAAGGCAGGCCAAGCTGGGAAGCACCACACACCCCACCCAACCTCGAGAGAAGCAGTTGTCTAGAGAGACCGCATGACAGGTCTAAAGTGCCTTCCGGACCATAAGGAGCATCAGGTGGAGGGCAGCTGACCTTCACAAGCAGCGGAACAGCGGTGGGGCCAGTGAGAGGGCAGAATACCAAGAACAGGAGTAGGGAGTGATGATATCATTTATTATGACTCTTCTTCCCTTCGAGGGGGTTCAAAGCTCAGGAATTTGAAGTATGATTGGCTTTTGGAGGAAAACACTGACAGAGGAATAAACTCTGCACACAGACAAAGCATTGTGAAGCATTTAAAAGGCTGATTCATGGAGAAGCTTTGAACTGCCACAGACTCTGGGATTACACTTTGGTTCAAGTTGAGCCATCCCTTACAGTCAGGAAATCTCTAATATTAAAATTTAAAACAATAGGTAAGAAAAAATAAGTATATTGTTCATATCTACTATAAGCACTAAATGTCTATATTTGAAAAAAAAAAAAAAAGATCTCAAATCAGGTTTCACCTCAATAAACCGGGGGGTGGAGGGGGGAGAGCAATATAAACCCACAGTGAAAAGAACAAAGAAATAACAAAGACCAGAGTAGAAATCATTGAAACAGAAATTTGGAAAACATTAAAGAAGATCAGTGAACCAACAGTAAAGAAGATCTTTGAAATAAAAAAATATGTAGATTGATAAACCTCTAGGCACACTGATCAGTAAAAAAGAGAAAGAAAAGACACAAATTAGAAATATCAGAAATGATAGTCTACAAATATTAAAAAAACAAGGGAATATTAGGAACGATTTCATGCCAATAAATTTGACAACTTAGATGAAATTTCTAATTTTGTCTTGTTTTTTCTTTAAGACCTCTCTCTCTGGAGATTCCAGTCCTCCTGTTACAATTTTGACAGGTTGCTACATAAAGCTACTTCATAGTTGTTGTCTCATTAATCCTTTTCAACAACATGCTGATGATTATCTCTTCCTTCTTCTTAAGCTCAATCCCCTGTTCTTTAATCTCTCTCTCTCTCTCTCTCTCTCTCTCTCTCCCTCTCCCTCTCCCTCTCCCTCTCCCTCTCCCTCTCCCTCTGTTTTACTTTGGTAAAATACATCTCCAATATCCTATCAAATAAACATAAATGGAAAGTAAAATTTTGAGAACTTTTATGTCTGGTGATATATTATTCTACCCTGCACCTTGATTGATAAGATACAAGTTGGTGGCAGATAGGTAAATGTTACACTTACCTCCTCCCAGGACCAAACTGGAAAATCAACTAAAATATAGAACAATCAACCTGAATAACCAACTGAAGACTAGCTGAACAAAAGTCTTATAACCAAGGATTTACAGAAGAAGCCACTTGAGGCTGGTAGAAAGAGGGGAGACAGAAAACCGGCTGGCCCTGCTCCCAAGAGCAGCAGCTGAAATTTCAGGATATCTCAGCTGCAAAGTTTCTCCACAAGGAGCCTGGGGTCTCAATGGTTCTAGCCTAGAACACCATTGCCAGGAAAAGGAAGGGGTTTTCTAGAAACAAGTGTGCCCTCTTAAGGGGCCAATGCACAAAATCTCACCCTGGACTCCAATAAAGGGAGGGCAAAGTAGACTATATTCATGTGAGGAGATACTAGGGGTTTTGGCTCCGGAGAGAGAGCTGAAAGAACAGCTGCCAGGACCTCTGTGCTGACTCCTTCTCCCATACTGCAGATACCATCTTTCTTGGGTGGAGCACTCCCCTCCATATGGCATCAGCTTGGAAGAATGCAATAGCCCCAACCTCTAGACTCCTTGTTACCTCACCCTGTGGAGCTCACATCCTGCTGAGGACTCAGCTGCCTAGGCTGGGGTGTAGAGTTCTGGGCAGACTCAGGGGGTATCAAAGATCATGACTAGTGCCTTCCCCTTACTGGAAGATCAGCTAGTCCCATCCTCCAGGCTTCCAATGGCCCACTTTCCTGACTGCTGGTGGCCCAACCCTGCCAGGGTCTGGGCAGAATCTGGGACAGACTAAACTCTGTGGCTCTAAAAAGGGTCCATTTTTTCCTTACACACCAAACTGGTGAAGAGTTCTCCCTTCAAACAGCATAAAAAAGGGACATAGAAACCATAAAAAAAGAACCAGTCTGAAATAAAGAATACAATATCTGAAATAAAGAATACACTGGAAAAAATAAACAGTAGGTTGGATGAAGCAGAGGACTGAATCAATGATTTGGATAACAAGGTAGGAAAAAAATCAGAGCAGCAAAAAAAAAAAATTAATCAATTAATTGATAGAATTTAAAAGCCCTGGCTGGTGTGTCTCAGCCCCGCCAAGGCTTGTCAGCCTATATCCCACCTCCATGTCTCTGGGTTAATTTTGCTCAGCAGTTTATTTAGTTTATTATATTCCACAAATAAGTGAGATTATGTGATATTTGTCTTTCTCTGCTTGGCTTGTTTCGCTTAGCATAATACTCTCCAGGTTACTCCATGCCATCTCAAAGGATGAGAGATCTTTCTTTCTTACAGCTGCATAGTATTCCATTGTGTACATGTACCACAGCTTTTTAATCCACTCATCTACTGATGGACACTTGGGTTATTTCCAGATCTTAGCTATTGTAAATAGTGCTGCTACGAACATAGGGGTACATATATTCTTTCTGATTGGTGTTTCAGGTATATTCCTAGAAGTGGGATCACTGGATCAAATGGCAGTTCAATTTTTAACTTTTTGAGGTAACACCATAGTGTTTTCCACAGAGGCTGCACCAGTCTGCATTCCCACCAGCAGTGTACTAGAGTCCCCTTTTCTCCACACCCTCACCAACACTTGTTTGATTTGTTGATGGCGGCCATTCTGACAGACATTGAACAAGGTATATGCTTCCACTTATTTTATATCTTCCTCTATTTCTTTTTTCAATGACCTGTATTTTTCTGTGAAGAGGTCCTTTACTTCTTTGGTTAAGTTTATTCCTAGGTATCTTAATTTTTTTGCCACAATGGTAAATGGGATTGTTTTCTCAGTTTCTCTTTCTGTGAGTTCATCATTGGTGTATAAGAATGCCATCGATTTCTTGATGTTAATTTTGTATCCTGCCACTTTGCCAAATTCATTTATTAAGTCTAGTAGATTTTTGATGGAGTCTTTAGGGTTTTCTACGTATAATATCATGTCATCTGCAAATAATGACAGTTTCACTTCCTCCTTTCCAATTTGGATCCCCTTTATTCTTTCTTCATGTCTAATTGCTGTGGCTAAGACTTTCAGTACTATGTTAAATAAGAGTGGTGAAAGTGGGCATCCCTGTCTTGTTCCCATTCTTAAGGGGAATGCTTTTAGTTTTTTCCCATTGTGTGTGATGTTGGCTGTAGGTTTTTTATATATGGCCTTTATTATGTTGAGATATGATCCTTCTATTCCCAGATTGCTGAGTATTTTTATCAAAAATGGATGCTGGATTTTGTCAAAGGCTTTTTTGGCATCTATGGATATGATTATATGGTTTTTATCTTTCCTTTTGTTTATGTGGTGTATCATATTTATTGATTTGTAAATATTGTACCATCCCAGGTCCATATATCTTTATGTGCTGTCAAAAAGAGACCTATCTCAGCCCTGGCCAGTTTGGCTCAGCGGTTAGAGCGTCGGCCTGCGGTCCGGAGAGACCCGGGTTCGGTTTCCGCTAAGGGCACGTACTTCGGTTGCAGTTTGTCCCCGGCCCTGGTTGGTCGTGCGGGTGGCAGCCACTCGATGTGTCCCTTCACGTCGATGTTTCTCACTCTCTCTCCCTTCCTCTCTCTCCCTCCCACTCTATCTGTACAAAAAAATAAAAATAAAAAAAAAAGAGACCTATCTCAGAATGAACGATACACACAGACTAAAAGTAAAGGGATGGGATAAGATATTTCATGAAAATGGAAAAGAAAAAAAAAAAAAGCTGGAGTAGCAGTACTCATATCTGACAAAATAGACCTTAAAACAGGAAAAAGAAGGACACTACATAATGATAAAAGGAGCAATCCAACAAGAGATTATAACCCATATAAACACTTGTGCACCCAACATAGGAGCACTTAAATATATAAAACAAATCTTGATGGGTATCAATGGAGAGATTGACAGCAGTACAGTTATAGTAGAGGATTTCAGCACCCTATTGTCATCAATGGATTGATATCCCAGACAGAAAATCAACAAGGAAACAGTGACTTTAAATGACACACTAGATAAGATGGATTTAATTGATATCTTCAGAGCATTTAACTCCAAAGCAGCAGAATATGTGTTCTTTTCAAGGGCACATAGAACATATTCTGGAATAGATCAAATGTTAGGACACAAAACAAGTCTCAATAAATTTAAGAATATTGAAATTATATCAAGCATCTTCTGTGGCCATAATGGTATGAAACTAGAAATAAATCACAAGAAAAATAACCTGAAAAGCACAAAAGGACATGGATGCTAAATAACATTACTAAACAACGAATTAGTTACAATGAGTTCAGCAAAGTGAGAAGAGAGGAAACATAGTTCAACATAATAAAGACCATAAATGACAAACCCACAGCCAGTATCATACTCAATAGGCAAAAACTGCAAACATTTCCCATAAGATTGGAAACAAAACAGAATGCCCACTTTCACCACTCTTATTCAACATAGTACTTGAATTAGACAAGAAGCAGAAATAAAAGGCATCCAAGTTGGAAAGGAAGAAGTAAAATTGTCGTTATTTACAGATGATATGATATTGTACATAGAGAACCCTTAAGATTCCACCCAAAACCTACTAGAACTGACAAATGAATTAAGTAAAGTAGCAGGATACAAAGTAAATATCCAGAAAGCATTTGCATTTTATACACCAATAATGAACTATGATAAAGGGAAATGAAGGAAACAATATCAAAAATTACATTCAAAAAATAAATACGTAGAAATAATTTTAACCAAGGATATAAAAGATCTATACTCGGAAAATTGTAAGACACTGAAGGAAGAAATTGAAGAGGATACAAATAAGTAAAAGCATATTTCATGTTCAAGAATAGGAACAATCAACATCATTAAAATGTCCATACTACCCAAAGAAATCTACAGGTTCAATGCAATTTCTATCAAGATATAAATGGGATATTCCACAGAACTAGAGCAAATATTCCAAAATTTTGTATGGAATCACAATAGACCCCAAATAACCATAGCAATCTTGAGAAAAAAGAATAGTTAGAGGAATCATGTTACCTGATATCAGACAATACTACACATCCATAGTAATCAAAACAGCATGGTACTGGCATAAAAACAGACAAATAGATCAATGGAACAGAATAGAGAGCCCAGAAATAAACCCATGTCTTAATGGCCAATTAATATTTAACAAAGAAGGCATAAACATAAAATGGGGTAAAGATTGTCTATTCAGTAAATGGTACTGTTCCATGGACACAGACAATAGAGTAATGAAGGCCAGAGGAGGGGTGGTGGGGTCTGGGT
The DNA here is from genome assembly GCF_014108415.1 of Molossus molossus. NCBI lineage: Eukaryota > Metazoa > Chordata > Mammalia > Chiroptera > Molossidae > Molossus > Molossus molossus. The sequence goes on from NW_023425346.1 coordinate 34,043,938, forward strand.
GGAGGTGGGGAAAGAGTGGGAAGAATGGAGGACATCTGTAATAGTGTCCATAATTTTTAAAATTAAAATAAATAAATAAATAAATGGTGTGGGGAAAATTGGACAGATACATGCAAAAAAATAAAACTAGACCATCTTTTTACACTATATACAAGAATAAATTCAAAATGAATTAAAGACTTCAATGTAAGACTCAAACCCATAAAAATCCTAGAAGAAAACATAAACATTTCTCATAGGATTATTTTTTCTGATATATCCCCTCAGACAAGGAAAACAAAAGAAAAAATAAACAAATGAGAAAAACAATCCAATTAAAAAATGGAAAAAGGACCTGAATGGACACTTCTCCAAAGAGAACATACAGATTGCCAATAGACATATGAAAAGATGCTCAATGTCACTAATCATTAGAAAAATGCACAATGAGATATCATCTCATACCTGTCAGAATGGTTATCATCAATAAATCAACAAACAGCAAGTGTTGGTGATGATGTGGAAGAAAGGGAACCCTCATGCAATGTTGGTGGGACTGCAAACTATGGAAAATAGTATGGAGTTATCTCAAAAAATTAAAAATGGAACTGCTCTTTGACCCAGCAATTCCACTTCTGAGAATTTATCTGAAGAAAACAGAAACACCAATTTAAAAGAATATATGCACCCCTGTGTTCATTGCAGCAATATTTACAATAGCCAAGATTTGGGCAGCCCAAGTGCCCATCATTAGGTAAGTGGACAAAAAGCTGTGGTACATTTACACAGTAGACTACTACTCTACCATAAAAAAAGAAGGAAATCTTACCTTTTGTGACAGCATGGATGGACCAGGAGAGTATTATGCTAAAATACAAACAGGCTCATAGATACAGAGAAGAGACTGAAAGCTGTTAGAGGGAAGGAGTTTGGGTGGCTGGGTGAATAAGGTGAAGGGATTAAGGAAAAAACAAACAGCATTCCAAACTGGCGGTGGAGTGAATGGAAGCTACACAGACCATCTCCCAGGACCAAACTGGAATTACAATGGAAATAAAGACAAATTGTCAGGAAAAGCTACAGAAAAGCAACTTGGAGGACCATATAACCAGGGACACCAATTGATCCTGGTAGGCTTGTGGAGGCGCGAGAGGGGGCCCGGATGCCCACAGACAGCAGCAGTCTTAGCTGTGAGCAGTGCCCTCAGGTTAAACTCCCAAGTGGCTTCACAGTGCAGAGCCAGGACAGAGGCTAAAATAGTCACAACCACTCACCTAGGGCTCCAGCAGAGGGAGGAAGGACTGGACTGGATCTGTTTGGGGACACTTGGGATTTGGAGGGCGCTCAGAGCTTTTGCTGAGTTGCACCACATAAGATTGTGGTCATCTTACTCCTTCTCAGGGCTCTGGGGAGAGGCAGTGACCCTCCCTCAGAGATTCAACCCCACCAAGTGGCCATTGAAATGCAAATTGAGGTCCATTAACAACCAACATTGCCCCACCATCAGGAAAGCCCCTTATGCTGAACACCTGAGGGAGTTTTATATTCAACTAAGAAGCCAAGGCTCTTCAAGTAACCTATTGATAGGCTCCAAGAAAAAAGCTAGAGGATAACCATACCATTCCAGGGCTAGTAACTCTAACCAGGAAAGTAAGACTTGACAGTGGTGTTTAAAGTGGGTCCTCCCTGCCTCATCCAAACCCAGGAGAGGGAGCCACAAACAGTAGAACACCAAGACCCACAGGGAAAATTTGGCAGGCTCCAAAGCCCACTATGATAGCCCAAATGGTGAAACACAGAAACAAAAGCGAAATGAAAGAACAAGAGACATCTACCGAAGATGAGATAAATGAGGTGCAATTAAGCAAGTTAACCAAACTAGAATTCAGAGCCATGATCTTGAGGAAGCTCAACAGAATGTGTAAGGACATGAGCACCATAAATAAAGACATAGAAATGTTGAAAATCAACCAGTTAGAAATTAAAAACGACCAAGAAGAAATGAAGAATGATACAGCAAAATAAAGAACATATTGGAAGGTCTAAACAGCAGAGTAGAGGAAGCAGAGGATGGGATCAGTAAATTAGAAGACAGGGTAAAAAAAAAAAAATCAACCAATCAGAAAACCATAAGAAAAAAAACAATTAAGAAACAGGAAGACAGCTTAAGAGAACTGTGAGACAACTGGAAATGTAATAATATTCACATCATAGAAGTCCCTGAAGAAGAAGAAACAGAGCAAGGGTTACAGAATATATTTAAAGAAATAGTGACAGAAAACTTCCCTAATTTCGTGAAGGAAGAAGGCTTTCAAGTTCAAGAAGCACAGAGAGCCCCAAGTAACAAGAACCCAAACAGGCCCACACCAAGACACATAGTAATAAAACGCCAATAATCAAAGACAAAGAGAGAATCCTAAAAGCAGCAAGAGATAAGCAACAGGTTACCTACAAAGGAAACCCCATAAGGGTCTCAGCTGACTTCTCAACAGAAACACTAAAGGCCAGGAGGGAATGGCAGGAGGTAATCAAGGTCATGAAAAACAAGGATCTTAATCCAAGACTACTCTATCCAGCAAGACCATCATTCAAAATAGAAGGTCAAATAAAGAGCTTCTCAGACAAAAAAAAAAAAAAAAACTGCTGCAATTAGCAGGAGAAATCGGAAGAAAAATATAACCACACTAAACAAAAATGGCAATAAATAAGTACATATCAATAATCACCTTAAATGTAAATGGATTGAATGCTCCCCAAAAAAGACACAGAGTAGCTGATTGGATAAGAAAGCATGACTCATCTATATGTTGTTTACAAGAGACCCACCTCACAACAAAAGACTCACATAGGTTGAAAGTGAAGGGATGGAAAAAAATCTTCCAAACAAATGGAAAGCAAAAAAGCTGTGGTAGCAATACTCATATCTGATGAAATAGATTTCAAAATGAAGGCCATAACTAGAGACAAAGAAGGCCACTACATAATATTGAAAGGATTTATCTATCAGGAAGATATAACCATGATAAACATATATGCACCAAATATAGGAGCACCAAAATATATTAAAAATTTTCTGGAAGATTTCAAAGGAGAAATCGATAGCAATACAATCATAGCAGGGGACTTCAACACCCCACTGACATCACTGGATAGATCCTCTAGACAAAAAATTAGCAAGGAAACAGAGACTCTAAATGAAACACTAGACCAAATGGATTTAATAGATATCTACAGAGCATTACACCCCAAAACCACAGAATTCACATTCTTCTCAAGTGCACATTGGACATTCTCAAAGATAGACCACATGTTAGGACACAAACTAAATCTCTACAACTTCAAGAAGATTGAAATCATATCAAGCATCTTCTCAGATCGCAATGGCATGAAACTAGAAATCAATTGCAAGAAGAACATGCAAAGACATTTGAACACATGGAGGATAAATAGCATGTTATTAAACAATGAATGGGTCACTGAGGAGATCAAAGAAGAAATTAAAAACTTCCTGAAATCCAATAAAAATGAACACACAACAACACAAAATCTATGGGATGCAGCAAAAGCAGTTCTGAGAGGGAATTTCATAGCACTAGAGGCCTCCCTCAAGAAACAAGAAAAATTTCTAATCAACTGTCTAACCTCACAACTTAAAGAATAAGAAAGCAAACACAAAGAAAACCCCAGAGCAAGTAGAAGGAAGGAACTAGTAAAGACAAGAGCAGAAATAAATGACATAGAGACCAAAAAAACAATTCAAAGATCAATGAAACAAAGAGCTAGTTTTTCAAAAAAATAAACAAGATTGATGGACCTTTAGTTAGACTCACCAAGAAACAAAGAGAGAGAACCCAAATACAGAAAATCAGAAATGAAAGAGGAGAAGTAACAACTGATACAAGAAAAATACAGAAGATTGTTAACAACTACTATGAACAATTATATGGCAAAAAATTTGACAATCTAAGCAAAATGGACAAATTTCTAGAAACACATAGTCTCCCAAAACTGAACCAGGAAGAGATAGAAAACTTGAACAGACCAATAACAACAGAAGAAATTGAAGATGTAATCAAGACTCTCCCAGCAAACAAAAGCCCAGGTCCAGACAGCTTCACCGGGGAATTTTACCAAACATTCAAAGAAAAACTAATACCCATTCTTCTCAAATTATTTCAAAAAATTCAGGACGAAGGAAGACTTCCAAACTTGTTTTATGAGGCCAGCATAATTCTAATTCCAAAACCAGAAAAAGACATTATAAAGAAAGAAAACTACAGGCCAATATCCCTGATGAACATAGACGCCAAAATCCTGAACAAAATACTAGCAAATCGGATCCAGCAACACATCAAAAAAATTATTCACCATAACCAAGTCGGATTCATCCCAGGGATGCAAGGCTGGAACAATATTCACAAATCAATAAATGTGATACACCATATAAACAATATGAAGAATAAAAACCACATGATCATATCAATAGATGCCGAAAAAGCCTTCGACAAAATCCAGCATCCATTTCTGATAAAAACGCTCAGCAGTGTGGGAATAGAGGGATCATATCTCGACATAATAAAGACCATATATGAAAGACCTACAGCCAACATCATACTCAATGGGCAAAAACTAAAAGCATTTCCCTTAAGAACAGGAACAAGACAAGGATGCCCACTTTCGTCATTCTTATTTAACATAGTACTGGAAATCTTAGCCACAGCAATCACACAGAAAGAAAAAATATAAGGAATCCAAATTGGAAAGGAGGAAGTGAAACTGTCATTATTCACAGATGACATGACACTATACGTAGAAAACCCCAAACACTCCATCAAAAATTTACTAGACTTAATCAATGAATTTGGCAAAGTAGCAGGATACAAAATTAACGTCAAGAAATTGACTGCATTCTTGTACACCAATGATGAACTCACAGAAAGAGAAACTAAGAAAACACTCCCATTTACCATTGCGGCAAAAAAATTAAGATACCTAGGAATAAACTTAACCAAAGAAATAAAGGACCTATTCGCAGAATACTACAGGTCCTTGAATAATAAAATAGAGGAAGACATAAAAAAGTGGAAGCACATACCCTGCTCATGAATTGGAAGAATTAACATCATTAAAATGTCCATACTACCCAAAGCAATCTAATATTCAATGTAATCCCCATCAAAATGCCAACAACATACTTCAAAGAACTAGAACAAATACTTCAAAAGTTTATATGGAATCAAAAAAGACCTCAAATAGCCATAGCAATCTTGAAAAAGAAGAACAAAGTAGGAGGGATCACATTACCAGATTTCAGGTTATACTACAAAGCCACTGTAATCAAAACAGCCTGGTACTGGCACAAGAACAGGCATAGAGACCAGTGGAACAGAACAGAGAACCCAGAAATGGACCCAAGGCAATATGCTCCATTAATATTTGACAAAGGTGGCATGAGCATGCAGTGGAGCAATGATAGCCTCTTTAATAAATGGTGTTAGGAAAATTGGAAACCTACATGTAAAAAAGTGAAACTAGTTCACCAACTTACACCCTAAACAAGAATAAACTCAAAATGGATAAAAGACTTAAATGTGACTCATGAATTCATAAAAATCCTAGAAGAAACTGTAGGCAACAAAATTTCAGACATCACACACAGCAGAATTTTCACTGATACATCACCTAAGGCAACAGAAACAAAGGAGAAAATGAATACATGGAACTACATCAAACTCAAAAGCTTCTGCACAGTGAAAGATACAATCATCAAAATGGAAAGGCAACCCACTGTATGGGAGAGATAATTGCCAATGATATATCAGATAAAGGGTTAACTTCCAATATATAGAGAGTGTTCATACAACTCAACAAAAGGAAGACGAAGAACCCAATTAAAAAATGGGCAGAGGAACTAAACAGACACCTCTCCAAACAGGACATACAAATGGCTAAGAGACATATGAAGAAATGCTCAACATCACTAATCATCAGAGAGATGCAAATTAAAACAACAATGAGGTATCACCTCACACCTGTCAGAATGGCCGCCATCAACAAATCATCAAACAACAAGTGTTGGTGAGGGGACTCTAGTACACTGCTGGTGGGAATGCAGACTGGTGCAGCCACTATGGAAAACAATATGGTGTTACTTAAAAAAATTAAAAATTGAACTTCCATTTGACTCAGTGATCCCTCGTCTAGGAATATACCTTAAGAAGCCTGAAACACCAATCAGAAAGAACATATGTACCCCCATGTTCATAGCAGCACTGTTTACAATAGTTAAGATCTGGAAACAGCCCAAATGTCCATCAGTAGACAAATGGATAAAAAAAGTAGTGGTACATATACACAATGGAGTGCTTTTGGCATATTTTTTCTGGTGTTTTTGATGACATTATGAATTTATTATTTTTATTCATATACTGATATTTTTGTGGGGATTTTGCAAGAAGTGTGAATAAAAAAGAGATGAAAAATATATCAGCAACAATTAACTAATATTCCACACATCCTCTTTCCATTAATTTATATTATGGTGAACAGTTTTAACTCATTTGAGTTTCAGGTGTACACAAGTTGCAATAGTGGATGTATTGCAAAAATTTTAAATAGGGAAAGTGCCAGTTGTATAGTTGTTCTTACTACCTTGAAGGAAATGGCTGAAGAAACAAATGTAAATATAAGCAGATAATTAGGAATTGATATAAATTATTTGCAACTATGAAGGTTATCATAAACATTGTGTGAGCCCAGGACTACTGACCAATACTTGAATAAATGGGACCTGGAAGGTATTATGGCCAGACTTATGTCTTGACCTCAAGGGATTGAAAAAGGGAGAATAAACTGACAATGTGTGAGAGCTAAAATCCATCTCCATTAAAACTATTTTATAATAACAATACACCTTGTGTTAATTCAGCTTTTAGTCTAATTTTCATAAACAATTTATCCCACATTTGATGTGACATAACTATATTTTTAATTGATGGGGAAAATATTAGTTTGGTACTTGCCACTGAATAATTACCAGTGATTAATTCTGGAAAAGGAGTAAAAAAAAAAAAAACTGCCCTGGCCGGTTTGGCTCAGCGGTTAGAGCGTCGGCCTGCGGTCCGGAGAGACCCGGGTTCGGTTCCCGCTAAGGGCATGTACCTCGGTTGCCCTGGTTGGTCGTGCGGGTGGCAGCCACTCGATGTGTCCCTTTCACATCGATGTTTCTCTCTCTCTCTCTCCCTCCTGCTCTATCTGAACAAAGAATGAAAAAGTGTCCTCGGGCGAGGATAAAAAAAAAACAAAACTATTTTTTTACTTTTTATAGACTTTTTAAGATAATGAGCCTGTACCATGTTTGTGTTGAAAAAAATATATATCATGGCAAGAACTATCCTCTTTGTGTTGGTCAAGTGGTGGGCTGCCAAGAAGTCTAAATAAAAATTATCCCATGAATGTATCATAAATTTTACCATGAAATATGGGATATTTTTCATTAGATGATATTCTATCAACAGGAATTTTTTTCACTAATACTCATAGCTATGACCATTGGGATTTTCAATTATACAATTAGCAAAGAGTTAATGTATGTCTATTATGGAGACATGAAAACGACATAAACTCTCTTTTCTTCTGTCAAGAGGTCACAGTCTGCTGAGGAGCTTGCAGTGCTACAAAAGTCTATAGTAACACCCAAGAATAATTCAAATATATTTAAAGTACTACTGTTGATAAGTATTTTCTCTTTTGTCTGCCCAGTAAACTTGCTATATTATTGAGTTACAGCCTTCTCTTATCTGTGAAGAGCATGTGCTCTGTGGTTGGGGTGTGTTGACATTTTCCTTCCCCATCATCATCTCCCAGTCATAGGGATGCATTTATAATTCAAATACGGCCAATAGAGAGCCCATAACCATTACCAGAGTGATTGCTGCAGCTATAAGCATATGTCTGTAGGAAAGCCAATTATTGTCCTCCTCAGGGATGTTCTACCAGAAATGGCTCTTTCCTTTTGTTTGGGTTCCAAGCTACTGAGCTTCCTGTTAGTCTGCCACCCATCCAAGGTGGTGTGTGTGTGGGGGGGGGGGGAGCTCTGGCAACATTGTGATGGTGATGATGATTACAGCAATGAGGAAAATTACAACAATGATGATTGTAATGACAATGGTGATCATGACTTATTGTATAACCCAGGTATTCTGCTAAGCACTTTACATGTATAAATTCACTTAATCCTCAAAAAAAAAACAAAAAAAAAACCTATGAGGCAAATCCTATTATCCCAGTTTTACAGATAAAGAAACAGAAGTACGGAGTGGCTAAGTAATTCCCCCCGTGTTACATGGCCAGTAATATAAAGACTGACATTTGGACCGAAAGCACCTGAACTCAGAGGTGCATTACATTGCACTGCCTTTCTACCACCAGACTTTCCCTTTTTATGAAATTCAATTTCCTTTTTAATTAAAGTAGTTCAATTACTTGCATTTTTTAAAAAATCAGATTAATAGTCTTAATGATGATAACCTTATGAGACAGCTCTCGTATGCCACTTTGAACCTTCTCTTCCCCACTCCTCACTCTAGCCACCGCTGCAGCCACTGGTCCTACTTTCTTTTGAACAGTTTGGCACAGATGGCATCTGCAGCATCTCACCTGATCCTGCTTTAAGAACCTCCCATGCCTGCTTCTGCAGCTCTCTGATGCTACATCAGGGAACATCCATGAATCTACCCTGGTTATCAATGTACCTACAATCTGGAACCACAGGGAAATTATCATTCTTGAGCTTATTCTTGATTAATCGGAAATCAGAACCAAAGGATACATGCTCCCTTCTTCCCTCTCTCGAGTGGATGGCTCTGATGCTATTTTCATGAGGTGGCTCTGAAGATATGGCAGCACCATGCATCAGTCACCCACAGTGAGGCCAATTCAAGAGCACACCCATGTAATGGCTCTCCATTTCCTTGTTTAGTTTCTCTTATTCTTGGTGCATGGGTTGATGCTCAACCCCTGAGCCACATCGGCTGTGCAAAAATAAAGATGTGTTTTTTATGTATTTATTTATTTATTTTTAGAGAGAGAGGAAGGGAGAGAGAGAGAGAGAAACATCGATGAGAGAGAACATCAATTGGCTGCCTCCTGCATGGCCCCTACTGGGGGTTTGGCCCACAACCTGGGCATGTGCCCTGACCGGGAATTGAACTGGCAACATCTTGGTAATTTCTCTTACTCTTCACTCCAGCACCCTGGGGTCATTTCTCAGGTAAACTTCTTTCATGCCAGGCTTTCACTCCTTTGAGAGAAATGCGGGCCAGTCACTATTGTCTATGTTCTTAATCTCATAATTTAAAAGAGATCTGTGCTTACAGAATATATGAAAGCTCTCTATTAGCTCCAATGCCAAAATAGGAATTAGAGTTTTCATTTTCCATTAAGTTAATGACAAGTCTTTATAAAATTCTTTGTTAACAGTACTCAATTAAGAGGTGTTGAGAAAGCAGCAGGAGCTTGTTCTGGAAATTCTGTTTGTTGTCTATTCTTCGAATACTCGGCATAGGCTTCTGATTTGGTGATGGATTCACATTTTTAGCTATAACAATGGCAACTCATTATGGCATTTGTGCTATTACTACATCTTAATTTTATTATTAGGATGACTGACTTAATACTTGCATACCAAGAAATTATCATGTTTATTTTATTACCTATGAATAAAATGCTCGGGTGAAAAAATAAGTCAGTAATTATATCAGAAAGCATTATGAATTCTTCATTTACTATTTGCTCACTCAAATGACATTAAACATTTGATTAAGGACCTGAAGTGGATAGTTCTGTGAATTGTACATTGACACTAACTAGTAGTGAAGAACAACACGGTTGGAAGAATTTAGTATTTTTCTTATAAACCCTTCATCATGTTATTTCAAAGATATGATCCAGGGCTATCGTCATTAAAATAGCCATATTTTTGAAGACCCTAAATTTAGATAGAATTCTATTTTCCAATTACCCAAAATGCATAGTAGCAAGCAAAACATACGTGACCACAGCCATACTCAACCAAACTGCCTTGGATGCCTCAAGGCCAAGATAAACGCACTGGGCTCCGCGAAGCTAAGCCAGAACCACTTTCTTACCAGAATGGAGCTTTCTTTAAGCTCCCAAGACCAGTTCAGAATCACTGTGAGTTTGCTGAGAACCAAACTAATGACAAATCCTGTGTTGTGTTTAGAGCTGCCTGTAGAATATATCACAGATGACTCGCCATTATAAACAGAAATAAAATAGCTAGTTTGATCATTTGAAATAGAGAGGTTGTAATAAATATGATACCAAGAATTGTGGCCTGTTTTCCAAGTAATAGCTATAATCTTATAAGTAGTATAATCTTATGACTGGTATACAATAGGTATAATGTTACAACTGGCTAAATATAAAAATGTATCACTAAAAATTGGTCTTTCAAAATAGGCTCAAAAGCCTAATGTTTTGAGAGGATTTAAATCTATGACTGAAGATACATAGAGGGTTTTGTAAAATAAATGTTTGTATTGAGATAAATATACATACATTAAAATACACTGTATATATAATAAAGAGCACAACTGAACACATTTTTATGACTTCAACACATCCAGGTTACCATATAGATCAAGATCAAGAGTATTATCAGCATCCAGGAAGCCTCCTTCTATGCTCTCTCAATCATCCTCAATCATTATTTCTCCAAAGGTAAGCAATACTCTGAATCCACCACTATAGATTTGTTTTGCTTGTTGTTGAACTTTATATGAATGGAATCAAGCATTATTCTATAGTATGTACTTTTTTCTAGTCTGGTGTTTTTGCTCAATGTTTATCTGTGAGCTTTATCCAAGTTTTTATTTGTAGCCATAATTTGTTTTGATCCTTCTTCAATGCTGTAAAATATTTCATTGTAAAATACATCACAATTTATTGATAGACATTTGGATTATTTCCAATTTGAGACTCTTACAAATAATGTGAATATAAACATTTTGCACATGTCTTTGGTGGCATTTCTGTTAGATGTATAAGATTAGAATTTCTGTGACATGGGTATTTTGTGCTTTGCTTTAGTAGCTATTTCAGGTCGTTTGTTAAAAGTAGTTGTACCAATTTACATACCCCGAGCAGTGTGGAAGAATTAGTTGTTCTATGTCCATTGATGTTATCTGTTCTTTGTTCTTTTCATTTTAATCATTCTGATGGGTGTGTGATGCCATATTATTGTACGTATAACATGCATTTCTTTGTTAACAATGATGTTGAGTGTCCTTTACTATGAATAATTTCCATATATTCTCTCTAAGTTCCTATTTAAGTCTTTCATATATTCGAGTGTCTTTTTATTTATTTTACTGTTAATGTTTTAATACAAGTTCTTTGCTTAATATACACATTTCAAACATCTTTGCCCCTCTCTGGCTTGAGTTTTGACTTTCTTCACAGTATGTTTTAATGAATAGAAGTTCTTAATTTTTAGTAAGACCCAATTTATCAAGATTTTCTTTTATAGTTAGTGCTTTTGTGTTTTCTTTTTAAGAAAACTTTGCTCAATCCATGGTCATGGAGATCTTTTCCTATGTTAACCATTAGAAGTCTTATTGTTTTACTTTTCACATTTAAGCATATTATATTTAAGCAGTCCACATTTAATTAAGCATATTAAATCCATCTGGAATTTGTGTGTATGGCATGAGCTAGGAGTCAAGGTTTATATTTTTCCCATGTGGATAATCCAGTTCAATTAATCCAGTTTAATTTACTTTTTAAAATCCTTTCTTCAAAATGCATTAAAATTGTATCTTTTTTGAAAGTCAAGTGAATGTATATATGTAGATCATTTCTGGACTCACTATTCTGCTCAATGGTTTATTTGTCTCTTTGTACCAGTACCATACTGCTTTAATTATAGAGTTTTATAAGTATTGATATCTGGTGGCATAAGTCCTCAAACTTTGATCTTCTTCAACATTGCCTTGACCATTCTAGATCCTTAGCTTTTCTAGAAAACCTTTAGAATTAACATAAATTTTCCTTAAAAGAAGTGCTAGTGGAATTTCTACTGGAATTGCATTCAATCTATAAATAAATTTAGGAAGCAAATACATTTTTTGCAATGCATTTTTCAATCCTTGGAAATGGTATATCCCTTCTTTTATTTAGGGCTCTTTTCATGTACCTCAATAATATTTTGTGGTTTTATGTTTGTAGTTTTTCAATATTTGATAGATTTATTTTCAGGTGTTTAATGCTTTATGCCATTGTAGAGAGTTATCATTTTAAAAATGAATTTATCTGCATGCTTATTGTTATTATACGAAAAAACCATGGAGTTTTCGTATAGTTACCTTGTATTCAGTGACCTTGCTTATTCATTTATCAAGCCTGATGTTTGTTTACAGATTATTTTGGATTTTTCATGTACACAAGCATATTATTTCCAAATAATGAAATTTAAATTTTTTCTAAAATTTAAATGAGTCTTTTGACTCATTTTTGTTTGTTTTATTATACTGACAAGCTTTCCTGTACAATATTAAAGAAAGTGGAGACACTTGTTCTTCAAGACTTTACAAGAGAAGGTATTTACTATCTCCCTATTAAGTAATTAGCTGTAAATTTTCAGAAATATCCATTAATGGTTTAAGAATATTTCTTTTTATTTCTAGCTTCTAAGAGATTCCAGCATGAATAAGTGTTGAGTATCATAGGCTTTATCTGCATTTATTGAGATGATGATGTGGTTTTCTCATATTCTTTAATTGTGGTATATTATGATTGAATTTTTAATATTAAATCAACACACTTTCCTAGGATAAACTCAACTTGGTCATGATGTGTTTGATTTGCTAATATTTTATTGAAGATTTTTAAATCTATATTTATATTAGAAATGGGTTTAAATTTTTTTTTTTTTTTTGTAATATCCTTGCCAGGTTTTGATTTCAAGGTTAGGCTAGTTTTATAAAATGAGTTAGGAGATGTTTCTTCTTTTTCTAGTTTTTATCTTTTTTCCTAAGGGATGGTCCTTTAGGTGTCTCAAACAAAAGTTTGGGCTATTTATGAGGTACCTTCCATGGCAAGCCTGAATTCCAATTTTTCCTCAGCACCACGAAATTGTTAAAATATCTGCAGCTTTAGATTTTTTTTTTAATTTTTTTTTAGCCTCTTAGTAACTGCATTGTACTGTTTTTTGTTGTTGTTGTTGTTTTTTTTCTCATCTTGTGCATGTATAGCTCAGAAGTAACCAAATGAATCAAGGGGAAACTACACACAGAATGTGGGGTTCAATACTCTACGGATTTCTCCTTTCAGCAAAGGGCTTTCAAGTCCCAGGTGACTAAGTAACTTGAAATTCCAATTTTTGTATCCTTTCCCAAGGAAGCTGCCAGAACTCAAAGATGCTGGGGTTGTTTGTTTGTTTGCTTGTTTGTGTTTGTGTTTTCGCAACCTAGGTGCTGTGTCCTGAGGGGTAAAAGTAACAAAGCAGGTAGAACTCAACTCAACTCATTTTCTTTCTCTGTGGGACCTTAGCCTTTTCAGTCCTGTCTAGATTGCTCTGTAGCAGCTCCATAATTTTTGTGGGGTTTTTTTTTGTTTGTTTGTTTTTTTATCCAGTTTACAGAGTTGACATTATCAGAAATATTAGTCTGGTAAGAGCTACTCCATGGACTAGAATCAGAAGCTCCTGAATAGAACTCTAAAACAGATGACTTTGTAGCATCACCTCTCACCTTATCATTCCACATCTGGGGAAAAAATGCTTTTTTGCTGAGGTCAGGAGTTTGTTCCCCAGTTAGGGGCAAGATGAAAGACTTGGTCTCACTCTCCTGAGCCCTGTCATTGTTCACTGGGAGTCATCTCCATGGTCCATTGATGTTGCCTCCAGACAGTAGATTTTCATAGTAATATTTACAAGGCTACCTTTGGGCATATTTTACTCAAACGAGATTTAAAATTTTTTCACAACTGACACTGAAACAGGAGATACCATATGGCATTTTAAATTTGGTAGGGTATTTTGTTTTTTTCTGTTTTTCTGCTCAAACAACCACAATTTCATTCTATATAAAGGAAGGATGAATTATTAACTCATAAATCAGAAATATGAATCTACCATCTGAGCAACAACTTATATACCTATGATTGATTCATTACCTATAACTTCAACAGTCACAGTATTTCAAGAGATGTTGATAGAATATATTTCTTCCACATGGGCCAAAACCATGTCCTACTAATGCTGACCATATATAGCCAGAAATTTACAGTAGAGTCAAGAAAATTTCTCTTGACAATCTACTTCCTGATTTCTCTTAGGAGAATCCTATTCTATCACAGCTTATGTCAAATTTTAAAAGGGATAAACACCTACTGGCTGAAATACTATTCTGGCACTGTATCTAAAAGCTGCATAGAAATAAGTTTGCCTCATCAATAATAAAAGACTTCTAATCTAAAAAGTTAATTCTGAGCCCCTGGTTTTCCAAATCTTACCATAGAAAAACAGTGATACAGTGGTAATGACATTGAAAAGCTCATTGACATTCATTTCTGAATAGCCCAAAAAAGAAATAACAATGAGGGGTAGGAGGGCTTGGGGGGAAACGTGATCATTGTTCAAGAAGGTAACTGGCCCTGCCATGGTGGCTCAGTGGTTGAGCGTCGACCCATGCACCAAGAGGTCACCGGTTTGATTCCCAGTCTGGACACATGCCCAGGTTGTGGGCCCCAATCCCCAGTGCGGGGCATGCAGGAGGTGGCCAATCGATGTCCTCTCTCATCCATGTTTCTATCTCTCTCTCTAAAGATCAATAAAGAAAAAAAAAAGAAGATAACTGGCCCCTGGTTCTAGGCTGTTTCCATATTATTTCTAAGCCTGCCTATTTCCTCTCTCCTCTCTCCTCTCTCCTCTCTTTACAACTTCTGTCATCCTGAAGGGCTTACTGTCGGTTGACACGCTGGACCACTAAAGGCTACTGATCAGAATTGCTTTACCAGAGTGATTCACTCATGCTCATGCAGTCTTAAACAGCTCAGATTATTTGTAACTTAGACTGACAGAGATCTTGCTTTAGCTCTACCAACAGTGAATAGTCAAGTCTGAAACCATCCTCTTTTACAGCTCTTTTTTGAAGGCATGACCAAAATATCACCAGCCTTTTGAATAGGTGACAGGTGGGAACATGTCACACTACTGCTTTGGGACAAGGAACAAATTAATGAGTATCCAAAGCTCATTTCCTTCCTAAGAGTCTCTAATTAGATAGTGCCGTATTATCAGTTTATGGTAAGAAAATTGTTATCTCACCTATTCAAGAACTATGCTACAGTATGGAGAAAAAAAAAAAAAGAAAAAGATGTTCTCTTAAAGACACTGTACAATAGGAAAAAAACAATTCACAAAGAAGGGAAAGTAATTTCTCCAAGATCTTAAACATCAATCAATAATTGTGCACTAAAAGCCACAAGGGATACAAAAACTTAACAATCATTAGCCCTGTCCCCAAGGAATTCATGGACTAATTAAAAGATAGTTAAGCCCTAGCTGGTATCACCCAGTGTTTAGAGTGTAGGCCAGCACACCGAACGGTCTCAGGTTCGATTCCTGGTCAAGGGCATGTACTCAGGTTGCAAGTTTGATCTCCAGCCCTGGTTGGGGTTATACGGGAGGCAACCAGTCAATGTATCTCTCTCACATCAGTGTTTCTCTCTCTCTCTCTCTCTCTCTCTCTCTCTCTCTCTCTCTCTCTCTTCCTTCCCCCTTTTCTCCCTTCTACTCTCTGTAAAAAAAGCAATGGAAAAAATATCCTCGGGTAAGGATTAACAACAACAAAAATGGCTTCTGTGGAAAACACTGATAACACATTTACATGCATTCATGGGAGCTGGGGCCTTTCTCCCAAGTCTGACAGCACTCATTGGCCATATGTAGCTATTTTTAATTTGAATTTCTTTCTACTCAAATGCATTGTAAGCTTCTTGAGGACAGAAATGCTGTCTTCCTCATAAAGCTTAAATTAACAACTCTGCACAAATATAAGTTGACTGAAAAAGCTTTTGATGGAGCCAGGGCAACTCTCTGCAAATTCCCATTCAGATCAAACTTACTGTTTCCAAGTGCACACACACACATGAGAAAGAGAATATTTTCTGATCCCCCGGGGTGCAGCGGAATGTAAAATTGTTTCTGTGGGAGTACTATTAACATCAGGAAGGATAAAACTGCCATTCATGCTACATATTTCTTCCAAAAAGATTTTTCTGCAAGTGATTCAGAAAGTATCTATGAATGATTCACAGCAAGTTCTTAAAGTTAACATGGGTTTAGTTAATGCTGCTGAACATTCTATTTAAGCACTTGAGTTTTTACTTTGCGACTGACAATCGACCTCCCTCAAGCTTCCCAGCCTGACTTATATAATGAGGATGGATGTTCCTGCAACTGCAGCAAAAGGCTAACTCCCCAAAGCAGAAGCATATGTAGAAATAAATGAAGGAAACCATCAATAAAAAAAATGGGCAACCAGCTGAATGACAAAAGATACTTTCAAATGATATTTCCGATAAGGGGCTAATATCCAAAACATATCAAAAACTCATACAACCTAACAACAACAACAACAAAACAAAACTATTCAAAATGGGTGGAGGATCTGAATAAACATTTTCCAAGAAAGAGGACAGATGGCCAGCAGGCACTGAAAAGATGATCAACATCACTGGTTATGAGAGAAATGCAAATCAAAACCACAAGGAGACATCACCTCACATCTGCCGAACGGCTGTTATCAAAAAGACAAGAAATAAGTGTTGGCGAGGATATGGAGGAAAGGGAACCCTTACACACTGCTGGTTGGATGGTAAATTGGTGCAGCTACTATCGACAACAGTATGGAGGTTCCTCAAAACTTTAAGCATAGAACTACCATATGACCCAGCAGTCCTTCTGGCTATCTATCCAAAAAAATATGAAAATCTAATTTGAAAAAAATATATGCACCCCTATGTTCATTGCAGCCTTATCTACAACAGCTAAGATATGGAAACTACCTGGTGTCTACTGATGGATGAGTGGATGAAGAAGATGTGGTATACATGCAATGGAATACTACTCCACCATAAAAAGATGATATTTTAGCATCTGTAACAACATGGATGGATCTTGAGGGAATTATGCTAAGTGAGACATGTCAGATGTAAATTTTAAAAAAAGCCACATGATTCCTCTCACATGTAGAATATAAAACAAAAAAGAAACAAACAAACAAAAGAAAACTCACAGATACAGACAACAGAGTGATGTTTGCCAGAGAGCAAGGGGGTGAATAGAAACCAGACTTACGTGGTGAGCATACTGTAATGTATACAGATATTAACTTATAATGTTGTATACCAGAAACTTGTATAATGTTATTAACCAGTGTAACCTCAATAAAAATAAATGTAAATAAATAAAAATTTTAAAAATAAACCCAAATATGCAAAAGGAGGTAATGGTTGCCTCATTAAATGGGACGTTGTTAATGGTACGTAAAGAAGAGTCACCTTTATGTAGATACCGAAAAATAGGCTTTGCTATGTTTCCTTTTCCTTTCGTTTAAAATCACCTTAAGAGGCTTAAGAAGATATGTGTTTTGTTTTGTTTTCAATTTTTTTATGCAGTTCTCTCTTGAAATCCTTTTTCGTGTGACCATGGCTAAAGTAGAGCTCTTAGCGTCTGGATAAATAGTCTCCTTCCTTATTGGATCCTCTCAGGTGGTTGGTTTCACAAACATCTGCTTCTGAACAATATCTAGGTTTCTTTCAACTGTGGATTACTGTGACCGAAATAATGTCTGGTTTACAATAGTGGCTGAATGAATATCAGTTGGGAGTTTTGCAATTATCAAGAATTAAAATCTATTCATTAAAAATGTAGGAAGACAGAGAAGAGTTATTAGAAAAAATAACCAGAAATCTTTCTATTATTGAGAGAAGCAAAACATACAAACATAATGGATACAGGCAAGGTTTATGATTCTCATACCCTGGTTTTCCAGCATATGTATCAAATACATCTGATTTACTCTGTGGAACTGAAACTCTGATTAAAAGCCAAGATCCTTTGTCAGTAGGAAAAAAAAAAAGTTAATGTAAGGAATTCAAAGTAATTACTTGAAGTAACATCAAAGACTATTCCTATATCTGCTGCAAGCATATTTAGATATGTACATAAATTTTGTACATGTATATATTAGTAAGCCTAGGTTTAGAAGCACATGTGTGTGTTTTTAAACCTTTATTCAGAGGAGCTGAGATTCGGTGCCTGGGAAAGCTCATTCCATTTCACGTTCTACACTTAGTAAGAAAGGGAAAAGGATTGTTTAAGAAAATGATGCTAGAGAAAAATTTGAAAAATATGGCACATTGGAAAACAATATATCAAAATAAAACATATGACCATCTCTTTATTATAATGGGAAAGGCCTTGGTTTGTTTTCCCTCAGGGAATTTCAGTTAGAGTATGCCAGCACCAGTTTCTAATGTTCAAAACTGAGAAAACATTTGGCATGCTAGGGGTAAAAGTCAGAGGGCTTCATACCTGTTTTGTTGCCCTTAATTCCTGCCTAAGGGCTACCAGTAAAGATGTACAGACTTCAGCCCTGGCCGGTTTGGCTCAGCGGTTGGAGCATTGGCCTGTGGACCAGAGAGTCCCGGGTTCGGTTCCTGCTGGGGGCACATACCAAAAAAGAAAAAAGATGTACAGACTTCAGGTCTGTCTTCTCATGGATACTGAGAGCTAAGTAAACACTTAACTCATAAAACTTCAGCATTTCTAAGTTGGAAACTGCACAAGCTCCAACTCCAAGCAGAAATCTCCTGAATGGCAGGCCTCTATTTCAATGCTACCAGTGACCAGAAGCTCACTACTTTGCAGAGCGTTCACTCTTAATTACTCCAACCTAGCTGAAGTCTGCATTTTATATCTCTAACCATTACCTTTCATTCTTCCCCTTGAAAACATAGATAATAAATTAAATCCCATAACCGGATTAAGTCCTTCAAGTGTTAAAGGAGAGCCTCATCCCCCTATCATGCCATTCATCACACTTTATTGTAATTGTTGATGTATCTCGACCACTAGATGCTAAGTCACGTGAGCGGGACCACAGCATCTCCCAACATGGTGCACCGGAACGGAGTAAGTGCTCACAGTATTTGTTAGATGAATAAATTATTTTAGCTCTTTGATCTAAAATTTGAGGCAAAAAAAAGGGGGGACTCAAGCTAATTTCCCTTTTTTATTCTTTATTTTATTTTTAATTATTTTATTAGGGTGACATTAGTTAATAAAATTATGTAGGTTTCAAGTGTACAATTCTGTAATTCATCATCTGTAGATTGTACTGTGTGTTCACCACCCAGAGCCCAGTCTCCTTCCATCACCATTTATCCCCCCTCCATTCTGTCCTTCTTCCCCCTCCCCCCTTTTCCCTCTGGCGACCATATTGTTGTCTGTGTCTGTGAGGTGGCTTTTTTTCTTTTTCGCTCTTTCTACCATTCTTTAATCTCATTTCCCAGACTAATACCATATTAAAACAAATCTACAGATGTGCTGATGAACGAGGCAGGCTGGGACGCACTGAATTCACTTGAGTACTCCAGAACATTAAGCCAATAATTCAATTTGGGCTTGAATTCCCAGAGTTTCTGATTCATAATAAGTGTGGAAATACATTAAAACCACCAGAAGATGACATTAAACCAAAAAGGATGGCTGAGGGATGTTTATCCTCGTGGTCAAAAGATCTCGTGGTCCTGATTTTCAAAAATAGAATTAAGCCTTTGTTGCTTCAGGTGATATTTTTGAAAGAGGCTGCCAAGCTGGTGACCTGCAACATAGCTTCTGACAACTCTTCCACTGCATGTGACCTCAGGAGAGAATTCCACCTGGTGTGAGTCCTTTGAAGTGAACAATGACCCCCATTCATTTTTCCTGAGCACAGGGCATTATTTTGAATGAAAGTCACTTTTGTAAACAGTAAACAGAAAACAAAAGGTGCAGACTCTCACCTCAGAGTCCGGTAGCGAATGAGCCGGAATGACTTCTTCAGAGTTGAGCTCGGTGATGGGCCAAGAAGACATCCAAAGGTTGAGAAAGTTATGTTAGAAATCATTGGGGCTTTGGGTCTAGGAGCACAGAAGGAAAACAGTCAGGAGGTCATGTACTCAAAAAAGGAAAAACAACAGGGACTAAAATATGACTTGACATCAAAAAACAGATAATAAAACATAGCTGTTTTGACTTCAGCAAGCCAGAGATATAAATTCTTTCTCCAAATTACAAATGCTTCCTCCTTTTGACTCAATGGATTTATAGCAGTTGCTGATTCAATTAGAGCCCGTGCGCACGTGCAGCGCCAGCTGGGATGCAGAAGGAAAGGTACCTCCCTCCGTGTGTCTTCTGGGCAAGGCACGCGTGGTCGCGTTAGGATCACTGATTGCAATCGATTATGTTGTTGATATTTCATGGCATCGGATCAATACATCATTGGATCAATAACAGGAAATGAAGCTGAATATAGATTTGTCAATGTGTGCGAGGGAGAACTTAGACTTCGGGGTTTCACTGCCTGGGTTCACATCGTAGCTCCTTCATTTACCTGTCAAGTGCCTTGGGAGAAATTTCTTCACTTAACTCTGTCTCAGTTTCCTGTTCTGTGAAATGGAGAAATGATAGCATCTGAATCAAAATACTTGGGTCGGAGTTTTAAAGAGGTGATGTGTGTGAAGCTGTCAGTACAGCAAAAAAAATAATGATTTCTATAATAATTACAGAAATAATTTTTATTTAATGTAATTTGACTTATATATAAATATTAAATATATCATATTTACCATTATAATAACATATAGTTATTATGACTATTACCCTCACTACTGCCATACTAAGTACTGTTGTATCTTAAACACCTACGTACTTTCTCTGTTTTACTCTGGCCTCAAAGCAGCATCTGGGGATGAAGCCAGAGGCCTAGAGCTGAGGAAGGCAAATCTCTTGTGACTACTAGAGAGAGAGCGGAACTGCAGCCTAGACCCCTCCAGAAAGCAGCTCCCTCGTGGGCAGTGTCTCCCTCTCCCACACCCCACACTTGCACAGCCGGGCTGGCCCCCAGCTCCCGGGATCGACTGTGAGCAATGTTTCAGGCCACAGAGAGCCAAGAAACTTGACTCCTTTGCTTCTCAAATTCCAAACCTCTACCTGGAAAAGGAATGCAGAGATGGGAGCACAGAGATGAAAATGTTCGACTTCAACGTTCAGTCCTCCCCTCAACCTCCTGCCTCTCTGCTCCTCAGCTCTGAAACCAGCGGAAGACAGATACCCTCACACAAGACTGCTGCAAATCACTCGTGAAAAGTTAAATGTGACTTAGCAAATGTTCATGTTATCTTGAAAAGCAGGGTTATATTAGACCTGCCTTTGTGTTTAAAGGCAACAATGTTCTTGAGGGAATTATATGTATTTTAATAAAAATCACTTTACGAAGTAACATAGTTCAAATTCCTTACTGTATTTCTAAACTTTTTATACCTAATGATCTAAATAAATTACACCTGGTTATTGTAAGAGAGAAGAGTATTTTTTTTTTCTTTTGTTCACTTAAAGGGAGAAATAATATTTCCTGGGTACCTGCTAAGTGCCATGCCATGTTTTACTTATACTATTTAATACAACAAAGCTGCATCATTTTACAGACCAGGAAACTGACAACAAAGATTTTAAAACTTTCCTCAGTTCACAGCACTAACAAGCAGAGAAGGTAGGATTAGAAGGCTGGTATGTGTGATTTCAAAGCCAGACTCTTTCATGAAATCTACAGAAATGTTGCACATACTTCAGTCCCGGTATTGTAGAGACCAGCCACCTGTCTCCATGCAAAAGACCACACCCAGAGCAACTGACCTAATGTTCAATACTTTGTGCCTCTAGGAGGATATAGTTTAGAGAAATCATGTACTGTCAGCATTTAGTGATGCATTCTTGCTCATTTATTTGCTTATGTGTTTATTGACTACGTTCCTCTTCTATCATATAGTCTCCATGGGAATCAAGCCTTGTCCATCTTGGTCATCTCTGTATTCCCCTTGCCAATGACAATTCCTGCCTTGGAGAAGCAACTCAATAAATATTTTTTATTAAAAGCATGAATTAATAGATAAATAACACCTTTCTGATATGCCTAGGACACTGCGTCATTAAGAAGTCGAGTCAATTTTCACTTGCCCTCTTGTGGCATTTTCTCACTGTGACTGTACGTAGGAAAGAAATCTTTCCTCCTGTTTTGAAAGCACTAGTAGTTAATTTATTAAGTCTAGAGAGCATTGTTCTTCCCTATGAGTTTGTCATGGCACCGAATTCATGCTGTAGAGTCCTGAAGATTTTTCTAATTTTCAGAAATTTCTCCTAAAAAATGGTTTCCAATTTTTCATTTAATTGTGACAATAGAAGCAGTGATGCTGAGGTGACATCGTATCATGTGTTGTTTTATATCCCGTTTCTCTCATAGGTTTTTTCCTTATTAGTTAGCTCAGTTGGTTAGAGTTTGATATAATGAGGTCCAGGTCATGGATTCAAACCCCTGGTGCAACAATTAGCTTAAATTTGTTCCCTGGACACAGGATTAACTCTGAGCCCTTCCAGTCTGCTTTCCTTTAGTTCTGTGTTTCAGAAAGACCAGGAGAAATGGTCTCACAAAGCAAAACAGATGCTTACGGTGAGAACAGGAGAGTTATCGCTTCATAAAATTCCAGTACTCACGTTTATACTCCTCAAAGAGGTGTATTACTTTCCCGGCCAGTGTGGCTCAGTGGACTGAGCATCATTCCATGAGCTGCCTAGACTGAGAGGTCCCGGTTGGATTCCCAGTCAGGGCACATGCCTGGGTTTCGGGCTCGATCCTCAGTAGGGAGAGTGCAGGAAGCAGCCAATCTATGTTCCTCTCTCACATCGAAGATTCTCTCTCTCTCTCTAAAAAAATCAATGAAAAACATATTTTTAAAAAAGAGTTTACTATCTCACACTTCATTGACAATTGATTTTATATATTTCCTAATTAGGGCTACAGTGAAACCAGCAATCTATAAACAGACTTATAAATAACCAATTGGTTTTAAAAAACAAAACAAAACAAAACAAAAAACTAAGATTTCCAGTGACCAGAAGTAACCTTCTGGAATAAAACCTGCTGTAAATACATTAGGGAAGAGTTTGCCTTAATGAGAAACTAGCTACTCAAGTTATTCTATGGTTGAATACACATTTAACATAAATTTTTTGTATAAACTGTCAGAAAAGGATTAGTGACTTTATAGGCAATAACAAGAAGGCATCTCATTAACTGACAACATTTAGGTCCTGGAGGAGATTGATTTTAGGAGACACACAGACGAGCAGTCTACCTCCAGTAGGGACTTACTCAGTTTAAGTCAAGAGCTGAATGAGAAATTGAACCTGGATCTGGTCCACAGAAAGATACCACTTTTGTTGAGAAAACATGAAGTTTTAAAAATGACTCCAGGTGATATTCATTTGCTGGACCAGATGTCAAGTATTATTTAAATATAATTTGTTTTTCTTACTTGAACCTCTAGAGAATAAATGGTTCCACAATTCAAGTTAAAAAGGGGAGGAGGGAAGAATGTGTCCTCTGGAAACCAAACAGTGTTGTCCCTTAAATTCGGCCAAGCTGCCATCTAAAGCTGAGGGTATCCCCCTTGGCCACCACAAATGAATGGTTGGTTTGGTTGCTATAATAAAATCTTAGTAATGTTTGGGCTGAGATACTGATTGAGATGACAAGCCACATTCATAAAAACTAAGACAATCTCTGTTATATTGTTTTTAACATGGTCAGCACCTTAATTTTTCTATCATTGCTCTTATTTTATTTTATTTTTTTTAAGGCAAGGAATTTATTCTTTCTTTCTTCTTCTTCCCTAAGTAGTCTCGTGCATTCAAAACCAACACTGGGTAAAACTGAAGCATTAACGTTTGCATTTTGTTCCCCCAAATTTCTTTTCTCTTTTCTCACCTTGGAGCCTTTTATAAGCTCATCTTCACCTCTGTCTCTCCCCGTCCTGGCCCCCACCCTCACGTTCCCACCCAATAAACTCTGCAGAACATACCCATGCCAGGTACACCGCAAATTCTAGTCCATGTTCACCTTGACAAAGGATTTCTCAACTTTAAGTTCTTCCTCCTTGTTAAAATATACCTAGAGCATATCAGAAAGAAAGTTGGATCGGATTCATTTGTTCTGCTATGCTTTATTTTCTAGAGGAAGCATCAAGTAAAAAAAAGAGCAGCGGCTCAGTGGTCCTTCAGACCTAAGTTGGAACTCTTTCTAACACTCCACATCTTCTTGAAAGGAGAGAATAATACGTCTACATAAAGGTGATGTTAATATTAATGAGGCCATCTGTTTAAAAAAAAAAAAAGAACAAAAGCACTATCTTATATATGAGATGCCATGCACATGACTTATTATTATCTGAGCAGTAATGGTCTCTGCTTTCTGTGAAATGGGAAGCATGCTTGTCTGTTAAGAGCGAAGGGAATGGAATGCAGTGGAGTCATAAAGTTGAATGATACTGAGGATTAGAACAGCTGCTGTGAGAAATGGGAAGGGGAGCTGAACAATACGTAAGGTGGTACCAACAATGCTCAGTTCGGTGGCGTTGGAGCCCGCACGGCGTTAGGGGCAGTGGCTTGCAGGGTGCAGGTGCCTGGGTGTATAGGGTCAGAGGGAGCACACTGTTCACTTGGCGGGAGTCTGGGTTATCCTCGTTGATGAGCAATCTGAGAGAAATCTTATCAACAGGCATGCAGACGTAGCCCTCCACTGGGAAAGAAAAGCCAGCTCGGAGTCTGGTCTGTGTCGAAGGGACGCAAAACATGCATTAAAGATGCTCAGGTCTTGGGGAGCCCAGATTCCTGACTCACTGCCTGACTTCTAAACAGGAAACAGAGAAACTCTGTTTGGTTATGACTATGGGAGATTTATGTCCTAGCTCTGGGGTTTTTCTCAAGCATTCTTTTCCCTTTCTCTTTTAGGTTAAACAGGAAGGATTTGATACAGGGTGTGGGACCGATGTCATTGTGGCTGTTTGTCCTGGGCCTCCATCATGATTTGCACGCTGCATCGCCATCTCTGACATGTTATCACTCTTCATCAGTCTGGCCATCTTTTTTAGAATTTAAATAGATAATAGAGTTTCTCTGTTAGGTGACCTACAGATACCTAAGCAAACTATTCTGAAAGAGTCTCAGGGTGGCTTCGTTACGCATTTTCTTTCAACGTACTACTGCTTTCATCGGTCCGTTCAACATACCGCTGCTCCTTTCCCACGACCCAGCTGGGCCAACACTACGTCGTCGCCCCTGCACTCACCCATAGACCACAGTGGGTAAGACGCCTCACATTTTCAGCAGTTTGGATCTAGGTGTGGGAATTTGTTTTGTTGTTGTTGTTGTTTTTGAGGAAAAATTAAACCTTACTTATTTTTTAAAACCAGACCACTGGGGAAGTATGTTACAGCCCTGAAAGAGCAAACAGACAGGCTCTATTACCATTTCTGCTTTTATTCCTCATCCAAGGATATTTTTCTATTTATTTTCAGATAGAGAGGGAGAGAGAGGGAGAGAAACATCGACATGAGAGAGACACATCGACTGGTTGCCTCCCGCATGACAAACCACAACCACGGTAGGTGCCCTTGACCGGAATCGAACGGCGACTCATTGGTCCGAGGGCTGACACTCTAACTGCTGAGCCAAACGGGCCAGGGCTATATTACTATTTCATTAATAAGTTGGTAAAAAGACAACCAAGTCCTTATCTAAATGGTAAGGCGCCGGAGCTGCGGCAGGGGCCCTGCATGTGGCAAGGCCCCAGGCAACGCGGGGTTTGGGAATGGCGCTGCCCCTCTTTTGCTCTAAAGGGGCTACGGCTCCCCCAAGTTGCTTACTTTTTCTCCATTGACCTTCCTGTTGCCAAAGGATTGTCTCAGTAGGGCTCTGCTATTTCAGGGGTTAAGTAAGCAATACTGGGTTTAAGTTTCACTCCCGAAAACCAGGTTTCTCCCAAATGCAGTGCTTCCTAACTTAACTGAGCCTCCAGCGTTGCCTCTTTCTGTTCGCTCCTGGCAGCGGAACAGAGCGCAGTCCGCCGCCTTTCCCGTCCAGGCAGGGACCACGCAGGACTGTCCCGCGCTGCAGACAGGCTTAGGGCCCATCACCGCCGCCCGTGGGAAGGAAGGTCTGCGTCTTGTACCCAGTGTGGCACTGTGTTTGGAGAGCCTCCGAGCTGGAAGATGTCGTGCGTGAGAGTTTAAGAAGTGCACATTCACATCTTGATGGACAGAAACGGATGCGTGAAGGAACCTTTCAAAGTTCTCATCCAAACGACCCCTCCAACGCCACATCTTAAATCAGCGGTAGAGTTCAGATGACGACAATTTCCAGAAGAGGTAAGGTATGTTACCCTTTTAAGTTCCTTCTAACGCCACCCTTCTGTAAACCCAGACCAACTTGCAGATTTTAGCTGGGATGGGTAACTACAAACTGAAAGCTCTCTTCTCTGTTCACTTCAGGCTGTCTTTGCTGCCCTTCTAGTTTCCAACACTTGCATAACCTCATCTTCAAAATCACATCAAAATTCTAGATTTTCTCATAAATGGCTTTACCACTATGGCCATCTGAAGCATGACCAGAAAAGCTTCTCTTGGTTTTAAGATGGTTGTTTTGAAAATAGGTTTGATTGGCAGTTGATTATCCATAGCTGTGAAGTCAAAATCCACATGGATAAAGAAAATTCACATATGACCCCAAAATTTCATGCCGACGTGAACAACAAGGGAGTAATGCCACTAGATGAAATTCCCATCCCTGCGCTGGTTTGCTCACTGATGACATGTTAATGAGCAGTGAAATAGGCAGAAGGGTCACAAGCGGGAGAATGTCTGGGTCAACAAGGACCCCACAAATCTGTAAGCTTAGATAACAGAATGGTACAATGAGAAACTCAGATTCAATGTGACTGACGAGCCACAGTTTGGCTGTTGAAAACATCATCTCTGTTAACATAACTTAGGTATAGAAGTCCAGAAGGACTTCCATCACCCAACTCAGACTCAGCTACGGTATTTTCTTCTGGCACTGAATCAGTCTCCTAGGGTTGTAACTGTTTTGTCCCAAGGATTACTCAACAAACTCTGTACAGACAGAGACCAAAAAAATGTACACTTGTTGTTACATAAATAATATAGCCAAAAGTGTTAATCCTTTGCTGTCTTTGCAGTGATCCATCAGTGAACTTTTGCCAAACAGACTGGGGTCAGGTCAATGTTACATTTTTTAAAGGAGAAGAAAAAATGTGCCAGTTTCCTAACTGACAAAGCTGATAAGTAAATATGTCCATAAGTTCCCTTCTTTTTATGAAACCCAATAATCTCCAAACTTTTAGAAATACCCCTTTCAATAAAAGAAAAAAGATTGGAGGGTGCATCCCCAATAAGTGCTGGATTTATAAGTATTAATTTATGTATTTATGTAACATAAATCTACTAAGAATATGTTTTGGATACAATAATTTTTTAAATGATGTGATAAGCAAAAAATAAATATTTTTGAAAGTCTTACAAATGTTCACACTTCCATACTATCATTAACTAATATCCTAAAACAATGTATATTTACAATTTATGCTCTTAACTGCAGTAGAGGTAAATCTACATTATAAAATAGTTGCATTGATATTTGTGAATTTTTGTTGACTTCTTGTCAAATCCTCTCAATGTGGCTGACAAAGAGAAATTATTGGAAATAGAAGTTTCAACTGTGCCATGCTCTTATTATTACTTTCATCTTACATTATTAGTTCTATCTTGCATTTGAATTTCCTGTGCAAGATATGTTACCAGATATTCGTTCCATAATTGTGAAGGTTAAACTAGTAAATATATACATATATAAAATATGATACAACAATCCACTTAAGGGAATACTTCAATTACAAGGCACTGCAATATACTGGTATTAATCACATGAGGACACCAGTGCCAGCTCCCATGTTGTAGAACTCCTACTCTCTACAAAATTACTTCTACAGTATCTGACCATTGGACCTGTAGTAGGTGACTATCAACTTTAAAATTAGTTGTATAGAAAAAAAAAAAAATAGATAAATTGAACATCAAATTTTAAACCTTTTGTTTATAAAGGATACTTTATAAACACAGTAAAAAGGCAAATCACAGAATGGGAGAAAATATTTGCAAATTATATCTCTTATAAGGGATTAATATCTAGAATATATAAAAACTCCTCTAACTCAACAACAACAAAAAAGATGACAAAATGGGCAACAGACATTTCTCCAAAGAAGATATACAAATGACCAATAAGCACATAAAAAAGTGTTCAACATCACTAATCATTAGGAAAATGCAAATCAAAACTATAATGAGATACCACTTCAAACCCATTAGGCTGGCTATTATTAAAAAAAAAAAACAAAAAAAAAAAAAACAGAAAATAATGTGTTGGAGAGAATGGAGAGATGTTAGAACACTCATGCATTGTTGATGGTTACTGAAAATGGTGCAGTCACTGGGAAACAGTTTGGGGGTTCCTCAAAAATTAAACATAAAATTACCATGCGATCCAGCAATTTTACTTCAAAAAGAATTGAAAGCAAGGACCAAAACAGATCCCTGAATGCCAGTGTTCATAGCAGTATTACTCAAAATAGTCAAAAGGTAGAAACAACCTAAATTTCCATTGATGCATAAATACATAAACAAATGTGGTATACCCCTACAACGGAATATTATTCACCCCTAAAAAGAATGAAATTCTGACACATGCTACAACATAGATGAACTGTATACTAAATGAAGTAAGCCAGACACAAAGACTAAATATTGCATGATTCCACTTATATAAAGTACCAGTATAGGCAAATTCATAGAGGCAGAAAGTAGAATAAAGTTACCATGGGCTGAGGGGAGCGGGGACTGGGGAGTCATATTTAATGGGTACAGAGTTTCTTTTGGGTATGTTGAAGACATTCTGGAAGTAGATAGTAGTGATGTTTGCACAACATTGTGAATATACTTATTGCCCATGAATTGTATTTAAAAATGGTTAAAACAGTCAGTAATGTTACGGGTTTGAAATCTGACTTGTGCTGTGCTCCACACGCCATGTGCTTGGAGGAAAGCGACGTCATCTGAAGGGGTGGGGTGCATTGTTCAAACCATTTTGAAAAATCTTTCAAGTTGCCATATGGGTAATAACCAGCAGTTCTTATTATTACTCCCTAAGTTCAAATCCCCAAGGCTGGAACTAGTAAATTCAGGATTTCAGTATTCAACTGTACCTTTTCTGGAATTTCTAGGAAAAGTTAAATTTGCCAGTTGATATACCATCTTGTTAGCCGAGACACTAAAAATGGTAACAGTGAAATGGAGTGAAAACTGGTAACAGAATTCTTGAATAAGGCAAGGAAGTCCTAAGTCTCCAAGATCCCAGTCAAACTCCAAATCATTTCTTCATTAATGAAAATGTACTGTAAGTCTTTTTTGTGTCGAGTAAATAAAGAAACTAGGGCTAGGAGGTGAAATGAGGTCTCCAGGGTCACATCAGTGATCTGTGGGAAAAGTAGCGTAGGATTCTGGATCCCCGAGCCGTTGAGGCTCCTGCCACAGACAGTGAGTGTGATGTCCCCCAGTTGAGAAATGAGCGTGCAGAATGCAATCCAGGCATGGCTGGGAGTGTGGGCTCCACAGAGCAGGATGTTAGCACCCTCGTTGTTGATTGAGACATTTGTGACATCTTCATATGAAATAGTAGAAAGAAATGTGTAAACTAAGAAAAATATTGTTGCTGGTTCCATGCCATTTTGAGTAGTTTCCCTTGCTTTTCCCAGAATTTTCCATCTTGCCTGCATTCCAGATCTGATAAAGGCAATACATACATTGTCTTACATACATCTACAATGCATTGTAGGCACTGTATATAGATATATATTTTTTTCTCTCCATTTGCATAATCATACTTTCTTTAAAACTAATTTTACCGCCCTGGCCGGTTTTGCTCAGTGGTTAGAACGTCGGCCTGTGGTCCAGAGAGACCGGGGTTTGGTTCCTGCTGAGGGCGCATACCTCTGTTGAAGTTTGTCCCTGGCCCTGGCTGGTCCTGTGTGTGGCAGCCACTCGATGTGTCCCTTTCACGTCGATGTTTCTCTCTCTCTCATTCTGTTCCTCTCTCTCCCTCCCACTCTACCTGAACAAAAAATGGAAAAATGTCCTTAGGTGAGGATAAAAAACAAACAAATTTTACCTAGTGAATGTTTTAGAACTTCAAATTCTCCCCGAAATAAGGAAAACAAAACCAACTTTCCTTAATAAGCTTATCTCTGGCCTATTGAAATTATTACATGTAACATGTAGTTGAAGTAAATGAATCTGGGGGGAAGGAGCAAAACTAAGCAAAAAAAACCCAAAACATTTGTTTTTCCTGTGACTGTTAACCTCATGCCCTTGGACTCCTCATATATTTAGGTCACTTCTGATTTCCGGTTCCCAGAATGAAATCCAATGGTCTATAAGCTAAACAACTGACAAACATTGGTCAATAAACCAACATGTAATAGAATCAATGGGAAGGGCCCAATTTCTCTGAAGAGATTTGGAGTGAAAATCTTCACCCCCCAGATTGTATCATTTTGCAGCAGCTGAAACCAACCTCCCCTCCAGGCAGTTTTCCTCTAAAACATTCCAGATTTTTTATTCCCCAATTCTTTAAAATGCATGGAGCAATTGCTAGCTAACTCTCTGATGTCTACAGGGGGGAAAAATGTTAGTCTTTCAGTCTTAGTTTTATTCTTGGGCAAATCTGTGTTTCAAGGGAAGATGCCCTTCAAGTCAAGTTTGTTTTTGCTTTCTTTATTCTCGCATCATAACATGTTAGGAAGCTGGTACTAATGGGAGATCAGATCACAGGCTCACTGAAGAATTATGTCCATTTTGAACAGAGACTTCTAGATAACAAAATCATCACTTAGTGTCTATATTAGATTCCTTCCCGAATTTAGCCTTTGGGCAATTGGTTTATTAAAGGATTCTAAAAGCACTTGACCTTTATGTGAATGAGAGAAAGCTCTAAAGAATTTCTAACTATAATGAAATCATAAGGCTCATAAACCCTTATGCTGTAGACTTTAATTAATGGCCAGGCTACCCCACTGCAGAGTAAAAGGCTGGGATGGCAGGTGTGTTTGGGGAGGTGCCTGGAAGCAGCTGGACCTGCAGCTTTTGGACTAAGAACAGAAAGACAGCAAATCTCTTGAACAGGGGCAGTTGGGCATTCTTTTGACCCCACATGCCTTAACTAGACTCCTTTGTTTCTTACAAATTTTACATCAGCATGGAGAAAAACATGGTTTTCCTGTTTTTTAAAGGAAATAAGTTTGCATTCTCTCCCCTCCCCCACACCTGGATTGGACATTATTTGTCCTGAGGCAGAAGGGGGATTCAACACAACACGTGATTATATTTAATGGTCTCCCAAATTACTTTTGTGAAATATCCACCTACTTGCCACAACTAGATTTACTGCATTGCCTGGAAATAACAAATGTAATTACTTTGGAATCAACATAATATGAGGCCAGATTGCTTTAACATTCCTTTTGCTTGAGAGGAACTTAATATGAATGAGAACCAGCTGTCTGTCTGTCAGCATGCGCATTTGGTCAGCTTTCATAACTGATGACAGATATGGCTCTTTTGGAAAATACTTTAAAGTCACATAATTGTAATGGCCATTTTTTCCCTGACAGATTTAATATCTGTAATGAATCATGTACAGCACGTATATCTTACCTGAAACCAAGAGATAACTTTGTGTTCTCCAAGCGGTTATCTTCCCCAAAATATTTACCCCAACCTCATGTTTGGATTTCTTTACCAAAAGGAGTAATATGTTCTATACTAAAGGAGAAAAGAAATGAAGCTTGTGACTTCGCAACTAAAAGCAAATGCCCTCCTGTGACCTGAAGCTTTAGATGGCAAGAAGGGTCTTCCAAGTGTGTGTGTGTGTGTGTGTGTGTGTGTGTGTGTGATTTAATTTATTTAGCTTTTGTTATGCATCTACTGATTGCCGGACCATTTGTCAGACAATTAAAAGGTTTAAAAGAACTAGCATTCTGGGGTCTCTACTTTGTGTTAGGCTGTCAACATTCACTTCCTTATTTTATCTTCACCACAACCAACCTTGTGAGTTAGATATTTTGACCTGCCACTTTCCAAAGAGAACAATGAGTGTTAATGACAGTAGTAACTTTCCCAAGATCACAGAACTTTTTAGTGATAAAGTTGAGAGTAGGATCTAGGCCTCTTTAATTCAAGTCAGTAATAAAACCACTAATGAAAGAGTTCAACAAGATTGGTAAACACAAGCTTATCATACAAAAACTAGTAACCACCTATGTACCAGTCAGAACAGTGTAATATAAAAAAATGATCCCATTCATAAGTCAGAGTCATGAGAGAGTGTGACAGATAAATAGATCAGTGGAATTAGATTATAACCACGTATGTGAATACTTGACATATGACAGAGGTGTCATTACAAAAAAGAAAGGATGGGCTAATAAATTAGTGGTGATTGGAAAATAAGATATCCAGATGATTCCCTATTTATACTGTATAAATATTAAAAATATTCCAAGAAAATTAAAAACCTAAATGTGAAAAGCAAATCTCTAGAAGAAAATAAAGAAGACTGCCTGGCCCGTGTGGCTCAGTGGTTGAGTGTCGACCCATATAACAAGAGGTCGCTGGTTCAATTCCCGGTCAGGGCACATGCCCAGGTTGTGGGCCAATCCCCAGTGGAGGAGCATGCAGGAGGTGGCCAATCGATGTTCTTTCTCATTGATGTTTCTATCTCTCTCTCCCTAAAATCAATAAAGAAAGAAATTTTTTTTATAAAGAATACTAAATAATGTTAACGTATGGAAGGAGTTCTTTAAAAAAAACAACACAGAGAAAGCACAAATGAAAGATTAATAAATTTGCTATATTAAAATTAAGATTTTTCTAACAACACAAGCAGGGAATAAAACAAGCCACAGACTGGGAGAAGATATTTGCAACACATATAACTGGTAAAAGGATTAGTATCTAGAACATATACAGAAGTCAATAACCCAACAGGAAACAGGCAATTCTCAAAGCTGGAAATCCAATGGTCATTTAATATATGACAATATTTTTAACCATACCAATAATAAGGAAAATAAAATTAAAACAATGACATATCTTTTCACATTTATTAGATTGACACATTTTTTTTTTAAGTCTGAAAATACCTATCGTTGGCCAGATGTGATGATGCAACAGGAACTCTCATTTATTGCCCATGGAATTGGAAGAGTCCCTTTGGAACACAATTTGGCAACGTCTAGCAAAGTTAAAGATGTACATTACCTAACACCTAACAATTTGGCTCCTATGCATATATCTTAGAAAAACTCTCTAACATGCACACAAGAAGAAATAAAAAATATTAAATGAAATGTTGTTTATAAAAATAAAAATAATAGAAACTCACATATATTTTTAAAAGGGATTTATTTCAATATATTTATAAAATCAAACACTATGCGACAGCTAAAGTAAACAAACTAAATGCACCTACTTGTAGCACCATGGATAAATCTTCAAAACATACCTTTGACTAGAAATGAAATGTGCGGAGCATTAGTACAGTGTGATAAAATATATGCAAAGTTCAAAAACATGAAAAAAATATGACACTGTTTATGGAAACAACTTATGGAAATGTATGTTTATATTTCTATGAAATGCTTATAAGAAAAATAACACGATAGTGCTTCTCTCTGAAGAAGGACACATAAGAATGAAGCCACACAGTTTTGTTAGGAAGGCTATTACATTTTTTCTTTAAAAAAAAATCTGAAATGGTCATGGTGTTAATGGGTGATGAAAAGAAAGAGAGGAAAGACAAAGAAGGCACAAGAAAGAAAAGGGGGGTGGGCAAAAGCAAGTAAGGAAAAAGGGAGAGAGAAAAACAGGAAGGGAGGGAAGAAAGAAAAGTATTTCGAGTCGAAAGCTCTAGGTCAAATAATTGAGATTCTGTCTTCCAGTGGAGCGTCATTTAAACTAGAGTTTTTAAAAATTGATTAAAGGAGAAAATGATAGATTTTTTTGAAACCCTTACATAACGGGGTTAGGTTTGATGTGATTTAATAAAATTAACTCATTGAAACCAATTAGGAGGTCAGTTTGAATCAAACCAACCCAAAACTCTTGAGTACTTGGAGGCACTGCAGTTATAAAGCATCTGTGCCTACAGCTCTTCAAACTGACTCTTTACCTTTGTGCCCGTGGGCTTCAGTCTTGGCACACAGAGCAGTGTGGTCTCTGCGTGTCCTCTCTTCCCCTCACTTGCATCCCTAGGGCAATTTTCCTTCCTCCCATCCAGAAACAAAAAATCAAAGACCAGCTGGAAGCAAAGGAGCAACTTGACCTGTCTTATGTATTACAGGAATTTCTCTGCCTCTTGTGTTCAAAAACAGGCTGTGGCTAGACTTCCAGTTTCAGCTCCAGCGTGTAAAGAGCTTAGACATCATCACCCTCATCCTAACAAGAGCAAGTGGGGAAAAAATCCCTGGACACGTCAGAAAACTGAGGTCACAGGGCAAAGGGCCACCCTGAAATCTGGAGACTCGGGAGAAGATAAAGATCACAGACAGGATCTGGACACCTGTTGCCGAGGCTGCTGGAGCCATAAACTGGTAGCCACACCTAAATGGTAATTTTGACAAACTGCCAGAGGCTGAGTGTGGACTAGCGTGACAATGAATAACTCCTGTGGCTTGGAGAGACCTTCACATCTTCTTGGCATTTTTGTTCGGGAGCCCCCCCACCCCAGGTTCTCACAGGAAAGAGCCAAGAACGATCCCTTTGTGCTCTAGCAAGGGGAGGGGAAAGGTTAACTATTTTGAAATGCACCCAGAGTTTTCTCTGGAACAAAGACCTACTCTGCAGGGGAGAAGACATCACCAGGGCCTCGCCCCCTAGATTAGACATCTGTGTCCACACAAAATCGAGTGTGGAGCTGGCAAAAGAAGAAGCTGGGGAGTTATTGCAATATCCAGAGGAGGCAAAGCTGCAGAGGTGTTTGTTTCCAAGAAGAGTCTAGAAAAGACTGGGCCTGTAGGAAAGGGAGAAAGAACGCCAAAGAGCAAGTCTGCTAAAAGGAAGCCAGTTTATAGTTACGGACAGAGAAGGGAGAAGGTGGACCACCTCTCTCTGAGTGTAAGAGCCACAGGGGTCCAGCAGAGCTGGTTCCCTATTCCCCTGTAGCCAAACTGCTTTTCAGGAGCTGAAGGCACTGATAAGGCCCCTGGACCAGAGTAGAGGATTTAGTTACCCTGGGGAAAGATAAGTTCATCAAGGGAAATCTTGCTTCCTGACCAAGGTGGAACTGAAGAGAACATGTGGAGAATTTATCTTCAGCCTACCATTGACCTCAGTTTGCAGACGTGCCTTGTCCAGTGGGCTGCATGATGCTGGAGCCTGGCGCACTTGGAGCACTCTTCAGCAGAGCCACAGTCCCCGGGTCACAGGATCCCCTGGACACACAGTCATACTGGGAGTCACCTTTCTCTTCCCTTCAGATCCCCTGAGATCATGACACATTTCTTGGCATTGTTTTTAGCTACACCTCCCGTAGTTGTGGATCAATGTTCACGGGCTGCAGAGGCCGATGACACCCATCCCAACACTAGGATTCACCCGTCCCTGGGTCTGCGCTCTCTACCCTGTCGTTCCCCAAGCATTCCCTTGAAAGGACCTGAAGCCGCTGTAAAACTTGTATTTTACCATTCAGGTGGTACTCTTGTTTTTTGTTTTCCAACAGGTCCAGCCTCAACCCTTGTATTTTCTCACTCAGATTAATCAAAACTGCTTGTCAGAGCTTAGCCCAAATGGCAAAGGCCCTAGCACCGTACGCAGAGCACTCTGGGAGTTAGGTCCCCCTGGACTGGACAGGCCTGGTGTCACCGCCACTTCTAACGGCAGCTGGAGATTCTTGGGCTCCCCAAGCTTAACACAGCCTCCAGAGTCCGAAATGAAATACAAGAGGACTCTCACTTTTAGTAATTCCTGTGCTCATTTATTTCCATGTCATGTCTGCATGACGTGGAAATGTTTACCCTCTGAACTTCAGAGATAGCATTACTGAGATCTCATAGTTCAATATCAATGAATGAGTGGATGGATGGATGAATGAATGAATATCAAAAAGCAATGTTAAATACACAGTTAAATTTTTCTTACAAAAGGGGATTCTCGAAAGCCTCCCTCCAGGCAGAAGACATCCTAATTTCTCACTTCCTATATTTTTAGTAGGAAAATATTGGAAGTATGAGGAAAAAGGAGCAACATTTGAGACCATGACCCCACAAGGAAGTGTTGGCCTTCATAGCTCATGGTGTCTCTGACCTAATACGCTCAACCCAGATAGAGGGTTAGAGTGAGGGGATATACTAGTGCTACTGAAATAAATCGCCGCAAACTTGGTAACTTAAACAAGTTATAAACAGATATTTATAAACAAGTTATAAACAGTTATAAACAAGTTAAACAGATATTTATTCTCATAGTTTGGAAGGTCAAAAGTCTGAAATCAAGGTATCGGACGGGTTGTTTTCTTCTGGAGACTGGGGGAGACTCCATCCTACACCTCTCATCTAGCTTCTTGGTGGCTGTCAGCAATTATTGGCAGCCCTTGGCTTGTAGACACATCGCTCCGATCTCTGCCTGTGTCTTCACTTGGGCTCCCCCTCTGTCTCAAATCCCTCTTCCCTTCTATAAGGCACTAGTCATTGGACTTAGAACCTACCCCCAAACCGGTATGATCTCATCTCAATATCCTTAGTAACATCTGCACAGGCCTGTCTCCAAATAAGATCACATTTCTAGGTACCAGGGGTACCTTATCTTATTGGGACCACTATGCAACTCACTAAAGAAGTAACAAAGAATGTTAACTATTATAATTGATACACCCGGAGAGTGTAGTACAGGCTTCATCTCTAGATATCACTGGCTTCAAGGATGAGGGGAAATCATTTTTGGAGCCAATGATACACACACTCACTCACACTGTAGTAGTTTTTGGAAACTATTTCAGGAACAAATGATGTTGTCGAATTCCATTTCCTAAAGTCAAATTCAATTAGGTAGATACGTGGTGGTGAACTGGAGAAAACTCACTCTTCCTCCTGTGTTTC
Source organism: Molossus molossus (assembly GCF_014108415.1). Lineage (NCBI taxonomy): Eukaryota > Metazoa > Chordata > Mammalia > Chiroptera > Molossidae > Molossus > Molossus molossus. The sequence goes on from NW_023425346.1 coordinate 34,081,323, forward strand.
TCCTTGACTCTCACACGACTACTACCATACTCACAACACTTCTGACACTAGATGTGTGGGGGTTTTCCACACCAAGCAACTCTGTGACATCAGCTGGGTGTCCTCCAATGTAACTCAGTCTGACACGGAAGCACAGTGTCAGATCCCACAGGTTAGAGGCTCAGGCCCATGAGACTACCCCTCCCTGCAGACGTCGATTTTAAGTAGTAAGTCCCCAGGTGACACACAACTTCTGTTCAACTTCGCTACAAACCAGAGGTTCCCACGATTTGATTATTTGTTACAGCAGCTCACAAATTCAGGGAAATTCTTATTTACATGCACCAATGTATTAAAGAATGTAACAAAGGATACAGATGAGCATCCAGGTGAAGAGACACACAGAGCAAAGTCTGGGAGGGACCTGAGTTCAGGAGCTTCTATCCCCATGGAGTTGGGGTGCGTCACCCTCTCTGTGTATAGGTATGCTCACCAGCCCCAAAGCTTTCCACACCCCATACTATTGATATTTATTTATGGCGCATTTCTCATGTCAGTGTGGTCAATTAAGGCCATTTCCAGCTCCTCTCCGTTTTCTGGAGAATGGGGTATGGGGCTGAAAATTCCAAGCTTCTGATCATGGCTTGATCTTTCAGATAACCAGCCATCATCCCAGCGGCCACCAAGAGTCCCCTTATTAAAACAAAAGACACTCCCATTACCGAGGAAACTCCAAAGGTTTTAGGATTCAGGGGTCCTGTGTCAGGAATCAGGGGTCAAAAACCAAGCAGCAGAATAAGAGTTGCCCCTAATGCTCTAATCACATAGGAAATTACAAGGGTTTTAGGAGCTCTGTGCCAGGAACTGGGGACAGAGACTAATAGATATATTTTTTATTATCTCACAGATGGTCTCTCCATCATCGTAAAAAATGGCAACTGTTTAGTTGCACCATTAGCAAAGCAACTCTACTTGCTACAGTTCTTCAGAAACATTTGTTCTTTTAAAAAATTAAATAGCCTACTTCCCTCAACTTGTTCACATGATTACTTTATTTAATAAATCAGATTTTAGCTTGGTCTGAGGCTAATTCTTACAAAATCTGAATAAACTAAATGTGAGTTGACGAACTGCCCTGGCGCTGAATTTACCCATCAATAAATAGCTAAACAAGAGGTAATATCACTTTTTTGGCCCTAGAAGTAGATGCTTGATTTGCAGCTGATTTTAATGACCTCTAAATCAGAGAGAAAAGTGAACTTCATCAGTTAAAAAAAAATTAGGGAGATATTACCCAAATGCTTACCACATGTTCTCGTGTATAAAATACTGAAAAAGATATAGGTAGGAGGATTATTTTTTATATTCAGAAATTCCTTGCTGTTGATGTCATAATCTTATTGAACTTTATATTTTGACTGTGATATTATTTTATTTTTAAAGTAGATTAGGTAAATGATATATAAAGCTAGAAATAAGAAGGGAATCTATGAACCCCGAGGTCCTGTAGAAAGAAGACATAACTCTCTCAGCAAACGTGGTGAGTTAACACATACACATATACACGAAACGACTGCCCAAGTATTACAAAGAAGCCAGTCAAAAGTTAATTCCACCCTGTTGAATGTATGCCAAAGCCATAATAGTTTATTTTAATATAATAAAGACTATATCAAACATCCCCAGAATCTGGACCAGAGTCCATAAGAATTGAATTATTTTTACAAAATACAGGCTGGGGAGTCGTATTCCTTTTTTATGTCATTTTTTTGCATCAGTTACTCTGGTATAATGCAAAGTGCCTCTAGACTAATACAAACATCTCACATCTCAGCTCTGCCACTTATTAGACCATGATCTAGAAAAAGAAAATCTGAACAATGTGACCTACAGCTTCCTCAGCTGAAAGAATGAAGCATAGTCCCTGTCTTGCAAGGTCGTTGTGAAGGTTATGAAGGCTGTGGAAAGAATGTCTGATTTTGAATGCCTCCCGTTACTCCTTGGCTGTGGTTTTTCATTAGGTAAATCTCTGAAGCCATGCTGAGGTGTGTTGAGTTAGTTCTTATGACACCGTGTCCAAAACAAAGGAGAAATCTGAACAATAATTTGTAGATCATGTTTGCACATAGAAAGCTGGCCACTTACATGTATTTCATTGCAATGAAAGAGAAGTGGGTTGTTCATCACGGGGCAGACACAGAGAGGTGCCGTGGAGAGTCCTAGAGAGGATCGCTGCCCAGCTGTGAGGAGGGTGGTTGGCTCACAGCCTCCAGCCGTTAGGCCTTTAGCGTCTGTCTGTGTCAGCTTCCCAGATGATGTCACATCTATGGGTTGGTCCTGGGCCAATGACTGAGCCAGATAGTGGTAGCCAAGAGCAGTTCTGGTCTCAGAAGCCTCAAGTCAACAACTAAACAAAGCAGGGACACAGGACTGACCATTCCCACTCACCATGCTATCCCTCCAGTGGGCAAGCTGTGCTCCGAGCTTACTCTGGGCTTCTTCCCCAGGTTGGTGTGGCAGCCTGACACACCACCCACCCAGTCCTGCTTCCTCTCATTCCCATTCACAGGGCTACTCCCCAATAAATATTCTACACTTCCAGTTGCCTCTGCATTTGCTTCCAGAGAACCCAAACTGTGACACATAAATCTTTAAAACATTTTTGTCATTAAACAAAAATAACAACAAACCCAGATAGAAGAATCAATGGAAATGCAGGAGTTTGTTATTTTGCTTCATACATTCCCAGCAGGCACTTACTCTGTTCTTTCCCCCTCTAGTTTTCTTGAAATAAAATTGACATATAACATTGTGCAAGCTTAAGGTGCACAACTTGTTGATGTGATACATTTCTATACTGCAAAATAATTACCACCACAGCATTAGCTAACACTTTCATCACTTCACATAATTAGCATTTCCTATTTGTGGTGAGAACATTTACGATCTAGTCTCTTAGCAACTTTCAAGTACATAATACAGTATTATTAACTATGATCACTATGCTGTACGTTAGATCCCCAGAAGTTATTCATCTTATAACAGGAAGTTTGTACCTTTTGAGCAACCTCTCCCTATTTTTCTCCACCCCTCAAACCCTGGTAACCACTACTGGATTTCAATGAACAGTTCATAGCTTCAGTCTGCTCCTGCAAGTATGAAACCAATGTTAGTATTTGTGTGTTTTTTCCTGTTTGGTTTGACATGAATTTGCTTTTCAAATTCTTCTCCACATACTGACGATGGAGATGAAGGAAGAAGCTCCTACACTGTGGCCCAAAACATGTGAGCCATTCTTTTGCTATTGATTATGATTCTCAACTTATATAAACATCCCTCTGAGGTCTTGTTTTGCAAGCTATTAATCATTATATTGCTTTCTCTGGATGTTATCCAGCTCTCCACCCTGCATCTGACTTCAGATGAAGAGTTTTGAACTCATAGCAGGTCCCTGGTAAGAAGCTGGCTGTAGTAGAAAAAGACAGAGAAGCTCAATGGCCATAACTCCACTGGCAAGGATTAACTACAAAAACAAGCAACGAGCTTTCCAGCTATGTTCAGTTTTTATTATTTAGTAATTGCATAATCTAAACTATTTTATTTGTTCATGTTCCACCTCAATCTAGAGAGTATTTTGGATGGGGTTATTTAAAATGCACCAAGGGTCAGCAACATACAAGGCACAATTCCAATAGAAACACAAAACTTCATGCTTTTTACCCATTTCAGAATAAGCATTTAAAAAATCTTTTTATTAAAATAACAAGAATGGCCCTGGCTGGTTTGGCTCAGAGGTTAGAGTGCTGGCCCTCGGACCAAAGGGTCGTGGGTTCAATACCCCATTAAGGGCGTGTACCTCGGTTGCAGGTCCAATCCCCAACCCCAGTCTAGGTCATGAGAGAGGCAACCAATCAATGTGTCTCTCTCACATTGATGTTTCTCTTTCTCTCTCTCCCCCTCCCTCCCTTCCACTCTGTCTTAAAAAAAAAAAAAAAAATCAATGGAAAAGTATTCTTGGGTAAAGATTAACAAAAAATAAATAAAAATAACAAGAATGGTGTTTACACTGACACCTGTCATTCAAAGTGGTGGTGAAGGACACAGTGCAACAAAGAAAGACCACTTTCTTTTTCTTCCTCTACTGATCTTTTAATAAGTGTCGTCTACTCTGCTTACACCCTGTGCTCTTCAGGAGCTGGCTTTCTTGCCCCCCCCCCCACTCTGTTGTGACCTGCTTTTCCAGCAAATACTCCAATAATCTCTGCTCCCACTTCTGTCCAAACACTGCTGCTGGCCCCAGCTCTCTGCTTGTTTTATTTCCTATGACCTCAAATGCAATCCCTCCCCATTCAAAACAGTGTAAGCTGTCCAAACACTAATTTGAAAATCTCCTTTGCCTAGAAGACTCTCCATGGCCCACAGTTGTCCTTTGTCCCTTCTCTGAACTTCCGGAGCGCGCTGTGGCACTCACCCACTCTACATTACCTGACCTGACATGCGTGTCTTGCATCACGTTCCTGAGACCAGGAACTGCATCTTGTTTGTCTTTGTGCTTCTGACAGCTTTCTGCCGAATATTCATCCAGCAAGTCATTGAACTGGCCACAAATCCATGCCGAGCGCTGACGTAGGTAGTGGACATTGACTATACACAAAGTTGACTTGGTACCTGTTCTTGAGGAATGTCTGGGCAGGGAGAACTACTAAAAATGCAGTGACTATAGTTCCACAGGAAGCAGAGTGCTCCTGGGCTGGTGTAGGAGGCATAGGAAGGGCTCCTGAGCCACATTGCAGGATCAGGGAACTCTGATGAAGACAAACATGCATGCATTTAGCCAGGAGAACAGGCTGGGTGGTGGTGATTGCTGCAGGCAGAGAGATAGGTCATGAAAACACCAAGAGAGAGCCCTGTTTCAAAGCATCATGGGGAGAGCATGGCGATGAGTGCAGTCAAACGCAGAGGTCTGGCTGAGATATAAGCAGAAGCCAGGTCATGACAGGCCCTTTACACATGAGAGCATTCAGATATCAGCCTGAGGACCATGGCAAGCCACTGAACCATAATCATAGTTTGCATTTTCAAATGCTTCCTCTGGCATTAGTGCAGAGACTAGGTTGTAAGAGAGCAGGTCAAGGAACAGAGAGACCAATTAGCAGTCTACAGTGGTAATCCAGGCAAGTCTCAATAGGTGGTAGGCAAGGAGGCTTATGCCCATATATTTTAAACAAGTGTAATTTGCCAAATTCCAATTAAAATGCGTATCCACCAGTTCTCACCCCTGCCAAGAAAGAAATTTAAGTGAAACTGACAGAAAATATGCAACTTCCCATATGATCAAGGGGCCCCTGCCTGTCCTGTGCCAGATTGCCTCGTCCAACATCTGGATTTTTAATACACCTGGTAACACTTAAGCATTTTAACTATAATTGTCATGGAGAAATTCACTGAGTCTCCAAGCGTTACTGTGGTTCATGGTTCATATGCTCAATCAATCAATACTGCAAGCATTTTTATTTTTGCAACAGGCACAATTATAATATTTAATTGATGAGCAGTAAGAACAGACGTACAGAGAAAATATATGCAAGAAAACCCATAACCAAGGAAACATGCCATTTTCTCCTCCTCACACTCCTTTGGCCAAGGGTGAAATCAGGCCCTTCTGCTCCTGCCTTTGTTTAAAACTGACCAGGGGATGAAAAATAGATTAGAGCCCACTTCATTGAGAGTTTATCTATCGGGTCAGGAAATAGCAGAATTCCCTGTGCAGTGTAAGTCTGTTTTTGAATGGCAGAAAAAGAGAGATGGAGAGTACACCACGTGATATCCCCTTAACGGTGATAACATCCCCCATCCCCCATGGTCACCACCAGGCCACAGTGAGATGAGTGTTCTCTTCCCTGTTGATAACATGGTGAGGAAATAGGAATTGTCTTAGTGGCTGCCATAGCAACAAACTAATTAACACCAAAAGAAGAACCATAAATAAACCATTCTAAAACCCGTAATTCTTTTTGGTAAATGTCCTCTATTATCTAATTGACCCAAAACTAAGTAATTTAACTCACTCAGTTACCTGAGCACGTGTGTCCTTTAAAACAGATACATAATCATTTTGTCTTGAACTACACACCAAGAAATGATATTACTCATGTCAATGTTCTATGGATTCCTAATGTAGATGCTGTCATTTGGGGGATGTTTATTGTTGTTGTTACTTTAGTCTAAATATATGAGACGAGTATCTGGTTGTACGTGCCTATAAACACTTCTGGGCCACGTGCATTGTGACACTGTTCTATGACAAAATATTTGGGCCTGCTTTGCCTTCCTGTTTGCCTTTGAGCTATGGCTCAACATTTACCTTCTATGCATTAACTTGACCAGGCTTTGCCCCGAGCCTTCAGTGAGGCATCCCCTTGTCAGGCTCCTAACTTTCACAAGGAGGTGGCGGTTGTCCCTCTGTTCACAGATTTTTCTCAGCTAACCCATAGAGGATAAAGCTATACCTAGTTACAGACAAGATTAAATTACAGACCCCTGCTACCTGTAAGGAAAATAACTTTGAATTCTTTGTTCCTCAGTAGAAGATTGGAGGATATACAATCCATCAATTCCTAAAGCTATTCAAAAATCTTTACTGGATTAAGCCTGGTAAATGAATTATGTAATTGGATGGTGTCATATTGGTTTCCTAGTTAAACTAATTTTTACTGAATGTGCTTTAATAATCTATCATCCGCATATGTTGAGGGACAAGGAGAAGAGTCTGAAAGAGAGCCCTATAAAACTTAAGACTATATTTACTCTAAGGGTGCCATTAAATATATTGTTTCTTATGCTATCCAGTGACCTCTTTAAGGAAACCCATAGAATAAATTTCTCATAGGTCTTACACTAGAAAGAGCCAGGTCACCGAGAGACAACTGGGTTTGTTGTCCTTTTATAGGCACAGTGAATCAGGGACCTGGTAATGGTCCAGTCTTTGTTTGACTGCTAGAAAGCTTATAGCCACATTGGTGCTTTGCGGATTCACACTAGATCACTTTCTGCAGTGTTTTCCTTATTACAAAAGGAAAATATAATTATGCAAGAAAAAAGGAAAATTATAAAGAAAAAAGAACATAAACATTACATGCACTGTCACTACCCCGAGATGGTCATTGTTAATGTTTTGTTACGTGTCTTTAAGTCTTATATCTATGCATGTCCTTTCTTCTTCTTCTTTTTTTTTTTTTTTTATCCTCACCTGAGGACATTTTTCTATTTTTTGTTCAGGTAGAGTGGGAGGGAGAGAGAGGAACAGAGAGAGAGAGAGAAACATCGATATGAAAGGAACACATAGAGTGGCTGCCACCCACACGACCCACCAGGGCCGGGGACAAACGGCAACTGAGGTACATGCCCCCAGCGGGAACCGAACCCGGGTCTCTCCGGACCGCAGGCTGACGCTCTAACTGCTGAGCCAAACCGGCCAGGGCCCTTTCTTCTTTTTTAACAAAATTGGAATCATACTATATCCCACTCTGTAACTTGATCTTTTTACTGAATATTATATTGTGAAAAAAATTTACATATTATTAAAGGGCCTTCTACAACATTTTCAATGACTGTTGAGAATAAACATTCCCTAGATATATCAACATCTATTCAACCACTCCCTTATAATTGAATATTTATGTTCTTTCTATGATTGTTATAAATATATTCTGATGACTACCTTCATAACAGCATCTTTTATTATTTTCTTAAGAATACATTTGTAGAAATGTTAAAAGACTGCTGTAATTAGTAGAAGAAATAGAAAGAAAAATATAACCACAATAAACAAAAGTGGTAATAAATAAGTACATATCAATAATAACCTTAAATGTAAATGGATTATACACTCTGATCAAAAGACACAGAATAACTGATTAGATAAGAAAGCATGACTCACATATATGTTGTTTACAAGACACCCACCTCACAACAAAAGACTCACATAGGTTGAAAGTGAAGAGACGAAAAACAATCTTCCAAACAAACGAAAAGTTAAAAAGAGCTGGGGTAGCAATACTGATATCCAATAATTGAGACTTCAAAATGAAGGCCATAACTAGAGACAAAGAAGGTCACTACATAATATTAAAAGGATCTATCCAACAGGAAGATATAACCTTGGTAAACATATATGCACCCAATAAAAGAGCACCAAAATATATTTAAAACTTTCTAGAGGACTTCAAAGGAGAAATTGACAGCAATACAATCATATCAGGGGACTTCAACACCCTGCTGACATCACTGGATAGATCCTCTAGACAAAAAATTAACAAGGAAACAAAGAATCTAATTGAGGCACTAGATCAAATGTATTTAAAACATATCTACAAAGAATTACACCCCAAAACTGCCGAATGTACATTCTTCTCAAGTGCACATGGGACATTCTCAAGGACAGACCACATGTTAGAACACAAATTATGTCTCTACAAGTTCAAGAAGATTGAAATCATATCAAGCATCTTCTCAGATCACAATGGCATGAAACTAAAAATCAATTACAACAAGAACATGGAAAGACATTTGAACACATGGAGGCTAAATAGCATGTTTTTAAACAATGAAATCAAGGAAATCAAGAAAGAAATTAAAAACTTCCTGGAGCCTGGTTGGTTTGGCTCAGCGGTTAGAGTGTCGGCCTGTGAACCAAAGAGTTCGGGGTTCAATTGCAGCCAAGAGAACATACCTCGGTTGCAGTTTGTCCTCAGTCCCAGTTGGGGTCATGCAGGTGGCAACCACGCCATGTGTCCCTCTCACATATCTTCCTCCCACTTGTTTGAAGATAAATGTAAAAATATCCTTGAGTGAGGATAAAATAAAATAAAATAAAATAAAATAAAATAAAATAAAAATGTCCTGAAAAACCAATGAAAATGAACACACACTAACACAAAATCTATGGGATGCAGCTAAAGCAGTCCTGAGAGGGAAGTTCATAGCACTACAGACCCACCTCAGGAAACAGGAAAAATTTCTGGTTGGATTATCTAACCTCACAACTTAAAGAACTAGAAAGCAAACAAACAAACAAAAACAATTAAAAATATCAATGAAACAAAGAGCTGGTTATTTGAAAAGATAAACAAAATTGATGGACCATTAGCTAGACTCACCAAGAAACAAAGAAAGAGAACCCAAATAAACAAAATAAGAAAGAAAGAGAAGTAACTGACACCACAGAAATACAAAGGATCATTAACAAATACTATGAACAAGCATACTCCAACAAATTGGACAATCTAGGCAAAATGGACAAATTTCTAGAAACACACAGTTGCCCAAAATGGACCAGGAAGAGATAGAAAACTTGAACACACCAATAACAACTAAGGAAATTGAAGATGTAATCAAGACTCTCTCAGCAAACAAAAGCCCAGGCCCAGACAGCTTCATAAGAGAGTTTTACCAAACATTTAAAGAAAAACTAACACCCGTTCTCCTCAAACTATTTCAAAAAATTCAAAAGAAAGGAAGACTTCCAAACTTGTTTCATGAGGCCAGCATAATTCTAATTCCAAAACCAGAAAAAGACAATACAAAGAAAGAAAACTACAGGCCAATATCCCTGATGAACATAGATGCCAAAATCCTTAACAAAATATTAGCAAATGAGATCCAGCAATACATTAAAATAATTATTCACCATGACCAAGTGGGATTAATCCCAAGGATGCAAAGCTGGTACAATGTTTGCAAATCAATAAATGTGATACACCACATAAACAAAATGAAAGATAAAAATCATATGATCATATCAATAGACACTGAAAAAGCATTCGACAAAATCCAGCACCCATTTCTGATAAAAACGCTAAGCAATGTGAGAATAGAGGAATCATATCTTGACATAATAAAGGCCATATATGAAAGACCTATAGACAACATCATACTCAATGGGCAAAAATTAAAAGCATTTCCCTTAAGAACAGGAACAAGACAGGGATACCCACTTTAAGCATGCTTATTCAACATAGTACTGGAAATCTTAGCCACACCAATTAGACATGAAGAAAACATAAAAGAAATCCAAATTGGAAAAGAGGAAGTAAAACTGTCATTATTTGCAAATGACATAATATTGTACATAGAAAACCCTAAAAACTACATAAAAAATCTATTAGATTTAATAAACGAGTTTGGCAAGGTAGCAAGATACAAAATTAACTTCAAGAAATTGATGGAGTATTATCCTAAGGGAAACAAGACAATCAGAGAAAAATAAATATCACATGATATCACTTATTTGTGGAATATAATGAACAAAACAAGCTGATTAACTAAATAGACCCAGAGCCATAGAAATAGGGTACAGCCCTGGCCAGTTTGGCTCAGCAGTTAGAGCGTCGGCCTGCAGTCCGGAGAGACCCGGGTTCAGTTCCCGCTAAGGGCACATACTTCGGTTGCAGTTTGTCCCCGGCCCTGGTTGGTCGTGCGGGTGGCAGCCACTCGATGTGTCCCTTCACGTCGATGTTTCTCTCTCTCTCTCCCTTCCTCTCTCTCCCTCCCACTCTATCTGTACAAAAAAATGGAAAAATATCCTCGGGTGAGGAAAAAAAAAAAGAAATAGGGTACAGACTCACAAACCTCAGAAGATGGAGATAGGGGGAGGGAAGAGATAATCCATAGAACTTATATGCATGTATGCATAGCAATGAACATAGACAACAATGCTGGGGCCGGGGGCCGGGTGGAATCAGGAGTAGGGTGTCAATGGGGGAAAAAGGAGAAACATCTGTAACAAAACTAAATTAATTAAAAAAGAGGCAAAAAATAAAAATAAATATTATTTATTAAATTAATAAAATAAAACTGATGGCATTCCTATACACCAATAATAAATTCACAGAAAGAGAAACTAAAAAATAATCCCATTTATCATTGTGGCAAAAATATTAAGAGACCTAGGAATAAACTTAACCAAATAAATAAAGGACCTACTTGCAGAAAACTACAGGACATTGAAAAGAGAAATAGAGGAAGATATAAAAAAGTGGAAGCACATACCTTGTTCATGGATTGGAAGAATTAACATGATTAAAATGTCCATACTACCCAAATAAATCTATAGATTCAATGCAATCCCCATTAAAATACTATTGACATATTTTACAGAACTAGAACAAATACTTCAAAAGTTTATATGTAACCAAAAAAGACCCCGAATAGTCATACCAACCTTGAAAAAGAACAAAGAAGGAGGGATCACAATAGCAGATATCAGGTTATACTACAAAGCTACTGTAATCAAAACAGCCTGGTACTGGCATAAGAACAGGCACATAGATCAATGGAACAGAACAGAGAACTCAGAAATTGACCCAAGACATTATGCTCAATTAATATTTGACAAAGGGGGCAAGAGCATACAGTGGAGTAAAAACAGCCTCTTTAATAAATGGTGTTGGGAAAACTGGACAGCTACATGCAAAAAAATGAAACTAGACCACCAATTTACACCATACACAAGAATAAACTCAAAATGGACAAAAGACTTAAATATGACTCATGAATCCATATAAACCCTGGAAGAAAATGTAGGCAACAAAATTTCGGACATCACATGCAGCAGAATTTTCACTGATACAACACCTAAGGCAAGGGAAACAAAGAAAAAATAATAATACATGGGACTGTATCAAACTAAAAAGCTTCTGCACAGCAAAAGAAACAACCATCAAAATGGAAAGGGAACCCACTATATGGGAAAGCATAATTGCCATTGATACATCAGATAAGGGGTCAATTTCCAAAATATATAGAATACTTACACAACTCAACAAAAGGAAGACAAAGAACCCAATTTAAAAATGAGCAGAGGACCTAAATAGACACCTCTTCAAACAGGACATACAAATGGCCAAGAGACATATGAAAAAATGCTCAACGTCACTAATCATCAGAGAGATGCAAATTAAAACAACTATGTGGTATCACCTCACACCTGTCAGAATGGCCGCCATCAACAAATCATCAAACAACAAGTGCTTGCGAGGGTGTGGAGAAAAGGGGACTCTAGTATACTGCTGAGGGGAATGCAGACTGGTACAGCCACTATGGAACACAATATGGTATTTCCTCAAAAAAATAAAAATGGAACTGCCATTTGACCCAGGAATCCCACTTCTAGGAATATATCCTAAGAAGCCTGACATACCAATCAGAAAGAATATATGTATCCCTATGTTTGTAGCAACACTATTTACAATCGTTAAGATCTGGAAACAGCCCAAGTGTCCACCAATAGATGAGTGGATAAAAGAGCTGTGGTACATGTACACAATGGAGTACTATGCAGCTGTAAGAAAGAATGATCTCTTATCCTTTGAGGTGACATGGAGGGACCTGAAGAGTATTATGCTAAGAAAAACAAGCCAATCCAAGAAAAACAAATACCACTTGATCTCACTTATTTGTGGAATATAATGAACAAAAAAAAGCTGATGAAAAAATAGACACAGATACATAGAAAGGAGTGCAGTTCAGATTCACAAACTTCAGAGGCAGGGGGCAAGAGGGAGGGATGAGATAAATGAAAGAATTTATATGCATGTATGCTTTGGGATGGGGGCAGGATTGGGAGGATGGTGTCAGTGGGGGGAAAAGAAGAAACATCTGTAACAAAAATAATTCATTAAAGAAAATGAAAAAAAAAAAAAAGAAGAACAAAAACATCTGATGTTCATAGCAGCATTGTTCACAAAGGCCAAAAGCTAGAAGCATCCCAGGTGTCCATTGACAGATACATGGAAAACAAAATGTAGTAGCTGTATACAGTAAAATATTATTTATACTTTAAAAGGAAATTATGGCCCTGGCTGGGTGGCTCAGTTGGTTGGAATGTTATCCTCTACATCAGTAAGGTTTCGGGTTCAATTCCTGGTCAGGGCACATACCTAGGCTGCAGGTTTGATCCCTGGTTAGGGCAAGTGAGGGAGGCAACCAATCTATGTTTCTCTCTCACATCCATGTCTCTCTCTTCCTCTCTCAAACCAACAAACATATCCTCAATTGAGGATTTAAAAAAAAAAGGAAATTCTGACACAGACTATGTTATGAATGCTATGAATGAATCTTGAGGACATTATGCTAAGTGAAATAAGCCAGATACAAAAGAATAAATACTATAAGATTCCACTTATATGAGAAACCTAAATGGTCAAACTCTTAGAGACAGAACGTAGAATGGTGGTTACCAGGGCCTTGGGGAAAGGGAATGAGGAGTTAGTGTTTAATGGGTGCAGAGTTTCAGCCTTGGAAGATGAAAGGTTCTGTGGATGGATGATGTTGATGGTTGTACTACATTGTGAATGTACTGAATGATACTAAACTGTACCCTTAAAATGGTTTAAAAATTTCATGTTAATTATATACTAACACAATAAAATAAAAGAATACAAAAGGAAGAATACATTTGAAGAAGTAAATGATTGGATCAAAATATATGGAAAAGTATAAGGTTATTGCTAGAAATTAAGAAATTGCTCTTCAAAAAGTCTGCAAATTTTTAATCTGACAAGCAATTTTATTTTTTTAAGTTTTCTTTATTGATTTTAGAGAGAGAGGAAGGGATAGGGAGAGAGAGATAAACATCGATGAGAGAACATCAATTGGCTACCTCCTGCATGCACCCCACTGTGGATTTGGCCCACAGCCTAGGCATGTGTCCTGACCAGGTATCAAACCAGTGACCTCTTGGGGCATGGGTCGATGTTCAACCACTGAGACACACTGGCCAGACTGACCAGCAACTTTATTAAATGACACATTATGTACAGATACTTTGAATTGTTTGACAATTCAACACATGTGCACACACCACACACACGCACATTCACAGAAATATAGACTATCTGTGTCTGTTGCTGGGCAGATTTTAACAAATGCAATGGGGTGGCTACCAGTTTATCATGACTTCTTCCCTGAGACTGGCCCTGCAAGGATGGGCCCCACAAGAATGGTCTCAGTTCCCGTGTCTCTGCCTGATGATCCTGGCTACAGCTATTTAAGACTGAACATTTGAACTATGTTAGACCATTTCACTCTTTCTCTTTGAAATTTCATAAAGAAAAGAAGAGACACAGAAACTACAACTTGTTGAAATTGGTCCTTTCATTGAAGGACCATCCCCCACCCGTGAAAATATTCACATATTCCTGCTGTTGAAATCATGAGCTGCAATAACCCTTTCCTTTCTGAGACACAGTTTTCATCAGTACCAGCTCAGGCTAACCTAGTCAATGAATAACAATTGAAATAGTAATAAAACTAACATTTATAGATGCTTATGATGAAACAGACAACATTTGAAGAGCTCTGTCTTAACTCTAACAGTCGTGTGAGGTAGGTAGTGTGAGTATCTTGATTTTAAGGATGAAAAAACAGAAGCAAAGAGCAGGTAAATGATTTGTCCATTTGGCCAAGGGCATGTAGCTCAGTGCAGAAGGGTTGGAATTTTGAATCTGATTATTTAGTCACAAAGTCCATGTTCTTACTTATTACACTGGAGTGGACAGTACTTCTTAGGAAGTCATGGAAACTTCATGTCACCACACCCAAAGGACCATGTTGTCACCACAATTGGAGTGGCTGTACATAGACAGAGCCTGCAAATCCAAGGCTAGTTGTGCCCCAGAGATTAGCAAACTAGATTTGGGGTAGCTGCTCGACAGAGTCAGCTGATGGCCACCTGAGGAATATCTTCTGCAACAGAAAGGCTCAACTTGCTCCGCCCACTGATCCTATTCTCCCTCTGTGGCTAAAGAGAGGTTGGATGTAGTTGCCTTTACTTGGCATCTTATATACGTTTACCTTCACCGATGCAGGAAGGGATGCGATTTAGACCACGAGGTGGGATATTATTATTATTATTATTATATTGGGACATACTTATTGAATGGGCAGAACATAAAGTATCAGATTGTTGTTTTCACTTGCACAATTTGCAATATAATTATTTTCAGTAATGAGGTCTCTGGAAGTGAATGCATTTTCAGTAGCCAACTTGACATTCCTGGATGGAGACTATAAAGGCATTGAGTTGGTTTCGATGATAATTTCTCCAATGACTTCCTACAGGAGGTCCACGTTGACTTAATAAAAGACAGTGTCGCACTAAGAGTCAGAAAACCAGTGTTTCTTTCATTTTACCACCCTTCTCCGATGTTAATCTCTATGGCCCTCAAATTCCTTCCAATAGAAGGCAGTGGTCTCCTGCGGTGTCCACAGAGGGCACCCCTGCTGCTATGGACACCAACTAACAGTGCCTGTGCCTCTGAGAGTCCTCCCCAAGTCTGTGCAGAAGCCACCCGTGCCTGCTTCCAGACACTAAGGTTCGTGAGGAAAACCATTTCCCATTCCTGCGCCAGAGCTGCCGCCCAGGCATATCTACCGGCCCCCAGAGCACAGGTACACAGGCTTCTGGGATTAGTTACTTCCCACATCGCGACCACCTCAGCCTGAGAATACTGTACCAGGTGGCATCCAAAGTCACCTTCCTCTCCTGTCTGGCCCATCATCTTTGAGCCAATTTTGTTCACCTCAGAGTGTCCTCCTTCCCTAGAGACCCATGGCCTCTCATGTAAATAGACATCCTCTTCATCAGACATTCCAGACATGTCCGAAGACATGGTAAACACTGATTAAGCTCAGACTTGGGTTCTTTCTATTACATCCATTATCATTATTGCTATTATCCTATCATCATCATCATTATGTTAATTATGACGATGATGATGAACTGGGGTCTATTAGTGACACTTACCACATAGACCACATAGGACAAAATTAGATGCAATCACTTCCTGTCTTATTTCTCCAATATATAACATTTTGTAAGACCTCCAATATTTAATAAGCCCAGTACAACATTTTTCTTTAAAATAAACATAGCAGATGCTAAGTACCAGAAAAAAGAGAGATGCTGTATGCTCAGCACTGACTTTTCCTCTTGTGCATGTATATCGTTGAGACTACTGATTAGAAGAGGAAGAAGAAAAAAAGCTTCAAGTGGCCTCTCTGTAAGTTATTTGCCTTAGGAGCTAAAAAGTCTGTTTTTTTAATTTTTTATGTTTTTATCCTCACCTGTAAACATTCTTGCATTTATCTTTAGACAGAGTGGGAGGGAGAGAGGGGGAAAGAGAGAGAGAAACACACACTGATGTAAGAGAGACACACCAAGTGGTTGCCACCCACATGACCCCAACTGGGGCTGGGGACAAACTGCAACCAAAGTACATGCCCTTAGAGGGAACCGAACCCAGGTCTCTCTGGTCTCTCTGGTCCGCAGGCCGACGCTCTAACCGCTGAGCTAAACTGGCCAGGGCAAAAGTCTGTTGTTGTTGTTTTTTTAAATCACACCTCACCTTTTAATTTGCTGTGTGCATTTGGAAAAAGCTCAGAACCACCCCAGATTTCAGGTTCCTCATTAATAAAATAATGGTAATAAAGGTTGTTCTAAAAAACAAGATCAAAGTGAGTGCTTAACAAATAATAATTGCTTTCATTTTAATTTTTCATTACTCCACAAGAATTATAAAAGATATCATGTTAAATGTCAGTTTCCAAAGGCTCCTGTCAAAGTTATGAGTTTGTGACTGGCAGATAAATACACTGAATGAGAGAGAGAGAGAGAGAGAGAGAAAGAGAGAGAGAGAGATTACAAGATTACAAGAGATTTTCCTTTTAATTTTTTTTCTTTATTGATTTTTAGAGAGAGAGGAAGGGAGAGGGAGAGAGAGACAGAAACATTGATGAGAGAAAACATAGATTGGCCGCCTCCTGCATGCCCCCCACTGGGGATTGGGCCCACAACCTGAGCATGTGCCCTGACTGGGAATTTAACTGACAACTGCTTGGGTCAACGCTCAATGACTGAGCCACACCGACCGGGCAATATTACAAGATTTTCAAAGGGAAAGCTCAAAACATCTCATCACCAGTATTACTGATTTAAAAAACTATAGATCATGGCAATGAGCAAAATTATTCTCCCTCTCTATATGAATATCTATTTACTTATCTAGCCATCCATCATCCATCTATCCATCCATTCATCCATTTGTCTATATAGCTAATTAGCTATCTGTGTTTTATTTTTACCACAGCCACACAACCGCAGTGTTTTGGATCCTGTGACTAGGGAACTGTAACTAAAGCTCTAAAACCTACAGAAAGAAGTCAGAGATCTGAATAAAGTAAAAATCACTGCCTGGCTTTTCCTTTTTCTCCTTGCTTTCCATCTCCCCAGCTCCACTCCACTCCTACAGATATCTACATATCACTGACGAGATTCTTCTGATAGCAATGGCCGCCTTGATAAAACATTTTACTTTAGTTTAGATATTTTT
The DNA here is from genome assembly GCF_014108415.1 of Molossus molossus. Taxonomy (NCBI): domain Eukaryota; kingdom Metazoa; phylum Chordata; class Mammalia; order Chiroptera; family Molossidae; genus Molossus; species Molossus molossus. Next base: position 34,098,692 of record NW_023425346.1, read on the forward strand.
AAAAGGGTTTGGGGTAGCCCTGGCCAGTTTGGCTCAGCAGTTAGAGCTTCAGCCAGTGGACCAAAGAGTCATGAGTTTGATTCTAGTAAAGGACAGGTACTTTGGTTGCGGTTTGGTCCCTGACCCTGGTCAGAGTCGTGTGGGGGCACCCAGTCAATGTGTGTCTCTCATGTCAATGTTTCTCTCTCTCTCTGTCTCTTTCTCCCTCTGACTCTATCTGAAGATAAATGGAAAAATATCCTCAGGAGAGGATTTAAATAAATGAATTAATAAAATAAAATAAAAGGGTTTGGGGTATTTGGGATTTGTCCAAAGTAACTCATTTTTTCTTTAAAGATCTTTATATTGAGAAGAATTGTAGGTATTGTGTTTAGAACTGTAAGGAATGGAAAGATGACTTAGATATGGATGCTCCCCTTAAAGAACTGGTATTTGAGACTGTATTGGAGAATAAGATTTACACATCTAGAATAATGTATGTATGTGCGTGTGTGTGTCTGTTGCTGCATAACAAACTACCCTCAAACTTTGAAGCTTAAAACAACACACATTTATTCTCACAGTTTTCTGTGGGTTGTGAATTTCAGAGTGGCTTAGCTAGGTATTTCTGATTCAGGGTCTCTCATGAAATCTGTCACCAGGGGTGACAGTCATCTGAAGGCTTGACTAGGGTGACAAGATCTGCTTCCACCATGGCTCATTCGCATGGCTGATGGCAGGAGGCCTCAATTTCTTGCCAGATAGGCTTCTCCATAGAGCCGCTTGAATATCCTCACAACATGGAATTTGCTCTCCCCAGAGCAACTGACCTGAGACAAAGGAAATGTGGAAGCTACACTGTTTCTGATGTCCTATGCCTGGAAGTCACACACCATCATTTCCAAAATATCCTGTTGGTTATGCTGGTCAGGTCTATTTAATGTGGGAAGGGACCACATAAAGGCATGAACAACAAGAGGCAGGAATCACCGCGAGCCATCCTGTAGGTTGACTACACAATATGTAATGGAGTCTTCTTAGATCTCATTCACCTCCAGGTCAAAAAGTCACATCCGTATTTCAAACTTCAGCTCTTGCTTCAATCACTGATTAAACACACCAAACTCTCAACATTTTTTTTTTTATTGATTTTTTAGAGAGAGATAGAAACATTGATGTGAGAGAGATATATCCATTGGCTGCCTCCTGCATGTCCCACACTAGGGATTGAGCCCAAACCCAAGCATGTATCCTGACCAGGGAATTGAACCAGGACTTCTCTGAGGAGGCTGTTAGAACCTCCAACCTATAGCTGGTTGGTCAGATCAACAGGTGACAACCTAGACCTGCAACTGGTGTCTGAAGGGGTTGCAAGAGGACAGTCTCCTAGGACTGGGCCCTTAACAAGTGGAATCTGATGCTATCTCCAGGTTGTGTTCGAACTGAGTTTAATTGTAGGACACAGCTGGGATCCGACAACTGTTTGTTGGTGGTGGGGAACCACCCACTCAACATTGAAATTGGGTGTAAAACCCCTTTAAGGGTTCAAAGTCATCAATCTTGAGTCTTTCCTCCCTCAGCTTATATTATTTTCCAGAAGGCTTCTCAACCTTTAAGAAATACTAGGTAGCCCTGGCCGGTTTGGCTCAGCAGTTAGAGCATCGGCCTGCGGTCCGGAGAGACCCGGGTTCGGTTCCCACTAAGGGCACGTACCTCGGTTGCAGTTTGTCCCCGGCCCTGGTTGGTTGTGCGGGTGGCGGCCACTCAATGTGCCTCTTTCACGTCGATGTTTCTCTCTCTCTCTCTCTCTCTCTCTCTTCCTCTCTCTCCCTCCCACTCTATCTGTGCAAAAAATGGAAAAATGTCCTCGGGTGAAGATAAAAAAAAAAGAAATACTAAGGTAAACTCACCTTTATTTTTATTCTCTTCACCCCTTACGATTAAAAAAAAAAAAAAAAAGCTGTACATTTAGTCATCTACTTAGGTATTCATCAGTGAAGTATGAATTTGAGCAGAAAGCTAGAATGAACTGCATCAGACATTACATTGCCACTGGAGCCCTTAACAGAAAGAGTCCCATGTTGGTCCTGTTCCTGGTCAACAGCTCATTGTCTTAAGTCAAAGTTTCTGTCACAGTGTAAGTCAGAAAACATCCAGAATACACGTAAAATGGCTTAAGATTTATATACACATATATGAATACATTGTAAAGTAGACTTCCAAGACAATTATAAATAAAGCAGGTTCCCAGTGATTTTTAAAGTTTTTCATAGCAAAAACTCTCTTTAATGGGACTAGTTAGAAATGTGAATTCATGTATTCAGAATTTTCAGTATTCAGGATCATCGTGGCAGAAGTCTAGCTTTGCTCAGCAAGGCTTTTCCATAACAATAAAAAGGGTCATGTGTGCTACTAAGAATGTTTCAATACCTTAAATGGTCTGAAGAATCACCTGAAACCATTAACTCCCTGGCAACAAACTTGGGTGTATTCATTTTCCATTGTTGCCATGACAAAACTACCGCTTAAAACAGCACCCATTTTATTATTGCACAGTTTTGTAGGTTAGAAGTCCAGTGAAAGCATGGCTCAGCTGGTTCCCCTCCCCCACACCATCCTGCTAGAATATCACAAGGCTGAAATCACGGTGCTGGCAGGGTTGTGTTCTTTCCTGGAGGCTGGGGATGAGTCTACTTCCAAACTCATTCAAGTTGTTGGCTAAACTCAGTCCTTTGAGTTGTAGGACCGAGGTTCCCATTTCTTTGCAGACTGATCACTGGGGACTGGGATTAGCTCCTAGAGATCTCTCTGTGGTCCTCCTTGCACATGACCTTCCCCAGAACCAAGCCATCTGGCCTCCTCTTCTGCCTTCAGCTGGAAGAAAGCTCTGCTTTTAAGGACTCACGTGATTAGATTGGGCCCACCTGGTAACCTAGAGTACTCTCCCTATCTTCAAGTCAGCTGGTAAGTGACCTCAATACATCTGTGGTCTCTTTTGCCATGTTGGGTAACATACTCACTGGTGTAACACTGCCCATCACAGGGAGGAAGAGTGTGGAGGAAGGATTTTCCCTTCAAAATAAATGCTTCTCTAATACTCGAACATTTTTCTTATTACAAGTAAATATTAGCTTCATAGTTTTAAAAGCTTTTTTTAAAAAAGTAAACAACCATCTCTTTTCAAGCATACTCAATTTTTTTTAGAGTCCCTCATTCATAAATAATTTAAACTGCATTCTTATCTGTTAATTTAAATAAGAAAACCTACTAATTATCGTTGTTTGGCTGAATTTGATTTATAGTAGGCACATTAAGGTTATAAATTATATCTGTGAAGGTTTTCACAAAGAAAATTTTTCCCCAAAGCTGCACTACCGGCATCACATACAGAATTTAAAATGTATCTCCAAATGTGATCACCGTGATTATAAAAGAAAAAAGTGTTATGTATTTAATTAAACAATCAAGATTTTAAAACATGCATTATTGTATTCTCAGCACTAAGCATGGTGAGAAATACAAATGAGGGGAATGATCCCATGTTACTTGAAATCTCACTGGAAGACAAAGATAAGAAACACAAAATAATAACAACATACTCTCCGGGGATACATACAATTTGTGCCTCTGTAGCTCAGGAGAAAGAACGCCACTGCTCAAGGGGTAACGCATCCTAAAAGAGGAGGACCTTGAGCTTGACAATAATGTTCTGTCTTTTTGAATCCCTGTCTATCGACTCATCCTTCGCAAATAGGTCTGGTGTGAGCTTAGCGTCTTAAATCCCAAGGGAGGGAGCAGCTGCTGGGTCAGTATGTTCCAACCTCCTCTTATCGCACTAGCGCAAATTCTCCAGGGCCCTGACCCTGGCAGCTGCAGAGGCAACCCGTGCAAATTACAATGGACTTTGCTCTCTCAGGTCAAAAAAAAATCAGAAGTTATCACAATACACTTAATTCCTGCTCCACGTGTTATTTAGCGCTGGGGGATAAAATGTGAACTATGCAAGATTTGGAGCACCAGTTAAAATGGTCAACAGCCAAATATTCTAATTCTATCACACTCTTTCATAACCTTTAAAATACCATCAGTTTGGCCTTCAGCCCTTTTAAACTGACTTAGGATTTGGGCAGTGCGGGAGGTTGTTCCTGCACAGCTTTTCTCTTCACATCATAACTAGGATTCCCCAACTTCCTGAAAAGATTTTTCCAGCAATTTAAAATAATTTCTGCAGAGTGTTAAAAGGCTGCCTCAGACAACGTCCACCTCTCCTCACTCACTATCAAACACATCATTTGACTTGGGCTAAAAATGCTGTTTATCATAATCCATCCCAGAAGAGGTTATTAGCCAAAGTCAAATGCATCAATGCCAGCTAGTCTCAATCCTGTTATGTTTGCCAAAATTCTGAATAAATTTAGTAAGAGAATACGCAGTCTCTTAGACAAAGTTATCTGTGCCGGCAAGGAGGCTGGAATCTGAGACCTAAACAGGTTACATGTTTAGTTTTGTCAAACTGTTATTAATAACAACACTATGATTAAATTAATAAATATTAAAATGTTTTGTCTTTTCATAGCACTCTGCAATTTAGAATACCCACTGCACTTTACATAGTATTATGTAGCCCAGCATTTCATTTTCTAGCGTTAGATACAGTAGAAAGAGCATTAGTTTTGAAGCCAGACTAGGCTCAAAAGTAATCTGAGTCCTTCACCATCTATAAGTAGTGGACAATTCAACTAACTTCTCTGGACCTTACTTTCTCATCAGTCATATGGGATTAGAAATATTTATTTCCCAGGTAAATATTACTCAGCTAAAGAACTGAAATAAATTGAGATACATAGTAAGAACATAATTAGTGATACTGTGATTTCCCTCTTAGAGGATAAGGACATTGAAACTCAGATATTGAATTATTTATGCAAAATTTTATAACAAATAAATGGAGAAGTCAGGCTACAATTTAGATTGGGGGGGGGGGTCCTGGTAAAATAAGACATACACCATACATCGTACATCTCCGTGTCCTTTCACATTCATGGGGGAAGGAAATAGGTGGGCGAGATGGGCAGATTGAAATCTGGTGTCAACATCCACTTGCTTACTCCTGACAAAGAAAAATGCAGAATCACTTACACGTAGAGTTTCTACAAAGAGCCATGAACCAGAATGTCATCAGGGGGCTAATCCCCTAAGCCATTCCATGGCTGGACAAAACACTTTCTGAAGTAAGTAATTTTACTCAAGGCAGAAAACCACATGCCTCCTTCCCAAGTGGCAAAATCATCTCCCCTCCACAAATGGGTCCCCTCTGGGATCTGATATGAGCAGAAGAGATGATCAGGAAATACAGAGAGAAAAAGAGGCTACTTTAAAAGTTAATGTAAGCTCTTTTTCAGGAACTGTGAAGCATGCAATGCCATCATAATGTAAAATGCATTAAACTGTCAAAGTGGAGATCCTGTCTTCAATCATGTAAAGTCCCTTAAGATTACCACGGTAAATTTTGCATTAAGAATCTCATGACCCTCTCCCCTGCCCCCCACCAGAAAAAAACTTCCCTTAGAAGGAACAAGAAACTGAAATGTTTTAATAGAATGTGCGCCACATGAACATACAGCAAGTAAAACTGTAAAATTGCAAAACCTTTCTTAAGTTAATAGATTTAAACCCAAATTCCATAAGTATCTCCATAAGAAATTCTGTAAGTAGGATTAATTAGATATTATTTTGCTTAATAACACACATACACCAACCAAAAAAAACAACAACAAAATCTAGTCATTGGGTATTGATAATCAACTGTAGAATTTTCTTATTTCAAGCCCAGTATTGAAGCTATTAGATAAAACTGATCATTTAAGAAGGCTATGCAAATGCCCTTTGAAATAGATACATGTCTCTATTAGACATTTTTTAATTTGATAAATATTTTTCCCTTTGAAGCTGTAAATACACTGATAATCACGTTTAGAAAGTTCTAATTTTAGATCCCATGGCATTTTGAAATCTAGAGGTTCCTCCTTTATTAATAAAAGATTTGCTTATAAAAAGCAGATAGATGGTCTGCCTTTATAGACACAATGAAAACAACAAATGAGTGTCTTCTTTTCTCCTTTTTTTTCTCTTCCTTTTCTGTAGTTTTTTATAGTCCAGCAGCAGGATCATGAAAACTGGAGTCCACCCTGAAAGCGCATGGCTTTGCTGACCATGAATTCCCACACCTTCTCCGCGCTGTCTTCTCCTGCCTCTGGCTTCCAGTCGTCTCACGGGTCTCTGTCGTCTATGGATGCTGACAGAAAAATCACTCATAATTGCTGAGCCACAGGAAACTACACTGAAGAATCCAAATAGATCCTTTGTCAACTATAGGAAATCCCAAGAATATTGTGCTCAGTGACCATTTTTCAAACTTTGAAGATTTTTTATTCATGCTCAATTCATAATGTCTGTATTTTGTCTCATGTCCACAAATTTTCCCCATCCTTTATTAGTAAGAGCTTATTTTTAAAAGCTGAAAAATCTGGTGTGTAGAACCTAAAGTCTACAAAGACTAAAAGAAAAGTATCCATGAGTTTAATGTGATGTTAAACTATTTCGTCCTAAACATTTTAATAGATTTTTGTTAGAAGTAAGAGGTAATTAACCAGGAAGTTTTATTTTTTTCTAGCTATATAACCTGTACTTGTAGAAAAATTATTGTATCGTCTGCTGAAGTCCACAAGCCTAATTATTTAGGGTATTGTTGAACAAAACAAGAATAACTACAAAGACAGAAGCCATATTAATGAGCAACAACAACAACAAAATCATGGTCTACATGCCAAATAAATTATCTGCAGTCTATAAACAAAAACATATTATATTACAGAGATTTTCCAAGTATTTTTAGAATAGCAAAAGCCACCCTGGCAGGTTTGGCTCAGTGGTGCGAGTGTCGGCCCACAGACCAATGAGTCACAGGTTCAATTCTGGTCAAAGGCTAGTACCTCAGTTGTGGTTCATCCCAGGCCCTGGTGGGGGTCGTGTGGGAGGCAAGAAGTCGATGTGTCCCTTCACGTTGCTGTTTCTCTCTCTCTCTCCCTCTCTTTCCCTATTTCTCCCTCCCTCCCACTCTATCTGAAGATAAATGGAAAAATATCCTCAGGTGAGGATTTAAAATAAATAAAATAGCAAAAGCCTGTTTAAATAAAATCTTAGAACCCCAATAATTAAAAGTCCAAATGTGTTCATTAAAGCGGACACCAGCCAAACGGCTCAACCTTACCCACTATAGATTGCTTTTGTAGCACCTCTGTAAAAGTCTAGAAACCAGCCCTGGCAGGTGTGGCTCGGTCAGTCAGAATGCCATCCTGTTGCACTGAGGACAGATCGATGTCCTCTCCCTCTCCCTTCTTCTCTGTAAAAAAATAAAATAAAAATAAAAAATCAACATATCTATCCTCAGGTGAGGATTAAGAAATAAATGTTTATAAAAAGTCCAGACGTCAGCAATAGAAGACCTGAATTTTAATGTGAAGATTCTGAAGATCTGAAATCTACTCTTACAACTGCCACCAAAAAACTGAGTGGTTGATTAGGTCACTCAATTGCTGTGAGCATATTCTCTGAGAAAAGGAGTTGGATGACCCCCAACAATGACCCCAACTCCAATACTCAGTGCGTGGGATGGCTTGAGGCATGGTTCTCCTATGTTAACATCCTTCAGCAGTGTTCAAATCTGTGTAAGTTTTCAGCCACTGAATGCTTGCAAAGGCTTCTGAAAGATCCACTAAGACGTGTTTCCTCTTATTTTTTAACATACCGCTGACCTACATTTCCTGGCCTCCCATGGGTTGGGTGCAGCCTTCTTCCAAGTCCTGGTCAAGCAAATGTGAGCAGATGTAATGTATGCCACTTTCAAGCCTGGCCCATAGAACTTCCCACATGCATCAAGCTCTTTCCACCAGCTAGAAGTAGTTGATGATGAGGTGTTTTAGGTCCTTGCTTCTCCGAATCTGGTTCATGAATCAGAAACATTGGCATCACCTGGCACTTACGAGCTATGCAAAATCCCAGACCTCCTGAAACAAAATCTGCATTTTAACAAGTTCCCCAGGTTATCCATATATGCATTCAAGTTTGAGACTCAGAAGTCTAGATTAGAGGACGGTACAGCTGCAAAATGAAAAGAGCATGAATCCCTGAATTGTCATGTGGAGGAAAGCCATGAGCTGAGCAGAAGCATCTGCCTTGGATTCATGAAAAACTAGGCAATAAACTCTATAGGAACCATCATAGTTTTTGCTTCTGTTTGTTAACAAGATGAGCTTACTCTAACAAATACAATGAAACATCTCTGTTCTGAAACCACCTTGAGCCTTCACTCTGTTTTTCTGGAATTTGAAATATCAACAAAACCCGTATCAACAAAAGCGGCTTGAACTAACCAAGAGGCTATTTTATCACATGACAAATCTCTGCATGACTCCAAACTGAGGGTGCTGTGGGTTTTATTTTGTTGTTGGTTTTTTTCATACCAGAAGATAAGTTGTATAAAATAAAGATAGGACGTTTCAACCTCCATCTGTTTCCAGATCAAGTTTTCCTTCCTTCCATTCTTCCACATTATCAAGTCCCTTTTAAAAAGGCTGGTGTTGGTTTCAGCATCCCTGCCGGCTTTGAGCATCTATCATTCTAAGAATGAAATCATTCTTCATGGCATATTATGAGCTTTTTTTGTCAGGTAGTTAACTCAACTGGCACCAGTTAACTGTGATCTAAACTTTATATTGACAGATCTGGCAACAGACTGACATTCCACACACTAATTTTGGCTGTCCGATCTGAAAAAAAAAAAAAAAAAATGTTTGAAATATGATGTATCTTAAGCTGACAACAGTCTTCATCAGAGTGCCAGCCACTGACAGAGTAAGGGAAAGGACCCAGCACACAATCCTAGCCGAATATGCTTTCAAGGCAGGAAGAAGGAATGTACAGCCTCTGTTCCTCAAAGTCATAAATTAATTTAACAACCAAGCTGGAAGGAAAACAAATGTTTCCTACTAAGCCTCACCATCAACCATCTATTTTTCTCCAATACACATTTGTCTTACCTTGTAAAACCCAGGATTACCATCCCCAAGCTGTACAATCATACCTAACACACACCAACTATTCCAGCAGCTGAGCAGAGTCCCCGAAATACAATTATAGGAAAAGATCTAATAAACCAAAGATTAGCAACAGAAATGTGAGCACTGTTAACTATTTTTCTTTGGAGCTGAGATGAAAGCCAGAAACTAATCAGCTGAAGGAATAATGACACAGAAGAGACACAGAATTGGAACGATCCATCAGCATAACCATGGCACATCAGTGACAGTGTCTGGGTTGCGGCAGAATCATTTGACCATTATAACCTAAATTGTTACATCTCTCTTCTCCAAATGAAAATGAGATGCAAAAACACTCTCAGGCATTAACAAGAAGCTGTCTGAAACATTATCAATATTTCCTAGACCAATGATGCTTTATTAACAACCCAAACCCCGTGTTTTTAGAGGATGCCACCATTATGGGCAAACATATTAATATATAGCTATTCACTGTCATCTTTTATTTTTGGTACAATTTGATAAGAGGCATGTGTATATAAATTCTAATGTTGAGCAAAATAAAATAGCCCTGGATTCTGTATTTAAAGCCTTGCATTGGTATTTGTGGTGATAACGGAGATGGAGCCGAGAGGGGGAGGATAGACTGCGTTGGTGCTAAAACTGTTTCCTAGAGCCATCAAGCCAGAGTGCCTAAAGTTCTCCTGGGGAAATAGTGCTCATCCAAATGGGCTGAATTGGACGCTATGGTGCCATTAAGTGCATACCAAGTGATCATTTGCCAAATGGTTAACTTTTGATGGTAAAAAAAAAAAGAAGGAAAAAAAGGAAAGAAAAATGCTCCAGCCTTTTTATTTCTATTTACATTTTTGGCAGCCAAAATGTAAATGCATGAATGAAAGCATACAAGAAAGAAAACTAAACTTGAGTACATGAACGAGTCCCGAGTCATTATGCTACTGGTTCTTTGTTCTTTGCACACGCCCTGCCCTAGTTTACCTCCCCTGTGGGAGAGCATGCCACCCACCACCGCTGCCCCTCCCATGGGTGTCCATAGACTTGACTGTGACTTCCAGACCTCTCTTCCCAGACTGCACACTCTACTCTGCTTCCTTCTCCATCTCCTCTTCTCCATGACACTAAATATTCACGCGGCTATTTCTTTCCCTCCTCGTCGGATTGGTTTGCCCAGACTAAGTTGCCAAAGGCTTGTATTCCTTTAGTGCTTTGAAGCCAGATAACATTCACACAATAGAGACCCTCTGTGTTTTAACCCCAAAAAGTGACTGATGCATAGAAGTTAGATGTTGTGACAAAGCCTGGGGAGAGGGGAAGGGGGAGCTGTGGGTCTAGTGTTGAGCAGACAGGCTTCTTAGCTTTTTGCAAATAGCTCATTGAAGATGGTGCTTTGTCTGCGAGTGTGTAAGACGGACTTCAACACCAAGAAAACCTTCATGATCGGGGGAGACAAGACAAAACAAAACAAAGGAAAGAAAGACAAGGGAAGGGAAGGGAAAGGGAAAAGTGCAGCTATAACCAGGCCAGTGATAACTGCTCATATATGTACTCAATCTCAATTCCTACATAGTGCACCTACCCCACCCCCACCTCACCCCCATTTTATAGGTGATGGTCCTGAGGATTAGAGGCATAAAGTAATTTAGCCAAGGTCATAAGCGGCACTGCCAAGATTATAAACCATCTGTTGGCGGCCAAGTTCATTCACTTCCCTCGGCCCAGCCTTCCTCAGGCATCGCGCAGTCTGCCCCATCATTCTGTCAGATAAATGGAAGGGATCATTTCTTTATTTGTCTTAAAGGGAATTTTTCTGAGGCCTCACTCATGGACATAAAACTTTCCCATGTGTTACCTTTCCTAATGCCTCTGAAGTCTACAAGGCCTTTTCCCCGTTGTCCGACACAGAGCACCTACAGAGCAAAAGCATGTTTTGACCAGTCATCTGCTCTCCTCTTGACTAACGTCAATATTTCAAACTTCGCCCCATTTAGGAAAACAAGGATTTTTTTGTCTCTAACATGTACAGGATGGAGTTTATAAACAGGTGGAATTCTCTCGAGAAAGAACAAGAGAAATATACTGAGAAAGCCCTTGGGGTGACGCTGCAGGTCATTAGCAACATGACATGCAAGAATGCACATTGAACCAGGCCTCCTGCGACATGAATGCAATACTCACCCTGGCCCAAGGCCGGAGGAGAGGGAAAGGGGACGGGATGGGATGGAATCCGGCAGCTCTGCACAGGGGTGAGGGCTGGGGGATTAAGGAGGCAGAAGCAGGGCAATAAATGCAGCCTGTGGGCTCCCTCATTCTCTTCACCCTTAGCCCCCCCACACACACACACACACTCTGTGCCATGACTACATAAGGAACAGAAAGTTGCTTTGTTTTGAGTTCAGCTCTCACATCCAACTAGACTGTCCATTTAAGGTGGCAGATAGACTCCAGAAAAACAGCTCAGAGCAACCAGAACAAGGAGAGGCAGCGCCAGGCAGTGAAGGACAGCAGGGAGCTAGGTGTGGTTGTGCACATGCGGGAGATCAAGGAAGTGAACACCATCATCCCTCAAGTTTTCTCCCAGTCCAAATTTTTTTTTTCACCCTTGCTCACCACACCCCCTCTGTGCTTGAGAGACAATGAGATATCAGGGGCTAATTTCCAGTGAATATCCATCTCCCCACACCCTTGTGGAAAAGGCTGGAGGCATTTTTCTTGCCAATTATTGTCACTGTTGACTCTCTCTTACTTTACAACTGTAGCCAAGCCCAGGGAAGCCGCAGTTCTTGAGGGATTAAAATGAACGTCATATGAGGAACACATGCTGTGCTACGCACTTCAACACACACCATCTCTTTTCATCTTCATAGAAACTGCATAGTAATTATTACTGTCTCCACTTTAGAGATGAGAAGATTGAGGCTCAGGCATATTAATTGAGCAGCCCAAGGCCACCAGAAAGTCTGAACTAAGATTTGAATCTAGAGGCTCTGACCCCAGAACAACTGCCCTGAGCCTGTGAACTTTCATTTCTGCTGCTATAAATCCCCCCAATGTGCACACACAACACACCCACACACCCCAGATGAGGTATATCCAAAAGCGTCAGGCTGTAGAAGTGTGTGTGAGGAATGTACTGACCACCTGCTCAAGTACTGGTGAAAGAGGAGACGTAGAGGGACATGAGATGGGCCAATCCTATGCCAGCCCCCTGCTTCTGCTGAGGAAGAAATGGAGCCACAGTATGGCATGAGAGCCATGGTCAGCTTTGTATTTGAGGACAAACCAAGCTCCAGGACCCTCCATGATAAGCTAGACATCCATGAAGCCATGGGACTTTGTTCATGTTCTCTAGTAGCGTTCTGAGCGGACCCAGAAGACAGGATGTGATAGAAGGAACAAAATTATTTGAACATCTTGGTGGATATTTTTCAGGAATACAGTTGAGAGCATCCTAACATCATATTAATTAAATTATATTACATGACCTTTGAAGCTTCTGCAATGCTAGGATTCCATGAGAAGGAATATAGCTTTGTATCTGCACGTAACTTTGCACATTGGAGAAGGGGTTGATGAGAACAACAACAGTGGTAACAAGCACTTACTGAACTCTCACTGTGTGCCAAGCACTCCTATCTCCGATTAGTAGGTGCTATAACCCAGCACTACTGGACGAAGACAATGGCAAGAGGAAGAACAAGGACAGCGACGAATTAATTAACGAAGTAGGAATTTAATTTGAGCGGAGTCCAAGGGGAATTGTAATTCATTCTGGCAGGTTGCACAGATTTATCTTGCCTTTTAACACTGCAAAGAAAACATTAGACAAAGGAGCTCCATGAGGCCTCCCCATCACCGCCAGTGTTCCTGGCAGCATCCACACCCACAGGCCTGCAGGAGAAAACACAGTGCAACTGAGTGTTAAAGACGATGCCTCTGACAGTGATCCTGACTTGAGCGGCAGATGTATTTGCTATTTGTAAAAACACTATCATCCTTACTTTCTCCCTCCATTGTTTGTATCATTGAATATGATACTATCTTATCACTTGATTACCTGGCCTTCTTGAACTCCTCTCCAAGTGGTACTCCAACTAAACCACATGTTCCTCAAGGCCAAAGCCCTGGTACATTTCTGTGCACCTCAATAGCAGTTAGTTCCAGAGAAGCACACAGGCAGTGCTCAGTAAATCCCGATGGAATGGGGTTGGAAAATCAGCCCTGATGTGGACTCAGCAACCATTGCTCCCCAGTGTATGTGTGTGAACTATTCTCTGCTGGGAATGGCAGCTGCGAAGCATGCTGTCCACGCGGGTCAGTCACCTCCTGTAAAGTCTCCTCTAGCCCTAATGAGTGCTGCTCAACGCACCCTTGTTCTGCTTCAACAAGTCCTTGCAGTTCTCTTTAGGCTTCTCTTTTTGTTGACCTCCCTTAAGCTTTTGGGGGTCTTGCTGTTTGTCCACCACTTCTCACAGGCTTCAGTTCTGTAGAATTTTACTGTGGTAGCTATCTCCAAGATTCTCAGACTTAGCAATCCTAAGAACCTTCAGGATCCACCCTTAGATAGTCTGTTCTGGAATAGAATCAGGACTCTACATTTTAATAAGCCCCGCCAGGTGATTTCTGATGCAGGTGGTCCATGAATCACCCTTTGGGAAACTCTGACGATCTCAAAGGAATTATAGGATAGAACCTTAGTCTATGAATTATTATCATGATTTCTAGGAACCAGAATCCTGACTGTCCTTTACCTCTGGGGTCCTAGAATCACTGCTAGCTTTTCAGGAGTCAAGTGATTCAACCAACATATTTTCTCAGAGAAAATAGTGTTAAAAAGCCTGGGTTCAGTCAGAAAGCTGTCCAGACTGAGAGGGACTGAAGCCATAAAAATCAATGGAAAAGCAGTTACTATAGGAGGAGAGTGAAGATAGAGACAGCTTTCAGGTCCCAATGAAGAGATGTCACCATTTTTGACAGCACAAGGGTCCAATAAGTTGTTCATGTGTTTTGTTTTGGCTAAAGCTCCCAGCCCTTCTGCGGCCACATCATCATTAACTTAAAGCAGCAGTAGTCCTTGTTACCGCCACTTTCGTGTAGTGTGAGGATGATCCTTAAGCAAATAAATTAGGATGGTCTTCTGTACATTTTCCTTTTCCTTTGGTTATCTTTACCCCCCTTTTATTGTACAACTGTCCACTGATCCACTTACCAGCTCTTTCTTCAGACTCTTTCCTTTCTACTATATGAACCTACTTTCCCAAAAAGCATTTGTACACTCAAGGTTAAGTAGTTCATACAGCTTAAAACATTACCTCTCCCATAATTATTTAGATCTAAATATAAATAGATTAAACTTATCTATACTGAGTAATGTAATTACAAACCATCAGACAACCATGAGAATTATAATTTTGTAAGATATAATTTTGCAAGCAATGGAAGTTTCTAGTACTTCTTTGCACAGATATGAAACTAACCATGATAAGCAAATTGCATGAGACATTTGAAACCATCCATGCTGAGTTTTAAGATGGCCTAGAAGTCAGGCACAGAGTATCCCTGGACTAGGTTGGTTACTTAACTCTCCCAGCTCTCATAGTACCCAAGTCTGCACTTATCTAGCATTTATCACACCATATGTACTAATCTTTTATATTTCAATTTCTCCCTCATTTACCACAAGATTGTGAACAACTCAAAAAAACAAACCAAGCCTGAGCAAGATGGCCCAATAAGACATCCCTTGATTGTGTATCCCTGCCTCAACAATAATAATTTGGCATTCATCCACAGACAAAAATGCCTTTGTGGGAACTGGGGGATCCAGTTTCCACAATCCAGGAAATTGTGAAACCCCAGTGCAGTCCAAGAATAAAGACAGCTGTTTTAAAAAACAGGCCCACACCCAGTAGGCTGACTTATTGAACGTGGTTCTGGCTATGGATCTGGAAACAGCTCCATAAGGTTGAGATTTCAATGACAGTTCCATTTAGCTTTGGCTCTATCACCAGCACCATATGCCAAGGGACACGGGAGGAGTCTTACCCACCTGTGTGTAGAGTATTAACCATTCAGATCCTGTGGACCTTGAAGTAGCCAGAGAACCGTCCCAGCCCCTCTCAGTCATGATCCAGGAGCCTTGTGAGAACCCTAACTTAGACTACTATTCATAGCTGAGAGAGCCTTTATGGAAATCCAGGAGTCCATCAGAAAAATTTCAGCACACAATAGGAACAAAAAAATAAATAAATTTAAGGTTGGATCCATTGAAGAGGACAAGATGAACAGTTTGACTTTACCAATGTCACCCCTCCCCAAAGATGACACAGACTGGTCCCAATGGAGCTCTTCTCGGCCATTATTTCACCCTGCAGGAGAAGTCAGATGGGTGAGTGAGCACCCAGCTCTCCCAGCTGTGTGAGACACCTCCAAAGATTCCTGTTTCTCTCTTGCCTCCTCCAGAGCACTGAGTCATAATCTGCACAACTAAAAGTCAGTGAGCAGGTGGGAGAACAGTAGCCAGAGCTCAAAACAGAATGTATAGACAGGATGTTGATCCTATGACCTGCATCTTGGACTCTTGGACATATCAGGAGGCCCACTGATGAGCCACTCAGGATGCCTCACTGCTGGATCTCCCAACTGCCCCACAGGTGACCTCAGCACTCAGTACATCACACACACACACACACACACACACACACACACACACTCTGTGGCCAGCTCCCTGTGTAAGTAGCTAATGGCAGTGAGAAAGAGCTTTCACACACAACTAGGGAGCACACCCAGAAAGCTGGCCCAAATCTGCTGGCCTGGGAGAAACCAACCTTGAGTATTCAGCAGTGCCTAAGGTAAGCAAAGGGAGGATGTCAGCACTGGACCTGGCTTTGCAGGATAATATAAGTTTAAGAATTATGCCACGGGAGAGAAGTGTGGCACAGACATACCCATATAGAAGGCCTCAGAAAGCTTCAGAATCCCTACCGAGGCTGACAGAAGGTATTTTCCTCTCCTGAAGTCTTCAGGAGTACGAGAAATCAAAGATACACGACATCACCAAAGGAACACAATAATTTCACAGTAATCAACCTCAAAGACATAGAGATCTGCGATTTACCTGATAAAGAAATCAAAATAGGTTGATTTGGCTCAGTGGTTAGAGTATCGGTCCGCAGACCAAAGAGTCTCGGGTTCAGTTCCAGTCAAGGGCACGTACCTCGGTTGTGGTTCCATCCCCGGTCCTGGTCAGGGTTGTGCAGGAGGCAACCAGTCAATGTGTCTCTCTCACATCAATGTTTCTCTCTCTCTTTCTTCCTCCTTTCCTCCTACTCTATCTAAAGATAAATGGGAAAATATCCTTGGATGAGGATTTAAAAAAAAAAAAAAAAAGATTATAAACCCTTTCAGTGTGGCTCAGTGGATTGAGCATCATCCAAAGGACCGAGAGGGCCCAGTTCAATTCCCAGTCAGGGCACATGCCCAGGTTTCAGGCCTGATTCCCAGTAGGGGTTATGCAGGAGGTAGCCAATGGATGTATCTCTCTCACATCGATGTTTCCATCTTTCTTTCCCTTCCTCTCACTCTAAAAACCAATGAAAGCATATTTTTTTAAATTCAAAATAGCTGTTTGAAGGAAACTTAAAGAAAATACAAAAAGACAAGTCAATTAAAGTAGTAAAACAATGCATGAACAAAACAAGAAGCTAAAAAAAGAAATAGAAGTAATAAAAAAAAGACCAGAGAGAAATTCTGGAGTTGAAGAATATAAAAAAGTGCAATAGAGAATGTCAACAAAATTTTAATCCAAAACAATCTTCTGCAAAACACATTATAATGAAACTGTCTAAAATTAAAGATAAAGGAAGAATTTTAAAAGCAGCAGGGTGGGGGGTAGGATAGGGAAAAGGGTGTCTAGGGGGAAAAAGAAGAAACATTTGTAACAAAAATAAATTAATTAATTAAAAATAAATAAATAAAAGCAGCAGCAGGAAAAAAAACTCTCTCATACAAGGAAACTTCCAAAAGGCTATCAGCAGATTTCTCAGCAAAAACCTTTCAGGTCTGGAGAAAGTGAGATAGTATATTCAAAGTGCTGAAAGGAGGAACAAAACTGCCAACCAAGAATACTTTACTTGGCAAAGCTGTCCAGAAATGAAAGTGAAAGACCCCCAAACAAACAAAAGCCAAAGGAGTTTATCACCACTAGATATGCTTTACAAGAAATGTTAAAAAAAAAAAAAAAAAAAAAACTCTAAAAGTAGAAATGAAAGCATACTAATAACTAACATGAAGATATACAACATACTGGTAAAGATATGTATATAGTCAAACTCAGAATAGTCTAATGCTGTAATATGATGGAGTATTAACCAATTGGCTCTAGTATAAATGTTAAAGGACAAATGTGTTAAAAATAACTATAGCTGTAATAATTTGTTAATAAACACAATATAAAAAGAGGAAAATTGTGACATTATAACATGAAATGGGAGGGGAGTAAAAGAATAGGTTTTTGCATGTGTTCAAAGTCGTTATCAGCACAAAATAGACTGGTATAGCATAAAACAGATGTTTATTTACATGAAACAGATGTTTGTGTAAGCCTCATGATAATCACAAAGAAAACCTACAGTAGATACACAAGAAAATAGAGAAGGAAATCAAAGTGTGCCAGTATGGTAAATCATAAATTCACAAAGAAAGACAGAAAGATAGGAAGGAAGAATGAATAATATGACATTAGTAAGTCCTTACTATATCAATCATTAAATGTAAATGAATTAAGCTCTCCAATCAAAAGGCATGGAGTAGATGAATGGATTAAAAAAACAAAACAAAAAGAAAAAACAAGGCCTAAATATGCAGCCATTGGCCAAGATGTGAAAACAACCTAAATGTTCATCTGTGGATGAATGGCTAAAAAAGATGTGGTGTAAACAGGGCTGGGAAAAATTAGGTGTACAGTTGTAAGTAAACAAAACACAGAATTTATTTTTATTAATTAATTATTGTATTATTTTCCATACAAACAACTATAAACCTACTTTTGCCACACCATGTACATATGCTGGAATGTTATTCAGCCTTAAAAAGGAGAAAATTTTGCCATTTACAACATGAATGGGCCTTGAAGATATTATGCTAAGTGAAAGAAGTCAGATGAGCCCTGGCTGGTTTGGCTCAGCAGTGAGAGCATCTGCCTGTGGACCAGAGAGCCCCAGGTTTAGTTCCTATTAAGGGCATGTACTTCAGTTGCAGTTTGTCCCCAGCCCCAGTTGGGGTCATGTGGATGGCAACCACTTGATGTGTCTCTCTCACATCAATGTTTCTCTCTCTCCCTCCCGCTCTATCTGATGATAAATGCAAAAATGTCCTTGGGTAAGGATAAAAAAAAAAGTCAGATGATGTCAACCATGGATATTTCCCTAGATGAGTAAGGAAGCCAAGAGCTGAGTGAAGAGTTCTGCTTATTCATTGTGGAATTGACCAGTCGATCTGTAAAAGCAAGTGCCCCTAAAACAGCAGTTTTCAACCAGTGTGCCACAAGAATTTTTAAAACACGCAATACCTGACTAACTAAAGGGGCACTGACTTCCTTTTCCTTAGATTATCAAATTTAAAAAAAGTAAAAAGAGGCAACACAACAACAGCTCTCTGGTGTAAATGAATCAAAATTATACCTATATTTTTGTCAGATCAGAAAAAATAATATGTTTTGTGGTGTGCCACAGAATTTTAGTAGTTAGTTTACGTGTGCCATGAGATGAAAAAGGTTGAAAATCGCTGCCCTGAGAGAATGTCACATAAAACAAGTCTCTCCAGATCAGACCTTTTTATTTCAAGCTTTGGTGTATGTTTTTTGCTCCTTTGATTTAAAGCAAGGATAATGCAAGAATTGAGAGTAAAATCAAGTAGTAGACAAAAAAGGTATTATCATTATTTTAGAATTATTTTGTCACAACTATGAAAGTAACTTTATTTTAAAGCATGTATTCCAACAGTTTATCCCTCAGATAAGGTTAAATTATTAATTTGGATAGAGAAGAAATATAAAGTGTAAAGAAAGTATATGTAGATAATATTTTCCTTTCTTTGCCCTATGTAGAAATTTACTAGCTGTATTTGGAACTGGAGTGAAGAGGGCTGTTACCTGAACTATTAATGCACTTATTAGTAGATATATTGACCTATTCATTTTTAAATAGATTTTTAAAAATGATTTTATTGATTTTTTTTTTTTTAGAGATAGAGGAAGGGAGAGGGAGAGATAGATGAAAACATCAATGGGAAAGAAACATTGATTGGCTGCCTCCTGCATGCCCCTTACCAGGGATCGAGCCCACAGCCCCGGGCATGTGCCCTGACTAGGGATCGAACCAGCCACCTCTCAGTGCATGGGTCAATGTTCAACCACTGAGTCATACCGGTCAGGCTGGCTTGTCCATTTTTAAACAACTTTATTAAGGTATAATGCACATGAAATTCACCATTTTAAGTATACAATTCAATGATTTTTGAAAAATTTACAAATATGCAACTATTACCAAAATCCAGTTTTAGAAAAAGTGATCCTTCTAAAAATATCATGTTTCCATTTGCAGTCATATCCTCATCCCACCCCAAACTCAGGCAACCACTAATCTGCGTCTGTAGATTTGCCTTTGTGAGCATGTCATGTATAGAATGTTTATGGAATCATACATGTTCCTTTCCATATGGCTTCTTTCCCTTAAAATAATGTTTTGAGGCTCACAGTGTTCTAGAACGCATCACTAGCCTATTCCTTTTTATTGCTAAATAGCATTTTATTGAATGCATATACCATGGTTTGTTTATCCATTTAATTAATGACCATTGAGAGTATTTCCACTTTTGTCTATGATGAATAATGCTGCTATGAATACTTACATACAAGTCTTTGTATAAGCATATGTTTTCATTTCTTTGGGGGAGCTTCCTGGTAGGAGAATTATGGATCATACAGTAATTTTATATTAAGATTTTCGAGAAACTGGCAAACTGTTTTCCAAAATAGTTGTTCAACGATTTTACATTCCCATCAACAAAGTATGAGGATTCCAGTTTCTTTACATCCTCACCAATACTTGCTATTGTCTGTCTTTTTTATTACAGCAATTCTTGTAGATGTAAAATAATGTCTCATTGTGATTTTAACTCACCTGTGATTTAATGACCACGGAACACAAAAACAAACTGGGATTCTAATTTCCTAATTCTGAATTTAGTTGAAATTGAATTAGACTATGTTTTCCCATACCTCATTTTCCACACAATAATTAAGTCATCTCTAATAAAGTCATTAGTGAAAAGAGACAAATGGAGTGTCAAAATCATAGACTCCTTGGGAACAAGTCATGTCTTATCCCATCTGTGACTCTTTGTACCTACCACAGTCTCTACCCATTGTAGCTGCATAATAAATGGCTGTTGAATGGAATAAAATGGGAAAACACTAATGAAACTTCAGCCTAGTCAAAATCATATCAGAGTCAAATGCAATTATATTCCTTGAATATATTGAGCATATCTGAATTTCATATTAATTATAATTTTATGACCTAAAAAAATTTTTTTAAATACTGTGGATATGGCCCCAGACAGGTAGCTCAGTTGGTTAGAGTGTTGTCCCAATACACCAAGGTTTCAGGCTTGATCCCAGTCAGGGCACATACAAGAATCAATCAATGAATGTGTAAAGAAATGGAACATCCTCTCTCTCCCTCCCACTCTGTCTGTACAAAAAATGGAAAAATGTCCTCGGATGAGGATAAAAAAAAATAAAAAAAAAGGAGAAATGGAACAAGTCGATGTTTCTCTCTCTCTCTCAAATCAATCAATCAATAAGTACTATGGACACAATAGTTACTGAGCCATTAACCCAAAGTGGTATATACTTTGAGCATCTGCATCTGAATGATCTGGAATGTTTTAAAAATACAGATGCCCAGGGCTCCCTCCAAACATATTGAATCAGAAGCTCTGAAGGTAAGACCTGAAAATCTGCTTTTGCAAAGCCTTCCAGTAGTTCTTAGGCACCAAAAGAAACAAAAATGAGAACCAGTAACACAACAGATGTTATGTAACACATTTTGGGACTGTTTACTTGAAGGCATTAGGATTGGTGACTTAGAAGAGACTGTGGTGCTGGAAAACTAAAAGAATTCCTAACTACTGAGAGATGTAACATAATGTCATAATTGCAATGGTGTACATGGCTTCCTGGGAAGCCTTTAACAAGTTGTGGTCGCACCTGGCCGGTTTGGCTCAGCGGTTAGAGTGTCGCCCGCGGACCAGAGAGACCCGGGTTCGGTTCCCGCTAAGGGGCACGTACCTTGGGGCCCCGGTTGGGGTTGTGTGGGTGGCAACCACTCGACGTGTCTCTCTCACGTGGATGTTTCTCTCTCTCTTCCTCCCTGTCTCCCTCCCACTCTATTTGAAGATAAATGCAAAAAGTGTCCTCAGATGAGGATTAAAAAAAAAAAGTTGTGGTCACTAATGAGTAATTGATTTTGCAAAAACATTAAGGGACAAAATACTCCTTAATTGTGATGGGAATTATTGTAAAATGCCTTGAAGGGCTCTCTGCTCCATCTTGCTGCCGATGTCCCTCCTCCAGCCATGTGGAACCTGAGAACTTCCAGGCAACATCAGTGTTGGTATGTCTGCATCTGCCTGTGTGAAATGTCATAACTTTGTACCACAATCATATCTAAGCCATCAGCAGTGAAATATATCACCTCCAGCACATAATTAGGCAGAAAAGAAGAATGCATGTGAAGAAGGTGAATAAACAAGACTGGTGGAATTTCTGTCTTTCAGCTTGCCACTCATCACACCTCCGGCATCAATATTGTTAATGGGGCATTTATGTGACGGTAAAGTGATCATTTCTATTCAGGCTTGCTCCAACTGGAACTAACCGCCTTCTGACGGGAAGGCTCTTCCCCCACTCTTCCTCACGGCTGCCAATTCGACTATCTCTCCTCTGCCCTCAACCACTCTCTCCATATTCCCTTTTTTCCAAGCACGTAGCAGTCTGTATTTTCCAAAGATGGACACAAAAATATTTCCCTTCCTACCTGCTCTTCTACAGTATGACTTTGCCACTCGCCCGTCAAGAGGTGGAGTCCATTTCTCAACCTTCTCTTGAACGCAGGCAGATGCTGAGATTGACCGACAGAATGCATCCAAAACGACCGTGCCGCAGCCAGGGTTGCCACGTGCTATTCTGACAACTTCTGCTTTACGGTGTCTGGAAGCCACACACCATGTAAAAAGTGTCACTAGCATTTTGTGAGACATCCAGCCACCTGGAGAGGCCCTGGGGGATGAGTTGTCGCACGGCAAGAGGAAGAAGCCAAGGCCACTGAGACCCCAGATGTGTGAGTGCAGAAGCCATCCGAGTTTCAGGTCAGAGAGGCCAGCCCAGTCAAACACATCCCACATTCCTGACCCACAAAATCAGGAACAAAACAAAACAGTTGTCCCAAGGCACTAAGTTTTGGGGGTGACTATGGAGTGAAGGATAGCAGAATATGCCACCCCAGACTCTGCCTATTTGGCATAAAGTTTATTTTGAGCTGATTATTTTTGAGAAATAGCAGAAGTTACCTTTTTGTGAGGGAAAGTTAGATTATTATAAAGGAAATATCCATTTGTGTCTCCATCTCTATACTAGAAAGAGAAGATAACTCTAAATCATAAAAGAATTTTATCAGTAGAGAAGGCACCCACTTAAATCTCCATAGCAACTTTTGCCCTTGTTTACTGTGCTTTTCCTGGTAACCCCTCATAACTGGCCTCTCCTCTCCCCAACATGTTTTGTTTGTTTTTGTCTGTAGCTAAAGATGGTATTTAGGTTGGTGGCTTAGGCCACTCAGGGAGTTACCTACTCAGTTTCTCTTGTTATCTCCCATGCATATGTGAGGGACACGTTTTAATCAATGTCTGTTGGTTTTTCTTTTGTTAATCTGTCCTTTATTATAGGGGGTCTCAGCCAAGAACTCAGAATGGTTACAAGAACAATTATTTTTCCTCCCCTACAACAGTAATATATAGCTAGAACGAAGTGCTTAACACTATTTTAAATTATTTATCATAGTCTTGCCGGTGTGGCTCAGTGGTTGAGTGTTGACCCATGCACCAAGAGGTTGCCGATTCGATTCCTGGCACATGCCCAGGTTGTGGGCTATATCCCCAGAGGGGGGCATGCAGAAGGCAACCAATCAATGTTCTTTTTTCATCAATGTTTTTTTCTCTCTCTCCCTTTCCCTTCCTCTCTCTCTAAAGTCAATAAAGAAAAAAATTTTTATTAAAAAAATGATTTAATATATTTATTATCTATCCCTCCCCCCCCCACACACACACACACTAGAATGTGAGTTCTGATCAAGGCATGGCTTTTTCTGTCCTATTTATCACTGTGCGATCAGTGCCTGGAATAAAGTATTAATAAATATTTGTTAAATCATTATGGAATGCATTTCCTCTCGGAAGGCTCAAAGGCGCTGATAATGCCCTCCAGCTGACGCTCTGCTTGTGCCAGTTCTTCTTTCATTTCTGTTAGCAACATTCATCTTTGTGAAGAAATACATTTCATACAAAGTCTAGGAAACAGATTGGCAATGGAGCATCACCACACTGCTCAGCTGCAGTTTTCAAAAGCAGACCAAGAGAAGCCTTTCCTCGGGGGCTGCCAGGATTTAATCTTCAGTAAAGCTCCTGAGCTCCCATCTGAGTCACAACATAAAGAAACCAATATTTTCTCTCCGGTCACTGCGATGGCTGATGTGGGGCCTTACACAGGGAGCGAACCTAATGCATTAACTGGAGAAGGAGCATGGCTTTCAAGGACAAGGAAAGAACTGTATCAGAAATACCAGCAACACCCTGGGTTAATGTTTGTCGTCGTTGTTTACAAAGTCCTCAAAGCCCTTCACTGATTGAGGATTTGATTAGGGTAGCATGTATGATTTTCTCTATTGAGATGCTGACATTGCATTCTCTTTATCTCTTCCTTTATATATAATAAAAACCTTGGGAACTCTAATGGTTTTGTATTTTCTAGCAAATTAATTTTTAAGTCATCCTAAGTGTTTGCAAACCTAAAATTGGAACCTTCCCTTACAAAGCATAATTATGCACCAAATAGGTTCTTTTCTAAAACATTTCTAGGCTTCCATAAGGAGCCAGCAGTAACAGACACATAGCTTTTCCACTCCTTCTGTTTGTCTACAAAGGAGCTAAGAACATTAAATGGCAAGTTTACCACACCATCACCATTGCTTTACCAAAAAAGCAAAGTCTGTTTCTTCCCAAATATCAGTTCATTTCCCCCAGCACAGGGTGGCAAGCAATTATAGACTTAAGAGACACATCGTTCCATGCTCTGCACAGATGTCAGGGGTAGATGAAGGGACATGTCTTGTATACAGTCATTAGCCCTTGAAAAAAGATTAATGATGGCCATGAGAATGTAGCAAGCCTTTGTTTGCTCTTCTCTGTTTTATATGAGGTTAACTTCCTGCTTCACCCTTCTCTTATGGAGAATTTTACACACATTTGGCGTTTTGTCAAGGATTTTTCATATTTCCTCATATAAATGCTATGTATCTATTCTCATAATTCTCTGTAAAACTGGCAGCATTTTAATAGAATATTAACTCTTTTAATTGTATAAGACACCCACTAATGGAAATTCACATTATTACCATGTTAAAATTCCCTACCCCAATATTTTATAACTGTATTCTTGAGTTTATTGAACTCCATGTCTCTGTTTTAAAGCACACCATTCTCAATAACACATACTTAAATGAGTCAAACTGCACCCTCTGCCGATATCAGCATGATAGCATCCTTCTCATTGCACCTGCCATGAGCAACACCAGCAACCTAAACAGTCCCTCCTACTTCCCAGCTAGGGGTGCAAAGAGAGATCCTTGTGGTTGGGTTCATGTAGAATGAAACTATTAAAGGGGAATATCTGAGCTGTTTCTGATTGCAGAAATATGACTGAGTCATTCACAAGAAATTCTGACATTCTCTTTGAGTATGGTTTTGAAAATTACTCTTTTCCTCCCCTAAAGTCATATCATGACATCATTATTATTAAAAGCATGATGAAATTACAGGAACAAAGCAAGGCTAAGAGACCATTATAATCAATAATGGGCCCATTTTTTGTAGTAGCTCATGCACCCAGCTATACAGGATCTACAAGCTTGCTCACCTTGAGAAAACTTGACATCTACATTTCTATAAAATGAGGAACCAGTTTTCAGCTTGCATTTAGAATCCCAGAAGTTCTACCAAAAGAGGAAGAATTTAAATTGCCTCTCTCCCTACCACAAAAGGGTCAAATAAGAGAGGAAACCATCCTGCTGAATAGTGCACTCTATGTAAAGATACTGACAGCAGGGAGCTACAGGGAAGAAGACCTTCCAGGGAAAATTATGAGCAGTAGGGTTTTACAAGCAGTGTTGCAGAGCAGAGGCTCCTTGTTCAAGAACACGACATCAACAGCTTGCACGTGGAAGAAAAGAGTACTGATCCCTCACATCGGATCCTTTGAACCTAAAATGTAAGGAACTCAAACTAGTGCAGACCAGAAATGATTCCCTTAAGTACCAATGGGGCATTGGAAATTAATATCATACCTCCACTGGTTATTATTCAAAGTGAAATAACATGATTGTTATTCCATTAAGTGGTTTTGTTTATTCTCAGCCAATCCTTTGGATTATCGTCATGAAGTCATGAGTTTTTAAACCCTCCCCACCCCCCCTCCCCGCCCCTGATAGCTGATGCTCAAGGTGAGAAGGCTATATAGATAATATCTTTTAGAGATTGCTGTCTTTACAAGTATTTATATTTACCAAAAATTTGCTATATCTCACTTGCAATACTGGCATGATTTATGAGTCATAGGTGCCAGTTTAGCTTGAACAACTCTACAAAATATTAAAGATCATAGGTTGCAAATTGTTGTCTACTCCCCACTCAATGCACAAGTCCAATTGAAACACTATCCATCTACTCACCTGACCCACAAAGAGACAGATGCCATCTAGTGTTTGGTAGACTAAAGTGCATCTCAATTATATTTTGAGTCTAATTCCATGTTGGGATTATCCAGATACAGGCATATCAAAAGGTGCTGTGGTGTATTCCATGCAAAGAATATGCACCACATTATGGTGCTAGTTTTTCCATTAAGTAGCTGGATTATGTTGGTCAAGACCCCCATGTGTCTTGAATTAGTTGCTCTCCACTGTCTGTTATAAGTAACAGACTCTCTCAGTTCTGGCTAATGCAAGGCCACTCATGGAAACCTAACCTTTATACATTGAAATCTTGATACAGTGCAGACCTAAACCCCAGGAAACCATACAACACTTTCTGGGGCTAACCTATGATATATGTAAAGCAGAATGTTTTCTATATTATACAGTACAGACAAAAACATGAGACACAAGGACACATTAGATCACTCTAGGCAATGATTTATCATCAGGTACTGCAAGGAAGAAAAGAAGTAAAAACAGGGTGACCATAACTCTTAGTGATTCTGTAAAGACCTCTAAGAATTCACTATTAAAAGCATACTAGCTGTTTAAACTTTCGTCTAATAAGGTGGGGAAAATATTCTCCAGTCTTATGTACTAGAGGGTTCTGTAAAATGTCTTTTTAACTAGACTACATGACAACTAAAATCTTCCCCAGAAAAATAAATGGAAAACACAGCAAAATGTGTGACACTTGCTAAATCTTCTTTCACACCCTTTGATTCTTTAGATCATGTTCAGTTCTCCTTGAATAAGTTTGGTAATCTAGAAGGTGGTCAGACTTGTGTCCACTGGTTTGTGAAGACAGAGTATCAAACCCAAGAAATCTGTTCATGGCTTGAAAGAATGGACCTGGCCTTCCTGGTAGATAGATTTCCAACCCGCTACTCAGTACATCAGATTTGGAAGACGAGTATAAGGGACACTGACCTTGAAAAGTATGAGCACAGGATAAAAAAAAATGGCAGGAGAGTGAATGGAAGCTACACAGACCATCTCCCAGGACCAAACGGGAATTACAGTGAAAATAAAGACAAATCATCAGGAAAAAACAACAGAAAAGCAGCTTGCAAGGACCATATAACCAGGGACACTTAATCAACCCTGGTAGGATTGTGGAGGTGCGAGAGGGGGCTGGGAGCCCATGGACAGCAGCAATCTTAGCTGTAAGCAGCGACCTCGGGGTTAAAATCCAAAGCCCACTCCACAGCACAGGGGGCCAGGACAGAGTGTTAAAATAGCCACAGCTACTCACCTTGGGCTCCAGCAGAAGGAGGGAAGACTGGATTTGAACTGTGTGAGGACACTCAGGATTTGGAGGGCGCTCAGAGCGTTTGCTGAGTTGTGGCCACACAGGATGGTGGCCATCTTACTCCTTCCCAGGGCTCTGAAAAAAAGGTGGCACCCCGCCCTTAGAGATTCAACCCCACCCAAGTGGGCCTATGAAATGTAAATTGAGGCTCATTAACAACCAGCATCTGTGCACCCTCAAAAAATTCTCTCATGCTGAACACCTGAGGGAGTTTTTCATTCAACTGAGGGCCCAAGGCTCTTCAAGTAACCACAACTAATAGCCTCCAGAAAAAAAGCGAGAGGATAACTGAACCTTTCCTGGGCTTGAAAATCTACCAAGGAAAGTAAGACTTGACAGTGGTATTTAATGTGGGTCCTCCCACGCTCATCCAAACCCAGTAGAGGGAGCCACAAACAGCAGAGTGCCAACACCCACAGAAGAAAATAGGCAGGCTCCATTACCCAATGAGATAGCCAAAATGGTGAAGCAAAGAAATCCCAAATGAAAGAACAAGAGATCTCTACTGAAGATGAGATAAATAAAATGCAGTTAAGCAAGTGATCAGAGGTAGAATTCAGAGCCATGGTCTTGAGGAAGCTCAACAGCATGAGTAAGGAAATCAGCACCAAGAGTAAAGACATTGAAACATTAAAAATCAACCAATTGTAAATTAAAACCACCAAGAAGAAATGAAGAATGACATAGCAAAAAAAAAAAAAAGAGGGAACACATTGGAAAGACTAAACAGCTAAACAGCAGAGGAGAGGAAGCTGAGGACCACATCAGTGAATTAGAAGAAAAGGCAGAAAAAATCAACCAATCAGAAAACCAAAAGGAAAAAACTATTAAAAAACAGGAAGACAGCTTAAGAGAACTGTGGCACAACTGAAAACATAATAACATTTGCATAGGAGTCCCCAAAGAAGAAGAAAATGAGCAAGGGTTACAGAATATATTTGAAGAAATAGTGACAGAAAACTTTCCTAATTTGGTGAAGGAAGAAGGCATTCAAGTTCAAGAAGCACAGAGAGCCCCAAGTAAGAAGAACCCAAACAGGCCCACACCAAGACACATACTAATTAAAAGGCCAAAAATTAAAAACAAAGAGAGAATCATAAAGGCGGCAAGAGATAAGTAACAGGCTATATACAAAAGAAACCCCATAAGGCTGACAGCAGACTTCTCAACAAAAACATTACAGGCCAGTAGAAAGTGGCATGAAGTAATCAAGGTCGTGAAAAACAAGGATCTGAATCCAAGACTACTCTATCCAGCAAGGCTATTATTCAAAATAAAAGGTGAAATAAAGAGCTTCCCAGACAAAAAAAAAACCAAACAAACAAACAAAAAGGATAAGGGAATACATTAGCACCAAATCAGCACTGCAAGAAATGTTAAAAGGACTGCTGTAATTAGTAGAAAAAATTGGAAGAAAAATATAACCATAGTAAACAAAAATGGGAATAATTACATATCAATAATCATCATAAATGTAAATGGATTGAATGCTCCCATAAAATGACAGAGTACCTGATTGGATAAGAAAGCATGACTTATATATATGTTGTTTACAAGTGACCCACCTCACAGTAAAAGACTCACATAGTTTGAAAGTGAAGGGATAGAAAAAATTTTCGAAGCAAATGGAAATGGAAAAAATGCTGGGATAGCAATACTCATGTCTGATTAAATAGATTTCAAAATGAAGGCCATAACTAGAGACAAAGAAGGTCAGTACATAATATTGAAAGGATCTATTCAACAGGAAGATATAACCTTGATAAACATATATGCACCCAATATAGGAGCACCAAAATATTTAATATCTTCTGGAGGACTTCAAAGGAGAAATCAACAGCAATACAATCATAGCAGAGGACTCCAACACCCCGTTGACATCACTGGATAGATCCTCTAGACAAAAAAATTAGCAAGGAAACAGAGACTCTAAATGAAGCACTGGACCAAATAGATTTAATAGATAGCTACAGAGAATTACACCCCAAAACTACAGAATTCACATTCTTCTCAAGTGCACATGGGACATTCTCAAAGATAGGCCACATGTTAGTACACAAACTAAGTCTCTACAAGTTCAAGAAGATTAAAATCATATCAAGCATCTTCTCAGATCACAATGTCATGAAACTAGAAATCAATTGCAACGAGAACATGCAAAGACATTTGAACACATGGAGGCTAAATAGCATGTTGTTAAACAATGAATGGGTTACCGAGGAGATCAAGGAAGAAATTAAAAACTTCCTGGAAACCAATGAAAATGAACACACAACAACACAAAATCTATGGGATGCAGCAAAAGCAGTTCTGAGAGGGAAGTTCATAGCACTACAGGCCTATCTCAAGAAACAAGAAAAATTTCTAATTGACTGTCTAACCTCACAATTTAAAGAATCAGAAAGCAAACACAAATAAAACCCCACAGCAAGTAGAAGGAAGGAAATAGTAAAGATCAGAGAAGAAATAAATGACATAGAGTCCAAAAGAACAATTCAAAGGATCAATGAAACAAAGAGCTATTTTTTCGAAAAGATAAACAAGATTGATGGACCCTTAGCTAGACTCACCAAGAAACAAAGAGAGAGAACCCAAATGCACAAAATCAGAAATGAAAGAGGAGAAGTAACAACTGACACCACAGAAATACAAAAGATCGTTAACAACTACTATGAACAATTATATGGCAACAAATTCGACAATCTATGCAAAATGGACGAGTTTCTAGAAACACACAGTCTCCCAAAACTGGACCAGAAAGAGATAGAAAACTTGAACAGACCAATAACAACTAAGGAAATATAAGAGGTAATTAACACTCACCCAGCAAACAAAAGCCTAGGCCCAGGTGGCTTCACGGGGGAGTTTTACCAAACATTTAAAAAAGAACTAACACCCATTCTCCTCAAACTATTTCAAAAAATTCAAAAAGAAGGAAGACTTTCAAACTCATTTTATAAGGCTAGCATAATTCTAATTCCAAAACGAGAAAAAGACACTACAAGGAAAGAAAACTACAGGCCAATATCCCCGATGAACATAGATGCCAAAATCCTTAACAAAATACTTGCAAAATGAATCCAGCAACACATCAAAAAAATTATTCACTACTAGCAAGTATGATTCATCCCAGGGATGCAAGGCAGGTACAATATTCACAAATCAGTAAATGTGATACATCACATAAACAAAATGAAAGATTAAAAAAACCACATGATCATATCAATAGACACTGAAAAAGCACTCTACAAAATCCAGCATCCATTTCTGATAAAAACACTAAGCAGTGTAGAAATAGTAGGATCATATCTCGACATAATAAAGGCTGTATATAAAAGACCTATAGCCCACATCATACTCAATGGGCATAAACTAAAAGCATTTCCCTTAAGAACAGGAACAAGACAAGGATAACCACTTTCATCACTCTTACTTAACATAGTACTGGAAGTCCCAGCCACAGCAATCAGACATGAAGTAAAAATAAAAGGGATCCAACTGGAAAGAAGGAAGTGAAACTGCCATTATTCGCAGATGACATGATATTATACATAGAAAACCCTAAAGACTCCATCAAAAATCTACTAGACTTAATAAATGAATTTGGCAAAGTAGCAGAATACAAAATTAATGTCAAGAAATCAGTGGCATTCTTATACACCTATGATGAACTCACAGAAAGTAAAACTAAAAAACAATCCCATTTAGCATTGCAGCAAAAAAAATAAGATACCTGGGAATAAACTTAACCAAAGAAGTAAAGAACCTATTCACAGAAAACTACAGGACATTGAAAAAAGAAATAGAGGAATATATAAAAAAGTGGAAGCACATACCTTGTTCATGGACTGAAATAAGTAACATCATTTAAATGGCCACATTACCCAAAGCAATCTATAGATTCAATGCAATCCCCATCAAAGTACCAATGACCTATTTCACAGAACTAGAACAAATACTTCAAAAGTTCATATGGAACCAAAAAAAACCCCCAAATAGCCACAGCAATCTTGAAAAAGAAAAACAAAGTTGGAGGGATCACACTACCAGATTTCAAGTTATACTACAAAGCAACTGTAATCAAAACAGCCTGGTACTGGCACAAGAACAGGCATATAGACCAGTGGAACAGAACGGACAACCTAGAAATGAACCCAAGACATCACGCTCAATTCATATTTGACAAAGGGGGCAAGAGCATGCAGTGGAGTAAAGACAGCCTCTTTAATAAATGGTGTTGGGAAAATTGGACAGCTACATGCAAAAAAATGAAACTAGGTCACCAACTTACACCCTACACAAGAATAAACTCAAAATGGGTAAAGGACTTAAATGTGACTCATGAATCCATAAAAATCCTAGAAGAAAATGTAGGCAACAAAATTTCGGACATCATATGCAGCAGAATTTTCACTGATACATCACCTAAGGCAACGTAAGCAAAGGAGAAAATCAACACATGGGACTACATCAAACTCAAAAGCTTCTGCACAGCAAAAGAAACAAGCATCAAAATGGAAAGGCAACCCACTCTATGGGAGAGCATAATTGCCAATGATACATCAAATAAGGGGTTAATTTCCAAAATATATAGAGTACCCGATACGACTCAACAAAAGGCATACAAAGAACCCAATTAAAAAATGGTCAGAGGAGCTGCATAGACACCTCTCCAAACAGAACATACAAATGGCCAAGAGACATATGAAGAAATGTTCAATATCACTAATCATCAGAGAGATGCAAATTAAAACAAGTATGTGGTATCACCTCACACCTGTCAGACTGGCTGCCATCAACAAATCATCAAACAACAAGTGTTGGCAAGGGTGTGGAGAAAAGGGGACCCTAGTATACAGCTGGTGGGAATGCAGACTGGTGCAGCCACTATGAAAAACATTATGGTGTTACCTCAAAAAATTGAAAATTGAATTGCCATTTGACCCAGTGATCCCACTTCTAGGAATATATCCTAAGAAGCCTGAAACACCAACCAGAAAGAATATATGTACCCCCATGTTCATAGCAGCACTATTTACAATAGCTAAGATCTGGAAACAGCCCAAGTGTCCATCAGTAGACGAATGGATAAAAAATAGTACATATACACAATGGAGTACTATGCAGCTGTAAGAAAGAACGATCTCTTATCCTTTGAGACAACATGGAAGGACCTGGAGAGCATTATCCTAAGCAAAACAAGCCAAGCAGAAAAAGACAAATATCCCATGATCTCACTTATTTGTGGAATATAATGAACATAACAGTCAGAGGAATAGGGTAGACTCAGAGATGTGAAAGTAGGGTACAGACTGACAACCCCCAGAAGAAGGGGTTGGGGGAGGGAAGAGATAAACCACAGAACTTATATGCATGTACACATAACCAATGGACATAGACAACAAAGCTTGCGATGGGGTGGGGGGGGATGGGGAGAAAAGTGTCAATGGGGAAAAAAAGAGAAACGTCTATAACAAAAATAAATTAATAAAAAAAAAAAAAGAAAAGTAGGAGCACAGATTTGTCCTATGTGTACTGTCTCTACACAGTGGTATTAATCCTTCGCATTAACAATATGGAAAGTCTCCACACCCATAGAAGACAGTGTGCTTTGGTGCCTTTTCTCCTTTTCAGTGCTTCCAAGACTGGAAATCATTCTTAATAACTTGCAACAACTGGAGACAAGCTCTTCAGCCTGACCACAAGCCAAGCTTATCTTGATGTAGGTTGAGCTTCTCTGTCTGCCAGGGCCATCCCACATGTCAATTAAGAAAAGCTGCTTATTATGGGGTTTTTCATCCTTATCTACCTTGTGTGGAGGCCAATCCCTTCAGGTACCTGAAGCAGTTCTGTCATCTCTGAAGACTTAAGAGCTGCTAAGCAGTTTCCTCTCCCCACCTCCTCCCTCTGAATTTTTCTGGTGTCAATCATCAGCTTTTCTCCAGAATCATGCTTCAGATCCAATTCCTCCATGTCATTCCACCCTTAATCCCATCTAGGATCAATTTTGTCTCTTCAGGAATGAGTGACATTTTCATCTCTTTGAAATGATTTAGGTACCAAATGGACTTGATGGCAGAGGGGCCAAAGTTCCTGCCACAGTGTCTTCCTTCTTCCATTTTCTATTACTCTCTGAAAACCAGGGTCTGTGAGCTCCAACAGACTTGTGATTTTGATTTTTTTGTGTGTGTGTGTGAAAAGTCAGCCATAGACTGCACTCTATACAATAAAAGCCTTTGTGTCCTGAAAACAAATTATTAAATCACTCTTCAGAATAGTTTTTTCAAGCTAAATAGTCCAAATACGTCGTATTCACGTTTCCCTGTCTAGTATATATTTTTTCTATTTTCTTTTAGGTCTCCTTATATCCTGTCATTTTACAGTGTGGATTTTTCATACATACTTGGACACGAAAATGAGATTAATTTGTCACTTCCAATTCTTTTACTCCTGCGTGTCATATCAACAGTGCCGTCCTTGCTGTGTTAACCATAGCAGCCATTCGTGATGCCAGAACAGCGTGGCGTCCACTGCGGCTGTTCAGTCCTCTCTTGCTGCACTTAGTCATTGTCCTTCATCTCACTATGTGTGGGCAACGGCCACACTCATTCTCATGACATTCTTACCAATGTGACCAGGGAGTGGATGGCCTCTGACCTGGTACCTGGGATATTATCAAGGATAGACAGTAGCAGAGGAAACTCTTTTTTTTCTTTTTGTTATCTGTGATTTCAATAATCTAAAGGGTGGTTTTATAAGAAGGGCTAAGGGAATAACACTGTAATTATTCATAAGTGTAGAGCATTTGAAGTGTTTTCACATACATATATGATCTATTGATACATGCTGAGTAAGGCAATATATTATTATCCAGTTTTTTACAAATACAAAAACTGAGGCTTAGACCAAGTACTGATATGCCTCTTGTCACACCAGTAGTAGAAACTTAAGTCGTATTCAGAATCCAGATTTTCAGATTCTCTATCTAGAATTTCTTTTTTCTACACCACAGTTGGGCTTCTGGAAGGTCCCATTCAGGGACCTGCTACAAGGCAAGAGGCGGTCAAGTGGCCAAGCCTTTCTGCCCTTTGATCAAGGCAGGTCTACATGTATCCATTTTATCAATTGAGTTTCTGTTCAATTTTTTTTTTTAATTTTTTTGTTTATTGATTTTATAAACAATAAAGGGAGAGGGGAAGAGAGGTAGAAATCTTGATGAGAGAGAACACTGATTGGCCACCTCCTGCATGCCCCTCACTGGGGATCAAGC
Organism: Molossus molossus; assembly: GCF_014108415.1. NCBI lineage: Eukaryota > Metazoa > Chordata > Mammalia > Chiroptera > Molossidae > Molossus > Molossus molossus. Next base: position 34,133,456 of record NW_023425346.1, read on the forward strand.
CTACCACTTGGGCATGTGACCTGACCAGGAATTGAACCAGTGACCACTTGGTACATGGTCCACGCTCAACCACTGAACCACACCAGCCAGGCTGTTCAATCTTTAGTTGAAAAGATTTCTGCTTAGAGCATGAGAGTAGTAGGGGCCATGGCGGACAAATGGGTACAAAGGAGAAAAACTAAGTTAAGACATGAGTGAATTAGGGATCACCAAATATACAGCCAGAGACATGTGGCATTTTGTTCAGCAGCAGCCCCACTCAAGAGTCCGTGATCTCTCCTTCGAGAATGATAAAGGTGCAGCAGATGTTGTTCCTATTAGCAAATGTGAAATCCACTGAGGAAAACGGGACCGCTGCATACAAAATGCACAAAGACACATATGACACACTTGTGCTAACAAATACATACAGAACAACAACGGTTCAGGAACTCTGGTCTTGGGCATGATGCTGCAGTGGCCAGGCACACCCCATCCACCTGCTCCCTCTGCCTTTGTCCTCCACGGAGCCCTTCTAGTCCAAGGCCCCAGATTCCCACAAATCCCTATCTTTTCTTAGGGGGAAAAAAAAGGAGGAAAGCACTCTCATAAACAAAGCCACAAGGGATTGTGTACCACTCCTTGTAAGGGATGTAGCAATATTCTCACAGAAGGACTCTGCCAAAGGAAAGTTCAAGGTTGAAGAGAAAGACCTGAGTTGCTAATGGTCCAGTATCAGCCTTTGATGAAGGAGCCAGCTTAGGACTGGAGACAACTCCATGATGCTTCCTGTCTGTCCACACAGGCACACGGGAATGCCCTGGCACACCTGGGCGAGGCAGCCAGGCAGGTCTGTGGTGGAGCAAGTGCAGCTTAAGCTTTCAGGCCATTCCCATTCGTGGATCTCCTCCATGGCCCGAAAAAGGCGCTGGCAATGTGTTTTTGTAAAGTCTGCAAAGGGAGATTTTTTTATATAGCCATAATTGTTTGCGCTCTTGGGTGTCTCCATTCTGACTTCCCTGGCATCGGGTGGCTTTGGTGTGGCTGTAGGCATTACTGGGACCCAGCGAACAGGAAGCTGAGGTGAGAAACGTTTAATGTGAGTTAGTGGAATATACGTATGTGGTTCAGAGCTGTCTGTGTAGTGAAGCTATTCCTGCTATTGTGTTGTGGGAAGGGCTCTCAGACATACTTTTATTGCCCTGTGAGCCATACCAGGAAGGACCGGTCCAGAGGTCATATTGAGATATGGTTGTCTCATACAACACCCACACTGAAGTATGTGGAAAACAGAGGGGAAAAAATCGATTTGAATGGTATGCAATCAAAATTAGTCTGAAGAAAATTCTTCTAATCATCAAATGGGCAACATTCTAAGTAGAATTTCCATTTATTATCCTCATCAAAGTAGAAACTCTCTTTTATTGGAGATGACTCAATAATGCAGAGTAGATAATTATAGATGAACCATACTTTTTCTGGGAATTATGTGAAATTGAAGTTATCAGCAGTCTGTTTTTGAAGGCCGCAAGTCTAGGAGCAACACTACACAGCAGTGCATCTGTGTGTGGTCATACTCACCCTCCCAACTACCAAACTATCAGGCAAATTTCAATCCACCTTGTTCAATGAAACACTGAATTATCTTCATATTCTCTCCACAGGAAATGATATTACAAAATCATTTCACATGCAAAGGCATTCAGAAACTAATCCGCGAAAAATGTTCTTTATTTAAAAAAAAAATTGTAAAGATGCGGCAGACAGTTATAATTTAAGATATCATCTTTTTGAGGCTATAATAATGCTTGTAGTATCTGTCAGGTTTTTTTTCTCTCTTTTTTTATTTAATTAATTTATTTATTTATGTTACAGATGTTTCTCTTTTTTCCCCCACTGATTCCCCCACCCCCTCCCTCCCTGTCCTGTCCCCAGCTTTGTTGTCCATGTCCATTGTTCATGCACACATGCATATAAGTTCTGTGTTTATCTCTCCCCCACCACCCCCTCTTCTGGGGATTGTCAGTCTGTATCCCACTTCCACATCTCTGGGACTACCCCACTCCTCAGACTGTTATGTTCATTATATTCCACAAATAAGTGAGATCATGATACTTGTCTTTCTCTGTTTGGCTTGTTTCGCTTAGCATAATACTTTCCAGGTCCTTCAATGTCATCTCAAAGGATAAGAGATCTTTCTTTCTTACAGCTGCATAGTACTCCATTGTGTATATGTACCACTGCTTTTTTATTCATTCGTCTACTGATAGAAACTTGGGCTGTTTCCATATCTTAGTGATTGTAAATAGTGTTGCTATGAACATAGGGGTACATATATTCTTTCTGATTGATGTTTCAGGCTTCTTAGGGTATATTCCTAGAAGAGGGAACACAGGGTCAAATGGGAGTTCAATTTCTAAATCTTTGAGGTAATCCTATAGTGTTTTCCATAGTGGCTGCACCAGTCTACATTCCCACCAGCAGTGTACTAGAGTCCCCTTTTCTCCACACCCTCGCCAACACTTGTTTGATGATTTGTTGATGGTGGCCATTCTGACAGGTGTGAGGTGATACCTCATTGTTGTTTTAATTTGCATCTCTCTGATGATTAGTGATGTTGAGCATTTCTTCATATGTCTCTTGGCCATTTGTATGTCCTGTTTGGAGAGTTGTCTATTTAGTTCATCTGCCCATTTCTTAATTGGGTTGTCTTCCTTTTGTTGAATTGTATGAGCACTCTATATATATTGGAAATTAACCCCTTATCTGATATATCATTGGCAATTATGCTCTCCAATACAGTGGGTAGCCTTTCCGTTTTGATGATTGTATCTTTTGCTGTGCAGAAGCTTTTGAGTTTGATGTAGTCCCATGTGTTCATTTTCTCCTTTGTTTCTATTGTCTTACGTGATGTATCACTGAAATTCTGCTGCATATGATGTGTGAAATTTTGTTGCCTACAGTTTCTTCTAGGATTTTTATGGATTCATGAGTCACATTTAAGTCTTTTATCCATTTTGAGTTTATTCTTTTGAAGGGTGTAAATTGATGATCTAGTTTCATTTTTTTGCATGTAGCTGTCCAATTTTCCCAACACCATTTATTAAAGAGGCTGTCTTTACTCCACTGTATGCTCTTGCCATCTTTGTCAAATATTAATTCAGCATATTGCCTTGGGTCCATTTCTGGGTTCTCTGTTCTGTTCCACTGGTCTATGTGCCTGTTCTTGTGCCAATACCAGGCTGTTTTGATTACAGTTACTTTGTAGTATAACCTGAAATCTGGTAATGTGATCCCTCCAACTTTGTTCTTCTTTTTCAAGATTGCTGTGGCTATTCAGCATCTTTTTTGGTTCCATATGAACTTTTGAAGTATCTGTTTTAGTTCTGTGAAGTATCTCGTTGGCATTTTGATGGGGATTGCATTGAATCTATAGATTGCTTGGGGTAGTATGGACATTTTAATGATGTTAATTCTTCCAATCCATGAACATGGCATGTGCTTCCACTTTTTCTTATCTTCCTTTATTTCTGTTTTCAATGACCTGTAGTTTTCTGTGAATCGGTCCTTTATTTCTTTGGTTAAGTTTATTCCTAGGTATCTTAATTTTTTTGCCGCAATGGTAAATGGGAGTGTTTTCTTTTTTTTTTTTTTAATCCTCACCCGAGGATATTTTTCCATTTTTTGTACAGATAGAATGGGAGGGAGAGAGAGAGAGAAACATCGACGTGAAGGGACACATCGAGTGGCTGCCACCCGCACGACCAACCAGGGCCGGGGACAAACTGCAACCGAAGTACATGCCCTTAGCGGGAACTGAACCCGGGTCTCTCCGGACCGCAGGCCGACACTCTAACCGCTGAGCCAAACTGGCCAGGGCGGGAGTGTTTTCTTAGTTTCTCTTTCTGTGAGTTCATCATTGGTGTATAAGAATGCCATTGATTTCTTGTCTTTAATTTTGTATCCTGCTACTTTGCCAAATTCATTTATTAAGTCTAGTAGATTTCTGATGGAGTCTTTGGGGTTTTCTACATATAGTATCGTGTCATCTGTGAATAATGACAGTCTCACTTCCTTCTTTCCAATTTGGATGCCTTTTATTTTTACTTCATTTCTGATTGCTGTGCTAAGACTTCCAGTACTATGTTAAATAAGAGTGGCGAAAGTGGGCATCCTTGTCTTGTTCCTGTTCTTAGGGAAATGCTTTTAGTTTTTGCCCATTGAGTATGATGTTGGCTGTAAGTCTTTCATATATGGCCTTTATTATGTTGAGATATGATCCCTCTATTCCCACATTGCTGAGCATTTTTATCAGAAATGGATGCTGGATTTTGTTGAAGGCTTTTTCAGCATCTATTGATATGATCATGTGGTTTTTATTTTTCATTTTATTTATGTAGTGTATCACGTTTATTGATTTGTGAATATTGTACCAGCATTGCATCCCTGGGATGAATCCCACTTGGTCATGGTGAATCATTTTTTTGGTGTATTGCTGGATCCGATTTGCTAGTATTTTGTTCAGGATTTTGGCATCTATGTTCATCAGGGATATTGGTCTGTAGTTTTCTTTCTCTGTAGTGTCTTTTTCTGGTTTGGGAATTAGAATTATGCTGGCTTCATAAAACGAGTTTGAAAGTCTTCCTTCTGTTTAAATTTTTTGAAATAGTTTGAGGAGAATGAGTGTTAGTTCTTTTTTGAATGTTTGGTAAAACTTCCCTGTGAAGCCATTTGGGCCTGGGCTTTTTTTTGCTGGGAGAGTCTTGATTGTGTCTTCAGTTTCTTCTGTTGATATTTGTCTGTTCAAGTTTTCTATCTCTTTCTCGTCCAGTTTTGAAGACTATGTGTTTCTAGATATTTTTCCATTTTGCTTAGATTGTCGAATTTGTTGCCATACAATTGTTTATAGTAGTGGTTAACGATCTTTTGTATTTCTGTGGTGTCAGTTGTTACTTCTCCTTTTTCATTTCTGATTTTGCGTTTGGGTTCTCTCTCTTTCTTTCTTGGTGAGTCTAGCTAAGGGTCCATCAATCTTGTTTATCTTTTTGAAAAACCAACTCTTTGTTTCATTGATTCTTTGAATTGTTTTTTTGGACTCTATGTCATTTATTTCTGATCTGATCTTTACCACTTCCTTCCTTCTGCTTGCTGTGGGGTTTTATTTGTGTTTGCTTTCTGATTCTTTAAGTTGTGAAGTTAGATAGTCTATTAGAGATTTTTATTGTTTCTTGAGGTAGGCCTGTAGTGCTATGAACTTCCCTCTCAGAACTGCTTTTGCTTCAGCCCATAGATTTTGTGTTCTTGTGTCTTCATTTTCATTGGTTTCCAGGAAGTTTTAATTTCTTCCTTGATCTCCTCAGTAACTCATTCATTGTTTAATAACATGCTATTTAGCCTCCATGTAGTCAAATGTCTTTGCATGTTCTTGTTGCAATTGATTTTTAGTTTCATGCTATTGTGATCTGAGAAAATGCTTGATATGACTTCAGTCTTCTTGAACTTGCAGAGACTCAGTTTGTGTCCTAACATGTGGTCTATCTTTGAGAATGTCCCATGTGCACTTGAGAAGAATGTGAATTCTGTAGTTTTTGGGCGTAATTCTCTGTAGATATATATTAAATCCATTTGGTGTAGTGCTTCATTTAGAGTCTCTGTTTCCTTGCTAATTTTTTGCCTAGAGGATCTATCCAGTGATGTTAGCAGGGTGTTGAAGTCCCCTGCTATGATTGTATTGTTATCAATTTCTTTTTTGAAGTCCTCCAGAAGATTTTTAATATATTTTGGTGCTCCTATATTGGGTGCATATATGTTTACCAAGGTTATATCTTCCTGTTGGATAGATCCTTTCAATATTATGTAGTGGCCTTCTTTGTCTCTAGTTATGGCCTTCATTTTGAAATCTATTTTATCAGATATGATTATTGCTACCGAAGCATTTTTTTCCTTTCCGTTTGCTTGGAGGATTTGTTTCTATCCCTTCACTTTCAACCTATGTCAGTCTTTTGTTGTGAGGTGGGTCTCTTATCAACAACATATAGATGAATCATGCTCTCTTATCCAATCAGCTACTCTGTCTTTTTATGGGAGCAATCACTCCATTTACATTTAAGGTGACTATTGATATGTACTTATTTATTGCCATTTTTGTTTAGTGTGATTCTATTTTTCTTCCCATTTCTCCTGGTAATTACAGCAGTCCTTTTAACATTTCTTGCAGTGCTGGTTTGGTGCTAATGTATTCCCTTATCCTCTTTTTGTCTGGGAAGCTCTTTATTTGACCTTTTATTTTGAATAGAGTAGTCTTGGATTCAGATCCTTGTTTTTCATGACCTTGATTACCTCCTGTCATTCCCTTCTGGCCTCTAGTGTTTCTGTTGAGAAGTCAGCTGAGAGCCTTATGGGGTTTCCTTTGTAGGTAACCTGTTGCTTATCTCTTGCTGCTTTTAGGATTCTCTCTTTGTCTTTAATTTTTGGCACTTTGATTACTATGTGTCTCGGTGTGGGCCTGTTTGGGTTCTTCTCACTTGGGGCTCTCTGTGCTTCTTGAACTTGAATGCCTTCTTCCTTCACCAAATTAGGGAAGTTTTCTGTCACTGTTTCTTCAAATATATTCTCTAATTCTTGCTCATTTTCTTCTTCTTCGGGGACTCCTATGATGCGAATGTTACTATGTTTCCAGTTGTCCCACAGTTCTCTTAAGCTGTCTTACTGTTTCTTAATTGTTTTTTCCTTTTGGTTTTCTGATTGATTGATTGATTTTTTTCTACCTTGTCTTCTGATTCACTGATCCAGTTCTCAGCTTTCTCTACTCTGCTGTTTAGACTTTCTAATGTGTTCTTTATTTCTTATATGTCATTCTTCATTTCTTCTAGCTGGTTTTTAATTTCCAACTGGTTGATTTTCAACATTTGTATGTCTTTACTCATGGTGCTCATGTCCTTACACATGCTGTTGAGTTTCCTCAAGATCATGGCTCTGAATTCTAGTTCTGTTAACTTGCTTAACTCTACCTCATTTGTCTCATCTTTGGTAGAGGTCTCTTGTTCTTTCATTTGCCTTTTGTTTCTGTGTTTCACCATTTTGGCTATCACGGTGGGCTTTGGAGCCTGCCAAATTTTTCCTGTGGGTGTTGGTGTTCTGCTGTTTGTGGCTCCCTCTCATGGGTTTTGATGGCCATGGAGGACCCATGTTAAACACCACTGTCACGTCTTACTTTCCTGGTTAGAGTTGCTAGCCCAGGAGTGGTACAGTTATCCTCTAGCTTTTTGCCTGGAGTCTAGCAGTAGTGATTACCTGAAGAGCCTTGGCTTTTGAGTTGAATGAAAAACTCCCTCAGGTGCTCAGAGTAAGGGGATTACCTGAGGGTGGGGCAGATGCTGGTTGGTAATGGGCCTCAATTTGCATTTCAATGGCCAACCGGGTGGGGTTGAATCTCTGAGGGAGGGGCCGCTGCCTCTCCCCAGAGCCCTGGGAAGGAGTAAGATGACCACTGTCCTGTGTGGCCGCAACTCAGCAAAAGCTCTAAGCGCCCTCCAGATTCCGAGTGTCCCCACACAGTTCCAGTCCAGTCTGCCCTCTCTCTGCCAGAGCCCAAGGTGAGTGGCTGTGGCTATTTCAGCCAGGACGGCTTTGTGCTGTGGAGCCACTTGGGACTTTAACCCGTGGCCGCTGCTCCCAGCTAAGGCCGCAGCTCCCAGCACAGGCCGCTGCTGTCTGTAGGCTCCCAGCTAAGGCCGCCTCCAGGGCCACTGCTCCCAGCTAAGGGCACTGCTGACTGTGGACTCCTAGCCCCCCTCTCGCATCTCCGCTAGCCTACCAGGATTGAGTGAGTGACCCTGGTTATGTGGTCTTCCAAGCTGCTTTTCTGTTGCGTTTTCCTGACGATTTGTCTTTATTTTCGTTGTAATTCCAATTTGGTCCTGGGAGACAGTCTGTGTAGCTTCCATTCACTCCCCCGCCATTTTTTTCTCCTCTGTCAGTTATTTAAATTTATAATTTGTTTTAATTTTTCTTCCCATTCCAAGAAAATACATTTTTGGTTCTCATTATGTATTTTTTTAAATCTTCTATTATTTTTCTTTTTGAGGATTCCAAAATTGTATAAGCTTTGGCCTACAAATTCTGGATTTTTATCATTTTGGGAGTGACAGTTGAGGTGAATTATGGTGGGAATTCACAGCTATTCGATATAAACTTCTTAAACTCATTAAAGATTAAATTTTATTACTTCCTTCCATGTCCAAACTTTCCTTCTGCTTGTGAACTCTCCTTCAACATCACACTTAAAGCAAAACTAAAAGATTGTTCATAATTTATGCTATTGTCTCTTCTTCTAGAAAAAGATGAATCATGGTTATAATTTTTATGTTTACCACTGCCCTTTGTTCTGCCTCACAAACAATTTAAAAAGCACAGTTATTAATGCAAAAAAAAATTCGGACTCACTGCCAAATGAAAATGAATCATTCTTTACAAAAACAGAAAAAACAATACGTTATTAATAATAAAATCTCTATAAGCATCAAAGTCATGAATCCATTTCTCAAAAATCTATTTTGCAAGACTATTCATGCTTTTCACTTAAGAAAGTAGCATTCATATATTTTAAGTTTTCACATGCATATCATTTACTAAATTTCCATCAAATATAATATAATGTATCTAAAACATAGTATCTAAGTATGAAAGTCAGTATTTTTATATAATTGCCCATTTATATTAAAAGCCTCTTATAAAAACCTTTCCCTTTCTACAATATCTCTTTTTTCCCAAAGAGAATAATAGTCATAATTACAGACTAGTAACACATGACAGATAATGTTCCAATTTTAGAAAATTAGCTCTTTCTTAGCCTTGCAATGAAACCCTTTTTATCTGACTTTGGTATCGGTGTCGTATAGAATGAGGGTATTATTGGGCTTTTCAGGGTAAAGAGACACCTAGGAAAGAATTCACTAAGACAAAATTGTTACATTAGCTAACAGTGACAGAGCTCAAAGAAAAACAAGATAACCAAACACAAGAAAATGGTTTTGTTCAACTGTAGCAGTTTTTTCAAATTACATTTTAAGCCATTCCTTTAAATTAAAATCAAGTTTTAGATCCCAGCATGTTTCTTCTTCTTCTGGTAAATCTGGATGTATAGTGAGCCATTTCCAAATATTTTTTGATATTGTGTAAGTCTAGTACTATATTCCGTCTGTTCATCACACGGTTTAAAATGTAGTATGCAACTCCTCTAACCAGTTCTCTAGAATGTCAGTAATGACACAGTGAAATGAGCACTGACCAGTGTGTCTATACCCTCCTACCTTGCACAGCATCTCATTAGATCTTAATTTATGCTTCAAGTGGGAAGTGGGGAGGGCGGGTTCAACAAAGTCTTTTTTTGAGGACTTAATTTTTGAGTAAATGCCCATCCATCACCATGGATAAATCCATCTTTCCTTTCATTCTACTTTGAGAAGTAGTTATTATTTTCTCCATTGTATAAATGAGGCAACTGAGTCTCAGAGAAAGGGAAGAAAACAGGTAGAAAATGACCATTTATTAAGACTGCTAGAGACTTTCCTTGTCATGGCACTCACTCCCTTACAGATAAGTCTGCCAGATCTTTATCCTATAGAATTTGAAACACGGTCTCAGAAAGGTGATATCACATGGCTAATCGGTGGCCAACTGGGCTTTGAGTCAAGGTTGCCTTGACGACAATCCTTGTGTTCTTGTTCACCCCTAATGTTCTTTTTTTTAAAATTGTAGTAAGATCACTTAACATGAAATCTGCCTTCTTAATAAAATTTTAAAATGTACAATACAATAGTGTTAACTATAGGCACAGTGTTGTACAACAGGTCTCTAAAACTTTCGTTTTGCCTAACGAAGACTTACACAGAATGAATAGCAATTCCTCATTTCCTCCCTCCTGGCCTTGGCACCCACCATTCTACTCTCTGCTTCTGAGTTTGACTATCTTAGATACCTCATATAAGTGGAATCATGCAGTATTTGTCCTTCTGTGACTGGCTTATTTTACTTACCATAATGTTTATCCATATTATCACAAATGATAGGACTTCCTAATTTTTTTTTAATGCTGAATAATATTCCACTATAGGTATAGGCCACATTTTCTTTATCTTTTCATCTATTTATGGTCATGTAGGTTGTTTCCATATCTTGACTATTGTGAATAATGCTGCAGTGGACATGGGAGGACAAATATCTTCAAGATTCTTATGTCAATGATTTGGGATCTGTATACCCAGAAGCAGGATTGCGGAATTATATGTTCATTCTCTCTAAGTTTTTGAGGAACTCGCATGCCATTTTCCAGAGTGGCTGCACAATTTTGAATTCCCATCAACAGTGTACTAGGTTCTAATTTCTTCACAACCTCTCCAGCATTTTCCGTCTTTTGTGTTTTCATGTTGATCATCCTGACAAGTGTTCGGTGATACTGTGGTTTTTATTTGCATTTTCCTGGTTATTGGGAATATTGAATATTTTTTCTTATACCTGTTGGCCATTTATATGTCTCTTTGGAGACATGTCTATTCGTTCCTTTGCTCATTTTTAAATAAGGTTATTTGGGATTTTTGCTATTAAGTTATAGAAATTCCTTATATATATTACATAATAACCCCTTATAAGATATATGGTTGGCAAAAATTGTCTCCTGTTCCATGGGTTCCTTTTCACTCTATTGACTACTTCCTGTACTATGCACAGCTTTTTAGTTTGATGTAGTCCCACATATCTACTTTTGTTTTTGTTGCCTTTTCTTTTGGTATCATATCCAACTGATGCCAAGACCAATGTCATGAAGCTTTTCCACTATGTTTTCTTCTATGAGATTTACAGTTTCAGGTTTTATATTTAAATCTTTAATCCATTTTTAGATCATTTTTGTGTATGGTGAAAGGTAAGAGTCCAATTTCATTCTTTTTATTTTCCCTCACCCAAGGACATGTTATTTTCAGAGAGAGAGAGAGAGAGAGAGACATTGATGTGAGAGAGAAACATTGATTAGTTGCCTCCCATATGTACCCTGACCAGAGATCAAACCTGAAACCTATGTATGTGCCCTGACCAATAATCTAACCTGCAACTTTGGTGTACAGGACAATGCTCCAACCAACTGAGCCACTCAGCCAGGGCCAGTTTTATTTTTTTTAATGTGGATATCCAGTTTTTCCAACACCATTTGTTGAAGAGACTCTCCTTTCCACATCGTGTCTTCTTTGGACCCTTGTCAAGGATTAGTTGACTATATATAAATGGGTTAATTTCTAGGTTTTCTATTTAACCTTTTCGTGATAAAAACGCTTGAAAAATTAGTTATAGAATAATTTTATAGGTATAAATGCCAAGTCTTAGAAGTCCACAGCTAACATCATACTCAACAGTGAAAACCAAAAGTGTTCCTATAAGATCAAGAACAAGGCAAGGATACTCACTCTTGCCATTTCTATTAAACACAGTACTGAAGTCATAGCCAGAGAAATTAGGCAAGAAAAAAAAAAAAAAAAGACATCCAAATAGGAAAGAAAGAAGTAAAATTGCCTTCATTTGCAGATGACATGATCTTATATGTAGAAAGCTCTAATAATGCAACAATAAAACAGAACTAATTAATGCTGTAAAGTTATAGGATACAAAATCAACATGCAAAAATCAGTTGCACGTTTATATACTAACATTGAACTATCTGAATAGAAAATCAAAAACAATTTCATTTAAAATAGCATCAAAAAGAATAAAAATACTTAGGAATAAACTTAACCAATGAGGTAAAAGACTTTTAAATTTGTAAAAAACATTGATGAAAGAAATTAAAGAAGACAAAACTAAATGGAAAGGCATTACTCTTTAAAGATATTACTACCACAAATCTTAAAGAAGTGTTTTTAAACATATAAACCTGGATAAAATGGAAGGTGAATACATATTAACTGCAAAATGCCCTAATTAGCAGTCTCACTGAATGAACTGAGTCAGCCATGCCAGCAGTTATATCGTTCTTTTTTTTTTTTTTTTAATTTTTTTTCTTTATTGATTTTTATTGAAAGGAAGGGAGAGGGCAAGAGAGATAGAAACATTGATGAGAGAGAATATCGATTGGCCATCTCCTGCATGCCCCCCACTGGGGATCGGGCCTACAATCTGGGCATGTGTCCTGGTCGGGAATCGAACTGGTGACCTCTTGGTGAATGGGTCAATGCTCAACCACTGAACCACACAGGCAGGGCGAAGTTATATCATTTCTAAATTAAGAAACTTTTCTAGGGAATAGTATTGCTGTAAAAACCAAAACACCCAACGTCTTCTTCCCAGGATCGATAAGATTCAGTGGCAGCCCCAAATCATGCACCAGACATCTGCCCAGCCCCCATCATGGACCAGCCATCTGAGCCGCCTGAACATCCTTGGCCTGTTGCACAGCTGCTACTCAGCAGGATAACTGGATTAAATCCCACTACCAACAGTTTACTAAAAAATGGGTAACTGAGTGTCTGAAAATCAGTCAAAAGGGCCATTAAAAAGACTGACTGGTATCTTTTGGCCCAAAGAATAAAAACATACACTTAGCCAGAAGAATAATCGAGATATGAGCAACCTAGGGAAAGAATTGTTACACCCGACCTAAGACAAATGCACAAGTAAAAATTGCTGAATATTCTACTCCTTATCGCAACACAGGGATTTATCAAAAACAGTCACTCTTTTGGCTAGTGAGATTAGTTTGAATAATTACAGATCCCCTCCTCTTAGGGAGCAGAGAGCGGCTCCTATTTCACTGTGACATGACTTAAGAGGTAACAAGGACTTAAGAGGTCGCCATTATTTCTCTCAGATGAATCTGCATTATGGGAATACATAAAGGATTTGGTCACGTATCACTATCTTGTAGATTGTGAGCAAATTTCTGAAATATTAATGTACCCTTAACCACATGAATAAATCAACAAATTGAGAGTCCTATCTTCAGATGGAGAAATAAAATTCTACATTTTTTGCCTGTTTGATTATGATATCTTACCAGCAGCACCTGCCACAGCATCTGTTTTTTGACAATAAGAAAATACCCAGGTTTGCTCTTTGTATTTTTCCCATTAGTTTCAGCAGCTCCCTAAGCTGTAAAACCAGACATAAATCAGTTTAAAAGATAAGCTGGAGGTTCTAAGAAAAGAAGAGAAAGGAACTGATGAGATAGTGAAGAAAAGAGATACAAAGGACAAAGCAAGCAATCAAAGGCTGAATCCGAGAGGAAACGAGGGTCTGGGGAGCCTTTCATCTCTAAATAACCAATTCAGCCTTTCACTGATATGGCCCCCATCATGTTGTTGCTGGAAATTGCACCATATGACAGATACCTGGTGGATGGTAAAATTCTGTAGTCTGGTCTACCTCATGGGAAAATAAGAACCAATCTTCCCTTCTTACCTCAACCACACAGTGGTCGTTTCCCAGGGTCCCCTTAGCAGATCTGATATCTGGATTCAAGGGAAAATCGCTGCAGATATAATGCATAACCACCCTCATCACATAAGAAATATGTTCTTCCTTTCAGAGAGCTGTTACATTCTATTGCAATCTTCTTACTCCCCTAAGAATTGTATCGAAAATGGCTGTCTCCTTGACAAAGGCAGAACATGTGGATTGCTTTTTATCTCTCTTCTGACTCAAATTAGTTTCTTCCTAAATGGTGTGCATTTTCTATGACCCCCTCAAGCCACTGTAGAAAATAAGACAACACAGAATCTAAACTAAGACCTGGTTCATTTACTAAAATCTGCCACTCTACTTCCTCTAACACAGAAAAATTATAGGGTTTCTCCTATACATAGCCACAATCCAGGACCCTCTTAGATAAATAAATTATGACATTCAAGGAAAGTGGAAGGGAGGATTTTGTGATAATCAGAGGAAGTGAAATTTATAACATTTAAGGAAAGTGTTACTGTCAACATTAGCAAACTTTTACTTGAAAGTCTCTTCCCAAGAGTCTAAGTACTTCTCCAATGCAATGTTAGAGTTCTATCAGTTTTTTTATCTAACAGGTTATATTACATAATAATCTGCCTCCATAAGGAGGCTGATTTCATCATCCATAGACACCAAATGCCACTGAATAACTAAAATCACTGACATGCTCCAGAACCCGTAGCAGCTCCAAGTTTATAGCCTTGAGGATTCATGAACTGAACCTTGCTGGGCCCTGAGCTTCATGGCTCAGCACGTCATTAACTTTTGAGTCTTCTTCAGCTTTCCCAGGTTCACCTAGTTGGTGAGCGTATCATTCTTATACATCCAAAAATGTGGCTTTAATTTTGTTCTAAGCCAACTGGCATTGCTCTGTTGCAAGACTGTGATGACCTCTTAACCCACAGCCTTCATGCAATTATCCAGTGCAAGTCCAAGTGGACACTGACATCAGTCCAAACTCATCTCGCTTCAGTGAGGAGAATAATAACCTGACCCTCCTGAGGCAGTGGTGGTCTGCATTTGCTTTTAAGAACAAGGATTCTGTGGTCCTTTTCTTGTATCCTCAATGAATGCAGGCCTTATTTAAGAGATGTCAAGAAAAAGTAATGTTATCCAACAGGGCTAACCAGGGGTAGGTGTTATGTTCACACTGAGAGGAGTATACTGAGGCCCAGTCTTTCATGCAAATCCTCCCCACCCTTGACACAGTATGGATTTAAGTCAGAGCACTGGAGTGACAGTGATGAGTTTTCTCTTCAATGCCCAGGAAAACCAGGTTACTGGACTTCCCACCACCACATATCAGAATCAGGGGAGAGTCGCTGGCTCTGTAGGAAACTCCTGTGCCCTCAATGGTACTGCTTGTGTAGGATAAACACACTCCTGTGTGTTTCTTCTTTACTGTTCACACAGAACACTTCGCTTCTGACACTTCTGGTCACCAAATGTGTGGGAGAGTTTCCCCACAGCAAGCAATTGTCTGCAATACCAGCTAGGTGTCCTAGAACTGAACTCAGTTCTGACACTACCTAGAGATAGCATCAGATCCCACAGGTTAAGGGCTCTGTCCCACATAACTGCCCCCAGTAATACAGATGCCAATTTCTAGCTACAGGTTGTTACCTATACTTCTGACCAACCAACTCTCGTGTGGGGTTCCCATGACCCAACCCCCTTGGGTTTGACAATTTGCTAGAAACTCAGGGAAACACATTTACCAGTTTGCTATAAAGGGATATGATAAAGGACACACATAAACACGCAGACAGAAGAGATGCTTGGGCAAGCTTTGGGGGCAGTGGTGCTGAGCGCTCAGGCCCCCAGCCTAAGCATGCTACTCTCCTAGCACCTCCATGTGTGCAGCAGCCCGAAAGCTCTCTGAACCCCAGACTCAGATTCTTATGGAGGTGTGATTTCATAGGCATGATTTATCATTGATTCAATCTTAGCCCTTCTCCCCTTTCCAGAGGATGGGGATAGGGAGTATGGCAGGGTGGAGGATACTGAAAGTTCTAAACTGCTAATCATGGCTTGGTCTTTCTGGTGACCAGCCCCCATCCAAGAGCCATACAGGAGCCCACCCAGAGTCACCTTATTAGAACAAAAGACAAAAGATGCACAATTCACCCAGCAAATTCCAGGGGATTTAGGAGCTCTGTGTCAGGAACCTGGGTCAAAGACAAAATATTAGAAGGAAAAAAAAGTGCCCTGGCTGATTTGGCTCAGCAGTTAGAGCATCAGCCCTCAGACTAATGAGTGGCAGGTTCAATTCCAGCCAAGGGCATGTACCTCGGTTGCGATTTGTCCCCAGCCCTGGTCGAGGTCGTGGGGAAGGCAACCAGTTCGTGTGTCCCTCTCACGTTGATGTTTTTCTCTCTCTCACTCCCACTCTATCTGAAGATAAATAGAAAAATATCCTCAGGTGAAGATTAAAAATAAATAAATATTTTAATCTTTAAAAAAAGCTTCTCTGAGTGTTCTTTTCACTTAGGAAATTACAAATTATATCTCCCCAAAACTGAGGGCAGATATATTTATATATATTTTCCCATTATTTCACACTACCCATCTGTCTCTTCTTCTCTGAGAGGTCTTCTTGTTCCCAAATTTCTCACAGTCCAGGAATACTGAAATTGATCCCAAAAGATATAAAGGCCAGAACCTTCTGTGTTTCACAGTGTTATCTATTTCATCATTCCCATCAAAGAGCATTCATAAATCCCCCCATGACTTCCCAATATTCCCCCTGAAACCACTGTGCTACTTGGTTAATCGTTGAACACCCAAAGGTTCCACTGCTTTACTATAACTAAAAGAAAACAGTAAATTAATCCAAGTTGTTACCTCACATACTGTTCTCTTGACTCTAAGAAGCAATTATGCCATTCTATCTTAAGATGTTCATGTCAACTCTGGTACAAGCTAAAAAAGATATTTCCCCAGGTTCTAATCTGTGTAAACAATTGAAGGTCATGTTACAGGAGATGGTAATAAAAGTCAGAACTTGCCATTTTGATACTTCACTGTGACTGGCAACTCTGACGAGTTTTGCAAATTTGACTCATGAAAATGTTTGACTTCTTACCAAAGAAAGATTATAATTGTTGTGTTCACTATCAAAACTAATCTTACCAACCAAGACCAGGCAATTTCAGAGAACCCTTCTCTTATCCTAGTATTGGTGATTTCTCTTCCTCCATTATCTTTTTAATCTTCCTCCTTTTTAATCCTCCTCCTTTTTAATTCAATTCTTGATGTAAAAATGAACATTCTTTTAACTTTAAGAGTTGTTTTTTCTCTTTAAAGGAGGCACTGGAGGGAGTTATCATAAAAATGCCAGGAACGAGATTTTAACGTAACATATCTCCTTAGTGTCTTGTTGCCCCTGGTACATTTCCAGCCCTGGAAATTCCTCTGTCGGATTAAGTGACACTTCATGACTAGATAAAACTTCACCCCACTCCCACCCAGTGCTAATCTCCAGCCAGGAATGAAAGCAACTGCTTTCCTAGCGAAGTCCACACTGAGTCTAACAGGAAATGCCTTCCGATGCTGAGTCTGTCAGGCGGCAATGCTAAGGCTCACCAGGGAGGCTCTGGTTCCAGATTTGCCAGGCAACCTCTAGAGATACATATCTAGTATGTGAGTGACATGCTGACATCACAGTTTGCTCCTTGAAAGAGGGGCAAGCAGAGGCAAGACTCCCTGATTATCGTGATGAGGTTAAAGTGATGCCAGGGAACGGGCGTGAGGAGAGAGAGCTGCTTTTGCAGTTTAAACTGCTGCCTAAGATAAGAGCAGGAAATATGTTACTGTTTTGCATCTTCTTTTCCAGAAGAAATATGATCTGCTATAGCAGGTAAAAGTCTATTGACGCTTAACACTAAGAAATCTAGTGTATAATTTAGTTTTCAACCGATACTTGACATTTTTTGTAAATGAACTACAGAGTGCTGTTGGTAATTATGCTATAAAGTTTAGGGTTTTTTTTTTTTTTTTCACCTTAAATCGTTCTTGTACCAAGCATAGAAAAGCAATGGATTATTAGTTTAGTGCGGTACGGCAGTCATGGATTATTACTTCGGGGGGGAAAGCAGTGATTAATGACTGGATGGGAAAACCGGGTTCTTTCAAAACTGTTGAATTGCACTTCAGTACCCCTGAAAAGGGAATGGGCGCCCAGAGGATGGAGCATGAGAGCCAGTGGTGATTTCGGAGAGTCCCTCTGTCTGCTCTGCTCCTTGAAGGGGTAGAAGGGTGTGCATAGGAAGAAGCAGGTCAGAGGTACAGCAGAGTGGCCTGGAAGATTGGGATGCCCATTGTCAGGGTCTGATGTGAAGAATTTCTTGTCAAATTCACGAACCTTTGGATCTTGCAGGTACGCTTCCAGATCTAGGAGAAGGAAAGAGAAATCATACAGGCCCCATGAAGGCTGGGTGCTGTCTTTGGGCCTACAAATCAGACTCGTCTCTTCCACCTTTAGCGTAATGAGACAGAAATTGCAAGACCCTAGGAGACACGAAATGACTAAAAATGTTTCCCTCTCATTTTATTCACTTTAAGTGCAGCATGAAGTCACATCTGGACATTGTCTTCTCTTGATTTCTCTTCTCCCATCAGCATCCACCCTGTTTCCCTGTGATTTCTCTATCTAGTCCTACAATCCTCAACTCCTTTCCCCCCATTCTCTATTGAATCCAATCTAAAAAGGATTTTGTCCACTGCCTTCAACCAAATCAGCTGTCAGGCCGCTTAAATCCAGGAGGAGAAATTGAGGCTTAGTCAAGCTGAGGTCACTGAAAAATTTGAGATTTGAAAGATAGATTAGAAAAAATTGAAGGTTAGAACAATGAATGGTCAAAGAAAAAGCTAATGCCCAGGTAACTGAGAAAAGCAGTAGGAAGCCCTACAGTGTCACAGCCAGAAAAAATATATATATTTATAATAAAATAAAACACACTAGGACTGGATTTGATGGCATTAGCTTGTAAGAAAGTTCCAAGCACATGAAGAGATTTAGAAAGATTGTCTTTTCATCCCTCCTATCTTTCTGTGGCTTTGAGAACCTTTTACGTAATAAGCCATAAGGTCACAATTCTTGGGAGACCTATCTTTTAAGTTTGTAGGGTGCTTTGGATGTGGATTTGAAGGTTTGTTATAAAAAATCAAACATACAGCCTGGCCAATGAGGCTCAGTGGTTGGGCAGCGACCCATGCACCAAGAGGTAACCAGTTTGATTCCCGGTCAGGGCATACAGGACCTGGCAGCCAATCGATGTTCTCTCTCATCGATGTTTCTGTCTCTCTCCCTCTCCCTTCCTCTCTCTAAAATCAATAAAGAAAAAATATTTTTAAAAAATCAAACATACACAGAATGCCACTAAATAATATATAAGAACAAAATAATGTCAACTCAAAAACTTGGATAGGTGTCAAAAACATCATTCTAAATTTTTTAAAACTTCATCTCAAAGGGTTACATACCATGTGATTTCCTTTATATAGCAGTCTCTAAGTGACAAAGTTATAGTGATGGAGAACAAATCAGTAGTTGCAGGAGCTAGGTTTGGAGAAAGGGTGTGACTTTTATGGGAACGCACAAGGAGCTCCTTTGTGGTGATGGACTAGTTCTGTATCCTGATGGTGGTATTGGTTACTAGAATCTACACATGTGGTCCGACTTTATAGAACTACACACATATACACACACTCAAGAATGCATTTAAAAACTGGTAAGAGCCCTGGCCGGTTTGGCTCAGCGGTTAGAGCGTCCGCCTGCGGTCCAGAGAGACGAGGGTTCAGTTCCCGCTAAGGGCACGTACCCCGGTTGCAGTTTGTCCCCGGCCCTGGTTGGTCGTGCGGGTGGCAGCCACTCGATGTGTTCCTTTCACATCGATGTTTCCCTCTCTCTCTCTTCCTCTCTCTCCCACTCTGTCTGTACAATAAATGGAAAAATGTCCTCAGATGAGGATTAAAAAAAAAAAAAATGGTAAGATCTGAATAAGGCTTGCATTTGAATACTATTGTGCCCACACCAACTGCCTGACTTTGACAATGCATGGCAGTTCTACAAGATAGTATCATTCAGGGAAACCGACTGATGGGTACACTGGAAACTCTATTATTTTTGCAACTCTTTTGTGAGTTGTAAGCTATTTCAAAATAAAAAGCTATTCTACAAAATCAAACACATAACTTCTGCAAGAAAAGAAAGGGGAATAGCAGACTGTTCAGAATTATACAATTAAGTAAGTATATAGGAAAATATGTACAGATTTGTTAGCTATCACAATTACAAATAAAATAGTCACAATTTTATTCATATTTCCTAAGTATTTTTATCATTTCCCAATCCTCAATTCTAAAATCTTATTAAAATTCCGTTTTTCACAGATAAGCAAAAAACGACGTGTGTGTGTGTGTGTGTGTGTGTGTGCACGCACATGTGTGTGTGTGTGTGTGTGTGTGTGCGTAATAATTGCACAGAACCAGAGTCCATTTGGCCATGGGTTTTTATCTGTAAGATGCATACTAACCTAAACAAATGGTAAATATATAATTTAATAAAGGATATATCAGCCTTTTAAAAAGATGCTGAGCTATCCTTTTATCTGTTGAAAAAGAACCAATTAAAAGAGTTATTTGACCTGAGATAATACATAAATCAACTTCATTTCTGAGAAATAACAGTAGCATGAAGAATTAAATGCACGTTGGTTTGGTTTTCTTACCACGGATTCATAAGTATTTATGAGGTGCCTACTGTATAATCAGTACTATGTGTGACACTGGGGATTCAAAATAAATAAACATGATTTGTGACTTCAGAGCCCTCACATTGGGCACTGAGAGTAAAAACAAACACAATTATACACACACCTACCCATCTCCCCTACCAGCTCACTTCACAGTGACTCGTGTTCCACTGCTGTGCTGGCAGACAAGTGAGTTCGCCGAAGTCACACGGCAAAGGAATGAAAACTTGTTACCAAGCAGTTTCTTCCCGACCATGGCCAGGTAATAGGAGTTAATAGTTCTCAATGTGGAAGCAAAGGCAAGATAACAGGTGACTGATTATGGTAATAAAATAATTAAATTTCATTAAGATCAATTACCAACAGCGATTTTAGCAATTTTCTTTCTAGTCATTCACAATGGCCCCTTCCCTCCCTTCCCACCTTATGCTGTAATATTTATTATCTAGAAAGGAAATTAACCCAATCTGCTCTTTCCCCTGGTTCAACGCACAGGGCTCATGTTCTAGTCAGAATGAATCCTGCCTTCATTTTCTTCATTACCTGTGTCTCAGTCACATTTCCTTGACTTGCCCCCAGCACAACACTGTCTCAGCGCCCAGTATGACAGCTCCTACTGCAAAGCATGACTGGTCCTTGTTCAAGTCTCCAAGAGCCAGGGCTGGTATCTGCTTTATTCCCAATCTGTTCCCACCCTATTGAACATTCTTTTTCTTTTTTTTTCTTTATTGATTTTAGAGAGAGGAAGGGACAGGGAGAGAGAGATAGAAACATCGATGAGAGAGAACATTGACTCACCACCTCCTGCATGACCCCACTGGGGATTTGGCCCACAACCTGGGCATGTGCCCTGACCAGGAATCGAACGGGCAACCTCTTGGTGCATGGGTCAATGCTCAACCACTGAGCCACACCAGCTGGGCACTGAACTTTCTTCTTTTTAAAAATCAGATGCTTAACCCCCTTGAGTGTATTGTAAACTTTAACTTGAAAGAAAAAGTTATAGGTATAAGATGTATTTATTAGTGATTATATATATATATATTTTTTTTTTTTTAATTTATTTGTTAGCTTTACAAGGCAACCTTATGTCTACTCAGCAAATGGCAGTTATAATCCCGAATGCAGAGTGTGTGTGATCCGTCTAAACCAGATCAGTTTGAAGTAGGTCCAACTGACCAGCTGCCCACTGGTAAAATCAGTTCTGTGTATATCTCATGATTCAGTTTCATTACTTTAGTCATCCCTGATTACTACCAGTGTTGTGGAGGGAGGGAGAAAATTAGAAACTTCCTTTCTTTTGGAATAAATTTTATAATAAAATAGAAATTAATCCAAGCTGACATTTTCTTCCCACACACCTCACTTCTATATGGGAAAAAAACCTGAAGCCATTTGTGGGTAGTGTATAATCTTATAATATTAATGTATTCAACAAATGTGGATTGAACACAGCGATGGGGATAGAAGAGTGAATGAAACAAACACCCTTGCACTTGCAAAGCTTACATTCTAACAGGGGGGAAAGAGTCCACAAATATGGGACTTATTCCAGGGGCATGACAAACAAATTGCTCATAAGAGAACTGTTCATTACTCTCACTTCTGGGTATATAGAACAAATTGGCACCCACATTTGTTCTCGGGCCAATTTGTTCTCGGGCCTGGTGTCGGAGCCCAGCTCCCCTTGATGAGCAGAGAAGAGCCTCCACTAGCACCCAGAGTAATGTGAGGCCTTAGAGTTTATAAGACCCCAGAAGGGATCAAAGGTACAGGTGGAAGGGGTGTTTTTTTTCCTCTTGTGAAAAGAATAAAGCTTCCCAATGAAGGCCTGCGGGCACTTGTCTAAGGCAAATGAGTGGCTGCTTTGAAGTTAAAGGAGAACAAGGAAAAGTGAAAGAGGGGTGGGAGAGAATAGCCACACGTGAGCACCCTCACCCTGAAGCAGAGGGTCCATAGGCCCTTACCCTGGGTCCTGCAAAGGAACAACAAAGTCACAACTTTGTGTACTTGTGTGCTTCCTCCATTGTAACGTGTGTGTTTGATCTGGTAAAAACTAAGCATATAGGAGAGTCTCAAGAAAAGGATGGCAAATATCCCTGAAACATACTGCCTGGCTTTCCAGTGGACACAACTCTCTCTCTCTCTCTCTCTCTCTCTCTCTCTCTCTCTCATAGGCAGAGTTTCCACAGGTTATCAGCAACAATACAATGATCCCTGATACAGGGTTGGGGGGAAGCCTCCTATACGTGAGATTGTGAAACTAAATTCCAGATTATCACACACAAATGAACAAGGAACATTCTTTAGGACAAAGGAGAGACTTGGTCATACCAGTGTAAGTATGTATGATAAGTACATAATATATTACATACGATGCTTGGAATTTCTTTGAGGAAAGGTTCTGTAGCATTCCAAAGAATAATTATGCAAGTCAAGTGCCCAGCTCCTTCTACATGGTTCTATACCAAGTAATTAGGTCAATATATAGTCTAAGCCCTATGTGACCAGTTAACTTTACAAACATACACTAAAACTTAGTACAAATTTGAGCCACATCATCAAATGATATAAAACTCTGTATTTATGTTCTGCCTGCTAATAGTTTACATATGGATTTTATATATAAAATATATTACATTACTGAAAATGGCTCAGAATACACAGCACAGTTTTTATTAATATTTCTGGGACCCATGGAATAGGATAGAGCCCATGAGAAAAACAGTATAAGCAGCTATAGGACTGACTTTCTTGTTAGTATATTATGTATTTTCTTTCCTTTACTTAAAACTTGAACCATGTGTATATTATAATTTATGAATGCATACTTTATTAATGAATTCTAACCTTATAGAGATAAAAATATGGAGGTCATTAAGTTATTTTTAAAATAAATTTTTCAAGGTTTTCATGTTTGAGTAATTAGCTAGTTTAGTTAAAGTACTGAATATACTTACATTTTGTTCATGTTCTTTTGTTGAGTATCAATTGAGTACATATCTCTAAAATTAATTATAGAACCACCAAAACATTTACATTGCTTTAAAAAATAAAACAATAGCTCAGAACATGTTTCACTTCAAAGTATCACCTTGATATATTAAAGTATTTTAAGCATAGCCAAAACAGACACATTTTAAAAGCAGAGCATTTAAATACAGAGTTGTTGATATTTCAGGTTATCATTTCAAGTTCTCCTACACAGTTTACCTATTGGCAAATATGTTCTCAAAGACAGAGATTTTGAATAGCAAAGAAAACATTGGGTTTAATACCACGTTCAGCCTAGACAGTCTTGAGGATCCTGAGTTCTTTGGAGTGCAAATAGCTAGACTTCAAAGAGAATGAGAAAGCTAAACACAAACGCCTAGGATGTCAGATATTGCCAGAGCCCACAACCAGCAGGAGACATGCTGGGAAGGTGGTCTGTCTTACCCTTCTCTTCTTACTTCAGAAAAAAAAGACAAATATCTTCCAGACACAGCTCAGTGAGCAGAATCACTCTCTGAAACCCTGGGGAAGGAGCTACTTCTCCCTGGTGCACTGATCCCTGTAGTGGCTGGATCAAAGAGGTAGCATTTCCATAAGCCTGCTAGAGAAGAGGATGGTATAGTCTCTGTAAATTCACTTCTTGTCTTCCACTGAAGAGTTACAGAAATTCAGGAAACTAATCCCTTCTTTACTCTCTAGAGCCAGTGTCTATCTAAAAGTGACTCTGAAGAGCCCTGGCTGAGTAGCTCAGTTGGTTAGAGCCTTGACCCAATACATCAAGGTTGTGGGTTTGATCCCATACAAGAATCAACCTATGAATGCATAAATAAGTGGAACAGCAAATTAATGTTTCTGTCTTTCTTTCTCTCTTCCTTTAAAATCAACTTTTTTAAAAGTGATTCTGAGGTATCACCTCACACCTGCCAGAATGGCCACATCAACAAATCATCAAACTACAAGTGCTGGCGAGGGTGTGGAGAAAAGGAGACTCTAGTACACTGCTGGTGGGAATGCAGGCTGGTGCAGCACTATGAAAAACAATATGGTATTTCCTCAGAAAATTAAAAATGGAACTTCCAATTGGCCCACTGATCCCACTTTTAGGAATATATTCTAAGAAGCCTGAAACACCAATATGAAAGAATATACGCACCCCTATTTACAATAGCTAAGATCTGGAAACAGCCCAATTGTCCACTAGTAGATGAGTGGATAAAAAAGCGGTGGTACATTTACACAGTGGAATACTATGCAGCTGTAAGGAAAAAAGATCTCTTAACCTTTGAGACAACATGGAGGGAGCTGAAGAGTATTATGCTAAGCAAATAAGCCAATCAGAGAAAGACCAATATCACAAGATCCCACTTATTTGTGGAATATAATGAACAAAATAAGCTGATGAAAAAAATAGACCCAGAGACATGGAAGTAAGCATCAGACTGACAAACCTCAGAGGAAGGGGTCGGGAAGGATGGGAAGAGATAAACCAAAGAACTTATATGCATATATGCATAACCAATGGACATAGACAACAATATTGTGAAGGGGGGAATGGGAGCAGGGAGGAGGGTGTCAATGGGGGAATAAGAAGAACATTTGTAACAATAATTAATTAATTAATAAAGTGACTCCGAAGATAGTTCTTATTGAGTCTATTAAATATCTTCATATAGATGACATGGTAAGGAGAATGTAAATTTTGATTATCACAAAAATTCTGTCATAGACATCATTGGATTTAGATACAATAAATTGAAATAATATCTAAAATTTCAGTATATCTGAGATCTATAAATGTATCTATTACATACATTTCTAAAGAACGTCATCCAAGATGACAGGGATCTGGATTACTAAATAAAACAAGCTGAATAAAGATTTTTCTAACTTGAAATAGCCGAATATCATGCCACAGTATTGACCTGTCACCTAGATGATTGATTTTTTTTTGTTTCCATTTGCCTTGCAATGGGTCCACCTTTGGTTGTTCAGATCTCAAAGTCACTCAAGAGGTTTATTCTGAGCCCTGGCCAGTTTGGCTTAGTGGTTAGAGTGTCAACCCGTGTACCAAAGAGTCACAGGTTTGATTCCAGTCAAGGGCACCTACCTCTGTTGCGGTTTAGTCCTTGGCCCTGGTCGGGGTCATGCGGGAAGCAACCAGTCGATGTGTCTCTCTCACATCGATGTTTCTCTCTCTCTCCCTCCCACTTTGACTGAAGATAAATGGAAAGATATCCTGGGGTGGGGATTTTAAAAAATTAAAAAATAACAATACAGTATTGTATATTTCAAAGTTGCTAAGAGAATAGTGAAATAAGTCAAACAGAGAAAGACTAATAGTGGATGATCTCTCCTAGGTGTGAAATCTAAGAAAATTGAACTCATAGAATTAGAGAGTAGATTGGGGGTTGCCAGGGGCGAGGAGTGGGAGAAATGAGTAAAGGTGGTTAAAATGTACAAACTTACACTTATATGATGAATAAGTTCTGGAATGTAATGTGCAACATGGTGACTATAGTTAACAACATTGTGTTGTATGCTTGAACACTACTAAGAGAGTGAATCCTAAAAGGTCCCATCACAAACACACACAAAAATGGTTACTATGTGAGGTAATGGATGGATTAACTAACTTATTGTGGTAATCATTTCACAATATGACAGACATGTATCAATATGAGATATTCAAATCAATTTGTATACCTTAAACTTACACATGATATGTCAATTGTACTTCAGTAAAGCTGGAGGGGGGACCCCCATGCTTAAGAAAAAGAATTAAATGGAAGTATGATTTGCAAAAAAAAAAAAATGGCTGAGATATTCCAAAACTGATGAAAAATGTTAACTTACAAATTCAAGAAGTATAGAATAGGTGAAAAGAAAGCCATTCCTAGGCACATCAAAATTACAACTAAACTACAGAATAATCATCATTTATAACTGCCTGAAATCTAGTTAAATACAAGTCTTAAAACTAGGAATTTAAAGAAGAAGCCACATCAAGACTGGCAGGAGGCATGGAGATATGAAACGGGCTGGTTCCACATCCACCCCGTGGCAGCTAAAAATAGACAGGGATGGTGAATAAAAATAGAGAGAAATATATCAGTTGTGGAAGTCACCTCGGAGGAGAGAGGGGTCTCAGCACCACACCAGGCCCCCCAGCCCAGAGTTCCAGTGCCAGGAAGAGAAATCTCAAAATCTTCTTGCTGTAAAAATCAGGAGATTTTGGCTAAGTGAGGTGAGGGCTGTCAGAGTCCCAGGAGTTCCTCTTAAAGGGCCCATGCACAGACTCACTTGAACTCACTTGCTCTGAGCTCCTGCACTGGGGTATAAGGGACATATATAGAGGAACTAAATTGTCTGACATCAGGGAGCCAGAGCTGGAGGGAGAGCCTTCTACCAGACAAAAGTTCTGGCAGAGGCCATTGTTCCTTTTCTGAGACACCCCCACACACACGGAAGGTGGGCACCATATTTGAGTCTCCATCAACCTGGCTAACTCTGTTTGTCCTGTCCTGGTGATTCCCTGAGACTCTCAACTTGTGGGCACAACCAATCTATTCCCAGTGGCTTTTCCATATGAATGGCCTGTTCTGGCTCATGCTTCAAACTTCCCAAAAATCTCTCAAACAAGCAGCACCTGGCCTCAGTATGCCCCATACCTCTCACTAAGTGGTCCCAGGCCCAGCACTAGCAGAAGTTGGCATTGGTTCACAGGTTGGTTTTTCCTGCACACCTCTAAGCCCAGCATAAATAGCAGCCATCTGCAGATCACTTTGTAGCACATGCCACGTGCCCCCTGCAGAACACAGGCCATGGCTGACCTTGGCTTACATCTCCTGGGAGGCCCCAGATCCAGCGAACCCAGTGGACAGCTTCAGAGCACATTGAAAAACCACGTAACAACTTTCACAAGCAACACATTCAAGCGGAAGACTCCATGTGCCCCAGAGCCCCACTGAAGTAAGTCCTGCTCTCTGCAGTGGGTACCAGCACAGCTGATTCTCCATGATAATAGATGACTATAGCTAGTCCTTGCAGCTGATCGACCTATGGGTATATCCCTCCCACTGATGTGCCAACAGCAATCAAGGTTCAACTACAACAGCAGGGTGTACACAGCCCACAACTGGAATGCACCTGAAGTGCCCAGCTTGGGTGATCACTGAGGCTGTGCCACTGAACCCTGTAGAAGACCTACTACATAAGGCTACTCTAGCAAGCCCAGTAGACATAGCAGCTCTACCTAATACATAGAAACAAACACAGGGAAGCAGCCAAAATGAGGAAACAAAGAAACATGTCCCAAATGAAACAACAGAACAAAACTCCAGAAAAAGAACTAAACAAAATAGAGACAAACAACCTATTTTATGCAGAGTTCAAAACACTAGTTATATGGATGCTTGATGAACTTGGAACTTCAACAGTACAAAAGAGGACATAGAAACCATAAAAAAAAAAAAGTCAGAAATAAAGGGCACATTAACTGTAATGAAGAATAGTTTATAGTAAAGTAGATGAAGCTGAGAATCAAATCAGTGATTTGAAATATAAGGAAACAAAAAACACCCAATCAGAAAAGCAAAAAGGAAAAAATCCAATAAAATGAAGATAGTGTAAGGAGACTCTGGGACAACTTCAAGTGTGTCAACATTCACGTCCTAGGGATGCCAGAAGGAGGAGAGAGAGAGCAAGAAATTGAGAACTTATTTGAAAAAATGATGAGAAAACTTCCCTAACATGATGAAGGAAACAGACATAAAAGTCCAGGAAGCAGAGAGAGTCCCAAACAAGATGAACTCAAAGAGGTCCACACCAACACACATAATGAAAATGCAAAAGTTTAGAGACAGAGAGAGAATCTTAAAAGCAGCAAGAGAAAAGCAATTAGTTCCCTACAAGGGAGCTCCCATAAGACTGTCAGCTGATTTCTCAAAAGGAACTTTTCAAACCAGATGGGCTTGGCAAGAAATATTCAAAGTGATAAAAAGCAAGGACCTACAACCAAAATCATTCTCCCCAGAAAAGCTATCATTTACAATCAAGGGACAGACAGATACAGATCTCCTCAGACAAGAAAAAGTTAAAGGCGTTTATCACCACCAAACCAGTATTATGTGAAATGTTAAAGGGTCTTCTTGAGGAAGAAGAAGAATGGAGGAGGAGGAGGAGGAGGAGGAGGAGGAGGAAGAGGAGGAAAAGGAGAAGGAGGAGGAGGGGAAATATGAACAATAAAATGGCAATAAATACATATCTATCAGCAATTGAAACTAAAAAATAAACAAACAAGCAGAACAGAAACAGACTTATAGATACAGGGAACATTTTGACAGATGCCAGATGAGAGAGGGGTTGGAAGGATGGGTGAAAAAGGTAAAGGGATTAAGAAGTGCAAATTGGTTGTTACAGAATAATCATGAGGATGTAAAGTACAGCACAGGGAATATAATCAATAATATTCTAATAATGATGTATATATGGTGTTAAATGGGTACAAGTTTATCAGGATAACCACTTAGTATGTTATATAATGTTTAATTTCTGGAGCATACACCTGAAACTAATATAATATTGTATGTCAACTTTAATTTAAGATTATTTAAATTTTAAAAATAAAAATAAAATAAAACTATAAGAAAGGACATAGAGGAGGATGTATCCTGAGACTGTGGTAGGCGGTTTTAAGAACACTAAATTTTTAACTTCCACATTAAAAAGACAGTAAAATAACACCGGAAGTTGGGGGAAAAAATCAAGAAATAATGTTGCAAACCAGTTATTTAGAAATACAGCAGTAAACAGCAGAAGGAACTGTTCCGAGTTGAAAGAGGTTGCCTCTGGAGACTAGGAATCAAAGAGAAAGGGGGTGGAGCAGGAGATTGCTGTTTTATATTGTGAGCCTTGTAAAAGATTTGACTTTTTAAACAATGTACATGTAGAACTTTGATAAAATCATATTAAATTTTAAAAGAGAGAGGGTGATATTAAGCTTTGTGAGACCCAAAATGATACTAAAGTGAGTCATTGGTATGACACCAAACTTGAAGTGTTTGAATTCTGAAACAAAAACCTTGCTTTTCTATTCCTCATTTTTTTTTCTCCAGGGATTGATTAATTCAGAGTAAAAAAAAAAAAAAATCTCTGTGAACTACTAATTACTAGCAATTAAAGTCCCCTTTCCTTGTGTGCAGTTGCAAATCATTGTTGCCTACGAACGAAGATTGCCAGGTTTATTCTAAGGAGGTGTATAGGTCATAATGTACCATATAAAAGCCAAGGTGAAAAATCTACACTTTTTGTCCTATTTCCCTTGTGTGACTAAACAAAAGGCATGAATAGCAATGTGACTCTCTGTAAAGCTGAATATGTACCAGGTGCAAGGACAGATCGCACTTCGTGTTAGTGAATACACCAAGGATTTCACTGCTAAACGACTTCCCTCTGCTGAAAAGAATTACTGCCACCAGAGGACCTTTATTAGCAGAAGCAACTATGAATGAGTGAAAATGCAACATAAAACAACATAGCATTGAAGATCAATGGCTTTTTGGGATTTATCCAAAGAAGAGCTCCTCCTCCCTACTTTCAGATCCCGCCAGCAAAAATGCTGCTTTATTACACCAGTTTCCCAGACAGATATTAACAAAGAAGCCTCTCCTTTGTTGCTATCTTCTACCTGTAAGCATTTTCTAGCTAATCTGAGTATAATGATGTTAAGTTAGTATGGCACTGTAGTCATATTTCTCACTTATGATTGGGGAAAATTAAAGAACAAAAATGGAATTCTATCAGGCATCCTCTAGCTTCCCTTATTATTAACTTGTGCAAATACTGATTATTGTCCAATGACCATAAATGGTGAAATTTACAATGGAGGTTTCTTTGTATCACTGGGCAAGTGATCCCACCAAATATTGGGTGCTTCAACTCCAGTTAGTGAGTTAAGCCATGTCTAGTTTTACCTGCTCCCAGCTGATAACAAGAGATTTTTTTCTCCCATTTCAAAATATATCTCCCACAGCGGGAATACAACTGGCTATCGAAAATACTTAGGTACCCTGTGGGAAGAAACCAATGTGATTTGGGTTTTAAGAAATTCTGGCTGTGGAATGTTTATAAAAACGATTGTGCAATCACAGCATCCAGTTAGCCATTTCTGAAAACTTCATTTCCACTGTGCTAGCCATGTTGGCATGCTTTCTACATCTCAGATGGTTTCCATTCATTCAATTCAAAAATATAAGTGCTAATTGCCTTGCTCTGGACTCTCTTAGTAGGTGTAAACTTTCCATCTGAGGCAGGAGGGTCTCGTCCCATGATTCTTGTTAATGTTAATAAGTAAAGCTCTATAGTAAAATGTTGGCCAGGGTAAAATAACTCTCAAAACATATGGACTCAAGATGATCACCCAACATACAGGCAACAAAGAACTGAATCCAGGAACCTAAATATTTAGTTTTCTTCCCAGTTCAAACTAGTTTTCTGCCTCATATATCTGCAAATAGGTGAAAAGAATTTATCCCTTGACCCTTCTATTCATCAGTTTATAGTTGGTAAAATCATGTTGCACTTTTCCTATGTGGAGAGATTGTCAAAGTGAGCATTTCCCACCCATCATCACCTGCTGTAGGGAAGATATTTACAAGACTTGATACAGGGAGTTAACATATTTGGGGACAGACAGGATGCACACATGAAATAGTTAATTAGCAATGAAAAGGAGAACTCCCTGAATGACAACTGAATGAGACAAATGAAATAATATGCTGTAGGAACTGGGGAAGGAGAGGTACCCTGGGCAGGGATGGTAGATCGGGAGGAAGTGACAATGAGCTGAGACTAAGTCAATTTGAAATTGAACTAAATGGAGAGGTGGTCTGGTATAATTTTTAAGCATATGCACTCTGGAACAAACTACCCAGCTTCAAATCCCAGCTAGCGGCTGTGTGGCCTTGAATGCATTGCTTAACACTGCCCACCTTTCACTTCTGCACTTGTAAAAGTCAGATTAAACAGTATCTGCCATATTAAGAGGCATTGACATTAAATTTAAAAGACAAAAAGACGTGGAGCAAGTCTATAAATATAGCTGCTATTGTTACGATTATTAATATTATTATTACTGTTATTATTATAATTAACAAGAGAAGAGTGGAGAAGACATTCCCGGCAGGGAAACTATCCCAACAAATTAATAATTATTTAATCCATAATCATATGTAATAATTATGCCAATGTGGAAAGCTCATGCCAGCACTAGTATCGGCAACTTTTTCCATTTGTCCCTGATACTAGTGAACTGGCAATTTGGATAGGTATTTAAATAGTGAGGTTTTACTTAAATCATGAATTGCCCATAACTGCACTAGAAATTTTTATTATTTTCCCAAAAGGTAAAGAGTAGAAACATCTATCATTAATTTAAAAAGAGACAGATCACATATTTGTTTAATGACTTCAGCTCAGTCAGATATGAAGACTCAGGTGCATTGGATGCAGGCATTAGTGCAACACTAAGAAACAAGAAAATGAGGTGCCAAACAGTTCCCGCGATTTAGAACTCTTCCCTCCAGTCACTATGAATGCAAATGTCTCATTTACATAAAATCCACTCATATTGATGCTAATCGGGAGCAAAGGAGAGGCTATCACTTCTCCCATCCAAGCATCAGAAACAGGAAATCAGAATTCAAATTATTCCCCTTGGAAATGGTGATAGGATCTTTCAAATTGTTATGTTGATCAGCTTTACTATTTGTATATTAATTCAAGAAATATCTATTGAATAAATAGCACTTTTTGAGTGCTTACCATGACCCAGGCATTGTCCTAAATGTTTTTTATGCATTTTTCATATTTTTCCAACAATCCTAACAAGAAGGTTCAATTATTATCTCGTCTTTACTGATAAAAATTTGAGGCTTAAGGAGAATGAGACACTTGCCTCGTATCCCATAGAGTGTCTCTCTGATTTTAAAGCCCATGCTGCCTGCTTATATTGATTAAGGTATTTAATCTAACTGCATTGGCGCTACCTCCATCTGCTCATTCCCACTCTCATTCCTTCAATCCAAACAAAGCATCCAAAGAATGGCTCCTTTTCCTTTAAGTCAGGCAGAAAATGATGCAAGGGAGAAATGTGGAAGAATTAATAAGGGTACTAGTGATAGTGTCATTGACATGCCCACCTGAGCACAAAAGAGAAAACCCAATACGTACATTGTCATTACCTGCCATGCTGTTCTAATCAATCAGCAGTAGCAATCGTCTAAGTCTGTCTGAGGAACTACACTGCCACATTAGGTATGAAAGACGGACTTCTTGTGATTGGCTTTAGCAAATATTGAAGACCATTTGAGAGATCTACTGCAAGGAGGTAAGATTTGTGCATTTACAGACAGATGCATCTGATAATTTCTCATGGTTCCCGAGTTCTTCAAATATTTTATTTCAGGCAATCTGTGGGAGTAAGCACAGGAGCCAAATGAATCAGCACAGAAACTTGCCGTGTAGACTGACTTTGAGAGCAGTATTTTTCACCTTGAGAAGATTGTCTTGGGATCTTGGATCAGCTTCTATGCCATTCAGTTGGTAGCTGCTTCTCTCCATTGGTTCCTCTATACACCCATGGGTCTCAGCTCCACCAAGGACTTCCACGCCCCACCTCCCTGGGTTCTCACGTTTGCACTGATGTGCAGGCTCCCGGGGAGGGACCCTTTCAACATGGCATTTCTTAATTTCAAGCACCATCCACATTACAAGAGTCAAGGGAAACTCAATTTACAAACAAGTTGGGGGCAATTAAATTCAAGTCCAATATAAGAAAACAACTTTAAAACCTTTATTTAAATGTAGTTATTTCCACAGTTCATGGAAAAAGTAAAAAACAAAACACAAAAGTTAAACCCTTCTCAGATGAATGCCAAGGAGACACATTCCTATTAATCTTCTGTCCTTCTTTTTTTATTTTTCTTCTGAGATAGGCTCTTCCTTCAAACCTTTAACTCACAGATCTACATTCACCCTTTTGGGAGAAACCCACTGTCTGACCACGAGAGTTTATTTTACTTTAGGATCAAGCCATAAAAGCTATGGAGCAGTCAAGTCCCAAACCTGCATTTAGCCAGGAATCCCCATGGTGGATGGGAGGGTGTGAGGTGGTGGATTGAAGGACCAGATACTGCAGGTCTGTCCTCCTACAGGTCCAGGTAACCCTCTCATTCTCCCTGGTTCTCCAACAGGGAAGCCCTGTATCAACACGCAGCAATTTTTCAACAAATGTTACCAACGAATTTTGAGAAAACTGCCATCTCAATCCATAGTTCCATGAAATACAACATATGTTGACTTTATTCTCAGAGTATGTGATTTCCCAGGGACTCGTTCTCAAGCCCAGAGTCCAAGTGCAGGAAAAGCAAAATCTTTTCACACCACTGAGCCGGCTGCCCCTAATTATAATCTTTTGACTACACCAAGTCCTGGCCAACACTTCGAAAAGGTCCCATTTTATTTCCCTCAAGCTTGATCAAATTCCTGGACATGCATCACTTATACTCATGTCTGTAAACAGAAGGATCAAATAAGGACTCACCATTGTTTATAGCAACTTTTCTGTAGTTGAGAGTAATGGTCTACCACTTTCACCCGAAGAAAAAAAGTCACTGATGCAAGTACAAAATCAAATTAAATTTATGTACACACTTTCTTTTACATCCTAAAACTGCAGAATTTGAAGTTATGGGTTTTGTAAAATATTTAATGGTGGTCGATTCCATTGTTCTAGATAACACCTACTTAGTGCAAAATTTGTGTGTGTGTGTGTGAGTATTAGACAGGGCTGTCATACTTATGGGATACCCAATGCAGGGATTGCAGAATTTGCTCTATATCACAGTAGCCTGAGTCTTAGAATGCCACAAATAGTTCTTTTCTTTATAGTGCAGATTCCCCTGCACTTCATCCATTTTCCCCTCTTCTCTTTCTGACTTTCTTATTCCCTTTCTCTATCTTTTTCCCCTCTGCTACACTCTCTCCCTTAATGATATTTGAGAACCAAGGGTGAAAACCAATCTGGAGCATCTAAATTACAAGAAATTAAAATTAAGTGTGTGTGTGTGCCTTCCCCGGGTCCTTGAAAGTCAATGCATGTAAAACAATGTACAAAGCATAGTTTGCTGTTGCTTTTAGAGCCCTAAATTAATTTAATATTTGAGAAACATTTTTAAAAATCCAGGGATGGGAAGAATAATGGAAGCCTGATGGAGAAATGAAGAAGTTATATTATCCAGTGGTTCTTAACAAAAGTACAGAGGAAATAATTTGAAAGATGTGGGTTCGACACTGTATAATCTCAGTGATAACCTGACAGGAGAGAAATTATGTCTAAACCCAAAGTTATGAAACTGAGGGCCACAAACCAAACCCAAGCCACTGGCTATTTTTGTAAATAAGGTAATATTGGGGCACAGCCAAACCCATTCATTTACATAGTGTTCATGGCTGTTTTTGCACTGCAATGACCAAGCTGAGTAGTTGTCAAAGACCCTGATGTCTATAAAGCCTAAAATATTTACTATCTGGTCCTTTACAGAAAAACTACTGAAATATTTTTAATACTTGTATCTCATACATTAATTACTATAAACAGAAACAAGAGCTCTAAAAGTATATTCATCATTAAATTTGTATCATAGATTGTCCTTACATTTGGAAGTTGCCACTGTTGTTGATTACCATAACTCATTGTGTCTATATCCTATATGCTCATCAGTAGTTAAAGAGTGATGGTCACAGTCTTTTTCACAAGTGCAATATATAAAAATTGGCATTTGAGTTAGTCATTGCCTAATCTATCAGCAAATCCTTGTGGAGACTTCTTGGAGCACTTCCTGAGAGCTGTTCTTACTGCTATGAGCCATGAAGGTCTAACGACCCAAAGATATTAATGCAAGACCTGAGCATAGATCTGTATTTCATTGGTTCAGATTCTGATTCTACAGTTAATTGCTGTAAATGCCTCTGTAAAAGGAGGATGATAATAATACCTACCTTACAGGTAAAGATGTCTAGAAGAGTGCTGGGCAATTTGTGATTTCTTAGCAGTCCATAAATACTAGCTGTGATTATTATTATTTGAAGATACTCTTCACTCTGTCCTAAAACATGTGTTGTGGCCTCCCAGATAACAGTTACTTCACTTTATCTTAAAATTTTGGAATTGATTATGTGTTCCATATAATGATTTCATGTTAATCAGTAAGTATTAGTCAATTAGTAAATATTTGTACAGCATCTATGCCCATGCAGAGGAAGACGTTCATAACTGCAGGGATATGAAGTAAGCATGAGCTAAACTCCAGTCCCTAGTGGAATTACTAGCATTGATATTTGGTGGAATGAAACGAGAGAACAGAAAAGAGACAGCGATTATTCTCTTATAGTCTTCCAGGCAAAAGGAGTTGAACGGGGAAGTCAGAACATCTTTAATTTGGGATGAGGCATGGAAGTCCCGCTGTAATTAATCTGTGCCACTCAATTTACCATTAGTAAAAATTCAGAGAAAGGAGAGAGCTCAGTGAAACCTGCAGTGATCACATAAGGAAGGCTTCATGGGCAGGGAGAACTAGGAGTTGATGTGACCTGGTAGAGAGGACAGGATAGGTCCTGCAAAGCAAAGGATCACAAACACAGTCTGTTCATGGCATGGGCGTGAGTAGATCATGCTAATGGTGGTTGCGGGGTAGGTACAAGGGCCAAGGGCCCTATGTGAGCTGTAAACTTGGTCTCAAATCTAATGGCACAAATAATGCAAGAAAATAAATGAAGGGCATAGAAGGGCTTCGTGTGGACACTTTATAGAAATTACCAGCCTCTCAAGTTGTCAAAAGGGGCCATTGGTTTGATGGTATGTATTGCATTTAAAATCTGTTCAGCTCATGTTTGGTTGTCAAGTGCAATGCTGACTGTGGGGACAGGAAAGGAGATTGGGGAAGGTCCTTTTAACTTATGGTGGACAATGAAATGAGAGGTTAGAGTGTCAACAACACATCAGATGGTTCAGAAGCATTGCACAGAGTCAGTGAGGAAACTAAGAAGCCACAGTCAAGATGTAGAGTGGGAAGTATGTAAAGTGGAGATAGGAAAAACTTTCAGAGTGATCACTGAGAAGATGAATAACAGACTAGACTCAGGGAATGAAGGAAGGAAGGGGAATTAAAGGTCTGTCCCAAAGTCCAAGGGCTGTCCCAAAGGACTTTAGTAGCAATGATGCCCTGGCCACAGTCAGAAAAGGGTGAGGAATACAGGCTCTGGACTTTGACTTCCAGTTCTTCTCAAGTGTATGGCAGCAAGGAATTGTCAGAACAATGACTTTACAAACACAGCATATGAACATCTCTAACGGATCCCTTTGGTGTGACCTTCAAAAGAATAGTCACAGCTCCAGTATTTCTTATGGCACCCATAACTCATTTTCTTGAAAATATTTTTTATAAAACTGAACCTGCAATGTGTATGTGGGAAGCTGACTCAGAGCCAAACTGCCCCTTTGGCAGCAATCTGGCGAGAACCACCCACGGCTGCAAAGCCAGCTCTTCTCAATATGTGTATCTGATAAAAATAAATAAATTAAAAAATAAACACCTCAGTGCCCTAAATATACTTCACTTCCCAGTTACACCCACTTCCCAAAATTTCTTGCGTGAACACCTTACTACTCAACATCCTGAATACGTATAAGTCTCTGGAACAGGAGAGGACTTTGACACCCGGTGGGGTGATGATGGTGTAACAGAAAGGGTAGGAGCATGGATCGGAAATTTACCCGTTTAGGGCAGATTTGATTCTTTCCATTTAAGCAATTGCTTTTATGTAAGTGCTGCCTTTCAGATTCCTCCCTTTTCTGTGCTACTCCCAAGTTGGCATCTGCCTATATATAGGAGTTAAAAGATGTTGAGGTGTCAGGAAGGGGGTTCCAGATCTGTGCACTTGGGTTCTTGATCTGGCCTCAGGACTCCATGGCAATGTGGCCATTTGGGGGCCCTGCCCTTCTGAAGGCACATGAGAGAGAAGAGGAGAGAGGCATTGATCTCTTCCTCAACCAAGAACGTTACACTGCTTGCCTGCCTTATGGGCTCCAGTGTACCAAGGGGAGCGATGCCCGACAGACAGGGCGAGACCATGCGGCCTCGATGCTGCACAGCGGCAGACCGTGGGCTCAGCGGTGCCCAGCAGAAGGTGCCGCAGTGCCCAGCTGACTGCCTAGAATCCAAAGGAGTTCGGGCCAAGAAACAGAAGATAAAATAAGTGCTGACATCCATGAGCTCATTTGACCCAAACTTCCTGAGTACTTGGAATAAATATTGGTTTGTGTTTGTAAGGGGTTGGAAGCTCTGCAATGTCAGATGAAGGTAAAAGCCAGATGAAGGTAAAATTACGTGTTGTAAATATGCAGTTTGCATTATCCTGACTTTAGGCAGGGTCTCATTCTGTTACCGTGGTCAGCAGCCTTCAGAGAAGAGCTGCTCCCACCTAGCCAGAATGGCTCAGTGGAGTGACCATCATTCCATGGACTGAGAGGTCCTGGTTCGATTCCCGGTCAGGGCACGTGCCTGGGTTGCAGGCTAAGTCCCCAGTTGGGGGTGTGCAGGAGGCAGCCAATTGATTGATGTTTCTATCTCTCCCTTCCTCTCTCTAAAAAATCAATAAACATATTTTTAGAAAGACAGAGAGAGCGAGAGAGAAGAGCTTCTCCCGACCTCTGCTTCACTAGCACCGCTGACCAGCCGCATCATCTGCCTTCCTGTCCATGGTGGTGAACTGAGTCACAGAGAGGTCATCCAGCTTGTTATAGGTCACACAGCCTGTTAAGTGGCAGAATTAGAACACAAACCCAGGCCCTCTGACTCTAGAGCTGTTTTCTTAATCAGATACTGATATCTAGATACATAGATGGTACATACATACAGATGGGGGA
Source organism: Molossus molossus (assembly GCF_014108415.1). Classification (NCBI taxonomy): domain Eukaryota; kingdom Metazoa; phylum Chordata; class Mammalia; order Chiroptera; family Molossidae; genus Molossus; species Molossus molossus. The sequence continues at coordinate 34,171,652 of NW_023425346.1, forward strand.
TGGATGGATGGATGGATGGATGATGGATGGGCAGACAGACACACTGACGTGAGACCTGAGAATTAAATGAAGCAATATTGTAAGTAGAGTTTTAGATGTTTCTATTTGAAAGGTACTTTGGAGACCATCTAGTACAGTGATTGTCAAACTAGACTAAATTGTCTCTGGGAGGAACCTCAGGAGCTATCATGCAGGTTGGATGAGAAGGGAGGGAGCCAGCCAGCAGCTCATAGCCCCTCTACCCCTGCTGCACCCTGAAAAACTGCGTGTATCTGTTTTATGTACTGGGATTCCGTATAGACCTTTTACAGAAAGAATTATGCTGCTAAGAATAATTTTCAAATCAGTTATCTATCCCAATGCTCTCATCAAAAACGAGAAAACTAAGGCCCAGCCTCATCTGGATCGCGCAGCAAGGTTACAACAAAGTGAAACCAAGTATTCACTCCGCTAACTCATTTGTAGAGAATAGGGAACACCCAAGGGTGACTTTTAACATTCCCAGCGTGAGTATTGTTGAGAAAACTGGCTCTTATTTTTTAGGGGAGGGGAGGGACAAGCACTACCGTGCTATGACAAAAGAACAATCCTTTATTATTAAGGCGAATGTGACCTAAAGAAAAATGGCAAGGGCTTCTTATTCTGTTATCTGCCACTTGCTACTTGATTAGGAGTTTTCCCTGTGGTTTACTCGAGTCTCTTACTCCAATAAGAGAGCCCTCCCCTAGCTCTATGTCTGAGGCTCCGGGCCAGGACGGCTGAATAGAGAAGAAAGACATTTCCAGCAATCCTCGTCCTAGGGCAGCTGAGCCCTCTCGGGCATCAGAGAAGGATGACTTTGCTGGCACAGAGCTCCCAATAAGTTTCATACAAGGACAAAGTACAAATATCATGCCACAAGCAGCTCATAAAGGCACAGCCTTCTGGCTGGCTGGAGGTAATTTACAATGAAGGTGTACCAGGAGAAATCGTCTGACAGGCTCAGAGACCGAGGTTGCTCCCCATCAACAGGGACTCTCTCACAGGAACAGACTCACATGATGAATCAAACATGCTGATGCTCAGATACACACACAGCCTAATGCCCATTTGTTAACTTTTGATGGGAAATTCAGCTCCTTAAGTAGACTACATTTTTCCCATCTACAAAGTACTGCTCTCCTTCCCACTAAGCAAGCTATGCACATAGCAGGTGATCAATATATATCTACTGAATTAATAAGGAAAACCAAATTATGAATAGAATGTCAAGTCACTGGCTTACAGTCGTCCCTCTGAGTGAAGCCGCGAGAGTCAAAGCGTGAAGTGGCGAGGGACGACAGTGTATAAATAAAGAATCCTACTTCGCGGGAATTCATTTATTGCAGTCGAGTCTGGAACTGATTAACCGCGATAAACGAGGGCCGATTGTACAGGGAGAAATGTAACCCTCAAAGACGCTGAATGATCATCGTCAGCAGTCATTCCCAGTAAACAAATGGCTTATGTGGGACACCAAGTTATCTGAAGGTAGCTGGGAAGTTAAAGACTTAGAATTAAGGGACACAAGTATCTTAAGAAATGACTCTCAAGAAGGAATGATTAAGGCCTACTCATCTAATACTGAGTTATCCCTTCCAAAACCAAACAAAAACAGAAACCATAATGCTTGAGTGCATGAACCAAGAGCCTTCTCCCCTTGAGGAAGTTGGACATACCCTGCCCACACCTGCCCCTCATTGTCCTTCCACAATTTCATCGACTAGCCAGACCCATTCGGAGGCACTCAGACTTTCCCCGTATCACAGCTATCTCACCAGCCTTGAGATGGGTCTGTTTCCCTTCACGTTGCCCAAGTCTGTTCTAACTCATAAGGTACGGACTTTAAACTTTAATATGTCAAAAGCAGTCTTACTTCCCTCTTTTTTTTTTGTTATTTGTGAGCAAGAAAAGAGGAGATAAAACATGCTGTGGCCTCTTGATAGCTATAATCCAGATTATATAAAATGAACTATTTCTCATTTAACTAAGTGTAAGCGTAGAATTCCGTGCAGGGAGCACCGCCCGCCTCTGCTGTCCCATGAGGCAGAGTCATGAGAGAATCACTAATATCCGTCACACATAGACGACTATTGCTGGGTGATCAGTCAATTCCATTTTCCAGCTCTTTGTACTATTTCGAAAGCAGGTTTTTAGAGCCTCGTCAAGCTAATGAGACTTAAAATATTTACTTGATAGATGTGTTAAACGTATAATAAATGTTGTAACAACAAACATAAGGATAGACTCATCAATATCCTGTGAGCTAACAAAGTAAAATAGATTCCTTTTAAATAATTTCATGTCTCATGCTCCCTGTACTAAAACTCAACCATCCATCCTTGTGTCTGAAATTGATCGCTCCATCATAAGTACAGCACGTATCCAAATAATGTATTTCACATCACTTCTTCTATTTGAACAAACTTACACTGGCATATGTGGGGTATACCTATTCTGAATCTAAAGACTTTCCAACAGGATTATGTACCTGTCTCTCATACTATAATAGGCAGAAATATAACCAAAATGTTACAAAGGCAATAGAGAGTCCAGCAGATGAACAAAGAAACAAAAATCCCCTCCTGGGTGCAATAGGGTTGAGGCCAGTGAAACTCTATCTGAAAATGCCAGCCCTGGGATTTCTCCAAAAACAAATGAAAAGCCTACATAGAGCATGCATTCCAGGGATTATAAACTCATTTTGGCTTATGCTCTTTAAAAAGGTCTACAGCTGCATTCAAAATTCATCCAGCTCATCTGTAGGCCTAGGGACTGACACGAAGCCAGGAGCCCCAGCTGGGACGTACAGGCAGGAATCAATTTAAGCCTTTCTGGCAGAACCTGGGGCGGTTTGCGATAATGAATGTTAAGGAGAGATACCAGACCATGGAGAATTGGGTGTTTATCTTTCCTGAGTATTAACGAGATGATAAATTGATGGATAAAAGTGTATAGGAGACTCTCAGAAAAGATATTGTTCATGCTGGGTAAATGCGATGTCAGTCTGACAATGAGGACTTAATAAAAATAAATCAGGGTTCGAGGGTTGGGGAAGTCCCGACTACGCTGTTGAGGGGAGAAAGATCACCTGGTGCTTCACCGGAGCTTAACAGAAAAGAGCAGGCATCCATTTACAGGCGCCGCGACAGCAGCGAAGCAGCAAAGCTCCCAAAGTTCTCAGAATCCTACATTGTTTTAGTTAACTACTGCCATGGGAGCTAATAATTGTATTGGAGAAACATAATTCAAATGTAAAAAATGATGGAGGAGGGAAATATTTGAAGCCCAACATCAATTTTATAAGTGCCAAGCGAACTATAAATATATTTATAACCCAAGCTGTGCCCATTCGGGTTATGAGAATTCACATTTCGGAGGCATTTCATATACTATTCCTTCCTTTGGCTTCTGAGACTTTTCTTCCCATTAACAGGAACCAATTTAGGTTTCCTTCACCTCCTGAACACATGCAGTCATCTCTGCACATGTAGTTAGCTCATATTACATTAAATTTTCCTCTCAGGAAACTTTGGTTTTGCTAATTTATAGCAGCAGCAATAATCTCAGGCATCAAGCCACTTATGATGTCAACTCCTCCAGTGAGTGTGACATAATTTGCTTTGTTTTCACTGCTCTCCTTTGTCTTTGATTTGGGTTTATTGTCGCTATTTATGTGTCCGCATGTTTTCCAATAAAGTTTGGATTCTACTATTATCTCGTAGTAATAATAATATTAATACAATATATAACTTGTTTGAGCATTGACAGTGTGTGAGGCATTATGCTAAGTACTTTGCATATAATAGTTTAATCCTCACACATCCTAAGAAGTAAATACTATTATTGTTCCATTTTTCTGATGAAGAATCTGAAACATGAATTAATTAAGTAATTTATTCAAGATGATAGAGTTACTAAGTGGCAGAACTGGGATGTTTTGTTTTGAAGTATAGTCACATATACTGTGATAAGGGGTAAAAATTGCTTAACAAGAACAAGCAAACAGCTATTTTCTAATTAATGAAGGGAAAACACCTTGTCAGGGTCTATTAAGACAACTTATTTTGACAATTATTAAAATAATTATGTCCAACTTAATGGGATATTGTGTTGTTTTAGTCTAACTGTATGTTAATTTGAGGCCTAAAAAATACGTGACCTAACAAAATATGTATAGGATCTGAATGCTGAAAATTATAAAATGCTGATGAAAAATATCAAACAAAATCTAAATAGGGAGACATACCATATTCATACACTGGAAAACTAAACATAGCAAAGGCATTAACTACCCCAAAATTGATCTATAGATTTAGTAGCATCACTATCAAAATCTCAGCAAATTTTTTATAAACATATGTAGATACCTTATTCTAAAATGTATATGAAAGGACAAAAGAAAATTGGAATTGCTAAAACAATTTTGAAAAGGGTAAATGAAATGAGAGGAGTCACTCTGCCCAATACTAAGGCTTACTATCTATCCGCAGTGATCCAGACACTTGGTACTAGTGGAGGGAAAGACACATAGATCAATGGAACAGAGTAGATCAATAGCATGACTCAAACAAATATACCCAATTGATTCTTGACAAAAGTGCAAATGCTTTTTAATGGAGAAAGGATAACCTTTTCAATATCTGATGCTGGAATAATTGGACATAATAGTAAAGAAAAAAGGAAGAAAGAGAGGGAGGGAGAGAAGGAAAGAGGGTGAAAGGGATGGAAGAAGGGAAGAAGGGAGGAAAGAAAAAAGAAAGGAAGGAAGAGAAACCACCTAAACCTCATACCTTATACAAAAACTCAAAACAGGTCGTGAACTTAAATGTAAAACTATAAAACTTTTTTTTAAAATAGGAAGATATAGCCTGGCTAGTGTGGATCAGTGGATTGAGTGTCCTCCCATGGACTGAGGTCCTGTTTGATGCCCCATCAGGGCACAGGCCTGGGTTGTGGGCTCGATCCCCAGTGGGGGACGTGCTGGAGGCAGCTGATTGATGTTTCTCTCTCACATAGGTGCTTCTATCTCTCTCTCCCTTCCTCTCTCTCTAAATAATCAATAAAAACATATTAAAAATAAATAAGTAAATAGGAAGATTTCTTCAGGACCTAGAGCTAGGCAAAGAGTTCTCAGACTTGACACCAAAAATGCAATCCATAAAAGGAAAAATTGATAAATTGAACTTCATAAAATTTAAAAATACTTTACCTAAAAAAGACCCTGTTAAAATGATAAAAAAAAAACATAAACACATACAAGCTACATACTGAGAGAAAATATTTGCAAACTACATATAAGAGGACAAAAGAGTAGTATCTAGATGTAGAAATAACTCTCAAAACTCAACAATAAAAAAAGTCCAAATAGAGACCTGCCAAAAGACATCAACAGACATTTCATTGAAGAAGATACAAAGATTATAAACAAACACACACACAAAAATATGTTAACATCCTTAGCAACTAGGAAAACACAAATTAAAACCAAAATGAGATATCAGTATATGCTTATCAGAATCTTTCAAAAAAAGTAGTGATAACACCAAATGCTAGCAGGGATGCAGAGAAACTGGATCGCTCATGCATTGTTGGTGGGAATGTAAAATGACACAGCCACTCTGTGAAAATGTTGGGCAGTTTTCCACAAAACTAACTTACCATATGACACTTGATCTCTTAAAAATTTATCCCATACATCTGACAACCTATGTTCTTACAACAGCCTGTACTTGAATGTTCATAGTGGCTTTATTCATAATAGCTGAAAACAGGAAATAGTCCAAATGTCCTTCAATGGGTGAATGGTTAAAGCACTGCGATACATCCAAAGCATGGACTAGTACACAGCAATGAGAAGGAACACACCATTGATGCCTGGAACAGTTTGGAGTGGACCTCAAGGGGATTATGTTAAGTAAAAACAAGCCAAGTCCAAAAGATCATGTACTGTATTATTCCATTTATATAATATCCTTGAAACAAATTTTAGAATGGAAAACAGATCTGTGTTTGCCAGGAGCTCGGGATGGTAGAGAAAGGGGCAGATGTGGTAAAGAGGGTCAAGAGGAGGGAGCCTCATGCAGATGGGATGCTCTTGTATCTGGATTGGGGTGGTTGTTACACAATCTACACGTGATAAAATGAAATACAACTACACATACGCACACACTCACACACACACGAGTGCATGTGCCTGGACCGGACCACTGTCCCGCTCCTGGTTTGGTACTGTACTTCAGCTGTACAAAATGTTAGCGTCAGGAAAACAGTGAAGTGTATCCGGGACTTCCCTTTACATGTTTTCGTAACTTTCTGTGAATTTATAATTATTTCAAAACAAAAAGTTAAAACATAAATTTTTTTCCCATTTGAATTTTTATTGGCAATTACATTTTTGAATTGTGATGGTTTATCCCTTTCAGGATTTTTTTTTCCAGGAATTAATTACCATTGTGAAACAGGAGAAGACTATGCAAGTAAACAGCTGTCCTTTTCTTTTGTGCAGAATGTTCCCTACCGGGGTTGGGATAAGATGCAAAGTACGTTATGTTTGGGGTTCTCCTCCCTGAAGCACCCACACCTGCTCCCAACAGTTTGATACCAGGGAAATCAAGTTCTATTAACATTAAGGATAACCTTGAAGAAAAAAAGTCACTGAAAGACAACACTCAGACAGAAATTTAAATATGCATTTTGATTTTATTAAGAATCAAAAACAAATCTTACTAACGTTTTTTGTTGTTGTTAATCCTCACCTGAGGATATTTTTTCCATTGATTTTTAGAGAGAGTGGAAGGGAGGGAGGGAAGGGGGAGAGAGAGAGAGATGTGAGAGAGACGCATGGGTTGGCTGCCTCTAGTACATGCCCAGACCAGGCTCGGGCTCGAACCTGCACACCAAGTATGTGCTCATGATCAGGAATCAAACCCATGACCCTTCAGTGCAGAGGCCAACACTCTAACCACTGAGCAACACTGGCCAGGGCAAATCTTACTAACTTTATAACAAATTCAAAAATTATCTTATAACAAATTTAAAATTCACTGTCTGTAAAATTCACCTGCGCTACAAGGCACTTAATTGCTGTATCTCTATATCTAGATATAAATACATATATAGTATATAAATAGATCTAGATCTAGATATATATCTCCTTGGCTTAATCTAACACAATTTTTAAGAAAGATTATCTAGCCCTGGCCAGTGGGCTCAGTTGGTTGGGCATCTTCCCATGTACCAAATGGTTGTGGGTTTGATTCCCAGTCAGGACACATGCCAGGATTTCAGACTTGATTCCCAGTAGGGGGTGTGTAGGAGGCAGCCAATCAATATTTGTCTCTCACATCTTTGCTTCTCTCTCTCTCTCTCCCCCTCTCCCTTCCTCTCTCTTTAAAAGAAATCTAAAAAAAGAAAAGAAAAAAGAAAGGAAGGAAGGAAGGAAGGAAGGAAGGAAGGAAGGAAGGAAGGAAGGAAGGAAGGAAGGAAGGAAGGAAGGAAGGAAGGAAGGAGAAAAAGAAAGATCATCTGGCTCCCACTACCAAAAAGCGGGTGGGGAACCTCGAGATAGGAGGACCCCTCTGGAGTTTATGAAAAGAGGGTTGAAAACAACTCTTATATGGATACTAATGTGCTTTTAACAAACGTTATTTCAAAGATTTGACAGTAAATGATTTAGAAACATACAGATCACATTTACCTTTCAAGTTCATGTGACTATAAAAATTATAGGGAATTTCGCAAAACTCAGAACACTTTCCCCATGTTTCGGTGTATGTATAAACAGAAAAATGTGTCTGGATTTTTCAACCAAACCTTTCCATGGTACGTAACTATAGTTTACTGAAGGATAATTTCCATGATCATAATTTGAAAACAACACACTGAGATCAGTGGCTATCTAGTTCTCCTATAAAATGACAACGGTATCTGCTCAAATACTGTGCAAAACAGCTTGTTCCTAGGAGCTAAGGAAGCGGGCGACGGTCACCCCATCCACGCCCGGCAGCCCTCGCTCAGGTGCACAGCTCGGTGGAGCCATCCCGGTTTGCGATGGCCGGCGCTCACCCTGCTTCTTTGTCATAAAATCCAAAGCTCTTCACCATATGGTGTCATTTTTGCAATGTTACTAAGTGGAGCTTGTGATGCCAGCTAGGTTCCCAGCTGGTCTCTGCACTGGCTATTTCACAGACATTAGCCCTGTTTTGAATTAAACTAAATTAGAGAATAAAATGAGATATTGTCATGCAAAGTCAGGCAATATTGTTTGACATCTGCACCAGCTCTGAGAGCTTTACTGAGTGATTATTTTAAAATTTGAGCTAAGAAGGAAAGGAATACAAACAGTAAGTTAGGGCCAGATGACATACTGGTGTAGCATCTTAGCAGATGATAATAACAGTAAAAATAATAATGTTACTTGAAGAAAGTCCACTATCTACACTACACCTCCATTTAGGCCAGAGACTAGAAGGAAAAACAGTTTTGTGTTAGACATTTACAGACCCAGCTCTTCAGTTTTGCCTGGCTAAGGAACTAGCCATTTAAGCTGGATGTGTATCAGAAATGCACCTGGTTTGTTTGTTTGTTGTTTGTTTGTTTTTCTTCCTGTCATTTCAAAGGACGTCTATTTGAAAGCGGGGAGAATAAAAAGAATTAACCCTGCTTTGCATACTAATGTAATATACGAAGTCCACTGGAAGAGAGAAACCTTGGTAATAATCACGTGGGATTTGAGATGACTAAACTTTCCCATTTTTTTTTATGACTGTCCTTCCCCTGAGAATGAATGTTTGTCTGTGGCAGATGTGAATGTGTGTGTGTGTGTGTTTATAAACATACATGCATGTGTGTGTGCCAGTGTGTTCACATGCACATGCATATAAACAGTGACTTGCCCAAACATCAGAAACAAAAATCCCTAACTCACATTGGCAGCAGACCTTGCAAAGGGCTGCCCTTGGAACGCCAAAACTCCTGCACACCATTGTCACTTGCAGATTTTCTGCAGGAGTGGGGAAATTGGAGGTCATTTAAACCTCTTCTGTAATAGCAGCAGAGCCTAATTATATCCAGAATCCACAGACTTGGGGAAAGGCTGTGCAGTGAGAGAGACGGGCCCAGCGTGCCCACAGTCCGCATGGGCCAGGGTGGCTTCCTGCAGTGAGGGGAGCTTTGCCCAGGGAGGTTTGAAAAGCCGCGTTCACAGAGTGGAGTAGGCCTGAGGTCATGTGGACCTGGGAGGACTACCTGTGAAGCCTTTCATTTTCTTGGAGGCTTTCTCTTTAAGTATTTCCTTTGGATAGTATTAAATGCCTTCCATGTTAATGTCCTTCAATGGGGCGCCAGCCCTTCAGTGACATCTAGTGCATCCATTCACCTGGGTGTCTTCAGTGCGATGAGAAGTAATGACAGGAGAAGAGAGGAGTCTCACAGTGACCCCTCCCACCCCTCCCTTCCTCCTGGTCAACCCCTTGCCTGCGGTTCTGAGTCTCGGGGCCACGCTGAAGACAATTGATTAGAGGCTGTGTGATGAACTAATGTTTGTGTCCCCCCACCAAATTCATATGTTGAACCCCTAACCCCCAATGTGATGGTGTAGAAGGTGGGGCCTTTGGGAGGTGATTCGGTTTAATTAGGCATGAGAATGGGGACCTCATGATGCACGGGCACACACGAACCTAGGGAGAGAGAAAGCTGTTGCAAGCTAGGAAGGGGGCTTGCAACAACACTGAATCAGCTGGCATGTCGAGCTTGGGCTTCCCAGCCTCCAGAATGGTGAGAAAAAAAATGTGTGTTGTTTAAGTCACCCAGACTGTGGTGATTTGTCGTAGCAGCCCGAGCTAAGCCAGACAGTCACTCTGGAAAGAAGCTGTCGAGGAGTATCAAGATCAGATTTCCCATGACTTCCTTCTTTTCCAAATACAATATAGGGTTGGTGATTCTAATTGCTGTGCAAAACTGGCCCTTTGGTTAGACTAGACAGCATTTCTTATTTTCCAGGCGCCTGTTGTTCTGATCACTTCTCTTGCATTTATTCAGATAACAATGCTGAGGTGTAGATGTGATTACCTCATTTTATAGAGGAATGAAGACTCAGTTAATTCACTTGTTCACAGTCAGAGAGATAGAAAAATAGTGAATTCTAGATTTGAAAACAGATGCTTTGACTCCAAAGTCTGTACCCTTGGTCACCAAATTAGTCCAGCCTCTTCCTGACTTTCTCTGAGTTAATAACTACTAATGGATTTTGACCCTCCACATTTTTTCCAAAGGCTAGGACTTTCCAAAATTCTACCCTCTGCTTTGAGCTCAAGAAGTATGCTGGCCCCTTCCTCTGTTGTCCTGCAAATAGACTAAGAGCGGTCTGGGCAGAGTAATTGTTATTTACTAGTATCAACTTTCCAGGAGTCTATTTTTCTCAGGTGGTGGGATAAACAGTATTATTTTTTCAAAACTTATATTCGGTGCCTGTCCCTGTGGGATAATGATATGTTCCCCACCCTATCACAATTAGGCTGGGCGCAGAGATTCACTTTGGTTGGAGAAATGTGAGAAGTGGCCCTTGTCTCTTCCAGGAGGAAGGTTTAAGAGCCAGCACCTCCTTTGTCTGAGCAACTGGAAATATTCAGATAGAAGCTACACCATCTTCCTGGGTCCCAGGCTGAACATGACATGGAGCCGACCCTTAGTCAGGCACCGTAGCCATGCAGGGTGATGAGCAAGAAACAAACGTTATGTCACTGGAACTTTCCAGTCCTGTGTTACTGCGGCATAAACTCACCCATCCTGGCTGATCCGAGCAGACAATCTGCATTGCTGAGACCTCCCTCTGCATCTGGAGAAGTCCCATCTCGCTGTGCCTCTGCTGTTACAGCTGGTTTGATTTGTCTCCCAGGGGACAATGTCTGAAGACAATTTGGGTTGTCACTTCTTGGGGATGCTGCTGAACCTGAGTGGAAAGAGACCAGGGATGCTGCTCAAGCTCTTAAAATGTACAGACACTCCTCCACAATGAAGAATTATCCAGCCCAAATGTAGCAGTGCCAAGGTACAAACCCTGTTGTACACTGTCATATTGATTCAATGTATTGCATTAGTTAGGAGTGATTTATTTTCAGGGAACAAAATGCCCAAGTAACAATACCTAAACAAAATAGTTCAATTTGTTTTATTTTGTCTTGGCCTAACAAAAAATCCAACAGCAGGAAGTCCAAGAATGGTGCAGAGGCTCAATGATATCACCAGGATTCAGGCTATTTCTGTTACCTGTGCTGCCATTCTTGGTATGTTAGCTCATCGATTCACAAACACAAGAAAACTGCTCCTCCAGCCACACCCACAAGGCCACACACAACAGCAAGACAAAGAAATGGTCCATGGCCTCAGCCAACTACATCTAATCCATTTTATCAGGAAAGCAAAGCTTTTTCATACACCCCTCAGGAGACCTCCCCCCTCGAAGTTTCATTGGCCAAAGCTTCTCCACTTAGTATCCTAAGTATCAAAGAAAGTTAGGAATGTGCATATTTAGCTTTCCCAGTCTATAGTAGAAAAAGTAAGAGAAAAAAAATGCTGGTAATTGGTATTTAGAGAGTGATCCTACAGAGTTTTTCCCTGGGTCTAAGGTGTAGACCAGTTACCACTAACTTGTGCCATGAGCGCGAGAGAGGGAAGAAGACACACAGATGGCTGTGAGACCCATGTCCCAGGTTCCATGAGCGGCTTTGTTAAGTGAGATGAAAAGAACCTCTTCCCTCCTCTTTCGATGTCTCTTCCAGGCATTCTAGTGATTCATTCTCCTGTTTCAAGTTCATGCCCAACCCCAAGCACCTGTCTTTGAGCTGCACAGCTTCCCAAGATATACCTATAGAACTCCATGGATAGGAGCTTTCCTACCATGACCCAGTATGGACTCTAGGACACTAAGGAGATGATAGCAAGGAGTTAGACTTCTGGAGTGGCAACCTGGGGGATTGGCAGAAAGACAAAAAGTCATCTTTGCCCTGGAAAGTCCTAAAATATTGGCAATAACTTGGTCTTTCATCCCCACTCTCACTGCACCCTCACATCAAGCTAGTAAATTCTCCTGAGGTTATACAACCTATGACTCAGTTAATAGGGGCACTGTGCTGGGGAAGACTTCTAAGAGAACATGCATCCATCTGGAAATGAAATTCAAAAGTATCAGGGAGCACAGACGATGCATTGCGATAACCTTAGTCCATTCAGTAAGTCAACAAAAGTGTGCATCATACAGTAAATTAAAATGACTAAACATTAGCCATTTTGCCCATTTTAAGTGTTATTTTTTAATGACCTTAAATGAAACAGAAAATTAAAAATCTGTGAGATGAAGAGAAGGGCAAATTGAAATACTTGCTCAGATATGCTATGAAGGCAGCAAGAAGTTAATAGTCATTTTCTATGTTTAGATCACTGATGGAAAAAATGAGTTGTTATAAGCTCTTTACAATATTACAATGTGAATGCTATTTTTAAAGTTACTTCTTATTCAAAGGCAGAACCCAAGAGATAAATAAGAAAGGTAATATATAGAAAAGAAGTGACTCAGTGTGTGGGCCAGGTCGAAAATTGATACATAAGTAAGGTAGCTAACTTCTTGCAGATTTGACTATCACAATGATGCCTTAATCAGAAAGAATTGTCTTAGATTCCAGCCCATAAATGGAGAACTTTATGATGCACACAATTTGACAAATGAAATCAAAATTGGAGGTCATAATTATTAAGAAGTCTATGGCTTTACACTTAAAACCTATCAGAATGAACATACCCATATTAAAACTGGCTCTACTGAAATGAAAACACCAAAACATCATCACATCATTCTTTCAGCCGAAAGGACACCTTGGTGTAGGTGAAGACAGCACTGACTGAGGTCAGAAAATGCTGCTCTTCTGTGGCTACACCACTTATTTCCCAGACAGGACACCTAGGGCAAGTCTCTACATCTCTCTGAATCTCTTTCCTCCAAAACCGATATACATTATCTGTTGCTATGTAATAATTTACCCAAACCTTAGCACTTAAAATAGCAATAAATATTTATTATCTCAATGGTTTCCGTGACTCAGGAGCTGCTTACCTGGGTGGTTCTGGCTCTGAAACTCTCATAAACTATTGAGATGTTGTCCATGTCATCATTCATCTTAAGGCTTGACTGGCTTGGAATTCAGTTCCAAGATGAAGTAGTTATACAGCTTGCAAATTCATATTGTCTGTGGGACCTCCCACCACACAGAGTCTCCATAGGGCGGCTTGAGCTTTCTCACAATGATGAAGCTGGTTTCTTCCTGAGTATTATGCATGAAATAACTTTTTAAATGATAGCATTCTACAGTTACCTAAAGTGTGTCATCGAAATTCCATTATATGGCCAAGAATATAAACTTTGTATTGGGCTGACCAACCAGTCTATGAATATATATGTCTGTACTGACATGTTTTTACATTAACTTTCATTTTATCAAAAGTACACATGTCGCTGGTTTGGCTCAACAGTTAGAGCATTGTCCCTATGACTGAAGTCAAGGGTTCGATTCCAGGTCAAGAGCACGTACCTGGGTTGCAGTTTGATCCCAGCTCTGGTCGGGATCGTGCAGGAGGCAGCCAATAGATGTCTCTCTCTCTCTTTATCTCTCTCTCTTCTCCCTCCATTCCACTCTATCTAAAAATCAATGGAAAAATATCCTCAGGTAAGGATTAACAAGAACAACAAAAGTACATGTGTATATGGTCTAAAAAATCAAATAATACTAGCAGAATTATAGGGGAAAATGTCAGTGACATACCCTATTCTCATACTTCTAAGAAACAATAACTTTCAATACTTTTAATCTTTTAACTCAACCTATACTAATAATATATGTAAACCCTATTTCTTAAATTTATAATCCTAGATATAATTTATTGTCTTCCTATTATTAAAGGTAAAGTTTTAGCTCTCTTATGCCATATTCACCCCTTCCCCAACTCCCAAAAGAATATATTATAATTTAAGGTAAAATCAATATATAATATGCATATAATAACTAATATTAATGTACATATGGGTCTCTTATTATGATATATATGATATATTATGTGATTTTTAATGATAATATGCATTTTATTTGGGAAACATACTAAAAGCTACAAAGACTTTAATGTTATGTGATGTAGAGAAATTAAACAATTTGCCAAGGCTGCATTAGCAAGAAATCAGGTTGAAACATTTGATTATTCTATGCTTAGGAAGGTAGTTCGTTAATTTTTTTTAATTGTAATAAAATATACATAACAAAATTTACCATCTTAACCATTTTTAAGTAGACAGTTCAGTGGCATTAAGACATTCACAATGATGTGCAACCATCACCACAATCCATCTCCACTGTTTTTCACCTTCCTCAACTGAAACTCTGTACCCATTAAACAATAACTGCCCGTTATCTATTCCCTCCAGCCCCTTGCAATCGCCATGCTACTTTGTTTCTAATGAATTTCAACTCTAAGTACCACATACAAGTGAAATTATACAGTATTTATCTTTTTATGGCTGGCTTATCTCATTTAGCATAGTGTTTACAACTTATTTCATCATGTAGCATGTATCAGAATTTACTTCCTTTTTTAGGCTGAGACATATATATATTTCACATTTTCTTTATTCATTCATCTGTGACAGACACTTGGGTTGCTTCTACCTTTTGGCTATTGTGAATAATGCTACTATGTACATGAGTGTACAAATATCTCTTCAAGTCCTCATCTTCAATTCTTTTAGGTATATCTGCAGAAATGAAATTGATGGATCATATGGTAATTCAATGTTTAATTCTTTGAGGAACTGCCATACTGTTTTCCACAGTGGCTGCAACATTTTATATTCCCATCGATACACAAGAGTTCCAATTTCTCCATATTTTCATCAACACTTGATGAGAATTTTTTTTTTTCCATAATGGCCATCCTAATCGGTATGAAGTGATATCTCATTGTGGTTTCGATTTGCATTTCCTTAGTGATTTGTGATGCTGAGTATCTCTTCTTCTGCTTATTGGCTATTTGTATATCTTCCTTTAGAGAAATGGGTATGTATGTCCCTTAACTATTTTTTAAAGAGGTTGTCTTTCTTGTTGAGTTCTTAGTATTCTTTATATATTCTAAATATTAATTCCTTTTTTTAGATCTATGATTTTCAAATATTTTCTCCCATTCTGTATGTTTTCTTTTCACTCTATTGGCAGTGTCTTTTGATACACAAATAATTTATTTTGATGTAGTCCCATTTATCTATTTTTTCCTCTGCCAAATCCAACACCATGAAGTTTTTTCTTAATGTTTTAATCTAAGAGTTTCATAGTTCTAGCTCTTCTTTTAGATCATTGACCTATTTTGAGTTAATATTTTACATGGTTCAAGATAAGGATCAACTTCATTCTTTTTCAGGTGAATATTCAGTTTTTTCAGAACCATTTTTTTGGAGACGATTCTCTTCCCATTGAATAATCTTAATGCCATTGTCAAAAATCGATTAAAAAAAATTTGGACTTGTATTATGTAGTTTCTTATGTTTTTTTTTTTTGTTTTTTTTTTTTGTCCTTAGAGTTAATAATGGCCTCATTCTTTCATTTCCTTAGTTATCTTTGTATTTATCACTAATTTATACCCAACTGTCCCAAGATACATAAAATTATTCTCATTATAGTTTTTTTTATTAATTAATTTTTGTTACAGATGTTTCTCCTTTCCCCCCACTGATTCCCCCCTCCCCGCCCTGTCCCCAGCTTTGTTGTCCATGTCCATTGTTCATGCACACATGCATATAAGTTCTGTGGTTTATCTCTCCCGCATCCTCATTATAGTTTTTAAAACCTGGCATTATAACAGGTTAATGTATTTTCTTGGTTGTTTTTAGGGGGAGACATTGCTCTCGGAGCCCTCTGCCTTCCTTCTCTTCCTTATAAGTTTCTGCACAGCTGTTATCTGGAAATTCCTCTTGACTCTCATCCTGGAAATCCCCATTGTTCCTTCTTTTTGTGGGTCCCCAATTTCCAGGATTCCATATCTTCCCCTTTCTTATTTTTGCTTATATTGATGAAGCACTTCATTCAGTAGCTTCCTGACAATATTTTTTACATCTTCCCACTTTAGCTTTATATGACTAAGTATAGAATTCTGGGTTTGAAATATATTACCTCAAAACTTTAAAGGCTTGGCTCCACTGTCTTCTAGCCTCCAGTGTAACTGTTACAAAGTCTCATTTTAGACATTAGGCCACCAATAAAAATTTTCTATAGGAAATTTTATAGTCATAGTATCTTTTTAAATGGGATCACATTGACTGCTGTGCAAAGGATGAACCTCAGAAGTGTGGTAATAAGTTGGGAGACTAGAAGAGACAGGATCCATAGGGATGAAAAGAAAGAATAAAATTCAAGAAATACTTAGGAGGCATTATGAGCAGGCTTGTTGGTAGTTGGTAGGTTCTGGGATAATTCTCAATGTCTTGCAAAAAAAACAGATAAATTTGGAATTTGGAATTTGGAAGTACCTTCTAATAGTTAAATATATTAAAAAGTAGAGTTAGCTCCTTATGAGATGATAAATACCTCATCTCTGAAAATATTTAAGCACAGACCAAAGGCGTATTTTTAGTCTCTTTTAGGTTAGAAGTCATTTGAGAATAGGATAAAAGAAAACTACATGTGTGTGCACATGCACATGCACACACACCTTTTCACATATGGTTTAACCTTTAAATCAATCAGGTCAAGAAAAAATGGACCAACTGATCTTTGGCAAGGTATAGTGTAAAGAGGATTTCTGCATTGACTATGCAGTAAGATCACTGAGTTCTAATAAGCTTTCAATTTTCCTTCCATTATTCTAATTCCATAAATAATAAAGTATTATCTGTTAGCTCTGTCCCAGCACCAAAAGTGCATTGCCAAGCTCATCTCATCATGTTACCATTAATCATCTACATCTTGACCTCCTCCTGCCATGGAGCTCAAGGTTTACTTAATAAATATTGTGAAATAGTGGCATAGGGAAACCAAAGTAGTATGGCCTTTGCCCCTCTAGCAACAAAGTGTTTTTTTTTATTTCTTCCTTCACTGAACACCACCATATCCATTACTCACTAGAGTTATACCCAAGCTTTCACATTGAATTTTATGTCCTACATGATTTAATATGCCTATGGAACCCCTGGAAATAACTACTGAGTCATGTGAAATCAATTTTAGATTTTGAAAGAACTTTTGATGCCCCCAGTATATTTTCCCCAACAACAACAACAAAAGATTTTAATCCTTTGCTTGCTGCTGAGGAGGAAACACTGTGGAGAAAATTGAAAAACACTAAACTGAAATTTGGAGATTAATATCCAGTCTTCAACTTAATCTGAGGCTTACAATGAACTCCCTTTATCTCCATGGGCTTCAGTTTTTTCATCTGTAAATAAAGCGATTTGATTGCACCCTAGTAGCGGCTGGGCTTGATTTGAGCCAGCTCTGATGGGTTGGTTATAACTGTAGAGGGGAGGGCTATGCATCCAGGTGTGGGCTCCGGGCTGAGCAGTCCCTGTTTGACTAGCAATGTCTGCTGTGGAAGGCGCAGCACGTGCTGTGAAGATGCCAGCCCTGGAATGATCACTAACCGCTTTCAGCTTTCAGGTACTGTGACTCACGTGCTTTATTTCTCAGACCTTTGCCTTTTTGTTATTCTAATCTATAGTGTTTCTAATTCTCCATGCCTCTTTTAACAAAAGAGACTAAAATTAGGTAAAGATCTCTTGAAAAACTTATCGGGTTTATTATGTAAATTCTACATTCCTACTACACACCATAATATTTGCTTCTTTAATTATAGAGTTGATGTGCCAACTGATGATACATGGGACAGATGATACTATTAATAACTAAATTCCAGCTATAGAAAAATATGCAAAGTAAAATAACTCAACACAGAATATTACATTAGTTTCCTAGGACTGCTGTAACAAATTACCACAATCTGGGTCATTAAAACAAGAGAAATTTATTTCCCATCAGTCATGGAGGGTAGAAATCCACAATCAAGATGGTAGGAGGGTCATGCTCTTTTGGAGAGGATCCATCCTTGCCTCTGTAGCTTCTGATAGTTGTCCACAATTCCTGATATTCATTGGTTTGTTGATGCAATACTCCAATCTCTGTCCTGATAATCAAATGGCCTTCTTCCCTGTCTTACTGTGTCTCTAAATCTCTCTCTTTGTAAGAGAACCAGTCATTAGACTTAGAGCCCACCTTAATCCAGTATGATTTTGTCTTAAATTGATTACATCTTCAAAAATCCTATTTCCAAATAAGGTTGCATTCACATGTGCCATGGGTTAGGACTTTACCATATTTTTTTGAAGGACAAGAATCAACCCACAACTTATATAATAAATAATTATATTTCTGCATTTGCCCCAAATAATACAATTTAATTATTATTATTATTAAAACATTACAAACATCCACCTTCTGTTTTGCAATTGCTTGATGATAAAATCTATAATTATTTACCTGGAATAGTATCCATAACTTATTGTGGAATAAAAATACCAGACTACAGTACAGTAAATCTTCTTTACAGGAGGTTATATAAAATATCTCAATAAAAGTAAAATAAAATATTTATATGTATATACATACATTGAAAGACATTTAGATTAAAGCAATTATCATTTTTACAAGAAAAATAAAACTTTAAAGTTATAGTTGGGACATAACTAATAATGATAATAATACCAACATTAAAAATGTTGAATTGTTTACAACACTTTTTACTTTTCAAAATAATGCAAGCAAAAGTAAAAATAAAAACACCATTTTAAAAGATGTTTTAAAAAATATTTATATCAAATAAAGGTGGTTTTGTTTTTATATTTAGTCCTTATCCTTATAAAATATTTGGTTTATCAATGACCAGAGATGAAAAGGGTCTTAACTCCTTCTTCATAAAGGAATAAATTCCTTCAGTGAAGTCCAAAATAAATGTATTCAATAGGTTACCTTGTGTCTCTCAATATTATATAGAAGACTGTTCCCATTATGTTATCACTATCTAGGTTGTGGTAAAAACAGAGGGGACATCAGGTATTCAGCCTTAAATGATCCTACAATAGTGAATTCAGAAAAGCAGTTTAAAGAAAGGAGCCAAGCTAAACATGAGCCTGGAGGCTGAACAGAGACTCAAGTATGTACTGTTCGCAATTCTGCAGGGACTGCCTCAGCTGACAACTGAAATCTCTGGTCAGTGGGGCATGCAGCTTCACTACTTCCACCTGTCTTTTAGTGCGTCATTATTGCAAATTAAATAATTCAGTTGAAAGCTAAAACATTTGCTGCACTGTCTGCAGAAACTCTTGACTTCAACATGTGACATACATAATTGAGTTCTCTTCCACTAAAAGTCAAAATATCACGGAGTTCAAACTTAAGTCTCTCAGACCTTCTCTGCCCCATTTAAGAAGGATGAGTGTATAGAATCTGACACAGTTGACTTTTTAACTGCAAAGGAAGGAAGTTCCTTTAAGCCTAAGAAAGCAAAACCATCTGGTATTGCACAGCTGTGGAAATATTCTGTATATAATTATTTATGGAGGTACCTATGATTTGGTCTTGGTATATCCCAAAAGACTTTGAAAAAGCAGTTTCATAGTGACTTCAGATCAATAGCTTCTAAATCGTTATTCTTGTTCAAGATTTTTCTCATCAGAATGAGGAGTGGGAAAATCCTGTATTCATTAAAGAAAAACAGAAATGTCATCCTAGTTTACAAAGAGGCATGAGAGAAGGCATACTTATGTAGTACTGTAGAAAAAGTAATTTGGTCAATCGCTTCATAATCTTGGCCTTTCAATACCATCATGCAGAACAAGTAAATATACACACACACACGCTCTCACACACACACACGCACACACAAAAATAGGGCATCTTAACACTCAGCTACTTATTGTCTTATACTTTTTACAGGTTGACTACTAAGAAAGAGTAATCCATCTATTTTAAAATAAAATTATAAAAATATAGAATTTTAGAGTTTAATACTTGAGAGAGATTTTTTGCTTCCTGTAGGAGCAGATTAGAGTTTTGTCTTCATTTACTTTGTTATTTGACAGGGGGAAAAAATCTTCCTTCTGAGAACAAATGAAAAACTAGATATTTTTTATTTTATTTATTTTTTTATTAATTTACTTTTGTTACAGATGTTTCTCCTTTTTTTCCCCCATTGACACCCTTCTCCCCCTCCCTCCCACCCTGTCCCCAGCTTTGTTGTCCATGTCCATCAGTTATGCGCACATGCATGTAAGTTCTGTGGTTTATCTCTTCCTTACCCTCCCCCATATTTTTAAAATATAACTGTTTGAAGCATCAAAGAGTTTCCCAAAATGTGAGATTTAAAAAAAAGAGAGAGAGAGATTATTTCATACAGAAAAGGAATATAGAGAAAATGAGCTCAACAGTTAATGTGTTGCTTTCATCCTGAAGGCTTTTGCCAATTTGCCAGTGGTGGTTTACCAGCAGAAAAGCCTGAAAGGATGAGAAGCTGAATAAAACTTTCAACCATCTTAAGAGGCTGAGGAAGACATAAATTAGAATTCAGATACTAAGAAAAAGGAATGTTGAAATGTTGATCAATCACCAAATCTTTCTGTTGGGACCCCTGAAAGACTTTCGTGAATCCCTATAAATAGGGGTAAGTCAGAAAGACATTGCAGAATCAACCCTCACAGATACTGAAATCCAGCTTTAAATCAGCCCAGTTCCTGGCTAGATTAAGGTGGCATTCCCCTACCCTAACTGCCCGTTTGAAACAGAAGCAAATCCTCTCTCTCTAAAAAAGATGAAAATCATTCAGAACCAAATTTTTCATATATGATGCCTGGTATTAAATCCAAAATTGTGAGGAAACAAGAACACTTGATCAAAAATCAAGACAGTAACAGACAGTATGAACAGGTCCACAGAAAATTTACTGGAGCTATTCGACATACATTTTTTAAAACTATGATTATACCTTTTGGAAGTTAGCATGTTGGAGAATTTCAACAGAAATGAAAATTATAAAAAAGAATCAAATAAAAATTTTAGAACCAAAATTATAGTAAGTAAAATTAGGAGCATAATTGGTGGGTTTAATGGTAGATTAAATAAAGCTGATGAGAAGATTCATGAATTGTGAAGTAGGTCAGGAAAAATATACAGACTGGTGTATAGAAAAACAAATAGTTAGAAAATAAAGAAATGAGTATAATAGATATATGGTACACATATGTGTTATTGGAGTCCCCGAAAGAAACAGACAGGAGAAAAATGGAGCAGAAGCAACATTTAATTAAATAATTTTTAAAGTCGCAGATTTGAGATGTGCTGCAAACCCCAAAGGGATAAATACAAGTAAAAGAGCCTTGGTTATTTGTGGAATATAATGAACAAAAAATGCTGAGGAGCAAAATAGACCCAGAGACATAGAAAGGAGTATGGTTCAGACTGACAAACCTCAGAGGAGGGGGGCAGGGGGAGAGATGAGATAAACCAAAGAACTTATATACATGCATGCATAACCAATGGACATAGACAACAATGCTTGCTGGGGGTGGGGCATAGGAAGGGGGGTGTCAGGGGTGGGGGAGGAGAAACATCTGTAACAAAAGTTAATTAATTAATTCGTTTAAAAAAGCACCCTTGCCCTGGCCGGTTTGGCTCAGCGGTTGGAGCGTCGGCCTGCGGTACAGAGAGACCCGGGTTCGGTTCCCACTAAGGGCATGTACCTCGGTTGCAGTTTGTCCCCGGCCCTGGTTGGTCGTGCGGGTGGCAGCCACTCGATGTGTCCCTTCACATCGATGTTTCTCTCTCTCTCTCCCTCCCGCTCTATCTGAACAAAAAATGGAAAAATGTCCTCGGGTGAGGATAAAAAAAAAAGCACCCTGGCCAGTTTGGCTTAACAATTAGAGTGTTGTTGAGTTGTGGGTTTAATGCTGATCAAGGGCACTACCTGGGTTGCGGTTCGGTCCCAGGTCCTGGTCAGGGTGGTGCAGGAGGCAACCAGTTCATGTGTCTCTTTCACGTCAATGTTTCTCTCTCTCTCCCTCTCTCCCTATCTCTTTCTCTCTTCTTCCCACTCTATCTGAAGACAAATAAAAAATAATATCCTTGGGAGAAAATTTGAAAGAAAGAAAGAGAGAGAGAGAGAGAGAGAGGAAGAAGAAGAAGGAGGAGGAGGAGGAGGAGAGGGAGGGAGGGAGGGAGGGAGGGAGGAAATACAAGTAAAAGAACCCCTGTGCATATCATTGTAAACTGATTTTTAAAAAACAAAGACAAAAAAACATTATAAACAGCCAGAGGGGAAAAAAAGGTGATGCTTCATTCAAAGCAAATAGATGAGCAAATAAACTGACAAATGACTTCATAAAAGAAATATTAAAATCTGGAAAAAATTGGAATTACTTACTCAAAGTGTAGAAATAACCCCACTATTTATTCAGTGAAAATTCTGCCTCACTCTCTCTTTAATGAAGAATGTATGGGAAGGGATTCAAAGTCTCATGGAGATTGGAATGTTATAAGAGATTTGTCAATTAAGGCCTGCTCACCCAAACTGCAAGAGTCCAGAAGATATACCTTTCACCAATACTTTCAGAAATAAATTTGTGAAAGGAGCCTCGGCATCTTTGAAGAGCTCCATCACTGCTGTTTTCTGTAGACAAGACCTTACGGGGGAACCACAGCAACTTGATTGGAAAATATAACTGCAGTAGGATTCACTGAATCCTCGGGTCACAGGGCCAAGCAGCAGCACTCAACTCAAAGGCAAGAAGGCATAATTAACAAATGGACAACAAAAGTCAAAGCAGCAATCAGAATAGACTGACAGATGACTTCACAAAAGAAAAAATGAAATCCAAAAAGGTTGAAGTGGCATTTTTCAAAGTGTGGAATACCACTTATTTAGTTCCCACAATGCCATACTTGTACCTAATGAGAAAAATCATATCCAGAGGAGTTAAGTATCTAGCCAAAAATAGCAAACTACAGCCTGACCAGACCTTCAAGTTGCCTATTAGTCTCCTGGTTTGCTTGTATTCTTTTCCATTGTCCTACTCATATAACCACTCAAAGAAAATAAAGAACATCCTACCCCAACAAAGAAATTACTGTTTTCTGTACATATTCCTTTTCAAATATGTATTTAGGTATCCCTCTGCAGAAAATACCCTTTACATAACCCAACTAAATTTTAACCAAGCATATTAACTCATCTGAAAACACACAGATTCTATTCTTGCTCTTGGCAAAAAAATTCTTGCTAGGAAAATGCCCACTAAAAAACAAACAAAAAAACCCCCAAAACCCTAGATTATAAGCTTCATCAATTTAATTGCTACATTCCCAAGTTGTCTTGAAATTGGGTAAGGTTGAGTATCATTTATTCAGCTGAGTAACTTGATCAATTTTATATCTCAAACAGGACACACCTACTAAAAAAGTAAACCAATTTTTTTTAAGTTTTGAATATATAACAAAAATCTTTCAGTGAATCAGACCTCTAGTTTCCTAAGACATCTATTTCACAGTTCCAGCAGTAGAGATTTATAAATGTCATTCTTCTTAATGCCACATCAAAAAATGTGGCCTTTCAACACGCACATTTGTGCAATTCAGAACAATGGGGGGTCCCCTTAAATGACTTTCTCTGAATACATTCAAGGTTACAAATTGCTCTACATGATGAAAGAGATCAGTAATATTTCTCATTTTTCAAAAACATGATTTCTCTTTTTTACATAATTGAAATAGTTAAAGAGGCTCTGGCAATAAAATGGAAGTGGCTCACATTTAGACATGTAAAGGTGAAAACACCTTCAGGAACTCGCTGTCAGGTTTACAGGAGAGAATCGCCTAAGGATTTGACTCAGGGAATGTAAGAGCATTTTCTGTCACTGACTTAGCACTGCCTTTTGATATTCTCATGAAATGCAAGATAGCACTCAGGGCACCAAATGATTTTCTTTTAAAGTATGTTCATTTTGCTGCTTCTAAATACAGAACTTTGTGTCTCTGACTAATGCTTTAAAGCCAGTCATCACCTAAAAGTCCTAAAGATAGTCTCATTATTTTTATTAATTGCAGCTCAGAATTTGCCCTTTAAGTAAGGTCCATGAGTGAGCGAAGCCCATTTTGCCATTTTAAATGCTGTACCTTTGCAGCAGTGTCTGTTTTCCCATCATCTGACTGTGCTAAAATCCCAGTAACCACCCGCGTATGTGCCAGATGGAGGCGACTGCTCTGACTCTATGTGGTACCTGTCAGCAGTCCAGCAATCTAAAGGAATTAAATTACTCCATCTGCTCTTCCAAATTGCCCGGAGACGGTCCCTCAAATGTTAATGTTTTTGTTTGTTAATAAATAATAAAAGGATACTCTGTCAATTATGTGACTTGAATGATTCATAATTTGTGCTAATTTTTGTCAATAATAACTGAACCATCCAAGAAGCATTTAAGTACCCTCTATATACTTTTGCTGTACTAGTTACTATACCCTGTCAATTTAATTATAAGCAAATCTCGATTAAAAGCATTTTAACATTAACTGGGTGTTAATTTTCATATGCAACATACAGACTGGAAATTTTGTCTGTTAACTCTGAAGTTCATTAAATCAAGGTCCGCAAAATCAAGGGTTTACTGTATCATGTTATCTGCAAATAATGATAGTTTTATTTCTTCTTTTCCAATTTTGATGCCTTTTGTTCCTTCTTCTTGCCTGATTGCTGTGGCTAGGACTTCCAGTACTATGTTGAATAAGAGTGGTGAAAGAGGACATCCCCCCATTTTAAGGGGAATGTTCATAATTTTTGCCCATGGAATATGCTATTGGCTATGGGTTTGTCATATATGGCCTTTATGTTGAGCTAAGTTCCCTCTATTCCCACTTTGCTGAGATTTGTTATCATAAATGGGTGCTGCATTTTATCAAATGCTTTTTCCACATCTATTGATATGACTGTGTGGTTTTTATCCTTCATTTTGTTT
Organism: Molossus molossus; assembly: GCF_014108415.1. NCBI lineage: Eukaryota > Metazoa > Chordata > Mammalia > Chiroptera > Molossidae > Molossus > Molossus molossus. Next base: position 34,196,748 of record NW_023425346.1, read on the forward strand.
ATGTGGCGTATCACATTTATTGAAATGTGGATATTGTACCAACCTTGCATTCCTGGAATAAATCCCACTTGACCATGGTGTATGATCTTCTTAATGTATTGCTAGATTCTAGTTGCTAAAACTTTGTTGAGGATTTTAGCATCTATGTTCATCAGAAATATTGGCCTTTAATTTCCCTTCTTTGTAATGTCTTTATCTGGTTTTGGAATTAGGATAATGTAAGCCTTGTAAAATGAGCCTAGGAGTCTCCCTTTCTCTTGAATTTTTTGGAAGAGTTTGAGAAGGATAGATGTTAGTTCTTCTCTGAATGTTTGATAAAATTCACCTGTGAAGCTATCTGGTCCAGGATCTTTGTTGGTTGAAAGTTTTGTTGTTTTGTTTTGTTTTTTTTCCTACTTCAATTTTACTAGTTGTAATCTGTCTATTCGAATTCTCTGATTCTTCCTGATTCAGTTATGGATAATTGTATGTGTCTAAGAATTTATTCATTTTGTCCACATGTTCCAATTTGTTGCCAAACAGTTGTTCATAATATTTTCTTACAATTGTTTGTATTTCTTTAGTATCCACTGTTACTTCTCCTCTTTCATATCTAATTTTATTTGTTTAGGTCCTCTCTCTTTCTTTCTTGATTAATCTGGTTAAAGGTTGGTCACTCTTGTTTATTCTTTTGAGGAACCAGCTATTGGTTTCATTAATCTTTTGTACTTTTTTACACTCTATTTCATTTATTTTTTCTCTGATATTCATTAATTTCTTCTACTTGATTTAGGCTTTGTTTGTTGTTCTTTTTCAGGTTCCTTTAAGTGTAAAGTTAGATTTTTTATTTGAGCTTTTTCTTGTTTATTGAGATAGGCCTGTATTGCTATAAATTTCCCTCTTAAGACTGCTTTCCCTGTGTCCCACAGATTTTGAGTTGTTGTGTTCTCATTTGCTTCAAGGTATTTTTTTCATTTCTTCTTTGATCTCATTGTTGACCCATTTCTTGTTTAGTAAAATGTTATTTAATGTTCATGTCTTTGAGTGTTTTTCAGTTTTCTTTTTGTGATTGATTCATACTATGATAGAGAAGATGCTTGAAGATGATATCAATCTTCTTAAATGTATTGGGACTTGATTTGTGTTCTAATATGTAGTCTATCCTAAAAAAAAAAATGTTCCATGTACACTTGAAATGAATGCATATTCTGCTGCTTCAGGGTGAAATACTCTGAAGATATCCATGTGATCTAGTGTGTCATTTAAGGCTGCCATATCCCTGTTGATTTTATGCCTGGAAGGTCTATCTATTGAGGCCAATGAAGTGTTAAAATCCCCTGCTATGACTGTATTGTTGTCAATCTCTCCCTTTATATTCATCAAGAATTGCTTTACATATTTAGGTCCTCCTATGTTGGGTACATAAGTGTATGCATCTTTCATTCTGAGATGAGTTTCTTAAAGACAGTATCTATATGGGTCTTGTTTTTTATCCATTCAGCTACTCTGTGTCTTTCAATTGGAGCATTTAGGCAATTTGCACTTAAAGTGATTATTGAACCCTGACCAGTTTTGCTCAGTGGTTAGAGTATCGGCCCACTGACTGAAGGGTCACAGGTTTGATTCCTGGTCAAGGGCATGTACCTGGATTGCAGGTTCAATCCCCAGCCCCAGTCTGGGTCATGCAGGAGGCAATCAATAGATGTGTCTCTCTCACATCAATGTTTCTCTCCCACCCTCCCTTCTACTCTATCTAAAAAAAAATCGATGAAAGAATATCCTCAGGTGAGAATTAACAAAAATTAATGAATAAATACATAAAATGATTATTGATAGGTACATATTTATTGCCATTTTATTCTTTTAACTATGTTCCTGTTTGTTGTCTTCTTCTTCTTTCTCCTTCCCCTCCCCTCCTCCTCCTCCTCCTCCCCCTCCTTCCCTTTCCCCTTCCCCTCCTTCTTCTTCCCCTCCTTCTTCTTCCCCTCCTTCTCCTTCCCCTCCTTCTCCTTCTTCTCCTTCTTCCCCTCCTTCTCCTTCCCCTCCTTCTTCTTCCCCTCCTTCTTCTTCCCCTCCTTCTCCTTCTTCTCCTTCTTCTCCTCCTTCTCCTTCTTCTCCTTCTTCTCCTTCTCCTCCTCCTTCTCCTCCTCCTTCTCCTCCTCCTCCTCCTCCTCCTCCTCCTCCTCCCCCTCCTTCCCTTTCCCCTTCCCCTCCTTCTTCTTCCCCTCCTTCTTCTTCCCCTCCTTCTCCTTCCCCTCCTCCTCCTTCTCCTCCTCCTTCTCCTACTCCTTCTCCTCCTTCTCCTCCTCCTCCTCCTCCTCCTCCTCCTCCTCCTTCTTCTTCTTACTGTAAGTTCCTTAACATTTCTTGTAATATTGGTTTGGTGGTAATAAATTATTTTAACTTTTTCTTGTCCTGAAACTCTTTATTTCTCCTTCAATTTTAAATGATAGTCTTGGTGCTAAAGTATCCTTGCTTGTAGGTCCTTGCTTTTCATCACATTGAATATTTCTTGAATTTGTGATTGAATCTGCCAATCAGTTCTGGTCTGAAATGTTTCTGTTGAGAAATCAGCTGAAAGTCTTATGGGAACTCCCTTGTAGGTAACTAACTGCCTTTCTCTTGCAGCTTTTAAGATTCTCTCTTTGTCTTTCACTTTTGCCATTATAAATATGATGTGTCTTGGTGTGAGCCTCTTTGTGCCCATTTTGTTTGGGACTCTCTGCACTTCCTGGAATGTATGTCATTTTCCTTCACCAGGTTAGGAAAGTTTTTGGTCATTAGTTCTTCATATAGGTTCTCGATTCCTATCTCTTTCTCTTCTCTTTCTGGTACCCCTGTGATGCAGAAGTTGGTACTCTTCGTGTGGTCCCAAATATCCCTTAAATTATCTTCATTTTTCTAAATTATTTTTCTTTTTGCTGCTCTGATTTGGTGGGGTTTTTTTTTTTTTCTACCTGGACTTCCAAATCACTTATTTCATCCTCCACTTTCTCCAACATACTGTTTACTCCAACCAGTGTATTCTTTTTTTTAATTTATTTTTTATTTTTGTTACAGATGTTTTTCCTTTTTCCCCCATTGACAACCTCCTCCCAATCCTGCCGCCCCTCCACCAGTATTGTTATCTATGTCCATGGTTACACATACATGCATTTAAGTTCTGTGGTTTAATTCTTTCCTCCCAACCCCCATGTTCCCCTCTTCTGAGGTTTGTCAGTCTGCACCTTACTTCTATGTCTCTGGCTCTATTTTGTTTATCAGCTTGTTTTTGTTTTTTTTCATTATATTGCACAACTAAGTGAGATCATGTGATATTTGTCTTTCTCTGATTGGGCTGTTTCACTTAGGATAATACTCTTTAGATCTCTCCATGTCATCTCAAAGGATAAGAGATCTTTCTTTCTTACACCTGCATAGTATTTCATTGTGTATATGTACAACAGCTTTTTTTATCCATTCATCTATTGATGGACACTTGGGATGTTTCCTGATCTTAGCAATTATAAATAGTGCTATGAACATAGAGGTACATATATTCTTCCTGATTGGTGTTTCAGGCTTCTTAGGATATATTCCTAGAAGTGGGATCACCGTCAAATGGAAGTTCAATTTTTGACTTTTTGAAGTAACACCATATTGTTTTTCATAGTGGCTGCACCAGTTTGCATTATCACTAGCAGTGCACTAGAGTCCCCTTTTCTCCACACCCTCGCCAACACTTGTTGTTTGATGATTTGCTGATGGCGGCCATTCTGGCAGGTGTGAGGTGATACTTAATTTGCATCTCTCTGATGAATAGTGACGTTGAGCATTTTTTCATATGTCTTTTGGCCATTTGTATGTCCCATTTGGAGAGATGTCTATTTAAGTCCTCTGCCCATTTTAATTGGATTATTTGTCTTCCTTTTGTTGAGTTGCATGAGTATTCTACATATTTTGAAAATTAACTCTTTTTCTGATGCATCATTGGCAATTACGCTCTCCCATATGGTGGGTTCCCTTTCCATTTTGATGCTTGTAGCAGGATACAAAATTAATGTCAAGATATTGAGGCATTCTTATACACCAACAATGAACTCACAGAAAGAGAAACTAAAAAAAATTCCATTTACCATTGCGGCAAAAAATTTAAGATACCTAGGAATAAACTTAACCAAAGGAGTAAGGGACCTATTCACAGAAAACAGCAGGTTTTTGAAACAAGAAATAGAGTAACATATTAAAAAGTGGAAGCAGCAGTAAGATGGCGGTGGGCAGGACCAGAGAGAGGGTGAGTGTGTGAGAGAGTGAGCAAGTGTGTGAGAGAGTGTGAGTGGACGCGAAGGTGGACAACCAAACCTGAGCATTGCAGAGACGAGGAGCAGAAAGTTTCCTGTGCTGTGGAAGGGAGCAGCCAGCTACCTCAGTAAACAGCCCGTCAGGGCACTTTTCCCTGCACTGTGGGTATGTCCCACCATTCTGGAAGATCCCAGATCTTCCCTGGAGAAGGCAGTGGGAGCGGCTAGGGCCCAGCAACTTGAGCCCACCAGCACACCTGGCACCAGAAGACCAGTGGACACTCTGTCTCAACACAGACCAGCACACAGTAGTGGAGCTCCCAAGGTGCCAGTAGTGGAAACCAAAGACATCCCTGAGCCCAGCACCATCCCCCATAGTAGCAGCCCAATCAGAGTTGAGATATACCCCCAGCAATGGAGGCTGGGGAGCAGACATTCATCCCCAGGCAACAGAAGCACAGATCAGCAGCTAAGACCCATCCCCAAAAACTACAACAAAAGCTGAGCATGAATTGAGCCCCACAGGGCAGCAGCATTCCCCAGCTGCCAGCGGTGGGACCTGGGACTCCACAGAGGCCTGTGCTGTCCAGTAGCTCACAAGTGCAGTGGGAAGCCTGAGCCCGAGAGAGACTGGTGGGATCCAGCTGCCCGCCCGTGGGATTTGCAGAGTGCGGGGGCACCAGAGAAGCCTGTGCAATCCAGCAGGGACTGTGCGATCAAGTTACCCTTGGGACCTGTGGGGTACTGAAGCACTAGAGAGGCCTGTGAGACCCAGCAGAGACTGTATGATCGAGTTACCCTTGGGACCTGCAGGGTACTGAAGCACCAGAGAGGCCTGTGCAACCCAGCAGTCTATAACATAGGCATGGAGCTAGGTCCCCAAAGGGACTGTGTGATCCAGTTACCCGCGGGACCTACAGGGTGCTGGGGCACCAGAGAGGTCTGTGTGACCCAGCTGCACACAAGATAGGCATAGAGGATGTGAAGAACAGAGGTGGAGTGAATAGAAGCTATGCAGACAATATCCTAAGACCAAAAGGGAATTACAACTAAAATAAAGACAAATCCTTCGAAAAAAGGGACAGAAAAGCAGCAGGACAGGACCACATAACCAGGGAAACCGGTAGGATCTGTGGAGGCATGAGAGGGTGCTGGGCTGGGAGCCCATGAACAGCAGCAGTCTTAGCTGTGAGCAGCACCCTTGGGGAATAAAGACCAAGCCCAGTCCACAGCACAGAGAGTCAGGACGGAGTGCTCAAATAGCCACAGTCACTCACCTGGGGTCTATGGCAGAGGGAGAGCAGACTGGGCTGGAACTCTGTGGAGACACCCGGGCTTTGGAGTACACTCAGGGTTTTTGCTGAGTTGCATGCACAAAGGACAGTGGCCAGTGTGCTCCACCCCAGAGCTGTGGGGAAAAGCAGCAGCAGCCCACCCCCCCCCCCCTCGGAGATTCAGCTTTTCCCAGGTGAGGCAAAGAAATGCAAATTGAGGCTCAGTATCTAGCCTACCCTCTGGAAATCCTCTTATGCAGAACACCAGGGCTACATTCCAAGGCACTGAGTAACTGACACTACTAGCTTCCAGGAAAAAGCTAGAGGATAACTGAACCTTTCCAGGGCTTGCAACTCTACTCAGGAAAGTCAGACTTAACAGTGGTGTTTAACATGGGCCCACCCAGGCTCATCCAAACCCAGTAGAGGGAGCCACAAACAGGAGAACATGATCACCCACAGGGATAATTTGGCAGGCTCCAAAACCCACTGAGATAGCCAAAATGGTGAAACAAAGAAACAAATTTCAAATAAAAGAACAAGAGAACACTATCAAAGATGAGATCAATGAAATGCAGTTAAGCAAATTATCAGAGATAGAGTTCAGAGCCATGATCTTGAGGAAGCTCAACAGCATGAGTAAGGACATCAGCACCATGAGTAAAGATATAGAAACAGTGAAACCAACCAACTGGAAAGAAAGAATGACATAGCAGAAATTAAGAACACATTGGAAGGACTAGCCAGCAGAGTAGAGAAAGCTGAGGACCAGATCAGTGAATTAGAAGACAGGGTAGAAAAGATCAACATATCAGAAAACCAAGAGGAAAAAACAATTAAAAAACAGGAAGACAGCTTAAGAGAACTGTGGAACAACTGGAAACATAATAACATTCACATAATAGGAGTCCCAGAAGAAGAAGAAAATGGGCAAGGGATAGAGAATATATTTGAAGAAATAGTGACAGAAAACTTTCCTAACTTGGTGAAGGAAGAAGGCATTCAAGTTTAAGAAGCACAGAGAGCCCCAAGTAAGAAGAACCCAACAGGCCCACACCAAAACACATAGTAATTAAATGCCAAAAATTAAAGACAAATAGAGAATCCTAAAGGCAGCAAGAGATAAGTAGCAGGTTACCTACAAAGGAAACCCCATAAGGCTCTCAGCTGACTTCTCAACAGAAACACTACAGGCCAGAGGGAGTGGCATAAAGTAATCAAGGTCATGAAAAACAAGAATCTGAATCCAAGACTACTCTATCCAGCAAGGCTAACATTCAAAATAGAAAGACAACTAAAAAGCTTTCCAGGCAAAAAATGGCTAAGGGAATATATTAACACCAACCCAGCATTGCAAGAAATGTTAAAAGGACTGCTGTAATTAGCATAAAAAATAGGAAGAAAAATAGAACCACACTAAACAAAAATGGCAATAAATAAGTACATATCAATTATCACCTTAAATGTGAATAGCTGGAATGTTCCAATAAAAAGACACAGAGTAGCTGACTGGATAAGAAAGCATTACTCACATATATGTTGTTTACAAGAAACCTACCTCACAACAAAAGACTCAAATAGGTTGAAAGTAAAGGGATGGAAAAAAGTCAAGCAAACAAAAAGCAAAAAAAAAGCTGGGCTAACAATACTCATAGCTGATAAAGTAGATTTCAAAATGAAGGCCATAACTAGAGACAAAGAAGGCCACTACGTAATATTGAAAGGATCTATCCAACAGGAAGATATAACCTTGGTAAACACATATGCACCCAATATAGGAGCACCAACACATATGAAAAATATTTTGGAGGACTTCAAAGGAGAAATCAACAGCAATACAATCATAGCAGGAGATTTCAATACCCAGCTGACATCACTGGATAGATCTAGACAAAAAATTAACAAGGAAACACAGACTCTAAATGAAGCACGAGATCAAAAGGATTTAATGAATATCTACAGAGAATTACACCCCAAAACCACAAATTCACACTCTTCTCAAGTGCACATGGGACATTCTCAAAGAAAAACCACATGTTAGGACACAAACTAAGTCTCTACAAGTTCAGGAAGACTGAGATCATATCAAGCATCTTCTCAGATCACAATGCATGAAACTAGAAATCAATTGCAACAAGAACAAGCAAAGACATTTGAACACATGGAGGCTAAATAGCATGTTATTGAACAATGAATGGGTTACCATGGAGATCAAGAAAGGAATTTAAAAATTCCTGGAAACCAATGAAAATGAACACACAACAACACAAAATCTATGGGATGCAGCAAAAGCAGTTCTGAGAGGGAAGTTCATAGCACTACAGGCCTACCTCAAGAAGCAAGAAAAATCTCTAATAGATTATCTAACCTCACAACTTAAAGAACTAGAAAGCAAACAAAAAGAAAACCCCAGAGCAAGTAGAAGAAAGGAAATCGTAAAGATCAGAGTAGAAATAAATGACATAGAGACCAAAAAAAACAATTAAAAGGATCAATGAAACAAAGAGGTGGTTCTTTGAAAAGATAAACAAGATTGATGGACCCTTAGCTAGACTCACCAAGAAACAAATAGAGAGAACCCAAATACACAAGATCAGAAATGAAAAAGGAGAAATAATAACTGTCACCACAGAAATACAAAGGATTGTTAACAGATATTATGAATAATCATATGACAACAAATTCAACAATCTAAGCAAAATGGACAAATTTCTAGAAACACATAGTCTCCCAAAATTGAACTGTGAAACAAATAGAAAACTTGAACAGACCAATAACAACAAAAGAAATTGAAGATGTAATCAAGACTCTTCCAGCAAACAAAAGCCCAGGCCCGGACAGCTTCACAGGGGAATTTTACCAAACATTCAAAGAAGAACTAATACCCATTCTCCTCAAACTATTCAAAAAATTCAAGAAGGAAGACTTCTAAACTCGTTCTATGAGGCCAGCATAATTCTAATTCCAAAACCAGAAAAAGACATTATAAAGAAAGAAAACTACAGGCCAATATCCCTAATGAACATAGGTGCCAAAATCCTTAACAAAATACTAGCAAATCAGATCCAGCAATACACCAAAAAAATTATTCACCATGACCAAGTAGGATTCATCCCAGGGATGCAGGCTAGTACAATATTCATTAACCAATAAATGTGATACACCACATAAACAAAATGAAAGATAAAAATCATATGATCATATCAATAGACGCTGAAAAAGCATTCGACAAAATCCAGCTCCCATTTCTGATAAAAATGCTCAGCAATCTGGGAATAGAGGGATCTTATCTCGACATAATAAAGGCCATATATGAAAGGCCTACAGCCAACATCATACTCAATGGGCAAAAATTAAAATCATTTCCCTTAAGAACAGGAACAAGGCAAGGATGCCCACTTTTACCACTCTTATTTAACATAGTACTGGAAGTCTTAGTCACAGCAATTAGACAGGAAGAAAAAATTAAAGGGATCCAAATGGGAAAGGAGGAAGTGAAACTGTCATTATTTGCAGATGACATGATACTATACGTAGAAAACCCCAAAGACTCCATCAAAAATTTACTAGACTTAATAAGTGAACTTGGCAAAGTAGCAGGATACAAAATTAACGTCAAGTAATCGATGGCATTCTTATACACCAATGATGAATTCACAGAGAAACTAAGAAAACAATCCCATTTACCATTGCAGCAAAAAAATTAAGATACTTAGGGATAAACTTAACCAAAGAAGTAAAGGATATATTCTCAGAAAACTAAAGGACATTGAAAAAAGAAATAGAGGAAGATATAAAAAAGTGGAAGCACATATCTTGTTCATGGATTGGAAGAATTAACATCATTAAAATTTCCATATTACTGAAAGCAATCTATAGATTCAATGCAATCCCCATCATAATACCAATGACATACTTCACAGAATTAGACCAAATACTTCAAAAGTTCATATGGAACCAAAAAAGACCTCGAATAGCCACAGCAATCTTGAAAAAGAAGAACAAAGTTGGAGGGATCACATTACCAAATTTCAGGTTATACTACAAAGACACTGTAATCAAAACAGCCTGGTACTGGCACAAGAACAGACATATAGACCAGTGGAACAGAACAGAGAACCCAGAAATGAACCTAAGGCAATATGCTCAATTAATATTTGACAAAGGTGGCAAGAGCATACAGTGGAGTAAAGACAACCTCTTTAATAAATGGTGTTGGAAAAATTGAACAGCTACATACAAAATGATGAAAGTAGACCATCAATTTACAACCTACACAAGAATAAACTCAAAATGGATAAAAGAACTTAAATGTGACTCATGAATCCATAAAAATCCTAGTAGAAACTGTAGGCAACAAAATTTCAGACATCATACGCAGCAGAATTTTTACTGATACATCACCTAAGGCAAGAGAAACAAAGGAGAAAATGAACACATGGGACTACATCAAACTCAAAAGCTTCTGCACAGCAAAAAATACAATCATCAAAACGGAAAGGCTACCCACTGTATGGGAGAGCATCATTGCCAATGATATATCAGATAAGGGGTTAATTTCCAATATATATAGAGTGCTCATAGAACTCAACAAAAGGAAGACAAAGAACCCAATTAAAAAATGGGCATAGGAACTAAATAGACACTTCTCCAAACAGGACATACAAATGGCTAAGAAACATATGGAGAAATGCTCATCATCACTAATCATCAGAGAGATGCAAATTAAAACAACCTCACACCTGTCAGAGTGGCCGCCATCAACAAATCATCAAACAACAAGTGTTGGCGAGGGTGTGGAGAAAAGGGCACTCTAGTACACTGCTGGTGGGAATGCAGACTGGTGCAGCCACTATGGAAAACACTATGGTGTTACCTCAAAAAATTAAAAATTGAACTTCCATTTGACCCAGTGATCTCACTTCTAGGAATATACCCTAAGAAGCCTGAAACACTAATCAGAAAGAATATATGTACCCCCATGTTCGTAGCAGCACTATTTACAATAGTTAAGATCTGGAAACAGCCCAAATGTCCATCAGTAGATGAGTGGATAAAAAAGCTGTGGTACGTATACACAATGGAGTACTATGCAGCTGTAAGAAAGAAAGATCTCTTATCCTTTGAGACAACATGGAGGGACCTAGAAAATATTATCCTGAGTGAAACAAGCCAAACAGAGAAAGACAAGTATCATATGATCTTACTTATTTGTGGAATATAATGAACATAACAGTCTGAGGAATGGGGTAGTCCCAGAGATGTGGTAGTGGGGTACAGACTGACAATCCCCAGAAGAGGGGTTGGTGGGGGAGAGATAAACCACAGAACTTATATGCATGTATGCATGAACAATGGACATGAATAACAAAGCTGGGGACAGAGTGGGGAGGGAGGGGAAGGGAGGAATCAGTCGGGGATAAGGAGAAACATCTGTAACTAAAATAATTAATTAAAAATTAAATTAAATTAAATTAAATTAAAAAGGAAAAAATAAAATAATGATGTTAATTTAGGTGAAAAAATAAATAAATAAATAAATAAATAAATAAATAAATAAATAAATAAATAAATAAAGTGGAATCATATACCTTGTTCATGAATTGGAAGAATTAACGTCATTAAAATGTCCATATTACCCAAAGTAATCTATAGATTCAATGCAATCCCCATCATATTACCAATGACATATTTCACAGAACTAGAACAAATACTCCACAAGTTTATATGCAATAAAAAAAAAAAAACCCTAATAACCACAGCAATCTCAAGAAAGAAGAACACAGTAGAAGGAATCACAATACTGGATATCAGGTTATACTACAAAGCCATTGTAATCAAAACAGCCTGGTACTGGCACAAGAATAAGTATATAGATCAATGGAACAGAACAAAGAACCCAGAAATTGACCCAAGTCATTATGCTCAATTAATATTTGATGAAGTTTGCATGAGCATACAATGGAGTAAAGACAGCCTCTTCAAAAAATGGTGGGAAAATTGGACAGTTACATGCAAAAAAAATGAAGCTGGACCACCAACTTACACTACATACAAGAATACACTCAAAATGGATAAAAAACTTAAATGTGACTTGTCAATCCATTAAAATCCTAGAAGAAAATGTAGGCAACAAATTTTCAGACATCACATGCAGCAGAATTTTTACTGATGCAATGCCTAAGGCAAGAGAACCAAAGGAAAAAATGAACACATGGGACTATATCAAACTAAAAACCTTCCATCCAGTGTATTCTTTATTTAAGATATTGCATTCTTCATTTCTGACTGGTTCTTTTCTATGGTTTCTATGGGGTTTTTTTCATGCTATTGAGCATCATTATAATCATTACTTTGAACTTCATATCTTATAAATTGCTTGCTTTCATTTCAGTTGGCTCTTCTTCTAGAGAATTCTCTTGCTTTTTCATTTGGAGGCTGTTTCTCTGTCTCCCCCTTTTGGCTGCCTCTTTGTGTTTGTTTCTAAGTATGAGATAGATCTGCTATGCTTCCCAGTCTTAGTATGGTGGCCTTATAAAGTAGGGGGCACCCCATGGCACAGTGTCACTGACCACCTTAGCTAGGTGCTCTAGAAATGTCCCTTGTGTGAATTATGAAGGCCCTCCTGTTGAAATTGAGTCTTTTTTTTTTCTTTATTGGTTTCAGAGGGAGAGGAAGGGGAAGAGAGAGAGAGATAGAAACATTGATGAGAGAGAACATCGATTGATCACCTCCTGCATGAACCCCACTGGGGACTGGGCCCACAACCTGAGCATGTGCCCTGATCTGGAGTTGAACCAGCAATCTCTTAATGCATGGGTTGATGCTCAACCATTGAGTCACAATGGCTGGGCTGGAATTGAGTCTTATTTGTTATTGGCCCATTCATGCATGAGATTGACCCTCAAGTGGCTGGCTGTGAGGCTCAGCCACTAACATAGCATACGAGCTGTTATGCAGGTGCTGATCACACAAAGTGGAATTCGCCTCAGGAGGTTTTGGTGCCTGGTGATATCTCCTTGTGGATATGTTGCATATGAAGCTTATTGGATCTTGCTCTGTGGTTGTCTGAAGCTGGCCACTGGGTGTACTGGTTGTAGGCCTATTTAAAGGGACTCTGGTGCAGGCCTATATCAGATGCTGCCTGTGACTGGCTCTGGGCAACCTGTTTGGAGCCATTATTGATCCACAGCTTGTGGCTGCCTCTGCTGGGCCTCAGTGCATGTGGAAAGCACCAAGCCATGCACCAAGCCTGGCTTTTACCAGCACCAAGACTGGGGCAGGTCAGCAAAAGTCTGAAATCACTCAGAGGTCATCTCAGTCTATAGGCTGCCTGTTAGGCTTAGTCACTGAAAGAGCCTGCTGTTGTACTCTTAAGCAGGGCATAAGCTTCACAGGATGGGGCCAGAGGCATTCCAGCAGGTGGGGCTATTGCTTCCCTCAGGCTGATGCCACCTGGAGGGGAATACTCTGCCTGAGAAAGGTGCCTTCTGCAGTATGAGGGAATGACTCAGCACAGAGATCCTGAGCTTACCCCTCAGCTCTCTCCCTGGAGCACCAGCCCCAGACTCTCCTCACGCAGCTCTAGTCTGTTCTGCCCTCCCTCTACTAGAGCCCAAAGTGAGTGGCTGAGAACAAAAATTTTCTGTTAGCCCTTTAAGAGGTGCCTAAGTCTCCACAGTGTCTCCCCTCATTGACAGAATCGTCAGTGCTTTTCACAGATGGAGGTTATGTGGGTGACTTTCCCAGTTCTGGTGCTCTAGGCTTGGGAGCCTGGCTTGGGGCTCGGACTCCACACTTCTCAAGGGGAACCACCCCGCAGCTGAGATATCCCTCCAGAACTTCAGCTGCTGCCCACGGGAGCCCAGCCAGTCCTCTTGTACCTCCACACTTCCTACCGGTCTCGATGTGGCTTCTTCAGTATGTCTGTAGTTGTAAGGCTTCTCTCCAGCTAGTCTTCCATTGTTATTCAGGACGATTTTTTCTAACTTAGGTGTAATTCCAGTTTGGTCCTGGGAGGAGGTTAGTGTAGCTTCCACTTAATTCACCTCCAATTTGGTCTCTCTAATTTGATATTTTCTTGTTCTGGAGGCTGGGAAGTTCAAGGTCATAGTACTGGCAGATTTCATGTCTGGTGAGAGTCTACTTTCTGGTTCATAGATTTTGGTCTTCTCACTATGTCCTCACATGACAGAAGAGCAGAAAATAATTTTTTAAATAAGGAAAAACTAAGAAATTAAAACGAGATGTGAAAATGATTTTGCTTGGGAGTGCAAGTGGAGGGGTCCATGTTTATTTAATCGGCAAATTCTTATTAAATGTGGACTACATGCTTCAAACTACGCTAAAGGTAATAGTAGAGAAAAGAGGGATAGGACATAGACCCTGCCTTCCAAAAGATTTCATATTAGCAGCTATAATAAGACACAATCACAAATATTTCTAATGAAACAAAGGTTAAAAATTGCCTACTTAAGTGTTGATGTTAAAAATTACCTTAAAAAGTTGGAGGTAAGTTATGAAACAATGTACTAGCACTACTATTTCCTTTTGATATTTTGAGTAAAAAGAATCTTCTAGTCTTGCTGACTATCTCCTTTAACATTTGACTTCAAGGCCCTTAGTGTTCTCTGCATCATCCTAGCCTGACCATTTGTTTAATGGTGATTAAATACAATAATGACAACTCAGAAATTGTTCTGGTGAAGGTTCCTTTAATACCATAGAAAGAAAAGAGCCTTTTAAAAAAATTCTCACCTGAAGATATGTTGTGTTTTTTTTTATTGATTTTGACAGAGAGAGAGAGAGAGAGAGAGAGAGAGAGAGACATCAATGTTATAGAGAAACATCAATTGGTTGCCTCCCATACACACCCAACCAGGGACTGTACCCGAAACCTAGGTTTGTGCCCTGACCAAGAATCAAACACACAACATTTTGGTGTACAGGACCACATTCCAATCAAATGAGCCACCTGGCCAGGGCAACAAAAGCCTTTTTTAGACATTATAGTTGACAATCCACTGATGGCCAGTAACTGATATAAACATATATTACTGCAGCAGAAATCTGAGATGAAAGACAGACCACTGGAAAACATAAAGCAAAATGAACACAAACCAGATGTTTACTAGAGTCTAGATGCCTTTTGAGATCTAAATATGTGCTGTCAAGCCCTTATTTTGTGCCCTTTGGAAATACAAAACTGTCTCAAAGTATTCAGAGAATTTCTGAGGAATTTACATGCTCTTGGTTGTCACCTTTAGTTTCAGCTCTTCAAATTTTTGAATTAGTTCTATTAGAAAACATCTCACCATCCTGTTCATGCATCCTGTTTAATTTCACACTACATTGATCTAAATGTGAAACCGTTTTCCTTAACTTTGTATAAACCAATTATTCCTATTGGTATCTATACGTAGAAAAAAACCTGGGCTACACATCTAGGATGTCAGAGAATTTGTATTGCCACAACACAAGCAAACCAAAAATGCGAGTTTAGATATTCCCGATGCAAAAGTCACTTGGCCATTTGCGCAACTGGGATTTAAATATCTTGCCATGTTATATTCAACTCTTCCCTTTCTCTTCGCTTCCCTCTTGTTATATATCCCCAAATTCCTGCTTATTTCTAATTTTGGGTAGTTTGTCTTCTTGGCTTCTGCAAATCCATGAATTCAGAATTTTCTCCTTTATCCCAATATGATTTATCAAGGTATTTTTCTAAACAAAGTCTGTCCTCTCCTTAAGAAAAATTCTGGAATCAGCTATAAAGTTATAAAATGTTTTACATTGATACAATATAATTCTCAATGCTGGCAGAGAAGTGAAGGAAGTGGTATACTCAGGTATTATTTCCAAGTTGTACTATCAATTTATACTGCCTCTATCAATTTTATAATACACATTAAGAATAATAATAATGTTCATACCTTTTGCCCTGAAATCTTACTCCATAAAAGGTGTGTCTACATCACAGCAAATACTCCATACATGAGAGCTATTAGCATTAGTTATTATTCTAAAAAAATTAAATTTATATTTGTTGAATGCACAAAATGCTCTTTATAGCAACGTATATTATAGAACAATTTAGAAATATGTACCTAAAAATTGGCAAAAAGTTAAATAAAATACTAGTATTTCACAAGATATAATGCAACTATTAAACATTTACATGTTGCTACTGGACTATATATCTATCATCTCATGAAATTTTTTGTAAAAAAAATGTCAGATAGCAAGATAACATTTAAACTATATTTGAAAAATATCTACATAGGTAAAAATTGGAAGAAAACAAACAAAAGAAAAATACAAAATATTATAGTGGTGTCAATGGGTGTTTTAAAATTCCTTTTTGTCATTTCCTTTGTTATAATACTATTTATGTAATACATAAATATCATAATATTTTACTATAACTAACAAGTTATGATAAAATTTTGGGTAACTTTTCCATGAACAGGGTCTTTCCTTAAAAGGTAGTTGAGAAGTCTGGCCATGCAGAGATAGACACGCCATGTCATTAACTAGCCCAGTCGAATAGAAAAGTGGGCTTCAGAAGCATCGAGATCAGAATTAGACTCTCTAGAACTGGTTTTTCTTTAATTTATAAAATGAGGACAAAAATACCTACTCTACAGTGTTGGGTTTGGATTGAATAGACATTGTCTTTAATGCTCAGTACTGTGTGCCAGGGCAATACGAGAAACACAGAAAGCAAACTTGAACATGATCAGCTTCATAATTTAGAGCTTCCCAAAAATGTTCTCTGATTGTCTGCTTGCATTGTTATGATATTGGGATCCTTCTACATGTCAATTGGAGACCTCCGCTGTAAGGCTTGGTGGAGGGTTTGAAAGGCTCCTTCCTGATTAGTGGTAAATTGAAAGGCTTGCTTCTCTGAGCCCTTCCTTCTGGGCTGTTGCCCCAAAGTAGGGTGTGCATACCCCAGATGGTACAT
Organism: Molossus molossus; assembly: GCF_014108415.1. NCBI lineage: Eukaryota > Metazoa > Chordata > Mammalia > Chiroptera > Molossidae > Molossus > Molossus molossus. Next base: position 34,213,247 of record NW_023425346.1, read on the forward strand.
AGATATTTGGACTCTTACTTCCATTTATTTATATCTTATTCTGTTAAAATTTGTGTTGTGTGTTTTATAATCTATATACTATTTTAAATAACTGGTTTCTTAAAATAACATATAAGGTAATAAATAGGTGTATTAAAGGCACCTGTTCACAGGTGTTTGAACAAAAAAGTTTAGAGAGCACTATTCTGGAGGTAAACTAGAAAAGTCATCACTAAATTTAGTTCCCAATATATCATATAATAATATATGATAGGGTATCTTAACCATTATCTCAACTCAAGCATCTTGGGCTTGCTCAGTTCTTCCCTCTTACACCATTTCAATATGTGCATAATGACTTCCCACCATCACCCTGCCGAGTATCCAGGTCCTCTCCTTATTTCTTGATTTGGGTTTATGCACATCCTTGAGCCTTGTGAAACATATCCACAGAGGACAACTGGAGGGAAGTGGGGAGTTTACCCAAAATTTTGTGGTATGGGTGGGTATCATTCTTATCAAGTAAATATTAAGGAGAAATGAAACCAACTGCCCTTGAATTTTGGCAGTAGAATTTACTGATAGAAGCTCCAAGATTCAATGGGATAATCTCATCTCAGTAAAGGTTGATTAATAAGCCAGTACGTACACAACCTTCATAAATACCTAGTCCTCCAGGTTTGCTCATGCTGCAATTTCAGGACCTTCTCCCTTCTCCCCAGAATCAGCTTACAGTCTTCTTTGAAAGAAAGGCTTCTCCCTTCTTCCCATACTTGCTCTTCTTCCTCACCTGCCCATTCTGAAACTTTTAGTTTCCAACTGCTCTGAATTGTACCACCATCACTACTAAATCTGCAATAAACAAGAACAATAACAACACATGAGTCAAAAAAGTAGACGTGAACATGATTAGCGTCATAGTTTGGAGCTTCCCAGAAATGTTCTCTGATTGTCTGCTTGCATGTATTTTGACTCTGTCTGAGTCAGCTATGTATTGTTAGCTCTTCACAAAGGTTGCAACTGGAAGTAAACAGCAGAAGTAGAGCTTGCAGAAGACTTTTATTTAGGCTGGTTTTGTTGTTTTATGTTTTAAGTATAAATGCCTTTGGTCATAACAATCATCTCCAGGTTACCAAAGTTCCTACCTCTCTATATTGTCTTACACTCAGTGTCATAGGATTATGTTATCTGCTCAGCATTTTAAGGCATTTGTATCTTCCTGCCATTTTACTCTAAAATGAAAATTATCTTTACAATGGATATTGGAGGCCTGTGGCACAGTACACCCATTGACCATTTGTATCCATGATTAGACTGACGAGCCCCAGGGACAGAGTAAAACAAATGGAACAAGAATATTTTGTGCTTTAGTGGTGGTCTTTTACTATTAAATAATCTTTGAAACTCAGCTTGAGTATCTTTAGAGATAATTTTCCTTCTTGGCAAGGTCATTCATGTAATTTGTAGATCTCAGGACAAAATGACTAAGTGGGGCCCCTGTTTCAGAAAAACAGAAAAAGGAGAAAGGTAGAAAAAAAATATTTTTAAAAAAATAGGTCAAATTTCCTTAAAATCTGATTAAAACTAAAAGTCCACAGATATAATGAAATGAATGAACACCAAACATTGAAAAAATAATAAAAAGTATAGCATGGCATATTATGTACTAAGACATAATCTCAAAATCAGCCAGAATAAAAAGACACGCTCCGTACAGAGGAACAAGTGTAAGAATGACGGCAGCTTTCTCATCTAAAAACAATGTGAAAGCAAAGACAATGAAGCAACATCTTTAGAATAATGAAAGAAAGAAAGAAACTGTCAACCTAGAATTCTATATTCAGTGAAAATATGTTTCAAAAATAATTCCAAAATAAAGACTTTATTAAGCACAAAAATATTTTTAAAATCAGTGCCAACAGACCTACATGGCAAAAACAACACTAGATAGAACAATCTTGAGCTAAACAAAAGAATAAAGAATAGAAAAACTGGTAAATATAAGACACTATTTTTAATTTATTTAGAAGATAATTCACAGCTTAAGAAAAAATAATAATCATACACTGAGAAGTTTATGTATATGAAGAGGTAAAATAACACAAATAACAAAGGCTGGGAGGAACACAATGGTATATGAGTGGTATAATACTATTTGAAGTTGGGCTTTGGTACATTAAACTCTAAACCCCAATACACACACACACACACACACACACACACACACACACACACACACGCTATACCTAATAAGCAAACAAGAGGGAAAAAATGGAATCATAAAAAAGAAAGTAGAAAAAGAGAAGATAATTAGAGGGACAAATAACATATGTGATGGATTTAAAACCTACAAATTTGTCCAGCCACTATGGTCAGTGGATTGAGCATCTTCCCATGGACTGAGAGGTCCCAGTTCAATTCCCAGTCAGGGTACGTGCCTAAATTTCAGGCTCAATCCCCAGTAGGGGGCATTCAGGAAGCAGCCGATCAATGTATCTTTCTCATATGGATGTTTCCATCTCTCTCTCCCTTCCTGTCTCAATAATAAATAAATAAATAAACCTACCAATTCAACAATCAAATTAGATGTAAATGGTCCAAATACTGCAATTAATGAACAGAAATTGTCAGATTGGATTAAAATAATAAACGGGACCCAACTGTATGCTGTCTACAAGAAATGCACTTTAAATATAAATACGAATAGGTTAAAAGTAAATGATAAATAAATATAGACCATACTGACACTAACTTTTTTTAAAAAACCCGAAATATCTATATTAATATCAGACAAAGTAAATTTTAGAGCAAAGAATAATGCCAGGGATAAAAGGGTCATTTCATAATGATAAAAAGGTGAAGAAGAGGAAGAATTCCAAAGGTTTAAGCACTGAATAACAGGTCTTCAAATTGCATAAGGCAAAATCTGATATATCTACAAGAAGAAATAGGTAAAGTGTACTGAGTTAGACTAATTTCTGAGCCATAAAACAAGTCTCAATAAATTTAAAAGATTTCAAATCTTACAAAGTATGTTCTCTGACCACATGGAATTCTATTAGAAATAAATAAGAGAACATATCTGGAAAATCTCCATATATTTGTATACTTAATGACAAACTACATAGACCAGTGGAATATAGGAAGTATATAGAGATAAATGAAAATAAAAACACAATATAGTAACATTCATGAGATGTGTCTAAAGCAATATTTGGAGGGATATTTACAGTTTAAAATGCCTTTATTAGAACAGAAAAATATTCTCAAGTCATTGACCTCCACTCCTACCTTATAAACTAGAAAAAAAAAAATTAAACCCAAATTACGGAAGAAAGGTAATAGTAAAGGTAAAGGAAAGCAATCTAATCAAAACAGAAAAATAATAGAGAAAAATCTATGAAACCAAGAGCTTATTATTTGAGAGCAATCAAAGCAATAAATCTCTAGCCAGACTGACTATAAATAAAGAAGATAAGACAAATTACTAATACCAAAAATGAGAGGGTGGATAGTACCATAAATTATACAAATATTAAAAGAAATATAAGAGAATATTATGAATAACTTTAGGCCAATCATTTTTACAAACTTAGATGAAATGGACAACCTGCTTAAAGATCTCAAGCTACCAAATCTTACTTAAGTAGAAGACGATAACTTAAGTAATCTTCTATCTATTGAAGACATCAAATTCATATTTTTAAAACTTTCATAAAAAACATCCTGTTCCAGATAGCTTCACTAAGAAATTCTACTTAACATTTAAGGAAGAAATAATACCAATTCTATACAAAGTCTTCCACAAAACTAAAGAGGAAATACTTCCTAGTTAATTCTACAAGGCCAATTTCATTTGGATACCAAAACCAGAAAACACCTTTACAATGAAAGAAAACTACATTCCAATATCTCTCATAAACATAGATGTGTAAATTCTGAAGAAATATATTTAAATGATGATATATTATTACCAAGTAGGGCTTATCCTCAAGAATGCCAAATTGGTTTAACTTTCAAAAATTAATCCATATAATTAACCGTATCAACCAACTAAAAAAGAAAAACCACATGATCATCTCAACAGATGCATAAGAAGCATTTGACTGAATCCAACACCTATTTCTCATAAAAACTCTGAGCAAGCTGGGAATAGAAGGGAATATCCTCAACCTAATAGAGGGAACCTATGCAAAATCCACAGTTAAAATCTTAGTAAAGATTATAACAACAAATAGCCATGATCAAGACACTTCCACTCATCATTGTAATGAAGGTTCGTCCTAGCAAATGCTGTAAGGCAAAAATACGCACAGACATATATACAATATAGAAATGCTATTCAGATTGGAAAGAATGTAGTATTTGTCTGCAGATAACATAATTGATTATTTATGAAGAAAATTCTACAAAATTTACCAAAAAGCTACTAGAACTATTGAGTTTAGCGAGATTGAAAAACACAATATCAGTGTATAAGAATGAATTGCATTTCTATATATTTTCAGGAAATCATCAAAAATGAAAGTTTTAAAAATATATTTTATAATAGCACAAAAATAGAAACCATCTAAGGATAATTTTGAAAAGAGTTTTGTAAGATTGATTCACTAAAAACTACACAATGTTAGTTTTCTATGTTTTTGCTAGATTTCACTGATCCACACACATATCTTGCCCACGCTGCTTTCTTATATCTGCAGCCACATGGGAAACAGGAAAGACTGTCATCTCGAGCCTCCAACAGACCATTCTTACCTGACCAGCCAGCACCCTCTCTAATAAATTGAATCACCTGCTCCAGAAATGGTTTCACTTAGCATGAAGCAATAATACTGTTGGTCCTCGGAGGCAGCCACATCATATCCTCTATTTTCAGGAAGCCTCTGAGGGTTTTGAAGATTTCCTATGTCTAAAGAAAAATAATTTGCCAACCATCAAGTGGATTGGAACATTATTCCTGTCCCAAGACAAGAACAAGAACATTGTATTAGTTTATACAATAAGGTTATATGATTAAGGAAGGAATATTTGAACTCCACAGCTCTTTTCAAATTCTGTTTTGTTGATTTAAAAGAAGATAGATTCATAGGAAAAAAAACGTATATTTTTCTCAGAGCTGGACCACAGTCTTGATGGCTTTAGGCTGTAGACCTGGAGCCATTGTCAACTGCTCCCTCCAGACTTGTTTTCATGCAAGTTTTTCTCAGATGTGTTCTCTTAGGCTGCACTCACATTTGCAGACATAAAGCAGAAAGATACATAAGGAAAACATTTCAAATGCATGATCAATAAGTAATAACTAGAGGTTTTTAATCTAAATTATCATAAAGCTTTCTGAGGCAGATTGAAAATTCACATGTGAACAGCTTTACATATTTTTACCTATGGATATTTTGTAATCAATTATAATAGCATTATATACCTCATTTCTGCCATAATATATTCAATTACATATTTAACATTTCCTGCTAACCTTTGCAAATACGGGAAAGGAAATCTCACCTACCTGATTGGTATGTTTGTCTAATGTATATGTTATTCTCATTTTCTTTAATTCAAGTGGACATTTGCTTTCTTTGGTTACATTGCCTGGATAACCAGTTATGTAAGTGGTTTGCAGATGCATTTAAACTCTTAGGCCTCAGGGGATTGATTCATACATATTGTTGTCATTATACTTTATCTCAACAATTTATCTGTCCCAATAGTCTCGTAAAGTAGGTTGGTATAACTACCCCTTTTTATAGGAACCCTGAGACATTACCACTACATTTCTGGGAGAATGTGTGCCAGTCAGTCAGAAGTGTCTTAGCCCATGCGGTTCTAATCTATAGCATAAACCAGACCTACTCCACCTCCCAGGAGAGCCACAATTTTGTGGGCTGTTATAGCAAAGAGTTAAAATGGTAGACACAATTTTGAAAAGTACATTTAAAATACAGGTTTTTAATAATTAGCAGTACCAAGTAATTATAAGACTACTGAACATAAGAGACCCTCTCCAAATATACATTTTTCTTAATTGTGCGGTCATGGAGTAGGAGAATTTAAAGAACATAGACTACTTAGTAAAAGGTTTGGATTTTTAGGGGTGTTTTGTTTGGCATAAGCAATGGACTTGAAGGGAAATGCATAACTTGAACTACAAAATATGCATCTGTGTTTAATTAAGAGCATTTTGAAGAGTGCATATTAAGCAATGTTATTTTAAAACTCAATCATTGTAATATGACCAAAAGCTGAGTAAAGAAGGAATCAATCAGCTTGCTGTTTTGTCTACAGACTCCAATTTTTGTTCTTACTCACTTGGTTTTTGTCTGAACAAGCTGGTAGTGTTAATTTTGTTTAATATACACTTATCCTAAAAAAATAAAAAATTTTCTAAAATTGCAGGTGCTCTGAAATCCACCATCAGTTTCATTTACTAAAATTAAATAACTTGATCACTTTAACATAAAAAAAAAAACTGAAATGTTTTCAGACCTAGTTGATTCTCTCCATTCTATTAATTCTGACTAATTTTTCTCTGATAGAAGCAATACCTTTGACAGCCTTTTTATAGGTTCATTCTCCCTTAAATTATGTCCTATGGATATGATAGAGTACAGAAGCCCAGAAGTACCAGGTATTTGGTGTTTGCCTGACCCCAGCACAAACATATGAACACAATCACCCCAGGAATGCAGGCCAAATTCTCTACTGTTCAACCATAGAAATTTTGGTCCAAACCATTGAAGCAAAATATTCTTTCATTTAGTACCTCAAGATATTTAATATTTATCCATAACTGACTTAGCTGCAGTTGAGGCTTATGTTTAAGTCCTAGTCTAGGACACACCTATACAAAATCAACTTTGTAGAACCAGTTGACCCAAAGAAGTTTCAGTTAGTTCAAAGAGCAGTCAACCCTTTCTGGACAACTAGGCCAAAATATATCTATAAAATGTAAATATATATACATATATACACACACACACACATATATGTATATGTGTGTATATATATATATTTTTTTATCCTTACCTAAGGACATTTTTCCATTTTTTGTTCAGATAGGGCAGGAGGGAAAGAGAGGAAGAGAGAAAGAGAGAGAGAAACATTGACGTGAGAGGGACACATCAAGTGGTTGCCACCCGCACGACCCATCCAGGGCCAGGGACAAACTGCAACCGAACCTGAGTCTCTCTGGACCGCAAGCTGACGCTCTAACTGCTGAGCCAAATCAGCCAGGGCTGTAAATATATTTTTATGTAACTATAAATATATCTATAAAATCGACTAATTAAAATAACTTGAGGTTTACCATTTGTTTACCTATGGAAGAGCAAGAAATTCTACTGAGAGAGACACAGAAAGAGATTTTAGGGCAGAAATTCCCTGGCTCTAAAGGTGAGGATTTTTTTTCAGTCTTTATTGAAAAATATATAATGAGAAAAGTGCACATAGTGTATATTTTGACAGATTTTCACAAGCTGAATACGCCTGTTTAACTAGCTCATAGACCAAGAAAGAGAAAATGTCCAGCACCCCAAAAGTCCCTCTCACACTCATTACCATCATATTTATTAATGTTTTTTTAATCCTATGCCCTCATGTTATTAATTTTTTTTAATCCACTATCACCATTCCCATTTTACAGATAAGGAAACAGATATAGAGAAAATGTTACTTGCTCAAGGCCATATTACCAGCATACGGGGTTTGCTTCTAGACAGTCTGACCCCAGAACCCATGCTTTTTACCTCTACACCATGATTTTCTAACTTATGTGTCCATTGAAAGCCGAAACAAAATTTTAACCTTTTTTTTTTTTAACCTATCACAGAAGTTCCTGTTAAAAAGAACCAATTTTTCCTCAGTGCCCAACTTTCTTCCCTGGTACCTGTGCCACCCCAAACAGAAAAACAAGAAGTCAAGTCTTCCAGACAGTTGGTAACTGTGGAATTTGAGAGACTAAGTGCCTCTTGTTGTTGCTGCAAATTTTGCCACTAGACAGTCAACTAGACACCAGGAGAAATTAGAGTCATTAACACTTACCAAGTGGACCAACTATCGCTGCCTTAGGGCAGGATTCAGGTGAGAGGGGGCACTGCAGGCTCCAGACTCAGTGTCACCCAGTCACAGCAGCCAGTACCTAGTAGTACTTGTAATGTAAACACCCCCACCCTCCAGAGGGATTACCTGCTGGGGGAGAGGCGGGCTTCATAAAGTGCTTTGAGCAATGGCAATGTCACTGAACTTCCTAGAATGAGGAATCTGAAGGTCAAACCTCTTTGGGATGTACTGATATCATTGTTTTAAAACTACACCTCTTTATTTCACAGATACATCTTACAATGTTAATGGCCAATACTGACAGAAATATACGTGAGAAAGTACATACATTCTTTACTGAGAAGGATGTTCGAAGGCTAAGCGTCACCTGGACAGCCTGTTTCTGAACCCCGGAGGGTCTTCCATTCCTTCCCTCAGCAAATACTCATTGAGCACCTCCTCTGTGCCCCTACTGCTCTGCATGTCAGAGATGGACTAATAAATAAACAGACAAGTCATAGTCCATTGAACTTTCATGTCTCCTTTCAAAACCAATTATTTGCTTCTTTACAGGAGGCTTCTAATTCTTCTTTGGTAAGAAATGATTCTGTCTCACCTAAAATGTTGTTATTGACCCATAGGCAGAGATGAGAGTTGAGAGAAAGAGGATGACAACTTACAAATGGTACAACTGTGTGGAAAAAATATGCATATGGTAAGGTTTTAAGAGAATAGTCGTAATTCCATGCCTAGAGTTCACCGCTTAAACTTCTAAAAACCTGTAGGGAGGGACAGCTAGTGGCGGCCGGGATCTGCACAGCCAGAACCCTGGAGCTGGGTACTCAAGCTCCGGTGAACTGAGCTTCCTGGTGTGAAATGTACAACTTAGAAGTTCTTGCTCATTTGTGAAATGAAACAACACCTTCTCTTACTAATGACCCCATGGCCATATATGCTATGGCCATATTAAAGACAAAATCTCTCAGTCAAATAAACTGTTAGTTGAAGAGTTAAACACATAAATAAAAACACCCTTGAGTAATGTGCTATTTTTTTTCTGACTACATTATTCTGTCATTGCTTCTAGACAGAGAGGTATTTTCCATATTAAACCAGATATAAATAGATTCATTTAGGGGATGCCTTTTCCCAGCCATAATCACCTCACTTAACATTTTGCCTATATGTGATTAGAAATGCTAAAATAAAATGTCAAGTATATTCTGGAAATTAGAATGTGAGATAGGCAGCTGGTGACATTACAGTCTTAACGTGGCAGAGTGGGCTCTTCCTTTCCTTTCATTGCCTCCTCACTCCTTCCCAGGTGGGAGCGGAGGCAAGTTAGGGACAAAGAAAATGAGAAGAAAGTGTTTTCACCATAACTGTATCAATCAGGATAGAGGAGACCATGCTGTGGTGATAAATGTCCCCAAGATCTGAGCGTCTCAGAGGACAAATGTTGATTCCCTGCTCATGCTGGCATGGGGGTGGGGGGGACTCTGCTCTGTGTCCTCTTCCCTCCAGCACCCAGGTTGAAGAAGCTGCTGCTTCTGGAATGATGTTGGGGAGAGAGAGAGAGAGAGAGAGAGAGAGATTAAAGCACAAATTGGCTCCTAACACCTGTTTCAGATTTTATTAGATGAAGCTAGTCACATGGTCAATCAATGGGCGGGTGAGTGTAATTCTTCCCTTGGGGGCTGGGGAAGCAAATATTGGTTAAACAAATAAATATAAAAGTATAATCCAGCACACAAATACACCAAAGTTTTCCATGAAAGGCAGGTAGGCTAAGCAAAATTAGGTTATCTTGTCTTTGGGGGGGATTCATTCTGATGAACCAAAAGGACCTACGGCAATGAAAGGACTTGGGCATCTCCTTATGGAGCTGAGACCGGGAGGAGAGCAAGATACCTGAAAAAACATCGAAGGACGTAGAAGGGTGGGGGAGAGATTCTAAGATGCGCAACTCTTTCAAAGACTGCCCTTTGCCTCTAAAATGCATGCTTCCTTCTTCAATATAATTAGGTTTCTAGCTGGTCATATGATCTCCTACGATAAAGATCATTCTTAGCCTCCTTGCAGCTGGTGTGGCCATGTGACTAAAGTCTCACAAAGGGGGTGTAAGTAGATTTAAAATATGGCAACTTCCAGGATACTCTTTTAAGAGAAAGTTAGACCATCATCCTTTGCCCTGTTCTATACCCCATTCTTTGTCCTTCTGCCTTTCGGCAGCATGGCATTAGGAGGAGACGGATTTTGAGTATGGGTATGAGTATGAGTATGAGGATAAGTTGGAAGAAGTCTAAATAGGCAGAAGACTCTTGCTATTTGTTATAAGGCTTCTGTGCTCTTTGTTATTGTATATTTCAACTTTATATTTAAATATTTAAGTTAAGAAAAGAAATTTTTAAAAATTGGTCAAGGAAGTATCCATAAAGGAGACTGGATTTAAAGTGGGTGTGAAAGAAGTCATAGAATTTAGAGAAACAGTTGAAGTGAGAAAAGAGGGGAAGGAGAGTAGACTGACATTTGTCAAGCATCTCCTAATGATAACTTGTCATTTCTGAGCACTTTCATTACACCATGAACTGTGCTAAGCATGCTATTTTATTCCATTCTTGCAACAGGCCCAAAATGCCAGCATTATTATTGCCATTTTCAGATGAAGAAACTGAGATTCTTTTTTACAGTGTCTAAAAACTTGCTCAGAAGGCTATCATTCAAAATAGAAGATCAAATAAAAAGCTTCCCAGACAAAAAAAGGCTAACGGAATACATTAGCACCAAACCAGCACTGCAAGAAATGTTAAAAGGACTGCTGTAATTACCAGGAGAAATGGGAAGAAAAATAGAACCACACTAAACAAAAATGGCAATAAATAAGTACATATCAATAATCACCTTAAACGTAAATGGATTGAATGCTCCCATAAAGAGACACAGAGTAGCTGATTGGATAAGAAAGCATGACTCATCTATATGTTGTTTACAAGAGACCCACCTCTCAACAAAAGACTCACATAGGTTGAAAGTGAAGGGATGGAAAAAAATTTTCCAAGCAAATGGAAAGCAAAAAAAAGCTGGGGTAGCAATTCTCATATCTGATAAAATAGATTTCAAAATGAAGACCATAACTAGAGACAAAGACGGCCACTACATAATATTGAAAGGATCTATCCAACAGGAAGATATAACCTTGATAAACATATATGCACCCAATATAGGAGCACCAAAATATATTAAAAATCTTCTGGAGGACTTCCAAGGAGAAATCGACAACAATACAATCATAGCAGGGGACTTCAACACCCCGTTGACAGCACTGGATAGATCCTCTAGGCAAAAAATTAGCAAGGAAACAGAGACTCTAAATGAAGCACTAGACCAAATGGATTTAATAGATATCTACAGAGAATTACACCCCAAAACTACAGAATACACATTCTTCTCAAGTGCACATGGGACATTCTCAAAGATAGACCACATGATAGGACACAAACTAAATCTCTACAAGTTCAAGAAGATTGAAATCATATCAAGCATCTTCTCAGATCACAATGGCATGAAACTAGAAATCAATTGCAACAAGAACATGCAAAGACATTTCAACACATGGAGGCTAAATAGCATGCTATTAAACAATGAATGGGTCACCGACGAGATCAAGGAAGAAATTAAAAACTTCCTGGAAACCAATGAAAATGAAGACACAACAACACAAAATCTATGGGATGCAGCGAAAGCAGTTCTGAGAGGGAAGTTCATAGCACTACAGGCCTACCTCAAAAAACAAGAAAAATTTCTAATTGACTGTCTAACCTCACAACTTAAAGAATTAGAAAGCAAACAAAAAGAAAACCCCAGAGCAAGTAGAAGGAAGGAAATAGTAAAGATCAGAGCAGAAATAAATGACATAGAGACCAAAAAAACAATTCAAAGGATCAATGAAACAAAGAGCTGGTTTTTCGAAAAGATAAACAAGATTGATGGACCCTTAGCTAGACTCACCAAGAAACAAAGAGAGAGAACCCAAATAGACAAAATCAGAAATGAAAGATGAGAAGTAACAACCAACACCACGGAAATACAAAAGATTGTTAACAACTACTATGAACAACTATATGGCAACAAATTCGACAACCTAAGCGAAATGGACAAATTTCTAGAAACACACAGTCTCCCAAAACTATTCCCGGAAGAGATAGAAAACTTGAACAGACCAATAACAACTAAGGAAATTAAAGAGGTAATCAAGACTCTCCCAGCAAACAAAAGCCCAGGCCCAGATGGTTTCACGGGGGAGTTTTACCGAACATTCAAAAAAGAACTAACACCCATTCTCCTCAAACTATTTCAAAAAATTCAAGAAGAAGGAAGACTTCCAAACACATTCTATGAGGCCAGCATAATTCTAATTCCAAAACCAGAAAAAGACACTACGAAGAAAGAAAACTACAGGCCAATATCCCTGATGAACATTGACGCCAAAATCCTGAACAAAATATTAGCAAATCGGATCCAGAAATACATCAAAGAAATTATTCAGCATGACCAAGTGGGATTCATTCCAGGGATGCAAGGCTGGTACAATATTCGCAAATCAATAAACGTGATACACCACATAAACAAAATGAAGAATAAAAACCACATGATCATATCAATAGATGCTGAAAAAGCATTCGACAAAATCCAGCATCCATTTCTGATAAAAACGCTCAGCAATGTAGGAATAGAGGGATCATATCTCGACATAATAAAGGCCATATATGAAAGACCTACAGCCAACATCATACTCAATGGACAGAAACTATAAACATTTCCATTAAGAACAGGAACAAGCCCTGGCCGGTTTGGCTCAGCGGTTAGAGCGTCGGCCTGCGGTCCTGAGAGACCCGTGTTCGGTTCCCGCTAAGGGCATGTACCTCGGTTGCAGTTTGTCCCCGGCCCTGGTTGGTCGTGCGGGTGGCAGCCACTCGATGTGTCCCTTCACGTCGATGTTTCTCTCTCTCTCTCTGTTCCTCTCTCTCCCTCCCACTCTACCTGAACAAAAAAATGGAAAAATGTCCTCGGGTGAGGATAAAAAAAAAAAAAAAAAAAAAGAACAGGAACAAGACAAGGATGTCCACTTTCACCACTCTTATTTAACATTGTACTGGAAGTCTTAGCCACAGCAATCAGACAGGAAGAAAAAATAAAAGGGATCCAAATTGGAAAGGAGGAAGTGAAACTGTCATTATTTGCAGATGACATGATATTGTACATAGAAAACCCTAAAGACTCCATCAAAAATCTATTCGACTTAATAAATTAATTTGGCAAAGTAGCAGGATACAAAATTAACGTCAAGAAATCGACGGCATTCTTGTACACCAATGATGAACTCACAGAAAGAGAAACTGAAAAAAACAATCCCATTTACCATCGCTCCAAAAAAATTACGATACCTAGGAATAAACTTAACCAAAGAAGTAAAGGACCTATTTGCAGAAAACTACAGGTCATTGAAAAAAGAAATAGAGGAAGATATAAAAAAGTGGAAGCACATACCCTGTTCATGGATTGGAAGAATTAACATCATTAAAATGTCCATACTACCCAAAGCAATCTATAGATTCAATGCAATCCCCATCAAAATACCAACGACATATTTCATAGAACTAGAACAAATACTTCAAAAGTTCATATGAAACCAAAAAAGACCCCGAATAGCCACAGCAATCTTGAAAAAGAAGAACAAAGTAGGTGAGATCACAATACCAGATATCAGGTTATACTACAAAGCCACTGTAATCAAAACAGCCTGGTACTGGCACAAGAACAGGCATATAGACCAGTGGAACAGAACTGAAAACCCAGAAATGGACCCAAGGCAATACGCTCAATTAATATTTGACAAAGGTGGCAAGAGCATACAGTGGAGTAAAGACAGCCTCTTTAATAAATGGTGTTGGGAAAATTGGACAGCTACATGCAAAAAAATGAAACTAGACCATCAACTTACACCATACACCAAAATAAACTCAAAATGGATAAAAGACTTAAATGTGACCCGTGAATCCATAAGAATTCTAGAAGAAAATGTAGGCAACAAAATTTCGGACATCATACACAGCAGAATTTTCACTGATACATCACCTAAGGCAACAGAAATAAAGGAGAAAATGAACACATGGGACTACATCAAACTAAAAAGCTTCTGCACAGCAAAAGAAACAATCATCAAAATGGAAAGGCAACCCACTGTATGGGAGAACATCATTGCCAATGATGTATCAGATAAGGGGTTAATTTCCAATATATATAGAGTGCTCATACAACTCCACAAAAGGAAGACAAAGAACCCAATTAAAAAATGGGCAGAGGAGCTGAATAGACACCTCTCCAAACAGGACATACAAATGGCTAAGAGACATATGAAGAAATGCTCAACATCACTAATCATCAGAGAGATGCAAATTAAAACAACAATGAGGTATCACCTCACACCTGTCAGAATGGCCGCCATCAACAAATCATCAAACAACAAGTGTTGGTGAGGGTGTGGAGAAAAGGGGACTGTAATACACAGCTGGTGGGAATGCAGACTGGTGCAGCCGCTATGGAAAACAATATGGTGCTACCTCAAAAAATTAAAAATTGAACTTCCATTTGACCCAGTGATCCCACTGCTGGGAATATACCCTAAGAAGCCTGAAACACCAATCAGGAAGAATATATGTACCCCCATGTTCATAGCAGCACTATTTACAATAGCTAAGATCTGGAAACAGCCCAAGTGTCCACCAGTAGACGAATGGATAAAAAAGCTGTGGTACATATACACAATGGAGTACTATGCAGCGGTAAGAAAGAAAGATCTCTTATCCTTTGAGACGACATGGAGAGACCTGGAAAGTATTATCCTAAGTGAAAGAAGCCAAGCAGAAAAAGACAAATACCACATGATTTCTCTTATATACGGAATATAATGAACATAACAGTCTGAGGAATACAGTAGACCCAGACACAAGGAAGTAGGGCACAGACTGACATCCCTCAGAAAAGGGGATGGGGGTGGGGGGGTGGGAAGATATAAACCACAGAACTTATATGCATATATGCGTGACCAATGGACATGGACAACTAAACCGGGGACAGGGTGGAGGGGGGGTGGGGTGGGGGGTGCCAATGGGGTAAAAAGGTAAAATGTCTGTAACAAAAAAATACATAAAAATTCATAAGAAAAAAAAAAAAAAAAGATACTACAAAAAAATAAAAAAATAAAAATAAAAACTTGCTCAGAGTTATGCAGCTAGTAACTGGTGGAGCTATCATTTTTACTCAGGTTTCTCCACCATAGAAGCTCTTCTCTTTGCATAAGGTACGCATAATATAGGCGTGCTAGAAGAAATGTGTGATGTTTTTTGAAAAGGCAAGCCACTGGAACCAAATACACTTTAGGGAAACACTAAAACCTTCTCTCATCAACTGGTGAATGTTCTCTGAATTAAACCTAAATTTAATATTGACTTTAAAAGAACACAATTACGAGGACATATTTGCAACCAAAAATAAAAATCACATAATACTTTCCAAAGGCAAGTAAAAATATTTTTAGATTGTGTGCATTTAAAAATCATTTGTGCCACTGATCTTCTCCATCTGTGTAGAAAATTAAATTCACTGTATTTTAAATGAAGTGTGCCTTTAGATTTAGGAGAATTATACTATGCTTACATTTCAAATAGTATGTATTTTATATCAGATTCATTTAACCATCTCAGTTATCTAATTTAATGTTAGAATAGTACCTATTTTTGCAATATGCTTTTCAAACAACTTATTACTGCAATGTATGTTCATTTAGCAATATAACATGAATATAAAAACATTTAGGAAAATAATTTAGGTCTGTCTAATAGAATGCTTTACTGTGGTTACTAACTTTTGTTTTCAATATTCTCATCAGTGGTAGACATGACTGCTGGATTTGTAGTGTTCAAACTTACATTTGATTAAGCAAGTGCAATTCTGTATGATATCCCCAGTATAAAATATCTTATATATTCCTTTAGAGAAATTAAACTACAGTCTCTGCCTATTATAACTAAACCTGCAATTGTCTGGCTTTGAGATGCTTCAGTGAATAAAACAGTTGATTAAAATTTAGAAGCCTTCCTCATTTTCTCACTTTATTTTTTTATCCTCACCCAAGGACAGTTTTGCACTTCAGATAGAGCAGGAGGGAGAGAGGGAGGAAGAAAGAGAAAAACATCGATGTGAGAGAGACACACTGACTGGCTGCCACCTACACAACCCCACCCGGGGCCGGGGACAAACTGCATCTGTGGTACGTGCCCTTAGTGGAAACCGAATCTGGGTCTCTCTGGACCTTGGGCCAATGCTCTAACCCAAGACAAACCGACCAGGGCTATTTATTTATTTTATTAATCCTCACCTGAGGATATGTTTTCATTGAATTGAGTGAGAGAGAGTAAGGGAGAGGGAAAAAGAGAGAGCAAGAGACAGAAACATCGATGTGAGAGAGAAACATTGATTGGTTGCCTCCCATACACACCTAACTGGGGATCAAACCCACAATGTGGGTATGAGTCCTGACCAGGTATCGAACCCGTGACCTTTTGGTACACAAAGAAGCTCCAACTAACTAAGCCACACCAGCCAGGGCTCATCTTCCTACTTTAAAGCCAAGCATATTCAATAATGATAGGACTTCTCCAGCTACACCAGGCTGCAAAGAACATTTGTGTTTCATCTAGATATGAACTTAGAATTTACAGCAACTTTTTTAAACTAGAAGAAATTATTGAAAATGGTCCATAACTGACAAAGGTCACAACACAAAACTATCTAATGCCAAGTTCTATAGTAACAGAAATTACATAGACTGAAATGCATTGCCTTTTTATTAAATTTGACACAGGAAGTTTTCACATAGCCCTTTAATGTCTGTTTCTTGTCTAAACTGATATGTTTTCATAAATGTGAATAGCTTTTCCATCTAGTCTCAACAATGTTAATACTTGGGGTTCATATTTTTCTTTATGTAGATCTATGAAAGTACAACTTTTTGTTGAAAATTGTTTTAACCATTGTTAGTGGAAAATATTTGAAGATATGTAAAAAGGTCATGGCAACTCTATATTTCTTGATTTGAAAACAGTGAAAAGCCCTTTTCAATATACACATTAAAATACCCAAATATTCTGATAAAATATATTTCTCTCCATAACTTTTGTCCACTCTCTCTCCCCAGTTCTTCCAGAAAACCCAATTGAATAGGCTAAAGTAAAAATCAAGACAAAAGACTATATTTTTGGTTACATGCAAACATATACACAATCCTTCTTTGGTTGCTTCTCAGTTTACCCTGGTGTGCAGCAACAGAAAGCTAACATGCATGAGAATGTAGATTCCGGGTGCTGCATGAATTCAATTTATAAATAACCATCCTCCATAATTTTGAAAAGTCATTTAATTTTTTTACCCTATGTAAACCAATGACAAAAATCTGACTAAAACTACCTTTAGAACAATCAAAACATTTTACATATACAATACTTGTTTACTTCCTCTTTGCAAGTTATGAAGATTTAGACATTAAGATCACTTCCACTGACAATTGCTTTCTACCAGCCTACAAAATTTATTTATGTCATCTTCAAAGCACAATGAAGTTTTCTGCATGTAAACTATGAATTTGAGTTTAGAGCCAGATTTCCTATAATCATCAAAATTTTGCATACTTCTCTAAACACAACAGAGATTGAGTCCTTCCACTGTTTCATTTTGTACTCTATTTGCCATTCACCCACCTTGTAATTTTTGAAATAAACAATCAGGAGGAAGAATAGTGTTGAAATGTCATCAGTAAAGGAACCAGCCCACACTAACTGCAAAGTCTAAGTGTTGTGGAGATCCTGCAGCAGAGCCCCACAATAAGTCTGCTGTGGAGAAATAGTCTAAGGCCGTCATGTATAAAACACAAAGAGAAAGACGGGATGGGAGTCAGAAAAGCAAAACTCAAAATGAGGCAAGCAGATATAGAGCCTTCTCCCCTCGTCTTGTCCAAAGTCATGGCAGATTTGAGCCTACCAAGGAGCGCTCTCACGTTGCTAGTGGGAGTGCAAATCAGTAGTATTTTTGGAAAATGACTGTCATCAAGAACCTTAGAAATGTTCAATTTAAAAAATCTTGGATTCCTATTGGATTGATTCTTTAAAAAAATTTTTTTTTAATCTTTCTTAAGACAACAGCTCTAAATAAGGGAAACAATGTCATGCACAAAGATGTTGTTTAGGGATTGATTGTTTACAATAAACAAATGGCAAGAACAACACACTAATAGCAGAACCATTAAACAAATTAATTTCTCTCCCAAAGAAAAATAGCCATTTAAAGTCAAACACTCTTGCCAAAAAAAGGGGGTGGGTGTTTATGTCAAGTGAAAATGCAGTGTGGTCAAACTATGTCAAACAAGCTAAAATTCTGCCCAGACAAGATGTAAAATGTGTGCACATCGGTTTTTCCTTCAGTGGTGGGACTTTTCTGTATTTATTTAATTATCTGTAAAGAAGATATATTACTTTTTGCAAAGAAAAAAATGTCTGATAAATTTTATCTATATATAAATAAACCAGAAAATTTTCTACAGAAAGTTAAATGAGGATAAAGCCCAAAGAAGGAAGTGAAGAGACCAAGGGTTTATTTTCTCTCTCCCATTAGCTAAATATAGTTCCCTGATGTTGATCCAGCCGTTGGGTTTTTCTACTTCTAATGAGGGACCTGCCACCACTCTCTGTAAGGCTCTTTATTATTCAGTGCAGGCTACCAGTCAAAGCTCAGTTGGCAGAGTGGATGAAACAAGGAGGCTGTGCATGTCGCTCAGTTTATCAGCAAATCCACAGTGACATGCATTTTCTTTTTTCCTTCACTCATGAATACTAAAACCTTCAGCTGTGCAAGTCTCTCTCTATTACGGCTGTGCTTCAGGCCAGGAGGCCACCTTTCTAACAGTGACTGGTGGTGGGCGGGCTGCAGCTTCTCAGGACTCTGCTAGTTACTGGCAAGGCCGGTGGGTCAGCTAAGAACCAAGAGCAACATGAGCAATTTCTTTGAATAATGATGAAGAAAGGATGTGTGGATGAACGGATGAAAGAGAAACTCAATTTTATCTTTTTCTACTGAAAGAAGGCCAGCGTAGCCACAATTTGAACATCAAAGTCAGTGACTATTTTTAAAGGCTGAAAATACCATGTGGTAAGGGGATTCATTTGGTTTTAAAAAAAAAATTAACAGAAAAGATTACATGTGGCAAATGGAAGTCATATCCCTCTTTATTTATTCTGTTCATCCTCCTTTCATCATACCTCTTGAAAAGTCCTATGAGGCCAAGTTATGCTGTCAAAATACAAACTCTATCAGGCCATGTCAGACTATAACTAGCTTCCTTTGGCTTGGGGTCATTTCATCTCTTCAAAATGCTAATTTTAAAACCAAGGTATAGTATCAGGTTGATTCTTTGTTTTTTGTTTGTTTTTGTGCTGGTGTCCCAGAAAGCCCTTATCTATGTTATTAAATAGCATTATTCTGCAACTCAGTCACTAGAATGCCACAAGTTATAGTGCTTACTTGTCATTTGCTTGGAACCTCCGAGCATATAGACAATTGAAGAAATAAAAACTAAAATATTTTCTATAAAGAAATGTTTCATTACCTTTTCATATAGTGTCCAGCAACATGAATACTCAAAACATATTTAGTGAGTCAGCGATAGGTGTCTTGCATTGTTCTAAAATCATTTCATAGGCAAGAACCACAGCTTGTAAGTCTTTTGTCCAGCATACGGTCAAGTCATAGGTTCATAATTGGTAGTCGATCAAATATTTAGGTAAATAAACCTCCCAAAAATGATATTATAAGCAAATATATAAAACCTGCTAAGCAAGTTTTATGTAAGCCATCTAAGAATAATAAATTTGTCTCTTTGCTTCCATATTCTTATGTCCAAGTGACTCATGTAGACTGTTAGCCCACCCTTCTCCCCCTTTTAAATTTAATCATATACCATGACTTCCCACTTATACAAGTTTGAATTGAATGTGAACATGGATATGAATGATTGAAATTATGACTCATAATGAGCCCCTCCTGCCCCATTTTTGCTCCTTGCCACCCTAAAAGGAAATGTGTCAGCCCCAAGACAATAGCGACCACCACATACACAGCTGAAAAGAATCAGTAATCACTGTATATTGGTATTTGACTAGAAGCAAGGCAGCTGTTTTTCAAACCTAATGGTTTTTTTTGTTGTTGTTGTTTTTGAAAAGGCAGTGATAAAACAAAGCAGATTATGCAGACACTTAAAGTATGTCTGAAACCTGCCAAAGCAATTTTGCCTGTAAGAGAGTAGTAACACAATAAATATGGCCCTACATAAATATATAGCATAATGCATTTGAGTAACTTACATAGTCATTCAAAGCAGCAAATAATTTCTCAAGCCTCTGTGAGAAAACCGACAAGCTAAATAACTTATGTCTGTATCGAAGATCCTGAGCAAATATTTCCATCAATAAGAAGCAAGATTTGGAATTAGGTTTGTCTAAGGAAACCTGATTCATTGCAAATTCTATCAGGCAGAACTTGCAAAGGAAGGAGTATATTAATAACAACCCAACTGCACAGGAAGACTTGAATAAAATAACTTAGTGAAAAAATAATTGTGCCCAGGATGTCCACATGCCTAATAGATTTGGGGAACAAAATTTTGGTAATTCCCAAATCACTGTTAATTGCAGCTTATGTGAAAACTACAAACTGTCTCCTCTTTGGTCCCGTTTGTCTTCACCAGACCAGTGCTTTGCTCCTCACCCTATTCTGTTGGCCAACTATACCAGCTGCTCATGCGCAGCTTCCCCAGAGATAGTTTAGGACATTCCTACACCATTGCCAGCCCTCATCGCTGAGGTCCCTCTTCCTCCTTCATCCCCTCCTCATCCCATCTGCCATTCTGGCCTCCTTGATGTTCTTAGAACAAATTAGCCCCCACCCACCTCTGGTCCCTTGCAGTTGCTATTCCCTCTGACTAGACAGTAACAGTCTTCATTTTTCAACATGGCTTGCTCCCTCACCTCCTGCTCAGACAGCGTCTTCCTAGTAGACCCTCTCAAATGCCCCTGTTTAATATTGTAGTCTCTCTCTCTCTCTCTCTCTCTCATCGGATATAAGTCCAATTAAGGGAGGAGTTTTTGTTACCATAGTCTTCCCAGTGCCTAGAAGACTACTTAGAACATAGCAGGTTCTCACTAATATTTAGTGAATGACTGAATAGAGGACTGGATGCTACTGTGAGGTTGATTTATTTTAAATCTCAACTGATAGCATAGGAAAAGGTTTGTTTTCACACGGTTTTAGATAACAGCACCGAGACAAAATGTAGACCAAACCTTCTCTCTCCAGCCATAATAGCGTTTGTTGATGTTTCATTGAACAAAGGGTTTTAGAACCTGTGTCCAAGAAAATGGGAGACATCTTTAATACTGTCAACAATAAAATAAAAATTTAAAAAACACCTATGTCCACTCTATTCATTTGTCTAAACTATTGAGTTGGGGGCAAGAAGTAGAAGGAAGATGCACTAAGAATGGCAGGTGTTGACAGTTGAAGCTGGGTGGTGGGCACCTGGAAGCCCATTATACTATTTATGTCATATAGATTTGAAATATTCCATAGACAAAGACAAAAATTTATATTGAAGTTTCTTTCCTAATCAAACTGAGAAATAAGAAGAATAAAAAAAAACGAAGAAGCAGCAGCTTATCAGTTTTCATGGTAGCCTGTAGGCTATTTGATATTTGATATCTTTCTCTATGTTCACATTTTTTTAAACTGTGAGCTTTCCTCCAAAAATTTGCTCAGAAACACAGCCTCTAGAAGGAAAAATTCCCCCAGGTAAACTTTAATGGCTTTCCTGTCTTGATTGAGGTCATGAAGCCATCAAGGTGTGAGGCCAAACTGCACAGAACACTGTGTTTGGAAAGGAGAATGCAGCCCAAGCCTTCAGAGGCAGTAAAGGGACACCCCTTCCAGCAGGGTGAGTGCAGGTAAAGGCACAGTGTACACACCTGCACCAACCTCCCTTCTGCCTAGAAGGTGACAATAGACCTGATTACAGACCCAGCTGTGGCAAGTCCTCCCTCTTCCTGACTCATCTCTCTAAAATATAGCCAATCTACGACTCCAGGAATAGCCAAAATCCTTTACAAATAATGATGGATTTTGGGATTTAAAAAAAAATTTTTTTTTTATGATTGCTAAAATAGTCCTGAAACAAATCAAGTCAGTGTTGGGATTTTTATGTCCTCTTTTAATTTCCACAATCTTCAAAATTCTAAATGCACATAACTTTACATAAGAGATTGTGTCTGTCTTACAGCATGGTGACCATTCAACTGTGTTGATGTGCTTTTATACTTTATTAAGCACATGGAGTGTTTTTCAGGAGTTGGAGGAAGTTCTTGCCTTATAGCTGGAGAAAAACATATCCTCTCAAATAGCCTAGAAGAATATACTATAGCTCTTGCCTCCTTGAATATGATCAATTGAATTTGGAAGAAATATTAGAACTTAATGAATCTACTCTGACCGCTAATCAATTCTGCCTTCCTTAATTCACCTAGTCATTGAGGCCCTAAGAAGTAAAAACAGAATATCATCTTTAGGTTCATTTAAGCCCCTAATTCCTTGGCCAAATATAACATAGCAGATAATTGAAATAAACATTTTCAAAAAGAACTATTTAAACTAGAGGTTTTTAAGACTAGTGACTAGCAACAATATAATGGGTTAGGTATGTCTGTTGTCCCCCTTACATACTTGTTATAAACAATTACAGAAAATTAATTTTAAAATGCAAGAAGAGCCCTGGCCGGTTTGGCTCAGCGGTTAGAGCGTCAGCCTGCAGTCCGGAGAGACCCGGGTTCGGTTCCCACTAAGGGCATGTACCTCGGTTGCAGTTTGTCCCCAGCCCTGGTTGGTCGTGCGGGTGGCAGCCACTCGATGTGTCCCTTTCATGTCGATGTTTCTCTCTCTCTCTCTCTTACTCTCTCTCCCTCCCACTCTATCTGTACAAAAAATAAAAAAAAATGTACTCGGGTGAGGATATAAAAAAAAAAAAAGGGCAAGAAGACATTAGTTCAATTAAAATGCTTTTGTCACCACCTAACACTCATTAGGATGGCTACTACGCCAAAAAAAAAGAACATAAGAACTGTTACTGACAGTGTGAAGAAATTGAAACCCTTGTTCACTGTTGGTGGGAATGTAAAATGATGTAGCCACTATGGAAAACCGTATGGTGGCTCTTCAAAAAACTATAAACATAATTACCATATGATTACTGGATCATATGGTATATACCCAAAAGAATTGAAAGTACCATCTTGAAGAGATATTTGTTCACTCATGTTCCTAGCAGCATTATTCTCAATAGCCAAAAGATGGAAGCAACCCAGGGGTCCACCACAGATGAATGAATGAACAAAATGTGGTCTATACATACAATACATCAGTCCTCAGCCATAAAAAGAAAGAAATGTTGACATGCAAAACGTGGATTAAACTTGAGGACATTATGCTAAGTGAAGTATGCCTGTCACCAAAGCAGACACACACAAATACTATATGATTTCACTTATATGAGGTATCTAGAGGACTGAATTCATAGAGACAGAAAGTAGAATGCCGGTTATCAGAAGCTTGGGGAGGAGAATGGGGAACTGTGTAGCAAGTGTAGTTTTAGTTTTAGAAGATGAAAACAAGCCCAGCTGGTGTGGCTCAGTGGATTGAGTGTCCTCCCATGGACTGAGAGGTACTGGTTTGATTCCTGGTCAGAGCACATGCCCTGATCGCAGGCTCAATCCCCAATAGGGGGCGTGCAGGAGGCAGCCAATCAATGTTTCCCTCATCATCAATATTTCCATTTCTCTCTCCCTCTCCCTTCCTCTCTCTGAAATCAATAAAAACATAAATTTTTAAAAATTAATAAAAATAAAAGATGAAAATAGTTCTAAAGATTGGTTGCACAAAAATGTGAGTATACTTAACACTACTGAACTGTGTACTTTAAAATTGCTATCAATTTTATGTTGTAGGCATTTTACTACAATGTTTTTAAGTCAAGAAAAGAAGGTTTTTGTCTACCTGGTCTTTCCTCTCCTGTGCTCTGGAGTATTTTGAAATCGTTAGTGACTCTGGATGCAAAGGCAGGTATGTTTCTGAGACTCAGAGTTCCGATGACTTGCTCCAAGGATCCCGTGTAAATCCACTGGAAGCCCCAGAGCATGGCTGCAGACAGCAGGGAAGAGCCCATGGCTGGTAGAACTTGATGAGGTACCACTTTGGAAGATAGGGAGATAGGGTTTGGCTGTGTCCAAATCCACTAAAGGCACTAGACTGAGAAGGTCCAGATCAGAGCTTTCAACTAATTTGACAACGGAAACATGTTGTGGCAAGGTCAGTCCATCTTATCAAATGTACCAATAGGGGCAGGAAAAGGTGAATGTACAGATACAATTTTAGGTTACACAATGCATCAATAACTGTAATCAGATCACTCCTTCCTGCCACTCACCCATGCCTGATGCTCCTTGCCCACAGGTATAATGAACAGCAACTGCAAACCAACTACTGGATTGAACTGCAGAATTTTTAAGCCAGAAGAGATTTCAGAGATAATCTGTCTCAAGGAAAGAATAAGTTTTAATTTCCATGGCAACCTCCATCATTTGGTATTAGCTGCTTTGAATGTGATACTGAGAAAGACTGTTAAGCTACATCTGGGCTCAGTGGGAAACCATGACTTGATGGCTTAGTTATGTCTGTCCCAGATCATTTAGAGAGACTGAAGCAAAGGTGGGAATAAAACTACCAGTCCAGGGTCTGTGGAAGAACACAGCTATGAGATGGAATTTGCTTTACATATCCCTGCCAAGTTCAAGTCCACAAAATAGGAAATGACTTGGGGTTGGAAGAGAAAAGGGGGGTGGGTTGTGGAATATCTTCTTTAATAGAGCTAGAATTTTCCTAAGTGAGGTGGGCCTCTGGGTATGCATGAACTCATCAGAAAGGAGACAGTAGAGAATCACAGAGGCATGAGGCCACCACCAGGAAAACAAAAAGGGGAGTAAGAGAAAAAACATCCATAACAAGATATGCTTTTTAAAAGCCCAAAGAGAACTTAGAAACTTCTAATCCAATGTACTTTATTTTTTTCATATGATTATTTTTATAGAAATTGTCTGTCCTATAATCTGTTTTTTAGCATATTGATCATTTCATTTTAGACTTTTTGTCCAATAGCTCTAATATTGAAATCACCCATGAATTTATTATGTTTTTTCTTTGGTTTTTTAGTTATGTGGTCCTGTCTCCTGACATCCAGTTAACTCTTAATTGCCATGT
Organism: Molossus molossus; assembly: GCF_014108415.1. Classification (NCBI taxonomy): domain Eukaryota; kingdom Metazoa; phylum Chordata; class Mammalia; order Chiroptera; family Molossidae; genus Molossus; species Molossus molossus. The sequence goes on from NW_023425346.1 coordinate 34,238,726, forward strand.
ATTATGTATGAAAAATTATAGAAGATATACTAGTTTCCTCCAGAGAGCATTTCATTTCTTCCCAAAAGCAGTTTGACTAGAGGCAGATCCAGTTAGGAGCTGAGATGCTTTGAGACTAGACTTGAGCCTTTGGGCTGATCTATTTCTAGTTAATCCTGGGATCAAATCTTTCAACAGTCTCAACTCAGGCATTCACCACAGCCACTCCTCCACAGTGGGTTCTGAACGCCAACGGTTTCTTTTGTTTGTTTGGTTGGTTGGTTGGTTGATTTTTAGGGGGGTTGTTTTCTGTTTTCTCCCTAGTTCTAAGTCTAAGAGAAAGCAAAAAACCCTGGGCCTCCACTTTCTATCCAGCCTCTCATCCCTGCTTACAAATCAGCAAGAACCCAGAGAGAGACAGTAGCACAATTATTTCAATGGGCTTCCCTTTTCTCTGTCGTGGCTCCTTAAATCCTGGATGCCTTGGTTGCTTTCTGATGAATTTGACAGCTATTTGTGTATATGTCTATGTACTTTTTGACACCAAAAATTATAACAAAATCAAATAAGACAAAAGGAAATAAGTTCACCCGTTATCTTATCATCTGATGTATTCAACTTGGTATTTTGGTATTTTCTTAAATTCTTCTATTTTCTTTTCCTTTTTTTTTTTTTTTTTTACCACATATAGTTACTTACATACTTTATTAATAATCAAAAATATGCCTATGATGAACTATACACATGTGAATCTCATTATTAAGTAGAAAACATGATGATATAAAAAAAGTTATTTATCTGCCAATAAATAGGAATTAAAATTTTTTTATCCTCCTTCTCATTTATACTTTTTATTTTATTTTTTAATATTTTATTTTGGAGGGATTGAGCAATAAAAGAGAGAGCAAGAGAACTCAAATTCTATTTACCTTTGCATTTGTGTTGGCCTTGTTACACCATTATAAAAATAGTGTAAATATAACTTTATATCCTGGGGAGAACACTAAGGAAAAACATACAAAATTTTAAAGTGTAAATCACTTTAGAAGTATTTAGTATGTGGTGTGAGGATCCAAAAAGTCAGAGTAGTCTGTGGCACCAAAGAGTTTACAGTCTGGTTAAGGAGACCCAAAAAATGAATAACATTTAAAGGTTTTCAACTCAATGATGAGGCCTATTCTCTAACTACCTGATTTAGTCAAGAACAATGACATTTTAATTCTTTTCATAAACAAATGGCAAGAAAAGTTTAAACTTGAAAACTGAATAACTGGATCAAATTAATATTTGCAGAGCAAACAAACAAAGAAAAATGATGTTTCAGGACTTTTGCTTAAGCTTCCTTTCTTGAAAAATTAATCTATAAAAACTTTTTTCCTCTACCTTTCATTTATTATATTCTCCCAGTAGTAAATATTCTACGTGTGTCTGTGAGCCAGCCACCCAGCCCCCTTTCGGCTGACCAATATATCTAGTTAATTTAAGATGGAGCCACCAAGGCACTAAGGACCATACCCCTACTTCTGATGAGCTGTTATCCTGCAAAGTCAGTGTGCTAAGGATAGACTTTCACAGTAGAGATTTTCCACATGTCTGTCATACAATAAATTATCTGTGGTGTGGTAGATTTTTTTCTAGACCAATTGAGTCAGCACTTGTAGTGTCAATGATTAATACCTCTTTTCTCTTAGGTTTTAGATCCATGCTTGTCCTAAAATCAAGGCAGGTCAGAATGATGCCCTGGAAGTCACTCTTCAGACAGGAGAGGGCCAGGAAGGGCTCATGACATATCTCATGCCTTTGCAGCCAGATCTGGTGAGCAGGCATCCCCTTCCAGGGTAGTTAAACTGCTTAGCCAATGGACCTGTGAAGCATATCCCATGTATTATTAACCTGGCTAATATGTATGAAGCTTAGGATCTCTCAAAAGTAAAGTGTTAAATTACGAAAAAATATTATTTGTCCTTCTGAATAAAGTAGCTCAGCTATTTGCATACCCAAATTGAATTTCTTTTTTATAAGTAAAGCATGGTGTAATATAAAGCTTATGTTTTAAACAAAATACTATTAATAATACCTTGAGTATTACAATATCTATTATGTTCAAAATAAACAAATTAACAAGCCCATTAAGACAAATAAATAATTTAACAAGAAGCTGGGATATGTTTCAGGTAAGTCACAGAAGATTATGCTTGCAGGGAAGTAACACTTTATTACTCTTTTTTTGTACAATTCCCAGATTTCTTTAAAATGATTACAAGTAGCCCTTTGACACTCATAAGTACATGTTTCCAGATGTTCATAAATTCCCAAAATTTTAATCAGAATTATTTTTTATACCTCCTGGTTCTCTTCCAATTCATGTTTCAAGAGCCACACGTTTCTTAGGCAGATCTGTACATCACTCAAGTTTTACCCTCTCACTCATGACTGTATTCAAACACACACAGACACACAAAGACACGCATGGCTTTTGTGTGTGAAATTGCCAAGAACAACAAAGCTTTAAAACTATAAGAAACTATAGGAGTGAGACAGCTGTCTCAGCTCACTGGAAAACAAATATTGGGCTGTCACTATACTCAACCACAGTTCACACCTTTTCTAAATTTTATTTTTTATTCATGAATTACTTTCTAATTTTTAACTTCTCTTTACAGATGTCCCCCCTTTTTTCCTCCATTGACCCCCTCCTCCCCACTCGTGCCCCCCTCCTGCCTTCCCCACACTAGTGTCTATTCTATGTCCATTGGTTATGCACATATGCATATAAGTTCTTTGGTTTATCTCTTCCCTCCCCTCTATCCCTTTTCCTTTGAGCTTTGTCAATCTAACAACCAATTTATACTTCTTAATTTCTTCACCTTTTTCACCCATCCGCCCAACCCCCTCCCATCTGGCAACTAACAAAAAGTTCTCTGTATCTATGAGTCTGTTTCTCTTCTGCTTGTTTATTTTGTAGATTGAATTGTTGATAGATGTGTATTTATTGCCATTTTATTGTTCATATTTTTCTTCTTTTTCTCTTCCTCCTCCTTCTCCTTCTTCTTCCTCTCTTCTTCTTCAAGAAGACCCATCAACATTTCATATAATACTAGTTTGGTGGTGATAAACTTCTTTAGATTTTCTTGTCTGGGAAACTCTATATGTCCATCAATTCTAAATGATAGCTTTGTAGGATACAGTAATCTTGGTTGTAGGTTCTTGCTTTTTAGCACTCTGAGTATTTCTTGCCACTTCCTTCTGGCCTGCAATGTTTCTTTTGAGAAATCAGCTGACAAGTCTTATGGGAGCTCCCTTGTAGGTAACTAACTGCTTTTCTCTTGCTGCTTTTAAGATTCTCTCTTTGTCTTTTAACCTTTTGCATTTTGATGATGATGTGTCTTGGTGTGGGCCTCTTGGATTGATCTTGTTTGGGACTCTGTGCTTCCTGGACTTGTGTATCTGTTTCCTTCACCAAGATAGGGAAGCTTTCTGTCATTATTGTTTCAAATACGTTTTTAATTTCTTGCGCTCTCTCTTCTCCTTCCGGCACCCCCATGATGTAAATGTTGGTACACTTGAAGTTGTCCCAGAGGCTCCTTAATCTATCCTGAATTTTTTTTTTCTTTTTGCTATTTTGATTAGGCATTTTCTGCTTCCTTATATTCCACATCGATGGTTTGCTTCTTGGCTTCACCTACTCTACTATTGATTCTCTGTAAATTATTTTTTATTTCAGTTAGTGTATCCTTTTTTATGCTCTTGAGATCCTCACTAAGTTCCTTGACATTCTCACTAAGTTCCTTAAGCATCCTCATAACCAATGTTTTGAACTCTGCGTCTGTTAGATTGCTTATCTCCATTTCATTTAGTTCTTTTCCTGGAGTTTTGTTCTATTCTTTCATTTGGGACATGTTTCTTTGTCTCTTCATTTTGGCTTCCTCCCTGTGTTTGTTTCTATGTGTTAAGTAGAGTTGCTATGTCTCTTAGGCTTCCTAGGGTGGCCTGTTATAGTAGGTGTCCTAAAGGGTCCAGTGGCACAGCCTTTCTGGTCTCCCCAGCTGGACCCTTGAGGTACACTCCTCATGTGGACGGTCCACCCTTCTGTCGTAATTGAGTCTTGATTGCTGTTGGCACATCAATGGAAGGGATTTACTTAGGCTGATCTACTGCAAGGACTGGCTATGCCTACTGACCAATGGCATCTGACTACATTGGAGGACCAGCTGTGCAGGGTCCACCACACAGAGCAAGACTTACTTCAGCAGGGCCCTGGTACCCACTGATTTCAGTCCTTGAATATGTCCCTGGTGAAGGTGGTTGGGTGGTGGAGCTTCGATGTGGCCTGAAGCTGTCCACTGAGTGTGCTGGCTCTGGGGCAAGGTCACCTCTGCCTGTGTTCTACCTCGGGCCACCAGGCATAAGCTACAAAGTAATCTGCAGATGGCTGCTTCTTTTTCTGGGCTTGGAGGTGCCCAGGCAAAGCTAAGCTGTAAACCAAGGCTGGATGCTTCTAGTACAAGGCCTGGGGCCAGTTAGCAAGAGGAATGGGCTTCACTGAGGCCAGATACTCTTTGTTTGAGAGAATTTAGAAAAATCTGAAGCAGAAGTCAAGACAGAACAATCTTATGGTAAAGCCACTGGAAACAGTTTGGGTGGGCCTGGAAGTTGGGTGGGGCAGGGCCTTAAGGAATCACTAGGGTGGGAAAACAGTGTGAGCCAGGTTGCTGGAGTCCTAGATATGGCACCCATCTGCCAGCCACTTGGGGAAAGAGCTCACCAAAGGAACAACTGCTTCCACCAGCATGTCTGTCCAAGAGAAAGTTGCCTCTCCAGCTCTTGGTCCGATGCCAAACATCTCAGTTCTTCCCCTTATGTCTCTGGTGCCTTTCAAGCTGCCTCCCCCATGCTGGAGCCTGGAGGGTGAGAGTCCAAGTAAGTCTGTTTGTGGGCCTTTAAATAGGAGCTTCCTGGGACTCCAGAAGCCTCAGTCTCCCTCAGCCTCAGTTCCTGCTGATTTTACAGCCAGAAGTTATGGGGACTTCCTTTCTGGCACTGAAATCCTGAGCCAAGATGGGTGCCTGGTGTAGGACAGGGACCCCTCACTCCTCAGGGAGGACTTTCCCAGCCAAGGTGTCTTCCTGATATTTATCTGCCACATGTGAATGTGGGACCAGCCCATCTGTGCCTCCACCCCTTCTATCAGTGTCGATGTGGCTTCTTCTTTAATTTTGTAGTTGTAGGACCTCCATTCAGCTTGATTTCAGGTGGTTCTGAATGACAGTTGTTCTGTAGTTTAGTTGTAATTTTGATGTGGTTGTGGGAGAAGGTGAGTACCATGTTTACCTACATCGCCATCTTGACCGGAAGTCCATTAATTGCTTTTTCACTTTTTCTAAATTTTAATAAAGTACATTTCATGGACCTGAGATCCAAGAGAAATCACTACAATCTGTAAATGTCAAATTTTTCAAGGACAATGGTCAATTGCCGCTAACTGATAATGATGCAAAGCTTACAGTGGGGTGTATCTCTCGTCTTAGGAAGCTTTTAAAAGACATTAAAAGACTGATGATTTAAAATGGAAATATTCAACATTTGGAAAACCATATCATGGACTTATCAAAAGTTTCACTTTAAAAAATTTCTGGTGTAAGTACACAGGATCACTTAATCAAATAGACTCTTCCTTGTATCTTTGAGGGATCGCTGAAGGTAGGTGGTGTATTTAATAGTGTACATCTGACATATAAGAGCAAGTATTTCTTTCATTCTAACCATATTTATAGCAGACTTATTTCCATAAGTAAATATTTTTATAAATAATGACATCTTAAGTGCTTTAAAATTATTTTATTGCTACAGCACACAAGAAGACATATTCCAATTTTTTTAAAGGTCATAAAAGAAACCCAAGTAGAACAGCACGGAATGTGACAAAAATTGATTATTACACCAATAAAATAAGCTTTGGTTTCCACAGCCAACATCAGAGTTTAAGCCAGGAAAAAGCTTGAGCAATAACCAAGGAAAATGCCTTTTAAAAAATAACCCTTCCAATTCCTTTAAGGTTTCCAAAGAATCACTGAAGTAATCCAAGTAAACCACAGAAAGAAATGGTGTCAAATGACAATGATAGGATTACAGCACAGTGATGCCAACACCGACAATATACAGAAATGAAATTCTAGTCCTATAGATTGTGACAGTATAGTAACGGCTAATAAGGGGTATTGGGCTTTTCTCACCTGCTTAAAGACTCAGACAAATACCTGAATTTGACAAACGTGTTTACCAGCTAGAATGTATTAAATCTTCAAAAATTTAAACACACATAGTCCTCTGGTGTAATTGAAAAAAAAAAAAATCTGTATGCTTGAAATGCAAAGGAAGGGAAGCTTTTCTTTGCCAGTGTTTGCAGACTAGAATATTATGAAGAAATGCCCAAATGTGCCCAAGCTTTGAAAGGGGGAGAAAGCCTTTTGCATTCACCCTGCTGTTCTGTGACATCTGTCAAATATCAAGCACTGAAAGGCAAAAGCAAAGAGGGAGATAAAGATAAATCCCAGTGATTTGTTGAGCCTTTGCCTCTGTCCCACATGGATGAGGACATGCATGGAGACCACTGTCTTCTCCCACGTGGTCAAGAATTAAGTAAATAAAGAAGGAGAAAGGGATTTGAACACGTACTTAAGGAAGATTTTCTTTTCGACTGGGCTTCTGTGTGATCGTTATTATAAAGCAAGGAGTCTAATATTAGATTTCTTGCTTTGTGTCCCAGTACGGAGCATTCCAGGAAGCCTGTCTTAGGCAAGTTATTTCAGCTACCTGGGCCCAGCTTTGCACCTCTGTAATGAAGAGACAGAGGAGATCATCCCTGTCTTCAATCCCAGATCTCAAAGGCCTTCAACCAATAAATAGGAAAGACTCTTTCCTACCTATACACAAGTCTAGTTTTTACTATTGTTGTTCTTTCTAAGTCAAAACCACTAGTGGGATTCCTGTCCTCAGCAGCCTAACAAACGTAACATATGTGATTCATTTATGATTCTCCGGAGTGAAGTATACTAGGTGGGAAATTACATACTAGGATTACACGGGCAATTAACCAGCTTTGTCAACTGAAGTAGTGACAGCTGTTAATCATATTTTTTTAATTCTTCCCCACTTTTTAATCTGTTATTATTGCTCTTATAATAATTTTCTGATCTCTTTCCTTTCTCTCCATCTTTTTCTCCTTCGGAAAATTCTAACTGAACTCTTCCTGACCTTCTTTTATGCTGGATAATTTTCCCCCTGGAAACTCTCGCTTCATTTCATTTCGGCTTTCTAGTCTTCTGATTCTAGCTCCCTCTGCTGATTGTAACCAATTTGCTTTCAAGAGTCGAGGCACACATCAAATAAAAGCACTAATTCACACGCCTGCCCTGTAATCTCCGATGAGGGTAGAAAAGAATACATTACTTGTTGAGGCACCATTCAGACTATATGGCTCCAACCTTTTAGAAAGAACAAAAGTGATTATTTTTTAAAGCTCCACTGAAAGTAACTGGACTATATGACTTTAATATTCCTTTCGTAACTGACACTGTGTCTGGAGGAACCCGCTGACTTCTTGCTCTGATTTTAAATCCTCAGCTCCAAACAAACCATGTTATCATCACTACCCCCTGCAAATTCTGGACAAGAGGAGTTGGTTCAATAGAAGCTTTATTAGAGTTCCCAGTGGAAAACAGCAGAATCCCCTCTGACTAATTTAAGCAGAAAGGAAGTTTATAAAAGGATATTAGGTGACTTACAAAATCATAGGGAGACCAGAGGCTGAGTTTCCAGGAAAACGCCGCAGACGATGCCAGAGAACTGGCCTCAGAGGTCACTGCGGCTATCCCTACACCTGCTGCCACCCCCAGGACAAAGGCTCCATCTTATCACCTCGGCGGCACCTGACAGTCAGCTCCTCTTTCCCTGTGCAAACCCGAGAGCGGAAGTTATCACTGCCCTTTTCTTCTTCCAAACCAAAGCCTCGCACAGGCATGTCTCATTAGAAGCCCGGCACCCTATACTTATCTCCTGACTACAAAAGACAAGGAGATTCATAATGTGGGGATCTCCCCAAATTTGCAAAGGATGTTCAAAAATGAATGGGCAGCCAAATATCTCACAAATGTAGACTTCAGTTGCTAAATAAAAAGCAGAATCCCAGGCTCCATCCCCTGGTCTCACCCATTTTATTAAAGCATAATTACATTCATCAATGACTCAGGTCCTGCAGTCACAGAGAGCAATGAACATTCTCTGTATCCACACTCACATCTAGAGCAATGCTGGGATGCAGCAAGTGCTCAGCCAGGCTTATTCAAACAATAAATGCAAATTCACTGCTTATGTTTCATCCAACAAATACATTTCAAGCACCTGTTTTATGCAGGGCTTGTTTGAGGTGCTGAGGGATGATAAGTAGTTGAATAAAATATGGTCCAGCCCTCAAGGAATTTACAGCTTTGGGAATAAGAGAAGATTTGGGGGCTCAAATGAATACACCTTGCTGAACACTATGCAATAATAAAAATATGTGAAACATGTCATGGAAACAAAAGGAACAAGCAACTAATTCTGCCTTAAATTAGAAAATTGGGGAAATGGGGTCGTATCATTTAACCCCAAGTGCAAAAGAGTTTTATGGAGGAGAAGGGGCATTTCAAGCAGAGAATCTGGTGAGAGCTAAAACTTGTATATATTGAGTAATCCCAGGCATTCTTCCAAAGCTTTTTCATGTAGTTAATTCATTTTACCCACTCAACAAAACTGTGATGTAGCTGCTGTAAATATTCCTGTTAGACACAAAAGTTAATGTGGGTGTCCCAATTCTAGCATTTGGGCTCTCGCCATGCTCTGAGCACCCATGGGTCTATGTGACAATAGCAGAAGCTCAGATACTGAGACATGAAACAATACAGTGTATTCAATAAAGAGCAGAGATTTCATGTTGTCATTGTATATGATAGTTTGGAGGTAAAGAAAAGGCTGAAAGGCCCAGCTGATGTGGCTCAGTGGTTGAGCATCGACCCATGAACCAAGAGGTCACCAGTTCGATTCCCAGTCAGGGCACATGCCCAGGCTGAGGGCCCAATCCCCAGTGGGGGGCATGCAGGAGGCAGCCAATCAATGTTTTCTCTCATTGATGTTTCTATCTCTCTCCCTCTCCCTTCCTCTCTCTCTAAAAATCAATAAAGAAAAAAATTTAGAGAAAAGAAAAGGCTGAACGATATAATTGTTATTAGCCATCTTAAATTTAAATAGCATTCTTTTTTATTTTATTTATTTATTTCTTTTTATCCTCACCCGAGGATATTTTTCCATTTTTTGTTCAGATAGAGTGGGAGAGAGAGAGAAGAGAGAGAGAGAGAGAGAAACATTGACGTGAAAGGGACACATCGAGTGGCTGCCACCCACACGACCAACCAGGGCCGGGGACAAACTGCAACCGAGGTACGCGCCCTTAGTGGGAACAGAACCCGGGTCTCTCTGGACCGCAGGTCGACGCTCTATCCACTGAGCCAAACTGGCCAGGGCTAAATAGCATTCTTAATCAGCAAGAGTCAAGACCACTGTGGCTTATCTTTGCCAGCACTACAGTAGTGAGGAGGAAGGGTAACCTTTTTAAATTTTATTTTCAAAACTGATGACAGAAAAAGCGAAAGCTGTGCTAGGGGAAGTGGGTCTTGATTAGCTTTGGGGCCTGAGTGTGTGCCCACCAGCAAGAGGCTTCCTCCTTGATCTGACAGTGATTATGCCCAAGGGGCTTGGAGAGGCCCCTCTGCTGTCCTCCGTTCCCTGTGTCACATCCCCAGGACCACAGGAGCTTCAGAGCGAAGCACAGCGAATATTCTACTGAAGGAAAGTTCAGAAACCTTATAACTTGAGGCACAGAAAGTTAAACCAAGCTACTTTTTTGAAAATCTCCTGAACAGAATAATTCCCCACCAGAAAAGAAGGATCCCCTGGTTGACTCCTGTGACTCATCCATCCCTGACGTCTGTGATCCTGTGATATGATTCCAATTTGCCTTCGTGGAGGGCTGTCTGCTGAGCTCATTGTATGCACTCCTTTGTGCTGGCCTCTAATGTTTATTTCATGGCAATATTTACAAAAGGACTTGAGAAATAAGTCACTATGCAAATGGAAGTATGAATACACGATTCAGAGGAATATTAAAATTCATTAACCTTATTTACATTTAAACTATTATCATGTATATTTGAGCACAGTGCACCTGCCAGAATGGATGGGAAGCCATATCAGCAGTCCACTGAATAATCACTGTCTCTATTTCCTTGTCAAGTAAAGTAAAAACTTCCTCATCTTGGACACATTCAAAAGCACTACCAAGCTGATTTATTTATTAGAAGTTCTTATTTCTAGAGAAGCCTAATGCATATTTCAAGTTGTCCTTTGGCATTTAGAGGATCTATTCCCTTAAACAATTGTTCCCATCTTTGTTCATTTTGAAGTACTGTGTTTCTCTTATCACCTACTTGGACTGACAAATAAAAGCTATATCTGCATGACACCATCCCTCACCTCCCCCCACCCCCCACCCCTAGGGAAAATAAATCATTCCTAAAGAATAGAAAAAATATTTTTAAAATGCAGTCAAATTCGTGGCTTGGTATTAGTTACGTAATGTAATCAGCTAACTGGAGTTTTCATTTATTTAGTTATTTGTTTGACATTATCTTGATGCAGTTAGTATATGGACTCAAGTGACAAGTCAAAACAGTCAGCAGAGCCACCAGGATGGTGTTTAATGCTCTCTGTGGCAGTGGGAACTGAATCTGCCTTAGACAGCCCACTTGGCTTTGGCTTTTATAGCAGAAAATACAACAAGAAAAAATGTTGTATGATATGTAACTGCTGTCTGACAATGTATAGACATACCTCAGAGGTACTGAGAGTTCAGTTCCAGACCACCTCAATAAAGTGACTATTTCAATAAAGTGAATCACACACATTTTTTGGTTTCCCAGTATATATCAAAGTTATGTTTACTCCACACTAGTCTATTAAGTGTACAATAGCATTATGTCTAGAAAATGTACATACCTTAACAAACCAATATGTCTCTCACATCATCAATGTTTCTCTCTCTCTCTCTCTCTCCCTCCCTCCCTTCCTCCCTTCCTTCCACTCTGTCTAAAAAAAAATCAATGGAGAAATATCCTCAAGTGAGGATTAACAAAAAAGAAAAAAAATTTCTTATTAAAAAGGCCAACTATCATCTAAGCCTTCAATGAGCCATAAACAAGTCATAATCTCTCTGCTAGTAGGACTTCCCTTCAGCTTGTAAATAACCCAATATCTACAAAGCACAATAAACAAAGAGCAATAAAACAAGGTGTGCCTGTAAATCCAATTAAAGAGCAATATTTTTTGTTGTTGTTCTGCATGGATTTGTGAATGCAAGTTGGCAAGTGGGAGCTGATGAGAGATCAATACAATAGAAAGACGATATTTTGAAGATCTAAAAGAGCTAATGACAGGAGAAGAAGCTAAGCACTGTGTGGTACAAGGGGCAGAACAGCCCCAAGGACAACACAGCTAAAAAGAGAGGACAGATTTTCCAATAGCCCATCATTAACTTGTTTCCTGTGGGGTATATGATATAAATACCTCCTCAGCACTCTTCTACTTATCTTCAGTAAAGTCTGCATGTTCACAAATCTTGTGTGTGTGAGTGGATTCTTTGAAGTGTTTAGATTTCCATCAACGTCAATATGGTGTAATGCCAGGATCAGGAGGCACCACCTTAAGGTAATTATCAAAGACAAATCCCTAGCGAGCAGAAGTTGTGCTTTCCAGCACATGGAACTCTGATGTGGAGATGGACAAGACACTCTGGAACATGGACAACCCCAGATTGTGGGAAGAGAGGCATCATTTAAAGAACTACCCCATAGCTGCCAACTACTAGGGCACAAGGGTAGCAGAAAGTCAAAAGTGGAGTAGCCCTGGCTGGTGTGGCTCAGTTATTTGGACCATTGTCCAATACAGTGAAAGGTGGCGAGTTCAATTCCAAGTCAGGGCACATACTCAGTTTGCAGGTTCATTTCCAGGTTGAGGTGCGTATGGGAAGCAACCAATCAATATTTCTCTCTCACATCAATGTTTCTCTCTCTTTCTCTCTCACTCTCTCTCCCTCATTCTCTCTCTTCCCCCTTTCCTCTCTCTTAAATCAATGAAAAGCATATTCTCAGGTAAGAAAAGAAATATTTTTTTAAAAAGTGGAATAGTCTTTTCTAGGGAAAGGCATGGAGATTGACATGGGTCAAAATAAGAGTAGAGCCCTGGTCGGTTTGGCTCAGCGGTTAGAGCGTCGGCCTGCGGTCCTGAGAGACCCGGGTTCGGTTCCCGCTAAGGGCACGTACTTTGGTTGCAGTTTGTCCCCAGCCCTGGTTGGTTGTGCGGGTGGCAGCCACTCGATGTGTCCCTTTACGTCGATGTTTCTCTCTCTCTCTCCCTTCCTCTCTCTCCCTCCCACTCTATCTGTACAAAAAAATGGAAAAATATCCTCGGGTGAGGATAAAAAAAATAAATAAATAAGAGTAGAAAGTAATACAAAGCTTTGGAAATGGCATCTACAATTATCAACTATAGGTGGAGAAGTTTACAAGTCTTGCATTAGAACTATATGAAAAAGTTTATTAATCTCTAGCTAAATCCACACATTGCAATAACACCATTATCCTAACACTAAGCATACAATTGAAAGGTAGGAACTGACGAGAGATAAACACAATAGGGAGAAGATATCTTTAAGGTTCAAAGGAACTAATTTGCGTGTGTGTGTGTGTGTGTGTGTGTGCACGTATATGTGTGTCCCAGAAAAATTGGAGCTACGGCCTAAGAACATCTACCTTGAGGCAGTAGATGAAATTCCCACCTTCCATCTAGTCACATTCTTTGATGTGCATGGAGCCTACAGGTCTCCTACAAAGAACATGGGGTGTATGCACACTTGGAGGTCCAAACTCATAGATTTCTGTGCCCACTTCAGAGAGAGAACCCAAGTTGGCTAACTTATGTGGACCTCTGTGAAGCAGAGCCCTTGAGGAAGACAATCATGGAAGGCCCTGGCTGGTTTTTCTCAGTGGTTAGAACATTGGCCTGCAGACCAGATTGTCCTGGGTTCGGTTCCCACTAAGGGCACGTACCTCGGTTGCTGTTTGTCCTCGGTTGGGGTTGTGTAGGGCAACCACTAGATGTGTCTCTCTCTTGTTGATGTTTCTCTCTCTCTTCCCCCTTCTCTTCTTCCTGCTCTGTCTGAAGATAAATGCAAAAATGTCCTCGGGTGAGGATAAAAAAAAAAAATCATGAAAAGTGGTAAGAGGAGATACCTGGCCACCAAAGATTGACTTTACAAAAGAATCCAGAGATACCTGGCCACCAAAGATTGACTTTACAAAAGAATCCAAACATCTGGGAAAAGTAATGGTGTCAGGTACTATAGAGCCTTTATTTGAATCATTTTACATGCACTAGAAATTCTTTTGGGGGGTTTTGTTCTTGTTGTTGGGTTTTGTTACTGTTGTTGTTTATTTGTTTTTTAGAAATCTTTTTGTAAAGCAAAATTTTATGGCATCAAGATTTTCACACTTTAGCATAGGAACACTGTCATCAAACACAATCATATCAAAAACCAAATTATAGAGCAAAAAAGGACAGAGCTGCTCCAAAGGGAAGAGTGATAACCCCTCTCCCCAAAGCGGGGCCCACCTTACTCCCAATGTGGTCCCGGAGAGGGCCCGCAGATCCTTGTCTGCATATCACTGGATAAGTTCATTAGCCTTGTGAATCTGAGTTCTTCACCCAGAAAGATGATCTTGTGCTATACACGATAAAAAGAGAACTGGGGCATTTTCACTTAACACTGGCAAAGAAGAGGTTAATGTATCCTTCGGTTCTCAAGTCAGGAGAGCTGCCTGCCGGAGGAAGAACTATCAGCACAGCTCAGCACAGCTCAGAGAGCAGTACTGGGGTTGATCTCTGGTACAACTGCCTTGGTCAGGAAACCAATTAATGTGGTTTCAGACTGTGCACAAGTCCACAGAATAGTAAATCACTGCACTGGCTTTTTATCTCTGTGTGTTTATTTTCTTAAGATCAAAAGAATGTAGACTCAGAAGTACCTTTACACCTGAACATCAAAATCAGCCTGCCTGGAACCAGGTCCTGTAGCATAAATGCTTTCACAGCTGGGTAGTTTACTAGATTAAACACCTTATATCTCCACCAACCTAAGATCTCTGTAAAACAGGAGGCATAGCAACGAAAGAAGACACTGGAATAGGAATATCTGCAGGTGCACATCTGGTCCAGCAGATGGGTACATATGAACTAGAGATACCCACTTGGGATTATCTTGATACCCTGAACATCCCTGCTTCCCTTCACCCTGCCTTAGAATTTTTTAATTAAATGTTTAGCCGACCTCCACTCAGGACTTCCACTTAATGTTTTTCTCTCCTCCCTACTCCAAACACCATTTTCATTATCAGGACTCCAATCACAGAATCAAAGTTGTGTCCTATCTGGGCACGTCCAGTAGTAAAAATATTTCCAGATCCTGGGGCCAGCTGGAGTCATTACCCTTGCTCACTTTTCTGAGCCATTTCTCTGCTATACACTATTCAGGGATATGCTTTCTCAAGAGTGATGGTTACAATACATAATGACAAAAATAATATGGGCGCCCATGGCCCTGCTGGTACCCACCAACTGAACATCAGTCCACCATTCATAACCACTGTAGTCTTTGACATAAACACTTTGAATTCCTTTTTTCTAATGTTTGTTTTTATTTTTATTTATTTTAATTTTTTATCCTCACCCGAGGACATTTTCCCATTTTTGTTCAGATAGAGTGGGAGGGAGGGAAAGGAAGAGAGAGAGAAACATTGATGTGAAAGGGACACATCCAGTGGCTGCTTCCCACACGACCCCAACCGGGCCAGGGACAAATCATAACCAAGGTACATGCCCTTGGCCAGAATCAAACCCGTGACTCATTGGTCTGTGGGCCAACGTTCTAACCACTGAGCCAAACCGGCCAGGGCAACACTTTGAATTCTTAATAAAATAACAGGTTTTCAGATTCCAGGAAATAGAGTAAAATAAAAGGTTAGTAATATATGTGCAGCTATGCCACAGTTAAAGAGATCCAGGGGAACGTGTGCTCTTTTAAATACATTCTTATAGCAGATTATGTTATAAAAAGAATTCTATATATAATTAGCAATTACTATTCTCTCTTTACAACTGAGTCATATAATTCCCACACCCCAACACACCTAAAAACACCCATAAATCTACACCAGAGAAAATGTATATAATAAAATCAGAAATTAATCTTATTCCTAGAAGTCAAACATCTTAATCAAAAGGTCAACCAACTCTTATTATTCAGTCGTGTCTCACTCAGGCACCTGGTCTTTTCTAACAGAAACTGTCCCAGCATCGAAATGCTCTTTGACATGTACCTGCTTCCAACTTTCGGGACAAAGAATGACAATATAGTCATGAAGAAGGGAAGATTTAAGACCTCCCTTTCCAGAGTAAATCAAATCCTATTTAATTTAAAGGTCGGTACATTTCATTTTGAGGTCTTTTCATCAAAGAAGAAATAGGTAATTAATTTTGACTTTTAGTGTAAGTAAACATACAAACAAAGCTCTCCATACACTGTTTACCTTCTTTGTGTGTGCTGAATTTAATTGTGGAGCTAGCCTTTTGTAAAGTGTTTAAAACAGCAAATCATCTTAGCTAGCCAGAAAGATCTATGTGCTATGTTTTTGTCCACTTACAATCAATACCAATTCGCTAATGCTAGATTGTTCATATTCTGGATTGTTGCTGAATAATCCTATTTTTTAGCTTTGAGAAGTCCTTTTAAATTAAAAAAAAAAATTTTTGCCCGGCTGGTGTGGCTAGGTGGTTGAGCGTCAACCCATGCACCAAGAGGTCACCAGTTTGATTCCGGGTCAGGGCACATGCCCAGGTTGTGGGCCAGACCCCCAGTTGGGGATCATGCAAGAGGCGGCCAGTTGATGTTCTCTCTCATTGATGTTTCTATCTCTCTTTCCTTTTCCCTTCCTCTCTCACTAAAACCAATAAAGAAAAAAAAATTTTTTTAATAAATAAATTTTAAAAATACTTTAGTATGAATTTAGTGTTCTTATAGTAAAGATAAATAAAAAGAGGTCAGGTACTTCAGACAGATCTCCCCTCAGTAAAATAGATGAACTCAGGTTTAGAAACATGTCAGTGATTCACCTAGGGCTTCTCACAGAAAGGGACTACACCTAACACAACATTGATTTAGAAAGCAGAATGCCAACTTCTTAATTTACCATCATAGGATATTGCCTCTGGAGAGGGTCACCAGGAGACCCAGTCACAAACCAGAAAGATGTTAATGGCCCTAGAACTAGTGGGGGCAAATAGTCCTGGTTAGCCTAATGTATGGAAATTAATCTAAGTATGAAAATTAATCTAAAGCAGTGATTCTCAATCTTTAGCTTGCACTAGAATGACCTAGGAGACTTGTTAAAACACAGATTATTGGCCCCGCCCTTGCATTTTCAAATAGGTGGGTCTGTAATACAATCCAAGAATTTACATTTTTACAACTTCTCAAGTGATGCTGCCGCTGGTCCCAAGCCCACAGTCACCAGAACTAGATGAATCATTTTTGTCCACTAATGGATATATTTGTCTATGTAACTAGTATTGGCATTTTAAATTAAAGTCCAGTCTGGCCAGTGTGGCTCAGTGGATTGAGTGTCATCCCATGGACTGAGAGGTCCCAGTTCGATTCCTGGTCAGGGCACATGCCGGGGTTGCATGCCGGGAGGCAGGCGATTGATGTTTCTCTCCCAGATCGATGTTTCTATCTCTCTCTCCCTTTCTCTCTCTTTAAAAAAAAAAAAAAAAAATCAATAAAATTATATTTAAAAATAAATAAAATTGAAGTCCATTCTCCCCGAACAATGATGAATTCACAAATTTTTACTCTCCAGATTAAGAATTTATCAATCATAGGACAGCTATACCTCACATTATAATTCTCAAAAACTTCATGCATACTACTTGAGCTTTATATTAAAGCCTTCCTAATGAGATTGTTTTAAAATATGCTATTCTCTCATTTTAAAAGAATGTTTACAACAGACCTCTTAAACGTGCTACTTTGGCAGGTTGTTAATTTCACTTATTGAGTAATGATTATTGTTAGCTTCTACTTCACTCAACATTTTACTTATTTCAAGGCCTGAAGATGTCTCTTGAATCAGTAAGAATTACATTAATCTAAAAGTAACAACAACAACAACAACAAAAACCACTTGATTTATAGAAGCCTTGACTACAGGTTTATTTTTCACATAACAAGAATCTAAATTAAAGCAGTCCAGAGCTGCTGCAGCTTTTCAAGTATGCTGCCTGTGACCCAGACTTCTTATGCTCTGCCATCACTCGAATGTTGGATTTAGTCCTCTTGCTTATTGTCTCATTGTAAAAAGATGGATGTTGCATCCTCAGCCTCATGTCATTATTCCAGGCAGAAAGAATAACAAAGTAGGGAAGAAGGGAGAGTAACTATATTAGAAACTGAAAAGTTTGCCATAAAACCCAATTTAAATTTTATTGGTTGGTACTATGAAAAATGACCACCTCTAGTTGTTCAGAAAGGTGATAATTTTTTGCTGAATACATAACTATCCCTCTCTCCATAAAATTGGCATTCCATTAGGAAAGATAATGTATGCTCCCCAATGTATGCTCCACTGCCATATTTGAATATGACATTCTCATTCAAGACCCCAGCTCTCTCTACAATAAAGAATGTCAGAACAGTCCTGAGATTCTTCAAGCTAGGCACAGGATCACCAGACCAGGAAAGAAAAAAAGAGAAAAAGGAAGGAAGGAAGGAAGGAAGGAAAGGAGGGAGGGAGGGAGGGAGGGAGGGAGGGAGGGAACCTTTTCTTCTTTTGCAAGAACTAAAAATTCCACCAAATCATTAGCATGAAATATCAGTCACCAGTGATGCTCAAAGTGCTAGATATTAGTGAACACATCTATGAATAAGAGTATTCTCATCAAATATTCATATAGCAGCCCAAGGGCCCACCCTGCATGTATGAACATGACTCCAGGAGGGATGTTTCAGTCATTCCCATGAGGTATTGCATGTCGAGGCATTGCACCAGCTAATAAAGGATTGCCAAACTGAATACATCATCCCTGATCTCAGGGAACTTAAAAACTATATTGGAGAACGATTATAGAGTAGGGAGGAAGGAGGAATGACACACTGGATCTTGTTCCTTTTACATCCATCTCTTCTCCCAATACTTAGGGCAGCTTATCTCTATGTAAAAAAATCAAAAAGTGATGCAACTCTATACAATGAAATACTACTCAGCCATAAAAAAGAATAACATTTGGGACACATAAATGGACCTAGAGGCTGTTACACTAAGTAAAATAAGTCACAGAGAAAGACATATGCCATATGATTTCACTTATTTGTGGAATCTGAAAAAACAAAATGCATGAACAAACGAACTTATAGATACAGAAACAGACTGATGGTTGTCAGATAGGATGGGGGTTGGGGATGGGTGAAAAAGGTGAAAGGACTAACATGCACAAATTGGTAGTTACAGAAGAGTCACAGGGATGTAAAGTACAGCATAGGAAATATAGTCAATAATATTGTAATAACTATGATGGTGTCAGATGGCTACTAGACTTACAGGGGTGATCAATTTGTAAGGCATATAAATGTCTAATCACTATGTTGTACACCTGAAATTAATATAATATTGTATGGCAACTATAATCAAAAAGTAAATTAAGAAAACAAAAAGATGTGGGAACTTTTTTTAAAAGTGATACATCTAGGTCATGATGAAACAGAATTCCTGGCCCACAGCAGCAGAGATTCACTGTCCAATTATGTGTCTCCTCTATTCCCAAGAAAAACAATTCCCCAAACCCAATCTGGCGCAGTGGTTAATGGTGCGAGCCCAGGGGCCAATGGCCAGCCTTACGCTTGCTTGCACGAACCTAGGGCAAGCGCTTAACCTCTCGGCCCCTTAGTCTCCTCATCGGAATCTGAGAGGGATGATAACAGAGTTGATCTCATAGACTCGACCATAGGTTTCAAATGTACAAACACACTTGGAACTGTGTTTAACAGAGAAGCCCCAGGGAGCATTGACTGTCCTCCTGAACATATCACATGCCAGAAGCGAAGACGTTCACCGCGGGGTCCTCTACTCTCATTCTGCGTCATGCAGTGCCTGGACCTTTGTCATAAAAGCCCCCCCAATTTTTTGCTCAAGAATTTCCCCATAGAAGGATCTGTGTGTCTAGACTCAGTCTCCAAGGCAGCAAAGCTATTGTTTTCCAGGGTAGAAAGCCAGGAGATGAGCTTGTTTTTACAACAAAAGAGTTGGCAGGACCCGGGGAAAACAGTTCCTCTCTTCGGGGAGAGTCGCAGACACAAAGCAATTGCAGTAGAAACTTGACTTCATTAGAATTCTTTGACCACCTGAGTTCTTTTCTCCACGTGCTTATTAAACCAGGCCAAACAAGCCTCAGAGGAGTCAGGCTGACAGAAGTTGAGACCTAAAAAGTATTATTTTAACCTTAAATTGGTAACTAAAAGACTCCCGACCAGGCCGTCCTAAGTAGGTGCTGGCGTCCAGCCCCGGTGCCAGGGGATCCGGCGGTTACTCCGGACGGTGGAGCTGAGGCCGGCGGAGGGTCCAAGCAGGGCCAGCGCTCATCCGCTGACTCGCAGGCGTCACCAGGACGAACCATTTCCACAGTCCAGCCAGACAGAAACTATTTTCTGTTACACTAACATGTGAAAGAGTGCCTTCCAGATGGCATTCCGCGCAGTCTGTTGGTCCTTCCCGTCGCCTTCCGAGGCCCGAGCCGCGCGCCCCTCTTCTCTCTCAGCCCCCACAGTTCCAGCCCTGCGTCTTGAACACAGTGGGTGTTCAGTAAATATTTGCTATACATGTAAATGGCTGATAATCCAAAGGCCACCTTGGGTGCAGTAACTACTGGCTGGTTATCTCTGAATGAGATTTTCCCTGCTGCAGCCCGTTCCAAGACGGGATTAGAAGCAGCCTCCACAGGCGCGCGGGAGGACCACCGCCAAGAGAATCTTGGCCCGACTTCGCATCGGCGTCACTGGGACCTTGCCTGGGAAGCCGACGAAGAAGCTGTTCCAAGAACGGAGCCAAGCCATTACCCTCCAGGATGCGGGAGGAGGGAGTGCCAGGTTGGCTCAGCTGTTTGGATCCCTTCAAACCATCCCCTCCTTGATTTGTCAGGTTAATCACAGCTGCGTAAATCCTAGTGCAGTTGGGGAAGAAAAGCACTGAAGCGCTGCTCCATTATCCCATCAGGTGTACATCCTATTCCGATGTCCCGTGCAGCAGGCAGCCAGACGTGCTCACTCTCACCTTCAGGAAGTGTTAGGTAAAGGCCCAGACGCTCATCTCACTTCTCCTTGCCTTGGGAACAGTTGCAAAGCTGCCGTTCCCAGGTCTCATCATGATAGAATTCCCTCCGGCTTTGGAGGAGTCAGTGGCTTGCCCCCTCCCAAAATGGGGACAGAAGTCTTCTTTGTTCTACCTACTGGACACTTATATTCACTGAGGCACATATCTTTCAGCATCTCTGCACTTTGTTCTTTGTGCCTAGGTGGACATTTGACATTCATTTCAGCAGCTCAGAATCTAAATCCTTTCTATGTTTGGTGCAGTTCTACCTGAAGAATTTGCTTGCTATCGATGCTGAAAGTGCTAGGTACTTGCTTTCCTAGCATTATTTATAACTAGGCTAAAGTTTGTAACCAAGCAAAAAGAGGCCCATCCAAATAGACTGGACTCAGGAGCTAGGGGCTCAAGCAAAATAGAATAAAGAATTCTCTCTCCCTCTCCCTCTCCCTCTCCCTCTCCCTCTCCCTCTCCCACTTCACCCCTCACTCAACACACGTGATCATGCGCGTGCGTGCACACACACACTGGTGTTCAGTGCCAGCAGGGAATGTGGCTACAAGGTTGAGTCCTTGACAGCAGTGTCAGCACTGGCTGTGGTAAAAGCAATTTCCTGATGCAGAAGTGGTATATGTTTGTATCTATGTCTTGGTGGCAGCTGAAGACCAGTTATGATGCTTGATCTGGGATGTTGATTCTGGCAGCTTTGCCTCTGGGTTGGCATTGCAGCCATCCCAAGGATTCTGCCCCCACATCCTTTTTCTGATTAATCAGTACAAGTCGATGTATATTGTTTACAACTGAGAGCTCTGATTAATGCAATAAATTTTTTATAAAACTGATGCTTTTCTCCAAAATCTTATCTCATAATTGTGATTGTTTTGGACCACTGTAGGTTGAGTCTAAATCTTTAATCAGGATACAACTTTCAGATACTCAGATAGGACATTGAGGTGGTTCAAGTGAAGCCCAGGCTCACCCAACTAGTGAGTGGCAGAGCTGAGACATGGATCCAGGTTTTCTGACTCCAAATCAAGTGCTCTTTTTTTTCTTTATGATTTTAGAGAGAAGAAGGGAGAGGGGAAGAGAGAAAGAAACATCGATGAGAGAGAACAGTGATTGGCTGATTCCTGCATGCCCTCCACTGGGGATTGGTCCCACAACCTGAGCATGTGCCCTTACCAGAAATCAAACTGGCAACCTCTAGGTGCATGGATCGATGCTCAACCACTGAGCCACACTGGCTGGGACTAATCAAGTACTCTTTATATTATTCTGTTTCTCACAGAACAAATAAACAAATGCCTCTTGAGTTGTCAAGCCAACTTAAGAAAGTGCTATATTTCACATTTTCTTGAAATAACTTTAATATTATATTAAAAGTATAAACTACACATCCTTGCCCAGTGAAATCCTTACATATTGTTTTACATTGTCACACAGTATAAATCATTACTAATAACACACAATTTTGCAGGCCAGTCAAGGCAAAGCTTATACAAAATCTACAAAACCATTTTCTTACAGCTAATTGGCTTCTTTACAATGTGAAATTTCTGTTCCCAGCCATGGAATTGTATCCTTATCAAGAATCAGTTGTATTTGTTCTGAAACGTATTTATGACCATTGCAGCTGTTATTACAATTTCATAATTCAGTAAATATTGAGGAAAAACAATGAAATACTAGTACAAAAAGAATGTATTATTTTGAAAAGATTCAATAGAGGCAAATTGGTGATGAATTGGAAGGTTTATAACCATAAAACTGCAAAAAATAAAGTAGAAGTATAGAAAGATTGTGTTCTCAGAACACATTCTAACTATATTTAAGTTCTCAATCTAATTTAAAGGCTTTGACACTGGCCCGACGAGTGTGGCTCAGTGGTTGAGTGTCGACCCATGCACCAAGAGGTCGCCGGTTCCATTCCCGGTCAGGGCACATGGTTGTGGGCCAAATCCCCAGTGGGGGGCATGCAGGAGGCAGCCAATCAATGTTCTCTCTCATCGATATTTCTATCTCTCTCTCCCTCTCCCTTCCTCTCTCTCTAAAATCAATAAAGAAAAATATTTTGCCCTGCCCAGTTTGGCTCAGCGGTTAGAGCATTGGCCCGCGGACCAGAGAGTCCTGGGTTCAGTTCCCGCTAGGGGCATGTACCAAAAAGCAACAACAACAGAAAAAAAGAAAAAATATTTTCCCTGGCCGGTTTGGCTCAGAGGTTACAAGCGTTGGCCCACAGACCAATGAGTTGCAGGCTCTATTCTGGTCAAAGGCATGTACCTTGGTTGCTATTTGTCCCTGGCCCTGGTTGGGGTCGTGCGGGAGGCAGCCACTCAATGTGTCCCTTTCACATCAATGTTTCTCTCTCTCTCTCTCTCTCTCTCTCTCTCTCTCTCTTCCTCCCACTCTATCTGAACAAAAATGGAAAAATGTCCTCAGGTGAGGATAAAAAAAATTTTTAAACAATAATAATAAAATAAAGGCTTTGATACTGTCAATTTTAGAAGATGCATTGTGGACATGCTTTATATAAGAAAGAAAAACTGTTATTCTCAACAACAGAACAGTTCTTAAAGAATAATCTGACTTCATATCAAAATATTGAAGAATTAACATGAATTAAAGTATATTTAAATATATTGTGTAAATTACCATGTATCCTCTTTTATGACACTCCACTTTTAGCTGACGTTGTTGATTAACTGACCACCTACTTCCTGAGTCTACTCATATCAGATAGCAGACCAGCTATCTGATTCTCTTCATGGTCATTCTCCTGGCAGAGAAATCCACTTCCTCTGGATGACGTGGTTACAGGACAGGCTTAATTATCTGTGGCCTTTGTCAAGGTGCTGTTGATCTAGAGTTTCTAGACCACTTTTGCTGCATCAGTGAGCTTTAGTGAGGTGGATTTTCCCTCCTATTC
The DNA here is from genome assembly GCF_014108415.1 of Molossus molossus. Taxonomy (NCBI): domain Eukaryota; kingdom Metazoa; phylum Chordata; class Mammalia; order Chiroptera; family Molossidae; genus Molossus; species Molossus molossus. The sequence goes on from NW_023425346.1 coordinate 34,262,189, forward strand.
ATAAGAGAGAGAACCAGGAATTCAGTGCTTGCAGGAGAATTTCTAGAGACTTAGCTCTCTTAAAGAAGTCATTAATTTATGATTTGCCCATACAGAAAGATAGTCCTGAGACAACACTAGGTGATGTGAAATTTATAATGTAAAATTTGGAAAGAGTAGTGACTTTTATGAATGTCTATAGAAGATGATGAGGATTGACTAGGAGCATGCACAATATGCCTACTAGTGACCATTTGTCGTGCAAACACATGATAATTCAGAATCTTTCTCCAACATAACAATCCATTCATCCTTTTATATGTAAAGATTCTTATTCATTGAGAATCTATCATTATGGACTGAATGTTTGTATCACCCCCTCCTCTGCCCAGATTCATATGTTGACTCATATTCCCCAAAGTAAGGGTATGTGAAGGTGGGGCCTTAGGAAAGTCATTAAGTTTAGATGAAACCATAAGGGCGGATCTTCCATGATGCAATTAGCTATTAGTGCCCTTATAAGAAGATAAAGAGATATGAGATCGATATCTCTCTCTCTCTCTCTCTCTCTCTCTCTCTCTCTCTCTCTCTCTCTCTCTCTCCATTAGCACGCCAAAGAAAGGCCATGTGAGCACATAGAAAGAAGGAAGCTGTCTACAAACCAGGAACTGAGACCTCACCACATTGAATCTGCTGGCACCTTGATCTTGGACTTTCAGCCTTCAGAACTGTGAGAAGCAAATGTCCATACTTTAAGCCACCCAGTCTATGGCCTTCTGTCATAGCAACCCAAATGGAATAAGACACCTACTCTGTCCCAAAAACAATTCTAGATATTGGAGGGACAAGGGTGAACAAAACAAAGTTCTGCTCTCATGGAGGTTAGATTCTAGTGGAATCATTTATCCTGTGAGCTTCTGGAGGATACAAATTGTATGTAATCATCTTTGTATTTCTAACACTTAACACAGTGTCTGAAACAATGTGAATGTTTAATGAGTTGAATTAAATATAACTGAATCAAATCAAATCTAATTTTCTGAGACTAAGAGCTCACCGAACTTCGTATTTTTCTATCATATGAAAGGTTCAGACTGTTCTCTAGTTCTTAAAATGTAAGTTGAATGATGTAACAACCTTGTCTGAATTATGCCTCAAATGCACATAGACAATCCTACTTCCCAGGGAGAATTTTTTTTGCCAGAAGCAGACTTCACTTTAGAAAATTGAATACCCAAAGATTATATCAGGGCTTCCAAAACAATTTTTAAATATGGCATGTTTACATACAGGAAACTTGAATCCTGAAAGCAAGTTCCAAAGTAAGCAATGGAAACAGTCAAAGATCAAGATATATAACCAGAGAATTTCATCCAATCATAACATAAAATGAATAAATATTAAATCTCCACAAACTGTATGTAAACATACTGAATGTATATGCATGTATGGGCATTAATCACTTTCTCTTCTTTCTGCAACACCCTCTATTGGAACTTAATGTTTAAAATGCTATTTTTAGCTCTGGCCGTTTTCTCAGTGGTTAGAGCATCAGCCTGCAGTCCAGAAAGGCCCAGGTTCGGTTCCCGCTAAGGGCACGTACCTCGGTTGTAGTTTGTCCCCGGCCCTGGTTGGGTTGTGCGGGAGGCAGCCACTCGATGTGTCCCTTTCACGTCGATGTTTCTCTCTTTCTCTCTCTCTCTCTTCCTCTCTCTCCCTGTCTGAACAAAAAATGGAAACATGTCCTCGGGTGAGGATAAAAAATAAAAAATAAAATAAAATGCTATTTTCATATTTCCAGTTCATAGATATTTTTAACACTGAAATTTTAATTCAGCAAATATTTGCATGCTTGCTTCGTGCCAGGCATTGTGCTAGGGATACCAGATGGTTTAGGATAGAACATCATCCCATCTTTATACTGACTTCTCCCCTGAAGAAACAGATAGATGCTTTCTTTTAAATCTGCTTCCACAGACCAGACTTTTTACAACTTGTGAGAAGACAGTTGTCATACAATTCTCAGTTCCCACTTCCCCATCACTCCTAAAAGAAAATAATTTTCTTGAAACAATGGAAGAAAACTACTGTGCCTCCATGAAATCTGGTAGCTTATTCCGAGGTGTTGTTCCCTAGAGCTGGCAACTCTGCAGTTCGCCTGTGGAACTGGAGAAACAGCACCTGGTGAGGCCGAAGAGGAGAGGAAGGTTCTGGTGACCACACCCTTCCTGCCCTGTCTGGGCTACCAAGCAACTCGCCAGGAGGAATAAAGATGAACCTCCACGTGTTACTGGGAGCTTCACATGGAAGCACTCATTTATGCTTTAATAAGTAAACTGCAGTTTTAACAATATTATTAGTGCTATTCTTTTTTTAGTGCTATTATTCTTAAACCTGGCCTTAAAAAAAAACAAAAGTGGGCCTTAGGGAGTGGTGTAGAAACTTCCAGGAGGTGACACAACATGAAACATCCAACTGACTAACTTCAGTCTATAGTAGATTGTCCAGATCTTCCAAAGATGTCAATAAATGTCTCCGGAAATGTCTTCTTCAGATCATCAGCCAGCCATGGTCGCATTAAAGCCCAATGCTCTGGAAGAAGACTGGGGTAGTGTGGGGAGTTGATTTTAAATTTCTTTAATTGATGTAATAATCAGCAACAGAATAAATGGAGAAAAGCACAATACATTCATCAGAAGGGGAAAAAAACTACCAGAATACTGGATCTCATTAAACTCTAAGACAGGGATGTTTCTTAACCTGAACCTTTAGATGGCTTGTCCGGTTCGTATCCTTTCAGAAACAAAACAATAAAGAATGAATATCAGGGGAGGGAAGAGATAAACCAAAGAACTTACATGCATAACCAACCGACATCGACAACAAAGCTGTGAGAGGGGGCAGAATCAGGAGGAAGGTGACCATGGGGGGAAAGGAGTAACATCTGTAACAAAAATTAATTAATTAATAAAAAAGAAAAGAAAACTATTTTTGGGTGAGGATTAAAAAAAAAATTTTAAAAGGCCCTGGCCGGTTCGGCTCAGCAGTTAGAGCGTCAGCCTGCGGTCCAGAGAGACCCGGGTTCGGTTCCCGCTAAAGGCACATACCTCGGTTGCAGTTTGTCCCCAGCCCTGGTTGGTCATGCAGGTGGCAGCCACTCGATGTGTCCCTTTCACGTCAATCTTTCTCTCTCTCACTCTCTCTTCCTCTCCCTCCCTCCCACTCTATCTGAACAAAAAATGGAAAAATGCCCTCGGGTGAGGATAAAAAAAAAAAAAAAAGAATGAACATCACTCATGAACATCACTCGTGCCTTCTGGACAACTGCCAGCCCATCTCTGCACACCCTCACTACAGGAAGCTAAGCGTATGGACAAAGCAAAAACAAAGGTATTTGGTTAAAAGGTTTTTTGAAAAGTAAAGGCGCTTTCCCATTGTGTAATTTTTCCTCCCTCAAAGCACAGCTTCCCCAGGATGGAGCTAAGTTATATAACTGCACTTGCAGAGGGAGGACCATTTGCTTGCCCAGAGGAGTTCATAGAATACTGAGAGAATATGTTATGAGATGGACCCCGAGAGAGGAGCATCTGGTTGCCCAAAGTATAATGCTTGCGGCAGAGGCATCACCATAAATACCTCTAACAGAGACCAAATGTGTCCACTTCAATCCAGTGTTTTATCACCCACCAAGGGAATTCACCAGGGTGAAGGGAGAAAAAAGAGAGTGAAGTCATATTAGCAGGGCATGGTTCGTAATTTTTATTAAGACCAACAAGGCAGGGTGTTTAATAGCTGTAAGACAGAAAGTTAAAGTCATTGTTATCCAGCCACATTTAAAGAATAAAAACTAAGAAAGAAGAAAAGTAGTCTCTCCAAAGTCTGGGGGAAGGAAGAAGAGGGATTGTATTTAAAAGCCAACTTGAAGAATTAGAGAGAAAAATTGTATATGCTTTTTTTTTTCTTTTTCTTGCTCAGTTGAAATGTACTTTTGTTGGGGGGAAAATTGAAAGTGAAACTTCCCAAGTTTGCACAATATTCTGATCCTGATAACTTCAGAATTGTCTTACCCCATCTCCAAAGAAATGAATTGAGGACTCTAATCTTAAGAGAAGTAGCATGTACTAAAAATGAAATAACAAGCGTGTTCACAGGAGGAACATAACCATCAAACACAATGGTTTACTGAATTCACAACAAACAGAGGTTAATTTACATCCATGTCCATGCAAAAAGTACATGTATTTTAAAGGATTATTTGTTTTCTTTAAATAGTAGTAAGCAGCTATGTGGCATGGATAACAAATATTTTAATACTCTGTGAAAGGTACATCTCACTCTCTTTCTGAGGAGGTCAGAGAAACAACACACATAGAAAGCAATGGACTGAATTCTGGTAAAATATAACCTCAAAGAGAAATTCAGGTATCCTGTGGAGGGTCCATAGAATAACTAAGTCACTGGCATTTCACCTTGGTAGAAAACACAAATGTGCCACTAGTTCTGAACACTTTGGCCAGTGTCCTGCCAACACCGAATCCTCTAGCTTTGGAAAATTAATCTGAACTTGGACGTGAAATTCAACCACATTAACCACTGCACTCTCCTCCCTACCTCCTTATGTGATTTGCTTTTTACTGCTCTGAATTCACTCTCCAGAGAAGTCATTAGATGTCTTTTGGACTCCGTTGCATGTACTTCAATTTGAATAATGTTGCATAAATGGAATAATTAAATATAAATAAGGCCTGGCAGATGGACAAAACTGAGGTTTCTACCTTATTCTGTCTTGCAAGCTATTCCTTTTAGATCTAACTGTGTGCAGGCGATTTAAATCAGAGATGGCTTTAGTGTTCCCCTGCTGCTGTACCACCACTGTCGTAATGAAAGAGCACGCTCCACCTTCATCAGCACACTGCAGCACACAACAACCAACGCTTAATGCCGATGATTGATTGAGCCACTAAAGGCATCAAAGTCCTATAATTGAGCTGTCTGAGCAATATCAAACGCCCACAAGATATAGTAGGGAAAGAGCTCAGACCTATCTCATCAAAAGCAAACCCTGTTTAATTGGGATCACCAACCTCCATGCCTTTGTCTCACCCTCTCACCTACGATGTCAACCGCTATGAAGTCCTACCTCTGCCCTGGCCTGGCAGAATTTTTTGATTTAATCAAAAGCCAACACCTTGACCAGTATGCCCTGTATACTCTCTGTGTGTCTTCTATTACTGAACATGTATCTCTCCCCTCTTGACTCTAGCAGCTGCCTTTGTTCTCAGCACCAAATCTGCATCTGTTGAATAACAATTCAACAAGGCTCTCTGACCTCCACCATACCTGATATTTTTCCTTCTGGATCATCATGCTGTCCTTCATTGCAGATGTCAACTATAATTCATTGCTTTGCTAAAGCCACAGGAAGCCAGGTCCCTTGAAAGCTGAAGCCAGCAGCCTGGGCTGATGGCAGTTGTGTAAACCACTGCCCGACATCCACTCGCTCCCACCCATTCCTCCCCTCCTCTGCTCTGAGCTGCCAGGCAAGAGTAGAAACTCTTTTAGTGCCTGCATGTTTCTGTTTATAATTAAGTACTTACAGTGAATGTTGTTTTTGTTCAAGGAAAGCCAGTCTTGGCCACATAGTTACGACTAGGTTGTGATGGTGTGTTTTTGTCTAAGAATGACAGACCTTAGAAGGGGCATTAGAAAAGACTGGAGTGACAGAAATGTTCTATAACTTGCTTAGGGTGGTGGTTACCCGAATATATACATTTGTCAACAAACTCTACTTAAAATTGATGTTTTTTTATTGTATAAAATACAATTTAAAAAGCTGATTGTAGATTAGATAGATAGATAATGTTTTTAAAAATGAAGCATCAGCTGACTGCAAAACAAACTTGTTCAAGTGACCATTCCCAATGTCCTAACTTTATACCCAGGATTGAATTCCCTTAACTGAATATAATTTGGAATTTTCATTTTATTTAGAAATTGTTAATACAAGATTCGAAAAGGCCGGCATGTCATCTAAGCCCTGCCAAGTGTGTGATCAAACAGCATGAATTATTACCTTGACACAGCTATAGAAAAAGCAAGCAGCCTAATTTCCCCTGAATACACACTGCTGGAGGCAAGAAACTTGGTTTCAACAAAGAATTTCCAAGAATCAGCCTCCTCCACCATTCTCACTTTGTGTCCAGGGAGTTATTTCAAACCTAAGGGCAGGAAGTTAAAAGACATGTGAAAAAAATTCTCTAATATAACATTTATAGAGCGAAAAAATATTTGTTTTCTTCACTGTGCAAGGATACCTTGAAGGTGAGAGCCAAACTCAGCTTCTAATTATAAATCAAAATAACCCCTTCATTTTTACTAACAAAGAGAAAGGAGAGAGGACAAGGTTCCAAGGTAGTATACTTACCTAGTGGGAATACTAGCAGGAACGTAATTGTTGACGAAATGTGCAAAGTATATAAATCATATTAAAACATGGATCTACTTTGACAAGGTTGAATTGTTCAATATAAACTCTGGGAAGGACTAATACAAACAAGGAAAAAATGAAGATCTGAAATGAGGAACAACTTCTGAATATCAGATGTTACAGAGCCCAAGAAAAAACACCATAAAATGTTTCATATGATCAACCTTTGATTATCCAAGTTAGTGATATATAGAAATGCACATAAATTCCAAAACAGTTGATAATTAAGGAAAACATTTAATTTCAGAGAGCAGTCTCTCTCACACACACACACACACACACACACACACACCCTATTGTTCACAATGTGGATTCCAGCTGAAAAAGCCAGGAAATACAAGATGGCATATATGTTCCATGAGAATTTTAAAATGGATGTTGACAAATGACTGTAAAGTAGCTCAAAGAGAAAGACTCATTCCTTAAAAATGATGCTCTTTTGCTCACATGAGCTAGTATATTATAACATTTATTTGTATTTAACAAACTGACAGCTTTCTAGCTGAACATTAGGAGGCATTTCTAAGTCAGATGCACTAAGTCTTCTTCAAGGTATTTCTTCACTATTTAAGGAATTGCTGCCTAACTGAAGTCAAGAGAATCAATCATATCAAGCACATGTGCCCTTGTGCTATCTCATAACAACTTCATGAGATAGGTATTATTATATCATCATATAACAGACAAAGGAAAACATTTCATTATTAATAGACACACAGTCATATAGCTAGTAAATGGTGGAGCCAGGATTCACACTCAGGTCTGCCTGAAACCTAAGTCCACACACCTACACAGAGCAAAATCAGATGCTGGTGCCCAACAGGATACCCATCTAACTAGGACATTAACAACACTAAAAGCTGAAACCTCACAAGCACTGAGAAGAAATTATTGTATATTGCATTTTTTTTTTCCATTAAAGAAGCCAATAAGTCAGAGTGGTTAAGAACGTGGACTGTGTAGCTGGACCACCTGCTTTCACATTTCACCTGTTACTTAATAGTTGTGTAATCTTGACCAAGTTACTTAAGTTCTCTGTGCCTCGGTTTCATTATCCGTCAAATAGGCATAATAATGCTACTTAACATTTAAAGTTTTTATAAGGGTCACATTTATGGGTGATGTGAAAATCTTTTTTTAAATCTTTATCTTTTCAAGATGAATACTGAATTACTTAAAGAAAAATGTCTGTGCTATTAAGATGGTGGGGTTGGATGTCTAAAGATAAAACAAAACTGGCCATGAGGGAACACTAGTTAAAAATGACTTTTGGGCCCTGGCCGGTTTGGCTCAGCAGTTAGAGCGTCGGCCTGCGGTCCAGAGATAGCCGGGTTCGGTTCCCGCTAAGGACGCGTACCTCGGTTGTAGTTTGTCCCCGGTCCTGGTTGGTCGTGCGGGTGGCAGCCACTCGATGTGTCCCTTTCACGTCAATGTTTCTCTCTCTCTTCCTCTCCCTTCTTCCCACTCTATCTGAACAAAAAATGGAAAAATGTCCTCGAGTGAGGATAAAAAAAATTAAAAAAAACACTTTTGGCCTAGCCAGTGTGGCTCAGTGGATTGAGCTTTGTCCCATGAACTGAGAGGTCCCCATTTGATTCTTGGTCAGGGCACATGCCCAGGGTTTCTGGCTCGATCCCCAGTAGGGGGCGTGCCGGAGGAACCCGATCAATGTTTCTCTCCCAGATGGATGTTTCTATCTCTCTCTGGCTTCCTCTCTCTCTGAAAAAATCAATAAGCCCTGGCCAATTTGGCTCAGCAGTTGGAGCGTCCACCTGCGGTCCAGAGAGACCCGGGTTCGGTTCCCGCTAAGGGCACGTACCTCGGTTGCCGTTTGTCCCCGGCCCTGGTTGGTCGTGCGGGTGGCAGCCACTCGATGTGTCTCTTTCACGTCGATGTTTTCCTCTCTCTTCCTCTCTCTCCCTCCCACTCTATCTGTACAAAAAATGGAAAAATATCCTCGGGTGAGGATAAAAAAATAAAAATAAAAAAATAAAAAAATCAATAAAAACATATTTTAAAAAATGAATTATGAATCTGTAGAATTCATATACTCTACATACACAGGTACCCCTGTTTGTGTTTGGAATTTTCCATAATAAACATTTTTTTCAAATATTTTATGTAAAACATTTAAAGATTATACCTGGCGCTCAATTATAGTTAAAACAGTTAATATTATTACAGCAAGAGTTGCATTTTCAAAACATTTATATGGATCTATATTAGTTATATTTACATTTATCTTCTTTTTTGTTTCTAGCACATAAGAAAAAGTAAGCAATGAAAAATATATTTTCTACCTCTATCATTGGCTTAGAAGAAAAGGCAACTGAAGTCATCCAAGGAGCTGTATCAGAGAAAATGGAAGACTAATCCACCATTCAGTTAAATGTTATGGTAAATAATCTGATTTAGTGTCCAGGTCCTCGAAGTAAAATATTCCAGATCATCGGCAAAAAAAAAAAAAAAAAAACTTAAAAGTGAGGTTTATATAGACAATCTGATTAAGTGGCATAGTGTAGATAAAAGAGAATAGGATGTGGTGTCAAATAACAAAAATAGTAATAATTATAATAGCTCACATGTACTGAGGAGATATACATGAGATACTATCACAAAAGGTTTTACATTTATTATATTATTTAATCCTCTTCACCACCCAACCTGTGATGTGGACATAATAATAAGTATCTCCATTTTATAGATATGAAAACTTAGGCCAAAAGAAGTGAGGTCTGTCTGCCACATGAGACTGAGACTGGTACTATAGCTTTCTTCCCCAACCTGAGGAGTTCCAAAGTCTTTACCAGGGTGACAAATGAAGGACATCACTCACTCAACCAGCTAGTTCATGCAGAAACTGACATACCCAAGCTGGCAGCCTGATTCCAGAGTGTCACTCACAGCCACGTCACTATAGAAGACCTGGGTTCAAGTCCTGACTCCACCTCAGCATACAATCTTGTGCAAGTCACTCAACTTTGAGCCTGTCCTGAATCATTTTCTTTTTTTCTTTTTTTTAATCCTCACCCAAGGACATTTTTCCATTTTTTGTTCAGATAGAGTGGGAGGGAGAGAGAGAGAAACATCAACGTGAAAGGGACACACCGAGTGGCCGCCACCCGCATGACCAACCAGGGCCGGGGACACACTGCAACCGAGGTACCTGCCCTTAGCGGGAACCGAACCCGGGTCTCTCTGGGCTACAGGCTGACGCTCTACCACTGAGCCAAACTGGCCACGGCCTGAATCATTTTCATTGCTTCTCCTTTCCTGGTTTTTTGCCATAAATTATAGATGGCACTTTTTTTTTTTTTTAATCCTCACCCAAGGATAAGTTTTTATTGAGTTTTAAAGGGAGAGAGAGAAAGCATGATGTGAGGAAGAAACATGGGTGGCTGCCTCCCATATGTAACCTGACTGGAAATCAAACTCACAGCCTTTTGGTGTATGGGACGACGCTCTCCTGGGACGACGCTCTCCTGGCACTCTTCCGCAGACCTCAGTAGCTCTGGGTTTCAACAGTCATGAGAAAGAAAAGAGCTCCGCGTAAACTCAGGATCACCATGTGGTTGTTGTGAGATGCTGCCGGTGGTTGCTTGTCAACACTTGGCTAAAGCGGTAGCTGACAACCCTGACTGCAGATTACATCCATCAAGGGAGCTTTTAAAAATTACCAGTGGCCCTGGCTCTTTTGGTTCAGTGGTTGGAGTGTCTGTCCAAGAACCAAAGAGTCACTGGTTCGATTCCCAGTCAAGGAAACATACCTGGGTTGCAGGTTTGATTCCTGACCACTACTGGGGCCATGCAGGAGGCAACCAGTCTATGTGTGTCTCTCACATCGATGTTTGTCTCTCTCTCTCTCTCTTACACTCTCTCTCTCTCTCCCTCCCTCCCTTCCACTCTATCTAAAAAATCAATGGAAAAATATCCTCAGGTGAGGATTAACAAAAACAAATAAATAAATAAACAAACAAATAAAAATTACCAATGCCCAGCCCCACTCCCAGACCAACTACATCAGAATCTTTAGTAAAGGAGTCTGGACATTAGAATGTTTTCATAGTTTCCTAGAAGATTCTATTGAATCTAGTGTTGAGAGATGCTGAGCTAAATGATGGGAGAAATCTATAACTGAGCATAAAGATTTAATAGAAGCCAAATAACCTAAATATTGAAGCAAACACTTCAAAACAATACTCCCCTATATACAACACTCTACTTCTGCTTATTTTGAAAATCCTAATTCCAAGATTAAATACATTAGTATACATTCACAACTGTACAAAGTATGTGTACATAATATAGGGTGTCCCCCAAAAATATATACACACACAATGGTGGGTTCTATTACATTTTGAAAATAAGATGTATTTTAATAGACACTACTTTCATAATTATTCTAAGTGTGTACACAAACCTATATGTTATTAGTATGCCTGTGTGAGTACATTATATTTACATTACTGCAGTCCTATGCTCTACGCATCATGTTTTTAGATAAAATTAACATCAAAATGTCAGCAGTACTTCCATTCTACAACCACACACACACACGCACACACGCACATACATGCACACAAACACACATGCTTCATGCCAGCGCTCTGTGAGGCTGGAATCTCACCTTTGCACTTTTCTAAGATTGAAGAATGTAAGAAGTTATTTGAGCTGCTGACAAATGAAAATGTCTTCATTCTAGTTTTACTCACCAATCTGAATGAAGGAAATAAATGCCTTAAACTCTCTTGGTTTCCTATTGTCATTTAAATTGGAACATTTTGACTTTTATAGCAACTTCTCCTGGATTTTTATATAGGCATGTGTTTAATAATTTTTCATGTGTCACACAAAGAATTTCTATTGGTGCACAACCAGTAGGGGAAAAAAAGGCAGTCGTATTAAGATATTCTAAATAAATTGAACATTCTTTCCACTTTTTTCTGGATGACTTGCCTCCATAAATTACACTCTGCCATTTGTTCCCCCTAACTGTTTCTATATGGTACAGTAATTACATGCTTCATCGAATTCAAAAGGGTTACTGAAAGGTTAGGTGAACAGAGCAAATGTAAGGAAATGTAAAGGAAAAGCTGCAGTTTGGTCTCTGTTGGTACATAAATAAAAACAAATGAACAGAAATGTCATGGAAAGAAAGGAAGACACCATGATTCTGTTCCGGTCACATTTTACACAAAGCTCGATGTTAGAAGACATGCATCTAGGCCAGCTTAAAAGCAGTGCGAATTTTCTTATGTCCGTTTTTCCTCACATGAGCATCACAAAATGATATTAGGAAAATGTGCTTGAGTACCATTCTAGTAGCATGTATGAACAGATGGGCAATTTATACTATGAAATTTTAGAATAAAAATAAACAAGATTGGATGGTCTGCCCCCATGCACCTGTGAGTAATTGGAATCTGAGCACCTCCTTTATAATACTTCCAGTTTTGTCGTAGGAGCTTAGACATTTAAAGCTGAGAACACTGATAACACTTATCTAGTGCAAAAGCCAGTAGGTGCCAACCAAGCCTCAACAGCCAATGTAAATTAGGAGCCAGATTCAGCTCCTAATTCACTGTCTGACCCGCCTTGGTAAAGCAAGGAATGGACATTACCGTGTGCTTCCTTGCACTCTGCATATACCATGCTCTGGGAATCACTTTTCAAGGTTGCTCTTGTTGTTCTTTTTCCCGCATCTCATGTGGAAGGAGGGGCAGATGAGAAAGTAGAAAAAAACACACTGTGATTTGCCCTGAGGTTAGCTCCCTAATGAAGAGCCCAGTGTACTCCAAATGCATTCATGCTGAATTTCTAAATAGATCCCTGATAGATCAAGAACTAAAGTCATCTCATTGCCAAACATTGAAATGTGACAGCTTGTTGCTCAAGCAGCTTGTTGCCAGAAGGATACATACCATTTCCAGCAGAAAATTGGTTTGGGGAACTCTCCCAACAGCCCAGACACAAATAAACTTCCCTGGCTCCCTATAACAGGCGAAGGCCAGTGGGGTTCATCCCGGTCATTTCGACAGACTTGAATCGCCTTCAATTTTAAGAGCCCAAACGAACTAAACCAGATTATGCTTCAAATGTCAAAACTGGCATTTCTTTCTGGGGCATTTCTATTTCTTCAGTGATTTTATTCCACAGAATTGCTCATGACTACAAACAACATTCCTTAATTAAGCCCCAGTAGAACTGAATTGAAGCAATCACCTGAGAAAATATATTCCACCATTACTCAAGAATGTGGTTTACCACTATCGGGCATGAATCGTTCAGCTCTGTTAAATACATATTTAAGTTTCCAAAGAGTTCTGTGCCTTTTTTTTTTTTTTTTTTTGCCTCATGAAAGCAAAACACATGTGTCCTTGATAATTAAAATTTAAATATAAATACAGAAATTCATAATTTGATGATGTTTAAAGATGGACTCTAAAATTTATTTTTGTTTTTTTTAAATTGCACTGCCAGACGCGAATTTAACAACCATTAAGCCTACTCTTCTCACTTTACTGATTAGGGAAAGGAGACCCAGAGAGGGTCTCAACCATCTAGGGTAGAACCAGGACCAAAGTCTAGCTTTCTTGCTTCCTTCAAAGGAACAGAGAAACTACACGAAAAAGTAAGAAGTCTAAGAATGCACAGTCTCCCCGAGAAGATGACATGTTCTTGCAGGTGACTTCTACAGGCCTGTTCAGAGCTGCCAGAGACCAGTCATTTGGGAACTGGCAAGGGAAGGAGGCAACTTAAAAATGAAAGAATCATGAGAGATCCTTGCTCAAGCCCCACTCCCCCATACAATTATCAAATGTTTTTTTTGTTTGTTTTATAAACATATAATACTTTAAAGAAAATCTGGAACAAAATTCAAACGCCTGAATCAGATAAATTAGTTTACTTTGCAAAAATGGAATCTTTGTTTTACTAAGCTCATCACTCCAGTTTTCTCTGAAATAATGATCTCCCATGTGATTAATAAATCGTCTATTCAGGTGCAACTTTCAGAGCCATTTCTATTGCATTAAGCAAGGTATGCCTCTGTACTATTGACTCCACTGAATTTTAACTTCCTTTCTTGCTGTAATTGGAGTGGAATGCAAAGTGCTAGATACCCATGGACAGTGGTAAGCAGTCACGAGCTCATAGCAGCTCCAAGAAGCTGTTGTGAGCATTTCTGCCCAACTCTGCATTCAGTGGTTAAGGAATCTGATAGTTGATCCAGAGTAGACCAACACAGGGGGATATTGGGAAGACGTGAATACAAGCTTATTTAGGTTCCACCAATTACTTAGAACAAAAAATAAAAGATCACACAGGAAAAGGCCCAGCCCAGCAAGGGTGGTTCAGTAGTTGAACGTTGACCCATGCACCAAGAGGTTGCCAGTTCAAATCCCTGTCAGGGCGCATGCCCAGGTTGTGGGCCTGCTCCCCAGTGGGGGGTATGCAGGAGGCAGCCTATCGATGTTCTCTCTCATCAATGTTTCTATCTCTCTCCCTCTCTTTTCCTCTCTCTCTAAAAATCAATAAAGAAAATAAAGAGAAAAGCCCAGAGCTCTGGTGGGATTCCATGTACCCTGGAGCCCAGGCCTGAGCAGCTGAACTCTCTGCAAAGAAAAAGAAAGTGAAGGACACCCCACTTTGGAATGAAAGTTCCAAATGCCATTCCAATGCCTCTAGCTCTATGCCAGGCACTGCGACCACAGCCCAGGCAATGCACCAGTGCCAACAGAGCATGGCCATGATACAGGGCAGCCAAGACCACATCAGGCAGAAGATGCTTAGGCTCAGTGTCCCCAAGTACATCTCTAGAAGAGGGGTGTCTGAGGCAGCCTCATAGCTACCACTTGGAAGCAAGAAAGCTTCCAAGAATATGTGGGAGAGGACAACTGGTAGAATCAACTAGGAAAAATTAGTACCCCTGGGCTGGTGCTGTCAGGAGATACATCTGTTAAGTGGAGCGTAAAGGATGGGAAAACACTAAACGTGTTTAGTGGGGCATTTGGAACTTTCATTCCAGAGTAGGGTTGATTCATCCCAGACCTGTCCTCTAACAACCAAATTTTATTTTATCCAAAGCCTCAATGACAGAACAAATAGCTGAATCAAAGACATGCATAGCCGGTGTGGCTCAGTTGGTTGAGTATTGTCTCATGCACCAGGAGGTCGCTGGCCAGGGCACATACCTGGGTTGCAGATTCAATCCCCAGTAGGACAAGGGCAGGAGGCAACCAAGTTGATGTTTCTCTCTCATCAACGTTTCTATCTCTCTCTCCCTCTCCCTTCCTCTCTCTGAAATCAATAGAAACATATTTCTTTAAAAATACACGTCCACCACTCACTGGGGGTCACTAGGCACTGAGACTATTTGTGTATCAGAGTAATCACTGAAATCACAGCATGTTAATGACAATATTAAATGAGGTCCCTTATTTCACTCTAGCAAAGAATAGAAAGGATTTGTAATTAGCAGAGTCCTGATAAATTCCATACTACAACCTCAGTTGGTGCTTTTTCAGGGAATAGCACATTTAAGGTTTATTTAGCATCATCATATTCCTCGCAGGCTTCTTTATGATCTGTATCCACCCAACCCATAGGTAAGAGTAATATGAACCTACTGAACATGACAATGGCCCACTTATTACCCCTTTATAAACATAACTGGTCTGACATTAATTAAAGACACAGCATGTAAGTTATCTGACATCCAAGCCTATGGTCAAACCACCCTGTTATTGTCCTAACACAACTGTGGTTCTACAAAATTCAGAGGATGCACACAAACAGGAATAGATTAAAATCATGAATATTATTCAAACTGACTTTACTGCTGGACCCAAGAATTATAATAGACCCATGCGTGTATGTAATAAATTTGAATACTCAATTTCATTCATGTAACCAAATATTTCTTTTCTTATAACCTAATTCCTAAGGTATGAATAAAAGCTTTAACTGAGAATAGGATTTGTTTATCTTTTCATTATTCATATATTTGGCTCCATTTATATTATTGGGGTTAATGAAAATATTTAAGACAGGAAACATTTTTAAATTTTATGAGCCTTATTGGTCCAGTGTTTTAAAAATTATTATTTAATACATTTTGTGTTGGGTTAATGGTGAAATATTTTGGCATTAAGAACAAAAGGAATTTTGCCTAAGGCTTTTCTAATTTGCAAAATGAACTAAAAAATAAAGCCCGACATTCTTCTTATTCCATTACCCCATTATGGGCTCAATCGGCCAATAAAAAGTATCCAGCTGGGTACATGGATTGGAGTCCAATCTTAATTTATTCAGTTTGAATCTTTCCAATTAATCACCTCAGCTCAATAATTTCCAACTCTTATTTCATTGTGTCCCAGATAGACCCAGCCTAAATGACTGTTTTGGAAGAAAGTGGTTATTCTACCAGTCAATCAAGAAATTTCCACTAGAAGATAGAAGGCAAGCAGATTTGGATATGAGACTTTACTCAGTTCCAAGGGAATCTGTTGTGTCCTGCAGTAATTTGGTTTTACATCTGTGCTCCATCCAGGCAAGATCAGTCACCCAGTCATTGAACAAAATATCAAATTCTCAAACTATCTGCAAACACACTACAGTTCATTTGGGCAGATTTGTTAAAGGACATTTTGTTTCAGTTTTTAAAAATAATATATGTACACTATAGACCATCCAGAAAGTGTATACAAGCAAAAAAAAAAAAAAAAAGAAAATCACTCATATTTCCTTTTTACTTTTAAGAGATTTTTGTGAACATTTTGGTCTGTAATTCTTCAGACCTTCTCTCTTTCTCTCTCTCAGTGTGTGTGTGTGTGTGTGTGTATGTGTGTGTGTGTGTAAAATATTCTAGAAATCTGCATGTCAGAACATTATGTCCACATTACTTGTTTACCTATAGGAACCCATTTAGCTCCATCACACTAAGCCAACAATTTTCAACGGTTGTGCGGCACAAATTTTTAAAACGTGCAATACCTAACTATTTAGTCAGGGGCACTGACCTCTGTTCCCTTAGATTGTCAAATTTTAGAATATAACAATAGCTAACACAACAATAGCCATCCAGTGTGAATAAATCAAAATTATACCTTTTTTTTTTTTTAGTCAGATCTGCAAAAGTTTTATTTCTTGGTGTGCCACAGAATTTCAGTAATAAATTTATGTGTGCCGTGAGATGAAAAAGGTTGAAAATCGCTGCACTAAGAACATCTCTGGTCTCTGTCCCAGAAAGTTTTTTTAGCTCAGAATCCTAAGTTTTGAGCTCATGATCTGTGTTGCTTCTCATGCCTCATAACTATTACTAAATTTCTTGCCTGGATTCTAACCATTTAGTTCTCACCCCTCTCCAAATTTCTAGTAAAAATTGTGTTTCCACCTACTTGTGAGACCTTCTGGGCTTACCTTTCCCCCAAACACCAGGTCCTGCCAGGGCCTTTGGGTATCAGCCTCTGTCTCAGTGCCACTCTCCCCTCTGGTCTTCAACCTCCAGCCTCACCAGGGCTTCCTACCGACATTCTCTTTCATTCCACCTGGGCATTTTTGTCTCTTGCTAGATCTCCCAACATTGTCAGTTAAAACATTATTAGTTAACACTAACAAAGTTTTCTTTGTTGGACTTTCCCCTGGGTGTACCTAATCTTCTGACGTCAGCCCTTTGGTCTGTCATATTCTTCCACCAAAAAAAAACTCACTTCTGACTCCTGTAATGTGTAGACAGTCCATTAAGGGCTCTGTTTATTCAGCAATCTGAGGCCAAGGAGATTATATTATCCCTTTCTTTTTAAGATCAGAATGAAATCATTTGTGCAGAGCAGTATTTTAAAACAGTTACCTGCACATTTAATTATGCCAAACTTTACACAGTTGTAAAACAATCATAATTTCCATTCTTGGAAAGCAAAGCACAGATGCACATAACTTATCATATCCAATCAGACAGGAAAGACTGCTGCATATTTTACATGTTCATGGAGTTGCAATAATATCCTTCAATGTCAATGATGTTATAATGAATGATTCACTGGACTTAAAAATAAACTTATCTTTTTTTTTTATTGATTTTTTTTTTAAGAGAGAGAGGAAAGGAGAAGGAAAGAGAGAGAAACATCAATGTGAGAGAAAAACTTCTATCAACTGCCTCCTACAAGCACCCTGACCAGGGATCAGGCCTACAACCTGGGCATGTGCCCTGACTGGGAATTGAACCAGTGACCTTTTGATGCACAGGATGACACTCAACCAACTGAGCCACACTGGCCAGGGCAACTTATAATTTTTAATAAGACACTATCTTATTCTGACATTGACCTTTCTGGTCCTTTTTTTTTTTCTTTTAATCCCTATTAGAGGATATTTTTCCATCAATTTTTAGATAGAGTGGAAGGGAGGGAGGGAGAGGGAGAGTGAAACATTGATGTGAGAGAGACACATTGGCTACCTCCCACATGACCCCAACTAGGGCCAACAATAGAACCTTCAACATAGATACATGCCTTTGACTAGGAATCAAACCCACAACTTTTCAGTTCGAGACCTGAAGCTCTAACCACTGAGAAAAACCGGCCAGGGCTATATTCCCATCTGGAGTCCATGCCCCAACTGCTCCCCCAACTCTAATATTAACAATTGCCAATATGGAGAAGTTTGCATTTTCATTTAAAAAAACAAATCAAGCCCTGACCATTTTGGCTCAGCGGTTAGAGCCTCGGCCCATGAACCAGAGAGGCCCAGGTTCGGTTCCCACTAAGGGCACGTACCTCAGTTGCAGTTTGTCCCCAGCCCAGGTTAGGGTTGTGTGGATGGCAACCACTCGATGTGTCTCTTTCGCGTCGATGTTTCTCTCTCTCTCTTCTTCCTTTTCTCCCTCCCACTCTATCTCAAGATAAAAATGCAAAAATGTCTTCGGGTGAGGATACAAAAAAAAAAAAAAAAATCAATATATAACCTAACCTAACCATGATTACCTGGAAGCTTTTATTCCTTCTTGAATATCGCTACTTGAAACTAACAATACATAATTGTTGTAGAAATTCTAAAGAGTCCTAAATTTGGACCTCTCAGTAGTTCTGATTTCTTCTGATACTTAACTCATCCACTCTGCTACATTATTCAGAATGCCCAAAGCAGTAACCGAGTAAGAGAAAACAAAGCAGGAGATCTCTAACTGAAAAGAAAAAGAAAGGTCTAGGCAGGCAGGCGGAGCACCAACTCCCATCCCCTCTTCCTGTTTAAGGAATTTCTCCAACAAAGTCTCTCCCCTCATACATCTGATTTTCTCCCCTTAATGGATCATTTCCATCAATCTGCAACTTGAGACGAATAATGATTTTGGCTTCCCTTCTCCCTGCAACAACTTTCCACTTTTTTTTTCCACTTATTAATCTTTTATTTATTTATTTTTTATCTTTATTGTTGAAAGTATTACAGATGTGCCTCATTTTTCCGCCATTGTCCCCCTTCTCCCCACTCCTGCCCCCATCCCTCCCGCCTTTTCCCACACTGTTGTCTGTGTCCATTGGTTCTGCATATAAGTTCTTTGGTTTATTTCTTCCCGCCCCCTAACCCCCTTCCCTTTCAGTCTAGCAACCAATTTGTTCTTCTTAATCCCTTCACCTTTTTCATCCATTCCCCCAACCCCCCTCCCATCTGGCAACCAACAAAATGTTCTCTGTATCTATAAAAATGTTTCTGTTCTGCCTGTTCATTTTGTTTGTAGATTTAATTGTTGATAGTTATGTATTCATTGACATTTTGTTTGTTCATATATTTTATCTTTTTCTTCAAAAAGACCCTTCATCATTTCATATAATAACAATTTGGTGGTGATGAACTCCTTTAACTTTTTCTTGTCTGGGAAACTTTTTATATGGCCATCGATTCTAAATGACAGCTTTGCAGGACAGAGTAATCTTGGTTGTAGGTTCTTGCTTTTCATGACTCTGAATATTTCTTGCCACTCCCTTCTGGCCTGCAATGTTTCTTTTGAGAAATCAGCTGACAGTTTTATGGGAACTCCCTTATAGGTAACTAACTGCTTTTCTCTTGCTGCTTTTAAAATTCTCTCTTTGGGTCAAAAAAATGGCGGCAGAGTGAATGGAAGCCACACAGACCGTCTCCCAGAACCAAACTGGAATTACAACTATAACACAGACAAATCGACGGGAAAAAGCAACAGAAAAGCAGCTTGCGAGGACCATACAACGAGGGACACTGACTCCATCCCGGTAGGCTTGCGAAGGCGCGAGACGGGGGCTGGGAGCCCACGGTCGGCAGCTCGGCAGCGGCCTCAGCTGGGAGCAGCGCCCTCGGGTTACACTCCCAGGCGGCTCCACAGCGCAGACGGGACAGAGGCTGAAACAGCCACAGCCACTCACCTTGGGCTCCGGCAGAGGGAGGGCAGACTGGACTGGAACTGTGTGGGGACACTCGGGGTTTGGAGGGCGCTCAGAGCTTTTGCTGAGTGGCAGCCACGCAGGACGGTGGCCATATTGCTCCTTTCCAGGGCTCTGGCAGAGGCAGCAGCCCCTCCCTCAGAGATCCAACCCCAGCCTGTGGGCCATTGAAGTGCTAATTGAAGCTCATTAACAACCAGCATCTGCCACGCCCTCGTGAAATCCCCTTATGCTGAGCACCTGAGGGAGTTTTTCAATCAACTGACAACCCAAAACTCAACAAGTTACCTCGACTGCTAGCCTCCAGGCAAAAAGCTAGATGATAACAGTACCTTTCCTGGGTTAGCAACTTTAACTAGGAAAGTTAAGATTTGACAGTGGTGTTTAACGTGAGTCCTCCCTCGCTCATCTAAACCCAGGAGAGGGAGCCACAAACAGCAGAACACCAACACCCACAGGGAAAACTTGACAGGCTCCAAAGCCCACAGTGATAGCCAAAATGGTGAAACACATAAACAGAAGCCAAATGAAAGAGCAAGAGACCTCCACCGAAAATGAGATTAATGTGGAGCAATTAAGCATGTTAACATAGCTAGAATTCAGAGCCATGATCTTGAGGAAGCTGAACACCATAAGTAAGGACATAGAAACACTGAAAATAAGCCAATTGGAAATTAAAAACCATCAAGAAGAGATAAAAAATGACATATCAGAAATGAAAAACACATTGGAAGGTTTAAAAAGCAGAGTAGAGCCCTGGCCAGTTTGGCTCAGCGGTTAGAGCGTCGGCCTGCGGTCCGGAGAGACCCGGGTTCGGTTCCCGCTAAGGGCGCGTACTTCAGTTGCAGTTTGTCCCCGGCCCTGGTTGGTCGTGCGGGTGGCAGCCACTCGATGTGTCCCTTCACGTCGATGTTTCTCTCTCTCTCTCTCCCTTCCTCTCTCTCCCTCCCACTCTATCTGTACAAAAAATGGAAAAATATCCTCGGGTGAGGATAAAAAAATAATAATAATAAAAAGCAGAGTAGAAGAAGCTGAGGACCGGATCAGTGAATTAGAAGACAGGGTAGAAAAAATGAACAAATCAGAAAAACAAAAGGAAAAAACAATTACAAAACAGGAAGACAGCTTAAGAGAACTGTGGGACAACTGTAAACGTATAATATACGCATCATTGGAGTCCCCAAAGAAGAAGAAAATGGGCAAGGGATAGAGAATATATTCAAAAAAATAGTGAGAGAAAACTTCCCTAATTTGGTGAAGGAAGAAGGCATTCAAGTTCAAGAAGCACAGAGAGTTCCAAGTAAGAAGAACCCAAACAGGCCCACACCAAGGCACATAGTAATTAAAATGCCACAAATTAAAGCAAAGAGAGAATCCTAAAATCAGCAAGAGATAAGCAACAGGTTACCTCCAAGGGAAACCCCAAAAGGCTCTCAGCTGATTTCTCACAAGAAACACTACAGGCCATACCTCAAAAAAACAAGAAAAATTTCTAATTGACTGTCTAACCTCACAACTTAAAGAATTAGAAAGCAAACAAAAAAAAAAACCCCAGAGCAAGTAGAAGGAAGGAAATAGTAAAGATCAGAGCAGAAAACAATGACATAGAGACCAAAAAACAATTCAAAGGATCAATGAAACAAAGAGCTGGTTTTTCGAAAAGATAAACAAGATTGATGGACCCTTAGCTAGACTTACCAAGAAACAAAGCGAGAGAACCCAAATACACAAAATCAGAAATGAAAGAGGAAAAGTAACAACCAACACCACGGAAACACAAAAGATCGTTAACAACTACTATGAACAACTATATGGCAACAAATTCGACAATCTAAGCGAAATGGACAAATTTCCAGAAACACACAGTCTCCCAAAACTATCCCCGGAAGAGATAGAAAACTTGACAGACCAATAAAAACTAAGGAAATTGAAGAGGTAATCAAGACTCTCCCAGCAAACAAAAGCCCAGGCCCAGATGGTTTCACGGGGGAGTTTTACCGAACATTCAAAAAAGAACTAACACCCATTCTCCTCAAACTATTTCAAAAAGTTCAAGAAGAAGGAAGATTCCAAACATGTTCTATGAAGCCAGCATAATTCTAATTCCAAAACCAGAAAAAGACACTACGAAGAAAGAAAACTACAGGCCAATATCCCTGATGAACATAGACGCCAAAATCCTGAACAAATTATTAGCAAATCGGATCCAGAAATACATCAAAAAAATTATTCACCATGACCAAGTGGGATTCATTCCAGGGATGCAAGGCTGGTACAACATTCGTAAATCAGTAAACGTGATACACCACATAAACAAAATGAAGAATAAAAACCACATGATCATATCAATAGATGCTGAAAAAGCATTCGACAAAATCCAGCATCCATTTCTGATAAAAACGCTCAGCAATGTGGCAATAGAGGGATCATATCTTGACATAATAAAGGCCATATATGAAAGACGTACAGCCAACATCATACTCAATGGACAGAAACTAAAAACATTTCCATTAAGAACAGGAATAAGCCCTGGCCGGTTTGGCTCAGCGGTTAGAGCGTCGTCCAGCGGTCCAGAGAGACCCGGGTTTGGTTCCTGCTAAGGGCATGTACCTCGGTTGCAGTTTATCCCCGGCCCTGGTTGGTCGAGCGGGTGGCAGCCACTCGATGTGTCCCTTTCACATCGATGTTCCTCTCTCTCTCTCTTCCTCTCTCTCCCTCCCACTCTATCTGAACAAAAAAATGGAAAAATGTCCTCGGGTGAGGATAAAAAAAAAAAACAGGAACAAGACAGGGATGTCCACTTTCGCCACTCTTATTTAACATAGTACTGGAAGTCTTATCCACAGCAATCAGACAGGACGAAAAAATAAAAGGATCCAAATTAGAAAGGAGGAAGTGAAACTGTCATTATTTGCAGATGACATGATATTGTACATAGAAAACCCTAAAGACTCCATCAAAAATCTATTAGACTTAATAAATGAATTTGGCAAAGTAGCAGGATACAAAATTAACGTCAAGAAATCGACGGCATTCTTGTACACCAATGATGAACTCACAGAAAGAGAAACTGAAAAAACAATCCCATTTACCATCGCTCCAAAAAAATACGATACCTAGGAATAAACTTAACCAAAGAAGTAAAGGACCTATTTGCAGAAAACTACAGGTCATTGAAAAAAGAAATAGAGGAAGATATAAAAAAGTGGAAGCACATACCCTGTTTATGGATTGGAAGAATTAACATCATTAAAATGTCCATACTACCCAAAGCAATCTATAGATTCAATGCAATCCCCATCAAAATACCAACGACATATTTCATAGAACTAGAACAAATACTTCAAAAGTTCATATGGAACCAAAAAAGACCCCGAATAGCCACAGCAATCTTGAAAAAGAAGAACAAAGTAGGTGGGATTACAATACCAGATATCAGGTTATACTACAAAGCGACTGTAACCAAAACAGCCTGGTATTGGCACAAGAACAGGCAGATAGACCAGTGGAACAGAACTAAAAACCCAGAAATGGACCCAAGGCAATACGCTCAATTAATATTTGACAAAGGTGGCAAGAGCATACAGTGGAGTAAAGACAGCCTCTTTAATAAATGGTGTTGGGAAAATTGGACAGCTACATGCAAAAAAATGAAACTCGACCATCAACTTACACCATACACAAAAATAAACTCAAAATGGATAAAAGACTTAAATGTGACCCGTGAATCCATAAAAATTCTAGAAGAAAAAGTAGGCAACAAAATTTCGGACATCATACGGAGCAGAATTTTCACTGATACATCACCTAAGGCAACAGAAATAAAGGAGAAAATGAACATATGGGACTACATCAAACTCAAAAGCTTCTGCACAGCAAAAGAAACAATCATCAAAATGGAAAGGCAACCCACTGTATGGGAGAACATCATTGCCAATGATGTATCAGATAAGGGGTTAATTTCCAATATATATAGAGTGCTCATACAACTCCACAAAAGGAAGACAAAGAACCCAATTAAAAAATGGGCAGAGGAGCTGAATAGACACCTCTCCAAACAGGACATACAAATGGCCAAGAGACATATGAAGAAATGCTCAACATCACTAATCATCAGAGAGATGCAAATTAAAACAACAATGAGGTATCACCTCACACCTGTCAGAATGGCCGCCATCAACACATCATCAAACAACAAGTGTTGGCGAGGGTGTGGAGAAAAGGGGACTCTCATACACTGCTGGTGGGAATGCAGACTGGTGCAGCCGCTATGGAAAACAATATGGTGCTACCTCAAAAAATTAAAAATTGAACTTCCATTTGACCCAGTGATCCCACTGCTGGGAATATACCCTAAGAAGCCTGAAACACCAATCAGGAAGAATATATGTACCCCCATGTTCACAGCAGCACTATTTACAATAGCTAAGATCTGGAAACAGCCCAAGTGTCCACCAGTAGACGAATGGATAAAAAAGCTGTGGTACATATACACAATGGAGTACTATGCAGCGGTAAGAAAGAAAGATCTCTTATCCTTTGAGACGACATGGAGGGACCTGGAAAGTATTATCCTAAGTGAAAGAAGCCAAGCAGAAAAAGACAAATACCACATGATCTCACTTATATACAGAATATAATGAACATAACAGTCTGAGGAATACAGTAGACCCAGACACATGGAAGTAGGGCACAGACTGACATCCCTCAGAAAAGGGGATGGGGGGGTGGGGGGGTGGGAAGAGATAAACCACAGAACTTATATGCATGTATGCATGACCAATGGACATGGACAACTAAGCCGAGGACAGGGTGGAGGGGGGTGGGGTGGGGGGTGCCAATGGGGTAAAAAGGTAAAATATCTGTAACAAAAAAATAAATAAAAATTCATAAAATAAAAAAAATAAAAAAAAAGAAACACTACAGGCCAGAAGGGAATGGCATGAAGTAATCAAGGTCATAAAAAACAAGAATCTGAATCCAAGACTACTCTACCCAGCAAGGCTATCATTCAAAATGGAAGGTCAAATAAAGAGCTTCCCAGACAAAAAAAAAAAAAGGCTAAGGGAATACATTAGCACCAAACCAGCACTGCAAGAAATGTTAAAAGGACTGCTGTAATTGGCAAGAGAAATGAGAAGAAAAATAGAACCACATTAAACAAAAATGGCAATATATGAGTACATATCAATAATCACCTTAAATGTAAATGGATTGAATGCTCCCATAAAAAGACACAGAGTAGCTGATTGGATAAGAAAGCATGACTCATCTATATGTGTTTACAAGAGACCCACCTCACAACAAAAGACTCACATAGGTTGAAAGTGAAGGGATGGAAAAAAATTTTCCAAGCAAATGGAAAGCAAAAAAAAAGCTGGGGTGGCAATACTCATATCTGATAAAATAGATTTCAAAATGAAGACCATAACTAGAGACAAAGAAGGCCACTACATAATATTGAGAGGATCTATCCAACAGGAAGATATAAACTTGATAAACATATATGCACCCAATATAGGAGCACCAAAATATATTAAAAATCTTCTAGAGGACTTTCAAGGAGAAATCGACAGCAATACAATCATAGCAGGGGACTGCAACACCCCGTTGACAGCACTGGATAGATCCTCTAGACAAAAAATTAGCAAGGAAACAGAGACTCTAAATGAAGCACTAGACCAAATGGATTTAATAGATATCTACAGAGAATTACACCCCAAAACTACAGAATACACATTCTTCTCAAGTGCACATGGGACATTCTCAAAGATAGACCACATGGTAGAACACAAACTAAGTCTCTACAAGTTCAAGAAGATTAAAATCATATCAAGCATCTTCTCAGATCACAATGCATGAAACTAGAAATCAATTGCAACAAGAACATGCAAAGACATTTCAACACATGGAGGCTAAATAGCATGTTATTAAACAATGAATGGGACACCGAGGAGATCAAGGAAGAAATTAAAAACTTCCTGGAAACCAATGAAAATGAACACACAACAACACAAAATCTACAGGATACAGCGAAAGCAGTTCTGAGAGGGAAGTTCATAGCACTACAGGCCTACCTCAAAAAACAAGAAAATTTCTAATTGACTGTCTAACCTCACAACTTAAAGAATTAGAAAGCAAACAAAAAGAAAACCCCAGAGCAAGTAGAAGGAAGGAAATAGTAAAGATCAGAGCAGAAATCAATGACATAGAGACAAAAAAAAAACAATTCAAAGAATCAATGAAACAAAGAACTTTTTTTTTGAAAAAATAAACAAGATTAATGGACCCTTAGCTAGACTCACCAAGAAACAAAGAGAGAGAACCCAAATATACACAAAATCTGAAAGGAAAGAGGAGAAGTAACAACCAACACCACGGAAACACAAAAGATCGTTAACAACTACTATGAACAACTATATGGCAACAAATTCGACAATCTAAGTGAAGTGGACAAATTTCTAGAAACACAGACTCCCAAAATTGGACCCGGAAGAGATAGAAAACTTGAACAGACCAATAACAACTAAGGAAATTGAAAAGGTAATCAAGACTCTCCCAGCAAACAAAAGCCCAGGCCTAGACGGCTTCACGGGGGAGTTTTACCGAAGATTCAAAAAAGGACTAACACCCATCCTCCTCAAACTATTTCAAAAAATTCAAGAAGAAGGAAGACTTCCAAACTTGTTCTATGAGGCCAGCATAATTCTAATTCCAAAACCAGAAAAAGACACTACAAAGAAAGAAAACTACAGGCCAATATCCCTGATGAACATAGACGCCAAAATCCTGAACAAAATATTAGCAAATCGGATCCAGCAATACATCAAAATAATTTTTCACCATGACCAAGTGGGATTCATTCCAGGGATGCAAGGCTGGTACAATATTTGCAAATCAATAAATGTGATACACCACATAAACAAAATGAAGAATAAAAACTACATGATCATATCAATAGATGCTGAAAAAGCATTCGACAAAATCCAGCATCCATTTCTGATAAAAACGCTCAGCAATGTGGGAATAGAGGGATCATATCTCGACATAATAAAGGCCATATATGAAAGACGTACAGCCAACATCATACTCAATGGACAGAAACTAAAAACATTTCCATTAAGAACAGGAATAAGCCCTGGCCGGTTTGGCTCAGCAGTTAGAGCGTCGTCCAGCGGTCCAGAGAGACCCGGGTTTGGTTCCCGCTAAGGGCATGTACCTCGGTTGCAGTTTATCCCCGGCCCTGGTTGGTCGAGCGGGTGGCAGCCACTCGATGTGTCCCTTTCACATCGATGTTCCTCTCTCTCTCTCTTCCTCTCTCTCCCTCCCACTCTATCTGAACAAAAAAAATGGAAAAATGTCCTCGGGTGAGGATTAAAAAAAAAAAAAACAGGAACAAGACAGGGATGTCCACTTTCACCACTCTTATTTAACATAGTACTGGAAGTCTTATCCACAGCAATCAGACAGGAGGAAAAAATAAAAGGGATCCAAATTGGAAAGGAGGAAGTGAAACTGTCATTATTTGCAGATGACATGATATTATACATAGAAAACCCTAAAGACTCCATCAAAAATCTACTAGTCTTAATAAATGAATTTGGCAAAGTAGCAGAATACAAAATTAACGTCAAAAAATCGACGGCATTCTTGTACACCAATGATGAACTCACAGAGAGAGAAACTGAAAAACAATCCCATTTACCATTGCGCCAAAATAATTAAGATACCTAGGAATAAACTTAACCAAAGAAGTAAAGGACCTATTTGCAGAAAACTACAGGTCATTGAAAAAAGAAATAGAGGAAGATATAAAAAAGTGGAAGCACATACCTTGTTCATGGATTGGAAGAATTAACATCATTAAAATGTCCATACTACCCAAAGCAATCTATAGATTCAATGCAATTCCCATCAAAATACCAACGACATATTTCACAGAACTAGAACAAATACTTCAAAAGTTCATATGGAACCAAAAAAGACCCCGAATAGCCACTGCAATCTTGAAAAAGAAGGACAAAGTAGGTGGGATCACAATACCAAATATCAGATTTTACAACAAAGCCACTGTAATCAAAACAGCCTGGTACTGGCACAAGAACAGGCAGATAGACCAGTGGAACAGAACTGAAAACCCAGAAATGGACCCAAGGCAATATGCTCAATTAATATTTGACAAAGGTGGCAAGAGCATACAGTGGAGTAAAGACACCCTCTTTAATAAATGGTGTTGGGAAAATTGGACAGCTACATGCAAAAAAATGAAACTAGACCATCAACTTACACCATACACAAAAATAAACTCAAAATGGATAAAAGACTTAAATGTGACCCATGAATCCATAAGAATTCTAGAAGAAAATGTAGGCAACAAAATTTCGGACATCATACGGAGCAGAATTTTCACTGATACATCACCTAAGGCAACAGAAACAAAGGAAAAAATGAACACATGGGACTACATCAAACTAAAAAGCTTCTGCACAGCAAAAGAAACAATCATCAAAATGGAAAGGCTACCCACTGTATGGGAGAACATCATTGCCAATGATGTATCAGATAAGGGGTTAATTTCCAATATATATAGAGTGCTCATACAACTCAACAAAAGGAAAACAAAGAACCCAATTAAAAAATAGGCAGAGGAGCTGAATAGACACCTCTCCAAACAGGACATACAAATGGCCAAGAGACATATGAAGAAATGCTCAACATCACTAATCATCAGAGAGATGCAAATTAAAACAACAATGAGGTATCACCTCACACCTGTCAGAATGGCCGCCATCAACACATCATCAAACAACAAGTGTTGGCGAGGGTGTGGAGAAAAGGGGACTCTAATACACTGCTGGTGGGAATGCAGACTGGTGTAGCCGCTATGGAAAACAATATGGTGCTACCTCAGAAAATTAAAAATTGAACTTCCATTTGACCCAGTGATCCCACTGCTGGGAATATACCCTAAGAAGCCTGAAACACCAATCAGGAAGAATATATGT
Organism: Molossus molossus; assembly: GCF_014108415.1. Taxonomy (NCBI): domain Eukaryota; kingdom Metazoa; phylum Chordata; class Mammalia; order Chiroptera; family Molossidae; genus Molossus; species Molossus molossus. The sequence goes on from NW_023425346.1 coordinate 34,291,069, forward strand.
ACCCCCATGTTCATAGCAGCACTATTTACAATAGCTAAGATCTGGAAACAGCCCAAGTGTCCACCAGTAGTCGAATGGATAAAAAAGCTGTGGTACATATACACAATGGAGTACTATGCAGCAGTAAGAAAGAAAGATCTCTTATCCTTTGAGACGACATGGAGGGACCTGGAAAGTATTATCCTAAGTGAAAGAAGCCAAGCAGAAAAAGACAAATACCACATGATCTCACTTATATGCAGAATATAATGAACATAACAGTCTGAGGAATACAGTAGACCCAGACACATGGAAGTAGGGCACAGACTGACATCCCTCAGAAGAGGGTATGGGGGGTGGGGTGGTGGGAAGAGATAAACCACAGAACTTATATGCATGTATGCATGACCAATGGACACGGACAACTAAGTCGGGGATGGGGCAGGGGCGGGGTGGGGAGGGGGGTGCCAATGGGGTAAAAAGGTAAAATATCTGTAACAAAAAAATAAATAAAAATTCATATAAAAAAAAAAAAAAGAAAGATCTCTTATCCTTTGAGACGACATGGAGGGACCTGGAAAGTATTATCCTAAGTGAAATAAGCCAAGTAGAAAAAGACAAATACCACATGATCTCACTTATATACGGAATATAATGAACATAACAGTCTGAGGAATATGGTAGACCCAGAAACATGGAAGTAGGGCACAGACTGACATCCCTCAGAAGAGGGGGTGGAGGGTGGGGTGGGAAGAGATAAACCACAGAACTTACATGCATGTATGCATGACCAGCGGACATGGACAACTAAGTCGGGGATGGGCAGGGGCGGGGTGGGGAGAGGGGTGCCAATGGGGTGAAAAAGGAGAAATATCTGTAACAAAAAAATAAATATAAAAATAATAATAAATAAATAAAAATACAAAAATAAAATTAAGAAAACAAAAAAAGATTCTCTCTTTGTCTTGAACATTCTGCATTTTGATGATGATGTGTCTTGGTGTGGGCCTCTTGGGTTCATCTTGTTTGGGACTCTCTGTGCTTCCTGGACATGTATGTCTGTTTCCTTCACCAAGTTAGGAAAGTTTTCTGGCATTATTGTTTCAAATAGTTTTTGATTCCTTGTTCTCTCTCTTCTCCTTCTGGCACCCCCAAATACGAATGTTGGCACGCTTGAATTTATCCCAGAGGCTCCTTACATTATCCTCATTTTTTTGGATTCTTTTTTCTTTTTGCTGTTCTGATTAGGTGTTTTTGATACCTTATATTCCAAATCGATGGTTTGCTTCTTGGCTTTACCTACTCTACTATTGAATCTATGTAAATTATTCTTTATTTCAGTTAGTGCCTCCTTCACTTCTGACTGGTCCTTTTTTATGCTCTTGAGGCCCTCCCTAAGTTCACTGAGGTTCTCACTAAGTTCATTGAGCATCCTTATAAGCAGCATTTTGAACTCAGCATCTGTTAGGTTGCTTATCTCCATTTCGCTTAGTTCTTTTCCTGGGGTTTTGTTCTGTTCTTTCATTCGGGACCTGTTTCTTTGTCTCCTCATTTTGGCTGCCTCCCTGTGTTTGTTTCTGTGTATAACTTAACAAGAGGTATGGGGCTATCTGAGACCAGATGCTGCTTGTTTGAAAGAATTTAGAAAAACCTAAAGCAGGATCCAAGACAGGCCAATCCTATAGTTAAGCAAGTGGCAACAGCTTGGGTGGGCCTGAAAGTTGGGTGGGTGGGGCCTCAGCAAGTCACCAGGGCGGGGCTACCAGTGTGAGCCAGGTTGCTGGAGTCCCAGATATGGTGTCTGTCTGCCGTCTCAGGGAAGGGCTCACCAATGGAACAAAGGCCTCTGACAGCATGTTTGTCCTGGAGAAAGCCTCCTCTCTAGCCCTCACTCCAATGCCAAACAGCTCAGTTCTTCCCTGTATATCTCTGGCACCCCTCAAGCTGCCTCCCCTACAAACTTAGAGGGAGAGAGTCTGATAAGTCCGTGCACGGGCCCTTTAAGAATTGCTGCCTCGGGCTCCAGCCACCTCAGCCTCCATGAGCCTCAGTTCTGGTTTTTCCAGCCAAACGTTATGGTGACTTCTCTTCCTGGCACTAGAACCCTGAGCAGGGTGCCTGGTGTGGGATGGGAACCCCTCAGTCCTCAGGGAGGACCTCCCCAGACGAGGTGTCCTCCTGATTTTTATCCACCACACATGGGTGTGGGACCAGCCTGTCCGTCTCCACCCCTCCTACCAGTCTGGATGTGGCTGCTGCTTTAATTCCGTAGTTGTAGGATTTCCATTCAGCTCAATTTCAGGTGGTTTTGAATGATGGTTGTTCTGTAGTTTAGTTGTAACTTTGATGTGGTTGTGGGAGGACACGATACCACGTTTACCTATGCTGCCATCTTGACTGGAAGTCCCAACTTTCCACTTTCAAAACAAACATTCAACATTCACACACACACACACACAGACTCAGTTTATAATCTATTCGATGCACACTTAGCCAGGCGTAAGATAAGAACAGCCAGGGAGAGGATATGAAAAAGATTTGTTCTCTGCTCCTAGCCTTCTTTTCCAGAGGACAAAATATAAAACAAGTAGGAAATCCACACTGGATAAAAAGAGTAAAAACTGTATTTGAGACAACTTTCTCCTCACTTTCTACTCTAATCCCAAAAAGAGTGTGTTCCTGAGAGAATTTCCCCACAAGTATGAGGGTGATTCGGGACAGGAAGGATTACAAGCACTTCTCTGGTGAGCAGTGGACCCAGTGGGATCCTGAGCAGAGCATGGGAAAAGGGTGAACAAGGGGAAGGAAGAGGAACAGGTTTAGGCAGAACTAGGCAAGCATCAGCATCACCTCGGGTTTCCTAGGCAGCAAGGCTGGTAGAGTGGAGATCACTAGGTTTTTTTTGTGAACTTAGAGTAGGCCCTTGATGATTCTGCTTGCTAGCCCCAAAAGAGGCCAGCCAGAAGAATAAAGAGAACTACACTAGTGAAATTTTGAAAGGAGGAAAAGAGAAGCAAAGTTGCCTTCATCTTTTGAAATACGCTATAAAGGGCACCAGCTAGACACCAAAGATCATCTACTGTGACACACAAAAGAGGCAATGTTGAATGTCATTCATGTCTCTAGACTCAACCATGGGCATCAATAGCTGGGCTGCATTGGCACCTGGGTGAGAAATGAGATTAAGAGAGAGGAGCAGTTTGTTGCCACAACACACACCATCCCCATAAACAAAGTCCCTCTCCCTTCCCCTGCCAGGGTGATGAAAACTTGAGCCCCTTGAAGTCGAAGCAAGACTATGAACAGGGAAAGGGAAGACTGGGAGAGGCAGCTGTGAACAGCTACATGAAGAGAAAGTGATGTGTAATCTTGACTGTAATCATTTATACCAAAGAAACATTTAAAATATAGTTGACTAGAATGCATAAATGCGACAAGATAGTTTTCCACTGCAAAGTGAGAATAACAGCTTTAAAAGGAATTAAGTTCTACTAAAGAAATCGAGCTTTGCTTTTCCGCAGCTAACCTGTACTCATTTATCTGACTTCTGACGTCATGTGTACATAGGATTCAGAAGGGAGAGAGCTGACCCACTGTGAAAAGGACTGAGAAATTAGATAATGAATAGGATGAGATCACAATAACCTTATAAGGCAAAGAGAATTAGCCTATTTAAGATGAATTTTCTAGTCCAAGGTGAGGCCAAAAGCAGATTCTTTTCCGCCTAGGGAAGTACACCTTCACACAGAAACACGGGTTACAGAAAATGATAAACGGACAAGCAAGTTTTAATGCCTCCTCCAAGCTTCTCAAATCCAGTGGGAAAGAAAGGAAGTACCTCTAGCCAAAGAAGGAACATTAATCTTTCTCAGCAATCTAGACAGGGCATAATGATGGTTTAGAGTCAAGGTGGGCAGTAGACAGCTTGGCAGCCTCAGATCCTCAGGAAACTGGGTTCTTATCATCAGTCCAGCCAAAGAGAAACCTTTCATCAGCAGGACCCAGCAGATGGCAATGTGGTGGCATTTGTCAAGTCTGCATCCTACTGCTTCATGCTTCGCAAAGAGAGAACATCAGGCCTCTCTTGCAGTAAGGCAGCTGAGTTTAATCTGATATACCAGGAGTGGCCAGGCAGACAAGGGGGCGTCCTAGACAAGTGAGGGAAGCCAACTTCCCCAAGCATGTGGGGGATGGTCAGGCAGACAGAAGCTGAAGTTTCGTAAGGGGTTTTGGTAGGAGCCTTTTAAAATGCATGATTAAAAGCCAATCGTACAATTTGGCTTCAAAAATCAAAGTGAATTCTTTTAAGCCACTTGCACCAGCCAACTTTACATTTAAGGGTCTATGGGCTTCTATTGTCAGGTAGGGTTGATCTGAAAACCAAAGAAAGGAAATCTCAGTTCTTTTTCTTATTTATTTATTTATTTATTTATTTATTTATTTTTAGAGAGAGAGGAAGGGAGAGGGAGAGAGATAGAAACATCAATGAAAGAGAACATCAACTGGCCACCTCCTGCATGCCTCCCACGGGGATCGGGCCCACAACCTAGGCATATGCCCTGCCTGGGAATTGAACTGTTGTCCTCTTGGTGCGTGGATCAATGCTCAACCACTGAGCCACACCAGCCGGGTGGAAATCTCAATCCTTATTAGAAATTCCTCAGAAGGACCTCAGCCCCATGGAGGATTGTCTAAGAGATCTCTAATCAAGCCTCCTTGCACTGTCTGCCTAATTTAATGCTACCTTGTTGCACATTATGAAACTCTGTCATAGTGTTCAAGTACTACTGAGGAAACGACGTTATTTGTGCCAATAGATGTTTATATACATAAAGGAAACATGTTTTAAATTTCTTCTAATTTATTTATAAAAGTATTTTTGCCACTAACAAATCCCAGTGTATATATCAAAATGCAAATAATAACATTTAGTTAAGCATGAGGTCTGAAATAAAGGTAAAGAAGCCGTATTGATACTGGCAAGCCAAACAAATATCTACAGAGATCATCTTAACATTTGTGTTATTTGTATGGTTCCCCAATTACAATTACAAAAAGGTTGAAAAATAATGAAGTATTGAATCCTGTTCTAAAATAACTTAGAATCTTGTCAGACCTTTTGGTGTATCCTATTTACACAGAACATAACATGTATAATAAAAAAAGAAAAAGAAAATAAATAAATAAATAAATAAATAAATAAATAAATAAAATAAAATAACTTAGAATCTTAATCTCCATTGCAACTTGCCAAAATTTCTAAGAAGATATTTAACTACACTCCCACCTGGCCTTGTTTAATTTTGTATAAATGTGTTGACCACCACCATCATAATTATAACTTTGAAAATACTGCTGTATAAATATTTTATCAACAAGAAGTTTTAGCACTCCCCACACACTGACTAAGAGAGAACAAAACTATCTTCTTCATTTTGGACAGAAGAAAAGTTTCCATGTCTGCACACAAGTTTTGACAAATGTGCAGATTTTATCTTGAGTCATTTTGAATAAAAGCTTCTAAATTCCAATTGTGAGAGTCCTGCGAAGAACCTTAGTTATTGAGCTTTCAGGATTGATATTCAGCCTGCTATTTGGTGATACCAATCTTTGTAATCAATAGATGATTCAGCTAAAGTACATGGGAAAGCTACTGTGAGATTGGATAAAAGAATGTTTGTTAGAAATTAGATGTATTTTTTTCATCTATACTTAATAGCTTCAAAAAATCGCCCAGCCAGAGTGGGTCAGTGGTTGAGCATCGACCCAGGCACCAAGAGGTCACTGGTTCAATTCCCGGTCAGGGCACATGCCTAGGTTTTGGACCCAATCCCCAGTGGGGGGCATGCAGGAGGTAGCCAATTGATGTTCTTTCTCATAGATGTTTCTCTCTTTCTCTCCCTCACTCTTCCTCTCTCTGAAATCAATAAAGAAAATAAAAATTTTAATAAAAGAAAAATGAAACATCCTACATCCTGACACACATATAAAGGCACCAATCATTGTTTTTCTTTATCTCAATTTGCAATTTAGGATTAATAATAATTTTTGAAGTGCCAACTGACTTTATGATAATGATGAAGAAAGACACAGCCAGCCTCTGATCCTCCAGGTATTCTTTTTTTTTTTAATCCTCACCCAAGGATATTTTTCTATTTATCTTCAGATAGAGTGGGAGAGAGGAGGAGAGAGAGAACGAGAGAGAGAGAGAAATCGATGTGAGAGGGACACATCAACTGGTTGCCTCCCACACGACCCCAACCAGGGCCAGGGATGAACTGCAACCAAGGTACGTGCCCTTGACTGGAATTGAACCCGTGATTCATTTGTCCATAGCCGACACTTTAACCACTCAGCCAAACCAGCCAGGGCTCTCCAGGTATTCTTAGTGTTCAATAAGAAGCTCTTGATTTTCTTAGTTGTTTAAAAGTCACTTTCCCAAAAGAATTTGAAACTTCGTGGTGGATTTAAGTTTTGATCTTTTTTTTTCACCAAAAGAGATTTCTATTTTCTCTTTCTTTATCTCCTCCATCCCACTCCAATGTGGAGTATTTGTGGACTTGAAATCAGTCAGATGATCACTCAACATTTATTGAGCAACTCTATGTCAGACTCTATGCAGACATCAAGATTACAAAGATAAATAAGATATAGTCTTTTCCCTTACAGAAGAGATTGGTTTGTCAGTCCTATGTTTGGGTTAACAAACAGTTGTTTCTAATGTAGTGTAGCAAAGCAGTAATAGAAATAGGAACCACATATGCACAGGAGAGAGACACAACATTAGCCTGGGAGAACCAGAAATCCTCATAAGGCTTACCCTTGAGTTATGTGTCAGTCAGTGGTGGGAACTGGCCAAGTCCAAGGGGAGCAGAAGAAAATTCCAGTTAGAAAACAGAGGTCCTGACTTAGTGTGTCCAAGGAATCATAACACAACATGTCATAATGTTCAGCCAGGTTTAGGGGTGGACTTTATTCTAGAGGTACTATGGAAGCACTGAAAAGTTTGAAAGGGGGAGGGTCACGTGGTCTGATTTGTAGATAGATGACTTTGGAGGACAAATTTGAAAGGAACAAAACTGAAAACAAGGAGACCGCTTAAGAGCCTATTTGTGATAGTTAATTATATGTATCAACTTGCCTGGACCACGAGATGCCAAGATAGTTGGTCAAATATTATTCTGGGTGTTTCTGTGAGGGTGTTTTTGGATGAGATTAACATTTAAATCAGTCGACTTGAGTAAAGCAGATTATTCTTCATAATGTGGGTGGGCTTCATGCAATCAATTGAAAGCCTGAGTAGAATAAAAAGACAAATTCTCCCTCAAGTGCAAGAGAATTTAACTACCTGACAACATTGGAACTAAAATAGTGGCTCTTCCTGGGTCTCCCACACCACTAAGCCCCCTTGCAGATTTGGGGTTTACCAGCCTCCATAATCACATAAGCCAATTTCTTATGATAAATCTACCCATCTATCTATCCAATTATCCATCTTTCTCCTAATAGAGATGGATGGGTGGATAGGTAAATAGATTACATAGATGAGATACATAGAAAGAGATAGATAGATAGATAGATAGATAGATAGATAGATAGATAGATAGATAGATAATAGATAGATAGATTTTATATATATTTCTCTGGAAATCCCTGACTCATATAAGTGTAGTGGCCCAAGTCATGCATAGTGAGGGGTCAAACTGGAGTAGTAATAATAAAGGTGGAAGCGAATATGATTGAAGAAGGAAAATCAGTTATACTAGTGATTAAAATATGGGAAGGTGAGAGGAAGATAGGAGTCAAAACCCAACTCTTAGCCCAAGTGCCTAGCTGAATGCCTGCATCACCAACTGAGGTAGAGACCCTGGAGGTAGAGGCCCAGGCAGGAGTGGTACAAGCTGTTAGTATGGTACATCTTAAGTTGGAGGTACCCTGAGCATCAGAGCTGTATATAGGGATCCAGAGCTCAGAGGAGACACCGAGGCTGGAAATACATATTTGGAAGGCATTCTCTATCATTTAGAAATACACACATGAGACTAAACAAGATCACCCAAGGAAAGAATGAAAGAAGAAAACAACAGTAAGCCACAGGCAGAACTTTGGGAAACACTTATATTTTATGGCTGGGCAAAGAAAGGAGAACACACAGAGGCTTATGACAGAAATGTCAGGAGACGAAGAGTCAGATTTTATCCAACTTGCAACCTAACAAGTTAGCCTACCACAATTTCATGGGCGTTGACAGAAGAACAAGACTCCTGGGTCAGAGATAAAAGACTGTATTACTGACAATAATAGCAAGAGCCAGAATATCAGCATTTTCTTGCACTGGCCCCCCACATACCAATTCCCACAGGGTGGTGCTACACTACATCTCTTCCTTCTACCCTAAGTAAAGGGTCAAATAAAGGAAAGAGCCTGGTAGACTTGTGAGGAAAGGTCATTATAGACAGTGAAACTAGAAAAATTGACCAAAGAGAATAAGCCCACTCCTTGTTGACCTGAGTCACTTCCTGCCGCAGACCAGAGCAACATCCACCACGCAAAGTGGATTTGTTATACCTGTCAGTCATCTAGTCAGACTACCACTGGGCCTAGATCATGTTGAACAAACCCAAATCAAACCATAATGGGCCCTGGTTGGTTTGGCTCAGCAGTTAGAGCATTGGCCCACGGACTAGAAACACCCGGGTTTGGTTCCCACTAAGGGCATGTACCTCAGTTCCAGTTTGTCCCCGGCCCTGGTTGGGGTCACATGGGTGGTAACCACTCGATGTGTCTCTCTCACGTCGATGCTTCTCTCTCTCTCTTTCTCCCTTTCTCCCTCCTGCTCTATCTGAAGATAAATGCAAAAATGTCCTTGGGTGAGGATAAAATAAAATAATTTTTAAAAACCATAATGGGGAGACATCCTAGATTTGGTTACAGCAACACCAAAAAACAGTAAGAAATCCTAACCAGAGAAATTAAAACCTTTATATCCATCATTTACTAACTCACAGTATCCCCAAGCCACAAGTTCAAGAGCATATTCTTTCTTGGCATAAAAAAACAAACAGCCCTAGCCAGTTTGGCTCAGCAGTTAGAGCATCAGCCTGCGGGCCAAAGAGTTGTGGGTTCAATTCCTGTCAAGTGCACACGTACCTTGTTGCAGTTCGGTCCCCATCCCTGGTCGACCTCATGCGGGAGGCAGCCAATGTGTCTCTTTTACATCAGTGTTTCTCTCTCTATGTCTCCCTCCCTCTCTGTCTGAAAATAAGTGGGAAAATATCCTTTGGTGAGGATTTTTTTTAAAATGATTAAAAAACAAACAAATGAACAAACGATACGTCTCTGTCAAGGAAATCTAGCTGTCGGGGATTCTGAGTTCAGAGGTGCCAACACTACTGGCACACCGGTTTGTAGGCGAGCAGTCCCCTGGAAAAGTACTCCCAAGCTTTCTTTGAGAATTTCACGCATGTTTTAACCTTATAAGTAGCCTTCATTACTTGAGCATATGTGTTTTATAGTTCACTGAGGAAGTTATAATCTCTGCACACATGTTTATGAATCTGACGCACCTCAAAGACTTTACCTCATTGCAAAATATGGCACCTCAGTGGAGATTTAAAGAACAGTTTTTTGGGAAAAAAAGAGATGACTAGGAGAAAGAATCTAACGGTGAGCCATAAAAATGTATATTTCCGATATTAATTATATATGTGTGTTTTAATGTATGAGCTGTGTATTCTTATTAAATACCATAGTCATTAAGACAACAAAATCACTCAACTAGCATGTGGATCCGTCTTTATGCAAGCATGTGGTATATAAAGAGATTGCCCATAGTTTCATACGTCCTGTGGAGGAACTAGCCACACAAATCAATTTTAACCCCAGTTTCTATCACCCAACATTTCAATTACAGGATTTTAAGACTCCTATAAGACTTTCATGATCCTTTTATGCCCATGCTTCATAACAGATTCATTCATTTCTCGAGCCCCAGAGCAGGCTCCACGCGCCCTGACATCACACCCCCTTCCCCACTGCCACCCTCAGAGAGCTCGTCACTCTCTCTGGAAATGGTTATAAGTCTGTCTGTTATTGTTTTTACTACACTGTATGATCATTTATTTGCCCAAGCATTTGTCTCCCCAACAGTCTTCCTAACAGAATGGGGCTCTGTCTTCACACATCTCTGAAGGGAACGTGAGGGCAGGTGCAGAATCATCTTCAAAGCTTAGGCAGTAAAGAGAGGCCAGTGAAGAAGAGCACCATCAGAAAGGAAGTTTGTAATGAGGTTTTTCCTCCAACGGGTTTTTGCTCCCTCTTGTCCGGCCTCCTTCTAAATCCGCTTATTGTTCATTTGTTTGGGATTGAGTATCTCCTAAATATTAAGCAAACAAGCAATGGGTACTATAAGTAGATCCCAAGAGAAATACACAAGATGCTCAAGAAGAGAACCAGCCACTTTGAAAATAGAGTGAGATCATCACTAACTCAGTGACACAGGCTGCTGGACATTTATTAAATTCTTACCATCATTTCTTACTAATCATTCAATACTTATTAATGCATATCAATTCTTACTAATCATTCTATTGGATGCTCCTAGGGATCTAAAAGAAAAAAAAAAATGTAGCTTGGCTGGTGTGGCTTTTTGAACATCACCAGTTCAATTCCCAGTCAGGGCACGTGTCCGGGTTTCAGGCTTGATCTCCAGTAGGGGACATGCAGGAGGCAGCCGATCAATGCCGATCTATGTTTCTCTTTCACATCAATGTTTCTATCTCCCTTTCCCTTCTTTTATCTCTAAAAAAAAAAAAAAAATCAATAAAAACTTTCTTTTTAAGTAAAAGTCAAGGTGCTTGCTAATAAACAGTTAAAATGTGAAACAAGACTTCACCTAATAGCAGTAGCAGGCAGTACATAGTCAATGCTGAAGTTGAGTAGAGTGAATGTACTATGCAGAGTGACCATGTGTCCTATTTTATCTAGGACTGGTCTGGTTTGTGCTTTCTGTCCCTGTTGATATGAAAATTATATGATCCAGTGTCATTCAAGAGAAAGGGTGTGTTCCCCTTTTGGAGTAATGATGTGCATTGTTAACTCTTTACTAAGAGAGAAGAAGTAAGTCATCACTTATGCCTTTGGAAATGACACTAGTAATCAGACATTATAGGAATTTTCCTGGGTTTTGCGTTGTTGTTTTGTTTTGTCTTTGGCTATGGCTCTGCTACTAGAATCTGGTTACTGATGACTAGATACTTTGGTTTTGTAAATATAACGCAATCGTTTGGGGAAAAAAAATAAAAGATCAAAATGTATCTCAAAGCAAAAGTAGAGGGCCCTGGCCCTGGCCGGTTTGGCTCAGCGGTTAGAGCGTCGACCTGGGGTCCTGAGAGACCCAGGTTCGGTTCCCGCTAAGGGCATGTACCTCGGTTGCAGTTTGTCCCCGGCCCTGGTCGGTTGTGCAGGTGGCAGCCACTCGATGTGTTCCTTTCACATCGATGTTTCTCTCTCTCTCTGTTCCTCTCCCTCCCTCCCTCCCACTCTACCTGAACAAAAAAATGGAAAAATGTCCTCGGGTGAGAATAAAAAATAAAAAAAAAAGTAGAGGGCCCTGGCCGGTTTGGCTCAGCGGCTGGAGCATTGGCCTGCGGTCCAGAGAGACCCGGGTTTGGTTCCCGCTAAGGGCATGTACCTCAGTTGCAGTTTGTCCCCGGCCCTGGTTGGTGGGTGGCAGCCACTCGATGTGATGTGTCCCTTTCACGTCGATGTTTCTCTCTCTCTCTCTCTCTCTCTCTCTCTCTCTCTCTCTCTCTCTCCTTTCCTCTCTCTCTCTCTCTCCCTCCCACTCTATCCGAACAAAAAAAATGGAAAAATGTCCTCTGGTGAGGATAAAAAAAAAAAGTAGAGGTAAAGAACAGGGAAATATTATAACCTTTTGGTTTATTCTTTTCTGTAATGCTTTCATTTTTTTTCCATGTGAATGTACTATCCTTATGGTAAAAGTAATGATGTTTGATTTTTTTTATTGTGTGACTTATCTTTATAACAAAAATATTTTATTTTTTTTATCCTCACCCGAGGACATTTTTCTATTTTTGTTCAGATACAGTGGGAGGGAAAGAGAGGAAGAGAGAGAGAGAGAGAGAGAGAGAGAGAAAGAGAGAGAGAGAGAGAGAGAGAGAGAGAAACATCGACATGAAAGGGACACATCGAGTGGCTGCCTCCCGCACGACCCAACCAGGACTGGGGACAAACTGCAACCGAGGTACATGCCCTTAGCGGGAACCAAACCCAGGTCTCTCTGGACCAAAGGCCGACCCTCCAACCGCTGAGCCAAACCAGCCAGGGCCTAACAAAAATATTTGAAAAGCAGGAACAGATGAGGAATATAAACCACACAAATGTTGACTTGCTGTTAACATCTCTTTCACAAAAGAAAGCCAAAGTCTCTCTGAGAATGGCTGAAAAGACAAACACGTTTGGAATGGATTTTTAAAGATGCTGACAAACCTGTAGTCACAGCACACAGCAACATGTGCTGCTGTAGGGAAATGTTTTTATAGACTGTTTGTTGTTGTTTTACGTTTACTTTGAAACCCTAAAGAAAGTAGGGGGAGGGATTAAGGTTCATAATAAATTTTACAAGCTCAGGCAGTGATGAAAAACTCCAGAGTGTTATGAGGTGTTAAATAAATTGAACCGGCTAAACTTTCTCCCCCATTGTCATGACGGCCTTTACACTCCTCACAATGTGGAGACAATCAGGTGTTAGCCCAGCTTGGAAGGATGAATGTCCAACTTCCAGACAACAGTGTGGATTTAGCATGTGCTGTGTGGGCCAAGAAATTCTTCTAATCAATTCTGGCTATAATGTTTGCACAAATGCAAATGTGTACGAATAAAGCAGCAAGACAGAAAATGATGGCAAAACTTAATTCAAAATGCAATTATTTGTGTTTCCTTCCTCATTGTTGAAGTTTTTCTGCAAGGATCATCATAAAAGGGTCCCAGAAGTGGGATGGAACTGGTACCACTATTTTCAAATATGACTAAGAAGCCAATATTCTAAGCATTTTAGGTGCAGCCTCAAAATGGATGCATCACTTTTTGTGCAAAATCATTCACCAATTTTTCTATAGAAGGTGGTTTACCCCAGGAGGCTTCTCTTTGTCCATTATATAATCTTCTTATCACCTTATAAATTTATGTATTATGGAGGATTACAATGACAACGAAACAGTAGTCATCTTCTCTTGCCTGGGATCATTTCAGTTTGTTCCAAGTCAGTTTGTTAAAGAAAAGACACCATTGTCATTCTCATGGAATGTAGCCTAACACCTTTGAAAATCTGCAGATCTGTGAATACCACTCTAGAATAAAGTTTCTCTCCTACTGAAAAAAGAGAACAGAAAATTTTAAGTAAACCGAGACTTCTATTTTTGTCGGTGTGAGAGGAAGCAGGACTTGTTTGAACTTCCTTTTTGATCACCAATATATTTCTAGTCAAAAATTTCCCCCCAAAATTGAGCTTTTTAAATGGTTATTTAGTGTTACCTTGTTTGTTAAAATAGTAGAAATCAGTAAATCAATCAAGTAATTACAAAATTGGTTGTTGGAGAAGACAATAAAATAGACAAATTTTGGTAAGTTTAATTAAAGAAAATAAGCAAACAAACAAATAACCACATTAGGATATAATTAAGAAGGAGAATATAAGACCCTGTTCTGCTAGCTGGTTCGAGTGTCATCCCAGTACTCCAAGGTTACAAATCGATGTTTCTCTCTCTTGTCAATAAATAAAAAAGAAAGAGAATAGATGATGCATATAAAGAACATTATTTTTTACTTTTAAGATAATATGTTACAACTTTATACCAATAAATTTAAAAATCTAAATAACTAGTGTTTACCTAGGAAAATATAAATTAGCAAAATTGACTCACAAAACAGTAAACCTAGATGGATCAATAGATATAGAAAAAATTTTTCACAGTGAAAAATCTGTCCTATAATAAAGGTACTAGCACAAGATGGTTTGACAAGAAATCATTACCAAATCCTACAGGAACAAATAATTTCTATGCCATATGAACCAAGTAAAATTTTTCCTAGAAATACAAGAATGGTCAAAATTAGAAAATCTATTAATGAAAATTACTACATTATAAGATTAAAGAAGAAAAGTGAGTTTCTTTTAAAGTATTTGATAAATGTTGCCCTGGTCAGTTTGGCTCAGCTGTTAGAGCATCAGCCCGGGAACCAAAGGGTCTTGGATTTGATTCTGATCAAGGGCACATACCTGGGTTATAGGTTCAATCCCCAGTCCCGATTAGAGTCGTGCAGGAGGCAACCAATCAATGTGTTTCTCTCACATCAATTACTCTCTCCCTCTCTCTCTTCCCACCTCCCTCCCAGTCTCTCTAAATATCAATGGAAAAAAATATCCTCAGGTGAGGGTTAACAAAATAATAAATAAATAAATAAATAAATAAATAAATAAATAAATAAATTTAAATTAATTCTCAATTTAAAAATATTATTGAGCAATGAATAGAAGGAAATTGCTTAAATTTGATAAATGACTTCTACCAGCAACCTACAGAAAACCTTATCCCTAATAATGAAGCTTAAGAAGCATTCACATTAAAATTAAAAATAAGACAAGTACTTCTATCACTGATTTTCTTTTTTTTTTAATCTTTATTGTTGAATGTAAAATGTATTACAGATGTTCCACATTTTTCCCCCATTGACCCCCTCCTCCCCACTCCCGCCCCCCTCCCGCCTTTTCCCACACTATTGTCTGTGTCCATTGGTTATGCATATAAGTTCTTTGGTTTATTTCTTCCCACCCACCCCCAACCCCTTTTCCTTTGAGGTTTGTCAGTCTAGCAATGAAATTGTACTTCTTAATCCCTTCACCTTTTCCACCCATTCCCCCAACCCCCCTCCCAACTGGCAACCAACAAAATGTTCTCTGTATCTATGAGAATGTTTCTGTTCTACCTGTTCATTTTGTTTGTAGATTCCATTGTTGATAGATATGTATTCATTGCCATTTTGTTTGTTCATATATTTTATCTTTTTCTTCAAAAAGACCTTTCATCATTTCATATAATAACGGTTTGGTGGTTATCACTGATTTTCTTTTACACTGTTTCTGATTAACCTTTCCAAGTTAATGTCTTCTCTTTAATCTTTGTTTTGAGTGCTTAGTGATTTATATGATTAAAGGTGTACGGTCTAAGTCAAGAAGACTACAGATGGAGAAATTAGTTATAAAATGCAAACAACAAGTATATTTTTAAAAGAAGCATTCAAAATGACTACAGTATCTAAACCATTTGAGGATTTTCTTTTTATAAGTGTGCTAAAGAAGCTCTAGCTATTCTAAATACAATTTTCTGCTATAAAGTCACTTAAAAATTAAATAAAATACATCTTCTTACATATGCAGCTTGATAGGAATATGAGTCAAATGATAATCAGTACAGTAAGAAGCATTTTAATACCTCAAGTTTTATAGCAGCTCAAGTTAACTGCAACATAAATTCATCTCAACAGAACTAATTCAGGAGAAATGGCATTACAGTAAGTGAACAGATTGTAAGCTCGTACGCACAGTGACCTCCATAGAGTGATTTTCATTGCTAACAGAGAATGCTGACTGCATTTACTTTAATAGAAGTCTGTGAATTGTGTACAAGTAGGAGAGCATTTTTTCAGTACATCAGTTTTATCTTCTTTAGGATCTAGGCTAAAGGCTATAGATTAGAAAAAAGGCAATTAGAATATTCTGGGTTTTCGTGGCACAGCACCTCTAAAATAAGTGTTACAAAAAGAAATACACCACAAAATAAATATAGTAATATTGGATTATAACCCAATATATAAAATATCCATGAGTCAAAAATTAAATAAATAAATTAGGGGAGAAAACATAAATCTATCATGCAGAAAAAGTCCAAATAATTCATGTAGATATTCCACCCTCAGGGAGATGGAGCATAACCCCCACCCCATAAGTATGAGCTACACATAATGACTTCCTTGCACCAAGTTCAGCAAGAAAGAGGGGTTAGGGGTAGAGTAACTTTACAAGGAAGAAACCTGAAAAACACTACTTTAGTCAGGTGATCAAGGTCAACATTAACAATGGTAAATTATGTTGATAATATGTACCCTTGATGTGATGTGATGACAATGCCCCTTTACCTGTGTGGTCTTCCCCAATCAAAAAAACCTATAACCCCAGTCTAATCATAAGGAAAATATCAAATAAGTTCCAATTGAGGGGCATTCCACAAAATACCCAACCAGTATTTCTCAGAACTGTCAAGATCATTAAAAATTAGGAGTTTTTAGCCCTGGCCGGTTTGGCTCAGCGGTTAGAGCGTCGACCTGCGGTCCTGAGAGACCCGGGTTCGGTTCCCGCTAGGGGCACGTACCTCAGTTGCAGTTTGTCCCTGGCCCTGGTCGGTGGTGCGGGTGGCAGGCACTCGATGTGTTCCTTTCATATCGATGTTTCTCTCTCTCTCTCTCTTCCTCTCTCTCCCTCCCACTCTACCTGAACAAAAAAAAAAAAAAGAATGGGAAAATGTCCTCGGGTGAGGATAAAAAAAAAAATTAGGAGTTTTTAAAACCAGGATAGCTAAGAGGAGCCTGAAAAAATGTGATGTCTAAATGTAATGTGGTATTCTGGATAGGATCCTAGAAAAGAAGAAAAATATTAGGTAAAAATTAAGGAAATCTGAATAAAGTATGGACTTCAGTTTAAAATGCTGTATTAATATTGATTCATAAGTTGTGACAAATCTACCATATTAATGTAGGATGTTAACAATAGGACAAAGCTGGGTGTGGAGAAATGGGAATTCTACTCACTGCACAATTTTTCTGTAAATCTGAAACTATTCTAAAATTAAAAACAACAACAACAAAAGGGAAATACAGAGAAGTGGCCTATCTTATTATTTCTCTAACAGAACTCAGCAAGTGAAATAATAAAGTAGAGCCTTGGCACTCAAAATTTAATATTTATTAGATGCCTTGATTAATAAATTAGTGAGGTATTATAGAATTTTACATTGGAGATCATTTTTCATTATGGTGTTGAAGACATTTCTTCATTATCTCTTTTATCTTTTCTTTTTTTTTTTTGTATTTATAACATGAATATTTGTGTGTTTTACTTGAAAAATGGGACATACATTTTTTATTATTATTAATTTATTTTTGTTACAAATGTTTCTCCTTTTTCCCTGCAGATATCCTCCTCTCTAAATAGGGACACAATACTAAAGATAGAATTCTTCTACTACATCTACATTGGTAAAAGATAGTGCAATTTATTTAGCAAAGAGCAACAGAAAATATGTCATTATTTAGTTCATAGATTAAGAACCCTAACAATGAAAGAAAAGTATAAGTTTACAAATTTATCTTCTTTTGATTAACTTTTTTTTTTTCCTTTTTAAACTTATCGTTATTGTTGAATGTATTATAGATGTCCCTCCTTTTTTCATCCCTTGACCCCCTCCTCCTTACTTCCACATCCCTTCTGCCTACCCCACACTATTGTCTGTGTCTATTGGTGTGCATATATGCATGTAAGTTCTTGGGTTTCTTTCTTCCCACCCCACCTCCCCGCATCCCTTTTATGTTTGTTAGTCTAACAACCAATTTGTACTTCTTAATCCCTTCATCTTTTTCACCCAATCCCCTTCCCATCTGGCAACTAATAAAAAGTTCTCTGTATCTATGTCTGTTTCTGTTCTGCTTGCTCATTTTGTTTGTAGATTCAATTGTTGATAGTTATGTGTTTATTACCATTTTATTGTTCATATTTTTTACCACCTTCTCCTTTAAGAGACCCTTCAACATTTCATATAATACTGGCTTGGTGGTGATGAACTCCTTTAGCTTTTTCTTGTCTGGGAAACTCTTTATATGACCATCAATTCTAATGATAGCTTTGCAGGACAGAGTAATCTTGGTTGTAGGTCCTAGCTTTTCATCCATTATCTTCTAGCTTCCAGAATTGCTGTTGTAATATTGATGCCATTCTAATTTCTAAAACCTTTTTTTATTTCTCTCTAAAAAGTAATAGAGTGCTCTTATTTTCCCTGGTATCCTGAGGTTTTTAGCAGTATACCACTTTGCTGGGAACTTTATGGATCCTTCAACTGAAAAATGCATACCCTTCCCTTCTAGATAACTTTTGTATATTATTTTGTTGATTTCCTCCCCCTCCATTTTTCTCTGTTTTCTCTACTAAGAACTATTATTTTGGATTTTGAACTTCTTGACCTGTTACCCTAATTTTATTTTTTTCTCTCATTTTTTATCTTCTTTCCTTCACTTTCTGAGAAATTTCCCCAGATGATATCCTCACCATTCTTTTGCGTTTTTGTAAAAACTCTTTTTGTTCTGTTTGATTTTGTTTTTATTATTTCTTTCTTTAAAAGTAATCCTATTGTTTCTTTCTGTGTGGTATCTTCTATTCTTTGACATTTAAATTGATAGTTTTTGTAAAGTCTGATATTTGTGTTTATTTGTGTCATTTTTTTCATGCAAGAAGTTCTCTAATGCCTAGTAATTGTACATCATTGCCTGCACAATTTTAAGAGTGGAGTATTAAAAGTTGATTAGAAACTGAAAGAGTCCAACTTAAAAAACTAAATTCTGTCATGTTACAACAAAGATGATAGTTAAAGACATTGTGATTAAGTGAAATATGCCAGTCACAAAGATAAATATTGTATGATTCCATTTATATGAAGTATGTAAAGTAGTCAAATTCATAGAAACACAAGAATGATGATTACCAGGGGCCAGGGGGATGGGGCAGTGAGTTGTTCAATGGCTATAGAGTTTCAATTTTGCAAGATGAAAAAGTCCTGGAGATCTATTGTACAACAATATAAATATACTTAATGCTACTAAGCTACATACTTAAAAATGGTTAAGATGGTAAATTTTATGCTAAGTTTTCTTTAAAATAATTCTTTTAAATCTTGGTTAGAAGTTCTGAGCACAAAGATGGTGCTGGTTTGACACGGGCTTCGGCTCCAAGTGATGAGGTGAGTTATTTCGGTGAAGAATTACTGGTGTTAAGGTCATTCAATGTTTTCTCTTGGAGAACCATCGGCTGCTCGGATTCACCAGAGAATGGTCAACTCATATTTCTCTCCAACTTTCTTGAGGGGCAAAGGGAAAGATAGTCAGTGATTTCAACATTGAGTATACAAACTTCAACTCTTTCCCTCCACTTTCAGTATGGTCCCCTGTCCTTTACTGTGTTTGGGATCCTCCAGTGACTTTCTGCATTACCATCTGCAGAAAATATGTCTGCAGTCTTCCAGGATGCAAGAGGAGAGAGCATCACACAGCTCTGTGTAGTTCAGATGTGGTTCTAGGGAACTGAACTGCTTCAAAATCAGACAACTTTCCTTGCACTTACAAGGAAATCCAACAGTGTAAATCAGCTTGTTACTTAACTTTCTCCATAGCCAACATGAGATTCAGTTACCTCAGGTCTGCCAAGTCAATGACCACTTTTTTTCTACTTGTCAATTTATCAGTTTTGTTGTTCATTTTCTCTCTTGTCCTCACACATTTCTGCCTTTTTAAAAAAGATCACTGTTGTTTTATTTTTTTTATTATTTTTTAAATATAAGCACATGTTATTTATTTATTTATTTATTTATTTATTTATTTATTTAATCAATCCTCACCTGAGGACATTTTTTTGCATTTATCTTCAAATAGACCGGGAGGGAGAGAGGGGGGAATCTAGAGAAACATGGATGTGAGAGAGACACATTGATTGGTTGCCACCCACACAACCCCAACCAGGGCCAGGTAAAAACTGCAACCAAGGTACATGCCCTTAGTGGAAACCGAAACTGGGACTCTCCGGTCCACGGGCCGACACTCTAACCACTGAGCCAAACCGGCCAGACCAAGGTTGCTGTTGTTTCAAAGAGGGGTTTGGGATTTGACAAAATAGTGGTAGCTATTGTATATATCCAATATACTACTTGTACCCAGAGGAAGTGGATTGTTTTCTACAGTTTTATATTCAGATTTCTATGTTGAAGATGATGTAGTGGAAAGAATAGATATAGATTAACCTGCACCAGATTTAGAGTCTGACATTTTCTTGTTGTGTCACTCTAAGTCAGCTAACTTTTCTTACCATGTTTTTCTGTTTGTAAAATGAGGGTGCTAAGACATGGGCTTATTTGGAGGATAATTTGAGAAAAAACATGAAAGGTAATATGTAAATAACTTATGTAAAGCTTAAGTAAAACATAAGACTCGCTTGATAGATATTAATTTCCTTTCCTTGTCTAAGATTAGTTGTTCAATTTACCTTCCACTAGAACTTTAACATTCTGGTAATAACCTAGTTTTGATTTTAGTTTCTATAGTGATGTCTCATGTCACCTACTAGTCATTCTCTCCTAGCTGTCCTTAAGTCAGTTGGATGCTATCTCATTTAGTTGGAATAAGTGAAAATTTAATTTTTATATTTTTATGTAACATTAATGCTTTTTGGAATTATTTAATCAAATCCGCTTTTACCTTATTATAACATTGATATTTTCAAAATTTCCCTTACAACGTAAAATGGGCTTTGGTTAGATATCAAGATCTAGAAGACATGTAGAACTTTAACCATCTGAGCTCATAGTTTTGTTCATTTCCTTGGGGATGGAAAGCAGCTGGTTACTGTCCTCCATAAAATTACATGTTCTCCCAATCCACTCAGTGATAATGTGCCAAAACCATCTGCAGCAACAGAATGCCAAAATTCTACAATGAACTGGGACTATGCAATGCTCCAATTAAGAGAGTCAAAAACAAAACAGCAGCTTACAAAGCTTATTAATTAAATTCACAAATATTTCTTGAGCACCTGCTATGTTTTAGAAAGTGTCCTAGATACTTGGAATATAGGATTTAAATCAAGAATCCTTGAGGATGTGTAGAAAGGGAACTCTTGTACACTGTTGGTGAGATTGTAAATTGGTACAGCCACTATGGAAAGCAATATGTAAGTTCCTCAAAAAAATTAATGGGCTTCAGTCAAGATGGTGGTGTAGGTAAACACAGTACTCAGAACGTCCCACAACCACATCAAATTTACAGCTAAGCTATAGAAGCACTATCATTAAAAACTGCCTGAAATCCAGCTGAACAGAAGTCCTACAACTAAGGATATAAAGAAGAAGCCCCTAAAACAACAATGAGCTATCACCTCCCACCTGTCAGAATGGCCGCCATCAACAAATCATCAAACAACAAGTGTTGGCAAGGGTGTGGAGAAAAGGGGACTCTAGTGCACTGCTGGTGGGAATGCAGACTGGTGCAGCCACTATGGAAAACACTATGGTATTACCTCAAAAATTAAAAATTGAATTGCCGTTTGACCCCCCTGATCCCACTTCTAGGAATATACCCTAAGAAGCCTGAAACACCAATCAGAAAGAATATATGTAGTCCTAGCTGGTTTGGCTCAGCGGTTAGAGCGACAGACTGTCGTTCAGAGACACCCTGGTTCGGTTCCCGCTAAGGGCATGTACCGCAGTTGCAGTTTGTCCCCGGCCCTGGTTGGGTCGTGTGGGTGGCAGCCACTCGAAGTGTCCCTTTCAAGTCGATGGTTTTTTTTTTTCCTCTCTCTCTCCCCCTCCCACTCTTTCTGAACCAAAAATGGAAAAATGTCCTCGGGTGAAGGTAAAAAAATAAAAATAAAAGAATATATGTACCCCCATGTTCATAGTAGCACTATTTACAATAGCTAAGATCTGGAAATAGCCCAAGTGTCCATCAGTAGACGAATAGATAAAAAAGCTGTGGTACATATACACAATGGAATATTATGCAGCTGTAAGAAAAAAAAAATCTCTTATCCTTTGAGACAACATGGAAGGACCTAGAGAGTATTATCCTAAGCAAAACAAGCTAAGCAAAGAAAGACAACTATCATATGATCTCACTTATTTGTGGAATATAATGAACATAGCAGTCTGAAGAACAGGGTAGTCCCAGAGATGTGTAAGTAGAGTATAGACTGACAATCCCCAGAAGAGGAGGTAGAGGGGGAAGAGATAAACCACAGAACTTATATGCATGTACACATAACCAATGGACATGGACAACAAAGCTGGGGACGGGGCAGGGAGGGAGGGGGTGGAGGGTGTCAGTGGGGGAAAAAAGAGAAACATCTGTAACAAAAATAAATAAATATACAAACAAACAAACTTATTGAAAATTAAAAAGAAGCCACAGTGAGACTGGTAAGAGGGACTGAGACTCCAAATGGACTATTTACAATAGTCAAGTTATGGAAGCAACATAGGTGTCCAATGACAGAAGAATGGATACAGAAGATGTGGTAAACATATGCACATATGTTTATTATTCAGAATTATTATATAGAATATTACTCAGCCATTAAAAAAAATAAAATCTTGCCATTTGTGACAACATGAATGGACCTAGAAGGTATTTTGCTAAGTGACATAAATCAGATAAAGACATATAATTTCACTTATATGTGGAATCTAAAAAGGAACAAAACAAAGGAATAAAACAAAACAGGACAGATAAAGATACAGAGAACAAACTGATGGTTGTCAGAGGGGAGGGAGAGGGAGGGATGCGTAAAGAGTGTGAAGGGTAATAATAGGTACAAACCTCCAATTATAAAAAATAACATAAGGATATAATGGATAGCATAAGGGAAAACATCAATATCATCATAATAACTTTGTAAGTTGACAGATGGTTATTAGACTTATTGTGGTGATCATGTCATAAGAAATATATATGTTGTACACCTGCAATTAATATATTTTATGTCAACTACACTTTAATTTTTAAAATAAATGGTAAATAAACAAATAGTCCAGCCAGTGTGGCTCAGTGGTTGAGCATCAACCCATGCACCAAGAGGTCACCGGTTGGATTCCCAGTCAGGACACATGCCCCAGTTATGGGCCTGATTCCCATTGTGGGGCATGCAGGAGGTGGCCAATCGATGTTCTCTCTCATCAATGTTTCTATGTCTCTCTCCCTCTCACTTCCTCTCTCTCTAAAATCAATAAAGGAAAAAAAAATTTTTTTAATAGTAAGTAAACAAATGAAGAATTCTTGTCCTCGTGAAACTTATATTCTAGTGGAAGATATAAACAATAAAAATAAGTAAATTATAGAGTGGTTTTGTTTTTGGTTTTTCAATAGAACAGGGAAAGGAAGATCAAGAGAATTAATGGAAAGACTTCCAGTCAAGATGGCAGCCTAGGTAAACTCAGTACTCACCTCCTCCCACAACCACATCAAAATTACAACTAAATTAAGAACAACTATCATTCAAAACTGCCTGAAATCGAGCTGAATGGAAGTCCTACAACTACAAAATTAAAGAAGTAGCCACATCAAGACTGGTAGGAGGGGCAAAGGCACAGACGAGCTGGTCTCACACCCACATGTGGCAGATAAAAATCAAAAGGGATACTGTGGAAGTCCTCCCCGACAAGCAAGGGGTCCCCATTTCATACCAGGTCCCAAGCTCAGGGTTCCAGTGCCAGGAAGAGAAGTCTCCATATAACTTCTAGTCGTAAAAACCTGTGGGAACTGAGGCTGAGGGAGGCTGAGGCTTCTAGAGCCCCAGGAAGTTCCTCTTAAAGGACCTGCACACAGACTTACTCAGACCCACTCCCTCCAGCATGGAAGAGGCAGCTTGAATGTTACCAGAGACATACAGGGAAGAACTGAGTTGTTTGGCCTTGAGGTGAAAGCTGTAGGGCAGCTTTTTCCCAGATAGATATCCTGGTGGAGGCTGTTGTTCCTTTAATGAGCCCTTACCCCATGGGGCAGGCAGACAGACACCATATCTGGGACTCCAGCAACCTGGCTCACACTGTTTGCTCCAACCTGGTGATTCCCTGAGGCCTTCCCCACCCAACTTTCAGGTCCATCCAAGCTGTTTCCAGTGGCTTTACCATAGGATTGGCCTGTCTTGGATCCTGCTTCAGATTTTCCTTAATTCTCTCAACAAAGCAGCATCTGGCCTCAGTGAGTCCCATACCTCTCACCAAGTGGCCCCAGGCCCGGCACTAGGAGCAGCCAGCCTTGGTTCACAACTTGGCCTTGCCTGAGCATCTCCAAGCCAAGCACAAAAAAACAGCCTTCTGCATACTGCTTTGTAGCTTATGCCCGGTAGCCCCAGGTAGAAGACAGGCAGTGGCTGACCTTGCCCCAGAGCCAGCACACCCAGTGGACAGCTTCAGATCACATCAAAGCAACACCACCCAACCACCTCCACAAGCGACACTCTCAAGGAGTGGACCCAGTGGGTACCAGGCCCTGTTGAAGTAAGTCTTGCTCTGTGTGGTGGGCCCCTGAACTACTGGTCCTCCAATGTAGTCAGAGGTCAGTGGCTAGTGGACACAGCCAGTCCTTGCAGCTGATCAACCACTGACATGCCAATAGCAATCAAGACTCAATTACAACAGAAGGATGGACAGACCACATGAAGGGTGCACCTTGAGGGCACAGCTGGGGTGATCAAAGAGGCTGTGCCACTGGACCCTACAGGACACCTGCTACAATAGGCCACCCTAGGAAGCCTAGGAGACATAGCAACTCTACCTAATACATAGAAACAAACACAGGGAAGCAGCCAAACTGAGGATGCAAAAAAACATGTCCCAAATGAAAGAACAGAACAAAACTCCAGGAGAACTAAACAAAATGGAGATAAGCAAACTAACAGATGCAGAGTTCAAAACACTAGTTATAAGGATGCTTAGGGAACTTAGTGAGGACCTCAAGCGCATAAAAAAGGACCATCCTTCAGAAATGAAGGAGGCCCTAGCTGAAATAAAGAATAACTTAGAGGGAATCAATAGTAGAACCATTAATTTGGAATATAAGGAAGCAAAAAAAAACACTCAATCAGAACAGCAAAAAGAAAAAAGAATCTAGTCATGGCTAGTTTGGCTCAGCAGTTGGAGCATCGGCCTGCAGACCAGATAGTCCCAGGTTCGGTTCCTGCTAGGGACATGTACCAAAAAAAAAGAAAAAAGAATCTAAAAAATGAGGACAGTGTAAGAAGCCTCTGGGACAACTCAAATGTACCAACATTCGCATCATGGGGGTGCCAGAAGGAGAAGGAGAGCAATAAATTTAAAAACTATTTGAAATTATGACAGAAAACTTCCCTATCTTGGTGCAGGAAACAAACATACAAGTCTAGGAAGCACAGAGTCTCAAACAAGATGAACCCAAGAGGCCCACACCAAGGCACATCATCGTTAAAACATAAAAGGTTAAAGACAAAGAAAGAATCTTAAAAGCAGCAAGAGTAAAGTAGTTAGTTACCTACAAGACAGTTCCAATTAAAACTGTCAACTGATTTCTCAAAAGAAACTTTGCAGGCCAGAAGGGATGGCAAGAAATATTCAAAGTGCTGAAAAGCAAGAACCTATAACCAAGATTACTCTATCCTGCAAACCTATCATTTAGAATTGATGGACATATAGAGTTTCCCAGACAAGAAAAAGCTAAAGGAGTTCATCACCATGAAACCAGTATTATATGAAATGCTGAAGGGTCTTCTTGAAGAAAAAAAAGATTTAAAATATGAACAATAAAATGGCCATAAATACATTATCTATCAGCAATTGAGTCTACAAACAAAATGAACAAGCAGAACAGAAACAGACTCATAGATACCGAGAACTTTTTGTTAGTTGCCAAACAGGAGAGGGGTTGGGAGAATGGGTGAAAAGGGTGAAGAGATTAAGAAGTACAAATTGGTTGTTAGACTGACCTCAAAGGGAAGGTGTCAGTGGGGGCGGGACAGCAGAAAAGATAAACCAAATAACCAATGGACACAGACAATAATGTGGGAAAGGCAGGAGAGGGGCAGAAATGGGGAAGAGGCTTCAACGGGGGAAAAAGGAGGGACATCTGTAATACATTCACAATAAAGATAAGTTTTGAAAAAGAGAGAACTATTGGAAAAAAGTTACAATTTAAATTGATTGAACATTTCTAATGTACTCAGTGATCACATTGAATCAGTTATGATTATTTGGTTATAAGTAACAGAAGCCAACTCTAAACAGAAGATGCATGTATTGAGTAGATGTCAAGGAACACAAAATTGACAGTAAGCCTGGAAAAACAAGCTGAAAAAGGTCAAGACTCAGGGCAGATCCAAGACAAGTGGAATTAATCAACATTCTCTTCATAATACCATCGCTGCAATGAATGACCTCCTACTGCCTTGTAACCTTTCTACTTTACTCTAGTTAATAATGAAGTTCATAAGAGCTGATTAATCTCGCTGGAGCTACATGCCTACTCCTAGGGGGTAAATAATCCCCCAAAGTAGAAATTTCTAGAAAACGGGAGAATCTTCAAAAGGAAATTAGCTACATACTCTGTGATTCTAACTGTCTGACATTGTGTAAAAGGCAAAACTATGAACATAGTTTTGAAGAAAAAAAAGATTTAAAATATGTAAAAGATCAGAGGGTTGCCAGGGGTTGGTGGGAGGAGAGGCGAAGGGATGAATAAGAGAAACAAATAGAATTTTTTGGGCAGTGAGACTACTCTGCATGATAACAGTCATGGACACGTGTCATTATACATGTTTCCACACCCATAGAATGTGCAATACCAAGAGTGAATCCTAATGCAAACTGTGGACTTTAGGTGCTGATAATATTTCAATGTAGATTCATCAGTTATAATAAATGTACCACTCTGGTGGAGGATGTTGATAACGGGAGAGGCTAAGCATGTGTTAATTTTGCTGTGAATCTAAAACTACTCTAAAAAATAGTCTTAATTCAAAAAGTAAAGGAAATGAATGTGCTTCAGCCAAAATAGGGGAAATGGGTGGTAGTCAACCAGAACACAAAACATGTCCACTACCACAAGTGTCAGCTCCAGCACTTCCACAGAGAAGGGATCTAGAGGTAGCAATCTGACTGAAAGGAGGCAATCGGGTAGTTTTCTTAACACTGCATTTTGATAGCAATTACACTGTTCTGACTTGGATTATATCATTATGTGTGAAGATTATTAGCTATATCAAACCCCTCCAAGCCACACCTTGCCAATCTACTGACCACAACCCCAAAGACACCCTGATTTCTATTGCAGTTTGCTTCGCCTTATTCTGAAACTCCCAATAGGATCAGCCTAGAGAGGCTGCCACATGGAGTCTTTTCATTACAATGACCTTTAGAAATAAACCACAAAGTATATCCTAGACTGAAATAAACAGTCATCAGCCAATTGGCTTATTCTTTATATATTTTTAATTATACAGGGAGGAAAATTTCAGAACCTAACAAAAAGGGGTTCTGAACTATGGAAGTAGCAATATAGATTTGAACCCCTGCCCCTAAGTCCCCACATGGGAACAGACAAAACAACTACAAAACAAAACCAAAAAGCCACAGACAATATACATAACAAAACTAAGTGTCTTCAGTGATCACACTAGCAGTGGTTGTATTATTATTCTGAGTATGATAGAAGGATAAAACAAACCAGTAATGATAGGATAGTGTAATTTTTTCATGTCTCCTGTATTTGACAACCATGATTCCCAACGTCAAAGAAGATATAAATTTAACTTCTTATGAGAACATAAGTAAAAATCTTATATTCCCAAAACTGAATTGGAAGTATCACTATAAACTCATGGAGGTTTTATCTCCAAGATGTCTTGAAAAAATGGCTGATATCATATTAGAAGCAAGAAATGTACCAGGTGTGTCTGAAAGAATTGTCATACCAGATAGTAAGGAAGTCATCAGTGACTACTAGGATCATGTCAGAAGAAGCTGGAGCCCTGGTTAGTGGGACTCAGTTGGTTGGGCATTGTCCTGTGTACCAAAAGGCTGCCAGTTCGATTCCGGGTCAGAGTGCATGCTCAGGTTGTGGTCTTGGTCCCACATCAGTTTTTCTCTCACTCTCCCTTCCTCTCTCTCTAGAAATCAATTTTAAAATCTGTTAAAAAACAAAAACCTGGCCCAGCCAGTGTGGCTCAGTGGATTGAGCGTCATCCCATAGACAGAGGTCTCAGTTCAATTCCAGGTCAGGGCACGTGCGGGGGGGGGGGGGGGGGGGGGTGACATGCAGGAGGCAGCTGATCAGTTTCTCTCAGATTAATGTTTCTATCTCTGTCTTCCTAAAAAGAAAAATCAATAAAAATATATAAACTATTTTTTTTAAAAAAAACCTGGAAGGCAACTTGAAAAGGAGCCCCCACTAGCAACAAGGAGAGTGCTATATAAGTACTGAATGTCGAAATGTACCAAGTTTCCATATTATATGGATGTATTCCTGGGCTTTTAATTTTGTTCTAAAGGTCTGCCCATTCCTGCACTAACAGTACTTTGTTTGAATTAGTATATTTAACAGTTTATTTAAAGTGACTAATTATTAATATCTTGTAGCAGGGCTGCTGTCCTTATTTTTCTTCAAAATGTTCTTAGCTCAGGATCCCAAGTTTCATGAAAAAACCTCTATTGATATTTTCATTTGAATGTCACTATTTATAAATTAATTTAGGAACAGTTGCCATATGGTATTGAGCAACCTCACCCATGAACACAGAGTGATTCTCATTTATTTAGATCTTCTTTCATATTTTCCTTTTTTTTTTTTTTATCCTCACCCAAGGACATTTTTCTATTTTTTGTTCAGATAGAGTGGGAGGGAGAGGGAGAGAGCGAAACATCAACGTGAAAGGGACACATCGAGTGGTCGCCACCCACATGACCCAACCAGGACTGGGGACAAACTGCAACCAAGGTGTGTGCCCTTAGCAGGAATCAAACCCGGGTCTCTCTGGACCGCAGGCCGATGCTCTAACCGCTGAGCCAAACCGGCCAGGGCTTCTTTCATATTTTTCAATGAAGTTTTATAATTTTAGGGAAAAGTTCTCGCATATTGTTTGTTAAATTTATTCCTAGATTCCTTATCACTTTTGTTCCCATTGTATATGGGATCTCTAATCTAATTACATGTTTAATTGCTTTTTGTCTCTGAATAAAATGCCATTAACTGTTTTATAATTTTATTGTGTCTAGAAACCTCTTTTTGGTTCTAATTCTCTTGGATTGTGTGCACAAGCAATCATATGTGAATGCCAGCCACGTTGTTTCTTGCTTTCCAGTCCTTACACCTGTGCTATGTCTTTCTTCTGGCTCTGCAATAGCAGGAGTCTCTGTATCATGTTCATAGCAGTCATTGTTATCTTATGACATAAGTTAATGGCAATACCTCTGTCATGGATTTTTCCACGGTTTTGTATTTTATTTATATATGGATAAGATCATGTGTGAAATGTATATATAATCAGATTTAAGGATGAGTTTAAGTTGGATTGCTCTAAAATATGAGCAGCTTGTCTTTGTCTAAATGTCAAAACCAAACATCTAGCACTGATATCTGGAAGTGCTTGAATGAACTGTTTGACACCTAGTAATAAACTATTTGTAGATCACAGTTCTTCTGACATGAACTGCAATTTATCACTTAGCATAAAAGTTTTCAAATATATACCTCTTTGAGATACAAAAGAGAACATTCCCCAATCATCCTAAATAAACCCCAAATAAACATATCTGCTGAGCACAGTGCAGTCTGTTTCCTTTTCAAATATATCACCACTAAGCGTGATGCTTGCTGTGAGTTTGACACGTACCTTTTTTCAGCTTAGGAAGAGCTCCTCGTTTGCAATTACATTTTACCCAGTGTTAATGCATTTTATTCCTGGAGTAAAATCAACTTAGACATAATGCATTTGGTCAGGATAAGCACTTGTGACTTGTTTGCTGATATTTTATTTAGTATTTTTATATCTATGTCCATAATTTCCCTTTTCTGTGTTGTGCATGCACGTTTTTGTTTTTACCAAATTTATACAAGTACCATAAAGAGAATTTAATAATAGTAAATTCTATTTTATTCATTATAATAATTTTTATACAGGTAATCTGTTTTGTGAAGATTGTTAAAATTTACCCTAAACTATCAAGGCCTGTATTTTGTACTTTTTTTATATAGGATGGTATTTCACTCGATGTTTTTAATGAATCTTAGTCGATTCTAGTATTCTCTTTCTTCTTTAATCCAATTTGAAAGTGTTTACTTTTTTTTTTTTTTTTTTAGACAATTGCTTCTTTACTATAAGGTTTAAAATGCATTAGTAGCCCTGGCCGGTTTGGCTCAGCGGTTAGAGCGTTGGCCTACGGTCTGGAGAGACCTGGGTTCGGTTCCCGCTAAGGGCACGTACCTTGGTTGCAGTTTGTCCCCAGCCCTGGTGGGGTCGTGTGGGTGGCAACCACTCGATGTGTCGCTTTCACGTCGATGTTTCTCTCTCTCTCTCTCCCTCTCACTCTATCTGAACAAAATATCAAAAAATGTCCTCGGGTGAGGATAAAAAAAAATAAATAAATAAAATGCATTAGTAGAAAATTGCTCATGATAATCTCTTATACCTGTTTAAATCTCTCTAGCATCAGTAGTTTTTTTCCTCTTTTCCCCCTAATATTGTTCTATTCTGTATTCTCTCTTCTTAGTAATATATATCACTTGGTAATTCTCAGTAAAGTTAGGGAAGAATTAAACTATTTGAGTTTTTCTCTGAAAATATCTTTATTTCACCTTGATTTTAGCCCTGAAAGACACATTTTGAACTTCTAACCACCAGAACCATACTATACCTGTGTTGCTTTAAGCCACTAAGTTGGTAGTAATTTGTTACAGCAGCAGTAGGAAACTAATACAGGGTAGGTATGGTGAAAATCTGAACTCAGGAAGGCCAGTTACAATTTTGCTAGTGCTTCAGAAGGATCAAATGGTCAGAGCATTTAGCCACACAGAGGATTCTTTGAAGAGATTAGGCATGTAACTTGTATCCACTTAACAATCATAGCAGAAGTCAAGAACAGGAAATAGAGCTTGGATTTTCCAGGAAATATCTGCAGAGGAGATTCTTGTCTAGTGAAGTAAATCCCCATGACATACATAGGAGATCCACAAGGTTCTTGACAATATTAAAACAACAGAAACTGCCAGCCTGGACTAAGGGGATAGACGAGAGGAGATGAAAGAAAATTTTCAGATTCCCAAAGTTCTACAGGCAGGAAACAGGCTTATAAAATTACTTACCCATCTGCAAACACATGCTATGTTTCATGAAGAAGAAAGGATGAGTTCAGGGGCAGAGCCTTAAGCCCAGAGAGTGGAGCGGCAAACCACAGAGCATTGTTCCCAGGCTTGGAACCTAATGTTTGCCCAACTGGATTTCAAAGTTGCTGGGGAATGGTGACTCTTTTATTATTTCCATTTTCTCTCCTTTGAAACTAGCATATCTACATCTTTTATCTTATGTCTATCCCACCATTTTGGGTGCAGGTAACTCATTCTTGAATCACACAGGTTCACAAATAGATTAATTGTGGCTAAGGATTAGCCAAAGCCTCACCAATGCCTGATGAGATTTGGGACTTTTGAGTTGATGAGCTCTTAGACTTTGAGTTGACGCTATAACAGGCTGACACTTTTGGAGATGTTGGGATGAGGGTGAATATATTTTACATGTAGGAGAGAAGTAAATCTTTGGGAGACAAAAAGTAGACTGTAGTATGTAGAATAATGGTCCCCAATGATGTCCACATCCTAATCCCCATAATTTGTGAATATGCTATTTTATATAGCAAAAGTGACTTTGCGGATATGACTATATTAAGGATTTTGAAATGTAAGAATTATCTTGATGAGTCTATTCGGGTTCCAGAAGCCATAAAAATTAATACACTGACCACCAAGAACACTCTTTTAAAATACCCTGGATCTGAGAGTTTTGTGTTAAATAGTAATGTAACATCAATTAATCTCTGAAACAGTCACATTTTTTCATAGAACTAACTTTAAACAGTAAAACATTAACATTTAATGTAACACAAAGGGAACACAAGATTAACTAATAGATTGTATCTAGATAGAGAACCCACATGTATCTGAGACTTCAGTCTCTTACTCCAAGCCAATTCTTGGCTTCTTACCTACACCATACAACCTCTAAAAGGAAGCTAGCAATGTCTACAAAGGGGGTTGAAGTTCACTGTCCAAGAGCAAAGAGGAGTCAGAGGCGAGTTCAACATGGAATCACTGTCAAGGAAACAAAGCAGCAAATTATCTTTTGCTCCTATCCAGAATACCACAGCCATTACATGAAGGGTGAAGGGAAAGAGAGAGAAAGAAAAAAAAAAAAAAAAAACCTGGGTAAAATAACTGCTTTTTCTTCTAGTGCAAGAAAGAAGCATGGCATGTGTTTAGATTTTCTTTCACTCTGAGCCGAAGGTTTTGGCAATAAACATCTGGAAGCTTGTCCACTATAAATTGTTTGGTTTCTTCCCTCCTGTTTCATGAGTCCATGGTGATATTATACTGTTGGAATTTCTCCTTTCATCTGCTTCCTTTCCACTGACAGTTCATAAAGGATGGGACACACTCGGTATGTGAGCTACATAGTTATTTCTTAACATACCAAGAGAATTAGGCTCTATGTACCTAGAGGTAGATACTAGTAACTAGAGAAGTTTTTTTCTAAGTTGTGGTAGTCTGTTTCCTGGGACTACACCCAAATTCACTTATGGTCCTGTAAGAACTGATCTAATAACTTGTAGAGTCCTACAGAAAAGGTCCAATGACCTGATGTAAAATTGCATATAAGGTCTTTTTTGCTTTTGTTATTCTTTTTAATTTTTAAAGAGTTTTTATTGATTTTTACAGAGAGAGGAAGGAAGAGGGAGAAAGAGAAAAAAAAATACCAATGTGAGACTTGATCAGCTCCTTTTGCATGCTCCCCACAGAGAATCGAGCCCACAACCCGGACATGTGTCCTGACCGGGAATCCAACTGGCAACTGTTCAATGCTCAGGACAATGTCCAACCAACTGAGCCACACCAGCCAGTGCTCTTTGTTATTCTTAATAAAAATAGATGCCATATACTGGTTTTATACAAAAGGCCAAATTCTGTACTTTGTATATATATTCCTTTTTACCCTCCCCAAAACATTTTAGATATTACCGCCTCTGATTTATATTGAAAAAGTGGAAGTTTAAAAACCTCAGCAAATATGTACCTGATCCTTAATAAAAAGACACAGAGACGTGATTAGAACACTGGTCTATCTAAGCCCAGACCCACGTTCTTAACCACTGTTTACCTACTGCTTCCCCGGCTCATTTCTGTAGGAGATGCAAGTAGTAAGTTTCAAATTAAAATTATTTAATGGGATAACACTGTATTACAGTCATCCCTCGTTCATTGCAGTTAATCCGTTCCAGACTCTAGCGGTTGCACCTGGCTTTGAAGGATTCCTGGGGAGCTCGAATACATCGGCCTACAGTCCATACGTACAGTAATTGTAATTGTAATTGTAATTGTAATTGTAATACAGGGGTGTATGATTGACTCAGACAACCAAGCACGCGCTGTATCATTTTCACTGTCTCGATCAACTTTTTAATGAATATATTGGACAAAACCGCGATAGAGTGAAGCCGCAAAAGTCGAAGCACCAAGTGGCGAAGGATGACTGATATATTAATCTTCACAATTCCTTAATCCTTGACCCTTTTCTGCATCCACATCTCTGAAGGATTGGGGATATGCTTATGCTATAAGCAGTCATCATGGAAGATTTTGTGCTAGGCTTACCCACCAGACCAGGCAGACACCACAGGCCTCGGGGAGAGATACCACAATTATTTCCTTAAAAGGGGGACCTGTGTATGTCCCTCTCTTCTGAGTAGGTCCCAATGCCTACAGATTTGGAAAGGGGTTTGAAAGCAGAAAGTAACCTGTGCCTTTGCCCCAAATAGAGCCTGTGGAAGTGACAACTGTCCTAAAGAAGTCCTTCAGGACCTTTTATAATTAACACGGTAACGGAGAAGTAGAACTGAAGTGTCTAAGCAGAGGGCAAGGAAGTCAGAGTCAGGTAGGAAAACCTCTGGACGTTCTCCCCCATTCCAACAGAGGTTTGGCCACACTGGGGCGGGGCAGATCTGGAGACGCCTTGCAGACAATTGGCAGGCAACTTGGCTGTCATCTGCAGAACTGGCAGGAGAGTTTGTCTTTCTCTCTGACTGCCTACAGAGGTGACAACCAAGGACCAGCACCTACCTCACCATCAGCTCCTCAGCACCACCTCCCACTCACTGGCTTTCACCCAGCAGTTCTATTGGCTTTGGACCCTGCTATGCAGACAGAGATGGGAAAGCCCAGAACTAACTAAGATGATTTTGAAGTAAGTTTCTGAGTGCAGTGTGAGATTACACTGAATGAAATGATATTTTGTTTCTGATATGTAGTAGAATAAGAACTCAAAATAGAAATTAAATCATGAGGTTGTAGGGGAGAAATAAATTTTCCCTCTAGCCTTCTGAGTTCTGAGTTAAGACTCATGTAACAAGAAAAAGTAGAAGTTTATTAATACGAATACCTATATATACATGGGAGACACCCAGGGGAAAATAAGTAATTCCTCAAAGTAGCTTAGAATTCAAGCTTAAATAGCATTTCAACAGGGAAATGGGAAGAGGGATGTAGGCTTCATAGGGGACAGCAAAAGATTAGTGGGCCCACTCTGGCTGGTTTGGCTCAGCGGTTAAAGCATCGGCCAGCGGACCAGAGTCCCGGGTTCAGTTCCCGCTAAGAAGTATGTGCTAAGGGCACATGCCTCGGTTGCAGTTTGTCCCTGGCCCTAGTTGGGGTCGTGTAGGTGCCAGCTACTCAATGTGTTTCTCTCACATCGATGTTTCTCTCTCTCTCTCTCTTCACCCCTCTCTCCCTCCCACTCTATCTGTAAAAAATAAATAAAAAATAATGAATGGGTCCTTAGAAGAATACATGGGAGATCTGAGAGTTCGTGAAAAACTCTGTCTGGGTGTGATGTCGACTTCTAGCCTCCTTTCCTGTGATGAGAGTCCATCTTCCCTGGTTGATGAAACTCCTGGGAGGGGATTTATGACAACTGAGTTCCTTTTAGAGGATGTGTCTTTAGGCAGGCAAGGGGACTTTGGAGAAAGCTTCTCCCTACATTTGTTGTTTTCCAAGTGCCTACAGCTCAAAATAACCAATATACTAAAGTTTCATATTTTTGGGTGGAATGTCCTAAATTTCTACAGTCCTATTTTGGACTGGAATATTCTCCTACTCTTCTGAGAGAAAGATGATTGTTTTCTTGTATACCTGAGTTTGTAACCTAAGAAATATACATCATCCATGAATAATTATAACTAAGTCATTAACAGAAATTGTGAGAAAATAATGTCTGTGCTTTTTTATTTTTACTTTTAATGAAATTTTCACACCCGCCAAAGTAAAACAAATAGTATAAAGAACCCTAGTTCCAGCAATAATCAAGATGCTGTCAATCTTGTCTCATCTATTATCATAAACACACACACACTTTCTTTATTGTGGAACATTTTATGATGAAGTATAAGCAGCAAATAATTTCATGCAAAAATTATTCCATGTGTATCTTTAATGGAATTTATAGCGCTACCAAGATCCCATTCACATACCGAGGAAAATTAACAATAGTTCCCTTAATATAATATTTTGTTCCTGTTCAAATTTTCCTAGTTGTCCCACAAACGTCTTGTTAAGGCTGGTTTGTTTGAATCAGGATGCAAACAAGGTCTTACAGATAGTATTTAGGTAATAGTTCTCTTGAGATCCTTTCAATGAATAACAGTTTACTCTCTAAAATCTGTGATTTTTCTGTTTCAAATATGCATGTAATCATGTCTGTGGAACGAGATGAGCACTGAATTCACAAGTTTAAAAAGCTGATCTAAATGTGGGTTAGAGCTGTGCCCCAGCCCCAGGACAAAGAAAAATACTTCAGGAAGGGGTCTGGCTCCCTCTAGTGCTTTTCCAAATGACAACTGTCTCTGGTTCTCAAACCACATAAGGAACAAAAATAATCCTGATGTAGCTGCATATTTCTTACATCACACTACTGAACAATGAACTAATGAAATTGTAATAATGAAAAGTAACAGATAGTTATTACATGCCAAGCTCAGAGTCAACTCCTCATATTTTCTATCATGGAAGGTGTCATCGTCATTCAAAGTAACACTGTCATTGTTTACATCAGACTGTCCGGCTGCTGTTTCCAAAATACCCCCACTGTTTTAATAGCTCTTTTATTTCAAACTGTATTTGGAGGAGGGAGTGCAGGAATTTCTCAAAAAGCAATTTGATGACTTATAGTTCCTTTTGTCATTGCATAGGATAAAAGATAGAACAAACCACAGAACTAATATGCATGTACGCATAACCGATGGTCACGGACAACAAAGCTGGGTATGGGGTGGGTGGGGAGGAGAGTGTCAATGAGGAAACAAAGGAGAAATATTTGTAACAAAAATAAATTAATAAAAAAATTATTTAAAAAAAGATAGAACAGGACATGTAAGATGAAAAAAGGAAAAAAATGCACACAAATTATAACAATCCTTAAGACTAAGACATAACATCAGGTGGCAAGAAAAGGGAGGTATAGATACTGTTGTATATAATCAACAGGTACTAAATTAATATATTTGAAAATAATAATTTATTATACAAAGTGTTATAATTAGTATAAAAAAGAGAGAGCAAGGGCAAGAAAAGATACACCTAGTCAAGCAAGACTGGTTTGCCTTGAATAATTTTCACATCTGTGAGTATATAAATATGCATCATTTCCTACTAAAATGTTAAGCTATAAAGATATTTTGTTTATGTTTAGAATTGCCATTGCTCGGCTACAAGCCATTTTTTAAATATGCATCCCTGAAAGAAGTAAAGCTGAATTAAAGTGACAAGTAACTTATACCCCATCTCTTTAATACCAGGTGAACATCCCCAAAGTTCTTCATATAGAAATTCTCAGGGTAGCAATAACTTAGCTATTCAAGCCTGGTCTCTTAAACATGTGAGGAATATTTTCAACTGTGTCAAGAGAATGCCAATTTTAGGAGAACATTGCCACCTTTGAATCCATCATTAAAAGCTAAGGTTCAACAACAAAATCCCTTATAGCCTTGATTAAACATAAAGACCACTTCCAGACCAGTTCAAACCTGACTTGATGGTGGCCAATGTTGATTCACTCCTGGCTCTCCAGAAAAGCCTTGGGTTTTATTCTAGGAATGATAAAAACAAGACCTACTAATAACTGTTTCTAGTATTTACATCACTGTCTATCAGGGTGACCTTGGCTACAACTGGACAGCTCAGATATTGAGATATGAACTAGTGTCAGATTGTTTTGTTTGCAATTATATGTTGGGGGGGGGGGGGAGAGCAGAAACAGTAGATATTTCCATTGCAAATCATTCTGAGGACAGAATGAGGAATTTTCTCCATATCTGGGCCCAAAGGAGGCAGAGACCACAGGAATGGGGCTAGTGGAGAGCTGCCAGAGGCAAGGGTCATTTGCACCATCACAACTTTGGATTATCCTCCCAACCTATGCCACGCGCCCCCACCACCCCACCCCCGCGAGAGAAGACAAGGAAGACAGAGACCCCTTATCCATACCAGCCCAGTAAAGAACAGCAAGAGGGGCAGGCTGACCCTTTGGAAACTGAGAGTCTGATTCTCCCACAAGGTCTTACAAAAGGATAATTTCTGACTCATTCTCCCTGTCCATGAGCACATCTCAGGGAAATTACTATACATACAGTCAATTCTCATTATTCACATTATTTGTTCTATAAAGTGACCATGAACACTGAATTGGCTGATAACACTGAGTCATCACTCCTGGGAGAAATACAAGGTTAGTTTTCCACAAGCTTCAGGTCACAATGTTTTCATCAACCCATCAATGCATAACCTTGTTTTATGTGTTTCTGCTTGATGATGCCTTATTTAACATCTATCGCTGATTCATTAACACTGAACTCACGTCCACTATAACTCCTGCCTGAATGAAGTTGTCACGTGTACTTGCTCGGTATAACATAGCACATTCTGCTCACACCTGGGAACACTAAAGAGTACCTCAGCACTACACTTGGAGGTCCTTTTAACGGCAGACTCGCCCCCCAAAAAACACAGAAATGTGAAGAACGTGGCTCTAAATACCACGGAAAGGACGCGTGTTGGTGAGAGTTTAAATGAGAAGGCAGAGCATCACCTTGTTACAGGTTGCCTGTGAGCGTGCTTGTCAGGCGACTCAATTTCTTTTCTTTGTTACGTTTTGTTGTGGTTGTTTTTTACCTTTTTTGCATATCTGGGCATAGACATTACAAGTACATTTTATCGAGTGGGTGAACCCAAAAACAGAATCCACGAATAAAGACGACCGACTGAATGCGTAAGAAGAGAGAACTCTGTCCCTAAAGATGTATGTCACTAAGCAGAGTCCTCTTTCCTCACCTGCAGAAACTACCACCAGATCGGGGACGGTCACAGGCCTTGATCACCCTGAGGACAAGGAAGCCCTTGTGGGAGGATTTCCATCTGCAATGGAGCCGGAGGATAGGAACTGGTGAATCTCACGCACGCACCCTCAGAAGAACGGAATGAAGAACTGAGTGCCTGGTTTCCAGCTGGTGCCTGACTTTCAGAAGACCAGTGAATGTCCACGAAGAATCCCTTCACATCCTCAAGCCAATGAACTTACCGCTTGGACTCTGGCAGGACTTCCCCGTCCTTGCAGACCTTGTCACAAATACAGCCTCCCCAGACCCTCAACGCACTTGCCTGTAGCTTGCTGCACCATGTTTTCAAATCGCAATTCCTCTGCTATTCCCGGAAAAACTCAATCCTTGGAAATTTGAGCTTCCTTCTGTTTACCTCTTTATTTAGGTTGACACTCTGAAATGACAGACCACTGGAGACAGTGGGTGAACCAGGACGGGTTCCCGTGGCAAACTCGGCGGGCTTGTCAGGTTTCTTTCCTTCAAGTCTCTCCCTTCTGCTGAGTAAGTATCCCTGGGATTTGAGAGAGAGACGGAGAGAGAACCCTTCTCACAACGGAAAAAAATGAGGATTGGAGTCATTCATTTAAATGTTAAAAAGGAATGTAATATATACCCCAATGAGATGAAACAGAACAGAACAGTTAAAAGGGTTTATAGCAATTGCCTGCTGTTTGGCATGGCTTATCACATACGTACGGCTAACTGCAGAAGTACAGTCTCCTAACCACCTACCTCTGCAAAAAAAAATTAAGGGGAAATTTGAAAACTAAATGAATAAACTGGTCCAAGATAACCTGGAAGCAGAAAACTACGTCGAGTCAAGTGTTACTCAACGTTCCAGTGCTTAACGGATCAAGAGGTGGAGTTGCCTATTGTCTTCAGTCTGGACAGAAACTACTCCCTGTTCCCCGAGGCATGAAAAATATCAAGTCACCCTGGTCGGTGTGGTTCAGTCGGTGGGAGTGTGGTCATGCGGGCACTGAGGGGTTGCCTGTTCGATTCCTGGTCAGGGCACATACCCAGGTTGTGGGTTCAATCCTGGTCAAGTTGTTTATGGGAGGCAACCGATCTCTCTCATACCGATGTTTCTTTTTGTCTCTCTCCCCCCTTCATTCCTCTCTCTCTCTAAAAAGCAATAAAACCATATTAAAAGGAAAAAAAAATGTCAAGATGTAATTCTGACATTTCCTCCCAAAACAATGCTGTGAATCAATGAGCCCTGCTTCAGTTATACCTCCAGATATATGGGGAGACCGCTTCGGAGAGCATTCTCTTTGACAGGAGATGTTCTGTAACACCAAGCAGTATCGTCCTTACTGTGTTCCTCCGATTATACATAAAGACCTGATTCAAAGCAAATATAAGGAATACTTTTCAAACTGTGTTACCATATTTGCCCATTCTCTCCTCCGATTGACAGGACGATAGGAGTGGCTTCCATTTGCTACAAGGAGCCGAGCCCCAGGCTCGGGCTTCACCTTGTTTTCAGCTGTGAGGCCATAGTTATCATTCCCCTGTTACAGATGTGGAAACTGAAAGAGCAAAGTCACGAGCTAGTAAGTAGTGTTGCTAAAATCCAATCTTACATCTATCAAGCTACAAAACCTATACAGTACGACTGACGTAGGCAGACTTCTTCTGACACAGAGCTGCCTGTAAGTGATGCTTGCTAGCTTCAGGAGAAAAAAGGAAGAAACTTATTCACATCTGTAAATTAGATACTAAAAAATAAAATAGTTAATGTATGACCAAATACTAATGTTTTATGAGCTTAAGTAATCTGTACCTATCAGATAATATATTCTGTAAATGGATTTAAAAAGATTAAATGTTGCGATGAAATTCCAGGGTAGGACAATTAGTATCAGCCAGATAGTATAAGACTCCCAAATACCACTACTCGTTTTAGACATATTATTATGGTAATGGTGTAAAGGGTGAATTGAGAGCATGTGGGTGGGTAGAGCTGAGACAGGAAGGCCAGATAGACTATTGCAACAACTCAGGTATGAGCTAATTACAGTAGTGGAGTAAATGCAAGATGGGAGGGTTACTGTTCAATCCACTAAATCAGGAAGGAAAAGACATAATAGCGGCCACGCAAATGGAGAGAAAAGGAAGAAGTCCGGAGCAATTCCTTGTTCTAGCTTGAGTACCATATTGGCAACAGCTCTAAGATCAGACATTCCAAGCAGAGGGAGCCTTCTTGGGGTCTTGGTATTACCAAGTTCTTCAGATAGTGACTACGACTTTTGAACATCTATTCCTTAACGTGTTTCTAAAACTCACAACAACCCTGTGAAAGAGGTGACAGCTGAGGACACTGAGGCGAGAGGAGGAAGGAGCTTTTCCAGAATCATTCCGTTTGGAAGAGGTGAAATGAGAGAGCAGGGTCAGTGGAGACCATGAGCGAGAACCCACTAGAGTAAAAGGGTTTTTCTTTTCCTTGGCCAGTCTGTATACCAGGAAATGGTCTGAGAGTAATAAAATACAGTTAGGATAGGGAAGTTTGTTTAATTACCATTTGGGGGAAACTTTATACATTGTCACTAACGTGATTTACAAGGAGAAATTCACAAAGCAAATTAGACATTTCCTTCCCTCTGCACCTTTGCATGTGTGAGTCTCCTATTGAGAAGTTGAGAAATTTAGTCCGTCAAATAAAAGTGGTAAAAACCAACCTGTCAAAATTCAGCCACCCCTAAACTTGGCGTTCATCTACCAACCCAAGTGCTGAACTGCCCTCCCTCCTCATCTTTTCACTGAGCAAACACCCATCATCAGCTCTCAGCCTCTGAGAAGCTGCTTCTGACCCTTGTTAAAGAAAATTATTCAAGACACATAAGTAAGGCAAAAAATAATTATGTAGACCTTTGAATGGTGTGCTAGACATGCTCTAATAGGCTCATTTGTGGGTCATCTCTTTTGGGGAATGTAACTTGGTTTCACTTACTATCACAACTGATTAGGGCAATGACATTTTACAACTCTGTAAAGTCAGAAATTTAACTCCTAAAATTAAGACCAATAAAATGTGATTATTTTCACTTCTGTCTAGCAGCAAAATAATTCCCTTAAATCACAATTTTATAGCATTAGAGGACATTGATCAGTTTTGTTTCTAGGTTAGCAGTCTTTACTAACATGCCTCTTCCTAGTGACTTTCTAACTCCATTTCTTGTGTTCTTTTTGTGCCCGTTTTGTCATTCTGCTAGTTTACTCATCAATAATAAGGTAAAGAAAACGTGAACACATGGCTCACTAACTTTTTCTGTGAGAATTATGCCAATAATTTGGAAATGACTAAGTAAGAATTGACCACCACCACCACCCCCCAACCCCACGCCAAATACTTGGATAACAAGCCCTGCCATCATGGCTTGTGTACCTGCCTTCTCTGCCAGATTTCTAAGGAGTCAGTGGATATTTCTGTCTTATGTGCCACTGCTATCTCCAGAACACTACAAAATAGTTGTCCCAGCCCAGCCGGTGTGGCTCAGTGGATTAAGCGTCATCCCATGGACTGAGATCCTGGTTCCATTCCCAGTCAGGGCTCACATGCCCGGGTTTCAGTTTCGATCCCCAGTAGGGAGTATGCAGGAGGCAGCCGATTGATGTTTTCATCTCTCTTTCCTTTCCTCTCTCTAAAAAATAAAATAAATAAATTTTTTTAAAAAGCATTAAATTTATTTTTTTTTTAAATAGTTGCCCCAGAGGCTGAGCTCAACAAAAATTCCTGAATGAGTTCTTATTCAAATGCCTCAGAGCCCTCTCTCCCTCTCTTCTCCTGTGTCTGTCATGATCTCAAACCCCTGCATCCTTTTAAACTTGGTAATGGCTGTCTTTGCTACTTACAGCCTCTTCAAAAAGTACCAACTTGTTATCTAATTAAATGATAGGTTTTTCTCTCATTGGAGGACCTACAACAGGGTTTAGGGCTGACAACAAGATGAAATTCACATCATATGCCTGGGCATCAGTAACCTTCAAAAAATAAATATTAGTCTGGTCGGTGTGGCTCAGTGGTGGAGCATCGACCCATGCACCAAGACGTCGCCGGTTTGATTCTGGGTCAGGGCACATGCCCAGGTTTTGGGCCCAATCCCCAATCGGGAGCATGCAGGAGATGACCAATCGATGTTTCCTCACATTGATGTTTCTCTCTCTCTTCTTGTCTCTTCCTCTCTATCTAAAATAAATAATGATTGGCCAGTTTGGCTCAACAGTTGGAATGTTGGCCTGCGGACTAGAGAGTCCCGGGTTCAGTTCCCGCTAGGGGCATGTAGAAAAGAAAAAAAGAAAAGAAAAGAAGAAAGAAAGAAAGAAAGAAAAGAAAGAAAAGAAAGAAAGAAAGAAAGAAAGAAAGAAAGAAAGAAAGAAAGAAAAGGAAAGAAAGAAAGAAAGAAAAGAAAGAAAGAAAAGAAAAAATGTTTCATTTTAAAAAGACACACATAAATCGATAGGTGTGGAATAAAATGATGTCTGGGCTTCATTTGAAAATGCTTCAGCAAAGAGAGAAGGAAGACTGAAGTAAGATATGCCCAGTTGAGGGAACAGAGGGTGCTAAGCTCCAGCGACTGGCAAAGGCTACGAAGGCAAGTGGGAGCCGGTGAGAGGGGCAGATTGCCTGGGACTGGGTCCTGCAGAGCAGAGGAGGAACTTCCTGAGTCGGGACATTACCCTGGCGAGCATGGGGCCGCCAACACGCGAGGGACCATGAGTGGTGGGCACAGGACCATGAGGGCAGGAAGAAGGTGGGAGCGGGGAGGGGGGGTCAA
Source organism: Molossus molossus (assembly GCF_014108415.1). NCBI lineage: Eukaryota > Metazoa > Chordata > Mammalia > Chiroptera > Molossidae > Molossus > Molossus molossus. The sequence goes on from NW_023425346.1 coordinate 34,334,369, forward strand.
TAGAGGGGGAAAGAAAGAACATCTGTAATACTTTCAACAATAAAGATTTTAAATAAATAAGTAAAATAGACCTAAAATACAGGTCTCAAGCAGAAGATGCTGTACCTGTACCTATATCTTTAAGTCAATTAGTATTTAATTTCTATCAACTCATGGATTGAAACTCACTATTCTGATCCAGCTCTTTGTTGAAAGACTATTCTATTGGTATTATATAACTGGCAATAATGAAAGCCTTGGTGAGTATCAAATATGACTCTGCCCGTTATTAATTTATTGACTCAGCTTTAAATTCATCTTTTGTGTGTACTCTGTATAAATAGCTCTGGTCCCTTGAAAGATTTTTCTTTTGTGGCTGACAGGATGTTAAGTTTTCTCAGTAGAGGGCGCCAGAGAAACATTGCAAGAGAAAAAAGTCTTGTTCTTGCTTCAGTGTGTTCCAAGGGCAGGCTTCCCAGAATCCATCCTTCCCAGAACCCAGCTTCTGCAGCACGGGCAGCTTCTCCACCATCAGGCCCATGCACCGTGGGCAGCCTCTCCAGTGTCCAGCCCCTGCACGCAAGGCCTCCCCAGCACTTGGTGCCTTTAGTCACTACAGTGTAGTGCATAGTGGCCAGCAGCAACTAGCCACCCCCACCCCCACCCCCTCAACCCCCCCTACTCCAGCAACCTCTTTAGCCATTTTGTAAATATAGTGCCGGGGGAGATACTCCTGTGAAGAGATTCCTCCAATACCCTAGAGGATGGATTTCCAGCAACATCCCCTAGTACGAGTCCTCCAGCGAGGACTGGCTTTCAGTCCTGGGGCAGAGGGGGGCTGGAGAGTTCTTCCTTGCGTGCTCTATCTAAACTGCTCCTTACGGCTTTTATTCCTCAGTTCTCTTTATTTCTTGCTAGTCAATCCCTCATTATTCCAGTCCCCTTTAACAATTCTTTATATTACACTTTCCCTATTCAAATTACTATGTGCCTTCTCTCTCTTGATTGGACCCAGACTGAGACAAACTCCTTGAAACAAAATAAAAATGAAACCCCCTCTTAACTTAAAGATACTTTATTGGGTGCTCGACGTAAACAGCAGCTTCCCGTGGTAAGTGTTTACTCATACAGAAATGAAATGTCGTGTTTAAAGAAATAGAAATTACTTACATATTTGGGACTTAGATGGCTGAGAAAATTGAAAACATGTAAGTTTTTCTTAATCGTTCCTACTGATATAAACAATTCCAATCATCATAAGCATGATTGTTTACTTAGAGCTATGTGAGATGTATACATTTTATTATCCTAGGAGGGTCTCTGCAGTGGCCCAGCTACTTAACACTGGCGTAATCCAAAGTTAAATTCAGGGCAGTCATAGACAACTCAATTACTTATAGGCCCTGGCTTCCCTTCAAAAAAGAATTTTCAAATTTGCCTGTCATCTTTAAAGGAAAACTTCTTGATTGTTTAAGTAGAATTGTAGACTAATTCTATAAGAGGGAGAAGCACAGTAAAGCAATTAAGAGCTCAGGTGCATTACATCAGTGCACTTCAGTTTCTTCATCTGTGAAAAGGGCATAAAGACAGCATTTGCCTCATAGGGCTGCTGTCAGGACTGAATGAAAATATGTAAAGCCCTTAAAATTATGCCTGGCAGACAGCACTTGTTATTATTCTTTTTGTATTAATAAATGTTTCATTTTATTTTTCTCTTAGTTCCATGTGAAAATTGACTTTTTTGTATTTTTCAATTATAGTTTGCTTTCAGGGTAATTTTGTATTGGTTTCAGGTGTACAACATAGTGGTTAGACAGTCATGTACTTTACAAAGTTTCCCGTGATATTTCCCATATCCATGTTATTATCATTATCATTTATGATCTAACTCCTCAAATGTTACTTTAACAGTACAATTATGAAATAAAAGGGGGAATAAAGAAAAAAAGATACTACACTATCCTTATAACAGGAGAACCAACATTTTATGTAAGCACTTAGTTAAGCTAAATAAAAATGTTACCTATGTCTAGTAGTCTTGTACCAATGGGATTTAATCAAGTAATAACTTAACCTGCATCAAAAATAATTCCCAAGTCGTTTTTCAAGTGATTTTAGCCAGCATTCTTTTTTTTTAATTTTTTATTGGTTGATTGATTTTGAGAAAGTAGTTTCTCAAGTGACTTTTGCCAGAATTCTTTTTATTCTTTAATTTTTTATGTATTGATTGATTTTTAGAGAGAGATAGGAGGGGGAAATAGAGAGAGAGAGAGACATCAATTTGTTGCTTCACCCATTCATGCATTCATTGGTTGATTCCTTTATGTGCCCTGACCTGGGATCAAATCAGAAACCCTGGCATATCAGATAATGCTCTACCTAACTGAGCTACTCCACCAGGGCTTGCTAGCATTTTTATTCTATTTAGAGTAAATGCAGACTTTGTAAATGCTAAGAAATTGCCAGTGGCATCCTCCTCCTCCTCCTCATCATCATCATCATCATCTAAATTTCTCATGTATTAGAATTAAAGCTACTTCTTTTTCTAAGAATTTGGGGTCACAGAGAAAGCAAGATGTCTTCAGTTTTGTGAGTTTTTTCATTTACATACTTTAGATATTATCTTTGTAGTCACATAGACTGGGTTTAACCCCAGCCCCATGCCTAGCCAGCTAGATAAGCTCAGACACGTGTTTTAACCTCTCCAAATTCTATGCCTTCCCCTATTGCATGAAGATCACAACGCCTACAATGAAGGATGGTCGCGAGGATTAAGTGAAATAAAGTGTGTCAAGCTAGCTAGCATCATGCACAGCATCGTCACTGCTCAGTAAGGAAAAGCAGCAGCCACTGTCATCACTATTGCTGAGAGTCTATCACCTAACTGTTTGCCTTATTAATTTCATGACCTCTTGTTTAAACAAGTAAATGTCAGAAGAAGGTCCTAGAATGTCAATGTGTGTTTCATAAAAATTAATCAGAACCTGAAGGTACCTCGGATTTAGTTGTTCACATGCCAACTTTATATCTCTTTTCTCTCTCTTTTTCTTTCCTTCCAAAACAAATGTCTCTTTTCTGAGCTCGAAGTAAAGAGCATGTGAGCATTTCTCAATGAACTCTTTTACAAGTTTTTCATTGTTTGGCGGCAAACCACTGCGAGCATTTTTTATGCAAATTGTGGTAATTTCACCATCCACAGTCTCCTGACATAGCACGTTAGATCTTTTCAACATGCTTTCGTAACAGCTTTTCTTCTTTTTCAGGTAAAGGAAAACATCTGTATCGAGAACAAATGTCTCTCCACATCTAGTAGCCCTGGGCACTGAGGACCTGGGTGACTCCAGAGCGTTGCTACTTCTCTGCAGACTGCTTCTGGGGCTCTGTCTATTCCACTTCCCCCCCTCGCTGGTGGAACTCCTGTCTTTTTCTAAAAGAGAACTTGCTTTTAATAGCAAAGACTCTTTGAGCTTCTTCATAGCCAGAAATGACCCCTGAACGGAGATTCTCCCGTTTTGTTCCAAAGGACTGAAGCATAAACTTGGAATTTTCCTTTTCAGGTCCCTCACGAGGCTTTCCAGAACGACTTGACCCAGAAAAACGGAGAGATCGAGAGTTGCATTTACAGAGCTGAAGACCTAAAATTAGAGAGAAATTAAAACAGCACATCCTGGTGGAGTAGACGACATAAATACATTCTTTTTCTGCCACTGTCTCTGCAACAGTTGCCCTAAACCAGTCCCCAGTTCCCTAACACAGGCTGGCTTCTTGCACCATAGCAGCCCATCAAAGGGATCCCACAACCCCAGCGAGCACACAGTGTTCAGTTTGGGATTCACAGTCCCTCATTGCATTCCCCAAAACTGAGCTGGTCAAATATTTTTAGAGGCAGAACACTTTTTTGAAACAAAGTTTTAAGCAGAACCCATAGATATACACTGTTCTGGTTCTGCTCTGTGGACAGGGGGTCCCCCTAGACCGCCCTCCAAGGTTGAGGTTCATCAGATGGCTGCACAGAACCCTGGATTTCTTACCAAATAAAGTTTTAAACCAGTGCTTTGAATTTTAACTTTTCCTCTGATTTCTTCCCCTCCTGCATCTTCAAGCCTTCTCTTTTATGTTCATGCTAATTAGGTTTTTGTTTTTTCCCCCCAAATATGTCTTTAGGTAGATACCGATATCATCCAGGAGAGCATGAAAGCTCACTATCACTTTAAAAGTATCAAGTGGGCCCTGGCCAGTTTTGTTCAGTGGTTAGCGCATCGGTCCATGGACCAAAGAGTCCCAAGTTCAATTGCGGCCAAGGGCACATACCTCTTTTGCGGTTCATCCCCGGCCTGGATGGGGTAGTGTGGGTGGCAACCAATCCATGTGTCTCTCTCACATCGATGTTTCTCTCTCTATCTATCTATCTATCTCTCTCTCTCTCTCTCCCTTCCTCCCACTCTGCCTGAAGATAAATGTAAATATCCTCAGGTGCCCTGGCTAGAGCGTTGGCCCACGGTCCAGAGAGACCCGGGTTCGGTTCCCACTAAGGGCACGTACCTCGGTTGCAGTTTGTCCCCAGCCCCAGTTGGGGTTGTGCGGGAGGCAGCCACTCGATGTGTTCCTTTCACGTCAATGTTTCTCTCTCTCCCTCTCTTCCTCTCTCTCCCTCCCACTCTATCTGAACAAAAATGGAAAAATGTCCTCGGGTGAGGATAAAAAATATATATATACATATCCTCAGGTGAGGATTAAAAAAATAAAAGCATCAAGGGGGACATATAGAACCATAAAACAGACCAAGCAGTAACCAAAAAAATGTTAAGCCCTGGCCAGTTTGGCTCAGCGGTTAGAGCGTCGGCCTGCGGTCCGGAGAGACCCGGGTTCGGTTCCCGCTAAGGGCACGTACTTCGGTTGCAGTTTGTCCCCGGCCCTGGTTGGTCGTGCGGGTGGCAGCCACTCGATGTGTCCCTTCACGTCGATGTTTCTCTCTCTCTTTCCCTCCCACTCTATCTGTACAAAAAAAATGGAAAAATATCCTCGGGTGAGGATAAAAAATAAAAAAAATAAATAAAAAAAATGTTAAGATACAGGTTTGGCCTTTAACACTGACTCGGGTTACGGAGTTTGCATTTTCTTTCCTAGAAGTCATGGGTAACAGTGCTTTGTGTCTCCTACATAGGGAACACTTTGCAGAAAAAATGGGATCCAGGACTGGCAGTTGGCCTTCAGCATCACACCTTACCTTTTCACTAACATGAGAGACTGTAAGTTGAATGGTTCCAACCTTCTCTGCCAGAGAGTGTTTCTTTTTTCTGATGACATTCTCTGCAACTAAGTGGAAACAATACCATCAGAAGTGTTTGTGACTTGATACACTAATAATTATTTTAATTAATAATAGAGGTGTTCAATCCTATTATTTAGAATGCCTATGATTTTGTCTCCATTTTTCCTCTAAATTCAACTTTTAGTTTTCACTTCAACTTTAATACATTAAAATTCATTCACATGTAAATATGATCCTAATCATATTTTAAAATATGTGTGTGTATAATATATATAAAATATATATAAAGTGTGTATATATAGCCCAGCTGATGTGGCTCAGTGGTTGAGCGTCAACCCATGCACCAAGAGGTTGCCGGTTTGATTCCCTGTCAGGGCACATGCCCAGTTTGTGGACCCCGTCCCCAGTGGGAGGCATGCTGGAGGCGGCCAATCAGTGTTCTCTCTCATCGATGTTTCTATCTCTCTCTCCCTCTCCCTTCCTCTCTCTCTAAAATCAATAAAGAAAAAAATTTTTAATAAATAAAACACACATAGGTATAGTGTGTGTGTGTGTGTGTGTGTGTGTGTATTATAACAAACGCCTAGAAGTTAATCTCCCACTCTGTTAATTATGACCATGAGACTTCACCTTCTTAGATCCAGGATACCACACTGTCTTGGTTTTTCTTTTCTTTTTTGAATTTTTTTTCTGTATTGATTTTAGAGAGTGAGGAAGGGAGAAGGAGAGAGAGATAGAAACATCGATGAGAGAGAACATCAGTTGGCCGCCTCCTGCATGCCACCCACTGGGATTTGGTCTACAACCTGGGCATGTACCCTGACCAGGAATTGAACTGTTGACCTCTTGGTGCATGGGTCAATGCTCAACCACTGAGCCACACTGGTCAGGCACTGTCTTGGTTTTCTGGTCACTCACTGGCTGACCTGCTCAGTCTCCTTTGGTAATTCTCCTTCACTTCCCATTTTCCAGATGTTGTCATGCCTATGCCTCAGTCTTCATACCTCATAACCCTGGGAGATCCACAGCTTTAGATACCATCTCTCCATGTATCTATTTTTGTTTTTATTCCTCACCCAAGGACAGGCTTAGAGAGAGGAAAGAAGAGGGAGAGAGGAAAGGAGAGAGAGAGAGAGAGAGAGAGAGAGAGAGAGAGAAACACTGATGAGAGAAAAACACTGAGCAATTGCCCTCCATACACCCCCAACCAGGGATCAAACCCACAACACGGGCATGTGCACTGACCAGGAACTGCACCAGCAACCTTTCAGTGCACAGGACATTGTTCGACCAACTGAGCCACTCTGACCAGGCATCACTTTCAAGATTGTCTTTAGCCTGGACTTTTCTCCTTTCTGTGTCCAAATCTGTAACCTCATTATCTTTTTTTTTTATTAATTAATTAATTTATTTATTTTTGTTACAGATGTTTCTCCTTTTTCCCCATTGACAGCCTCCTCCCCCTCCCTCCCAACCCTGTCCCCAGCTTTGTTGTCCATGTCCATTTGTCATGCATACATGCATATAAGTTCTGTGGTTTATCTCTCCCCCTCATCCCCTCTCCTGGGGATTGTCAGTCTGTTCCCTACTTCCATGTCTCTGGGACTACTCTGTTCTTCAGACAGTTATGTTCATTATATTCCACAAATAAGTGAGATCATATGATACTTGTCTTTCTCTGTTTGGCTTGTTTCGCTTAGGATGATACTTTCCAGGTCCCTCCATGTTGTCTCAAAGGATAAGAGATCTTTTTTTCTTACAGCTGCATAGTACTCCATTGTGTATATGTACCACTGTTTTTTTATCCATTCATCTACTGATGGACACTTGGGCTGTTTCCAAATCTTAACTATTGTAAATAGTGTTGCTATGACCATGAGGGTACATATATTCTTTCTGATTGGTGTTTCAGGTTTCTTAGGGTATATTCCTAGAAGTGGGATCACGGGGTCAAACAGCAATTCAATTTTTAATTTTTTGAGGTAACACCATATTGTTTTCCATAGTGGCTGCACCAGTCTGCATTCCCACCAGCAGTGTACTAGAGTCCCCTTTTCTCCACACCCTTGCCAACACTTGTTGTTTGATGATTTGTTGATGGCGGCCATTCTGACAGGTGTGAGGTTATATCTCATCGTTTTAATTTGCATCTCTCTGATGATTGAGCATTTCTTCATATGCCTCTTAGCCACTTGTATGTCCTGTTTGGAGAGGTATCTATTCAGTTCCTCTGCCCATTTTTTAATTGGGTTCTTTGTCTTTCTTTTGTTGAGTTGTATAAGTACTCTATATATTTTGGAAATTAATCCCTTATCTGATGTATCATGGGCAATTATGCTCTCCCATAGAGTAGGTTGCCTTACCATTTTGGTGGTTGTTTCTTTTGCTGTGCAGAAGTTTTTTAATTTGATGTAGTCCCATGTGTTCATTTTCTCCTTTGTTTCTGTTGCTTTAGGTGATGTATCAGTGAAAATTCTGCTGTGTATGATGTCTGAAATTTTGTTGCTATATTTTCTTCTCTGATCTTTACTATTTCCTTCCTTCTGCTTGCTCCGGGGTTTTCTTTTTGTTCGCTTTCTAGTTCTTTAAGTTGTGAGGTTAGATGGTCAATTAGAAATTTTTCTTGTTACTTGAGGTGGGCTTATAGTGCTTTCATTGCATCCCATTGATTTTGTGTTGCTGTGTGTTCATTGGTACCCAGGAATTTTTTAATTTCTTCCTTGATCTCCATGGTAACCCATTCATTGTTCAATAACTTGCTATTTAGCCTCCATGTTTTCAAATGTCTTTGCATGTTCTTGTTGTAATTGATCTCTAGTTTTATGCCATTGTGATCTGAGAAGATGCTTGATATGATTTCAATCTTCTTGAACTTGTAGAGACTTAGTTTGTGCCCTAACATGTGATCTGTCTTTGAGAATGTCCCATGTTCACTTGAGAAGAATGTAAATTCTGAAGTTTTGGGGTGTAATTCTCTGTAGATATCTATTAAATCCATTTGATCTAGCACTTCATTTAAAGTCTGTGTTTCTTTGTTAATTTTTTGTCTAGAGCATCTATCCAGTGTTGTCAGTGGGGTGTTGAAGACCCCTGCTATGATTGTATTGCTGTCGATTTCTCCTTTGAAGTCCTCCAGAAGATTTGTAATATATTTTGGTGCTCCTATATTGGGTGCATATATGTTTACCAAGGTTATATCTTATTGAAAGGATAGATCCTTTCAATATTGCGTAGTGGCCTTCTTTGTCGCTAGTTATGGCCTTCATTTTGAAATCTAATTTATCAGATATCAGTATTGCTACCCCAGCATTTTTTCCTTTCCGTTTGCTTGAAAGATTTTTTTCCATCCGTTCACTTTCAACCTATGTGAGTCTTTTGTTGTGAGGTAGGTCTCTTGTAAACAATATTTCTGTGAGTCATGCTTTCTTATCCAGTCAGCTACTCTGTGTCTTTTTATTGGAACATTCCAGCTATTCACATTTAAGGTGATAATTGATATGCACTTATTTATTGCCATTTTTGTTTAGTGTGGTTCTATTTTTCTTTCTATTTTTTCTGCTAATTACAGCAGTCCTTTTAACATTTCTTGCAATGCTGGTTTAGTGTTAATATATTCCCTTAGCCATTTTTTGCCTGGAAAGCTTTTTAGTTGTCTTTCTATTTTGAATGATAGCCTTGCTGGATAGAATAGTCTTGGATTCAGATTCTTGTTTTTCATGACCTTGATTATTTTATGCCACTCCCTCTGGCCTGTAGTGTTTCTGTTGAGAAGTCAGCTGAGAGCCTTATGGGGTTTCCTTTGTAGGTAACCTGTCGCTTATCTCTTGCTGCCTTTAGGATTCTCTCTTTGTCTTTAATTTTTGGCATTTTAATTACTATGTGTATTGGTGTGGATCTGTTTGGGTTCTTCTTATTTGGGGCTCTCTGTGCTTCTTGAACTTGAATGCTTTCTTCTTCCACCAAGTTAGGAAAGTTTTCTGTCACTATTTCTTCAAATATATTCTCTAACCCTTGCCCATTTTTCTCCTCTTTGGGGACTCCTATAATGCAAATGTTATTACATTTCCAGTTGTCCCACAGTTCTCTTAAGCTATCTTCCTGTTTTTTAAGTGTTTTTTCCTTTTGGTTTTCCGATTGGTTGATTTTTTTCTACCTTGTCTTCTAATTCACTGATCCGGTCCTCAGCTGCTTCTACTCTGCTGGTTAGTCCTTCCAATGTGTTCTTTATTCCTGCTATGTCATTCTTCATTTCCACTTGGTTGGTTTTCAATGTTTCTATATCTTTACTCATGGTGCTGATGTCCTTACTCATGCTGTTGAGCTTCCTCAAGATCATGGTTTGGAACTTTACCTCTGATAATTTGCTTAATTGCATTTCATTTATCTCATCTTTGATAAAGTTCTCTTGTTCTTTTGGGATTTGTTTCTTTGTTTCACCATTTTGGCTATCTCAGTGGGTTTTGGAGCCTGCCAAATTTTCCCTGTGGGTGTTGGTGTTCTGCTGTTTGTGGCTCCCTTTACTGAGTTTGGATGGGCCTGAGTTTGGATGGGCCACATTAAACACCACTGTCAAGTCTTAATTTCCTAGGTATATTTGCAAGCCCAGGAAAGGTTCAGTTATCCTCTAGCTTTTTGCCTGGAGGCTAGTAGTCTCAGTTACTCAGGGCCGTGGAGTGTAGCCCTGGTGTTCTGTGTAAGAGGGCTTCCACAGGGTGGGGTAGATGCTGGTTATTAATGAGCGTCAATTTGCATTTCTTTGCCTCACCTGGAAAAAGATGAATCTCCAAGGGAGGGGCTGCTGCTTTTCCCCACAGCTCTGGGAAGGTGCAAACAGGCCACCATCCTTTGTGGCCGCGACTCAGCAAAAACTCTGAGTGCCCTCCAAATCCCGGGTGTCCCCACAGAGTTCCAGTCCACTCCGCCCTCCTTCTGCCAGAGCCCCAGGTGAGTGGCTGTGGCTATTTTAGTGCTCTGTCCTGGCTCTCTGCACTGTGGAGTGGGCCTGGGAGCTTAACCCCAAGGGCACTGCTCATAGCTAAGACTGCTGCTGTCTGTGGGCTCCCAGCCCGCCACCCTCTCATGCCTCCACAGATCCTATCAGTGTCCCTGGTTATATGGTCCTGTCCTGCTGCTTTTCTGTTGCTTTTTTTCTGAAGATTTGTCTTTATTTTCGTTGTAATTCCCGTTTGGTCCTTGGAGATTGTCTGTGTAGCTTCCATTCTCTCCGCCGCCATTTTACCATCCTATACCTCATTATCTTAATGAGCGTCTCAGTGACCAAAATTCAACTCTAGATAACTATCCCTCATCCAAAAGTACTCTTCCTCCAGTGTTCTACATCTCTGAAAATAACACTGAATCCATCAGCAAATCCTAAATTCCCACTAGCTCTTAATCGCCTGCCTGCTACCCCTCTAGTAAAAACCAGCAATGACTAGTAGCTCCTATTCTCCACATGACTGACAGATTGACCATCCAAGAAAAGGCAGTCACATTGGACTTCCGGTCAAGATGGCGGCGTAGGGAAACGCAGTATCGCGTTCTCCCACAACCACATCCAAGTTACAACAAACCTACAGAACAACCATCATCCAAAACCGCCTGAAATCAAGCTGAATGGAAGTCCTACAACTACAGGACAAAAGCAGCTACATCCAGACCGGTAGGAGGGGAAGTGGCGCGAGGGGTGGCGGCGGCGGCAGCGCGGCGGCACGACTGGCTGGTCCCACATCCAAGTGTGGCGGATAAAAATCAGGAGGCTTCTGCGGCTGGGAAGGTCCTTCCTGAGGACTAAGGGGTCCCCATCCCACCCGCTCAGGGTTCCAGTGCCAGGAAGAGAAGTCCCATAACTTCTGGCTGGAAAAACCAGTGGAAACTGAGGCTCAGGGAAGCTGAAGCGGCTGGAGCCACAGGCAGCTCCTTAAAGGGCCCGCGCACGGACTTATCGGACTCTCTCCCTCTAAGCTCGGAGGGGAGGCAGCTCGAGGGGCACCAGAGAAATACAGGGAAGAACTGAGCTGTTTGGCATTGGAGCGAGGGCTGGAGAGGGGGCTTACTCGGGGACAAACGTGCTGTAAGAGGTCTTTGTTCCTTTGGTGAACCCTTCCCTGGGGCGGCAGACAGTCGCCATATCTGGGACTCCAGCAACCTGGCTCACACTGGTAGCCCCGCCCTGCTGACTCCCTGAGGCCCCGCCCCGCCCCACCCAACTTTCAGTCCCACCCAAGCTGTTGCCACTTGCTTAACCATAGGATTGGCCTGTCTTGGATCCTGCTTCAGGTTTTTCCTAAACTCTTTCAAACGAGCAGCATCGGGTCTCAGCGAGCCCTATACCTCTCATTAAGTAATACACAGAAACAAACACAGGGAGGCAGCCAAAATGAGGAGACAAAGAAACAGGTCCCAAATGAAAGAACAGAACAAAACCCCAAGAAAAGAACTAAGCGAAATGGAGATAAGCAACCTAACAGATGCTGAGTTCAAAATACTGCTTATAAGGATGCTCAATGAACTCAGTGAGGGCCTCAAGAGCATAAAAAAGGACCAGTCAGAAATGATCGCTGCACAGTTAGAAACGAAGGAGGCTTTAACTGAAATAAAGAATAATTTATATAGCTTCAATAATAGAGTACGTAAATCCAAGGAGCAAACCATCGATTTGGAATATAAGGAAGCAAAAAACGCCCAATCAGAACAGCAAAAAGAAAAAATAATCCAAAAAAATGAGGATAGTGTAAGGAGGCTCTGGGACAACTTCAAGCGTGCCAACATTCGCATCTTGGGGGTGCCCGAAGGAGAAGAGAGAGAACAAGAAATCAAAAACCTGTTTGAAACAATAATGGCAGAAAACTCTCCTAACTTGGTGAAGGAAACAGACATACAAGTCCAGGAAACACAGAGAGTCCCAAACAAGATGAACCCCAAGAGGCCCACACCAAGACACATCATCATCAAAATGCAAAAGGTTCAAGACAAAGAGAGAATCTTAAAAGCAGCAAGAGAAAGGCAGCTAGTTACCTACAAGGGAGTTCCCATTAGGCTGTCAGCTGATTTCTCAAAAGAAACTTTGCAGGCCAGAAGGGAGTGGCAAGAAATATTCAGAGTGATGAAAACCAAGAACCTACAACCAAAATTACTCTATCCTGCAAAGCTGTCATTTAGAATCAATGGACATATAAAAACTTTCCCAGACAAGAAAAAGTTAAAGGAGTTCATCACTACCAAACCGTTATTATATGAAATGATGAAGGGTCTTTTTAAAGAAAAAGATAAAATGTATGAACAAACAAAATGGCAATGAATACATATCTATCAACAATGGAATCTACAAACAAAATGAACAGGAAGAACAGGAACATTCTCATAGATACAGAGAACATTTTGTTGGTTGCCAGTTGGGAAGGGGGTTGGGGAAATGGGTGAAAAAGGTGAAGGGATTAAGAAGCACAAATTCATTGCTAGACTGACAAACCTCAAAGGGAAAGGGGTTGGGGGGGTGGGAAGAGATAAACCAAAGAACTTACATGCATAACCAATGGACACGGACAATAGTTTGGGAAAAGGTGGGAGGGGGCGGGAGTGGGGAGGAGGGGGTCAATGGGGGAAAAATGTGCAAAATCTGTAATACATTTTACATCAAACAATAAAAATGTGGGGGGAAAAAAAAAGGCAGTCACATTCTGTTTGTCCTCTGCTCAAAACGACCCAATGGCTTTCCTTCTCACCCAGAATAAAGTCCAGATATCCTGCCTGGACCTATAAGCAACTTAACATAAACTGGCCCCCAGCTACTCATCTAACCACATCCCCTGTTAGCCACCCCTCACTCATTCCACTCCAGCCACACAGGCTTCCTTGTTGTTCTTCCAGATGGCCAGCATTCTACTCCCAGTTCTTCCCTGGACCAAGAATGTCTTACTTATCCCTTATCTGCATGAGTCATTCTCTCACTTCATTCAAGTCTTTGTTCAAATGTCACCTAACAGAGTATTTTCCTACCTACTCTATCTAAAGTAGCCTATCACATCCTATCCTTTTATTCTTCTTTATATTTTTTCATAGCACTCATTTTATATATTAGTATATAAATAAATATAAACAAGTGGCAACATTTCATCTTTTTTCATGGCTGAGTAGTAGTCTATTGTGTGTGCGTATATATGTGTATGCAGAGAGAGTGGAGGATCACATTTTCTTTATCCAATCATCTGTCAAAGGACACTTGGGTTGTTTCCATATCTTGGGTACCGTAAACATTCTCCAATGAACATAAGGATACATATATCTTTACCAATGAGTGTTTTCAAATTTTTCAGGTAAGGTGCCCAAAAGAGGGATTGCTGGGTCATATGGTAACTCTTATTCTTAATTTTTTGAGCAACCTCCATACTGTTTTCCACAGTGGCTACACCAATTTATGTTCCCACCAGCAGTGTACAAGGGTTCTCTTTTTCTCCACCTCCTCTCCAACACTTGGTATTTCTTTCCATATTAATAGCTGCCATTCTAACGCTTATGAGGTGGTTTCTCATTGTAGTTTTGTTTTGAATTTCCCTGCAAGCTAGTGTTGTTGCACAACATAGATGGATCTTGAGAGTATCATGCTAAGTGAAATAAGGCAGATGGAAAAGGACAAGAACCATGTAATGTCACTCATATATGGAAAATAAAACAAAAAGCAATAAACAAATAAAGCCAACAAACAAAGGAACCTATACATACAGACAACAGAACAGAGGATACCAGAGGAGAAAAGGGATTGAGGGAGGATGAAGAGGGTAAATATAAGGTGACAGAAGGAGACCAGGCTTTGGATGGTGAGCACACAATACAGTATACAGATGACGTACTATAATGTAATACACCTGAAATTTATATAGTTATTAACCAATGTTACCCAAATAAATTTACTTTTTAAAAAGTGCATGTTACTCATAAAAACATATATAAGCATAAATATATATAAATATACAAATAAATCAAACATCGAACATATTAGATATACATTTTGCTTGTTTATGATCTGTCCACCCTCACAGATGTGTGCTTCATGAAAGAAACCACTTTGCCTATTTCATTCACGGCTGTACCCTCAAGGCCTGGAATGGTGCCTGGCAAATAACAGGCACTCAATAAGTATCTGTTAATAAATAAATAAGCCCTCCCTTCTTTTTCTCTCTCTGGGTTACCAATTCAACATATAAAATACTAGCTTCCAAAACACTACAATCCCCTTATAGAAAGAAGCAGCCCTTCCCACCGTCTCCTATGTGAACATTCCACTGAGAAGGAATGACTTCACTAATGGTCACAGATAAAGTCACTGATGATCCATACATAGTGTCTTGGATCTCTCTCTGGACCTTATCTTCCCTCAAGCAGAGCAAGGTCTTTCCTTCTCCTCCTATGCCATGTGGTACTTTTACTTCCAAGAGGCTGGTATGGAAACTCATCTCTCTCGCATTTTGTTCGGCCAGTCAGTGAGCCATGAGAAAGGCCGCCCCTCCCCTGAGGCAGCAAGGGTGAAAGAGCCCTGCACACCCAGCTTCCTCACCTGTCAGAGGCGGGCTGGGAAGCACAATGGTTCACCCTGATCTCAGAGCCAAGCCGTACTTCTCCGATCTAACTTTACCAGCAATAAAACAAATATATGTTAGACTATCCATTGTTTAGCTTGAACAAAGAGAAGCAAATAATATGATTACATTGCTGACACCGCCTCAAAATTCCCAAAGTAGTTACTGTGTTTGTGAGATGAGAGATCATGTTTATGGGGTTTTGTTTACTTCTTTCCAAAATTTACAAATTTTCTACATTAAAATGTATCACTTTTATCCCAATATATAAACGATTCAAAATTTAGAAATAGCCCTGGCCAGTTTGGCTCAGTGGTTAGAGCGTCGGCCTGCGGTCCTGAGAGACCCGGGTTCGGTTCCCGCTAAGGGCACGTACTTCGGTTGCAGTTTGTCCCCGGCTCTGGTCGGTTGTGTGGGTGGCAGCCACTTGATGTGTTCCTTTCACATCGATGTTTCTCTCTCTCTCTCTGTTCCTCTCTTCCCCGCCCACCCCCCCCACTCTACCTGAACAAAAAATGGAAAAATGTCCTCGGGTGAGGATAAAAAATTTAGAAATAAGTCTTCAAGAATTTGCCAGTTACTGGCAACTTTATCATGAGCCATTTTCACATATATTCTTGCTAGTGGAACATTGTGCCACTTTGATATTCAGAATATAATTTTTAATCCACTTTAAACTTTACCAATCCCGTGATTCATTTTAATAAAATTCAATTTTCAATTTTATCACAGAAGTATTTCTAAGATTACAGAAATTTAATTTGAAAATACCTTTTTTTTCTTTGAATATTACATATGCAACTCCCTTAGTTCTTGTTGGATATATCACATCTTCAACAACTCCGCCCTCATTCTTAATATCTTGGAAGTGACTCTTCACTAATTTGGTCAGTGATCGATCATTATGGCCAACTGGAAGACCAGCAACTACAATCATTCTTTCAAAAGCTTTGGATTCCTTGACATTCAAAACTGATGCCTGTAAGAGAAATAGGATGCTCTTTAAAATATGTAAGATTCTACTTAATCTATCTAGGCAACATCACACAGCAGTGGGAGAGGCTATTTTATTCAATAAAGGTACCAGTGCAGGTGATTACTTGATTACAGATTAATAGATAAATAGATGATGGATGGATGGATAGAGAGATAGAGATAGAAAGAGAGAGAGAAGAGAGAGAGAGGATAGATCCTTGCCTCATACCGTATACCAACATAAACTATGAATTTGAGAGTTAAATGTAAAAAGTGAACCTTTTGCCCAGCTGGTATGGCTCAGTGGATTGGACTTGGGCATGCTCCCCTGGACTCAGAGGTCCCAATTTAATTCCCAATGAGGGCATGTGCCGGGGTTGCAAGCTTGATCCCCAGTACAGGGTGTGCAGGAGGCAGCCAATCAATGTTTCTATCTCTCTCTCTTCCTTCCTCTTTCTCTAAAAAATCAATAAAAACATATTTTTTAAAAATACTCAGGGACGCGCAGCCAGTGTGGCTCAGTGGTTGAGCATCTACCCATGCACCAGAAGGTCACGGGTTTGATTCCTTGTCAGGGCACATGCCCAGGTTGTGGGCAAAATCCCCAGTGGAGGACATGCAGGAGGCAGCCAATCAATGTTCTCTCTCATCGATGTTTCTATCTCTCTCCCTCCCCCTTCCTCTCTCTAAAGTCAATAAAAAAATTTTTTAAATACTCAGGGACAAGTAGATTGCATAGGAAACAATAAAAATATATAGAAGTGTTCCTCCATCCTAGCTGCAAGTAGCAATATGTAATTATCCCAAAACAGGTCTTCCTAGCAGAGGGGAGAAAATGACCAAAGAGATTTGTCAGATTTTCAGGGAATTTTACTTCACAGGAGATTTGTCTTCATTATCCTACATCTGTTTCTAAGAGTCCATTCTGACTTCAATGGGTAAATGACTAGAGAATTAGCTTCCTTTTTGCTCTTCCTCAATATCAAAGAAAAACTTTCAATCAATTTAAATCTCACTTCCCCTCTGCCCTCATCAATACTAATGCCATACAGTGTTTCCTTATTCAAGTGTGTACATTTAACTTATCTTTGAAATCAAAGAAACGTCTCCCTGATAGTTATTAATCTCTTCTATCCACATAAGGAAAAGCAATGTCTTTGGAGACAGCCCTTTCAAGAGATACCCCATAGAGACACAGGATTTTGAAACAAGAGCAGCATTTTAGCCAAGAAGTATTAAAGTGATGGCATTTTCCCTGTATCAGTGATATATTTTAAGAGATCTCTGACCGTTGTATCAGAAACCAAATAGATATAAAGAAAACTGTGAGTTTATTTTTGTAAGTAAATCAATGGCGGAGAATAATAAGATCTGTTCAGGGCATTTGTTGATATTGCTTTTCTTAAAATCAGTTATTTTCACTGACAATGCCTTTACTGCCACCCACTAAACAAAATCATACTTGCATGTCACACTGCTTTGGCCCTGGCATTTCTAACTGAGAATTAAGGGCCCTGCCACTGCTTTCAAGCGCTTGATGGAAAGCACAGGGAAGGCTAACTTGAATTTGTTAACTGTTCTTGCTAAGGAACAC
Source organism: Molossus molossus (assembly GCF_014108415.1). Lineage (NCBI taxonomy): Eukaryota > Metazoa > Chordata > Mammalia > Chiroptera > Molossidae > Molossus > Molossus molossus. Next base: position 34,351,764 of record NW_023425346.1, read on the forward strand.
ACAGGGTGAAAACACAGGGCCCTTGTCTAGAGAAAGAACTAAGGCCACAAGAGAGAAGTCCCACATCCCCACTAACGCGGACAAGACATCCATCAATCTGGATGCCTTTCCGATTTGCGTCCTTGACTGGCATCCTTCTTGCGGGCCCTTTTCAAAAGGAAATTGTGGCCTCCATTTCGCGGTAACTCCCTCGGCTCTTGTTCACCAAAGCGGGGGATGGTGGAGGGAACAATAGTTACGCCCTAACACAGCCTGCAAAGCTGGACGAAACTGCTGTGTCCCTGGCGACGGCGCACTGGGTGCGGGAGGTGGCCGCCCAAAGGCGCGCTGGCCTCCGGGGCTGAGCCTCCTGCTCGGCCCTCCGTGAATCCAGGTGCACGCGGTGTCCACGCGCGAGTGCAGGAGGCAGCGAGACGTTTGCCCTCGGGGTTGCCTCCCGACAGTGCGCTCTCCCCCGCCCGGGGCCCCTCCGCACGCTGCCCGGGTCAGCCCCGCACCCCCGCCCGCCCCCACCAGGCTCCGCGTCCTTCTAGAGGACAGTAGCGACCGGACGGAGCCGTCCTTGCCCCGCAAAATCCAAAGCAAAAGCAACTTGCCATGGCGGATGGGAGACGCGCCCGCGGCGGCAGGGGCAGGAGTCTGGCGGGGCGCGGCGAAGGGGCGTGCCAGTCGGCAGGCTTCGGTTTCAGTTTTATTTTTCCCGCTTGCTTAGAGACAATGCGAAACCAGCGCGGCCCCTCCGCCCTATCCCGCTGGTCTGCGGCCTCCCAGCCTCATGCTGAGCTCGGACCCGGACGAGCTGCTGCCAGCGCCAGTCCAGACGCCCTCGGTAGTTTAGCAACTTTTGAAACAATGCAGGAGTGAAGCCATATTCCCACGCGGGGATTCAGGGATTCTCCGGGGTCTGCCCTTCCTGCGACCTCATTATTTCCCCCACCGTCTTCTCCCCCCCACATTATTTCCCCCACAGCACACCTGCCTGTGCCTCCTCCCCGTCACCTGCCCAGCCCAGGGCCAGTCGCGGGTCTACCCATCTGTGCCACTGCACCTGATCAAGAGCAATCCTTAACCTCGTATGTGCCAACTATTCCAACTTGTATGTGCTGACAGGGACGTGCTACCCCAAAACGTGGTAATTTGGCATATTGAATATTTCAAACTGAAGGAATATGGAATATGAGAAATGGCATGTGCAAGACAGACTTTCTAACCTTCCCCCAAAACAAATCATAAAACCCTCCTGTGAGAGGTACCCTTCCTTTTCCCAGAGGGAAGGAGGATCTCACCTCTAAATACCAAGGGACATGGAGAGCAGTCTGTATGAACAGAAACCAGCCTTGCTAGGGTCCCCTAGTTTGACTGCACTTTGACAGCCTGTCCTTTCATTTTTCACTTGCTATGACTTGACACGCTTCATCAACCCTAGCATAAATTCACTCAGGTTTAACCATTTCTTTGGTTTTTCATTTTCTTGTGAGGGCTCCGGTGTCACATAAAATTTATCTTAAATAAATGTGTATGCTTTGCTCCTGTTAATCTGTCTATGTTAGCTTAATTTCCAAATTCAACCACGGACTCTAAAAGGGTTGAGGAAAACTTTTCCTCCCCTACAATGCCAAACTATCCTTGAGGAAGCATGACTCCAAATGTGGCCAGAACAATTCTAGCAACTTATTACTGAAACTGCACCACAAAAAGATTTTAATCTCTGATAGCCCCTGCTATAACACCGCCTATCTTACTATTCTTGTCTTTGCCTCATAGCTTAAGCAAAATCAAATTAGTTGACATTTTTCTGGATGTTTTAAATTTCTGATACAGAAAAAAAAAACAAAAACCCATTACTTGTATCTTGATATTTATTTCTTTTCATAAAATGTAGCATACATTTACCAAGAGGTCACCAGTTCCATTCCCAGTGAGGGCACATGCTGGGGTTGTGCGTTCAATCACCACTAGGGGGTGTGCAGGAAGCAGCCCATTGACTGTTCTCTCTCGCGGATGTTTCTCCTTCTGCCTTCCTCTCTCTTTCTAAAATCAATTTTTTTTTTATTGATTTTAGAGAGAGAGGAAGGGAGAGGGAGAAATAGAGACATCCATGAAAGAGAACATTGACTGGCCGCCTCCTCCATGCCCCCACCCGTGGAGAGGCACGGGGTGGCGGGCCACAAGTGCATGCGCGCTCCCGCTCTGTTGTGCGCATGTGCCACTCTCACTCCCTTGCTCGCTGGAGAGGATGGCGGGGAAGGCGCCAGGCACCACCATGGACCAGGACTACTTCGGGAGTGCGGCCCAGTGCGGTGACAAGGCAGACAGCGGCCAGCAGGAAGATGAGTTCGGAGAAGGAGAGGACGACGGGGAGTCTAGCAGGAGTGCCTCCACAAGTTCTCCACCCGGGACTACATCATGTAGCTTTCCATCTTCAGCACTCTGAAGAGGCCTTCTCAGGCAGGACGGTCTCCAGAGAACGTGATCCAGCTCTTGGCCGGGAACTACACCGCTGTGGCCCAGGCTGTCAACCTGCTGGCCGAGTGGCTCATTCAGACAGGCACTGAGCCCGCGCAGGTGCAGGAGACCGTGAAGAATCACCTGAAGAGCTTACTGATTACTTGGACCCGCGCAAAGCAGACTCTATTTTTACTGAAGGAGAGACCCCAGCTTGGCTTGAACAAATGATCGCACATACCACATGGAGAGATCTTTTCTACAAACTGGCCGAAGTCCATCCAGGCTATTTGATGCTTAACTTCACTGTTAAGCTCATTTCTGACGCAGGGTACCAAGGAGAGATCACCAGTGTATCCACAGCTTGCCAGCCGTTGGAGGTGTTCCCTAGAGTACTTCGTACCTCTCTGGCTACAATTTTGGATGGACGAGAAGAAAACCTTGAAAATATTCTTCCCGAGTTTGCCAAAATGGTACACCACGGGGAGCACACATACCTGTTTGCCCAGGCCACGATGTCCGTGCTGGCCCAGGAAGAGCAGGGGGCTCCGCTGTACCCAGGATCGCCCAGGAGGTCCAGCACTTCGCCCAGGAGAAAGGCCACGACGCCAGTCAGATCACGCTGGTGCTAGGCCACCTCCTACCTCTGGGCTTGCCAGGCCCTTGAGGCCATGCTGTCCAAAGGAGCCCTGAACCCAGGCGACATCACAGTCCTATTGAAGATGTTTACAAGCATGGGCCGTCTCCTGTTCAGCCCTTTCAGGTGCCGGCTTTCCTGAACCTGTTCATGCAGTTGCTCTTTAAACCCCGCACCAGGATCAACCAGTACCACAGCACAAGAACATCCACATCCTGGCGTACGCGGCCAGCATGGTGGAGACCTGGAAGAAGAAGAAGTGAGTAAACATCAACAAGAATGAGCTGAAGTCGACCTCCAAGGTGATTAAAACTGTCCACATAGTCTGTGCTGCAACGAGAACAAAGGGACCTCTGAGCTGGTGGCGGAGCTGAGCACACTCTACCAGTGTATCAGGTTTCCAGGGGTAGCGATGGGTGTGCTGAAGTGAGTGGATTGGACTGTGTCAGATCCACGGTACTTCCAGCTGCAGACGGACCACACCTGGTGCACCTAGCGCTGCTGGACGAAATCGGCACCTGCCACCAGCCCCTGCACCCCCAGGTCCTGCAGCTGCTCGTGAAGCTCTTTGAGATGGAACACTCCCAGCTGGACGTAATGGAGCAGCTTGAGTTGAAGAAGACCCTGCTGGACAGGATGGTGCACGTGCCCAGTCGAGGTGGTTACGTACTTCCGGTTGCCAGTTACATCCGAAAATGTCTGGAGAAACTGGACACTGACATTCCACTTATTCGCTATTTTGTAACCGAGGTGCTGGACGTCATAGCCCCTCCCTACACATCTAACTTCCTGCAGCTTTTCCTCCCCATCTTGGAGAATGACAGCATCACAGGCACCATTAAAATTGAAAGTGAGCCCTGGCCGGTTTGGCTCAGCGGTTGAAGCGTTGGCCTGAGGACCAGAGAGTCCCGGGTTTGGTTCCGCTAGGGGCACATACCAAAAAAAAAAAAAAAAAAAGACTTGTAGCTCACTGTTCTTAGAATCCAATAAAGAAAAACAACTTGTCTTTGAGCTGCCCTAATTAACAACCTCAGGGATAGCAAGATGAACAATGGGGAATGTTATAGACAGCTTTAGCCCCATAAAAATTAACCAGAGTTTGACCTTCACTGGGAATTTGAAAAGCAACATCCTTCAGGAAAAGGGAGGACAGAAATGGCCCCAAGGCCAGAGTGTCCTGCATGTTCTGTAAAGAAACTGATAGGAAGAAACTGAAGCTCCCTTTACCCCATAAAACTGTAACTGTTAAACATATATGTATTGCACCTGACTAACCGCTGATATCCGTCTCGAATTTGTTAGTTTTTAAAACTTACATAATAGAATGAATAGCAGAATGGATGTAGGCTGACCCAGTTCACCCAGTTCCCTTTCGCCTCAGCTCCCTCCCACCTCCGTTCCCTCCTGCTTATCACTAACTGGCTCCACTTCTGTACACGTAGCTTGCTTGCTCTGCTAAACTCTTGACTGACCCCTGCCCTATATAAGCAACCCTCCCCCTGAGCTTGGGGCTGCAGTTCTCCTCTGTGTAGGTTGGCTGCAGTCCCTGCGCAGGTAATAAAGCATCCCCAAAAACCGAAAAATTGAGTCTGAGTGTGGTCGATCTCCTGGGTTACAACAGACTGAAGGTGAACATGACCCCATGAGGGAATTTATAGCTCACAGCAAGTCTAGTATCCTCCAGAATCCTACAGAACATTCCAGACCAGGATGGAAAATGCCTTCCAGAGTGAAGGGGCTCAGTTGGCACTTTGGAAATGCGTTCTCAGGGGAAAAGGTGGAGGCTTTTTAAAAGGAGAATGCCAGCCCTGGCTGGTTTGGCTCAGTAGTTAGAGCGTTGGCCTGTGGTCCAGACAGGCCCAGGTTCGGTTCCCGCTAAGGGCATGTACCTCGGTTACAGTTTGTCCCCGGCCCTGGTTGGGTTATGTGGGTGGCAGCCACTCCATGTGTCCCTTTCATGTCGATGTTTCTCTCCCTCTCTCTCTCACTCTCCCTCCCGCTCTGCTCTGTCTGAACAAAAAATGGAAAAATGTCCTCGGGTGAGGATTAAAAAAAAAGGAGGATGCCAGCAGGATAAGTGGAAAACCTGCCAGGAGCGGTCCCTGCTTGTCCAGCCCACTTAGTCCTCTTTCCCTCAGTGTGGGCCTGGGTTCCTGTTACCTCTAGGGATGGGTGGTGGGAATTCAGAAACTGAGACACTTAAATGAACTGCTTGCCAAGTTGACTTAAGTTTTCTCTCAAGAACCCGATGACTTATTTTATTTCATTGTTTTAATTTTCCAAGAACAAATAAAAACCTTCCTACTGGGTTAGAAGGCCTAAAAAAGGGTAAAAAGAAAATTATTTTAAAGGAGTAATACTTGATGCTGAAAGGAAGCAATGACTTAGCCTTTTATTGGACTATTAACAAAAGTACAGACCGATGCCTACCTTTCTAGAAAGCAATTGCAGCCACAGGTATTAAGATCCTTAAAATAATGTATATCCTTTAACTTGTCAACCTAGCTGCAATCAGGTCAGAACTGCAGAAAAAGATCTGTACACCAAGATAACACAGGGTTTACGACTATCACATCACTTATCAGTGTGAAAAAAACTGGAAATAACCTTAACGGCCAACAGTACAGAAATAACATTAGGGATATTCAGAAGATTAAATATGATATGTTGAAAAAAAAAGATTAGAAGGGAGGACATAAAATGTTTACCATTATATCTGAGGGGAGATTTTTGGTGAATTTATTTCTTTAATCCTCACATGAGGATAAGTTTGTTTTGTTTTGTTATTAGAGAGGAAGGGACTGAGAAAGAGGGAGAGAGAAACATTGAGTGAGAAAGAAACATGGATCATTGCCTTCTATACACACCCCAACTGGGGATTGAACCCAAACCCTAAATATGTGCCCTGACCAGGAATTGAACAAGAAAACTTTTTGGTGTACAGGATGATGCCTTAACCAACGGAGCCACCCAGCCAGGGAAGATATTTGGTGATTTTTTTTTTTTATCCTTACCTGAGGACATTTTTCCATTTTTTATTCAGATAGAGTGGGAGGGGGAGAGAGAGAGAGAAACATCAACGTGAAGGGACACATCGAGTGGCCGCCACCCGCATCACCCAACCAGGGTCGGGGACAAACTGCAGCCAAGGTACATGCCCTTAGCGGGAACCAAACCCGGGTCTCTGTGGACCCCAGGCTGACGCTCTAACCGCTGAGCCAAACCAGCCAGGGTTATTTGGTGATTTTTGTTATCTTCATTATATTTTATATTTTTGAAGAATGAGCATCCTGCCCTGGCTAGTTTGGCTCAGCGGTTGGAGTGTCAGCCTGCAGACCAGAGAGTCCTGGGTTCGGTTCCCACTAGGGGCACGTACCAAACAAAAGAATGAGCATGTTTTCTTTTTTAATACCACTGGATATCATCAATGCTATTCACTATATAGTTTTGGCTTTCTGCCTTCCTAGCATATTGTAGGATTGAACATCCAGGCTCCTTTATGGTGGGGTAGAACCATATACTTAGTTCTGGTTGAGTTGTGAATGTAAGGGACATTTCTGGACAAATAATTTACTTGCCAGTTCAAAACCCATCAAAGTTCTTTTCCTCCAGCATAACAACCAACAATAAAGATGGTGACTGCTGTTAACCCGGGTCCCAGAGTGTCTACCATGAGCATTCTTTTTGTTGACCTATCATGGACATTTAGTATGAACAAGAACTAAACTTTTGTTTTAGATCTCTGAAATTTGGAAATAATTTGTCATATTAACATCACAGAGTCTATCCTGATTGATACAGAAACTGGTATTCTGAATGGGAGTATTGTTATAGTGCAACAAGGGGAAAAAGACAACCCACAACACAATCTAAAATACTGCATGGCTGTGACTTAAGGACCAAGTAGCTAGTAATCAAAAAATAATTACCAGAGATCACAAGGATATTGATCCATATTACATATTGGAAAAACATTTGGTAAAACTCCCACAATACTTAGAAGGCAGTTAATGTACCTAATTAGCTTGTAGATTTTTTTTAAAGAAAAAAGTGTGAACAACAAAATTAGTAGTGTTTTACCATATTAAAAGGGTTTGTTTGCCACATGCATTAAAGCCCACTAAAATGCCAACTGGAGTTGCCACAAAGAAAGTCAAGTTTTATTTAAAGAAATTGTGCCAAGCCCAAAGACACAGGTGAGTGTGCCTAAGACCTGGCTCCTAGATGCCTCTAGGGGATTGACTATAAAGGGGAAAAGTGATTAGTTGTGGTGACTAAGGGAGTTGGGGTTGTGGGATCTATTGATTGGTTGGGGCCAGGATAGGGAGTAGTTGATCATTATATCTGGTCCAGATGTCAGCCTTGGCAGAGTTCTGTCTGGTTCCCTGAGGGTGTGGTGGGTAGGGTCCTGGGGCAGGTCCTGGGGCTGAAACACAGCTGAGGTCAAGATGTTATCTTTAGTTTGACGGAGACTCTGTTCCTTGATCAGCAAATCTGAAGCTTTATTCTTAAAACAGTTTAATGCTGACCAGAACCTGAGATGCTAAGGGCTTCCTGACGAAGGGAGCGAATGTGCAGTACCTGCAAAGGTGGAAGGATCTGTTGAAAGGAGGTAAGGGAGTTATAGTGCTGTTAGACTGGACAAAGCTACCTTGAATTAAGTAAAAATCATATTGAAGAAATGAAGTTCCTGTGAGGTGACAGTAGCATATGTCTGCTATTATTGGGAACATTTGACAAAGTAATATAAAAAAGAAATTAGCTTGTAATAGGCCATTTTGAAAGCAGGAAGGAAAGGAAATAAAGTCCAGAAATGTGGGAACCTTTAGGGTTGGAAGTAACAAACAACACATTCTATTCTCAAATGATGAAACTGAGACATTTGAGTAACAAAGGCTGCCTTCTGGCGAGGATCAAATCAATGCTTAAATCAAGGTTTAAATCTCTGAACAGATTAAGGTCCCTCAAAGCAAAAACCCTGATTAAACTGTGGAATTCAATAAACCCTTTCAATTGGACAAACCAGCTCAGGGAAAGGAAACTAAAAGTGGCTTGATAGATTCAAAGTACCCACAATTTAGTAAAGGGAAGGAGAGAAGAACGGGGCCAAGAAAACAGAATTATTGTAACTCTAAAAAATATATCCAGAAAACAACTGTGGGTTTGGCTGTTAGCACATGTAAGCTGACCAGAATAAAGTAGATAAGAAGCATATTTTTTGGTTGTTTTTTTCATTTCCTCATTCAGTATTTTTTTAAATTTATCTTTATTGTTGAAAGTATTACAGATGTCCCTCCTTTTTTCTCCCATTGACATCCTCCTCCCCCCTCTCCCCTCCCCCCTATCTCCTCCCCCCTTCCACTTTCTCTACACTGTTTTCTGCTGCTTTTTTTTTTTCCTTTATTGATTTTAGAGAAAGAGGAAGTGAGAGGGAGAGAGAGACAGAAACATCAATGAGAGAGAACATCAAGTGGCCACTTCCTGCATGACCCCCACTGGGATCGGGCCCACAACCTGGGAATGTGTTCTGACCAGGGATCGAACCAGCAACCTCTTGGTGCATGGGTCAATGCTCAGCCACTGAGCCACATTGGCTGGACTGTTGTCTGGTTGTTGTTTTTTTTTTATTGTACCAGCTAACTAGCCACCAAGCGGAGTAAAGAAACTGTGACTATAACACTTCAAAAACTTTGATCCCAAACATTGATCATAGGAAGCATACTGAGTGAGAAAGCTTTTCTGCCTCCAAGACGGATATATTTTGAATGTCCATTCTTGATACGGCCAAGAAGAGTAATGGGAAAAGAAGAAATTCCAGGAGCTATGGGAACAATGAGCAAGAGAAGTTTCAGGGAGTGGAATAGCGGCCTAATCAAAATTCCACATCCAGTGGGTATGGAGCCCACATCTACTCAGTGGAATTTCAGAATGGCTTTGGCTCAGGAACTGCTGTGTTTCCCATACTGTCGTTTTCTAGCTGCAATAGAGTTTATTGCAGTTATTTTGTAACAGTTTCACCACTTTATATTGGGAGATCTCTACATAAAGAGGAGTGACATTCAAACCTGATATAGAAGCTATCTCATATCATCTAGAGTTCATGCATTTTTAACTTGCTGCCATATTTGGGGGAATATTCTGTTTTTCTCCCTTGGGGATGGGGTGAGTGTGAGGGCAAGTGTATTTTGTATGTGAAGAAGAGTGATCCAAATATTGACCAGGAGAAAAAGAAAAAAGAAATAAAAAGGGAAGGAAGAAGGGGAGGGGAGGGAGGGAGGGGAGGGGAGGGGAGGGGAGGGGAGGGGAGGGGAGGGGAGGGGAGAGATATTGACCAGGAGAATAGGACAGGTGTTTCTTATTATTCTGGCTCAACTTTCTCTGGTTCTTCTCATTTTTACAAGACAGAATTTTCTAGTCCCCTTATGTTTCAGTGACGCCATGTGATTATTTCTGGCCAATGAGATGTGAGAAGAAATGACACAGGTCACTTCTGAGTCACAGCATTTGGTTGCTGGTGCAAGATTCTCCACCTCCATGATTCTGGAAGAATGTCTCTTAAGTGATTGAGATGGACTCTTAAGTGATTAGAACAAACGTAGTCCTCTACCAACCTGTGTTGGACATTCAACATGAATGAGAATTAAATTTTTATTTTGTTAGGCCACTCAGATTTGGGAGGTAGTCTGTTATCACAGCATTACCTAGCCTGCTTTGGAGGATAAACCTACAAACAGCAGGAGGGACTTGTAATTCCACAGATCTATCTTTCCAGACTCATACACTGACAATGTCTTTTCACACATTTAGTAAGAGCGATTTCATCCTGGACACACAATTTAAGTCTTCCAAACTTAAAATACAATATGTTAAATAGTCGATACAGTATCTTTTGGTACATTTTCAAAGAGAACTTCCCTTCTGTAAAATCTTTAAAACTCTACAAATAAGCAGGAGAGTCAATGGTTGATTTTTGAGATGGAGCCAGATCACACATGGATGGTATGGTGAAAAGAGAAAAAGTATACTTTTCTAAAATATGTAACATTTATCAAAAACCATTATGAAAATTTAGAATGGAATAAAATTATCTATGTTACTGCCTGAAGAAGGCCCCCAAAAGAAACAAAAGTGACTGTTTCAAACCTTGTCCTAAATATTATGAAAAATTTTTTCTGATTGGCAGTCTGCCCACACTAAAAAGGACACTCTCTGGGCTAGTGAGACCAAACCAACTGAAGTTAAATAAGGTTTTTTAAATGTTTCTTCTTATATTTTGGGAAACTGAAATAATCTTACTATTTCCAAAGAACAGCACACAATGAGATTTTTTTTTGTAAAACAGTGAATATGAAGACATATTATAAATGCCCAGTTTACAGGCGCCAGCTCTCATTCCAAAGAGAAATGTGAGAGTAATGACTACTTCTGATACAGTATAACAACTGTAAAACCTAAAAATAAAATATCGGAAGAAAAACACAGCACTTTTTCTTAAGCTTTTCTTCATTTAATTTAGATGGCAAGCAGCATTGGGTAAGTGTAGGTTTAGAATTTTTCCTAAAAGCATTTCATTTCTACCAGCGTTTTAATATGACTTTAATTCTGCTGTTGGCTCTCCATGAAACATACTCTATTAAGATAAAGAACTGAACAAACATTCTTTACCAAAGAGAATTTTACCTTGCCTGAATAAGAACCTTGAATTTTACCATGTAAAGTTTCTGCAAGTTAAAACAGTGGGATGCTGACAGCCTGGGCCTTTCTCCATCTAAATGTTTAGCTCCTGGAGGACAGGTACTGTGTTTTTACCTTCGGGATGCCCCAGCATCAGGCATGAGTGATGAGCCAGTGGCTTTGCATTCACCTCTCTCTTTATTCCAAGGCTGTCAATCCCTCAAACCTATTTTCTCCACTGAGCGTAAAAGAAAGAACATTCTTGTCTTGACGATTTCTATTTGGAGAGGGATATCTTGGAATAGAGGGCATTTAATACTCTGGAATGTTCAAGGGAAAACTACACTTGGCTCTGAGACATACCTTTGGAGCTGTGGAATTACTCTGGAAAATGGAAAATGATTACTCTTGAAGTCCCTTGAAAATTCAGTCAAGTCTACAGAAATCACAAACTGCTGAATGTAACAGTTCTTTCGGGAAATGTGAGGAGTAAAGCCTGCAAATTGGAGCTGGCGTGAAAGCAGAATTGGCCCACTTGACCATGACAGAAGGGGCCAACGTGGCAGGAGGACAATTGTATCACTTACGGTTGATTTCAACAGACATGGCACCAGTCCACATAATTTATGAACAAAACTGTGTTTAATATAGTGCTCTTATTGTACTTGTAAATATGCAGGACAGTAGAAATCACGGAAGAATTCAGAATCATAAATATATATTTGTCTCTATGAATATCTAAAACTAAGAATTAAAGCTTTCATTTTTTAAGGAGAAAGATATTCCTTTTCGTCAAACACCGATAGTGAGTGGGGCTCAGAAGCTCTAACCATCATGGTTCCATAAGCCTATTCTTGAAAGTATGCTACACAAGGTTGATTGAGAGAAATTTTGACCATATCGACTTCTCCGCCTCCATTCTTCTCCCGCTGGAAATGAATGCTGATTAAATCCTCCACAACTTCCCCATCCATCATCTGAAGTTCTTCCATTCCGGTCAGAAGCACCGTCTTCTTAGATATTCCTGAAAATACCTAAAAAGGAAAGTAAAAAAAGATAAATAGAAAATTTTTCTAAGAGCTTTGGATTGTAAAACTTTACATTGATAGCTCTGCTTAGTATTTTGGAGTTATTTTAGGAAAGACAGGGGGCCTCAGGAAGATTTTTCGAGCAAGAGCCTGTCAGAGTCAGAGCTGAGTTCCAGAAAGACAACTCTGGTGGCTTTAAACAAATCGAGGAAAGAAGGGCAACTCCACTGACAAAAAGGCCAGTTAGAGAGGTAGTCGGAGGTGAAGTGACGAGATTGAGTGACCAAAGAAATGTCTGAACTGAGGCAAAACAAGGAGTTAAGCATGAATTCTAGCTTTCAGGTTGTTGGTGGGGGCATTTAAGACCTGAGTAGGTACAGAAAACAGGAGCGGATTTGGGTGAAGATAATGAGTTCGGAGAAAATGAGCAGGAAAAATTATTTGTAATGCCCAATGATAGACACGCAAGGAAAAAATGTAGCTATGTCTCCACATACAAAAATAAAGATTGTGCCATTATCTGAGTAATTTTAGTTTTAAAAGTGTACAATAAATTGAATAAGGTACAGTTTTGCATTAAAATATTCTTTTGAAAGACAAACTCATTCTTTTGTTGTTTTTTTGTGGTACATGCTCCTAGCGGGAACCGAACCCGGGACTCTCTGGTCCACAGGCCGATGCTCAACCGCTGAGCCAAACTGGCCAGGGCGACAAACTCATTCTGAACCAAGCAGATATGAAAAAATTATTTTGATATCCCTTACTAATAAGATTCAAACAGTAACAGACTCATAACCTTTTCTTTATTTTCCATGGGGGGGAGTCAAGCAGTAAGTTCTCAAAATGAAAGAAAACAGATGATCTTACCTGAAACTTTTTCAAGTGTGTTTCTATGTACGGAGAAACGACGACTCTAAAGCAGTCCTGATTTATATAAAGAGGATAGTCTTTCTTTTTCAAAATCTTGTCAACAACTAGGAGTAAATTTTTTTTTAATTATTTTATTTATATCATAGACATTTTAACCTAAGTTAAAACTTCCAACAGAACAATATCACAATAAACAGTAAATGGAATGTCTAATTTTTAAGAAATTGTAGTCCCCTTTAAAGACTTCACAGTACATAACTTTGAAAACCATAAGACAAAACAATAAGGAAGTTTGGGGGATCCTTCTCTCTTGAACTATCCTTCATAGTCAATCTAAGCAGAGAGGGTTTCAGTGTCTTCAAGTAGACCCCCCTGGGCTAGCTACATAAAATGCAATTACCGTCTGCAAAAAGTAACCAACCCATCCTAACAAGACTGTTGCTCAGTTTCTAAAGCAGTATCAAGAAAAACTATGATTAGAATACTATATTCATTTTATAATATATATTTTACTATTCATATGTAGAAACACATATATAGCAAATTACTATATTACTGTAGTGTATGTGTTTATGGATGTGTTAGGTACTCTGTAACTACTACATGATACTCAGTAAACGGATATAATAATCTTAATTAAAGGGGTAGGACGAATGTTGAATGTCATCCAGAAAAGTGAAAGCAAATAATAAAAATTCATCAGTCTTCTCCAAAACAAAGAATAATCAAATTTATGTTTAGCAGCATTTCCCTCCTAGAGGGGAAAAAGGGAATGTGTCAAGATAGCATAAAATTTAATAGAAACAGGCCCAGCCAGTGTGGCTCAGTGGTTGGGCATCAACCCATGCACCAAGAGGCCGCCAGTTCAATTCCCAGTCAGGGCACATGACCAGGTAGTGGGCCAAATCCCCAGTGGGCGGCATGCAGGAGGTAGCCAATCGATGTTCTCTCTCATTGATGTTTCTATCTCTCTCTCCCTCTTCCTTCCCCTCTCTCTCTAAAATCAATAAAGATAAAAAAATTTTAAATTAAATATAAAAAATTTAATAGAAACAATTCTAAAGAATATCCAAAAACTTTGGTTTTTCTCTTGTCTCCCCCGCCCACTTTGGATCGGCAGTATACGTGGTTAAGAGTGCAGACCCTTGCTGGCAAGGATGTGGACATTGCTAGCAGGAATGCAGAATGGTGCAGCCACACTGAACAACAGCACAGCAGTTCCTCCAAACATGAAACCTAGAATTACCATATAATCCAGCAATTCAGAAAGATCTAGCCTTAACTAACTACAGAGTCGGAGACAGGGAAGGACATGTCTCAACGTTTCCTAAATTAATGCTTTCTCTATTATTTCAGTTTTCTTTAGAAATCACGGTTATTTCGTTATAAAAAAAAAAAAAAACCCCAATCAGTCAATGTTTTTAACTGTACAGTTGGAGGTCCATTATCTGTGCAAACCCACGGAAGCCCTAAGACCGAGAACAAAAGATTTTTACATTGAGAATCTCTTGAACCAATTCACAGAAGCAGTTGTACAGTCTTCTATTTTTAATCATAAGAATGTAAGCCTCTCGAAGATGATTTGGCAAAAGTCCATTTCTACCTGAAAAGGGAACAGATGTCTAGCTGTTCTTTCCAAGAAAGACCCCTAATCTTCCCTGTCATTGATTTTCTCTGCCTAAGAGACCCTTGTCAGTCCTAATAGGTGGAATGAAACAGGCAGTTTAATATATGTATTTACTTCATAATAAATATATGTGTAAATGTCTGTGCAACACACCCACTGTGTGATCCTGGGCTCGTTACTTTCCCTCCCTAGCTCTCAGTTTCCTCATCAATTAAATGAGTACCACACCCACCTCCAGAGCTGTGCTGCAGATGAAAGGAGATAATGTGCAGAACACCCGGCGCCGGGCCTGGCACCTGGTGGGGATGCACTAAGATGTATGTCCTCGTTATCTGTAATATTACCTAGTTCGCAGTAGCGTTCATGAAAACCCTGTTCAAGACTCCACCATTTTAAAGGTTTAAAAACAATCCCCTGTTACTATGCTGTCTAATACATTCCAAAATAAAACAAGTAAGAAAAGAATACTTTTAGAACCAGCACAACATAATTTCAATGGCAGAGTATTTTTTTAACTTAGTGCATAAATACCTCCGGTTTCCACAAATGTGATGACCGCGCTTCCCGCCTCCTTGTCGTACTCCACGCTCTCCACCTCGCCGCCGCCGTTCCGGGACTTACAGAAGCTCAGTTCCAGCTTGTCTCTCATTTGATTTGCAGGCAGTTCATCAGGAATTTCAGTAACATTAATCTTCATTTTAGACACTTCCGCATGAACCTGGGAATTCGTTTCATATTCAGAGATATGGATGAGAACAGTGTCCATGTTTAACAGAATTCCGAAAAGCTTCAATCACCGTGTTACCTGGAATCTGACTCCTGGTTTTAATAGAACTGGCTTGGCCACAACCTCCACAGTTCTATCCATTATATTCACATTATGTTTCCCCAGTCTGATCACATTTTGGGCAACTGAAAAATAATTTAGAAAGTATTAATTTCCAATATTTCAATATATTTTTATCCTTTTGGTTTAAGAACAAATTATCCTAGGCAAAGACTTGACTTGGGGGGATGAACACACAATACAGTGTGCAGATGATGTGTTGTCGAATTGTGCACCTGAGACCTGTATAATTTTATTAACCAGTGTCACCCCAATAAAGTCAATAAGAAAAGAACAAACTATCCTAAATATTTTCAATGTTATTTCATTTTAAAGGATCTAATTTTTAAACTTTTCTTAGGATTTCCAAGTGATAATAGTCTGGCCACCAAAGTAGGATATATTAATGTCAAAATACATCAGCAAAAATTACTATGTAGAAATCCAGTTCTAGATAAGCCTGATAATCCTTCAGAAATTCATGTGATTTCAGTGCCCTCACACACCCTTCTTTTCCACTGTTGACAGAATTACCAGAGAATCAATTCCCTGAGGACATTGAAGCACAGCCAGAAATCTCCTCCATGATGAGTAAGCTGGGAAAACCTAAGAGGGTTGGTGCCCTGACCATTAACCTTATTTATCATTTGTCACTTTTAATATGTTACAAACATCATAGAAATAAAGTTATTTTTGTCTCTATCTTTCCCAAGGATTACATATTAAAGAGTACATAGGCCTGAATATCAAAGAGTAAATCTCTATTTTTTGCCATATTTAATTAGGAATTCTACTTTCACTAAAATGTGTTTGAGATCATTCAGTGAAAAGTTGACAGCCTTGCTATACTGATCACAAAACTGTCACATCAAATTTATCCACGCAAAGAGGAGAGGATCAGTAATATAATTATGCCAAAAGTCATTAGAATTAAAAACAACTGTGTGTCCATTTAAAATGCATGTGGGTGTGTCTATTTTTAATTGTGTGACATGAGAAGTTATAACTCTTCGGTTCTTAATATTCAGAGCTGCTTGTTCTACTTTGTCACGAAGCTGAGAGATGCCCATCCCTGGTCTTATAAACCTCACATGTGTTTATGACAACCAGCTAGCACACCACAGCTGGAGGAAGAGAGAAACTGGGCTAGAAGGCAGGGCCTTGCCACGTGGGAATTCACAGTCATTTTACCATGATATGAGGCTATAACTTGAATTATTATTTTTTTGTTACTGACAACAGGCAATAATAACAGAAAATATCAATGAAGTAATACTTAAATGATGCTCTTTCCCTGTCTCTTCCCACACCCAAACCTCCAACATCTGGTGATCTGACGCAGCTGAGAGGAACCACTTGTACTTCAACTTCTGTGACACTGATCATCAAAAGCCAACTACTGCTAATTGTGTAAACCCAAAGCTGTCCCAGGAGAGCAGGACCTCACAGCCATGTCTATGGCGGGAGCAGTGATGCAGCTGTTTTGGAAGAGAATCCCGATCTCAGCGTTCCCAAGTAATCCCTGTGCAGAATCCCTGCCTTCCAACTCCTCACTTTGGTCTTTCAGGTGAATCCCAATCACCACTGTCCACTGCCAAGAAGGCTCTTGGTCTCCCTCCATCCTCAGCTGCAGGGGTGCACCCAGGGGTGTAAACAGTATGAGTATATACTGACCTGCTAGAAGACCATTGTTTCGTGTGTGTTTTTTATTAAGGTAAAATTGATATATAACATTATATTAGTTTCAGGTGTACACTATAATTCGATATTTATATATATTGCAAATTGATTACCATAATATGTCTAGTTGCCATCACCACCATACAAAGTTACAAAAAACCTTTTTTTATTGTGATGAGAATTTTTAAGATTTACGCTCTTGGCAACTTTCAAATATGCAATACAATATTACTGACTGTAGTCGTCATGCTGTCCATGACCCCCCAAGGCTCATTTATTTTATATCTGGAAGATCGTCTCTATTGCCCCCTGAATCCTTCTCTTTCTAACACTTATTTTCAGGATATAGTGATGGAGACATGAGTTACAATAACAGATTCTCAGCATCTGAGCACTTGAAGGGATTGTGAAGGCCATTTGGTCCCACCCCATAACTTGACATGGTGGCCTGCTCAAAGGATGCTGGTTCAGTAGAACGCAAATGGTACTCAAGGTTTGGGTCTCAGCTCTGCAATCTGTTAACTGTATGAAGCGTGAGCAAGTTCCTTATCTTCCTTAATCTTCATTTCCTTACCTGGAAAATTCCTAACATGTAGCAATAATGACATGACAGCTGACACTGACTAAGTGTTTATTATGTGTCAGGCGCTGTGCTAAGTATGTTATCAACATTTGTCATTTAATAGTCAAAGCAACCTCATGAGGTTGGTATGACCACAAAATCTGTCATAAATCTGAGATTTATAAAGACCTCAACCCAAATCACAATTCCAGAAAGGGGCAAGGATGGCATTCAAAGCCAGAATCTCCTCATTAAGGTGCCTCCCAGCTCTGAACAGAGTCCTACACCATGGCAGACTTAGCAAACACCAGGTGCCATCCCACATCTGTGACTCCCGGGCTCTGTCAATTGGTCATGTGCCCTTTGGTAAATCACTTAAACTCCTGAGAATCTGTTTTCTTGGCTACAGAATACAATGGTAACTCTCCTATGTTATAGTCATGTGAGTATAAAATGAGATGATGTCTGTGAGAGCTCTCTGAGAAATGTGCAGAGCTTATGTCCTTAAAGCATTATTATTGCTAGTATTATCATTTGGAAGCAGCAGGTAGAATAGAAAGATGCTGGTATTGGACATCACAACACTTGGGCTTGAGTGTCAGAGCCGCTGCATTCTGAATGAGTGATCATATTCAAGACACTTCACATCCAAGTCAGTTTACTCATCTGTGAAATGGGGATAATCGTACCTGCCTCAGAGTTTCACTGTGAGAACGGGATGCAATAATACACGTAAAATTGTAAAGCAATAGTCAAATATCTATGAAAGCTCTTTGGAAAGTACAAGTGCTTTGTCGAACACTAGTCATACCTTCTTCTTCCTCAAAGGTGATAAGCGCTTCTCCTTTTTGTAGCTCATAAGGAACTTGTGAGCTCACTTGAAATGAACAGGAGATATTTAAATACTGGCTGTCATTCTCAGGATTCTCTAGGGCTGTGAATTTCATCTTCATTTCGGGAATATCCTCTTTAATCTAATTCAAAAGAAATGTTTCATTAAAATCAAGACAAGAAATAACTTAAGCCCTTCCAGTGATTATGTGATCTGATCATCCAATAATTCATTCTCCACTGATTTCCGAGCCCCCCAGAATAATAAGTGTGGTTTATAATAACTTCAGTAATTGCTTCTGCCCAGGTAAGTAAGCAATAAGGTAATCAGGTGCTGATCCTTTAATCTTATTTCACAAATCAAATTATAAGTATATAATGTCTCACCTTTTCTAGTCAATATTTAAACTGGTCAATATTGTATGGTGTTTGATTCTAAAGACATCATTCCTATAGATAAGAAGCTTTTAAACAACTGTGCCAAGCCCTGGCTGGTTTGGCTCAGCAGTTAAGAGTGTCAGCCCACAGACCACAGAGTCTTGAATCAAGAACACATGTCTGTTGCAGTTCAGTCCTGAGCCCTGGCTG
Organism: Molossus molossus; assembly: GCF_014108415.1. Lineage (NCBI taxonomy): Eukaryota > Metazoa > Chordata > Mammalia > Chiroptera > Molossidae > Molossus > Molossus molossus. The sequence continues at coordinate 34,370,532 of NW_023425346.1, forward strand.
GGGTCATGCGGAAGGCAACCAGTTGATATGTTTTTTTCACATGGATGTTTCTCTCTCTCTCTCTCTCTCTCTCTCTCTCTCTCTCTCTCTCTCTCTCTCTCTCTCCCCCCCCATCACTCCCACTCTATCTGAGGATAAATGGAAAAATATCCTAGGATGAGGATTAAAAAAATAATAATAATGATAAACAACTGTGCCAAAAAAGGCTAGCTCACAAGGGAATCATTAGACAGAATGTTCACTCTTATTGCAAAGCTATATGAAATAAAGTCAGGAGTACATTATAGTTAATTTGATAACAAACCCAGAAAATTTCATCCAAAAAGAATGACTCTTTAATTATATAATTTAAGTTTATCAATTTTAATTTATCCCTTCCCCAACATCTGTCCATCAACTTTTTTTTTTTTTACTTTTTTTTTTCTTTATTGATATTAGAGAGAGAGAGAGGAAGAGAGAGATAGAAACATCATTAAGAGGGAACATCTACTGGCTGCCTCCTGCATGTCCCCCACTGGGGATGAGGCCCACAACCTGAGCATGTGCCCTGACCAGGAGTTGAACTGGCAACCTCTTGGTGCATGGGTCGATGCTCAACCACTGAGCCACACTGGCCGGGCTGCCCATCAACTTTTTAACCATTAACAGAACTTGGGTTTATAAAACTGTGAAGGGACACTATCACAAGACTTGTAATCTGGAGGATAAAGTTAAGTGGTTATACCCATCTGCTTAAAGTCATTGGAATCAAGAGACCTATACAACTACACATAAATGCACAAATGAGTCTTGTGTTTGCATTTATATTTCTCATAGTTATTTACATACTGAAATACAAGGGGTTACCACAAAGATCAGAAATGTTCACTGAGCCATTTAATCTAACCTTATATTCATTGTATATCTACATGTGACTTCAGTGGAATTTCTGATTACCATAATTCCAATTTCAAAGCAATCTGTAATTTCTGAGAAAAGGCAAAGTGTTTCCCAATAATGTGGAGATAGATTTCCAGCATACAAGCAAACCTCGTTTTACTGTGCTTCACTTTATTGCACTTGGCAGATATTGGCATTTTACAAATCGAAGGTAAGACCTTCCACCAGCACAAAGACTATGATTTGCTGATGACTGACTCAGATGATGGTTAACATTTTTCAGTAATAAAGTATTTTTTTTAGAGCAAATGAATTTTACTTTTATAAAACTGAAGTTGTAGAATTTCCACATTGCTTCATTTTTATAATCACAAATCTAGGGTAAATAGGCAGAGTAACCATTCTCATTTTACAGATGGAGAACATGAAACCTAGGGAAATCAAAATGGGAATACTAACAGGATTTTTGTGGAAATTTAAGAAATTAAGGATTTATGGTAAAATTTTAATTCCAAAACAAGCATCTCACTTTGGCCAATAACATGACATCATTTAAGGCCCCCTACTAGGCCAGAGGAGAAGGCAGCAGCCCACCTCCTATGGAGGCACAAACTAGCCAGACCAAGACCCAGCAGCTACCTGAGGGTCTTTTGTTGGGGGAATGTGGGTCACTGGGGAAGGGGAGGTCACGGGTGCCACTGGCTGGCCTACGGTATAGGAAGAGCAGTAAAAAGAAAACAGATACAAAAGGAAAAATAAAAGTATTAAACCTGGTCAAGAGGTAACAAATATCAAGTCCCAGGCAAGCCAGTGGTATGGTTAAGTGGACTGAGCATCATCCCATGGACTGAGAGGTCCCAGTTCGAGTCATGGTCAGGGCACATGCCAGGTTGTAGGCTTGATCCCCAGAAGGGGGTGTACAGGAGGCAGCCAATTGATGTCTCTCTCTCATATCAATGTTTCTCTCTCTCCCTTCTCCTCTTTCTAAAAATATCAAAAACATATTTAAAAACAATAAGTCTCAGTATCGCTTCAAAGGACACCTGCTGTGCAGGTCGAGGGCAGAAGGTGGCAACCCACAGACATCAGGACTACCAGAATGGGATTGCCTAGACTCCAGACAGACCTTCCAATGCGACCCGAGGACGAGGACGCATACCACAAAGGCTGCAACCCTGGAGGCTCACACAGCAGGGGCCTCTGTTGCTCTGGGAAGGTGCTTAAAGAGCAAGTGAGTTCTTACCATGCCCAGCTAAGAGAAAAGGAGGCAAGACATCTGTCATGGGCTATGGGTTCGCTTTTATTGGCATTTGATAAGAGTCCTGCCCATGGGCAAGGAGGCAGCCCAGGGCTGTGGGAAGGAAAAACAGCACCTTACTCTACACTCAATTCACTCTATTAACCTACCAACCCCCACCACTCCCACCCGCACTAGGAACACGCTGTGCTGCTCTCTCAACAGTTTTCTGAGCCGCAGAATTGGAGAACAAGGAGGATCTGAAGTTCTGTCCATTGTTTCACAATAATAAATAAGCAGAGGCAGGAGTCAGCAACAAAGACACTGGCAGCCATGATCCTTGCTAGGTCTTTATAGCTGTGTCTCTGGATTTGTAGGCCACTCCCCAACTTTTCAGCTCCCGCACGATTCCTTGGGGCAGGCGACCAGTGACTGTCACCGCATGCACACCAGGCTTAAAGTTACTAACTCGCTGCCACTTAGAGACCCAGCCGTCCTCGGGACTCATCATTGCAATGATTCCATCAAAGGAAGAGCTGGTGCGGTCATATAGCATCTCTCGGTTACCCTTCATCTGAAGGTACGCATCACAATGATCACAACCGTCATATTCAAACTGGTCTATAGTCTTGACCAGCGAACACAACAAACAAGCCCGCAGATGCCGCAGGTCCTTGGGCACCGTCTCCAGAGCCATCGTCTCCCACACAAAAACAAGAGGCTCCCACGGCTGCCTCGGAATCATGAAGTATTTTTTACTTTATGAATCATAAAGTATTTTTTAATTAAGGTATTACATTGCTTTTTAGACATAATTGCACACTTAATAGACAATAGTATAGTATAAACATCACTTTTATATGCACTGGGAAACCAAAAAACTCACTTCTATTGCAATATTCGCTCTATTGTGGTGCTCTGGCACGGAACCCACAACATCTCTGCAGTGTGCCTGTACCTAAAGAAGGCCAGAGCTTCTGGAGTGAGAGTGCCTGACAGTCCTGAGCACACTGTGGCAGAAAGCAAGTCACTATGCCCTCTGCACCACAGCTTCACCCTCATAAAGTAGATCAACTGAGCGGGCTGGTTTCCCAAGGCCCTTTGAGTTCTAAGACTAGGCTTCAGTCCGAAGCAGCCAGAATCTTAACAGTCCTCTCTAAGTCCCACAAACACAGGAAACCGCATTTCCTGATATTCAATACCCTATCTCCTAAGTCAGAAACAAAAAAGTGACAATGCTTTAAGCAATTATATAATGTAGAAACAATTATGAGTTGTTAGGAAGAAAAAAAGGGTGAAAGCTACGTCTAATTCAAATAAAGGAAAATTTCGTAGAAACTAATGGTGAAGATATAAATCCTTGTTTTGTTTTAAATGTGCAACTCATTTAAATTACTGTAGCACCTTGGATAAGGAGAACAAAAAAAAATTAATGAGAAGACCAAGAATTTGATCCAAAAGTGATTGATAATGACCACTGTTTCTTTTTTTATTGTCAATTTTATTAATGTACATAAATATAAAAAGTGCATTATCATAAGTGTACAGCAAAATGAAATTTTGTAAAGTGATCACACACGTGTGACCAGCACCCAGATCTAAAACAAAACATGACCGACACACCAGAGGCCTCTTGGGCTCCCTTCTAGTTCCTCCCTAGTAGTTCCTACCATGCTAACGTCTAACATCCTGCTTTTGTGCCATATTTAAATAGAGGCCTATGGTATGCCCTCTTTAATCATTTTGGGTCTACACTGTGTTCATGAAATTCATCCATGTTGTTACATGTCGTTGTAATCTGTTCATTCTCATTGCTATGTGGTATTCATTGTGCACATACACCCCGATTTATTAATTCACTCTACTATGAAGAGACACTGGGTTGTTTTCACTTTGGGACTATTACAAACAGTGGTGTCATGAATGACCATAATGTTTTAAAAGTGAATTTTATAGCCCTGGCCAGTTTGGCTCAGCGGTCAGAGCGTCGCAGGTTCGATTCCGGTCAGGGGTACCAACCTGGGTTGCGGTTCATCCCCAGCCCTGGTCTGGTCGTGCAGAAGGCAACCAGTCAATGTGGCTCTATCACAGTGATGTTTCTGTCTGTCTCTCTCTCTACCTCCCTCCTACTCTCTCTGATGATAAATAGAAAAATATCCTCGAGTGAGGAATAAAAAAATAAAATAAAGAGTAAATTTTATTTAATAAAATAATTTATTCTGATATATGGTGTCATTAAAAATGTGATACATAAAATAAGTAATGGGGTACCTCAGAGTTTCCGGTGGCCTCTTGTAACTCCGCTTCAAGCTTTTGGATCTCCATCTTTAACTCAATATTTTCCTTTACCATTTCATCCACTAATCTCTAAAAAAAAAAAAATCAAATAGCACCAAAAATTTAAACAGCCCCTGACCTCATTTTTCTAAAGGAACTAAAGAAGTTAAATTTCTTTAACCCTGTAGAAGGCAAAGAAAGACAGTCTCAGAATAAACATAATCACATGAAAAATAAATTTGTTGAATGTTTTACATCATCTCCTACCATTCCAAAATGTTATTGTCTTCATTTTACAAACAAATAAACCACCTTTTACATAGACTAAGGTCACAGAAATTTTTATAGTAGAGCAAGAACTGAGACCCAGAATCTAAGTCCAACACTCTAAAACTCTTCCTAGCTATTTGTGACTACAACATCACTTGTAAATTGCACATATGTTATCTGGGCAATTTTTTAAATTTTGTTGTGATGTTTTTTGTTGCCTTGACATGCCAGACATGTGGCCTTGGGTAAATGGTTTAAGCTCCCTGAGCCTCCCTTCCCTCTTGGGTCTGATCAGATCATTGGTAACTAAGCCCTTAACTTCTAGGTGCAAATCAAAGAAATGAGGGGAAGGAGTGAAAAAGCAGTAATGCCGTAAGCCTTGTAAGAGACAAAATAAAAATATGATTCTTCTTGTAAGGCTTGAATAATGGACGTACAAATATTTTTGAAAACTCTAAAATCCTCCTGAATTCAAGGTAATGGTGGATAAGGACATACAAAACATGCTTCACTACAAAACTAATGTTTATAAATTAATTTTTATTAATACCCAGTAATTTTTCCCTTTTACCTGTTTTAGTTTATCTCTCCAAAATTCTTCATCTTGCCAAAACTCCTTATGAATTTGGTTTTTGTTGTCTTCACCAGCTGCCATGATTCCCTAATATCATAAATTTTTAGTATTTTAAAACAGTATTTACACACAAACTCAATAAGAAATAACAACTTTGACCCCTTTACAGAAGAAACATCTCTTCTTTGCTATATCTTTCCTCCTAGCATCAAAGTCTTTATTATCACGTGGCTCATATCTGAACAAAATCTGTATTTTGAATAACTTTACACCCATAAATATATAAAAGGGTTCTAAAAATCCTTTGCTTTTCAACACAGTAATAGAACATGATAGGTGCTAACATTCTTTTGTAATTAACGTCTCAATCATAATATCATGCTCTGTTTTAAAAGACTACTATTTGGTCTTCTAGTCTTTTGTAGGGCTAAGGCAGAAAAAGTACAAGAAAGCATCTAATGGTGCCAGAAAGCAAGCAGGTACTCAACCAATGATGAGGACATGTGAAAAGGTCAAGGGGTCCAGCTTGAGGAGGTTCTCACTGGCCAAATGTGGGAATAAATTAAACATGACAGTAATAATTAAATCCAGAGTATATGAGTTCTATATGACATAAATAAATAACCCTGGCAGGTCTGGCTTAGTGGTTAGAGAGTCAGCCTACGGATCAAAGGGTCTCGAGTTCAATTTCTGGTCAAGGGCATGTACCTGGGTTGCAGATTTGATCCCTGGCCCCAGTCAGGGTCATGTAGGAGGCAACCAATCAATGTGTCTCTCTCACATTGATGTTTCCCTCTCTCTCCCTCTCTCCTTCTCCCCCTCCCTTTCTCTCTATCAAAAAATCAATGGAGCCCTGGCCGGTTTGGCTCAGCGGTTAGAGCATCCGCCTGCGGTACAGAGAGACCCGGGTTCGGTTCCCGCTAAGGGCATGTACCTCGGTTGCAGTTTGTCCCCAGCCCTGGTTGGTCGTGCGGGTGGCAGCCACTCGATGTGTCCCTTCACGTCGATGTTTCTCACTCTCTCTCCCTCCCGCTCTATCTGAACAAAAAATGGAAAAATGTCCTCGGGTGAGGATAAAAAAAAAAAAAAAATCAATGGAGTCCAGCTGGTGTGGCTCAGTGGTTGAGCATCGACCCATGCACCAAGAGGTTGCTGGTTCGATTCTTGTTCAGGACACATGCCCAGGATATGGGCCCAATCCCCAGAGGGGGGGCATGCAGGAGGCGGCCAGTCAATGTTCTCTCTCATCGATGTTTCTATCTCTCTCTCCCTCTCCCTTCCTCTCTTTCTAAAATGAATAAAGGAAAAATTTTTTTTAAAAATCAATGGAAAAAAATTAATTAAAATGTTAATGAGGAAAAGACCATTTGTGAATTTCAAATTTCTTGCTCACAAAATACTTCTTCATTTCAAAGGGGAAAAGAATAACTTTACAGTGGAGAAGCCAGGCAGACGCCACAATAATGAAATAATCAAAGTCAATAATAAGATAAATCAAAATCCCGTGCCATCTGATAGGGTGGACTAAGAACACAGCATGACTTCTATGATATTCCCGCCAAAGATGCATGATCTGAATCTAAGCGTGAAGAAACATTACACAAACTTCAAAAGCGTCACGTTCATAAAAGCCAAGGAAAGACTGAGAAACTGCCAGACAGAAAGAGACTAAAGAAACATCACACCTAATACAACATATGATTCTGAACTGAGTCTTTTTGTTATACAGGATATTATTGGGACAACTTGCAACACTTGAATTGGATCCAAGAATTAGATGGCAATAATGTTCAATATTAATTGCCTGATTTTGATCACTGTGTTGTGGTTATGTAGAGAACACCTTTCTGTAGTTAATACATATTTAAGAATTCTGGGATTTAAAGTTGGAAAGTTATTCTCAAATAATTCGGAAAAAAAATTTTGTTTGTTTTGTACTTGTCACTTTTCTGAAAGTTTGAGATGGGTTCAACCGTTCTTCAAGGTCCATCCCAAATTGCCCCACAAGTCCTTGAGGCCTTTTCTGAGTTCCCTCAAAGGACAGTACTTCTCCCTCTTTTAGCTCTTGTGGGGATTTTTTTTTTTTTTTCAATGAGAGCTTGGTGTTCTGGTCTCTCTCGGGGGGAGCGGGAGGGGTTCCTCTCCACCAGGTTGCATAGCCTGATATATGACTGCCTCCATAACTAGCTTTCTGTTGATCAGAAAGCAGTTCAGGGGGTGGAGGGGGCAATGCCATGTCATCCATGGTGGCTGTGGGTCTCTTGGGGAGTTTTAATTGTTTGTGTATCTGTGTTATATTTTCTATGACAAGATAGATGGCCATGACCTTGAGGCCAGGGACCAGGTCCTTTCCTCCTTGCACCCACTCAGAGCACAATACAAGTTTACACACTGAAAACACTCAAAAGCCATAGAATTGTACAGTATCTTGATTCAGATATTTGTTCTGCTCAGGACATCCCAGGCATATGAAATTATTTTTTTACATTTCCAGAAAGCAGAAACTACAACATTATTTCATTGCTTTTTAAGTCAAGATTCTTAAAAACTTGTAATAAAGGCTCTTAATATATTTAAATCATTTCAATGATCCACTACATAATACCCCCAGAACATCTTAGGACCTATTTAGAATGAGTGGGATGTACAGTAGGCTTCCTTTCATGCAATCAGATGGATGACCCCCTTAAAGATGTCCACATCCTAATCTCCAGAACCTGTGACTATGTTAGACTACTGCTAAGGAGAATTAAGATTGTAGACTGACTTAAGGTTGCTAATCGACTGACTTTAAAATATGGAAATCAGCTTGGCTGGGTAGCTTAGTGGACTGAGCGTAGCCCCATGGACTGCGAGGTCCTGGTTCAATTCCTGGTCAGGGCACATGGCCCGGGTTTCAGGCTTGATCTCCAATAGGGGGCCTACAGGAGGTAGCTGATGGACTCTCTCTTCTTTCCTCTCTCTCTAAAATAAAAAAATCAATAAAAACATTTTAAAAATAATAAAATAAATAATTTTTAAAAATCATAAAGAACAATACTGGGAGTGGCGGGATCAGGAGGAGGGTGTCAATGGGGGGGAGGAGAAACATCTATAACGAAAATAAATTAATTAATAATAAAAAGTTTTCCCAAGGGATGAAAAATAAATAAATAAATAAATAAATACAATAAACTTGGAGATCATCCTGGATTATCAGTGAGGCCCCGTGTGATCACCATAGTCCTTTACAGTGAAAGAGGAAGGCAGCAGAGCAGAGTCCAGGTGAGAGGTGACGGGTCAGAGAGACGTAACGTCGCTTTGAAGATGGACAAAGGGCAGCACTGAGCCCAGGAAGGCGGGGCAGCCTAAAGAAGCAGGAAAAGGCAACAAAACAGATTCACCCCAGGAGTACAGGAAGGAAGGCAGCCCTGCAGACACACTGATTTTAGTCCAGTGAGAGCCAGGTTGGGCTTCTAACCTACAGAACTTGAAGATAATAAATGTGGGGTTTTTAAGCAACGAAGTCCGTTATTATTTATAACAGGAAATAACAAAACCAATGCAAATCGCCTCCACCCACCCACCACCTGTTCCCCTAATACACCCATCACTGTGGTGCCGGGCCCAAGAGAATTTAACCCTCCCATTTGCATGCCTGGTAGTATAAAGAAAGAATACGGGCTGGAAAGGAAGAAGGCGGTGACTAGGAAAATGGGGATACACATAAATGGTTTCCTAAAAACATGAGTGTGTCCTATAGACCGGGAAACATCCTATTCTCTTAGGATGTCTCTCTCGTGTCCCTGCTTATTCTGAAAAGCAAGGCAGGACTGACTGCCAACCCTGCGCCTGCCAAGGAGGGTAACCTAAGGAATCAGTTTTTCCAAGAACTAGCTGGAGAAGCCCCACAGGGACAGTAGGAAACAAACCATGTTAAGTTTCGATTTCTGGAAAGAAGCAAAGCAAACTAAGGGGACGAGGTCAGAGGCCCTGATGTTAAAGAGGAGGCACAGTGGGCCCGGGAAGCACGCCCATCGGTGGCGCCGCCGCAGCGACCCAGGAGGGGGGCGCGGGGGGCGCGGGGGGCGCGGGGGGCGCGGGGGGCGCGGGGGGCGCGGGGGGCGCGGGGGGCGCGGGGGGCGCGGGGGGCGCGGAGCCGCCGAGCCGCCGCCGCCTGGGCGTCCTCAGCTTCGGATCCTCCCGCGCGCGGTCGCCGGTCCCGCGGAACCCGCCTCCTTCCGCCGGAGGGCAGAGATGCAGTCGGGGAACAGGGCGCCCCACTCACCCGCCTGGGCCCGCCGAGCGCCGCGCCCCGGCCCCACTGCCCGACCGTCGGAACCCCGGTGCTGCGGGGCGCAGGGAGCCCGCTCCGGCTCAGAACCCCGGGCGCTGGGCGGGACCGCCGGTCCCCGAGGTCGGCGCCGCCCGATCCCGAGTCGTGTCCCGATCCCGAGTGGTGTCGCTCAGACGAACAGTTTGGTTCCTTAAAAAAGAAAAAGAAAACGCTGCTCCAATGGTGACTTTCTCTAAAACTAACCGGAGCGCCAGACCCGGTGTCTCTAATGACTAATCACTAACAAGTTACAGCAATTTTCACTTTCGGTTTTAAAAACATGGTGGTTTGGACCCGGCCGGGCTGTCGTACAGGGAAGGGTGCTGGCCGTCCCGCCCGGACCCTCCCAACCGGGACAGGTCTCTCTCCCCTCCCCCGAAAACCAGCCACTGTGTCCTCCCCGAGGGTAGAAACCAAACCCGAAAACACGTGGTGGTTTTGTTTTTGTTTTGAGGAAATCTTCCACAAAAGTATTCCTGAAGTTTTCATTAACACGAATTTTAGGACATTTTTAAAAAACATTCTTTGGTGTGTGTATATTCCTGGACGTATTGTTCAAATAATAGTGGATTGACACACCAAGTCGAGTCAAAGCTGCGGTCTCCCTTCAGACTGTAACTTTCCTTGTAAATTATTGGTCATTATAACCGTAATGTACACATTTTTATAGCCAGCACAACTTTTCGGTGTCTTTTGTAATGTCCTCTGCGCCCTGGAGTTGGGAAAGGTGTGGCGTTCAGATGGTTTCTATGACCTATGTCTGTCCTTGGCAAAGTTTCTTTTAATCTTCTGTTTTGTTGTGAAGATTGTAAATAAGTACTTCACTAGGTGTGATTTTTGCTTTGAAAATAAAAACATCTGGCTTATTTCAAGAACCTCAGTGTTTCTTAATCTTACACACAGAACCACCCACAGTTGTCCTTGCTCATAAAAAGAGAAGGGGTGGGGGTGTATCAAAATCATTTCCAGGCATAAATTCTAGTTTATAATGCTATGTAATCATACGCATTAACCAATACAGTTGTCTAAAAAAACAGATTAACAAAAGTCAAATTCCTTCAGATCAAGAATATTGATGGGAATCAGTTTAAAGTGGTTTTCCCAAGTGGAAAAATATTACGTGGTGTGTGACAAGGACTTTTGTGCTCCTCAGCCCAGTTAGGAAATAGAAAAACTCCATCTGTCGCAACTTGAGAATTATTTCCATTCTACCTTAGAATTTCAGAGACCGTGAACTCTAGGGATTATCTAATTCAACCTCACTTCTTCTTCTGTCTTATTTATGTTTTTAATATTTTTAAATTTGTTATTTATTTGAGAGAGAGAGAGAGAGAGAGAGAGAGAGAGAGAGAGAAACATTGATTTGTTGTTCCACTTATGTATTTATGCATTCATTGGTTGATTCTTGTATGTGACCTGACCGGGGATCGAACCCACAACCTTGGCATATCTGGATGACACTCTAATTAACTGACCTACCCAGCCAGGGCCTTATTTTTATTTTTTATGAAAAGATTGTTGTCCCATTCACCAAAAGGTCACAGGTTCAATTCTTGATCAGGGCACATACCTAGGATGCAGGTTTAATCCTGGGGTTCGTACAGGAGGCAACTGATTGATGTTTCTCTCTCACATCTATATTTCTCTTTCTCTCTCCCCCTTCCTTCCTCTCTCTAAACATCAATAAAAACATATTTTTAAAAAATAAGATTATAAGCTGCAGGACCATGGCCATTGCAAGACTGATCTAATCTCAACTTAGATCCTGTTAAAGGGCAAAGGATACAGGTAGTAGGGAAGCCATTTGGCCACCTACATGCTAAAGCTAAGCCATGTGTAGCAAACAGCCTGAATTCAGCTCAGCTTCAGATCCGGTACTCTGCAAAGCACTGGGACTCTAAAGATGAATAGTCAGCTCCTGGATATACTGTCATTAACAATCGTAATTGCTAACATCTAGGAACTCCTGGGCATTTTATAAACCTTTTTATTTTGCCAACAACTATATGAGATATAAGTATTATCCACACTTTGCAGAAGAGGACACTGAGGCTTAAAAAGATGACCCCAAATCAGGCAATTAACATGTGATGACCTTGATATCAGACTTTGCTCTCAACCAGGAAATCAGTGTCTCCACACTGTGTAGGGTGGTGCATAGAGAAGAAGGAATTGTATGGCCAACATGATTAGGAAATGCTGCAAACTGAGTTCACTTTTAGAGATTCAGATATGCATATCAGCACATTAAGAGTTTTGAGAAGTATTGCAGGAAAAAATTAAAACACATTATAATGTTTAACTTTATTCAAATTAATTTGACCATTAAATCCTTTTTTCATGGAGCAGCTATTAAAATGTTGAAGAATTTTTAATGGGAAATTTGAGTAATGCCTTACTAATGATGGGGTTCAGGAGAATGTCATTCTGACCTTTCCCCCCACCACTCCCCTTCTCTGAAACAGGACATAAAACCCTCCTGTGAGAAGTGCCTTCCCTGTACCTGAAGGAAAGGAGCATTCTCACCTCCAAAGACAAATGGACAGACAAGAATTTGAACAGACTTGCTAAGTTTCCCCAGTTTACTACGCTCACCTCGACTCCTTAACCCAGTGGTTCTCAACCTTCCTAATGCCACGACCCTTTAATACTGCTCCTCATGTTGTGGTGACCCCCAACCATAAAATTATCTTTATTGCTACTTCATAACTGTAATTTTGCTAGTGTTATGAATTGTAATGTAAATATCTGATATGCAAGATGTATTTTCATTGTTACAAATTGAACAGAATTAAAGCATAGTGATTAATCACAAAAACAATATGTAATTATATATTGTGAAATATTTATTTCTAATTACAAATAAATGAGATTTTGTATTTAAGCATGGTGTAGCATGGTTAACAGTCTTAATATAACAACAGTAAACTACATTGCTACAGTTTGCAACAGGATGTGTAAAAAGCCAACACCAGTACGAAGGTTGAGATTGCTTCTTTCTCACCAGATCAGAAATTCTCGGGGCAGTCTTTGCAAGAGCACAACGAAGATCATCTTCCACAGCAAGACTACATCTGCATTTAGGCTTGATAATCAACAAGCTGGAAAACCCTGTTTCACAAAGATATGTTGTTGGAAATAGAAGAAGAAGGCACAATACAGTCTCAGACAGAACAGGATATGACTGCAAACACTTGAACCAGAATTTTATAACTGGCATTGCAGAGAAATCTTTTCTCCCTACATCGCTGTTAATAAGTTCAATGAACTCCTCTTGTGCTGTCTCAGGAAAATCTTCAACTTTGACTGTGAATGGGCTTCTGGCAAGTGCAAATGGGGTGTCAGGTAGATTTGGAAAGTACGATGAAATTTCGTCTACAAGCATATGTAAGTGTTCTTTCACAGAAATTATCATCGTAATCCTTTTGTCTGGTTCAGTGTCATGTTCTTCAAAGAAAGCAGATAAGGTAGGTAACATGTAAATTTTATTTTTATCCAATTTTTTTTTGCCAAAGCTGAAGTTTCATTTGAAATGATAGGATCTTTTCAGACAAATCGAGGTATGTTGCATTTGGTCTTTGCAATGATAAATTAAATCATTCAAGATGGCAAAGATAGCAAACAAGTAAGCTATTTTCTGCAGTTGACTATTATTGCTGAAAAGTGCTTTGAGCTGTGGTCTTGTTTTCTGATTAAAAAACATTTTGAGCCCTGGGTTGTTTGGCTCAGCTGTTGGAGCATTGGCCTGTGGACCAGGGAGTCCTGGGTTCGGTTCCTGCTAGGGGCACATACCAAAAGTAAAAAAAAAAACATTTTGAGTTCATCATGAAGCTCAAAAACACATTTTAAAACTTTTCCTGTCGATAACCATCTCACTTTAGTGTGAAAGAGCAAAGCATTGTTCGGCGCATCCAACTCGTTGCATAGTTGTGAAAAATTATGTTTAAACTTTGTTTAAAGTGCTTGCCTTTACAAAATTGATAGAACTTATGATGCTTTTCATTACTTCTTGTAACTCCTGTGGCAGCGTCTTCAATGCTAATATTTGCTGATGAATCATACAGTGAGTTCTGACAACTTTGGGTGACTCATTCAGTACCAAATGTTGAAATTCGGTTTGACATCCTAGCATAGCTGGAGCACCATCTATGCAAACACCACAAGCCTTTTCCCAAGAGATCTTATGCTCTTTCAGAAATGAACCAACTGTGTCAAATACATCACATTCAGTAGTTGTCATTTCAGGAGGTTTGCAAAAAAGAAACTCATCTTTAAAGTCGCCATCATTAATATACCTCACGTAAACCAGTAACTGAACAGTTTGCAATATCTGTAGGGTCATCAAGCTGGATACTAAATATTAGAAGTGGAGCAGATTTAATTTCCTGGGTTACCTGATCAAGAATATTAGCAGACAAGTCATCTATTCTTCTGTGGACAGTGTCATTAGATAAGGAAATTGCACTCAATTTCGTAACAAATTTGTCTCCAATCATAATTCAGACAATGTCTTTGGCTGCTAGCAACAGTAAATCCTCAGCAATGGTGTGAGGTTTCATAGCTCTGGCGATTCTGAGTGCCACCAAACAGGAAGCTTCAATGGCTGCTATGTTTTGTTTGTGGTACTTGCCACCAGTGTCAAGTCTGGCTCTCTTGAGTCCCTCAGCTTTGCTTCTAAAATAGTTGGTGTCCTTGCCGGCAAAGCTCAGATGTTTGCTATCAAAATGGCGTTTTAGTTTGTTCGGCTTCATAGATTCAGCTGATAGAACTTCACAATAAATAACACACTGCGGTTTCTCAATCCCTGCTGTAATTATTGAAGTAAAACCATACTGTAAAAGTCCTCACTATATTTTCTTTTCTTAATGTTCTTCTCTACACGATCCATTGTCATGGGATGGTTTGCTAATGAAAATAATATATAACAATAGCTTTAATAATACAAAAGATGATACATGGCATAGTTTAGTCAATACAGTTGATTAAAGTTTCCTATGATTTACCACTGTTCTTTTTTTGTTTGTTTTTTACATACCTATTACTATCACAAGGGGGCAGTATTCACATCAACCACAGCTGAATATAAAAAGACTGATCAGCCCTGGCCGGTTTGGCTCAGTGGTTAGAGTGTCGGCCTGAGGTCCAGAGAGACCCGGGTTCGTTCAGTTCCCACTAAGGGCACGTACCTTGGTTGCAGTTTGTCCCCGGCCCTGGTTGGGTCGTGCAGGTGGCAGCCACTCAATGTGTCCTTTCACGTAGATGTTTCTCTCTCTCTCTCCCTCCCTCCCTCCCACTCTATCTGAACAAAATATGGAAAAATGTCCTCGAGTGAAGATAAAAAAAAAAAAAAACTGATCAGCAGCCAGATTAAGTTCCCATGGTACAGACATTTTTTTTTTGCAGTAGTTGAAGATTTTACAGTACATGATTTTACATTTACCCAGTAATTATAATTCATGAAGTGTCATTTTACCTCCAATACTGCTGCTTTCAACAGAGTAGCTGCTTTTAACAGACTAGTTGCTTTCTACACAGTAGCTGCTCTCTGCACATGTGTGACTGCTCTACATAAGTACATTATGGTGCCAACCTTGTCACATACACCTATATTTGTTCAGGGTATATGTGATGGGGGTGGCATGATGATGTCATCATGCTGGGTACTTGTATGTGGGTATATCTGCATGTGGGCAGACCCGCTGGAGACGAATAGAGGAGCGGTGTCTCAGTTCCTAAGACCATCAAAAATACATGTTTTCCAATGGTCTTAGATGACCCCTGAGAAAGGGTCATTCGACCCTCAAAGGGGTCGTGACCCACAGGTTGAGAACCACTGCCTCAACCTATCATATTTCCCCACAACTGTCCACTCTTCATCAAACCTAGCATAAAATACTCAGGTCTAATGGTTTCTTTGGGTCTTCATTTCCTTATGAAGGCTCCCGTGTCACATAAAACTTATTTTAAATAAATGTGTATGCTTTTCTCTTGTTAATCTGCTTTTGTCAGTTAATTTTCAGACCCAACCAGGACCCTAAGAAGGTAGAGGAAAACTTTTTCCTACCCTACACTATATTACACCATTTTCTAATACTACAAAAGTCATTATTCACGGAATGTCTATCACACACTCAATAAATATTATGTTGCCCAGTAGGGGCATGAAAGAAGGTAGCTGATCAATGCTTCTCTCTCTCCTTCTTCCATCCTCTCTCTCTAAAAGTTAATTTAAAATCTTTAAAAATAGCCTGAAACACCAATCAGAAAGAATATATGTACCCCTATGTTCATAGCAGCACTATTTATAATCGCTAAGGTCTGGAAACAGCCCAAGTGTCCATCAATAGATGAGTGGATAAAAAAGCTGTGGTACATATACACAATGGAGTACTATGCAGCTATAAGAAAGAAAGATCTCTTATCCTTCGAGATGAATGGAGGGACCTCGAGAATATTATGCTAAGCAAAATAAGCCAATCAGAGAAAGACAAATACCACATGATCTCACTTATTTGTGGAATATAATGAACAAGGTGGGCTGATGAACAAAACAGACCCAGATACATAGAAAGGAGTATGGTTCAGACTGACAAACCGTAGAGGAAGGGGGCGGAGGGGATGGATGAGATGAACCAAAG
Source organism: Molossus molossus (assembly GCF_014108415.1). Lineage (NCBI taxonomy): Eukaryota > Metazoa > Chordata > Mammalia > Chiroptera > Molossidae > Molossus > Molossus molossus. Next base: position 34,386,722 of record NW_023425346.1, read on the forward strand.
AACTTATATGCATGTATGCATAACCAATGGATATAGACAATAATGCTGGGGGTTGGAGGGAGCGGGATGAGGAGGAGGGTGTCTGGGGGGAGGGGGGAGGAGAAACATCTGTGAGAAAAGTAAATTAATAAAAATTGGAAAAAATCTCTAAAAATATACACATATAAAAATAAAAAAAAATGATGCAGCTATCTTTGACAATACTGGAAAAGGGACATGTGTTTTGTTCGTGAAATAGAGATTCAAACATAAACATCGATCCTTAATATCCAAGCCTGTAAGATATCAAGCAGTAAACCTTGATATTATATTCAATCAATTGCTTCAAGGAAATCTGAAAATATTGCTGATGTTTTCCTGCTTTACTTGTTTTCAGTTTGAAGAGGTAGGATAACAGTAGTAGCCAAACAACGGAAAGAGTAATCTCCTCTCTCTCCGGAGGTCAGAGAGTGTTTCCGCCGCAGAAGAGGTGAAGGTTGAGTTGACTCTTGAAGTTAGAGGAGGTGGATTGAAACAAAAGTGGGCTGGATACTGCTTCTGACAGAGCTCTCTTAGATAAAGTGATGGTAGAATAAACCCAATACTTTGGACTGAACTTAAAGTCACAGGAGAGAAAAAGCTCAAAGAACCGAGATTCTTTTCTCAGAATGCTTAAAGAGAATATAGCATTGGGATGATGGAAAAAATCAAAATATTAAATTCTGATTGTGTTATTACCCAAAATCCCAACTGAGACAGAATCAGGCAAACGCATCCAAATAAATGAATGTAATTTCCAGGAAGCCCAGCTGTTAAGACAACGTGCGTAAACATACTGAAAACAGCTAAAGAAATGTTAGAAGGAATTTATTTTATTTGACTACCTTTGTTTTTTTATTTGAAAAAAATGTGATTTGTCTTTACCTGAGGGGCTGTATGAGGAGTTCTAGGAATTGCCAAGAAGAAAGATTTTGGTTGGTGCTTGAATACATTGTTTCTGATTATTTCCCTGGTTTGAATAACACTCTATAAGAGGTGTCAAATCATTGCAACAAGGAAGTTCCCTGATTTCAGAGTATTAAAAATATATCAGGCAAAAAAATTCAATTTTTTTTTCCAAAGTTTATTTTCTAGTTGGTATGAGGGAACCTAGTTCTATGTAGGAACATAATTTTGACGAAGATATATCTCAGTATAGTATATGATTCTGTTGATTTCCCTTGCACTGTGTGCTACCGTTAGAGAAAAGAGAAAACATGTTAGTGGAGAAAGGACAGCCTGAAGACCGGTACTTCTTACACTTGAACCTTCACATGAATCAGCTGGGGATGTTGTCAACATGCAGATCCTGATTCCATAGGTTTACAGTGGAGCTTCTGCATTTCAGACGTAGCTAAGTGATGCTGATGATGCTGGTCCTTCACCAAACTTTAAGTAGCAAGGCTGTAGACTGACCAGTTTACTAAAAGAGTGAAGAATGACCAGAAATGGTCATTCCAATGGACGGGTACTGTGTACTGCGTAGCTCTCTGATCTGGATCAGGCAGGGAGCATGGGGCCCTCTTCCTGTTTGCCAGTCTGGTGGGTGGGTCCCTGGATGGAAGACAAGGCATTTCTAGGTGTCCTCAGTAGAAAAAGCAGAGAACAATGGTCCCTTGTCTGTAGCTAGGCTACCATTACAGCAACTCTGAGATGGAAAGGAAGGAATAAACCATGAGGGTGAATGGGTCAAAATGATGTAAAAAAAAAAAGTAGAAAGAGGAAGTAATGAGAAGCCAGAAAAAAAGAACAGAACTAGTATATCTGGGAAGCTTGAAAGGAATATTCTTTCTCTTTCATTAATTATTCATTTCAGTTTATTTTAAATAGTTTGCCTTGGGTACCATGTAACAAGATAGAATGATCTCACACACAGTGCTCATTTTAATAACATAATATCTGCATGGGGCAATTTGATGATATTGGATACATCAAGCGAAAGGTAATTTATCCCTCTCAGTGCTTACACTCCTCCAGAGACATTATAAATAAAAACAGGCTTCACCCCCAATAAAAATAAAACAGAAAAGTGTCCTTCAGATCTTGTTACTTGGTGACTTTATGAATTGGACTAGAAACATTATTGGCTTTTGGGAGGATGACCTCAGCTGTTTTTCTGCCATCTGAAGAATAAAAACTCTAATTTGGTACCAATACTCAAAGCAAAATTGTCTCAGGTGGGTGAACAACGGCTGATAGATTGGCTTGTCTTGGAAATTGCAACACCTTAAAATGACCAGGACAGTTGGGTTAAGTCTATTCTGACCCTTACTAGCAATGTGAACTTGGGCATCTGTAATGGGTCTGGCATGTAATAGGTGCCCCCAAAATGTGAGTTCCAATCATACTTCCCTTTAACTTTCTGAAGCCCAGTTCCTCAGTTTCCTCAAATGTAAGATGAAGATAACAATGTTTACTTAATAATAAGATGTTTTATGAAGATTAAATGAGCTAATGTACATAAAGAATTTTTTTGTTGTTTGTTTTAATTATTTTTCTTTATTGATTTTAGAAAGAGAGAGAGAGAGAAAAATCGATGAGAGAGAACATTGATTGGCCGCCTCCTGCATGCCCCCTGCTGGGGATTTGGCAGACATCCTGGGCATATACCCTGACTGGGAATTGAACTGGCGACCTCTTGGTCAGCGATCAACCATTGAGCCACACCAACCAGGCAAGAATGCTTTTTGAACAGTAAATGCAAAGTAAAATAATATTACTAATGTGAATATTGTCTTCTGGTTTTAAGTTCCAGTTAGAAGTGTTGAGTTTTGGGAGTGATTTGAGATAGAAAAAAATAACTAGATAATTTAAATAAAAGTTAAAATCATATGAAGTCACCAAAGCAATCGCATATAACCGTTACCATCATAACTAGCTAGTTAATATTAATAACAGGAAGAAGAGTGCCCTGGCTAGTTTGGCTCAGCAGTTAGAGTGTCGGTCCTCAGACCAAAGAGTTCCAGCTTCAATTCTGGCCAAGGGCACATACCTTGGTTGTGGTTCATCCTTGGCCTCGGTTGGGGTCATGTGGGTGGCAACCAATCGATGTGTCTCGCTCACATTGATGTTTCTCTCTCTATCTTTTCTTCCCTCTCTCCATCCCTCCCACTCTATCTGAAGATAAATGGAAAAATATCCTCCGTTGAGGATTTAAAATAATAATAATAATAATAACAGGAAGAGAGCAAAGGGAAGGCCAGACATTAAGTATGGTCATCTGGGCAGTATCACCAAAAAACTGCAACTTCACACTCCTCAGGAAACCACCAGTCCATTCCCTGCAAATCACTGGGGAACTAGATCAAACAAAGAGGAAAAGTCAGGATGACATGGGGAAGGTACTTGCCCGTCCTTGTAACCTGGGAACAAAGCTCATTGGCTAGGGGACAGAACCACAGCAAGCGTGAACAATCCTGAAGGCTTAATTGGTTAAGCTCCTAGTTATAACCCTGGGAAAAAGAGTTCTCGCTCTCTTGTTCATCTTGCTTTACTCACGCTTCCTTGCATTCACTTGCTCCATGACCCACGCTCGTCTGCCATGTGGCCCTAGAAACCACATGGCCCATGGTCATGCATACCTCACACACAATGGGCTTCAGCTGGGAACACAAGCTAACCTAGCCAGATGTTGGACTGGGCTGTACTTTAATATGGCGTGAAGACTCTGAGCAGTGGCTTTGATCTTAGACTTGCTGAAGACACAGCTGGGCTTTTTCCATGGCGAGACAGAGTGGGATGGGACCTTGGAGCGGAACTACCCTAACGTTACATAATCAGTAAAGCTTTCCACAGTGCCTCATCCTCCCGTGGGGGCCTCAGGAAATTCCCGTTTCCTCAGCACTCCAAGAACTCCACTTCCACCAGGAACAGGTGAGGACACAGAGGACACCCCACTGGTAACATAACCACACTGGACATGTACCGTACAATGCCCCTGGTGTTCCCTGGAATTGTGCAATACATGCCCAATACATGCCAAGACTTGCTTCATTGCTAGTCTAGAATTGGATAGAACAAGTAAGAATAAGTCAGTCAAATACAAAGTCCAAGATTCATTCATATTCTCTCTAATTGTTTTTAATCCTCACCCAAGGACATTTTTGCATTTATCTTCAGATAGAGCAGGAGGGAAAGAGGGAGGAAGAGAGAGAGAAACATCGACATGAGAGAGACACATCGAGTGGCCACCACCCACACAACACGAACCAGGGCCAAGGACGAACCGCAACCAAGGTACATGCCCTTAGAGGAACGGAACCCGGGACTCTCTGGTCCACAGGCCGATGCTCTAACCACTGAGCAAAACCAGCCAGGGCTCTATTTTTATCATCTTATTTCATGAACTTTACATAAAAGGGACAGGTAATTGTTTAGTGGCACTTTTGTGACCTAGTTTCCATCATACTACCCTGAAGTTACTCCAAGGAGCAATGCTATTTTTCCTGCTCTTCATAGAGCTCCCTCCTCTGGCCACTGACATGTTCCGCTCCCCTCCTGGGGACAATGTGACCACATGGCCCAGGTTTCTTAAGACTCCATTTCAAATATTCTACCCAGTTGTATTCATGTGTCACAGCCAGGATCTCTTCCACACCCTCTTGCATTAAAATTCATAGTTGATGGTTTCATTTCCACAGGACTTTTCATGATGGCTAATTTATGTCTGGAATTTACCCTGCTAATGATTGCCCTGTCCTTTTATCCTACCAGATTATTCTTATAAAAGTGCCACCTTCATCACGGCATTCCACACCTTAAGCACTCGCAGATGGCATCTGAGGTTATCCACAGTCCAAACTGCAGACTACCCTTCCCATGCTCCCAGTCCCGAGCTGTTCCCAGCACAGGCTGGCTGCAGCTTGTCTGCTTCATTTTATTACCCAGTACACCCTTTGTTTGTATCCAACTAAATTAGTCAATTATCCCACTCCAGAAGAGTCTTAACAAAAGAGTCTCCTCACTCTCTCCATTTCCCTTTCCTGAGATGGTTTCCTTCTCCTTTCTATTATTTCCATCACACGGTTGTACAAGTGAACTTGCAGCAAACACATATCGCACTTTAAATGCAGTGGTGATATTGAAAGTATGAGCTGATCAGTACGGACACTGAATCCTCAGAAAGGCTCTAGCCAGAATCCTAGGAAGATGCAGGGGGGTAGGTAAGTGTTGGGGATTTCTGCTCGAGGAGCAGGTATGGTCAGGGCAGTGGAGGCACCAGAGTGGGTGTAGGGGAAGACTGAAATGAATTGGTTCAAAAGTATTTCATTATTTAACATTTGATATGAACACCTAGAGCACACCAGTGTTGGGCTCTGCTGATGCAGCTCCAGGCTCAACTTAAGCTCCTGTCCAACAACCTCAGAAGCAGTGATCTTTTCTCTTCTGAAGTATTTTAGCATGTTGCCCATACCACTTACTAGGCACTGCTGATCTTTTTTTTTTTTTGGAGTACTGTTGTAGAATTCATTCCAAGAAGATGGTAATCTTTTCCAAATCAAGAGTTGTACTGTTTCTTTGTCTCTCCCTGAATGCCAAATATAGTACCTTTCTTAGGCAGTCACTTATCCTGTATTTATTTATGAATAAATTAAAGAAAATTGAATGATTAAATAATGGGATCTATATACATCATAATGTAGTCATTTCAAATCACTTAGAGAGTGAGGGGATAGCATACATCTTAGATGTTCTATTAAGAGCTAAGGGTACTCTTTCCAGATATATCTATAGCTACACAAAACTGTGCATACACTTTCAGATGTCTCACTTATCCCCTAAGCCATTCATAAATTCCCGGGGGTCCACAGAACCCAGGTTAAGGACCATGGTTTAAATGGAATTTTATAGAACTAGAGAACTAATCTAAAAAATTAACTTTAAAATTTTTGCATCTTACAGGTACATTTACCAATGACACAAAGGAAACATCACTTATACAGTGAGAGTCCATGTTGTTTAAATTTACAGCCAGACTGACATTTCAGTTGATGTGCACTCCAAGCCAAAGCTGGTTGATGATGACCATGAGCAGGCCTAGAATGCGAAGCTTTCAAAGCCTTACTTCTTTTATCAGCACACTTGATGTTATAAACAATGAAATCAACAACCCCATTCCTACCCAAATCTCCAGGTAAGCTTGAATGCAATAGGACTTCATGGGGAATCCAAACATTTTTAGTAAGGCTTTGTAGTATCTCAGTGAAGGACAAACAGTTTAGACCTCATAAAAGCCCCACCACAAACTACTAACAATGGATTTTGATATTACCTAGGTATTCCAGTGAGAGCTACTTTGGGAGAGTCCATCCTTTTTTTTTTTTTTTTTCCTTACTGGTTTGAGAAAGAGAGGAAAGGAGAGGAAGAGAGAGATAGAAACATTGATGAGTGAGAACATCAATTGGCCACCTCCTGCATGCCCCCCACTGGGCATTTGGCCCACAACCTGGGCCTGTGCCCTGACAGGGAATCAAACCAGTGACCTCTTGGTGCATGGGTCGATGCTCAACCACTGAGCCACACCGGCCGGGCAAGAGAGACCATCCTTTTTCCTCCCTTGGATCATGGTATCTAAGTGCCTATCTCCTTGCCGCTAGCTGGAAGGCAGAAGAGCAGTCGGAACCATACATTTGAGGTGGTGGTCCTGTCTCCCCCTGGAATATTGTCCTGCTGACTGAGGGTTTCTGTTAAAGTGCACTCACTACCGGTTGTCACAGATGTTAAATAATAAATGCCAGTAACAGCCTGGAGTGGGACCATCATTGACTGGTTGAGCTATTTAACAAGTACCACACGCCTAAGTGTGAAGAGTGTGATTCATGTCTTACTGGGAGGGGTGGCACATAAAAATGCAAGATCAACTTTGTCTCATACAGGACTTTGTTCATCAGGGAAAGCAACCTTCATACGTAAACAGTAGTGTAGACATGAGGTATAAAATAGTGAGATCATCGTCACTCAACTCCATGTGGAATTGACTCCCACTGAGTTACGCAACATGACTAAAGAGATGGGACCTCCATCAACTCCCTGAGGCAGTTAACTAGCCTCCTTGTAATAAACTTCTTTCTGGAAGAAAGAAGAGAACTTAATTACAAGGGAAGCTCCTTGCTATGGTGGAGACACAGAAGTTGAAAAAAAAAAATCACACTTTCTCATGTTTCATACTGATTTCCTTCACTTCTTGGAAAAAGTAAAAATATTTTATATACTATTAACTTTTGGATTGATTTCTATTGTCTGAAACTTCTAGGAGCACACTGTTATGACAAAGACATTAGGAATGGACATGAAGAGAACCCCAGAAGAAAAAATAAGGAAAAATAGTTAAATAAATGCTCATTTAAATTAGAGCCAATCCATGCTTTTCTGGCCTTAGACCAAAGTAGTATTGCTAAAAGACACAAAAAAATCCACTGTTTTCCAAGAAATCTTTGTAGAAATTGCATCAGTTCTCTGGAACAAGTAGAAGAGATGGTGTGCAATTGAGGAAGGAGTCTGTGACTCAGCGGCAGCTTTATTTTTCATTTGCTTTGACAACTGTGATAACGAATGAAAGTGTCTGCAAGGAAAAAATTATCTCTGTGTCATTCTGCATAGTGTGGTGTACACCCCCTATTGTTAGACCCTTACTGAAAATACCATGTCGATAATGTGAGATGCAAAGGAGCTCACGTGGTACAGGGAAAGAGCATTAGGAGAAGCCATCTCCCGGGTCATCTACGGCAGCTAACTTACAACGTGGTCCCAAAACCAAGCTAACCAGTAGCAGGGAGTTGGGTGAGGAGGGCTGGATGGTGGGGAAGCAGGGAAAGCAGAGAATTACTTGGCTATCTTATGCCATTTCTTTTTTTTCTTTTTTTTTTTTTTAATTGATGTTAGAGAGATAGAGGAAGGGAGAGGGAGAGAGATGGAAACACCGATGAGCAAGAACATCTATTGGCCACCTTCTGCATGCCGGCACTGGGAATCAGGCCCACAACCTGGCATGTGCCCGGGGTAGGAATCGAACCAGCGACCTCTTGGTGCATGGGTCAACCACTGAGCCGCACCGGCCGGACTCCTCTGCTATTTCTTGATTTGTGGCAACCCCTGTGTATGAGTGAAAAGCATAACATTCCTCCAACAATGTGTCTTGCTTATTGAGCACAGAGCCTAAGGAGTGTCAAACCCAATGTTTCAGCAGTTATGTCCTCTCTCTCCACCAAATGGACATCTGGCCATTGTGGGAAGAGTGGCTACCATAGCGATGAAGGTGGTGCATTCTACACAGGAGTGGCCTTTGAATACAGGGGCGGGCAAAAGTAGAGCTATGGGTTACAGGAATATCATTAAAAAAAATTTTTTTTATCCTCACCCCAGGATACTTGTTCATTCATTTTCAGACAGAGTGTGAAGGAGGGAAGGATAGAGAGAGTGAGAGAGAGAAAGATCTGTTGCCTCCCACACGACCCCGAACTGAACCGCAAATGAAAAATGTGCCCTTGACCAGAATCGAACCTGAGACTCTTTGGTCCTCAGGCCGACGCTTTAACAGCTATGCCAAACCAGTCACGACTCATTCAAAAAAATTTTACTGAAGTGAATGAATAAATAAAATGCAGAATGTATATACGATGGATCATTATTTAATTTGAAAGGAGAAATAAATTCTGACTTAGGCCACAACATGGATGAGTCCTATTTGCATGTGAGTCTTTGTATAACATTGTAAAATGATGCTGGTAAAATTACTCACTGTTTTTCCAAAGATTTACGGTTTTCAGACTGATAAAAAAAGAGAAGACAGATTTGTGTGTCTGGCATTGAACTTCCTCTTATTATTTGGGAAGTGATCTCAAGTTATTTTTTTTTTGGAATTCAAGAAAGAGGAGGCTCAGAAAGTGGAGAGAACTTATTTATTCCATACCAAAGTAAAGAAAAGAGGAAGAGGAAAGAGAAGAAGAGGAAGAAGAGATCCCTGACTTTGACACGCTTCTTTTACTTAAATCTGCCCTCATAAGTTTCCCATTGACGCACTTACACACCCACAGCTTTGAACCCAGGATAGACATGCAAGGTTGAAATTTGACTTTCCGATCTAATTTCCTCAAATCTCCTTACTACGGAATCGGAAAATTCAGAGTTCACTAGTCCAACTGTCAGCCAGATGCTTGAATCCTCTCTACACAGTTGTTCCATAAGTTGGGCTGACATCTTACTTAGTTGATCTTTCACTCATTTTGTCCTGTTGGGCCCTCTTAGAATTATTTTACATAAAAACTACTCTCAGGGGCGTCGGCCTGTGGTCCAGAGAGACCTGGGTTCGGTTCCCACTAAGGGCATGTACCTCGGTTGCAGTTTGTCCCTGGCCCTGGTTGGTCGTGTGGGTGGCGGCCACTCGATGTGTTCCTTTCACATCGATGTTTTTCTCTCTCTCTCTCTTCCTCTCTCTCACTCCCAGTCTACCTGAACAAAAAGTGGAAAAAGATGTCCTCGGGTAAGGATAAAAAAAAAAAAAACTACTCTCAGAGAAAACAGAAAAATTAAAATAAAAATCACATTCTAGCCCTGGCCGGTTTGGCTCAGCAGTTAGAGGGTCAGCCTGCAGACCAGAGAGTCCGGGTTCAGTTCCTGCTAGGGACACGAACCTCGGCTGCAGTTTGTCCCCACTCCCTGTTGGGATCGTGTGGGAGGCAACCAATTGATGTGTTTCTCTCACTTCGATGTTTCTCTCTCTCTCTCTTCCTCCCTCTCTTTCTCCCGCTCTATCTGAAGATAAATGCAAAAATGTCCTCAGGTGAGGATAAAAAAAAAAAATCACATTGTAATTTCAAGATTAAGTTCTTCTCAATTATTACTTATATTCTAAAACAATATTTAAATCCAGTTACAAAACATTTTGTCCCCTCCCAAATATATATGTGCGTACCTACGCATGTGTATATACACTCATTATATGGGAGGAGCAGACTTTTCCTCTGACCTCAAGGTTCTTCTGGTTGCTCTGATAATCAAATAGACATGAGACAGATTAGCAAGAGAAAATAACCAAATGTAATACATACATATCTATGGGAACCCCGCATACAGAGACCCCCACACACCCAGGAGAGGTTCAGAGACAGAAAGGGGAATTGAGGTGTATAAAACATCCTGGTCTAGGGATGAGGGAAGGTGCCTTGGGGGCTTCAAAGGGTCAATGCAGCCCTGGCCAGTTGGGCTCAGCGGTTAGAGTGTCGGCCTGCGGTCCGGAGAGACCCGGGTTCGGTTCCCGCTAAGGGCACGCACTTCGGTTGCAGTTTGTCCCCGGCCCTGGTTGGTCGTGCGGGTGGCAGCCACTCGATGTGTCCCTTCATGTCGATGTTTCTCACTCTCTCTCCCTTCCTCTCTCTCCCTCCCACTCTATCTGTACAAAAAATGGAAAAATATCCTCGGGTGAGGATAAAAAAAAAAAAGGATCAATGCAGGGTGATAAGAACAAAGGCTTAGTAAATAGAAGTTTGCCCTGCCCTAGAGATAGATCAAAACAGGTTATCTCTGATAACAGTTTATTATGGTCAAGGCCCCTTGTTCAAATTCTTCTAGGTAGATGGGGTGGGGGGGTCAGAAGTTTCTCTTGAGCCTGGGGCTAAAGCTGCCTTTGTTCAAAGTAATTTGCTTTCCACTAAGGAACATCTTGGGGTGACTAGTCCTGTTACTAGAAAGGGGACTTGACCCTGAGTGGGTCTGCCTAGGGGCCAGTAGTAGTGTGTGGGTTCTTGACTTCTTACAGGAAAAATTTCACAGCAGGAGTCCAAGTGACTTTCAGAAGACATTTATTAAAGCTGGGAACAATGAAACAAGGAAGGGCCTAGGATAACTAGAGAGAGACTCGTGGGGAAATGAACCTAGGCTGGGCTGCTTTGGCTCGCTAAGAAGTCAGAGAAAAGGGGACCTTGGGGACAGGTTCAGGAGGTTTGCCTGGGATGAAATGCCACTGCCTGGTTGCAAGCCTCATGGGGTCCCTTACAGTTTGGAAGATGCAAGCATGTGGGGGAAGGAGAGGGGGAGGGGGGAAGAGGAGGGTGCAGGCTGGGGCCTTCGTTTCTGAGGGGTTTTAAAGTCTGGGCTTTTAGGGGAGGATCTCAATGGAATAGTTATCAGGTTTATGCTGAGGTACCAAAATGAAATTTATTCTTTTAACTTCATCTGTCCTTGGGTGTGGTTGGCAAATGACACTAATTGGATTTCTGCTTTCTGTCTCCCTGAGTAGCTATTTAAAGCTATTTACCCTCTGGCTGGGGAACAGAAGTGCAAACCATTTACTCTCAAGTGTCCTTGGTTTAGGAAGATAGGATTTACTCGATGGCTGCAAACTGCTATTTAACTCTGTCTCGGTTTCCCTGTTCCTCTTGTCCTGGTTTAACTAGTATGTCTCAGTTCTGGACCCAAACAATATACAAAGAAAAAAAGTCCCCATATTTTTAATACATAAAGTTTCTTTGAAAGTAAAGTCATGGGTATTGTTTATTTTCTACCATTATTTTTTGTATTTTATAATTTTTATTCAATTAAAGTTTACTATTTTATTATTATTTATTTAAAACTTAATCAGTTAAATAATATATATTTTTTTCTTTATTGATTTTAGAGGGAAAGAAAGAGGGAGAGATAGAAACATTGATGAGAGAGAGCATTGATTGGCCACCACCTGCATGCCCCCCACTGGGGATCTGGCCCACAACCTGGACCTGGGTCCTGACCGGGAATCGAACCGGCAACCTCTTGGTGTATGGGTCGACATCAACCAGTCAGTCACACCGGCTGGGCTAAATAATATCTTTGATATTATGTGCTCATGGTATATTTATCTGAGAGTTATGATTGTATTCTTTATAAAAATCTGATTTTAGCATTGGTCACCTTTCTCTAGTATATTGTTAGTCTGAAATCTTGTGTTCTCTCTGCTTCTCCAAGTTGCACGGAGACCACCACTCACTTTGCAGCTGGTTCCTGGGCTCCTTAGGCACAGGCTTTCAGCAGTAGGCTGTTCCCTCTGCTTGCGCGTCAGATAAACGTGTGATAAGCCTCTCTGCCACTTCTCATTTCCTTTATTCTCCACACCACCACTAACCGTTATAAAAAGTTTTCAGACTTTACTGAAGGAGTTGGCAGGTAGCAGGTATCTGTCATTTGCGACTAATCAGCATCTTTTGAATACCACGTTCATATTTTGATAGTTATCCACAGTAGCAATCTTTCCATCTTCATGAAGAATTCAAACACATAATTCCCAGCTTCCTTGCTGCTGGGTGCAGATCTGTGAGATAAATTATGCTAGTCAGACTCATCACATGGGCCCAGCTGGTGTGGCTCAGCAGTTGAGCGTCGACCCATGCACCAAGAGGTCTCTGGTTCTATTCCAGGTCAGGGCACATGCCCACGTTGTGGACCCGATCCCCAGTGGGGGGCATGCAGGAGGCGACCAATAGATGTTCTCTCTCATCGAAGTTTCTATCTCTCTCTTGCTTTCCCTCCCTCTCTCTCTAAAATCAATAAAGGAAAAAAATATTTAAAAAAAAAAAAAAAAAAGAATCATCACATGACACAGAAACTAGCTCCTTGGTAAAAGAGGCCAGACACAAAGCATCCATTTTCCTGACACAAAACTAAGCAGAGGCAGCGCTGTTTGGCGCCTGGCTGCTGGGACCAGCCTCTCAGTCATGACCAGATGCAGCAATGGCCTATTTTACTCTATTATGTTAAACAAAAGAGAGTAGCTGCAAAAGAATACACAGTATGATTCTATTTATATGAAGTCCTAAACAGGCGAAACACATCGGTGATGGCAGAAATCAGGAGAGCGATGCTTGATGGTGGATGTTTGAAGGGTATTGCATAAGAAAGGAGCATGAGGAAAAGTTCTCAGGTGCTGGGGGTGTTCCATGTCTTGTTTTGTCAGAACTCATTGAATGAAACATGTAAAGTTTGAACATTTTATGTGAATTATACCTGCTCAAAAAAATTTAATGAATTGTTAAAAAGTAATTCAGTCTAGCCCAGCTGGTGTGGCTCAGTGGACTGAGCATCATCCCATGGACTGAGAAGTCCCAGTTCGATTCCCGGTTAGGGCGCATGCCCGTATTTTGGGCTCCATCCCTAGTGGGGCATGCAGGAGGCAGCCAATTGATGTTTCTCTCTCACATGGATGTTTCTAACTCTCTCCCCTTTCCTCTCTCTCTAAAATATCAACAAAACTTCTTTTTAAAAAAAGTAATTCTGTCTTCCTTTTTTTTTTGCCCTCACCTGAGGAAATTTTTTCATTTTAGTTCAGATAGAATAGGAGGGAGGGAGAGAGAGGGGAAGAGAGAGGAAGAGAGAAACATTGATGTGAAAGGAACACTTTGAGTGGCTGCCCCCTGCATGACCCCAACCAGGGCCAGGGACAAATCACAACCGAGGTACGTGCCCTTGACTGGAATCGAACCCTTGACTCATTGGTCTTCAGGCCGACGCTCTAACTGCTGAGCCAAACCAGCCAGGGCCAGTCTTATTTCTTAAAAACAGAAGTTGCATCAACATTCTGAACTGTTTAGTTAATGTTAAATAAAACATATTAGTTTAATATCATCTTCTTCTAACCCAAGAACCTAGACATTAGAAGCAATAAGTGAGAAAGATGCTGAATCACCACAGAAAAGCTGTTTTTTAAAATATAATCAGTTCGTATGATATCATGTCTGACTGAAATGTAGGAATGAAAGAAAGAGTTCCATTTTTCACCAATAACAAAAATAAACCTAAGATTAGTCAACTACTAAGTAGAACAGAATGCTATTTTTCTACTATGTTTTCATTTAAAAAAAATCAATGTTACATGGTACACAGAAAACCTTTATAGAAATAGTTCTAAGAGACTAATAAAATTTTTTGTAGTCTAAACCTTAAAGAAATGATGTTTTCTTTTAATAAAATATAAAAGCACTCATAGGAAAAAATTATTCTCTTTCTTTTTTGTTTTTCACCCTTCCTGTTTATGACTGTTCTCATATCCTTCACTTCCTTAACAAAAGATATTGTTGTTTATTATGTAATATACTGGTTTAGTGGCAATAATCCAACCAACCAAGTAAATAAAAAAGAAATAAGCCCTGGACAGTCTGGCTCAGCTGTTAGAGCACCGGCCTGTGGACCAGAGAGACCTGGATTCGGTTCCTGCTAAGGGCACGTACCTCTTTTACAGTTTGTCCCCAGCCCTGGTTGGAGTCGTGTGGGTGGCAACCAGTCGACGTGTCTCTCTCACATCAATGTTTCTCTCTCTTTCTTCCTCCCTCTTTCCTTCTCGCTCTATCTGAAGATGAATGCAAAAATGTCCTCGGGTAAGGATTAAAAAAAAAGCTATAAGAGAAGTTCGTACAAAATAGAAGTTAAAGTCAATTTCTCTCCCACTTAACTTTCCAAGGGTAAAGATGTGACAGTGTTCAAGAATTTTTTATCTTCTTGCTCTGCCACCTCTAGGGTGCATTCTTCATCCACATTGTCCATGTCTATGTTCCAGATAGCAGAATTAGTATGAATCAATTCTTTCTATTCCACTGACCAGAAATTAGCAGAGAACAGTTAGCAGGTGTTACCACACTTATCTTCTGATGTCCTGACTTTGGATGTTCCATAGCTTGACCATTTGGAAGTAACCACCATTTGTATTTATAGCAGAATGCACTAAATTCAGACTGCCATTCAAATATGGTGAAGGAACACACCTGCTTACCCTCATTGTCATTCTGCAAAATCTCACCAAAATCACGGTAAAGAACTTTTTTAGAGAACACCTCAGAAATTCACAAGCCCAAAAAGAATGGTAGAGGAGCCAATAGCAGCCAAGAGATGTCAGCAAAACAGGCAATAACTAACATAGCAGACTAGAGAAAGTTAACATGTTTGCTGTAGGGGCGAGGGTAGAGGATGCCAAAAAGCATAGTGATTAGGCTGCCAAACCACTGAAGGCCCAGAGATGAGAGCCACAACCTGTCTCTGAATGTGGGGAGCAGATGAGGCTGAAAACAAGAGGACTGGTTGATGGTTTGCGTCACAGTAGTCCAACCACGGAATTTCCTCACCAGCCCTGCCCAGCCAGCTAACTGACCCTCCCTCCTCGGCGAGGACTTTGGGAGGGATGTCTCCCAACAAAGTTAAACAGATAGGTTAGTTCACTTGTTTGCCTACATTGAAAGCAGTTTTATAGTTATGTGGGAAGTTTCGAGCCGAAATAGCAATAGATACAGAAAAACTTAAGCAAATGAAGAAAGAAAGGCTATTATCTTCAGAGAAAAACAAAGGCTTGTAAAAGAATAGATATTTAGCCCTGGCCAGTTTGGCACAGCGGTTAGAGCGTCGACCTGCGGTCCGGAGAGACCCGGGTTCGGTTCCCGCTAAGGGCACGTACTTTGGTTGCAGTTTGTCCCCGGCCCTGGTTGGTCGAGCGGGTGGCAGCCACTCGATGTGTCCCTTCACGTCGATGTTTCTCTCTCTCTCTGTCCCTCCCACTCTATCTGTACAAAAAATGGAAAAATATCCTCGGGTGAGGATAAAAAAAAGGAAAAAAAAAAAAAAAAAAAGAATAGATATTTAACCATAGTATACTACCTGGCTCGGCTAAGAAAAATGTTTACATACTCATAATAATGTAAGCACTTAAATACTTGTTTATTTTTCTGCTATAACTATATTGGTGGGATAGGGACAAGGAAGAGTAGAGATAGTAGGAAGGAAATAAGAGAGGTAAGTCCTTATCTTTCATGGAAAGGAAATCAATGGATGATAACTACAACTAAAAACTTAAGAAATAGCAATATAAGCATATTATACTAGAAATACAGAGGTAAATTCCTGAATAAACTACTGAAAGAATATAAAGTGACTAACTCTGGAAGTAAGCAATAGAGACAGATTAGATTAAAGAGAGGTCAGACATAAAGTTGCTATATCTTAAGTCTTATAGAATAGCCTGACTTTTAAAATGCTGATAAAAATTAAAAATTAAATTAAAAAAATAAACAAAGGGTGTTGACATGAGTGTTCAACTTTTCTGAATATAAAGGAACTTTTATATTCCTAGAAGGAACTTTTCTGAATATAAAGTTGACTTGAAGCTATCTACCATAATTGTTTCATTAATAGATATTTCTGTCAAATGTTGAACAAAATTTCTGCCCTCATTGTGCCCAGTTCTTTTCCTTTAACTAAACTTTTAATTTTTATAAAATTATAAATTCACATGCAGTTGTAAAGAATAATAGATGAAGATCCCATGTGGTCCTTACCCAGTTTTTCTCAATGGTAACATCTTGCAAAACTGTTGTTCTATATCACAACCGGGGTATTGACATTTACACAGGTCCTTCACCCCAGAGATCCCTCATGTTGCCCTTTTATTTATTTTTTTAGTATGTTTTTATTGACTTGAGAGAGAGAAAGGGAGAGGGAGAAAGAGATACAATCATCAATGAGAGAAGATTCCAAAATGGCGGCGGAGTGAACTAAAGCTACACAGACCATCTCCAGAACCAAACTGGAATTACAACTAAAACACAGACAAATCGACGGAAAAAAGCAACAGAAAAGCAGCTTGTGAGGACCATGTAACCAGGGACACTGACTCGATCCTGGTAGGATTGCGGAGGTGCGAGAGGGGGGCTGGGAGCCCACAGACAGTAGCGGCCTTAGCTGGGAGCAGCGCCCTTGGGTTACACTCCCAGGTGGCTCCACAGCACAGAGCCAGAACAGAGGCTAAAATAGCCACAGCCACTCACCTTGGGCTCCGGCAGAGGGAGGGCAGACTGGATTGGAACTGTGTGGGGACACTCAGGACTTGGAGGGTGCTCAGAGCTTCTGCTGAGTGCAGCCACACAGGATGGTGGCCATCTTGCTCCTTCCCAGGGCTCTGGGCAGAGGCAGCAACCCCTCCCTCGGAGATCCAACCCCACCCCGTGGGCCATTGAAATGCTAATTGAGGCTTATTAACAACCAGCATCTGCCCCAACTTTGGGAAATCCCCTTATGCTGAGCACCTGAGGGAGTTTTTCAATCAACTGACAACCCAAAACTCTTCAAGTAACCTCGACTGCTAGCCTCCAGGCAAAAAGTTAGAGGATAACAGTACCTTTCCTGGGCTAGCAACTTTAACCAGGAAAGTAAGACTTGACAGTGGTGTTTAACATGGGTCCTCCTTCGCTCATCTAAACCCAGGAGAGGGAGCCACAAACAGCAGAACACCAACACCCACAGGAAAAACTTTACAGTCTCCAAAGCCCACTGTGATAGCCAAAATGGTGAAACACAGAAACAGAAGCCAAATGAAAGAACAAGAGACCTCCACCAAAGATGAGATCAATGTGGAGCAGTTAGGCAAGTTAACAGAGCTAGAATTTAGAGCCATGATCTTGAGGAAGCTCAACAGCATGAGTAAGGACATAGAGATGCTGAAAATAAACCAATTGGAAATTAAAAACCACCAAGAAGAGATAAAAGATAACACATCAGAAATGAAAAACACATTGGAAGGTGTAAAAAGCAGAGTAGAGGAAGCTGAGGACCAGATCAGTGAATTAGAAGACAGGGTAGAAAAAAATCAACCAATCAGAAAACCAAAAGGAAAATCAATTAAAAAACAGGAAGACAGCTTAAGAGAACTGTGAGACAACTGGAAACATAATAATATTCGCATTATAGGAGTCCCTGAAGAAGAAGAAAATGAGCAAGTGCTAGAGAATATATTCAAAAAAATAGTGACAGAAAACTTCCCTAATTTGTTGAAGAAAGAAGACATTCAAGTTCAAGAAGTACAGAGAGCCCCAAGTAAGAAGAACCCAAACAGGCCCACACCAAGATACATAGTAATTAAAATGCCAAAAATTCAAGACAAAGAGAGAATCCTAAAAGCAGCAAGAGATAAGCAACAGGTTACCTACAAAGGAAACCCCGTAAGGCTCTCTGCTGACTTCTCACAAGAAACACTACAGGCCAGAAGGGAATGGCATGAAGTAATCAAGGTCATGAAAAACAAGGATCTGAATCCAAGACTACTCTACCCAGCAAGGCTATTATTCAAAATAGAAGGTCAAATAAAGAGCTTCCCAGACCAAAAAAAAAGGCTAAGGGAATACATTAGCACCAAACCAGCATTGCAAGAAATGTTAAAAGGACTACTGTAATCAGTAGAAGAAATAGGAAGAAAAATATAACCACACTAAACAAAAATGGCAATAAACAAGTACATATCAATAATCACCTTAAATGTAAATGGACTGAATGCGCGGATAAAAAGACACAGAGTAACTGATTGGATAAGAAAGCATAACTCATCTATATGTTGTTTACAAGAGACCCTCCTCACAACAAAAGACTCACATAGGTTGAAAGTGAAGGGATGGAAAAAAATTTTCCAAGCAAATGGAAAACAAAAAAAGCTGGGGTAGCAATACTCATATCTGATAAAATAGATTTCAAAATGAAGACCATAACTAGAGACAAAGAAGGCCACTACATAATATTGAAAGGATCTATCCAACAGGAAGATATAACCTTGATAAACATATATGCACCCAATATAGGAGCACCAAAATATATTAAAAATCTTCTGGAGGACTTCCAAGGAGAAATCGACAGCAATACAATCATAGCAGGAGACTTCAACACCCCGTTGACAGCACTGGATAGATTCTCTAGACAAAAAATTAGCAAGGAAACAGAGACTCAAATGAAGCACTAGACCAAATGGATTTAATAGATATCTACAGAGAATTACATCCCAAAACTATAGAATTCACATTCTTCTCAAGTGCACATGGGACATTCTCAAAGATAGAGCACGTGATAGGACACAAACTAAGTCTCTACAAGTTCAAGACGATTGAAATCATATCAAGCATCTTCTCAGATCACAATGGCATGAAACTAGAAATCAATTGCAACAAGAACATGCAAAGACATTTGAACACATGGAGGCTAAATAGCATGTTATTAAATAATGAATGGGTTACCGAGGAAATCAAGGAAGAAATTAAAAACTTCCTGGAAACCAATGAAAATGAACACACAACAACACAAAATCTATGGGATGCAGCAAAAGCAGTTCTGAGAGGGAAGTTCATAGCACTACAGGCCTACCTCAAGAAACAAGAAAAATTTCTAATTGACTGTCTAATCTCACAACTTAAAGAATTAGAAAGAAAACAAAAATAAAACCCCAGAGCAAGTAGAAGGAAGAAAATAGTAAAGATCAGAGCAGAAATAAATGACATAGAGACCAAAAAAACAATTCAAAGGATCAATGAAACAAAGAGCTGGTTTTTCAAAAGGATAAACAAGATTGATGGACGCTTAGCTACATTCACCAAGAAACAAAGAGAGAGACCCCAAATGCACAAAATCAGAAATGAAAGAGGAGAAGTAACAACTGACACCACAGAAATACAAAAGATCATTAACAGCTACTATGAACAACTATATGGCAACAAATTCGACAATCTAAGTGAAATGGACAAATTTCTAGAAACACACAGTCTCACAAAACTGGATCGGGAAGAGATAGAAAACTTGTACAGACCAATAACAACTAAGGAAATTGAAGAGTTAATCAAGACTCTCCCAGCAAACAAAAGCCCAGGCCCAGACGGCTTCACGGGGGAGTTTTACCAAACATTCAAAAAAAACTAACACCCATCCTCCTCAAACTATTTCAAAAAATTCAAGAAGAAGGAAGACTTCCAAACTTGTTCTATGAGGCCAGCATAATTCTAATTCCAAACCCAGAAAAAGACACTACAAAGAAAAGAAAACCACAGGCCAATATCCCTGATGAACATAGACGCCAAAATTCTGAACAAAATACTAGCAAATCAGATCCAGCAATACATCAAAAAAATTATTCACCATGACCAAGTGGGATTCATTCCAGGGATGCTAGGCTGGTACAATATTCGCAAATCAATAAATGTGATACACCACATAAACAAAATGAAGAATAAAAACCACATGATCAAATCAATAGACGCTGAAAAAGCATTCGACAAAATCCAGCATCCATTTCTGATAAAAACGCTCAGCAATCTGGGAATAGAGGGATTATATCTCGACATAATAAAGACCACATATGAAAGACCTACAGCCAACATCATACTCAATGGGCAGAAACTAAAAACATTTCCATTAAGAACAGGAACAAGACAGGGATGTCCATTTTCGCCACTCTTATTTAACATAGTACTGGAAGTCAGTCACAGCAATCAGACATGAGGAAAAAGTAAAAGGGATCCAAATTGGAAAGGAGGAAGTGAAACTGTCATTATTTGCAGATGACATGATATTATACATAGAAAAGCCTAAAGACTCCATCAAAAATCTACTAGTCTTAATAAATGAATTTGGCAAAGTAGCAGGATACAAAATTAACGTCAGGAAATCAATGGTATTCGCATACACCAATGATGAACTCACACAAAGAGAAACTGAAGAAAACAATCCCATTTACCATCGCAGCAAAAAAATTAAAATACCTAGGAATAAACTTAACCAAAGAAGTAAAGGACCTATTTGCAGAAAACTACAGGGCATTGAAAAAAGTAATAGAGGAAGATATAAAAAAGTGGAAGCACATACTTTGTTCATGGATTGGAAGAATTAACATCATGTCCATACTACCCAAAGCAATCTATAGATTCAATGCAATCCCCATCAAAATACCAACGACATACTTCACAGAACTAGAACAAATACTTCAAAAGTTCATATGGAACCAAAAAAGTCCCCGAATAGCCACAGCAATTTTGAAAAAGAAGGACAAAGTAGGTGGGATCACAATACCAGATATCAGGTTATACTACAAAGCGACTGTAATCAAAACATCCTGGTACTGGCACAAGAACAGGCATATAGACCAGTGGAACAGAACTGAGAACCCAGAAATGGACCCAAGGCAATATGCTCAATTAATATTTGACAAAGGTGGCAAGAGCATACAGTGGAGTAAAGACAGCCTCTTTAATAAATGGTGTTGGGAAAATTGGACAGCTACATGCAAAAAAATGAAACTAGGTCACCAACTTACACCCTACACAAGAATAAACTCAAAATGGATAAAAGACTTAAATGTGACCCGTGAATCCATAAAAATTCTAGAAGAAAATGTAGGCAATAAAATTTCAGACATCAGACACAGCAGAATTTTCACTGATACATCACCTAAGGCCACAGAAACAAAGGAAAAAATGAACACATGGGACTACATCAAACTAAAAAACTTCTGTACAGTAAAAGAAACAATCATCAAAATCGAAAGGCAACCCACTGTATGGGAGAACATCATTGCCAATGATATGTCAGATAAGGAGTTAATTTCCAATATATATAGAGTGCTCATACAACTCAACAAAAGGAAGACAAAGAACTCAATTAAAAAATGGGCCCTGGCCGGTTTGGCTCAGCGGTTAGAGCGTCGGCCTGCGGTCCGGAGAGACCCGGGTTCGGTTCCCGCTAAGGGCACGTACTTCGGTTGCAGTTTGTCCCCGGCCCTGGTTGGTCGTGCGGGTGGCAGCCACTCGATGTGTCCCTTCACGTCGATGTTTCTCTCTCTCTCCCTTCCTCTCTCTCCCTCCCACTCTATCTGTACAAAAAATGGAAAAATATCCTCAGGTGAGGATTAAAAAAAAAAAAAAAGTAAAAAAAAAAAAAAAATGGGCAGAGGAGCTGAATAGACACCTCTCCAAACGGGACATACAAATGGCCAAGAGACATATGAAGAAATGCTCAAGATCACTAATCATCAGAGAGATGCAAATTAAAACAACAATGAGGTATCACCTCACACCTGTCAGAATGGCCGCCATCAACAACAAGTGTTGGCGAGGGTGTGGAGAAAAGGGGATTCTAATATACTGCTGGTGGGAATGCAGACTGGTGCAGCCACTGTGGAAAACAATATGGTGTTACCTCAAAAAATTAAAATTGAACTACCATTTGACCCAATGATCCCACTTCTAGGAATATACCCTAAGGAGCCTGAAACACCAATCAGGAAGAATATATGTACCCCCATGTTCATAGCAGCACTATTTACAATAGCTAAGATCTGGAAACAGCCCAAGTGTCCATCAGTAGACGAATAGATAAAAAAACAATGGTACATATACACAATGGAGTACTTTGCAGCTGTCAAAGTAGAAAGATCTCTTATCCTTTGAGACGACATGGAGGGACCTGGAAAGTATTATCCTAAGTGAAAGAAGCCAAGCAGAAAAAGACAAATACCACATGATCTCACTTATATACAGAATATAATGAACATAACAGTCTGAGGAATACAGTAGACCCAGACACATGGAAGTAGGCTGACATCCCTCAGAAGAGGGGATGGGGGGTGGGGGGGTGGGAAGAGATAAACCACAGAACTTATATGCATGTATGCATGACCAATGGACATGGACAACTAAGCCGGTGACAGGGCGTGGGGGATGGGGAGGGGGGTGCCAATGGGGTAAAAAAGGAGAAACATCTGTAACAAAAAAAATAAAAAAAAAAAAGAGGGCGTGAAGATGATGGGAATAAGATTGGAGGCCAAAGGGGACTTCAGTGTTATCACTGAACATGTGATACAATATTAACAAATGTCAATTCTAAATGAGAACATATGGGTATTTGTACATTTCCAACATTTTTACTTTTTTCAAAAAATTATTTAACTTCATATTTTTTTAAATAAAGTAAAAATAAATACATTTGGTTTTGAGAAAAAACAAACAAACAAACAAACATCCATGAGAGATCAACATCAACATCGATCAGATGAAGCCCGAAACCCGGGCATGTGTCCTGACCAGGAATCAAACTGAGACTGTTCAGTCCATGGGGCAATGCTCAATCCACTGAGCCACACAGACTGGGCTTCATGTTGCCCTTTTATAGTCGTACCCCCCTCCCTCTGCCTCCCCCAACTCCATCCCAGACCCTGGAAACCACTAATCTGTTTCCATGTCTATAATCTTGTTGTTATAAAATATTTTATAAATGAAATCATACAGTATGTGAACTTTAGGGACTAGCTTTATTCACTCAGCATAATTCTCTGGAGATTCATGTATCAATAAGTCATTCTTTTTTATTTTGATTTAGTATTCTAAGGAATGGAAATACTATTGTTTCTTTAACCAGTCATGCTTTGAGCAACAACAGGGTTGTTTTGATTTTCGGCTATTGCTGCTATGAACATTTGTGTACAGGTTTTTAAGTGACATGTTTTTCATTTCTCTAAGATAAATGCCGAAGAGTACAATTTTGGTGTCAAACAGTGTTGCATATTTAGGTATCCTTTGTGATAGTTTTATTGAACTATATAGTTCATCCATTTAAAATGTACAATTAATTTTAAAACATTTTCATCACCTCATAAAGATGCCTTACATCCCTAACTATCACTCCTCAATCTCCCCAAACTTCCAGATCTAAACAACCACCAATTTAATTTATCTAATTTCAGTCTTTATATATTTGCCCATTCTGGAAATTTCACATAAATATAATCATATAGTATACATTTTTTGCAACTAGCATCTTTCACTGAGCCTAATGTTTTCAGGAGTCATTCATGTTCTAACACACATAAGTACTTTATTCCCTTTTATGGCTGAATAATAGTTCATTATATAGTACACCATATTTTGTTGATTCACTCATCAGCCAATGGACATTTGGGTTGTTCTGCTGTCATAAATAATGCTGCTATGAGTATTCATATACAATTTATTGTGTGCATATGTATTTATTTCTCTCAGGCATACGTCTGGGAGTGGAATTGCTGAGTTATATGGTAACTTCATGTCTCATTGTTTGAGGAACTTTTGGACTGTTTTCCAAAGAGGCTGTAACATTTGACATTTCTATCAGTAGTGTATGAAGGTTTCAGTATCTCCACATCCTCATCAGCCCTTGTTATTATTTGACTTTTTTATTCTAGCCATCTTAGTGGGTATGAAGTGGTACCTCGTTGTGGTTTTGACTTGCATTTCTGTGATGACTAATGATACTGAGCATCTTTTCATGTGCTTATTGGCCATCTATATATATTCTTTTGAGAAATATCTATTCAGATCCTTTTTTCATTTTTTTAAATTGAGGGGTTTTTTTATTGATTAGTTGTAAGAGATATTTATATATTTTGGATACTAGACCCTTATTAGACATACGACTTGAAAATATTTTCTTCCATTCTGTGGGTTGTCTTTTGTATATTTAATTTTATGATAAACTACACTACCTATCTGTTTTTCAGAATGGCCTTACCATTTTATATTCCTACCAGCAATGTATGAGTGTTCCAGTTTATCTGCATTCTCATCAGCATTTGGTATTGTCATTATTTTTAATTTAAGCATTCTGATTATTGTGTAGTGGTATCTCATTGTGGTACAGTATTAATAGTGCATTCCCTAATAGCTAATAATGTTGAATAGCTTTTCATGTGCTTATTTGCCAACTGTATACTTTCTTCAGTGCGTTATTCATTCTGTTTATGTATCTTGCCCACTTTCGAAATGGATTATTTGGGGTTTTGACTATTGAGTTTTGAGAGTTCTTTATATGCTCCAGACACTAGTCCTTTGTCAGATTTATGGATTTCAAAGTGTTCTCCCAGTTTGCAGCTTGTCTTTTCATCCTGTTAACAGAATCTTTCACATAGCAAAGCTTTTGTGTTTGTTTTTTATTTTGGTGAGGTCCGATTTATTAATTTTCATTTTATAGTGTTTTGGGGTCCAGTCTAAGACCTACTCCTTTGATCATGAAGTCATTGTCCTGTCCTACAGCCTAAAGGTATTTCCTTTTTTTTTTTTTCCCTAAAAGTTTTAGTGCTACATTTTACCTATAGGTAAATTATCCATTTTTGAGTTATTTTTAAAGAAGATGTGAGATTTAAGTCTTGTTTCATTTTTTTGGATTATGAATGTCCAATTGCTCCAGCACCATTTGTTGAAAGTCTATTTCTATTTTCCTCAAGAGAATTACTGTTCCACATTTGTCAAAAATTAGTTGGACAGATACGTGTGAGTCTATTTCTGGCTTTTTTTTTTTTTTTTTTTTGGTTTGTTTTTATCCTCATCTAGGACATTTTTACATTTATCTTCAGATACAGCAGGAGGGAGAGAGGGAGGAAGAGAGAGAGGAACATTGACGTGAGAGATACACATTGAGTGGTTGCCACCCACACAACCCCAACTGGGGCTGGGGACAAACTGCAACTGAGGTACATGCCCTTAGTGGAACCAAACCCGGGACTCTCCAGTCCGTGGGCCAACGCTCAAAATGGCCAGGGCTACTTCTGGCTTTTTATCTGTTCTGTTGATCTGTGTGCCTACTGCTCTGTCAGTACCACAGTGCCTTGACCGCTGTCTGTATGGTAGGCCTTCCTATCAGGTAGAGTGATTCCTCCCACTTATTTGTCCTTGTCAAGATTGTCTTAACTAGTTTAGGACCTGTGCCTTTCCATATGCATTTTGGAATGAAATTATCAAAACCCTAATTTTTTTTTTGGTACATGCCCCTAGCAGAAACCGAACCCAGAACTCTCTGGTCTGCAGGCCAATGCTCCAACTGCTGAGCCAAACCAGCCAGGGCTCAAATACCCTAATTTTCAAATGAATTGAATGTATGTAATTTTTTGTAATGCTTTTATTTTAATAAAAATTATTTTAATCTATTCTTTTTAAATCTTTATGGTTGAAAGTATTACAGATGCCCCTCCCTTTTCCCCCCCATTAACCCCCCTCCTCCCCGTTCCTGCCCCCCTCCTGCTTTCCCCAAACTATTGTCTGTGTCCATTGGTTGTGCATATAAATGTATGTAATTTAAAAGCGCTATCTTGAGAATGTTATTTTAGTAATTTATTTGTCTTTTTAAATTATTTTCAGATATCTAGTGCAAGTCACAGTAATGCGAATAGATGGCACTGACAGACCCCTTGACACTTCCATCTAAAGAGCTGAGTAAGCCATTAGGCTTTTCTATTGCTTCAGTTAAGGCAAAGGAAGTAAAGAGGGGTAATCCCCCTGGTTTGTAGACTTCTGCATAGCATGAAAGCGGTTTACTATGAATGTTTTATCCAATCAAACCATTAAGAAAAAGATAACCAACCCATTAGGGAAGTGAACAAGTAGTATAAACCGGCAGTTTCCCAGGAAAGACATGAATGTTCAAACTCTCTAGTAACTGTAAATACAAGCTGAAATCATAGGAGACTCTTGGGGGCAGGATTTTTCCAAATGTTAAACATGTACAGCCTTTATTTTTATATTTTGAAATTTTTGTTACAGACGTTTTTCCTTTTTCTCCCATTGACACCCTCCTTCCAATCCCGCCCCCACAGCCTTTAACTAATAATTCTACTTCTAGGAATAATTTATCATACAGAATACTTAAATGCATATAGAAATACATAGCACGGGCTATCATGTTAACATTGTTTGTGATAGAGAAAAATCCAAACAAGCTAAGTTAATAAAAATGGGACTCATTAAAGTTGTGTGTAACCATATTTTATAATACTATGTAGGGTCTTTGTTTGTTTGTTTGTTTTTTAATCCTCACTCGAGGATATTTTTTCATTTATCTTCAGATAGAGTAGGAGGGAGGGAGAGAGAGAGAGAAACATCGATGTGAAAGAGACACATCTTTCCTCCCGCACAACCCAGACCAGGGCAGGGACAAACCGCAGGCGGGGTGTTTGCCCTTGACAGAAATCAGACCTGCGACTCGTTGGTCCACTGGCCGACGCTCTAACTGCGGAGCCAATCTGGCCAGGGCCTATGTATGATTTTTTTTTAAATAAAGGTAATCTGTATGTATAAAGTGAACCGATCTCTAAGATAAATATTGGGTAAATAAAAAAATACATGTCATGGAGTAATGCTTAATAAGGCTATAAATATGTAAAAATACAGATTTGTAAATATGTGTAGAAATACGTAGGAATAAACAACACATACATCTAACAGTTAACAAGAGGCTATATATGGGGAAGGAATGGGATTGGGGTAGATTGGGGATGGTGATGATTACAAAATAGGCCTTTCAAGTTTCCCTTTATATATTACTTTGTTTCAAGTTACTTTTATTATAAGCATGTTTCATGCATTTCTTTAGTACTTATAATATTTTAAGGTATGCTATTTTGCAGTGTGTTGGATTAGATTGCTGCCAACATCAGTCAAGCCAAACCTATTTGATTTAACTGAGTGTATAGGAATGATATATAATTGGTAGCCGAAAATCAACTTAATTTCTGACCTAATTTATCAGACTCTTTTAGATTTGTGTTGTTTTCAGGGATTGCTCCCAAATATTACTAAACAACTCCCTTGGCATTTTAGACAAAGGCAGGTCTGGTGCTCATTAGTGAGTCATTCCCTTTGGCTCTGATAAAACAACTGTGGGATTTCAGAGGCATTGAAGCCTACTCTCAGTCTGTACACGTCAGAGATGAAAAAGTCTACCATTATTTTCATAGGTAGGGGATACTGGTAATCAATTTTTAATGGGGTAAGTATTTTAAATGTATTTTCTGAAGACTTGTTAAATTTGTGTCTGTCCATTGTGGGCTCCCAACCTCCTGGGCACTTCCTTGCAAATTGCCTTCATATGACTTTCTTATCAGTCAAGGTTTCTGTTTGTAAGTGACTGAAACATCACTCACTGGCTGACTTCAGCAAAAGAGAAATTTGTCAGAGGTCATCAGGGCTGGTTGAATTGATGAGAAGCCAGATGGCCGGGCTTAAGAAATGGGAATAATCTCAGGGAGGACTGTATGACCAGGTTGAGCAACAGAAACCCCAGCAACAATCACCCAACAGGACAACAAGTCCTCTGACACTGATAAATCTGGCCTCCATCTGTTCCCACCACCCTGCATAACAAAGTGCAGGACTGCGTGTCCAATAGGAAGATCCAAAGCCTTATGTTCCTTGAACTATCTCACACTGAAAATACACGTATTGGAAGATTTCTCAAACGGTAGATGAGACAACTAAAACAAAATGTCATAGTTTGCATGGTGGCCTTGACGTAGGGCAAAATTATCCAGCCGGATCATGAACTTACCATCCACTTGCTAATACGGTGCTCTCACAGTGCTATCAGGGCACAGTTCTTGAGTCATCCTCTTTTTCACAAGATCGCTCACTCCCTCGTAAGAATAATATATCCTAACCAGCCTCAACAATTATGAAGTGCTCTTGTTTCATTTGCAATCAATAAACAACTGAATATTGGAGAACAGAGTGCTTTAAAGTATATAGAAGGCAAAGAACCGGCTATTATGGATCTCTCTTTTTTTAGCCATAGGAAGTTATAATCGGGTGTGTGTGTACAGGTGTGTGTGTGTTTCCACCTTGGTGTTTTACTGAGACCAGTGTTGGGGGAGACGAGGAACAAGAAATCCAGCTCTGCAACCTACAATCCACCCACAAGGTTTTCATTGTAGACATTGTCACTGTAGACAATCTGGGTCTTTTTGTCCCGGTGACAATCCTTAGGATGGTTCTGGACAGCAAGGGAGCCCCAGACAGACTTGCCCGTGGAGGTCCAGCACGGGCTGTTTGCAGGCAGTGCCGACTTTGAGCTGCAGGGACTCTACCTGGATCCACTTGAGCTCAGCAAAGGCCTGATCTGCTGACTCCACCTTTTCATAGGTGATAAAGCACAATTTCTGGGCGGGTCCCTGGAGAGGTCAATTTTGTTTCCAAAAAGAGAGAAGGCCCCTCAAGGGAGGGTGGGCGTCCAGTCTAGAGAGTATGCCCTTCTGAGTGGCCAACGTTCAGAGAACTAGTCTGATCTGCCGAAGGGCCTTCTCTTCTCCGTCCCGATCCCGGGCTCTGTCCCACTTCCGCTCATGACTGCGGTCCTGGTCCCGGGGTCGGGGAGGGGAGACTGAGGAGCAGGTGCCACCCATTCTTCATAGCCCCAGTCCAAGCTTCCAGGGGGCCACCACCAGGCCCTGGGCCCTCTGCCGGGCCCCAGTTCCCGAAGCCGGTCCCTGGAAGGCAGAAAGCTCTCTTACAGAGATTTCCCCTGGGGACATCTGGGTGACTCTGCAGACCATCCTCGGCAGGCAGGCTCCTCCAGAATGGCTGGAAAGAGGGAAGTGGCCCCTTCTAGGGGTCTTTTAACTTCTACTCTAGGATCGTAAACGTCCGAAGCCCGAGTTCCTGGTCTCGGCCTTGATGGCTCTGA